>NC_140778.1:160119909-162593742 GCF_044657685.1 Stegodyphus dumicola
CACCGTGCTGACTGTCCGTGGTGCTGTAGGTGCACCTGTTTCTGTTGCAGCGTCATGGGAAGCATCAACAGTGCTGACTGTCCGTGGTGCTGTAGGTGCACCTGTTTCTGTTGTAGCGTCATGGGAAGCATCAACAGTGCTGACTGTCCGTGGTGCTGTAGGTGCACCTGTTTCTGTTGCAGCGTCATGGGAAGCATCAACAGTGCTGACTGTCCGTGGTGCTGTAGGTGCACCTGTTTCTGTTGTAGCGTCATGGGAAGCATCAACAGTGCTGACTGTCCGTGGTGCTGTAGGTGCACCTGTTTCTGTTGCAGCGTCATGGGAAGCATCAACACCGTGCTGACTGTCCGTGGTGCTGTAGGTGCACCTGTTTCTGTTGCAGCGTCATGGGAAGCATCAACAGTGCTGACTGTCCGTGGTGCTGTAGGTGCACCTGTTTATGTTGTAGCGTCATGGGAAGCATCAACACCGTGCTGACTGTCCGTGGTGCTGTAGGTGCACCTGTTTCTGTTGTAGCGTCATGGGAAGCATCAACAGTGCTGACTGTCCGTGGTGCTGTAGGTGCACCTGTTTCTGTTGTAGCGTCATGGGAAGCATCAACAGTGCTGACTGTCCGTGGTGCTGTAGGTGCACCTGTTTCTGTTGTAGCGTCATGGGAAGCATCAACACCGTGCTGACTGTCCGTGGTGCTGTAGGTGCACCTGTTTCTGTTGCAGCGTCATGGGAAGCATCGACACCGTGCTGACTGTCCGTGGTGCTGTAGGTGCACCTGTTTCTGTTGCAGCTTCATGGGAAGCATCAACACCGTGCTGACTGTCCGTGGTGCTGTAGGTGCACCTGTTTCTGTTGCAGCGTCATGGGAAGCATCAACAGTGCTGACTGTCCGTGGTGCAGTAGGTGCACCTGTTTCAGTTGTAGCGTCATGGGAAGCATCAACACCGTGCTGACTGTCCGTGGTGCTGTAGGTGCACCTGTTTCTGTTGCAGCGTCATGGGAAGCATCAACAGTGCTGACTGTCCGTGGTGTTGTAGGTGCACCTGTTTCTGTTGTAGCGTCATGGGAAGCATCAACACCGTGCTGACTGTCCGTGGTGCTGTAGGTGCACCTGTTTCTGTTGCAGCGTCTTGGGAAGCATCAACACCGTGCTGACTGTCCGTGGTGCTGTAGGTGCACCGGTTTCTGTTGTAGCGTCATGGGAAGCATCAACACCGTGCTGACTGTCCGTGGTGCTGTATGTGCACCTGTTTCTTTTGTAGCGTCATGGGAAGCATCAACACCGTGCTGACTGTCCGTGGTGCTGTAGGTGCACCTGTTTCTGTTGCAGCGTCATGGGAAGCATCAACACTGTGCTGACTATCCGTGGTGCTGTAGGTGCACCTGTTTCTGTTGTAGCGTCATGGGAAGCATCAACACCGTGCTGACTGTCCGTGGTGCTGTAGGTGCACCTGTTTCTGTTGCAGCGTCATGGGAAGCATCAACAGTGCTGACTGTCCGTGGTGCTGTAGGTGCACCTGTTTCTGTTGTAGCGTCATGGGAAGCATCAACACCGTGCTGACTGTCCGTGGTGCTGCAGGTGCACCTGTTTCTGTTGCAGCGTCATGGGAAGCATCAACAGTGCTGACTGTCCGTGGTGCTGTAGGTGCACCTGTTTCTGTTGCAGCGTCATGGGAAGCATCAACACCGTGCTGACTGTCCGTGGTGCTGTAGGTGCACCTGTTTCTGTTGCAGCGTCATGGGAAGCATCAACACCGTGCTGACTGTCCGTGGTGCTGTAGGTGCACCTGTTTCTGTTGCAGCGTCATGGGAAGCATCAACACCGTGCTGACTGTCCGTGGTGCTGTAGGTGCACCTGTTTCTGTTGAGCGTCATGGGAAGCATCAACACCGTGCTGACTGTCCGTGGTGCTGTAGGTGCACCTGTTTCTGTTGCAGCGTCATGGGAAGCATCAACACCGTGCTGACTGTCCGTGGTGCTGTAGGTGCACCTGTTTCTGTTGCAGCGTCATGGGAAGCATCAACACCGTGCTGACTGTCCCTGGTGCTGTAGGTGCACCTGTTTCTGTTGTAGCGTCATGGGAAGCATCAACACCGTGCTGACTGTCCGTGGTGCTGTAGGTGCACCTGTTTCTGTTGCAGCGTCATGGGAAGCATCAACAGTGCTGACTGTCCGTGGTGCTGTAGGTGCACCTGTTTCTGTTGTAGCGTCATGGGAAGCATCAACAGTGCTGACTGTCCGTGGTGCTGTAGGTGCACCTGTTTCTGTTGTAGCATCATGGGAAGCATCAACACCGTGCTGACTGTCCGTGGTGCTGTAGGTGCACCTGTTTCTGTTGCAGCGTCATGGAAGCATCAACAGTGCTGACTGTCCGTGGTGCTGAAGGTGCACCTGTTTCTGTTGTAGCGTCATGGGAAGCATCAACACCGTGCTGACTGTCCGTGGTGCTGTAGGTGCACCTGTTTCTGTTGCAGCGTCATGGGAAGCATCAACAGTGCTGACTGTCCGTGGTGCTGTAGGTGCACCTGTTTCTGTTGTAGCGTCATGGGAAGCATGAACACCGTGCTGACTGTCCGTGGTGCTGTAGGTGCACCTGTTTCTATTGCAACGTCATGGGAAGCATCAACAGTGCTGACTGTCCGTGGTGCTGTAGGTGCACCTGTTTCTGTTGCAGCGTCATGGGAAGCATCAACACCGTGCTGACTGTCCGTGGTGCTGTAGTTGCACCTGTTTCTGTTGCAGCGTCATGGGAAGCATCAACACCGTGCTGACTGTCCGTGGTGCTGTAGGTGCACCTGTTTCTGTTGCAGCGTCATGGGAAGCATCAACACCGTGCTGACTGTCCGTGGTGCTGTAGGTGCACCTGTTTCTGTTGCAGCGTCATGGGAAGCATCAACACCGTGCTGACTGTCCGTGGTGCTGTAGGTGCACCTGTTTCTGTTGAGCGTCATGGGAAGCATCAACACCGTGCTGACTGTCCGTGGTGCTGTAGGTGCACCTGTTTCTGTTGCAGCGTCATGGGAAGCATCAACACCGTGCTGACTGTCCGTGGTGCTGTAGGTGCACCTGTTTCTGTTGCAGCGTCATGGGAAGCATCAACACCGTGCTGACTGTCCGTGGTGCTGTAGGTGCACCTGTTTCTGTTGCAGCGTCATGGGAAGCATCAACACCGTGCTGACTGTCCCTGGTGCTGTAGGTGCACCTGTTTCTGTTGTAGCGTCATGGGAAGCATCAACACCGTGCTGACTGTCCGTGGTGCTGTAGGTGCACCTGTTTCTGTTGCAGCGTCATGGGAAGCATCAACAGTGCTGACTGTCCGTGGTGCTGTAGGTGCACCTGTTTCTGTTGTAGCGTCATGGGAAGCATCAACAGTGCTGACTGTCCGTGGTGCTGTAGGTGCACCTGTTTCTGTTGTAGCGTCATGGGAAGCATCAACACCGTGCTGACTGTCCGTGGTGCTGTAGGTGCACCTGTTTGTTGCAGCGTCATGGGAAGCATCAACAGTGCTGACTGTCCGTGGTGCTGTAGGTGCACCTGTTTCTGTTGCAGCGTCATGGGAAGCATCAACAGTCCTGACTGTCCGTGGTGCTGTAGGTGCACCTGTTTCTGTTGTAGCGTCATGGGAGGCATCAACAGTGCTGACTGTCCGTGGTGCTGTAGGTGCACCTGTTTCTGTTGTAGCGTCATGGGAAGCATCAACACCGTGCTGACTGTCCGTGGTGCTGTAGGTGCACCTGTTTCTGTTGCAGCGTCATGGGAAGCATCAACAGTGCTGACTGTCCGTGGTGCTGTAGGTGCACCTGTTTATGTTGTAGCGTCATGGGAAGCATCAACACCGTGCTGACTGTCCGTGGTGCTGTAGGTGCACCTGTTTCTGTTGTAGCGTCATGGAAAGCATCAACAGTGCTGACTGTCCGTGGTGCTGTAGGTGCACCTGTTTCTGTTGCAGCGTCATGGGAAGCATCAACACCGTGCTGACTGTCCGTCGTGCTGTAGGTGCACCTGTTTCTGTTGTAGCGTCATGGGAAGCATCAACACCGTGCTGACTGTCCGTGGTGCTGTAGGTGCACCTGTTTCTGTTGCAGCGTCATGGGAAGCATCAACAGTGCTGACTGTCCGTGGTGCTGTAGGTGCACCTGTTTCTGTTGCAGCGTCATGGGAAGCATCAACACCGTGCTGACTGTCCGTGGTGCTGTAGGTGCACCTTTTTCTGTTGCAGCGTCATGGGAAGCATCAACACCGTGCTGACTGTCCGTGGTGCTGTAGGTGCACCTGTTTCTGTTGCAGCGTCATGGGAAGCATCAACACCGTGCTGACTGTCCGTGGTGCTGTAGGTGCACCTGTTTCTGTTGCAGCGTCATGGGAAGCATCAACACCGTGCTGACTGTCCGTGGTGCTGTAGGTGCACCTGTTTCTGTTGTAGCGTCATGGGAAGCATCAACACCGTGCTGACTGTCCGTGGTGCTGTAGGTGCACCTGTTCCTGTTGCAGCGTCATGGGAAGCATCAACAGTGCTGACTGTCCGTGGTGCTGTAGGTGCACCTGTTTCTGTTGTAGCGTCATGGGAGGTATCAACAGTGCTGACTGTCCGTGGTGCTGTAGGTGCACCTGTTTCTGTTGCAGCGTCATGGGAAGCATCAACACCGTGCTGACTGTCCCTGGTGCTGTAGGTGCACCTGTTTCTGTTGCAGCGTCATGGGAAGCATCAACAGTGCTGACTGTCCGTGGTGCTGTAGGTGCACCTGTTTATGTTGTAGCGTCATGGGAAGCATCAACACCGTGCTGACTGTCCGTGGTGCTGTAGGTGCACCTGTTTCTGTTGTAGCGTCATGGGAAGCATCAACACCGTGCTGACTGTCCGTGGTGCTGTAGGCGCACCTGTTTCTGTTGCAGCGTCATGGGAAGCATCAACACCGTGCTGACTGTCCGTGGTGCTGTAGGTGCACCTGTTTCTGTTGTAGCGTCATGGGAAGCATCAACACCGTGCTGACTGTCCGTGGTGCTGTAGGTGCACCTGTTTCTGTTGCAGCGTCATGGGAAGCATCGACACCGTGCTGACTCCGTGGTGCTGTAGGTGCACCTGTTTCTGTTGCAGCTTCATGGGAAGCATCAACACCGTGCTGACTGTCCGTGGTGCTGTAGGTGCACCTGTTTCTGTTGCAGCGTCATGGGAAGCATCAACAGTGCTGACTGTCCGTGGTGCAGTAGGTGCACCTGTTTCAGTTGTAGCGTCATGGGAAGCATCAACACCGTGCTGACTGTCCGTGGTGCTGTAGGTGCACCTGTTTCTGTTGCAGCGTCATGGGAAGCATCAACAGTGCTGACTGTCCGTGGTGTTGTAGGTGCACCTGTTTCTGTTGCAGCGTCATGGGAAGCATCAACACCGTGCTGACTGTCCGTGGTGCTGTAGGTGCACCTGTTTCTGTTGCAGCGTCTTGGGAAGCATCAACACCGCGCTGACTGTCCGTGGTGCTGTAGGTGCACCGGTTTCTGTTGTAGCGTCATGGGAAGCATCAACACCGTGCTGACTGTCCGTGGTGCTGTAGGTGCACCTGTTTCTTTTGTAGCGTTATGGGAAGCATCAACACCGTGCTGACTGTCCGTGGTGCTGTAGGTGCACCTGTTTCTGTTGCAGCGTCATGGGAAGCATCAACACTGTGCTGACTATCCGTGGTGCTGTAGGTGCACCTGTTTCTGTTGTAGCGTCATGGGAAGCATCAACACCGTGCTGACTGTCCGTGGTGCTGTAGGTGCACCTGTTTCTGTTGCAGCGTCATGGGAAGCATCAACAGTGCTGACTGTCCGTGGTGCTGTAGGTGCACCTGTTTCTGTTGCAGCGTCATGGGAAGCATCAACAGTGCTGACTGTCCGTGGTGCTGTAGGTGCACCTGTTTCTGTTGCAGCGTCATGGGAAGCATCAACAGTGCTGACTGTCCGTGGTGCTGTAGGTGCACCTGTTTCTGTTGCAGCGTCATGGGAAGCATCAACACCGTGCTGACTGTCCGTGGTGCTGTAGGTGCACCTGTTTCTGTTGCAGCGTCATGGGAAGCATCAACAGTGCTGACTGTCCGTGGTGCTGTAGGTGCACCTGTTTCTGTTGTAGCGTCATGGGAGGCATCAACAGTGCTGACTGTCCGTGGTGCTGTAGGTGCACCTGTTTCTGTTGTAGCGTCATGGGAAGCATCAACACCGTGCTGACTGTCCGTGGTGCTGTAGGTGCACCTGTTTCTGTTGCAGCGTCATGGGAAGCATCAACAGTGCTGACTGTCCGTGGTGCTGTAGGTGCACCTGTTTATGTTGTAGCGTCATGGGAAGCATCAACACCGTGCTGACTGTCCGTGGTGCTGTAGGTGCACCTGTTTCTGTTGTAGCGTCATGGGAAGCATCAACAGTGCTGACTGTCCGTGGTGCTGTAGGTGCACCTGTTTCTGTTGCAGCGTCATGGGAAGCATCAACACCGTGCTGACTGTCCGTCGTGCTGTAGGTGCACCTGTTTCTGTTGCAGCGTCATGGGAAGCATCAACACCGTGCTGACTGTCCGTGGTGCTGTAGGTGCACCTGTTTCTTTTGCAGCGTCATGGGAAGCATCAACACCGTGCTGACTGTCCGTGGTGCTGTAGGTGCACCTGTTTCTGTTGCAGCGTCATGGGAAGCATCAACACCGTGCTGACTGTCCGTGGTGCTGTAGGTGCACCTTTTTCTGTTGCAGCGTCATGGGAAGCATCAACACCGTGCTGACTGTCCGTGGTGCTGTAGGTGCACCTGTTTCTGTTGCAGCGTCATGGGAAGCATCAACACCGTGCTGACTGTCCGTGGTGCTGTAGGTGCACCTGTTTCTGTTGCAGCGTCATGGAAAGCATCAACACCGTGCTGACTGTACGTGGTGCTGTAGGTGCACCTGTTTCTGTTGTAGCGTCATGGGAAGCATCAACACCGTGCTGACTGTCCGTGGTGCTGTAGGTGCACCTGTTTCTGTTGCAGCGTCATGGGAAGCATCAACAGTGCTGACTGTCCGTGGTGCTGTAGGTGCACCTGTTTCTGTTGTAGCGTCATGGGAGGTATCAACAGTGCTGACTGTCCGTGGTGCTGTAGGTGCACCTGTTTCTGTTGCAGCGTCATGGGAAGCATCAACACCGTGCTGACTGTCCCTGGTGCTGTAGGTGCACCTGTTTCTGTTGCAGCGTCATGGGAAGCATCAACAGTGCTGACTGTCCGTGGTGCTGTAGGTGCACCTGTTTATGTTGTAGCGTTATGGGAAGCATCAACACCGTGCTGACTGTCCGTGGTGCTGTAGGTGCACCTGTTTCTGTTGTAGCGTCATGGGAAGCATCAACACCGTGCTGACTGTCCGTGGTGCTGTAGGCGCACCTGTTTCTGTTGCAGCGTCATGGGAAGCATCAACACCGTGCTGACTGTCCGTGGTGCTGTAGGTGCACCTGTTTCTGTTGCAGCGTCATGGGAAGCATCAACACCGTGCTGACTGTCCGTGGTGCTGTAGGTGCACCTGTTTCTGTTGCAGCGTCATGGGAAGCATCAACAGTGCTGACTGTCCGTGGTGCTGTAGGTGCACCTGTTTCTGTTGCAGCGTCATGGGAAGCATCAACACCGTGCTGACTGTCCGTGGTGCTGTAGGTGCACCTGTTTCTGTTGTAGCGTCATGGGAAGCATCAACACCGTGCTGACTGTCCGTGGTGCTGTAGGTGCACCTGTTTCTGTTGCAGCGTCATGGGAAGCATCAACAGTGCTGACTGTCCGTGGTGCTGTAGGTGCACCTGTTTCTGTTGTAGCGTCATGGGAAGCATCAACAGTGCTGACTGTCCGTGGTGCTGTAGGTGCACCTGTTTCTGTTGCAGCGTCATGGGAAGCATCAACAGTGCTGACTGTCCGTGGTGCTGTAGGTGCACCTGTTTCTGTTGTAGCGTCATGGGAAGCATCAACAGTTCTGACTGTCCGTGGTGCTGTAGGTGCACCTGTTTCTGTTGCAGCGTCATGGGAAGCATCAACACCGTGCTGACTGTCCGTGGTGCTGTAGGTGCACCTGTTTCTGTTGCAGCGTCATGGGAAGCATCAACAGTGCTGACTGTCCGTGGTGCTGTAGGTGCACCTGTTTATGTTGTAGCGTCATGGGAAGCATCAACACCGTGCTGACTGTCCGTGGTGCTGTAGGTGCACCTGTTTCTGTTGTAGCGTCATGGGAAGCATCAACAGTGCTGACTGTCCGTGGTGCTGTAGGTGCACCTGTTTCTGTTGTAGCGTCATGGGAAGCATCAACAGTGCTGACTGTCCGTGGTGCTGTAGGTGCACCTGTTTCTGTTGTAGCGTCATGGGAAGCATCAACACCGTGCTGACTGTCCGTGGTGCTGTAGGTGCACCTGTTTCTGTTGCAGCGTCATGGGAAGCATCGACACCGTGCTGACTGTCCGTGGTGCTGTAGGTGCACCTGTTTCTGTTGCAGCTTCATGGGAAGCATCAACACCGTGCTGACTGTCCGTGGTGCTGTAGGTGCACCTGTTTCTGTTGCAGCGTCATGGGAAGCATCAACAGTGCTGACTGTCCGTGGTGCAGTAGGTGCACCTGTTTCAGTTGTAGCGTCATGGGAAGCATCAACACCGTGCTGACTGTCCGTGGTGCTGTAGGTGCACCTGTTTCTGTTGCAGCGTCATGGGAAGCATCAACAGTGCTGACTGTCCGTGGTGTTGTAGGTGCACCTGTTTCTGTTGTAGCGTCATGGGAAGCATCAACACCGTGCTGACTGTCCGTGGTGCTGTAGGTGCACCTGTTTCTGTTGCAGCGTCTTGGGAAGCATCAACACCGTGCTGACTGTCCGTGGTGCTGTAGGTGCACCGGTTTCTGTTGTAGCGTCATGGGAAGCATCAACACCGTGCTGACTGTCCGTGGTGCTGTATGTGCACCTGTTTCTTTTGTAGCGTCATGGGAAGCATCAACACCGTGCTGACTGTCCGTGGTGCTGTAGGTGCACCTGTTTCTGTTGCAGCGTCATGGGAAGCATCAACACTGTGCTGACTATCCGTGGTGCTGTAGGTGCACCTGTTTCTGTTGTAGCGTCATGGGAAGCATCAACACCGTGCTGACTGTCCGTGGTGCTGTAGGTGCACCTGTTTCTGTTGCAGCGTCATGGGAAGCATCAACAGTGCTGACTGTCCGTGGTGCTGTAGGTGCACCTGTTTCTGTTGTAGCGTCATGGGAAGCATCAACACCGTGCTGACTGTCCGTGGTGCTGCAGGTGCACCTGTTTCTGTTGCAGCGTCATGGGAAGCATCAACAGTGCTGACTGTCCGTGGTGCTGTAGGTGCACCTGTTTCTGTTGCAGCGTCATGGGAAGCATCAACACCGTGCTGACTGTCCGTGGTGCTGTAGGTGCACCTGTTTCTGTTGCAGCGTCATGGGAAGCATCAACACCGTGCTGACTGTCCGTGGTGCTGTAGGTGCACCTGTTTCTGTTGCAGCGTCATGGGAAGCATCAACACCGTGCTGACTGTCCGTGGTGCTGTAGGTGCACCTGTTTCTGTTGAGCGTCATGGGAAGCATCAACACCGTGCTGACTGTCCGTGGTGCTGTAGGTGCACCTGTTTCTGTTGCAGCGTCATGGGAAGCATCAACACCGTGCTGACTGTCCGTGGTGCTGTAGGTGCACCTGTTTCTGTTGCAGCGTCATGGGAAGCATCAACACCGTGCTGACTGTCCCTGGTGCTGTAGGTGCACCTGTTTCTGTTGTAGCGTCATGGGAAGCATCAACACCGTGCTGACTGTCCGTGGTGCTGTAGGTGCACCTGTTTCTGTTGCAGCGTCATGGGAAGCATCAACAGTGCTGACTGTCCGTGGTGCTGTAGGTGCACCTGTTTCTGTTGTAGCGTCATGGGAAGCATCAACAGTGCTGACTGTCCGTGGTGCTGTAGGTGCACCTGTTTCTGTTGTAGCATCATGGGAAGCATCAACACCGTGCTGACTGTCCGTGGTGCTGTAGGTGCACCTGTTTCTGTTGCAGCGTCATGGGAAGCATCAACAGTGCTGACTGTCCGTGGTGCTGAAGGTGCACCTGTTTCTGTTGTAGCGTCATGGGAAGCATCAACACCGTGCTGACTGTCCGTGGTGCTGTAGGTGCACCTGTTTCTGTTGCAGCGTCATGGGAAGCATCAACAGTGCTGACTGTCCGTGGTGCTGTAGGTGCACCTGTTTCTGTTGTAGCGTCATGGGAAGCATGAACACCGTGCTGACTGTCCGTGGTGCTGTAGGTGCACCTGTTTCTATTGCAACGTCATGGGAAGCATCAACAGTGCTGACTGTCCGTGGTGCTGTAGGTGCACCTGTTTCTGTTGCAGCGTCATGGGAAGCATCAACACCGTGCTGACTGTCCGTGGTGCTGTAGTTGCACCTGTTTCTGTTGCAGCGTCATGGGAAGCATCAACACCGTGCTGACTGTCCGTGGTGCTGTAGGTGCACCTGTTTCTGTTGCAGCGTCATGGGAAGCATCAACACCGTGCTGACTGTCCGTGGTGCTGTAGGTGCACCTGTTTCTGTTGCAGCGTCATGGGAAGCATCAACACCGTGCTGACTGTCCGTGGTGCTGTAGGTGCACCTGTTTCTGTTGAGCGTCATGGGAAGCATCAACACCGTGCTGACTGTCCGTGGTGCTGTAGGTGCACCTGTTTCTGTTGCAGCGTCATGGGAAGCATCAACACCGTGCTGACTGTCCGTGGTGCTGTAGGTGCACCTGTTTCTGTTGCAGCGTCATGGGAAGCATCAACACCGTGCTGACTGTCCGTGGTGCTGTAGGTGCACCTGTTTCTGTTGCAGCGTCATGGGAAGCATCAACACCGTGCTGACTGTCCCTGGTGCTGTAGGTGCACCTGTTTCTGTTGTAGCGTCATGGGAAGCATCAACACCGTGCTGACTGTCCGTGGTGCTGTAGGTGCACCTGTTTCTGTTGCAGCGTCATGGGAAGCATCAACAGTGCTGACTGTCCGTGGTGCTGTAGGTGCACCTGTTTCTGTTGTAGCGTCATGGGAAGCATCAACAGTGCTGACTGTCCGTGGTGCTGTAGGTGCACCTGTTTCTGTTGTAGCGTCATGGGAAGCATCAACACCGTGCTGACTGTCCGTGGTGCTGTAGGTGCACCTGTTTGTTGCAGCGTCATGGGAAGCATCAACAGTGCTGACTGTCCGTGGTGCTGTAGGTGCACCTGTTTCTGTTGCAGCGTCATGGGAAGCATCAACAGTCCTGACTGTCCGTGGTGCTGTAGGTGCACCTGTTTCTGTTGTAGCGTCATGGGAGGCATCAACAGTGCTGACTGTCCGTGGTGCTGTAGGTGCACCTGTTTCTGTTGTAGCGTCATGGGAAGCATCAACACCGTGCTGACTGTCCGTGGTGCTGTAGGTGCACCTGTTTCTGTTGCAGCGTCATGGGAAGCATCAACAGTGCTGACTGTCCGTGGTGCTGTAGGTGCACCTGTTTATGTTGTAGCGTCATGGGAAGCATCAACACCGTGCTGACTGTCCGTGGTGCTGTAGGTGCACCTGTTTCTGTTGTAGCGTCATGGAAAGCATCAACAGTGCTGACTGTCCGTGGTGCTGTAGGTGCACCTGTTTCTGTTGCAGCGTCATGGGAAGCATCAACACCGTGCTGACTGTCCGTCGTGCTGTAGGTGCACCTGTTTCTGTTGTAGCGTCATGGGAAGCATCAACACCGTGCTGACTGTCCGTGGTGCTGTAGGTGCACCTGTTTCTGTTGCAGCGTCATGGGAAGCATCAACAGTGCTGACTGTCCGTGGTGCTGTAGGTGCACCTGTTTCTGTTGCAGCGTCATGGGAAGCATCAACACCGTGCTGACTGTCCGTGGTGCTGTAGGTGCACCTTTTTCTGTTGCAGCGTCATGGGAAGCATCAACACCGTGCTGACTGTCCGTGGTGCTGTAGGTGCACCTGTTTCTGTTGCAGCGTCATGGGAAGCATCAACACCGTGCTGACTGTCCGTGGTGCTGTAGGTGCACCTGTTTCTGTTGCAGCGTCATGGGAAGCATCAACACCGTGCTGACTGTCCGTGGTGCTGTAGGTGCACCTGTTTCTGTTGTAGCGTCATGGGAAGCATCAACACCGTGCTGACTGTCCGTGGTGCTGTAGGTGCACCTGTTCCTGTTGCAGCGTCATGGGAAGCATCAACAGTGCTGACTGTCCGTGGTGCTGTAGGTGCACCTGTTTCTGTTGTAGCGTCATGGGAGGTATCAACAGTGCTGACTGTCCGTGGTGCTGTAGGTGCACCTGTTTCTGTTGCAGCGTCATGGGAAGCATCAACACCGTGCTGACTGTCCCTGGTGCTGTAGGTGCACCTGTTTCTGTTGCAGCGTCATGGGAAGCATCAACAGTGCTGACTGTCCGTGGTGCTGTAGGTGCACCTGTTTATGTTGTAGCGTCATGGGAAGCATCAACACCGTGCTGACTGTCCGTGGTGCTGTAGGTGCACCTGTTTCTGTTGTAGCGTCATGGGAAGCATCAACACCGTGCTGACTGTCCGTGGTGCTGTAGGCGCACCTGTTTCTGTTGCAGCGTCATGGGAAGCATCAACACCGTGCTGACTGTCCGTGGTGCTGTAGGTGCACCTGTTTCTGTTGCAGCGTCATGGGAAGCATCAACACCGTGCTGACTGTCCGTGGTGCTGTAGGTGCACCTGTTTCTGTTGCAGCGTCATGGGAAGCATCAACACCGTGCTGACTGTCCGTGGTGCTGTAGGTGCACCTGTTTCTGTTGCAGCGTCATGGGAAGCATCAACAGTGCTGACTGTCCGTGGTGCTGTAGGTGCACCTGTTTCTGTTGCAGCGTCATGGGAAGCATCAACACCGTGCTGACTGTCCGTGGTGCTGTAGGTGCACCTGTTTCTGTTGTAGCGTCATGGGAAGCATCAACACCGTGCTGACTGTCCGTGGTGCTGTAGGTGCACCTGTTTCTGTTGCAGCGTCATGGGAAGCATCAACAGTGCTGACTGTCCGTGGTGCTGTAGGTGCACCTGTTTCTGTTGTAGCGTCATGGGAAGCATCAACAGTGCTGACTGTCCGTGGTGCTGTAGGTGCACCTGTTTCTGTTGCAGCGTCATGGGAAGCATCAACAGTGCTGACTGTCCGTGGTGCTGTAGGTGCACCTGTTTCTGTTGTAGCGTCATGGGAAGCATCAACAGTGCTGACTGTCCGTGGTGCTGTAGGTGCACCTGTTTCTGTTGCAGCGTCATGGGAAGCATCAACACCGTGCTGACTGTCCGTGGTGCTGTAGGTGCACCTGTTTCTGTTGCAGCGTCATGGGAAGCATCAACAGTGCTGACTGTCCGTGGTGCTGTAGGTGCACCTGTTTATGTTGTAGCGTCATGGGAAGCATCAACACCGTGCTGACTGTCCGTGGTGCTGTAGGTGCACCTGTTTCTGTTGTAGCGTCATGGGAAGCATCAACAGTGCTGACTGTCCGTGGTGCTGTAGGTGCACCTGTTTCTGTTGTAGCGTCATGGGAAGCATCAACAGTGCTGACTGTCCGTGGTGCTGTAGGTGCACCTGTTTCTGTTGTAGCGTCATGGGAAGCATCAACACCGTGCTGACTGTCCGTGGTGCTGTAGGTGCACCTGTTTCTGTTGCAGCGTCATGGGAAGCATCGACACCGTGCTGACTGTCCGTGGTGCTGTAGGCGCACCAGTTTCTGTTGCAGCTTCATGGGAAGCATCAACACCGTGCTGACTGTCCGTGGTGCTGTAGGTGCACCTGTTTCTGTTGCAGCGTCATGGGAAGCATCAACAGTGCTGACTGTCCGTGGTGCAGTAGGTGCACCTGTTTCAGTTGTAGCGTCATGGGAAGCATCAACACCGTGCTGACTGTCCGTGGTGCTGTAGGTGCACCTGTTTCTGTTGCAGCGTCATGGGAAGCATCAACAGTGCTGACTGTCCGTGGTGTTGTAGGTGCACCTGTTTCTGTTGTAGCGTCATGGGAAGCATCAACACCGTGCTGACTGTCCGTGGTGCTGTAGGTGCACCTGTTTCTGTTGCAGCGTCTTGGGAAGCATCAACACCGTGCTGACTGTCCGTGGTGCTGTAGGTGCACCGGTTTCTGTTGTAGCGTCATGGGAAGCATCAACACCGTGCTGACTGTCCGTGGTGCTGTAGGTGCACCTGTTTCTTTTGTAGCGTCATGGGAAGCATCAACACCGTGCTGACTGTCCGTGGTGCTGTAGGTGCACCTGTTTCTGTTGCAGCGTCATGGGAAGCATCAACACTGTGCTGACTATCCGTGGTGCTGTAGGTGCACCTGTTTCTGTTGTAGCGTCATGGGAAGCATCAACACCGTGCTGACTGTCCGTGGTGCTGTAGGTGCACCTGTTTCTGTTGCAGCGTCATGGGAAGCATCAACAGTGCTGACTGTCCGTGGTGCTGTAGGTGCACCTGTTTCTGTTGTAGCGTCATGGGAAGCATCAACACCGTGCTGACTGTCCGTGGTGCTGTAGGTGCACCTGTTTCTGTTGCAGCGTCATGGGAAGCATCAACAGTGCTGACTGTCCGTGGTGCTGTAGGTGCACCTGTTTCTGTTGTAGCGTCATGGGAAGCATGAACACCGTGCTGACTGTCCGTGGTGCTGTAGGTGCACCTGTTTCTGTTGCAGCGTCATGGGAAGCATCAACAGTGCTGACTGTCCGTGGTGCTGTAGGTGCACCTGTTTCTGTTGCAGCGTCATGGGAAGCATCAACACCGTGCTGACTGTCCGTGGTGCTGTAGGTGCACCTGTTTCTGTTGCAGCGTCATGGGAAGCATCAACACCGTGCTGACTGTCCGTGGTGCTGTAGGTGCACCTGTTTCTGTTGCAGCGTCATGGGAAGCATCAACACCGTGCTGACTGTCCGTGGTGCTGTAGGTGCACCTGTTTCTGTTGAGCGTCATGGGAAGCATCAACACCGTGCTGACTGTCCGTGGTGCTGTAGGTGCACCTGTTTCTGTTGCAGCGTCATGGGAAGCATCAACACCGTGCTGACTGTCCGTGGTGCTGTAGGTGCACCTGTTTCTGTTGCAGCGTCATGGGAAGCATCAACACCGTGCTGACTGTCCGTGGTGCTGTAGGTGCACCTGTTTCTGTTGTAGCGTCATGGGAAGCATCAACACCGTGCTGACTGTCCGTGGTGCTGTAGGTGCACCTGTTTCTGTTGCAGCGTCATGGGAAGCATCAACACCGTGCTGACTGTCCGTGGTGCTGTAGGTGCACCTGTTTCTGTTGCAGCGTCATGGGAAGCATCAACAGTGCTGACTGTCCGTGGTGCTGTAGGTGCACCTGTTTCTGTTGTAGCGTCATGGGAAGCATCAACAGTGCTGACTGTCGTGGTGCTGTAGGTGCACCTGTTTCTGTTGTAGCGTCATGGGAAGCATCAACACCGTGCTGACTGTCCGTGGTGCTGTAGGTGCACCTGTTTGTTGCAGCGTCATGGGAAGCATCAACAGTGCTGACTGTCCGTGGTGCTGTAGGTGCACCTGTTTCTGTTGTAGCGTCATGGGAAGCATCAACAGTGCTGACTGTCCGTGGTGCTGTAGGTGCACCTGTTTGTTGCAGCGTCATGGGAAGCATCAACAGTGCTGACTGTCCGTGGTGCTGTAGGTGCACCTGTTTCTGTTGTAGCGTCATGGGAAGCATCAACAGTGCTGACTGTCCGTGGTGCTGTAGGTGCACCTGTTTCTGTTGCAGCGTCATGGGAAGCATCAACAGTCCTGACTGTCCGTGGTGCTGTAGGTGCACCTGTTTCTGTTGTAGCGTCATGGGAGGCATCAACAGTGCTGACTGTCCGTGGTGCTGTAGGTGCACCTGTTTCTGTTGTAGCGTCATGGGAAGCATCAACACCGTGCTGACTGTCCGTGGTGCTGTAGGTGCACCTGTTTCTGTTGCAGCGTCATGGGAAGCATCAACAGTGCTGACTGTCCGTGGTGCTGTAGGTGCACCTGTTTATGTTGTAGCGTCATGGGAAGCATCAACACCGTGCTGACTGTCCGTGGTGCTGTAGGTGCACCTGTTTCTGTTGTAGCGTCATGGGAAGCATCAACAGTGCTGACTGTCCGTGGTGCTGTAGGTGCACCTGTTTCTGTTGCAGCGTCATGGGAAGCATCAACACCGTGCTGACTGTCCGTCGTGCTGTAGGTGCACCTGTTTCTGTTGCAGCGTCATGCGAAGCATCAACACCGTGCTGACTGTCCGTGGTGCTGTAGGTGCACCTGTTTCTGTTGCAGCGTCATGGGAAGCATCAACACCGTGCTGACTGTCCGTGGTGCTGTAGGTGCACCTGTTTCTGTTGCAGCGTCATGGGAAGCATCAACACCGTGCTGACTGTCCGTGGTGCTGTAGGTGCACCTATTTCTGTTGCAGCGTCATGGGAAGCATCAACACCGTGCTGACTGTCCGTGGTGCTGTAGGTGCACCTGTTTCTGTTGCAGCGTCATGGGAAGCATCAACACCGTGCTGACTGTCGGTGGTGCTGTAGGTGCACCTGTTTCTGTTGCAGCGTCATGGGAAGCATCAACAGTGCTGACTGTCCGTGGTGCTGTAGGTGCACCTGTATCTGTTGCAGCGTCATGGGAAGCATCAACACCGTGCTGACTGTCCGTGGTGCTGTAGGTGCACCTGTTTCTGTTGTAGCGTCATGGGAAGCATCAACACCGTGCTGACTGTCCGTGGTGCTGTAGGTGCACCTGTTTCTGTTGCAGCGGCATGGGAAGCATCAACAGTGCTGACTGTCCGTGGTGCTGTAGGTGCACCTGTTTCTGTTGTAGCGTCATGGGAGGCATCAACAGTGCTGACTTTCCGTGGTGCTGTATGTGCACCTGTTTCTGTTGTAGCGTCATGGGAAGCATCAACACCGTGCTGACTGTCCGTGGTGCTGTAGGTGCACCTGTTTCTGTTGCAGCGTCATGGGAAGCATCAACAGTGCTGACTGTCCGTGGTGCTGTAGGTGCACCTGTTTCTGTTGTAGCGTCATGGGAGGCATCAACAGTGCTGACTGTCTGTGGTGCTGTAGGTGCACCTGTTTCTGTTGTAGCGTCATGGGAAGCATCAACACCGCGCTGACTGTCCGTGGTGCTGTAGGTGCACCTGTTTCTGTTGCAGCGTCATGGGAAGCATCAACAGTGCTGACTGTCCGTGGTGCTGTAGGTGCACCTGTTTATGTTGTAGCGTCATGGGAAGCATCAACACCGTGCTGACTGTCCGTGGTGCTGTAGGTGCACCTGTTTCTGTTGTAGCGTCATGGGAAGCATCAACAGTGCTGACTGTCCGTGGTGCTGTAGGTGCACCTGTTTCTGTTGCAGCGTCATGGGAAGCATCAACACCGTGCTGACTGTCCGTCGTGCTGTAGGTGCACCTGTTTCTGTTGCAGCGTCATGGGAAGCATCAACACCGTGCTGACTGTCCGTGGTGCTGTAGGTGCACCTGTTTCTGTTGCAGCGTCATGGGAAGCATCAACACCGTGCTGACTGTCCGTGGTGCTGTAGGTGCACCTGTTTCTGTTGCAGCGTCATGGGAAGCATCAACACCGTGCTGACTGTCCGTGGTGCTGTAGGTGCACCTATTTCTGTTGCAGCGTCATGGGAAGCATCAACACCGTGCTGACTGTCCGTGGTGCTGTAGGTGCACCTGTTTCTGTTGCAGCGTCATGGGAAGCATCAACACCGTGCTGACTGTCCGTGGTGCTGTAGGTGCACCTGTTTCTGTTGCAGCGTCATGGGAAGCATCAACAGTGCTGACTGTCCGTGGTGCTGTAGGTGCACCTGTTTCTGTTGCAGCGTCATGGGAAGCATCAACACCGTGCTGACTGTCCGTGGTGCTGTAGGTGCACCTGTTTCTGTTGTAGCGTCATGGGAAGCATCAACACCGTGCTGACTGTCCGTGGTGCTGTAGGTGCACCTGTTTCTGTTGCAGCGGCATGGGAAGCATCAACAGTGCTGACTGTCCGTGGTGCTGTAGGTGCACCTGTTTCTGTTGTAGCGTCATGGGGGGCATCAACAGTGCTGACTGTCCGTGGTGCTGTATGTGCACCTGTTTCTGTTGTAGCGTCATGGGAAGCATCAACACCGTGCTGACTGTCCGTGGTGCTGTAGGTGCACCTGTTTCTGTTGCAGCCTCATGGGAAGCATCAACAGTGCTGACTGTCCGTGGTGCTGTAGGTGCACCTGTTTATGTTGTAGCGTCATGGGAAGCATCAACACCGTGCTGACTGTCCGTGGTGCTGTAGGTGCACCTGTTTCTGTTGTAGCGTCATGGGAAGCATCAACAGTGCTGACTGTCCGTGGTGCTGTAGGTGAACCTGTTTCTGTTGCAGCGTCATGGGAAGCATCAACACCGTGCTGACTGTCCGTCGTGCTGTAGGTGCACCTGTTTCTGTTGCAGCGTCATGGGAAGCATCAACACCGTGCTGACTGTCCGTGGTGCTGTAGGTGCACCTGTTTCTGTTGCAGCGTCATGGGAAGCATCAACACCGTGCTGACTGTCCGTGGTGCTGTAGGTGCACCTGTTTCTGTTGCAGCGTCATGGGAAGCATCAACACCGTGCTGACTGTCCGTGGTGCTGTAGGTGCACCTGTTTCTGTTGCAGCGTCATGGGAAGCATCAACAGTGCTGACTGTCCGTGGTGCTGTAGGTGCACCTGTTTCTGCTGTAGCGTCATGGGAAGCATCAACAGTGCTGACTGTCCGTGGTGCTGTAGGTGCACCTGTTTCTGTTGCAGCGTCAAGGGAAGCATCAACACCGTGCTGACTGTCCGTGGTGCTGTAGGTGCACCTGTTTCTGTTGCAGCGTCATGGGAAGCATCAACACCGTGCTGACTATCCGTGGTGCTGTAGGTGCACCTGTTTCTGTTGCAGCGTCATGGGAAGCATCAACAGTGCTGACTGTCCGTGGTGCTGTAGGTGCACCTGTTTCTGTTGTAGCGTCATGGGAAGCATCAACAGTGCTGACTGTCCGTGGTGCTGTAGGTGCACCTGTTTCTGTTGCAGCGTCAAGGGAAGCATCAACACCGTGCTGACTGTCCGTGGTGCTGTAGGTGCATCTGTTTCTGTTGCAGCGTCATGGGAAGCATCAACAGTGCTGACTGTCCGTGGTGCTGTAGGTGCACCTGTTTCTGTTGTAGCGTCATGGGAAGCATCAACAGTGCTGACTGTCCGTGGTGCTGTAGGTGCACCTGTTTCTGTTGTAGCGTCATGGGAAGCATGAACACCGTGCTGACTGTCCGTGGTGCTGTAGGTGCACCTGTTTCTGTTGCAGCGTCATGGGAAGCATCAACAGTGCTGACTGTCCGTGGTGCTGTAGGTGCACCTGTTTCTGTTGCAGCGTCATGGGAAGCATCAACACCGTGCTGACTGTCCGTGGTGCTGTAGGTGCACCTGTTTCTGTTGCAGCGTCATGGGAAGCATCAACACCGTGCTGACTGTCCGTGGTGCTGTAGGTGCACCTGTTTCTGTTGCAGCGTCATGGGAAGCATCAACACCGTGCTGACTGTCCGTGGTGCTGTAGGTGCACCTGTTTCTGTTGAGCGTCATGGGAAGCATCAACACCGTGCTGACTGTCCGTGGTGCTGTAGGTGCACCTGTTTCTGTTGCAGCGTCATGGGAAGCATCAACACCGTGCTGACTGTCCCTGGTGCTGTAGGTGCACCTGTTTCTGTTGTAGCGTCATGGGAAGCATCAACACCGTGCTGACTGTCCGTGGTGCTGTAGGTGCACCTGTTTCTGTTTCAGCGTCATTGGAAGCATCAACAGTGCTGACTGTCCGTGGTGCTCTAGGTGCACCTGTTTCTGTTGTAGCGTCATGGGAAGCGTCAACAGTGCTGACTGTCCGTGGTGCTGTAGGTGCACCTGTTTCTGTTGTAGCGTCATGGGAAGCATCAACACCGTGCTGACTGTCCGTGGTGCTGTAGGTGCACCTGTTTCTGTTGCAGCGTCATGGGAAGCATCAACAGTGCTGACTGTCCGTGGTGCTGTAGGTGCACCTGTTTCTGTTGTAGCGTCATGGGAAGCATCAACAGTGCTGACTGTCCGTGGTGCTGTAGGTGCACCTGTTTCTGTTGCAGCGTCATGGGAAGCATCAACAGTGCTGACTGTCCGTGGTGCTGTAGGTGCACCTGTTTCTGTTGTAGCGTCATAGGAGGCATCAACAGTGCTGACTGTCCGTGGTGCTGTAGGTGCACCTGTTTCTGTTGTAGCGTCATGGGAAGCATCAACACCGTGCTGACTGTCCGTGGTGCTGTAGGTGCACCTGTTTCTGTTGCAGCGTCATGGGAAGCATCAACAGTGCTGACTGTCCGTGGTGCTGTAGGTGCACCTGTTTATGTTGTAGCGTCATGGGAAGCATCAACACCGTGCTGACTGTCCGTGGTGCTGTAGGTGCACCTGTTTCTGTTGTAGCGTCATGGGAAGCATCAACAGTGCTGACTGTCCGTGGTGCTGTAGGTGCACCTGTTTCTGTTGCAGCGTCATGGGAAGCATCAACACCGTGCTGACTGTCCGTCGTGCTGTAGGTGCACCTGTTTCTGTTGCAGCGTCATGGGAAGCATCAACACCGTGCTGACTGTCCGTGGTGCTGTAGGTGCACCTGTTTCTGTTGCAGCGTCATGGGAAGCATCAACACCGTGCTGACTGTCCGTGGTGCTGTAGGTGCACCTATTTCTGTTGCAGCGTCATGGGAAGCATCAACACCGTGCTGACTGTCCGTGGTGCTGTAGGTGCACCTGTTTCTGTTGCAGCGTCATGGGAAGCATCAACACCGTGCTGACTGTCCGTGGTGCTGTAGGTGCACCTGTTTCTGTTGCAGCGTCATGGGAAGCATCAACAGTGCTGACTGTCCGTGGTGCTGTAGGTGCACCTGTTTCTGTTGCAGCGTCATGGGAAGCATCAACACCGTGCTGACTGTCCGTGGTGCTGTAGGTGCACCTGTTTCTGTTGTAGCGTCATGGGAAGCATCAACACCGTGCTGACTGTCCGTGGTGCTGTAGCTGCACCTGTTTCTGTTGCAGCGTCATGGGAAGCATCAACAGTGCTGACTGTCCGTGGTGCTGTAGGTGCACCTGTTTCTGTTGTAGCGTCATGGGAGGCATCAACAGTGCTGACTGTCCGTGGTGCTGTAGGTGCACCTGTTTCTGTTGTAGCGTCATGGGAAGCATCAACACCCTGCTGACTGTCCGTGGTGCTGTAGGTGCACCTGTTTCTGTTGCAGCCTCATGGGAAGCATCAACAGTGCTGACTGTCCGTGGTGCTGTAGGTGCACCTGTTTATGTTGTAGCGTCATGGGAAGCATCAACACCGTGCTGACTGTCCGTGGTGCTGTAGGTGCACCTGTTTCTGTTGTAGCGTCATGGGAAGCATCAACAGTGCTGACTGTCCGTGGTGCTGTAGGTGAACCTGTTTCTGTTGCAGCGTCATGGGAAGCATCAACACCGTGCTGACTGTCCGTCGTGCTGTAGGTGCACCTGTTTCTGTTGCAGCGTCATGGGAAGCATCAACACCGTGCTGACTGTCCGTGGTGCTGTAGGTGCACCTGTTTCTGTTGCAGCGTCATGGGAAGCATCAACACCGTGCTGACTGTCCGTGGTGCTGTAGGTGCACCTGTTTCTGTTGCAGCGTCATGGGAAGCATCAACACCGTGCTGACTGTCCGTGGTGCTGTAGGTGCACCTGTTTCTGTTGCAGCGTCATGGGAACCGTCAACAGTGCTGACTGTCCGTGGTGCTGTAGGTGCACCTGTTTCTGTTGTAGCGTCATGGGAAGCATCAACAGTGCTGACTGTCCGTGGTGCTGTAGGTGCACCTGTTTCTGTTGCAGCGTCATGGGAAGCATCAACAGTGCTGACTGTCCGTGGTGCTGTAGGTGCACCTCTTTCTGTTGTAGCGTCATGGGAAGCATCAACAGTGCTGACTGTCCGTGGTGCTGTAGGTGCACCTGTTTCTGTTGCAGCGTCATGGGAAGCATCAACACCGTGCTGACTGTCCGTGCTGCTGTAGGTGCACCTGTTTCTGTTGCAGCGTCATGGGAAGCATCAACAGTGCTGACTGTCCGTGGTGCTGTAGGTGCACCTGTTTATGTTGTAGCGTCATGGGAAGCATCAACACCGTGCTGACTGTCCGTGGTGCTGTAGGTGCACCTGTTTCTGTTGTAGCGTCATGGGAAGCATCAACAGTGCTGACTGTCCGTGGTGCTGTAGGTGCACCTGTTTCTGTTGTAGCGTCATGGGAAGCATCAACAGTGCTGACTGTCCGTGGTGCTGTAGGTGCACCTGTTTCTGTTGTAGCGTCATGGGAAGCATCAACACCGTGCTGACTGTCCGTGGTGCTGTAAGTGCACCTGTTTCTGTTGCAGCGTCATGGGAAGCATCGACACCGTGCTGACTGTCCGTGGTGCTGTAGGTGCACCTGTTTCTGTTGTAGCGTCATGGGAAGCATCAACACCGTGCTGACTGTCCGTGGTGCTGTAGGTGCACCTGTTTCTGTTGTAGCGTCATGGGAAGCATCAACACCGTGCTGACTGTCCGTGGTGCTGTAGGTGCACCTGTTTCTGTTGCAGCGTCATGGGGAGCATCAACAGTGCTGACTGTCCGTGGTGCTGTCGGTGCACCTGTTTCTGTTGTAGCGTCATGGGAAGCATCAACACCGTGCTGACTGTCCGTGGTGCTGTAGGTGCACCTGTTTATGTTGTAGCGTCATGGGAAGCATCAACACCGTGCTGACTGTCCGTGGTGCTGTAGGTGCACCTGTTTCTGTTGTAGCGTCATGGGAAGCATCAACAGTGCTGACTGTCCGTGGTGCTGTAGGTGCACCTGTTTCTGTTGTAGCGTCATGGGAAGCATCAACAGTGCTGACTGTCCGTGGTGCTGTAGGTGCACCTGTTTCTGTTGTAGCGTCATGGGAAGCATCAACACCGTGCTGACTGTCCGTGGTGCTGTAGGTGCACCTGTTTCTGTTGCAGCGTCATGGGAAGCATCGACACCGTGCTGACTGTCCGTGGTGCTGTAGGTGCACCTGTTTCTGTTGCAGCTTCATGGGAAGCATCAACACCGTGCTGACTGTCCGTGGTGCTGTAGGTGCACCTGTTTCTGTTGCAGCGTCATGGGAAGCATCAACAGTGCTGACTGTCCGTGGTGCAGTAGGTGCACCTGTTTCAGTTGTAGCGTCATGGGAAGCATCAACACCGTGCTGACTGTCCGTTGTGCTGTAGGTGCACCTGTTTCTGTTGCAGCGTCATGGGAAGCATCAACAGTGCTGACTGTCCGTGGTGTTGTAGGTGCACCTGTTTCTGTTGTAGCGTCATGGGAAGCATCAACACCGTGCTGACTGTCCGTGGTGCTGTAGGTGCACCTGTTTCTGTTGCAGCGTCTTGGGAAGCATCAACACCGTGCTGACTGTCCGTGGTGCTGTAGGTGCACCGGTTTCTGTTGTAGCGTCATGGGAAGCATCAACACCGTGCTGACTGTCCGTGGTGCTGTATGTGCACCTGTTTCTTTTGTAGCGTCATGGGAAGCATCAACACCGTGCTGACTGTCCGTGGTGCTGTAGGTGCACCTGTTTCTGTTGCAGCGTCATGGGAAGCATCAACACTGTGCTGACTATCCGTGGTGCTGTAGGTGCACCTGTTTCTGTTGTAGCGTCATGGGAAGCATCAACACCGTGCTGACTGTCCGTGGTGCTGTAGGTGCACCTGTTTCTGTTGCAGCGTCATGGGAAGCATCAACAGTGCTGACTGTCCGTGGTGCTGTAGGTGCACCTGTTTCTGTTGTAGCGTCATGGGAAGCATCAACACCGTGCTGACTGTCCGTGGTGCTGCAGGTGCACCTGTTTCTGTTGCAGCGTCATGGGAAGCATCAACAGTGCTGACTGTCCGTGGTGCTGTAGGTGCACCTGTTTCTGTTGCAGCGTCATGGGAAGCATCAACACCGTGCTGACTGTCCGTGGTGCTGTAGGTGCACCTGTTTCTGTTGCAGCGTCATGGGAAGCATCAACACCGTGCTGACTGTCCGTGGTGCTGTAGGTGCACCTGTTTCTGTTGCAGCGTCATGGGAAGCATCAACACCGTGCTGACTGTCCGTGGTGCTGTAGGTGCACCTGTTTCTGTTGAGCGTCATGGGAAGCATCAACACCGTGCTGACTGTCCGTGGTGCTGTAGTTGCACCTGTTTCTGTTGCAGCGTCATGGGAAGCATCAACACCGTGCTGACTGTCCGTGGTGCTGTAGGTGCACCTGTTTCTGTTGCAGCGTCATGGGAAGCATCAACACCGTGCTGACTGTCCCTGGTGCTGTAGGTGCACCTGTTTCTGTTGTAGCGTCATGGGAAGCATCAACACCGTGCTGACTGTCCGTGGTGCTGTAGGTGCACCTGTTTCTGTTGCAGCGTCATGGGAAGCATCAACAGTGCTGACTGTCCGTGGTGCTGTAGGTGCACCTGTTTCTGTTGTAGCGTCATGGGAAGCATCAACAGTGCTGACTGTCCGTGGTGCTGTAGGTGCACCTGTTTCTGTTGTAGCATCATGGGAAGCATCAACACCGTGCTGACTGTCCGTGGTGCTGTAGGTGCACCTGTTTCTGTTGCAGCGTCATGGGAAGCATCAACAGTGCTGACTGTCCGTGGTGCTGTAGGTGCACCTGTTTCTGTTGTAGCGTCATGGGAAGCATCAACACCGTGCTGACTGTCCGTGGTGCTGTAGGTGCACCTGTTTCTGTTGCAGCGTCATGGGAAGCATCAACAGTGCTGACTGTCCGTGGTGCTGTAGGTGCACCTGTTTCTGTTGTAGCGTCATGGGAAGCATGAACACCGTGCTGACTGTCCGTGGTGCTGTAGGTGCACCTGTTTCTATTGCAACGTCATGGGAAGCATCAACAGTGCTGACTGTCCGTGGTGCTGTAGGTGCACCTGTTTCTGTTGCAGCGTCATGGGAAGCATCAACACCGTGCTGACTGTCCGTGGTGCTGTAGGTGCACCTGTTTCTGTTGCAGCGTCATGGGAAGCATCAACACCGTGCTGACTGTCCGTGGTGCTGTAGGTGCACCTGTTTCTGTTGCAGCGTCATGGGAAGCATCAACACCGTGCTGACTGTCCGTGGTGCTGTAGGTGCACCTGTTTCTGTTGAGCGTCATGGGAAGCATCAACACCGTGCTGACTGTCCGTGGTGCTGTAGGTGCACCTGTTTCTGTTGCAGCGTCATGGGAAGCATCAACACCGTGCTGACTGTCCGTGGTGCTGTAGGTGCACCTGTTTCTGTTGCAGCGTCATGGGAAGCATCAACACCGTGCTGACTGTCCGTGGTGCTGTAGGTGCACCTGTTTCTGTTGCAGCGTCATGGGAAGCATCAACATCGTGCTGACTGTCCCTGGTGCTGTAGGTGCACCTGTTTCTGTTGTAGCGTCATGGGAAGCATCAACACCGTGCTGACTGTCCGTGGTGCTGTAGGTGCACCTGTTTCTGTTGCAGCGTCATGGGAAGCATCAACAGTGCTGACTGTCCGTGGTGCTGTAGGTGCACCTGTTTCTGTTGTAGCGTCATGGGAAGCATCAACAGTGCTGACTGTCCGTGGTGCTGTAGGTGCACCTGTTTCTGTTGTAGCGTCATGGGAAGCATCAACACCGTGCTGACTGTCCGTGGTGCTGTAGGTGCACCTGTTTGTTGCAGCGTCATGGGAAGCATCAACAGTGCTGACTGTCCGTGGTGCTGTAGGTGCACCTGTTTCTGTTGCAGCGTCATGGGAAGCATCAACAGTCCTGACTGTCCGTGGTGCTGTAGGTGCACCTGTTTCTGTTGTAGCGTCATGGGAGGCATCAACAGTGCTGACTGTCCGTGGTGCTGTAGGTGCACCTGTTTCTGTTGTAGCGTCATGGGAAGCATCAACACCGTGCTGACTGTCCGTGGTGCTGTAGGTGCACCTGTTTCTGTTGCAGCGTCATGGGAAGCATCAACAGTGCTGACTGTCCGTGGTGCTGTAGGTGCACCTGTTTATGTTGTAGCGTCATGGGAAGCATCAACACCGTGCTGACTGTCCGTGGTGCTGTAGGTGCACCTGTTTCTGTTGTAGCGTCATGGAAAGCATCAACAGTGCTGACTGTCCGTGGTGCTGTAGGTGCACCTGTTTCTGTTGCAGCGTCATGGGAAGCATCAACACCGTGCTGACTGTCCGTCGTGCTGTAGGTGCACCTGTTTCTGTTGTAGCGTCATGGGAAGCATCAACACCGTGCTGACTGTCCGTGGTGCTGTAGGTGCACCTGTTTCTGTTGCAGCGTCATGGGAAGCATCAACAGTGCTGACTGTCCGTGGTGCTGTAGGTGCACCTGTTTCTGTTGCAGCGTCATGGGAAGCATCAACACCGTGCTGACTGTCCGTGGTGCTGTAGGTGCACCTTTTTCTGTTGCAGCGTCATGGGAAGCATCAACACCGTGCTGACTGTCCGTGGTGCTGTAGGTGCACCTGTTTCTGTTGCAGCGTCATGGGAAGCATCAACACCGTGCTGACTGTCCGTGGTGCTGTAGGTGCACCTGTTTCTGTTGCAGCGTCATGGGAAGCATCAACACCGTGCTGACTGTCCGTGGTGCTGTAGGTGCACCTGTTTCTGTTGTAGCGTCATGGGAAGCATCAACACCGTGCTGACTGTCCGTGGTGCTGTAGGTGCACCTGTTCCTGTTGCAGCGTCATGGGAAGCATCAACAGTGCTGACTGTCCGTCGTGCTGTAGGTGCACCTGTTTCTGTTGTAGCGTCATGGGAGGTATCAACAGTGCTGACTGTCCGTGGTGCTGTAGGTGCACCTGTTTCTGTTGCAGCGTCATGGGAAGCATCAACACCGTGCTGACTGTCCCTGGTGCTGTAGGTGCACCTGTTTCTGTTGCAGCGTCATGGGAAGCATCAACAGTGCTGACTGTCCGTGGTGCTGTAGGTGCACCTGTTTATGTTGTAGCGTCATGGGAAGCATCAACACCGTGCTGACTGTCCGTGGTGCTGTAGGTGCACCTGTTTCTGTTGTAGCGTCATGGGAAGCATCAACACCGTGCTGACTGTCCGTGGTGCTGTAGGCGCACCTGTTTCTGTTGCAGCGTCATGGGAAGCATCAACACCGTGCTGACTGTCCGTGGTGCTGTAGGTGCACCTGTTTCTGTTGCAGCGTCATGGGAAGCATCAACACCGTGCTGACTGTCCGTGGTGCTGTAGGTGCACCTGTTTCTGTTGCAGCGTCATGGGAAGCATCAACACCGTGCTGACTGTCCGTGGTGCTGTAGGTGCACCTGTTTCTGTTGCAGCGTCATGGGAAGCATCAACAGTGCTGACTGTCCGTGGTGCTGTAGGTGCACCTGTTTCTGTTGCAGCGTCATGGGAAGCATCAACACCGTGCTGACTGTCCGTGGTGCTGTAGGTGCACCTGTTTCTGTTGTAGCGTCATGGGAAGCATCAACACCGTGCTGACTGTCCGTGGTGCTGTAGGTGCACCTGTTTCTGTTGCAGCGTCATGGGAAGCATCAACAGTGCTGACTGTCCGTGGTGCTGTAGGTGCACCTGTTTCTGTTGTAGCGTCATGGGAAGCATCAACAGTGCTGACTGTCCGTGGTGCTGTAGGTGCACCTGTTTCTGTTGCAGCGTCATGGGAAGCATCAACAGTGCTGACTGTCCGTGGTGCTGTAGGTGCACCTGTTTCTGTTGTAGCGTCATGGGAAGCATCAACAGTGCTGACTGTCCGTGGTGCTGTAGGTGCACCTGTTTCTGTTGCAGCGTCATGGGAAGCATCAACACCGTGCTGACTGTCCGTGGTGCTGTAGGTGCACCTGTTTCTGTTGCAGCGTCATGGGAAGCATCAACAGTGCTGACTGTCCGTGGTGCTGTAGGTGCACCTGTTTATGTTGTAGCGTCATGGGAAGCATCAACACCGTGCTGACTGTCCGTGGTGCTGTAGGTGCACCTGTTTCTGTTGTAGCGTCATGGGAAGCATCAACAGTGCTGACTGTCCGTGGTGCTGTAGGTGCACCTGTTTCTGTTGTAGCGTCATGGGAAGCATCAACAGTGCTGACTGTCCGTGGTGCTGTAGGTGCACCTGTTTCTGTTGTAGCGTCATGGGAAGCATCAACACCGTGCTGACTGTCCGTGGTGCTGTAGGTGCACCTGTTTCTGTTGCAGCGTCATGGGAAGCATCGACACCGTGCTGACTGTCCGTGGTGCTGTAGGCGCACCTGTTTCTGTTGCAGCTTCATGGGAAGCATCAACACCGTGCTGACTGTCCGTGGTGCTGTAGGTGCACCTGTTTCTGTTGCAGCGTCATGGGAAGCATCAACAGTGCTGACTGTCCGTGGTGCAGTAGGTGCACCTGTTTCAGTTGTAGCGTCATGGGAAGCATCAACACCGTGCTGACTGTCCGTGGTGCTGTAGGTGCACCTGTTTCTGTTGCAGCGTCATGGGAAGCATCAACAGTGCTGACTGTCCGTGGTGTTGTAGGTGCACCTGTTTCTGTTGTAGCGTCATGGGAAGCATCAACACCGTGCTGACTGTCCGTGGTGCTGTAGGTGCACCTGTTTCTGTTGCAGCGTCTTGGGAAGCATCAACACCGTGCTGACTGTCCGTGGTGCTGTAGGTGCACCGGTTTCTGTTGTAGCGTCATGGGAAGCATCAACACCGTGCTGACTGTCCGTGGTGCTGTAGGTGCACCTGTTTCTTTTGTAGCGTCATGGGAAGCATCAACACCGTGCTGACTGTCCGTGGTGCTGTAGGTGCACCTGTTTCTGTTGCAGCGTCATGGGAAGCATCAACACTGTGCTGACTATCCGTGGTGCTGTAGGTGCACCTGTTTCTGTTGTAGCGTCATGGGAAGCATCAACACCGTGCTGACTGTCCGTGGTGCTGTAGGTGCACCTGTTTCTGTTGCAGCGTCATGGGAAGCATCAACAGTGCTGACTGTCCGTGGTGCTGTAGGTGCACCTGTTTCTGTTGTAGCGTCATGGGAAGCATCAACACCGTGCTGACTGTCCGTGGTGCTGTAGGTGCACCTGTTTCTGTTGCAGCGTCATGGGAAGCATCAACAGTGCTGACTGTCCGTGGTGCTGTAGGTGCACCTGTTTCTGTTGCAGCGTCATGGGAAGCATCAACACCGTGCTGACTGTCCGTGGTGCTGTAGGTGCACCTGTTTCTGTTGCAGCGTCATGGGAAGCATCAACACCGTGCTGACTGTCCGTGGTGCTGTAGGTGCACCTGTTTCTGTTGCAGCGTCATGGGAAGCATCAACACCGTGCTGACTGTCCGTGGTGCTGTAGGTGCACCTGTTTCTGTTGAGCGTCATGGGAAGCATCAACACCGTGCTGACTGTCCGTGGTGCTGTAGGTGCACCTGTTTCTGTTGCAGCGTCATGGGAAGCATCAACACCGTGCTGACTGTCCGTGGTGCTGTAGGTGCACCTGTTTCTGTTGCAGCGTCATGGGAAGCATCAACACCGTGCTGACTGTCCGTGGTGCTGTAGGTGCACCTGTTTCTGTTGCAGCGTCATGGGAAGCATCAACACCGTGCTGACTGTCCCTGGTGCTGTAGGTGCACCTGTTTCTGTTGTAGCGTCATGGGAAGCATCAACACCGTGCTGACTGTCCGTGGTGCTGTAGGTGCACCTGTTTCTGTTGCAGCGTCATGGGAAGCATCAACAGTGCTGACAGTCCGTGGTGCTGTAGGTGCACCTGTTTCTGTTGTAGCGTCATGGGAAGCATCAACAGTGCTGACTGTCGTGGTGCTGTAGGTGCACCTGTTTCTGTTGTAGCGTCATGGGAAGCATCAACACCGTGCTGACTGTCCGTGGTGCTGTAGGTGCACCTGTTTGTTGCAGCGTCATGGGAAGCATCAACAGTGCTGACTGTCCGTGGTGCTGTAGGTGCACCTGTTTCTGTTGTAGCGTCATGGGAAGCATCAACAGTGCTGACTGTCCGTGGTGCTGTAGGTGCACCTGTTTCTGTTGCAGCGTCATGGGAAGCATCAACAGTCCTGACTGTCCGTGGTGCTGTAGGTGCACCTGTTTCTGTTGTAGCGTCATGGGAGGCATCAACAGTGCTGACTGTCCGTGGTGCTGTAGGTGCACCTGTTTCTGTTGTAGCGTCATGGGAAGCATCAACACCGTGCTGACTGTCCGTGGTGCTGTAGGTGCACCTGTTTCTGTTGCAGCGTCATGGGAAGCATCAACAGTGCTGACTGTCCGTGGTGCTGTAGGTGCACCTGTTTATGTTGTAGCGTCATGGGAAGCATCAACACCGTGCTGACTGTCCGTGGTGCTGTAGGTGCACCTGTTTCTGTTGTAGCGTCATGGGAAGCATCAACAGTGCTGACTGTCCGTGGTGCTGTAGGTGCACCTGTTTCTGTTGCAGCGTCATGGGAAGCATCAACACCGTGCTGACTGTCCGTCGTGCTGTAGGTGCACCTGTTTCTGTTGCAGCGTCATGCGAAGCATCAACACCGTGCTGACTGTCCGTGGTGCTGTAGGTGCACCTGTTTCTGTTGCAGCGTCATGGGAAGCATCAACACCGTGCTGACTGTCCGTGGTGCTGTAGGTGCACCTGTTTCTGTTGCAGCGTCATGGGAAGCATCAACACCGTGCTGACTGTCCGTGGTGCTGTAGGTGCACCTATTTCTGTTGCAGCGTCATGGGAAGCATCAACACCGTGCTGACTGTCCGTGGTGCTGTAGGTGCACCTGTTTCTGTTGCAGCGTCATGGGAAGCATCAACACCGTGCTGACTGTCGGTGGTGCTGTAGGTGCACCTGTTTCTGTTGCAGCGTCATGGGAAGCATCAACAGTGCTGACTGTCCGTGGTGCTGTAGGTGCACCTGTATCTGTTGCAGCGTCATGGGAAGCATCAACACCGTGCTGACTGTCCGTGGTGCTGTAGGTGCACCTGTTTCTGTTGTAGCGTCATGGGAAGCATCAACACCGTGCTGACTGTCCGTGGTGCTGTAGGTGCACCTGTTTCTGTTGCAGCGGCATGGGAAGCATCAACAGTGCTGACTGTCCGTGGTGCTGTAGGTGCACCTGTTTCTGTTGTAGCGTCATGGGAGGCATCAACAGTGCTGACTGTCCGTGGTGCTGTATGTGCACCTGTTTCTGTTGTAGCGTCATGGGAAGCATCAACACCGTGCTGACTGTCCGTGGTGCTGTAGGTGCACCTGTTTCTGTTGCAGCGTCATGGGAAGCATCAACAGTGCTGACTGTCCGTGGTGCTGTAGGTGCACCTGTTTCTGTTGTAGCGTCATGGGAGGCATCAACAGTGCTGACTGTCTGTGGTGCTGTAGGTGCACCTGTTTCTGTTGTAGCGTCATGGGAAGCATCAACACCGTGCTGACTGTCCGTGGTGCTGTAGGTGCACCTGTTTCTGTTGCAGCGTCATGGGAAGCATCAACAGTGCTGACTGTCCGTGGTGCTGTAGGTGCACCTGTTTATGTTGTAGCGTCATGGGAAGCATCAACACCGTGCTGACTGTCCGTGGTGCTGTAGGTGCACCTGTTTCTGTTGTAGCGTCATGGGAAGCATCAACAGTGCTGACTGTCCGTGGTGCTGTAGGTGCACCTGTTTCTGTTGCAGCGTCATGGGAAGCATTAACACCGTGCTGACTGTCCGTCGTGCTGTAGGTGCACCTGTTTCTGTTGCAGCGTCATGGGAAGCATCAACACCGTGCTGACTGTCCGTGGTGCTGTAGGTGCACCTGTTTCTGTTGCAGCGTCATGGGAAGCATCAACACCGTGCTGACTGTCCGTGGTGCTGTAGGTGCACCTGTTTCTGTTGCAGCGTCATGGGAAGCATCAACACCGTGCTGACTGTCCGTGGTGCTGTAGGTGCACCTATTTCTGTTGCAGCGTCATGGGAAGCATCAACACCGTGCTGACTGTCCGTGGTGCTGTAAGTGCACCTGTTTCTGTTGCAGCGTCATGGGAAGCATCAACACCGTGCTGACTGTCCGTGGTGCTGTAGGTGCACCTGTTTCTGTTGCAGCGTCATGGGAAGCATCAACAGTGCTGACTGTCCGTGGTGCTGTAGGTGCACCTGTTTCTGTTGCAGCGTCATGGGAAGCATCAACACCGTGCTGACTGTCCGTGGTGCTGTAGGTGCACCTGTTTCTGTTGTAGCGTCATGGGAAGCATCAACACCGTGCTGACTGTCCGTGGTGCTGTAGGTGCACCTGTTTCTGTTGCAGCGGCATGGGAAGCATCAACAGTGCTGACTGTCCGTGGTGCTGTAGGTGCACCTGTTTCTGTTGTAGCGTCATGGGGGGCATCAACAGTGCTGACTGTCCGTGGTGCTGTATGTGCACCTGTTTCTGTTGTAGCGTCATGGGAAGCATCAACACCGTGCTGACTGTCCGTGGTGCTGTAGGTGCACCTGTTTCTGTTGCAGCCTCATGGGAAGCATCAACAGTGCTGACTGTCCGTGGTGCTGTAGGTGCACCTGTTTATGTTGTAGCGTCATGGGAAGCATCAACACCGTGCTGACTGTCCGTGGTGCTGTAGGTGCACCTGTTTCTGTTGTAGCGTCATGGGAAGCATCAACAGTGCTGACTGTCCGTGGTGCTGTAGGTGAACCTGTTTCTGTTGCAGCGTCATGGGAAGCATCAACACCGTGCTGACTGTCCGTCGTGCTGTAGGTGCACCTGTTTCTGTTGCAGCGTCATGGGAAGCATCAACACCGTGCTGACTGTCCGTGGTGCTGTAGGTGCACCTGTTTCTGTTGCAGCGTCATGGGAAGCATCAACACCGTGCTGACTGTCCGTGGTGCTGTAGGTGCACCTGTTTCTGTTGCAGCGTCATGGGAAGCATCAACACCGTGCTGACTGTCCGTGGTGCTGTAGGTGCACCTGTTTCTGTTGCAGCGTCATGGGAAGCATCAACAGTGCTGACTGTCCGTGGTGCTGTAGGTGCACCTGTTTCTGTTGTAGCGTCATGGGAAGCATCAACAGTGCTGACTGTCCGTGGTGCTGTAGGTGCACCTGTTTCTGTTGCAGCGTCAAGGGAAGCATCAACACCGTGCTGACTGTCCGTGGTGCTGTAGGTGCACCTGTTTCTGTTGCAGCGTCATGGGAAGCATCAACACCGTGCTGACTATCCGTGGTGCTGTAGGTGCACCTGTTTCTGTTGCAGCGTCATGGGAAGCATCAACAGTGCTGACTGTCCGTGGTGCTGTAGGTGCACCTGTTTCTGTTGTAGCGTCATGGGAAGCATCAACAGTGCTGACTGTCCGTGGTGCTGTAGGTGCACCTGTTTCTGTTGCAGCGTCAAGGGAAGCATCAACACCGTGCTGACTGTCCGTGGTGCTGTAGGTGCATCTGTTTCTGTTGCAGCGTCATGGGAAGCATCAACAGTGCTGACTGTCCGTGGTGCTGTAGGTGCACCTGTTTCTGTTGTAGCGTCATGGGAAGCATCAACAGTGCTGACTGTCCGTGGTGCTGTAGGTGCACCTGTTTCTGTTGTAGCGTCATGGGAAGCATGAACACCGTGCTGACTGTCCGTGGTGCTGTAGGTGCACCTGTTTCTGTTGCAGCGTCATGGGAAGCATCAACAGTGCTGACTGTCCGTGGTGCTGTAGGTGCACCTGTTTCTGTTGCAGCGTCATGGGAAGCATCAACACCGTGCTGACTGTCCGTGGTGCTGTAGGTGCACCTGTTTCTGTTGCAGCGTCATGGGAAGCATCAACACCGTGCTGACTGTCCGTGGTGCTGTAGGTGCACCTGTTTCTGTTGCAGCGTCATGGGAAGCATCAACACCGTGCTGACTGTCCGTGGTGCTGTAGGTGCACCTGTTTCTGTTGAGCGTCATGGGAAGCATCAACACCGTGCTGACTGTCCGTGGTGCTGTAGGTGCACCTGTTTCTGTTGCAGCGTCATGGGAAGCATCAACACCGTGCTGACTGTCCCTGGTGCTGTAGGTGCACCTGTTTCTGTTGTAGCGTCATGGGAAGCATCAACACCGTGCTGACTGTCCGTGGTGCTGTAGGTGCACCTGTTTCTGTTTCAGCGTCATTGGAAGCATCAACAGTGCTGACTGTCCGTGGTGCTCTAGGTGCACCTGTTTCTGTTGTAGCGTCATGGGAAGCGTCAACAGTGCTGACTGTCCGTGGTGCTGTAGGTGCACCTGTTTCTGTTGTAGCGTCATGGGAAGCATCAACACCGTGCTGACTGTCCGTGGTGCTGTAGGTGCACCTGTTTCTGTTGCAGCGTCATGGGAAGCATCAACAGTGCTGACTGTCCGTGGTGCTGTAGGTGCACCTGTTTCTGTTGTAGCGTCATGGGAAGCATCAACAGTGCTGACTGTCCGTGGTGCTGTAGGTGCACCTGTTTCTGTTGCAGCGTCATGGGAAGCATCAACAGTGCTGACTGTCCGTGGTGCTGTAGGTGCACCTGTTTCTGTTGTAGCGTCATAGGAGGCATCAACAGTGCTGACTGTCCGTGGTGCTGTAGGTGCACCTGTTTCTGTTGTAGCGTCATGGGAAGCATCAACACCGTGCTGACTGTCCGTGGTGCTGTAGGTGCACCTGTTTCTGTTGCAGCGTCATGGGAAGCATCAACAGTGCTGACTGTCCGTGGTGCTGTAGGTGCACCTGTTTCTGTTGTAGCGTCATGGGAAGCATCAACACCGTGCTGACTGTCCGTGGTGCTGTAGGTGCACCTGTTTCTGTTTCAGCGTCATTGGAAGCATCAACAGTGCTGACTGTCCGTGGTGCTCTAGGTGCACCTGTTTCTGTTGTAGCGTCATGGGAAGCGTCAACAGTGCTGACTGTCCGTGGTGCTGTAGGTGCACCTGTTTCTGTTGTAGCGTCATGGGAAGCATCAACACCGTGCTGACTGTCCGTGGTGCTGTAGGTGCACCTGTTTCTGTTGCAGCGTCTTGGGAAGCATCAACACCGTGCTGACTGTCCGTGGTGCTGTAGGTGCACCGGTTTCTGTTGTAGCGTCATGGGAAGCATCAACACCGTGCTGACTGTCCGTGGTGCTGTAGGTGCACCTGTTTCTGTTGTAGCGTCATGGGAAGCATCAACAGTGCTGACTGTCCGTGGTGCTGTAGGTGCACCTGTTTCTGTTGCAGCGTCATGGGAAGCATCAACACCGTGCTGACTGTCCGTCGTGCTGTAGGTGCACCTGTTTCTGTTGCAGCGTCATGGGAAGCATCAACACCGTGCTGACTGTCCGTGGTGCTGTAGGTGCACCTGTTTCTGTTGCAGCGTCATGGGAAGCATCAACACCGTGCTGACTGTCCGTGGTGCTGTAGGTGCACCTATTTCTGTTGCAGCGTCATGGGAAGCATCAACACCGTGCTGACTGTCCGTGGTGCTGTAGGTGCACCTGTTTCTGTTGCAGCGTCATGGGAAGCATCAACACCGTGCTGACTGTCCGTGGTGCTGTAGGTGCACCTGTTTCTGTTGCAGCGTCATGGGAAGCATCAACAGTGCTGACTGTCCGTGGTGCTGTAGGTGCACCTGTTTCTGTTGCAGCGTCATGGGAAGCATCAACACCGTGCTGACTGTCCGTGGTGCTGTAGGTGCACCTGTTTCTGTTGTAGCGTCATGGGAAGCATCAACACCGTGCTGACTGTCCGTGGTGCTGTAGCTGCACCTGTTTCTGTTGCAGCGTCATGGGAAGCATCAACAGTGCTGACTGTCCGTGGTGCTGTAGGTGCACCTGTTTCTGTTGTAGCGTCATGGGAGGCATCAACAGTGCTGACTGTCCGTGGTGCTGTAGGTGCACCTGTTTCTGTTGTAGCGTCATGGGAAGCATCAACACCGTGCTGACTGTCCGTGGTGCTGTAGGTGCACCTGTTTCTGTTGCAGCCTCATGGGAAGCATCAACAGTGCTGACTGTCCGTGGTGCTGTAGGTGCACCTGTTTATGTTGTAGCGTCATGGGAAGCATCAACACCGTGCTGACTGTCCGTGGTGCTGTAGGTGCACCTGTTTCTGTTGTAGCGTCATGGGAAGCATCAACAGTGCTGACTGTCCGTGGTGCTGTAGGTGAACCTGTTTCTGTTGCAGCGTCATGGGAAGCATCAACACCGTGCTGACTGTCCGTCGTGCTGTAGGTGCACCTGTTTCTGTTGCAGCGTCATGGGAAGCATCAACACCGTGCTGACTGTCCGTGGTGCTGTAGGTGCACCTGTTTCTGTTGCAGCGTCATGGGAAGCATCAACACCGTGCTGACTGTCCGTGGTGCTGTAGGTGCACCTGTTTCTGTTGCAGCGTCATGGGAAGCATCAACACCGTGCTGACTGTCCGTGGTGCTGTAGGTGCACCTGTTTCTGTTGCAGCGTCATGTGAACCGTCAACAGTGCTGACTGTCCGTGGTGCTGTAGGTGCACCTGTTTCTGTTGTAGCGTCATGGGAAGCATCAACAGTGCTGACTGTCCGTGGTGCTGTAGGTGCACCTGTTTCTGTTGCAGCGTCATGGGAAGCATCAACAGTGCTGACTGTCCGTGGTGCTGTAGGTGCACCTCTTTCTGTTGTAGCGTCATGGGAAGCATCAACAGTGCTGACTGTCCGTGGTGCTGTAGGTGCACCTGTTTCTGTTGCAGCGTCATGGGAAGCATCAACACCGTGCTGACTGTCCGTGGTGCTGTAGGTGCACCTGTTTCTGTTGCAGCGTCATGGGAAGCATCAACAGTGCTGACTGTCCGTGGTGCTGTAGGTGCACCTGTTTATGTTGTAGCGTCATGGGAAGCATCAACACCGTGCTGACTGTCCGTGGTGCTGTAGGTGCACCTGTTTCTGTTGTAGCGTCATGGGAAGCATTAACAGTGCTGACTGTCCGTGGTGCTGTAGGTGCACCTGTTTCTGTTGTAGCGTCATGGGAAGCATCAACAGTGCTGACTGTCCGTGGTGCTGTAGGTGCACCTGTTTCTGTTGTAGCGTCATGGGAAGCATCAACACCGTGCTGACTGTCCGTGGTGCTGTAGGTGCACCTGTTTCTGTTGCAGCGTCATGGGAAGCATCGACACCGTGCTGACTGTCCGTGGTGCTGTAGGTGCACCTGTTTCTGTTGTAGCGTCATGGGAAGCATCAACACCGTGCTGACTGTCCGTGGTGCTGTAGGTGCACCTGTTTCTGTTGTAGCGTCATGGGAAGCATCAACACCGTGCTGACTGTCCGTGGTGCTGTAGGTGCACCTGTTTCTGTTGCAGCGTCATGGGGAGCATCAACAGTGCTGACTGTCCGTGGTGCTGTCGGTGCACCTGTTTCTGTTGTAGCGTCATGGGAAGCATCAACACCGTGCTGACTGTCCGTGGTGCTGTAGGTGCACCTGTTTCTGTTGCAGCGTCATGGGAAGCATCAACAGTGCTGACTGTCCGTGGTGCTGTAGGTGCACCTGTTTCTGTTGTAGCGTCATGGGAAGCATCAACACCGTGCTGACTGTCCGTGGTGCTGTAGGTGCACCTGTTTCTGTTGCAGCGTCATGGGAAGCATCAACAGTGCTGACTGTCCGTGGTGCTGTAGGTGCACCTGTTTCTGTTGTAGCGTCATGGGAAGCATCAACAGTGCTGACTGTCCGTGGTGCTGTAGGTGCACCTGTTTCTGTTGCAGCGTCATGGGAAGCATCAACACCGTGCTGACTGTCCGTGGTGCTGTGGGTGCACCTGTTTCTGTTGCAGCGTCATGGGAAGCATCAACACCGTGCTGACTGTCCGTGGTGCTGTAGGTGCACCTGTTTCTGTTGTAGCGTCATGGGAAGCATCAACACCGTGCTGACTGTCCGTGGTGCTGTAGGTGCACCTGTTTCTGTTGAGCGTCATGGGAAGCATCAACACCGTGCTGACTGTCCGTGGTGCTGTAGGTGCACCTGTTTCTGTTGCAGCGTCATGGGAAGCATCAACACCGTGCTGACTGTCCGTGGTGCTGTAGGTGCACCTGTTTCTGTTGAGCGTCATGGGAAGCATCAACACCGTGCTGACTGTCCGTGGTGCTGTAGGTGCACCTGTTTCTGTTGTAGCGTCATGGGAAGCATCAACACCGTGCTGACTGTCCGTGGTGCAGCAGACGTCATCTCACTGCCCGCAACGTTCTCTCGGGGTTTAATGCCCCATGGCCGCTGAGATTTTGCACGGCGTTCAATATGGACTAATTAATCTCATATTCGCCTTACAGTCATGGGATTCCGACCAACACGGGCAGCAATGCCGCGGAAGAATGAATCGTAGTTCAAAGAGTCCACGATCTTGCCGTGGTCGAATTCCAACGCATACTAGTAAGAGTTTCTTCTTTTTATAGGGGGCGTAATATAATCTTAAACCGAGCAACTAACGCTTAAATACGATTTCTGAATGAAAAACCCGTTGTTCAAATTTTTCCCCATGTATATGTAATGCAGATGGTATTACTCATACATGCTTGCGCTGGAATGGTAATTGTTCTTATATCCAGGATACAGTACTTGGGGTTCATGTAAATTTGACATTTATTGCATGTCGCCTTCATGATGTTGCAATTTTAATAGGCAGTAGCGTAATGTTATCAGCTGACAAATAAGTACTGTTGCAAATAAATTGAAATCTATCGTACGTACATACAAGTATACATACAGCCTATAACATAGAAATCGACTCATTGAGAAATTATCCAGTGAGTGAGTGAGAGAGTGAGTGATTATGGCGCAAAAACCAGAGATGATTATGACGCGCCAAACAAAAGATGAGATGATTACAATTGATGATATTAAAATTCAATAAATAAAAACAAGTAGATAAATGTACCAAATCCAGAGGATGAAGTCATATAAAAACAAGTTAAAAGCACATATTAACATTCAAGACACAGTCTTCAAAACAAATTACATTTGGTAATAAAAGCCAATCTCTTTTAAATAATAAAATAAATTAGAATTGACCTCTCTTCCGATTAAACGGTCGAGAGGTAAGTCACAGCTATTAAAATATTTCTGGCGAAGACTATTAAAACATTGACACTCAATTAAAATATGACGAACAGATAAACAAACATTACAATTAAAACAAACAGGCTCATTTTCAGCTTTAAGAAGATAGCTATGTGTGACTCTGGTATGACCAATTCTGAGTCGAGTCAAAAGAACGTCCTCTTTACGATTTCCAGCAAAATCCCAATGCTCAATTCTAGGTTTGATGTTTCTCAAGTTGTTGTGATGCTGAAGATCCCAAATTTGCTGCCATTTTTTTCGTATCTTTCCCTTGATGACACAGCAGATGTCTCTAAAAGGGATAAGGCGACTGGACAGTTCGACAGCAGATTTTGCCGCGATGTCTGCAAGCTCGTTTCCCTTTATTCCCGTATGCCCGGGAACCCAGCAGTACAGGATTTCATATCCTCGTATCATTAAATTTCTATGAATTTTGAGAACATCCACTACCACAGGATTCTGAGCGTTGGGAAAAGCTTCCAAGGATTTAAGAGCACTATACGAGTCTGTGTAAACTATGAACTTTTTGTGGCAGAGCTTTGGGATGTACAAAAGAGCATAATATATTGCAGTTAGTTCAGATGTTAGGACAGAGAAAGCATGGTGCAGGCATCTGCCCTCTATGTAATTTTCAAATACAAAAGCCATCCCGACATGATCATTTGACTTTGATCCATCTGTGTATATCGGATAATAACTGCTATATTTGTGCCTGTGCTCAGCGAAAAGTTGTCTGTAAACGATCTCGTTAGTGCTCGCCTTTACGTGATGTTTAAAAACATCAAGAAGCTGTATCCGTGAATTTTCCCAAGGTGGAATTTCAAAATTCTGTACTGCTTGGGGGTGCATATCAGAGAGGGAGAGTTCCTCAATGACAGGGCGAACTCTTAAAGGGAAAGTAGGAACACAGGATGGACGTGTTTCAAATAATGTGTTACACTCATTATCAAGTAAGCACAGCTTATTGGGATGTTCAGGTTGAGATAGAGTATTAAAATATTGCAAAAGGGACAATTGCTCACGCCTCAGATGAAGTGATGGTTCGTTACAGTCAACATATAGGCTCTGCACAGGAGAAGTCCTGAAAGCTCCTGAACAAATCCGCAGACCTTGATGGTGAACAGGATCCAGTTTTAACAAAACAGATGAGCGAGCGGATCCATAAACAACTGAGCCATAGTCCAGTTTAGAGCGGATAAGCGCTCTGTAAATGCGAAGCATGGAGCAACGCTCTGCACCCCAGGAGGTGTTCGCCAACACTTTTAAAATATTTAGTGTTTTTAGACACTTCTTTCTCAGGTTTAAAACATGAGAAAGGAAAGTCAATTTTCGGTCGAACGTCACTCCTAAAAATTTTACTTCAGGCGCAACTGGAATAATTGTACCATTCAAGTATAACTCAGGTTCAGGATGAGAAAATTATCCAAATAGGTAGAAATTGCGTATGGCTATACCTTACGACGAAATATGGAAATGATTAACATTTAATGTTGAATGATTGACAAGCTATGGAGCTTCAGCGGAGCATCCAGATGAAATGGATAGCTGTGTCAACACCTCTACACTCCACTGCTCTGCCAACTAAGCTATGGACGGATGGTACATGAAACGGAAGATATTCCACTGATAATGCATAACTTCCAAGCGAGTATGGGTCCGTCGATCTAGGTGGACTGTACCAACGTCTCGTAGACGGGTTCGTCAAAAGTACGAGCAGATGTCACTATTTAAGAATAAAGGAATGAGGGTGGCCGCAGGATAGCTAGATATTTGGATCCGAGCGATGCGACCATTCTATTATGTTGGCAGGAATGGGTGAACCATGGTTGTAGAGAGCGTCAAGAATGTAACGGTCGAGCAAAAGCAACGGCAGAACGCAAGGACAAAGTGATCGTCCGAACACACTCACAACATCAGCCTCTGATACTTTAATCCGACGTGTAGCCGAAACATCAGTGCAATGACAAGTGATAATGAGACTCTGGGAACGGGGGCTGAAGTCACAGAAGGCATTGCGCCGGCTAGCCATCGTCGTTGCACATCGTTAAGCATGCTTGCAGCGGTGCCGGAGGTATTCGACCTGGGATCTAACAGACTGAAATATAATTGCTTTCAGCGATGAGTCCTGCTTCGAAGTGAGTTCCAACGACTAGCGAAAACATGTCTGGAGACGTTCAGAACAGCAATGCATACTCATCTGGCTACTGTCAACGAGACAACCAGGAGCTATGGTATGGGGTGCCATTTCATTTGACAGCCGGCCTCGTTTGGTGTGGCACCCTTATAGCACGGCAGCACTTCGATGAGATTCTAGCCCTTTATTTTTGCCCTTCCTTTTTCACAAATCTCTGGACTTACATTTCAGCAGGGTAATGCTCGGACGCACACGGCATGCCTTTCTACTTATTGTTTTCGTGCGTCTCCAACACTTCCTTGGCCGGTGCGATCGCCAGATCTCTCCCCAACTGAGCACGTTTGGGCTCAGAGGAGCCATGTCCGGCCCTCCCTGGATGGGACCGATCTAACTTGCCGGTTTGAAAGTATATGCCAAGGAATCCTCCAGGAGCACATCCGCCAACTCTACGAGTCAATGCCTAACCGGATTAGAGCTTGCAATAGGGCTAAAATTGTGCCACTGCATTATTTATTTTGCTTTTGTAACTGTATTTCCTAAATAAAAAATTAAATTCCTATCATACTAGTTTCGTTTTCAATCCATCTACAGATTTTCGTCTCATTCAGATAACTCCTTTTTGGTGTGTTGTTATATATGTTACAGAAATGCAACTGAAATTGTAGGTTAAATTAATTGAATATGGAGATGTTTACAAGGGGTATCTGCTTAAGAGGAACGATGCTTTCATGGAGGACTTATTAAGATAAACTGGCTCATATTTACGTTACGCATGGGGAAACCCTGAAAACCAATAATGGCCTTTATTTGTATGTCTTTCTAATAAAATCTTACATAGACTGCTATACATCTTTTAGCTAGAATAGAGAATTTTCACAGGCTGATTTCATAAATTTTATCAAAATAATGTTAGAATTATGCTTAATGAATTGGTTTCTCCTACATTAAATAATTCCTTCACTACCTAAAAGCTTAACTTTCCTCTTTTTATTCATTAAATACCAGGGGCACAAGTGAAATTTCTCCCATATTAAGACAGATCTTTTTTTTAGTGTCCTTCAGCTGTTTATGAAAAATACTTTACCTATATAAATTTTCTCTTCTTTTTGTAATAAAGATTATTTACAATATTTTTCTTATTTGCTATACTTCAGTTTTGCATTGATAGGACAATCAAATTAATCTCTTTTGCAGTTCTTGATAAAGATGCCTATAAATCTGAAAGTAAGGCATTAAATTGTTTTGAATTTTACATACTGTGCATGTAAAAGTTATATCATTTCATCTTTAAATCTATGGAAGATTTAAGGATGTTTTCAACTGAACTGCTGCCATGGTTTTGGTGCTAAGAAGCATCTTGTTCTAACGCAGATAGCACTCGAAATGCATATGCTTATGATTAAGAAAACATTAAACCACATGGTCAAAATTCAGTGTAAAACTTCTCATCCTTTTGTAGAATGTTTTTCAATACTGACATGTAAAGTTGAAAGTCTTGTGAACTTTCTTCTTCTTGTTGCTTTATTTATACAAGATAATCTATACTGTACAATGTTTCTATCTATAACGCATTTTATTTTATAATTCCATTCCCTTCTCTCCCTCAGGGGGCTCACTTTTGTGAGTACGGGTGTGGCAATCCCGAGGTACCCTAGCCCTTCAGGGGATCATCTTCTTGGTGAGACGGGTGTCACGATCCTGGAGCCCCAGTGATCTATCCTCTTTTCCGTCTCCTCTCCTCTTGGCTGGATCTTTTTCCCTTCCCTTCTCCCTTGTGGTTTCTCTCTACGGAGTTTGGGGCTCGTCACGAGAGACTGGAACAGCCCTTGTCTCTAGTCTTCGAGTGGCGAGAAAACTGCCCACGTGTTTGCCGTGCGTGGAGACCCGTGTCGCTGGAAAGGAGGGTCCTGGTAGTTGAGGGGCGAGGTACTGTCCCCAACACACTGCTTTGGCCTCTGCTTCAGCTAAACGGGAGGCACCTTAGTTGTCCTCACGGGTGTCAATCGGCTGGTCACTAGTCCTTGTGTCAGTGGCTTGGGGTCAAGCTCTCGGGAGTACCTGCTTTCGGGAAAGCCGACTGTGGGGCTTCAGTTTGCGTATAGGTCCGGCTAGCCCTAACACAGGAATCTGTGTTCCCTTGTTGGGCTCCGTGGTGGGCGGGGCCGTCGGACCCGAATCTTTTCTTATTTCAATATGGCTAATTCCCAAATTTTTCTGATCAAAGACTTCGAAGTCACTCCAGTCTCTCAACCTAGTTCTGAAACGTCTACTACTAAACCAGTCACTCAACCTAGCTCTGAACCACCTACTAATAAACCAATCATTCAACCTAGTTCTGAAAAGTCTACTACTAAACCAGTCACTCAACCTAGTTCTGAAAATTCTGCAAAAAAATTACGGACAGATGCAAATAAAAAAAATCATCACAATAGTCCCCGTTTCCTAGTCATCTCTAGTCCTTCTGGCGAAATGCATAAGATGTCTCCTTTCGTAATAAATAAATACATCCAGTCTTGTATTGGTGAGCCGAGAAACATAAAGCGTCTCCGCTCCGGAGACTTGCTTATTGATACAAACTCAGCCACCCAGTCTGCTTCTTTACTTCAGATTACTAAACTTGGGCAAGCGAATGTCACTGTAACAGCACATAAGACACTGAATTATTGTCGTGGCGTAATATCGGAATTCGACCTTCTGTACGTTCCTGAAGAAGAGATCGCTTCCGAGCTATCCGACCAAAATGTCTGCGGTGCTAGGCGGATCAAGATGCGTAAGGAAGGTAAGTTGATCGATACGAAACACGTGATCCTTACCTTCAACACGCCTGATCTGCCTAAGAATATTAAGGCCGGATATTTAAATTGTCCTGTAAGACCTTATATTCCCAACCCTATGCGATGCTTCCAATGCCAGCGTTTCGGCCATTCTAAGACGTCTTGCCGTGGCAGCCTCACATGCGCCCGATGCTCACAGATTGGCCACGATTCGGAAAATTGTACCGCTGCGCCTTCGTGTATAAATTGCAAGGGTCAGCACCCAGCATTTTCACGCCTCTGCCCAAAATGGAAATCCGAAAAAGAAGTACAGACTCTTAAAGTTACCAGGAACATCTCGTATACTGAAGCCAGAAAACTAGTTAAAAGCACACAGCTCCAATCAAACAAATCTTATGCCAGTGCAGTTAAAACAACACGTAGCATTGCCACCCAAACATCAATAGGCACGCAGACTAAACCAAATAAAATCCAACCAACCACATCCACCAAGAAAACGGAAAATGCAACTCATTTAATACAAAAAAAAAGAAACAGTCATTCAAAGTAAACCTAAAATTGAAAGTCACAAAATAATTAATAAAAATAGAAGTCCCAGCAATAGCTCTTTTGACGAAATGATTTCTGAATCTGCGGATTCAGACACTATGGAAGTAGAGGAGGGTCTAGAATTTCCCAGGCATCTACTTCCACGAAAAACCAAACAAGAGCACAGAAAGAACAAAAACCAGACATAATGGCCACCCTCGTCTCATGGAACTGTCGCGGTTTCCACCGAAATTTGCTCGACATCAAAGCCATAATTAATGCTTATCATCCTGTATGCTTCGCAGTACAGGAAACAAATCTAAAACCAGAACAACAGGCAAAACTTCGGAGGTTTTCCTTCGTCAGGAAAGATAACCTTGCAGGTGAGCGTGCCAGTGGAGGTGTAGGTCTCCTCACCTCACTGGATTATCCCTCAAATGTGCTTTCTTTGACGACATCCCTCCAAGTTGTCGCTACTCAAACAAATTTTGATTTTGTTGTTACAGTCGTTTCTCTGTATTTGCCTCCAAATGAGCATATTGATCAGCAAGATTTAAATGGTCTTTTAGAGCAGCTGCCTGAGCCTTTCATCATAATAGGAGATTTTAACGGCCATAGTCCGCTCTGGGGTAGTAAGGATACTAATTGCCGAGGAAGACAAATTGAGCAGATGATCGAAGATCATAGCCTTTGTCTCCTCAATAATGGGCAAGATACTTACTTCCATGAGCCTTCAAAAACATTCCATGCTCTCGACCTTGCCATCTGTTCACCATCTCTGTTGCCTTTTTGCACTTTTAATGTGGGTAAAGATCTTTACAACAGTGATCATTATCACATTCTTGTGTCTCTTGCACGAAGAGGAGCAAACCCCATGTCGAGATCCCCTCGATTCATACTGGACAGGGCAGACTGGGAACTCTTCTCTTCCATTGCAGAGCTCACAGATGAAATGGTAGAAGATGCGCATATCGATGACGCTGTTGAAGCTGTTACTAATACTATTATTCAGGCAGCTATGCTTTCGATTCCTAGAACATCAGGAAAACTACTAAAATATTCAAAACCATGGTGGAATCGCGATTGTCATGAAGCACTGAAAAAACAGAAAAAAGCATGGGGTATTTTTCGTAGATATCCGACTCTGCGAAACCTCATAGCCTTTAAAAGAGCCAAAGCAAATGCACGAAAAGTAAGAAGGCAGAGCCAGAGGGATTCCTGGATTTCATATGTGTCATCAATAACATCCTCCACGCCTAGTAAGCGGGTTTGGGAAAGAGTTCGAAAAGCATGCGGCATATATAAAGACCACTCACTTTCCTTTTTGGAAAAAGATGGCCGTGTGATTAGCTCCAGAGAAGAAATTGCAAATACTATTGGTGAGACATTTGCTGCCGTCTCTTCCAGCAGAAGCTATTCACCTGCATTTCTTTCTATGAAGCAGCACTCTGAAATAAATCCCATCGCATTCAACTCTTCCAAATCTGAGCCTTACAATAGAGACTTTACTATGCTTGAATTAAGGAGTGCTTTATTGCAGACACATAGGTCTTCTCCGGGTCTTGATGGAGTGAATTATGAAATGCTAAAGCATCTGTCCTGTAAGTCACTGAATGCCCTTCTCACACTTTACAATAGAGTGTGGAAGGAGCGTACATTTCCCAGTGCATGGAGGAGAGCTGTTGTCATTCCTATTCCTAAGCCAGGGAAAGATCCAAGGAATCCCTCTAACTATCGGCCAATTGCCCTTACGAGTTGCCTCTGCAAACTGTTTGAAAAGATGGTAAACAGCCGCCTAGTCTACTTCTTGGAAAAGAATGATATTATATCGCCTTATCAGAGTGGTTTTCGAAAGGGAAGAACAACTGTAGATAACATGCTCCTCTTAGAGACATCTATTCGAAAAGCATTTGTAAGAAGAAGCCACCTTGTCTCGATATTCTTCGACATTGAAAAAGCTTATGATAAGGCATGGAGATACGGTATACTCCGGGATCTTCACGAGAGTGGCTTGCGCGGCAACCTACCAATTTTCATTCAAAATTTCTTGAACACTAGAACTTTTCAAGTAAGAATTGGCTCTGTTTTTTCGGATGTTTTTGAACAGGAAGAGGGTGTGCCTCAAGGCTGTGTGCTCAGTGTAACCCTGTTTAGTTTAAAAATAAATTCTGTACTAAAAGAACTTCCTCCCACCATCTTGGGATCTCTATATGTTGATGATCTGCAGATTAGCTGTCGAGGAGCAGACATGAGATATGTAGAGAGGCAACTGCAGATGGCTCTGATTAAGATCCAAGAATGGTCAGACAAACAGGGATTTACATTTTCGAAACAGAAAACTGTCTGCGTGCACTTTTGTAGGAAGCGAGGTCTCCATCCTGAACCTGAGTTATACTTGAATGGTACAATTATTCCAGTTGCGCCTGAAGTAAAATTTTTAGGAGTGACGTTCGACCGAAAATTGACTTTCCTTTCTCATGTTTTAAACCTGAGAAAGAAGTGTCTAAAAACACTAAATATTTTAAAAGTGTTGGCGAACACCTCCTGGGGTGCAGAGCGTTGCTCCATGCTTCGCATTTACAGAGCGCTTATCCGCTCTAAACTGGACTATGGCTCAGTTGTTTATGGATCCGCTCGGTCATCTGTTTTGTTAAAACTGGATCCAGTTCACCATCAAGGTCTGCGGATTTGTTCAGGAGCTTTCAGGACTTCTCCTGTGCAGAGCCTATATGTTGACTGTAACGAACCATCACTTTATCTGAGGCGTGAGCAATTGTCCCTTTTGCAATATTTTAATACTCTATCTCAACCTGAACATCCCAATAAGCTGTGCTTACTTGATAATGAGTGTAACACATTATTTGAAACACGTCCATCCTGTGTTCCTACTTTCCCTTTAAGAGTTCGCCCTGTCATTGAGGAACTCTCCCTCTCTGATATGCACCCCCAAGCAGTACAGAATTTTGAAATTCCACCTTGGGAAAATTCACGGATCCAGCTTCTTGATGTTTTTAAACATCACGTAAAGGCGAGCACTAACGAGATCGTTTACAGACAAATTTTCGCTGAGCACAGGCACAAATATAGCAGTTATTATCCGATATACACAGATGGATCAAAGTCAAATGATCATGTGGGGATGGCTTTTGTATTTGAAAATTACATAGAGGGCAGATGCCTGCACCATGCTTTCTCTGTCCTAACATCTGAACTAACTGCAATATATTATGCTCTTTTGTACATCTCAAAGCTCTGCCACAAAAAGTTCATAGTTTACACAGACTCGTATAGTGCTCTTAAATCCTTGGAAGCTTTTCCCAACGCTCAGAATCCTGTGGTAGTGGATGTTCTCAAAATTCATAGAAATTTAATGATACGAGGATATGAAATCCTGTACTGCTGGGTTCCCGGGCATACGGGAATAAAGGGAAACGAGCTTGCAGACATCGCGGCAAAATCTGCTGTCGAACTGTCCAGTCGCCTTATCCCTTTTAGAGACATCTGCTGTGTCATCAAGGGAAAGATACGAAAAAAATGGCAGCAAATTTGGGATGTTCAGCATCACAACAAGTTGAGAAACATCAAACCTAGAATTGAGCATTGGGATTTTGCTGGAAATCGTAAAGAGGACGTTCTTTTGACTCGACTCAGAATTGGTCATACAAGAGTTACACATAGCTATCTTCTTAAAGCTGAAAATGAGCCTGTTTGTTTTAATTGTAATGTTTGTTTATCTGTTCGTCATATTTTAATTGAGTGTCCATGTTTTAATAGTCTTCGCCAGAAATATTTTAATAGCTGTGACTTACCTCTCGACCGTTTAATCGGAAGAGAGGTCAATTCTAATTTATTTTATTATTTAAAAGAGATTGGGTTTTATTACCAAATGTAATTTGTTTTGAAGACTGTGTCTTGAATGTTAATATGTGCTTTTAACTTGTTTTTATATGACTTCATCCTCTGGATTTGGTACATTTATCTACTTGTTTTTATTTATTGAATTTTAATGTCATCAATTGTAATCATCTCATCTTTTGTTTGGCGCGTCATAATCATCTCTGGTTTTTGCGCCATAATCACTCACTCACTCACTCACTCACTCACTCCCATTCCCTTCTCTATATAACATTGTAATTTGTAATTTGCTACTCTTGGTATTCTGAATAACTATTTACAAGAAATTACTCTTGGTATTATAAAATTTTCTAAAACTATTAATCTCAATGTTTTTGAAAGAGATATTTCCCCTCCTTGAATTTTGCATTTACGGTAAATGAATTTTAAATGCGAGTTTAATGCAAGACATACAAAAGTGTCATCAATTATGATAAAGCAGAATTTATTTTACTCAGTGTAAATGACAGCACATGTCTTATAACTCACAGGTAACCAGTGGCTGAGTGGTAAAAAATCACTGAATACGGGCAGTTCCTATTCGATTTCAGAAGAATTGGCTGCATGGGTGTTTTCGTGGTTTTCCCTACCTGTGCCATGTATATGAGCTAGTTTTCCCGAGAAAGTCCTCCACAAAGGCATCCTCCCCTTAGAAAGAGAAACCTAGTTTGCTTTGCAATAATCAACTAAACCAAACCAATTATGACTCACATTTCAAAATACCTCTAATATATTAAAAATATGCCAAGTTTATGAAATGAATTTGAATAATGTGAATGTGCCTAATTTCTTATTAACAGTTTCAGATATATACATACCTTAAAATTTATGATATACTGAGATTTATAATAGCCTGAGATATCTCAATAATTACTTTTGTAAAAATTAAGTAAGTTTAATTAATAAACTGATCACTAAAATTTTGAAATTCTGTAATAAACACAATTTTTTTAAATAATAAATGATAATTAAGTAATAATTAAGCAAGTAATAAATGAAGGTCCCATTTTGGCAAACGTGCTCTGAAATGAAAATATATTTGAAAGCATAAGACTGTGTATGCAAAATAAAGTGCAACTCATTAGCCAATGGTCTTGTATTTATCTTTTTCTATCATCGGCTGCTCTAGGAAACTTTTGCTTCAGCAGAATTCAAATGCCAGAAAAAATATGACATTCACCACTTCTCCGAGATTTGATGCATGAAACTGAACTAGGTTGAGGTGTCAAATTCTGTTTGACTATAAGGATTATCTGGGTTACTTGTAGAAGGCTGACTGCTATCTTGGGGTTTAGATGAATCAAGATGACAACCTTTTTTTACTAATTACATATTTAGTAGCATTTTTTGGAAGTTTTCTTCTGGCAATTTTAGAAAACCTTTAGGAATACCTTCAGATTTTCTTCATTACTACCAGAAAAAGTATCTGGTTTCCTTTTAAGATGCAAGATTTCATTGCTTTGTGTACTTAATTTATCTATTGTCAGGGGTGTGCGGAAAAAATGTCACCCGGAAAAAAAGGAAACGGAAAGAATGTCCCCTGAAAATAAGGAACGGAAAAAATGTCACTAGGAAAATAAGGAACGGAAAAAAAAGGAACTCTAAAATCTTGCCAAATAATGTCGCCAAACGGAGTTGGGGAAAACTGCCAAATTCTAATTTAACCGCCAAAGTTATAGCGGGCTCTCTTGAGGGAGTTGTTAAGGGTAAGCGTTGAGTTGGCTGCAGCCGAGCAAGGTCATTTCGATAGCAGGTTTTTCCAACTTGCCTGCGGGAAAATCGTATGTTCTCCCCCGAGTTTGCTTCACCCGCTTCATTTAAGAAACCGGTCCACGTCACCCGGAAGGAAAGAATTCATGTGAAGCAAACGTTTTCCCTCTGTTGATACCAATGATTGCCGGTCTTTAAACTAAATTTCATCCATTCCTAACTGGAAGCTAACAGCTTGTTCACATTGAAGTGTTGATATATGACGACTTGTCAGTAAAGACGGCACGCGAAAGCTGCCTGTTTGCAGGACTAAATAGCTTAATAATTTGATAAGCTGTAAAAATTTAAACAGAACTATTGACGTAGTATAGTCTGTTATTTTTTATTACAGTTTAACGAATCTAGCAATAATATTATATTATGCATTCCGTTATTATTTAATCTATCCGTAATATGAAATATAATTTTCTAAACATTAACGGTTTATCATCAGTTAATTTATAAAATGACAGATATTTTATAGTGTCATTTTTTTATCCACTTTAACGGTTTATCATTAGGTTTTTTTTTTTTTTTTTTTTTTTTTTTTTTTTTTAATAGTCCAAAGAGACTTTGATCCTGGAGGACTATTCTTTTCGTTTTGCGATTTTGCGTTGAATCGCTATAAACGGCAAATCACTTTTCAAACTGTTGCCAACAAATGTTAGAGTCCTGCATTATATTCGAAAAAATTAAATAATGAAAAATCTGCATAAATATATGCATATTTCTCGCATTGTGATAAAACAACGGTACATAGAGCCATCGAATTTTGAATGACGTAATCCTCCTGCGAATATGGGCATCTGGAAGCCGAAATTTGAAATTTGTTTTATTATCTATTTCATATTTTGTAAAACTTTAACGAATTTTTGATTAACAAACTCAACGATTTAAAAGCGAGGAATGGCAATACTATACGAAAAAAAAAAATTATCTCCAGCGCGCGGAACTGTGTATCGGAAATTCTTCTAAAGATATGCTCTTTTTTAAATTCTTTTGCGACATTGCTATTTAAATGAATTTTATGGTTTAAGTGCAAAGAACATGATATTTAATAAATAAAGGTAGCACACAAAACGTTAAAAAAAAACGACCCCTTTGGACGTAGTTTAAAACACCTAAAACCTTTGAGATTTTTTTTTTTTTTTTTTTTTTTTTTTTTTTTTTTTTTTTTATGAATGATGATTCCTCAGCCGACTTCGACTTGACCAGAAGCAGTTGTCACTTTATTATGCAGTCACCTAATAGTTGGGCCACCTTCGCCTCCTATGAAGGGACGGACAATTAGAACTATGCATTCCCCTGGATTCGAACCCAAGCCGTAAGGTATCGCAATTGGCTACCCCGATCACTACACCGTCTGGGCGGCATTTATTATTAGTTAGTTTATAGAATATGATATTCTATACTAATTAATATAGTTATTTTAAAATAATTAGCTAAACCGGCTTGGCTAGTTCCCCCCCCCCGCCAAATACTTATTTATTTGAGGAAATAACTTAATTATACGCTTTAACGGTAACATATTTTATACTATATTTACTTTATATTAAAATTTTTCCTATATATAAATAAATACGGGCATACACGCAATCGAATCGGCTTAATGTACTTTCATTTATAGAATAATGCACTTCAGAATGTGAACAGTGAACTTTCTTCTGGGGATTATCTTCCTATGATGATCAGTGTTTCTGAGAACTTTCTGAGAGCTATTTCTCTAATTCGCAAAAGCCCAAAATCTTATGAACCTGTGGTCATCTTAGAAAGGGTTTACTGTACTTTCTGTCCCTAACTGTGGCAATTTATTGGTATGAAAAAATTTCTTGTAGTAGAATATAATCCATTCATGCAAGCCCTGTTATAAGAATAATTTAATAAAAGAAGCAAAATTATCATTTTATTCAAAATTGCATTTTTCGACCGAGGTATTAAGGAGTTCTATCGGTTAAATGTTGCTATTTCCGATTTTTAACTTGCTAATTTAACATTTATTTATTTTATTTTTTTTTTAGCCCAAAAGGGCATTAGTCCCAAAGAGCTATTAGTCTCAAAACGAGATTTTGCGTGGTTTCACTTTCTGCGTTGATTCACTTTTCAAACTGTTGCTACAAAATATTATTGCCATGCATTATATTTAAAGAAACTAAATAATGAAGATTCTGCATAAATGCATGAATGTTTCCGCATTTTCAAAAAACAACAGTACCTAGAGCCATCCAATTTTGAATAACGTAGTACTCCAACCAAACATGAGCACTTGAAATTCCGAATTTGGAATTTGTTTTATTAGCTATTTCCAATTCTGTAAAACTTTAACGAATTTTTTAATTAACAAACTCATCGATTTAAAAGCGTGAAACGGGAACACTGTACGAAAAAAGAAATGTATCTCCAGCGCCCGAAACTGTGTATCGGAATCCTTAAATTTTGCGCTTTTTAAATATTTTGTGATATTGCTGTGGAATTGAATTTTATGGTAAAGTGCGAAGAACATTATATTTAATAAGTAAAGGTACCACACAAACCGTTAAAAAAGTCCTTTTGGGCGCAATATGAAATATGAAAGCTTTCAGATTTTCCTTTAAATAATGAAAGATCTGAGTAGTAAGCCGGGGTACTCGTGCTACGGAAGTGACGTCACAGAAAAGGGGCGTGGGCAGTATCCAGAGGGTCCTGGAACCGGAAGCGACGACACCAGCGCCATCTTGTATCACGTGATGGAATGACATCATCAAACTTTCGTTTTTATTCTGTGGCAACGATTTTATGTTTTCAAAGTTTTTATTGTTGTGGCAACAATCCTTTTTTTTAAAGTTTTATTTTTTGTGGCAACGACGATATTTTTTATGCTTGTGGCAACGGTCGCTTAAACCACGTGACGTGAACTATTTTCCTTAATACCAATTTTTTCTTTATTATTTTAGTTATTTAATCTTTTTTATTCATTATTTTTTAATTATGTTTCATTATTTAATTAGGAATCATCCTTTTTAATTATTTAATCCGTCATTATTTTTAATTGACTCCATTATATTTTAATCCCTTTTTAATGAATTTTAAAAGTAACTCCACGGCCGAGATTCGAACTCGCTATCTCTGGGACAGGAGTCTAGCGCTTTACCGCTCAGCTAAGACCTTCATGTTATCAAACCTGTTATTTTTGCGTTTGGAACGAAAATCACCATGACGTCAATAGGCTAGGGGAAAAGGCAAACGTCATCTCTTTCACGTTGCAACATGCCGAAACCGCTTCACGCTTTCTACATCTGCCTGGCGAACGTATACAATCTTAACAACCAATCAGCATTTCGCTAACAATATCTATCTTATTTCAGCCAATGTTTTCATTTTTCATCTTATTCTTACTATTTTTTTAGTTAATTTATTAATTTTTGATTTAATATGTTTTTCCTTTCCCAAACATAAATTTTATTTTTAACTTTCGCAAATTTACGTTTATTTCCACAAAAGTGAATTTACATTTTCTTTTTACTTTGCAAAAAAAATTTTTTTTTCAAATTTATTCTTTATCGTATTTTTACTTTATTTTTTTTTATATATTTTCTTTTTAGTTTTACAAAAGTGATATTTATTTTTACGAACTGTAATGTACCACACAAAACGTTAAAAAAAATCCTATTGGGCGCAATATGAAATATGAAAGCTTTCAGCTTTTCCTTTAAATAATGAAAAATCTGCATAAATGTATGTATATTTCTCGCATTGTGATAAAAAAACGGTACATAGAGCCATCGAATTTTGAATGACGTAATCCTCATACGAATATGGGCATGTGGAAGACCAAATTTGAAATTTGGAATTTGATTTATTATCGATTTTATATTTTGCAAAACTTTAACAAATTTTTGAGTAACAAACTCAGCGATTCAAAGGGGAGCAATGGCAACACTCTACGGGTGCGAAAAGCCTTTTTGTCTCCAGCGCGCGGAACTGTGTATCGGAAATTCTAAAGATATGCTGAGGCATTGCTATTGAATTGAATTTTATGTCCAAATTTTAAGTCCAAAGAACATGATATTTAATAAATAAAGGTAACACACAAAACATTAAAAAAACGCCCTTTGGACGTAATTGAAAATCTGAAAACTTAGATATATTTTTTTCCCCCAGTGGCGTGGTAAAATGAATCATTAAAAACGAAGCTGAGCTTCTTAATTACATTTTGCAGCTTTAGAATGATACCGCTAATTTGATTATCCAGAACTCGAAATATTGAATAAATTTGAGTTAAATAAAATTCAAAATTAATGCGAAAGAATTTGTTTTAGCAAATTTCGTGAGATAGATTATGTTCTGCTGTTCTATAATTTTTAATTAGGACCGTAAAAGGAATGTTTCTTGACGAAGAAGTAAAAACTGTTGAAAACAGTCAATTTCCTATTTATGAAAAAACTTTATTATGACTTTGGAGATTAAAAAGTACAAAACATTAAAAACATTATAGTTCTCATTTTTCATGCTTAAATAATTAGTAAGAAATATGGATTCTAATGCAGCAACTGTAGTGTAATTCTAAATGAACTATTTATAACATTGTTATCAATGAAGCAACAATCGTATAATTAAAAAAATGAATGCAAAATTCTATTCTTATTGTTTTGAGCTTAAGTTCTATGTTTCAAGAGCTTTCAAGTCTGAATTAATTACTTTTCAGACTTAAAATTGCAGCATAACTTTTGTATTTAAAATTTTGTTAGCAGTTTCTTAGCAGTTCTAAAACAAATATCATGTAGAATTTTAGCAGTTGTAGCGTTGCGCGCCTCCAACTTGCACGCAACCAAGAGGTGACTGTTGAAACCGGATAAATGACAGAGTCTTGCTAAGGGTTTAAGTCCCTTTTTATTCAACGTAATAAATTACAAGTGCGTGCTCTTGATGCTCACAAACTACGCCAACTCGGCGGTAAAATAAAAATAAGAACCTGAAAAGAAACTAAAGACAAGACTCTAACTACGAGGCTCTCTAAAAGTAACTAACCTCACCGCGTTTTACAATACCGCTGTTAATTCAGCAAACTTGAAGATCACTTGAACGATTAACAATTCTTCCAGGCAAGCACACAGGTCGAAACGCTGGGTTCTTCAATTTCTGGCCAGCTACCTCCGCGCTCGTGAAGTAAGAACAGCACACCTCGAACTCGTTTCCTTTCTATTTAACTCAGAATACTTCCGCTGATAATTTGAATCTTTGCGCGTTCTACTAAAATTTACATACTCTGGCATTGGCAGTTCCAGGGGAAAGTAAGGCTTGACAGGAAAGGTAGTTTAAACTTAAAATAATTCTTAGTTAAAATAAATATAAACCCTACATTTGCCGCTGCCAGAATTTAGAAAACTTGGAAGCAGGTCCTACAAACGACCTGTTGTAAGTTTCTATAATTCTGAACTAACTCTCGAGAACCTCGTTTACACAAAAAAAAATCTTATGTAACAAATTGTACACTAAATTTCTGTGTATACTTATAACTCTCTCTTCTTACAGCAACTTTTCCTGGACTTCATCAATCAATCTTGGTCTTTTCCTTCCAGCATCTGGAAGGAATAAGTATCAGTATCTTTCTAAATACATTATAATTTACACTTTCTTGACACAATAAATTTTCGTTTTTAAACGATTCGTTTTCCTTAGTTATTGCTTAATTCACATTCATTCAATTTTTCAAGCATTAATTTAACTTTACCTTGGCTCTCCACCACGTGTGGTGTCAAACGGGAATATTCGTGTTTTAGTCTTACAACACTTCCTAACCACCATGATTTGTTAGAATTCAACGACCAAATAGACACACCTTACTCGACATTCTACAACTCAATGAACTACTTTAACATTCTTAAAAATTCAAGTGTAGGTGGAGAACCCTACAAAACACATTCATTCTAACTTCCCCCTCATTCATCTTTAAACATGCAGGCTTTCGCTCTAAAACATGACTTTATCTACAGTTTAATACTTAAATTTTGAATTCATTCCTTTTGAGCATTTTACTTTTAGCATCTAAAATTTTATGCTTCTAGACTAAATTCTACTTTTACATAACATTCAAGTATTTACGTATATTTACAAAATTTTAATACATATGATTTTTACAATTTACCATAAAATGAATAACAGAAATAAATTTTTACTTTACTCATTCTTCGCCAAGCTGGCGGCACTGAAACTAAAATTCTTATTAGTACATACAAGAATACGAAGTTATTTTTATCTTCGGCCAAATTTTGGCTTTAACATAACAGAATTAGTCTTTCCACCAACAGAAAATGCTTGTTCTTAGCTTTTATACTTAAAGAATATAATACTTTTGCCTTAGCTAAATAAAGTAAACAAAACTAAGTCTCAACCGAGACATATTGACTTTCGTCAAAACATAGAACTTCGTACTTATGCATAACATTTCGGAACAAAAGAGAAAAAAATTTTATAGAAGATTTTAACTTATCTTTGAGTTTTCGATGCTTGAAACTCCGTCATTCTTTTCTGGCAATATTGTTCCCAAGTTATAGGTTTCATGGACGTTAATCTTCTCCTTACTGACCTCCGAGTGTCGTCCACATTAGTTTTTCTTTTGCGTCCTCTGCATGCTGGCCTCTTGGCGGAGTAATCGTCGGGCTGTTGTCGTTTCCGTTTTTCCATGGGACGGCTGGTCTTGACGTCCTCCGGTCTGGAGTCCTTCTTGAATTTCTTCTGTTGTTCCTGGTATTTTTGTTCCTCCTGCTGCCGTTTCAGTTTCCGGAACGGCGGCCTTCCTGGCACCTGACTCTCTGGCCCTGGGCGCGTTCTCCTTGATGTATAATTTCTCCTGCGATCCGTTGTAGGTGGTGTTTTGCTCTTTACCACGGTTTCTTTACGCGGTGCATCTGTATTCTTGTTTTTCTTAAATGCTGGAGTTTGAAAGTTTTTATTTTTTCTTTTTGGTACCGTCGTCCGGGTTGTAGAAGGGCTAGGTCTCTCTTCAGTTCTCTGCTTCTTGGGTGGTGGAACAGTTGTTGTTATTTCTGGACCTTCTACTTCGTTTAGACTTGAGTCCTGCAAGAAACTTTTAAGGATTTCAAAATCATTTGGATTATAGTATTTTTTCACCTGGTCGGGACTTGCTTTGCAGAGCTCCCCTCTCTCGTTCTTAAGATATAAAACTACTCCTTTGATTTCCTGAATTACATAGGGGCCTTCAAATTTTGGAGCTAGCTTTGCCGTAAAATTGTCTGGGCCACTTGATAAAGAAAATTTCCGCTTCAATACTTTATCCCCAACTTTAAAATCTGCTTCACGGCGTTTTCTATCATAATATGCTTTTTGCTTATTTCTTGCCGTATCCGAGCTTTTAAGCGCCTGATCAATAAGTTTTTGCACATCTTTCTGTTTAAACTCTTGCTCTCTTTGTTGCACAAAGAATAATTTATCTAAAGGCGTAATTAACTTTCTGCCTAAAAATAATTCTGCTGGGGTTTTTCCCGTAGTATCGTGATTTGCCGTTCTTAAAGCATAAGCTAATTCATTTATGTAGCCATCCCAGCGCTTGTGATGTGTGCTCACGTAACTGCGAATTATTTTTACTATGTTTTTATTCACTCTTTCTGCTATGTTTGCCTGTGGTCTATACGGAACCATTTTGATATAGCGTATGCCAAGTCCATTGCATATGTTTTCAAATATTTGACTAATGAATTGTTTTCCGTTATCGCTAATGACTTTTATCGGTGCACCGTATTTTAAAATGTATCTGTGTAAGAATGCATCTGCGACTGTTTTGGCTGACGCGCGTTTAAGTGTAAAAATTTCTGTCCATTTTGAAAAATGATCTACTATTACTAAAAGGAAACGATTTTTATTTAACTCGCTCTGGGGGAAGGGACCAAGAAGATCTATGCCTAAAATTTCATTCGGAAATGTAGCGCGAATGCTATTTAAGTACCCGGCCGGGCTGTAATTAATATCATTTATTAACTGACATTGATTGCAGGACCTGACATACGCCGTTACTATTTTGTATAATTGCGGGATATATACCGCCTCGCGTACCCTTTTTAAAGTCTTTCTGACCTCTAAATGACCCGCAGTTTTCGCGTCGTGTAATTCCTTCAAAATGCTTAATCGAAGCGAGGCTGGGATGACTGGTTTGTACTCAAGATTTTCGTTTGTTGTTTTCGTATAAAATAATAAATTATCTATTATTTCATAGTTTTCTGCTCTATTTCTTATCGCATCGATATCTGTATGCTCAAAGCTTTTGGGGTCTTTCAAATATGCATAGATATTTCCAAATTCAGGATCAGCTTTCAGTTCAGTGATAATCGTATCTCTAGAATCTAAAATTTTTGAAGTTAACACAGCGCATTTAAGTTCATTTCCTTCATCGTTCAGTTTTATACGAGAAAGTGCGTCAGCTACATTGTTTTCCTTACCCGGTTTATATTTTATTCTGATATTATATTCTTGGAGTTTTAAAGCCCATCTTATTAACCTGGGCATTAGGTTTTTTCCCCGAGTAAAGTCTACCAACAGCCGCATGATCCGAAAAGACTGTTACTGGCGCTTTGCCGAAATAAACTCGAAATTTGTGTACAGCCATTAATACGGCTAATGTTTCTCTTTCTGTAGCTGTATAATTCCTTTGTGTCTGATTCAACGTTTTACTAAAAAATGCCAGAGGATGGCTATTTTGCATAAGAACGGCACCCACCGCATAGTCTGACGCATCTGCTGCAATTTCCAGGTTTTCGTCCCCCTCCGGGAATTTTAAAACAGGGGCATTGATGAGCGCTTCTTTTAATCTTTCGAATGCTGTATTTGCTTCCGCTGTCCACGTAAATTTACCTCTCTTTCTTTTGATTACTAAGAGTGGTTCAACAATATTAGCGAAATCTTTTATGAAAGATCGATAGTAAGAACACAACCCAAGGAAAGAAGAAAGTTTCTTGGCGGTGTTGGGCGGTGAGAAATTCTTGATGGCTTTTATTTTGGAATCTTTGGTTTCTAGACCCTTTTGCGAAATTTTATAACCGAAATATTTAAGTTCTTTAGTTGCGAACTTGCATTTTGAGGCGTTAATTGTATGACCGGCCTCTTTTAATAATTTAAAAACTTGTTCTAGATCATTAATGTGTTGTTCCAACGTACTACTCGTTATAATTATATCATCTAGATAAATTAAAGTTGATTTTCCTAGGACAGGCTTTAGAACAATGTCCATAGCTCTCTGGAACGTTGATGGGGCGCCACACAACCCAAAGGGCATGCGTAAAAATGCATAAGTGCCCGATTTTGTTATAAACGCGGTTTTATGCGTTTATAACAAACGCGGTCTTCGGGTCTCATAGCTATTTGATAGTAGCCAGACGTTAAGTCCAAAGTAGACGTGTATCTTGTCGATTTGATCTGTCTAATAATTTCCTCTATAACCGTCAAAGGGTAAACTGGAAATTTAGTAATACTATTTAGTTTTCTGTAATCAATAGCAAACCTCCAAGCCCTTTTATCCGAAGGAGGAAACTCGTTCTTTTTCCTACATAGTACGACTGGACTCGCGTACTCACTATTTATGGGCGTTATTATTTTATTCTTTAACATCTCCTGAATATGTTCTTCGATGATTACGTCTTTTTGTTTGTCGTACCGGTAAGGTTTAGTCCTAGAAGGCAGTTAATTTTATCTTATGCGTAACTATTTGACAATTTCCCGGCTTTTCTGAAAACAAGTTAGAAAAATTACTCACCACTTGCTGGATGGCTTGCCTTTCATGGTCATTCAGATGGCTAAGCTCCACTTGCGGTTTCTCCACAGGTTCCATCACCCTCTGGTCCATCTCCAGCACCACGGAACTGTCTTGAAAATTCAATTTGGCCCTCGCGGCCCTTAAAAACTCCATACCTAAAATAAGAGGATTTTGCAGATTCTTCACTACAAAAATTAATACTTTGAGGCTTTCCTCTTTTACCTGTAAGTTTAATGATAATTTCCCGATGCAGTGACATGTTTTTCCTTGCGCCGCTATAATTTCCGTATTTTTGGTTTTAAATAATCGTACCCTATAAAAATTCTTTTTGAAGAAATTTTCGCTCATAAAATTTCCTTCTGTTCTTGTATCGATGAGGGCTTCTACTGGTACTTCGCCAACCAGGACATGTATAATTGGTAGCTGTGAGTTTTTTACGATGACCGTATTTAAATGTCTTTTTGAGAGTTTTTTTAAAACTTCCGGGGTCTGGACCCTCCCTTTCACAGGCCCCTCTACTCGTTTAAAGCTTTCCTTTCAATCTGTGCCTTCTGGGTACGCGGATGTTTATTTTCGAATTTTCTTTTTGGTCCTTGACCTTCGAGTTTCGCTGAGTTAGCTTGATAGCTCTTTTCCCCATAAGAGCGATTTCCATTTCTGGTTTCCTCATTTGAAGATTTCCTTCGGGTACTTTGAGAATACGTTGCCCCTCTAGCTTTTTCCGCTATTCTGCGATTTTGAAACTTCACCGCCAATTCGAAGAGCTCCTGCAATGTGCTTGGGTTTCTAATGTCGAAGTAGTCTTGAACAGCGGGTAACAATCTTGGTAAGATTATTTCAATAATCTCCGCATCGGGTTTCTTCCCATACAGCATATCCGTCAGCTTAATTTTTCGTAGAATAAAGTCCGTCAATTCTTCTATATCCCGTTGATAGAAACTATATAGTTCGGCTTCCAGCCTTGCTCGATCTTTCACTATGGGGAAGGCCTTTACTAACGATTTTTTGAAATTTTCAAATGTATATGTCTGGCTTCCAAATTCCCCTAATAAAAATTTGCCTATATTTTCCACCATAGCGCGGCCTGTCCTCTTAGTGCGGATGTGGCGATGGCAACTTTTTGTCTTTCAGGCACAGGGTAGAGCTGAAAGTGATTTTCTAGGCCTTCTAGAAATATCGCCACCGAATTTTTTCCGTCGAAATTGACGTTTGTCTTGATTGACGCTCTCAAAGTCTGGATCAGGTATCCAAATCCTTCCAATTGGCTTGTCATTTCTTGGTGTTGTCCAGTGGCTTCCATCCAACTTTCGGCCATTTCAGTTCGATAAGTTTTCGGGCGCCAATGTAGCGTTGCGCGCCTCCAACTTGCACGCAACCAAGAGGTGACTGTTGAAACCGGATAAATGACAGAGTCTTGCTAAGGGTTTAAGTCCCTTTTTATTCAACGTAATAAATTACAAGTGCGTGCTCTTGACGCTCACAAACTACGCCAACTCGGCGGTAAAATAAAAATAAGAACCTGAAAAGAAACTAAAGACAAGACTCTAACTACGAGGCTCTCTAAGAGTAACTAACCTCACCGCGTTTTACAATACCGCTGTTAATTCAGCAAACTTGAAGATCACTTGAACGATTAACAATTCTTCCAGGCCAGCACACAGGCCGAAACGCTGGGTTCTTCAATTTCTGGCCAGCTACCTCCGCGCTCGTGAAGTAAGAACAGCACACCTCGAACTCGTTTCCTTTCTATTTAACTCAGAATACTTCCGCTGATAATTTGAATCCTTGCGCGTTCTACTAAAATTTACATACTCTGGCATTGGCAGTTCCAGGGGAAAATAAGGCTTGACAGGAAAGGTAGTTTAAACTTTAAATAAATGTTAGTTAAAATAAATATAAACCCTACACAGTATTAGAAAAGGACTCAAAAAGAGCTGATAAGGAAACTTCGTATCTTTGGGCTTTTTTAATTGTTGAAGTGTATGGAGTCAAAATTAAAGCTACTAACAACCAGTTTTTAAGTTTGTTATTAATTAAAACATCTGTAATTTTTAATAAGCGTCATGTTTATGAGGAAATGACAATTCAGATAATAAGTATTATCTGAATTATCGTTTCCTAGTCATTCCTAGTATCATCAGGGCCGGTGCCAGAGCATATGCAATCGGTGCGGCCGCACCGGGCGGCAGAATTGAGAGAACGCAAAATTTTTAAAACTTTGGAAAAAGTTGGGCGGCAGAATTTTGAAGTTGTAAAGCAGGCACCGTGCGGTAAAACGTCTAGCGCCGGCCTTGAGCATCATTCCAAGTCTTAGTAAATCAGCTTAGAATAATTAGAACTGATTTATAGGAATTTAGCAAAACTGCGCTACAGTAACATGTCATTGATAAAAGTATATCCCAGGAGAAAATATTCTTATTATTATACTATAATGTTCCCTTAAAAAGAATGTAATATTTAGCAATCATACTTAGTATTGGCGATTTTTCAAGAAACACAAAATTCACAAGGTTTTGCAAGCGAGTACACCATTCAATACTTTACAAATGAGTCGCACTTGATCAAACAAACCATAGGCTTATACACAACCGTCCAGGAGTAATTTAGTCAGGTATTTTTTTAAATGTTAATATGCAAAATATAGAATTAATACTAAATATGCATAAATTTTAGACTTGAGCCTTCTTGACGTGCTTTCGTGGTGTAGTGGTCTGCACGCTGGGTGCGTATTCCAGAGATGCGGGGTTAGATTCCCGGAGAGGGGGTTGCTCATTTTTCAAGTCTCCTGCTTCTATAAAATATCAAATGTCTCTGCAATCTAAGTGAAGAAATATTCGACATAACAGACATTTAACTTTTTCTTATAATATAAATTTTGCGTGGGAACAGTTTCACATTGAGCTGAAAATAAGTTTATGTATTCTGCGTTAAAAATTTACATTCATTCAATTAATTATTTATGTATATTGAAAATTGTTTTTTCATTTTATGTAAAATTTATCTGGCGAAATTGAATTTAGAAATTTTCTGCATTGGCTATAATTTTCTTTTTTCTGCAGAGATTGGTATAAAGGAGACATATTTTGTCGAATGTCGTAACAGCATTGCCGTATTCTTTTGTGTTAATATATTCAAAAATTTTAAATGCTGTTACGTAAATTACAGCATTATATGTTACATGAAGGGGATTAAATTGATTCCAAATTCAAAATATTTACATGTCTTTTCACTCAATTTCTAACAATTTTATTTTCATAGGGAAAGTTACCAAACACTGATGATATAATAAAATTGAAAGTAATTTGTGTTCTATATTCTTAAGCAGAATACATAATGAAGCTCATCAGCGCTCCAGCGGTCGCCAGGGCCGTAGCTAGAAGGGGGCAAGGGGGCATCTGTCCCCGGGCGCAGAATCCAAGGGGCGCCAAACTAATCTTACGACATTGTAGAATTAAATGTTTTCCATCCTTGGCAAGCAGTAAGGGGCGCGAAATCTTCAGTTGTCCCTGGGCGCTGAAAACCCTAGCTACGACTCTGGCGGTCGCTTAACACTGATAGTTCGACAGGGGCTCAAATCCCAGCAAATAAGCTGGTTGCAAGATAATTTAGTTATTTCTTCATGTGTAAGGTAAATACAATCAAGTTTCCCTTTCTCATACTTCGTTAAGTCCTCCACGAAGGTATCCCTTCTCTTAGACAGACAGTTTCCGTGCTTTGCCATGATTCAAATAAACACCAAAGAAGAAATGAAGAGAAAATGCAGTAGATACTAGCTATTCAAGGGATAGAACAAATTATTAATAGATGTAGAAGAGCATTTTTGAAATCATTTCTTGAGTACCAATTCCGGGGAGTTCTAAATCACCGAGAGTTCTTAAATGTTAAATAACTTCAGTGCCTTTAATTGAGTCTGAAAATTGGATTGATGGAGTTGAATTTTTTGAATTTTAAAATTTGCAATTTGCTAGAAAAGACGAATTTTTTGCTCAAGTGCTTGCAACAATATTGAAAATTCAAAATTTGCGAATCTATGGGCGACGTGCGTCATTAATTACATCAAATGCTTCTAATAATTCTTCTAATAACTATTTTAGAGTTTAACATAAAAACTCTAAAATTGCAGAGACTTAAATAATCTAAAGATATTTAGAAATACAACAAGATTTGACAGTTGAGGAAAATTGAAAAATACACTATTTATCATGTAGGGTTTATATTTATTTTAACTAACATTTATTTTAAGTTTAAACTATCTTTCCTGTCAATCCTTACTTTCCCCTGGAACTGCCAATGCCAGAATATGTAAATTTGAGTAGAACGCGCAAGCATTCAAATTATCAGCGGAAGTAGTATGATTTAAATAGAAGGAAACAAGTTCGGTGAGAGAGAGTTATTCTTACTTAGCGAGCGCGGAGGTAGTTATAGAGATTTGAAAAACCCCGCGTTGCGGCCTATGTGCTTGGCGGGAAGTAGTTGCAATTGTTCCAGTGAGCTTCAAGTCTGCTGAATTAGCAGCCGTATTGTAAAACGCGGTGAGTTAGTTATTTGAGAGAGCCTCGTAGTTAGAATATTGTCTTTAATTTCTTTTCAGGTTTTTATTTTTATTTTGACTGCCGAGTTGGCACCGTTTGTAAGCGTCAAGAGAACGCAATTGTAAATTAGTACGTTGAATAAAAAGGGACTTAAACCCTTTATAAGACTCTGTGGTTTATACAAGCTTTCACAGTCACCTCTAGGTTGCGTGCTAGTTAGAGGCGCGCAACGTTATATTGGCGCCCGAACACTTATCGAACTGAAATGGCCGAAAACTGGATGGAAGCCGCTGGACAACACCAAGAAATGACAACGCAGTTAGAAGGATTTGGATACCTGGTCCAGACTTTGAGAGCATCAATCAAGCCAAACGTCTATTTCGACGGAAAAAATTCGGTGTCCGTATTTTTAGAAGGTATAGAAAACCACTTTCAGCTCTATCCTGTGCCCGAAAGACAAAAAGTTGCTATCGCCACATCAGCACTAAGAGGACAGGCCGCGCTATGGTGGAAAAATATAGGCAAATTTCTTCTAGGTGAATTTGGAAGCCCGACGTATACTTTTGAAAATTTCAAAAAATCGTTAGTAAAGGCCTTCCCCATAGTGAAAGATCGCGCACGGCTGGAAGCCGAGCTATATAGTTTCTATTAACGGGATACAGCACAATTGACGGACTTTATTTTACGAAAAATCAAGCTAACGGATATGTTGTATGGGAAAAAACCCGATGCGGAGATTATTGAAATAATATTACCAAGATTGTTACCCGCTGTCCAAGACTACTTTGAAATTAGAAACCCAACCACATTGCAGGAACTTTTCGAATTGGCGGTGAAGTTTCAAAATCGCAGAATCGCGGAAAGAGCGAGAGGGGAAACATATTCTCAAAGTACCAGAAGGAAGGAGGAAACAAGAAATGGAAATCGCTCATATGGGGGAAAGAACTATCAAGCTAACGCATCGAAACTTGAAGGGCAAGGCCCAAAAAGAAAATTTGAAAATAAGCATCCGCGTATTCAGAAGACACAGATTGAAAGGAAAGCTTTAAACGACTAGAGGGGCCTGTGAAAGGGAGGGTCCAGACCCCGGAAGTTTTAGAAAAACCCTCAAATAGACATCTAAATAAAGTCATCGTAAAAAACTCACAGCTACCAATTATACAAGTCCTGGTTGGCGATGTACCAGTAGAAGCCCTCATCGATACAGGGGCAGAAGGCAATTTCATGAGTGAAAAGTTCTTCAAAAAGAATTTTTATAGGATACGACTCTTTAAAACCAGAAATACGGAAATTATAGCGGCGCAAGGAAAAACATGTCACTGCATCGGGAAAGTAGCATTAAACGTACAGGTAAAAGAGGAAAATCTCAAAGTATTAATTTTTGTGGTGAAACACCTCCAACACTCTCTTATTTTAGGTATGGACTTTTTAAGGGACTTTTTAAGGGCGGAAGCGAGGGCCAAATTAAATTTTCAAGATAGTTCCGTGGTGCTGGAGATGGACCAGAGGGTGGTGGAACCGGTGGAGACACCTGAATTGGACCTTAGCCATTTGAATGACCAGGAAAGTAAAGCAATACAGCAAGTGGTGAGTAATTTTTCTCATTTGTTTTCAGAAAAGCCGGGAAACTGTCAGATTGTAACTCACAAGATTCAATTAAATGCCGAAAAACCTTGTAGGACTAAACCTTACCGCTATGACAAACAAAAAGACGTAATCATCGAAGAACATATTCAGGAGATGTTAAAGAATAAAATAATAACGCCCATAAATAGTGAATACGCGAGTCCAGTCGTACTATGTAGGAAAAAGAACGAGTTTCCTCCTTCGGATAAAAGGGCTTGGAGGTTTGCTATCGATTATAGAAAACTAAATAGTATAACTAAATTCCCAGTTTACCCTTTGCCGGTTATAGACGAGATCATTAGACAGATCAAATCGACGAGATATATGTCTACTTTGGACTTAACGTCTGGCTACTATCAAATAGCTATGAGACCCGAAGATATACATAAAACCGCGTTTATAACAAAATCGGGCACTTATGCATTTTTACGCATGCCTTTTGGGTTGTGTGGGGTCCCGTCAACATTCCAGAGAGCTATGGACATTGTTCTAAAGCCTGTCCTAGGAAAATCAACTTTAATTTATCTAGATGATATAATTATAACGAGTAGTACGTTGGAACAACACATTAGTGATCTCGAACAAGTTTTTAAATTATTAAAAGAGGCCGGTCTTACAATTAACGCCTCAAAATGCAAGTTCGCAACTAAAGAACTTAAATATCTCGGTTATAAAATTTCGCAAAAGGGTATAGAAACGCAAGATTCAAAAATAAAAGCTATTAAGAATTTCCCACCGCCCAACACCGCCAAGAAACTTTCGTCTTTCCTTGGACTATGATGTTCTTACTATCGATCTTTCATAAAAGATTTCGCTAATATTGTTGAACCACTCTTAGTAATCAAAAGAAAAAAGAGTAAATTTACGTGGACAGCGGAAGCTAACACGGCTTTTGAAAGATTAAAAGAAGCGCTTATTAATGACCCTGTTTTAAAATTCCCTGAGGGGGACGAAAACCTGGAAATTGCGGCATATGCATCAGACTATGCGGTGGGTGCGGTTCTTATGCAAAATAACCATCCGCTGGCATTTTTTAGTAAAACATTGAATCAAACACAAAGGAATTATACAGCTACAGAAAGAGAAACATTAGCCGTATTAATGGCTGTACACAAATTTCGAGTTTATTTCGGCAAATCGCCACTAACTGTCTTTTCGGATCATGCGGCTGTTGGTAGACTTTACTCGGGAAAAAACCTAACGCCCAGGTTAATAAGATGGGCTTTAAAACTCCAAGAATATAATATCACAATAAAATATAAACCGGGTAAGGAAAACAATGTAGCTGACGCACTTTCTCGTATAAAACTGGACGAGGAAGGTAATGAACTTAAATGCGCTGTGTTGACTTCAAAAATTTTAGATTCTAGAGATACGGTTATTACTGAACTGAAAGCTGATCCTGAATTTGGAAATATCTATGCTTATTTGAAAGACCCCGAAGGCTTTGAGCATACAGATATCGATGCGATAAGAAATAGAGCAAAAAACTATGAAATAATAGATAATTTATTATTCTATACGAAAACAACGAACGAAAATCTTGAGTATAAGCCAGTCATCCCAGCCTCGCTTCGATTAAGCATTTTGAGGGAGTTGCACGAAAAAAAAAACAGCGGGCCACCTCGGGGTCAGAAAGACTTTAAAAAGGGTACGCGAGGCGGTATATTTCCCGCAGTTATACAAAATAGTAACGGCGTATGTCAGGTCCTGCAATCAATGTCAGTTAATAAATGATATTAATTACAGCCCGGCCGGGTACTTAAATAGCATTCGCGCTACATTTCCGAATGAAATTTTAGGCATAGATCTCCTTGGTCCCTTCCCCCAGAGCGAGTTAAATAAAAATCGTTTTCTTTTAGTAATAGTAGATCATTTTTCAAAATGGATAGAAATTGTTCCACTTAAACGCGCGTCAGCCAAAACAGTCGCAGATGCATTCTTACACAGATACATTTTAAAATACGGTGCACCGATAAAAGTCATTAGCGATAACGGAAAACAATTCATTAGTCAAATATTTGAAAACATATGCAATGGACTTGATATACGCCATATCAAAATGGTTCCGTATAGACCACAGGCTAACATAGCAGAAAGAGTTAATAAAAACATTGTAAAAATAATTCGCAGTTACGTTAGCACACATCACAAGCGCTGGGATGGCTACATAAATGAATTAGCTTATGCTTTAAGAACGGCACATCATGATACTACGGGAAAAACTCCAGCAGAATTATTTTTAGGCAGAAAGTTAATTACGCCTTTAGATAAATTATTCTTTGTGCAACAAAGAGAGCAGGAATTCAAACAAAAGGACGTGCAAAAACTAATTGATCAGGCGCTTAAAACCTCGGATACGGCAAGAAATAGGCAGAAAATTTATTACGATAAAAAACGCCGTGAAGCAGATTTTAAAGTTGGTGATAAAGTATTGAAACGGAAATTTTCTTTATCAAGTGCCCCAGACAATTTTATGGCAAAGCTAGCTCCAAAGTTTGAAGGCCCCTATGTAATTCAGGAAATCAAAGGAGTAGTTTTATATCTTAAAAACGAGAGAGGGGAAATCTGTAAAGCAAGTCCCGACCAGGTGAAAAAATACTATAATCCCAATGATTTTGAAATCCTTAAAAGTTTCTTGCAGGACTCAAGTCTAAACGAAATAGAAGGGCCAGAGACTGCAACAACTATTCCACCACCCAAGAAACGGAGAACTGAAGAGAGACCTAGCACTTCTACAACCCGGACGTCGGTATCAAAAAGAAAAAATGATTATCAAACTCCGGCGTTTAAGAAAAACAAAAGTACAGATGAACCGGGTAAAGAAACCGTGGTAAAAAGAAAAACACCACCTACAAAGGATGGCAGGAGGAATTACACATCAAGAAGAACGCGCACACGGCCACAGAGTCAGGTGCCAGCAAGGCCGCCGTTCCGGAAACTGAAACACCAACAGGAAGCACAGAAGTACGAGGAACAGAAGAAATTCAAGAAGGACTCCAGACCGGAGGACGTCAAGACCAGCCGTCCCAGGCAGAAACGCAAAAGCCAACAACCAGACGATTACTCCGTCAAGAGGCCAGCATGTAGAGGACGCAAAAGAAAGATCAACGGGGACGACAATTGGAGATCAACAAGGAGAAGATTGACATCCATGACACCTCTAAATTGGGATCAATTTTGTCAAAAACGGATGACGGAGTTTCAAGCATCGAAAACTCAAAGATAAGTTAAAACCTTCTATAAATATTTTTCTCTTTTGTTCCGAAATGTTATGCATAAGTACGAAGTTCTATGTTTTGACGAAAGTCAATATGTCTCGGTTGAGACTTAGTTTTGTTTTACTTTATTTAGCAAAAGTATTATTTTCTTTAAGTGTAAAAGCTAAGAACAAGCATTTTCTGTTGGTCGAAAGACTAATTCTGTTATGTTAAAGCCAAAATTTGGCCGGAGATAAAAATAACTTCGTATTCTTGTATGTACTAATAAGAATTTTAGTTTCAGTGCCGCCAGCTTGGCGAAGATTGAGTAAAGTAAAAATTTATTTCTCTTATTCATTTTATGGTAAATTGTAAAAAGCATATGTATTAAACTTTTGTAAATGTATGTAAATACTTGCATGTTATGTAAAAGTAGAATTTAGTCTAGAAGCATAAAATTGTAGATGCTAAAAGTGAATGCTTAAAAGCAATGAAGTCAAAATTTAAGTATTAAACTGTAAAGTCATGCTTTAGAGCGAAAGACTGCATGTTTAAAAGATGAATGAGCGGGAAGTTAGAATGAATGTGTTTTGTAGGGTTCTCCACCTACATTTGAATTTTTAAGAATATTAAAGTAGCTCATTGAGTTGTAGAATGTCGAGTAAGGTGTGTCTATTTGGTTGTTGAATTCTAACAAATCATGGTGGTTAGGGGAAGTGTTGTAAGACTAAAACACGAATATTCCCGTTTGACACCACACACGGTGGAGAGCCAGGGTAAAGTTAAATTAATGCTTGAAAAATTGAATGAATGTGAAGTAAGCAATAACTAAGAAAAACGAAACGTTAAAAACAAAAATTTATTGTGTCAAGAAAGTGTAAATTATAATGTATGTAGAAAGATACTGATACTTATTCCTTCCAGATGCTGGAAGGAAAGACCAAGATTGATTGATGAAGTCCAGGAAAAGTTGCTGTAAGAAGAAACCTTTGTAAAGAGTAACAGAATTTTAATTGTTACATAAGATTATTTTTGTGTAAACGAGGCTTTCGCCAGTTAGTTCAGAATTAGATAAACTTACAACAGGTCGTTTGTAGGACCTGCTTCCAAGTTTTCCAAATTCTGGCAGCGGCAAATGTAGGGTTTATATTTATTTTAACTAACATTTATTTTAAGTTTAAACTATCTTTCCTGTCAATCCTTACTTTCCCCTGGAACTGCCAATGCCAGAATATGTAAATTTGAGTAGAACGCGCAAGCATTCAAATTATCAGCGGAAGTAGTATGATTTAAATAGAAGGAAACAAGTTCGGTGAGAGAGAGTTATTCTTACTTAGCGAGCGCGGAGGTAGTTATAGAGATTTGAAAAACCCCGCGTTGCGGCCTATGTGCTTGGCGGGAAGTAGTTGCAATTGTTCCAGTGAGCTTCAAGTCTGCTGAATTAGCAGCCGTATTGTAAAACACGGTGAGTTAGTTATTTGAGAGAGCCTCGTAGTTAGAATATTGTCTTTAATTTCTTTTCAGGTTTTTATTTTTATTTTGACTGCCGAGTTGGCACCGTTTGTAAGCGTCAAGAGAACGCAATTGTAAATTAGTACGTTGAATAAAAAGGGACTTAAACCCTTTATAAGACTCTGTGGTTTATACAAGCTTTCACAGTCACCTCTAGGTTGCGTGCTAGTTAGAGGCGCGCAACGTTATAATCATAAAAGATGAACTGAAAATAATTATAATGTAAGAAAGAAAAATGTTCTCCTTTCTTTTTGTTTATTTTCACAATTTAAAAAAAAATTATATAAATCTAAAATTTGGTTACTTAGGGAAATTGCTATAAATTACGCATAAAACTAATCAGTGCGAGAATGGTTTCGCATACGAACTGCGACTGAAACACATTTCAACCAGTTTTAACCAGCTTCAGATGTTAAAAAGTTCAAGAATTAAGATCTTCTTATTGTAAATGCACAAAGTTTAAATCTTGGCATAAAATTAAATAACTTGGGCATTTAAAGCCCGAATATTGGAAAATATCATAACTAAGAATTTTTAAATTTTTGCAATAGCATACGTACAAAATAATGATCAACAATTGATTCAAGGCTTTCATGCGAATATAATAATCCGAATGGAATATTAAAGATTATTACTATTCTAATTTATATTGAAAGTTGTTACACGACCTTGAAAAATCAATATTATAATTTAGAAGGCAGACATGTAACTGAAATTATTAAATGCCACAAAAATGCAAATATAATGAGACTTTTCTAATGCGACCACTAACGGCCGCTTCAAGCGATTTTTAAGCCACTTATATAGATGGTTGCATTAGAGAGGCAAATGTATAAAAGCCTGTTTATTTATGTTGTAGGAAACACTTTTAGAGTTCGCCGTCATGAGATTCTGTGTACTTATATGTAAAAAAGTTACAAATAATACGTCTTACTAAAACAATCTGACATATTTAGGCTTCTAAAATGATGTCAAAAATTTCAAAAAGGAAATCTAACAGAAAAAAATCCTGATTCGGTTAATTTAAAGCAGTTAACGCAGTTTATGATAAATAAAATATTAATTAAAGCATCATAGGCTTCAGTATGAGAAAAAATTAGCATGATCATCAAATCAGATTATTTAGGTTATGGCAAAGTACCATAAGAGTAGTAAGCGCGGGTACTCAGTAGGCGGAAGTGACGTCACAGAAAAGGGGCGTGGTCGCCGCCATCTTGAATCACGTGACAACCGGAAGTGTCGTAGATGGAAGGAACGACGTAGACGGAATGACATCATCAAAGTTTCGTTTTTTATGGTGTGGCAACGATCTTTTCAAAGTTTTTATTTTTGTGGCAACAACACTATTTTTTATGTTTGTGGCAACGAGCTCTTAACCACGTGTTTGGAATGACATCATCCATTTCTTGTTGGGGCATGTTATTTTACAAAATGGCGTCTGTCGTATCACACCTTTGTATGCCTCCGCTTTAGGTGTAGGGATACTTTTCTGTGGACCAATCAGATTCTTTGAAATATGACCTCACCGTCTCTTAACCAATCATCGTTCAGATGAAATAAAGAGTTCCTACCCGATATAGGGCTATATCGAGCAACGTTCCGCATTTCTTTTCTTTTCTGCCTGTTGCCCAGAGTGTACGTACCTGCTCTTGCTTAGACAATCATTCTTCACTGCTTCGAATGGATCAGCCACAAAACAACAAAGAAGTAAGTAACTTTTTGAAAATGTACTGTTTTTAGAATTTTAATCTTTAAAAATAGTTGAATTTGCATTATGTGCTTAATTTGTCTTTGCTTTTTCCAGATGGAAAACTTGTTTGAAAAAAAACCTATGCCTTTGAACGATAAAGTGTTGAACCATGAAGACCGCACCCAAGATGTTCCCAGAGAATCAGCTAGTTCTTGTGCCAAAAGAAAAGCAGAAGAAACATCCCATTTCGAGAAAAAAGTACGTATTTGCGAAAAGCTTATATATTAAAGTTTATATTGTATGTGACCCCATTTATTATGTATTATATACTAACTGATTATTTTTTTTTCAGCGCAAAGGACTCTTCACCGAAGATGCTATTCCAGAGGAGCTGACTCACATGGGAAACAATGTCTTTGTGGGACCCAGCATTTACAAGGGAAAAGTGACTGTTCACATCCGAGAGTATGCCAAATATGGTAAAGCTTATTATCCGACAAGACGAGGAGTGAACTTTGAGCCATGGTGTTTGAATATTCTCGCAACCAACATGACAGTGGAGGAACAAGACCTTCTGACACTAAATCTGGAGTTTCCCAAGAACTTTGTGGTCACGTATAACGATTCCCTCTTTACTCTGAAACAACTTTCCGCTCAAGGAGATGAAAAAAGTAGCCTCAGCATTACAACTACGCAATGGGAAGAACTGATGACCAACTTTAGCCGTATCAGCGACATTGTCACCAATCTCGTTTATCAAACCATGAACTTTTGTGAAGCCTACGAAAGCATATCCGATGAACCTGTTAAGGAGGAAAATCTGCCCCAATCTTTTGACATTTCTATGGGAAGAGCACGCCTCCAAACCATTCTAAAGATGCCGCTTGAAGAGCTTCTTAACCAACAAGAACTAAAATATCCCCAGCGCATAGACTGTGAAGAACTTGTTCATAAAACAGAAACTGTGAATGCCATTGCTCTGAGATTCAATGCTGTTGACATCGCCAGACAATTTTACGGAAATATTTGGGGTGAAGAATCATATTTAATGTTAGTGAAACCTGCTCACTACATTACCAAGGACTTTTTAAAATCTGTGTGTTTAAACCATGCACTCGATGAAGTAAGAAACACATTTTGTACTACCAATGGTGTCTTAGGTATTGAATACTATGAATATTTGTAAAATAATTAGGATGCTCAATAAATGTTATTTTATTTTACAACGATCTCATGACTGTCTCCAGGTTCAGACCTTATTTAAAAGAATTAATCTGTAATGAACACTTACATAAATTTTAAAAATACCTATTGAATACAAACCTATTGATTTTTATAGAATATAAATATGGTTGTTCTTAAACATATATATCATTACTTGTTCAACCTTTGAGATGTTAAGTAACATTCATTTTCTCTCTCTTGTTTTTTAGGCCTATTTTCTAAAATCTTTATATAGGTGAAACTATGGTATTTTTTTTCTGTTCTAGTTAAATATATATAAATGAATATCAGTGTACGTTTAGATCATAACAACTGTTGCAATGAACGCAGCTCTGTCTCAGACCTATCGGGATCCACAGGTCCCCGCAAGTTTCGGGGGTGTTGCTGCTTTGCATCGTGCTTTAAAAGGTCGCGTAAAAACAAAAGACATCCAGAAATGGTTGCAAACCAAGGATTGTTATACTTTGCATAAGCCTTTGAGGCACAAGTTTCCCAGGAACAGAGTCATCGTAGGAGGCTTAAACGAGCAATTTCAATCTGATTTAGTGGATATGCAATCCCTGGCGTCTTTTAATGATGGATATAAATATTTGCTGACCTGTATAGACATCCTTTCGAAATACGCTTGGGCTATCCCTCTCAAAGATAAAACATCTACGTCTATCCAATCTGCTTTCGAAAAGATATTTTCGGAACGTACACCCGAATCATTACAAACAGATGCAGGGAAAGAGTTTACCAATAAACAAGTTCAAAATTTTTTGAAAAAGAGAAACGTTCGTTTTTTACGACATATAATAAAACCAAAGCTTCTGTCGTAGAACGATTTAATCGAACTCTAAAAACAAAAATGTGGAAATACTTTACCGAAATGAATACACGAAAGTACATTGATGTGATTGATAAATTGATATCCAGTTATAACCATACATGGCATCGCAGTATTAAGACAAAACCTGTATCCGTTACATTACAAAATCAAGCACGAAAAAATTTGAAGATTATTATTTAGCTCAAACTGGAAATGGATTACCTTACTATCAAGGAACCATTTTACAGGAAGGTTATGGTATTGGTGGATTTTTTGCAAAGCTGTTTCGTAGTGCTATGCCTTTTTTGATGAGTGGAGCCAAAACAGTTGGAAAAGAAGCTTTGCGGACTGGAACACAAATTGCAAACGACGTATTGTCGGGAGAAAATTTTAAAGTCTCCCTCAAAACCATATCTAAAGAAGCTGGCAAAAAATTAGCGAGGAAAGCAGTTCAGAAAGCAGACGAGATGATTGGTCACGGAAGGTTTAAAAGGAAGCGCAAAACCCCCAAACACTTCATTTCGTCTAAGGCCAGGGAGGTGCAACGACGTGATATTTTTGACTCGTAATGGCTTTTCTGTTAAAAGATTCTCCGAAATGCGCAAAATCCGAATTGGATTTATTTTCAGGATTTATTTTACCTCCCACACAAACAGTTATCGAAAAAGGTCAGTGGGTTGGATTTCATCCATTAGCCAATGTATCGGAAGGAAGTCCTGTCGAGTTCAGTGTTTCTGGAAGTGGAGACGACTACCTAGACTTATCACAGACACAATTCTACGTCAAAGTGAAAATTTTAAAAAATGATGGCAAGCCAATCACGGCTGAAAGTAAAGTGGGACCTGTCAATCTCTTTTTACATTCTATGTTTTCTCAAGTGGATATTAGCTTAAATGAAAGACTCGTTTCCACCAGTAATAACACGTATCCTTACAGAGCCATGATAGAAAAATTATTGAATCATGGTTTTGATACGAAAACGTCTCAACTGTCATCAGAATTGTTTTTCAAAGATACAGCAGGGCGTATGAACGTTTTTGACATTCAAGACACTGAGCCGAATGAAGGATTCAACCAACGAGCAGAATTGTTTAAACTGAGTGCTTCGGTCGATATGATTGGCCGATTGCACTTGGATATGTTTCATCAGGAAAGACTTTTGCTGAATATGGTGGATATGAAAATTAAACTCATACGCAGCAAACCTGAATTTTGTTTATTGGGCGAAAGTGAATTTAAAGTTTTACTCGAACAAGCTTCATTGTTTGTACGCAAAGTGAGAGTCAGTCCAGGTGTTGTGCTAGGACATGCCAAAAGCCTAGAAAAATCAAAAGCCAAATATCCCATTAATAGAGTGCTCTGCAAAGCCTATTCCATTCCAACGGGAAATATGAGTTTTATTCAAGACAATATTTTCATAGGTCAAATGCCTAATCGTATTGTGGTGGCATGTGTCGATAATGATACCTTTAACGGAAACTATAAAAAGTCTCCTTTTGAATTCAAGCATTATAATATGAACTTTATCGGTGTTTATGTGGACCGTCAACCGGTACCTCATAATCCTCTTCAGCCTAATTTTGACAAAAATAATTTCATACGAGCTTATCAGAATTTATTTGTGAATGCAGACGACAGAGGACTTTACCTTTCAAGATCAGAATTTTCAAAAGGATATTCCTTATTTCGCTTCGACCTGTCACCTGACCTTTGTGATGGCTCTCATTTAAATCTAGTTCGACACAGCAACTTAAGATTAGAAATAAAATTTGGGACTCCCTTACAACAAACTGGATCGTTATTAGTGTATGCTGAATTTGAAAATTTGATAGAAATCAATAAAGCTCGAAATATTCTGTACGATTTTGGAAACTGATGAATTCATCACAGATTCATCAAATCTTATCTCAAGATCCTATTTCTTTGAGATATTATGCGGGTGTTTTTTCCTTGTGATAAAATACCTGCGATTCAAAGTTTTCCCTGTGCACTGGTGCTCAATACTGATAAACATGATGAAAAAGGAACTCACTAGCTAGCTGTCTACATTGCAGACAAACATACTCTGGAATTTTTTGACTCTTATGGACTCCCGCCTGAAGTATATGGAAAAGATATCACATCCTTTGTCAAGAAATATCGTCATGTTTGCTGGAACAAGATTTCGCTTCAGAGTTTAACTTCTAATGTATGTGGACATTATTGTATTTATTTTATTATTAAACGCTGTCAAGGACTCTGTATGGAACTCATTGTATCACCCTTAGATGGGAAGAATCATGATTTCCAAATATTTCAATTTGTCAAAAAAAGATATGGTGTATACATGATTTTTAAAAAATAAAGTTGTTTTAATTTGTAAAAATGTCTCTTGTGTTTCTTGTTTCTACACTTATTTAAACAAAATGAATAAATGTCTTATGCAAAAGGATTTTCGGTAAAGTATAAAAGTCAGTGTTTTTTTAACATGCTGTCATTTCCAAAAATGTAACTGCCCAAGTTCGTACATCCTTCTACTTGTCTTCTGAGCGGACCTACCGGTTCGGGTAAAACGGTTTTTGTGAAGAAATTGATAGATCATAAAATGTTCCATCCCATGCCGACCAATATTATTTATTGCTACGGAAGTTATCAACCTCTTTTTAATTCCATGAAAAACGTAAATTTTGAAGAAGGATTACCATCTAACCTGCAGACTCTTCAAAATGCTTTAATTATCATAGACGATTAAATGTCTGAATTAGCAAGTGATACTCGCTTAAGCAAACTTTTTACAAAAGGAAGTCATCACCGAAACCTTTCAGTCGTTTTTATAACACAAAATCTTTTTCACCAAGGCAAGGAGATGAGAAATATTCATTTAAATTCCCATTACATTGTCCTATACAAAAATCCTAGAGATAAAAGTCAAGTTATGCATTTAGCTAGACAAATGTTCCCCGGAAATGTAAAGGCCTTTCAAGAAATTTTTCAGGATGCTACTTCAACTCTTTAGCTACTTGTTGATTGATTTACGACCTGAAACAAGTGAAACGCTTCGCCTTCGTACAGGCATCTTTCCTGGGGATAGATACTATGTCTACTAGCCCCGATAGTTCATTTCAGTTTGAGACGTCGAATGGCCAACATGTCTTCTCCCATCGTGATCGATTTCGAAGGTTTTCAGTGGATGCCTCATTGTTACATTGTTAAAGAATTAGCTTTTTACACCGTGCATGAAGGATATCACAGTTGCTGGTCATTTTTACCTCCTCAGCCTTGGAAAACATTATCACGATCTCAACAAGTGTTTTGCTTGGGTCACAAGAAATCGTCATCATGTGAATTGGAGTGAGGGTGTTTTACCTTATACTCATCTTCGTATTATTTTGCAATATTTGTCATCTATTTATTCTGTCATATACGTGAAAGGATTAGAAAAGAAATTATTTTTAGAAAATTTATTATGTAGAGACATCATAAATCTAGACTGTGCTAAGATAGAGAATTTAAAAAAGAAAAGTTCTTTAACACGTTCGATTCATGCAAAAGGATTTAATTGCTGTGCTTTAACCAAAGCGGCTGCATTTGCTATCTATATAAAAGAAAGTGTGCAAGAAAAAGAGCTCATTTGTCATCATGCAGAATGTCTCATCTGAAGGATGTGGATTATCTAAAACTATTAGGAAAAAGTCGAATAAAAGCATCTGTACTGAAAAAGTGTCCGAATCATCTCATCAAATCAGTTTGTGAGTGTGTTTTAAATCTTCTAAAAGGAAACGTACCCATCACCAAACGCGTCAAAAATCTACTCGCCCCTTTTAAAAGAACTTTAAGAAAACTAGCGGACAAAAAAGTACCTCTTTTTAAGAAAAGACGTCTTTTGGTTCAAAAAGGTGACGGTTTTCTATCTTTCCTGATTCCTGCAGCAGTCAGTGTCTTATCCTCTCTTGTCCATGGAACACACAGTAAGAAATTTGCCTTGGTACCGCTGGATCGTATGCACCAGTTTGAAGATGAACATTTGAGTAATTTAGATACCCAAATTCAAAACATCTTAAAAAAGAAAATGGACGATGAAGAAAAATCCAAATTGTACATCCATGTTCTGCAAAAGTATGTTACGTTTCCTCATGTGAATGCGTCTGAAAAACAACCGTCTGAACAATTTTCTGAGACAGATGTAGAAAAGGAAATTTTTCAGACTGTTCCTGTGAAACAGAAAAGAACGGCACAGAAAATAATGGATTTCCTAAAAGAACATCAGATTTTCTGGACACACAATAAAGAACTGATCCTGGACGGTCATGTGTTTTCTGGGTCCAACATTGTTCAACTGATAGACTTTCTGTTGAGAAATAGAACTGAAAGACCTACTGCCTTTGAACAGTTTAAAATGTACTGAATGTGAATAACTTTCCTCAAGACTTTGTGAAAAACAAACATTTAATGAATGTAAAAACGATGCATGCTAGACCTAAAAGAAAATCCTCTTCGAAACTATGGCTGAAATTGAAATGAAATGTTCATAATAAAAGTTAATTTCTGATTATTTGTGTTATGTTTTTCTTTGATGAAGTTAATATAGAAAATCATTTTTTTTCTGATTAAACTAATATATACATAATCATAACCATTATTTTCTAAAAAAAATATTTAAAAAAAACTTACCTTTCATGGCATCTTTTCCAAAGGAAAAAAAAGAAAAAACACCACTATTCTATCATTCAAACTTCTATTTTATTTTACGTTCATTTACGGCCCCACATGGGATCACATCAGGAACTGGCAAGAGAAGGACTTTAATTTCCTGCTGAAAGCCAGTATAACCGCAAAGTTCCAAAGATACTGGATGTATCATAATGTATATTTTACATGCAAACATTTTTTTGTACAAGCCATTATAATATAGTTCATAGTCTTTCTTTTAAAATCCAAATGGTAAGGTGCTCAAATCTTTCTGTATCACTTGTTTGTCGAGCACAATTTTGTATAGTCTTGTTTCTGGTTTATTGATGACCTTTCTTCTTTTTAGTTCACGAGTGATTTTGGAGGGGTTGTGCAGAGCTATGACATCCTTTTGGTCCAGACTACATACCAGACTTTTGATGGCTTCAAAGTTCAGTAACTGGGAATTGCGAAAGTTCAGCGAAAATCCTCTGACTTTGCAGCAGGTTTTCCCAGTGGCCGTCTGGTACGCATAGTTTTTCGGATCTCCTGAAAAAAAAAATAAAACATTGTGAGAAAAAGACATAACAGAAAAACTTTTTTTGGTACATGTTAAATAAAGAAATTTTTTAAAGGTCCTTACCAGAGACAAAGGTTTTGATGACATCACCCTCCAGTTCATCCGTAAATTCACCCAGGAAGTTGCCCAAGGGGGGATCATTGAGGCCATTCGAGGCATAGATGATGGAGTCTGTGTCGTGGTACAGGACATCTCTACCCAACTTCTCCATTTCACTATACAGCTTGAGACGAGCTCAAGCTGTTGTGAAGTTCGCTAGGAAAATGTTTATAGAGGCATCCTGCGGCACAAACTCCTTCGCAGATTCCCAGGAAATGGCAGCCACCTCAGGCGTGGGAAGAAAGACATCTTTGATCTAAAAAATAGAAGAGTCATGAGGTAACAGTTCAAAATAGTCATAAGTTAACAGTTTGAAACACATTGAGTTTACAGATGAATAAAATCGGTAAGGAAACTTACTTTTTTAGTAGAATCCGCCAACATCTTATTGAAGTCTGGCACCGTGTGGACATAGGTCAGTTGGGCTTTGTTCGCGTTCATACCCCATCTGAGTGAAAAAAAAGCTATCATAAATCACAACGCATTAAAAATATTTATAAAAAATTAAGTACAAAAGAAATCATCTTACCTGCCCCAGAAATTGTTCAGGGCCAACTTGGCGACTTGTCTACGCCCAGGGTTTTTCGATATTTTTTCGGCCTCCAACTTGACGCCATCTCTTTCTTCATACTGGCGAATGTACTTCAGTCTGGCTTCTTCCGTCACACACTCCGAAGGCCATCCGCTACTTTCCTGCTTGATCTTCAGAAACAGATCAATGTAGGAACGAAACAGAGAAGTAGACGATGCTTGGAAAAGGTACACTTCGTAAATCTAGAAAATAAAAAATAAATGTCAGTTATAAAAATTTTTAAAAGTAACCTCTGAAACTAAATAAAGATTAAATAATCTTTGAGTACTTACATGTGTGATGCGGCCTTTCGTTTTCGCCAGTTTGACTTCCTCCGTTACCCACGTTCCGACAAGAGCTCGCTCGTCGTCTGTGTGGGTACACGGTATGGAGTCTGCAGTTGAAGAAGGGCGCAAGTCCGACACAGGGGGAACATCAGCTTCTTCCGGCACCGATAGGGCAGTACCGGAAGATACAGATTCCGTGGAGGAATCACTCGGCATTGGATAATTCCAAAATAATCTTCCACATCTCCAAAGCTTTCCGTGATGATTGTTGGATGTCCCACAGAGTAGACCCAATACTTGTTCACCTGTGAATGAAAAAAAAATCGGGAAAAACGCATCATAAAAATATACAGAAAATTTAGAAAAGTTTAAGTAAACATTTTTGAAATAATAAAAAGTACGAACCCATGGATAGAGTGAAGTAAAATCCACATATTTTGCGTCTCCCTCGTGGAACAATTTGAGGGCATTGGTCCTTCCTCCAAAAAACGACTCGCGAGGATTGAGTCGATCCCTCAGATGGTGTTCATCCAGGAAAGCTTGGAGATCTGGAATTCTTCCTTCTCTCTTTCAAGTTCATGCTTCCACATTTCGATGACGTGGAAACCCTGGGTGCGAAGCTTTCTTGTCGTCTCTTCTGTCTTTTCTCTTAACATTGCCATGGAAACCCCTTTCAGTGGATGTATGATATCACCATCGTAGCACGAACTACATCCGTGAAAGAAACAGCCCTAAAATAATACAAATATATATTAATAGTCTTTAACATATAAATCACTAAAAAGAATCACATAGAAAAGGAATGGTTATATTTTCTTACCTGAAACTGATAGACGGTTTGTGTTTCTTGGCAGAATCCGTCTACCGTGATTCCGGCGACTCTGTGCTCTCCGGAACCGTTCAACGCATGTTGAATCTGTAGGCCTTCCGAAGCAGCAACTAAGTCCAACCATCGGATCGAATCAGGGCTGTAATTCGTTGAGTTGTAGCCGTGTGTAGGCACCATGGCAATCGTGTCGGGTTGAATGTGGCCACTCCGATACGTTGCCATACAGACTGACGCGATGGTCACGTATCTGAAAAGACAAAAATAAGAACGATTTAATGAACTGTAAATATGATTATTATTGTATAAGAAAATGAGAAAATGACTTACTGGAATGGATCCACATTCGCCACATCCAAAAACTGGGCTCGAAACTCCAGGCAGCAACGGCGAAGAATGTCCACGTCCGATCTATTAAAAGAAAAAATGTTAAAAATACGAAATATAAAAAAATAAAATAAAAATAAAACAAGAAGTAAAAAATATACCTGCAATAGGCCAGCATCTCATCTTGAAAGTTAAACACGTCCCCTTGTGTGCTTCATGCCAGGACAGAAATGCTTGTCGGGCTGAAGTGCTCATGGTATCCGGGCTGTAGTACCGAGGCTCAGGCAGCGGTCCGACATAATTTTGGTTTTCTCGCGAGTTGAAAAGATGGGGAAAGTATCCCTTTTTCAGCTCGCTGAGACCGAAGCATCCCGGCAGTTTGGCCAACGCCATCGGTAGAAAATTTAACGAGTCTATGACCCGAACGTTCAGACTAGGATGTCTTAAACATATGATCATAGACCCGTTAGGGATCACCTCCGGTGCTGTGCCGTGCTCCAGGAGCCAGGCCATCACGAACTGTCCGTCGAACCTGTAAGTAAAAAATTATGAATAATATTGAAAAAATCAGCCATGAAAACTAAAGCATGCAAACTATGGTATTTTTAACTTACCCTTTCATGTTATGAGCCACGGCGGTGAAGCCCTTGTGCTGTGTGGTAAACAGCCAGGCGCAGAAGTTTTGGCAAGCCGCATAGCCCGAAAACACTCTCTCTCTGCCGTCGGCATACTGAGCCACCGCGAAATTCACAAGATGCTCCCCCGAAGACTGGTCCGTTTCAAAGTCAAAAAAGATGAGCTTATCCTCGGACTTCTTCGGGACAACACGTCGCAAATAGCAACGGTGCTCAGCAGACATGACAAACTGGTTGCAAGAAGGGCATTTGGTGGTGCCACACCTATGCAGGTCCTTAGGGCAATCGCGTCTCCGAATAACTTGGCAGCATTCCCTGCACTGGTATACCTGTAACGACAATAATTTTTTTAAACATTACCATTTCGAGTAAATTACATGATAATTAACTTTGTTCATTAAGATACATTTTCAAAAAACACTTACCCTGTCGCAGAGTGAAAACTCTTGTTTTCCAGTCAGGGCTTTGTGTGCTTCAAAGCAGGCATCGGAGCGGCAGAGACGGTCGCAATCCTGACATCGTTGGGGCACGCCTGGAATACAGTCGGTTCTCAAACATATGGGGCAGGCGTTGGCACATCGGTGGTTTTCCGGATGTTCATAGGCCTTTTCACAGGACGTGCAGTAATGGTCGCTACCGAAAAATCCTTTCAGAGATTTGATGACGTCATAATGCCCATCGTGAAGCCACAAATTGATCCGTTGTGCCCTCTCTTTTCCTTTATAGACCACCTAAAACATAGACAAAAAATTTTTCTCTTAAATTCCAAAATAAAACCCTTTAGAAATCAGTTTTTAAATTTAATGACATACGTAAAGCGATCTAAAAATTCCCTATGTATTTATAATATCCAAACGAATTGCATATAAAAATAATCTAAACAAGTTAATGTATCCTAAATGTAAAAATTTTCACAAGTTATATTTTTAACATCTAAACAGAAAAACTTTTTCCTAAACAGAATAATCTTAAACTTTCGATTTTATACACCCTAAATTTTGAATATCTAAACAAATTTCCTACATGCATGCATTTTATGCGTGAATATGCATAAAATATAATCTTAAAGGTTAAAGTAGTTTAAAAAATTCACTAGGCATTTTTATAAGGCATATTTTTAACGTCTAAAGAAATAGCATTCATGCATAAAATATAAAAGAATCTAAAAATTCCACCATGCGTTTTTACAAGTTATCTTTTTTTAACATCAGAGCTAATTGCTTACATGCATAAAATATAAAGTTAATATAAAAATTTAAAGTAATCTAAAAGTAAATATCCACGTTATATTTTAAATTTCTAAACGAAAAAACTTTTCTCTAAAAATAAATTCCAAAATCGAACAATTTAAAAAAAAAAAAAGAAAACATTCAGTTTTCCCCATTATATTTTTAACATAGAAACTAATTAAAAAAGTTAAAGTTCTTTAAAAATGAAAATTCACCATGCGTTCAGTTTTCATCCATTATATTTTAACATCGAAACAAATTGCATATAGGCATTAAGTTAATTTAAACACTCACCATGTACTCAGTTTTTTAACATGGAAACAACATAATCAAAATACTATAATGCTCGTCATCTCAATTTTTTTCAGTCCGTTGGAAACTATTTCTAAAAAATCATTCACGCACGAAATAAATTTTATCATAAATAGAAAATAACTAAAATCAAGTTACGGTTTTCAAAACATAGATAAGTACGAACATTTAAAAGCAAAAAATATCTTGAGATAAAAATATTGACTTACCCGGTTCAAATTATCCGAAGAAAAGACGGCAATTTGAGTATCCAGATGGTCTTCGAACGTGGCAATTTCCGCAAATGTGCAAGGGTCTAGAAGCACATTCGCGGCCGTATGGAGCTCTTTAGCACGATTCACAAGAGCTGGTCGGCGACGATCTTTCATGGCATTGATGGCAGTCGTGTCCTTATTCAGATGCGCCAACGCATACACAATTGCTTTAGCGCAACAGAGTCCTTCGTCGTCATAGGGAATAGACAAAATAGATTTCTTATCTAGTCTATCCATGGAGATATTCACTACTTTCCTGTTCCGTCTAGCACCCACAGGTCGTCTAATGGTGATTACATCCACCGAGAATCCCGTATCCAGCTCGATCTTGTCTTTAGACTGCAGCACTTTCATAACGGCAGCCAAAATTTTTTCAACTGTAAGGGTCGAAACTGCCATGAGGGACATGCTAATCGGTTTATCCAACCCATCTGCTTGGATACAAAATCGTATGAGGTCCGAGGGGTTCAAATCGGCTGTCGTCCGGCGAATGAGCTGTTCAAATAATTCCCGGATGGTGTCAGGAATTCGGACCATCGGGATGCCTTGTACATCCTAAGGCAGTCGTTCCATATCTATACTGGCCCGGAAGGTAATTTCCTCGAGTTGGTACTTGTTTTTTTTTTTTTTTTTTTTTTTTTTGTTAAAAGAAATTCAACAAGTTCCCCATGTACCACATAGTATCACATGGGGCTTACAGAAGTAAGTATGAAACACAATACAAAATAAACAAGAGAAAATTGAAATAAAATCAAGGATGATTACAAAGTTTTACAATGAATTGACAAAAAATGTTAAAAGCACTTCTCTCGGAAATAAATTGGTAAAACTCTGGAGGCCAGTTAATATTAAAATTTTTCAGTCCCAGTTTCAAGACTTTTCTTTCGCTCTCATATTTAGGATATAGAAGAAGCACATGTTCTACATTCTCCTCGCCGCCGAGGCCACAGTCACAGACAGACTCAGGACTCAACTTAAATCTCTTCAAATAACTTTTAAAATTCCCATGTCCAGTAAGAAACTGGGTTAATTTGTAATTTGTAAAGAAATGATGACACGACAATCTCATTTTAATAGAAGGGAAATATCTCTTAGTTAAACTCCCATTATTTGAATTAATGAATTCGTGATTCCACGACTCCACAATGCTTTCATACATGACCTTCTTATAGAAGGAATTAGGGATATTGACAAAAGTGTCAATTTCCCGCTCAGTCGCAGTCTTAGCAAGGAAATCGGCTCGTTCGTTCCCAACAACACCTGTATGACCACGAACAAATGAAAATGAAACCGAAATATTTTTATCCTTTAGATTCTTCAGTTCTTTTTGAATCTCGATAATGATATTATTAGAAGAAGAAATACATTTTAAGATCTCCGAGGATGAAAGGGAATCAGTACAAATGAGATAGTCTGAAACAGCACTATTTTGTTTAGAGACCCATTTGACGGCGAAGTTTATGCACAAAAGTTCAGCTATGAAAACGGTACATTCATCTCTGATTCTAAATTGAAAGTGCTCAAATTCAAGACCATTTTTGAAGAAAACAAATGCGAGACCAACCTTGCCATCAATTTTGCTGCCATCAGTATAGCAAGTTACAGGCGAATCACCCACAATTTTATTGCTAAACTGAATAAAATTAATAGCATTTCTTTCTGAAGGATGAGGGAGATCAGATAGAGGTAAAATACAATCATGCTGAGAGACAGTAGAAGCAGAAATATTTTCCTTATAAGCAATAGAATAAAGAATGGCAATGTCAATTGGAGGAAAGCCAGAAATTCCATAAACAGACTCATAGCTTACGGTACGATATCCACATATGACCCGCAGAAGTATCAGTCTTTGAACGCGTCGTAAATATCTATAATTTATCTTCTTCTTGAGCGATATACCCCAGGCTCTAGAGCCATACATAATGAAGGGTGCAATTCCTTGTTTATAGATGAGCGAATGAACGTTGTAATTAATACCGTATGTGTTACGTGCAATACGACTTAATCCACGCTGTAATCTATCACATTTCTCTGATACATAAGTTAAGTGTTGTTTCCAAGAAAATTTACAGTCAAGAAAAACCCCAAGATATTTTATTTGCTTTACCACAGTCAAAGGGGTGTCATCGAGAGATAACTGAAATGCATCATAACAGATGTTTCGCTTTTCAATAATCATAACCCTGGTTTTATCAGGATTAAAATCTAATTTAAAACCTTTTGACCAGTTGGAGGCGGAATTTAAAGTCTCTTGTGCCTGTAAAAAAGTAGCAGAAAGGTCCCTACAGAAGGCAGAAAGGCAGAAAGGAAGCAAAACAAAACATCATCTGCAAAGGCTATAGTATCACAACAAGCAAGATTTTCCAGTTTTAATAGGAGATCATTAATAATAATATTCCAAAACGTAGGTCCTGAAACAGAACCTTGAGGACAACCCCTTTCAAGGTGACGGATTGCAGAAGCCGAGCCCAATTGCAATTTAGCCGCCCGATCATTTAAAAAATCAGCAGCAAGTGAAAAAATATTCATTGGAAGTTCTACTTTTTTTTAGCAGATAGAGAATACAAGGCCACCACGCATAGTCGAAGGCGCCCTTAATATCCAAAAAGACCAAAATAGTGTGCAAGTTTTTCTTTTTTCCTCTCTGAGCAATATCATTCAAGCGTAAAAGCGCCTTCAGAACTTTTTTGAGGTGTAAAACCATACTGATTACCAGAAAGAAGGTCTCCATGACGGAGATACCAGCAAATTCTGTTAATAAAAAGTTTTTCCAAGCACTTACCCAAAACAGGAAGTAAGCTTATACATCTAAGGTTATCTAGGTGAGGAATCCTAGACTCATTTCCTTTAGGAATAAGAATTACTTGAGCATGTTTCCAAACACGTGGGAAAATGCCAACATTTAGGCAAACGTTAAAAAGTTTATGGAGAAATCTAGGAAACATTAAATGAAACTGTTTAATAATCTCATTCGAAATAGAATCAGGACCAGGTGATTTATTTGGTTCCAGCATAGAAATAACTGTATTAACTTCATCACAAGTAAACATAGAATCTACAAAAGAAGAATAAGCAGTACGCGCAGCTTGACGGTATTCCTTATGCAAATCATCATCAGTTTCCTCTAGATCCGAGGAGAAAGATTTCTGAAGCACAGCAGTAATTGTCTCTTTTAAAGAGTTGGATGTCTCCAGTGGAAAGACAAATACCAGTTATTTCAATTTTTTTCATGAAATCTCTTTTAACTCCATACGTGTAAATCTTTTTCCATACATTATGAACATCAATGGTCGAAAGAAATGTTTTCCAAGACTGAGATTTAGCATCGGCAAGCTTTAGATTGTAAACTTTTCTATATTCAAGATATTTACTTTTATAAAGTTCTCTAAGAGGCGGATTTTTACAACGCTGAAATCTACGCCTAGAGGCATTAAGCCTCTTTCTCATACAAAAAATTTCGGCAGACCACCAAGGAACATTGTGCTTACCATGATTCCTAACAGGTATGGAAATTTGAGATGCCTGGAGAAGAACAGAACTAAAATTCTCAACAAGAGTATTTAGGCGAGAACCGTCAGTGCAGTCGTTAAGAATATCAATGAAACGGGTGATGCGAGAAGAACAAAATTTTCGAAAACGATCCCAATTTGCTTTCCCTGTATTGAAGATTTTAAAAGGAACATTTGAGGTGTCTCGTAAGAACGTAGAGAGACAAAATTCAAATTCAATCATCATGTGATCAGAAAGGGATTCTTTTTCAGACAGCCGCCAACTCGAAACATCCTGGAGAAGATCTGAACCAATAACAGTAACATCAATATAACTAGAACCCTGAGTTGCCTGAAACGTAGGTCCATAATCTTCATTAATAACAAATAGGTTGTTGGCAGAAATAAATTCACTCAGTTTATCTCCACGAGAGTCTGAATAGGGACTAAACCATAATTCAGATTTGCCATTAGAGTCCATACACCAAACCAGTCGATTAAGATTTTTGGACATAAAGACTTGACTAATTTTATGAAGGTCTAAGTCAATGTTCATGACCAGGACAGCATTCTGAAAAGGGTTTGTGATTAACATTCACTTTTTTATAGCTGTTACTTGTTTTATGATTGAAGCGGATGCAATTTATACAAGCTACAGCATTCCTATTCGAACAATCCCTTGCCTTGTGTTCTCCAGAACAGTTAAAACAGGCTGTTCGCTCACGACATTCATCAGCACGATGGTTGTACCAAAGACACTTAAAACATCTATTGATGATAATAAAATCGTCAGTTTCACATATACTCCAATTAATTTTCAACCTGGCTTGATTCAGAATACGTTTACGAACCATGGGGTGCGTTTCAATCACAACGTGCCTCGTGAACTGGAAAGTTTTTAAAGTAAATCGAACTCTACATATACTTCTGTTTTCATCAGATTCAACAACTTCGGGATTTTGTTCAAAAATCACTTTCAGAAGATCTTCATTGGGTATTTCATTTGGCACATTTTTTACAAGTAAAACAGGATTCCTCTTTTTTGGCAAAGACGTGTTTATTTCCGGATCCTTTTCATTAATCTCGGCTTGAAGTCGATTCCGATCATTTTCTGTCAAACACTTAACCAAGACTTTATCTTTTCCAATATTTTTTAAAGTATATACACCTAACTTAGCTTCTAATGGATTAATTTTTAGTTTAATAACTTTCTTAACATCGTCAGAAGAGCAGTTTTCAGAGTCTACAATTAAACAACAATCCGAAGAAATCAAGGATTTTTCATTAATCCTTGTAACATCAGATGGCGCCACCACACTAGCATAACTAGGTCTTGAAGTGGCGTCTTTCGAACTTTCCTTACATGCATCCATAAATTTAACAGCTTTGATACGTTCAAAATTTTTATAAATAGAAGATTTCAACTCACCCAAAGCCTGCCTGGCCTCCTCGCGAACCTGTTGATTCATATTACATTTAGATTGAAGTGCTGATTCAATAATTTTAAAGTGTTTTTCAAGAGCATCGTAAAACACGTCATCCTCCGTAGCAGCCATTGCCGTGCATACAAATGGGGCGTTCCGGGTCGATGAAATTCTCAATCATTCATTTCTTCAAAAATAATCATTATCTTGATACAAAAGGCACATTTTTCAAAACCGGAGCACAAAACAAATTATAAAAAAGCACTTTCAATAACAAAGAACCAATATGCACAGAATAATAAAGACTTTTCATCACAGCACAAAACTGCCAACCAACACGGCTGCTGACATGCTCAGCACCTACTTGTTATTTCTACGACGAGACTTTTCTGTGAGAACAATTGCCTCATCAATCTGGGGGAAAAATTAATAAGTTTCAGTAATAATCAAAATTTTCAAAATACATTATTTTAATAAATCATGTAAAAAAAGAAAAATATATACCGAACGTTCATCGGTACCAGCCATATACACAGGACCACGAGCTGATGAGGAAGAAGTCTAAAAATAAATAAATAAAAATAAATACATTCATTTCTAGTACTAGAAAAATATTCTAACAGAATCATAACGAAACAAAAATTTACCTCAAATCCAGAACCCACATGATAGTACAAGGGTAGATCCATAGGATTTTCCAGAAAGATCTGATCCACTTCATTGATTAACTATCAAAATAAAAGTGAATTCATTCAAAATAAAATACGCTCAAATAGTAAAATGCATTCAGAAAAAATACGAATAAAAAAATGAAAATACGTGTAAAAACTTACATCGTCATCCGAATCACGGAAAGGACAATCAGAATCTTCAAACAACACCTGGCAATTAAAAATTAGAATAAATAACACATTCAAAAAAAATCGTGTTTAAAAATGGTAATACAAAAATAAAGTAGAAACAAAAAATATACTTACATTAGATGCAGAATAAACTCGTTTAGCAGACATCGTGTAGAAAAACGAAATGGCGCAGAAAATCGCAGAAAGGCAAGAGAACGTTAATCAGCAACAATCAGAGTAGAAATGATCGCAATAGTCAACGCGAGTGAATATATAGACGATGCATAAGAAAGCAATACGCTGATTGGCTGAAATAAGATAGGTATCGTTAGCGAAAATCTGATTGGTCGTTTAAGATTGTATACGTTCGCCACGGCGGATGTAGAAAGCGTGAAGCGGTTTCGACAGGCTGCAACGTGAAAGAGATGACGTTTGCCTGTTTCTCCCAGCCTAGTGACGTCATGGTGATTTTCGCTCCAAACGGAAAAATAACAGGTATGATAACGTGAAGGGCTTAGCCGAGCGGTAAAACGCTAGACTCCCATCCCAGAAATAGCGAGTTCGAATCTCGGGCGTGGAGTTATTTTTAAAGTTCATTAAAAATGCATTAAAATATAATGGAGTCAATTAAAAATAATTAAAAATAATGACGGATTAAAATAATTAAAAAGGATGATTCATAATTAAATAATGAAACATTAAAAAATAATGACTAAAAAAGATTAAATACTTAAAATAATAAAGAAAAATAATTGCTAAATAAGGAAAATAATAAAGTTGACGTCACGTGGTTTAAGCGACCGTTGCCACAAGCATAAAAAAATAAAATCGTTGCCACACCATAAAAACGAAACTTTGATGATGTCATTCCGTCTACGTCATTCCTTCCATCTACGACACTTCCGGTTGTCACGTGATTCAAGAGGCGGCGACCACGCCCCTTTTCTCTGACGTCACTTCCGCGTGAGTACCCGCGCTTACTACTCATAAGATTATCTGCCGAAGTGAATATGGATGCCTTCATGGAGGACTGTTTATAGCGGGTAGTTGACAAAAATTATTTCATACGTCTGATAGAAACTGATTCGTATTTATGTTACACATGGAGAAAAACACGAAAATTTCCTGGTAAGCAGCACATCCGCCATGGTTTGAACGCCAGTCGAACTACCAATATTCAACGATTTTTACCTCTCGGCTGCTAGTGGTCAAAGGCCATTTAAGTTATTCTATGAATTTCAAAGTTATCGGTTTATGCTTTATTACACAATTATTCATGCTCAGATTTTTGGAAACAAGAGATAAATTAAAAACTGGAATTCTAGATAACCAAGTTAAATAATTAAATTTATTTAATTTTCCGTTTTACGTTATGAATACGAAAAGCTCCCACGTATGACATATTTGGAGCTCAATTTGGAGAGTAGAATGAATAAGCTTCATTAATTTGGTTTGATATACTTGAGTATAACAAAGCGCACGAAAGGTTGCCTAAGAGAATGGTTGCCTTCGTGGAGGGCTTCCTAAGGAAAACTAGCTCGTAACTACGTTATATAGGGGAAAAACCACGAAAAGCTGCTTTGCTAGGAATCGAACCCAGATCTAACAACCAGGGTATTCAGCAACTTAACCGCTCGGCCGCTTTTAAGTTTCCATAAGCTTTACACGTAATTGTAATGAATATAACTACTATAAGTAAAAATCCTTTCTAAGATATCCATCAGCCATCCATCAGATTTCAGCCTATCAGTGGTAAAGACGCTGAACACTGGTAGTTTGGTCCGAGATTCCAATACCGCGAATGGGCTGACTGCATGGGCACTTTCGTGGTTTTCCCCATGTGTAATATGTATACGAGCCAGTTTCCCTTAGAGAGTTCTCCACGAAGGCATCCATCCCTTTAGGTAGATAGCCCTCGTGCGCTTTGCCATAATTGAATAATCCTAATCCATCCATGTTGATTTTTGGTATTCTGTGAAGATCACCACCCTAGAAAGATGATATTCAGTGCAAGCGTTTGTTTATACCTCTAGAAATGCCTGTCACTTTTGGAAGTGATCGTCTTAAGGAGATGGTCGCCAATCGTTTATGGGCTACTAGATGGTCCGGCTCTGAGTAGGTTACGCATTGGTGCATTGTAAAATGCATTAAATCCTCTCTAATACGATCATCCACTTTTCTAATTATTTTGGTCTTTGGTGGAAGTGGTCGCCTTAACGAGATAATGCTCGGTGCAAGTGTTAATTTCTACTCTGAGAAATTATTTTGGAAGAGGTTGCCATAAGAGGGTTCATTGCATATTAAATGTTTAAATCCAGATCGCTTGTTATAGGATGCATTTTAATTAGATTTTAAAATTTTAGTAAAATAAAAAATCTGAAAGGTTTCAGATTTTAAATTACGTCCAAAGGGGCCTTTTTTTAACATTTTGTGTATTACCTTTATTTATTAAATATCATATTCTTCGCACTTAAACCATAAAAATTCAGTTCAAGAGCAGTATCGCAAAATAATTTTAAATTGAACACATTTTTAGAATTTCCGATTCACAGTCTCACGCGCTGGAGATAAAAATGTTTTTTCTGTACAACATTGCCATGGCTCGCTTTGAAATTCTTGAGTTTGTTAATCAAAAATTCGTTACAAAATATAAAATCGATAATAAAACAAATTCCAAATTTCAAATTTGGGCTTCCAGTTGCCCATATTCGCAGTAGGATTACGTCATTCGAAACTCAATGGCTCTAGGTACCGTTGTTTTATCACAATATTTGGTGGCAACAGTTTGAAAAGTGAAACGGACATTCAGAGTGATTCGACGCAAAATCGCAAAATGAAAACATTAGTCCCTCAGGGACTAATAATTTTGGACTAATAATTTTGAAATAAACCTCTTAATTTTGATAACTGTGGTATTCTTGTTTTCAAACTTAAGTGCAAAATTAAACAATTGTTTCCTGTGCAGATGCGTTACTTTTAATTAAAATCAAATGAGAAAAAAAAATTATGCGAAAATTAATTAGGTAAAAAATTTAGTCCTATTCTTATCGCAAACCGTAACTTGAAATTGCATCTACAACTGTTTCTTATACCAAAGCTCAGGATGAATAAGACCTGACAATGACTGACGCTGGACAACCCGCCTTCCCCTCTGGCTTCCATCGCGAAAGCTTCCCGCTCTAAACAACCCTTTATTTTTAACCTTAACGAAGAAACCATGGAGGTAGGCTCCATGGAAGAAACAAGCAGCCAACACATCTTCTTGCTTCTACTCGCACATGTTTCCGGTTATCCGAAGTTACGGTTGTTGAGATAAAACTTTTATCACCCAGCTTGGCGATCTTTCTAAACATGCCTTATATTTCCCATTGCAAATGAAGGGTGACATTTTTTCCGTTCCTTATTTTCCGGGGATATTCTTTCCGTTTCCCTTTTTTCCGGGTGACATTTTTTCCTACAACCTTTTTTTACATCAGTAAAATTTTGAGGATGTATTCCATGTAGCAGTAGACTTTTTCACTGCACTATTTTATGCCATAATATACCGCTAAATTTGCTTATATTGGAAGAATAGGTAGACATTGTAGCATTTAGTAGCCCCTGCTACATTAACCGCCGCTGTTGGAGATATGCCGTAAGGCGTTGACTCTTAATTAAGAGATGAGGTGATTAACACCAAAGAATCTCTAAGGAGAAGAAGTAAAGGTTTCCCGATGCAAATGTCGCTCCGTCAGACTGAAGAGACACTGTGTATGTCCCTGAAGCTTATTTTAAAGGGCCAATCCATCCACCCTCCGTACCTTTCTGCGCATGTGCGAAATAGCAGGCAAAAAACCAGCATGTCGTCAGCCATATTAGCAATCTTTTACCGCGTTGTTCGAAGAGGTTCTTTGAAAGTTTTTTTCAGTTCTTTTCTCTAGTTATTTAAGCAGATCATAAGATGGATGTTTCGCAAGACGATCACCGGAATTCACCCGATTCTCCATCTATGAGGTAAGCTTGCTTTTTTAATTCGAAAACCTATCATAGATTTTAAAAATTGATTTTGTATAGTACATTAATTTTGATTCCCAAGCTCCAAAAGTATTTTGTCTCATTGTATAACACAACAGCTAGATTTTCATTCTTAATATATTAACTTTGCATTTTAGCATATGAATCTCAATTTATATAATTAATCATATGGCAAACAAATACTTTGCAGGCATATTGGTATTTCTTTCCAAATTTTTTTAATGAGTTTTAAGCTTTAAAGTCAACTAATAATAATATTACGACAAAACGAGCGATCAGGAATAAATTTGCCATTTATAATAATGCGGCAGCTAATGGCATGTATGATTGCATAAATTAATTTTATTAATAAATTGTATTATGCTTCAGCTTTAAATTTATGCTATAGATTACCAAATAGTTTATTTGAGAAAATTTATAAACTTATTTAATATTAGTGGCCACTGAAGATTATTTTTAATTTAATATATTGATAGTTATATACAATTTTTCGTATTTTATGATTATTTTTGAGAAATTTATATTCATTATTATAAAAATATAATTTTAATTTCTCTCAATATTTGATGTGGTGTGGTGAATAACAGACTAACTCACTCTATCTTTTACTTAGCAAACAACCCAAATCCTGGTATCGCTGTTGTGTTTGTGGGACAACGTCTCGAGAAACACCAGACAGGAAATTCTTCAGATTTCCCAAGGATCCTATTAGGTAAACCATTTCTAAGTTTAAGAGAAACTAAGCTTTGATTATTAATAATATATATATATATCTCAATTTTTGATAGAGAAGCAAATATTTCATGTATTTGGAATAATTTAAATAAATAGCTTGTTTTTTTCCATTAAGTGTTCCTCATCATAGACAAATAGTTCAGTGTTCTTCTGTAAATATCCAAGACAACTGTGCTTGTGATACAGTTGCTCCCAAAAGTGTTCATACACTTTAAGAATTTGTAAAAAATGCGCTGTAGCCCAGAATTGAATTTGATTATAAAGCCCAATATTTTCTCATATCTCGAAGTGATTTTGAATAAAACCAAATTTTTTTTTAAATTTTTTCTTCTAATATTTCAGAAGATAATTTTTGTAATTTATGTATTACAAGCTTGAATGCTGCAGGATATCCTACAAAAACTGACAGAAATTTAACTACGATATTTCGTAATAGTGTCTGCAGATTTCTTTAAAGTGCACGAAGATTTTTGTGAGGTAACTTTTTTGTTACTTTTTAATTATTAATTCCCCCCAAAAAGTTTTACTGTATTATTATAATACTTTTATAGAGTTTTGCTAAGATAAATTTATAGATATTAAAAAATTCTCACACCACTATTTCACTGAAACATAAGTGTACGAACACTTTAGGGAACCACTACATATTAGTGTGAATAAGGAAGGAAACATTTTAAAGATGCACTTTACGAACAATGTGCACTTTTTATTGGTGCCTTATCCTTTTTTAATCATATTGTTAACAAAACTGTACAAAGAAATGCTAAATTGTTTAACTAGATACTATGACCGGTAACTACAATTTAACACAATATCTGCAAAATTATTGGTTTTCGTACATCAAAATAAAATTAGATAAAATGCAATCGTTTCAGAATTTGTTGCTAACGTAAAAGGAATTTTTTAACAAGGTTAAATTTCTAATAACACTGAAAAGAGGTTCTTTTAATTAAAGAAAATAAAATTGTTTTTTGTTTTCATAGATCAAAATAATAGAGAATTAGTATAAATATGTCAGAAATGTAATAAATCATTTATGTACATGAACTTTTCCTTAAATTATAATTTAATGTTTGTTCTTAAAAAATATATAACCCTTCTCGAGATTGTGTAACTAATGTATAAGGAATGTTTTTAGTTTGCTATTTTTCTACTAACACTGAAAATGGATTTATTGAAATTTAAAATATAAAATTAATGTTTTTCATTTTTATAGATCAAAACAATGGGCTGCCGCACGCAGTAATCAAGACTTGTTAAATAAATCACCAACTGATTTGTATAAAACTGCACTAATATGTTCGTCACACTTCAAAGATCACGATTACTGTTCACCAAAGATGCGATATTTACATTCCTGTGCAGTGCCGACAAAATTTGAACAAACAGGTATCTACAGTGTTTACTGTTATTATTTCAATATGCTTAACAATAGCGCCATTTAAGAAATAACTCATCAATAATAGTGGATCACCTGTCATGTTATGCTCAAAGAATACTGTGCAACAAAATTGATGGTTTGGATCGCCTGTCATGTTATGCTCAAAGAATGCTGTGCAACAAAATTGACGGTTATTAATCGAAATATTGACTGTTGATTTTTGGCAAAATTAAAATTATGTAAAATCCAAGCATACAGCATTTTTAGAATTATTATATGTTACTGAAGGTTATTATATGTTACTTACTATTATATGCTATTGAGGTGCGGTGTTCTTTGTTAACACCGCACCTCAGTAGGCGAAGCTAAGACTTGTACTAAGTGCGAGCATTGGGAAATAGGTGGGAGGAGTCAGGCCGTCGAGCTGGTAACAATGGGTGGAGAAAAGTGAGCGATTCGTTGGTGCCAGTCACGTGGGTTGTCACCACCCAAGTACTGACCCCGAGAGAAGCTGCTTGAACGGTCAAAGATGTTAAAAGGTTTGAGAGATTCTAGGTCTTCGAATGCAGCAATTAATATTCTGATTCAGCTATCTGCATCAGGTAGTGAAATGCTTGAAATCCTAATTTTAATTTCTCTTAAGTAGTTCTAGGGCTTCTTAATTTTTCTATTATATTCATTAACTTCTGAAGTTGTGTAAGAATTCCTGTGTTTTGGGTGATTATCTGAAAGGTTTTGAAAATATTTTCTGGGTTATCCTCGGAGTACTTGTTCTGTAAAATATCACTATAGCTGGTTTTCCGAGTTGTATAAGAGACACTGGGCTTCGAAAAATTTAGGAGGGGGAAGTTTTCCGCATTTCTTACGGGAATTGGTTTATCGTCTTGCTTCTGAGTTTTTCGAAGGGGGTTTCTTTGCGCTTGCTTCTTATTCTCTTCTGCTAGGCTTCGCTGATATTCCACACATCCGGTATAGGAACTAACATGGTTTAACTTACAAAATATACAGATATTAAAGAGCTACGCTACAAAGTATTAGAGGTTCGCGAACGCCACCTAGTGATGAATTTCACAAAACCCACTGAAAACTGAGAATCGGAAATTTCTCCTCTTTAAAGTCCATATCACACGGCGTTTGTTTCACACGAACAACTGTTTCGGACAGTTTTTCTGCCTGATTTACTATTGAAATAAAGACGTGGAACTTTTTCTTTCCTTTCCAAAAAATTGCAAGTTGTTCGTTTTCAACCAATCAGCTATCAGCTTGTTTGTAATGGGCAAGCAGTTTTCCCTGTGTTAACCCAAAAGCAATCTATGGTGGTTGGCTGTTGTGACAAAGCAGAAAATTGTTCCACGCAGTTGTTCTTCCGAAACAAACCGGCGAGTGATAGCAGCCTTAGAGGTCTTCATAAAATTGGCCATAAAAGTTGGCCTCCGTAATACTTTCATTGATTCCAAGAAGTTACGCGCAATTATCAAAATTTGTCGCTTTTATCCGCAGCTCAGCTCCAGTTTTCGCCCTAACGGCAGAAAGACTTAGCGGGAGCAAAGCAAGATATGTGACTACTATTTTTGTAAGGAGGTTAGAATTTGTGTGGTTTACTTGGTTACTGTGAAGCAGTGAATGAAAAGATTTCATAACATATCGCATATGGTGAAATATGCAATATCTTTGGCAGTTTTAAATATCCAAGTTCTTCAAACTTTTAAGCATTGCTTAACATCTATAGAAAATCAAAAGTAGCACATATGAGATAACCGCGTAAATTTATTATTAAAGTTTTATATATATATATACTTCGGTGAAAAATCATATTTATAAGAGATATGGCGAACTTAGTTTTCATGATATGTTTCTGGAAATCGTGGAATTCCTATATCACATACTAGATATGGTTCAGTACTATATGTTTAGAAAGAATGTAATAAGTTTATTTGTGCAAACTATTGAAAGCTACAGTAAAATTTCTGTATGCCATACCATACCATTTTACTTTGAGCAGAATTCAAAAAACACCATGCGGATCTCTCATTTGCGAAAAGAAATATTTAAAAAGGTTTTCATGCATGGCCACACAGGAAAGAAGCCTTGTGCGTATGAAATATGTAATCATTCATTTAAATGAAAACGTAGTTCAAACATGTGTATGCTTATTCACACAGGAGATAAATTTTATGGAGCTGTGTAGTAGACGATTTAACCTAAAATGCGAGTTAAATGTGCATAGACTAATCTACAGTGGAGATAAAACCTCATGTATATGAGGAATGTAACGAGTCATTTCAACAAAAGATTGAGTTACACGAACATATATGTATTCACAGAGAGAAACTTGATGTGTGCAGGGAATGTAATAAGTTATTTGCGCAAAAGGATCAATTAAGCAAGCATCTCCTCATCCACATAAGAGAGAGATATTATGTGTATAAGATATCATTTAGGGAAAACAATCATTTAAATCAACATACACTTATTCGCACAGGAGAGAAACCTCAGGTATGTGAGATATGTAAGAAGTCATTTGCACAAAAGAGTGCTTTAAACAGGCATATGCTTATTCACACAAGACCTCATGTGTGTGAATTATGTAACAAGTCATATAGACAAAAATCTCAATTAAATGTGCATTTGTTTGCTCACACAGGAGAGAAACCTCATATGTGGGAACTATGTAACAAGTCATATAAACAAAAATGTAATTTAAACATTCATTTGCTTACTCCCACAGGAGAGAAACCTCATGTGTGTGGGGTATGTAGCAAGTCATATACACAAAAATCAAATTTAAACAAGCATATGCTTATTCACACAGGACAGAAACCTTATATGTGTGAAGTATGTAACAAGTCATACAGACAAAAATGTGATTTAAGCATGCATTTGCTTACTCACACAGGAGAGAAACCTCATGTGTGTGAGGTATGTAACAAGTCATATACACGAAAAGGTGAACTAAACAGGCATATGGTTATTCACACATTAGAGAAACCTCATGCTTGCAAGGAATGTAATAAGTTATTTAAACAAAAGTATGAATTAAGCAAGCATATGGTCATCCACATAAAAGAAAGACATTATGTATGTGAGGAGTGTAAGATGTCATTTAGGAAAAAAAGCCATTTAAATCAGCATACACTTATTCATACAGGACAGAAACCTCATGTATGTGAGATATGTAATAAGTCATTTAGAGTAAAGCATGGTTTAAACGACCATCTGCTTGTCCACACCAGAGAGAAACCTTATGTGTGTTTTGTATGTAAGAAGACATTTGCAAGAAAGAGTGCTTTAAGCAAGCATATGCTTATTCACACGGGAGAGAAACCTCACGTATGTGAGGTATGCAACAAGTCATATACACAAAAAGGCGATTTAAACAAGCATATGCTTATTCACACAGGAGAGAAACCTTATGTGTGTGAGGTATGTAACAAGTCGTATAGACAAAAATCTAATTTAAACAAGCATATGTTTATTCACAAAGTAGAAAAACCTCATGTGTGTGAAATATGTAACATGTCATTTGGACAAAAGTATTATTTAAATAACCATATGCTTATTCACACAGAAGAGAAACCTCATGTGTGTGAAGTATGTAACAAATCATTTAGACGAAAGGCAGATTTGAATAATCATATGCTTATTCATACTGGAGAGAAACCGCATATGTGTGAGGTTTGTAACAAATTATTCAGATTAAAGAAGTATTTAAATGAGCATATGGTAAATCACACAGGAGAGAAACCTCATGTGTGTAAGGTATGTAATACATCATTTGGACAGAAGGGTAAATTAACCAAGCATATGCATATTCATACAGGAGAGAAACCACCTCATATATGTAAGGTGTGTAACACATCATTTGCACAAAAGGGTAAATTAGCCAAGCATATGCATATTCACACAGGAGAGGAACCTCACATTAAAAAATCATTTGTACTAAAGGGTACCAATGACCATACATGTATCGACATTGGAAAGAAACCTCTTGTTTGAGGTATGTAGCAAATCATTTAGATCAAGGTTTCTTAAATATTTTTCGGTCTTTACACCTTTCATCACTGAAATTTTTTCGCGTCACCCAGGATCCCCATAATATTTACCAATATGTTGTGGGACCATGTAGGTATTGCGCTAATCCAACACATGCGTGAGTGAAACTGTCAAGTTTTTCACTTGTACTGTAATATACTATTGCAGTTTTTGGTCATTAACTTTAATTTCTAATTTTAAGACATAGAACAATGGGAAAATTTTAAATGAGCAACAGGTGAAATGACAGCGTCACGTGCAAAGCAAGGAAAATGAACGTTTATATTATAAAAAGAATGCGTCAAAACATTTTCATTTTTTTCATTGTCTTACCTTTATCTATCTTCAGATACATTGTATAAAAATATTTGGTAATTGTAAAATTATTATAATAAGTTAAAGAAATATCAAAACTGCTGAAAGGTTTAGCGACACCCTGCTGCAGGTTCCGCAACCCCCACAGTTTAAGAAATCCTGATTTACGTAGAGAAATTTTTTAAGAAACATGTTTATTGACACAGAATAGAAGCTTTTGAGTTAACAAGAACCTTTACATATTGTGTGCATTAAGAGCTTTTTCCTTGTGTGTATATAACTTGTAATTTCATCTAAAATATTAATCATTTATTGACTTCTATAAGAGAAAAACTTCTTGTGTGCAAGATAAGTCACAATCCACATGGTTTATCTTGCAAAATTGTATTCAACGAATGCAAACTTTAAGCAACATTTGCTTATCCACGATATTTAACAAGTCTTCCTGTGAAGCAGAACAAGGATAAATTGATTAGTTTTGAGACAAATCCAGTTATTCAGAATCAAGTGAATTTATGTTTCTCACATTCTTCTCTTTCCCAAATATAAATCCATCACACTGAATTCCACTTTGCTTATGATGTTGATAAAACTTTGAATTTTGAAATATTAAATGTTATTGTAAAAATTTAATAGTTTTCTTTCACTTTGGAAAATTAATACAAAATTATTAAACAGAATGTATGGTTTGACTGAATACAAGTTTATAATTTGATCTGATGTTTAAAAATTTTTTAGAAATTTATTGGTATACCAGTTAAACGAAATTCTAGACATGAAATATGATATATAACAGATTTTCCTAATGTCAAAAGTATTCTAGTATTTTACAATAAAAAATTTTTGTTTTGGACTAAAACCACTCAGCATTTTCATTTATAATAGAAAGCCATATAAATACCTTTATTTTAAATTTTTAAATACCAATTCATATATCTGTTTAAAATGTATGAGTATTTAAATCTAATGAGTTTTAACTCAAACTAAAGAGAAAATATAATCTTATATGACAAAATTAAGTTACAATAAAGTACTTAATGGCTAAAAAAAGTACAGTACGAAGTTGACTCTCGATGAGATCCAGACTCGATGAGACTTTGATATCTGAAATTCTTCAAATCTGTGACTGTTATCATGAAGCTTAGCTAGTGTCTGCTATGCTCTACTTGCAATGTATGATAAGATTGGTGTCTAGAGATATGTTGTTGTTCTAAATTTTCTCTTCTGTTGCAAGCTGAGGAAGTTAGATTAGAATTACATTAGCTTAATTATTTATGTCTATTTTCCACATATGCTGAAGGGCTATCTGAGTCTCAAATAAATAAATTCCCAGGGCTTGGCCAGAGGGCCTCTAACATTTTGTGGCCTGGTACACTATCTGCGGATCCGAAATTCTGCTGCCAAGTGCATCCCTAAATTCTAAAGATTTTAGATTATGGATACAGTATGTGCCTCAGATTTTTATGAATTTTACATCTTTAGGTAATGGGTGATACAGAGAAGCAAATAGTGATACAGTCAAAAGTCGTTAATCTGGACTCGTCGGGACTTCGATGATTCCGGATTATCAATTTTTACGCATTATAGATCATCAGTTTAAATCTGGTAAGATGGCATACAGAAATTATACAATTAAAAATATGAAACCATAATTTATGAAATAAAGAACAATTATGATCTAAAGGGTATCAAAATTTACAAAAAAAAAAAAGCTTAATATTTATTTGTTTACTTTATTAAACATTTCTTTCAACGCACGCATGCGTAAAGCATACATTACGCATAGTCGAAATTAAAAAATTGCAACCAGAAAAGTATTTGATGTGTATTCGTGATATTTATAATGACGAGGAATTTGATTTAAATCATAACAAAGACGGAGTACATCGAGATGAAATACTACATTTAGTAAGGAATTATAAGCCGAATAAAATAAAAACATCTGCCCTGCGCTCCGCTACGTTCCACCCCCCCCCCCCAGAGCAGCGTGAAATTGATAAACAGTTTTCGGAATGGTTAGAGAAACAAAGGATATGCCTTTATCCATTTTTTGCAGCAATTCCACTTTTTGTTTGATGGACATCGAAACACGCTTTCGCTTTGCAGATCCTTTGGCAGCTCCAGAATCCGAAATTCTTTTTCACATAATCGAAATGCAAGCTTACTTTTATAAAATTGTTCTAACAGTTTGCAAAAAATACTAAGCCGGATCCAATTAAAAGATTAAGGAACAACGCAATCTGCAACATTAACTGAATTAGATAATTTTAGCTTAGCTTATACCGTCTGTTATACATTAAACGCGCATGCATAAACGTATTACGCATATGCGTAAAGGTACTATGCGTTTACGCATGCTCAGAAAGTTTGTAGCTTTGAGGCCTGGATTAAAGAAATTTGACTGTACATAGATTTTTATTTTAATAAGTACATTAATACAATTAATTTCATTTCAAGTGAGTGATATAAGTACTGCTGAAGATGTGCGGACATGTGTTTTAAAACTTTGACTGTTAAGTACAACCCCAAAACTGAGCAATTAGTTTAAATCTATATGTACATCATACAGACATGACATTAATCACAATGAATCGTATATAATATTTTGAGACTGTTGATGCTGAATACCAAATATTTCAATTTCACGAAAGCATATAATAATGTCGGTACTATTCGGTTTTGAGGGCCGTAAAAAAATTGCAGCGAAAATGTATGCGCAAAAGTGCCAAATCTAACAAACGCACCCATTTAAGACCGCGCCAAATCTAGCGTACATGTTGATTTCAGATTGCATAAGTTTACATAGTTCTATATTTCTTAAGACGCCATTGACATACTAGTTTAATTTTTAAATCCTTTTTTGATATCCTATACAGGGGCGTAACTATAGCGGGGGCATCTGTCCCCGAGCGCAGAATCCAAGGAGCGCCAAACTGATGTTACGACATTTTAGAATTAAATGTTTTCCATCCTTGGCAAGCAGTTGGGGGGCGAAATCTTCAGTTGTCCCTGGGCGCTGAAAACCCTAGCTACGACTCTGATCCTATGGATTTAACAATTTGGGAATTGCCCATGACAAAAAGTCGGCTATAGAATTTTAGGTAAAGTGCAGAATCCCCCACTGCTTGACGCGTTTTTAAGAATTGCACATACTCGATATCCATGTGCACATCGACCTATTTTTCACTTTTAAAAAAATCCTAGAATTGCACAAAAATGACACTGCGCACACCCTTGACTTTATCTATGTACACATCGACCTATTTTCACTTAAAAAGTAAAAGAATATTGACAAAAATTCAATTGTTTTTACCCTTATAAAAAGCGGCAAACAAATAAGTGAGCGATTCTGCACTTTACCGAGAATATTTTCAAAGAAAAGGCATCCTTCATTATAGAAAATTACGTTTGAACCAATGAGATGAAATTATGCTTTAGCGATAATCGGTAGCGATTCAGGCATTCGTTCAGGTATGTTTAGCAATTTTTATATAAATTATAGTAATGATATGAAATAGTTATTTACTCTTATGCTTCCATTCAGTCATGTTTAGCCTTTTTCATATAAATTATAATATTAAAAAAGTATTATATGAAATTAACCTTTCATCTAAATTAAAACATCAATCATAGGGCCCTATTCACGACAAGGAGCGTAAATAACGATTTTCTCTTAACGGACGACCGTTACATTTCATGGCTCCAGTAACTGTAAGGACTGTTGGTTAAATCTAGTAATTTCTAATTAATGTTGTTAATCTAGATCCATTAATTTATGAATGAAACCGATAAAAAGTCACCGGTTTCCAAAGTTAATTACAATTGCTTTAACCATCGTTTCTGATGGAGGTAAGAAAGGAAAGAGGGGCCAAACCTCCCTAAGAGCATGGTTCCTAGACTTTGGTATCTTGCTGGGGTGTTTTTTTATTTACATTTAGAAGCTCTCTTGACAGCGCTTTGATAGTATTTCGACACACGATAGTTCCATAGCATTCATTGTGTGATGGATAATAGCAATTTGTATAGTTTAGTAACATTTATGCAAAATTCTTATCTTTTATTATTGATAGTAATGTAACAACAGCGATTTTGATTATGGATATGTTTTATAAAATTCTAAGCTATTGAACTACAAAAATATAGATTTTAGCAAAATTGTTATGCTTAAAGAATGAAAACTATCTTACAGTACCTTTAAAATAGTATATGTCTTTCGATACCCTTGATAGAGTATTCGCTACTTTCATTTTATGTTCCAAACGTTCAAATGTTTTAAATAAAATAATTTTTTTTGTCATCCACATATTATTGTAACATGTACTTTTTATAAATTTTTAGAGGAGAGGCTTTATAAGTTGCTCATTTTAAACTCATCATTTTATTTGTATATAACTGAAAAATAATCACTTTGGATTTACACATTTTACTTATTTGGGTTAATTAAAAAATAAAATTACCATCAAATGATCCAATCCTCATCAAAATTAATAAATATACACAACAGATATACCAATAAGCTAACTTTTCCTTTATTTGTAACCACACATTACTGTAACATTATGTACAGTTTTACACAAATGCGTGGAACAGAAGATGGATACATTTGCGAATTTCGCAGAAGTACCATGTGCGGTCAAGATGATGTAAACGTGCCACATAATCAAGACAGCTTATTAAGAATTTGAAAATCAGGTAATCACCGGAGGTGAAAACACTTGTGTATTCTTGCTAAAGGATGTCGGATTATGAATGGCCCCCTTATTGATTCCAGATAATTAATTTTTTTTCCCAAGCGAGTCTTCTTTTCTCGGTAATTCGAGGTTCATGCTTGCTTTTTAACGTACGTAGGTCTCATTTCATAGACAAAGAATGGCTAATGGGAGCATATTACAATATTTGCTCTCAGTATCATAATTAAAAAAAATGGCAAAATTTTCGATTCTCAATTAACTCCTTCCTGGATTAAAGATTTCTCTGAGCAACTGAAAACCAGTAACAGCAAAGGTATTGAGTGCTGCCAAAATATATTTTCTAGAAGATTTGAATTTGATGACAAATGTATCCTAAAACCTGTTTTAAGTCTAAAGTTTGAAACTTGATGGCTAACTATAAATATAAAATTATGTATGTTAAAATATTTGTAATTAGGCACATAAGTTATTGTGTCTTAATTAGGCACATAAGGTTAAGTTTTTATTAAATAGAGTAAAGAAGGCAAGAGTTATCTGCCTGAAAGGAAAAATGCCATCGTGAAGGAATTTCGAAGAAAAACTGACCTTTGAGTGGGTATTAAAAATAATGCATGTAAATTTCATTCAGATTATATTTATATATAAATATATTTCATTCAAATTATATTTTGCATATTTCTTATGTAAAAATGTTGGGTTTATGCTAAATTATTATAAATTACTTTACTCAAAAAAGATTGTGAATGCACAGAAATTAAAGATTTGCATATGCCAAAAATGTGAATAAGTATGGGTGCTTGTGCTTGCAAAAAGCATGTATTTGCCTTAAACAAAAAAAGCAAATATTTATTAAATTATTTATAAATGTATTTGAAATAAAAAAAAACTTCTGCGAAAGTTACTGTGAAGAAATCTAATTATTACATGTATCTAAATTTATAATGATTATAAATATTATCTAAATATATAATAACCTCAGCATTAAACTGTAAACATAAATTGAAATCCTGTTGACAAATACATTATAAAACTATTTAAGCATGAATTGTTTGTACTGGAAAGCAATCTGTTAAAAGGTATTGCAAAGCAAATTCTATGAGATGCGTATTTAAGGAAGTAATAAAGAAGAGTTCTGGATATGTATTGTTGAAGTTAAGGATAAAAAAATGTGATAAGTATAATTAAAATAATTATTCCCCTACATTTTGCAAAAACGCAGGTACAAGTTTTAAATAATATTTTTAAAATCCTTTTTTTTTTTTTTTTTTTTCTTTCAGAAATATTCAGAAAACGTTAAGTACTGTTTAATGTATTTCACTATTAAAATAAAAGGAGCGCTAATTTGAAATGGATCGAATAGAGCATTAATTACAAATAGACTTAATTTTTTTTTTTTAAATTTAAAAGATACATCGGAAGCTAAAAAAAATCATGTCATTTTTTTTTTAATTTTTTTTTTAATTTTTTTTTATATATTTATATGAATATTTGAGAAAGTATTGTAGGCAGAAGTTCTATAAGTAGAGAAGAAATAATGCATAATTTTAATGTTAATAACACAATAAACTTTGTTTAAAAATGTATTCTTTTCGTACACTTAGGACTCTGAAATATTGTAGAAATAGAAAATATATAAATGTATATGTATAATTACGACGCAATTACAAAATATTTACATTCGATCGTGTCCAAACCAAGGAGGTTAGAATAGAAGGAGGGAGAGGAGCAGTTTCCTCCACTATCGGGGAATGAAACTCCACCGAACAAGCGGCGTCCATGTTTGTAACTTCAAAACATTGCATTACGGCAGTGATACGTGTTTTTAAGCTGTGCATGTATTTTTCACTAAAAATATGTAAAATTTATAATGGAATACTTCGCTCGTTATACTGCCCACAAATTTGTAAATTTATGCAAAAATAATTTAATGACAGAAAAGATAGTTTATCTTGATCAAATGCACAAGTTATATTCCTAACAGTTCACAAAACTTTAAAATGAATAATAATTAATACATAAAGAAAAGCATTACTTTATTTAACACCTTTACAATTCATAAAAATAGTAACAATTGGTGTCTTACAATTCATGAAAATTATCAAACGAATTACCTAAAACGTTCAAATTATACAGTTTAAATCCTACCATACATCATTGGATGTTGTGAAATGAACTGAAGTAATAACCGGCGCGAGGCGCTGCTGCTTGTGACGTCAGCCTGCGTGCTGAGTGTTTTCGAATGTTTTACGTGTGGACGAACGAAAGCTGAGCTCGGAAGAGTGATACTGTTTTGATGGAAATAAAGAATGATTTATTAAGAATTTTTTTGTCTTTATTCATAATGCACCCAGCCTCGGGTAGAGGCAGGCCCGCAACTGAACGAACTGTTTTAAATATATTTGATTTATATATTTTCTGTGTTCTTCGTAACATAGTGGTACCCTCGGTGGGACCGGGTGCTTTGAATTAGAATTTTCCGATTGAACTTTTGTTATTGAATTTCGATTTTGAATATACTTTGAAGATGGATTTGATCGCTTTAAAGGCTCAAAGAAAAGGACTTAGAATTGCGTTTTCGCAAACCTCAAGGAAAACCGAAAGTGAATTAACTAAAGAAGTAAGAGATTTGAAAATACTTTCGATTTTGAAGTGTCAACTTTGTGATAAATTCCAGAGACTTGACGTATGCCAGAGTGCTATATCGCAGCAAATTCTGCAGACTGAAGATGGAGAAAAATTATTTAGTGATGATTTTCAAGAAGCGGAGAATTATCGAGATAAGTTTCTAGAACAGTGTGCTCAAATAGATGCGGAAATACAAGCCTCTTCTCCTTCAAATAATTCCGAATCTAGGAAATTTAAATTGCCTAAAATTGAGCTTAAAAAATTCAGTGGTGAAGCTAAAGATTACCTGACTTTTTGGAGTCAGTTCCAGAAAATCCACGATGACAAAAGTATCGCCGATGAAGATAAAATGCAGTATTTATTGCAGGCCATGGAACCCAAATCGAAAGCAGAACGCCTAGTCCTTAGCTTCCCGGCAACGGCAGCTAATTATCCTAAAGCCATCGAACAACTAAAAGAGCGCTTTGGACGCGAAGATTTACTTGTGCAAATCTATGTGAGAGACTTGTTAAGCCTAGTGATGAAGAACGCTGTAACCGGAAGAGCAAAAACGGATCTACCCTCCCTGTATGATGAACTAGAAGGAAAATTGCGAGCGTTGGAAAGTTTGGGAAGAACCCAAGAAAAATATGGGGATTTTTTGACCCCCTTAGTGGAAAGTTGCTTACCAGAAGAAGTACTGATGGCATGGGAAAGAAGCAGAAATCACGACTCCATTGAAACTAAAGGGAATCGATCTTTGAAATATTTAATGAATTTCTTAAAACAGGAAGTTAAGGGGGAAGAGAGGGTTCTCCTCGCAAGAACTGGTTTCGCTTCCCAACAGAACCATCGAAAGAAAGATTATAACCACGAACAGGTAAAGCAAAATGATCCCGTAGCAGCATCAGCTCTAGTAAGTCTTGAGAATTCAGGTAAGAGTGTTCCGAACTGTAATTTTTGTGAAAAGAAACATTTTAGTGAAAAATGTTACTCTGCAAAAAAAATGACTTTAGCTGAAAAACAACAATTGTTGTTGAAAAAAGGTGCTTGTTTTTCTTGTCTGAAAAGAGCGAGTCATATTAGTAAATTTTGTCCTTTCAAAGGTAAGTTAAGTTGTTCTATTTGCAAAAGTTGTAATCATTTTGATGTAATGTGTAATCAAAAGCTAAAAAATAATGATTAGAGTATTTGCATGGATATTTAGATTTGTAAATAATTGTAAAGGTGGTTCTGAAAAGAATGGAAAGATTGAACTTTCACAGTATGAAATTGAAAATTCTGAGAAAAATTTAATTCGTTTGGTTCAAAATTATTATCTGACTGATAAGAAATCTTATAATTTTATTGAAACGCTCATTGATGATGATGGTATTCTAAGAGTTAAAACGAGAATACTAAATAGAGATGACTATGAATCTTTTCTGTATCCAATACTGTTACCAGAAAAATGTGATTTTACTAAGTTATTAATCAGAAATGTGCATAATAAGAACTGTCATGCTGGTCTTCAGATGATGCAATGCATATTACGAGAAAGATTTTGGATAGTCAGAGCTAGAAAGGCCATTAAAAATGTCCTCTTTAACTGTATCGTTTGTAAAAGATTTAAACTTAAGACCCGGCATGGAATAGTTATACGACCAATACAACGCATCTTTCCTCTGGAGATACAGTCCAATGATAGAAACATAATTCCTGATAAGAAACTGGGTGCAGAGGAATCTAATTCTAGTGCTGGGTGTACGTTAAAAAAGAGTATTGCACCTGATAAAATGGTGATGCAACAATATTCCTCCTCTGGACGACTTGTAAAAGTTCCAAAAAGACTTGATCTTTTAAATAATGTTTGTTATGAGTTTGAGACTCAACCTGAGTCTCAAGGGGGGGGAGGATGTTGTGAAATGAACTGAAGTAATAACCGGCGCGAGGCGCTGCTGCTTGTGACGTCAGCCTGCGTGCTGAGTGTTTTCGAATGTTTTACGTGTGGACGAACGAAAGCTGAGCTCGGAAGAGTGATACTGTTTTGATGGAAATAAAGAATGATTTATTAAGAATTTTTTTGTCTTTATTCATAATGCACCCAGCCTCGGGTAGAGGCAGGCCCGCAACTGAACGAACTGTTTTAAATATATTTGATTTATATATTTTCTGTGTTCTTCGTAACAGTATGTTAAGGAACAAAGATGCCAGCTATAAACAGAAACATTAAAATGTATTTAACATATTTTGATTATTATTAAGTCCTTTTTTCCCATCTGGAAAGAAAACAACATGACGTTGTGATAGTTTTTATCATAGTTATCAAATTACATAAAAAAAAAAAAGAAAATCAATACTTACGCGTACTGGACCTCAAAGCTAAAAACTTTCTGCGCATGCGCCGCGTTGACACATGCGCATAAGTGTTTACGCGTGCGCGTAAGACCTTTACGACTGCGCATTTGCGTTTGCGCAAGGGCAGAATACGTTTTCGCGTGCGCGTTAAATGTATAACGGACGGTATAAGCTAAAATTATCTATTTCAGTTAATGTTGATGATTGCGTTGTTCCTTAATCTTCGAATTGGATGCGGCTTATTATTTTTTGCAGACTGTAAGAGCAATATTATAAAAGTAAATTTAAACTTTCGATTGTGTCAAATAGAATTTCCGATGCTGGAGCTCCCAAAGGATCTACAAAACGAAAGTATGTTTCGATGTCCATCAAACAAAAAGTGGAATTGCTGCAAAAAATGGATTTCTGCGGGATATCCATCAATGTTCTGGATTGATTTTTCCTTCCTGAAATTATGTCTGATTCTTAATCCTATAATTACTGAATGACCTCTGGCATTAAATTCACAAGCCTGCAGTTTTTCTGTCATTGAATTTTCTTTGAATCTTCAATCTTACCTTCAGTTCTAGTATGGGCAGATACCTGTTGCAGTTACAGGATTTCTTCAATTAACAAATGATGTCAGATATTACTTTACTTCCTAGGCTGCTTTAGAAAGCTGAATGTTATTATATATTTCCTTTATTGAAATGTGTTAGATAGAGATTTGAATAAGTTAACAGATGTAGATTGAGGCAATGTACATTGCATCAGTTTTCTTATGTATTATTTTTACTTCTTTGTATGAAGTAAAGACAGTACTGTAATCACAAAAAATGTCAGGTATTATATTTCAATAGAAATATCACTTTAGATAATTCTTTTACATATGGACAGAATAAAGGATTTTTCTCCTCCAAAACAGAAGGGAATGTTTCATGACATCTGTATGCACATACATGTCTGGCATAAACAGAGTCGTAGCTAGGGTTTTCAGCGCCTAGGGACAACCGAAGATTTCGCGCCCCCTACTGCTTGTTTAAGGGTGGAAAACATTTAATTCTAAAATGTCGTAATATCAGTTTGGCGCCCCTTGGATTCTGCGCCCGGGGACAGGTGCCCCCTCTAGCTACGCCCCTGGGTATAACTAAAAAATTTTTGGCCGTAGGGCATTAAAATTCTGTATATAGGATTGCTATAACATCTACTTGTGCACATCTTTATTACTGCAGTCGGTAAAACTGGGTCCTCGGGTCCTCGCTTATTCAATAGGTATACGACCCTGAAGTCTTTACCTATCTATAACTGTCCTTAATAGGAATCCTAAAAGTGAAAAAAAAAATTCCAAGTATTGGAATAAACCTGTACACTTGAAGTGTTGAATGACATCCAATGTGGCAGTATGTAACAGTGGCATAACTTTGGTAAAATAGCGATTTAACATCTGAAGCATAACTTTCACATCGTAAAAGAAATTTAACACATCTGTAGCATAAAAACTTTGGCATAACTTTCTCCTCGTACTACGGCTGAGTGCCCTCCTTCCTTCGTGTCTTGGAGCAACAGAATAGCGTGGGCATAATAGTTGAGGCATATAACAGTAGTGGGCGGAGCCATAGTTGCACTGACCAAACGTTGAAGTTTTATACACATAAGACAAATCAATGTCCAGCCTCCGGGGGCGCAAAGTTCATATCGCTTTGCAATAATTAAGCAATAATTAAGTAAATATAAGTACGAGTAAACAATGAAAAGTAGAAAAAACACTAAATTCACTATGTACATCGATCACCATAACTCGTTATGGTGTATCGTTCTTGGTCTTTTGCAGCGTTGAATGACTGTATAGTCATAATCTCCTATGCTACGTACAGCTTCATTTTCGTGATTATCACATTTGGTGTAGAAATTATGTGAGGCAATTAAGATCTCGCTATCTAATGGTTTGATTTTCATTCCACGATGTATTTCAGTGTTTCTTACAAACCACGGTGAGTCTGTGATAGTTCTAAGAAATTTATTTTGCAATCTTTGCAAAATCTGACGATTTGATCTGGCTGTAGCGGCTCATGCTGGTGCTGCGTACAATAAAATCGGTCATATTGCTTGAAGATAGAGAATTCTCTTAGTACTTAGTTATAATTTTGAATGTCTCCCTATTAAGCCATAAATAGACTTAAAAGCTTTGTCAGCTTTTTCACGAGTATACATAATATGCGGCCTGAATGTAAGTTTATCGTCAAGAATTACACCCAAGTATTTAATATTTTTAACTGTAGGTACTGTGGCACGATCTAGTGTTATGTTGTTTACTTCTTTGAGGTTGTGTCTAAAAAATACGACTTGAGACTTAGTTGCATTGGATTTGATCTTCCAAGCGTAAAACCACTTGGTGAGGATATTAACGGCTTTTTGAAACTTATCTCTTGCTTTGATGGGGCTAATAGAACTGCACATGACTGCGGTGTCATCCGCATAGCAAGCAAAAGTAGTACCTGGGATATCTGGCATATCGTTGATGTATAGACAAAATAATATTGGCGAAAGTAAACTTCCTTGCGGAAGACCGGCCTGAATAATTTTCTTGCTGGATAAAGTATCTTTAATTTTAACCTGAAAAGTTCTACTGTCTAGGTAGCTGAATATTGTCGTAATAAGGTCCGGAGGAAATTGATAATTTATCATTTTGACAAGGAGACCAGCATGCCAAACCTTGTCAAAAGCCTTCTCGTCCAAAAATAGGGCAGCAACAGTCTCTTTCTTATTCAGATGTTGTCCGATAATTTCTGTAATTCTTGTGATTTGGTATACTGTAGAATGACCTGGTCTGAAGCCAAACTGGTAATTCTTTAGCAAGTTGTGACTTTCAATGAAGTTATTAACTCGAATTACAATAATACGTTCAAATAATTTAGCAAGAGTAGAGAGCAAGCTGATTGGTCTATAACCGCTCGTAGTTGACCCGTCTTTTCCTGAGATTCCGAGTATGGACACCGACGAGGACGGTCGCTCGCTTTGCGAGCTCCCGCCGACACAGCCTTCAACTATAGAATTTTGTGATTCTTCACAGCAAAATGTGCAAAATACAAAATTGGATACTTCGCCTGTGCAATTGTGTACTACAGTGAGCAATTCGCAACCAGAGCAAATCACCCCTGCACCGGATGATGAACGGGAAAGACTTGTCAGTCAGTTTTACGAACTCAAACATCAGTTCGAATCCATTCAGAAGCAGAAAACCTTCATGAGACGAACACCGACTCCTGTGGATACTACCAGCTACAATCAGCTTGACAATGCTGGTAAAGTACTTTTTCATAAGATCAACGAGATAGTGAACGTGTTAGAAGTTCCTATCTTTCACTTGCCTCCGACCAGAGATGAATTTCTAAAAATCATCGAGACTGAGCGGTTAGCCAAAATGGCCGCTACAGCCGTTGAAAATCCTCTCCCCAAACGGAGGCGAAAACGACCCACGAGATCCGAGGAAAACCTGTTTCTGCCCGTAAGCGCAAGACGCAAACAGTGGACTCTGAGGGGTTTATTACTCCCGCTACTAGAAAAATGGAAAAACCTATTATAATTGATTTAACTGTGGATAGAACAGTAACCAAACTACTATTCAAAATTCAAATACTTCTATTTCAAATTCTCACTTAGCTAGTACTAATATTGCTAGAAAAAACAGTAAAAACGAGTATGAAGCTATTAAAGAATGGCTCATCAACGACGGTGACCCCGTCAAGGAGCAAACCCCCGAGGGAGAAACCAGTTCCGAGCAGGCACGGAGCGTTCCCCCCCCCCTCCACCGCAGCCTCCAAATCAAATCCCGGCTATTCATATGAGGAGTAGCAAGAACTGGAAGACCCAGCTGTCTTTCTTAAGAGAAATTACCCCAAACCTTAAGAGTACTCTCAGTGGACCATATTTAAAAATTTTTGTACAGACTGAACTGGAGTTCAGGAAGGTCACACGTTGGATGAAGCAAGCCGGCATCCAATTCAAAACTTTTGATCTTAAGCAGGAGCGGCCAGTCAAAATTGTAGTCAGAGGCCTCCCTGTGGAAACTGATGTCGAGGACGTCAAAGAGGAAATCGAGTCACTGGGATTTAAATTGCATCGCTGCGTTCGGATTTACCAGCCAGGCTCCAGACATCCTATGCCACTTGTTTATGTACAAGTCATCTCACACCCTTTCCTCGACCAACTGTTTGCCGTCACTGACATGTGGGGCACAGAGGTCAGCAATGAGCGTTATCGCGGCCGAAAGGGCCCTACTCAATGCTTTAGGTGCCAGGGATTTTTCCATTCTTCGGAACTCTGCACTTTGCCAATCCGTTGTGTGAGATGCTCTGGACCCCACTGGGCACGTGAGTGCACCAAGGGGCTTGATGTACCTGCAACTTGCTGCAACTGTGGTGGAAGTCATCCAGCCTCATATAAATCTTGTCCTCGACACCCAGCTAGTAAGCGGTCTCGTGGAAAGAAAACCACGCTTAAAAATAGGGCAGTTGCTCAGACAGCCCCCCTCAAGGTTCTTCTAAGCCCCAAGCACAAGCTACTAAAGCACGTCCCATGCCTGCTCCCCTAACGACGTCAACTCAACGTCGTATGCAACGGCGGTGAAGAACGCCACCGGACACTGATTCAGAGCTCAGAATCCAAGACTGCCGGCCGCAGAAAAACCTGTAGCCCCAGCAGTATGACAATGCTGGCACGTCAATGCACGCTCAGCAGAGTGTGTAAATGATTCCGAAGATGTCTTCGCATCCACACAAAAATGCTTGATTGAAATCTCCCGTGACCCTACGGTAGACAAGCATATTCTCCAAGCCTTCAAAAGAGCTATGCCAAAGCTTAGGCAGGCAGACGCTCTGATGAGGGCCTTTTACTTATATGAAAGCTATATCGAGCTTTCAAATTAAATTCGACCTTCATTAGACCCATGTCTTCTGTTTTTCAGCCAGGAATCTTTTTAAACGGCCTAACATTGTATTGTGTCAGAAAAAGTTCATTTACCAACTCTGAACTAACTATTGGCTCCTGGAATGCCAATGGACTTCAAAACAAGATCCATGAAGTAAGAGACTTTGTGGTAGAACACGATCTTGACGTGTTTTTAGTCCAAGAGACTCATCTAAACTCAGGGAATACTCCCAAAATTGGGAATTATGACATTTACTCGACGGACAGGGTGTCACAAGGCAGAAATCCGAGTGGTGGCACTTGTACTTATGTGAAACATTCGATCAAACATCACATAATACCGTCCCCCGATTTAAATATTTTGGAAGCGACTATTATCCAAATTTTCCTTCATAATTCTCCCCCACTCACAATTGTTTCAGCTTACTTACCTCCACAATCAACTGCACGTGGAAGGCCTTCTTTCCCTGTCAGTGATTTTGACAAACTTTTGAATATTTCAAATCACCTCATCATCGTTGGCGATCTAAATTCACGTCATACCGCATGGTTTTGTCCTAACAGGAACAGGTATGGCATTAGTCTAAATTCATGGTGCCAGAGTAACCATGTACAGATCATAGCTCCTACCCTCCCTGTAAGAGGGTCCCCTGCAGTACTCGATCTGGCTGCTTTCTATAATATTTTCTTTAGGCATAAAATTGAAGTGATACAAGACTTAGACTCTGATCACTATCCTATTTTGATAACCTTAGATGCTCAAAACCGTTACTCAAAATTACAGGAGCGAGTCTCAACAAATTGGGACGATTTCCGATTTATTTTGGAAAACACAGCACTCCCTCCCATACAAATTTGCAGCAATGCGGACTTTGACAGGCAGATTAAAAATCTGGAGTCTTTACTTAAAGAAGCGAGAGCTGCGGCTTCAAAACCTATTCAGCACCCTAGTGCTAAACTCCAACCTGAGACTAAATTCAAAATTAAGCAGCGGAACTACTTGCGAAGAATCTGGCAAAGGTGGCGCGATCCCAATATCCGCGTCCAATTTCGCAAGATACAAAACGCGATATGGACTAAAACCCGCTTATTAAAACAAGCGGAGTGGAAAAATTATATTGAGCCCCTAACGACTGAAAACAAATATCGATTTGGCGTGCAGCCGCCCGATTACGCAAACATTACAAGCTCATTCCGCCCCTTGAAACGGCCGATGGCGCACAGGTGGCCTACACTGACTCAGAAAAGGCCGAAGCTATTGCTGACAGCCTTGCTACTCAATTCACACCAAACAACGACTTCTACTGTAACCGCCCCTCAGGGGCTCACTTTTGTGAGTACGGGTGTGGCAATCCCGAGGTACCCTAGCCCTTCAGGGGATCATCTTCTTGGTGAGACGGGTGTCACGATCCTGGAGCCCCAGTGATCTATCCTCTTTTCTGTCTCCTCTCCTCTTGGCTGGTACTTTTTCCCTTCCCTTCTCCCTCGTGGTTTCTTTCTACGGAGTTTGGGGCTCGTCACAAGAAACTGGAACAGCCCTTGTCTCTAGTTCTCGAGTGGCGAGAAAATTGCCCACGTGTTTGCCGTGCGTGGAGACCCGTGTCGCTGGAAAGGAGGGTCCTGGTAGTTGAGGGGCGAGGTACTGTCCCCAACACACTGCTTTGGCCTCTGCTTCAGCTAAACGGGAGGCACCTTAGTCGTCCTCACGGGTGTCAATCGGCTGGTCACTAGTCCTTGTGTCAGTGGCTTGGGGTCAAGCTCTCGGGAGTACCTGCTTTCGGGAAAGCCGACTGTGGGGCTTCAGTTTGCGTATAGGTCCGGCTAGCCCTAACACAGGAATCTGTGTTCCCTTGTTGGGCTCCGTGGTGGGCGGGGCCGTCGGACCCGAATCTTTTTCTTTTTCAATATGGCTAATACACACATCTATCTTATTAAAGATTTTGAAGTCACTCCAGTTACTCAAATCGCTCAACCTAGTTCCGAAGAAAAATCTACTGTTAAAAAACTACGTACTGATGCAAATAATCCAAATAGCAATCCCCGTTTCGTTGTTATATCTAGTCCTTCTGGCGAGCTGCAAAAGATGTCTCCATTTGTAATACATAAGTACATTCATTCTTGTATTGGTAAGCCCAAAAGTATAAAGCGTCTCCGCTCTGGAGACTTGCTTGTAGATACGAATTCAGCCACCCAGTCTGCTTCTTTACTTCAAGTAACCAAACTTAGGCAAGCGAATGTCACCGTAACCGCACATAAGACTTTGAATTACTGTCGTGGTGTAATCTCGGAAATCGACCTTCTGTGTGTTCCCGAAGAAGAGATCGCATCCGAGCTATCTAACCAAAATGTATGTGGTGCAAAGCGGATCAAGATGCGTAAAGAAGGTAAGTTGATCGATACCAAACACGTGATCCTTACCTTCAACACGCCTGTTCGGCCAAAGAATATTAAGGCTGGATATCTTAATTGCCCCGTAAGACCTTATATTCCAAATCCTATGCGATGCTTCCAGTGCCACCGTTTCGGCCATTCCAAGATATCCTGTCGTGGGACCCTGACGTGCGCTCGATGCTCGTCGGTTGGCCACGACAGTGATAAATGCACCGCTGCAGCACTGTGTATTAATTGCAAGGGTGACCATCCAGCATTTTCCCGATCATGCCCAAAATGGAAAACAGAAAAGGAAGTACAGACGTTAAAAGTCACTAGGAACATCTCATATGCAGAAGCCAGAAAACTAGTGCAAAGCGCACAGCTTCAATCAAACAAGTCATATGCCAGCGCCGTAAAATCAACACGTAGCATTGCGACCCAAACCTCAATAAGTACACAGACAGCACAGAATAAAACCCATCAACTTGCAAGCAAAAAAAAGGAAAATCCAACACACATAGTACAAAATAAAGAAATAGTTATTCAAAGCAAACCAAAAAATGACCCTGAAAAATCAATTAAGAAAAATAAAAGTCCCAGCAGTAGTTCTGTAGATGAAATGATTTCTGAATCGGGAGATTCAGATAGCATGGAAGTGGAAGAGGGTATGGAAATTCCCAAACATCTGCTTCCGCGCAAAACTAAAAAGCAACACAGAACTAACAAACAACAAACATAATGGCCACCCTCGTCTCATGGAACTGTCGCGGATTCTACCGAAATTTCCCTGACATCAAAGCTATGATCAATGATTATCAGCCTGTGTGCTTGGCAGTACAGGAAACAAATCTGAAACCAGAACAACAGGCAAAACTTCGGAGGTTTTCTTTCGTCAGGAAGGATTACCTTGCAGGTGAACGTGCGTGTGGAGGTGTAGGTCTCCTCACCTCACTCGACTATCCCTCAAGTTCCCTTCCTTTGATGACATCCCTCCAAGTTGTCGCTGTACAAATCAATTTTCATATTGTAGTTTCAGTCGTTTCTCTTTATTTGCCTCCTAACGAGCGCATTGATCAACAAGATTTAAATGGTCTTATAGAGCAGCTGCCTGAGCCTTTTATAATAATAGGAGATTTTAACGGCCATAGTCCGCTCTGGGGTAGTAATGATACAAATTGCCGAGGAAGACAAATTGAGCAAATGATCGAAGATCATAGCCTTTGTCTCCTGAATAATGGGCAAGATACGTACTTCCATGAGCCTTCAAGGACTTTCCACGCTCTCGACCTTGCCATCTGTTCACCATCTCTATTGCCATTTTGCACGTTTAGTGAAGGGAAATGACCTTTATAACAGCGATCACTGTCCCATTTTTATATCTCTTGCACGAAGAATGGGAAACCCCATGTCGAGATCCCCTCGATTCATACTCGATAGGGCAGACTGGGAACTCTTCTCTTCCATTGCAGAGCTCACAGATGAAATGGTAGAAGATGCGCATATCGATGATGCTGTTGAAGCTGTTACAAATACTATTATTGAGGCAGCTATGCTTTCCATTCCTAGAACATCAGGAAAAATACTGAAATATTCGAAACCATGGTGGAATCGCGATTGTCATGAAGCACTGAAAAAACAGAAAAAAGCATGGGGTATTTTTCGTAGATATCCTACTCTGCGAAACCTCATTGCATTTAAAAGAGCCAAAGCAAACGCACGAAAAGTAAGGAGGCAGAGCCAAAGGAATTCTTGGATTACCTATGTGTCCTCAATTACATCCTCTACGCCTAGTAAGCGGGTTTGGGAAAGAGTTCGAAAAGCATGCGGAATATATAAAGACCACTCACTTTCCTTTTTGGAAAAAGATGGCCGAGTGATCAGCTCCATAGAAGAAATTGCGAATACTATCGGTGAGACATTTGCTGCCGTTTCGTCCAGCAGAAACTATTCACCTGCATTTCTCTCTATCAAGCAGCACTCTGAAATAAATCCCATTGCATTCAACTCGTCCAAATCTGAGCCTTACAATAGAGCATTTACTATGGTGGAATTAAAGAGAGCTTTATTGCAGACACATAGGTCTTCTCCGGGTCTTGATGGCGTGAATTACGAAATGCTAAAACATCTGTCCTATAAGTCACTGACTGCCCTCCTCACTCAGAGTGTGAAAGGAGCGTATTTTTCCCAGTGCGTGGAGGAGAGCTGTTGTAATTCCTATTGCTAAGCCAGGGAAGGATACAAGGAATCCTGCCAACTATCGGCCAATTGCCCTTACGAGTTGCGTATGCAAACTGTTTGAAAAGATGGTAAACAGCCGCCTAGTCTCCTTCTTGGAAAAGAATGATATTATATCGCCTTATCAGAGTGGTTTTCGAAAGGGAAGAACAACTGTAGATAACATGCTCCTCTTAGAGACATCTATTCGAAAAGCATTTGTAAGAAGAAGCCACCTTGTCTCGATATTCTTCGACAATGAAAAAGCTTATGATAAGGCATGGAGATACGGTACACTCCGGGATCTTCACGAGAGTGGCTTGCGCGGCAACCTACCAATTTTCATTCAAAATTTCTTGAACACTAGAACTTTTCAAGTAAGAATTGGCTCTGTTTTTTCGGATGTTTTTGAACAGGAAGAGGGTGTGCCTCAAGGCTGTGTGCTTAGTGTAACCCTGTTTAGTTTAAAAATAAATTCTGTACTAAAAGAACTTCCTCCCACCATCTTGGGATCTCTATATGTTGATGATCTGCAGATTAGCTGTCGAGGAGCAGACATGAGATATGTAGAGAGGCAACTGCAGATGGCTCTGAATAAGATCCAAGAATGGTCAGACAAACAGGGATTTATATTTTCGAAACAGAAAACTGTGTGCGTGCACTTTTGTAGGAAGAGTGGTCTCCATCCTGAACCTGAGTTGTATTTGAATGGTACAATTATTCCAGTTGCGCCTGAAGTAAAATTTTTAGGAGTGATGTTCGACCGAAAATTGACTTTCCTTCCTCATGTCTTAAACTTGAGAAAAAAGTGTACCAAAGTTTTAAATATTCTAAAAGTCTTGGCGAACACCTCCTGGGGTGCAGAGCGTTGCTCCATGCTTCGCATTTACAGAGCTCTAATTCGCTCTAGACTGGACTATGGCTCAGTTGTTTACGGATCCGCCCGATCATCGGTATTGTTAAAACTGGATCCTGTTCATCATCAAGCGCTACGGATCTGTTCAGGAGCTTTCAGGACTTCTCCTGTCCAGAACCTGTATGTTGACTGTAATGAACCATCACTTTATCTGAGGCGTGAACAATTGTCCCTTCTGCAATATTTTAATATTCTATCCCAACTTGAACATCCCAATAAGCTGTGCTTACTTGATGATGTGTGTAACGCTTTATTTGAAACACGTCCATCTTGTATTCCTACATTTCTTTTAAGAGTTCGCCCTGTCATTGAGGAACTTTCCCTCTCTGATATGCACCCCCAAGCAGTACAGAATTTTGAAATCCCATCTTGGGAAAATGCACAGATTCAGCTTCTTGATGTTTTTAAGTATCATGTGAAGGCAAGCACTAACGAGATTATTTACAGACAACTCTTCGCTGAGCACAGGAACAAATATAGCAGTTATCTTCCAGTTTATACAGATGGGTCCAAGTCAAAAGATCATGTGGGGATGGCATTTGTAATTAAAGACCACATGGAGGGCAGACGCTTGCACAATGCTTTCTCTGTCTTAACATCTGAACTAACTGCGATATATTATAGTCTTTTATACATCTCAAGGCTCTGCTTCAAAAAGTTTATAATTTATACAGATTCGTATAGTACTCTTAAATCAATAGAAGCTTTTCCTAATACTCAAAATCCAGTAATAGTGGATATTCTTATATATTAAATATAAACTTAATAAATCGTGGATATGAAATCCTCTACTGCTGGGTTCCCGGGCATGTGGGAATAAAAGGGAATGAGATGGCAGATATCACAGCAAAATGTGCTGTTGAACTGTCCAGTCGTCTCATCCCTCTTGCAGACATCTGTTGTGTTGTGAAACAAAAGATCCGAAAAAAATGGCAACAAATTTGGGATGTTCAGCTTCAAAACAAGTTAAGACAAGTAAAACCTAGAATTGAGCATTGGGAATATACCAAAAATCGTAAAGAGGAAGTTCTTTTGACTCGCCTCAGAATTGGTCACACTAGAGTGACACATAACTACCTTTTAAAAGCTGAGAATGAGCCTGTGTGTTTTAATTGTAATGTTTGTTTATCTGTTCGTCATATTTTAATTGAGTGTCCATGTTTTAATAGTCTTCGCCAGAAACATTTTAACAGCTGTGACTTACCTCTCGACCGTTTAATAGGAAGAGAGGTCAATTCTAATTTATTTTATTATTTAAAAGAGATTGGCTTTTATTACCAAATGTAATTTGTTTTGAAGACTGTGTCTTGAATTTTAATATGTGTTTTTAACTTGTTTTTATATGACTTCATCCCCTGGATTTGGTACATTTATCTACTTGTTTTTATTTATTGAATTTTAATGTCATCAATTGTAATCATCTCATCTTTTGTTTGGCGCGTCATAATCATCTCTGGTTTTTGCGCCATAATCACTCACTCACTAACTCACTTTTGTGAGTACGGGTATGGCAATCCTGAGGTACCCTAGCCCTTCAGGGGATCATCTTCTTGGTGAGACGGGTGTCACGATCCTGGAGCCCCAGTGATCTATCCTCTTTTCCGTCTCCTCTCCTCTTGGCTAGAACTTTTTCCCTTCCCTTCTCCCTTGTGGTTTCTCTCTACGGAGTTTGGGGCTCGTCACGAGAAACTGGAACAACCCTTGCGTCCAATTTTCAAATGGCGAGAAAACTGCCCACGTGTTTGCCGTGCGTGGAGACCCGTGTCGCAGGAAAGGAGGGTCCTGGTAGTTGAGGGGCGAGGTACTGTCCCCAACACACTGCTTTGGCCTCTGCTTCAGCTAAACGGGAGGCACCTTAGTCGTCCTCACGGGTGTCAATCGGCTGGTCACTAGTCCTTGTGTCAGTGGCTTGGGGTCAAGCTCTCGGGAGTTCCTGCTTTCGGGAAAGCCGACTGTGGGGCTTCAGTTTGCGTATAGGTCCGGCTAGCCCTAACACAGGAATCTGTGTTCCCTTGTTGGGCTCCGTGGTGGGCGGGGCCGTCGGACCCGAATCTTTTCTTATTTCAATATGGCTAATTCCCAAATTTTTCTGATCAAAGACTTCGAAGTCACTCCAGTCTCTCAACCTAGTTCTGAAACGACTACTACTAAACCAGTCACTCAACCTAGCTCTGAACCACCTACTAATAAACCAATCATTCAACCTAGTTCTGAAAAGTCTACTACTAAACCAGTCACTCAACCTAGTTCTGAAAATTCTGCAAAAAAATTACGGACAGATGCAAATAAAAAAAATCATAACAATAGTCCCCGTTTCCTAGTCATCTCTAGTCCTTCTGGCGAAATGCATAAGATGTCTCCTTTCGTGATTAACAAATACATCCAGTCTTGTATTGGTGAGCCGAGAAATATAAAGCGTCTCCGCTCCGGAGACTTACTTATTGATACAAACTCAGCCACCCAGTCTGCTTCTTTACTTCAGATAACTAAACTTGGGCAAGCGAATGTCAATGTAACACCACATAAGTCACTGAACTATTGTCGGGGTGTAATCTCAGAATTCGACCTTCTGTATGTTTCTGAAGAAGAGATCGCTTCTGAGTTATCCGAACAAAATGTCTGCGGTGTAAGGCGGATCAAGATGCGTAAAGAAGGTAAGTTGATAGACACGAAACACGTGATCCTTACCTTCAACACGCCTGATCTGCCTAAGAATATTAAGGCCGGATATCTAAATATTCCTGTAAGACCTTATATCCCAAACCCTATGCGATGTTTCCAATGCCAGCGTTTCGCCCATTCTAAGACGTCTTGTCGTGGCAGCCTCATATTCGCCCGATGCTCACAGATTGGCCACGATTCCGAAAATTGTACCGCTGCGCCTTCGTGTATAAATTGCAAGGGTCAGCACCCAGCATTTTCACGCCTGTGCCCAAAATGGAAATCCGAAAAAGAAGTACAGACTCTTAAAGTTACCAGGAACATCTCGTATGCTGAAGCCAGAAAACTAGTTCAAAGCACACAGCTCCAATCAAACAAAACTTATGCCAGTGCAGTTAAAACAACACGTAGCATTGCCACCCAAACATCAATAGGCACGCAGACTAAACCAAATAAAACCCAACCGACTACATCCACCAACAAAACAGAAAAGTCAACTCATTTAATACAAAATAAAGAAACAGTCATTCAAAGTAAACCCAAAACTGCCACTAAAAAAGTATCAAATAAATATAGAAGTTCCAGCAACAGCTCTTTTGACGAAATGATTTCTGAATCTGCGGATTCAGACACTATGGAAGTAGAGGAGTGTCTAGAATTTCCCAGGCATCTACTTCCACGAAAAACCAAACAAGAGCACAGAAAGAACAAAAACCAGACATAATGGCCACCCTCGTCTCATGGAACTGTCGCGGTTTCCACCGAAATTTGCTCGACATCAAAGCCATAATTAATGCTTATCATCCTGTATGCTTCGCAGTACAGGAAACAAATCTAAAACCAGAACAACAGGCAAAACTTCGGAGGTTTTCCTTTGTCAGGAAAGATAACTATGCAGGTGAGCGTGCCACTGGAGGTGTAGGTCTCCTCACCTCACTGGATTATCCCTCAAATGTGCTTTCTTTGACGACATCCCTCCAAGTTGTCGCTACTCAAACAAATTTTGATATTGTTGTTACAGTCGTTTCTCTGTATTTGCCTCCAAATGAGCATATTGATCAGCAAGATTTAAATGGTCTTGTAGAGCAGCTGCCTGAGCCTTTCATCATAATAGGAGATTTTAACGGCCATAGTCCGCTCTGGGGTAGTAAAGATACAAATTGCCGAGGAAGACAAATTGAGCAGATGATCGAAGATCATAGCCTTTGTCTCCTGAATAATGGGCAGGATACTTACTTCCATGAGCCTTCAAGGACATTCCACGCTCTCGACCTTCCCATCTGTTCACCGTCTCTGTTGCCATTTTGCACTTTTAGTGTCGGAAATGACCTGTACAACAGCGATCATTATCCCATTTTTGTATCTCTTGCACGAAGAGGAGCAAACCCCATGTCGAGACTCCCTCGGTTTATACTGGACAGGGCAGACTGGGAACTCTTCTCTTCCTCCGCAGAGCTCACAGAGGAAATGGTAGAAGATGTGCCTATCGATGACGCTGTGGAAGCTGTTACTAATACTATTATTCAGGCTTTCGATTCCTAGAACATCAGGAAAAATACTAAAATATTCGAAACCGTGGTGGAATCGCGATTGTCATGAAGCACTGAAAAAACAGAAAAAAGCATGGGGTATTTTTCGTAGATATCCGACTCTGCGAAACCTCATAGCCTTTAAAAGAGCCAAAGCAAATGCACGAAAAGTAAGAAGGCAGAGCCAAAGGGATTCCTGGATTTCATATGTGTCATCAATAACATCCTCCACGCCTAGTAAGCGGGTTTGGGAAAGAGTTCGAAAAGCATGCGGCATATATAAAGACCACTCACTTTCCTTTTTGGAAAAAGATGGCCGTGTGATTAGCTCCAGAGAAGAAATTGCAAATACTATTGGTGAGACATTTGCTGCCGTCTCTTCCAGCAGAAGCTATTCACCTGCATTTCTCTCTATCAAGCAGCACTCTGAAATAAATCCCATCGCATTCAACTCTACCAAATCTGAGTCTTACAATAGAGCATTTACAATGCTGGAATTAAAGAGAGCTTTATTGCAGACACATAAGTCTTCTCCGGGTTTTGATGGCATAAATTACGAAATGCTAAAGCATCTGTCCTATAAATCACTGACTGCCCTTCTCGCTCTTTATAATAGAGTGTGGAAGGAGCGTATTTTTCCCAGTGCATGGAGGAGAGCTATTGTCATTCCTATTGCTAAGCCAGGGAAGGATACAAGTAATCCTGCCAACTATCGGCCAATTGCACTTACCAGTTGCGTATGCAAACTTTTTGAAAAGATGGTAAACAGCCGCCTAGTCTACTTCTTGGAAAAGAATAATATTATATCGCCTTATCAAAGTGGTTTTCGAAAAGGGAGAACAACCGTAGATAACATGCTTCTCTTAGAGACATCTATTCGAAAAGCATTTGTAAGAAGAAGCCACCTTGTCTCGATATTCTTCGACAATGAAAAAGCTTATGATAAGGCATGGAGATACGGTATACTTCGCGATCTTCACGAGAGTGGCTTGCGCGGCAACCTACCAATTTTCATTTAGAATTTCCTGAACGCTAGAACTTTTCAAGTAAGAATTGGCTCTGTTTTTTCGGATGATTTTCAACAGGAAGAGGGTGTGCCTCAAGGCTGTGTGCTTAGTGTAACCCTGTTTAGTTTAAAAATAAACTCAGTACTAAAAGAACTTCCTTCCACCATCTTGGGATCTCTATATGTTGATGATCTGCAGATTAGCTGTCGAGGGGCAGACATGAGATTCGTAGAGAGGCAGTTGCAGATAGCTCTGAATAAGATCCAAGAATGGTCAAACAAACAGGGATTTACTTTTTCCAAACAAAAAACTGCGTGCGTGCACTTTTGTAGGAAGCGAGGTCTCCATCCTGAACCTGAGTTATATCTAAATGGTTCAATTATTCCATTTGCGCCCGAAGTAAAATTTTTAGGAGTGACGTTCGACCAGAAATTGACTTTCCTTCCTCATGTTTTAAACCTGAGAAAGAAGTGTCTAAAAACACTAAATATCTTAAAAGTGTTGGCGAACACCTCCTGGGGTGCAGAGCGTTGCTCCATGCTTCGCATTTACAGAGCCCTGGTTCGCTCTAGACTGGACTATGGCTCAGTTGTTTACGGATCCGCTCGGTCATCAGTTTTGTTAAAACTCGATCCTGTTCACCATCAAGCTCTGCGGATTTGTTCAGGAGCTTTCAGAACTTCTCCTGTCCAGAGCCTGTATGTTGACTCTAACGAACCATCACTTTATCTGAGGCGTGAGCAATTGTCCCTATTGCAGTACTTTAATATTCTATCACAACCTGAACATTCCAATAAACTGTACTTACTTGATGATGTGTGTAACACTTTATTTGAAACACGTCCATCCTGTGTTCCTACCTTTCCTTTAAGAGTTCGCCCTATCATTGAGGAACTTTCCCTCTCTGATATGCGCCCCCAAGCAGTACAGAATTTTGAATTCCCACCTTGGGAAAATGCACGGATTCAGCTTCTTGATGTTTTCAAGCATCACGTCAAGGCAAGCACCAATGACATCATTTATAGACAACTCTTCGCTGAGCACAGGCACAAATATAGCAGTTATCTTCCAGTTTATACAGATGGATCCAAGTCAACAGATCGTGTCGGGATGGCATTTGTAATTGAAGACCACATGGAGCGCAGACGCTTGCACCATGCCTCCTCTGTCTTAACATCTGAATTAACTGCAATATATTATTGTCTTTTGTACATCTCTAGGCTCTGCCACAAAAAGTTTATAGTTTATACAGACTCCTATAGTGCACTGAAATCTTTAGAAGCTTTTTCTAACACTCAAAACCCAGTCATAGTGGATGTTCTCAAGATACATATAAACCTAACGAGTAGTGGATATGAAAATCTGTACTGCTGGGTTCCCGGTCATGTGGGAATTAAAGGGAATGAGCTGGCAGATATCACAGCCAAATCTGCTGTTGAACTGTCCAATCGCCTCATCCCTTTTGGAGACATCTGTTGTGTTGTGAAAAAGAAGATACGAAAAAAATGGCAACAAATTTGGGATGTTCAGCGTCAAAACAAGTTAAGACATGTAAAGCCTAGAATTGAGCATTGGGATTTTGCTGGAAATCGTAAAGAAGAAGTTCTTTTGACACGCCTCAGAATTGGTCACACAAGAGTGACACATGGCTACCTTTTAAAAGCAGAGAATGAGCCTGTTTGTTCAAATTGTAAAGTTTGTCTATCTGTCCGTCATATTTTAATTGAGTGTCCATATTTTAATAATCTTCGTCAGAAGTATTTTAATAGCTGTGACTTACCTCTCGACCGTTTAATCGGAAGGGAGGTGAATTGTAATTTATTTTATTATTTAAAAGAGACTGGCTTTTATCACCTAATGTAATTTGTTTTGAAAATTGTGTCTTGAATTTTAAATGTGTGGTTTTAACTTGATTTTATATGACTTCATCCTCTGGATTTGACACATTTGTCTACTTGTTTTTATTTATTGTATTTTAATTTCATCAATTGTACTCACCCCATCTCGCGTTTGGCGCACTATAATCAACTTTGGTTTTGCGCCATAATCTCTCACTCACTCACTCACTCCTGGTAGTTGAGGAGCGAGGCACTGTCCCCAACACACTACTTTGGCCTCTGCTTCAGCTAAACGGAAGGCACCTTAGTCGTCCTCACGGGTGTCAATCGGCTGGTCACTAGTCCTTGTGTCAGTGGCTTGGGGTCAAGCTCTCGGGAGTACCTGCTTTCGGGAAAGCCGACTGTGGGGCTTCAGCTTGCGTATAGGTCCGGCTAGCCCTAACACAGGAATCTGTGTTCCCTTGTTGGGCTCCGTGGTGGGCGGGGCCGTCTGACCCGAATCTTATATTTTTCAATCATGGCTTCCCTTTTTATTTAAAAAAAAACCCGAATCAAATGATACCAACAAAGATATAGAAATTGTCGACAAATCTATTAAGAAGAAGATCCGTGCTGATGAAAATACCAAAGATATTGAAGTTAGTGACAAATCTATTACAAAGAAGATCCGTACCGATGCAAATGCCAAAGAATCTGGTGATTGTCCGCGCTTTGTTGTTGTTTCCAGTGCCTCTGGAGAATTGCAAAAGATGTCTCCTTTCCTGGTCAGCAAATACATTCATTCCTGCGTAGGTGAGCCAAGGAACATAAAGCGTCTCCGTTCTGGAGACTTGCTCATTGATACCCTTTCGGCCACCCAGTCTGCTTCACTTTTACGTCACACCAAACTTGGACAAGTAGCTATAACAGTGTCAGCACACAAAACACTTAATACCTGTAGAGGCGTGATCTCGGAGATCGACCTTCTGTGTATTTCAGAAGAAGAGTTCGTCTCCGAGTTAGCTGACCAAAATGTCTGTGGTGCTAGGCGGATCAAGATGCGAAAGGAAGGTCAGTTGATTGACTCGAAACACATAATCCTGACCTTCAAATCGCCTGATCTGCCGAAGAATATAAAGGCTGGGTATCTTAACTGTCCCGTAACACCATATATTCCCAACCCAATGCGATGCTTCCAATGCCAGCGGTTTGGTCACTCTAAGACATCCTGTCGTGGCACCCTTACGTGCGCCAGATGCTCGTTGGTTCGCCACGATAGTGAGAATTGCACCGCTGCGCCATTGTGTGTTAACTGCGAGGGTGATCACCCAGCATTTTCTCGCTCTTGTCCAAAATGGAAATCTGAAAAGGAAGTTCAGACCATAAAAGTTTCTAGGAACATTTCATATGCCGAAGCCTGGAAACAAGTTCAAAGCACACAGCCTCAATCAAACAAATCATATGCCAATGCCGTGAAATCAACCCGCACTATAGCCCCCCAAATTTCCATAAGTACACAGACTCCACCAAATAAAACCCAGCAATCTGCAAACAAGAAAAAGGAAAATGCAACACATGTCGTACAAAATAAAGAAATAGTTATTCAAAGCACACCAAAACATATCCCTCCAAAACCAATTAACAAAAATAGAAGTCCCAGCAATAGTTCTGTAAATGAAAGGATTTCTGAATCCGCAGATTCAGATAGTATGGACGTGGAAGACGGTCTAGAAGTTCCCGAACATCTGCTTCCGCGCAAAACTAAAAAGGAACACAGAAAGAACAAACATCAAACATAATGGCCACCCTCGTCTCATGGAACTGTCGCGGTTTCCACCGAAATTTACTTGACATCAAAGCTATGATCAATGCTTATCATCCTGTGTGCTTGGCAATACAAGAGACAAATCTGAAACCAGATCAACATGCAAAACTTCGGAGGTTTTCTCTCGTCAGGAAGGATAACCTTGCAGGTGAACGTGCCAGTGGAGGTGTATGTCTCCTCACCTCACTGGACTATCCCTCAAGTTCCTTTCCTTTTACGACATCTCTTCAAGTTGTCGCTGTACAAGTAAATTTTCATATCGTGGTTCCAGTCGTTTCTCTTTATTTGCCTCCTAACGAACACATTGATCAGCGGGATTTAAATGACCTTGTGGCTCAGCTGCCTGAGCCTTTTATCATAATGGGTGATTTTAATGGCCATAGTCCGTTGTGGGGAAGCAAAGACACCAATTCACGAGGAAGACAAATTGAGCAGGTAATTGAAGACCATTGCCTTTGTCTCCTGAATAATGGGCAGGCCACTTACTTCCATGAAACTACAAGGACATTCCACGCTCTTGATCTAGCCATCTGTTCACCATCTCTATTGCCATTTTGCGATTTCAGTGTCGGAAGTGATCTATTTAACAGCGATCACTATCCCATTCTTTTATCTCTTGCACGAAGAGGAGCGAACCCCATGTCGAGACTCCCTCGGTTTATACTGGATAGGGCAGACTGGGAACCCTTCTCTTCCTCTGCAGATCTCACACAGAAAATGGTAGAAGATGTACTTATCGATGATGCAGTGGAAGCAGTTACAACTGCTATTACTCAGGCAGGTATGCTCTCCATTCCTAGAACATCAGGAAAAATAATAAAATATTCGAAACGGTGGTGGAATCGTGACTGTCATGAAGCACTGAAAAAACAGAAAAAAGCATGGAGAATTTTTCGTAGATATCCTACTCTGCGAAACCTCGTAGGATTTAAAAGAGCCAAAGCAAATGCACGAAAAGTAAGAAGCCAGAGCCAAAGAAATTCTTGGATTTCATATGTGTCATCAATAACATCCTCTACGCCTAGTAAGGCGGTTTGGGAAAGAGTTCGAAAAGCATGCGGAATATATAAGGACCACTCACTTTCCTTTTTGGAAAAAGATGGCCGAGTGATTAGATCCATAGAAGAAATTCGAAATACAATAGGTGAGACATTTGCTGCCGTTTCATCCAACAGAAACTATTCACCTGCATTTCTCACTATCAAGCAGCACTCGGAAATAAATCCCATCGCATTCAACTCTACCAAATCTGAGCCTTACAATAGAGCATTTACTATGGTGGAATTAAAGAGAGCTTTATTGCAGACACATAGGTCTTCTCCGGGTTTTGATTGCATAAATTACGAAATGCTAAAGCATCTGTCCTATAGGTCACTGAAAGCCCTTCTCACTCTTTACAATAGAGTGTGGAAGGAGCGTACTTTTCCCAGTGCATGGAGGAGAGCTGTTGTAATTCCTATTGCCAAGCCAGGGAAAGACCCAAGGAATCCCTCGACCTATCCGCCAATTGCTCTTACCAGTTGTGTTTGAAAACTGTTTGAAAAGATGGTAAACAGCCGCCAGTCTACTTCTTGGAAAAGAATAATATTATATCGCCTTATCAAAGTGGTTTTCCAAAGGGGAGAACAACCGTAGATAACGTGCTCCTCTTAGAGACATCCATTCGAAAAGCTTTTGTAAGAAGAAATCACCTTGTCTCAATTTTCTTTGATATAGAGAAAGCTTAAGATAAGGTTTGGAGATACGGTATACTTCGCGATCTTCACGAGAGTGGCTTGCGCGGCAACCTACCAATTTTCATTCAGAATTTCCTGAACGCTAGAAATTTTCAAGTAAGGATTGGCTCTGTTTTTTCGGATGTTTTTCAACAGGAAGAGGGTGTGCCTCAAGGCTGTGTTCTTAGTGTAACGTTTTTCAGTTTAAAAATAAATTCTGTATTAAAAGAACTTCCTCCCACCATCTTGGGATCACTATATGTAGATGATTTACAGATTAGCTGTCGAGGAGCAGACATGAGATACATAGAGAGGCAATTGCAGATGGCTCTGAATAAGATCCAAGAATGGTCAGACAAACAGGGATTTACTTTTTCGAAACAGAAAACTGTGTGCGTACACTTTTGTAGGAAGCGAGGTCTCCATCCTGAACCTGAGTTATATCTAAATGGTACAATTATTCCAGTTGCGCCCGAAGTGAAATTTTTAGGAGTGATGTTCGACCAGAAATTGACTTTCCTTTCTCATATTTTAAACCTGAGAAAGAAGTGTCTAAACACTAAATATTTTAAAAGTGTTGGCGAACACCTCCTGGGGTGCAGAGCGTTGCTCTATGCTTCGCGTTTACGGAGCGCTTGTTCGCTCCAGACTGGACTATGGCTCAGTTTTTTATGGATCCGCTCGGTTATCAGTTTTGTTAAAACTAGACCCTGTTCACCATCAAGCTCTACGGATTTGTTCAGGAGCTTTCAGGACTTCTCCTGTGCAGAGTCTGTACGTTGACAATAACGAACCATCACTTTATCTGAGGCGTGATCAATTGTCCCTTTTGCAATATTTTCATATTCTATCCCAACCTGAACATCCCAATAAGCTGCGCTTACTTGATAATGTGTGTAACACATTATTTGAAACACGTCCATCCTGTGTTCCTACCTTTCTTTTAAGAGTTCGCCCTGTCATTGAAGAACTTTCCCTCTCTGATATGCGCCCCCAAGCAGTACAGAATTTTGAAATCCCACCTTGGGAAAATGTACGGATTCAGCTTCTTAATGTTTTTAAGCATCATGTGAAGGCAAGCACTAACGAGATTATTTACAGACAACTCTTCGCTGAGCACAGGAACAAATATAGCAGTTATCTTCCAGTTTATACAGATGGGTCCAAGTCAAAAGATCATGTGGGGATGGCATTTGTAATTAAAGACCACATGGAGGGCAGACGCTTGCACAATGCTTTCTCTGTCTTAACATCTGAACTAACTGCGATATATTATAGTCTTTTATACATCTCAAGGCTCTGCTTCAAAAAGTTTATAATTTATACAGATTCGTATAGTACTCTTAAATCAATAGAAGCTTTTCCTAATACTCAAAATCCAGTAATAGTGGATATTCTTATATATTAAATATAAACTTAATAAATCGTGGATATGAAATCCTCTACTGCTGGGTTCCCGGGCATGTGGGAATAAAAGGGAATGAGATGGCAGATATCACAGCAAAATGTGCTGTTGAACTGTCCAGTCGTCTCATCCCTCTTGCAGACATCTGTTGTGTTGTGAAACAAAAGATCCGAAAAAAATGGCAACAAATTTGGGATGTTCAGCTTCAAAACAAGTTAAGACAAGTAAAACCTAGAATTGAGCATTGGGAATATACCAAAAATCGTAAAGAGGAAGTTCTTTTGACTCGCCTCAGAATTGGTCACACTAGAGTGACACATAACTACCTTTTAAAAGCTGAGAATGAGCCTGTGTGTTTTAATTGTAATGTTTGTTTATCTGTTCGTCATATTTTAATTGAGTGTCCATGTTTTAATAGTCTTCGCCAGAAACATTTTAACAGCTGTGACTTACCTCTCGACCGTTTAATAGGAAGAGAGGTCAATTCTAATTTATTTTATTATTTAAAAGAGATTGGCTTTTATTACCAAATGTAATTTGTTTTGAAGACTGTGTCTTGAATTTTAATATGTGTTTTTAACTTGTTTTTATATGACTTCATCCCCTGGATTTGGTACATTTATCTACTTGTTTTTATTTATTGAATTTTAATGTCATCAATTGTAATCATCTCATCTTTTGTTTGGCGCGTCATAATCATCTCTGGTTTTTGCGCCATAATCACTCACTCACTAACTCACTTTTGTGAGTACGGGTATGGCAATCCTGAGGTACCCTAGCCCTTCAGGGGATCATCTTCTTGGTGAGACGGGTGTCACGATCCTGGAGCCCCAGTGATCTATCCTCTTTTCCGTCTCCTCTCCTCTTGGCTAGAACTTTTTCCCTTCCCTTCTCCCTTGTGGTTTCTCTCTACGGAGTTTGGGGCTCGTCACGAGAAACTGGAACAACCCTTGCGTCCAATTTTCAAATGGCGAGAAAACTGCCCACGTGTTTGCCGTGCGTGGAGACCCGTGTCGCAGGAAAGGAGGGTCCTGGTAGTTGAGGGGCGAGGTACTGTCCCCAACACACTGCTTTGGCCTCTGCTTCAGCTAAACGGGAGGCACCTTAGTCGTCCTCACGGGTGTCAATCGGCTGGTCACTAGTCCTTGTGTCAGTGGCTTGGGGTCAAGCTCTCGGGAGTTCCTGCTTTCGGGAAAGCCGACTGTGGGGCTTCAGTTTGCGTATAGGTCCGGCTAGCCCTAACACAGGAATCTGTGTTCCCTTGTTGGGCTCCGTGGTGGGCGGGGCCGTCGGACCCGAATCTTTTCTTATTTCAATATGGCTAATTCCCAAATTTTTCTGATCAAAGACTTCGAAGTCACTCCAGTCTCTCAACCTAGTTCTGAAACGACTACTACTAAACCAGTCACTCAACCTAGCTCTGAACCACCTACTAATAAACCAATCATTCAACCTAGTTCTGAAAAGTCTACTACTAAACCAGTCACTCAACCTAGTTCTGAAAATTCTGCAAAAAAATTACGGACAGATGCAAATAAAAAAAATCATAACAATAGTCCCCGTTTCCTAGTCATCTCTAGTCCTTCTGGCGAAATGCATAAGATGTCTCCTTTCGTGATTAACAAATACATCCAGTCTTGTATTGGTGAGCCGAGAAATATAAAGCGTCTCCGCTCCGGAGACTTACTTATTGATACAAACTCAGCCACCCAGTCTGCTTCTTTACTTCAGATAACTAAACTTGGGCAAGCGAATGTCAATGTAACACCACATAAGTCACTGAACTATTGTCGGGGTGTAATCTCAGAATTCGACCTTCTGTATGTTTCTGAAGAAGAGATCGCTTCTGAGTTATCCGAACAAAATGTCTGCGGTGTAAGGCGGATCAAGATGCGTAAAGAAGGTAAGTTGATAGACACGAAACACGTGATCCTTACCTTCAACACGCCTGATCTGCCTAAGAATATTAAGGCCGGATATCTAAATATTCCTGTAAGACCTTATATCCCAAACCCTATGCGATGTTTCCAATGCCAGCGTTTCGCCCATTCTAAGACGTCTTGTCGTGGCAGCCTCATATTCGCCCGATGCTCACAGATTGGCCACGATTCCGAAAATTGTACCGCTGCGCCTTCGTGTATAAATTGCAAGGGTCAGCACCCAGCATTTTCACGCCTGTGCCCAAAATGGAAATCCGAAAAAGAAGTACAGACTCTTAAAGTTACCAGGAACATCTCGTATGCTGAAGCCAGAAAACTAGTTCAAAGCACACAGCTCCAATCAAACAAAACTTATGCCAGTGCAGTTAAAACAACACGTAGCATTGCCACCCAAACATCAATAGGCACGCAGACTAAACCAAATAAAACCCAACCGACTACATCCACCAACAAAACAGAAAAGTCAACTCATTTAATACAAAATAAAGAAACAGTCATTCAAAGTAAACCCAAAACTGCCACTAAAAAAGTATCAAATAAATATAGAAGTTCCAGCAACAGCTCTTTTGACGAAATGATTTCTGAATCTGCGGATTCAGACACTATGGAAGTAGAGGAGTGTCTAGAATTTCCCAGGCATCTACTTCCACGAAAAACCAAACAAGAGCACAGAAAGAACAAAAACCAGACATAATGGCCACCCTCGTCTCATGGAACTGTCGCGGTTTCCACCGAAATTTGCTCGACATCAAAGCCATAATTAATGCTTATCATCCTGTATGCTTCGCAGTACAGGAAACAAATCTAAAACCAGAACAACAGGCAAAACTTCGGAGGTTTTCCTTTGTCAGGAAAGATAACTATGCAGGTGAGCGTGCCACTGGAGGTGTAGGTCTCCTCACCTCACTGGATTATCCCTCAAATGTGCTTTCTTTGACGACATCCCTCCAAGTTGTCGCTACTCAAACAAATTTTGATATTGTTGTTACAGTCGTTTCTCTGTATTTGCCTCCAAATGAGCATATTGATCAGCAAGATTTAAATGGTCTTGTAGAGCAGCTGCCTGAGCCTTTCATCATAATAGGAGATTTTAACGGCCATAGTCCGCTCTGGGGTAGTAAAGATACAAATTGCCGAGGAAGACAAATTGAGCAGATGATCGAAGATCATAGCCTTTGTCTCCTGAATAATGGGCAGGATACTTACTTCCATGAGCCTTCAAGGACATTCCACGCTCTCGACCTTCCCATCTGTTCACCGTCTCTGTTGCCATTTTGCACTTTTAGTGTCGGAAATGACCTGTACAACAGCGATCATTATCCCATTTTTGTATCTCTTGCACGAAGAGGAGCAAACCCCATGTCGAGACTCCCTCGGTTTATACTGGACAGGGCAGACTGGGAACTCTTCTCTTCCTCCGCAGAGCTCACAGAGGAAATGGTAGAAGATGTGCCTATCGATGACGCTGTGGAAGCTGTTACTAATACTATTATTCAGGCTTTCGATTCCTAGAACATCAGGAAAAATACTAAAATATTCGAAACCGTGGTGGAATCGCGATTGTCATGAAGCACTGAAAAAACAGAAAAAAGCATGGGGTATTTTTCGTAGATATCCGACTCTGCGAAACCTCATAGCCTTTAAAAGAGCCAAAGCAAATGCACGAAAAGTAAGAAGGCAGAGCCAAAGGGATTCCTGGATTTCATATGTGTCATCAATAACATCCTCCACGCCTAGTAAGCGGGTTTGGGAAAGAGTTCGAAAAGCATGCGGCATATATAAAGACCACTCACTTTCCTTTTTGGAAAAAGATGGCCGTGTGATTAGCTCCAGAGAAGAAATTGCAAATACTATTGGTGAGACATTTGCTGCCGTCTCTTCCAGCAGAAGCTATTCACCTGCATTTCTCTCTATCAAGCAGCACTCTGAAATAAATCCCATCGCATTCAACTCTACCAAATCTGAGTCTTACAATAGAGCATTTACAATGCTGGAATTAAAGAGAGCTTTATTGCAGACACATAAGTCTTCTCCGGGTTTTGATGGCATAAATTACGAAATGCTAAAGCATCTGTCCTATAAATCACTGACTGCCCTTCTCGCTCTTTATAATAGAGTGTGGAAGGAGCGTATTTTTCCCAGTGCATGGAGGAGAGCTATTGTCATTCCTATTGCTAAGCCAGGGAAGGATACAAGTAATCCTGCCAACTATCGGCCAATTGCACTTACCAGTTGCGTATGCAAACTTTTTGAAAAGATGGTAAACAGCCGCCTAGTCTACTTCTTGGAAAAGAATAATATTATATCGCCTTATCAAAGTGGTTTTCGAAAAGGGAGAACAACCGTAGATAACATGCTTCTCTTAGAGACATCTATTCGAAAAGCATTTGTAAGAAGAAGCCACCTTGTCTCGATATTCTTCGACAATGAAAAAGCTTATGATAAGGCATGGAGATACGGTATACTTCGCGATCTTCACGAGAGTGGCTTGCGCGGCAACCTACCAATTTTCATTTAGAATTTCCTGAACGCTAGAACTTTTCAAGTAAGAATTGGCTCTGTTTTTTCGGATGATTTTCAACAGGAAGAGGGTGTGCCTCAAGGCTGTGTGCTTAGTGTAACCCTGTTTAGTTTAAAAATAAACTCAGTACTAAAAGAACTTCCTTCCACCATCTTGGGATCTCTATATGTTGATGATCTGCAGATTAGCTGTCGAGGGGCAGACATGAGATTCGTAGAGAGGCAGTTGCAGATAGCTCTGAATAAGATCCAAGAATGGTCAAACAAACAGGGATTTACTTTTTCCAAACAAAAAACTGCGTGCGTGCACTTTTGTAGGAAGCGAGGTCTCCATCCTGAACCTGAGTTATATCTAAATGGTTCAATTATTCCATTTGCGCCCGAAGTAAAATTTTTAGGAGTGACGTTCGACCAGAAATTGACTTTCCTTCCTCATGTTTTAAACCTGAGAAAGAAGTGTCTAAAAACACTAAATATCTTAAAAGTGTTGGCGAACACCTCCTGGGGTGCAGAGCGTTGCTCCATGCTTCGCATTTACAGAGCCCTGGTTCGCTCTAGACTGGACTATGGCTCAGTTGTTTACGGATCCGCTCGGTCATCAGTTTTGTTAAAACTCGATCCTGTTCACCATCAAGCTCTGCGGATTTGTTCAGGAGCTTTCAGAACTTCTCCTGTCCAGAGCCTGTATGTTGACTCTAACGAACCATCACTTTATCTGAGGCGTGAGCAATTGTCCCTATTGCAGTACTTTAATATTCTATCACAACCTGAACATTCCAATAAACTGTACTTACTTGATGATGTGTGTAACACTTTATTTGAAACACGTCCATCCTGTGTTCCTACCTTTCCTTTAAGAGTTCGCCCTATCATTGAGGAACTTTCCCTCTCTGATATGCGCCCCCAAGCAGTACAGAATTTTGAATTCCCACCTTGGGAAAATGCACGGATTCAGCTTCTTGATGTTTTCAAGCATCACGTCAAGGCAAGCACCAATGACATCATTTATAGACAACTCTTCGCTGAGCACAGGCACAAATATAGCAGTTATCTTCCAGTTTATACAGATGGATCCAAGTCAACAGATCGTGTCGGGATGGCATTTGTAATTGAAGACCACATGGAGCGCAGACGCTTGCACCATGCCTCCTCTGTCTTAACATCTGAATTAACTGCAATATATTATTGTCTTTTGTACATCTCTAGGCTCTGCCACAAAAAGTTTATAGTTTATACAGACTCCTATAGTGCACTGAAATCTTTAGAAGCTTTTTCTAACACTCAAAACCCAGTCATAGTGGATGTTCTCAAGATACATATAAACCTAACGAGTAGTGGATATGAAAATCTGTACTGCTGGGTTCCCGGTCATGTGGGAATTAAAGGGAATGAGCTGGCAGATATCACAGCCAAATCTGCTGTTGAACTGTCCAATCGCCTCATCCCTTTTGGAGACATCTGTTGTGTTGTGAAAAAGAAGATACGAAAAAAATGGCAACAAATTTGGGATGTTCAGCGTCAAAACAAGTTAAGACATGTAAAGCCTAGAATTGAGCATTGGGATTTTGCTGGAAATCGTAAAGAAGAAGTTCTTTTGACACGCCTCAGAATTGGTCACACAAGAGTGACACATGGCTACCTTTTAAAAGCAGAGAATGAGCCTGTTTGTTCAAATTGTAAAGTTTGTCTATCTGTCCGTCATATTTTAATTGAGTGTCCATATTTTAATAATCTTCGTCAGAAGTATTTTAATAGCTGTGACTTACCTCTCGACCGTTTAATCGGAAGGGAGGTGAATTGTAATTTATTTTATTATTTAAAAGAGACTGGCTTTTATCACCTAATGTAATTTGTTTTGAAAATTGTGTCTTGAATTTTAAATGTGTGGTTTTAACTTGATTTTATATGACTTCATCCTCTGGATTTGACACATTTGTCTACTTGTTTTTATTTATTGTATTTTAATTTCATCAATTGTACTCACCCCATCTCGCGTTTGGCGCACTATAATCAACTTTGGTTTTGCGCCATAATCTCTCACTCACTCACTCACTCCTGGTAGTTGAGGAGCGAGGCACTGTCCCCAACACACTACTTTGGCCTCTGCTTCAGCTAAACGGAAGGCACCTTAGTCGTCCTCACGGGTGTCAATCGGCTGGTCACTAGTCCTTGTGTCAGTGGCTTGGGGTCAAGCTCTCGGGAGTACCTGCTTTCGGGAAAGCCGACTGTGGGGCTTCAGCTTGCGTATAGGTCCGGCTAGCCCTAACACAGGAATCTGTGTTCCCTTGTTGGGCTCCGTGGTGGGCGGGGCCGTCTGACCCGAATCTTATATTTTTCAATCATGGCTTCCCTTTTTATTTAAAAAAAAACCCGAATCAAATGATACCAACAAAGATATAGAAATTGTCGACAAATCTATTAAGAAGAAGATCCGTGCTGATGAAAATACCAAAGATATTGAAGTTAGTGACAAATCTATTACAAAGAAGATCCGTACCGATGCAAATGCCAAAGAATCTGGTGATTGTCCGCGCTTTGTTGTTGTTTCCAGTGCCTCTGGAGAATTGCAAAAGATGTCTCCTTTCCTGGTCAGCAAATACATTCATTCCTGCGTAGGTGAGCCAAGGAACATAAAGCGTCTCCGTTCTGGAGACTTGCTCATTGATACCCTTTCGGCCACCCAGTCTGCTTCACTTTTACGTCACACCAAACTTGGACAAGTAGCTATAACAGTGTCAGCACACAAAACACTTAATACCTGTAGAGGCGTGATCTCGGAGATCGACCTTCTGTGTATTTCAGAAGAAGAGTTCGTCTCCGAGTTAGCTGACCAAAATGTCTGTGGTGCTAGGCGGATCAAGATGCGAAAGGAAGGTCAGTTGATTGACTCGAAACACATAATCCTGACCTTCAAATCGCCTGATCTGCCGAAGAATATAAAGGCTGGGTATCTTAACTGTCCCGTAACACCATATATTCCCAACCCAATGCGATGCTTCCAATGCCAGCGGTTTGGTCACTCTAAGACATCCTGTCGTGGCACCCTTACGTGCGCCAGATGCTCGTTGGTTCGCCACGATAGTGAGAATTGCACCGCTGCGCCATTGTGTGTTAACTGCGAGGGTGATCACCCAGCATTTTCTCGCTCTTGTCCAAAATGGAAATCTGAAAAGGAAGTTCAGACCATAAAAGTTTCTAGGAACATTTCATATGCCGAAGCCTGGAAACAAGTTCAAAGCACACAGCCTCAATCAAACAAATCATATGCCAATGCCGTGAAATCAACCCGCACTATAGCCCCCCAAATTTCCATAAGTACACAGACTCCACCAAATAAAACCCAGCAATCTGCAAACAAGAAAAAGGAAAATGCAACACATGTCGTACAAAATAAAGAAATAGTTATTCAAAGCACACCAAAACATATCCCTCCAAAACCAATTAACAAAAATAGAAGTCCCAGCAATAGTTCTGTAAATGAAAGGATTTCTGAATCCGCAGATTCAGATAGTATGGACGTGGAAGACGGTCTAGAAGTTCCCGAACATCTGCTTCCGCGCAAAACTAAAAAGGAACACAGAAAGAACAAACATCAAACATAATGGCCACCCTCGTCTCATGGAACTGTCGCGGTTTCCACCGAAATTTACTTGACATCAAAGCTATGATCAATGCTTATCATCCTGTGTGCTTGGCAATACAAGAGACAAATCTGAAACCAGATCAACATGCAAAACTTCGGAGGTTTTCTCTCGTCAGGAAGGATAACCTTGCAGGTGAACGTGCCAGTGGAGGTGTATGTCTCCTCACCTCACTGGACTATCCCTCAAGTTCCTTTCCTTTTACGACATCTCTTCAAGTTGTCGCTGTACAAGTAAATTTTCATATCGTGGTTCCAGTCGTTTCTCTTTATTTGCCTCCTAACGAACACATTGATCAGCGGGATTTAAATGACCTTGTGGCTCAGCTGCCTGAGCCTTTTATCATAATGGGTGATTTTAATGGCCATAGTCCGTTGTGGGGAAGCAAAGACACCAATTCACGAGGAAGACAAATTGAGCAGGTAATTGAAGACCATTGCCTTTGTCTCCTGAATAATGGGCAGGCCACTTACTTCCATGAAACTACAAGGACATTCCACGCTCTTGATCTAGCCATCTGTTCACCATCTCTATTGCCATTTTGCGATTTCAGTGTCGGAAGTGATCTATTTAACAGCGATCACTATCCCATTCTTTTATCTCTTGCACGAAGAGGAGCGAACCCCATGTCGAGACTCCCTCGGTTTATACTGGATAGGGCAGACTGGGAACCCTTCTCTTCCTCTGCAGATCTCACACAGAAAATGGTAGAAGATGTACTTATCGATGATGCAGTGGAAGCAGTTACAACTGCTATTACTCAGGCAGGTATGCTCTCCATTCCTAGAACATCAGGAAAAATAATAAAATATTCGAAACGGTGGTGGAATCGTGACTGTCATGAAGCACTGAAAAAACAGAAAAAAGCATGGAGAATTTTTCGTAGATATCCTACTCTGCGAAACCTCGTAGGATTTAAAAGAGCCAAAGCAAATGCACGAAAAGTAAGAAGCCAGAGCCAAAGAAATTCTTGGATTTCATATGTGTCATCAATAACATCCTCTACGCCTAGTAAGGCGGTTTGGGAAAGAGTTCGAAAAGCATGCGGAATATATAAGGACCACTCACTTTCCTTTTTGGAAAAAGATGGCCGAGTGATTAGATCCATAGAAGAAATTCGAAATACAATAGGTGAGACATTTGCTGCCGTTTCATCCAACAGAAACTATTCACCTGCATTTCTCACTATCAAGCAGCACTCGGAAATAAATCCCATCGCATTCAACTCTACCAAATCTGAGCCTTACAATAGAGCATTTACTATGGTGGAATTAAAGAGAGCTTTATTGCAGACACATAGGTCTTCTCCGGGTTTTGATTGCATAAATTACGAAATGCTAAAGCATCTGTCCTATAGGTCACTGAAAGCCCTTCTCACTCTTTACAATAGAGTGTGGAAGGAGCGTACTTTTCCCAGTGCATGGAGGAGAGCTGTTGTAATTCCTATTGCCAAGCCAGGGAAAGACCCAAGGAATCCCTCGACCTATCCGCCAATTGCTCTTACCAGTTGTGTTTGAAAACTGTTTGAAAAGATGGTAAACAGCCGCCAGTCTACTTCTTGGAAAAGAATAATATTATATCGCCTTATCAAAGTGGTTTTCCAAAGGGGAGAACAACCGTAGATAACGTGCTCCTCTTAGAGACATCCATTCGAAAAGCTTTTGTAAGAAGAAATCACCTTGTCTCAATTTTCTTTGATATAGAGAAAGCTTAAGATAAGGTTTGGAGATACGGTATACTTCGCGATCTTCACGAGAGTGGCTTGCGCGGCAACCTACCAATTTTCATTCAGAATTTCCTGAACGCTAGAAATTTTCAAGTAAGGATTGGCTCTGTTTTTTCGGATGTTTTTCAACAGGAAGAGGGTGTGCCTCAAGGCTGTGTTCTTAGTGTAACGTTTTTCAGTTTAAAAATAAATTCTGTATTAAAAGAACTTCCTCCCACCATCTTGGGATCACTATATGTAGATGATTTACAGATTAGCTGTCGAGGAGCAGACATGAGATACATAGAGAGGCAATTGCAGATGGCTCTGAATAAGATCCAAGAATGGTCAGACAAACAGGGATTTACTTTTTCGAAACAGAAAACTGTGTGCGTACACTTTTGTAGGAAGCGAGGTCTCCATCCTGAACCTGAGTTATATCTAAATGGTACAATTATTCCAGTTGCGCCCGAAGTGAAATTTTTAGGAGTGATGTTCGACCAGAAATTGACTTTCCTTTCTCATATTTTAAACCTGAGAAAGAAGTGTCTAAACACTAAATATTTTAAAAGTGTTGGCGAACACCTCCTGGGGTGCAGAGCGTTGCTCTATGCTTCGCGTTTACGGAGCGCTTGTTCGCTCCAGACTGGACTATGGCTCAGTTTTTTATGGATCCGCTCGGTTATCAGTTTTGTTAAAACTAGACCCTGTTCACCATCAAGCTCTACGGATTTGTTCAGGAGCTTTCAGGACTTCTCCTGTGCAGAGTCTGTACGTTGACAATAACGAACCATCACTTTATCTGAGGCGTGATCAATTGTCCCTTTTGCAATATTTTCATATTCTATCCCAACCTGAACATCCCAATAAGCTGCGCTTACTTGATAATGTGTGTAACACATTATTTGAAACACGTCCATCCTGTGTTCCTACCTTTCTTTTAAGAGTTCGCCCTGTCATTGAAGAACTTTCCCTCTCTGATATGCGCCCCCAAGCAGTACAGAATTTTGAAATCCCACCTTGGGAAAATGTACGGATTCAGCTTCTTAATGTTTTTAAGCATCATGTGAAGGCAAGCACTAACGAGATTATTTACAGACAACTCTTCGCTGAGCACAGGAACAAATATAGCAGTTATCTTCCAGTTTATACAGATGGGTCCAAGTCAAAAGATCATGTGGGGATGGCATTTGTAATTAAAGACCACATGGAGGGCAGACGCTTGCACAATGCTTTCTCTGTCTTAACATCTGAACTAACTGCGATATATTATAGTCTTTTATACATCTCAAGGCTCTGCTTCAAAAAGTTTATAATTTATACAGATTCGTATAGTACTCTTAAATCAATAGAAGCTTTTCCTAATACTCAAAATCCAGTAATAGTGGATATTCTTATATATTAAATATAAACTTAATAAATCGTGGATATGAAATCCTCTACTGCTGGGTTCCTGGACATGCTGGAATAAAAGGGAATGAGCTGGCAGATATCACAGCGAAATGTGCTGTTGATCTGTCCAGTCGCCTCATCCCTTTTGGAGACATCTGTTGTGTAGTCAAAGAGAAGATCCGAAAAAAATGGCAGCAACTTTGGGATGTTCAGCTTCAAAACAAGTTAAGACATGTAAAGCCTAGAATTGAGCATTGGGAATTAACTAGAAATCGTAAGGAGGAAGTTCTTTTGACTCGCCTCAGAATTGGTCACACTAGAGTGACACATACTTACCTTTTAAAAGCTGAGAATGAACCTGTTTGTTCATATTGTAATGTTTGTCTATCTGTTCGTCATATTTTAATTGAGTGTCCCTGTTTTAACAGTCTTCGTCAGAAATATTTTAATAGATGTGACTTACCTCACCGTTTAATCGGAAGAGAGGTCAATTGTAATTTATTTTATTATGTAAAAGAGACTGGCTTTTATTACCAAATGTAATTTGTTTTGAAAACTGTGTCTTGAATTTTAATGTGTGCTTTTAACTTTTGTTTATATGACTTCATCCTCTGGATCTGGTACATTTGTCTACTTGTTTTTATTTATTGAATTTTATTGTCATCAATTGTAATCATCCCATCTTGTGTTTGGCGCGTTATAATCATCTTTGGTTTTTGCGCCATAATCACTCACTCACTCACTCACTCACCCTACTGTAACCGCCCGGTTACACAGGGGCGCATCCATTCACGGGTTGAAGACTTTCTATCACAACCTTTCACGCCTGACCTCAGGCCCACTGATCCAACTGAAGTCATGGTTTACATTGATAAAATTAAACCTGACAAGGCCGCTGGCATAGATTCAATTTCGAATCGCATGATCAAAAACTTCCCCGTAATGTTTATTGTCTGGATTACGGTCCTTATTAATTTAATGCTCAGGAGAAGCTATTTTCCCGACTGTTGGGAAACTGCAGCAGTCGTGCCCATTCCAAAACCGGGACAAAATTTAAACTTACCCGTCAATTACAGACCAATTAGTCTGCTCTGTTCTCTCTCAAAAATCTACGAGTATGTCTTGCTTAATCGCCTGAAGGAATTCTGTCGAGATCAAAATTTGATCATCCCGGAACAATTCGGCTTCCGACCTAAACACTCCACTGTACACCAGTTATTACGTGTAGTGGAATTCATTCATGAAGGCTTTTGCAAGCGAGAGAAAACTGGTATCGTCTATCTTGACGTAGCCAAAGCCTTTGATAGGGTTTGGCATGACAGACTTATCTACAAGCTCATGCGGCTTGGTTTCTCGTCTCATTTCATTAAAATTATTAACTCGTACTTGACCGGACGAAGTTTCCGTGTGCGAGTTAACCACGAATTCTCCACTCCCCGTCCAATCTATGCCGGCTGTCCACAGGGCAGTCTCGTCGGGACTTCAGTTTTCAACCTCTACGTAAATGACATTCCTAAGGCCCCTAGTATCGATCTTGCTTTATATGCGGACGATACAGCCATCATCGCACAACATTCCAACACCTTCACGGTAATCTCAACACTACAGAGTTACCTTTCAGCCTTAGAACGCTGGCTCGGTTTGTATAAAATCAAAATCAATGGCGCAAAATGTGCTGCTACTCTGTTCATCCTAAGAAATATCCCCCGTTTAGATAACTTAATTCTCTTCGGTGAATCTATTCCCTGGGTTTCTTCATATAAATATCTTGGTGTATTACTTGATTCAAAATTAACTTGGCAACCTCACATTCAAAAAATCATTGCGAATGCGACGGCTGTCAAATCCAATCTGCGCCCCTTCTTCGCTTTAATTAGCGACCTGTCAATTGACAACAAGATTTTGCTCTACAAGTCTATCATAAGGCCTGTTCTGACTTATGCATGCCCCATTTGGGGCCCATCAGCACTGACTAACAGAAAACATGTCCAAACTTTTCAATCTAAATTGCTTCGGCAAATACTCATAGCTCCGTGGTATATAAGGAACGAAGAGATTCATAATGATCTCAAAATTATGCCCATTAATCGCTTTATACAGCGACCTTTCGGAAAACTTTTTCAAAAATATTCAACATGTTGCAAATCCTGTGCTGCATATGCTACCTGTATATGATCCTGCGGTCGCCTCATCTAGGAAGAGACCGAGATCGGTTCTCAACCCGGATTATGCTGCAAACCCATTTAAACGGGCAAGGTATGCTCACACTGACATGCATGTGAATAATTACTTCTCGTTCCTTCCCCTTCCCGCCTTTCGAGTCTTGAATATTTAAGTCATTGACCGGAGGAACCCACCTGCTTCTTTAAGAAGAAGCTTTACAGTCGCAGGCGACTGAACCTAATTTTTAAATCTAAAGTCAATTGACTATTTCTCTACTTCAAAATAGCTCTTTCAGCCCTTCTAAAAGGGCTTTTACTTGCTTTTAGCACCCCTTAAGAGGTGTCAATCATTTGGCCTTAAAGACCGCACTGAATAGCGGGCGAAAACGAAACTGCTCCCTCCGTCAGCTGACCAACTGACACAGCAACTTTTTCGACGCGTAAGAGCGTCACCCCCCCTCATTTCCCCTCCGCGAAGTTGACGTTCGCAAAGAAAGATCAAGTATCAAGCAAACACCTGCTTTTATTTTCTAGTTTTTAGCAAAAATTTTGTCTAAGATGACTGCCCCTATCTAATTTATTCTGGCTCTTATTTGGCGCAAAATTAGACCTTCTGAGTTTTTATATTTGTTTTCAGTGTGAAGGCACTTATTCTTAAAAGCTCTTTTCGGCTTAACAAAATTTTTACCGTATTAGAAAATTCCCTCTTTTGATGATGACATTTTATTCTTCAGATGATGTGGAGGTAAAGGCATTTATGCCTAAGAACTCCGTAACTCGAACTTCCTTGATCCTTGATCCCGTCTTTTCCTGGTTTTCTTATGACTATAATGGTAGCGTGTTTCCAGATACGAGGGAAATAGTTCAAATTTAAGCAGGCGTTAAAAATTTTTGTAATGAGGATTATCCCTTTCCTGTTCAGGTTCTTGACGGCTTTGTTACCAATCCCGTCATAACCGGCCGCTTTCTTTGGGTTCAAAGTATCAAGACAATCTTTTACTTGTCGAGGGGTGATGAGATTTCCTACGCTGCGACTGTTAGTAGCAATGTAATCTTTTACATGGTTTTCGATGTTAACATTATTTGGGTTGGGGTACTGATTTAATGTGAATTGGGCTTCGTAATCGCTAGGGAAGATGTTTGCAATATCCTCAGCTTTATGAAAAGCCTGGTTGTTATGTTTAATTGGGTCAATGTTGTTCTCCTCCTTTCTGAGCGCTTTATTCTCCAAACAGTAGAATCTATGTGGAATAGGCCGTCTACAAAATTTTCCCATGCCTCTGATCGATACTTAATCATCATGAGCCTAAGTTCTTTATTGCATTTATTAAAATTTCTTCTATCCTGCGGATTTTGAGTTCTCTGAACAATCTTCCGAAGTCTGTTTTTCTCTTTAATTTTTAATCTCATGTTGTAGGGGAGGGTTATGTCTTCATTTTTAACAAACTGCCCATTTTTAAGGCACTCTGGATTTTAATATTTAAGTTTTGTATAGCAGTGTCTATCTCTTCTTTTGAGTTAAGATTTGCGTTAGGAGTGATGTTATTATTAATTTCATTCTGGTACTGAATCCAGTTTGTCCGAGTCTTCATGGGTGGTAATCCATGTCGTAGCCCGTAGAGGGTAAAACGAACAGGTAAATAATCGGAGGATAGATCATTGTCCACACTGAGATAGGGCTGTTGCGAAACGTTAAAAGTAAGCATAATATCTAATATATCAAAGTTGTTGCGAGTCATAGGGCAATACGTGTGTTCCGTAGGTGCAAAAATTTGTACATTATTGTTTATTATGTAGTTATATAACACAATTCCATCTTGGTTGTTGGTCCTGCAGTTCCAATTTGTATTTTTACAATTCATATCACCTGCGATGATAGTAGGATAGCCCAACCTTGCAATATAATTTAAATCCTGCGTATTGAGCGAGTTTCCGGGTGGCTTATAAATCGAAACTATGAGATATTCTACTCCTTTGCTATTCAGAATACACGCACACGCTTCTATGCTGTTAAAAAAGAGGAATGCGAATTTGCAGCATTTTGGGTACCTTTTGGTAGCTATGGCGGTGGGTAAAACTGAAATTGCACCTCAGCTTGTGTATATATACTGAATACACCATAATCGGTGGTTGTATATATATATATTGAAAGATTTTGCAGAGCAATAATGAAAATTATAAATACGAACAAAGATAGAATTGTAATTCGGCACTGAGACTCATATTTTGGACTTAATTTTTTTTTTCTGGCCAGACCCATTTTTTTATCATACGGCTGGCTTGTGCTGGCTAGGAGGATCCGGGCTGTGCCCTTATAATAATAATAATAATAATATATATTCTGAAAGCATATACTATACTGAAAGTATATATATCTACCTCTTACCTGGCTTAAAAGTACCTCCCCAGTCTATATTTTCACAGTCGTTGGTCATAGTCATAAACTTCCAATGACAGAAGTGTATATGACAAAAATATTGATGTTTTAGCAATGTTAAACTAAAAAATTAATTTTCAACAAATAACGAAATCTAACTAAATTCATAACAGTTTATGCATGTTGTTAGTTTAACAATAATTAGCATCAGTTTATTGTTCTAAATATCTAACAATATTTAATAGCAATTTATTGTTGCAACAAAAAGCGTATATGTAATTAAATAGGACAAATTAAATAGTGTGTACAAGGGAGTGATGTGCTGTCCAACTCAGATTTTTGTAATTAAGTGACATGAAATGCATCCCATTTCATTAGTGCATGCCATTCTAATAATTATTCACTAAGACATCATTGCATTCACTAATGAGATTCCTATATCAACGAGTTTCATAATTTTGGTGTTTCAGGAAGAATGAAATTAAAATGTGCAGAATATACATACTTACTGTTCACATACACAAATAAAAATGAGGAAATACCCTCTAGTCTGAATAGCATATGTTTTCACAAGAACTGAAGTCATGCTTCGTGTTCTTGTTTAAAATATTATTTAATTTCTAGACGATTTTAGCAAAATAAAATGTAAAAAATATATTGAATTTTTTTATACTGTAAGGCAAAGCTTCCTTGGTGATCCCAATTACTCGAGCAAATGTTTGCACACCTGAGTACAGAGCTATATATAAATTAGGAAAATTAATTAAAACATCTGGGGATGTTAAATCATTAAAAAATTATTCCATAGCACATGCAAATCTAATTTTAAAGGCAAAGTCAATATATAAAATTAATGATTTTAAAATGATTGAAAATCAATTAAAGAGAAATAGAAACCAATAATATTGATGATTTTGTATAAATTCTTTCTGTCATGGAGAGCACAATGCATACTTATAGTCCAAAGAAAGGCGATTAGGTTGAACATTTCGATAATATATATTTAGATTTAAAATATTATTGAAATAGTCTCAAAATCATCCTAAGATTATGTTAATACCCTCTGTACTTGTATCTGACACTGAATTCAAGAACAATTTTTATGAGATTGTTAATAAATTATACCTGTAAAAAATAAAATAGAAATTATTTTGCATAAAACAGCCTTATTTTAAATTATTTATTTGGTTTCTAAATGGTATATTTCATAAAATGTTTTCCGTGAAATACACATCTTTCAAATTTCAGTGATAATATTCTGAATGTTCTACATATATTCCTCTTATTGCACGATACATATCCAAGCAGTACTCCAACTCAGCTCAGATGTATTGTAATATTACCTAGCTGAAACTGTAACTACAGCAGTTGTAAGACCGATGTTTAAACCTGCTACCTTACGGCAAAAGCAGGGATTATTGGAACCTTTCAAACTTTATAAAACCACCATACCGTACTCGTACTCTAAGGGAAGATTTGCTGACCTCACCAGCAAATACCTTTATTTAAACAAACACATTTTACAAGACAAAATAAATTATTTCATTTACAATCTTTCTCTTTACAAAATAAAACAAATACAAAGAAATTTCAAAAATAACAATTCATCTTGAATTTACTTAAATTAATATTTATAAGATAAACATAAAGTAATTTACAAAAGATTATTTGTTCACATATTATTTCTTCTATTATAACAATTATAAATTACAGTGACTGCTCAAATATAACATTTTCAAACTCAGTAATAAATTTCATAATTTCTATTATTCCTTTTTTAAATTTTTCAATTTGAAATATTTTTACAATATCTTTTTCTCTATTCAAACATGGTAAGAATTTTAACCACTTATTTCTCAATAATTCACATAAAATTACATGTTCTACATCAGCTTCTTGTTCACCACATAGACACTTCAAATATTTAATATGAAATCTACTATAATACATCTAATGGTACATGTGCATGATTTGTTAAAAATTGGGCCAAAAACCCATTACCAATACACCTCTTTTTATTAACTTTTTTAAACTATCTATAAGTATATCTGCCTTTTAAGTCTTTATCCCAGAAGTCCTGCCATAAATTAATTATACTGTTCTTTAAAACATTTTTAAAAGTTTCTAAAGAAGTAGGAAGAAAAATGTCAATTGAGTTCTTCAACGTAGCCTGTTTAGCACAAGTATCAGCAAATTCATTTCCTTCATGCCCAATATGACCTTTAATCCAATGAAGATTGACTTTTCTTTCCTTTAAATTTTCAATCAAAAGAACATGAGTATCGTAAACCAATTTAGTAGAAGATTTACCAGAAACTATGGCAAGTAATGCACTTTGACTATCCGAATATAAATTAACATCGTTTTTAATATCTTTCCCCAATATCCATTCCAGAGATTTAAAAATGGCAAAGACTTCTGCCTGAAACACTGTAGAATTATCACTTAATCTAAACTTTTTAATACATCCAATTTCACCATTTGAATATGCTACAAAAGAGCAGCCAACTTTTTCACCTATCTTTGAACCGTCAGTAAAAATTTCGTGTCCTTCACGAGTAGGGAACTTCTTGTCCCAATAATAATCAGTAAGTAAGGCAGGATGAACATCATTAACTATTTTACAAATCTCAATATTTGAAAAATCCACTTGTAAATCAAAACTTCTGCCATGCTTTAAATGAAATAAAATACAATCTCTTTGAGCAATCAAATAGATTGGCTCACATCCACTTAAAATAAACAGACTAGCATTAGAAACTGTCCTGAAACACTTAGTGATACTTAACAAGGCAAGTCTTTGAATTTGAGTTAACAAATTGTTAACTCTAACATTATTTTTGTACCATGCAGCACACGAATATAAAATTTTTCTTTCAATCCCTCTCTTATAATAAATTTTCTTTATGTCACTATTAAGACCTTTTATTGCATATAATTTATTCAAAATAATAGAGCACTGTAACTTAATCTTTTTCAAATGAGGAATGAAAGTTAGTTGATCATCTATTAAAATGCCGAGATAATTTAATTCTCGAACACTCTTTAAAGAATACCCATCAATAGGTCCTCTAGGGAGAGTAATCATTTTTCCTCTTTTAGCTATTCCCATAATAGCACATTTTTTATAATCAAATTTCAATTTAACTTGTTTTGACCAATTACTAATCAGATCCAATGTATGATCAATATCAGCATCAATAGTATGCCTTCCGCTTGCAGAAACAATAATAATTATATCATCGGCATAAGCTTGCACCTTTACATTGTCCTTAAAAGGTAAAACAAGCATTGAATCACATAAAATATTCCACAGAAGAGGTCCTGAATTAGAACCTTGAGGACAACCTGTACCATAATATCTTTTAGAACATAAATTACCATCTTGAAAAGAAACAGAACGATCACAAAGATAATTTTCAAATAACTTAAAAAGATTAAAAGGACATTTAAACTTCTTTAACTGGAACAAAACGAAAGGCCACCAAACACTATTGAATGCACTCTTGACATCCAATGTAACAAGTGCAGCATGCAATTTCAATCTTCTGTTTTATTTTATTTTATCCAATAAGTCACAAATAGCCAAAGTAGTACTTTTTCCTTCTATAAATCCATATTGAGATTGGTTCAATAATTTATTTCTATTCAAATAGAACCAAAGTCTATTCGTCATTAGTTTATCTAAGATTTTGCCAAATACTGGTAATAAACATATAGGTCTATATGAAGAGGGATCCATTTTATCTTTTCCCTCTTTATTAAAAAAAACCAAGGAAGCATTTTTCCAAATCTTAAGAAAAATACCAAATTTCAAACAGATATTATAAATTTTACAAATACAACAAGAATCAATTTTTATTATTTCTTCTATTATGTCTAAACATAGTCCATCATAACCTGGAGCTTTTCCTTTATTCATAGACCCTACCACATTCAAAATTTCATCTTCTGTAAATTCTAAATCATTAAATTCATTTTCATAAGTCTGAAAATTTTGTCTTATTTCTTCATGCCATTCCAGGTCATCTTTAATCAAATCATCCGGAAAATGGAACTTAACCAAATATTCCAATGTATCTTTTATTGAATTTGTTTCAGAACCATCATCTCTTTTTAACCGACAGTAAGTGCAGATTTACACTTACCCATAGTAATTTTATAAGGAATACCATATGGTTGATCTAAGTTAGTTTTCATACATAAGTCATCCCACGATTGATTTTTAGCAATGTTAATTTCTTTCTTGTAGATTCATCTTATTTTCTTATATTTATCCTCTAAGAACATTTTATCTTCCAAATTTAAAGCATTAAGAAATTTTCTTCTTGCTATCCTGACTTTAGACCTCAAAAGATCCAATTTCTTAGTCCACCAAACAGAGGACCCTTTTGTTTTAAACTTCTTTTTAATTCTATTCTTTTCACAAATATTTACAATTTCATCAGTGAACCCTTCAACTATTACTTCCAAATTATTTCCATCAATTTTTATTTTGTTATATTGTAACAAAAGAGCAGAAACATCTCTTTTAAAATCAATCCAATTTAAATTTTTTAATGAAAATCTTTTTCTCTTCACAGGAGAAAAATCCTTATCACCAAGATCAATTTCTATATAATTATGATCACTGCAAGAAATATCTGTAATAACTTTCCAATCAATATTTATAGAAGTATGCACAAGAGTGAGATCAATCCAAGAGGAACCTCTTGCTCCTTCGAAGGTAGGAGGAGAATCTGGATTATTCAAAATACAAATCCCATGTGTATTAATAAATTCCAGTACTTGCTTTCCTCTAATATCTTCCTCTTGATCACCCCAGACATCACTTTTAGCATTGAAATCTGCACCAATAACAAAATCATTACATAGATCTTTATTCAAAACTCTTGATATTTCATTCAAGCAGGAAATCAAATCAGCTTTAGGAGGACAATAAGCAGAAATCAACAACAAATCCTGATCTCCAAAATTAATTTTCAGAACAACTAGAACATTGGAAATTAAGATTGCAATCACAGAAATTGTTTTATCAAATATGACTATTCCTGCTAACGGAGTATCATTGTCAGCAAAATACTGTCTATATTGAGATGAAAATCCTTTAACCTTATTGTTAATATGATAAGGATCTTGTACCATAGCAAATGAATAATTTTGTTCAGATGTTCTTTGTTGGAGTTGAGACACAGCGGCACGAGCATGGTGAAGATTAATTTGAACTCCTCTGATTTTTAAAGAACTAAAAGCCATAATTTGTCCTTCTGATTAATAAATCATATTGTCTCTTTAAACATGAACAATCTTTATCCAAACTAGAATGCCGCACGTCTAACCCCATTTTATACTTGTTATTCGCATTAGTACAATTTATACATACTGGACTGTTTTTACAGTCCCAGTGATTATGTCCTTTCTGTGCACAATTAGCACATATTGAATCTTTAGTACATCTTTTGTGAAAATGCCCAAATTCCTGACATTTGTAGCATCTTACTACATTCAAATATTCTTTAACATTTATACGAAACCAATTAAAATTAATCTTTCCTTGATTAATAATATTTCTAAATTTATTAGGTTGGATTTCTACCACCCAATGAGCCTTATTATTCTTTCCTTTTATCCGATAAAGTGGAATAAAACCACCATCTTCAAATATAGGATTTTGTTTAATAACAGCTTCCTGTAATTCCTCTTCTCCAACTTCCAAATCAATATTATATAATATAATTTTCGGATTTTTCTTAATCGGAGCTCTAACTTCAATATCTTCTTTTAACAATTCATTTGTTTTAATTTCCTCTTCTAATTTATCAATTTCTTCATGATTTAAACACTCAATAACAATTCCACCATTATTTATTTTTCTGACATTTCTAATCCCTATTTTTAACTTTACAGGATCAATAGCTTCAACAACTTTCATCTTCACTTCCTCTGAAGACACTCCTCTCACTTTAGGATAAATAAGAGCCACATGTTCATCTTTCCTCTTAATTTTATCTTTCTTTGATACAACTTTTTTCTCCATCTTCTGTTCTCTGATAATATCTGCAAATGACTTTTTCTCTATCTGTGGTTTTTGAACTGCATCCAATCTTCCCTTTAAATTTTCAATTTCCAACGCTTGGGAAACTATAAAACTAAATAGCGCTTCTTGCGCTTTAAAAACTTTCTTTCTTAGAGGAACTGTTACTCTAGTTGCCTCTTCCAAACAAGTTTCAATGTCACTAATTAGTGATCTAGCTTCCTCTATCAGTTCATTTTGAGGAACAGTCACTGTCTGTACATATTTATCCATTTTTGATCTATATCAATTGGGACCCTGGGGTTTCCCCAATTGAATTTCTTTGGAGTTTGGATTTCGACCTCCCTCCCCCCTTAGGAGGAGGAGCCCTCAGACCACGACAAGGTACCAAACTCCTGGGAAGTTTTTCTTATTGGCTTTCCAAAATAAACTTTTATCAAAAATACAATACTTTTTCAATTTTCGCAATCGAGCACTAAATATAGCCAATAACTTCCCCTGAGGGTACAGCAGTTGTAAGTAACAATAAGGCATACAGACTATCTCCCTATGTCAATAAAATGCCACCCAGATGGGAAAATGGTTAATGATGCTAACTGCTGTAGCAAAGGTTCCAGTTTCAAATCCTAGGAAAGACATGAATGTTTGTAATCATTTTGAATGCACCTGCACACAAAGGCACACTCAAAGTACATGGTAAGCTAAAGTCTTATCGAGAGGTTGGTGTTGGAGACCCTCGGACCGCAACCTAGGATGCTTTCCCTCCAAACTCTATCCGGGACAGAAACTTAGCAGTTAGCAACTGCCTAACTGTATGCACAGGTGCCAGCTTTGTTTCAGCCTGTACTTGTGTCAATAAGATGTTGCAGTAAGTAATTCTAAAGAAGGCATGGATTATTGTAAGCATATAGTGATTGTGTAGTAAGGGTACACTCAACACACACAGCAAGGATAAATCTCCTTAAGAAGTTGGTGAACGAAAGACCCTCAGAATTCCATTCACGGTGAAGCTCAGCAATTAGCAAGACCCCGCAATACTTAATATGCCTACTTGGATGCAAAGTGCCAGTCTTGCTTCAACCTGTGTTAATAAGGTACTGCATTTTCTTACTGGAATATGAATTTTCAATCATCTTTTATTTGAGAAAACAGCCACAGTTATGATAAATAATAAAATAAACTTTTTCACCTCAAACTGCTGTGAGAAGCCATCAAAATAAATTACTAGTCTGGGCAGTTGATTTAATACTATTAAAAACTATAGTCTTATGTGATAAAGATGCTGTATATATATTTTTATTATGATAAGAGAATATGTACTTATGCACATGTAAGTATTTATTTATAATAAGAGTTATGTATTTTATGTATATATTTAGTTATGTATGTTGTATGAACTTAAATCCATTTAGTGCGAATATAAGTTATTATTACTTGCGCAATTGCTGCAAAGTTAGTTAATAATAATTTATTTCCTAAACAGTATTGATTAATTGATTATATTATCTCCTAAGTTTAATTAAAGTAGAATTATTTTAAAAGTGTGCATCCATACTGGTAAGTTATATTTTGAAAGATGTTTTGAAGTAATTTGAAAGCAAAATGTTAATAATGTTTTAACGGGGACTGGAGTTAAATCATCACGAAGAATAATATTACAATTGTAAAAGTAAAAATTAAAACATGTAATTATTGTCATTGATCGGAAATTAGTTGACTTTTCAAGGGGAACAAACCAACTCCCGTTCAATGATCAATAATTGATAAAAATACGTAAATATGAAAGTGTTTCGTCTTTACTCGAGTTATAAGTTAAAGCCAAACCGGCAATTCTAGTCAGGCCAAATATTTCCGCGAATAGTTGTTACTCAAAGAAATTATTCTCATGAAGCATTTTAGTCAATTTAATTTGGAGTAAAAATCAATTACTGTAGAGAAATCCTGTAAAACTCGAGTAATCGTCCCCGACACTATCATCTTTATGTATTTGAGTATTATATTATTTGTAGAAATTAAACATTGGAAATTGTCATTATGAAATCGAAATCAAAGTAAATTTGAAATAAACATAGAAGATTATAAAAAAGATAAATAATGCAAACTTTGTAAAAACAAATCAAAGAGAACATAAAAATAATATAAAAATAAAATAGAAAATAATATAAATAAGATCAGTGAATGTACATGAAGATATAAAGGCCAGAAAGGTATTAAGTAACTTACATTCTTTCTAGTGGGGGAGTTGACAATGTGTTCTCTTCGTGTCTGACTCAGAAGTGTAGGGTGTCCGAAAATTCTTAGCGGTAGTAGGGGCTTTGAATTATATCAGTCGGTAAGACTTGGGTGAAGAAATTTATGGTAGTGGGTGGGACTTGGAATTCTTGAGGGAAGTATTTTGTGGAGTTCTTATCTGAGAGAGACCGTCTGTTAAGATTTTTTTTATAAATACTAGTGAATGGAAATTAATTAATTTCTGGCTAATTGTTGTGTCGCAATGATTAAGAATTTAAGAAAGGAAAAAGGCATTTTCGCTATCCAAGAGCTAGTAGACAGTTTAAAGGCCCATTTTTTTAGTAACAGTATATGTCTGAAGACAATTAACTTTTTACAATATATACAATTGAGTAATTACACTATATACAAATCTTTCAACTGACAGTCATCCAACTTATACCGCCTTCTCAGGTTTAGGAATAAATTATCATATCCCTATCAGTTAAATGATTTAGAGTGAGTATTTAACGCCTGCTCTTTTAAGGCAATGGTTGATAAATTGAAAGGGAATTAGATTATTTTTGAGAATTTTGATAAGGATTAAAATTTCGCGTTGTAAATCTATTGTATCTGTGCATATAGTTTTAATTCGTTGTATTTGATTAATTATAGTATTGTTAATTACTTTTTTGGATATGTTGGAGTTCCAATTTATTAATTTGTTAGTATTGAAATTGAAGTTTCTTGTTTTGTCAAAAAGTAAAATTTTTTTGTAGTTAATGATTTGAAGATCTAGAAAGTCTATGCTATTTTGTGAATTATTAGTTTTATTAAGTTTAAGACAATTCGGATAAATGTCGGAGTTTTCAATTTTACCAAAATTATTAATTGTAATAAAATCATAGCAGTTAATGTTATGGATGTTAATGGTATGAATGGTATTAATGACAGGAATGTTATTATGAATGATCCAGCAATAGTTATGATTAGTGTTACAATCATTGAAAATAAATTTACAGATTTTATTAAGTTGAATTGAAAAATAATAGTCTATATTTTTCTTGTAATTATTAGTTCCATTAGCTATAAATTTAAATTTTAATGGTGTTTTATGGAATTTGGGAATCGCATAAAGATTAGTATGATAAGAGTTATGCATTTTGTGTACAAAATAAAATTTTTCAACTCAACTTGCTGCGAGAAGCCATCAAAATACATTATTAGTCGCGCCAGTTGATTTATTAAGATTAAGAACTATAGTTTATGTGATAAAAGTACAGTACATATATATATATATATTCATTAATACTACACATCCAGCTTTTGTGATAACAGTTATGTATCCATTATTGCAGTAAACAGAGAAATCAATAAAAGTATCTCATTTACATTTCATACATTCAGTTTTTTTTTTCTGAGAGTACTATGAACTCAGAAAAAATTTACATTTATATTTTATTAGTATATTTATTGAAGTGCATATATGAAACTAAGCAGTTCAAAGGTTCACTTTTGGAATAATTTATTAATATTTCTTAAATGATTAAAATGCCTTACAGATGATAATATATACAAAGCGTTCTGAAGAAAAACGGTGTAGACTTATTCTTTATCAACCACGGGGCGAACCAACATCAATAAAAAGAAATTGAAAGGAAATCCATAAATTTATCAAAAAGCAGCAGTTAACACTTAAAATCTTAATACAATGAGGAAGTTCATTTATGAAGACTTTATTTATAAATAATGAGGAAGTTTATTTATGGTTCACACGTGAAGCACTGTCTTTTTGAATGAAACGTTTTCAGATAATTTTGAAATACTACTGGAAGATTTCCCAGACAGTCTGTTTCCAAATTCCATATTCATTTCATTTAGATGAATCATAGCCGATTTATAATTTCTAGCTTTGCAAACGCAAAAATACGGTTTACTTGAACGTAATTTCTCATATCAATCACGCTTCACATAATACGAAACTGGCGGGAAAATGGGACTCTTTTGGCGCAATCTATGGCGAAATTTCGCACAAAGGGAAAGCAAGGATCAAGTCTGTATTTAATGTGACCGCATGCACGCTACCTCCATGTGTCAGACGAGAGGGAAAACCCATTTGGGTTGGTCTATTTCATATAAGATCCATGTTCCCACCTCCATGACGTCCTTGCATGGAAGAGGAGGAGTTATTTAGTTTACATCGTCACCCCTGCAATGGATTGGCGCTGCAATTTGGCATCAGGTTATAGTATGGGATTGCCGACGCTTCTCTTCAAGCAGCTTTGAGGTCGAGTGTTTTGGGGCTCTTGGGCATTGTCATTCACGTTCGCTTTTTGGATTACTGGATTTGCTGTTTGTGACTTGCTGTGCTGATTGGAGGCCTGGCGGTTTGACTCTTCCGGATGGTAACCCTTTCTTTGATATTCGGGATGTCGACACCTTACTTTAATTAGGGCTAGGCTTCTGATTTCAAAGGAGTTATGGAGAAAGCTCCGCCTGTTAGTAATGATGCATTTATTGAGAGCACTTGTTAAGTAGTAGTGGAAATAATGATCAAGTTATTGCTTTTAACAAAAGACTTGAAAACGAGCACTAAATTGGTGTCACAACCTGAAAAGGATGAAAATACTAATGATAGGATTAAATTTCTTGAAAATGTATTACTAAAAATAAATACAAAACTAACGAAATAAAAAAAAAAGAAAAGTTAAGCGTAAGCTCAACTAAACCTAATACTGCTGTTACTAGAACCTCTACTATTAAAAAAGAGAAGCAAAAGCAAAAAGTCATCACAGATGCTGATGGTTTTTCTACCCCGAGACTCACGCATAAACATACTAGATATAACTCCGAATACGAGGCTCCGGCGCAAAATAAATAAATAAGAAACGCTAAATCCTCATGATCAAATAGAGCAAGATAGTGAAAGCACAAATGATTTTGTCGAACCCAAAAAAACTGCAGGGCATATTCCTCCAATTGTACTTGATGATTTTAACTCCAACTGGGACTAACTTAAAGAAGAGATAGAGGCTTTAGGCATCAAAGGTTACTTAACTGGAGACACTCTTAAGATTAAAGTGTTTGACTCCGAAGACTGCAGAGTAGTCACTAAAATGTTAAAGGATAGGGCCATCCCCTTTCACACATTTCAGATTTAATCACAAAAAGGCCTATAAAAGCACTTGAAAGAAAACTCCCACGAAATACTAATACTGAATTAGTTATACAAGAAATCAAGGAACAAGGAATTCCTATTGAGAAAATTAGGCAGCTTTAAAGATAGTAACGTGACTCCTCTCCCGCTCTTTGTAGCTGAATGTAAGAGGAATGTAGAAGGCAAAAAGATCTATCAAATCAAGACTCTAAGAGGATTAGATGTACGCATAGAAACGTATAAATCGCGACCAGGGCTTGTGCAGTGCCATAAGTGTCAGCGCTATGGACACACACGGCCCCTGTGTGTGTGAAATGCGCCAAATGCGCCGAGTCTCATGAAATGCGCCGAGTATCATGAAACTCACACCTGCAAGCTAACTAGAGATAAAAAACGAGCTATCTGCGCCCTTTGTGGAGGTCCCCATGTTTCATCGTATAAAGGTTGTTCGCAACACCCTGAAAACATTCAAAAAAGCTTAGAAAATCATAAGAAACTAAAAGCAGCTAAAGCAAGAAAATTTGAACTAAAGACGAAGAATTTCCCGCACTTCCTAGTGCTAACCCTAATGTTAAGCCTTCGTCTTGGGAAAAAACCTGCTGAACACCCGCCCACCTTTATTGATTGGTTCAAAACACAGGTGAAAAAAGCGAACGAATTTTTCAATGACTTTAAAAATGCTAAAAATATATTAGCAAAATTTGAAGTTGGCATGAAAGACTTTTAATATTTTACTAATCTTGATTATGAATTTTAGTTCAACTCAATATTAATAATTTGATTGCAACCACCGCCTGCTTTTTGAAAGTTTGTTATTTCAATGCTAGAGGCATTAAACGCCAACTCCGTGAAATCGGAGACTTTTTTAGACAAAAATCAGATTGACATAATGCTTATTAATGAGCCCCATCTTAGAGGGAATGACAAAATTAAACTTGCAGGTTTCTCTATTGCTAGAAATAACAGAACGCATGACAGAGGTGACGGCACCGCGAATTTTATCAAAGAATCATATAAAACCCTCTGTTATTCACCTCCCTGCAAATAGTCATATTGAAAATACTGCCGTGCTTGTTTATAGTACTACTAAAGAAGTATATCTCTTCATTACTGTGTATCTCCCTCCGAATAGAACTCTTTTAAATTCTGATCTTGACATTCTTTCTTCTGCAGATTATTCAACGATAATTGCAGGAGATTTAAGCTCAAAATATCATAGTTGGAATACTATGACGGACAATGCCAACGGCCCAATTCTGAATCAAAAATATAAATACTACTCTTCTGCTGGGAGTTCGCGAAGATTTGATGTCTGACCATTTCCCAATAAGCTTTGATTTTTACGGAATTTACACGCCCCTTAAGAAAATTTCTTATAAAGTTAAGTGGAGAAAATTTACTGACCAGCTTAAAGACTATCCCTGTGATTGAGTTTTAATCACTGTGGTGATATTGAAAATCAAGTTTATTTACTTACGCATAAAATGCAAATTGCTATTACGAACGCTTCTTCTCCTAGAAATTCTGTAAATCATCTTGCACTCCCGACTAGAATAAAAGAGTTAATCAAAAGAAGAAATAGAGCCAGGAAGCAATGGCAATTATCCCGAAATCTTCAAGACAGAAGACACTTAAATTATCTAAACAGGAAAATTAAAACGATATCCAAGAATTCCGCTCTGATAAGTGCGATTTTTTACTGGAAAATATGGACTTTCAACGGGATACAGTCTGGAGAATTTCTCGATCTCTAAGAACAAGCAGGACCAATACCGTCTCTCCTATTAATCACATGGGTGTCACTCACCACTCTGAAGTTGAGATTGCAAACTTAATTACTGAAGAGCTAGGAAAGGTTTTCAGGTTCCCATTGATGCGAAACTCACGGACATTCAGGAGAAGCCCCGTGAAAAAGATTTCACTGCGCTCAAAGTGGAACAACTAATGAAGGGCAGAGGAAAAGATAGGGCTAAAATGCCCCTATTTCTGGTCACTCTCCCTAAGAATGCTAGGAACAATGAGATATACCATCTGAAATATCTAACGTACATGCACGTTAAAGTCGAAAGATATCGTGGTCGGCTTGGGCCGACGCGATGTTTTCGATGTCAAATATACCATCACGCGCAGGCCGCGTGTCACCACCCGCCTCGCTGCTGTAAGTGTGCAGACCCTCATGAAAGCCGAGATTGCCCGGAACCTAAAGATTCTGAGCCGAAATGTTGTAACTGTCTCGGGAAGCATACCAGTACTGGAGGGGTTGTGAGGCCTTCCCAAAGCAGAAACCCAATGCCCCCAAGTTTGATGAAAGGGTCATTGTCAATAAATCCTACGCCCAGGATGTTCAATCTGATATTTTCGCTGGAAAAATTTAGAAAGCTGTAGCGGACGCTCATCAGGTCATGAAGAACCTCGCTGATCTTATAGCGCTTCTACACAATACAACTGCCATGGCTGAAAAGCAAAATACAGTGAGGCCCGATACTGAGATAAATTATGGATCGTAGGTCCTTAGTAAAAATGACTCCAGTGACGATCATGACATGGAATGCGCAGAACATTATAACCAAAATTAGCGAACTGCAGGACTTTCTAACACACTACAACACTGACATTGCACTAATTACTGAGACACACACTACTACAGCGCACTTCCTGAGTATTGCTAACTATCGCAGTTATCGCTGCGATAGGATCAGACATAGAGGCGGAGGTGCCGTAATCTCTGTCAAGCGGAGTTTGGACTCCTGCTTCTACGCTTCTGACAATTCTCATAAGTTTGAAGAGGTAAGGGTAGTCGTTCGGATCCTTAATTGGGGAAATATGCTCATATGCGGCCTTTACAACATTCCAGATCTCAGGCTGCAAGATCAACATTTACAGAATTTATTAAATAACTCCTTTCCCACCATAATCGGAGGTGATGCTAAACATATTAACTGGGGGTGCCTCAAAACAAATAAAAACGGTGATATCCTTCAAAACTTCTTGTTCAATTACCCATTCTACATTTACCACCCAGAAGATTTTACTTTCCGGCCTACTCACCCAAGACAGTATCCAGACATACTGGATCTTTTCCTCACATCTGATAACTTACCGATCACTACAGAAGTAATCAATGACCTTTCTTCCGATCCCGTGCCATTTCTGGCACACCTAGGCATTAGGAGGCCTGAAGCCAACACCACTTACAAAATTATTGATTGGGACAAATTCAAATCTGAAATTAACAATCATCTCCCCAATACAGAGCAACTTAAAAATACGCATGATATCGACCAGGCTATCAAAAGCATTACCACCTGCATTGATAAGGCATTGCAAAATTCTACTACAGAAATTATTAATAAAAAACATCACTTCAAACTTCCGCAAGAAATTAAATTAATTAACCAAACATGAAATAGACTCCGCAAGATCTTCGCCCACTCACGTGACCTGGCAATTAAATCGAAAATTAATAAACTTAATCGCTACAAAGGTTAATTGACTCCCACCAGACTAAACTTCGGAATAACAAAATTGAAAAATTAAATGCGGAAGACGGAGAATTCTGGAAGTCCCTCCGTTTAATGAAGTCGACAAGAACAAGCAACAAACCTCTACAGGACGACACTGGATTTAAATACAGCAACGAAGACAAAGCCTTTGCTACCCACTTCGCCAAGCATTTCGCTCCAAAGGAGACCCCTTCAGACCGAAATTTCATTAATCACATTAACATGCTTGTCGATAATTGGATTAACCAGCCCAGTGTCAAAAATCTCCCCGTTATTACCTCTCCCACAGAAGTTATCTCTATTATAGCTAAACTTCATAACAGAAAAGCACCTGGGAAGGACAAAATCTCTAATTCAATGATTAAACATCTGCCTGATAATTTCATCAACAAACTCTGTAGCATTTACAACGCCTGCCTGTACCTATGCTATTTCCCAGCTGAGTGGAAACAAGCGGTTGTCATCTTAATTCCCAAACCCGGAAAAGATAATACAAGAGTGGATGGGTTTCGCCCAATCAGCTTGCTTCCTGCACTGGGAAAGATCCTAGAAAGGGTTATCTGCAGAAGACTACAGCCAGCCCTAAACTACCACATCAACAGTTTACGATTATACACACTAAATTTTTTTTACCACGATCCTACTGCATAGCTCTCTAATTCGCACCATCTGCTCAACCTTGACTTTGCTGCCTGTTTTTCGTCTTTTTGGCAGGGTTTTATTACCCGTTGATTTAACAACTGTAATAGCCTTAGGGCATACTTATTTTACTGGTAATAGCTCCTAAGGTAGCTCATGCCAGAATGCACAAATACGAATACGAATACGCGCTTCTAAAACAGCAGTTTGGTTTCCGTAAAGGGTTGTCTACCACCATGCAGCTTGTCAGAAACGTTGAATTTTTAAGCGCAGCTATTCATAAGCACCAGACAACTGCTTTCCTTATGCTGGAGGTGGCAAAAGCCTTTGACCGCGTCTGGCGTAATGGACTTAATCCCTCGACCTTCCCTGGGAAACGATTTTGATTCTTCACTCCTAAGTCATCGAAACTTCTATGTCAGGCAGGGCGATGTTTATTCTGAAAACAGAATAATTAAAGCCGGCGTCCCCCAGGGAAGTATCCTTGGGCCTATTCCGTATCTTATATATGTTAAGGACTTCCCTATGATTGAAAATACAAACTGCATCACCGCCTGTTACGCGGACGACACCGCCATTCTGTCTAGTTCAATTTATCCACGACATGCCATGATCAGAATACAAAACCACACACACGAGATAGAGGAATGGTGTCGCAAATGGAGAACGTCCATTAATGCCACAAAATCCAAATTATTACTGATAGGACGGCACAGAAGAAAAAACATTGAAGCAGATCTGACCCTCATTAATGAAACAGTACCCAAAGTGAGAGTGAGTGAGTGAGTGAGAGAGATTATGGCGCAAAACCAAAGATGATTATAATGCGCCAAACACGAGATAGGGTGAGTAAAATTGATGTAATTAAAATACAATAAATAGAAACAAGTAGACAAATGTATCAAATCCAGAGGATGAAGTCATATAAAAACAAGCTAAAACCACACATTTAAAATTCAAGACACAATCTTCAAAACAAATTACATTAGGTGATAAAAGCCAGACTCTTTTAAATAATAAAATAAATTACAATTGACCTCTCTTCCGATTAAACGGTCGAGAGGTAAGTCACAGCTATTAAAATATTTCTGGCGAAGACTATTAAAACATGGGTACTCAATTAAAATATGATGAACAGATAAACAAACATTACAATTAAAACACACAGGCTCATTTTCAGCTTTGAGAAGATAGTTATGTGTCACTCTAGTATGGCCAATTCTGAGGCGAGTTAAAAGAACTTCCTCCTTACGATTTCCAGCAAAATCAAAATGCTCAATTCTAGACTTGACATTTCTCAACTTGTTGTGCTGCTGAACATCCCAAATTTGCTGCCATTTTTTTCGGACCTTTCCCTTGATGACACAGCAGATATCTCTAAAAGGGATAAGGCGACTGGACAGTTCAACAGCAGATTTGGCTGCGATATCTGCAAGCTCATTTCCCTTTATTCCAGCATGTCCAGGAACCCAGCAGTATAGACTTCATAACCTCGAATCGTTAAATTTATATGAATTTTGAGAATATCCACTACCACAGGATTTTGAGCGTTGGGAAAAGCTTCCAAGGATTTAAGAGCACTATACGAGTCTGTGTAAACTATGAACTTTTTGTGGCAGAGCTTTGAGATGTACAAAAGAGCATAATATATTGCAGTTAGTTCAGATGTTAGGACTGAGAAAGCATGGTGCAGGCATCTGCCCTCTATGTAATTTTCAAATGCAAAAGCCATCCCGACATGATCATTTGACTTTGATCCATCTGTGTATATCGGATAATAACTGCTATATTTGTGCCTGTGCTCAGCAAAGAGTTGTCTGTAAACGATCTCGTTAGTGCTTGCCTTCACGTGATGTTTGAAAACATCAAGAAGCTGAATCCGGGAATTTCCCCAAGGTGGGATTTCAAAATTCTGTACTGCTTGGGGGCGCATATCAGAGAGGGAAAGTTCCTCAATGACAGGGCGAACTCTTAAAAGAAAGGTAGGAACACAGGATGGACGTGTTTCAAATAATGTGTTACACACATTATCAAGTAAGTACAGCTTCTTGGGATGTTCAGGTTGTGATAGAATATGAAAATATTGCAAAAGGGACAATTGCTCACGCCTCAGATAAAGTGATGGTTCGTTAGAGTCAACATACAGGCTCTGGACAGGAGAAATTCTGAAAGCTCCTGAACAAATCCGCAGAGCTTGATGGTGAACAGGATCGAGTTTTAACAAAACTGATGACCGAGCGCATCCATAAACAACTGAGCCATAGTCCAGTCTAGAGCGAACAAGGGCTCTGTAAATGCGAAGCATGGAGCAACGCTCTGCATCCCAGGAGGTGTTCGCCAACACTTTTAAAATATTTAGTGTTTTTAAACACTTCTTTCTCAGGTTTAAAATATGAGGAAGGAAAGTCAATTTCTGGTCGAACGTCACCCCTAAAAATTTTACTTCGGGCGCAAATGGAATAATTGAACCATTTAGATATAACTCAGGTTCAGGATGGAGACCTCGCTTCCTACAAAAGTGCACGCACGCAGTTTTTTGTTTGGAAAAAGTAAATCCCTGTTTGTTTGACCATTCTTGGATCTTATTCAGAGCTATCTGCAACTGCCTCTCTACGTATCTCATGTCTGCCCCTCGACAGCTAATCTGCAGATCATCAACATATAGAGATCCCAAGATGGTGGAAGGAAGTTCTTTTAGTACTGAGTTTATTTTTAAACTAAACAGGGTTACACTAAGCACACAGCCTTGAGGCACACCCTCTTCCTGTTGAAAATCATCCGAAAAAACAGAGCCAATTCTTACTTGAAAAGTTCTAGCGTTCAGGAAATTCTAAATGAAAATTGGTAGGTTGCCGCGCAAGCCACTCTCGTGAAGATCGCGAAGTATACCGTATCTCCATGCCTTATCATAACCTTTCTCTATATCAAAGAAAATTGAGACAAGGTGATTTTTCTTACAAAAGCTTTTCGAATGGATGTCTCTAAGAGGAGCATGTTATCTACGGTTGTTCTCCCCTTTGGAAAACCACTTTGATAAGGCGATATAATATTATTCTTTTCCAAGAAGTAGACTAGGCGGCTGTTTACCATCTTTTCAAACAGTTTGCAAACACAACTGGTAAGTTAGATAGTTAACCCCGATAGTTCGAGGGATTCCTCGGGTCTTTCCCTGGCCTCGCAATAGGAATGACAACGGCTCTCCTGCATGCGCTGGGAAATGTACGCTCCTTCCACACTCTATTGTAAAGTGTGAGAAGGGCACTCAGTGACTTATAGGACAGATGCTTTAGCATTTCATAATACACGCCATCCAGACTCGGACAAGAAATATGTGTCTGCAACAAAGCTCTCCTTAATTCAACCTTAGTAAAGTCTCTATTGTACGGCTCAGATTTGGAAGAGTTGAATGCGATGGGATTTATTTCAGAGTGTTGCTTGATAGAGAGAAATGCAGGTGAATAGTTTCTGCTGGAAGAAACGGCAGCAAATGTCTCACCAATAATATTTGCAATTTCTTCTATGGCGCTAATTACTCGGCCATCTTTTTCCAGAAAGGAAAGTAAGTGGTCTTTATACATTCCGCATGCTTTTCGAACTCTTTCCAAAACCCGCTTACTAGGCGTAGAGGATGTTATTGAGGACACATATGAAATCCAGGAATCCCTCTGGCTCTGCCTTCTTACTTTTCGTGCATTTGCTTTGGCTCTTTTAAATGCTATGAGGTTTCGCAGGGTAGGATATCTACGAAAAATTCCCCATGCTTTTTTCTGTTTTTTCAGTGCTTTATGACAGTCACGATTCCACCATGGTTTCGTACTTTTGAGCATTTTTCCTGATGTTCTAGAAATGGACAGCATAACTGCCTGAGTAATAGTATTAGTAACAGCTTCAACAGCAACATCGATATGCGCATCTTCTACCATTTCATCTGTCAGCTCTGCAACGGAAGAGAAAAGTTCCCAGTCTGACCTGTCCAGTATAAACCGAGGGAGTCTCGACATGGGGTTTGCTCGTCTTCGTGCAAAAGACACAAAAATGGGATAATGATCGCTGTTGTAAAGATCATTTCCGACACTAAAGGTGCAAAATGGCAACAGAGATGGTGAACAGATGGGAAGATCGAGAGCGTGGAATGTCCTTGAAGGCTCATGGAAGTAAATATCCTGCCCATTATTCAGGAGACAAAGGCTATGATCTTAGATCATCTGCTCAATTTGTCTTCCTCGGGAATTTGTATCTTTACTACCCCAGAGCGGACTATGGCCGTTAAAATCTCCTATTATGATAAAAGGCTCAGGCAGCTGCTCTATTAGATTATTTAAATCTTGCTGATAAATGTGCTCATTTGGAGGCAAATACAAAGAAACAAATGAAACAACAATATCAAAATTTATTTGAGTAGCGACAACTTGGAGGGATGTCGTCAAAGAAAGAACATTTGAGGGATAATCCAGTGAGGAGAGGAGACCTCCACATCCACTGGCGCGTTCACCTGCAAGGTTATCCTTCCTGACGAAAGAAAACCTCCGAAGTTTTGCCTGTTGTTCTGGTTTTAGATTTGTTTCCTGTATTGCGAAGCCGACAGGATGATACACATTAATTATAGATTTGATGTCTAGCAAATTTCGGTGGAAACCGCGACAGTTCCATGACACGAGGGTGGCCATTATGAATGGTTTTTGTTTTTCCTGTGCTGTTCTTTTGTTTTTCGTGGAAGTAGATGCCTGGGAACTTCTAGACCCTCTTCCACTTCCATAAAGTCTGAATCCGCAGATTCAGAAATCCTGTCATCAAGAGAGCTATTGCTGCGACTTCTATTTTTATTTGATATTTTTTGTGTGGCAGTTTTCGGCTTACTTTGAATAACTGTTTCTTTTTTTTTTTCTTTTTCTTTTCTTTTCTTTTTTTTTTTTTTTTTGTACAATGTAGGTTGCATTTTCTTTTTTCTTGTTGGGTTTTATTTGGTAGGGTCTGTGTGCTTATTGATGTTTGGGTGGCAACTGTACGAGATGATTTAAGAGCACTGGCGTATGATGTATTTGGTCGAAGCTGTGTGCTCTGGACTAGTCTTCTGGCTTCGGCGTAAGAGATGTTCCTTGTAACTTTTGTAGTCTAGATTTCGTTTTCCGATTTCCACTTTGGGCACAAGCGAGAAAATGCTGGGTGGACACCCTTGCAATTTATACACAAATGCGCAGCGGTACAATTATCAGAATCGTGGCCAATCTGTGAGCATCGGGCGCATGTGAGGCTGCCACGACAAGGCGTCTTAGAATGGCCGAAACCCTGGCATTGAAAACATCGCATAGGGTTTAGAATATAAGGTCTTACAGGAATATTTAGATATCCGGCCTTAATATTCTTAGGCAGATCAGGTGTGTTGAAGGTAAGGATCACGTGTTTCGTGTCTGTCAACTTACCTTCTTTACGCATCTTGATCCGCCTGACACCGCAGACATTTTGTTCGGATAGCTCAGAAGCGATCTCTTCTTCAGAAACATACAGAAGGTCGAATTCTGAGATTACATCGCGACAATAGTTCAGTGACTTATGTGGTGTTACAGTGACATTCGCTTGCCCAAGTTTAGTTATCTGAAGTAAAGAAGCAGACTGGGTGGCTGAGGTTGTATCAATAAGCAAGTCTCCGGAACGGAGACGCTTTATATTTCTCGGCTCACCAATACAAGACTGGATGTATTTGTTTATTACGAAAGGAGACATCTTATGAATTTCGCCAGAAGGACTAGAGATGACTAGGAAACGGGGACTATTGTTATGATTTTTTTCATTTGTATCTGTAGGTAATTTTTTTGCAGTAGACTTTTCAGAACTAGGTTGAGTGACTGGTTTAGCAGTAGACGTTTCAGAAATAGGTTGAATGACTGGTTTTGCAGTAGATGTTTCAGAACTAGGTTGAGTAACTGGTTTAGCAGTAAACGTTTCAGAAGTAGGTTGAGTGACTTGAGTGACAGGAGTGACCTCGAAATCTTTAATTAGGTATATATGTAAAGAAGCCATAGTGAAAGAAAAAATGATTCGGGTCCGACGGCCCCGCCCACCACGGAGCCCAACAAGGGAACACAGATTCCTGTGTTAGGGCTAGCCGGACCTATACGCAAACTGAAGCCCCACAGTCGGCTTTCCCGAAAGCAGGTACTCCCGAGAGCTTGACCCCAAGCCACTGACACAAGGACTAGTGACCAGCCGATTGACACCCGTGAGGACGACTAAGGTGCCTCCCGTTAACCTGAAGCAGAGGCCAAAGCAGTGTGTTGGGGACAGTACCTCGCCCCTCAATTACCAGTACCCTCCTTTCCAGCGACACGGATCTCCACGCACGGCAAACACGTGGGCAGTTTTCTCCCCACTCGAAGACTAGAAACAAGGTCTGTTCCAGCCTCTCGTGACGAGCCCCAAACTCCGTAGAGAGAAATCACAAGGGAGAAGGGAAGGGAAAAAGTTCCAGCCAAGAGGAGAGGAGACGGAAAAGAGGATAGATCACTGGGGCTCCAGGATCGTGACACCCGTCTCATCAAGAAGATGATCCCCTGAAGGGCTAGGGTACCTCGGGATTGCCACACCCGTACTCACAAAAGTGAGCCCCCTGAGGGCCCCAAAGTGAGAAAGGCTACATACTTGGGAGTTCGTTTTAACGGCTCGCTTATATGGGGTCCTCACATTTCCATGACCATCGGGAAAGCCATAGGAATCTCTAGGAAGCTCCGAAACTTTTTTGACGCCTCCTCACCACTGGATCTTGCTCGCAAGAAGCACATTTACACTTCAATATTAAGACCCATCCTTACATATGCCTCCCCTGCATGGTGCTCTGTTCCCACCTCCGAATTAAATAAATTGCAGGTTTTCCAAAACAGCTACTTACGAAAAATCACAGAAGCCGCCTGGTTCGTTCGCAATGAACAGCTGCACAGAGACCTTAAATTCCAAAGTCTGGCGTTATTCATCAATAAATTAAATAAAAAAATTTTGAAGAAAGCCATCACCAAAGCTGAGGTAAATTATTCAGACAATTTTAAGTACGAGCTCCTAGAAATTAACATCAATTTAAGGCCCTATGCAACCCACATTTATCGGAATCCCCCCTAAATAATCTTAACTTCTTCCAGCCAATTTTGAAGTTTCAAAGTATGACATTTTCATTTACACTGGCCTGGACAAGGAGGTTAGAATACACGGAGATGGCGTCTCTGCTATTGTAGTACGAAGAAAGTGAAGCCAGGGGGAAGGAAATAAGCCACGCCCCGTGAGGGCAAGAAAACGATTACCTTACTATGCGACGTGAGATAAAACGCCAGCTGGTTTCAAGTTCTCAGTGTGTTTTCTGATTTTGTATGCGTAGATGTGAAAGGCCTAAAAGGCACTGAATTGTAACAACGAAATAATGTCTACATTTCCGACTTCATTTCCATGTAAAAGAATGTTTTAAAACATGCATAAAAAAGAATAATCGAAATGTCTGTTTGAATGTTCTTCAAGAAAGAGTTTGAGTATTTTCTTTGTGTAAAGTACACGAAGAAGCATATATAGTTCTTAGATTTACCTTTTCGTAATAATAATAAAAGTGATATTCGTAATTAATTTATATGTGATGGCAAAACGATAAGTAAATAAGGGGAGGGGAGGGGCTAGCTCTCCATGGAAAAGAAAACAGTTTACTTTAATGTCTGATCATAATTACATTTACAGGTTATACCTTTTATGTGTTTAACTACATTTTATTTTGTGCTCAAGTAAATATATAATAACTGGATTTGATTTTTAGTCACATTTGTTGTGTGAGTTTTAAAATTACAAAGTAAAATTTACATATTTCTATCATTGTATATTCAAATTAAGTTTTTTCGAAATATAAGTAATATTTATAACATGAAATATTTGAGAATTATATATACTTAGAATAGGTAAATTATAATCAAATTATAGTTTGAGTACATAGTTCCTGTTCTGTGTTCACAATACTTTTAATGCTAGCATTCATTAATAGAAATTATTGCAATTACATAATGTAGAAATAAAATGAAATGGCGAGAAAAGTAAAGGAAAGACGACGTGAAGAATCTGCAATCCTTTACGACTACCAGGAACAAAATTGGGTGTAGTTAGAGCACGTCAATCTTTCTAAGCCACGACTACTAAGGGCATGCTTTCCCCCTTTTTTGGCTTCACTTGGGCGGCGTGGAGGGCATCTCCATGAGTTCTAACCTCCTTGGGCCTAGGCCACAGCTACACAATCTTCTTGCAGTCCCGTGTCAAGATATTCTTGCGAATAACTGTATGTTATGTCTCCTCTAACCGGGGTTATTTGAGGTGTCTGTAATAGTGGGATATAATTTCTGCTGAAACAGGCATATCAAAAGTATCAAAGTATCAAAAGTTTTTAAGCCACATCTGATGGAAACACTGAGCTTGAAGAAGAATTCAGTATCCAATTCAATCTCTGAAAGGCAGCATCCCCTCTAATTTTATTGAACTCACCTCTCTAAGAGAATTAAGGCAAATTATTAAACAGCTTAAAGTGCGTAAAGTAAAAAGCTTTGATGAAATTAGCAACGATGCTCTCAAAGCTCTTCCTAGAAAATGCATTGTTCTGCTCACAAAAATATTTAATGCTTATATAAAACTGAGATACTTTCCGCAACAATGGAAACATAGTATTATTATAACTATTCCAAAACCAGGTAAAGATCCTAAGTTTGTCACCAGCTACCGTCCTATTAGCTTGCTCCCTGCCTTGGGGAAAGTTTTTGAAAGAGTTCTCAAATTTCGACTGACTAATCACCTTGAAAGGCTTGATCTCATCGATAGCTCACACTTCGGCTTCAGAAGTGGTCACTCTAATACTCACCAAGTCCTAAACCTTATTGAATATGTTGCAAATAATTTTCAGAAAAAGAAAGCACTCGATTTCGAAAAAGCTTTCGATCGAATGTAGCACACAGGACTAATCCATAAGCTTAGCAACTTCCCTGCTTCCTGTAAGTTTCATTCAGCTCCTTATTTCTTATCTTAATTGCAGGACTTTTCAAGTCAAATGCGGAAATGCTATTTCTCGCAAGAAAATAACTTACAGTGGGGTTCTCGCCCCTTGTCTTTTCAACACCTGTATAAACAACTTGCCAAGCTCTCCTGACTGTAAAATTTTGATCACGGTCGTCCTTACGGATTCACATAGCCCAGTACTTGCCATAGATAAATTACGGTTAAAAGTTAACATAGTACACAAATGCTGTGAAGATTGGAAGATAAATTTAAACTCAAGAGAATGCTGTGTTGTTCTCTTCAGACGTTACAGAAAAAGTGTATTCATCCATTATGAGATCAAAATTAAGAAAGAAATTGTCCCTCGTGAAAGCTTTTACAAATATTTAGGAGTAATTATTGGTAACCGTCTCACTTTCGCCTATCATGTAAAAGCAGTGGCAAATAAAGCAAATATCGCTTTTTGTGCACTATACACATGGACCTTATAAGAAATAGACTAACCCAAACGGGTTTTGTCCCTCGTCTGAGGCGTTGCCGGCTGTCACCTTGATCACATCCGAAAGAGTAGGGACGACTTGCAGAAATTTAACATTGGTTGCCTATTGCAGCGTGTCTAATTGTCAAGAAAAAGCTGGTTTTAGCGCCTCATTTCAAAAATTAGAATTTCTACGTATTTTATTTTTGAAATTGAGATTGATTTTTAAAAATTTAGCATATTTATCAGGCATAATTAACGTTCCAAATAATTATAAAGCTGTTGCATTCTTTCAGGGCTGGATATTTTTTTAGTTTTTCCTATGCTATAAGGAAACTTGCAACTACTTCTTTTAGAAAATAATATTTTAAATCTGAACTAATAGAAAATTTCAAACAAGCAATTTTCTCTTGCAATTTTTATGCTTTTTATTGGTGTAAATAAGTAAAAAATACTAAAATACTTAAAAACGAATTTTTGAAAGTTTTGTTTAAAATTCTATATTGTGGTGCTTTTTTAAAGTTATAGATGAGTATTATAGCACAATTTCTATAAAGGAATTTTATTTCAACTATATTTCATAATACATCATAGTGATAAACACTTTTGACTCCTTAAAAATTTTTATACATTTAATTCTAATATTAAAATTGTATTTATCCGAAATAATTAATTTTGCTTGTATTTTATAGTGATTATTTTTTTATTTATTTTTAGTTCTGCATAAGATTTTTTTTTTTATTTACTGTTAATTTAATTTATTAGCCCAAAGGGACGGTAGCCTAGAAAGGCTGTTAGTTTCGAAACGGCATTTTGCGCTGTTTTATTTTACTATAAATGTCCGTGTCTTCTTGCAAATTGTTGTTACCAGATATTATCGTCCTGTATTATATGATAAAAAATTAAATAGTGAAGAATCTGCATGAATACATGTATGCTTCTCGCACTGTGACAAAAACGACAGTATCTAGAGCCGTCAAATTTTGAATAATGTAATCCCCCACCCGAACATGGGCATCTGGACGGCCGAATTTCGAATTTGTTTTAATTTATTTCATATTTTGTAAAACTTTAACGAATTTTTAATTAACAAACTCAACGAGTTCAGAGCGAGCACTGTACGGAAAATAACAGTTTTATCTCCAGTGCGGAATTCTAAAGATATGCTGTTTTCAAATGTATGTGGTTTACAGGCGAAGAACGTGATATTCAATAAATATAGGTAACGCACAAAACTTTGAAAAAAAGATTCCTTTTGGGCGTAATATAAAATCTGAAAGCTTCTAGAATTTATTTTATCTTTTTTTTTTCCTCTTCATTATGCTCAGAAAATTTTATGCTCCGAATTTTATGAATTATTAAAATAATTAATCCACTTTAATGTTAATAATTAATAATCATATGATCAAATGAATGATCGTCTTGTAATGTTATAATAATTTTATAAACCACTGCCTGAAAATTTTCATTAAAAAAAACAAATTATTAGATCTTGTTTAATTCACTCACATCCATTCAGAGGTTAGCGTCGCTGCGCGACGCACGCATCCTGATTTGCTCTGTAAGTATTTTTGCTTTCTCTCCTCATGGCGGCCAAAAAACCACCAGATCGTTTTTGGAATAGGCATGAAAGCGACAGCGACATGGATCACGACTCAGATTATTCCAACTCATCTAAGAATAGCGGGAAATTAAAACTTAAAGATTTTCTAAAACCCTCCAGTTTAGAAACTAAATTGCAGCAGCCTAAAAGAATAAAGAAAAGTAGCTCCCCCAACACTGCGACTCCAAAAACCTAAGGCCCTCAGGGGCTCACTTTTGTGAGTACGGGTGTGGCAATCCCGAGGTACCCTAGCCCTTCAGGGGATCATCTTCTTGGTGAGACGGGTGTCACGATCCTGGAGCCCCAGTGATCTTTCCTCTTTTCCGTCTCCTCTCCTCTTGGCTGGAACTTTTTCCCCTTCCCTTCTCCCTTGTGGTTTCTCTCTACGGAGTTTGGGGCTCGTCACGAGAGACTGGAACAGACCTTGTCTCTAGTTCTCGAGTGGCGAGAAAACTGCCCACGTGTTTGCCGTGCGTGGAGACTCGTGTCGCTGGAAAGGAGGGTCCTGGTAGTTGAGGGGCGAGGCACTGTCCCCAACACACTACTTTGGCCTCTGCTTCAGCTAAACGGGAGGCACCTTAGTCGTCCTCACGGGTGTCAATCGGCTGGTCACTAGTCCTTGTGTCAGTGGCTTGGGGTCAAGCTCTCGGGAGTACCTGCTTTCGGGAAAGCCGACTGTGGGGCTTCAGTTTGCGTGTAGGTCCGGCTAGCCCTAACACAGGAATCTGTGTTCCCTTGTTGGGCTCCGTGGTGGGCGGGGCCGTCGGACCCGAATCTTTATTCTTCAACTATGGCTTCTTCTCATATCTACTTAATTAAAGATTTCGAGGTAACTCCAATCACTCAAGTCACTCCAGTCATTCAATCTATTTCTGAAACGTCTACAGCTAAACCAGTCACTCAACCTAGTTCTGAAACGTCTACTGCTAAACCAGTCACTCAACCTAGTTCTGAAACATCTACTGCTAAACCAGTCATTCAACCAATTTCTGAAACGTCTACTGCAAAACCACTCACTGAACCTAGTTCTGAAAAGTCTACTGCAAAAAAAATTACGTACAGATAAAAATGAAAAAGATCATAACAATAGTCCCCGTTTCTTAGTCATCTCTAGTCCTTCTGGCGAAATGCATAAGATGTCTCCTTTCGTAATAAACAAATACATCCAGTCCTGTATTGGTGAGCCGAGAAATTTAAAGCGTCTCCGCTCCGGAGACTTGCTTATTGATACAACCTCAGCCACCCAGTCTGCTTCTTTACTTCAGATAACTAAACTTGGGCAAGCGAATGTCACTGTAACACCCCATAAGTCACTCAACTATTGTCGGGGTGTAATCTCAGAATTCGACCTTCTGTATGTTTCTGAAGAAGAGATCGCTTCTGAGCTATCCGACCAAAATGTCTGCGGTGCAAGGCGGATCAAGATGCGTAAAGAAGGTAAGTTGATAAACACGAAACACGTGATCCTTACCTTCAACACGCCTGATCTGCCTAAGAATATTAAGGCCGGATATCTAAATATTCCTGTAAGACCTTATATTCCAAACCCTATGCGATGTTTTCAATGCCAGCGTTTCGGCCATTCTAAGACGTCTTGTCGTGGCAGCCTCACATGCGCCCGATGCTCACAGATTGGTCACGATTCCGATAATTGTACCGCTGCGCCTTTGTGTATAAATTGCAAGGGTGACCACCCAGCATTTTCTCGCTTGTGCCCAAAGTGGAAATCGGAAAAAGAAATCCTGACTACAAAAGTTACAAGGAACATCTCTTACGCCGAAGCCAAAAGACTAGTTCAGAGCACACAGCTTCGACCAAATACATCATACGCCAGTGCTGTTAAATCATCTCGTACAGTTGCCACCCAAACATCAATAGGCATACAGACCCTACCAAATAAAACCCAACCGCCTACATCCAATAAGAAAAAAGAAAATGCAACACATATAGTACAAAAAAAGAAACAGTTATTCAAAGTAAGCCCAAAATTGCCACACAAAAAACATCAAATAAAAATAGAAGTCGCAGCAATAGCTCTCTCGATGAGATGATTTCTGAATCTGCGGATTCAGACTTTATGGAAGTGGAAGAGGGTCTGGAAGTTCCCAGGCATCTACTTCCACGAAGAAACAAAAGAACAGCACAGGAAAAACAAAAACAATACATAATGGCCACCCTCATGTCATGGAACTGTCGCGGTTTCCACCGAAATTTGCTCGACATCAAAGCCATAATTAATGCTTATCATCCTGTATGCTTCGCAATACAGGAAACAAATCTAAAACCAGAACAACAGGCAAAACTTCGGAGGTTTTCTTTCGTCAGGAAAGATAACATTGCAGGTGAGCGTGCCAGTGGAGGTGTAGGTCTCCTCACCTCACTGGATTATCCCTCAAATGTGCTTTCTTTGACAACATCCCTCCAAGTTGTCGCTATTCATACAAATTTTGATATTGTTGTTACAGTCGTTTCTCTGTATTTGCCTCCAAATGAGCATATTGATCAGCAAGATTTAAATAATCTAATAGAGCAGCTGCCTGAGCCTTTCATCATAATAGGAGATTTTAACGGCCATAGTCCACTCTGGGGTAGTAAAGATACAAATTGCCGTGGAAGACAAATTGAGCAGATGATCGAAGATCATAGCCTTTGTCTCCTGAATAATGGGCAGAATACTTACTTCTACGAGCCTTCAAGGACATTCCATGCTCTCGACCTTGCCATCTGTTCACCGTCTCTGCTGCCATTTTGCACGTTTAGTGTGGGAAATGATCTTTACAACAGCGATCACTATCCCATTTTTATATCTCTTGCACGAAGAGGAGCAAACCCCATGTCGAGATCCCCTCGATTCATATTCGATAGGGCAGACTGGGAACTCTTCTCTTCCGTTGCAGAGCTGACAGATGAAATGGTAGAAGATGTGCATATCGATGACGCTGTGGAAGCTTTTACTAATACTATTATTCAGGCAGCTATGCTTTCGATTCCTAGAACATCAGGAAAAATACTAAAATATTCGAAACCGTGGTGGAATCGCGACTGTCATGAAGCACTGAAAAAACAGAAAAAAGCATGGGGTATTTTTCGTAGATATCCTACTCTGCGAAACCTCATAGCCTTTAAAAGAACCAAAGCAAATGCAAGCAAAGTAAGAAGGCAGAGCCAGAGGGATTCCTGGATTTCATATGTGTCGTCAATAACATCCTCCACGCCTAGTAAGCGGGTTTGGGAAAGAGTTCGAAAAGCATGCGGCATATATAAAGACCACTCACTTTCCTTTTTGGAAAAAGATGGCCGAGTGATTAGCTCCATAGAAGAAATTGCGAATACTATTGGTGAGACATTTGCTGCCGTTTCTTCCAGCAGAAACTATTCACCTGCATTTCTCTCTATCAAGCAACACTCTGAAATAAGTCCCATCGCATTCAACTCTACCAAATCTGAGCCTTACAATAGAGCATTTACTACGCTGGAATTAAAGAGAGCTTTATTGCAGACACATACGTCTTCTCCGGGTCTTGATGGCGTGAATTACGAAATGCTAAAACATCTGTCCTATAAGTCACTGACTGCCCTCCTCACTCAGAGTGTGAAAGGAGCGTATTTTTCCCAGTGCGTGGAGGAGAGCTGTTGTAATTCCCATTGCCAAGCCAGGGAAAGATCCAAGGAATCCCTCCAACTATCGACCAATTGCCCTTACGAGTTGCCTCTGCAAACTGTTTGAAAAGATGGTAAACAGCCGCCAAGTCTACTTCTTGGAAAAGAATGATATTATATCGCCTTATCAGAGCGGTTTTCGAAAGGGAAGAACAACTGTAGATAACATGCTCCTCTTAGAGACATCTATTCGAAAAGCATTTGTAAGAAGAAGCCACCTTGTCTCGATATTCTTCGACAATGAAAAAGCTTATGATAAGGCATGGAGATACGGTACACTCCGGGATCTTCACGAGAGTGGCTTGCGCGGCAACCTACCAATTTTCATTCAGAATTTCCTGAACGCTAGAACTTTTCAAGTAAGGATTGGCTCTGTTTTTTCGAATGTTTTCCAACAGGAAGAGGGTGTGCCTCAAGGCTGTGTGCTTAGTGTAACGCTGTTCAGTTTAAAAATAAATTCTGTATTAAAAGAACTTCCTCCTACCATCTTGGGATCACTATATGTAGATGATTTACAGGTTAGCTGTCGAGGACCAGACATGAGATACATAGAGAGGCAATTGCAGATGGCTCTGAATAAGATCCAAGAATGGTCAGACAAACAGCGATTTACTTTTTCGAAACAAAAAACTGTGTGCGTGCACTTTTGTAGGAAGCGAGGTCTCCATCCTGAACCTGAGTTATATCTAAAAGGTACAATTATTCCAGTTGCCCCCGAAGTGAAAGTTTTAGGAGTGACGTTCGACCAGAAATTGACTTTCCTTTCTCATGTTTTAAACCTGAGAAAGAAGTGTCTAAAAACACTAAATATTTTAAAAGTGTTGGCGAACACCTCCTGGGGTGCAGAGCGTTGCTCCATGCTTCGCATTTACAGAGCGCTTATCCGCTCTAGACTGGACTATGGCTCAGTGGTTTATGGATCCGCTCGCTCATCTGTTTTGTTAAAACTGGATCCTGTTCACCATCAAGGTTTGCGGATTTGTTCAGGAGCTTTCAGGGCTTCTCCTGTACAGAGGATATACGTTGACTCTAACGAACCATCACTTTATCTGAGGCGTGAGCAATTGTCTCTTTTACAATATTTTAATATCTTATCCCAACCTGAACATACCAATAAGCTGTGCTTACTTGATAATGAGTGTAACACTTTATTTGAAACACGTCCATCCTGTCTTCCTACCTTTCCTTTAAGACTTCGCCCTATCATTGAGGAACATTCCCTCTCTGATATGCGCCCCCAAGCATTACAGAACTTTGAAATCCCACCTTGGGAAAATTTACGGATTCAGCTTCTTGATGTTTTCAAACATCACGTGAAGGCAAGCACTAATGAGATCGTTTACAGACAACTCTTTGCTGAGCACAGGCACAAATATAGCAGTTATTATCCGATATACACAGATGGTTCAAAGTCAAATGATCATGTCGGGATGGCTTTTGTATTTGAAAATTACATAGAGGGCAGATGCCTGCACCATGCTTTCTCAGTCCTAACATCTGAACTAACTGCAATATATTATGCTCTTTTGTACATCTCAAAGCTCTGCCACAAAAAGTTCATAGTTTACACAGACTCGTATAGTGCTCTTAAATCCTTGGAAGCTTTTCCCAACGCTCAAAATCCTGTGGTAGTGGATATTCTCAAAATTCATATAAATTTAACGATTCGAGGTTATGAAGTCTATACTGCTGGGTTCCTGGACATGCTGGAATAAAGGGAAATGAGCTTGCAGATATCGCAGCCAAATCTGCTGTTGAACTGTCCAGTCGCCTTATCCTTTTTAGAGATATCTGCAGTGTCATCAAGGGAAAGGTCCGAAAAAAATGGCAGCAATTTTGGGATGTTCAGCATCACAACAAGTTGAGAAACGTCAAGCCTAGAATTGAACATTGGGATTTTGTTGGAAATCGTAAGGAGGACGTTCTTTTGACTCGCCTCAGAATTGGTCACACTAGAGTCACACATAACTATCTTCTTAAAGCTGAAAATGAGCCTGTTTGTTTTAGTTGTAATGTTTGTTTATCTGTCCGTCATATTTTAATTGAGTGTCCATGTTTTAATAGTCTTCGCCAGAAATTTTTTAATAGCTGTGACTTACCTCTCGACCGTTTAATCGGAAGAGAAGTCAATATTAATTTATTTTATTATTTAAAAGAGATTGGCTTTTATTACCATTATTGTGTCTTGAATTTTAATATGTGCTTTTAACTTGTGTTTATATGACTTCATCCTCTGGATTTGGTACATTTATCTACTTGTTTTTATTTATTGAATTTTAAGTCATTAATTGTAATCATCTCATCATTTGTTTGGCGCGTCAGAATCATCTCTGGTTTTTGCGCCATAATCACTCACTCACTCACTCCCAAAAACCTAAGATTTTCGCGACACCATGGAAAAGTATAAACATATTTTCCCTAACTTATTTCAAGGACTCGGAACTGAGTTAGATAAAGATCCCAGATATCAAACACTCAGAAACGGAGCCCTAACTGAAATCTTAAATAAATCCCAACAGCGTATGATTGAACAATCGAACTTAATGGACACCGGATCGATGGACGAGAAAGATTACGCAGAAAATGTGAAAGAACACGAAGATTTAGTGAACTCTATCAAAGAAGTTTATAACAATTTAACAGCTCCAGAAGCAGATAATAATTCAGAACAAAATTGGTCAATCCCCTCAAAAACATGCAGACCTAATCTAAAACCTAGCGAAAAAGAAGAAATAGAACAAAACAACAGATTCGAGCCTTTAAATGATAAAGAAAATAATGAAACTACTGAAGTTAAAGCTTATCATAAATCTGAAATAAAAATCCCACCAATAGTCATCACGCAAGTTGAATTAGATTGGATTGATCTACAAAAAATCTTAAGTACTAAAATCCTAAAAAACGAATATGAAACCCAGATGAAAGCCAAAAAAGTTTATTTAAATACTTCCACCGAAGAGGATTACAACAGCGCCATCGAATTTCTAACGAAATCATGCATAGAATTCCATACGTATCAACTTTATTCCAAAACTAACATTAAAGTTATTCTAAAAAATATGCCCAGAAGCATCTCAGAAACTGCAATATTTGAAGACCTAAAACTTAGAAAATTCCCAGTACTAAAAGTTAAACAGTTCACAAAGAGAATAGAAAATGATTTCATAAAATTACCCATTTACTTCATTGAACTTGAAAGGAATAAATTAGGAGAAGCGATTTACAACTTAAATAATATGTTTAACTTCAATATCGCTATTGAGAAATATGCACCTAAAACTAAAAGACCAATTCAATGCTTCAAGTGTCAGAGCTATGGACATTCACAGGCGAATTGCTATAAAAAAGAAATATGTTGTAAATGTTCCCATTTGGAGCGGGGATTAGGTGGATGAAGGTTCACCGTCGGAGATTGTTCCTGCCTCTCAGATCCGGTTAGCAAGTACGCCCGTCTCGTGTGGTTTCACTGTGAGACCACGTGCTCGTACGAATCTGATTGCATCAGCATTTTTCAATGCTATTTTGCGGTTAGTATTTCTTGTGAACGCTTATATGCTTTCACGATTTTATTTGATTATTTTATTTTAGGATTATTTCGCAAAATTTTGATTTTCACCACCACGTGTCTTGCCAAAATTGCCTGATTGCTGGTTTTACGACTTTTACATGCCATATTGCTTATCATTAAGACTATTTGCGCGTTTTATATTTAATCGGATTATTTAATTTTTGCGCGTTTGATTTTGGATTTTTGGATCGGATAACACACGTAGTTACCCCCAAGCTCTCGCTTCAGGTCATTGTCAGGGGCCTCGTGTGTTCTTCGCCTGCACATCCATCTGTGGAGAAGGCTATCGGGCCAGGCTCCATCCCGGGGTGCAGGACTCCATTTTATGGGCGCTGGATTTTGGATTTTTTGCGTTTATTTCTGCGTAGCGGACCATGGAGAGGCTCGTGGAAATTTACACAAATCAGATTAAGGAGTTGGATAAAATCAGAGACAAAAATGATGGAAAATTATCAGATATTGAAAACACATTTTACAATTTTCTGCTTAGCTCACTTGAGATTGTAAATGCTTTGAAAGAACAAAATAATAGTGTCATTGATAAAACACCTACACCTAACACCGCTAAAAACTTAGATGAAAATAGCAGGGCCAGAAGTCCTATAACACTCCATGATGATCCAATCAACAGTACTGAGGAAAAAGCACTCGATCAAGACACAAGTTCAGATGAGGAACCAATTAAACGCCGCAGAGGCGACCAGACCGTGAGAACAAAAATTCACAAACCCATTGCTAAAAAAGTGAAACTCAGTACGCACACACAAATAATCTCACCGATCATTACAGCTAATCAAGCTAGTAATAGCATAAATGATCATACGCCGATTAATAGTGTGCAAACACAGGTTGAACATAATCAAGATAACGAAACTGATAATAATATGGATACTAACGTTAACGAAACAGAAAATCAGGATAACATAAATAATCAGACGATAACAAATAATGACCGCACTGAAAGTAACACACAAAATTCAGAGACTAATACGCAAAGAAAACTCCCACCACTAATTCTTAAGGAAAATGTCATGACTTGGGGAAATATCAAGAAAATATTTCACACCAAAAAATTCTCATTTATCGGACAAAATCTGAGGAATGATGGCATAAAGGTAATTGCTGGAGATGCTGAAAGTTATAGGGGCATGGTTAAAGTGCTCAAAGAGCTCAAAGTTGAGCACCACTCCTACATACTGCCCTCAAGATAAAAATTTAAAAGTGGTCATAAATGGGCTCACTACTACTTCTGATATAGAGGAAATTAAAACTGAATTAGAGGAATTGAATTACAAAACTATCGAAATTAAACAAATGTCACGACGACGAGGGGGGGAAGTCATTCCACTCCCATTATTTCTTGTTACGCTTCCAAAAACTGACGATTCGAAACGAATCTATAATGAATACAAACTCTGCGATATGAAAATCAAAGTAGTGGAGTATAGAGGCAGACAGGGGCCCATACAGTGTTTTCGCTGTCAGGGCTTCAATCATACCCAAGCCGGATGCAATTATGCTCCGAAATGTGTCCGATGCGGCGGAGGCCATTCAATTAAAGAATGCCCTGACAGAAAAAATCCTGATAAGCCCCTAGTCTGTGCGAACTGCGGGGGACCTCACACATCCAGTTTTAAGGGTTGTGAAAAGTATCCCAAGAATAATAATAGCACAAATAACACTGTCAAAAACAAAACATTCTCAAACCGTATCATAGAAGGAAAAAGTTATGCACAAGCCATATCATCAGGACTGTATTCAGAAACTATTAATGAAGCAAAAACAGTTTTTGCTAATCTAGCAGAGCTAGTAAAAATCATTAAAGGCGCTGGCTTTTTACAATTAACTCAACAAACAAATCAGACTATTCAAACCAATCCAGAAACTACCAAAACACAGACTTTCGATAATGGGTCAATACAGAAATAGTCGGGCCCCTATTCAGTTCATGACCTGGAACGCACATAGCGTCCAGAATAAAATTACGGAACTTCATAACTTTTTACTTGTGTATGATATTGACGTTGCACTCATCACAGAAACGTTTGCGACTCCCTGCTACAATTTGAACATCGCAAACTATAGATGTTATAGATGTGACAGACTAAGCCATAGAGGTGGCGGGGCCGCGATTTTTGTGAAAAACACCCTGCAATCTTGCCTCATCAGCGAAGATCGTGACAATGGATATGAGGCAGTTACTGCCTCAGTTTTACTCCCATTTTATGGAGTTGTCTACTTTATTGCAATTTATAATCCACCGAACAATGTATTGGATATCGACAAATTAGCTGAACTTCTCCCAAATAATAAACAAATCATCCTGGCTGGAGATTTGAACTCAAAACATACTGAATGGGGCTGCCGAAGAACCAACAATAATGGCGAAGTCCTAATCGAGTTTATCAATAACTATCCTATCTATTTCTATGCACCTTCAGTTTATACGTACCTCCCAGAAAACCCTAGAAGAGGAGATATTTTAGACATTGTGCTCACAAATACTGACATTCCAATGTATTTGGATGTTAAAGTTGAACTAACCTCCGACCACGTGCCGGTTATCGCTATTTTGGGCTCTAACAAATGTGAAGAAAACAAATTTAAAAACATCACTGATTGGCAGCATTATTACACGCAACTGTTAGAAAACCCTCCAATTATTAGCTCACTCAAGAATAAAGAGGATATTGATAATGCGATCGAAATTCTCAACAATAGTATCCTCAGTGCATACAACACTGCTACCAAAAAAATTCCTATTGATAAAGACAATTTCCGTTTACCCAAAGAAATTAGAGATATGATTAAACAGAGAAACCGTTTGAGAAAAAGGTGGCATATCTCTTGGAATCCAGGGGTTAAGAAAGAACTTAACAGACTTAATAATATAATCAGTTGCAAGATTCGAAAACATCGGGATGAGGTCTGGAATAATAAAATTGAGAGTTTTAATGAATCTGGAAATGACTTCTGGTCTTTCGCAAAAAATCTTAGGCGCAAGCCCCCTTGCAATAAACCAATTTATAGTAATAACAGAATTGCACTTACTTATAAGGAAAAAGCCGCCATTATGGCAGAGCACTTAGAACAGCAATTTGTACCGAATCAAGATCCCTGTGACCCTCTTTTCTCATCTTACACTCAACAATTTATCAAAGACTGGCTTGAAGGACCAGGGGCCAAAAATCGCACTGAATATACATCTCCGACAGAGGTTAGAAACATTATCAGAAACCTGAAAAACCGGAAAGCACCTGGCTATGATGAAATTACGAATGTTCCAATTAAAAATATGCCACTTAATACTGTCACACGATATGTCAGCATTCTCAATGCCTGCCTGGAAAATAACTACTTCCCCGAAAAATGGAAAAAGGCCAAAGTCATTCTTCTACCAAAGCCGGGAAAAGATGCCACCAAGCCGGAAGGATACCGTCCGATAAGTCTACTCCCAGGACTTGGTAAGATTTTCGAACGGGTCATTTATAAAAGAATTGAACCGCAGATGGATAAGCTCCCTATGGAACAATTTGGCTTCCGTAAAAATCTCTCAACGACAAAACAACTTGTTCGTCTGTGTGAATTCATTGGATCCGCTTTATTTAGACATCAAAGTGTCGCCTTACTCATGCTAGATGTGGCGAAAGCTTTCGACCGCGTCTGGCATGAGGGGCTCATTTTCAAGCTCATCACACTTGATTTCAGTAGAGACCTCATCTTACTTATCAACTCTTTCATACGAAACCGCAAATTCTTTGTAAACTTTGGATATGAACACTCTGAGACCAAATATCTGAAAGCCGGGGTAGCTCAAGGATCTATTCTTGGCCCAATTTTGTATCTCTTTTATGTTTATGATTTACCCAATAGTGCCGATCTCAATACGTACCTCGGATGTTATGCAGATGACACCGCCCTTGCCGTGAAGTCGCATAATCAAGATCATGCACTGATAAAACTTCAAGAAAAAATTCCAGCCATAGAAGAATGGTGCGCTAAATGGAGAATTGCGATTAACGGACAAAAATCCCAATTGATAATCATCGGTAAGAAACATTCCAGAATCCCTTTGGACAGAGAAATTAATATCTTTAATGAAGAAGTGCCACTTGTTAAAAAGGCTACTTATCTTGGTATAGTTTTGAATCACAGATTTACCTGGAAAGACCATATTCACAGTATTAAATGGAAGACCTCCTATACTATCAAAAATCTCCTCCCTCTAATAGGTAAAAACTCTAGACTTGATCTCAAAAGGAAACGACACATCTATACTGCAATTATCAGACCAATTTTCTGTTACGCATCACCTGCCTGGGCGACCTATACTCAAAGTGACATGAAAAAACTCCAAATTACGCAAAACAAACTTCTCAGAATAATTACTAATGCGCACTTTTATGTTTCAAATGAGACCTTACATAGAGACCTACGTATAGACAGAGTTGAAGAGTTCCTTCACAAAATTAATAGAAAATTCTTTGAAAAAGCAAAAAATTGCCCTCATATGAAACACTTCAAAGTATTTGATTACCAGATTTTTGCAGAAGACGCACGTATTCGACCGCTTGCGGCCTTCACCGCTCGAGATTCGAACTTCCCTACATAACTTTATCACGAGTGCAACGTCGCTGTATATATGTATATAGATTTTTGCCGTATTTTATTTTATACTCTTTTCTTTTTATTTGTATGTATTTTATTATTCTAATAAATTGTATATGTTTCAGCTTATTTGTATAACCTTATTATGACATGTACCTATCATGAACAACAGAACAAGTCTGATTTTCACCCTGTCTTTGCCTCTCCTGGTTCTGATCTTCGTCTGTGTGTTTAAATGGACTTGTGATGTCATGCTGTCACCCCCTCTTCGCACTACTGATGCCTCCTTTCAATTGTCATTGATTTCTACCGTCATGCGCCCTTTGGGCCTAAGTATCATGAGCCGGAAACATTGCGTAAAAGCAGCAATATGCCGGCAATATCGATGATGATGATGATGATGAAATGTTCCCAGAATCACAGATCTAATACCTGCTCTTTAAAACGTGAAGAAAAACCCATCTGCTACTTTTGCCGTGGGGAGCATGTATCGTCCTACCGTGGTTGCCCGATTTATAAAAAGCGATTTCAAACTCCTAAACCAGCAGAGAAAACCCAAGAGATTCCAAATCTTAAAGATTTCCCAGCACTCGCAACTAAATCTGAAACTGAAATTAAAGAAATTCAAAGAAACATCCCATTCAGCGCCGTCTTTAAACAGCAGAAGATCCCAGCAGATAATGTTAATCCAATATCCCAAGTTTTTTCAAATCCTAAAGTTTTCAAATTCATTCAAGATATGAACAATGTTGCAGTTAATATTAAATCCGCTAAATCCAATACAGAAAAACTTTCTATCGCTTTCTTAGCGGTGAAGATTGCTCTTGATTTCGCAGAAGAGGAAAACTAAGTTCAAAATTTACTTCTTATTACTTCCTGATCCTCCAATAGATGGCGACACCCATGCGACGATGTTTTCACCAGAAACTTTCCACTTTAAATAAAGTGGATTTACTTCTCACTAAGACGTACCCCGCAGGGTAAATAATTTCTGAGTAAAAGTCCTCAGGACTAAATACTCATAGATACCTCAATTCATACCAATTCATACCATGTTTAATTTTACCTTATTTATTTCAATCTTATTTACTATCAATCTTATTTAATTTAATTTTATTTTTACGCAAAATTAAATTTTGTTCTTAGAGTTTTTAAAGTAAAGATGTTTGTACAAGAATTACGCTAAAAAAAATGCGCGAAATGCAGTAAAAACTGCTTTAATGAGATATATTAAATCCTATTTGGAAAAAACTGTGGCTTTCATAATCTCATCACTATACAACGTATCACATTTAATAATTAAAAAGAGTTATGTGATACAAACGCCATAGGTTTCAGTGTTAAAGTAAACCAGATCGTCCCTATCTTTCTTCCCGACATGTCGGTGACACGCCCCGCCCACTGGGTTATTCTATGCTATACAGCCTAATAGGCAAGAACTCTAAATTATTGCTTAAAATCCAAAAGAACTCTCTATCACCTTAATTAGGCCTATCATGCTTTATGCTGTGCCGGCTTGGGCTACCGCCAACAAAGCAGAGTGTGCTAAACTTGATGTTCTACAAATAAAATTCTACGGTCCATAGTGAAACCTCCCTGGTATATAAGAAATGCAGATATCCAGCACGAACTTAACGTTAAAGCCACACATGAGCAGATATTAACCTCGTCTCATAATTTCTTTGAAAGTTCATCAAAATCAGCTTACTCCTCCCTCGCAAGAAAATAAAAAAAGAGTTTGTGTGATTACGATCCCACATTTGAAAGCGTGGTTAAAAGACCCCGCATAATACACCATAACACATCTCGGTAAATGGAAATATGTCTATAGTCATTTTTCTTCGTATTAATCAAGTAGTTTTGTATTCAAGACTGTGAACTTGATGTTTAATTCCAAGATTCGAAGTAGAAACTGTGCTACTAGTTTCGTTTTCGACACGCCCATTTGGGCGTTTCTATGTTTCTAACTTTAACGTTCTTCATATGACGTTATGATTTTATTTCCTCATAATTTAATGAACTGTGTGTTTTTGACCATAGTCATTATTGTGTGCACGAAAATTCCATTATGTGAATGAACAATTTCTACTTTTTACGAACTTTGAGTTTTTGACCGAAGTCGAACTGAACTTTGATGTTCTGGTGTATGTTTAAGGATTTTACTGATTTGAAGGCAAACTTATATATTCTCCTATTCAATAAAAAAGTGCTCTCAATACTAAATTCAAATTAACTCCGAACTATTACTTAGCAGAGACAGAGAGCGATCACTTTTATGATTGCTTTACTACTTAAGATCTACTGAAACTTTTGCTTCTCCACGATCAGACAACTTCAAACCTTAGTTTTTCGAATGTTTTTCACGCCTCCGGGTGACCAGATGTACCAATAGTACATCTTTTTTGTTTCTAAATCTGAAAGGCCTAATGCATACTTGAACTATTGGTAGAAACTCTCTGTAGTTGAAACCGAAAGCGAGTGACGGTAAAGAACGTGAGGGTATAAATTTGAAATTAAGGAAGCACGAGATTGGAGAAATAATATTAAGTAAACAAGAAAAATTTTCAGTGATCTGAAAGTGTTCAAAGGAATCCAGTTGATTAAATGAAGAAGCTATATGGATAGTTTTTGAAGATCCCATATTAAAATATAATTGATCGTCGTACTGAACTAAAAAAAATTCTTTTTTTCCTTTCAAAGATTAATTCATATTCCCTAACGAGAAATTTTAACGCTTTTTGAATTTGACCAATATACACCAAATAGCACGATACATATCAAACAATGCTAAATTACACAATTAAAAGTACATATGGAGATCTTTAAGAATCCGAAAAATGAATTTTATCTGGTACTGATAGGTGAAAAAAAAATAACTTAAATACTGAACTTATGGAGAAGTCGAGAAATTTTGTAATTGGGACTCCTCAGTGGAAAGGTGCTTCGGTACACCAAGGGTACCTGGGCCGACGGCCCTCTGCTAGTAGAACAGTTTCAAGTTTCAAATTATACCAAAAAATAACCTGGTGATGAACTCAAATGTATTTTGATGAATAGAATAAAAGCGTGTTGACAAGAAGCATCGAAGATGGTCTAAGTGATGGGAAAACTGTTCAAGAAATTAAGGAAGAGGTGACATTCTCAGAACACATTAGTTTTCGTCTTCTGCAATTTTCATAATGTACGTGACAGCTCTGAAGCCTGCAGAAAGTTTGTCAGCAACAGTCCTTGCCTTTCTTTCAATAAGCATAATAACCTTGCGAATTCTTTCAATAAGCATAACAATATTTCTCAGTGTCGATTCTCAGTGTCTCAGTGTAAATTTCTGAAAAACGACATTTAAGTCTTGCACTTATCATCTAGAATCCAGTTGGTTACAGCGCTTTGGGATTTGAAATCTTCGCCCTTTGACCTTTCACTGTACCTAGGTATAGCAGTGGCGCCAGTTTCCTTGCTATCTCTACTTTCTTCTGTGCTTTTCAGATTAGGAAAGTCCAACTAGGTGTGTGTGTGTGCGGGAAGGGGGGGTCCTTGGCCGCAAAATGAACAGGTGGGGGTATCTTCTGGTTTTTTAGGGCAACTCCTGGTGATATGGTTTTCACCACACTTACAGCAACGTTCCAGACTTTTACAGAGATGTTGGGTATGTCCATAATCTTGACATCGGTAGCATTGTGTCAGTCTCTTCCTCGGGACAATCTTCTCCATTTTGACGTTGAAACTGAACATGTTGCTGAGGTTAAAAATAGCGTTTCCAGCTTTATTTCTGTGCAATTCCATGAAAAATATGGGCAGTCTTTAAGTAAATCCACGCCTGGTACGAGTAAGTTGCTTGACTTTGATAATAGGGAATTTTCTGCGTTTTAAGTCATCGAAAATTGCCTCTTCGGTTACAGTTTCCGGGATATTCTTCATTATTGCTTTCACATTCTTTTCGCTGGGCAGTTGGTTGGTATGGAAAGGAATACTTTTTCCATTCAGTGTGTCAGTCATTTTCTTGAAATCTTTCATGTTTTTAACTTGAACATATATGCTATTCATCTTCAGATTCGATTCGTATTCCTCAGTACAGTGAGTTTGAGCCATTCTACAGCATTTCGCCGAAACACAATGTGTGGGGGCGTGTCCAACTGGTTAGCTCCTCCTTCCTTGTTAACATTTCCGTTTTCAAGATGTTGGAATCGATTTTCGTGCACGAAATTAGCAGCTTTCATTTTCTCAAGAAATTAAACCGGATTCTTGGGCTTTTTCCATCCATCGTCAGTATTTTCAGGTTCCAGGTCAGTTTCATCTCGTTCACAGGTTCAGGAGGGGATTTTCAGTACCTTTCAACTTTGTTGTTTTCAACTTAGTTTTCCGTTTTTCGGCTAAGTCAACAAACGCATCGCTAATTGCGAGTCCATGGTTTTCTAATAACTTATCGAATCCACGTTCGTTTGCCTTCCTCATTAGACTATCGTAAATTGACTTTTGAAGTGCAGGCATCTTTTCGTATTATGCATTCTCCTCAGTTCTGGGTGGGTCTTTTTTCTTTTTCACGCCATTTCAGCAAAATGGCGTAAGTCCTCCTTACGCCATTTTGCTGGTTGTAACCTCGTGGATCGAGAAGAGCATTCAGAATTTAAGTCATCATCGTCGTCTGTGCACTCATCAAAATTTCTGAAAAACGACATTTTCGCTACCCGAGTGTAACAGAAAAAGTCAGTACCAGAATAGCAATCACTAACCGCCTACGATACTGGGTTACTTATATCGATAAGATAGGAGCGTCAACAAAGTACGTACTACACGTTCTACGTCTTAGCTCAGAAATTTTGTAATTGATGATAATAATTACTGGGTACGTGTCAAATGCGTTGACAGTTAACTCAAAGAATATGTTATTGTTGTACATAGTATACGAAGAATATGTACATAAACTTTCTTTGGTTTACTGTCTCGTAGCTAAATGTGCCGTCGGCTGTCACGGAACCATAAGCTACAATGAACAAATGCTTTTTCTACTTCACACATTTGCGGAACTCACGAAGAAGCAGAATTCCGCACTACCAATATATATTCAGACCAGACATGAAATACATCACCAATGCCAATGCCAATGATTTGAAAATTTCGGAGTGCCTATGGTTCAAAACCATTTACCTCCACATCAGAATTACTAAAAGTGAGCAGAAATAGGAAAAATTTGGCATAAGTGATTTACTTGATGCTCAATAGAGGCTCGAGAAAGTTTAAGGATAGAGATGAGAAAATAAAAACTTAAGTATCATAATATTTTTTAATAAGTTTTTAGGTTTTTATAATTTTTTTTGTATTTAATATTTTATACTTTTTTGGTTTTTTATATCACCAATGCCAATGCCAATGCCAATGATTTAAAAATTTCGGAGTGCCTATGGTTCAAAACCATCTACCTCCACATCAGAATTACTAAAAGCGAGCAGAAATAGGAAAAATTTGGCATAAGTGATTTACTTGATGCACACTAGAGGGAGCCACAGGCTCGAGAAAGTTTAGGGATAGAGATGAGAAATAAAAAACTTAAGTATCATAATTTTTTATAAGTTTTTAGGTTTTTAAAACTTTTCTGTATTTTATATTTTATACTTTTTTGGTTTTTTATAATTTTTTATACACAGTACAAACACTAAAGCAAAAAGAGTTTACGATTAATAGGCTCATTGGCATGATATCACCAATAAGCATGCGTTTCAAAATCTTTAGGAGATTTTTCTTTTAATAAAGTGTTTGGTATATAACTAATTAGTTCAAGCTTTCAGTACTTTGCGTTGGAATTTTCATTTACTTTTCGAGAGGTAAACAACTAAGAAACATATAAAACGGCGAGTCTGCAACTCCGTCGATACATAGTGTGATTTTATTCCAATAACGGATTCTCATGATTTCACATACCTCAGGGGGCTCACTTTTGTGAGTACGGGTGTGGCAATCCCGAGGTACCCTAGCCCTTCAGGGGATCATCTTCTTGGTGAGACGGGTGTCGCGATACTGGAGCCCCAGTGATCTATCCTCTTTTCCGTCTCCTCTCCTCTTGGCTGGAAATTTCCCCTTCCCTTCTCCCTTGTGGTTTCTCTCTACGGAGTTTGGGGCTCGTCACGAGAGACTGGAGCAGACCTTGTCTCTAGTTCTCAGGTGGCGAGAAAACTGCCCACGTGTTTGCCGTGCGTGGAGACCCGTGTCGCTGGAAAGGAGGGTCCTGGTAGTTCAGGGGCGAGGTACTGTCCCCAACACACTGCTTTGGCCTCTGCTTCAGCTAAACGGGAGGCACCTTAGTCGTCCTCACGGGTGTCAATCGGCTGGTCACTAGTCCTTGTGTCAGTGGCTTGGGGTCAAGCTCTCGGGAGTACCTGCTTTCGGGAAAGCCGACTGTGGGGCTTCAGTTTGCGTATAGGTCCGGCTAGCCCTAACACAGGAATCTGTGTTCCCTTGTTGGGCTCCGTGGTGGGCGGGGCCGTCGGACCCGAATCATTTTTTCTTTCACTATGGCTTCTTCACATATATACCTAATTAAAGATTTCGAGGTCACTCCCGTCACTCAACCTAGTTCTGAAAGGTCTACTACTAAACCAGTAACTCAACCTAGTTCTGAAACGTCTACTGCTAAACCAGTCGCTCAACCTAGTTCTGAAACGTCTACTGCTAAACCAGCCACTCAACCTACTTCTGAAAAGTCTACTGCAAAAAAATTACGCACAGATACAAATGAAAAAAATCATAACAATAGCCCCCGTTTCCTAGTCATTTCTAGTCCTTCTGGCGAGCTGCATAAGATGTCTCCTTTCATAATAAATAAATATATTCATTCTTGTATTGGTGAGCCGAGAAATATAAAGCGTCTCCGCTCCGGAGACTTCCTTATTGATACAATCTCAGCCACCCAGTCTGCTTCTTTACTTCAAATAACTAAACTTGGGCAAGCGAATGTCACTGTAACAGCACATAAGACACTGAATTATTGTCGTGGCGTAATATCGGAATTCGACCTTCTGTATGTTCCTGAAGAAGAGATCGCTTCCGAGCTATCCGACCAAAATGTCTGCGGTGCTAGGCGGATCAAGATGCGTAAGGAAGGTAAGTTGATCGATACGAAACACGTGATCCTTACCTTCAACACGCCTGATCTGCCTAAGAATATTAAGGCTGGATATTTAAATTGTCCTGTAAGGCCTTATATTCCGAACCCTATGCGATGCTTCCAATGCCAGCGTTTCGGCCATTCTAAGACGTCTTGTCGTGGCAGCCTCACATGCGCCCGATGCTCACAGATTGGCCACGATACTGAAAATTGTACCGCTGCGCCTCTTTGTATAAATTGCAAGGGTGAGCACCCAGCATTTTCACGCCTCTGCCCAAAATGGAAATTGGAAAAAGAAGTGCAGACTGCAAAGGTTACGAGGAACATCTCATATGCCGAAGCCAGAAGATTAGTCCAAAGCACACAGCTACGACCAAATACATCTTACGCCAATGCTCTTAAAAGATCTCGCACAGTTGCTACCCAAACATCAGTTAGTATGCAGACGCCACCAAACAAAACTCAACAGACCACAAACAACAAGAAGAAAGAAAACCCAACGCATACAGTACAAAATAAAGAAATAGTAATTCAAAGCAAACCCAAAACTACCACACGAAAAGAAACAAATAAAAATAGAAGTTTCAGCAATAGCTCTCTTGATGGAATGGTTTCTGAATCTGCGGATTCAGACGGTATGGAAGTAGAAGAGGGTCTGGAAGTTCCCAAGCATCTACTTCCACGAAAAACCAAACACGAGCACAGAAAGAACAAAAACTATTCATAATGGCCACTCTCGTATCATGGAACTGTCGCGGTTTCCACCGAAATCTGCTCGACATCAAAGCTATAATCAATGTTCATCAACCTGTATGCTTCGCAATACAGGAAACAAATCTAAAACCGGAACAACAAGCAAAACTTCGGAGGTTTTCTTTCGTCAGGAAGGATAACCTTGCAGGTGAGCGTGCCAGTGGAGGTACAGGTCTCCTCACCTCATTGGACTACCCCTCAAGTTCTTTCCTTTGACGACACCCCTCCAAGTTGTCGCTACTCAAACAAATTTTGATATTGTTGTTACAGTCGTTTCTCTGTATTTGCCTCCAAATGAGCATATTGATCAGCAAGATTAAATGGTCTTTTAGAGCAGCTGCCTGAGCCTTTCATCATAATAGGAGATTTTAACGGCCATAGTCCGCTCTGGGGTAGTAAAGATACAAATTGCCGAGGAAGACAAATTGAGCAGATGATCGAAGATCATAGCCTTTGTCTCCTAAATAATGGGCAGGATACTTACTTCCATGAGCCTTCAAAGACATTCCATGCTCTCGACCTTGCCATCTGTTCACCATCTCTGTTGCCTTTTTGCACTTTTAATGTGGGAAAAGATCTTTACAACAGTGATCATCATCCCATTTTTGTGTCTCTTGCACGAAGAGGAGCAAATCCCATGACGAGACTCCCTCGGTTTATACTGGACAGGGCAGACTGGGAACTCTTCTCTTCCATTGCAGAGCTCAGAGATCAAATGGTAGAAAATGGGCATATCGAAGACGCTGTTGAAGCTGTTACTAATACTATTATTCAGGCAGCTATGCTCTCCATTCCTAGAACATCAGGAACACTACTAAAATATTCAAAACCATGGTGGAATCGCGACTGTCATGAAGCACTGAAAAAACAGAAAAAAGCATGGGGTATTTTTCGTAGATATCCTACTCTGTGAAACCTCATAGCCTTTAAAAGAGCCAAAGCAAATGCACGAAAAGTAAGAAGGCAGAGCCAGAGGGATTCCTGGATTTCATATGTGTCGTCAATAAAATCCTCCACGCCTAGTAAGCGGGTTTGGGAAAGAGTTCGAAAAGCATGCGGCATATATAAAGACCACTCACTTTCCTTTTTGGAAAAAGATGGCCGAGTGATTAGCTCCATAGAAGAAATTGCGAATACTATTGGTGAGACATTTGCTGCCGTTTCTTCCAGCAGAAACTGTACACCTGCATTTCTCTCTATGAAGGAGCACTCTGAAATAAATCCCATCGCATTCAACTCTTCCAAATCTGAGCCTTACAATAGAGCATTTACTATGGTGGAATTAAAGAGAGCTTTATTGCAGACACATAGGTCTTCTCCGGGTCTTGATGGCGTGAATTACGAAATGCTAAAGCATCTGTCCTATAAGTCACTGAATGCCCTTCACACTCTTTACAATAGGGTGTGGCAGGAGGGTACCTTTCCCAGTGCATGGAGGAGAGCTGTTGTCATTCCTATTACTAAGCCAGGGAATGATCCAAGGAATCCCTCCAACTATCGGCCAATTGCCCTTACGAGTTGCCTCTGCAAACTGTTTGAAAAGATGGTAAACAGCCGCCTAGTCTACTTCTTGGAAAAGAATAATATTATATCGCCTTATCAAAGCGGTTTTCGAAAGGTAAGAACAACCGTAGATAACATTCTCCTCTTAGAGACATCCATTCGAAAAGCATTTGTAAGAAGCAGCCACCATGTCTCGATATTCTTCGACATTGAAAAAGCATATGATAAGGCATGGAGATACGGTATACTCCGGGATCTTCACGAGAGTGGCTTGCGCGGCAACCTACCAATTTTCATTCAGAATTTCCTGAACGCTAGAACTTTTCAAGTAAGGATTGGCTCTGTTTTTTCGGATGTTTTTCAACATGAAGAGGGTGTGCCTCAAGGCTGTGTGCTCAGTGTAACCCTGTTTACTTTAAAAATAAATTCTGTACTAAAAGAACTTCCTCCCACCATCTTGGGATCACTATATGTAGATGATTTACAGATTAGCTGTCGAGGAGCAGACATGAGATACATAGAGAGGCAATTGCAGATGGCTCTGAACAAGGTCCAAGAATGGTCAGACAAACAGGGATTTACTTTTTCGAAACAGAAAACTGTGTGCGTACAACTTTGTAGGAAGCGAGGTCTCCATCCTGAACCTGAGTTATATCTAAATGGTACAATTATTCCAGTTGCGCCCGAAGTAAAATTTTTAGGAGTGACGTTCGACCAGAAATTGACTTTTTCATGTTTTAAACCTGAGAAAGAAGTGTCTAAACACTAAATATTTTAAAAGTGTTTGCGAACACCTCCTGGGGTGCAGAGCGTTGCTCTATGCTTCGCATTTACAGAGCGCTTATCCGCTCTAGACTGGACTATGGCTCAGTTGTTTATGGATCTGCTCGGTCATCTGTTTTGTTAAAACTGGATCCTGTTCACCATCAAGGTCTGCGGAAATAGTTCAGGAGCTTTCAGGACTTCTCCTGTACAGAGCCTATATGTTGACTCTAACGAACCATCACTTTATCTGAGGCGTGAGCAACTGTCCCTTTTGCAATATTTTAATATTCTATCCAACCTGAACATCCCAATAAGCTGTGCTTACTCGATAATGAGTGTAACACATTATATGAAACACGTCCATCCTGTGTTCCTACTTTCCTTTAAGAGTTCGCCCTGTCATTGAGGAACTTTCCCTCTCTGATATGTGCCCTCAAGCAGTACAGAATTTTGAAATTCCACCTTTGGAAAATGCACGTATCCAGCTTCTCGATATTTTCAAAAATCACGTAAAGGCGAGCACTAACGAGATCGTTTACAGACAACTCTTCGCTGAGCACAGGCACAAATATAGCAGTTATCATCCGATATACACAGATGGATCAAAGTCAAATGATCATGTCGGGATGGCTTTTGTATTTCAAGATTACATTGAGGGCCGATGCCTGCACCATGCTTTCTCAGTCCTAACATCTGAACTAACTGCAATATATTACGGTCTTTTGTACATCTCAAAGCTCTGCCACAAAAAGTTCATAGTTTATACAGACTCGTATAGTGCTCTTAAATCCTTGGAAGCTTTCCCTAACACGCAGAATCCTGTGGTAGTGGATGTTCTGAAAATTCATAGAAATTTAACAATTCGAGGATATGAAGTTCTGTATTGCTGGGTCCCTGGACATGCAGGAATAAAGGGAAATGAGCTTGCAGACATCGCAGCCAAATATGCTGTTGAACCGTCCCCTGGCCTTATTCCTTTTAGAGACATCTGCTGTGTAATCAAGGGGAAGATGCGGAAAAAATGGCAGCAAATTTGGGATGGTCAGCATCACAACAAGTTGAAAAACGTCAAGCCTAGAATTGAACATTGGGATTTTGCTGGAAATCGTAAGGAGGACGTTCTTTTGACTCGCCTCAGAATAGGTCACACTAGAGTCACACATAACTATCTTCTCAAAGCTGAAAATGAGCCTGTTTGTTTTAATTGTAATGTTTGTTTATCTGTTCGTCATATTTTAATTGAATGTCCATGTTTTAATAATCTTCGCCAGAAATATTTTAATAGCTGTGGCTTACCTCTCGACCGTTTAATCGGAAGAGATGTCAATTGTAATTTATTTTATTATTTAAAAGAAACTGGCTTTTATTACCAAATGTAATTTGTTTTGAAAACTCTGTCTTGAATTTTAATATGTGCTTTTAACTTGTGTTTATATGACTTCATCCTCTGGATTTGGTAAATTTATCTACTTGTTTTTATTTATTGAATTTTAATGACATCAATTGTAATCATCCCACCTTGTGTTTGGCGCGTCATAATCATCTCTGGTTTTGCGCCATAATCACTCACTCACTCACTCACTCACTCATGATTTCACAAATCATTCATGCGCTCTGAATTTCCTGATTATTCATATAGCATAGGAGTAGAAAGAACATCCTTTCTAATAAAACGTGTCTCGGTTCTCATCATTCCAAGATAACAACAACGGTAGGGCTTCTGTAAGACGGCGCCGATGCATTCCTTCTTTTTTTAATTTGAAAATGAAAACGTTTTCTTTCATATCCATGAAAGTTCAATCAGACATGCTATTTTGAAACGTTTTTTTTTACCACGTCTGCTGCTTTAATTATTATCTAAAACATTGAGAAACCTGAAATGTTACATAATAATATTCATTTACAGTAAAAATGATTTCAAAGTTTTACGTCGTAGCTTCAATTTCTGCAAAAATTACATTTGTATTCTCATGCTTAAAGCACTGAGCGCTAGCTAAACTGAAAGTGGATGCTTTCATTTTTATGAATCTCATACTAATGGGCATGTCTACCAATGCCAATCATTCTGAAAATATACATAAAACATTGCTCTGAATATCATTTCTTTTAAACAATCATCTTCATAGAAAACCAAATCTTTTTGAATGGTTGAAAATTGTCTTAGAAAGGGTATACTCTATTCGGTAAATTTCTTCAATTTAAATGATAAATCAGATATTGAAGGTGATATATATACATCAAAAGTCGCCAGTGGCATAACTAGAACATATGCCGCCCGGGGCGGACCCTGAGTTTGTCAGCTTGAGCAGTCTTTCAATTTGTCTCTCCTCTTCGTATAAGCAAATGACTGAATGTAAAACTAATGCACCAGGATGAGAGTTTAGTTGATATTTGCAATTTCCATGTTTTGAAGAAATAACAATATTATACTATTGTGTGTAGCTGTTGAAATCTCGTGGTGATTTCTTCAGATACTTGATCTACAAAAATTAATTAAATTAATTCCATACGGTGACTCAGAATCGTATTGTTCTTTATTTGCCTGAATGATCCATACGATTAACCTCGATCAAATATTATTTATCGTGAAAAGGGTGCTTCCCAATTGTGTCGTCCATCGCGGACCAGCCTTCTCAAGCTATGCTATTGTGTTTGACATCACATGAATTGAAGAAATGAAGATAACATTTTTGTATATAGTAATTAAAAGCCTTAAATAACTGTATAAGAAAAATACAAAGAAAATGGAAACAAATTATCTCAATAAAGATGTGTGTCTGTAAATTATAAGACATGTTAAATACATCGTAAATTTAAATTCTGATTTCTGCATTTCAGCTCTTTATTAGCTCCTGGAAGTAGGTCTTACTATATTTACTCAAACAGGAAATTTAAATTCAACTCTTTTCAGAATAGAAAACGTTTCTAAGCCATGTGCTAAAATACCTATGATAAGGATCTCGCTGACCAATTATCCATTGATATGCAACATAAAATCAACTTATGCACCATAAAGCCCAAAAATGGCAGTGTTGCAAATTATGCATTAGCTTCAAATGCTTATCAATATTAAAACTATTGTTAAGATCCATCAATGGCCCATGGTAATATTGCTGAACACAGCTAGATCAACTCCATTTCATATCCCTGCGAATGAGCTGTCTGTATGCGAGTTCCTCGTGGTTCCTCTCACGAAAACAATGTATGCGAACGTGTAAAAATACAACCAGGATCTCTTGTAGCGAGGCTAGTAACATTAGCAAAATTTGAGTAGTTTTTTATGAATGAAAAAAAAAATAATAATTAAAAATATGTGTAACATACGGTTTCGTATATGATCTTTTCTGGAAGTATAAATAAGAAAACTTGTTTGCAAAATTGTCATGAAATATCCCTAGGTGTCTAGAATTTTTATATTTCCATTTTTTTGGCAAACAGCTTTAGTTATTGCCTTGACGTCATCACAATTAGATAAATCTCCGATTTATGTACTGGAAACAATTTTTTTCTATGATCAACTTAGCGCATTAGCGCATGTTTTTTTTTTTTTTACATATTCTCGCACATAGCATTGACTATGTGTTCATGGGTATGCATGGATAATCCGCAAACCAGATAATGCGCACCTGGATAATCAAGAGAACAGTGTATTCATTTTAATAATTTTTTTCGTTGAATCGTGAATGCGATTTAAAGGATAGTTCTTATTAATCTGACCGATCATTTAACTCGTGAAACAAAATATAAATAATCCTTAAAAAATGAACTAAGATTTTTTTTTATCTTGCATATAGCCAATACTCAATAGTCTTTTAGTAATATAAGCTACCTCAGATTCCCTTTGTTTGATATTTTATGTAGAATAATTTAACAGACCTTAAAAGGGAAGTATCGAAAAAGAATCTGAATCTGTCTTCTTTCGATCAGGCATTGATTTTCTAGAATCATTACCTGTAATTCCTTGTCGTGCCTATGGCCTTTTGCGTTGATTAGGTAGATAATGGTGTTTGAAAAACACCAACACCCAGTGGGGGGAGCAAAATATAAAGAATCATTCATTCTTCGCTGAGAAGCAATCACGTTTAAATGGCAAATGTTATGCGGTTGGTAAAAATGGCATAATCAATATGGCAATCAGGGGCGTAGCTAGAGGGGGCAAGAGAGGGCATCTTTCCCCGGGCGCAGAATTCAAGAGGCGCCAAACTGATGTTACGACATTTTAGAATTAAATGTTTTCCATCCTTGGCAAGCAGTAGGGGGCACAAAATCTTCAGTTGTCCCTGGGCGCTGAAAACCCTAGCTACGACTCTGATGGCCATCGCGAATTATTTATAGGTAAGTAGCAATTTTTATATAGGCGTATCAGCGCATAGTTGTAAAGGCAACCAGTCGTAGCGCCAATTATAAATAAGCAATGCGAAAATTGAAGTTCATATGGCATAAGGATAAGCAGTACAAGCAATTTAGAGTCAATTATAGAATTCAAAATCAAAACAAGCAAATAAAGCAATTGGATGGCAAAAAGTTCCGAAAGACTGGCAAAAGGTGTTGAGTGCGATCAACATGATAAGCATAATGTATTACATTCTTCTTATGCATATTCTCGATTCGCTTGCTGACTTTCGACCTTGTGGGACGTGTGTGTTCATCGCTCCGCGAGACCGAATTAGTTAAGCCATTTGAGTGCGTTCGCACCTTGTGTTTCTCTTTGGATGTGTTTTGCTATACTCCTATGTGATAGTGTTTAGTGATTCTCCCACAATGTGTGTTTGAAATGGAGGGAAATGAGTTTCCTCCATCCAATTCTACTTATGAAGACGGCGGATCGCTGCCACGTGACTGGATTAACAGCGGCTATAATGGAATACGGACACTCATTAGACTGCAACTTGGAATCTCAAGCACAGCTTCACTCCAGAGGATTTAGTTCGAGCTCTTCATGTTAAGGCCACTATTGAAACGGATCTTGAATCTTCATACACATAAGTAGTTTTCAGTCGTGAGACTTTTACTACTATATATCTCTTCGATTACTTCATGGGGAACTTCGGTGCAGATTTTATAAAAACTTCTACACCGAAGAATATAGCTCGCTCGGTTATGTAGAAGTTTTTTATAAAACCTTCTAAGCAATATATGATAAGCAAGCAATAATCTTTGAAACATGAGTTACTGAGAATCCAACAGTAGCACAGCTCAGAAGTTCTCAAGTTCAAAAAATTCTGCAAAGATAAATATTATACATAAAAGTAAACTGTGACATTTAAAAAATAAGAAAAATCTGGATTCTATGGAGAAGTTGAAAAAATATGTACAAGTCCCATTTGAAATTTTTCCTGGTTCGGTTGGGACCGAACCCATAATCTCCTGAAGCAAAAGTGTCGAGGTCTAGTCCACTCGGCTACGTCTTCATCTGATCAGTTGTGCGCTCAAGTGAACTTAAACAAAAAGTTCGAGCTCCTGTAAAACAAAATCTAGTTTTTCGTTCTCGTTAGTGACTTTGGTAAATTTGTGGTAGAGATCTTTAAGCTTGAATATTAGGGATTTAAATTCATCTAAATTTTTTACTTCGGAAATTTTCGTTTTTTCGTTTATTAGCTGTAACATTTGCATAAGTTTTCTTAACTGGATCTTTAGGTTTTTGTTGTTCTGGATTTTGTTTATAAAATTAGGAAAATCTTCTTTAATGGGAGTTTTCTGCTTTTGTAGGAATTTCTTGCTAGGATACTCTGGGCAATCAATACTTGTAGCGGTGTGAAAGCCACTACAAAGGACACATCTTGCTGTTATTTCTTTTTCCCTTTAATAGGGCACTGGAAAGATTGGTGATTTTCAAGACATCTGTCACATCGTGGATGGTTGTGGCATGCTCGCTGCGTGTGTCCATATCTCTGACAGTGGTAGCATTGTACCGGTCCTGGTCTTGTGTTATAACCGGCGATGCGAACTCGCATGTCACTGATGTGCGTAATGTTAAAAACTTATTTTTCTTGTGCAGTTCTCGGTGTTTCTAAATAAAAAAACTGGCAGCATCATGTGAATTCCGTCTTGCATTCATTGAATTTGGTGCAATTTTAAAACTGTGATTCCGTTTAAGTTTCTCTTTTATTTCTTCTATTGGTGTATGTACCGTTAATCCTTTGATCACTGACTTTCCTTGGTGAATTCTTTTTCTTGGTGAGGAGGAAGGTATGAAAGGGAATAGGGGCTTTCTCTAGGTACTCTAGCACTGTGCGGAAGTTATCTTCTGTGAAAAATTGAAATCTGATATTGTCTCCTTCGACTTTAGTTACAAGTTTTGCGATTTTAAATTCTCTTTGATATGTTTTCTTATTTTCGACCAAATAATATTTTTAAAATCTGTAATAACAATAGGTGGTATTTTGGTTTCTCTAAGATACGGGCTATTTGGTTTTTTCGGCATTTCAGCTTTTAGTGGCATATCAACATCTTCATTATTTGCATCTAGTATTTCTTCATTATTTAGTGAATCATATCGCGAGCAGCTGCTAATCGGTTGAGAATCATAGGAAAAGCCGCTATCTCTACGTGATCTTTTTGGGCGTTTTACAGTTGTCCAATCATGTGAGTTATTGCTAGTAGTTAGAGGTCAGAATTGAGAAATAATTTGATCTAAGTCTTGTTTAGGGATGAATGAATGTAATTTCTTTTCTTGAGTTTTTAGTTCCGCTTGCATAGATCGTCGTAATTCGACGCTTTCGCGCGTGGTCAGTAATTGCTGCACTTGATTTATGGTATCTTTTAATTCAGAGATATGTTGAATAATTTTTTGGGCATCGCTGTCAATATCTTTAGCAGGAGGCTTCCGCTTGTTAACGCATTTGCCTTTATTATCCACTGACATTTTGGAGGCTATCCGGCTAGTCACATATTCAAAATCATACTTATAAAAATGGTCAAGCAAGAGAGAGAGCAAAAAACAGAACCATCTCTATGAGCTCAACGGAAGTTAAAGCTCGAGGAGTTGCTGTTGCTCGCACGATGAAAATGGTCGATAATAATGCTGATCTTAAGAAGAAACTACAAGAGGATTTCAACAATTACTATGCCGTAACGGAAGGACTCTGCAGAATAATTCAAGGTAAGTGTGAGTTTTTCGATGCCAAAAATCCAAATGTTAATATCCTTGATACTGTTTTTTGTGCTGCAACGCAAAATCAAACAACTAACATTAATAGTATTTTCATTGATATTAACATACCGATAATTTTTTTATAAATAATTTTGTGTCCATTTTATTTCTGTATAAAAGTTCAGATATGTTTCAGTTTATTTAAATCAGCTCTGCTATATTTACAATATCACTCGAATCTTATTTTTATTTTCTGTTTGATAAATCGGTAGAACAGTATTTAGTATTTAAATATCCATCATTACGATGTAACATAGTACGTAATTATTCCTAAAATTCGAAATATTAGTTGTAAAAATTAATTTAACTTGACTTGAGTTTGAAATAAAACGCTGCGTACTACATAAATGAATCAGTCGGCTACGTCTACCGAGGAACGATCGCCTTCGATTGTGACGTCACAAATCGGTGGAGCAGGCCTGTAGATATCTAGTTGGCCTTGGTAGGATTTAATTATGTTTGTGATGTAGCCTGGAAGTCCCAGGTTGTGTAATTTGTATATGAGGGCATCCAGGCATACTCTATCGAAAGCCATTACATCTGCTTGAAGCTCGTGCAATATTACTTAGAAGCTGCAGTAAGAAAAAAAATGTAAACAAAAACATTGGAGTCAAAATATTGTTCACATTGTGATTGATCTTTATACGTCACTTTACAATAGTTTTCACTTTTGGATCATAATTTCTTATTTCTTTAACAGTTTCCTATCGGTATTTTTTCATGTATTCTAAAAAGTTACGTGCAGTTATTTATAGTTATTATAATTTGATGCCTTTTCTTAGCTAAGCTCGATTTTTCGCCCTGCGGCCAGAAAGACGTAATGGGCGCTAAACAATATGTTTTGCGTCGGCCTCTGTCTTGTTTTTTTTTTTTTTTTTTAAAGGAGTGAATGAAGAGATTTGATGACAAATTAATACTAAATGTCCTTTTCTGCTGGAAATACTTTATATAATGTTCATGGTGAAATCTGTAATACCTTTGGCAGGTTTAAGTATGTAAGTTCTTCAAATTGTTAAGAATTGCCTAACAACTCTAGAAAATCAAAGTAGTATGTAAGCTAAAAGCGTAAATTCATAATTAAAGTTTTATATAAACTTAGGTAAAAAAATCATATTTATGAGAACTGCGATGAGCTTCGTTTTCATAATATGTTCTGGAAATCATCGCACTCTGGATATGACTCAGTACTGTATATTTAGAAAGAATGTAATATATTTATTTGAACAAAATATTGAAAGATAGGGTAAAATTTCTATAAGCAAAAGCATTTTACTTCGTACAGAATGCGAACAACATCATGTAGTTAGTTACGTAATATCAAGACCATAATATTATAGCTATGTGTATAGTCCTTATCTAGAGATATGTAACCTATCATTTGACAAAAGAAATATTTTAAAGGATTTTCATGCATAACCAAACAGGAAAGAAGCCTTGTGTGTATGAGATATGTAATTCAGACATGTATGTGCTTATTCACACAGTACATAAATTTTATGTACCTATGTAACAGACCATTTACCCTAAAATGCAAGTTAAACATGCATAGTGAAGATAAACCTTATGAGGAATAAAGCAATTTTTTTCAACAAAAGATCCAGTTACACAAACATATGTGTATACACACAGGAGAAAAACCTCATGTGTGCAAGGAATGTAATAAGTTATTTATACAAAAGGATGAATTAAGCAACCATATGCTCATCCACACAACAAATTGACTTTGTATGTGAGGAGCGTAAGATGTGATTAAGAAATAAGTCATTTAAATCAACATACACTTATTTACACAGTAGAAAAACCTCATGAGTGTGAGGAATGTAAGTCATTTTAGAGGAAAACATGGTAAATGTGCATCTACTTCACTACACAGAAACTTTATGTGTGTGATGTATGTAAGAAGTCATTTGGACAAAAGAGTGCTTTAAACAAGCATATGCTTATTCACACAGGAGAGAAATGTCGTGTGAGGGTTATGCAACAAGTCACATACCAAAAAAACGCAATTTAAACATTCATATGCTTGCTCACACAGGAGAGAAACCTCATGTGTGTGAGGTATGTAACAAGTCATTTAGACAAAAATGTGAATTAAACAGGCATGTGCGTATTCACACAGGTGAGAGACCTTATATGTGTGAGGTATGTAAAAGGACCTTTAAACAAAAGGGTACTGTAAACAAGCATATGCTTGTTCACACAGGAGAAAAACGTTATGTGTGTGAGTTATGTAACAAGTCGTATGTACAAAAGTGTGGTTTAAAAGTTCATTTGCTTGCTCACACAGGAGAAAAACCTCATAAGTGTGAGGTCTGTAACAAATCATATAGACAAAAATGTGATTTAAATAAGCATATGTTTATTCACACAGGAGAGAAACCACATGTGTGTAAGGTATGTAATGCATCATATGCACAAAAAGGTTATTTAAACCAGCATATGCTTATTCACATAGAAGGGAAACATCATGTGTGTGAGTTATGTAACAAGTCATATAGACAAAAAGGTGCTTTAAACAAGCATTTGCTTATTCACACAGGAGAGAGACCTCATGTTTGTGACATGTGTAATAAGTCATTTAGACATAAAAAACATTTAGACAATCATATGTTTATTCACTCAGTAGAAAAACCTCATGTGTGTGAAATATGTAGTATGTCATTTGGGCAAAAGAGATATTTATATAAGCATATGCTTATTCACGAGGAAGAGAAACCTTATGTGTGTGAAGTATGTAACAAATCCTTTAATGGAAAAGCTGAATTAAATAATCATATGCTTTTGCATACTGGAGAGAAACCTCATATGTGTGAGATATGTAATAAATTCTTCAGACTAAAGAGATATTTAAATAAGCATATGCTTATTCACACAGGAGAGAAATCTTATGTGTGTGAGTTATGTAACAAGTCATTTAGACAAAAAGGTGGTTTAAACTTCCATTTGCTTGGTCACACAGGAGAGAAACCTCATGTGTGTGAAGTATGTAACAAATCATTTAGACGAAAAATCGATTTACATTATCACATGCTTATTCATACTGGAGAGAAACCTCATATGTGTGAGATATGTAACAAATTTTTCAGACTGAAGAAGTATTTAAGTGAGCATATTGTAATTCACAGACGAGAGAAAACGCAAACCTGACATATAAAAATTCATTTGTGGTAAAGGGTAGTTTAAATGCCCATACATGTATCGACATCAGGAGAGAAACCTCTTGTGTGAAGTATGCAAGAAATAATTTGGCTAGAGGAAGAATTTGAAGGAACATGTTTATTTACATAAAATAGAAGCTTTTGAGTTGAAGCCTTGTGTGTATGAGATATGTAATCATTCATTTAAATGAAAATTCATTTAAATTAACAAGCACCTTTACATATTGTGTCCATTTAAGAGCTTTTTCCTTGTATGTAACTTGTAATTTTATCTAAATTTAATTCATCATTTATTAACTTCTATAAGAGAAAAACTTCTTGTATGCAGTATACATCGCAATCCACATGGTTTACACCGCAAGATTCTTTTAAAGAAATGCGAACTTTAAGCAACATTTCCTTATCCATGATATTAAACAAGTTTTCTGATGAAAGAGGGAAGGAAAGTTGAAAAGTTTTGAGACAGATTCAGTTATTCAGAATGAGATGAATGTGTGGTTCTCACATTGCTCTCATTCCTGAACATGAGTCCTTCATACTGAATTGCACTTTGCTTATGATGTTGTTAAAAGTTTGAATTTTTAAATATTAAATGTAGTTGTAAAATTTTAATACAGTGGAACCTCGAGATACGAGTTTAATTTTTTCCAGCATTGAACTTGCATAGTGAATTTTTTGTATCTAGAATCAAACCTCCCCATTGAAAATAATGGAAATCCAGCTAATCCTTTCAGCACCCCCAAAATCTCATTACCATCTCATCTTCAGTCAACGTACCTGGTGTTTTTCGGAGGAGGTCCATCTAAAGATTCCGAGCCTTAGCGCAAATTATAGCTTCTGACACCAAATCTCCTTTTAACTGCTTCTCGTTAATCCACACCAACAACAGTTTCTTAATATCTTCTAGGAGGTTTGCATGGTGCTTGGATGTAATAGTAATTCCTTTGGCCACATGAAGTTTCTTAATTTCTTCCTTCTTCTTCAGAATAGTGCAGATTGTCGATGTTGAATGGTCGTAAGTCTGCGAATTCCATCACTCCTAACCCACACTTATGTTTATCTATGATTTCTTTCTTAATTTCACAGCCATGGCTTCCTTTTTCTATTTTGCAGCACTAGTTGAGGTAACAATCTTCTTGGGAGGCATGGTGAAATAAAAATATTTTCACATTAAAAGTAAAATATTCATTAAAGTTTTGCAAAATATGAAACAAAAAATAAAATTCCAAATTTGGGCTTCCACATTCCCATATTTGGGTGGAAACATATGTTATTCAAAATTGGATGGCTCTAGGTATCTTTGTTTTATCACAGCGCAAGAAGCATACATACATTTATGAAGATTCTTCATTATTTAAATATAATACAGGGTGATAATGCTTGTTAGCAAAAATTCGAAAAGTGAATAGGACATTTATAATGAACCAAGGCAAAATGCCAAAACGAAAATAATAGTCCTCCAGGGCAAATTGCCCCTTTGGACTAAAAACAACTCGTAAGCGTACAAGCGCGTAGATCAAAGAACTCTGAGTGATCTGACGAGAGGATTCCTCAAGACGAGCCGGATCGGGAAGCTCGCCACGCATACCAACACCCTGGCTTGTTACTCGAGTCAGTGCTTGTATTTAGAGACGAATTTTTCACTCGTGCTTTCCTCATAATCTTTGAATTTCTCATATATATAGGTGCTCGTATCTCGAGGTTCCACTGTAGCTTCTTACACTTTAGAAAATTAATTGGTAGTATAAACAGAATGTATAGTTGACTGAATACAAGTTAATGATTGCATCTGATGTTTCTAAAATCGTTTTGTCATTTTAAGTGTTTGATATACCAATTAAATTTAATTACAGAATAATTAAAACAGAAATTCCAGACATGAAATATAATACATTTTCCTATGTGAAATATATTGTAGTATTTTACAGTATTTTTTTTCCTCAGTAAAGTCACTTAGCATCTTCATTTATAAAAGAAAACCATATAAATACTTTTATTTTAAAATTTCAAATTCCAGTTGATAAATCTGTAATTCAAATCAAAGAGAAAATATCTTGCATAACAAAATTAAGTTATAATAGCATAGACAGAAAATACTTAAAGGCCAAAAAAAGTACAGTACGAGGTTTGAGATCCAGACTAGATGATTCCACTTTTGGGATTTTTTCAAATTATAAATCATCAATTTAAATCTTTTAAAATGACACGTAGAAATTAAAAATTTAAACTATGAAATAAGGAAACCTTTGTGACCTTATGGGAAGAATCAGAATTTACAAAGAAAGCTCAGTATTTATTTCTTTGCTTTATTAAACATTTCATTCAATGTAAATTATTTAATTTACTTTGTTTTTTTGTGCTAATACTTTATCTTTAATTTCACCAATCTTTTTTAACAACATGTCTGTGACTATCGGTGGTGATTTTTCTGGATTTAGAACTATATTACAGGTTTTGCTGCCTATTAGTTGATTGATGATTGGGACATTGCCATTGCAATGAAAAACTTGGTAATAAATGAGGGTAATATAAATATTTATTTATTACCCCTTCTCTACAAATTCCAGTAATTTGAAAATTTCACTTTTTGTTTGCAATATCCAAAATTCTTAAAATTTGTAGCTATCGTCATGAAACTTGGCTAGTGTCTGCTATACTCTATTTGCAATATATCATGAGATTGGCGATGTGTTGTTCTGTTAAATTTTCTATTGCACGCTGAGGAAGTTAGGCTAGAATTACATTAGTTTAGTTATTTATGCCTATCTCCTGCATATGATTAAGGACTATCTGAGTCTCAAATAAATACATTCCCACATACACGTAAAGCTTGACCAGAACTAGTGCTAGACATTTTGCGATCCAGTGCACTATTTGCGGGTCCAAAATTCTGCTGCCGCCTCCCTAAATTCTAAAAATTTTGCCACCCCCAAATGTTACATCCCACTGCTAAATTATAAAGATTTTGCCTCAGTGTTTTTCCAAGTACTAAAAATTCTCCCCAAGTGTCGCAGCATAAACTCTGAAATGGATACTGGGCTTACATTAATAGCAAATCAATCTCAATTCATACAGCTCAAAATGTAATCTTTCCACCTATAAGTATCATTTACAAAATCTGTTTCGGTACTTAGGTATTAATGCAACTACCTTAGTAGAAGTCGCCAAATTTTTAAAATGTACTAAATTCTGGCAACCATACTCATAAGATTAGCCCTTTTTTCTTATGTCATTATACAGTTGACTTTCCAATGCCATACTCCTCTCATAATTTTGAGACGGATATGCCTTTATCCATGTTTTTCAATTCCACTTTTTGTTTAATGGACATCGAAACATGGTTTCACTTTGTAGATTCTTTGGCAGCTCCAGAATTGGAAACTTTTTTCGACGTATGGAAAGTTCAAGCTTAGTTTTTATAAAATTGCCATAATAATAACAATCTGCAAAAAATATTAAGCTGGATCAAACTCAAAGATTAGGGAGCAGCGCAGTCCGCTATATTGAAATGAAATGCCTTAGAATGAGTAAAGATAATTTTAGCCTAGTTTTAGTAGCATCTGTTATAAATTATTGGCTGTGTATCACAAGATTGGCGACGAAAGCCAAGTTGTTTCGCTAAATTTTAGCTTGCTCCTATTACGTACTGAATTAAGCCTGAATTGTATTAGTTTAGTTATTTACTATACCTATGTTTATTTCTTGCACATGCTTAAAACTAATTTGAGTCCTGAATAAATAAACTCCCACATATACTTAACGCTTTATCTAGGACCGGCACTAAATACCACCTGGTGCAGTCTGTACGGATTCTAAATTCTGCTACAAAGCGCCTTCATAAGTTCTAAATTTTCACCGAACCTAAACTCTGCATCCCAGTGCTTTCTCTAAATCATAAAAAACTTCTCATCCCTTAATTTTGCCGCTCGGTGCTTCCCAAAATTTCGTCTTCCCTAAATTCTGCCGTCCGGTGCCGACATATTTTGACCCCGCTTCTGAGTTTATGGTGAATAACATATCAGTTGTTCTTAATTAAAATGGCACTAAATGTAATCTTTTGGCATATGAGTTTCATTAACAAAATCTATTTTTAGCATATGAAAAAAAAAATTGTTGAATTTTTCCTCATCGGCATTTCTTAGAGCATTTAAAAATCTATAATCATCGCCAAGCATAAAGTTAGCATACAAGGTTGCCATACTCTTGTTATTCAATTGCTAATATAAAAAAAAAGTTTAGACATCACTGCATCACTTATTACTGAAGCTGTCACGTATTAAGATTGTCAGAGATATAAAATAGGTGAATGTTTCGGTTTGAGATGTATGCCAAGCAGATACAGTCAAAAGTCGTTAATTCGGAATGATCTATAATCCGGACCTCAAAGCTAAAAACTTTCTGCGCATGCGCCGCGTTGACACATGCACATAGGCATTTACACATGCGCGTAAGACCTTTTACGACTGCGCATATGAGTGTGCAGAATACGTTTTCGCGTGCGCGCTTTATGTATAACGGATGGTATAAGCTAAAATTATCTAATTATCGATTTCAGTTAATGTTGATGATTGCATTGTTCCTTAATTTTCGAATTGGATCCGGCTTATTATTTTTTGCAGACTTTAAGAGCAATACTATAAAAGTAAACTTGAACTTTCGATTATGTCAAATAGAATTTCCGATTCTGGAGCTCCCAAAGGATCGTGCAAAATGAAAGTATGTTTCGATGTTCATCAAACAAAAAGTGGAATTGTTACAAAAAAATAAGCTGATAAAGAAATGAAGAATGTGACAGAGAGGTTAGTGAAAACGAAAAAAATTTCGATTGACAAGTTAGCCGGTATTCTCGGCACAGCAATTAACGGGACTTGAACAACGGAACTTTGTAACTGAACAAGAAATTATGTCCGTTTATTGAATTAAAGAGAAAGTATTATCACATAAAACGAAACAACTTACATTGAAAGAAATGTTTAATAAAGTAAACAAATAAATATTCAGCTTCTTTTTTTGTAAATTTTGATACCCTTTAGATCATAATTGTTCTTTTTTTCCTAAAATACGGTTTCATATTTTTAATTTTTTTGTGCATGCCATCTTACGAGATTTAAACTGATGATGTATAATCCGTAATCGCCGAAGTCCCGACGAGTCCGGATTAACGACTTTTGACTGTACTCAGCTATGGTGCCAAATTATTAATTTCACAAGTTTATGCTTATATGATTGTTTTTCCATAGCAAGGTATTTTATTTAATGCCTAAGTGAAATTAAGAATCGGAATTTTAAGTGAAAATCTTCAATATTAAAAATTAAAATCTTCACATGTTTTATTATGCAAGGAAAAATCAAATTTGCATGCTTAAAGCATACCCAAAAAAATGTTTGTGGCTTTGATGTCCGGATTTTAGATCATTCCGGGTAATGGACGTCCGGATTTCAGATTTTGTACTGTATAATAAATAATGATTCTCCAGGTTGGCGTCAGAGCAACGATGTATCTATGTGAAATGTTTCGGTTTGAGATGTGTGCCAAAGCAGATACGGAGGAAAATTACTGATCGTACAAATTTATGCTAAAATGATTATTTCTTCAATAACAAGGTATATTATTTAGTATCAAAGTGAAATTAAGAATCGGGTCTCTCCAGATGTCTTATTATGCCGAAGGGGGGGAATCAAATGCGCATGCGTAAAGGCTACGAAGAAAATGTTGGTCGTGGTTTTGAGGTCCGGATTTTAGATCATTCCGAATAATGGACGACCGGATTTCAAACTCTGTATTGTATAAGTTAGCATTAGAATTATTTTAATTTTTGAATTGAATATTATGTTGTTGAATTTGAATTAAAAGTTAATGAATTGTTGAAATCTCACTTCTTGGGTATTGTGATAAAACAGTATAAATAAAGGTTTTGCTAAAAGTATTAAATGAATCCTTATGTAATGTATAAAATAATATCCTTATGTAAGTTACACTGTATGTCAAATATTGATCTGCTTATAGAATAGCATTTCAGTTTTGCAACTTGGTAAGTATATTCCTCATTCCCTCAAGTACATTTCATTTAAGGTATCGTAAAAGCTAATTTTATTATAGAATTATAAATTTTGTGTTATCTTAAAATCCTGAGAAGGATATGTTGAAAAATGTTGTGTATATTTGATAGTTTCTCCGTTCATTTGTTTATTTCCGGAAGAAATATTAGTTTTATTTAATTAATAATTCTTGAATTATCTACAAAAATGAAAAGGTATCTGTAAAACTATTCTGAGAATCAATGGTTTTGGAAATGGTTGGAATAAATGAAGTAGAAGAGATACAGGAAAAACACATAGGGAGGCTGATCACACATTGTTTGGATGATTTTTGTTGTATTTAAACAAATATTTCACCTAAAATGTGTTTTAAATGTTCTTTTGATAACTCTTATTTTTCACTATCTTTTTCCGCCATAGTTTCCAAAAGAAGAAAGCTTTTTTGTAACATCGGAACAGATACTTTATTCCATTTCTCTTTACCAGCTTTCCGAGAAAGGTCGTAAGTCGAAGTTTGGATAATATGTTTTCGAAAAGTCTAGATGCACAAAAATCCATGAGAGATACATCAGGAAATTTTGTAGGGATATGAGTTAATGGTATAGCCTAGATACTCGTTTTTTTTTTTCTTCCCCCCTCCAGGAAATTAACAGTAGATTTTGAAATGTGGCTGCTTGCTTTGTCTTGATGTAGTTTTACTAATTGATGACGCTGTGGGTAGAGAGAATGTATTTCAAATTTAAAAACTGGGTATAAAATAGGTTTCTGATAACATATGAAGGTGATCTTAACACTTTTCTCCACTCTCTTTATTTTTAATTTTCCTTTAGATGAAAAACCAGCAGCAATCATAAAAAAAAAAAAAAGCTTTGTTTAGATTCTTTGAACCGTGTTTTAAGATTGTTTTCCCTCTTTGATGATCATGTATCTCTTTTTGTTGCAGTCATTTAAATGCTTCCAAGATTCATCTATCATGAAAACATTTTTTCATTTTTGTCTGGATAAATTTTTCTCATAAAGAATTCTGCATTTGGTGGTATGTCATGTTGAAAGACTGTGCACATTATGTTTTTTCGACTTTTCGAATCAGCATTAATCACTTTGTTTACAATTGACACGGAGAATTTTAATGATTTTTCAACTGTCCTTTGGCTTTGCGAACTTTCTTTTAACATAATCTTACCTTTGCAACATTCGAAATACTTCGCTTTTTCTTTTGATGCATTTGGAAAAATGTTTTCACTTGAAGCCGAACTCTGATGTTCTTTTCTCTTTCTTGTTGACAATATTACCTATCGTAGATTCAGATATAGAAAAACCATAGCTCTTTCACAGAGTTTTTTAATAACTAGATACGAATAACTTTCTTCACAATAAGCAGAAACACAGGTTCCCATCCACTGCTTCTCTTATAAGTGCTGTTTTGCATGAAAAAATATCTGTGCAGTAGCAGATGATAATTTGTACTTTCCAAAACTTAGTTTCTGTTAAAACAAAAATTTCTAAGCAGACACTTCACTTTTTTTTTTTTTTTTTTTTTTTTTTTTTTTTTTTTTTTTTTACAGCAAAGCAAAATTGTCAAAAAAGTGCCTCTGTACAAATATAGACTGGGGTGATGACTAGAAATAACAGAAAGAAGCCGATGCACAAGCTGTTATGAGAAATGTAACCAGAGAAATGGTAGGACATTAGTTCTAAAGGCAAAAGGTGAAAAAAATGCAGCCAATGTAATATTTTCTTATATTTTATACGTTTTACAGAAAGATACCGAACACAATACAGTCAAAAGTCTTTAATCCGGACTCGTCGGGACTTAGGCGATTCCGAATTATCGATTTTTCCGGATTATAGATCATCAGTTTAAATCTGGTAAGATGGCAGGCAGAAATTATAAAATTAAAAATATAAAACCGTAATTTATGAAATAATGAGCAATTATGACCTAAAGGGTATCAAAATTTACAAAAAAAAATGCTTAATATTTATTTGTTTACTTTATTAAACATTTCTTTCAACGCGCGCATGCGTAAAGCATACATTACGCATAGCCGAAATTAGAAAATTGCAACCAGAAAGCTATTTGATTTGTATTCGTGACATTTATAATGACGAGGAATTTGATTTAAATCATATCAAAGACGGAGCACATCGAGATGAAATACTGCATTTAGTAAGGAATTATAAGCCGAATAAAATAAAAACATCTGCTCTGAAGATAACGATAGTGCTGGCAGATCAACTTCCAGTTCATTGCACGCCACGACGTTCCCCCTCCCCCGCCGCGCAGAGCAGCGTGGAATTGATAAACAGATTTCGGAACGGTTAGATAAACAAAGGATATGCCTTTATCCAGCAATTCCACTTTTTGTTTGATGGACATCGAAACATACTTTCGTTTTGTAGATCCTTTGGGAGCTCCAGCATCGGAAATTCTATTTGACATAATCGAAAGTTCAAGCTTACTTTTATAAAATTGCTCTTACAGTCTGTAAAAAATAATAAGCCGGATCCAGTTCGAAGATTAAGGAACAATGCAATCATCAACATTAACTTAAATAGATAATTAGATAATTTTAGCTTATACCGTCCGTTATACATTAAAAGCGCACGCGCAAACGTATTCTGCGCTTGCGCACACACATATGCGTAGTCGTAAAGGTATTACGCGCACGCGTAAACGTCTATGCGCATGCGTCAACGCGGCACATGCGCAGAAAGTTTTTAGCTTTGAGGTCCGGATTATGGGTGTCCGAATTAACGACTTTTGACTGTAATAAATTAATTGAATGTTGAAGCAATTAATAAGACATAGTAAGTTTTGATTTAGTTAAATTCTATGGTGATTTCCTGTTATGTTTTTACCACCAATCCTCGAATTCCATATCACAGATTATGTTCTTACTGCATTAATATAAATATTAACAAGACATAGTGCACAATAAAAATTAAGCTTTATTTCGGAACTTCGCGCACACTGCCCGACAGCCTGCCTGTTTCGCTCTGCTCGCTACTCGTAAGAAACTTCTCCTCTAGGGTTGCCACACTTATCGGAGGGCGCAAGGCGCGCTCCTTATCGCCATCACCACAGAGTTTCCCCCCAGTTCCTTTAATGGCTATTCAAAGGAACGACATAGGTTATGAAATTATCTCAGAGTATCCGTGCTGTCGGGTATTTTTTTTATGATTACAAAATTAGAATATAAAATTAGAAAAGATCAAAATGCAATTCAATATATAACAAGGTATTGACACATATAATAAACATGAAATAACAAGAAATATGTTAAGATATGAATTTTAAAAAAGTGTTTTAAATTGTTATGTAAGAAGCAAGTTTCTTAGGGAAGTGAACATGTCTTCCCGATCTGGTGACAGTTTGTGTCTTAGAGAGTTCGTTTGCAGATTTATTCTGCTGAACTGTCTTTAAGTCTTTATTTGTTTTCAGTTCAGGCAAATTAGAGTCCGAAAGCAAATAGGCTGGTTTCACACGGTCTATAGACACAGTAGATTTCAGACCGTTAACATCAATTGTGAAAGTTTTGTCCGTTCTAGAAAGAACTTTATGCGGACCTGTATATGGTTGGCACAGAGGTGGCTTTACTCGATCGACACGTAAGTATACATGCGTACACGACTTTAAGGTAGCACTTACGTAACATTTTTCTTGGCAATGTGCAGATGTTGCTATTGGATTCAATTGTTGCATTCTATGCCTAAGATTCGTGATAAATTGTGTGTCATACGGAGATCTCTTAGATGACGTTATCATATCACTAGGCAGCTTGAGAGTTGTGCCGTACACCAGTTCAGCACAAGATGACTGTAGATCTTCCTTTACGGCTGTCCGAATACCAAGCATAACAACTGGTAGTGTTTCAGTCCAGTTATTGGTCTCGTGAGCCTTGAGAGAAGATTTTAAATGTCGATGAAATCGTTCAACAATGCCGTTTGACATTGGATGATAGGCTGTTGTTGTGATTCTGTTCGTACCCAAAATGCGCGTGAATTCTGCAAAAAGTGCGGATCTCATTTGAGAACCTTGGTCTGTTGTTATGATCGATGGGCAGCCAAAACGAGATATCCAACAGTTGAAGATGGCTCTGCAAATGGTTTCCGTTTTCATATCCGGGATGGGAATGGCTTCAGGCCATTTGGAGAATCTATCTATTAGAGTCAAAAGGTACACGTTGCCTTCTGATGGAGGTAACGGTCCGACGATATCCATATGGATTTCTGAAAAACGTGCATCAGGAAGAGAGAATGTGCCCAGTGGTGCTTTAGTATGCCTAGTAATTTTCGATTTTTGGCAAGATTCACAGGATTTCACCCAATTTTTGATATGACGTTTCATATCGGGCCATACATAACGAGAACAAATAAGCTTCGTAGTAGCTGCAATTCCTGGATGTGACAGATTATGCAGATGATTAAAGATGAGTCTGCGAAAGGAATTCGGAACAAATGGACGAGGAATGTCGGTTGATATGTCACAAAGAATATTACCATCAGAATATTGGCACGGTTTAAATTCCAGTTTCAAAGATGATGTGTTGTTTTTGAGAAGGTCTTGTACCTCCGGATCATGCCTTTGAGCTTCCGAAAATTTTTTAAAATCCAAAAATGGAGATTTTGTTATGGAATCAATTTCGATTCTTGAAAGAGCGTCAGCAACGACGTTTTTTGAACCTTGCACATGCCTAATATCAGTAGAGTACTGAGAAATAAAATCTAAATGGCGCAATTGTCGAGGTGAACATTTATGAGGGTTCTGTTTAAAAGCGTATATTAACGGTTTTTGATCCGTATAAATTATAAAATTTCTGCCCTCTAACATGTGTCGGAATTTCTTAATTGCAGAATAAATAGAAAATAATTCCCTATCGTACGCGGACCATTTCTGTTGACTTTTACTGAGTTTCATAGAGAAAAATGCTCTAGGTTCCCATGTTTGTTGAGACAACTGCATAAGTGTGCCGCCGATTGCGACGTCTGAGGCATCTACCCAGATGCTTAGCTGGGCTCCGGGAATAGGGTGTCTCAAAAGGGTAGCCTGAGCAATGGCATTTTTGGCAGCAATAAAGGCTTGTTCAGCATTCTCGTTCCAATTTAATTGTGGGGATGAATCCTGAACACGAGAACGAGATTTCTTTTTATTAATATAGCCTTCTAACAATTTTATTAAAGGAGAAAGAATATGTGCTGCTTTAGGTATGAAACATCTATAAAAGTTAAACATGCCTAAAAATCGGCCAAGCTGAGTGAGAGTGGTAGGTTGAGGAAAATCTAAAATACATATGACTTTGTCAGGAAGAGGTTCAATTCCGTTTTCACTAAGGTGAAAACCTAAGAAATCAATAGATGTTTGACCAAAGGTGCATTTTGAAACATTTATGCAAAGTCCATATTCCTGAAGTTTGGAAAATAAAGCTTTCAAATGCCTGCAATGTTCCTCAGAATCTTTAGAGGCTATGAGCAAGTCATCGACAAAAGCGTAAACGCCTTCTAAATCCCGCGTGACTTCATCTATAAAACGTTGAAAAGTCGCAGATGCATTGCATAAGCCGAATTGCATACGGATACTTTCGAATAAACCGAATGGTGTGCATATGGCGGTTTTGTGGATGTCGGCTGGGTTAATTGGTATTTGATGGTATGCCTTAATCAGGTCGACATGACTAAAAATTTTAGTACCGTGCAATGCAGCAGTAAAATCGGCTAAACATGGAATAGGGTATTTGTCTTTTATTGTTTGAGCGTTCAATGCTCGATAATCTCCTACAGGTCTCCATTCCAGACTTCCCTTTTTTGGAACCATGTGAAGTGGGGATGCATAATTGCTGCTCGAAGGTCTCAAATGCCCCAATTGCATCATAGTTTGAAATTCTTGTTTTGCTATTTTTAAGCGATCTGGAGCTAACCGACGAGGTTTTGCAACCACAGGTGGACCTTTAGTTATGATATAATGAACGGTGTTATGTTTAACAGGTTGGTTAGGATCTGGTAATCTAGTAACTGAAGGAAATTCTTTTAAAATTTTGTGATATGGTGTATCATTAAATACAGTTTTTGCTGAATAAATGCTTGCATTTTTCACGCAACCGACGGTTTTAAAATGCGTTTTTAAATCTTTGAGACATTTGTTTCTGAGATCAGGGACCAATTCAAAGAAATGGAGAAAATCTGCTCCAAGAATGGGTGTACTAACATTTGCTATAAGAAAAGTCCATGTAAACTGTCGTCTTAATTTGAAATCCAAAGAAAGTGTTTTTTGACCATAAACATGAATAGTAGAAGAATTAGCAGCGAAAAGTGTTTGTTGGGACGAATTCCGTTTTTGAGAATTATTTGCTGGAAGTAAGGACACGTCAGAGCCAGTATCGACCAAGAATGAAAGGTTTGTTCTACGGTCACGAACGAACAGGCGACGTGAAACTTGAGGCAAAGAATAAGTCGCCTCTATTCTTTGCTGGTTTCGTTTCCCTGCCATGAACAAGGTTTTGTACATTTGTCATCTCTACACTTTTTCCCGAAACGTCTATGATACCAGCAAACAGAATAATCTCTCCTTTTGGAATTGCTTCTTTCCTTAATGCGATCTCCGCGATTTGGCGAGCGACCACGAGAAAGAGAAATGCGATCAATACGTTTGTTTAATTTTTCTATTTGTTTAAATAATTTATCCTCAAGAGACTGATCGACTGTGCGAGAAACGGCACAAGTCCCTGGGGTTGGATTTACTTCTAAAATTCTGTCGGCAATTTCTGCAGCTTTATCTACAGTTAAATTGGAAACCGCTGCCAAAATAGACTGAACAGTCAAAGGCAAACGTTGAAGGAATAATTCTAACATTAAGTTATCAGGAACATTTAAAGATTCTGCTCGACGTTTCATATTTCTAAGCAAATCGGAAGGTTTTCGAGAACCTAATTCTTCTCCAGATAATAATTGGCGAATTTCTTGCTGAGAAGATTCTCCTGAACGATTTATTAACTCAGTTTTAAGCTTTGCATATGGATCAATAGGGTCTGGTTTCATAAGTAAATCCCGTACTAGTGATGCGATATCTGGAGGAAGATGAGAAACTACATAATTATATTTAGTAATGGATTCTGTGATAGGTTTGGGGGTGGCAAGAGCAAAAGTACTTTCACACATAATAAACCATAAAGATGGGTCTGATCGGTTATAAACCGGAATTTGGACGGCATGAACATCAGACATTGTGCAAGGTTTTTAAGCCAAAATAAAAGCAAAAATTTAACTAAAGAAAATGAAATTAAATGATAAGTAGAAAACAGAATTATAAAATGATCTATAATTACTACTCATCTGTGATTCGGAGGATGAAAACCGATGTAATCCATTACTTCTGGTTTGGAGATCTTGAGTGATGGCTTGTAGTCAAAACCGAAAGTGCTTGAGAACTGTTCATACGATTTAACACAGTCCGGGTTACCATTATGGTAATTTCCTGTTATGTTTTTACCACCAATCCTCGAATTCCATATCACAGATTATGTTCTTACTGCATTAATATAAATATTAACAAGACATAGTGCACAATAAAAATTAAGCTTTATTTCGGAACTTCGCGCACACTGCCCGACAGCCTGCCTGTTTCGCTCTGCTCGCTACTCGTAAGAAACTTCTCCTCTAGGGTTGCCACACTTATCGGAGGGCGCAAGGCGCGCTCCTTATCGCCATCACCACAATTCTAAATATAATCACAGACTCCTCTGATAGTAACGTCAAAAACGTCTAAGAAATCATTGACCAAGAGTGCACTTGATTATGTCTGTCATTAGTTTAAACCTTGGACACATTATAGGTGACGATATGAATTTGCCCAGCTCTATCTCATTTTGAAACAATGACCATGAGATAGATCCAATGATCAACTACCTCTCTTCCGTTCCCATTAACTCTTGAGGACTTCTTTTTCCATGCTGTATACCAGGGCTTAATTTATAAAATTAGAAGTGCTGGACCCCTATGGAAGACTGTGACGGAGGAAAGAAAAAATAAATAAATAGTTAAAATAGCTAATAATTAGATAATAAATTTAAATTAATTAATTTCATTAAATTAACTAATTAAATTAAGAAAAATGTAAAGATAAAGAGAAATTTAATAAGTTATTAAATTAATTTTGAATAGTTAAATAGGAAAAAAGTATCGGACCTCGTCTTATGTGAGGCATTGTCCGGAATTACAATTCCACTTAGATGCTAAGAAGCAGCTCAGCTAATCTCCGTCTGAGTTTAAACCCTGATTACACATTAAAATGTACTATTCCAAGGGATGACAAGTATCACTCTTTTTTTTTTCAGCACTCCAAGGAAAAAAGATAAAACGATTAAAGCTCCACTAAGGAGAAAAGTGAGAATTCTAGAAGGATTATGTGGGTATGGAAAGCAATTTAACTGAAAAGTGTAGCTTTGAAGATAAAGAGGGAAGAGTTCAAGACTACCTGATCGCGATGCCCTGTCGATATAATTCTAGCCGTCAAGCAGAAATTTTCCCTGATTACTTTTCCTGAATACAACGTGAGAATAAATATATAACTTCTCGGTACAAGTGGCAAGCTCCCGTTTGGTTACATCATTCAGAAAGTCTACAGATCTGCAGAAGGAAGTCACTAGCATGGAACGTCCACGACCAGGGTGTCACTTTTAGTTCTTTAAGGGAATACAAAATTTACCCGCTCTCATAAATTCATTGCATATCCTGGAGAATAAGCCTTTGACATATAATTGGAGGCTTTTCTTTCCTCAAAAGTCTCAATCTCTGTGCAAGGCTTGATTGCGATGGAAAGACAGGCTTGTATTCAGAAGTTAGAATGATTTTTAAGACATGTTTACTATTAAAACAAAATTTCTGTGTTAAAATTGTAGTTCACTTGCATTAAAAAAGTGCCTGAGCCCTTTTATTTACAGCTCCGGCTGAAATTATAATTTATCTCGAAAACTGAGAAGTACCGACGCAATTTAAGTTCTGCTGTATACACAAATGCCACAAAGTGAAGTGAAATTTAAATGCCACCAACTTGCACCCCTTTAATTCTCATTCTAAAATTTTCAAAATAAATACAGATTTATTGTATGAATACAGTGCATCAAAACAAAAATATATGTGGTACTTTTTTTTTTTTTTTTTTTGTTTGTTCTTCAAAAATCTCTTATGTGACTTCAATAATTTGAAAGAAAAAATGAAATTATATCTGAACAATGGTAAGTTCTGTATTTTTAGTAGAAAGCCCACTCAATCTCTAAACATTAAAAATTAATATTTGGAAATTTATTATTCCCAAATTATATGACTATAATAACTAAATCCTTTATGCCACTTCTCTTTTACAAAGGTCTTAAATTTACTCTCAGAAAGAACTAAGGGTAGTAAAAGAAAGCATGGATTTTCATTTTTCTAGAATGAAAAAGTGAAATTATCATTTAATATTTTTATTTAATGTAATGACTGCAAAAATGTACGCCTTAATTTTAAGAAAGTATACTGATCTAACGCAATTTTTTCAAAATGCTTTGATCATGTATGAAAAAAAAATGTTTGTTTATTGAATATATTAATTTTAATATTTTACGCTAACCATAAGACAATATAAACCTGAATTGCGAGTGCTGTGAGCAAACAGGCATAGAAATCATAGGAACAGTACACACTCAAGCAATGGTTAAGATACTACTAAATGATCCTCGTTCTTCTTTCTGCATAAAAGAATTGCATATCTTACTATCAGATCTTTGACAACTTAGGATACCTAACATAATCATTACTCAACTACCTGTAATTATAATGCACTTGTTGGCCTTTTAAATACTAATTAATAATATATATATTATTAATTAGACTATATATTTATTACATCAGTTTATATTTTAGTAATTTTAATTTGTTTAAATATAATTTGAAAGTTTTTTTTTTTTTTTTTCTTTCCTAATCCGAGAACCTTTTTCCATTTAAATTAATGGTAAATAGTCATTTGATATATACCAATTTGTTTATAAAATTGTTCAATGAAAGATTGCTTTCATTATGTATTAAAAAATCTGATTTTAATTAAAATTTGGAAATTGTTCTGCAATTATATCAACTTAACACTATTAATTAAAATAACTGCCATCATTTTTAACCTTTAAATTAGTGCATATTAATAGCACATAACCTAAAATAGTAACAATATGCCAAACTTATGGTGTATATAATCCTTGCTGTATAATAAGAGGGGAAAAAATATTAAAAACAAGTCTTAAAATATTTTCATGCTTTTAAAATGAGATCTATTTCTTGCAAGAGAGATAGCACATAAAATTGTCATTTTGCCAATGTAATTAATATTTAAACACTACAATTGTCAAATTACTTAGCTGATACATTAGAAATAATTCTTTCTTGCAGTAAATGCTTCTATATTGTAAATCTTATGTCGATTAAGAATTCTCTTAACCTGTTCAATGTCTATACGATTGCCATTAACTCCAATTTGCTGGCATGATAAATGCTTCTATATATTTTTTAACAATTTTCATAAAAATTAAAATTTGTAAGAAATAATTTCCAACATTTAGGATTGTGCAGTGTTCTGGTTTAAATGAGAAATCAACTAGGATTTGATAAAATAACATTTATTAACCAAGAAAAACAAGAAACAAGCATGAGACATACCTAGATATAAAATGGTTAAAAAAATTTCTGCATATAATTGTTCCAATCAACAACTGTATTGCATATTACAAAACTCAACTGAGGTCAGTCCATAGTATCAATGGTACATAAATTTTACAGCTCCAAGGAAATTTATATGCGATCCTTCAAACCAAGTCTGAGATCTGAGACTTTTTTTCTGAGCAAGATCCAAGATTGAAACATTATTTTGGTGTATCGTAATTGGTAAAACATATCATTTCAGGATTATTTTTATAAAATTTTCAGCTATGAGAAATCCCTTTTCTCTGTAGTAATTCCACTGCTTCCTCCTCGTTTTTTTTTTTTTTTTTTTTTTTTTTTAATCCCAAGCAACTTAGCTATTGAACAAGAATTTCTACCTATAGAATTAAAGAGAAAGTGTTTTCACAAAAAATTAAACAAGTTACATTGAAATAAATGCTTAAAAAAGCAAACAAATAAATACAGTCATAAGTCGTTAATCCGGACTCGTCGGGACTTCGGCGATTCCGGATTATCGATCATCAGTTTAAATCTGGTAAGATGGCATGCAGAAATTATAAAATTAAAAATATGAAACCGTAATTTATGAAATAAAGAACAATCATGATCTAAAGGGTATCAAAATTTACAAAAAAAAAAAAAAAAAAAGCTTATTATTTTTTTTAAATCCCAGGCAACTTAGCTATTGAACAAGAATTTCTATCTAAAGAATTAAAGAGAAAGTGTTTTCACAAAAAATTAAACAAGTTACATTGAAATAAATGCTTAAAAAAGCAAACAAATAAATACAGTCATAAGTCGTTAATCCGGACTCGTCGGGACTTCGGCTATTCCGGATTATCAATTTTTCCAAATTATAGATCATCAGTTTAAATCTGGTAGGATGGCATGCAGAAATTATAAAATTAAAAATATGAAACCGTAATTTATGAAATAAAGAACAATTATGATCTAAAAGGTACCAAAATTTACAAAAAAAAAAGTTATTATTTTTTTTGTTTACTTTATTAAACATTTCTTTCAATGTAAGTTGTTTAAGTTGCTTCGTTTTTTATGTGATAATACATTCTCTTTAATTCTATAAACAGACAATTTCTTGTTTAGTTACAAAGTTCCGCTGTTCAAGTCCTATAATTGCTGTGTCCAGAATACCGACTAATTTGTCAATCGAAATTTTTTCGTTTTCAATAACCTCTGTTACTTTCTTCGCTATCGGAAGCGAATTATAATGACGAGCAATTTGATTTAAATCATATCAAAGACAGAGTACATCGAGATGAAATACTACATTTAGTAAGGAATTATAAGCCAAATAAAATAAAAACATCTGCTCTGAAGATAAGGATAGTGCTGACAGAACAACTTCCAATTCATTGCGCGCCTCGGCGTTAAAGATAAACAAACGTTAAAGTTTAGATAAACAAAGGATATGCCTTTATCCATTTTTTGCAGCAATTCCACTTTTTGTTTAATGGACTTCGAAACATACTTTCGCTTTGTAGATCCTTTACATATTAGTAAATATATATCAGAAATTCTATTTGACATAATCGAAAGTTCAAGCTTACTTTTATAAAATTGCTCTAACAGTCTGCAAAAAATAATAAGCCGAATCCAATTCGAAGATTAAGGAACAACGCAATCTGCAACATTAACTGAATTAGATAATTTTAGCTTAGCTTATACCGTCCGTTATACATTAAACGCGCATTCGTAAACGTATTTTGCGCACGCGTATTCGCAGCCGTAAAGGTCTTATGCGCGTGCGTCAATGCGACGCATGCGCAGAAAGTTTGTAGCTTTGAGGTCCGGATTATGGGTGTCCGAATTAACGACTTTTGACTGTATTGAGCTTTTCTTTTTTGTACATTTTGATTTCGTTTAGGTCATACATACTTTGTTATTTCATTAATCACCATTTCATATTTTTAATTTTTTAATTAACATCTTACTGGATATAAACTTAAGATCTACTATGCAGCAAAATCCCAAATCTGAAATTGCCAATGTCATGAATATTCTAGATCTTTGACTTTGTACTATATCTCTAACAGCAGTCAGTATAAAGCCATGCTATACAGGATATAAAAAATTGCAGTTACAGTTTCTTTTTCAAGGATGTTCATGGTCTGAACAACATTTTGTTGTTTAGGAAATGCTGCTTAGCACAGCCAAAAACATGTCCAGCAGAAATTAAATTAAATCGATGGAACATCGTGCATAATTTTTTTTAATTTCTGTGGCATATGCTCAGAATGAGAATGTCAAACAGGGCCTGATAAATAGGTTCTGCATGCTTTCATAGAGGCCTGGGAAATAAAATACATCTTCTGTTTTGAAATGACATCGAAAGGAACAATTTCTAGATTTCATTACAAATGCTTTATATATTGCAGGCAAATGCACAAAGACTATGGTTAGTATTGGAAAAATGCACAACCCATGCTGTATGGCAAGTAAATTATATTTATTTAATGAGAATAAGAAAGTGTAATAAACAAATAAATAACACATGAATTTTTGTCTCAGTTCACTCATAAAACGAAGATGACTTAGCTGATCACTTTGTTGCTATCTTCATCAAGTTATCACATATTTTAACACTGTTTTTTGCAGTGCCCATATAACAGAAAAAGTACCTACATTTCTAATAACAGTTTTTAAATGAAACACTATCATTATGAGTTATAAAATATACTTTTTGTGTCTTATTAGAGCAAGTTATTAAATTATAAATTATAGAATTTTTTAAAGTTTGAAAACTAACAGTCTTTTAATGAAGAAAAAGTTTCAGAAATGATAATTACTGGGTCCAAATGTCAACTGTTCAGAAGCAAATAGGTTTCATGCGATTCTACTGAAAAGAGAAATGATAATTCATAAAATATTAATTATACAAATATTTGTCAATTTAATTGGAAATCTTTCACTTCAAAGCAGTCTTTCTCTAAATTTCAATACTTGGTGCTGCAAAGATAAATTCTTGAAACACTGAAATTAATGATCACATGTTATGTGAAAAATGAAATTGCAAAAGGTTAATAAATGTATTTAAATCTAGTATATTCTACTTTAGTTTCTTAGATTGCAGGTAAATAAAAAAAAGAGAGTTTCAAGTTGAAGTAAATCGAATTTAAATTATCAAAATGAGTAATATTTTTACCAGTAGTAATAATTCACAGTGTTATAAATAATTTTTTTAAATTTTGTAAATATTAATAGTATTATTAAAAAGCATGTATTTTTAAATCAGTCAATTTATACAAGTTATTTATGATTATAATTTAAAAGCTAAAATTAAATTATCGCAACGAGTAAATTTTGTACCAATGGTTAATAATACACAGAACGATTATCGTAACTGATGATTTCTATGAAAGATTCGAAAGGACGTTGGAATCCACTAGTAGTGGAGTGCTAAGCCATTGAACACTGGTAGTTCGGACCAGCTGTACGGGAGTTTTTGTGGTTTTCCTTACATATAATATGTTTCTGAGCCAGTTTCTCTAGAGTTCTTTACAGAGGCATCCTTCCTCTGCTAGCATGCATACATATTTACTTTTTATTCATAAATACTATCCTTTCCTCCTTAAATACAGATCTCTATAATTTGCTTTCCCTTTCGCAATAACTGTTGGGCAACAAAATTAAGCTTGTTTTGATAACGAAAAAAAAAAATGTTTTTAATTAAGAGTTAAATGAAACACTTTGAAAATCAATGCTATTTTTGTTATTTCTATGCTTCACATTGCAGTAGCTACTCACATCATTACTATAAGAAATCTTTACACGTCAATACTTTAAAGTTGTAATAATAATAATTGTAAATACCTTTCATTCTGAAATAATTTTTTAAACAGCATCTGAGTGATGTTTCTTAACAGATGAAATTAATTGATCTCTTAGAAAATTAATGTTTCTGAAGTGAAGAAGTGTCATAACTATAGGTTGAAAATATGGTCAATATATTTTTGAAATGCTGTTTAGTTTTGGGCAACATTTAAATAAACTAAATAATTATTGCACTAGATTTTTGCATCATATGATAAGTAAAATCTAGTAAGATGGCATGTAGAAATTATAAAATTAAAAATATGAAATCTTGATTTATGAAATAATGAAGCATTTATTATCTAAAGGGTATCAAAATTTACAAAAAAAAAAAAAAAAAACTTAATATTTGTTTGTTTACCTTATTAAACATTTCTTTCAATGTAAGTTGTTTAAGTTGCTTCGTTTTTTGTGCTAATACTTTCTCTTTAATTCTGTAAACAGATATAATCTCTTGTTCAGTTACATTGTTGATGTCCTGTAACTGCTGTGTCGAGAAATCCGACTAACTTGGCAATGGAAATTTTTTCGCTTTCAGTAACTTCTCTGTAACTTTCTTCACTATCGGTAGCGGCATTTTCTGTTTTTGTTTTAGAACTATACCACAGATTTCGCTATTCATTAATTGATTGATGATTGAGAAGCATTGTCATCACAATGCTGTATAATGAAAAGCTTCTTTTATATCATCTTCATTTATTACCGCTTCCCCGCATTTCTTTACAAAATGTGTTAATTGGAAAATTTCACCATTGTTTTGCGATATCCGAAAACTTTTAAAATTCACGGCTATCATCATCAATTTAGCTATCGATTACTATACATATTTGGATATACTTGTATCTATTTCTTGCACATGCTTAAGGCTTATCAGAGTTCTGAATAAATAAATTCCCACATATATTTAAGCCTTAATAACGGTCGACGATAGATATTTTACCGCCTGATGCAGTCAGTCTCTGTGGGTCCTAAATTCTGCGACCCGGTGCGGCCATACGAGCCCTGGCGCTTGTTCTGGGTTTATGTGAATAACAAATGAGTTATTCTTAATTCAAATAGCCCTAAATGTAATCTTTGGGTCTATGAGTATCATCGGCAAAATCTAATCCTGGTCTGAATCCTCGTCAACATTTTTTAGCGAATTTAACTTAAATCTGTAATCATCGCCAAGCGTAATGTCAGCATAAAAGGTTACGGTAACCCTTTATTATTCAATTACTAACATAAAAAAAAATATGTTTAGGCATCAATACATAAGTTGTCATGTGTTGATAAACATGCGGTGATGAAAGGAAAGTATAATAAATAATGATTCGTCAGGTTGGCGTCAGATGAACGATGTATCTATGTGGAATGTTACGGTTTGAAATGTGTGCCAAGCAGATACGCAGCGACGGAGCCAAATTACTGATCGTACAAATTTATGTAAAATGATTGTGTCTTCAATAACAAGGTATTTTATTTAGTGTCGAAGTGAAATTAAGAATCGGGATGTTTTATTATTTCGCGGAGGGCGGAATAAAATGCGCATGTGTAAAGTCTACGAAAAAACGTTATTGCTGGTTTTGATCATTCCGGATATTGGACGTCCGGATTTCGGACATTTTACTGTACACTATTTCATGTAGTGGATAATTAATCAGAGAAACCAAGTATAAGTTCCCTTATTTTAAGTAAACAGTTATTTTAAGTTTCGGATCTTTACTGTCACTTTTCCCTTCCGTTTTCCCACCAGAATGCAAACTTCGTTTGCGTATATTTGTAGAGTCATTAGGTCAACTGGAAGCAGAAAAGATGAAAAATATGCAACTGTTCATAGTTTGTCACTGTAAGAGTGGCAACCATCTGATTTTTGTTGTAGTTCTACGGATTTTGAAAATAAATCTAACGCTTTGGAATTTTATATGTAAAGTTATTTTATTTTAAGTTTATTAGAAGAAAGGAGAACGGGTAGTTCTTGCAAATCTCGAACAGCAACCGCCTTCACCGGGAATCGAACCACGGACCTCTGGAATACCGGCTCAGCGTGCTACCGTTACACCACGAAGGCACGCTAGGGAAGTGGAAGAAATACCTTATATACTCCCCTTTTTAGAGGGCGACTAGGGTTTTAGATGACTTAGTCGCCTAATCATGGGTACGGAGAATCATCATCCCCAACCCTTTTAGTTCGGGCGCCACTGTAGTGTCATTAGGATTTTTTTAGAGGCAGAAAAGATGAAAAATATGCATCCGCCTTCGCCGGGAATCGAACCACGGACCTCTGGAATACCGGCCCGGCGTGCTGAACCACTAGACCACGAAGAACGCTAGGAAAGTGGGAGAAATACCTTATATAGTTTAGGAGAGGTTTTTAGTTTGTAAAAGAAAACATGTTTTGCCATTCGAGGCCATGTTACTAGGTGGCTAGATAAGATACGGTTTACAGTCTTTGGTCTCGCATTATAATTGCTGATTGTTGAATTCCGTGCCGGTTAAATTTTGAGCCAACTTCGCATTAAACTGATTTGTGTAGCTTTTGGCTACTAGTTTATTTGAATTTAAATTTTACATTTGAACTCACTGTTACCTTAAGTTGTAGAAACATTAGGATTTTTTAAAGCATAAGACTTGAAAAATGAGCCATCCTCTCGCCGGGAATCGAACCACGGACCTCTGGAATACTCGCCGAGCATGCAGACCACTACACCACGAAGGCACGCTAAGAATCTAATGTAATCTGTGCAAGTATTGCCGGGATATCGTGCAGAGCACAACTTATCCGGCTCAATGAAAATGTACCAAAAGGCGCAAGTCGTGTACTCATCATGATAGCGTAGCCACAAGAAGGTCAAAAGTGTGTAAGAGAGGGGCGACCAATAGCCGCGAAGCTCGGAACCAACCAATTACAGACTATGGAGAGGCGAGCGATGATCAGACCGAGGAGCGAAGAAAATACAAGAACCCTTAAAAGCACGTAATACAATAAAGTGAAAACAAGCTACATGATATTTATAAAAGCGAGGAAAGAGAAATAAGCAATTTCAAATTGAATTAATATAAAATATAAAATAAAAGGACATTAAGAATTACAAATGAAGCACATAGTATTGAGATATAGTAAGTTAATGTGAGGCACAATTTGAAAGTTAAGTCGAAAGTTAGTGTCCCTGGTGAGGTGAGCTGCATATGGACGAGTATTTTTATCTTCAGCGAAGATTGTATAATCAAAACAATAGAAGTTTTGAAGGTGGGAGCAAGAGAGAGCTTTGCTAAAGAAGTTGTCATTCATGCGCTGTAAGTACTTGCCATCATATTCAATTTTAAGATCTTTGTGCAGAGTATTGTTGGAAACATAAAAATGCGCAATTGTGATTTTTCTTAGGAACTTGTTCTGCATTACTTGCAGTTTGAGAATATCATTCTCTGAATAGGCTGCCCAAAACGATGAAGCATAGATAAACACCGGGCGAATAATTGCAGTGTAAATATGCCTTTTCTTATAAAGGTCCAAGACGGTTGATAATTCCCGTAGTCCTGCTAATTTTCTTGATGTGGTCGGACCAAATGAGCTTTCTGTTAAAGACAATGCCTAGATATGTAACACTTTTAACCATTTGCATGCTTACATTAAAAAGCTGCTTTTGGCCTTTGCTAGTGTCCTAGTGTGAGTTCTTTTGATCAAAAGAAGTTGGGACTTCTGGGCATTTATTTCCATTCGCCATTTACACACCAGGTTTCAAGTTGTGGCATCAAGATTTGTAAGTTCTAAATGGCCTTTTCAGCATTCATGGACTTAGCTGCTAACGCGGTGTCATCCGCGTAGCAGCCGTAATTTATGTGATCTCTGAGAAGATCGGCCACATAAAAAAGATAAATTATAGGTCCCAAAATTGAACCCTGGGGCACGCCTGCATTGATATTTCTGTGACTTGAAAAATCTTTACCAACGGAGAAATAATAAAGATAATTCATTGTGCAATGCACTGACTGAAAACTTTCTGAAGGTACCAACTCATCATCTTCAAACACATCAATCTCAGGATTTTCAACACAATACCTTAAGTATATATTATGTAAAATGGCCACCAGATATGACCATTTTACAAATTTTGCTTTCTGAATACAATAGTGTTCCACCAGTATCGTGCAGTACCCTAAATCTTGATTTGATCTCTATAGCTGCACGAACTTTTCTGTGCTTCTCATTATAGAGATATTTCCGTGATAAAATGGGAATGTAATCCACTATCTCCCAAAGATATGCACGATGCGACAAAATACTATTTTAAAGAAATACTATTTTAAATACTAGCTTTTGTTTCAGTCCACTCCATATAAATGCATCATGAGTATTGCCTGGCCATTGTCCTATAGCATAGAGAACCCTCAGACCAGCATTCCATACCTAGAAAAACATAAATCCTCAGTCAAAAGAAAGTTTCATCTGAAATTTTAATACAGAGATTTTTAACATTAAATATAGTTGATATATTTATAAATCAGTCTTTTTAGGGAGTTTATTTTCCATTTTTAACAAAAATATGTCACTGTTTTTTCATTATTAAAAAATATGCAATAAAACGTTAAGACAAACACACACACACACACACAAAAAAAAAAAACATTACAGCTACCCTTTTTTCATTAAATTGTAGTAATTATAGTAAATAGGTGATTCTAAAATTTATTTAATATCTATACATCACTATAATTATAGTATAGATAGCTTTTTGTTATTATTATTTGAATCATAATGAAACATTCTTGCAGTAATTTGAAATGACTATAATATTATACTTATTATCATATATTTCTTACCTTTTCACCATTAATGGAAAATTAATTTTTCCGGTTAATGAAGACAAAACAAAAATTAATATCACCACACTCGCAACATCTGCGGTTTCATTTGTATGTAACCCAAAATAATTCTTGGTAAGCTAGGTAAAATCACATTTGTGGTTGCACTCCAGTTCTTTTACAGCTGGTCGAAAGAATTAACATCTACTGTGTGTGGAAATAGCGAACAAAACAGTAAGAAATTGGAACAATTACCTGAGGACAACTTGTATTCATAGCATTCTAAAATGAGCTTTTGGTAAAATTTGACCGAAAATAAAACAGTAGTAATGAACGAATGTTTTTTCACGAAGTGGGTCCAATACTTTCACAGCAGGGTTATTTCATGTATTCTGCAGAGAGACTGATGTATGGTTTGTTGTAACTGCTGTATACAAATGTCTGGCTCAGAATTCCACAGCAGTAATTAGCACAACTTTCATGGTTGATGGTATAATATGGAGGTACCAAAAATTAGTATTATCACAGTAACTGCAAGATGGCTTATATTTCTAAAACTAGTTTAACACATTTCATGCAGAAAGAAAATATTATCCAGTTTCATACTTAAATCAAGGTCACTGAAATGTGGTAAAAGCAATCTGCTTAAGAAAACAGATGCCCCTGTAGAGGACTTTCTATGGAAAACTGGCTTTCATTCCCATTATACATGGGCAAAACCAATGTCATGTAATATAATAATCTATTAGTACAGTAAATACATTTAATTTCTTTGTATTTATTTATGTCATGCTGCTTTTCGTGTAATTTAGTATGATAACCTTATAAGTTTATTTAATTCTGATCATGGTCTACGGAAGTAAGGTAAGGCACCTGTTATCGAGAATATCAAGTTATTAATAGTTATGTGAAAGTCTGCAATAACTTTTCATATAAGAGATTTACGAATGTGTATATAACTACATGCAAGATCTATAGAAAGTATCCAAAATTACCATGACATTAATCACACTGTACAAACAGGCAAGACATTATACATTAGGAGAAAATTAACTAATATTTTGGGGGATGAAATACTATTTTACACATGGGAAGCTGAGAAAAATTCGTGCTTTTTCCCCTACAGTTACAGAATATATATATATTGTTTCATAAGAATAAAAAGTAAAGTTAAATTTAAATAGCCCTCAGGGGCTCACTTTTGTGAGTACGGGTGTGGCAATCCCGAGGTACCCTAGCCCTTCGGGGGATCATCTTCTTGGTGAGACGGGTGTCACGATCCTGGAGCCCCAGTGATCTATCCTCTTTTCCGTCTCCTCTCCTCTTGGCTGGAACTTTTTCCCTTCCCTTCTCCCTTGTGGTTTCTCTCTACGGAGTTTGGGGCTCGTCACGAGAGGCTGGAACAGACCTTGTTTCTAGTTTTCGAGTGGCGAGAAAACTGCCCACGTGTTTGCCGTGCGTGGAGACCCGTGTCGCTGGAAAGGAGGGTCCTGGTAGTTGAGGGGCGAGGTACTGTCCCCAACACACTACTTTGGCCTCTGCTTCAGCTAAACGGGAAGCACCTTAGTCGTCCTCACGGGTGTCAATCGGCTGGTCACTAGTCCTTGTGTCAGTGGCTTGGGGTCAAGCTCTCGGGAGTACCTGCTTTCGGGAAAGCCGACTGTGGGGCTTCAGTTTGCGTATAGGTCCGGCTAGCCCTAACACAGGAATCTGTGTTCCCTTGTAGGGCTCGGTGGTGGGCGGGGCCGTCGGACCCGAATTTTTTCTCTTTTAAACATGGCTTCAATTTTCATACTAAAAAAACCTGACCCAAACGAAATTAAACAAGATATAGAAATAATTGAGAAACCTATTAGTAAGAAAACCCGTACTGATGTAAATGCAAAGGAAACTACTGAAAATCCGCGCTTCCTAGTTGTCTCTTGTCCTTCTGGTGAACTGCAAAAGATGTCTCCTTTTCTAGTAAGCAAATACATTAACTCATGCATAGGTCAGCCAAAGAATATTAAGCGTCTCCGTTCTGGAGACCTGCTTATAGATACTGTTTCGCCAACACAATCTGCTTCCCTTTTGTCACAAACCAAACTTGGAAATGTAGCTATAACTGTGTCAGCGCATAAAACTCTGAATTTTTGTAGAGGTGTTATCTCGGAAATCGACCTTCTCTCTGTTTCAGAAGAAGAGTTCCTTTCCGAGTTAGCTGACCAAAATGTCTGTGGCGCTAGGCGTAAGATCAAGATGCGTAAGGAAGGTCAGTTGATTGACACCAAACACGTGATCCTGACCTTCAAATCGCCTGATCTGCCTAAGAATATTAAGGCTGGATACCTCAATTGTCCTGTACGTCCATACATTCCAAACCCTATGCGATGTTTCCAGTGCCAGCGTTTTGGCCATTCCAAGATGTCCTGTCGTGGGACCCTGACGTGCGCTCGATGCTCGTCGGTTGGCCACGATAGCGAAAATTGCACCGCTGCAGCACTGTGTATAAATTGCCAGGGCAACCATCCAGCATTTTCTCGTTCCTGTCCGAAATGGAAATTAGAAAAGGATGTGCAGACCATAAAAGTTACCAGGAACATTTCGTATTCCGAAGCCAGAAGACAAGTTCAAAGCACACAGCCTATATCGAACAAATCATATGCCAATGCCGTGAAATCAACCCGCACAATAGCCACCCAAACTTCCATAAGTACACAGACTCCACCAAATAAAAACCAGCAGCCTGCAAGCAAGAACAAAGAAAATCCAACACATACCATACAAAATAAAGAAATAGCAATCCCGAGCAAACCCAAAACTGTGCCTCCAATAATAGAAACCAAAAATAGAAGTCCCAGCAATAGTTCTGCAAATAAAATTATTTCTGAATCTGCAGATTCAGACAGTATGGAAGTGGAAGACGGTCTAGAAGTTCCCGATCATCTGCTTCCGCGCAAAACTAAAAAGGAACACAGGAACAACAAACATCAATCATAATGGCCACCCTCGTCTCATGGAACTGTCGCGGTTTCCACCGAAATTTGCTCGACATCAAAGCCATAATCAATGCTTATCATCCTGTATGCTTCGCAATACAGGAAACAAATCTAAAACCAGAACAACAGGCAAAACTTCGGAGGTTTTCTTTCGTCAGGAAAGATAACATTGCAGGTGAACGTGCCAGTGGAGGTGTAGGTCTCCTCACCTCACTGGATTATCCCTCAAATGTGCTTTCTTTGACGACATCCCTCCAAGTTGTCGCTACTCAAACAAATTTTGATATTGTTGTTACAGTCGTTTCTCTGTATTTGCCTCCAAATGAGCATATTGATCAGCAAGATTTAAATGGTCTTTTAGAGCAGCTGCCTGAGCCTTTCATCATAATAGGAGATTTTAACGGCCATAGTCCGCTCTGGGGTAGTAAAGATACAAATTGCCGAGGGAGACAAATTGAGCAGATGATCGAAGATCATAGCCTTTGTCTCCTGAATAATGGGCAGGATACTTACTTCCATGAGCCTACAAAGACATTCCATGCTCTCGACCTTGCCATCTGTTCACCATCTCTGTTGCCATTTTGCACTTTTAGTGTCGGAAATGACCTGTACAACAGCGATCATTATCCTATTTTTGTGTCTCTTGCACGAAGAGAAGCAAATCCCATGACGAGACTCCCTCGTTTTATCCTGGACAGGGCAGACTGGGAACTCTTCTCTTCCATTGCAGAGCTCACACATCAAATGGTAGAAGGTGTGCATATCGATGACGCTGTTGAAGCTGTTACTAATACTATTATTCAGGCAGCTATGCTCTCCATTCCTAGAACATCAGGAAAACTACTAAAATATTCGAAACCGTGGTGGAATCGCGACTGTCATGAAGCACTGAAAAAACAGAAAAAAGCATGGGGTATTTTTCGTAGATATCCTACTCTGCGAAACCTCATAGCTTTTAAAAGAGCCAGAGCAAATGCACGGAAAGTAAGAAGGCAGAGCCAGAGGGATTCCTGGATTTCATATGTGTCCTCAATAACATCCTCTACGCCTAGTACGCGGGTTTGGGAAAGAGTTCGAAAAGCATGCGGAATGTATAAAGACCACTCACTTTCCTTTCTGGAAAAAGATGGCCGAGTGATTAGCTCCATAGAAGAAATTGCAAATACAATTGGTGAGACATTTGCTGCCGTTTCTTCCAGCCGAAATTACTCACCTGCATTTCTTTCTATCAAGCAACGCTCTGAAAAAAATCCCATCGCTTTCAACTCTTCCAACTTTGAGCCGTACAATAGAGACTTTACTATGGTTGAACTAAAGAGAGCTTTGTTGCAGACACATAGGTCTTGTCCGGGTCTGGATGGCGTGTATTATGAAATGCTAAAGCATCTGTCCTATAAGTCACTGAGTGCCCTTCTCACACTTTACAATAGAGTGTGGAAGGAGCGTACATTTCCCAGTGCATGGAGGAGAGCTATTGTCATTCCTATTGCGAAGCCAGGGAAAGACCCGAGGAATCCCTCGAACTATCGGCCAATTGCCCTTACCAGTTGTGTTTGCAAACTGTTTGAAAAGATGGTAAACAGCCGCCTAGTCTACTTCTTGGAAAAGAATAATATTATATCGCCTTATCAGAGCGGTTTTCGAAAGGGGAGAACGACCGTAGACAATATGCTTCTATTAGAGACATCTATTCGAAAAGCCTTTGTCAGAAGAAGTCACCTTGTCTCAATATTCTTCGACATTGAGAAAGCTTATGATAAGGCATGGAGATACGGTATACTCCGGGATCTTCACGAGAGTGGCTTGCGCGGCAACCTACCAATTTTCATACAGAATTTCTTGAACGCTAGAACTTTTCAAGTAAGGATTGGCTTTGTTTTTTCGGATGTTTTTCAACAGGAAGAGGGTGTGCCTCAAGGCTGTGTGCTTAGTGTAACCCTGTTTAGTTTAAAAATAAACTCTGTATTAAAAGAACTTCCTCCCACCATCTTGGGATCTCTATATGTTGATGATCTGCAGATTAGCTGTCGAGGAGCAGACATGAGATATGTAGAGCGGCAACTGCAGATGGCTCTGAATAAGATCCAAGAATGGTCAGACAAACAGGGATTTACATTTTCGAAACAGAAAACTGTGTGTGTTCACTTTTGTAGGAAGCGTGGTCTCCATCCTGAACCTGAGTTATATTTGAATGGTACAATTATTCCAGTTACGCCCGAAGTAAAATTTTTAGGAGTGACGTTCGACCGAAAATTGACTTTCCTTTCTCATGTTTTAAACCTGAGAAAGAAGTGTCTAAAAACACTAAATATTTTAAAAGTGTTGGCGAACACCTCCTGGGGTGCAGAGCGTTGCTCCATGCTTCGCATTTACAGAGCCCTTGTTCGCTCTAGACTGGACTATGGCTCAGTTGTTTATGGATCCGCTCGGTCATCAGTTTTGTTAAAACTCGATCCTGTTCACAATCAAGCTCTGCGGATTTGTTCAGGAGCTTTCAGGACTTCTCCTGTCCAGAGCCTGTATGTTGACTCTAACGAACCATCACTTTATCTGAGGCGTGAGCAATTGTCACTTTTGCAATATTTTAATATTCTATCACAACCTGAACATCCCAATAAGCTATGCTTACTTGATAATGAGTGTAATATATTATTTGAAACACGTCCATCCTCTATTCCTATCTTTCCTTTAAGACTTCGCCCTATCATTGAGGAACATTCCCTCTCTGATATGCCCCCCCAAGCAGTACAGAACTTTGAAATCCCACCTTGGGAAAATTCACGTATTCAGCTGCTTGATGTTTTCAAACATCACGTGAAGGCAAGCACTAACGAGATCGTTTACAGACAATTCTTTGCTGAGCACAGGCAGAAATATAGCAGTTATTATCCGATATACACAGATGGATCGAAGTCAAATGATCATGTCGGGACGGCTTTTGTATTTGAAGATTACATTGAGGGCAAATGCCTGCATCATGCTTGCTCAGTCATAACATCTGAACTAACTGCAATATATTATGGTCTTTTGTACATATCAAAGCTCTGCCATAGAAAGTTCATAGTTTATACAGACTCGTATAGTGCTCTTAAATCCTTGGAAGCTTTTCCCAACAATCAGAATCCTGTGGTTGTGGATGTTCTAAAAATTCATATAAATTTAACGATTCGAGGTTATGAAGTCCTGTACTGCTGGGTTCCTGGACATGCTGGAATAAAGGGAAATGAGCTTGCAGATATCGCAGCCAAATCTGCTGTTGAACTGTCCAGTCGCCTTATCCCTTTTAGAGATATCTGCAGTGTCATCAGAGGAAAGGTCCGAAAAAAATGGCAGCAAATTTGGGATGTTCAGCATCACAACAAGTTGAAAAACGTCAAGCCTAGAATTGAGCATTGGGATTTTTCTGGAAATCGTAAGGAGGACGTTCTTTTGACTCGCCTCAGAATTGGTCACACTAGAGTCACACATAACTATCTTCTCAAAGCTGAAAATGAGCCTGTTTGTTTTAATTGTAATGTTTGTTTATCTGTTCATCATATTTTAATTGAGTGTCCATGTTTTAATAATCTTCGCCAGAAATATTTTAATAGCTGTGACTTACCTCTCGACCGTTTAATCGGAAGAGAGGTCAATTGTAATTTATTTTACTATTTAAAAGAGATTGGCTTTTATTACCTAATGTAATTTGTTTTGAAGACTGTGTCTTGAATTTTAATATGTGCTTTTAACTTGTTTTTATATGACTTCATCCTGTGGATTTGGTACATTTATCTACTTGTTTTTATTCATTGAATTTTAATGACTTCAATTGTAATCATCCCATCTTGTGTTTGGCGCGTCATAATCATCTCTGGTTTTTGCGCCATAATCACTCACTCACTCACTCACTCACTAAATTTAAATAATTCTCATGCGCCATTGCTGCAAAGAATGAAATTTGAATTTAACAAATATTCTCTATTCATATAAAGTTAATTTAAATTATGAAATTTTAATTGCATACATATCAAAGATTAATTATTGCTGCGAACTAATTTACTATATCACTGAAATTCTGAGAGCATATGTAAATTAAATGCACGTATCTAAAACCATGAAAAAATATATAATATATAATATTCCAAAAAACTAATCCCAAATATATACATATATATATATATATATCTCAAACACAGGCATATGCATAATTTCTGTTAGAAAAACAATTTCTCCGAGATTACGTTTTAGACTAATTAAAACAATAAATTAATGGTGATATTATTACTGCATTCCAAAATTTCGCAGTAATTAACGATTTCGATCATTACTACGAAAAAAAAACGGGATGAAAAAGAAAGAATCCTGATACAATAACATTAAAAATTTGTGTGTTTACGTATAAAAATATATAATATTCTCAAATAGGTCATTTAAGCATAGTCTTTGATTCGGAAACATTTCCAGAAGTATTTCAGTTTTCATAATCTGAAGTAAAAACAAACCTGCTTTTGCAGAGAATATCCATTGGCAGTTGCCTTCAGAAAAGGTTTCAATTCATTGAAGCAAACCGATTTAATCTGAATCAACTGATGAATTCACGCTCCGACATTTCAAAAGCATTACGACTGTCTCTTAATTGCCAAGGAATTCGATCAGCATTTCTCCGATTTCTTTTAACGTCTGAGCAAAATCACTTCAGCCATCTTGTTTACAGTCGCTGTTAAGAGTTTGCGGTAGGTCAGGAGTAGCCGCAAAATTCCTCTATGGTAGTGACGTATTTTCAGTAGGCGTGTCCGAAAAGCGTTGCACTTGAATTCGGTTTTGCAATGCAAGTGCGATTACCATGACAAGCGTTGCACTTGAATTCGCCCCTAAGATACGAGCTATTTGGTTTTTTCAGCATTTCAGCTTTTAGTGGCATATCAACATCTTCATTATTTGCATCTAGTATTTCTTCATTATTTAGTGAATCATATCGCGAGCAGCTGCTAATCGGTTGAGAATCATAGGAAAAGCCGCTATGTCTACGTGATCTTTTTGGGCGTTTTACAGTTGTCGAATCTTGTGAGTTATTGCTAGTAGTTAGAGGTCAGAATTGAGAAATAATTTGATCTAAGTCTTGTTTAGGGATGAATGAATGTAATTTCTTTTCTTGAGTTTTTAGTTCCGCTTGCATAGATCGTCGTAATTCGACGCTTTCGCGCGTGGTCAGTAATTGCTGCACTTGATTTATGGTATCTTTTAATTCAGAGATATGTTGAATAATTTTTTGGGCATCGCTGTCAATATCTTTAGCAGGAGGCTTCCGCTTGTTAACGCATTTGCCTTTATTATCCACTGACATTTTGGTGGCTATCCGGCTAGTCACATATTCAAAATCATACTTATAAAAATGGTCAAGCAAGAGAGAGAGCAAAAAACAGAACCATCTCTATGAGCTCAACGGAAGTTAAAGCTCGAGGAGTTGCTGTTGCTCGCACGATGAAAATGGTCGATAATAATGCTGATCTTAAGAAGAAACTACAAGAGGATTTCAACAATTACTATGCCGTAACGGAAGGACTCTGCAGAATAATTCAAGGTAAGTGTGAGTTTTTCGATGCCAAAAATCCAAATGTTAATATCCTTGATACTGTTTTTTGTGCTGCAACGCAAAATCAAACAACTAACATTAATAGTATTTTCATTGATATTAACATACCGATAATTTTTTTATAAATAATTTTGTGTCCATTTTATTTCTGTATAAAAGTTCAGATATGTTTCAGTTTATTTAAATCAGCTCTACTATATTTACAATATCACTCGAATCTTATTTTTATTTTCTGTTTGATAAATCGGTAGAACAGTATTTAGTATTTAAATATCCATCATTACGATGTAACATAGTACGTAATTATTCCTAAAATTCGAAATATTAGTTGTAAAAATTAATTTAACTTGACTTGAGTTTGAAATAAAACGCTGCGTACTACATAAATGAATCAGTCGGCTACGTCTACCGAGGAACGATCGCCTTCGATTGTGACGTCACAAATCGGTGGAGCAGGCCTGTAGATATCTAGTTGGCCTTGGTAGGATTTAATTATGTTTGTGATGTAGCCTGGAAGTCCCAGGTTGTGTAATTTGTATATGAGGGCATCCAGGCATACTCTATCGAAAGCCATTACATCTGCTTGAAGCTCGTGCAATATTACTTAGAAGCTGCAGTAAGAAAAAAAATGTAAACAAAAACATTGGAGTCAAAATATTGTTCACATTGTGATTGATCTTTATACGTCACTTTACAATAGTTTTCACTTTTGGATCATAATTTCTTATTTCTTTAACAGTTTCCTATCGGTATTTTTTCATGTATTCTAAAAAGTTACGTGCAGTTATTTATAGTTATTATAATTTGATGCCTTTTCTTAGGGGCGAATTCAAGTGCAACGCTTGTCATGGTAATCGCACTTGCATTGCAAAACCGAATTCAAGTGCAACGCTTTTCGGACACGCCTACTGAAAATACGTCACTACCATAGAGGAATTTTGCGGCTACTCCTGACCTACCGCAAACTCTTAACAGCGACTGTAAACAAGATGGCTGAAGTGATTTTGCTCAGACGTTAAAAGAAATCGGAGAAATGCTGATCGAATTCCTTGGCAATTAAGAGACAGTCGTAATGCTTTTGAAATGTCGGAGCGTGAATTCATCAGTTGATTCAGATTAAATCGGTTTGTTTCAATGAATTGAAACCTTTTCTGAAGGCAACTGCCAATGGATATTCTCTGCAAAAGCAGGTTTGTTTTTACTTCAGATTATGAAAACTGAAATACTTCTGGAAATGTTTCCGAATCAAAGACTATGCTTAAATGACCTATTTGAGAATATTATATATTTTTATACGTAAACACACAAATTTTTAATGTTATTGTATCAGGATTCTTTCTTTTTCATCCCGTTTTTTTTTCGTAGTAATGATCGAAATCGTTAATTACTGCGAAATTTTGGAATGCAGTAATAATATCACCATTAATTTATTGTTTTAATTAGTCTAAAACGTAATCTCGGAGAAATTGTTTTTCTAACAGAAATTATGCATATGCCTGTGTTTGAGATATATATATATATATATGTATATATTTGGGATTAGTTTTTTGGAATATTATATATTATATATTTTTTCATGGTTTTAGATACGTGCATTTAATTTACATATGCTCTCAGAATTTCAGTGATATAGTAAATTAGTTCGCAGCAATAATTAATCTTTGATATGTATGCAATTAAAATTTCATAATTTAAATTAACTTTATATGAATAGAGAATATTTGTTAAATTCAAATTTCATTCTTTGCAGCAATGGCGCATGAGAATTATTTAAATTTAACTTTACTTTTTATTCTTATGAAACAATATATATATATTCTGTAACTGTAGGGGAAAAAGCACGAATTTTTCTCAGCTTCCCATGTGTAAAATAGTATTTCATCCCCCAAAATATTAGTTAATTTTCTCCTAATGTATAATGTCTTGCCTGTTTGTACAGTGTGATTAATGTCATGGTAATTTTGGATACTTTCTATAGATCTTGCATAATAACTACACATGTAAGTTATATACACATTCGTAAATCTCTTACGATATGAAAAGTTATTGCAGACTTTCACATAAATATTAATAACTTGATATTCTCGCAACCTTACTTCTGTAGACCATGATCATAATTAAATAAACTTATAAGGTTATCATACTAAATTACACGAAAAGCAGCATGACATAAATAAATCCAAAGAAATTAAATGTATTTACTGTACTAATAGATTATTATATTACACAACATTGGTTTTGCCCATGTATAATGGGAATGAAAGCCAGTTTTCCATAGAAAGTCCTCTACAGGGGCATCTGTTTTCTTAAGCAGTTTGTTTTTACATTTCAGTGACCTTGATTTAAGTATGAAACTGGATAATATTTTCTTTCTGCATGAAATGTGTTAACTGAGTTTTAGAAATATAAGCCATCTTGCAGTTACTGTGATAATACCAATTTTTGGTACCTCCATATATACCATCATCCATGAAAGTTGTGCCAACTGCTGCTGTGGAATTCTGTGCCAGACATTTGTATACAGCAGTTACAACAAACCATACATCAGTCTCTCTGCAGAATACATGAAATAACCCTGCTGTGAAAGTATTGGACCCACTTCGTGAAAAAACATTCGTTCATTACTACTGTTTTATTTGCGGTCAAATTTTACCAAAAGCTCATTTTAGAATGCTATGAATACAAGTTGTCCTCAGGTAATTGTTCCAATTTCTTACTGTTTTGTTCGCTATTTCCACATACAGTAGATGTTAATTCTCTCGACCAGCTGTAAAAGAACTGGAGTGCAATCACAAATGTGATTCTACCTAGCTTACCAAGAATTATTTTGGGTTACATACAAATGAAACCGCAGATGTTGTGAGTGTGGTGATATTAATTTTTGTTTTGTCTTCATTAACTGGAAAAATAAATTTTCCATTAATGGTGAAAAGGTAAGAAATATATGATAATAAGTATAATATTATAGTCATTTGAAATTATTGCAAGAATGTTTCATTATTATTCAAATAATAATAACAAAAAGCTGTCTATACTATAATTATAGTGAAGTATAGATATTAAATAATACAAAATATTAAATAAATTTTAGAATCACCTATTTACTATAATTACTACAATTTAATGAAAAAAGGGTAGCTGTAATGTTTTTGTGTGTGTGTTTTAACGTTTTATTGCATATTTTTGAATAATGAAAAAACAGTGACATATTTTTGTTAAAAATGGAAAGTAAACTCCTTAAAAAGACTGATTTATTAATATATCAACTATATTTAATGTTAAAAAATCTGTATTAAAATTTCAGATGAAACTTTCTTTTGACTTAGGATTTATGTTTTTCTAGGTATGGGATGCTGGTCTGAAGGTTCTCTATGCTATAGGACAATGGTCAGGCAATACTCATGATGCATTTATATGGAGTGGACTCAAACAAAATCTAGATAGTATTTTGTCGCATTGTGCATATCTTTGGGAGATAGTGGATTATATTCCCATTTTATCACGGGAATATCTCTATAATGAGAAGCACAGAAAAGTTCGTGCAGCTATAGATATTAAATCAAGATTTAGGGTACTGTACGATACTGGTGGAACACTATTGTATTCACAAAGCAAAATATGTAAAATGGTCATATCTGGTGGTCATTTTACATAATATATGCTTAAGGTATTGTGTTGAAAATCCTGAGATTGATGTGTTTGAAGATGATGAGTTGGTACCTTCAGAAAGTTTTCAGTCAGTGCATGTTGAAATTGAATTGCACAATGAATTATCTTTAAATTTTGAAACTCGATAATAAAATCCCAAAGTGGGCAACAATGAACCTCTGGCAAAGGTGAAACCCCCTTCATGGATAACAAAGAATATATTATGAAAAAAATTACTTTCATAATATATTCTTGGTGACCCACAAGCCATGGTTTATATTTAAACCTGTAACTAAATTCACAACTCTAAATGATTTCAATTGATAATAATAATCCTAAATAATTTTATTTGTCTTGGTTTCAAATGCATGCTGATAACCTTTATCATTATTGTTCTTCCCTCTCAATTTCTTGTTTCCATCATTTATGTTTAAAAACTCTTGACTACCAGAAATAACTTAATAGGCTCGATATATATATATATTTTAGTGTTGGTATGCCAGTCATGATTTACAATAGTAAGTCACTATAAATTAGCATTGCACTTAATTTATCTTAAACTTATAAGATTTACTGCATCGAAATTCAGTTTCTTCCAAAAAGTCAAATGTTTCCTTTTCATCCCCTTCCGTGGGATAAGATAGAAAATTTCCATGTGACAATGCACATTTAATAGCACAAGAACTTCATGTTTATTTATTATAGTACAAATTAAAACTGACATATTCTGTCAAAGATATTTAAATGTATTTCCTAAAAACAATTATTTCACTCTATACTGTTTGTCTTCTTGAGGGTGGGCAAAACAAATATTGGACAGTTCAATTTTCCTCCACCATTCCTGTGAGCGTATTCTTCGATTAAGCAGGGTTTTGCTCCAATTCCTGATTAGCATAATATGTAAAGAATAAACAGCCTATGATTTATGCCTCCATATCCTCTTGTATTATTTAAAGAACATGCATTTTTCCTTTAATTCTAGATTTTAAAATATTAAAGTAAGGGAAAGATTGTTTGCTGAATTTAGATTTATATCATCATTACGCATTCACTATAATAACTTACTGCATACTTACCTCAGTGGGTTTGCCATTAAAAGAAATACATTTAAGTAAAATCATGAGTGTATAATAAATTGTTTTTCAGCCAAAAAAAGAGAAGGGGGAAAATAAATACAGTTTGATTCACTTAATTTTGTAGTAGGCGACTCAACATTGTGATTGTAAACTAGACATTAGCCATACTTTAATAGTTGTCATCTCTGTATTTTTAGAACTTTGAAATTAGAATGCCAATTTTATCTGCCATTATTATGGAGCTGTAGGATATCGAATGTTATTTCTTCAGTGATAAAAAGAAATGAAATTTTTAATACCACATTTCATTCATATAACTTATTTACATAATTGAAAAACAATTTAATTCATTTCATGTTATATCTGAAAATTAAAATTTGTAATACATTGACTAAAAATTCTTACAGGTCTTATTCCCATTTCCTCCAGGAAAAAGGTAATTGCTGTGTAAAATGCATAAATATTTTCACGAGACTTATGATAGTGGTATTAGAATTATTATAATGTTTATGTCATATAATGGATCTGTGAATTTCTTTTAAATAATTTTTATAATCACAAAATTTTATAAAATTAAGAAAGTAGTAAATTTTACAATTAAAATATGAATCCCACACTGCAGAAATGTATACAAGAATGAAAACACTGTAATATTTGAAATGCATGATTTATTTTTTTAATAAATTAATAATTATATTTTGATTTTCTATGACAGCAGTCTGATTTGCAACTGATTGCTTATACAAGTCACATATTTCACACAGTACATTAATATATTCTTCTGCGTTTCAATTATTTCCTTTTCTGCAGCTGTAATATCATCTCTCTTCCTTTTTTCTCTTCAGTCTCCTGCTTCGAATAGTTGAGCTTCTATCTGAGGGAAAATTTTAAAATATTCATTCAAATTCAAATATTCTTAATTTTAATATTTCATAATGTAAAACACTTTTTATAATTAATTAAACAATGAAACTTCTCTAAAAAGGAACAATTCATAATACTGAGTTCTTTAACTTTCAATTTTTTTCCCTTTATAATTTTTAAGACTGTTTATATATCAATAGGATTTAATGATTATTATTTTAAATTCTTAAAATCTTGTTAATAAAAGACATACTCTGTATATAATGTTCGCGATAAAGAATTGAAATAACTCTTTTGTATGAGAAATATTAATTTACATCTGTTATAATTAATTTATACCAGCGGTTCTCAGACAGTGGTACGCAAAGAAAAAAAGTATTTTGAAATATTAAATTCAAAAATCACATAAAGAAAAAAATAGTTAATAGAAATTTCCTTTGATCGAAATTGACTCGAAGGTTTGGAAAATGACACACTTGTTAATTTTTGGCTGAACCGAAAAAAAGAATTTAAAGGCATTTCAAATAAAGCTATCAAATTTGTAAATCGCACAACCTGTTTGTGTGAAAAATGATTTTTTCCATGTTAAATTTGAAATATAAATACTCACCAAAATAAAAAGTGGATCCTAATTTACCATTAAATGAAATAAGAGCAGACATAAAGAAATTAAATATTAAAGTATTATAACTGAAATTTTGATAATTAAGTGAATAATTAATTTAATTAAATTTAATTTTGATAATTAAGTAATCATCAGTTTTTAATCTAATAGTTTTTTATGTGTACATATTTAATACAAAGAATGTGCAAATGGCAATATATATATATATATGTTTTTAATATTTCTATTGAGGAATTGAAAAATAATCATTGTAAAATTAGTGGTGGTATTAATGTTTTTCAGTTTTTGCTTAGATGGTACACTATAGTCAAAAAGTTGAAAACCACTGATTTGTACCATTAAAGTTTTTTTGTTGGGAGGAAGAGGAAAAGAAGAATCCAGAAAACATTAGATTTTATGTAATAGATACAAACTTGTCATTCCTAAATGCCATTGCAGATTTCCTCCTGATAAAGGTGTGGAATTTTCTAATGTAAAAAAGAAAAAAGCATAAAATAAGCACAATTTACTCAACAATCTTGACTGAAATATACATGCTTTCAGAGATAGCATAAAGTAAGGAAATTTACTCAACAATCTTGATTGAAATATACATGCTTTCAGAAATAATATACAAAGCATACTGCATAATAAAAGTTATGAGTTTATATACTATGAGATACTATACATGTTTATAATATACCACGTTCCTGTACACCTAACACCTCGTCCACAATTTTCTATACAATTCATTAAAGATAGTTCCTGAAACATAACTGACTTAAACATGCATACTTCTAATTTATGCACAATAATTTGACAAACATTGATTTCAGGTAAAGAGCTACATGTATTATATCAAAGAAAGAATGAATAAGTGTAATTTGCCTTTATCTTACAAATACTTAAAAACATTTACATTAAAAAAATGAATTATACATAATGGTAGCAAATTTTTAATGAAAAACAAAACAAGAGTTGAAAACTTAATGCAGTTTTTGTCAATATTTTACTCTCTTAAAATTTATATAAATGTATAGAAACTTGAAATATATACCGCATTTGGCTGGAAAACTTGTGGTATTGTGCTGCACTCTAGGGAAAGGGGAAAAGTATACAATGAAGCAATCATAAGAATAAAAGACATTTGCATATTATTGAAACCACCTTAATAAAAGTTACCAAATTTTCAAAAATGTGCCAAACTCTGGCAACGATTATGTATCAAAATTTTTCAGGTAACATGCTCATGACTATTTTTCATTCAAGCAATGTCATCATTTTCATATGTGTTCCTTATGTTGTATTTCAAGTTCCAATGGATTTTAGATACGAATAGTTGTTTCAAATTAATTTCAGATTTAAAATACTGCTTTGTGGACCTTACCATCAAAAGATGAAGCTGTGTTAAAAGTTCTGCAGGAATAGAATATTTTAGTACAAAAATTTCTAATGGAAACAACTTGAGATGAATTTGGTACATAGACAAGGCATGCAGTATCAAGTTTATGTAATTCTCTGATTTTTTTTTAAGTGAAAACTGATCACTTGGCGCAAGTGCTAAAAAATTTGTGGAAAATGTATTTTTTTAAACTATTATATAATTTTTATTTAATAATTCAAATTAGTATTTTAAAATTTGTTAAATGTTTTTTCCTTTGATATGTTGATAACATTTTGCCAACTTAGATAAATATTGATAGTTTGGTTATGCTAAAAGCAAGCTGCAAAAACAACGTACTTCTCCTGATAAGTATTTTTCTCTTTTCATTTATAAAGACCACCAAACTGATCCAGGTGTTTGTGTTAATACGTAAGTACCAAAAAATATTGAAGAATGCACAATGAAAGATGGCAACCAGTATGGTAAAAGATATAATTAATATATGCAATGAAAGAAATCTTATTAAAAGACGACTTTCATTATCAGCAAAGAAGCATGACACAATTACAGTAAAGAAATTAAGCTTTTTCTGCACTTGTAGCTTTTAATAGCCAATTTTTTTTTTTTTTTTAATTTTATGAAATAAATAAATCTGAACATAACTGATATCAAACGAGAATGGGTCCAAACTTTCACTTAAGAAGCAGAAAGTGTACTGTAAATGCACAATATAATGAGCAGAACACAAAGCATAATTTATAAATGAACCTTTACTCTGGATGTATATATTACATTAATATCACATTAGAATTAGCACTTACTACAATTCAGGGTTTCATATAATTTTTTATTTATTGTATTACATTGAAATACCTTTAATTTCATTTTTATATTTTCCCAACGATGTACAATATTAATCTAAAAATTTCTCTTAACTGTTTCATCACATAATAAATGTCTAAGGGAAGGAATGCCTGCATGGAAGACTAAGGAAAACTTAGTATTCATGTTATACATTAAAAAAAATGAAGAAAACACTCATGCAGCTAGCTTTTTCACCTGGATTTAAAGAGAGACTGGGATACCGGTGTTCAGCAGCCTTATCTGCTTGTACATAGATGGGCTTATTAATTACTATATAATTCAAGAACTAGTTAATTTTCACATGGTAAACATGCCTACTGTCACTGAAGAATCATGCATCTGCATTGAACAATAAAAATATAACAAAAATTTGAATTTTAAAAACACAAATTTGAATTTTAAATTAAACTTACTATAAGAAGAATTAAAACCAAATGCTGTAATTTGAAAATGGGAAAAAAAATGTGGTTTATATTTGAAAAAGGAAGGATTTTTGTCTGAAAAGTAAAATATATTTTACACACACCTGTTGCTCTAGATTACTTTGGAGGGAATTTTCTATAGTAAATAAAGTTGTACACATTAAAATAAATATACATGTCTGTATATTTCTTTCGTTTTCAGGGCTGGAACACTTCGTTACACCACACTACTACGCAGTAAACACTTGACCATAAGCTCAGAGAAATCATGGGAACTGATGTTTTTTGTTTACATCGATACGCAGTCTCATTGGATATTGATGTAGTTTATCGGACAACCTCTCCTGGCACGAGAGCAAACCAGCTCCCCATTGCAACTTTGACGTCATCAGTTACCAGAGCGGTAAAGCGTTGCACTTGAATTCGACTTTAGCAGACGATAGCAGGAACGCCTCTTGCGAGCTAACATTTGCAATTTATCAGAGCGTTGCAGTTGAATTCGCCCCTTAGCTAAGCTCGATTTTTTGCCCTACGGGCAGAAAGACGTAATGGGCGCTAAACAAGATGTTTTGCGTCGGCCTCTGTCTTGTTTTTTTTTTTTTTTTTTAAAGGAGTGAATGAAGAGATTTGATGACAAATTAATACTAAATGTCCTTTTCTGCTGGAAATACTTTATATAATGTTTATGGTGAAATCTGTAATACCTTTGGCAGGTTTAAGTATGTAAGTTCTTCAAATTGTTAAGAATTGCCTAACAACTCTAGAAAATCAAAGTAGTATGTAAGCGAAAAGCGTAAATTCATAATTAAAGTTTTATATAAACTTAGGTAAAAAAATCATATTTATGAGAACTGCGATGAGCTTCGTTTTCATAATATTTTCTGGAAATCATCGCACTCTGGATATGACTCAGTACTGTATATTTAGAAAGAATGTAATATATTTATTTGAAAAAATATTGAAAGATAGGGTAACATTTCTATAAGCCAAAGCATTTTACTTCGTACAGAATGCGAACAACATCATGTAGTTAGTTACGTAACATCAAGACCATAATATTATAGCTATGTGTATAGTCCTTATCTAGAGATATGTAACCTATCATTTGACAAAAGAAATATTTTAAAGGATTTTCATGCATAACCAAACAGGAAAGAAGCCTTGTGTGTATGAGATATGTAATTCAGACATGTATGTGCTTATTCACACAGTACATAAATTTTATGTACCTATGTAACAGACCATTTACCCTAAAATGCAAGTTAAACATGCATAGTGAAGATAAACCTTATGAGGAATAAAGCAATTTTTTTCAACAAAAGATCCAGTTACACAAACATATGTGTATACACACAGGAGAAAAACCTCATGTGTGCAAGGAATGTAATAAGTTATTTATACAAAAGGATGAATTAAGCAACCATATGCTCATCCACACAACAAATTGACTTTGTATGTGAGGAGCGTAAGATGTGATTAAGAAATAAGTCATTTAAATCAACATACACTTATTTACACAGTAGAAAAACCTCATGAGTGTGAGGAATGTAAGTCATTTAGAGGAAAACATGGTAAATGTGCATCTACTTCACTACACAGAAACTTTATGTGTGTGATGTATGTAAGAAGTCATTTGGACAAAAGAGTGCTTTAAACAAGCATATGCTTATTCACACAGGAGAGAAATGTCGTGTGAGGGTTATGCAACAAGTCACATACCAAAAAAACGCAATTTAAACATTCATATGCTTGCTCACACAGGAGAGAAACCTCATGTGTGTGAGGTATGTAACAAGTCATTTAGACAAAAATGTGAATTAAACAGGCATGTGCGTATTCACACAGGTGAGAGACCTTATATGTGTGAGGTATGTAAAAGGACCTTTAAACAAAAGGGTACTGTAAACAAGCATATGCTTGTTCACACAGGAGAAAAACGTTATGTGTGTGAGTTATGTAACAAGTCGTATGTACAAAAGTGTGGTTTAAAAGTTCATTTGCTTGCTCACACAGGAGAAAAACCTCATAATTGTGAGGTCTGTAACAAATCATATAGACAAAAATGTAATTTAAATAAGCATATGTTTATTCACACAGGAGAGAAACCACATGTGTGTAAGGTATGTAATGCATCATATGCACAAAAAGGTTATTTAAACCAGCATATGCTTATTCACATAGAAGGGAAACATCATGTGTGTGAGTTATGTAACAAGTCATATAGACAAAAAGGTGCTTTAAACAAGCATTTGCTTATTCACACAGGAGAGAGACCTCATGTTTGTGACATGTGTAATAAGTCATTTAGACATAAAAAACATTTAGACAATCATATGTTTATTCACTCAGTAGAAAAACCTCATGTGTGTGAAATATGTAGTATGTCATTTGGGCAAAAGAGATATTTATATAAGCATATGCTTATTCACGCGGAAGAGAAACCTTATGTGTGTGAAGTATGTAACAAATCCTTTAATGGAAAAGCTGAATTAAATAATCATATGCTTTTTCATACTGGAGAGAAACCTCATATCTGTGAGATATGTAATAAATTCTTCAGACTAAAGAGATATTTAAATAATCATATGCTTATTCACACAGGAGAGAAATCTTATGTGTGTGAGTTATGTAACAAGTCATTTAGACAAAAAGGTGGTTTAAACTTGCATTTGCTTGGTCACACAGGAGAGAAACCTCATGTGTGTGAAGTATGTAACAAATCATTTAGACGAAAAATCGATTTACATTATCACATGCTTATTCATACTGGAGAGAAACCTCATATGTGTGAGATATGTAACAAATTTTTCAGACTGAAGAAGTATTTAAGTGAGCATATGGTAATTCACAGACGAGAGAAAACTCAAACCTGACATATAAAAATTCATTTGTGGTAAAGGGTAGTTTAAATGGCCATACATGTATCGACATCAGAGAGAAACCTCTTGTGTGAAGTATGCAACAAATAATTTGGCTAGAGGAAGAATTTGAAGGAACATGTTTATTTACATAAAATAGAAGCTTTTGAGTTGAAGCCTTGTGTGTATGAGATATGTAATCATTCATTTAAATTAACAAGCACCTTTACACATTGTGTGCATTTAAGAGCTTTTTCCTTGTATGTAACCTGTAATTTTATCTAAATTTAATTCATCATTTATTAACTTCTATAAGAGAAAAACTTCTTGTATGCAGTATACATCGCAATCCACATGGTTTACATCGCAAGATTGTTTTAAAGAAATGCGAACTTTAAGCAACATTTCCTTATCCATGATATTAAAGAAGTTTTCTGATAAAAGAGGGAAAGAAAGTTGAAATGTTTTGAGACATTCAGTTATTCAGAATGAGATGAATGTGTGGTTCTCACATTGCTCTCATTCCTAAACATGAGTCCTTCATACTGAATTGCACTTTGCTTATGGTGTTGTTAAAAGTTTGAATTTTTAAATATTAAATGTAGTTGTAAAATTTTAATACAGTGGAACCTCGAGATACGAGTTTAATTTTTTCCAGCATTGAACTCGCATAGTGAATTTTTTGTATCTAGAATCAAACCTCCCCATTGAAAATAATGGAAATCCAGCTAAACCCTTCAGCACCCCCAAAATCTCATTACCATCTCATCTTCAGTCAACGTACCTGGTGTTTTTCGGAGGAGGTCCATCTAAAGATTCCGAGCCTTAGCGCAAATTATAGCTTCTGACACCAAATCTCCTTTTAACTGCTTCTCGTTAATCCACACCAACAACAGTTTCTTAATATCTTCTAGGAGGTTTGCATGGTGCTTGGATGTAATAGTAATTCCTTTGGCCAAATGAAGTTTCTTAATTTCTTCCTTCTTCTCCAGAATAGTGCAGATTGTCGATGTTGAATGGTCGTAAGTCTGCCAATTCCATCACTCCTACCCCACACTTATGTTTATCTATGATTTCTTTCTTAATTTCACAGCCATGGCTTCCTTTTTCTATTTTGCAGCACTAGTTGAGGTAACAATCTTCTTGGGAGGCATGGTGAAATAAAAATATTTTCACATTAAAAGTAAAATATTCATTAAAGTTTTGCAAAATATGAAACAAAAAATAAAATTCCAAATTTGGGCTTCCACATTCCCATATTTGGGTGGAAACATATGTTATTCAAAATTGGATGGCTCTAGGTATCTTTGTTTTATCACAGCGCAAGAAGCATACATACATTTATGAAGATTCTTCATTATTTAAATATAATACAGGGTGATAATGCTTGTTAGCAAAAATTTGAAAAGTGAATAGGACATTTATAATGAACCAAGGCAAAATGCCAAAACGAAAATAATAGAGTTCCAGGGCAAATTGCCCCTTTGGACTAAAAACAACTCGTAAGCGTACAAGCGCGTAGATCAAAGAACTCTGAGTGATCTGACGAGAGGATTCCTCAAGACGAGCCGGATCGGGAAGCTCGCCACGCATACCAACACCCTGGCTTGTTACTCGAGTCAGTGCTTGTATTTAGAGACGAATTTTTCACTCGTGCTTTCCTCATAATCACGAATTTCTCATATATATAGGTGCTCGTATCTCGAGGTCCCACTGTAGCTTCTTACACTTTAGAAAATTAATTGGTAGTATAAACAGAATGTATAGTTGACTGAATACAAGTTAATGATTGCATCTGATGTTTCTAAAATCGTTTTGTCATTTTAAGTGTTTGATATACCAATTAAATTTAATTACAGAATAATTAAAACAGAAATTTCAGACATGAAATATAATACATTTTCCTATGTGAAATATATTGTAGTATTTTACAGTATTTTTTTTCCTCAGTAAAGTCACTTAGCATCTTCATTTATAAAAGAAAACCATATAAATACTTTTATTTTAAAATTTCAAATTCAAGTTGATAAATCTGTAATTCAAATCAAAGAGAAAATATCTTGCATAACAAAATTAAGTTATAATAGCATAGACAGAAAATACTTAAAGGCCAAAAAAAGTACAGTACGAGGTTTGAGATCCAGACTAGATGATTCCACTTTTGGGATTTTTTCAAATAATAAATCATCAATTTAAATCTTTTAAAATGACACGTAGAAATTAAAAATTTAAACTATGAAATAAGGAAACCTTTGTGACCTTATGGGAAGAATCAGAATTTACAAAGAAAGCTCAGTATTTATTTCTTTGCTTTATTAAACATTTCATTCATTGTAAATTATTTAATTTACTTTGTTTTTTTGTGCTAATACTTTATCTTTAATTTCACCAATCTTTTTTAACAACATGTCTGTGACTATCGGTGGTGATTTTTCTGGATTTAGAACTATATTACAGGTTTTGCTGCCTATTAGTTGATTGATGATTGGGACATTGCCATTGCAATGAAAAACTTGGTAATAAATGAGGGTAATATAAATATTTATTTATTACCCCTTCTCTACAAATTCCAGTAATTTGAAAATTTCACTTTTTGTTTGCAATATCCAAAATTCTTAAAATTTGTAGCTATCGTCATGAAGCTTGGCTAGTGTCTGCTATACTCTGTTTGCAATATATCATGAGATTGGCGATGTGTTGTTCTGTTAAATTTTCTATTGCACGCTGAGGAAGTTAGGCTAGAATTACATTAGTTTAGTTATTTATGCCTATCTCCTGCATATGATTAAGGACTATCTGAGTCTCAAATAAATACATTCCCACATACACGTAAAGCTTGACCAGAACTAGTGCTAGACATTTTGCGATCCAGTGCACTATTTGCGGGTCCAAAATTCTGCTGCCGCCTCCCTAAATTCTAAAAATTTTGCCACCCCCAAATGTTACATCCCACTGCTAAATTATAAAGATTTTGCCTCAGTGTTTTTCCAAGTACTAAAAATTCTCCCCAAGTGTCGCAGCATAAACTCTGAAATGGATACTGGGCTTACATTAATAGCAAATCAATCTCAATTCATACAGCTCAAAATGTAATCTTTCCACCTATAAGTATCATTTACAAAATCTGTTTCGGTACTTAGGTATTAATGCAACTACCTTAGTAGAAGTCGCCAAATTTTTAAAATGTACTAAATTCTGGCAACCATACTCATAAGATTAGCCCTTTTTTCTTATGTCATTATACAGTTGACTTTCCAATGCCATACTCCTCTCATAATTTTGAGACGGATATGCCTTTATCCATGTTTTTCAATTCCACTTTTTGTTTAATGGACATCGAAACATGGTTTCGCTTTGTAGATTCTTGATTCTTTGGCAGCTCCAGAATTGGAAACTTTTTTCGACGTATGGAAAGTTCAAGCTTAGTTTTTATAAAATTGCCATAATAATAACAATCTGCAGAAAATATTAAGCTGGATCAAACTCAAAGATTAGGGAGCAGCGCAGTCCGCTATATTGAAATGAAATGCCTTAGAATGAGTAAAGATAATTTTAGCCTAGTTTTAGTAGCATCTGTTATAAATTATTGGCTGTGTATCACAAGATTGGCGACGAAAGCCAAGTTGTTTCGCTAAATTTTAGCTTGCTCCTATTACGTACTGAATTAAGCCTGAATTGTATTAGTTTAGTTATTTACTATACCTATGTTTATTTCTTGCACATGCTTAAAACTAATTTGAGTCCTGAATAAATAAACTCCCACATATACTTAACGCTTTATCTAGGACCGGCACTAAATACCACCTGGTGCAGTCTGTACGGATTCTAAATTCTGCTACAAAGCGCCTTCATAAGTTCTAAATTTTCACCGAACCTAAACTCTGCATCCCAGTGCTTTCTCTAAATCATAAAAAACTTCTCATCCCTTAATTTTGCCGCTCGGTGCTTCCCAAAATTTCGTCTTCCCTAAATTCTGCCGTCCGGTGCCGACATATTTTGACCCCGCTTCTGAGTTTATGGTGAATAACATATCAGTTGTTCTTAATTAAAATGGCACTAAATGTAATCTTTTGGCATATGAGTTTCATTAACAAAATCTATTTTTAGCATATGAAAAAAAAAATTGTTGAATTTTTCCTCATCGGCATTTCTTAGAGCATTTAAAAATCTATAATCATCGCCAAGCATAAAGTTAGCATACAAGGTTGCCATACTCTTGTTATTCAATTGCTAATATAAAAAAAAGTTTAGACATCACTGCAGGAGTTATTACTGAAGCTGTCACGTATTAAGATTGTCAGAGATATAAAATAGGTGAATGTTTCGGTTTGAGATGTATGCCAAGCAGATACAGTCAAAAGTCGTTAATTCGGAATGATCTATAATCCGGACCTCAAAGCTAAAAACTTTCTGCGCATGCGCCGCGTTGACACATGCACATAGGCATTTACACATGCGCGTAAGACCTTTTACGACTGCGCATATGAGTGTGCGCAAGTGCAGAATACGTTTTCGCGTGCGCGCTTTATGTATAACGGATGGTATAAGCGAAAATTATCTAATTATCGATTTCAGTTAATGTTGATGATTGCATTGTTCCTTAATTTTCAAATTGGATCCGGCTTATTATTTTTTGCAGACTTTAAGAGCAATACTATAAAAGTAAACTTGAACTTTCTATTATGTCAAATAGAATTTCCGATTCTGGAGCTCCCAAAGGATCGTGCAAAATGAAAGTATGTTTCGATGTTCATCAAACAAAAAGTGGAATTGTTGCAAAAAAATAAGCTGATAAAGACATGAAGAATGTGACAGAGAGGTTAGTGAAAACGAAAAAAATTTCGATTGACAAGTTAGCCGGTATTCTCGGCACAGCAATTAACGGGACTTGAACAACGGAACTTTGTAACTGAACAAGAAATTATGTCTGTTTATTGAATTAAAGAGAAAGTATTATCACATAAAACGAAACAACTTACATTGAAAGAAATGTTTAATAAAGTAAACAAATAAATATAAGCTTCTTTTTTTGTAAATTTTGATACCCTTTAGATCATAATTGTTCTTTATTTCCTAAAACACGGTTTCATATTTTTAATTTTTTTGTGTATGCCATCTTACGAGATTTAAACTGATGATCTATAATCCGGAATCGCCGAAGTCCGGATTAACGACTTTTGACTGTACTCAGCTATGGTGCCAAATTATTAATTTCACAAGTTTATGCTTATATGATTGTTTTTCCATAGCAAGGTATTTTATTTAATGCCTAAGTGAAATTAAGAATCGGAATTTTAAGTGAAAATCTTCAATATTAAAAATTAAAATCTTCACATGTTTTATTATGCAAGGAAAAATCAAATTTGCATGCTTAAAGCATACCCAAAAAAATGTTTGTGGCTTTGATGTCCGGATTTTAGATCATTCCGGGTAATGGACGTCCGGATTTCAGATTTTGTACTGTATAATAAATAATGATTCTCCAGGTTGGCGTCAGAGCAACGATGTATCTATGTGAAATGTTTCGGTTTGAGATGTGTGCCAAAGCAGATACGGAGGAAAATTACTGATCGTACAAATTTATGCTAAAATGATTATTTCTTCAATAACAAGGTATATTATTTAGTATCAAAGTGAAATTAAGAATCGGGTCTCTCCAGATGTCTTATTATGCCGAAGGGGGGGAATCAAATGCCCATGCGTAAAGGCTACGAAGAAAATGTTGGTCGTGGTTTTGAGGTCCGGATTTTAGATCATTCCGAATAATGGACGACCGGATTTCAAACTCTGTATTGTATAAGTTAGCATTAGAATTATTTTAATTTTTGAATTGAATATTATGTTGTTGAATTTGAATTAAAAGTTAATGAATTGTTGAAATCTCACTTCTTGGGTATTGTGATAAAACAATATAAATAAAGGTTTTGCTAAAAGTATTAAATGAATCCTTATGTAATGTATAAAATAATATCCTTATGTAAGTTACACTGTATGTCAAATATTGATCTGCTTATAGAATAGCATTTCAGTTTTGCAACTTGGTAAGTATATTCCTCATTCCCTCAAGTACATTTCATTTAAGGTATCGTAAAGGCTAATTTTATTATAGAATTATAAATTTTGTGTTATCTTAAAATCCTGAGAAGGATATGTTGAAAAATGTTGTGTATATTTGATAGTTTCTCCGTTCATTTGTTTATTTCTGGAAGAAATATTAGTTTTATTTAATTAATAATTCTTGAATTATCTACAAAAATGAAAAGGTATCTGTTAAACTATTCTGAGAATCAATGGTTTTGGAAATGGTTGGAATAAATGAAGTAGAAGAGATACAGGAAAAACACATACGGAGGCTGATCACACATTGTTTGGATGATTTTTGTTGTATTTAAACAAATATTTCACGTAAAATGTGTTTTAAATGTTCTTTTGATAACTCTTATTCTTCACTATCTTTTTCCGCCATAGTTTCCAAAAGAAGAAGGCTTTTTTGTAACATCGGAACAGATACTTTATTCCATTTCTCTTTAACAGCTTTCCGAGGAAGGTCGTAAGTCGAAGTTTGGATAATATGTTTTTGAAAAGTCTAGATGCACAAAAATCCATGAGAGATACATCAGGAAATTTTGTAGGGATATGAGTTAATGGTATAGCCTAGATACTCGTTTTTTTTTTCTTCCCCCCTCCAGGAAATTAACAGTAGATTTTGAAATGTGGCTGCTTGCTTTGTCTTGATGTAGTTTTACTGATTGATGATACTGTGGGTAGAGAGAATGTATTTCAAATTTAAAAACTGGGTATAAAATAGGTTTCTGATAACATATGAAGGTGATCTTAACATTTTTCTCCACTCTCTTTATTTTTAATTTTCCTTTAGATGAAAAACCAGCAGCAATCATAAAAAAAAAAAAAAAGCTTTGTTTAGATTCTTTGAACCATGTTTTAAGATTGTTTTCCCTCTTTGATGATCATGTATCTCTTTTTGTTGCAGTCATTTAAATGCTTCCAAGATTCATCTATCATGAAAACATTTTTTCATTTCTGTCTGGATAAATTTTTCTCATAAAGAATTCTGCATTTGGTGGTATGTCATGTTGAAAGACTGTGCACATTATGTTTTTTCGACTTTTCGAATCAGCATTAATCACTTTGTTTACAATTGACACGGAGAATTTTAATGATTTTTCAACTGTCCTTTGGCTTTGCGAACTTTCTTTTAACATAATCTTACCTTTGCAACATTCGAAATACTTCGCTTTTTCTTTTGATGCATTTGGAAAAATTTTTTCACTTGAAGCCGAACTCTGATGTTCTTTTCTCTTTCTTGTTGACAATATTACCTATTGTAGATTCAGATATAGAAAAACCATAGCTCTTTCACAGAGTTTTTTGATAACTAGATACGAATAACTTTCTTCACAATAAGCAGAAACACAGGTTCCCATCCACTGCTTCTCTTATAAGTGCTGTTTTGCATGAAAAAATATCTGTGCAGTAGCAGATGATAATTTGTACTTTCCAAAACTTAGTTTCTGTTAAAACAAAAATTTCTAAGCAGACACTTCACTTTTTTTTTTTTTTTTTTTTTTTTTTACAGCAAAGCAAAATTGTCAAAAAAGTGCCTCTGTACATAGACTGGGGTGATGACTAGAAATAACAGAAAGAAGCCGATGCACAAGCTGTTATGAGAAATGTAACCAGAGAAATGGTAGGACATTAGTTCTAAAGGCAAAAGGTGAAAAAAATGCAGCCAATGTAATATTTTCTTATATTTTATACGTTTTACAGAAAGATACCGAACACAATATATCCATTTGCACTTTTACAGCTGAGGATAATGGTTCGGTAAAACCATCGAAACGAGTCCTGTGACGGTTTTAAAATATAACTCTGATTTTTGTTGTTTGACTTTTAAATTAATACATTATATCCTATGAGCTATTTTTTTCCCTGGGGTAATTAGTGATGCTTGTGGCATGTAACTTATAACATATTACTACAGTGAGCATCACTGGTCTTGCTGTATTTTTGTGAACTTATTCTGATTTATATATACTGCACTTATTTTACAACCAGTAAGCATTTTACAAACAATTGAATTAGTCTTTTTTAAGATTGGTGCCCCAGTTATTACTTTCACTTCCTATGGGGGCAGTGAACATAGTAAATAAACTGATATTAATTTAAAACAGATGATGTTAAATACAAATAAACGTTATTAAATGCTTAAAATGTAAGTATAAATGGGAAAATCATTATGTGCATAAGGAAATATAGAATTCTCCATTATGTGTATGAATATAAAGTAATCACTGTTAACATGAAAGGCTGAATATAGATGTAAAATATCCAGTTTTGTCAATGTAAAAATAAAGTGAGTATTGATAAAGAAACCTCAGTGTACAAATACGACATTGCATATAGCATATAATTTTCAAAAGGATGCAATGCTGTAGAATACAACAAGGATGCCATGCAAAATTCAGCAGTGTCTGAATAGATGCATGTGCATAAAACAGAAGGATATAATTTAACAATTTTATGATTGCAAGTTTATAAAAAATAGACTCTGATGGAAGTACAATGCATGATAGCAAAGAAAAAAAAAAGAGTTTATAATTATTTAAAATTACTGTTGGGCTAATCAGAAAGTACCAAAGAGACATTCAGCATTAACTGACAAAAAAATAAAATTTCTCAAATTCACTGTAATTTTTTTACTCTTATGTGCTTTCTTGTTGACCATTTTGAACAAAATGCTGTTGGGATACATTGTGATTAGTACCAATAATGGATAATCATGATGTGACCTCACGCTTGTAAGATCCTCACCTGTCTTTAATATACAATCATTGATTAAACCAATTTAGTGTTTGTAAAGAGGGATATAATTGCTGTTTGTTTTTCCCTCAAATTTCGATAAAAATAAACTTCATGAAATGCAGAATAGCATGTAGTATTTTCAAAGTTAAAGGATGCTGACATCACTAAAAAGTGCATTAATAGGCATGAAAGGTATGGTATAAGAAATACTTTATTTTTTTAAATATTGCTTCAGTTATTCATAATTACAACCTGAATGCATTTCAGAGTAAACGAGGCCCATCAGCGGCCGAGCGGTAAAGTTGCTGAACACTGGTAGTTCGGTCCGAGGCTCGAATCCCACGAATGGGCTGGCTGCATGAGTGTTTTCCCCTATGTGTAATGTCAATAATACGAGTCAGCGTCTTTTAGAAAGTCCTCCATGAAGGCATTCTTACCCTTAGGCAAATAGCCCTCGAGGCTTTGCCATAATAACAAATTACCAATCAGACTAAGTTTATTTTAAATCATATTAATTAAATTTGCTATTAAAAAAAACCAAATGATTCTGTGTGCAGGTATATAACACAATAGTGATAGATTCATCTTTTATTTATTACAGTAATGTTACAAATCAAATTAAAATTTATGCTGATTCTTAATATTGAACTTTGTTTTTGATTGCTGTTCAGTGTGATATTTAAACTAAATGTTACAAATGTTCATATGTTATCCAATTAATGCATTTTGAATTATATCAATTACCTATTTAGTTAAAATTTTTAAATTATAAAGAATTATTACTGTTAAATTGCCCAGATAGTTAAACAGTGGCAAATTGTTTAAAATTTAAAAAATATATTAGGTTCCATGTATTGGTTATTTGTGAGATCACCATGCAACTTAAAGTTATATTTCAGTTAGCTGTACTATTCATAAAGTTCCCATCCCTTGGACACAATACGTAGCTAGTATTCACCAATCTCATGCGTCTTTAAAGCAACACTTCAATTCAGCTGGTAATGTTACGTTATGTGCGATAAACGCCATGGAGGTAGGAAGTAAGATGGAAAGGCCCTAACTGGTTTTCCCCATACATAGCTTTGAAGCACTGGCAAACCCTTCGTGGTGACCAAAACATTGAATGACTTACCATTAACATTACATATAAATGTAGATATTTTCTTTTTCTACAATATTTAAGAATTCTAATGTGAAAAAAATACATTTTTAAACAACCATTCATTTTGAACAGAATTAAATGGTATACTTTTCACAGAACAGTTTGCTCATAGTGGTTTAATTTGAATGAAATATTTTTACAAGTCTTTATTAATTACATTAGGAAAAAATTTTAAGATAATTCGATTTTATTCGGTTAAGGATTACAAAAATTCATATCAAAGGTTATTGTATTATTAATATTAAAGTTATGCATTCTTTTCTATTTATAGTGCTTCTTCCTAAAATACTTTCTAAAATATGGCATGATGGTCATACTTCTGAGGCATCATTTAAATCGAAAATTTAAGTCAATTTATAATTAATGCTCTATTTGGTCCATTTCAAATTAGAGCACTTTTTATTTTAATAGTGAAATACGTTATATATTGGTGCTCATTTTCATGTACTTAACTTTCCCTGAATATTTCTGAAAGGGAATAAAAAGGGGATATTTTTTTTAATATTATTTTATTTATTTATTTTTTATATTCTAAAACTTGTAACTGAGTTGTTATAAAATGTAAGGATGAAATTCTTTTAATCGTACTTATGAGATTTTTTTTTACCCTTAATTTCAGCAATACCATACTCTAAAACTCTCCTTTATTACTTTTTTATGTACACATCACATAGAATTTGCTTTACAATACCTTTAACAGATTACTTTCCAGTACGAACAATTCGAACGCTTAAGTAGTTTAATAAACATATTTGTGAACAGGATTTCAATTCATATTTACAATTCAATGTTACAGTTATTATATATTTAGATAGTATTTATAATTGTTATAAATTTAGTTATATAAAAATAAAATGTTGAGTTTAAAATGACCTACTATAAAGCCTCTCCTCTAAAAATTTTTAAAAAGTACATGTTATAATAACGTGCGGATGACAAAAAATTTTTTTTTATTTAAAACATTTTGGCATTTGGAACATAAAATAAAAGTAGCGAATACTCTATCAAGGGCATCGAAAGACGTATACAATTTTAAAGGTAACGTAAGGTATTTTTCATTCTTTAAGGATAACATTTTTGCTAAAATTTGATATTTTTGTAGTTCAACAGCTTAGAATTTTATAAAACAAATTCATCATCAAAATCGGTGTTGTTAGTTATCGAAAAATAACAAAGATATAATGATTTTTGCATAAACGGCACTAAATGATACAAATTGCTTTTGTCCATTACACAATGAATGTTTCTTTTTATGTGGAAGTGTCACGTTTCTCGATTTGTATGGAATTGTGTGTCGAAAGTCAAAGCGCTGTCAAGGCAACTTCTGATTGTAAACAAAAAAAAAACTTATCTGGAGACCGAAGCCAAAGAACATCTACAATACATATTCTTTGCCGAAGCCAGTGGCGTAACGAGGGGGTGTATGATGCCCCGGGCAGCGTATTTTTACTTCCTCCATAGGAAACGCAACCCGCAACTAAATTTGGCAATTTATCGGCTCTTGGCGAAATTCTGACACCAAGCGAATTCGCAAAAGGAAATGATGCTGTCGGTTTATGTTTCAAATTTGTGATGGCCATGAGTATCTCAAAAGGAAGTGTAAAATGAACTTTATAAAATTTTATTCGATGGATATTCCTACGAACTAGTGTCTTCCATGTGTGTCAACATGCAAGACTAAATGAGAAATAGGCTAGTTTCAGAAATAAAGAATGTTTAGCTGCTTTGCATGTCAGAATTTTAAAAAATAATAAGTATACAAGATGTCGTGATGAGTATGTAAAAAAGAATCTGTGCACTTCGATTAAAATTTCATTTCGGCATACACATTGATGTGATGTTGCTGAAGCGTGGAATTGCTTGCGCCCAATTGATTTGGTGAAAGAAGTGTTCATCAACTACTTTCATGCCGGTAAAATAACAATTAATAATATAATATTTTTATTCTGCTATACATCCACAGAATTCACTGTTAGTAAATACCGTCAAAATGGTGACGATAAAGGCAGTCTCATAAACATGTATCTGAACATAGAATTGTTCTACCCAATGAGCAATATGTTTATTACTTTTTGTGATATTCAGTACCTCATATTTCGTACAATGAATTTTACTTAAGATATCGGCATTATTTTAATTGCCCTAGTTAAGAAGCTTTGAAGGCGAAAGCACATTTGATTGCAATTGCTTAGAATTATCCATTACATTATGGAATAATGAATAAATTTATATTTCTATATGTATATTCAAATGACAGCTTCAGAATATAAAATTATTCAGACACGATAGAAGGAGAAATCACTTAACTAATTGATTATTTAATACAGTCAAAAGTATTTAATCCGGACTCATCGGGACTTCGGCGATTCCAAATTATCGATTTTTCCGGATTATAGATCATCAGTTTAAATCTGGTAAGATAACATGTAGAAATAATATAAAATTAAAAATATGAAACCGTAATTTATAAAATAATGAGCAATTATGACAAAATTTCAAATTTACAAAATTTACAAAAAAAAAACAAAAAAAAAAAACTTAATATTTATTTGTTTACTTTATTAAACATTTCTTTCGATGTGCGCATGCATAAAGCATACATTACGCATAGCCGAAATTAGAAAATTGCAACCAGAAAACTATTTGATTTTTATTCGTGATATTTATAATGACGAGGAATTTCATTTAAATCATATCAAAGACGGAGCACATCGAGATGAAATACTGCATTTAGTAAGGAATTATAAGACGAATAAAATGAAAACATCTGCTCTGAAGATAACGATAGTGCTGGGAGATCAATTTCCAGTTCATTACGCGCCATGACGTTCCCCCTCCCCCCCACGCAGAGCAGCGTGAAATTGATAAACAGATTTCGGAACGGTTAGATAAACAAAGGATATGCCTTTATCCAGCAATTCCACTTTTTGTTTGATGGACATTGAAACATACTTTCGTTTAGTAGATCCTTTGGGAGCTCCAGCATCGGAAATTCTATTTGACATAATTGAAAGTTCAAGCTTACTTTTATAAAATTGCTCTTACAGTCTGTAAAAAATAATAAGCCGGATCCAATTCGAAGATTAAGGAACAATGCAATCATCAACATTAACTTAATTAGATAATTTTAGCTTATACCGTCCGTTATACATTAACAGCGCACGCGCAAACGTATTCTGCGCTTGCGCACACACATATGCGTAGTCGTAAAGGTATTACGCGCACGCGTAAACGTCTATGCGCATGCATCAACGCGGCACATGCGCAGAAAGTTTTTAGCTTTGAGGTCCGGATTATGGGTGTCCGAATTAACGACTTTTGACTGTAATAAATTAATCGAATGTTGAAGCAATTAATAACACATAGTAAGTTTTGATTTAGTTAAATTCTAAATATAATCACAGACTCCTCTGATAGTAACATCAAAAACGTCTAAGAAATCATTGACCAAGAGTGCACTTGATTATGTCTGTCATTAGTTTAAACCTTGGACACATTATAGGTGACGATATGAATTTGCCCAGTTCTATCTCATTTTGAAACAATGACCATGAGATAGATCCAAAGATCATCTACCTCTCTTCCATTCCCATTAACTCTTGAGGACTTCTTTTTCCATGCTGTATACCAGGGCTTAATTTATAAAATTAGAAGTGCTGGACCCCTATGGAAGACTGTGACGAAGGAAAGAAAAAATAAATAAATAGTTAAAATAGCTAATAATTAGATAATAAATTTAAATTAATTAATTTGATTAAATTAATTGAATTAAGAAAAATGTAAAGATAAAGAGAAATTTAATAAGTTATTAAATTAATTTTGAATAGTTAAATAGGAAAAAAGTATCAGACCTCGTCTTATGTGAGGCATTGTCCGGAATTACAAATACACTTAGATGCTAAGAAGCAGCTCAGCTAATCTCTGTCTGAGTTTAAACCCTGATTACACATTCAAATGTACTATTCCAAGGGATCACAAGTATCACTCTTTTTTTTCCAGCACCCTCAAGGAAAAAAGATAAAATGATTAAAGCTCCACTAAGGAGAAAAGTGAGAATTCTAGAAGGATTATGAGGGTATGGAAAGCAATTTAACTAAAAAGTGTAGCTTTGAAGATAAAGAGGGAAGAGTTCAAGACTACCTGATCGCGATGCCCTGTCGATATAATTCTAGCCGTCAAGCAGAAATTTTCCCTGATTACTTTTCCTGAATACAACGTGAGAATAAATATATAACTTCTCGGTACAAGTGGCAGGACCCCGTTTGGTTACATCATTCAGAAAGTCTACAGATCTGCAGAAGGAAGTCACTAGCATGGAACGTCCACGACCAGGGTGTCACTTTTACTTCTTTAAGGGAATACAAAATTTACCCGCTCTCATAAATTCATTGCATATCCTGGAGAATAAGCTTTTGACATATAATTGGAGGCTTTTCTTTCCTCAAAAGTCTCAATCTCTGTGCAAGGCTTGATTGCGATGGAAAGACAGGCTTGCATTCAGAAGTTAGAATGATTTTTAAGACATGTTTACTATTAAAACAAAATTTCTGTGTTAAAATTGTAGTTCACTTGCATAAAAAAAGTGCATGAGCCCTTTTATTTAGGGCTCCGGCTGAAATTATAATTTATCTCGAAAACTGAGAAGTACCGACGCAATTTAAGTTCTGCTGTATACACAAATGCCACAAAGTGAAGTGAAATTTAAATGCCACCAACTTGCACCCCTTTAATTCTCATTCTAAAATTTTCAAAATAAATACAGATTTATCGTATGAATACAGTGCATCAAAACAAAAATATATGTAGTACTCAATTTTTTTTTTTTTTTTTTTTTGTTTTTGTTTGTTTATTCTTCAAAAATCTCATATGTGACCTCAATAATTTGAAAGAAAAAATGAAATTATATCTGAACAATGGCAGCAAGTTCTGTATTTTTAGTAGAAAGCCCACTCAATCTCTAAACATTAAAAATTAATATTTGGAAATTTATTATTCCCAAATTATATGACTATAATAACTAAATCCTTTATGCCACTTCTCTTTTACAAAGGTCTTAAATTTACTCTCAGAAAGAACTAAGGGTAGTAAAAGAAAGCATGGATTTTCATTTTTCTAGAATGAAAAAGTGAAATTATCATTTAATATTTTTATTTAATGTAATGACTGCAAAAATGTACGCCTTAATTTTAAGAAAGTATACTGATCTAACGCAATTTTTTCAAAATGCTTTGATCATGTATGAAAAAAAAATGTTTGTTTATTGAATATATTAATTTTAATATTTTACGCTAACCATAAGACAATATAAACCTGAATTGCGAGTGCTGTGAGCAAACAGGCATAGAAATCATAGGAACAGTACACACTCAAGCAATGGTTAAGATACTACTAAATGATCCTCGTTCTTCTTTCTGCATAAAAGAATTGCATATCTTACTATCAGATCTTTGACAACTTAGGCAAAGAATCTGTAAGGAGATCTTACAGATTCTTTGACTTAGGATACCTAACATAATCATTACTCAACTACCTGTAATTATAATGCACTTGTTGGCCTTTTAAATACTAATTAATAATATATATATTATTAATTAGACTATATATTTATTACATCAGTTTATATTTTAGTAATTTTAATTTGTTTAAATATAATTTGAAAGTTTTTTTTTTTTTTTTCTTTCCTAATCCGAGAACCTTTTTCCATTTAAATTAATGGTAAATAGTCATTTGATATATACCAATTTGTTTATAAAAATGTTCAATGAAAGATTGCTTTCATTATGTATTAAAAAATCTGATTTTAATTAAAATTTGGAAATTGTTCTGCAATTATATCAACTTAACACTATTAATTAAAATAACTGCCATCATTTTTAACCTTTAAATTAGTGCATATTAATAGCACATAACCTAAAATAGTAACAATATGCCAAACTTATGGTGTATATAATCCTTGCTGTATAATAAGAGGGGAAAAAATATTAAAAACAAGTCTTAAAATATTTTCATGCTTTTAAAATGAGATCTATTTCTTGCAAGAGAGATAGCACATAAAATTGTCATTTTGCCAATGTAATTAATATTTAAACACTACAATTGTCAAATTACTTAGCTGATACATTAGAAATAATTCTTTCTTGCAGTAAATGCTTCTATATTGTAAATCTTATGTCGATTAAGAATTCTCTTAACCTGTTCAATGTCTATACGATTGCCATTAACTCCAATTTGCTGGCATGATAAATGCTTCTATATATTTTTTAACAATTTTCATAAAAATTAAAATTTGTAAGAAATAATTTCCAACATTTAGGATTGTGCAGTGTTCTAGTTTAAATGAGAAATCAACTAGGATTTGATAAAATAACATTTATTAACCAAGAAAAACAAGAAACAAGCATGAGACATACCTAGATATAAAATGGTTAAAAAAATTTCTGCATATAATTGTTCCAATCAACAACTGTATTGCATATTACAAAACTCAACTGAGGTCAGTCCATAGTATCAATGGTACATAAATTTTACAGCTCCAAGGAAATTTATATGCGATCCTTCAAACCAAGTCTGAGATCTGAGACTTTTTTTCTGAGCAAGATCCAAGATTGAAACATTATTTTGGTGTATCGTAATTGGTAAAACATATCATTTCAGGATTATTTTTATAAAATTTTCAGCTATGAGAAATCCCTTTTCTCTGTAGTAATTCCACTGCTTCCTCCTCGTTTTTTTTTTTTTTTTTTTTTTTTTTTTAATCCCAAGCAACTTAGCTATTGAACAAGAATTTCTACCTATAGAATTAAAGAGAAAGTGTTTTCACAAAAAATTAAACAAGTTACATTGAAATAAATGCTTAAAAAAGCAAACAAATAAATACAGTCATAAGTCGTTAATCCGGACTCGTCGGGACTTCGGCGATTCCGGATTATCGATCATCAGTTTAAATCTGGTAAGATGGCATGCAGAAATTATAAAATTAAAAATATGAAACCGTAATTTATGAAATAAAGAACAATCATGATCTAAAGGGTATCAAAATTTACAAAAAAAAAAAAAAAAAAGCTTATTATTTTTTTTAAATCCCAGGCAACTTAGCTATTGAACAAGAATTTCTATCTAAAGAATTAAAGAGAAAGTGTTTTCACAAAAAATTAAACAAGTTACATTGAAATAAATGCTTAAAAAAGCAAACAAATAAATACAGTCATAAGTCGTTAATCCGGACTCGTCGGGACTTCGGCTATTCCGGATTATCAATTTTTCCAAATTATAGATCATCAGTTTAAATCTGGTAGGATGGCATGCAGAAATTATAAAATTAAAAATATGAAACCGTAATTTATGAAATAAAGAACAATTATGATCTAAAAGGTACCAAAATTTACAAAAAAAAAAGTTATTATTTTTTTTGTTTACTTTATTAAACATTTCTTTCAATGTAAGTTGTTTAAGTTGCTTCGTTTTTTATGTGATAATACATTCTCTTTAATTCTATAAACAGACAATTTCTTGTTTAGTTACAAAGTTCCGCTGTTCAAGTCCTATAATTGCTGTGTCCAGAATACCGACTAATTTGTCAATCGAAATTTTTTCGTTTTCAATAACCTCTGTTACTTTCTTCGCTATCGGAAGCGAATTATAATGACGAGCAATTTGATTTAAATCATATCAAAGACAGAGTACATCGAGATGAAATACTACTTTTAGTAAGGAATTATAAGCCAAATAAAATAAAAACATCTGCTCTGAAGATAAGGATAGTGCTGACAGAACAACTTCCAATTCATTGCGCGCCTCGGCGTTAAAGATAAACAAACGTTAAAGTTTAGATAAACAAAGGATATGCCTTTATCCATTTTTTGCAGCAATTCCACTTTTTGTTTAATGGACTTCGAAACATACTTTCGCTTTGTAGATCCTTTACATATTAGTAAATATATATCAGAAATTCTATTTGACATAATCGAAAGTTCAAGCTTACTTTTATAAAATTGCTCTAACAGTCTGCAAAAAATAATAAGCCGAATCCAATTCGAAGATTAAGGAACAACGCAATCTGCAACATTAACTGAATTAGATAATTTTAGCTTAGCTTATACCGTCTGTTATACATTAAACGCGCATTCGTAAACGTATTTTGCGCACGCGTATTCGCAGCCGTAAAGGTCTTATGCGCGTGCGTCAATGCGAAAGTTTGTAGCAGAAAGTTTGTAGCTTTGAGGTCCGGATTATGGGTGTCCGAATTAACGACTTTTGACTGTATTGAGCTTTTCTTTTTTGTACATTTTGATTTCGTTTAGGTCATACATACTTTGTTATTTCATTAATCACCATTTCATATTTTTAATTTTTTAATTAACATCTTACTGGATATAAACTTAAGATCTACTATGCAGCAAAATCCCAAATCTGAAATTGCCAATGTCATGAATATTCTAGATCTTTGACTTTGTACTATATCTCTAACAGCAGTCAGTGTAAAGCCATGCTATACAGGATATAAAAAATTGCAGTTACAGTTTCTTTTTCAAGGATGTTCATGGTCTGAACAACATTTTGTTGTTTAGGAAATGCTGCTTAGCACAGCCAAAAACATGTCCAGCAGAAATTAAATTAAATCGATGGAACATCGTGCATAATTTTTTTTAATTTCTGTGGCATATGCTCAGAATGAGAATGTCAAACAGGGCCTGATAAATAGGTTCTGCATGCTTTCATAGAGGCCTGGGAAATAAAATACATCTTCTGTTTTGAAATGACATCGAAAGGAACAATTTCTAGATTTCATTACAAATGCTTTATATATTGCAGGCAAATGCACAAAGACTATGGTTAGTATTGGAAAAATGCACAACCCATGCTGTATGGCAAGTAAATTATATTTATTTAATGAGAATAAGAAAGTGTAATAAACAAATAAATAACACATGAATTTTTGTCTCAGTTCACTCATAAAACGAAGATGACTTAGCTGATCACTTTGTTGCTATCTTCATCAAGTTATCACATATTTTAACACTGTTTTTTGCAGTGCCCATATAACAGAAAAAGTACCTACATTTCTAATAACAGTTTTTAAATGAAACACTATCATTATGAGTTATAAAATATACTTTTTGTGTCTTATTAGAGCAAGTTATTAAATTATAAATTATAGAATTTTTTAAAGTTTGAAAACTAACAGTCTTTTAATGAAGAAAAAGTTTCAGAAATGATAATTACTGGGTCCAAATGTCAACTGTTCAGAAGCAAATAGGTTTCATGCGATTCTACTGAAAAGAGAAATGATAATTCATAAAATATTAATTATACAAATATTTGTCAATTTAATTGGAAATCTTTCACTTCAAAGCAGTCTTTCTCTAAATTTCAATACTTGGTGCTGCAAAGATAAATTCTTGAAACACTGAAATTAATGATCACATGTTATGTGAAAAATGAAATTGCAAAAGGTTAATAAATGTATTTAAATCTAGTATATTCTACTTTAGTTTCTTAGATTGCAGGTAAATAAAAAAAAGAGAGTTTCAAGTTGAAGTAAATCGAATTTAAATTATCAAAATGAGTAATATTTTTACCAGTAGTAATAATTCACAGTGTTATAAATAATTTTTTTAAATTTTGTAAATATTAATAGTATTATTAAAAAGCATGTATTTTTAAATCAGTCAATTTATACAAGTTATTTATGATTATAATTTAAAAGCTAAAATTAAATTATCGCAACGAGTAAATTTTGTACCAATGGTTAATAATACACAGAACGATTATCGTAACTGATGATTTCTATGAAAGATTCGAAAGGACGTTGGAATCCACTAGTAGTGGAGTGCTAAGCCATTGAACACTGGTAGTTCGGACCAGCTGTACGGGAGTTTTTGTGGTTTTCCTTACATATAATATGTTTCTGAGCCAGTTTCTCTAGAGTTCTTTACAGAGGCATCCTTCCTCTGCTAGCATGCATACATATTTACTTTTTATTCATAAATACTATCCTTTCCTCCTTAAATACAGATCTCTATAATTTGCTTTCCCTTTCGCAATAACTGTTGGGCAACAAAATTAAGCTTGTTTTGATAACGAAAAAAAAAATGTTTTTAATTAAGAGTTAAATGAAACACTTTGAAAATCAATGCTATTTTTGTTATTTCTATGCTTCACATTGCAGTAGCTACTCACATCATTACTATAAGAAATCTTTACACGTCAATACTTTAAAGTTGTAATAATAATAATTGTAAATACCTTTCATTCTGAAATAATTTTTTAAACAGCATCTGAGTGATCATTCTTAACAGATGAAATTAATTGATCTCTTAGAAAATTAATGTTTCTGAAGTGAAGAAGTGTCATAACTATAGGTTGAAAATATGGTCAATATATTTTTGAAATGCTGTTTAGTTTTGGTCAACATTTAAATAAACTAAATAATTATTGCACTAGATTTTTGCATCATATGATAAGTAAAATCTAGTAAGATGGCATGTAGAAATTATAAAATTAAAAATATGAAATCTTGATTTATGAAATAATGAAGCATTTATTATCTAAAGGGTATCAAAATTTACAAAAAAAAAAAAAAAAAACTTAATATTTGTTTGTTTACCTTATTAAACATTTCTTTCAATGTAAGTTGTTTAAGTTGCTTCGTTTTTTGTGCTAATACTTTCTCTTTAATTCTGTAAACAGATATAATCTCTTGTTCAGTTACATTGTTGATGTCCTGTAACTGCTGTGTCGAGAAATCCGACTAACTTGGCAATGGAAATTTTTTCGCTTTCAGTAACTTCTCTGTAACTTTCTTCACTATCGGTAGCGGCATTTTCTGTTTTTGTTTTAGAACTATACCACAGATTTCGCTATTCATTAATTGATTGATGATTGAGAAGCATTGTCATCACAATGCTGTATAATGAAAAGCTTCTTTTATATCATCTTCATTTATTACCGCTTCCCCGCATTTCTTTACAAAATGTGTTAATTGGAAAATTTCACCATTGTTTTGCGATATCCGAAAACTTTTAAAATTCACGGCTATCATCATCAATTTAGCTATCGATTACTATACATATTTGGATATACTTGTATCTATTTCTTGCACATGCTTAAGGCTTATCAGAGTTCTGAATAAATAAATTCCCACATATATTTAAGCCTTAATAACGGTCGACGATAGATATTTTACCGCCTGATGCAGTCAGTCTCTGTGGGTCCTAAATTCTGCGACCCGGTGCGGCCATACGAGCCCTGGCGCTTGTTCTGGGTTTATGTGAATAACAAATGAGTTATTCTTAATTCAAATAGCCCTAAATGTAATCTTTGGGTCTATGAGTATCATCGGCAAAATCTAATCCTGGTCTGAATCCTCGTCAACATTTTTTAGCGAATTTAACTTAAATCTGTAATCATCGCCAAGCGTAATGTCAGCATAAAAGGTTACGGTAACCCTTTATTATTCAATTACTAACATAAAAAAAAATATGTTTAGGCATCAATACATAAGTTGTCATGTGTTGATAAACATGCGGTGATGAAAGGAAAGTATAATAAATAATGATTCGTCAGGTTGGCGTCAGATGAACGATGTATCTATGTGGAATGTTACGGTTTGAAATGTGTGCCAAGCAGATACGCAGCGACGGAGCCAAATTACTGATCGTACAAATTTATGTAAAATGATTGTGTCTTCAATAACAAGGTATTTTATTTAGTGTCGAAGTGAAATTAAGAATCGGGATGTTTTATTATTTCGCGGAGGGCGGAATAAAATGCGCATGTGTAAAGTCTACGAAAAAACGTTATTGCTGGTTTTGATCATTCCGGATATTGGACGTCCGGATTTCGGACATTTTACTGTACACTATTTCATGTAGTGGATAATTAATCAGAGAAACCAAGTATAAGTTCCCTTATTTTAAGTAAACAGTTATTTTAAGTTTCGGATCTTTACTGTCACTTTTCCCTTCCGTTTTCCCACCAGAATGCAAACTTCGTTTGCGTATATTTGTAGAGTCATTAGGTCAACTGGAAGCAGAAAAGATGAAAAATATGCAACTGTTCATAGTTTGTCACTGTAAGAGTGGCAACCATCTGATTTTTGTTGTAGTTCTACGGATTTTGAAAATAAATCTAACGCTTTGGAATTTTATATGTAAAGTTATTTTATTTTAAGTTTATTAGAAGAAAGGAGAACGGGTAGTTCTTGCAAATCTCGAACAGCAACCGCCTTCACCGGGAATCGAACCACGGACCTCTGGAATACCGGCTCAGCGTGCTACCGTTACACCACGAAGGCACGCTAGGGAAGTGGAAGAAATACCTTATATACTCCCCTTTTTAGAGGGCGACTAGGGTTTTAGATGACTTAGTCGCCTAATCATGGGTACGGAGAATCATCATCCCCAACCCTTTTAGTTCGGGCGCCACTGTAGTGTCATTAGGATTTTTTTAGAGGCAGAAAAGATGAAAAATATGCATCCGCCTTCGCCGGGAATCGAACCACGGACCTCTGGAATACCGGCCCGGCGTGCTGAACCACTAGACCACGAAGAACGCTAGGAAAGTGGGAGAAATACCTTATATAGTTTAGGAGAGGTTTTTAGTTTGTAAAAGAAAACATGTTTTGCCATTCGAGGCCATGTTACTAGGTGGCTAGATAAGATACGGTTTACAGTCTTTGGTCTCGCATTATAATTGCTGATTGTTGAATTCCGTGCCGGTTAAATTTTGAGCCAACTTCGCATTAAACTGATTTGTGTAGCTTTTGGCTACTAGTTTATTTGAATTTAAATTTTACATTTGAACTCACTGTTACCTTAAGTTGTAGAAACATTAGGATTTTTTAAAGCATAAGACTTGAAAAATGAGCCATCCTCTCGCCGGGAATCGAACCACGGACCTCTGGAATACTCGCCGAGCATGCAGACCACTACACCACGAAGGCACGCTAAGAATCTAATGTAATCTGTGCAAGTATTGCCGGGATATCGTGCAGAGCACAACTTATCCGGCTCAATGAAAATGTACCAAAAGGCGCAAGTCGTGTACTCATCATGATAGCGTAGCCACAAGAAGGTCAAAAGTGTGTAAGAGAGGGGCGACCAATAGCCGCGAAGCTCGGAACCAACCAATTACAGACTATGGAGAGGCGAGCGATGATCAGACCGAGGAGCGAAGAAAATACAAGAACCCTTAAAAGCACGTAATACAATAAAGTGAAAACAAGCTACATGATATTTATAAAAGCGAGGAAAGAGAAATAAGCAATTTCAAATTGAATTAATATAAAATATAAAATAAAAGGACATTAAGAATTACAAATGAAGCACATAGTATTGAGATATAGTAAGTTAATGTGAGGCACAATTTGAAAGTTAAGTCGAAAGTTAGTGTCCCTGGTGAGGTGAGCTGCATATGGACGAGTATTTTTATCTTCAGCGAAGATTGTATAATCAAAACAATAGAAGTTTTGAAGGTGGGAGCAAGAGACAGCTTTGCTAAAGCAGTTGTCATTCATGCGCTGTAAGTACTTGTCAACATATTCAATTTTATGATCTTTGTGCAGAGTATTGTAGGAAACATAAAAATGCGCATTTGTGATGTTTCTTAGGAACTTGTTCTGCATTACTTGCAGTTTGAGAATATCATTCTCTGAATAGGCTGCCCAAACCGATGAAGCATAGATAAACACCGGGCGAAGAATTGCAGTGTAAATATGCCTTTCTTTATAAAGGTCCAATTCTGAGAAGTTTCCAAGTAAAGGCGGAGATGGTTGATAATTCCCGTAGTCCTGCTAATTTTCTTGATGTGGTCGGACCAAATGAGCTTTCTGTTAAAGACAATGCCTAGATATGTAACACTTTTAACCATTTGGATGCTTACATTAAAAAGCTGCTTTTGGCCTTTGCTAGTGTCCTAGTTTGAGTTCTTTTGATCAAAAGAAGTTGGGACTTCTGGGCATTTATTTCCATTCGCCATTTACACACCAGCTTTCAAGTTGTGGCATCAAGATTTGTAAGTTCTAAATGGCCTTTTCAGCATTCATGGACTTAGCTGCTAACGCGGTGTCATCCGCGTAGCAGCCGTAATTTATGTGATCTCTGAGAAGATCGGCCACATAAAAAAGATAAATTATAGGTCCCAAAATTGAACCCTGGGGCACGCCTGCATGGATATTTCTGTGACTTGAAAAATCTTTACCAACGGAGAAAAAGAATTTCCCTTTTTTGATAAAGGAGTAAATAATTTCAATGATTTCTCTACTGAAGTCAAAGAAAATCACCTTATAAATAAGTTCCTCATGCCTGACGCAGTCGGGCATTTCTACAGTGGCGCCGTAGTTCGGGCGCCACTGTAGAAATATTAGTACTTTTTGGAAGCAGGAGATTTGAAAAATGAGCCATGCTCTCACCGGGAATCGAACCACGGACGTCTCGAATGCGCACCGAGCGTACAGACTACTACACCACAAAAGCACGCTAAGAAGGCGGGAGAAATACATTATAAATTTATCTTGTCACAAGGGGTTGGCTGAGTTGTAAGCATAAAGTGTGCCTTCGCTTCTTATAAAGTTTTAGCAAAGGATCTTTTACACCCATCTCAGGTCCGTTTGTTGTTAGCTGTAATTCACTTAATGTCTACCTAAAGTTAAGTTACAATGTATGATTGCAAAGACTATATCTAAATTATAATTACATTCAAAGATGTTGAAATCGGTATTTAAGTACTTGCTATATATTCAGATTTTTATATATAAATTATACTCTTACTTTTATTACAAAACATTCAGATTTCTGTTAGACTAAATGTCTAAGTAATGTAAAAATTTTCATAAAATATGAAATAAAAAGTCGGCAGTTATGTTAATATGCTATTAATAAAAGTAATGATACTCAATTATTCATACACAATTATTAGATTATGAGATTTACAAGACTTGAGAACTGTAAATTATGTGCCGTATATTGCATAACCTTAGATTAGATCAAGTTTATACTACTTATAGTTAGACAAATTATAAAAATATTATTATAAAAGCAGTAACAAAAACTTGATTTTACTTTATAAATTCACAGTTACACATCTTATAGTCCTAATTTAAGAAATGAAGGAAAAAAGGATTTTTAGACCATGGTTATTTTGATCATGGCACATTTTAAGAAATATATAAATATGAAAGTTTAAATTTGCATGTAGTTCCTTAGCAGAGAAATTACCAAGAGTTTACTTTATGCTACTAAAAATCTGTTTTTAGTGTTATTATTATTTTGGTAGGGGTAGAGTTGACACTTAAAAAAGTTCCAACAGTCATATGATAACATTAAAAGCACCAGACTTAACAATCAAATTTTGGCTTTTTTCAAAATATTTTTAAAGCTTTGTTTTTTTTCTATTGTGCTTTTAGAAAAACTTAGAATTTATCATAACCACAGGTGTTTGCTTTCTCAAAAAGAGGCCTAAAAGAAATTTCAAATAATAAATAATATTACATCAATATATGAAAATTAAATTTTTAATGGAATTTGTCTTTAATTTGTAGCATATTTCCATGCTCATTTCAGAGAAGAAAATGTTAATATATATTTGCCAAACAAGTACTGAGTTCCAAATACACACATTAATTGTGATGTATTTTCATTTAATTTAAGATATTAATTCCAGGAAGCGCGCAATGAATTGGAAGTTAATCTGTCAGCACTATCGTTATCTTCAGAGCAGATGTTTTTATTTTATTCGGCTTATAATTTCTTACTAAATGTAGTATTTCATCTCGATGTACTCCGTCTTTGATATGATTTAAATAAAATTCCTCGTCATTATAATTCGCTTCCGATAGTGAAGAAAGTGACACAGAGGTTATTGAAAACGAAAAAATTTCGATTGACAAATTAGTCGGTATTCTCGACACAGCAATTATAGGACTTCAACAGCGGAACTTTCTAACTGAAGAAGAAATTATGTCTGTTTATAGAATTAAAGAGAAAGTATTATCGCATAAAACGAAGCAACTTAAACAACTTACATTGAAAGAAATGTTTAATAAAATAAACAAATAAATATTAAGGTTTTTTTTTTTTTTTTTTTTTTTTTTTTTTTTTGTGTGTGTGTGTGTGTGTGTGTGTGTGTAAATTTTGATACCCTTTAGATCATAATTGTTCTTTATTTCATAAATTACGGTTTCATATTTTTAATTTTATAATTTCTGCATGCCATCTTACCAGATTTAAACTGATGATCTATAATTTGGAAAAATTGATAATCCAGAAGTCCGGACGAGTCCGGATTAACGACTTTTGACTGTAGTAAATATGTAAGCATGCTAGCAGAGGAAGGATGCTTCTGTAAAGAACTCTAGAGAAACTGGCTCAGATTCATATTATATGTAAGGAAAACCACAAAACTCCCGTACAGCTAATCCGAACTACCAGTGTTCAGTGGCTTAGCACTCCACTACTAGGGGATTCCAACGTCTTTTCGAATCATTCATAGAAATCATCAGTTACGATAATTGTTCTGTGTATTATTAAGCATTGGTACAAAATTTACTCGTTGCGATAATTATAATCATAAATAACTTGTATAAATTGACTGATTTAAAAATACATGCTTCTTAATAATACTATTAATATTTACAAAACTTAATATATAAAAATTATTATAACACTGTGCATTATTACTTACCGGTACAAAATTTACTCCTTTTGATAATTTAATTCGATTTACTTCAACTTGAAACTCTCTTTTTTTTATTTACCTGTAAAATAAGAAAGTAGAATATACTAGACTTAAATTTATTTATTAACCTTTTGTAATTTCATTTTTCTCATAACATGTGATCATTAATGTCAGTGTTTCAAGAATTTATCTTTGCAGTACTAAGTATTGAAATTTAGAGAAAGACTGCTTTGAGGTGAAAGATTTCCAACTAAATTGACAAATTTTTGTATAATTATTATTTTATGAATTTTCATTTCTCTTTTCAGTAAAATTGCATGAAACTTATTTGCTTCTGAACAGTTGACATTTGGACCCAAACAATATCTAGAGCATCACAAGGAATGCAAAATGAAGAACATCTTTCCTGTTTTCAAGCATTTCATATGTGCGTAGGGGAATTTAAACATTCAGTACCTTTCCATTATACGTCTACCATGCATTTTGGCATGTCAGTGAATAACGGAAAAATACCATGTGTATCTATCTGCATGACGAAAAATTACGAAGTACCAAATATTCTAGGCCTTTTGCAGTTGATAGCAAACGATGGCATGCTTTCAATGCTGAATAATAAAAAACAAATCCATGAAAACTTACCAGGAAACAAATAATATAAATACAATGCTTATTTCACTGAATGTGTAACCATTTGCTATTCAGTTACTTTGTGAGTTAATATAATTTCTGATCTTCCTATTTAAACACAATTCTTCTCTGTCTTTGTAAAACGCTTCTGTATATTGGCTACTGCTGAAGTTGTCTATTTGAAATTTTTATCTTTCACAGCCTCTCGTTTAAATTGTTGGCAGTGGTGATGAAGGCAAAGCATATTTTGCTTCCCTTAAATAAAGGAATTCCCTAATCTATTATTATTAATAATATTCCCTAATCTAAATAAAATTTATGCTTTATTCTGTAAATTAAAATAAAAGACTGTAGCCTTTACATTTAAAATCATTTAGTGAAAGAAAAACTAGCATAATGCTAACTGATAATCACACAAGAGAACCAGAACATTCGCTCTCTCCAGTGGAGCGGTGTCTGGTACACCAGGGTACCTGGGCCAAAGGCCCTACCCCTTGTAGAACATATCAAGACATTGCGAATTATTGCAAAAAATTAGCCAGATATTACATGTATAGCATTTTTATGACTATGTACATTTATATTTACATGAGATTTTTTTTTATTTATTTATTTATTTTTTATTTTATTTTATTTATTTTTTTATTTTTATTTTTATTAATTTTTATAATTTTTTATTTTATTTTTTTGTTTTTTGTTTTTCCTAATAGGATCAGAAAGCTGTCCGAGCTGATGTCCTGCAAGGTAGAAGTTAAGTGGTGCAAGGAGTACAAAAGTGCTACATGCCCATACATAATATATAAAGGTGCAAGGTTACTATACAGGATATGCATACATGATAGAACAAATAATACGTAATAATGGGAACAAAAGAAAAATAATGAAGGTGCTCAGAGAGAAGAATATTACTATGCTATGCAGTACACTTACATTATCCATTCATTGAGAATGGCCAGTGGTCGATTTTTATTCTCGAGGTCATACTGATCATAATCAGGGATCTTAATTGCAGGGTTGGTGATGGTGAGTTGCCTATTGTGAAATCTCTTGGCTATTTTTATAGTAAAATGATTTGAGGGGACGCACTCCTAGTTCCTCATGTAACTTGTTGTTACGCACATACCAAGCTGCGTTGACAGTTTGGCGTAGCATAAAATTTTGGGCCACCTGTAGTTTCCCTCGGTATCTGTTACATGAATACGCCCAGACAGGGCATGCATAGCATAGTAATGGACGCAAAATGGATTTATAAATGAGTAGCTTATTATCTATTGATAAAACACTGTTTCGAGCAATTAGGGGGAAGAGTTTAGCTTTACGCGCTCGAAACTTGTTAATAATATTTGTAATGTGTGGGTTCCATGACAAAGTTTTACTGAGGGTCACCCCAAGGTAAGGGACTTGCTTGGCCCAGGGGATAGAGTTTCCATACATCATGAGGTTTCTTCTGAATTTCTCCTTCCTAGTGAATAAGATGGCTTGAGTCTTTTTTATGTTGACTTTGATTTTCCATTGTACAAGCCAAGTCTCTAATGCTTGTATGTAATTTTGTAAGTGTTGTATAGCTGAACCAGCAAATGCACATTCTGTGAGGATTGCTGTGTCATCTGCATACATAGCCAGTGTTGTGTTATGTGTTGTAGGGATGTCGTTCACGTAAATATTGAAGTAAGTGGGTCCTAAGAGGGATCCCTGGGGGACCCCAGCCCTTATGCGATGTACAGTAGAGTTTGTTCCTGAGACGTGAACGACGAAATTTCTACCTGTTAGGTAGGACTTTGTGATGTTAGTGATGTAATCTGGGAAACCCAGAGTGTGTATTTTGTAGACGAGTGCCTCCAGCCAGACTCTATCGAAAGCCCTGGCTATGTCAATAAACAGTCCTCCAGTAATTTTCTTCTGAGCAAAGCCTTCTGAAATCATCTCCACAACTCTGTAAAGCTGGTTTGTAGTTCCCAAGCCTTTTCTGAAACCAAATTGGCTTGGGATCAGGATGTTGTTGCTTTCTAGGTGATTATTGATTCTCTGTAATAAAGTTGCTTCAAAGAGTTTGCTCATAGATGATAGAAGACTTATCGGCCAATAAGCCTCAGGATCTGATGCAGTCTTACCCGGCTTCAGGATTGGTATAATTTTGGCCGTCTTCCATGCAGTAGGGAAAAATTGCTGCTGGAGGATTTTAGTAAAGATCTTGGAAAGCAGGAAGATGATCTTGATCGGCAGTTTCTTCAACATGGTATTGGTAATGTTGTCCAATCCTGGGCTTTTCTTCTTTTTGAGTTTATTGACATAGTCAACAACTTCCGAGGGCATGACTGGAGGGATGTTGTTTATGTTTGTATCTGTTGTGAGACTGTTATGAAAGGTGTAAACAAGATTTTCTGTTGTAGTGTCAGATATGTTGTTTGTGCAAAACTGAGATTCCAGCTGCCGTGCTAACAATTCAGCTTTCTCAGTTTCAGTGTAGTGAATCCTCGTTGGGCCTTTAAGGGGCGGAATGTTATTGTAGCATTTAGTATACCTTGAGATTGCTTTCCACAGTGAATTATCATCTGTGGAAAGTGAGTTAAGGTAACTGGTCCAGCTGTGTTGTGCTTGTTCACGTGTAAGAGACTTGACTGCATTCGACAGTCGATTGAGCAGTTGTTTATCTTCCCTGTGTCTGGTTTGCTGAAATCTTCTCCGTGCAGCATTACGCTGTTTGATAAGCAGTTTCAACTCTCTATTGCGTGGCTCTTTCCTTTTAGGTACTTCTACCTTGGCATCGTCTCTCGCCCTGGAAATTTTTTGAGTAATTTCCTGAATAAAACTGTCAATGTCATCCCCTGACTGTATCGTAGGAAGAGTGTATGGTATGTTGTTGAGAGCTTTGGCAAATTTTTGCCAGTCAATCCGAAAGGCTCTGTTGTCTGTTTTGGTATACCCACTAATGTCCAGAATCATTTTAACCGGGTTATGATCCGACGATAACTCATCCAGCACGGAAATATCCAGTGGGACACTGGTATTTCCGAGCAGGAAGAAATCGAGGATTCCGGTGGACCTAGTGGTGTACCGTGTTGGGGTTTTCGGAGCTGCTATGTGTAATCCAGCCGTGTGGGCTAAGTTTAGAATTACACGTCCAATGTCGTTTGAGTTATAGCAGTTCCACGCGCGGTGTCGTGCATTTAAGTCTCCACCTAAGATAATGTGTTTTCCAAGATTGAGTAAGATTTGTAGATCAGCCCGGACTGCAGATACATGACGTCCCGGGGGAATATAAGTGGAGACAAAAGTGTATGTTATGGAGGTGTTTGTTGTGAGTGAGATTGCAGAGGCCTCCACGACCGAAAGCTGCGGAATTGTGACAGGGATATGCGGGATGCAGCGTTTTATCAGGATTGCAGTGCCACCCCCTCTAGGGCGGGAAATGGTAGGAGCTCTGTTGGATCTGTAGACAGCATAGTTCTGCACGTAGATGGGTGAGGCAGGGCCAAGCTTGTGTTCTTGTAGGAACATAACATCGGGAGTGTACTCATTTATAAAATCTCTTAATTCATGAATTTTCTGAGATAATCCATTTGCGTTCCATGTAATCACATTCAAAATATTGCATACATTACTCATGATTACTTACATTAACAGAGCCAAAAATTTCTTCAAACAATTCAAAAAGAAGGAATAGCTTGTCAACAGTATTTTGCGTTGCCTGTAATGCAGGCATCTTGTTAGTAATTTTCTTTAATACAGTTAAAAAGGAGATTCCGTTAAACATATTAACAATGTCTTTAACTAGTTTAGTGACCTCAAAGAGACCAGAGAGGCCCACATCATTTCTATTCTGAACATTATCATTAATATTACCATTGTTATTATTTACATGTACATCATTTTTTCCCTCAGATTTTTTACGATTAACAATTTTAACATTGGTGGTGCTAGCCTCGACTTTTGTGTCAGTTCGTCCACTAACAACATTAACATATGACACACCTGGTTGGACAGGGTTACTGTTAATTGCAGTGGGTTTAATAACAGAGGGAGTAGGTTTTCCTCTGCTGGTCTGGGTTTTGGCTCCCTGATATACTGGAAATTTGGGACACCCACGATAATTCGCAGGATGCCCCGTTTGTCTACAATTGCAACATTTGACATTATCAATGAATTTACTGGAGCAGTCCCCCGTTTTATGTGCACCAGCACATTTCACACAGCGTGGTTTAAGCTTACAATTGTCGGAGGAGTGGTGGAAGTGCTGGCAGTTCCAGAACATTCGCCGATACCGGCGTACATATATATAATACTCAGCCAACCCGCCGATTTTGACGTCATCTGCCAATCAGCGGCAACCGCGTTAGCTTATCGCCGATTGACCTCCGATCAAAATTTGCATGTAGAAAACTAAACAAATGGCCCTCTTTTCCTCATGCAAAGACACACAGAATTACAGAAGTTCAATTCTATTATACGAAAACAACACTTACTGTCTTTAAACACTGAAAAAATCTAAACAAAACTTTCTTAAATTAACAGCAGTCGCTGCTTTTGTAAATAAGTCCGCAGTATTTAATTTACTGGTGATAAATTCAAGGTGAAACACTCCATCATTTACTAGTCTTCTAACAAAGTGATATTTTACGTCTATGTGCTTAGTTCGGCGATTTTCTATTGGCGATCTAGAAAAATCAATGGCAGACTTGTTATCACAAAATAGTTTACACTCTCTTAAATTAAACTTTAAAATTTCATCTTGTAAGACATTTTTCGTCCACATTAATTCCTTCGCTGCTTCCGATAAGGTAATATACTCCGCTTCCATGGTTGATAAACTTACACATTTTTGTTTAACAGTTTTCCAGATTACCGGTACTTCATCTAAATATAATATAAATCCTCCCATGGACACGCGGTCATCTCTATTACTTGCATAATCAGCATCTGAATAACAATATAAATTTATGTGTTTAATTTTCGATAAGTTTATCTTATAGAATTTAGTACTATTGAGATAACCAAGCAATTTCAACAATGCTTCCCAATGCCTAATTCCAGGATTCTCCTGAAATTGTGATAAGATATTCACTGCATATGTAATATCAGGCCTTGTCCTGTTAGCTACAGAAACTAAACATCCTAACAGATTTCTAAAGGGTAATGTATGCATTTCCGCAATTTCTGCACTTGTAGACGGACAATCTAATTTTGTAAGAATAGTGCCTTTAGCGGGAAGTGAAGTTATTGGTATCTGGAAATGTTTAAATTTTTCAAAAATTTCTTCGATATATTTTTGCTGATGTAGAAAAACCCCATTCTCATTCTCTAAGAATTCAATTCCAAGTAACGTTTTAGTTTTGCCTAATACTTTAAGATCAAAAAACTTACTCAGCTGTGAAATTACTTTATCTATACTATATTGATCTTTACTAAAAATCACAATATCATCTACATATAACAAGAGAATTACATTTGAACCCTTATAAACACAATTACACCATTGTACTTTCTTAAAATGTAGATTTTCTAAAGTGCTTTCAAATTCACAAAACCATTCACGGCCGCTTTGATGTAGACCGTAAATAGCCATGTGTAATAAACACACTTTATTTTCCTCTTCGATAAATCCCTCTGGTTGAGTCATATATATTTTCTCATTTAGGTTTGCATATAAATATGCGTTTTTTACATCTAACTGACAATTAGTTCATCCATATAAACATACCAGGATAGTGAAAAATATTCTTATGATTGAAAAATTTACTACAGGACTGTAAACGTCATCAAAATCTTCACCTTTTTTCTGCGTGAATACCTGTGCTACTAAACGTGCTTTGTATCTAACCACTTGATTCTTTTCATTTCTTTTCAGCGTATAGACCCATTTGTTTCCTATCATAGTTTTATTTTCTGGCTTTTCGACTAATTCCCAAACCTTTCTTTTCTTCACTGTGTCAATTTCTTCTTTCATTGCCTTATCCCATTCTTCGGCATTTACTGATTTTCGTGCTTCTTTAAAATTTTGTGGGATAACTATTTCTACGGAATTTGCCTCTTCAGACACGGAGCTAGTCTCCTGTTCTACGAAATTAACTTTCCCTGGGTATTCGTTTTTTCCACTAAAATCGAACTTATCTTTTTCATATTTAATATTTCTTGCCTCACAATACTTTTCAATATCATTATACGATCTAAAACGGGTGTCTGTTCCCTCTACATAATAATATATGTCTGTACATGTTCCATCTGGCCTTTTAACTGCTTTTCTTTGCCAGTTTAAGTCTGATACTTCTTTCGGAGTAGATTTGTCATCTGACAACTTTATTTCTTCTCTAGAAATTTCCTGTTCTTCATCTGATTCTGCTAATAGTTCAGATCCTTCTAGTCTTTTAAATTTAGGTTTTGATTTCTGTTCCAGGATGCCATTTGCTGCATTCAGTTTTTCATCGAACTTCACATTACAGATTTCTATTAATCTGCGTTCTTCTGGCAGCCATATCCTATAACCCCTAGTTTCCTTCGCATATAATACCATGATTCCTTCTTTGCATCTCATTTGTAATTTATTTCTAATCTGTTTTCGCACGCCAACATAAACTTTACAACCAAATATTTTAAAATAAACAACACTGGGTTTTCTATTTAGGAACATTTCATACGGGGTTCGGTTGCTTTTATGACATACTCTGTTCCACGTATGTACGAAACAGCCAAGAGCTTCTGCCCACCATTCTTTACCCATTTTAAAATCACTAAGCATAGCTTTAACTGCGTCTAGTGCCATTCGGTTAAAATGTTCACACACACTGTTCTCTTCTGGGGTGTACGCGTTTGTGCGTTCAACATTAATTCCATTTTCGGCTAAGTACCCTTCGAATTGCCTGTTACAGAATTTCCCACCGTTATCGGTGCGTATACTTATTAATTTTCTATTCGTCAGTCTTTCCATTTACCTATGATAATTCTTAAAAGTTGTAGAACGATTCATTTTTATTTTTCATACAATACACTGTTACTAATCTACTATAGTCATCTACAATAGCAAGGAAATATTTACTCCCACCCTTAGATGGAACTGGTAGTGGGCTACAAATGTCGAAATAAACCAACTGCAATGGTTTATCCGATCTCTTCGGAACAGTCTTAAAAGTTATTCTACTAGATTTAGCAATAATACACGATTCACATCTCTCCATTGGTTTTCCAATTTCTGGTAACCCTTTCATGCTTTGATTCTTACTAGTTTTCTTAATATAATCAAAATTTACGTGGCTAAATCTCCGATGCCATAGCATTGCATCGTCTACTTTATTTAACCTTCCAATTTCTGTACCGTAACCAGCTTCCCTTTTACTTGTTGCTTATCTAAATGGTTTTACGTGATAAAGTCCGTCATATCGTTTAGCGTAGCATAATCTATCCCAATTATTAAAGTATATCCACATCTCCCCTTTTGAAATTACAAAATGAGCCCCTGCCTTTTCTAACCTTGCTCCCGATAATAAATTTCTTCTTAGATTTGGATTATATAACACATTATCTAACTCAATCCAATTTATTCGATTGCCTACTTTTACTGCAAATTTGACGGTACCCTTTCCTAGTACTTTACTTTCACAATTTCCTACAGCTAAAGACATACGTATATCGTTTATTTCTTCAAAATTTGTCATTAAATTTCTATTACTACAGAAATGAGTTGTAGCTGCAGTATCTACGACCCAATTAAATTTATCTGAGTTACCTCCTTTATCTGTAGTTGTACATAATTTTCTACTAACATTAATTCTTTATCTTTAAACTGTCCATTTTTATTGTCTATTTTAAACTTCTGATTTTTACTTACATTTTCTTTATATTGAGCAATTAAGTGCCCAAATTTATGAAATCTGAAACAAGGTCCTATTCTCACATTCCACATCTTTTTCTTAGATTTAGTTTTATTTTCAACTCTATCTTTCCCCGCATTTAAACTAATAGTATTAAACACGCTTACCTTGCTGTCTCCTAAATCGGCATTTACCCGGCTAAGTCGGCTTTCTTCCCTTACCAGCTCTTCAGCAATTTTTTCCAGCGTAAAATCTTCGTCCTTCCACCTATAGATCAACTGTAAAATGCCGAAGTATTCCGGGGGTAATCTCCTTATTGCCTGAAATCCTTTAAAAAGATCTGCCAAGTTGTGACCAGCTTCAGCCAACTTCTTCGCAGTCATTCTTATCCTCGCGATGAATAATCTATTTCTTCATTTGGTGTATATCTAATACTAAAAAATTCATCCAGTAACTGAATTATCCTTGCTCTTGTTTTAAGTTCGAATTGCTTCTGTAGAACTTCCGTGCTTCTTTACCACTTGAACATTCTTGTATCAGCGGCCTGAACTCAGCTTTAATTCCATAATATAATGTAGTGAACGCTCTGTTTTCTCTCAGTGTGAACTCCTACTTTTCACGCCTTGTTGCACTTTTATCTAATTCTTCTTCTTTGTCCTCTATGAAGCTCCAACAATTTCTATCCAGTAACAGCATTTTCATGTCGACTTTCCATCGATCCCAGTTGTCATGGTTTAACAGCTCGAAACCTTCAGGTAGTAATGACATCTTCAATTAAGTGTGAGCACAACGACTTGAACAAACTTCTAAGACAGGTCAGCTTCTTTTCGTGGAAAACGGCCCTCTTCACCTACATTCCTTCAATGCTGAGTTGAACTGTATGACCGATTAGCTGTTGTCGCTGGGCCCATAACCCTGTTGCCAGTGGTGATAAAGGCAAAGCATATTTTGCTTCCCTTAAATAAAGCTAAGACTAATCTAAATAAAATTCATGCTTTATTCCGTAAATTAAAATAAAAGAGCCAACACTGTAGCCTTTACATTTAAAATCATTTGATTGAAAGCAAACTAGCATTATGTTAACTCATAATACCAAGAGAACAAGAACGTTCGCCGATACCGGCGTACATATATATAATACTCGGCCAACTCGCCGATCTTGACGTCATCGGCCAATCAGCGACAACCACGTTAGCTTACCGCCGATTGACCTCCGATCAAAATTTGCATGTGGAAAACTAAAGCCAACAACTTTTAGCATAATGAACCCTTTTTCTGTTATTCATTGCAAGTGGGGTGTTGGAATCCACAAAAAAATCAGAAAGTTCCTTTTTCTTTTTGCTTATGTCATATACAGTTGACTTTCCAATGTTATACTCCTCGTGTAATTTTGAGACGGATATGGCTTTATCCATTTTTTGCAGCAATTCCACTTTTTGTTTGATGGACATCGAAACATACATTCGCTTTGTAGATCCTTTGGGAGCTCCAGCATCGGAGATTCTATTTGACATACTCGAAAGTTCAAGCTTACTTTTATAAAATTGCTCTTACAGTCTGCAAATAATAATGAGCCGGATCCAATTCGAAGATTAATGAACAACGCAATCATCAACATTAACTGAAATAGATAATTAGATAATTTTAGCTTATACCGTCCATTATACATTAAACGTGCATGCACAAACGTATTATACACTTGCGCACATGCATATGCGCAGTAGTAAAGGTCTTTATACGCACGCGTAAACACCTATGCACATGCGTCAACGTGACGCATGCGCAGAAAGTTTGTAGCTTTGAGGTCCGGATTATATATCATTCCGGATTATGGGTGTCCGAATTAATGACTTTTGACTGTATATGTATTTTAATGTGTATGCAAAAAATAAAATTGTATGATAGTATGCAAGTTATAGATGAAAATTTGGTTGTATAAATTCAATTTGCACATGTACAGCCACCATAAACAATTTCTATTTCATGTGTTCTGATTGTTACAATTGTTTGGAATACTGATAATTAAATTTATGATGAATAAATATATTTAGTTAATTATATATTAACCTCTTGCTTGATTATCCCGGGTTCGTATACATTGCAGTTAATTATTATCCCAAGAAAACTCGGGCGAAGCAGGCAGGACTGGTCATGTGTTTTCCCTATTATTTAGTAAACATCAGCTTGTGGATTAGTAATGTATAAAGAATGATAGTTGCATTGAAAAAAGTAAAAAAAATGGCGATGATGCACGATAGCGAAAGCAATGACCTTTCAAATAGTGATAATAACCTCAAGGCATTTTCCAGATGTTATTCCTGTGTATAGAATGTCAGATATAACTTTGTGTTATCCCTCGTTTCAAAAACTATCATACGACGACTAATATTTAATTTTTTTTATTTGCCCGAGATAACTCAGGATAGTAAACTAATATTAAAACTAAATGCTTTTACACCTTTAAAATTCAACCTAAAATCTATATATCTTTTGCTTCGTTTCCTTGCATTTAATAATAAAATTTAAAAAATGTGATGGTTTTTTTCTTTTTTATTTGTAAGGGAAGCGGTTAAGGCAATTAAATAAAATTTCATAGAAAAAATTCATACATTTATGTCAAAATCCTTTTTTATACACAAGCACAAGAAGTTATGTATCCATATTGAAAAAAAAATTTATTTTTTGAAAATTCACACATAATACAAAATATATACAGCCTTCATTTTACCGAAGTAAAATTTTTTATATATCCTCCATTTTCTTTTTTCTTCGTCAAAAGATCTCAGAACGCATGAACCATACATCATGAAGTGATGTATAGCATCCTTTGGAGTTGTCTCGTCCTCCAGTAGCTTGCAAAATGCAACGTCCACGTTAACCTTTTTTCTTTTTTTAGAATATAATCCTCCTTAAATGCAAAAGCAGCTTTAAAATTGACAGAGTAAATACATTGTGATTATGAAGATAAAAAAATTTAAATGCTTAATAAGGACAAAAAGCCAAAAAATACATACTGTATATACCCGCGTATAAGTCGACCCCCCCCCCCCACTTTGACATAAAAAATTCGTAGAAAATAAGAAACCCGCGTATAAGTCAACCCCCCACTTCCAAAATCAATCGAGAAACTTCAAAAAAATTTTTTTTAAGTACTACATTTATTCAAAACCATCTGAGAAAAAAAAGTAAATATACGATAAAAAATACCTTGGTAAATAAACAAAATCAAAATCCTTCAACATCCGATTTATGGTCAGATTCGCCAAACATTTTATAGAACTCTTCTGTCGTCATACATATTTTCAGTAACTCTGTGTTGTTACAATCACTACTAGAGCCTTCGTCATCATTTTCACTTTCAAGAACAGCATCATCATCCGTGCCGTCTAGTTCGTTGCTAATACAACATTTTTAAAATGATTTTATAATCATTTCAGAGGGTATTTCGTTCCAAGCATCTTTAACCCACTGAGCAATTAATGTAATATCGAGCTTTTTAATGTTGCCTCCCTTTGTAAATGTTGGTCGACCGAAACTAATCCACTCTGCCCAATATTTTCTAACATTTACTTCGAAGGGCTTATTGAGGCAGACATCTAGGGTTTGAATGACGGATGTCAGTCCTCTCGGAATTACAGCCACAGTCGTTTTTAGGTGTTTTGTCACTTTCCGGAAATGATTCGTGTACGTAAAACCTATCTGCATTTTCCCTTTTTAAAAGTTAAAAGAAATATTCAAAACTGTTCAGTTATTGTGTGGGCTATTTTTTTAAATTTTGACATGTACGCCTGTTAACAAAAGTATTTCATGAATGAACAATAACTGTTATAAAGACTTATACGTATGTAAAAACTATCTGCATTTCTCTTTCTTGGCGTGTTGGCGAAACTTTTATTGCTCGATATTGATCAGTTGTTCGGGGCTGAAAATTCTTTGGTTTAATCGAAACTTACTCTACTTAAAGTATGAAACTCTGTGATTAGTTAGTCACATAATTTAAGTCGTGAAATTACTTCAAGTAAGTGACTTATTTGATAAGTCGTCCAATTTGAGTGCGGGAAGAAAACAACTGCATTATATAAAGAAATTTTTTAACTTCCGATTCTTTTAATTTTTTATGGCCCTGTGTATAAGTCAACCCCCCCCCCACACACACACACACTTTGAAGTCTTTTCTTTTTTTTTTTTTTTTTTTTTGTCCAATATCTCGACTTATACGCCAGTATATACGGTAATTTTAATACCTTTAAAGTCATAAGATTAACTCTCATAACTGAAATGTATTGTAATGAGATAAGCATATTATATTAGGCAGTAATCTGAATCTAAATTATATTTATTGCATTTGATATTTATGCCACCTGACTATGCAAAGTGTGAAGCAAAATAAATATTTAATAATTACAATTGCAAAGAATATTTAACATTTTAAATGTATAATGTTATTAAATAAATAAATACATATGCACGCACACACCAATATATATATGTGTGTGTGTGTGTGTGTAATATTTTGATGATGAAGAAACCAATTGTTCAGAGCCGGTGTTAGCTTTTAAAGAATAAAGAAGCATAAAAATCACTGAACAGTCCAACATCTGTTTATTATTTTCCAAATTTAGCATGTTGAGATTCGTAGCATTTTGGGTTGTAATTCACAGCCCAACAAATTTTAAATTATGCAGATTACATTTTAAACAATGGATGAGAGTGGCAAGTGAAGCAATACAGCTGCAAGCAAAGAAGCAGAAAAAAAAAGAGGAATATGCAGTTCATAGTGATGATATTTAAACAAGAATTTAATTTAACCTTACTGGCTGAGAGTTACTGCACACTGATATGATTACATCTGCGGGATTAATATTCAGATGATGCACTATTATTTTTAAGATGGGGAAGGGACATATCCAAATTACAAAAGAAATGTATAGGGCTATTGTCATTATTATTTAAAGTAATATTACCTTGTGGAGTTGAGATACTTGATTCCCCATAAAAAGGGGAAATCTGTGTGGCTGAGGTACTGCACTCCTCAATAACAGAAACTTGGCTGCTGATTCCGAAGCCTTCATTGTCAACACTATCATTTCCATTATTTTCGAGAGAGACATTTATTTCATCTGTTGTTGCCTCCTCTGGTAAGGGAATATTTGATATTGATCTGGAATACAATGAATGCAATGTGTATCTATCTCTCTCTATATATAAACATATAAAAAAGTAATAAACATTTCTGTTTAAAACTGCCAACGAGTTCTCGCCTTTTGCAGATAATTAGAAAGTATCTTAAAAGATTATATGAAAATACCATACTTGAAATAACAAGTTTATAAGTGATAAAACTGTGAAATAAGTGATAACATTTCATGATTAGATGAAAGCTGTCATGCTGCTTAAAGGCTTAAAATAAACTCATAACAAATTTCGATGCTTAATAACAGTATAAACATGTCGAATGCCACCGCACGTTTTGGATTCCAGTCCGAGAAGCCAAATCGATTTAATCATTTTATAATATTAAAAATGCTAATTACCATTCTTTAATAATCATTAAATAGTTTATAGGTTTTTTTGGGGGGGGTAGAAAATAGTGTTCTGTGAATTATCTCGTAGTTGGCTTTTGTTAGACAAAGCTATTCGCAGAGGTGTGTAAATGAAGGTTTACTTAGTAGCCGTTATAAGTGTCCTGTATGTAGGAAGGATATGCGTCTAGTCAAAACGTAAAAACCGTTTAGATGGATTTGAATGGGTTTGTAGGAAGAAAGGTTTAGATGGTCACTATGTGAAGCGTTCGATCAGAAAGAGTACCTGGTTTGAAAAAAGTCATTTGAGTATGATTGATATTTTGATTTTTACGTGGCTCTGGGTGTACGAAGCGAACTCGAAAATCATGGTAAGTGAATATTTGCTTTTGGTAGTGCTTAAATGTATAACATGTTTTTCCTTTTTTATGTTATTTTATTGTTTGGTTTAAAATTTATTTAATTGAGATTATGTATTTTTTGTTTGCCCATATTTTAGAATTTGGTGCTCCTTTGACTTTTTAAGTGAAAATATGTACATAAACAAAGTAAAGGGAAAGTGAAAATATGTACATAAACAAAGTAAAGGGAGTGCGGAATGCAAGTTTGTGCAATTCTGGAATTTCTTTTAAAGTGAAAATAGGTCGACGTGTACATGTATAAAGTTAAAAGAGTGCGCAATGCCATTTTTGTGAAATTCGGGGATTTTTTTTAAGTGAAAATAAGTCGATGTGTACATGGATACCGAGTTTGTGCAATTGTTTGTCTTGTTATTTTGGCTTTGTGTAGCAGCGATGTTTGGGGCAAAAACTGCCGCTTCGCAAGCCAAAATAACAAGTCAAAGAATTGCACAAAATCGGTATTCATGTACCGCCAAAAATCGCCAATTTTCGCCAACGGGTACCCTAAACTATACTTTTAGCTAATACAAGTTATCTTGCGTTAGGCAGTGTTGGAAAATATGACCTATTGTAACCCTTTTTCTGCATCATCTCTCCTCCTTGAAATATTTCTAACTTTTACATAAGGCTTAGTTCTTATTTTAAAGGGATATAGTAATTACTTCATTTTTCACTGCCACTGTTTGTATTAAGAACGGACTGTTCCAGCCTAATTAAGATGCAAAAACGAAACTTGATGTTACGTCATCTGGAAAGCTGAGTCGTGCCGATAGCCGATTGATTGCCGTGAGATGACGTCATGTCTACTTCAGGTATAAGTATCTCGCGTCGCTCTGGCTTATTCCTTCTGGTTCCTGTTTCTTTTCTCCGTGGTGTGCCTTTCCAGCCCCCCATTGGAAGACGATATTGCGATGCGTGCAGTCCAGTGATAAGTGCCGTGGTTCCAGTCCGAAAGATGACTTTTTCTGGATCCTGAAAAGCGGCAACAATGTGAGCGACTGCCCTGGGCGGCATCCTGTTTTCATGAAGGCGGCATCTTCAACACAAGCATTTTTCCAGAATTATCGGCGATGTTTTTCCAAGCTGTGATTTCTCGTGTGTAACTACAGTGAGCAGCTTTTTGCCGGTTTTAAGTGCTCTCAAGGATTTAGTTTAATTTTTCAGGTGCCTCCTTGACCACAAAGCATGGACTTATTGATAATGAAGCGAATTTCATTATAACCGCGTAGTTCCTGTTCAGTGATATGTTTTTCGCATATTGAATGTCAGTATTTAAAGATCAAGTAAAATATTTACTGTGTCATTAATAGTGTAATATTCTTTAAAGGAAAAACCCTTAGGGTTAATGGATGATCAATTAAGCATAATTTTTTATAATAAATTGGTTAAGTTTAAGACTTTTGTCTTCAATGTCTGCACAGTATATAACCTTAGGGAGCTTCTATTGCTACTTCTGCTAAATGTTTTTTTTTTACAACTTTAAACTTTGCTTTTGCATCATTTTGGTTATGAGCCCAGCCCGAGTTATCTTTAGTGCAGACTTTTGAAGTTTAAAATTAATTTAGGACTTAAGAGACTGGGGGGCGGTTTTTGTTGAAATTCAAATATGGCTACTGTTAATGTTATGCATAGTATTGCTAAACTTGATGCATATAACTACTTTACATGGTCTAAAGACATGAAGTTTGTCTTAAATGAGAAAAAATCATGGCTTTTGGTGAAAGGTATTGAAAAATGTCCTGATTTAAATTATGTTAAGGGTATTACAAAAGAAATTGTTGCCGACTATCAAAATAGAAGTCGTTTGGCTTTATCATTGATTTATATGAATGTAAGCCCTGAATATAAAAACTTAATATGTGAAATAGATGATCCGGTAGTTGCATGGAATACGTCTGCCAAATGTTTTCAGCCAGATTATCGATCTAGACATATGTCCTTGTTTTCGGAGTTCTTAAATTGTAAAATTAAGCCAAATAAAAGTATCAGTTTCTTTTCTTCTAGATTAAAACGGATAACTGAACAATTGGCTGATATTAATCAGGCTGTAAAGAGATGTATATATATATGTTTTCAATTTCTTAGGTTTCTTCCAGAAAACTATGATCAGGTAGTTCAGAACGTTTTGAGGTGGCCAGATGAAAAGTTCATATTTAAAAATGTTGAACTGGAAATACTAGCAGAGGAAAGGCATCTTAATTTAAGAGAGATAGATAAGGAAAATTCTAACAAGACTATAGAAGTTCAAAGTACTCACTTTGAACCCAAATTTAAGCAGATTAAAGGGGTCAAGTGTTATAAATATAGCCGTCCAAGTCATATTCAAAAGTACTGTAGAATGAAAGGTAATTTTTCCAGATCACCCTTGCCTGCTTCCTCTGTTTCCTCAGCTATATCTAGTAGTAATAAAACATCCCCTAAGTGTAAGTCTAAACCCAAGTTGTGTAAAGGTAAAAATAATTCCCATGCTCAGTCCCTTTTCATAGCTCAAGCTAATGTTAACAACTTGGAGGAAAATGATGACAGTTGGATTTTTGATACTGCTGCATCTCATCCGTTTTGTAGAAATCGTGAATTGTATGATACTTTTTCTCCTGTGAAGAATGAGAATATGCTAGTAGCTGTTGATGGGGCAACTTTCCAATTCATGGGAAAGGTACTGTTAAAATGAAATTTGCGGATAGAATTATTTTGTTTAAAGATGTTTTATACTCACTTGAACTGAGACGAAATTTAATATCTGGACCTAAGGTGGATATCAATGGAGCGAGATTTTATGGTAAAAATGGGCAAATTAAAATTACTAATGATGAAAATGAAACTATTTTCAAGGTTAAGTTGATAGGAAGTAACTATCATGTATTCCCGAAAATAGTGAAAAAGTGCAAATCTGTGAAATTTGAGGCATTCATAGTTCAGCATAACAATGGTGAATTATGGCATGGTCGGTTTGGTCATATAAATTATGGTGCTATTGTCAGGACTAGTAAGAGACATTCAGTTCGAGGTCTTCCTGTGTTAAAGAACTCACCTAATTTGTTTTGTGAACATTGCCAAATCAATAAGCAAAGACGAATCTCCTATAGACCTTTAGAAGGTATTCAAGTGAAGAGACCGCTTGAAAGGGTTTTTTCTGATGTATGGGGACTTATTAACATTCCAGGTAGGAATAGTGAACGTTATTTCGTTTCCTTTATTGACGAATATTCTCGTTATGTGGTAGTGTACCCCATTGTAGAGAAAAGTCAGGTGTTTGAAGTATTTGAAAGGCATATAGCACGTGCTGAAAGATCTCTGAACCTTAAGTTGAAATGCTTTAGAACTGACAATGGACGAGAATATGACAATGAACAATTCAGGTCATATTGTAATAAAAATGGAGTAAAGCACGAATTTACAGATATATATATGATGGAACAAAATGGAGTTTGTGAGAGATTCAATCAAACAGCTCTCAACAATGTACGTGCAATTTTACATGATAGTGGAATGAGTCCTGAATTTTGGTCAGATGCAGTGATGTATTTTGCATATTCATTTAATAGAATTTGTCATAAAGGCTAAGATAGAACCCCATTCGAAGCGAAAACCATCAGTGCGTCACCTTAAGGCATTTGGAACGATTGCCTACGTGGGAATTCCAAAGCCTAAAAGAAATTCTAAGCTTGATCCAAAGGTAACAAAGGGCTGATTGATTGGATACAGTGTACTAACAAAAGGGTACAAGATTTGGTTGGCAAATGAACAAAAGGTAGTAGAAACCCTAAATGCTACTTTTAAAGAGTCAATTGGAATGCAGAGCAGTTGCAGTGGAGCTGCACTGGGCACCCTTCCTGATTTGGAATCTGGAGAGAGGGTTGAGTTCCAATCTACTGATATTCCAGTTGGCTATTTTCCTAAAATAGACGAAAGAATTGATACCAGTGTACCCTCTCCTATACCTAGCACTGACACTCAATCTACATTGAGGCAGGTAACTTGGCTTCGTAAACCTGTTCCAAGGCCAGACGGCACTCGTACGGATGTGTACTATTTTGAGAAGGAGTCTAATCAAAGACTACGATCACCAAATGATGTAGAAAAGTATTGCACTGAGCATAATATTCAGTATGATCCTACCTTGTTTGATTTCAAGGGAAGCAATACTTATAGTGGTGAAATCGACCCAAATGGCACTCCTTCAACGTCATATACCAAAGACAGCTGACTAGAGGTTTCAATTCCAAACACTTATAACCAGGCATGGATAGAGGCGATGGAAGAGGAAATGGCCAGCATGCAAAAGCATAAGGTATGGCATCTTGTTCCACTTCCTAAAGACAAGACTCCACTAGGTTGGAGGTGGATTTTGGAAATATTGTTCATTTTAAAGCTCATTTAGTGGCTCAGGGTTATCAGCAAATTAAATACGATACCTATGATGAAACCTACTCACCTGTAGTCAACTTTTCAGTAATAAGGCTCTTTTTCTCTGTCTTAGTTGCAACCTTGGATGGGCAAATATACAATGCGACGTAAAAAGTGCCTATCTCTATGCTCCTTTATCTGAGGAAATTTACATGACCCAACCTCAGGGTTTTGTAGAGTGAGATAAAGAAACTTTTGTGTGTCGTTTAGATGGAGCCTTGTATGGTCTGCATCAGAGTGGGCGATTATGGTACTACGAGTTGGATAGAACACTATGTAACCTAGGGTTTACCAAGTTTGAGTGGTGTAATTATGTCTATCGATTCAAAAATTTTGTCATTCTGTTGGTTTATGTTGATGATATTGTTGTGTTTGAAAAAAGTGAAGTTCAGGCTAAAAGGATATTAAAAGTCCTGAATTCACATTTTGATTTGAAAATTTTGGGTAAAACAAAAAAAAAACTTTTGGGTGTGGAATTTGAATATGAGAACAATAGTGTCACCAGCAATTATATATAGAAGACATAGTTGATCGATTCAAGTCTTTTAAAATAAAAATACTTCCCTTCCAATAGTTAGAGGTGTGAAATACTCAAAGTCTCAAAGTCCCAGTACACAAGAAGAAACGAATGAGATGATGAATTATCCTTATAGAAATGTTTTAGGATACCTCTCGTTTCTTTGCAATCGTACTCGTCCGGATATAGCCTATGCTCTTAATATATTTTCTCAGTTTCAAAGCAATCCTGGTAAGTTTCACTGGGAAGGATTACTTAAACTTTTAGGATATGTTTGCAATACCAGACATGACAAACTTAAACTGGTATGCAAGGAACTGAAGCTCAATATATATTCAGATTCGAATTTTGCTTCAAGCAGGGATGATATGGTGTCTATTGGTGGACAAATAGCTTTGTTGGGAGAATCACCTGTATCTTGGCAGACATTTAAAGAAAGGGGAGTGAGTTTGCCTACTATGGAGGCGGAATTTATCTCTGCCTCCTACTATGTCCTACTATGGAGGCGGAATCAGCAAAAGAATTAGTTTGGTTTAAAAACATTTTGGATGAATGCATTCAGTTTAAGATTGCAAGTAACTATGTTGTTTGTAAACCTATATTGTTTGCGGATAACATGGCTGCTATATGTTTTACAAAATCACCCATTGAAAACTCTAGGACAAAACATATAGATGTAAAACTATTCTTCATTCGTGATATATTGGACATGGAAATTTTTTATCTAAAATATGTTCCAAGTAAAGATAATCTGGCTAATCCCATGACAAAACCGCTGACTAAACATAACTTGATAAGATTTTGTGGAGCAATTTTCTTGTGAAACTTGTTTTTGTGTGTACTTAACTTTAAATTAAGAGTTTTGTTTAGACACTTTAATTTTTGACTATATCATTGAAAATAATATATTGTAAGTCATATTATGATGAGTATTAAATAATGTAAAATTGTATAGTGTAGAATGTTGTGTGAATGACCAGGGCCCTGGGTAAATGTATTGAATGTATGATCATCCTTATAGAATGTCTTTGTATTGTTTTGTAACATGTTGGACTTTCTTATTATGGTAAAATTTTGAAAAATGGGATAAGATGTCCCCAAAGGAAAATTTTTCTTAAAAATTTCTGAATTGAATGGAGTTGTGATATTTATTTATTCTTGTTTTGAATTTTGTAAAAATACTGGCGTTCAATTTTTATTTCAGGTCGGAGATGATGATGTGGGGGGCATTTGTCAGAAAATATGACCTATTGTAACCTTTTTTCTGCATCATCTCTCCTCCTTGAAATATTTCTAACTTTTACATAAGGCTTAGTTCTTATTTTAAAGGGATATAGTAATTACTTCATTTTTCACTGCCACTGTTTGTATTAAGAACGGACTGTTCCAGCCTAATTAAGATGCAAAAACGAAACTTGATGTTACGTCATCTGGAAAGCTGAGTCGTGCCGATAGCCGATTGATTGCCGTGAGATGACGTCATGTCTACTTCAGGTATAAGTATCTTGCGTCGCTCTGGTTTATTCCTTCTGGTTCCTGTTTCTTTTCTCCGTGGTGTGCTTTTCCAGCCCCCCATTGGAAGACGATATTGCAATGCGTGCAGTCCAGTGATAAATGCCGTGGTTCCTATCCGAAAGATGACTTTTTCTGGATCCTGAAAAGCGGCAACAATGTGAGCGACTGTCCTGGGCGGCATCCTGTTTTCATGAAGGCGGCATCTTCAACACAAGTGTTTTTCCAGAATTTTTGGCGATGTTTTTCCAAGCTGTGATTTCTCTTGTGTAACTACAGTGAGCAGCTTTTTGCCGGTTTTAAGTGCTCTCAAGGATTTAGTTTAATTTTTCAGGTGCCTCCTTGACCACAAAGCATGGACTTATTGATAGTGAAGCGAATTTCATTATAACCGCGTAGTTCCTGTTCAGTGATATGTTTTTCGCGTATTGAATGTCAGTATTTAAAGATCAAGTAAAATATTTACTGTGTCTTTAATAGTGTAATATTCTTTAAAGGAAAAACCCTTAGGGTTAATGGATGATAAATTAAGCATAATTTTTGATAATGCTTATGTTATGCTCTTTAAGTTTCTGATATTGATTAAATTTATTCATTGTGTTTTTATTTTTATATTTTGTTAATAAATTGCAAAGTGGTTCAATAGAAATTTCTCTGATTTCAAAAATAAAGATTAAAATATTTATCAGAAATTTTAAAAAATATATTAATTGTAGAAGTGCTTTAATTTTTAAAAAAATGATATCTGTTTAAATTTTGATGTATATATTACAAATAATGATTAAGAGCATTTTTGAAAGTGTAATGAACTGTGGAATATTGATTATCATAAAGTTTGCTGTTAAATATAGGTTCCATACAGCAATTTTAGAAAAAATTAAAATAAAACTTGATTACTCTAAAAACAGCATATGTAGAAAAAACCAAATATATTTCAAATAAAATAATGTTCTTACTTCCTTGGTAATGTACATGGGAGCAAAAAGCTCATCATATCGGCATACTTCCAAGGACGCTGAATTTGCGCTGCACTGCCACTTGGTAGTTTTTTCCGGCGCCTCACGTAGGTGTCTCTTAAGAGATGCCACTTTGCTTGGCATTCTGCCTCTAATAATATTAAAATTGGTAAATTAGACATATAATAAAGCTGTCATATAAAATGCATGTCATATAAAAACAAACAAACATGCTACAATGCTGATAAAAGAAACGGAAGTATGCTACATGACTGTGTTCCTTGATTTTTGCTATATTTTCTATATTAGAACAAAGTAAATAAATAAATGTAATGATAGAATAACAGCTAATATAAAAAATAGCCACAAATTTATTTTTATTTATTATTTTGGAGAAGATATGGTTATTACAAAGAAATGCGAGGCAGCATTTTTTTAAGTGGCTGAATTTTGACTGCTTTAACTGGCATTGAAACTGCAGTATTAAAACAGCTTGCAAAATAAGATGCATATTAAAATAGTTCATAATTCTCCAGCTATTACCAAGATGCATTATGCAAAAACACAGTATTACAAAAGTCTTGTTGTACACAATAATTTCAGATAGGATTACATACAAAAGACAGCTTGTTTTTAGGTTAACATGTATTTGCACTTAATGTGCACAATTTACATTTTAAATGCTTTGCATATGCATCCATTAAAAGGAATTGCATTTGCAAAAAGGAAAAGGAAAGGTTAGGTTAGGTTATTTAATTATGGGAAAGCATTGAGGGCTATCTGCCTAAGGGGAGGGATGCCTTCGTGGAGGACTTTCTAAGGGAAACTGGCTCGAATACACGTTACACATGGGGAAAACCACGAAAACACCCATGCAGCCAGCCCGTTCGCGGAATTCGAACCTCAGACCGAACTACCAGTGTTCAGTGGCTTTACCGCTCAGCCGCTGGTGGGCCTAGGAAAAGGAAAGAAATTGCATTAAAAGGAATTGCAAATGAATTTCCATTAAAGGAAAAGCATTTGCATCCTTTTAATGAATGCAAATGCATGCATCCATTAAAAGGAAAGATGTGTAACATTTTTAGGTAATAGTATATCTGTGGCTTTTGTAACGGATTGAATTCAAAATTAAATGGTGCCAAATGTATTACAATATGTTTAGATGCTTTTAAGAGACTAAATACAGTCAAAAGTCCTTAATTCGGAAATCCATAAGACCTTTACGGCTGCGCATGTGCATAATATGTTTACACATGCGCGTTTAATGTATAAAGGACAGTATAAGCTAAAATTATCTAATTATCTATTTCAGTTAATGTTGCAGATTGCTTTGTTCCTTAATCTTCGAATTGGATCCGGATTATTATTTTTTGCAGACTGTTAGAGCAATTTTATAAAAGTAAGCTTGAACTCTCGATTATGTCAAATAGAATTTCCAATGCTGGAGCTCCCAGAGGACCTACAAAGCGAAAGTATATTTCGAAGTCCATCAAACAAAAAGTGGAATTGCTGGAAAAAAATGGATAAAGGCATATCCTTCGTTTCTCTAACCATTCCGTTTATCAATTTCACACTGCTCTGAGGTGGCGGGGAGGGAACGTCGCAGCGCGCAAAGAATTGGAAGTTAATCTGTCAGCACTATCCTTATCTTCAGGCCAGATGTTTTTATTTTATTTGGCTTATAATTCCTTACTAAGTATAGTATTTCATCTCGATGTACTCCATCTTTGATATGATTTAAATCAAATTCCTCGTCATTATAATTCACTTCCGATAGTGAAGAAAGTGACAGAGAGGTTATTGAAAATGAAAAAATTTCGATTGACAAATTAGTCGGTATTCTCGACACAGCAATTATAGGACTTGAACAGCGGAACTTTGTAACTGAAGAAGAAATTATGTCTGTTTATAGAATTAAAGAGAAAGTATTATCACATAAAATGAAGCAACTTAAACAACTTACATTGAAAGAAATGTTTAATAAAGTAAATAAATAAATATTAAGCTTTTTTTTTTTTTTTTTTTTTTTTGTAAGTTTTGATACCCTTTAGATCATAATTGTTCTTTATTTCATAAATTATGGTTTCATACTTTTAATTTTAAAATTTCTGCATGCCATCTTACCAGATTTAAACTGATGATCTATAATCCGGAAAAATCGATAATCCGGAATCGCCGAAGTAACGACGAGTCCGGATTAACGACGTTTGACTGTATTATACTAGATCCATTTTAAAATAAAAAAAGAACTATGTGAAATATTTCCATGCCTTATTTTATATAAATGATCCTACATCAATCACTCACAAACTAGACCTAATTAAGAATAATTGGCCGATCTTTGGAATATGGTAACTGGTAGTTTGACGACATTTTGGAGGCGATAAAGGTTACTACCTAGGACTTTGGTAATAATGTGAGCAGTACTGAGTCAAAGAATATTCTTTGACTCAGTTCCGATTAGTATTATTTTGTGTGAGGGAAATGGGAGATCATGAGATATGTCATGTGATATTAATGGACGAATTACAGTTCTTTAATCGGAAAAGGGGGGGGGGGAATTTGGAAAAATATCTGTGGCAGTATATTATTTTGTATTAAGCTTCATTGTGTGTTGTGTGAAGTAGTGTTGAATAATTTTCGGATTGTATGGCGCTGTCTAATATTATTTTAAAGATCCGGAAATAGGTGCACATACCAATACAATAGAGTGCACGTGGAGTGCTATAAAAAGCGCCATTCCGAGGCATTGTGATAAAGAGAATTTTGCTTTTTATTTAGCGGAGGAAGTGTGGAGAAAAAATTTGCAGAAAAAATCGTTCAATAATTTTATTGAATCAATAATAAAAGAGTATCCACCATGTAAGCAAGATTCTGAAGAAGATTAGGTAAGTTAGTATTTTTAATTATTTGAGGATATTATTTTTATGCATTGTTCTAAATGTAAGGTGGAAGTAAAGTAATTTGATATTATTAGCAATGATTTAGTTTAAAGTAATTAGGACTGTAAGCTAATTTTTATTAATTTAATGTATGTGCTTATTTATATTTTAAGTAGTGTTTTTGAATTTAATTATATTTTAATTAAATGATAGTTATTTTGTGAATTATATGTTTGTAGAATTTGGTATACGTTAGAGTGGAAGTAAACGTGCATGGAAATAATTTAAATATTTGACACTAAGTATTTGTAACCATTTATAATGTTTGCGGTATGAATTAGTTGGTGACGTTTGTAATATAATAGATAATGTAGAAGTAAAAGTTTTTGGATAATTTATTTATTTTATACATGGAAATGTTCATATTTGGGAAGGGTATATACTTTTTTGCGATCAGATAATTTCATATACAGTCAAAAGTCGTTAATCTGGACTCGTCGGGACTTTGGCGATTCCGGATTATAGATCATCAGTTTAAATCTCGTAAGATGGCATGCAGAAATTCTAAAATTAAAAATATGAAACCGTAATTTATTTAATAAAGAACAATTATGATCTAAAGGGTATCAAAATTTGCAAAAAGAAAAAGCTTAATATTTATTTGTTTACTTTATTAAACATTTCTTTCAATGTAAGTTGTTTAAGTTTTGCTTCATTTCATGTGATAATACTTTCTCTTTAATTCTATTAAACAGACATAATTTCTTGTTCAGTTACAAAGTTCCGCCATTCAAGTCCTATAATTGCTGTGTCAAGAACACCGACTAATTTGTCAATCGAAATTTTTTTGTTTTCAATAACGTCTGTCACTTTTCTTCGCTATAAACGAGGAACTTGTTTTAAATCATATCAAAGACGGAGCATATCGAGATGAAATACTACATTTGGTAAGGAATTATAAGCCAAATAAAATAAAAACATCTGCGCTGAAGATAAGGATAGTGCTGACAAATCAACTTCCAATTCATTACGCGCCCGCCGCCGAGCAGCGTGAAATTGATAAACAGATTTCAGATTTCAAAACATACTTTCGCTTTAGATCCTTTACATATTAACAAATATATATCGGAAATTCTATTTGATATAATCGAAAGTTTAAGCTTACTTTTATAAAATTGCTCTTACAGTCTGCAAAAAATAATAAGCCGGATGCAATTCGAAAATTAAGGAACAACGCAATCATCAACATTAACTGAAATAGATAATTAGATAATTTTAGCTTATACGTCCATTATACATAAAATACGCACGCGAAAACGTATTCTGCACTTGCGCACACTCATGCGCAGTCGTAAAAGGTCTTATGCGCACACGTGAACGCCTCTGTGCATGTGTCAACGTGACGCATGCGCAGAAAGATTTTAGTTTTGGGGTGTCCGAATTAACGACTTTTGACTGTATGTTCTTTTTACCGGGTTTAAAGATTCACAAAATTTTCATGCATTTTCGTGTACATGGATATAGTAAAGAGTGTGTGCAATGCCATTTTTGTGCAATTCTGGGATTTTTTTTAAGTAAAAATAAGTCGACGTGTACATGGTTTAGTGATATTTTAATTAAATGATAGTTATTTTGTGAATTTTATGTTTGTAGGAATTTGGTATACGTTTTAGTTGAAGTAAACGTGCATGGAAATAACTTAAATATTTGACACTAAGTATTTGTAATGTTTGCGGTATGAATTCGTTGGTGACGTTTATTATATAATAGATAATTTAGAGGTAAAAGTTTTTGGATATTTTATTTATTTTATATGTGGAAATGTTCATATTTGGAAAGGGTATATACTTTTTCGCGATCGGGTAATTTCATATATGTTCTTTTTACCGGGTTTAAAGATTCAGAAAATTGTCATGCATTTTCGTGAAATTTTTCTAATTTATGAGAAAAAAGCAGTGTACATGGATATAGTGAACAGTGTGCGCAATGGCATTTTTGTGCAATTCTGCGATGTTTTTTTAAGTAAAAATAAGTCGACGTATACATGGTTTATGTGTATGTTATTCTGAAAAACGCGCAAGGAGTTTGCTATTGTGCACTTTTTCCCAATTTTCCAGTGAATATTTGTCATGATTAAGCAGTTTTTTTAGATAAAATTTCTAGCATAAGTGTAATTCGGCTAGTAAATTGTTGGAAAAAGTGTTGAGTAAATAAAAAGAAAAGAAACATGTCTTTACTTCGTGAAGACAAAATGGCGGCGGAAAAAAAAATAGAGGGTTGCTGTAGCAGGGTTGGTCGCCAAATTTTTGCCAAAAAATCGCCAAGTTACTATAATCCAAAGATCAACCGAATAATTTTGTTCTAATGTTAAGTGTGGGAATAAAAGTGATGTATATATCTCTTATGATGCAGGAAGATAATATATTAAGGTATATAACTATCTAAATTGCAAAAGAAACTTAATAAATTATACAGAAATCTATCTCTTTATACATATAGGTTAATATGCACTGAAATTTTTATGTTTAAGACCAAATTGCAAAGTTAGCCTTTAGATAATTTGTAAAAGTTCATGCACATATAATGCAAAACAAGTGATTAACCTACAATATAGTATGAATTTATTGATTTTATTTTAAAAGATTTTGTTGTGGATATAAGCATATCATGCCTATTTGTATTATTGCAACACATATTATTAAGCCCTTGTCTTGTTGAAGTAACACAATATGAAAACGATTCCTAAAATTAATTTATTATCAATGAAATTCTTGTTTTTTAAGCATTTTATGTTAGTGACTTATAATTAAAACACCATTTTATGTTAATAATTTATGATTAAAACATTTATTGATCTACGGAAAATTGGGACAGTACTTTAAATATGTTAGTCCAGATACTGGTTAGTTTTAACATCCTATAAAGGTAACAATATCACCAACGAAAGAAGAAAATTGAATTCGTATTTAAAGCCCTCGAACTGTTCGTCTCTCCACGACAAATTCCAGAGGGTTCGGTAGCCGAGCAGGGTAAGTCCCGTCCGCATATTTAATATCCTATAAAATATATTTAACATCCTATAAAAGTAACTGAAAAGTGTCAACTAATTAAATTTCATTAACTTTTAGAAAGTTGTAAATGTTAAAGTTAATGAGGAGAAATTTTTTACTCGCTAAAAGAATACCTTTGCTTTTGTGTATATAACATCAATATGTATAATAAAACTTTTTCGCTACGCTTTCATTGCAGTTATACTTCGTTTGATTAAAGATGCAGTATTTATATTTATTGTTAAATTATCATTTCTGTGCCAATAAATCGATACACTTTATATTTAAATTATGTAGTTTAACATACCAGTAATGCACAAAAAAAAAAAAAAAAAAAAAAAAAAAAAATATCACTTACCGCTAATATTTAAAGAACGGCTGATTTCCTGCCATGCATTTCTACTGACACATGCATCTTTATATTTGCAACTTGTCACATCGTACAACACTGGATATCGCTGAACTTCATCTTTCAGCATTTCATTGACATTCATCGCATTCTCCATTTTTTTTGTTGAAAACAAGCATTGGCGAAATCGTTGATTCCATTGGCTTCTTTATGGCACGTGACCCCTCCAGATCAGATCAGATCAATAAGCCTAAAAGACAAGTCTTCTATCCCGAAGGGACATTTACTTGTATATTTTTCATATTTTGATATCTCCTTGAAGAAAAGACTTTATGATGAAAGTCGTGAAAACGTCCGGATAAGTATCCGGAGTACCTGAGAAGAAAGCAATTTATATGGCATAACTGGAAGCAGTAACTGCAGGCATAAGTACAGGCAGGATCCTTTATTTTCTGTTAAAAAATATTTACAAATGCACTAAAAATGAAATAAACATAAAAATATCCTGAATAAATAATAAAGATGAAAAGGAAAATATTTACATGTCCTTGTGTTTGAATCTTGTAAAAAGTTCGACCAAGGATCGAACTCGCAATCTCATTGCTCGTCACAGAAGACGGGACGCATATTTCACAAGTGCACATCTGTGCAGCCACCGAGGGAGTGGCTTCTAGGATGGACCAATGAGCATCCAGTAATATTTCTGTCATGTCACATGACCTTTCGCGTGCTTTAAGATTTAAGCAGGATGGTTGAAAATATTCTGCCAAGCAATTTTCTGTGCAAAATAATTAAAGTATCGTCGATTACTTCTGAAACTTTCCATTGAGAATATAGATCAAATATAGGAAATTATGAAGATTTCACTACCTGGTTGAAATATATACAAACACATGTTATACACTTCGCAAAAATATCGATGTGAAATATTACTTAATAAGTGGTAAATAAGATGAAGAAATATGTGATAAACATTTGAGCCCAAATGCAATTCTTACATAAAACTATGTGTATGAGAAAAAATATTTACACCAATTATATAAATAGAAGTCAGCACTTTTTATTGCAGTCTGTATGAAAAAGATGTTCCATAATAATAACCAATGCAGAATTTTATTCAAAACGAACTTTACTAATTTGCATTCGTATACATTTAGTGCGTTAAATTTCGCATTTGATAAATGCTCACTCTTAAATGTACTGTCTACACAAGATATACTCATCAAACATAGTGAATTTATCGTATTCACAACGAGTATTTTCAATTTATTCACATATAATTTTTAATGTTAACAACAGATATAATCAGATCATATGTATTCTGAATCTTACATTTTAAAAATTAAAAAAAAATGCGCGCACTGAAATAAGAAAAAACTAGATTCATTGTAACACTTTGTCATTCTCAGTTCAATTTTAAAAAATATACACTTGAATTCTCTTAATCCACATAATATGTCGTGAACATCAATCCTAATTAATATTAATGCGTGATAAAAATCGCGAAAGTGAAATGTCAGCGATTAATCAAACTCAGAAAACTAAAGCGCTACGTGATTTTCTACTATTACGCCATATATTTATAACTGCTAAACAAAAGCAAACTAAAACGTAAACAACATACGCTCACATGCACGAAGATTTAGCGTCACAAGAGCAATAGCAGCTCATTGGTCCATTTTCGAAACTCCTCCCTCAGTGGCTACTCTGATGTGCACTTGTGAAATATGCGGACGGGACTTACCCCGCTCGGCTACCGAACCCTCTGGAATTTGTCGTGGAGAGACGAACAGTTCGAGGGCTTTAAATACGAATTCAATTTCTTCTTTCGTTGGTGATATTGGTGAATTTATCGTAAAGATCTTTTAATTTAAGTATCAAGGTTTTAAATTCTTCAAAGCTAGATTCAGATTTTTTGGAAGGTTTTTCTGGCTTATTTTGTAAGGTTTCTGCATAAGATCTATTATTTTTGTGATTTGGTTCGTTGGCTGGATTGCTGTTTTTAATGAATTCGGGAAAATCTTTGTCAAGGGTGGGAAGACTGCTTTTTTTTTGCTGTTTTTTCTTTATACATTGAACTACGGTGCTTAACCACCAGGGTGCCTGGGCGCCATAGCCCTACCCCTCATCGAATAACATGATAAAAGTTTCGAATTTTGAGAAATATAACTTTGCTAAATAATTGAGTGAGTAAGAGTTTAAATACATAATTGCTAATAGTTAAATACATATTTTTTTCCTTAATTACCTAATTACTAATCCATACATAATTAACTATTTTTTAACAACTATTTCACAGAAGAATACAAGTACACACAAGAGAAACAAAATACGAAGTGCGACACCTTAGTGCCACTAGTAAAAACAAAATGCAATCAGGAGGAAAAAAGAACAATATACAATAAAGAATCTGAACAACAATTTGCATAACACATATACAAAATTACATACTACTAACATTTAGGATCGCCCTTGGGCGTTTACTGAAATTGGGGTCCCTAGTATCATAACAATAGTTAACAACCAAGGATTGTCCAGAAGTTCCTGTTTATCATAAAATGCCCTAGATAGGCGGCAATAAAAATCACAAAGATCCTCTATTCTTAACTCTTTACGAATTTGGCTATTCCGAATGTACCAGGGGGCATTACATATCATACGCAATACCCCGTTTTGGGCAGCTTGTAACTGCCTTCTCAAACTTTTGCAAGAGTATGCCCAGACGGGGCATGCATAACTAAGAATTGGACGCAACATGGTTTTGTAAATGAGCAACTTATTATCAATAGATAGAACACTGTTTCGAGCAATTAAGGGGAAGAGTGATGCTTTACTAGCTCGAAACTTCCTGAGAATATGTGTAACGTGTGGGTTCCATGTAAGAGATTTACTGAGGATCACCCCCAAGTGCTGTTTTTTCTGATTTCCCAGGTTAACAGGATGCTTAGGACATTCGGAGCTACTGGCTGCATGGGGCCCTAGGCAAAGTACATATTTAACTGCACTGCTCATTTTACCTTTTAGAGGACATTCGTACGATTGATGTGGACCTAGGCATCGGACACATCTAGGCGCATTATGGCAAGCAACTTGTGTGTGACCATATGTCTGACACTGTACCGGTACCGGCTGGCTTTTGTAGATATGACTCTGACTCTCATGTCAGAGATATGCGTGATGTTAAAAATTTTCTTCCCTTCGGTATCTCTGGGAGTTTCAATGTAGAAAACAGGCAGTAATGTTGGGATACCGTTCCTCATACGAGTAAGTTGGTAGCATTTTAATATTTTAATGCCGTATGATTCAATTTCTGGTTTTAATTCCTCGACTGGTGTACCAATAGTCAGACCTTTGATGACAGTTTTTAAGTTTTTCTCTTTTTTTAACAGGAATGTGTGAAAAGGTATTTTTTCTGTTTCGAATTTAGGTGCAACGTTTCTGTAATCTTCTTCAGTTCTAGTTTTAAAATATCATCTTCGATTTTGGTTTCAAGTTTGTCTACTTTTAACACCTCTTTTATTTCTTTCCTGATCTGACGCCAGCTGCAGTTGGTGTCAGTGATATAAATAGGTGGGATCTTTTTAATTTGGATGTTATTTAAATTTTGCCTGGGATTTTGAGCGTCATTATTGTCCTCTTTCATCTCTTCATCGTCCAAATGTTGTTCGTTGTTGAGGACGCTATAGCGCGAACTGGTGCTGATGGCTTGTGAGACTGATGAAGAGCCGCACCTCCCCAGTAGAACAATGTTTAAGACACCAGGGTGCCTAGGCCGAAGACCTAGTAGAACATTTGGTAGCTTCGAAAGATGTGAGATGAAGTAACCAGTAAATTCCTATAACAAAAATGTGAAAACAACAAAAATCATAATAAACATATCAACATCAGTTACATAAATTTTGGTTCTGGAAAGCTGTAAGATGGAAAAAGTAGCATAATAGATGATAAATTGCTACTAGCAGCAAAAGCCGTCGAGCTGGTGCGAACAAAGTCCTGTGCTTAGTCGTAAAAGTCCTTTCGCGAGATTCTAACTGCTCATTCGTTGGAGCCAGTCACGTGGGAGGTCACCCTCTCAGAATATGATCCCGCTTGCAGCCGCTTAAAAACCAGGATAACTGGTAAGTAGAATATATTCTTCGAACAATTACTCCAACTTTTGTGCAGTGTGGAATGCCAACGGCCTACACAACCGTATGCATGAACTCAGTAATTTTCTTCAATTTCATGACATCGATATAGGAATAATCACTGAGACACATGCCCAGGCATGCCAGCGTCTCGCTATTCCTAATTATCAGCTATATAGATGCGATCGAACAACCCATCGCGGGGTGGAGTTGCAATATATGTTAAACGATCCTACCAGTCTTGTTTCATCAAAGAATTTAAAGACAACAGCAGTGAAGCGCTCACAGTGTCAGTCACCATCCCTTCTTATGGTAATATACATTTTTGCGGATATTATAATCTCCCCAATAGCAGACTGAGCTGAGTGATACGATTTTGAATAATCTTCTCCCCAGTGATACTTCAGCTATTCTGGCGGGAGACTTAAACTCGAAACATTCTGCCTGGAATTGTCGTCGCAGCAATGTGAACGGTAAATTTTGCATGACTACATCCTCAGTCACCCGGTGGTTATCCACGCACCTAATGAATATACATACCGACCTGACCAAATCGAGAGATCGGACATTTTGGATATTTTTCTATCTACAATGACTAATGCCTATCTACTATCTACACGCCGATGCTTCTCACGGTAAAGCATGAGATAACATCTGATCACCTTCCTGTTACTGCAACGCTAGGTGTTTGAAAAATGAACTGTGTAAATACTAGGACTGTAACTGATTGGTGTTTATTTGAAAATTTGTTGCAAAATAGAATTGTGCATTTTAGTGATTTAAGTACAGTGACCGGAATTGATTCTGCTATTAATTCGCTCACCTCGCATATTAAAACAACCTGTGAGGAAGCCAGCGATAAAATTCCCATTAGCGACAATTTACTTGCCTAAAATCATCAGAGACATGATCAGACAGCGTAACAGGCTTAGGAAGTCATATCACGTGACTTGGGATCCGTCTACCAAACGAGAATACAACAGGATTAATAAAAGAATTAGCAAGGCCATTAAACTTTATAAAGAAGAATTATGGACAGACACACCAGGTGAAGGACCTCCCACCGAGGTCCTCATTATACGGGACCCATAAAGAGTTTGAAACATCCAACACCCGTGGGACTTCGTTCTCGCGGGCGCAACCCCGCAGTCCCCGTCCGGCTTTTACTAAGCATTGCCAGAACGCTTCGTTGCTAATTTAAAACGCTGTCACCTTGCCTCTGGGCGCCACTCCATTGGCAAAACCACATTGTATTAAGGTGCTCTGTCCGCTTTGGCAGTCCCCGCCACGAAAACTGAATGGGGTCAAACCCCCCAGGAACTCAGTCGACAAATGTACTATGTAGCTCCACCACAGCCGAAGGAACAGACACGACAGTACCAGTACGGTCCCTGCCAAGCCTGATCCTGTGAAGATAATTTGTATACCCCCGTGGTTGAGACTGCCTAGGTACAGATCCTAGCCAGTACTTCCCAGACGTTCGCCTGAGTCAACCCCCCGCAAAAAATGCTCAATTTAAACGTAAAAGATGGTTCCTTCTGGACTTTAATTAAATATTTGAAGAAAACCTTCTCCACAAACTATCCTCTTCATTATAATAACTCTGTAGCCACATCTAATTAGGAAAAATCTGATATGTTTACATTCCATCTCCAAACTCAATTGATGCTCAATGACTGGCCAGTGAATCCTGATTTTGAAAAGGATACAGTAATTAAAGTTCGTGACTGGCTCATAGCACCAACAGCCAAAAATATTTATAAATTAACTACTCCTGCTGAAGTTTCTGATATTATAAGAAAATTACATCCAAAGAAAGCACCAGGAATCGACTGTATCACTAACATTACTTTATCACCAAAGTTACTAGTATTTTCAATGCTTGCATTTCAAACTCTTATTACCCCAACCCCTGGAAAGTTGCAAAGATCATCATGATACACAAACCGGGTAAAAATCAACTTCAGCCAGACGGATTTCGTCCAATTAGTCTCCTCCCGAGCCTAAGCAAAGTCTTTGAAAGAATTCTACTGGAAAAATCTGGTCTTATCTCACCTTACTGGCCCCTGAACAATTTGTGTTCAGAGCTCACCTTTCAACTTCCAAACAACTAGTAAAATTGACTGAGTTTATAGGCTCAGCTCGTCACCTTAATCAAAATGTTGCTATCCTCATGCTGGATGTGGCGAAAGCTTTCGACCGCGTCTGGCATGAGGGTCTCATAGCGAAACTTATTGATTTCAACTTTGAACGTGAGCTCCTGCTAATTATTTTCTCTTTTATAACCAGCAGAAAATTCGTAGTTTCTGTTCACGGTGCCTTCTCTTCAGAACGTCCAATTCACAGTGGAATTCCTCAAGGGAGTGTTTTAGGTCCAATTTTCTATCTCTTCTATGCTGCAGACTTCCCTTCTGTACTCTACAACAATAACTCAATTTTAGCTTGTTACGCAGACGACACTGCTTCGGCGGTGAAATCTGCAAATGTGAATCATGCAGTTAAAAAACTCCAAGACCACATCCCTTTCATAGAAGACTGGTGCAAAAAGTGGAAAGTACAAATTAATGTATCCAAGTCTCAACTACTCATCATCAGAAAAAAGAAAAATAAAAAGAACCTCAAGAGGCAACTCCTATTGTTTAAGGAACCCATACCTGTTGTGAAACATGCTAAGTACTTAGGAGTTACCCTGAATAGTAAAATGACATGGACTAGCCACATTAATAATGTGAGAAATAAAGCCACCTATGTAATGAAATGCTTGTATCCTATGTTAGGACGCTTTTCAAAACTTAATCTCACCAAAAAGAGATTAATCTATCTCTCAACTATTCGTCCTAGCATGACGTATGGCTCACCAGCCTGGACTACTGTGACTAAAACTGACTTAAACAAACTTCAGGTTGTGCAAAATCGTTTTCTAAGACTGATAACCAGTGCTCATTACTTTGTGCGGAACGAAGTACTCCACAGAGACTTCAAAATCGAGCCACTAGATACTTTCTTACGCAAAACAAATGACAAGTTCTTCAGGAAAGCTAAAGACTGTGAACATCTGAATTTATTTAATCTATTTGATTACGAAATCTTAGACGAAGACAGACATCTCCGTCCTTTTGCTGCTTTTATCCTGAATAGCAATCAGAACTTTCCTACGTAATTGCTATCTATTTCATTTAGCGACTATTGGAACTCTAAGTCCAAAACGAAGAAGCATTCATCAGAGTGGTGGTGTCAGAGAGAGTACTTGGGATGGTGGCATCCCACGTGACCTGTGCACACCGCTATTCAGATGTTTAGTACTTTTCATGCAATCAAGCTTTCCTGATACTATGTACATATGTATATAATCTATATTTAACTTAGCATATTATTTTTCAACTATTTATTCTGAACTTTATTTTATATTTTTCTTGTATTCTATATATGTTACTTTTTGACGAATACTTCAACACCAATCAGATGTCATCTCAGAGCTCACGTGACTTTGGTCACACCCCTTTCTACATCTCAGCTTCATGCACCGCCCAGCTCAAGCATTTCGCCCCCTGCAGCGCTCTTAGTAGCATCGAAATCAAGACAGCCGGAACACAGCACGTAATTGCTGCTTGCTAATCGCGGCTTAAAGAGGAATTTGGAACTTGGAAGTAGAATATGTGATGATAAAAGTTGAAAAAAATAAGATACGCGCGGAGAATTACTTCGTTCCGACGAAACGTAGAGTCTTTAGTATCCTTCATCAGCTATTTTCATAAGATATATTGCAGCTTTAAATCCGGAGGATAACTTATCAGCAGTCGTTTTCGCTTTTCGGATGTTTTCAATAAGCTTTATGATATTGCCAAGGAATTCTTGAATTTTAGCATCACGTAGCCAGTTAAGGGCTTCTCCTGCTTCTGCTGGAATTTGAGTTAACTTTTTCTTTAGCTTGCTGCTATACTGTTCCTTCTGAGGTGGGGGGCTAATTCCTTCGTTCTTTTCCACAAGTTGAGGGAAATCATCTCGTTTGTAATAGCAAATTCCTTCAGTTTACGTGGTGCAGGTTTTCGCTCGAACTTTTTCTTGTATTCTTCACATCCACGGTAGCTACAAACATGATTTTTCCCACAGAACAGGCAGGTGGGTGTTTCGTCTTGTTTTTTGGGGCAGGTGTTGCTGCGATGTGCACTTCCACATTTACAACATCTCACCGCGTTTGTACATAGATGTTGGGAGTGCCCCCACTCCTGACACCTGAAACACTGTATCGGACGTTTTCTGGGGCTATATTTTTCAATCCGGACGTTCACGCTGAACATGCAGTTTAGCTGATGAATTGCATGACCTTCTTCGTTCCGCTTGAGTTCAATCAAGGCCAACTTATACTCAAGGCCTGCCAGTGTGAAAATATTCTTTTGTGTTTTCGGTGACCTCCGTGAAATTTCTACTGACCGCAAGATGGCGCTACTATTCCGCTACGCTTTGCGACGTTACAATGAGCAGAATGATACCCGAGACAAATAATTATCTTGTTATATGTAAAATTTAAAAACGATTAATCTGTAGTAGTCAGAAATTATACATTTCTTTTTAACAAAAATATTTTTATTTAGAAAGAAAGCATGAAATTTCCAAGTTATCCCTTTTTTTTATATGTGTACAAGAATTGATTCTGATTTTAATTTCTGCTTGCATCTAGAGTTATCTATTCCAATTTAAGGGTAATTTAAAGCACATGTTTTACTTTTAAATTACTTTAATAGTACGAATTACTTTAGTATTAGTAAAGTACTTTTAAATTACTTTTAGCAGGTAGCTTCAGAACATAAACTATTTCAGTGCAAAATTTTCATCGTATTAATTTAAGTTGTCCTGGGCAACGAAATAATTTAGAGCCACTATTAAGTACGTTATTAAGAAATTAATAAATGATGAACCAAAATTTGTTAGTACATAAGAGAAGAAGTATTTATAAAAGAGATTTGGTTTTAGGTACTGAAAATTATTTCATTAATATACAATACATTTTTAGGAAATATTAAAAATAAAATTTTAAATAATGCAGATTTAGAGCTCTGAAGAGTAAACGCAACACTACAGATATTCAAAATAACACCAAATATTTCAATATCACCGACAGCATATAATAATGATTAACATGACATTAATCACAATGAATCTTATATAAAATTTTAAGCCTGTTAGTGATGAATACCAAGTATTTCAATATCACCTACGGCATATAATAATAACATGTATGACATTAATTCACAGTGAATCATGTACTCCCTCTGTCCGAAATTAGTTGCTACATTCGAGTACTGATTATTTATACTGAAGATTTTATGATTTTGTTTGCACATTTTCCAGAAATTTCAGGCGCTACGTTATCAATCAAGAACAACTTTAGTACAACGCATTCCCTCCTTAAATCAGTACCAAAGTAGTTTCAAAAATACAGCTTTCGCACAGCCTCAAGCCACGCCCCTTTTTGTAAGGACTTCTCCATCAGTAATCGCTTAAAATCTTCAGGCTAATTAAATATAAATTCAATGATTTGTCTTGTCTATACAACCCAGTTCGCCTTAGAAATTCTTTCACGAAGGCATACCTCACTTTAGGCAGACAGCCCTGGAGGCTTCGCCTTAATCACATAAACACGATCTTTCTGAAATACAGGCGGTATAGTCCTTGCAAAATGGGGCGTATCTTAAGATCGTGTGAACCGTTTAAATTTCGTCGATTAAATTGTCCCAAAATAAGTGCTACATTTGTGGAAAGTAAAAACTGAGAATGAAAACCTAGTAATGCAGCGTTACAGTCCTTGTAGTACACATTATAATTTTACTGATGTCCATCTACTAAACTGCATCGAAAGTTGTTTATGACTCCACCTACTTGAAATGTAGCACCTAATTTGGGACAAAACTTTGGACCTAAGTGTAGCAACTAGTTTGGGAGGGAGGGAATATAAAATTTTGAGACTGCTAGTGTTGAATACCAAGTATTTCAATATCATTGACAGCATATTTTAAAAATAAAGCCATATTCCCTAAAACAAAAAGTCTTAGCTCTATTAATTACATATATGGATTAATAGAGGTTATATGGATTAACGGATTCGACATGAATCTCTATTACTTATATATATATATATATATATATATATATATATATATATATAATGATAGGTTAAAATATCATTTATGCAGAAAACAGAGATTATATCCAGTCTGATTAAAAAAATTATGATATTTTTATTTCAGAAAGACGAAAAAATGATAGAGTTGAACACACATACACACAGCATAAGCTTGTTTAAGCACAAAAGTTGAGCGAAAGAAACATATCAAAAGAATTTTAAAGCTTTAAAATTTTACGTGATGATGGCTTTTGTTTAAGATATTGTGTATTATGTATTTGTACAAAATCTGTATTACATGAAACTGATGGAAATGCTAACCGTCCTACAGTTATATGTTGCGAATAATCATTTAAATACAATCGTAAACATTTTTTTAAAAGGAAGAAAACTCTGCAGTATAGCACGTAACAATATACCATCCTATGTTACTATGAGTACAACGGCACGTTTTAATAAAATACACTTTTTGTTAATAACGAGCAACATTACAAATAGAGAATATATAGCAAAAGTGTAGCAGAATGCGAGCGCCACCTAGTGATGAATTTCGCGAAAGCCACTGAAAACTGGGAACCGGAATTTCATTCAGTTTGGCAGGCCTTAAGTATAAGTTGGCCTTGGTTCAATGAGCCAGATTGGCAATTTTTCAGAAGTGTATATTCTGCTTCTATAGAACTGCTTCACCTTGATAGCTGGTAACTTCCTTCTGGTTAAATCGTCAAAGATTGCCTCTTCAGTGACTTTATCCCGGAGATTTTTTAGAATGACTCTCAGGGGTTTTTCTCTTTCCATCAGGTAGGTATGAAATGGTATCTCGTTCGCCTTCAGAAATGTAGTGACGTTTTTGTAGTCCTCCATCTTTTTCGTGTTAACATAAATTAGTTTCACCTTCATGTTGGCTTCAATTTCATCTTTGCATAGTTCTCTGAGGTCTCGGTCAACTATCAGCCAGTCAATCCTCTCTTGCTTAAAAACAATTGGGGGGGGGGAATTTCATCAGGGCAGTCACTATCAGGTTCTTTCAGTGTTTCTTCCAGCTTCTCAAATCTGTTCTTGCTAGTGATTTCCATCTGGGCCGGTTCCGGTGCCTTCTTCGCAGTCTTTTTAGGAGAAATCCAGGTGTTTTCCTTCGATTGTTCATCAGTTTGCTTTTCGCATTTTTCGCCTGAGTTGGCTGGTTCAGCAGGGGTATTCGACATATTTCCGTTAAAGCGGTTCCAAGCATCTTCCATTCCATTATGTTTAGCCAGCATCATTATTCTTTTCATCTCAAATTCCCGGAAAGCATCATAGGCTGTGAGATTCTGAGCAACATTGGCTTCAGACGAGGTTTTCACTTTCTTTTTCTTGCTTTTATTCCTGGGTGATTTTACAAAGTCTTCCCTCCGGAGTGAGTTCGGCTTGAACAGCTTTTTTGACCTGGTTACTTTCAGGTGAGTTTGGCAAGATGTTGATTTCTTCGACTGCATCGCGAAGTTCAGATACTTTATCGATAAACTCAGCTATTTCTTTGTTACTCTTAGGTAATTTGGGCTTGTTGAGGCAGTTGTCCGCGTTGTCAATTCCATCACTACGAGCCTGAGACATGTCAGCGTGGATGTCGCTTAGCGTAATGCATTATGCATACTTACAAGAAAATCAAGAACAGCAGGAGCAAAAAATTTCCGAACCCATGTGAATGACCCCTCCGTATTACAAAGATGACGGATAGAAGTTGAACATTGTTGAACTCCATCCGTATGTCATCCGTCACTGCACATCGACCGGATTGCAGATGTCAATCAAAGTGAAGTCGCTCGCTGATTGGAGAAACGCATAGACACCGCAACGCATACGCAGCAATGGAAACAGGCCTTCACACTTTTATCTTCGCCCAAGCCCACTGCCGTTTAGTTTTAGTATATGATATGGACACTAGATGGAGCCAGCAGTAGATTACATTTAAGAAAACCAATACAGTGTTTTAAAATACCGTTTTTTTAATTCATTCCTTGCAAATCATAAATAAATTCTGAAATTCTCCCATCAGAAATAAAATTACCCACTTACAGAAATTAAAATAATAATTCAATTAATACATTAAAAATATTAATTAAACCTCCCCCAAACGAAACAAAATGAACACACGGAAAGAAAAATAAAAAATGAATCTAAAATGTAATGTTCGGAAATTTAAAAAAAAAGAAAAATATATATATTCTCCCCTAAAAGAGAAAGTTTCCTATCGATAAACTCGTTGAACACTTTGTCTTTTTTTTCATCAATAGCTATTTTAGTCCTCTCGATGTAAGTACGCCATAGTTCAGTGGTTGGCGCGCGCGGTAGAGATCCCCGGTTTGAGCCTGGCATTTTTTTGAATCTGCGTTTCATGAGTCAACAAAATGGCGGACCAGGACCACGTGATTCAAAATGGCACCTACCCCCGAAAGAAATAATTATATTCATTAAAAATAATTAAAATTAAATTAGAACCTAAATTAAAAAAATTCCCTGAGATAGGAAAAAAAGTGAGTCATTAAAAGGGACACCACGCGATCCAACATGGCGGACGATAGTCACGTGATCCAGTATGGCGGGCGATAGTCACGTGGTATGGCATCACTTCCGGTTACGCCACTAGGCCCCTCCCCCTTCATGACGTCACTTCCACCGCACCGGGGAGGGTTCCTACTACTGTCATAGCTTCCTTCTTTTTCTTTGCAGCACTATCTGAGCAACAATCTTAGGAGGAATCGTGGAATAATTATTTTCACGTTAAAAGTAAAAAACAATTAACTCGCAAGCATACAAACACGTAAATCAAATACCACTGAGCGATCTGACTAAGCGGTTCCTCGAGTCAAGCCGGATCGGGAAACGCTCCACTCATACCGACAGCCTGGCTCGTTGCTCGTTACTCAAGTCAATGCTCGTATTTAGAGACGAATTTTTGGCTCGTGCTTTACTCGTATCTCGAGTTTCTCGTATGTAGAGGTGCTCGTATCTCGAGGTTCCACTGTACAATAAACCCTCATTATCACGAATTTCAAGGCACCGAAAAATCAGGATATTGTGTTTAAAAACTTTGTGTTATCTAGAGACTCTTATTTTGTTTTTGGAATAATTTTTTCTACACTTAAAACATTTACGGTACATGGTACATAAGTACTACAATATGTTTTGTATAACATCATAGAAAACACTACAGTACTGCATTAAATACTGTACTGTAACTAATTAGAAAGTCATCCAAGAAGGCATTCATTTCCTTAGGAAGATAGCCCTCGCGTACTATGCCATGATTATATAAAGACAAACCTGTACTGTAACTTGAGAAAGCTGTACTGTAACTTGAAAAAAAATGAATTTACAGATTATTTTTTGGAGGGGGGGGAATTCTTGCATATTACTCTGTCGAAGACGAGAACAAAAATGCCTGGTAACATCACGGTTAGCTGTACGTATGGACTAGCAGTCAATTCTGATTTTGCTGCAAAACTTTAAATAATGACCAAGGATTGTGACATTTCCTGGTTGGTGGGCGAAATGATATTGTCCTCACTTCTCACTTTCTTTTAATGACATTTCTTGCACCTCAAACACAACTCCTTGCACATGAGATTCCACTGTAGCACACACTGCAACATAAACATCTGCAGCAAAACTCTTTACGATGTCCATCGAGTATGACAATTCCGGCGGGTAGGCAGAATGTTATTGTCCTCCTCAGAGCTTAAATTGCGCCGCAGCATGGCTCCGGTACTTCTCAGTTTCTGAGGTAAATCGTAATCTAGCCGGGGCTCAACGGAGCCCTAAATAAAAGGCCTGCAGTACTTCTTTTATGTAATTGAAACACAGTTTCAACAGAAACATTTTATTTTAAAAATAAATATATCTTTAAAATTGGTTATAACTCCCAAATTCATGCTGTGGGGAACAAACTCTTTGGCGGAAGTTGAGGCTTTTAAGGAAAGAAAATCCCCCACCACATGTCAAAGGCTTATTCTCTAAGTAGTGCAATAAATTTAAGAAAGCGGGTAAAATGTTTTGTTCCGAAAGTATTTACAGTTCGTCTTCCACATCCAGTGCTAGTGACCTCTCACAGCAGATCCCCTGAAGACTTGAGCTATGTAACCAAATACGGGGGACAAAAATAGTCACTTATGTTTGTTCTCATGTTGTCATCGGATCGGATTCGGGAAAAAATTTTTTTACCCAGTCATATTCCGCTTGAGCGCTAGAATTCTATTGGCAGGGCTTCGCGGTCGGTAAGGACTCTTCTCCGTTTGATTTCGAAAGTACAATTCTCCATTTAAAATTTCTTTCCATACTCTTATATTGTTTCTAGCATTCTTTCTATATTCATTAGTGAATTTTAATCGTTTTACTTTTTTCCTCTGGTGTGCAGGAAAAAGACTAATCTCCAATCAAGTTTGAGCGAACAGGTTTAGTGGTTGATGACAAGTGAACATGAAACCTAAGCAATAGATGATAGGTATTCCCGAAAACATTACCACTGTCAAAGCAATATTGCAGAAAGAGCCACAAAGGAGAAAGGATGGGATGAGAAAGATCAAAATCAACTCGGCACCTGTCTCAGCGACTTGACGTCAGTGCAACCACATTACGGAGAATAGCACGCAGATATCTTGTCATTTTCCTTTGCAAATTCAGTCAAGATAACCTCTCGGCCCAGATGCTATTGGTTTGGTTTATTTGATTATAGCAAAGCAATCAAGGGATATCTGCCTAAGGGGGTGGATCCCTTCGTAGACGACTTTCTAACGAAAAGTGGCTCGTATAGACGTTACACATGGGGTTACACACGAAAACATCCATTCAGCTAGCTCGTTCGCCGGGATTCGAACACCGGACTGAACTACCAGTGTTCAGCGACTTTACCGTTGGGCTGCTGGTGGGCTGAAAAATACGAGTCCGCCAACATCATGTGCCGAAATGATCGATATTTGTTTCAACCTTGTAGATATCGTTTTTTTTTCGATGAAACACTATGTCAATATATGATAGCTATGTCAATCGTTAAGATTTTCGGATTTGGAGCAGCGAGAAGGCAGAATTTATTGTTATCAAACCTCTTTATCCACCAAAGATCACTGCCTTGTGTGGTGTGTGTGTGTGTGCTGATGATACTTTGGATCCATATTTTTTTGTCCAGGCAATGAATTCTGAACGCTGTCTTGACTTCTTGAGAATGAAGTTCATTCTTGATACCTACCACAAACAATGGATCCAAGACGCATATGGTTTCAGCAGGATTGAGATTCTCCACATTCAACAGGAAGCCTCCTGGACTTGCTCAGAAGTCACTATTACCAGCGTGGTCAACCCTTAGAACTTCACCGACCACTATATATATAATTTTAGATTTGTCGGACCGCCAATATGAATTAAAAAAAGTAAATAAATTTATGCAATAAATAATCAGCAATCTACACATATTTCCTCCATATTGAAAAATTACACGAAAAGTACAGAAATCTTCTCCCACGTGACTGGCTCCGACGAATGAACAGTTAGTATTCGGGCTATCTTACACAGGTCATCCGAAGTTTCTTTATCCGGCCCCTGCTAGGCGGATTCCATCCAAGATGTAGCAGTACAGGAGCAAAGTGCTTCTTTTTCTCTTTTTCTCTCTCCAGCACACTTCTACCTCCACGAGAGAAAATTTCTTTCAGGTTTCTACTCTGTTAGGCCCCACATGGGATCACATCAGGAACTGGCAAGAGAAGGACTTTAATTTCCTGCTGAAAGCCAGTATAACCGCAAAGTTCCAGAAATCTTACCTTCTTGTACAGAAAGCTTCACATTTCCATATCACTGAAAAGGAACTTCACGAAAAGCAGGAACAAACCGGCAAACGCAATACTATCAATAAACTGAAAGTGTTATGCCGCCAATTTTGAATTATTGTAAAATAATAATCATCTCTTACTCAGCAATGGCACTATCGATCAACAGTTAAACAAAACAAAAACAGAAACTTCCAGTGATGCAATTAATAAACAAGAATGCTGATGGTTCTCATAAAAATCGTAGTTAAAATGTCGCTAAATTCAGAAAGAATTTCGCTAAAAGTAGTAGCTAAAATTTAAAAAAAAAAAAAAAAAAAGTATAATCCATATTCCATAGTAGATTTTGTTACTCGTCATTTTTTAAACTGGATCTTCATAAAAATGTCCCAATTTTTCTGCGGACAGTCAAAACGTTTTCAGGGACCACCGGTTGGAGACCGCTGACTATGACAATCGTGTTCTTGCAGGAGAATTAACGAAATGTCTATGGCAATGGACTTCTTTTTGCCGCCCTATAGCCCTGACTTCTCACCACTCGATTTCTTTCGATGATGATTTTTTAAATTCTACATAGATCACGATAAAAAAATAGATAAAAAAAAACAGCAATAACAAGTGTCATAAGGTCGATTCCAACAGACCAACCAACTCCAGCAGGTTATTCCTAATTACTAGCATAGACTTCGTTTCATTGTCTCCTCAGGTGGCAAACATTTTGAGAAACTCATCTTTTAATTTCCTTCATTATCATGTGTATATACATAATGAAAATATCATGTATATTTAGTTTACTTCATTATCATATTGCATGCGCAAGGGTCTGTAGTAGGTTGAATGCACAAGTCCGATAAAATGTTAATAAAATTTATTCTTATCAAAAGAAATATAAGAAAATGCTGGAATTTTCCTCAAAGATATCCGTACAGTTGTTCAAATACCACACAATATAATCAGTAGTTATATTTTAAATTACTAAAAATAATAAAAATAGAATACAACGTACCACAAAGAGATTACATCTCGAACAGCAATTTACGCATAATCTCGACCCCTGTGATCATAATTTCGACACTGAAACCAACAATTTTGTTCATGAATGGCTTAGTAGCATAAATATTAAAAATAATACTGATTACACCTCTCCTAAAGAGATCTCAGAAATTATTAGAACTAAAAAATAGGAAAGCACCTGGCTTTGATCAGATTACCAATATTGCAATCAAAAACCTTCCATCGAATGTCATCTCAAAACTCACTAGCATTCTTAATGCTTGCCTTGCCAATAATTATTTTCCTAAAAAATGGAAGACTGCCAAAATTATCTTGCTGCCCAAACCGGGCAAGGATATTACTAAACCGGACGGATTTAGACCCATCAGTTTACTGCCTGGCTTCAGCAAAATTTTTGAGAGAATTATTTTAAAGATAATTGAACCTTATTTTTACAAGATTCCTCCCGAGCAATTCGGTTTCCAGAAAAAGTTAAGCACCATCAAGCAGCTTGTTAGATTAGCCGAATTTGTCGGTGCCGCTTTGCACAACAATCAGACAGTTGCTTTACTCATGCTAGACGTGGCGAAAGCTTTCGACCGCGTCTGGCATGAGGGGCTTTATTCATAAGCTCATCACTCTGGATTTTAGTCGTGACATCATTCTCCTCATCAACTCTTTTATTACAAATAGAAGTTTCTTTGTCAACATTCATGACGATAATTCTGATTGCAAGACGCTCAAAGCCGGAGTGGCTCAAGGCTCTGTACTTGGACCTGTTTTGTATATTTTTTAGTATCAGAATTCCCTAAGATAAATTATGATGTAAATTCCTTCCCTCGGTTGTTACGCCGATGATACGACCGTCGCCATTAAGTCTTTTAACGCAGATACTGCTATTAAAAATATGCAAAGGTTTGTCTCTGATATTGTAAACTGGTGCAAGGAATGGCGCACCTCCATCAACACTCAAAAATCACAACTTCTGTTAATCAACAAAAAACGCATAATGACTCCTGCTAGAAGAAAACTTAAAATCTTCAATATTACTGTACCAGAAGTTAAGACAACTACCTATCTTGGTGTGGTCCTGAACAAGCAATTCAAATGAAAAGACCATATTATTAAAGTCAGAAACAAAGCTCATACTGTAATCAACAAACTTGCTCCTTTACTGGGTAAATACTCTAAATTGGACCTTTCCCGAAAAAGACATCTTTATACGGCCATTATTAGGCCAATTTTTTCCTATGCATCCCTTACTTGGGCTACAGTTACAACTAAAGATTTTTATAAACTGCAAGTTTTGCAAAACAAGTTTATGAGACTTATTACAAATGCACATTTTTATGTGTCAAACGACACTCTTCACAGAGACCTTAAACTGGATACTATTGAAAAATACCTCCATAAAATGAACAAGAACTTTTTCGACAAAGCCATACAATGCGACTTTTTACGTCATTTTAAAGTTTTTGATTATCTACCACTGAGAGAGGACAGTTGCATTAGACCCTAAGCGGCTCACCTCACCCATGACGATAATTTCACTACATAGTTCGCTTTCACGGATTTTCCTGAATATAGTGTGTATATGCTATATTGTATATGCTATATTTGCATCTTTTTATGTGTCTTGTATTTGTATTTGTAATATATTACGATATCTGATTTAGATTATAAAACTTTTCTCAGACTTATTCTCATATTTTAACCACCCATTTATCATGACACAACACTACCAGACACCCCCTTGTATTTAGCCTCTCCATGCGCGCGGCTTTCTTGGTTTTCTTTCTTCACTCCCCCTTTCCCATTTCCGACGCCTTCTCAGACTGTTCAACGTCTTGTGCCCTACTGGGATACTTAGTCAGAGAGTCGGCAAAGTCGCGTGCTCTACAGCGACAGCCCGGCATAAGAGTATCAAAAAAAAAAAAAACGCAAAGAGAAAGCTAATCCAATTGTTAAATATAAGTTTATGATTATGTATCCTTAGATTGCCAATAGATGGCGGTAGTGTTTGTAAAATGAACATGGACTTTATAAGAGATAGACCAACCCAGTGGGCGGGGCACACGTCACCGACATGTTCACATGGACCGTCCGCAAGAAAGAGTAGGGACGATGTGGTTTACTGTAACACTGAAACCTATAGCGTTTGTTATCTCATAACTGTTTTTAATTATTAAATGTGATACGTTGTACAGTGATGAGATTATGAAAGTCACAGTTTTTTTCAAATTGGATTTAATATATCTTTTCGCGCAATTTTTTTCACGCGTAATTTTTGTACAAACATCTTTACTTTGGTAAAACGGTAAAAATTCTAAGCACAAAATTTATAAACTTAACTTTGCTTTAAAAAAATGTGAAAATAAATAAGATTGATAGTACGTGATGCTTTGAAATAAATAAGGTAAAATTAAACAAGATCTGAATTTTTTTTTTTTTTTAATTTAATGAACACTTTCAGGCAGTGATTTTCAAAACTATACTAACATTACAAAACGATTATTTATTTGATTATATCATCATTAAACTATTAACATTAAAGTGGATTATTTATTTTAGTAATTTATAAAATTCGGAGTATAAAATTTTCTGTTATGAAGGAAAAAAAGAAAAGGATAAAATAAAATCTAGAAGCACTCAGATTTTATATTACACCCAAAAGGAACCTCTTTTTAACGTTTTGTGTGTTACCTATATTTATTGAATATCATGTTCTTCGCCCGTAAACCACATACATTTGAAAGCAGCATATCTTTAGAATTTCCGCACTGGAGATTAAAATGTTATTTTCCGTACAGTCTTACGATTGCTCGCTTTGAACTCGTTGAGTTTGTTAATCAAAAATTCGTTAAAGTTTTACAAAATATGAAATAAATTAAAACAAATTCGAGATTCGGCTGTCCAGATGCCCATGTTCAGGTGGAGGATTACATTATTCAAAATTCGATGGTTCTAGATACCGTCGTTTTTATCACAGTGCGAGAAACATACATGTATTCATGAAGATTCTTCATTATTTAATTTAAAGGGCGATAATATTTGGTAACAATAATTTTCAAAGAGACACGGACATTTATAGTGAAACAGCGCAAAATGCCGCTTTGAGCTAATAAATTAAGTTAAAAGTAAATAAAAAAAAGTTCTTATGCAGAACTAAAAATAAATTTAAAAAATAATCACTATAAAATACAAACAAAATTAATTTTTACGGTTAAATACAATTTTAATATTAGAATTAAATGTATAAAAAGATGTCGAAACTGTTTATCACTATGACGTATAATGAAATATAATTGAAATAAAATTCCTTTATAGAAATTGTGCTATAATACTCATCTATAATTTTAAAAAAGCAGCATAATTTAGAATTTTAAACAAAACTTTCAAAATTCGTTTTTAAAAATTTTAGTATTTTTAACTTATTTACACCAATAAAAAGCACAAAAATTAGAAGAGAAAATTGCTTGTTTGAAATTTTCTATTAAGTCCGATTTAAAATATTATTTTCTCTAAAAGTAGTAGTTACAAATTTGCTTACAGCATAGGAAAAGCTAAAAAAATAGCCAGCCCTGAAAGCATGCAATAGCTTTATTATTATTTGGAACGCTAATTATGCTTGATAAATATGCTAAATTGTTAAAAGTCAATCTCAGTTTCAAAAATAAAAATATGTAAAAATTCTAATTTTTAAAATGAGACACTACAACCAGCTTTTTGTTGACAATTATATGCGCTGCAATAGGCAACCACTGTTAAATTTCTGCAAGTCGTCCCTACTCCTCCGGATGGGATCAAGGTGACAGCTGGGAACGCGTCAGACCAGGGAGAAAACTCATTTGGGTTGGTCTATTTCTTATAAGGTCCATGACTGCAGCGGCGTCGATGGAATGAGTCATATTTCCGTTTAAATCGGTGCGGACATTATGTGGAAAATTGCGAGCGAAAAAGTGCAGAATCGCCCACTTCTTTGTTTGGCGCTTTTTACAAGAGTAAGAAGAATTGGATTTTTGTCAATTTTCTTTGACTTTTTAAATGAAAATATAAAAGTATGTGGCATCATTATTCAGCATCTCAGCATCCTGCCGACAAAATCACACGTGGTGTTAAAGTGAGTATGGACTTCCATAGCTTCATCGAGATGAAATAAATTGTCCTAAAGTGAACGAGCATTGTAACACAGTAGATAGTGTTGAAGAAAAAGTTACTAGCAGGGTTCAACCTTTACAACCTGTCTTAAAAATAGAGAACTTAGGTAAACTTTTAAGAGTCACGTCATATGTGTTTAGATTCATTAATAATTTAAAGTCACAGAATAGAGTGATTGGTCCTGTGACCAAAAAATGAAATATGTAATGCTATGTGTTATGTTATGCGTTGGATTAACTTATCAAAAGGTGAGTATTTTTTTTGCAGAATTGAATGATGTTAAATGTAAAAAAACCCTTTTTGGGTTAAATCCAGTAATGGATGAAAAAGTTTGTTTAAGAGTTGGAAGTAGCTTAGTAAAATCATCATTAGATGTCGATGAAATTCAGCCTATAATATTACCAAATAATTATTTTTTAAAATTATTTTGAACTGTCATGAAAGGGTACTTCATAGTGGTGTAAATGAAACTTTAGTGCAAGTAAGAGGGAAATTTTGGATTTTAAAAGCTAGACGTTTTGTAAAATCTGTGTTACATGATTGTAGATTTGTAAAACATATAATGATAAAGCCTAACACGAGATATCGGCTCCTCTTCCAGTTGCCCCTCAGGGGCTCACTTTGAGCATGGGTTTGGCAATCCCGAGGTACCTTAGCCCTTCAGGAGATCATCTTCTTGGTGAGACGGGTGTCACGATCCTGGAGCAACAGTGATCTATCCTCTTTTCCGTCTCCTCTCCTCTTGGCTAGAACTTTTTTTCCTTCCTTTCTCCTTCGTGGTTTCTCTCTTCGGAGTTTGGGGCTCGTCACGAGAGATTGGAACAGCCCTTGTCTCTAGTTTTCGAGGGGCGAGGAAACTGTCCACGTGTTTGCCATACGTGGAGACCCGTGTCGCTGGAATAGAGTGTCCTGGTAGCTGAGGGGCGAGGTACTGTCCCCAACACACTGCTTTGGCCTCTGCTTCAGCTAAACGGGAGGCACCTTAGTCGTCCTCACGGGTGTCAATCGGCTGGTCACTAGTCCTTGTGTCAGTGGCTTGGGGATAAGCTCTCGGGAGTACCTGCTTTCGGGAAAGCCGACTGTGGGGCTTCAGTTTGCGTATAGGTCCGGCTAGCCTTAACACAGGAATCTGTGTTCCCTTGTTGGGCTCTGTGGTGGGCGGGGCCGTCGGACCCGAATCTTTTCTCTTTCAAACATGGCTTCACTTTTCTTTTTAAAAAACCTGACTCAAATGAAACTAACCAAGATATAGAAATTATTGTGAAATCTATTAGTAAGAAAATCCGTACCGATGCAAATGCCAAGGAATCTACTGAAAATCCGCGCTTCCTTGTTGTCTCTAGTCCTTCTGGTGAACTGCAAAAGATGTCTCCTTTTCCAGTAAGCAAATACATTCACTCATGTATAGATGAGCCCAGGAACATAAAGCGTCTCCGTTCTGGAGACCTGCTTATTGATACCGTTTCGGCCACCCAGTCTGCTTCACTTTTGCGTCAAACAAAACTTGGACAAGTACCTATAACTGTGTCAGCGCACAAACGCTCAACTTCTGTAAAGGCGTGATCTCGGAAATCGACCTTATGTTCGTTTCAGAAGAAGAGTTTGTTTACGAGTTAGCTGACCAAAAGGTTTGTGCTGCTAAGCGGATCAAGATGCGTAAGGAAGGTCAGTTGTTTGACACAAAACACGTGATCCTGACCTTCAAATCGCCTGATCTGCCAAAGAATATAAAGGCCGGGTATCTGAACTGTCCCGTAAGACCGTATATTCCCAACCAATGCGCTGATTCCAATGCCAGCGGTTTGGTCACTCTAAAACATCCTGTCGTGGCAACCTCAATGCGCGTCTGTTGGTCACGATAGTGATAGTTGCACTGGTGCAGCATTGTGTGTAAATTGCAAGGGCGATCATCCAGCATTTTCTCGTTACTGTCCAAAATGGAAAAAAAAAGGGAAGTACAGACGGCAAAAGTCACTAGAAACATCTACGCAGAAGGCTGGTTCAAAGCACGCAGTTTCAACCAAATAGATCATATGCTAGTGCCGTTAAAGCAACACGGAACGTTGCCACTCAAACTTTGATAAATGCACAGACTCCTCCAAATAAATCCCAGCAGCCTGCAAGCCAGAAAAAGGAAACTCCGACTCATGTCGTACAAAAAAAAAAAAAAAAAAAAAAAAAAAAAAAGAAATAGCAATCCAAAGCAAACCCAAAAATCTGCCTCAAAAAATAGTAACCAAAAATAGAAGCAATAGTAATAGTTCATTTGAAGATATGGGTATCTGAATCTTTAGATTCAAATAGTATGGAAGTAGAGGAGGAGCTAGATGTTCCCGAGCATCTACTTCCACGAAAAACAAAAAAGCAGCACAGAAAAAACAAACATAAATCATAATGGTTACCCTGATCTCATGGAATTGTCGCGGATTCCACAGAAATTTTGCACGTGCTCTTACATTTTTACTTTTTTGGCGTACCTTTCGGTTAAAATTTACCACGCGCTGCATTGTACGGGGAAATAAAACTAGTTTTTAATATAATTCTACTAAAAATATCTAACTAAATACAAAATTTGTAACAATATATAATGGAAATGTAGAAACCTTTTCTTGTTTAAAAATTATACATTTTTTTTTCCTGTACCCTGTGAAGCACCCTATATTTGTAAACACCTATGTTGAAATCATAGCTAGATGATGATTTCTAACATTGCTAGGTTCTATATTTCCTACATTTGCCTTTTGTGGATTTTTCCTATTATTCAGTGGACTCAGAATTAGCCAATTCTTTTCATAAGAGATATCATTGCTGTTGATTTTTCAGCGGTAGAGTACTATAACTAATACTAAAAATTTGCATCAAGGAAAAGGAGAAAATACTTATTTTTTAAATGTACCACAAAGAAATACAAAATTTGGATACTCTGCAAGAAAGTTTCAAAGCTAAAGATTTCCCTTAACGCAGAAAGTTTGTTGTTCATCCTTGTTTGGAGAAATTTAAAACGGCAGATATTTAACACATTGAGGTGGGAAGCGTCCGACATGCCAGCTAGTTTTCCTTTGAAAATCCTCTAATCCTCTGCGAAAGTGTTCATTCTCTTACACAGAGACAGCCCATATGTGTTTAAATAAACAAATAATCAATTAATGTAGGTGCTTGTTTGTGTGCGAGAATATGTGCATTTGTGTAAGTGTATGAGAGAGAGAAAGATAAAATTACAACCCTAAACTGTCCCTTTTAATTTGTTTATTTTCTCTTTTTATTCTTAAAATAGTAAAAGGCTTAGAACAATTATTTCTGAAGTGCATCATTTCAAATATAACTTCTCTCATATGATTCTTATATGATGTAAGTGACGCATGTGTTTATATAACATAAATAATGGCATAAAATTGCTTCTTTACTTTGTCTTCTAATCCATCCATAATTTTATCAGACGGATGGATATAGTATACAACCATAACTATACCTCTTCCTTATGGGATTACATAAGGTTTTCTCTGCTTCAGCTTGTAACATTTTACAGTATACTTTGTTATTCCCATTGAAAATGAAGTATGTATTCAGTATTAGTATTAGTTTTACTAACTAACAGAATAATGCTGCATTAGCAGCAGAATTTTCTAATATAGCGTTTTAGTTATACAACCCAGTAAGCAGAGCTTATTTTATTTAGGGCCTCGGCTGGAATTTTCATTTCCTCCCAAAACTGAGAAGTACTAGAGTTCGCCCCTAGTTGAATTTATGCCCCGCCTTTTCTAATACCGTTGAAAGATAGTTAATCATAATGCAGGATTCAAAATGACTTTTATAACCAGGTCGATCGCTTCTTATGGACATATTATGCGTTGAGATTTGAGTAAACTTAAAACGTTTTTGACTGCTTGACGAGTATGAACCCTGGCGATTCAAAGGGGGAAAAAATCATTCAAGGAATGAAAATGATAAGCAAGGAAAGAGCTTAAAAACTAGAACTTTCTAGCGAAATTACAATTATTTCTTGAGGTGTAAGAGCTCTGTAGAAAGCGTCCTCTTTTCTCTAAATGGTTGACGTTTCATATTTTCTCACTAGATGTCGCTAGTAAACTGATGTTTGGTTTTTGAAGCAAGTGTTTAATTATGGTGAAATTCTATGAGTGACTGTCCGAATATTTCTGCCTTTATATTGTGATTGTGACAGAGTCTAATAACAAATTTTAATCTGTGAACGTGTGTCTTACATTTATAAATAACCACATGACCAGATTATAAAATTAATTATTGTTACCTCAGCTGGTTGTTGCCTAGCAACTAGAAAGGTGAGTGGTATTGCATCCTCTTTAACTATGCTAATGCAATAAGAAAAGGTGATTTATACTTACCGACAAACAGAGTTTGAGATTTTGCCTAAAAAAAATCTAAACTGTATTCATGGCAGTTTAACTGTTTGTTTATTTTTAAAATAATGAAAATCAATGGAAATATTCAGAATTTTTTTTTTTCTCCTTTGATTACGTGTTTTTAAGAATGTAAACAAAACCTTTTTTAATTTCTTAACTGCTAGAGATCTATAATGTCAACAATTCTGCTACCGTAATTTTCAGATTTTTATCAATTTTAATTTCATTAAAGTTGGAATGTCATGTTGGGAAGACCTTTTTTGTCATGTAGTGAATTTTTTCTTGTGTAGTCCGCAAATTTAAATTATCTTCTGTAGGTGCTAAAATATGATTTATTTTTCGCAAATAGTTTTTAATATTTCATCTTATCAATCGATTTGTATCTTTAATAAGAACTGCACAAATCAGATCATTTTACTTAAATATTTTATTACAAAGTAAATATAAACAGACCTTGTGTGGCCTTTCTTTCTTATACAATTAAGCTATATAGTGGACAATTGTGTGGTTAATATAGTTATTATTATCACAAATGATTTTCATTTTTGTTAATTACTTGGCGAGTTTATACATAACTAAAATAATACTTTTATACGTTTTATTTCTGTTCATTTTATAATATTTTTATGCAAATGATGCTATCTTGAGAATTAGTACATATGCATATTTTCATTTTAACTTGGGATTTTAACTTGGTATTGGGGGAATGTATTTAGGAGATAGGTAAACAGATTATAATACTAAAATAAATAAACACATGATGATAATAATAATTGCCATTATTTTAAATTCAGATTAAAAGTTCTCATCTTTCTTTTCTTTTTTTTTTTTTTTTCTTTCTTTTTTTTTTTTTTTTCCCTCTCTGTTTAAACATTTCTTACAGGTGATGTGGATATTGAACTCTAGTAATTTATCTCATAGGATCTGTATTTGTTAAATGTATGTGCTGACTGCATGTGATTTTTGTAGTTTTCCATAAGTGCAATGTCAGCCAGTTTCTCTTAGAAAGTTCTGTCAAAAAAGAATCCTTTCTAAAGCAGACAGTGGTTGAGTGCTGTGCTCTAATGAATAACCTAATAATTTAACCATCACAAAGACAGATGATTGCTGAGTGTAATACCTAGCCTTTTTATTCATTTGAATACCTAAGTATCAGGGATGTAACTAAAGGGGGGAAAGGAGGGACATCTGTCCCTGAGTGCAGCATCCAAGGGGAGCCAAACTAATGTTACAAAATTTTAGAATTAAGTATTTTCCATTCTCAGCAAGCAGGAAGGGACACGAAATCTTCACCTGTCCCTGGATGCTGAAAACACTAGCTAAGACTTTGCTGAGTATATTATACAATATCATTCTTAAAAATTTCTAATAGAACTGAAATATTTTGAAGTTTATTGTAGTTGCTAAATACAGTTTTATATACATTATTTTAAAGTGTGAAGTTGAGTATGGAAAAATATGTATCAAGTACAAAGAATACAAATCATGTTTATAGAAATTTGTACCAGTGAAAACTCAAATTAATTATATTTTATCATAAATTTAATATCAGAATCCAGAGATTTAACTTATAGTATTAACAAATATTATAAGTTAAATCTCTGGATTTAACTTATAATCTCTGGTCTAAGTTAACTTATAATATTTGTTAATAATATTAACTTATAATATTTGTTAATATTATGAGGTAAATAAATATATTAACAAATAATATAAAATTGTTTTTTGTTTCTGCTATTAAAAAAAAACACTTTTACTTTAAAACAAACCGTAGTGCTTTTGTTTAAAACAAAATCACCAGAAGTCTTATTTTTATTTGTATTTTTCTCTAAGAAATCTGGAAACTGAAAATAATTATCTGAGCATTTTTTTAAGTACTTATTACTCTTCTCTAAAAATTGACTTGGTTAAAATAATTATTGACTTTCCTTTGATTTAGGTTCTTTTTGAAGGGAGGAGGTACAAAATAGACTACTCATCAATTCATTTCTAATAACAGGAAAGAACTGACATAATAACTGTACATTTTAATTCTGAATTACCAAAAGACATGTCGCAGACTATTGACATTATATATAACTTTAGCATAATACCAGTAGCAATCACTTTCTGTAGCTGTGTATAATTGACTTAATATTTTATATACTTTTCTGTGAAAATATATGTGATACCCTTTCAGTATAAATGATCTCAAGTTTTTTAATATAATGGTCTCAAGACTTGCAGCCTGCAGGCCACATGCAGTTCTCAAAAGAATTTTGCATAAATTAATTAGCATTTAATATGACAAGAATATGAAGAAAAGGTTTTAGGATTTTAATGACTCGGAATTCAATTTTACATTATTTTCATTACCAAAAAAATTATGGGTATCACTCTATAAATTCTACAAACGGAGCTAGTTGACTTGCACTGTAATATTGAAGATGCAGACTTCATTAACTTTTAATCCTACTTTACAAAACGTAAATACCTTCAGGTACGAATTTTTGCAGTAAGAATAATCGCTTAGTTTTTCAGTATGTGAAGAGTTTTCTTTTCCTACAATGAAATAAATAAATCTTAAGAAAAGAACCAGATTGACGGATTAGCATATACAATTTGGAGTGCACATGTTTGTAGTAATTTTTCTCCAACATTAGACTTTATCAATATGGAAATTCTCTAAGTGGAAGTTGTAGTAAGAAATAAAGAAGTGAATAATTATTTAAGTATGAATATATATATAACTCTTCTGTATACATCGAAGAAAAAATTAATAAATAAAGCATTTTTTATTCTCAAGTTTAGTCCCATTGTTAAGTTTTTGCAATTTGTTTGAAGTTAAAAATAAATTATTTAGTGGTTAGTTCAATGTAAATGTCAATGTGAAAATTTAACATTTAGCTTTCTATACATTTGAATTTCAAAGTGAAATTTGAATCGCAACAGGAATTTCTTATGGATTACCAACCTTTAGATTTGAAACAGAAAATAAGTATAAATTAAAATTTTTTCTTTACATTATTATTATCACACTATGTATGCCTTTATAAGCATATAGTAAATAAAATTTAAAATTTAGTTTAACAGACTTTGTTTTGTTTAAAAACATTTGAGTCCATCTGCTTTAAGAGCATGTGTTCAGCCCATGTATAGTTTGAGCTTCTTGCAACTATTTTAATACATGTAATTATTTTTTATCACCAGCTGTTTTGTATTTGGTTTATTGAATATGGCAGAGTATGAGAAGTCTAACCTATTTGAAGAGAAAAGGCCTTTATGGCAGACTTTCTGAGAAAAACCGACTTCTAATCACATTATGCTTAGGGAAAGCTATGAAAACACTCTTATAATTAGTCCTAGTTTCATTAATTAGCTATCCAGAATTTGAATTAGCTTTACCAGTACCTGAGTGGATAAGATATGCTTGGAGTTGTTATAATTGTTTATGTTCATTAATTTTATCCGCTTAGGAACTGTTTCTTGATAAAAAGTGACTAAAGCTGAGTTATTTTCAATTAATGCAAAGTTTGATGCATTTATGAAAATTTGAAATTTGTTATATTTTAACCAGGGCCATGCTGTTTTTGATATTTTACTGTCAATTGCATGGCCTACACCAGTGGCCAATTCAAGGCCGTTCCTAGTCCATTGGCTGCCCGTGTACTTTCCTAAGATTGCCGCCCCCAAATTTAAAAAAAAATGCTCAGTGATTAATAAAATTTTTATTTCATACTCACTAAGTACTTACATATGAAAAACTGTATAAAAAGTAATTACATTAATTTTAAATATTTAGGCATGGTATCGTGAGAGGTTGGTCACCTCTGATTTTTGCTGCCCACATACTTTTACGTTCTGCATCACCACCAGAAACAGCCCTGGACCAACTGGTAAAGTTTCCAAACACTGGTAGTTTGAGCAAGGTTCGCATCCCTGTAAATGAGCTGGTTGCTTGGGAGTTTTCTTAGTTTTCCCATATACAGTAGATACAAGCTAGTTTCCCTTAAAATATCAGGTCCATCAGCAGTTAAGTCGGTGAGCACTGGTAGTTCAATCTGTGCTCAATTCCAGTTAAATGGGCTGACTGCATGGGCATTTTCCTGGTTTCTACTCCGTGTGGCTGCAACAGGGAGCAGAATATAGGGGTGGCAAAATTTTTGGAACTTGGGTAAGAACCAGCTGATAGAATTTTGGAATCACAGAGAATTTTGGAATCACCAGGCAGCAAAAAAGTCTAGTGTCTGCCCTGTCTATGTGCAACATAGATATGAGACAATTAACTTTAAAAAGTCCTTCACAAAGGCATTTCTCTTCTTAGGCCAGCACTTGCTTTTCTATAACTAAATAAACTAAAACCTTTGAAATGGCCTCAACAAAGGACTTCCTCGTCTTGGCTCATATGCTTGGTTGCTTCGCCATAATCAAGAAAAGAAAAACAAAGTTTTGTGGTCAAATTGCTAAAAGCTAACAGAACTCTGGTGCCTTATATAAGGACCCATGTATAGTACCAAATACGAATAATTTAAATAAAATATTTATTTGGAACTACTAAGCTGTACTAAATTAACTAATTTATTTGGTACTAAATTAACTAGTTGATACTGTAGTTAATCCAACTGAAATCAGTTAAAAATTTTTCATAGTAAGTGGTTTTTATGTCATTTTATCATACTTTTACATGTCACATAAATTTAAAACCAGAATTATATTACTGAATGTCTTGGTGATCTTCTTTTTACTACTTGGTGATATTTGTTTTGAATGAAAATCAAATATTTTATGGTTTATCTTGTGCAACTGAAAAGATAATAAATAAGATAAGTTATTGCAAATATAAATTGAAGAGAAAAATAGAACCTTATATAATAGTTATTTGATCAACCTATTGTATTAAAAAACTTCTCAAAACAGAAATCAAAGTACTATGTTATTCAGATAAACAAAAGGCTGTGACTTTTAAAGTATATTGTGTGCTTAGTAGTAGATACAATGTGGAGTGTTGTGTAATACTTTTATCTTCCCTAATCTTAAAATAAACAAGGTTTATCAGTTATGTAAGATAACTGTATGTCATAAATGTTATCTTTAGAAGTAATTCTTGAACATTTATTTACCAAGTGTTTTAGTCTGGTAAGAATTAGAATTAGCGATTGATACTATTGTTCTTTACTCAGGAAATTATGTTAATCCTTTCGCCGTCCTCTCCTGTCCGCGAAAAATTCCCCTCAGCGGCCGTCTGTTTTTCGTAGCGTGTAATGTTGTTTTCTCTGTACATCATAACTTTCCATACATGACTTTCGTAGTAGATGAATGTCAATGAATATTAAGTAAAATTATAAGCAAATAAAGCATAATGGAAAAATAATAGTATCTCTGCTTATTTCTAACAGCAGGATAATTTGATAACATCTGATCCAGGTGGTCCACTCCTCCCATTTTGTTGTTGTAATATTTTACAATTATTGGTTTTTTTAGAGTTCTTTTCCGTGTTCCAACATCAATCATCGAGTTATTATGGACTGTAATCATCAAACGTATATCCTTCTTGTCTTTCCAATTCACAACCTCATTTTTTCTCTTTTTCTGCTGAGTAGACATTGAAGCCATCTCTCACTGTCTTAAGTAAAATGGCGCGAATATTCATAAAACCCGGGGTAAATTCAACTAGAAATAGAATGCCTGATTAGTGCTACCCTCTAGGAGGTATTAGAACAAACAAAAATAAAAACAAGTAAACATTTAGAAAGCGTTTTAAACGTTTAAAATTTTTAAAATGTAGAAGAACGCTTGAGGCTCGTTACGGCCGCACTGCGGAAGTTTCTCTTGAACAGGCTAGACGCGTTGCGAATGACGAAGAGGTTAAAATAATTTTAAGAGATTAAAATTTTAAGAAAAGGTAATATTTTTTTTTTTCACTGTGACTATTTTATTACATTAAAATTTTTCACAGTATGCAATGGTATAACTACGAGGGTTGGAACTTTAATAGTGGCAACACAGTTGAAAAAACGCTACGCAACAAAACCAAAGAATATCGCGTATACCACACGTAAACTACATACCTTACCTCATACCTTACCTCTCAGCAAAAAGACTCGTCTTACCTACGACACGCGCATGTGGAGTGACGCGAAGAACGAATCCTTATATTAGCTCGCGGTCTAAAGTAAGTGTTGTCAGGATGTTTTCAAAACAAGAACAACGATGTTGAATAAAAATTGAGTGTGCCAGAGGTCGTACAGCACGACAGTGTCATCAAGGGCTTCAAGAGGCTTGCGGGGAATCTGCATTGCCTTACAGAACCGTAGCAAGATGCGTGAAAGCATTCAACGAAGGACACCAAAACGTAGCAGACATGCTGCGGCCAGGTCATCCGAGTGTCAGTGATGCAGACGTGCAAGCTGTTGCCGCACTAATTGACAGTGATCACCGCCAAACGATTCGTCAGACAAACAGGATTAGTGCATACGACTGTGCTGCACATTCTGAAGGAACGCCTGTCCATGAGAAAAATTGCTTCACGATGGGTTCCACATCAATTGACGGAAATGCAGAAATGGCTGCAATACGATGCTGCCCGAATCCACCTGGAGCGCTATGAGCGCGAAGGAGATGCTTTTTTACGCCGTATTATTACGCTGGATGAGACTTGGGCCCGATCGTACCAGCCAGAACTGAAACGCCAATCAAACGAATGGCGTCATCACGGGTCACCACGACGTTCGAAATTTCGTCAGAACCCCAGCAATGTGAAAGTTATGGTGATTCTCATGTATGACTGTGATGGTGTCATCCTAACGCATACCGTTCCCCCACAGCAGACCGTCACTGCGCAGTATTACTGCTCATTTTTGGAGCACAATCTCCGACCAGTTTTGAGAAAAAAACGGCGACACTTTCCGCAGAACGTTCCTCTCATTTTGCATGACAATGCTTGGCCGCATGCAGCGCAAGCTGTGACTGATTTGTTCAAGCGATGGGGCTGGGAAGTGCTTTACCATCCACCATACTCCCCAAATCTAAGCCCTTGTGACTATGACTTAATTCCTAAGATGAAGGAACCACTTCGTGGCACTCGCTTCCAAACTGATCCTGAGATTCTTGCGGCAGTAGACCGGTCCATTCAAACTGTTAACAAAACAGGCGCTGCTACAGGTATTCTGCGACTTCCACATCGTAGAAAACGGGTTGTACACAATGCTGGCGACTATATTGAAGGACTGTAAAACATGGTGACATGAATCACTTTTGTATTCCTTGTAAATAAATAGTTGCCACTATTAAAGTTCCAACCCTCGTATTTAAAGGGCTCTGAAAATAATAGCCGTTAATAAGAATAGATCAGTAATAATAAAGTATGTAATAAATCAACAATTATAAAGTGTATGAAAATAAACTATCAGTAATAAAATATAAAGAATAAGAAAGGGCTTTCCATATGAAAGATGAATAGAAAGCGAAAGAAATTTAGACTCGCCAAACATTTTGCAGTTATATTTTTTATTATTGCAATAAATATATAATTAAGCAATATTTATAATATATAATTAGGTAATATTTATTACAAATGAATTTATTTACAATAATAAATACTTTTGTAATAAAAAAGTATTTATTATTGGTATAAAATAAAAGTTACTGATTATTATAGAACAAAACTTTAAATTTCTTTCCTATTTAATGTGTGGCCTTGGCTACTAATGTTTAAAATTAATTTATGATTAGGAACAGCATGAATTATAAACAAATAGCTAAGTTTATTGCATTTTATTTTCCAGCTATCGAAATGCTACGCTACGAGAATAGCAACGTTTTTAAAATCAAAACCTAGCAATCATGAATCAGAACTAGTTGCCATTCAGCATAAAGAAATTTAAATATAAATATGAACTACTTGTTACCATTCAGCATAAAAGAAATATAAATATGACTATTAACAAAATATTAAAGTTAATTTTATAAAATAATTAAACACATGAACAAATATATGAAATAAAAAATAATTATTTCTCATGCAATACTTGGGCCCACTACAAATGATTTAAAACAGACCTGTGGAGTCTAAAAATTAGACTCCATTTTAAAACCAAGTAGCATACTTATATTTTCGAGAAAATACTGAATTATTGGAATGTAGATTAAAGAAACCATAAGTAAAGCTATATTACATTTATTTATTTGTATATTTAATCCATTGGTATAATAACGAACAGTGGAAGAAACCAATCTTGAAGATTGTCACTTTGCTTCTAAATGCGTCACCACCACATTTCCGCTCCTTTTCATGACACTGTTCCTTGTAATAATTATTAACTCTTGCGCCATTGTCGCCCGCATACTGAGTCTTCGTTACGGTTTGATATCCGATGTGGCAGAGCTGGATAGTCTCGGATACTTGGGTGCGTTTCCTGTGGCGAAGTTCAGCGCGCTTTTTGTTTAAAAGTAACGATTCTGTCTGCGAATTCTTTCCAAACTAATCTGCATACGTTTTACAATAGATATCCTGTCTGATCCGCTTGGTTGCTTCGCAGGCGAGGGGCGCATATTGTTTCGTTTTTTTTTTTTTTTTTTTTTTTTTTTTTTTAAGTCAGAGATGATGATGATGTACAATTACCATTCGAAAGCTGTTTGGCTTTCATTAAAGAACACTTGTTAAAAGTCAGGTAGTGATAGTGTTGCCCTATGAATGCTTTTTTCCCCCCTGTAAAATCAAAATTAAACGTAGAAATAATTTGCGCTTCACGTAAATCGCAACTTGTTTTATTTATATACATTTGTAAGTAATGATGTTTTAATTTTAATTTGCAGCCTGTTCGCTTTCGCAGAACAGTTGTTGAAATCAGGCCAAGTCTGTAAAATCTTGTGTCGTTCGTTAATCATGCGCGATTTGTTTTAGCCCACTTTAATTTACTTTAAACGTCTTCCATTGTAATTGTATTATTTCACTTTTCATTCGAGTTTGTTGCCATTCGGCAAAATGCATTTATAAGATATTTATATTTCAGTTTTAATCTGTCTGTTATTGATTAATAAACTTAACCACGTCGCCGCGACTGTGAGCGCAAACACGCATGCGCGATTCGGGCCGATTTATTGACCAAATTGGGTGGGTGGAACTTGAAACATGTAGTAGAGATTTTTTCCGTTCTTATTTTTCCGGGTTATTTTTACTACCTGCAAGGAGCACAGATTTAAGAGGACCGAAAATTACTTTTAGATAATCCAAGATAATATGTCGATCATCATTTGTAATTAACTGTTTGAATGCACTGCGTTCAATTTTGTGCACTTATATAAATATTTATATATTGGAAAAATATAAATGTTTTCAAAACTTAGTTTTTATGTATATACATAATTTTATAATAAAGTGTAATAAATATTATATAAATGTTTTCAAAACTTAGTTTTTATTTATATACATAATTTTATAATAAAGTGTAATAAATATTATATATTATTGATGATAATAACTGTTATCATAATTATTTAATTATCGTATTTTGTTGTGGAATTTTCATTGCAGTGAATTCTAATATAATAATTATTATAATTGATCACAATAATTTTACGGTAATAAATAATTATTATAATAAAACTGTAATTAATAATTATTATAATGATAATGTAATTAATAATTATTGTATATCTTTTTTATGTTTGCACTAAAATATATGTACATTAATATACGCTGAAAAAAGGAATTTCTTAATAATTATGCGATAATATGATTATTATTGTTATTTAATTAATTGAAGTAACTATAGTAAATAATTTTATATTTATTTTTGATTTGGGGGGCTAAAATCTGTGTGCATTATTACACGTAGTTCAAGGGGGAGGTAAGAATCAAATTTGCGTAAAAGGTCAGAATATTGGCAGTCACATTAAATGAATTACGATCAGGGAAGGGCCGTGCTCAAATGGAGTACACCTGTAAACAAACAAATATTCTGACCTTTTACGCAAATTTGATTCTTCCCTCCCCCTTGAACTACGTATAATAATGCACACAGATTTTAGCCCCCCCAATCAAAAATAAATATAATAATTATTTACTATAATATAATTACTGCAATTAATTAAATAACAATAATAATCATATTATCGTATAATTATTAAGAAATTCCTTTTTTGGCCTATATTAATGTACATATATTTTAGTGCAAACATAAAAAAGATATACAATAATTATTAATTAGAGTATCATTATAATAATTATTAATCACAGTTTTATTATAATAATTATTTATTACCGTAAAATTATTGTGATCAGTTATAATAATTATTATATTAGAATTCACTGCAATGAAAATTCCACAACAAAATATGATAATTAAATAATTATAATAGCAATTATTATCATCAATAATATATAGTTTTTTTTAGTCTACAGAAAGAATATCTCCACTAAAAAATATAGTTCCATTATTTTTAGGGATTTTGTTATCAAAAGTACGTAATAAAATTAAATATGCACAGTTCACGTAAAAAAAAAAAAAAAAAAAAAAAAAAAAAAAAAAAAATTCAACATTTCTGGTTTCTAGTCTTTCACATCATGCGAATCTTCGCATTTATTTCTCCGAATATGAAACAAAGGAATGAAAAACAAAGATCATCCCATGACACGGGAACTTTCCCTCCTTCGATAGTAAATTCTCTCTTTACGGAAAAGAACGAATTCTCATGTGAACTCCTCACCCTGCGGCATGTGATAAAGGCAGTCAAAATAAACGTTATAACGTTCATAAACAACATAAGTCGACATAGGCTCATAAGCAACATAGGGTAAAGTTGATGAACACTGGTAGCTTGGTCCAGGATTCGAATCCCCGTGAACGGGCTGCCTGCGTGGGTGTTTTCGTGGTTTTCCTCATGTGTATACCTCAGTTTCCTTTACAAAGTTCTCCACGAAGGCAGCCCTACCCTTAGGCAGATATAGCCCTCGAATGCTTTGCCGTAATTAAATAAACCAAAGCCAGGTTATCTAAAGGAGGGAGTTAATTTTTTTACATTCGTTACGCATTATACTGACAACTTTTAAAATGCTTCTTTGCAATTTTTTCTCTTCCCATGATAATTTTCGATAGGTAAATTATTTCTCAGAAAAATATCCAGTTTTATTGTGCTTTTTAAAGTTCCTCAAACTATTACTTTGTTATCCGATCATTTAATGTGATAATTAGAAACGTTTTACAGTACTAAAGCCCACCAGTGCCGATCATTGAAAGACGAGTAGTTCTATTCACTGTCGGATTCTAGGGAACAAACCGTATGCATGAGTATTTTCGTGATTTCGCTTATGCGCAATGTAAATGCTATCCGGTTTCCCATAGAAAAAAGTCCTCCTGAAAATCACCATTCCTTTTAGATCAGAGATTCCCAGCTCTTCTGTTATATCGACCCCTTTTAAGAGAATAGTTTTCTCTATGGAACTTTTTCCCATCTTTCTCTATACACTAATATATACCAAACAACATAATCATAAAAAAAATCTGAAAGGTTTCAGATTTTTTTTTATGATTATGTTGTTTAACATTTTGTGTGTTACCTTTATTTATTAAATATCGTGTTCTTCGCACTTAAACCATAAAATTCAGTTCAAGAGCAATATCGCAAAATAATTTTAAAATGAGCTTATCTTTAGAATTTAGGATACACAGTCTCGCGCGCTAGAGATAAAAAAATTGTTTCTGTACAACGTTGCCATTGCTCGCCTTGAAATCCTTGAGTTTTTTAATTAAAAATTCGTTAAAGTTTTACAAAATATGAAATCGATAATAGTTTACAAAAAAGTAAATAGTTTACAAAAAATAATAATAGTTTACAAAAAAGTTTTCCAAATTTTAAATCGATAATAAAACAAATTTCAAATTTGGGCTTCCAGATGCCCATATTCGCAGGAGGATTACGTTATTCAAAATTTGACGGCTGTAGGTACCGTTGTTTTATCTTAATGCGAGAAACATACATTTATGCAGAATCTTCATTATTTAATTTCTTTAAATATAATACAAGGCGATAATATTTGGTGGCAACAATTTGAAAAGTGAAACAACGCTTGTCGTGAATCAATGCAAAATGCCAAAACGAAATTAATAGTCCATCTAGGCAAATTGTCCCTTTGGACTAATAAAAGTAACTGTGTGTAAATAACGTAAAGATAATAATCAGAATATGAACAAAAGTTTTGAAAGCAGTGGTTTACTTGATTTGCATTTTATTATTTTTTTGTATTATTTTTATTTAACGAAGATAAACAAGTTTTCAGACCTAAATCACAGATTCTAATTACCCAAAAGTTCGATTTTAAAATAATATGATAAATGCGGTTGATGGGTCCTCACATTTTAATTAGTAGTTGGCGTAAAATTGCTTAATTTAATTCTTAAATCACCTCGTTCAGAAATATTCAATCTGTTTTTTGTTATCCATTTGTTATTGACTTGATTAAAGCCTGCTTCCACTTTTGCAAGAAGAGGGCAAAGTCAATAAATAATGTTGGTCTGATAAAACTTTAATTTTGGAATATTTCTCTCGGCTGTCTTTTAAATTCCAAAACTTAAGCCTACCGATATGTTTTGAATAAGACTTGGCTTATTTGTGTAATAAAGTTGTACATTAATAAACATTTATAATCTTGATCTTTATAATCATGATCTTGATCCGATCAATTTGTCGGTACGTATTTGCTGTCGATCCCCAATCGATTTTTTCATCATCATAGACCCCTTGGAACTCCTGGCTTCCGCAGACAAGTGTTGTGTGCTTCGCAGTTTTCAGGGAAATCAATAAAATAAAGTAAATAAATTTATAAAAGTTATTAAAATCGTATTATCTTTAAAGTTACGTTTTATAATAATTTCAGTTGTTCTAAAATATTAATAAATTTTTCGCCACCATCTGAAATTGCATAAAAGGTGAACTGCATAGAAATTATAACTGTTAAGTTGTAGCATTAAAGTATTCAAATAAAAGTATTCTAAACTTCAAAAAGTTTAAAGAAAATATTAATTTTAGTGCGAATATGATTTTTGATTTGAAAGATACCTTAGAAATACTCTAGCTCCTTGTAGAATATATTTTAAAACGAGTTTCTGTGAATAGATAACAAATAATATGTGATTTCATTATTAATAACACAAAAATCTTGAATTTTAATTTTTTTTTTAATTGTTAACCAAATAAAATTTCTTTGTAATGTAATTACGGAAAACTTGTGGAAACGTTTTATTCAGTTTAAAATTATTCTGAGCACATGAAAAGTAATAGTATCGTTCATTGTTAATACTCTGAATACAGTGCAGTTAATGTTGTTTTCCTCTCGAAATCGACGTAAACATATGTCGCTCAAGTGTAAATGACTGAGTGTTTTGAGAGTCAATAAGGGCGTGTCTGGTTGCGTCAAATCAAAACAATGTGAGGAACCAATTAGGACTTCTTCTTTCCTTTCTTTCTGTGTGATCATCTTATATTGCATCCAGCATTGCTTCGTATGCAATACTGGGAAGCGACAAGATTGAAATTTTCTTAAGTTGTGCTTCTAGTGTGAAAAACTGTGTAAATGTGCGCCAATAAAATAAGGTATTCACTCCTCTTCGCGTATTGGAGAGTTCGAAGTGGCTGACTTAACTTTTTTGGAAATGAATGTGCTAAGTGATAGTTCGCAACCAATCAGTACTTAAGAAATTCTATCAAAGATTTCAGCAATGAAAATGTTGGATTTCATATGACATGTAATTGTATTTTTTACTTACTTTCATTTACTTAAGGCCCACCAGCGGCCGAGCGGTAAAGTCGCTGAACACTGGTAGTTCGGTCCGAGGTTCGAATCCCGCGAACGGGCTGGCTGCATGGGCGTTTTCGTGGTTTTCCCCATGTGTAACGTGTATACGAGCCAGTTACCCTTAGAAAGTCCTCCACGAAGGCATCCCTCCCTTTAGGCAGATAGCCCTCGAGGCTTTGCCATAATCACACATACAATTCATTTACTTAATGTCGTCTGGCCACTAATAATTATTGTTAGTTTTGTTTCTTCGAACTGGCAATAAAACAACTTTTAGAATTAGCAAAAAAATGTACGTATAGTAAGTGGGATTATTAAAAGAATGTTCTGTTATTTATTTGAGTGCTGTATTTAATTAAGATCGGACCTTATTTTCAGCAATTATAAGTACTTTGAAATATACAGGGTATCCGTAAATGTTGCGACAAACTTCTGGGCGAGGTAGGGCTTGTCATAAGGATTAAGAATTGCATAGGATAGCGTGCCCGGAAGTGTCAGGTGTAAGTGTTAGCAGAGGTAGAAGATGGGAAAGGAAACAAGAGAGTGATTAATTTGAAACATTTATTGGACATGGATACAGATGGTGTACGACAGCTTGAATGTTACAACAGACGCTCGAAATTTGTACCATCAGACGTCAAACATGCCTGACACCGACGGACCATTGATTGCCGGACATGTTTGAACAGTTTCTTTGATTGTAGCAACTGCGTAGGCGAGTCTTGCCACGAGATCCATTTCAGACACTACAGGATTGTGATACACGACACTTTTGATGGCTCCCCAGAAAAAGTAATCAAGGCGGCTCGATAAATCCGGTTAGCGTGGGGGCCAGGGAATTGGTCCACCACGCCCATCCGTCGATACGGGAATGATATGTTCAAATGGCTACGAACATCCAGTCCAAAATTAGCAGATGCCCCATCATGTTGGAACCACATGTTCACAAGCTCTCCGTTCGCAAGCTCTTTGTATGGTGCCTACCGCTCGAATGAGGCAATCCTCACTTTCCATTAGCACTCTCCTGTACAACACTCCCTGGCGGCTGGCAGGGAGTTTCTGGGCAGGGGCACTCCCTGGCGGTGTACAGTGACGTTTCTGAGCAGGGTTCCCTATGCAATTCCTAATCCTTAAAATGTGCCCTACTCCAGAAGTTTGTCGCAACATTTAAGGCACACCCTATATTTATTAGTCTCTAGAATCCGTGATACGCTGGTAGCATAATATTTTATTTTGATGCTTAAGCGAACAGAAACAGCTCATGGCCAATCAGCAATCGCGAAAATTAGTTCTTAGTCCAGAAAATGCAAAAAATGTTGAATTTAAGAAAGTGAATTTAAAATTATAGTTGATGTCACGTATTATTTCGACTTCTCACGAGATAGGAGGCATAGGGACGAAGCAGATGGTCCCTCTGAAGCAATTCATAGTCGATGCTACTAGCAAAATTTGTTCCTATAGAATGAATATCATTCGCACGACACATCGAGATATTCTGGGAATCTCATTCCCACTAAAATGCTTCCGATGCACTGTGTATATGTTTAGCCCAATTATCATCCTGTAATGGGCAGAAACTTTAAAAGAAAGATAAAATATCTTGGCAGTACTTCAACAAGCTTGTGGAAATCATACTAATCTACTGCAGAACGGGTACTAGATCTCGTGTAACTCATCCTGCATAATGATTCTGAGAGGTTTGTTCCCTTTCACGTTGAAATTCCATTTTCTGTGATTATTCTATGAATGCTGTATGAGAATGCATGTATTTTTATTATTATTCGTTTTTCTCCATCTCTTTATCAAACCGATATCCGCGCCATTTTCTTTTCTGTAGTTCTGTAGGTTAATTTTGCCTCTCTCTCTCTTTTTTTTTTTTTTTTTCCTCTGAGTCCATTATTACGTATGCCTTAGCAGCTTAGCCAGTCATCAGTGTGATTACAACGGCTGTACACAAAATTACCTTCTTGCATTAGTAGGTACCGAACACTGTAGAAATTATACATGCTTAGCCGTTTCACACTATTTCTAAAAATATAGCATCAAATATGCTATTTCAGAAAGAGCGCATATCATGTTTTAACAACAAACAATGCATAACTTTTTATCGTTTGTGCTTTGGATTAGTGACACAGATATTTTGAATTTATTGATCGTAATCAATCTGCACGCAAATCGGTGACTATTAGACTAATTATTTTAGAAGTCAAACAACAAAAATCAGCGTTTATATTTGCAAATTTTTGTTGTTTGACTTCTTCTTTTTGTTGTTCGACTTGTCCGCCTTGTTATTTTAACCTAAGACAAATTACTTATAAAATGTTGTTGTAAGTAAAGAAGAATTAAAAAAAAAGTAAAGAAGAAATATTTTTGTTTCTAATTTTTGCGCTTCGAGTAGGCTCTTTTCTCTAGCATTGAATGGCAACACAAAAGCACATTTGATTTAGATAAATCTTAAGTGGCAACAGTGTGAAAAAGGTCATTCTTTTGATTTGTGTTTGGAAGTAGCTTAATTGGATTTTGTTTGTGATATTTTTATGTACTAAATTAGTCATAAACTAAATTGAGTATTGCTTTAAATAGATTTAACCATTACTTGATCAATCTCCTTATATTTATCTTAGAATTTGGGAATTGCCTCATAGTTACTGTGCTCTTAGAGTTATAATTTTAAAAATGTAGGATTAAAAAAAAATCTAATTCTGATAGAGATTTAATCGTGGGTATTTACTGAATTGTTTGTATACCGCCATTGTAGTATTTTATTTATTAAAAGTGGATGATGGAAAATGGTATAGGTATACTCTTAGAATAAACTAAAGGCTGTAGACGTATATAAAAAGAAGCCGTATGCCAAATTTCTGTCGGAATTCAAATAAGGGCGTGTCCCTGGCCTTGGAATTACGTGTGATGTTAAACTAATTCATGTACCTTCCAAACCTAAATTGCAGTGTGCTAAAATTAGAAATTTTCTTTCGTGATGACGTCATAACAGTCATGAAATATTACTCGCACGTCAACGCTTCTATATCGATGGTGGATGGTCGTGTATCATTTGTAAGGCGTTCAGTACGATATGTATTGCCATCCTGCACTGTATAAATAAATCAAAAAACCAGTCCTTTGCGATATTTCAGATAAAAGGGAGGAAAATTCATTGTCCAACCAACTAGAAGTCCGTTCGTTGGCACCTCTCGAGCAAGTGTTGCTTTCTGACGTCATAGAATCGAAGTTTCGACCGGCATGACGTCAATGGGCGGTTTTGTTTTTAATACAATTCTTTTATGGTGGCAGTTGAATATTTCCGTGAGTAAATTTTGAATTCATGGATTCCGTGATCGTTTGAAGAATTCAAGATGGTAGCTATTATCTTTGTTTGAGCCTTGTTTGCAAATTTTTGTGCTAGTGCGTGATAATTCCATGTCTTTCCGACTGGGTATTAGGGGTATATTTAAAGATTTTTTTCCTCTTTTCCTATTCTGTGAATGGGACATTCATGTTTTGAAGTGATAATTATTGTAATCAATAAATGAGTTAAAGGTTTATAAACTTGGAACATATGAGATTTTATGCAATTCATCCGACGTGAATGCTTTTAAAGCATTTCAAAAATTAATTGCAAAATTTGCAAGAATTTTAACTGTGGCTATTTCAAATTCGTTACTGGAAAGCAATAGGGCGTCAATGTGCAGTGTTTGTGTGCGTCAATGTTCTTCTTTACTTCAATGTGGAAGTCGAAGATTGCGGGAAGTGTTTCAATCGGTCTGTGCTATTCGAAAATGATAGTCACGACCATTTTAACAAATCATAGCCATCAGGACATGGTTGTGAGAGAAGTTCACTGGGAAAGGCGCGACCTTGAGACATCTCGTGTAAACTAAGAGAGACAGGTGGTTTATAAATGGATATTTAAGTCATAACTTCGTATGTTTACATGAATTGTAGCGCGTTTTTTGTTCTCGTGTGTTGAAAATGGATACTTTTCAACTAGCTGCGTAAGTGGAATATTAGCTACCAATGATTCACATTATATACCGCGTTCTGCAGTTTTCCAGTCTATTTGGGTTCAAGGTTCGTGTCAAAAAGATAAAATTAAACTGCGTGCGTAGGCGGCCAAGTTAGGTTTATGTGTAATTTGAAGCACAGCGGCAGTTACCAAAAAAGTATGGAACATCAGTTTTGATTAGAAGGAAGAATCTGGTATAAGGCTAGGTTTATCAGCTTACACCGCTTTTTAATGGGCGAATTTGAGAAGCTTTATTATTTTATTAGTCCCGAATGGGATAGTAATGTATTACGATACGATATTTGCCGTTGAATCACTATAAATGGCATATGACTATTGAAATTGTGGCCACCAAATGTTATCTCTCCGGAGTATATTTAAAGAAATTAGGTATGAAGAATCTGCGTGAATGTATGCATGTTTCTGGCACTGTGAAAAAAAAAAAAAACAACGGTACCTGGAAGCATCAAATTTTGAATAACGTAGTCTTCCACCCGAACATGGGCACTTTGAAGCCAGAATTTTGAACTTCGAATTTGTTTTATATTTGATATCTTGTATTTTGTAAACCTTTAACGAATTTTTGATTAAACAACTGAACAATTTCAAAGCGAGCAGTGGCAACACTGTACGAAAAAAAAAAAAAAAAACGTTTTTATCTCCAGCGCCGGAGAATGTCTATTGGAAATTATAAAGATATGCTGTTTTTGCGATTTTGCTGTTGATTCGAATTTTATGTGACGTAAGCGCTGAAAGCATGACATTTAATAAATAAAGTAAACGCAGATTTTAAACGTATACTGCTATGCTGCTCTTAAAATGTTTGTAATTTTGCTGTATATTTGTATATAACGTAAGTGCGAAGGAAATGATGCTTCGTAATAAAGCCAAAAAGACAATAAGAAAAGGAAAAAATATGAGTGAGTGAAACACTGGTAGACTTCGCGGTTTTCTCCAGAACTTTCTCGAAGACAGGTTAAAGCTATATATACCCTACCTGTACTTGGAGTAGTGTGTAGTAGTATCTTGAGTGATATGGTATGGGATTAGCTTGAGGACGATCGACGGAGTTGAGAACTGTAATTCAGTGTTTTGCCGTGAAACTGCCGCTACCGTTATATCCTGAAGGCTATGTTGCTGATTGTTTCAGCCTGTTTATCGGTAGTTTTTCGATTAATGTGTCTTTGGAACTGTCCCGTGTAATACTGTCGAATAAATCGTGTTTTGATTTTTCATCCAGTGTTGTCATTAATCACTCCAAATCAACGAACCCGTATAACGCAAGAAAACTTTTTAAAGTTTTTATTGTACTTGTTTACTAAATGATCTAAAGTGAATCAATTTTGATGAGCAATAATCGTAATGAAATGATAATTATCTTTTCATTTACCGCATAAAATGTTCATTGTATTAATATACAGGGTGTTTATAAAGTCCCGGACCCATTTTTATGTTTAATAACTCATAAAATGATAAAGATAGATTAAAATTTATAACATAAATGGTTCGATAGACTCAAAAAGTTTCATGACCCTTGTCAATGAACTTCCACGTGTGTCCCCTTCGTCGCACGGAGAATATCAAGTCAATATTCAATTTCACGCCAGGTACCGGCAAGCATGTCGGCATCCACAGAGACTATTGCGGTTGTAATTCTGGCTTTTAGGTCATCCATGTTCGACACTCTCCTCCTGTAAACGTTGTCCTTTACAAATCTCCAAAGGAAAATGTCCAGCGGTGTTATATCAGGTGATCTGGGTGGCCAAGGAATTGCACCTCCTCGCCCAATCCATCTTCCTGTAAATTGGTCATTCAAAGAACTACGAACGATGGTACGCCAATGAGGTGGTGCACCATCTTTTTGCTAAAAGACATGTGGCTGAAGCTCTTCTAGTTGTGGAAATACGAAGTTTTCCAACATGTCTGAGTATACGACTATGGATGCCGACGTGCTTGCCGGTACCTGGCATGAAATTGAATATCGACTTGATATTCTTCGCGCGACGAAGGAGGCACACGTGGAAGTTCATTGACAAGGGTCATGAAACTTTTTGAGTCTATCTAACCATTTATGTTATTAATTTTAATCTGTCTTTATTATTTTATGAGTTATTAAACATCAAAATGGGTCCGGGACTTTATAAACACCCTGTATTTTCTATACATTTTTTATCAGTTTTTTGAGGATGATAGAGATTCAAAAAATAGTTAATGATAAAAAAAAATAAAAATTAGTTTATAGTTTCCCTTTTTCGACAAATTAGTTTAATCGTCAACTTTCTGTCGACAAAGTTGGAAGAATAAAGTATGTGTTTATTCTTAGAACTTTTGTTGGTGGGAATTGTTCTTATGATGCTTAGAGTTTGTTGTTATGACTAATGTGTAAGCCGTAGTGTAAATGTATCTTGCGTTAATACTAACTCGAAACGGCTCGGTGAAAAACACTTTTCATTTTTTTTTTCCAAAAATTATTGTTCATATCAGTCAACAGAGTTGCTTTTAAGTATGAATCTAAAATTTCAATTAACGGAAGGATTGTTTGTTCTGTTTGCGAAACTTATGAAGAAACATGTGAATAATTGTGTGTTGCATCTTTGGACTGTTACAAGCAGCTGAATCAGAATGCAATCTTTGCAAATAAAATGACTTGGTGATTTTTTTTTTACTTCATAATAATGTTTTGTGATAAAGTAAATGATTGCACATTGCCTAAACAGGATTTTTTTTATTTTAACTTTAATATTTTTGTTGCGGAATCTTTCAATAATGAATTGAATTATTGTGAACAAACAATACAGTAAAAATGTCAACAATGATTTAATGTATGCAATAAAAAATATGAAATTACAGCAGGGGGCCAGATTTATTACAAGTGATCGAATAGTTAGCGGATTTGATTCAGTTAATTGCTTTAGCATTCATAGTATCTGCTGCTTCCCTTTACAGTTAAACTAAGTGTAAAACACTCGAAATTAATTATTTACACGGCTAATTAATTTTAATTAAAATAATTATTCCATTTTTCTAAAAAATATTGCGCCCGGGGCTTATATTTACATGTTTTCAGAAGTTTAAAGCAATGCAAATTCTAATTATTCGAAATTCGTCTACCTCGGTCCTTTAAAAAACACTTAATTCTTTACTCTTCTCTAGTAATATAAATTTCGAAGAATTCTTTTGTGATAAGATTCGTTCACTTTTACCCACCCACTTTTTATATGGCGCCATATTTTTGATGCTGTTTATTTTTATTTGAGCCGTTGCTTTTTAAATGGTTACCAATAAATTCAAATAAATTTTTATGCGTTTCCAAGAGTTCTTTTATTTGTTTAATTTAATTTAGTCGCATGTATTCAGTCTTAAGTGCAGGTATAATCCAGAATATTTAGTTGATAGTTAGGGTGAGTTATTTACATAAAAGAGCAAGTTCTAATAAACAACATAAGCTCTGTACTTAAAAATTAAATGAAAAGTTTTAAAAATAAAGAGTGGTTTTGATATGTTCAAAATATCAATTGTTCACATAGCAATAAAAATTAATCTGCTGTCTTGTGGACACCACGTGACTTCCTTGTGCGGTTTATTAAATTATGCACATTTTTTGCTGCATTTCACTAAAACTTATTTTCTCGAATTTCAGAAAAAATACATGTCTCAGTTCGCGGCAAGGAAAAAATACAGAAAAACCTAAAACAACAAATAGATTTAAAAATCGTTAAAAAAATTTGTACAATTAAAAATAGAGTTTCAATTAATTAAAATTAGGCTAAAAGACAGATTTTTTTCGGTGCAAAAAACTTTTGACCCCACTCGGCAAAAAGACACTAAAGTTGGTGCAGAAACTGACTTAATTCGCTATGCTACTGAGTTTCGAAAGTAAACAAATGGCGTCGTCGTTAGGCTTGGTGGAAACATTTAAATTGTCGATAATTTTACAACTATTGCATGCAGATTAACTAAAGGCATACAAACTTTAACTCGAACATAAGAACAATATAATTCGTTCACTTTTAAAGCAAAAAATGCACAACATATAATAATAAAAAACTTAGCTCCCCGAGCCGGGTAACAGAGTTGGTGTATACATATATTTATGTATTTTTTGGTGCGACCGAAAAAAAAAAAAAGGGAGGTGCTCATCTACGTGTTCTTCTGAGCCGATTGACGAAATTCAAATTGCGTTTTTCATGTCTCGAAAGCGCGACTTAGGATACATATTACATTTTTGACACAAAAGCGGACTTTTTCAGAAATGTCATGCCAATTTTGTTCCCATATTTAGATTCTAAAAATCAAATTATGTCAAACTGCCACGTTTTGTAAAAATCGGACGAGTAGTTTTTAAAAAATTTGCTCTCAAAATTTTAGCTCCTCAGTGTTAATTGAATTTGATATATATATTTTTAATATCTCTTTTTTTATTAAACCCACTTGATTCTTCCTTTCATATTTCCAAATTTAAGTTCATTCCAAATAAAATTCGCGAATTTTTTATGATTTATTTTTTAAATTTGTATTTTTAAATAATTTTTATAAATTTTTGAGAAAAATTTTGAATTATAACCTATAAAATTTTTGCCATCACCTTACAGTAGATGTATTTCTAAGCATACCTACAAAAAATTACAGTTTTTTTATTCAAACTTTCCTAAGGTATGCGTGAATTTACATTTTGTCGTGTTTTGAAATTTGGCGTATTTATTATATTATAAGCGATAATAAGGATGATGTGTTGTACGCAATTTGTTAAAATTATTTGAAATAAATTATGTACGATGACTTTTCTGGCGCTCGTGCACAAAGGAAAATAGGTTGCTATAAATTTAGAAGTTCGCTAAGTGAATTATTCTTGGCCCAAACTGAAAAAAATTTACCAAGATAAAGTTTGAAATTTCTCCACAAATTTCTCATCAAAAATTAAAAAATTTAATATCTAGTCGTAGAATCGAAATAAGGAAAAAAAAAATTGTCATGTTATTTCAGAAAAAGTTCGATCTTGTGTCAAAATACTTATGTTAGAACAGTTGCTATATATATATATAAATCTGATATATATCCTAAGTCGCGCTTTCGATGCATGGAAAATGCAATTTGAATTTCGTCAATCGACCCAGTAGAACGGGAGATATAGAACTGCCGCCCTTCTTTTTTTTTTTTTTTTTTTTTTTTCGCACAGTGTACATATGTCGCGAAAAGATCTCTTCTGAATCCATTTTAAGTCCATTTCACAATCCGTTTTGGGAAAAAGTATTCTTTATTCTGTCCGTACGTACAGATGTAACGCAAAAACATCGTTCAAATGTAATCGAGAGCGGTCAAAATGGGTATTTTCCTTGAAATTCGCCATTAAAATACTTCCTTTAGTATTTTGTAATTTTAAGTGAAAATCTTAAGTGAAATTACAAACTTTATTTTGTAATTTTAAGTGAAAAGTTCATTTTAACGAAAATCATTTTTTTCTTTCAAAAGTATCAGAAATTGTTGACTTCTCAAACTTTTCTGACTCAATCGTGTAAATCACATAGTGATGAGAAGCACTGAATATTTTCTAGGAATATAAACAGAAAAGAACGAGAAGTGAAGTAAGTGGTTTATTAGGATTTCTAGGAGTCCATTAGAGGCGACGAAAAATCAGCTAATTCCGAGTAAGCGAGTGAAAACGTAGTTTCGGCCGCCAGATTTGGTTCAAGAATGCATTTCGTTGAATGTCATTCGATGCAGTAATAAAAATTGTTTACAGTGCTGTTTGTGGATATCATAATAACTAGAAGTTGCGTAGAATGTCATCTTTCTTCGGATGTCTCTTAAGTAATTTAATTAAGGCGTAAAGAAATAAGAAGTGTTATGTAAGAGATTTATCTGATGATACATTCAATAATTTGTGTGGTATTTTGGGTAGTTGCGTTATTTTTCTTTAAAATGTCTGGCATTTTAAGCAGTGTAATTAGTTATGTATCGTATTTTGTGTGTTGTAACTTATGTCACTTGTCTGACGATAATATCAGATCAAATCTATTAATTTTATTGTGGCTAAGATCTCGGAGATTGGCGCTTAATCCTTACAAGGGACAATCCCATTTTTAAGGGGTTCCCCAAGTTCTAAATGACGCTGTTTCACCGACGGATAACCTGCATTTTAATGCAGGTTTTGTTCCAGCTGTTATGAAGTTGATGCCTCTAAATGCGCTGAAGTACGGTAATGCCTCAGTATCTCCACTGAATAGGATTGCAAGTTACCTAGGCCGTATACCAATAATTAGGACAAGGATAAGGATAAGAAAGTAACCTGCAATCCCGTTCAGTGGACATACTGAGGCATTACCATACTTCAGCGCATTTAGAGGCAGGTTTTGTTCCGTCATAAGGCTGATGCATCTAGATGCGCTGAAGTATGGTCTAGACAGGATTGCAGGTTACTCTCTTATCCTTGTCCTATTTATTAGTATACGGCCTTAAGAAAGGCGCAGGTTACCTGACTGACTGACTGTTTGTATATTGCCAGAATGCAGCACATGGCCGCTTGTCCGGCTCCATAAATTGCCATGAAGGCACGTTGCAGTAGTACAATCTTCAAACGCAGGTTACCGCTAGTATGATAAAGAATAAAAAGTAAAATTTTTAAAATAAGAGTGGTAGTTATATATCAGCAATTGCTTGGACTTTTATTGTGTTTGTTGTGGCTTATATCAATTGTCTGATGGTAAACATCAGTTCAAGATTTTACCGTGGCACCTGATCTTGAGCACCTTGTAGGTGACAGTCCCATTTTTAAAGAGATCGTCATTCATTGAAAGATTTCGCCCCTTAGGCCATGCAAAAGTCTTAAATTTTAAAAATTGGAATAGTCCTGTGCACTAAAATAGTTTAGCGCGGAGTCTTCAGTAGAAGTTGAGCAGGTTTGGTGCCATCTATGGGCCACTGTTGAAGTCTTCGTAGAACGGTCGAAGCAGATGTGTTGCCATCTGGTGTCCATAGATTTAGTTGAGTGTGCAATTATTATTATTATTATTAGATGTAGTTGAATGTGCTTTACACAATGGCATATTTTAACACAATATCGTAAAGTAAAGAAGTAGAATGAAACATATACAAGTCCCAAAAAATTTGAACTTTCGTCCCATATTTAAATTCCAATGATTATAAGTCACGGAGTGCCTATGGTTCAAAACCATGTACCTCCACATCAAAAAGATATCTAAGTAGTGAGTAGAAATACGTGTATCACAAGCATAATAAACAATAAAATTTTTAAAATAATAGTGGTAGTTATGTATCAGCCATATTCTTAGAGTATGTGTTGTAACTTAATGTCACTTGTCTGATAGTAACATCAGATCAAGCCTATTACTTTTATTGTGGCCAGGAGCTCAGTGGTTGCCGCCTAATCTTTGGGCACCTTGCCGAGGACTGTCCCATTTTTAAGGGGGTCCCTTTTGATACTTCGATACTTTTGTATCATAGTAGTCCACAGCAGATTTCTTATCCTGCTTTTGCAAATTCCGTAAGGAATCCAGGTGGAGGTGAAAAACATCAGCGAGGTTTTCTCCAGGGAAGGCAGAAAGAGATGAAGCAAGGAGTGTGAAGCACCTTCCTTCTTTAGAGAAGATGCCTGACTGGAGTATTAAGAGGTTCCCTCCAACTTCCGCTGATCACCGCGACTACCGGGGTTCCTATGATACTTTGTTATTTATTCTGACATGCAACGGGAGATGCACTAGTTCTGCTCTTTCCAGATTCCTAAATGAGTCCCCTTAGGGTCCTGACGTATGTAAAAGTCCAGAAATGAAGTTTCTCCAGTTGAGATAAACTTGTAAAAGAAAAAAGAAGTGAATGCCTGAGTTTCGGAGATCAGCAAGCCATGTCTGGGATAGCTACAGAAGGACAGAGTAGTGGGGAAAGCTGTCCGGAACACGTGAAGAGGTTTGTAGAAACCGAAACGTGGTGAGCTTGCAAACCACTGAGTGAGTAAGCTGAACTCTCTTTGGTCGGTTTGGGTAGACTGTAACAGGTGAGCGACGAAGTCTATCTTCATCAAATATTTCGTAACTTAAGATATTAGCGAAATTAGCAGGGCTGATCGCTCTGTTGAAGAATTTTTCATTGATGCGATTAATAAATTCTTGAATTTGTTTTAAGTTTAAATCCAAGTGCAGACTACGATTTCTGACGAAGTAGGAAACTCTGATGATTATTCTTAAAAACTTGTTTTGAAAGACTTGAAGTTTTTTGTAGTCCTTGTCTTTTGCATTTACCGAGACAAGGGAAGTAGCGTATTTGAGATGTAGAGATGATGTTCACATTTTAACAGTGGGAACAGTCTGAACATAATTTTGTAGGCTTTTCCACATACTTGGAATAAGTGATCGTTCCATGAGAAATTACTACTGAAGATACCTCCGAGGTAGCTTGCTTTATTGACCCTTGGGACTGAGGAGCCAAAAAGGGTGACTTGAGTTTTAATTTGGGCGAGTCTACGATACTTCCTGATGAGAAGAATTTTACATTATGAAGGCTGAATGCTGGTTTTCCAAAAACCACACCATTTTTCTATCGCTGGAATTTTCTCTTGCAGCCTGGCCAGAGCATGGTCCGGTCGACGTGATTTGGAAACAATTGCCGTGTCATTGGCGTAGCTGGCTAGGAGAATGTTAACACCGTCTGGAAAGCTGAGGAAATCGTTAACGTAAAGTATGTAAAATAAAGGCTCAAGGATGCTACCTTGCGGAATACCAGCTAGGATATTCTTTTCAGTCCTACTAGTGTGATAAAAAGTAATTTTTTAAAAATAAGACTGGTAGTTATATATCAGCGATTGCCTGAATTCTTATTTTGTGTGTTGGGACTAATGCTATAGTGTAACATCAGATCAGCTGTATTAATTTTATCGTGGCCTTGGCTCCTGACCTTGGGCCCTTATAGGTGACAGTTCCATTTTTGGAGGGATCGGCCACCAGTGGCCGAGTGGTTAAGATTGCTTAATTCTAGGAATTCGACTCGAATTCTGTCGCAGACGAACGGTTGGCTGCATGGTTGGTTTTTCATATTTTTTTTCGTCTTTAAAGTGAATACGGGCCAGTTCCTTTAGAATGTTCTCCACTAAGGCATGCCTCTAAGCAGATAGCCCTCTTGTGCTTTTCCATGTACAAATAATTTAACCTAACCTAGCTTTGAAGGAGAATGCCTTGGGTGACGGATCCAAAGATCTCCCACCTCTCTTCTCCTTCCTTTATGCTGGCGAAAGGACTTTCGAATCGATAGTATTTTAAGTGTTCTCTTGCCGCCAAGACGTTAAACATTTAGAAACAGATATACATTCTCCGGAATTTGAACCAAGGCCCAAGCCAATAGCAGCCGGCTTTTCTACCACCATTCCAAATGATCCTCAAAATCTAAGCGAAGCAGAGGTGCAGGCCACGATGCCCACGACAAAATTCATGGACTTGATCCGATGTTACTGTCAGATAAATGAGATAAGTCACAACTTGAACTAGTTAGGTAATAATAAAAAGAAAAATTAATGGTAAGGTATTGCAGATTATACTAAATAACCAATAGGCACTGTGAAGGCACTATCGTGCACCATTTTCCCTCGCATACAGGGAAAGAAGTTTTAGTGTTGAGATTGTTTGATATATAAAAAGCAGCCATTAGGGATAAACAGTTAAGTGTGTTCTAAGCTTTAATCTGTCTTCCCCCTTTTTTTAAATTCTGTACCAACAGAAATACTGTTGGTCTTCAAACCTCATTCTTTTTTGTCCGTATCACTTTTCAAATTTTGCCACCACGTATTATTTTTAAAGGAATATTAAAAATACATATGGCAACACTAATAAAAGGATATTGCCACCAAATGTTACCTCTACGTATTATTTTTAAAGAAATAATATAGCAACTATAAAAAAAAGTATCTCATTTAACATTTTATCGGGAATTCTAAAAATATCCGATTTGACTTCCAAGCGCCAGTTTGTTGCTATTTAGAAAAGCGTAATATAATACATTTTTCTTTTAAATTTAAAGGCCTACCAGCGGTCGAGCGGTAAAGACGCTGAACACTGGTAGTTCGGTCCGCGGTTCGAATCCCGCGAACGGGCTGGCTGTATGGGCGTTTTCGTGGTTTTCCCCATGTGTAACGTATATACGAGCCAGTTTCCCTTAGAAAGTCCTCCACGAAGGCATCCTTCCCCTTAGGCAGATATCCCTCGAGGCTTTGCCATAATTACACACACACTCTTTTAAATTTAATCTGCCTGCCACTGATTATCAAACTAAGCGACTTAAAAACGGCAAATGCAGTTCTTTATCTCTTTTATTAATTGCTAGCTGGACCCCTGAAATGACACTAGCAGTAATTATTAAGAGCATTATATAGTATATATATATTTCTCTTTATAGATATCGTAGCATTATATATATATTTTTCTTTTTCTTAACTATATTAGGCGGTTGACCCCCGCCGTCGGCTAGTTATTTGAAAAGCGAAATGGGCAACAAAAGTGATTCGAAGATTTCTTAAGAAATGCTCTTAAATATATATATATATATATTTTAATATTTATTTATTTGTTTCCTGAATTTTATGTGGCCTAAGCACGAAGAAAGTGACGTGTAATAATATATACTAAAAAAAACAGTTTAAAAAGTTAAAAAAAACAGTTAAAAAACAGTTAAAAAGCCAAAAGAACTTGCGTCGGCAGCAGTGAGTACAAGAGCAGATAGTTAAACTGCGAGCTCAGCATAGAAAACTTAAACAAGCCCTCTGAGACGTTAAAATTTGAATCCTTTCATATTATTTTTTGTTTCATTTTTCTTATTTATTTGTATATTATTTATTTATTTTGCATTCAAAGAGTTGTCGAAATTTAGTAGTGCATGAAGACTCAAGGTAAGAAGAATGCGCAACGTACTGGCATTGATAATAAATTTGAACACCTGTAGTCACGTAGATTACGCAGCAGTATAACAGTTTTTGTCTGTGCACGTAAGGCGATGGTTAACAGTAGAAACCCTTCTTTGTCTATCACTGAATAAGATTTGTGAGTAAATGAATGTTCTAAAACTTAGTGAGTACCGTTCATTAAGATAGAGACAGCATGCACTTGCGTTCGTGGTTTTAATCAGGTTTGTTTTCTAAATAACGTCCATGTATGTAATACAAACTGGAATGTGCTCGAAACTAATTAATTATAAATCATGTTTTGTTTGAAATTACTCTCATTGCATCAGCTAAACAAATTTGTGTTACAATTTTAGCGTAGCATAATTTATAGCGTAGCAATATTTGAACGTAATTATTCCGCTTCAGTACTATGTACTATTGTTATTTTTTCCATCTCCACGTTTTGTTTAACTTTGTTAAGTATTTGTAGTGAAAATAACGTGGCTCTTTATTTTTTTAGCAATTTATTTATTTTATTAGAACGCTTTCGCGTTAGAAAAATGCAGCTGTCTTTGTTAACGAATAGACAGGAGATACTGAGCCATCGTGTCAGCCATTTTTGATCTTAACTGTGACATAATTCTCAGTTAAATCGACATTTCGAATAGTATGATTTGCTGCATGGCGCCATAGCAAAAATGCCATGGTTGGTTTTATATTACGGATGATTTGCCATTCCGCTTCTTGCGTACGAACTAATATCGTTCCAAGGTAAACGTGGCAATGAACATGAACATGCATGAGTTATTGGGACTGATGTATTTACCAAATAGGGAAAAATGGTGGGATATTTTTTTATATACTTTTAGTGCTTTTTCTGTTCTATATTTATTTTTAAAAGTTAAATGAAGGAATAATGATTGAGCGTATTTGTTTTCATACTATTTAATATGTATTAATTATTTTATAATTAATTTAATTATTTTATCTTAATTATTTAATATGTGTTATTCATTGACAAAGGTAGAACTTATCTTTGTAACCAACCAGACTAGCACCCATTTTTATGGTAAGAGATTTCTGCTGTGTATAATTCTTTCAAAAATATTGAGTTCTTTCCATAATAATTTCCAGCTTCTAAACTCTAATGTTTCGTAAGTTTGCCAGTAAAGTTACGTTGTATCGCATACCTACAGAAAGTAGGTCAACCGAAATATATTTATTAAATTTGTAAACTGATGAGCTGTTTATGTTTTAAATATCTATTTTTCGGCCTTACTTCTGTAGTTTTAATCATATGAGACAGTTTTTAATCATTGATTTTATTATTTATAAAAAAAGTCTGAAAGGTTTCAGATTTTAAATTACGCCTAAAGGGGTGTTTTTTTAAGATTTTGTGTGTTACCTTTATTTATTAAATATCATGTTCTACGTACTCAAACTATAAAATTCAGTTTAACAGCAATATTGCAAATTAATTTTAAAATGAACATGTCTTTCGAATTTCCGATACAGAGTCTGGCGCGCTGAAGATAATTTTTTATTTTATTTTAATTAATTTTTTTTCCCCGTGCAGTATTGTCATTGCTCGCTTTGAAATCGTTTAGTTTTTTTAATCAAAAAATTTGTATAAGTGTTACAAAATCTGAAATCGGTAATAAAACAAATTTCAAATTCAAATTAGGACTTCCACATGCCCATATTCTATGGAAGATTGCATTATTCAAATTTTGATGGCTCTAGGTACCAATGGTTTATCACAGTGCGAGAAACATACATACGTTTATGCAGATTGTTCATTATTTAATTTCTTTAAATGTAACATAGGGCAATAATATTTGGTGGAAACAATTTGAAAAGTGAAAAGGACATTTAAAGTTTTCGACGGAAAATGCCAAAACCGAATTAATAGCCTTTCTGAGCTAACACCTTTTGGGCTTTAAAAAAAAAAAAAAAAAAAAAAAAAAAAAAAAATCTGAAAGCTTTTAGATTTTTAATTATTTCCAAAGGGGCGGTTTTTTTTAACGTTTTGCGTGCTAACTTTATTTATTAAACATCATGTTCTACATACTTAAACCATAAAATTCAATTCAACAGCAGTATCACTAAAGAATTTAAAGAGAACATATCTTTATAATTTCCGATACACAGTCCCGCGCGCTTAAGATACCCCCCCCTAGTGCTAGCATTGCTTGCTTTGAAATCGTTGAGTTTGTGAATCAAAAATTCGTTGAAGTTTTACAAAATACGAAATCGATAGTAAAACAAAATGGGCCTATAGTCGAATGGAGAATTACATTATTCAAATTTTGATGGCTCTAGGTACCGTTGTTTTATCACAGTACGAGAAACATACTTACATTAATGCAGATTCTTCATTATTTAATTTCTTTAAATATAATGCTCGGCTCTAATACTTGGTGGCAACGATTTGAAAAGTGAAACGCCCCTTTGGGCAAAAAATGATTGCTATTTACTATGCAAAGAGGAAATTCAGTAGTTTTTATTCAATTTTACCTTCTTATTTCGTTAATGTGGACTACGCAAATAATGTAAATATTTATGAATATTTTATGTGAGTATACTTTTAACTACTTTGTAACAGAAAATTAATTACAAGTTTCGTTTCTGTAGTTGAATTATATAAAGAATTATTATATTTGAAGCTTGTGACACTTGTTAGAATAATCTAGCCTTGGAAAGTTCTCAGTATCGTAGGTTTTGTTTCATGTCTGCGAGGAGACAAATCTGCAGTTTTATAAGAATTCACCGCTCATATATCGTAGCTTCTGAAATTGAAATCCTTGCTTTGCTTGACAAGTTGAGCTACTATACTGTTGAGCTATTACTACTGTTACATTAGAAATAATTGATTTGGAATAGCAGTTTTAAATAATTAACAGTATCGGAAAGTGAGAAATTGGAGTAATTCTCTTACCTCTTAACTTATGAGCGAGTGGTAGGTAAATATATAAGTAATATCTATTTTTATTATATATTCTAGTTTTTTAAGTATTGTGAAACTAATTTAACTATTTTTGAGTTGTCTGACATTATTGTGATTTTGCTACATACGAAATTAATATTTATCAATACTAAAATATATGCTATAAAAAGTATCCAAAAATGGCATAGTTTGGAATTTAATTCGCTTCTTTTTTTTAGCATATATAACGGGGGTTAATATTAAAGCATGAATTTACATATATGATTATTTCTTTCGCGTGGGCTATCATATTCTTAGAAATTTGCTTTTTATAACCAATCCTCCATTCCATCCATTATCCAGAAACTAACTAAATTTTTAGAGAACAAATTATTATCGGAAGTGCACATTTAATAAATTGGCATGAGTGATTTTTCTCCTCAACTTTCTCAGATCGATGAAAAAAGTAAAACAATGAGCGGATTTTGGCCCGTTGCCAATCGCTACAAATAAAGACCGACGGCAGACGACTCCAGCTCGATGCCAAAGATCGGAAAACAAATTACCCCGAAGCCTCAAAACGCTACTCAGCGAAAAACTTAAAACACATAGAATTTCTTTGTGGAATTATCCTGCTAAATCTATTATTTGGTTACCATGGAGCTCTTTTAATTTATTTTTGTTTGCTGAAGCTAGACATAATGACGCCCGTTGTGGCAACAGACTTCTCAAATGGTGATATTCTCTGTTGCATTTCTTTGTTCTAAACGCCATTTTTTAAACATCAGTATCTATAATGAAAGATCACTTTTCTTCTTTCTTTTGTCTTTTTTCGAATTTAATTAATTCTTTTGATGCTTTCCTCAATATTTTTTAATTGCTTTAAACGGTATGCAATAAATTCTTCGTATTATGAATTAATTAAGTCACTGGCATTAAATAAATTTGATATCGGTGTATATTTTTCTCCTTAATAATAATTTTTATGACAGTAATATTTTGTAGTTTAATTCCTTTTGATATTTCTTTTTCTTTTGGCTTAATGAGTTCTGTGCTCTTTGCTTTATTCTTTTTTTCCTGTTAAATACGAACTAGAAAATAATTATCAGTACTGTTTTCAGAAGTTGCAGGGAGGAGAATATGTTTTAATGCATTTCATGACGCGCTATTGTATTTTTCTTTCATGACAAAATTATAATTAAATAACTGAAGGATATTAAAACAACCTGTACCTTGCTTTGTGTTATCACTTAGTAAAAGTTATTAGCACTCAAATATAATTTATATATTAACTTTCTCAATAGATTTACTCTGTGTTATATATTTATAAAAATATAAGTTTGGAAGTTTTTAAATACTGTAGTTTTAAAACACTGTATTTATATTATAATGAAATGAAAGAAAATTTCAGAATTCGGAAATATTTTGTTCTTTTTAATTGTGAATTAAATCCGCAGTACTTCTTTCCTCCGCAGCGGCAGCTTTGGGTTTAAGTTCTCTGTGGAAGGAACTAAAAAAAAAAAAAAAAAAAAAAAAAAAAAAATGAATAAAGCCTTCATCGGTTAGCGCACTCTGTAAAAAATATCAGAGAGCGCGAGAAGGAGATAGACTTTTTTTTTTATAAACGTAAAATATATCTTTATTTTATTTTATTTTTTATTTACACACCGGTTGGTAAAAACCTTTAAATCTTCCCTTGATTACATGACATAAATATTAAAGTAAACTGCCATTCCCCCTTTCCCGGTATGCACATATAAATCAACAGAAGGGTTTAAATGCAGGAGAGAAAGAGAGAAAGAAAAAAAGGTTCACGACACGGTCAATAATCCAGTTGGAAAACTTTGCTCTGGACTCCACGGGATTATGAAACTCTGTAACCGTGGCCTCTTTCCGGATTGCCCCTCCCGGAATATTGAGTCTTCGAAAGGAAAGTGTATCTATTGCATTTTGGTGGCAGGAAAAAAAGCACAACTAATTGCTTTATACTCAGTATCCTATATCCCTGTTAAAGTTACATGGTTCATTGTTACGCTAACAGTTTCTTTTGTGTTATTATTTTATTCTGTTTCGTTCTATTTATTTCGTCAGTGTTCCATTCTTTCTTTTCGCTTTTTTTTTGGGAGGGGGGGGTGTTGTTTGTCGTAGGACTTGTTGACAGAAAGAGTTAAATGATGTTTGACGACAAATGTAATTAATCGGGTTTAACTCGTGTGAATGAGCAAGATACACTGTTAGAAGGCATCAATTTCCGAGCTGTTTTTTTTTCGGGGGGGGGCGGATATTAAATATTCTCTTATTTCATGTGAACGAAACTATAAACGTCCTGTTTATTGAATATTACGTGTGACTGACTGACTGATGTTTGAACTGCTGACTATGTATGTGTCCAGCAAGTGGTACTAAAAGAACTCTTAAGTTATGTTGATTGTGTAGAATAATTAAAATGGTTGTTTTATTGAGGTTTGATTTTGCCTTTAAATTTTGATTTCCTTGTCGTACTGTTGTTTATTGTGTGAAAGTGCCTGGAAGGAGATAAAATAAAAACTATGACTCTTCGTGGTTAGCTCACTTTTGTATTCTTGCGGGATTTGTGCTGGAGCTGCGGAATTTATGATCTGTAGTGTGACATTTACGAAAGCTTGAAAACAGTACATTTCGTTTTTTAATCGAGTGTTATATTTCTTCGAGAATTTCCAAGATGCCGTCAGTTTTCTGTCAGCATTTGTGAAACAGGCACAAATTTGTTAATTTTATTTTCCAAATTATATGCTATATTTAAGCAAACCCGTCTTTTTTATATTTAAAATTAATTTATTATTAATATTTATAATTAGTTTATTATTATTATTAATAATAATTCTGTAATAGTAATTTAAATTTTATATTATATTTATATATGTAATATTTTAAGGCGTAGGTGAAGGCATGAAGACGTTAACAAAACCAATTTCGGCGAATCACCATCTTTATTTTTACACATCTCAAATCATCTTTTTGGCAGACAAATTACTTTTCAGTCATCGTTGAATACAATAATTTTTATATGCACATTAAAAAGACGCGACGTCATTTCAGGCAGAAAAGCATAAGCAGCGCAGAGGTGTTTGCATAGCTGAAGTCAGAACGTTGTTCCTCGCAAAGCCATATTTATACTGCGTAGGTGCATATGTGAATCTAAGCCATGATTGGTTAATTTTACTTTTAGTTACTTTTTTCAAGCAGTGTTATGTAATTTGGAATGATCTCGAATTTGGGAGAACAGATCAATTTAGGGGGGAGAACACCAAATAGAATACTTAATTTTGAGGTTGCCAATTATTTCTTAACATAGCCATAGTATTTTATTATATCTTACATATATATTTTCATAAAACATGCTGTTGGCTTCAGTTTGTCCCCTTAGCGGAAAATTCGGTTAACCTTTCATTTAGAAGACAAGTTGATGGTAAGGAAAGTGGGGTAGGAGACCCTCGGATCCGTGCTTTTAGGCACAGCCGTAATCGACGCGGGTGGCTTGGCAAATGCGGTCAACAGCAGGAGACTGACGTTAATTACGGAAGGGGAAAGTAAACGGCTGTGTCGGGGATCATAAGGGGAGATATATTTAAAAAAAAAGTGTTTTTAGGTCTCATTCAGTATCAGTATATCATTAACGTAATTAATGAAAGCCATTTGAAACCAAAATAGGATTTGCATTAGTAAATTATAATTAAGAATAATGGCCCCCATTGTTCTGATTATTACTGGAATAATTTAAAGATTAAATCCGATAGTATCTTAAGATGTTTTTGCAGTTGGAAAAACAAGAATATAACTCATTTTGATTCACCTTTCTTTTCTTTATGAATGACGAATATCTGTTTGCCATACACGTGATCAAATAGGGAATAAGTGTTTAATCCGTAAGATTATAAGTATTGATTAACATTTTCTATAACTACTTCTAATTGAGGCTTTCTAAGAGCAACCCCCTTAATTTTGACTTTCAGCTTTTAATTTTAGACTAAAATATGTGCATAGAATCTACCTTTAAACAATGCGATTTTTTTTTTAAACACTGTGGCATGAGAATGCCTAGTAATAATAGTTTTAGCGTCGCTAAGAATCATTTTCTGGATTCTCATATTGATTTTTTTCCAAAAAATATTAAAAGCTGCAATTGACGAGTATGAGCAATGCATAATACATACATATATAACGTAAGCATACCATAAAGAAAAATGAACCCCCAACAAAAGCTGATCGACTGCTATTGAACTCTAAAGAGGGGTTTATCAGAGGGAAAATGGCAATTAAAATTCCATTTAATTGATTTTAATTATTTATTTAGTATCGATTTATTACTTATTGTAATGGATTGGAACATTTGAATATGAATTAGCTGAATACTTAAGAAAAATATTATGACTGCGAGAAACGAAAAAAAAAAAAAAAAATTCTTGAATATTTGCTTTCTTATAGAATGCAGATGAATTCATTTTTACTCAACGAAAATCAAAATTTAGTAGCTAATTAATCTGTCCTGTATCGAGCACTTTAGTTCAGTGATCCGTATTAATGTGCGCTTTTTTTTTTTTTTTTTAATTAAATGCTTCAAGAATAATTAGAAAAGGGCATAATTCTCTTCTCACCCTTAAATTCTTCAATAAAAAAACTGCATTTTCAGCTATAACCAAGTGAAATAATTTTCTAAATATAATTCAGTGTAGAAAAAAATAAGATACATATAGGTCTAGGAAATGGAATCAGCGTTGCGATTCTCTTTAAGAAATATGGTGAAGCTTAGCAAAAAGTCTACGAAGTGAAGTAATTCCGTAGAATATTTTCTCTTTATGATTAAATTGCACTCAATTATACTTTATAAACGACATGTAAATACTATTTAATGTATACGTGTGGATGTTTGTGTGTGTGGCTCACTAGCGGCTCAGCTGTAAAACCGTTGAACTCTGGCAGGTCGATCCGGGGTTCGAATCCGGATCGACGGGGATGGCTGTATTGGCGTTTTCGAGGTTTTCCCCATGTGTAACGTGCATAAGAGTCAGTTTTGCTTAGAAAGTTCTCCACGAGGCACCCTTACCCTTAGGCAAATAACCGTCGAATGCTTTGCTATAATCAAACAAACCAGACCAAACAATAGATATATAAATAAGTAGCTTAAAAACTGCTATATTTTAAGTATACTTATCAAGTAGTATTTCAATATATATAATGATTAAAAGAAAGGAAAAGTAGGATCCTAACTGATTGTATAATAATGTAATCCCTATGAAGGCCCTAACAATTCTTTCTCACTTAAAGTCGTAACCCAAAAAGAGAACAAATTAAACTTCAGATACGTATACAATACTGAATCTAATACAGCAAATACAAAATATAAAAATAAATTATATATGTACGAAACCTAACTAACTATTTATATTGATATTACGTAAATATACGTATGGTAATGAACATTGTATAATAAAGATATTTTATACCTTGTTCTATATTTGGTTCCATTTATATATACCTACACATAGATATATATAATTTAAGGATTCCATTTAAGGATTATAGTAGTAGTTAATACTACTACATATAAAACACAAAAGTGCATCAATAATGTATTTTTCAGTATTATTTAACTTCCTTCTTAAGAATTTTCTGCAGTATAGTTTGCATTATTTTATTCATAAGTCTCAAATAAAAACAACTATTGTTTATATGTCATTAGAAAATTAACCAAAAAGCAGCGACCACAATGTAATTGAGAAACAGTCCTTAGCCGTGAAAAGGTTGAAAGCCATTCGGTTATGACTATTATCTCACATCCTCAGCTACTTCGCATACATGGAACATAGCATTCGAAATGAAAAACTCAATATTTACTACAAATTCATTCGTGTAACAAATATCTGTCTTTCTACACCTATGGCTTTAAAAAAAAAGATGTTATTTATCTTACAGTTTATCGTTAAGTAATACATTTTCATTGTACAAAATTGCATTCACTCGAAGAATTCAATTTGTATTTTCCTCTGTATAAAACTGAATGTAGAGAAGTTAGATGTTTAAACGACCCCCAAGACCACAAGCAAGATTATTCCCTACTTTTCAGCCCCCTGTGAAAACAGGGGTTCTAAATTTACGACCTGACCGCATATAAGGGTATTTCATCGACGCGTTCCCATTCCGGAAGCAGGCCTGGAATTCATTTCCTAAAATGCTATTTCCGATTCTGTTGGATAACAGTTGTATTAGCAGTTCATCGTCCCTTCAGCGCAGCTTTTAGTTTAGTTCTAACCAGGAGGTGCAGGGAAATTAGGTGCAAATTAGGTGAATAGGCGGGATGGTCTGTGTAAGTAATCGTTTTTTAGCCATAAAGTGTATTACGCTGTGGCTGTGACTATATGAGGGATGTGCAGAGTTATCAAAAATCTTAATCATTCTCATTTCTTCAGAGTCTGAATTTCTATAACTATTTATCTCTTAATCTGTTATTCTTTACCATATACTTGAACTGTATCGCACTTTTTACTCTGTTACTATTAACGCCTAGGCCCAAACCCCAACTTTTGTTTTATTCTACTACAGTCGAACTCTCATATCCGATCCAGGAAGAAAATGGATTATTTCACAAAAATGTATGAAATTTGAATACCGATTTGGGCACGTGCTGAGTAACATTGCCACATCTACCAAAAGAAGTTAACAATAAATCTAATTTAAAAAATAATTATGAAAATATATTAAAATTAAATTATAATTATTATTACGCTCGCTCATTAAATTCGGTGGTTAATCTTTTCAAGTTTTAGTATACGTTAATAATTTTACACGATAAATTACTTCATTTATAATTTCATTTATATTTTGAGCAAATTTTTTTTCTTTTCTTTTTTTCTTTCTTTCTTTTTCTTTTTCTTTTTTTTAATAGTGTAAAACATAAAAAATAAATAACAAAAATGTTGAGGAATTTACTTACTTTTACCTAATTTCTGGGGGCAAAAATAGAAAATTTTATTCATGGTTTTGAAGAAAAGATTCAAGTAAATATTATAAAGAATATCCAATGCCTTACAAAAGGCCTAAACAACGGAAAAACCTTTTTCGAAATACATAATTTGGAGAGCATTTATACTCAAACAGAACAAACCGATACGCATCAAAATTTAATTTCCAAGACCAATCAACTGTATGGCTCCATCTCATTTGATTAGCTTTCCCGAGAAGCGAAATTTCAAAATTTCTATCATACATCTCTGTCTGACAGATTAATGAAAGAAACTGAATGAAATAAGGGACCCCATTGATGTTCTTTGGTTTAAATGACCATTAGCACCATATGATGTGCTAAGATATGCGTATTGTGTTTTCGTTTTCGTAGAACTGGGCTCACGCATCTCTTGCAGAACCTTGGTTTAGAGCATGGTTTCGCACCCTTAGTAGAAAATGCGGTTAGCCTTATATTTACCCGTTAATTACCTGTTGGTACCTGTTAAGTATTTATTGCCCCCCCCAACCGGGATAGTAGTTAGCGACTCTGACTTCCGTACCGAAGGGCCCGGGTTCGAATCCCGGAGAAGCCATGTATGTTTGTAAATATATAGGGCTTGTGCGGCATGGGCGCACTCTAAATTTGCGGCGAGCCGAAAGTCCTTTCGGGAGGTTAGTGGTAGGGAAAGTGGGGTGGAAGACCATCGGATCCGTCCTCCCGGGGGACTCTCCATCAAAATTTGGGACGGAACTAAGCAACGTCGTACTGTCATCTATATGGTTCTCAAAGCTGTTGCCAACTGCAGGCGCAATTTTGCTCTCCTTGCCGCGATGAATTTCGTGGGCTTGTTTTCTGATGCTAATGTCAGACAAGTGAGATAAGTCACAACAACAACAGTATTTAGTTTCAGGTAATAAACATAAAGAAACTATTTTTATTAAGGGTTTGGTATTTATCAACGTTTCCTATACTTTTTCTTGTTTAATTTATAAAATACATTTAAAAAAATCTAAATTTAAATGAACGTATGTGTATTTTTCGTGTATTTAAAAAAAAGGATGATGATCTTTTAGTAGTGGTAAAAAGGGTGAATGGGGCAAAACATTTGAGAACCGTTGATATAGAAGATAGAGAAAAATGGGGGTGAAGAAGAAAGAAAAGCAATGCAAATGGGGGTGAAGATGAAAGAAAAGCAAAAGTTTTTTTTTTAAGGCTAGAATGTGGATCATGGTATTCTAAACGTAGATGATTTTAAAGTTTAGTTTTTTTCGTTTCGATTTTAAGGTTTATTTTTCGTTCACTAGGGAAAAAAAAAATAAATAAATAAAAAGAAAGAAAGAAAAGAAAAAAAATTTTTTTTTTTTTTCAATCGAAGATGTCCGTGCAGTTTGTTATATCCGATTTTCATATCTTTAGAAGTTCGCTGTTTAATTCGCATAAAATTTAAGTGTGCAGGACCTATAAGTTCGTTCGTTATTTCCGGACGTTCGTTATAAGGCGGGTTGGTTATAGAGGGGTTCGATTATACTTATAAGTTAAGGGAAATTTGCTAAATCTTGAGCAACTTTAAAAAGGACTATAATAAAATTTAAGAAATGTCGTCATGCAGCAAAGTTTGACGCTTCTTTAACAATTGTCTTTCATATTCTGACTTTTAAATATTTGAAATGTGATAAAGAAGAATTCCTGTTATCTTTGGCAACTTTATGATGTCGCAATACTAGTACGTAGTTTAATGCGTTGTCCATGTCTAAGGCGTAAAACAGTACATTCATAGAACATAGCCTTTTTGTGCTTCTGGATGGGGGCATATGTGGATGAAAGCAGTGAAATTTCCAAAGGTGTTTATAGAGTGTGAAGTTCTCTCACCCTCTTCCCCTTTTTCGAAAGAGTTTTTCTGTTGCATTTCAGCGAATAGGTGATGTCCATCGTCAGCATCATGAACCAAGAGCACGTTATCCTTGAGCTGGAAGCTGTTCCAGACTTGACCCTTAGAACTTCTTGGACCATTACATGTATAATTTTATATTTGGCGGACCATTAATATGAATTGTGAAAAGGTAAATATATGTATACAGTAATAATCAGCAAACTACACATATTTCGTTCACATTGAAAAATTACATGAAAAGTACAAAATTACCTTATTGTACCGAAAGCTTCACATTTCCATATCACTGAAAAAGAACTTCACGAAAAGCAAGAACAAATCGGCAAACGCAAAGCAATATCAATAAACTGATAGTGTTTTGCTTCCAATTTTTAATTATTGTAAATATAATAATTCATCGCTCACTCAGCAATGGCGCCGTCGATCAACGGATAGACAAAACAAAAACGGAAACTTCCAGTGATGGAATTATAAGCAAGAATACAGATGGTTCTCATCAAAATCTATCAAGTTGCAGGGGGGAAAAAACTGTGATATTGACGACTACAATAGCATATGCTTGTAATTCAAAAAGAAAGAAAATTCCAGTTCGCGCTAATATTTTGACAGCAGCATATCCAGGGATGCCAACTCTCACTCTCAGATGTCGCTAGATAACACCTACCTGCAAAACTTATTATGACTTATGACATATGTTTTTCTGGTCATTTAAAAAAAAAAAAAACTACTAAAGAGTTTAGCCAGTAGATCGCATTAAGTGCACTAGGCAAAGATATTTTCAAATAAATAGTACTAGGGAAGTACCAACACCCGTGGGCGAAGAAAATTCAGCTGCGTGAGCAGGCATATCTTAATACTTACGAAAGTAGGCGTTCATTATAAAAATTGTGCAGTGATAAGCAATGACATTAAATTGAAGCATGCAGGCAGGTGTAGTGAGTTGTATGGCAATGCAATATAGCTAGTAAGAATGCAGGATAAGCAGCCATGAAAATGGCGCGAAGACAGTTTGAAGCTGTGAATGGCAAGAGTTGCAAAAGTAGCTCAAGTGTCGCTAAATTCAAAAGGAATTTCGCTAAAAGTAGTAGCTAAAATTTAAAAAAAAAAGTATGATCCATATGCCATAATAGGTTTTGTTACCCGTCATTTTCTAAATTGAATCTTCAAAAAAATATAAACAATGTCCCAATTTTTCTGCGGACCAGCAAAAAGTTATCAAGGACCAGCGGTTGGCGACCACTGTTCCAGACGATAGCTAACATACGAATATTACGTCGCAACACGATATAAGATGATTGCATTTCCAAAATTTGTTTATGAACTCCAGAGATTCGCAGGATTCGGACTAACAACAGATTACAGACCGGAACACATGCCTTGTTACCCTTTTTATGCCAACGTATTAAATTGTTGAGTTAAATTATATATAATTATATAATATCATAATCTCTTAACCAGCCGAATTACCAAATGGTTAGTGTCATTAAAACGTAGTGCATTCCTTGCAGACATGGTCAATCCGGTTTGTTCGCATCCGTGTAAACAGACAGTTGTCAACTCAAAAGCTATAACTTATACTTAGCGACTGATGATAAAGATCAGTATAAGGGATTAGAGCGCAGTGCGTTTAATATAATGCTTTTGCAAATTACACTGCGCATCACTGAACAAAATTTAAAAAGTGGTTTCAAAGCTGTTTCATGCCGCCACCAAGACTGCGGATTCCCCAACCAGAAAACAAAAACCTTTAAATTACTGACGTATTATTTTGAGAATCTTGACTTAGACAGACTAAGGTTCGGTTCTTTATGAACTAGGGTATATTAACTGTAAAATGTACAAAACCAAACAGTAAATTTATAATTGGAAGAATTTTTTTAGATCAAATGGTTATTAATAAATTTCAACAGCTGGGCATGATTGACGATTGGATGGGCTCGAATCCCGGGTATGACTTTTGTAATTTATTGTTGTTCTGACTACACGGAGTAGCGGGCCATATTGTTGCGTTATTTTCTAATTCTTCTGACACCAATGGTTACGTTATTTTCTTCTTTCACGTTCGTACAGGGTTCGTAGATTTGGAGTGAATAACGACGACACTTGATGAAGTATTGAAACACGCTTTATTTACCAATATTAATTAGGACAGTTCCAAAATACTTTTACAGTCGTCGAAGATCTACTATACACTCGCTGGAACATTCAGCGACACAGCCTTTAGGCTATCACGGTGAAGACAGCTTCACCACAAAGCACCAGAGTACAGCTCCTGATTCTGCTCGGTCGTTCTCGGAACTCCACGTACTCTCGAGACTCTTCACGCTACAACTCGCGATGCACTCGACGACACACAGAGCACAGCTCCCGACTCTTCGGTTGGTTCAATCGTTCCCGGAGCTCAACACGCTCTCTCGACTATGCACTAACCGCGATACACTACGAGACTCTGTCGGTGCACTCAACACTTGCTGCCCGGCTATCAACTCGATCGACTCGCTAGACGAGACATCAACTCGATGCTGACTAACTCGCACTCTACAAGGCAATCTCACTCGCCCTCTCGACGAGGTAAACTAACTGACTGTGGACCAGCAGGGTTTATATAGCTTTTGGCTTGTGTTCGAGAACATTCTGGGCTAAACTGGTAAGAATTCGTTCCAGAAGGTTCTCCATCCGTCCATGGTATATCGCCAATTGTGTCGCCAAATGGGCGATTTATCGCCAAATGTGGTAACCCTGCCTTCCCTTGCCATTTTATGGCAGCCCTAAAACTGCTTTGCGGAGAAGCTATCTTACCGCGCCTTGACATTTCGTAACAATATAAAATATCTCTCTCCAAAAGTGATCTCATGTTGTTTCTTATGGAAATGATGGATAGGATACATCAGGTACCATGGCTTTTGAGCTTATGTTGACAAAGCCGGCAGTTCACATTTTCCCGCACACCTTTTAGGTGATTTTCATCGTTTTAACAGAAATATTTTACCTAAAATTTGTGTGTTTTAAATGTTCCATTTGATAACACTAATTCTTCACAGTCTTTCTGCACAGTAATTTCCAAGACAAAAAGCTTTTTTCAGTAGCGGAAGCGGTATGTTATCACATTCCTCTTGAACAGCTTTCCAAAGTCCAAGGAGAGTTCTAAGTCGACATCTGGACAATCCGCTTTTTAAAAAGGTCCGAAATGGAAAAAAAAAAAAAAAAAAAAAACGTGGATGATACATCAGGAGATTTAGTAGTGAAGGGTACGGCCTTGATAGATGTTTCTTGTTGCATTTTATCTGGGAAATTAACAGTGGATTTTGACGTGCGGCTGCGTGCTTTGTCTTGATGCAGTTCTACTGATTGATGACGCTTTGGGTAAAGAGAAGGTATTTCATATTTGAAAACTGTGTATCAAATATGTTCCTGTAATAATGTGTGAAGTTCACTTTAACAGTGTTTTTCATTCTCTTTAATTTTTACTTGTCCTTGTATCAAAAACCAGCAACAATCATAAATCCCTTTGGAAATATTCTTTACATTCTTTGAACTATAGTCTAAGATTTTTTTTTTCTTCTCTTAGATTGCAAAGATCTTAAGTTTCACTAACGTTTATTTTATTTTAAAACTGTACTGTCTTTTCTTATTTTCCACTTCCCGCCAGAATTAAATGTGTTAACTTGTTTTTGCAAATTGTACTTGCTAACCCCCAAGTATTTAAGTTGTGGCTTTTTGCCAAGAAAGAGGGAAAGTGAGTCGCCTTGCCACTGTATTCCGCACGAGGTTTCAATCAGCTGCTTTCCGCCTTTAAGGCCAGAGGTTTAGTCCTCTTGATATTTTAAAACGTATTGCAGTTTCGGCAGTTTGCGTACTACATACGTAATAATTTAAAAGGCCAGTCTTAGTGTTATTCATTTGTAAACTAATTCAAAGTTAGCTCTTATTTAAATTTTAATTAGTAGTTTTATATTTTTACGTTCAGACCACGAGTCGTTGGTCTCTGTATCCCGAAGTGCGAGAGCACCTGTAATCTTATAGAGAATAAAAGGTAAAGTCAACCCTTCCTGCTGGTGTTGTCCATTCCACACATATTTGAACATAGCTTGAGTAAGCTCACTGTTCCTATTCAGGACACACAATGTTCCTGAAACAGATAAAAAGGAATACAAGTTCTGATAAGATGATAAGTGGATTTCTTTTTATTGCGGTTATTTAAATATATCCCAGATTTATTTATTATGACAACATTTTTCCATTTTTTGTCCAAATAATTGTTTGTAATAGAGAATTATTGTTTGTAATTCAGAATTCAGAACCGAGCTTTCGGCGATACGTAGTGGAGAAAGACGATGCACATAACGTCTTTTCGCCTTTTTAAGATTCAAATAACTTTGATTACAGTTGACACTGAGCATTTTAATCATTTTGCAACTGTCCTTTGACGTCAAAGATTTTCATTTGATATTAAAGTTCTTATCTTTGCAACATTCGAAGCATTCCTTTCTTTTCCCCTTTGCATATGTATCATATGTATTTTAAACAATTTTCTCTTTGAAGGCGAACTTTAAAGTTTTTTTTTTTTTTTTTTTTTTCCTTTCTTTTTGACATTATGATCTATCATTGCTTTACATAACGAAAAATCATGACTTTTACAGCATTTTTTAATAACTAAATACGAGTAACTTTTATCGGAAAGAGCACAAAGCCTTCGGTCCATTGCTTCTTTAAAAGCGCCATTTTGCATGAAAACAAATTGTCAAGTAGCAGACTGTAATTTACACTTCCAAAACTATAGTTGAAATTTAAAAAATTTTCCAATCACTGGTCCAGTCATTTTGTTTCTTGGGCTACGATACGTTATGTAAGTGCCATTACGCCGTCCGTTCATTTGTTTTCAGCCCACTAGCGGTCGAACGGTCAAGTCGCTGAACCCTGGTAGTTCGGTGCGGGGTTCGAATTCCAGCAAACGGGCAGGCTGCATTGGCGTTTTTGTGGTTTTCCACATGTGTAACGTGTATATGAGCCATTTCTTTAGCACGTACTCCACGAAGGCATCCCTCCCCAAAGGCAGATACCCCGCGAGTGCATTGCCGCAATCAAATAAACCAATCCAAAACCATTCGTCTTAGCTTTAATGCATTCATCAAATGCAAGACGGCCTACAGGTGGCTTATCGAATAAGACTGCAGAACACAGGTAATTCGACCTCGGTTTAAATTCTCTGCGAGTAGACTAGCTGCATGAATTTTCCGATGTTTTTTCCGTGCGCAATGTAAGTACGAGCCAGTTTTCCTTTGGAAAGCCTCCACAAATGCCGCCACGTGCCAGCAAAGAATCGTGTGGCATGAGCTATTTAATTTATGTTGTACACTGCGGGGGGGGGGGCGAGGACAGTTCGATATCTCCCGTTCTATGGGCCGATTGACGAAATTCGACTTGCATTTTTGATGCCTCGAAAGCGCGATTTAGAATATGTATTAGATTTTAACAATTTACATTCAAGTTACTTTAAAACAATTTTCGGAATTAAACTTACTAACTAATGGATTCACTCTTTTTAGCTAATTCTACTAAAACTAATCTTAGGAGGTAATGTAATCAATGCTTCTTTATTAGTAAATAAATTATTATTAACTTGCTTTGCAGCTATTGCGCAAGTAGTAGAATAACTTGATTTCGCACTAAGTGAATTTAAGATCATACAACATTTGTTTTAATATAGGTACTTTGTCACAAAATCGGACTTTTTCTGCAATGACATGCCAATTTTCCTCCATATTTCATGTATCTCAAATGATGCCAAACTGCCAAATTTTGTAAAAATCGCACGAGTAGTTTTTTAAAAATTAGTTCTCAACTTCTTAGTATTTGTATATATTTATTACAATCTCTTTTTTTTTCATTAAACTTCCTTAATTCCTTCTTCCAGAATTCGAAATTTAGGCTTAATCGAAATATAATTCCCATATTTTTTACCATTTGTTTTAAAAATTTGTATTTTTATATTTTTTTTTTATAAATTTTTCGAAAATATTTTGTATTATAACGTATAAAATCTTTTACATCATCTTAAAGTAGATGTATTTCTAAGCATATCTGCCAAACATTAGAATTTTTTGATATACATGAATTTACATTTTGGCGCGTTTTGAAATTTGGCGTGTTTAATATAAGCGATAAGAACGAAAATGTGATTTACGCGTTTTGTTAAAATTATTTGAAAGAATGAACGACGGACCTTTTTTCTTCTCGTGCATCAATGAAAGATAAGGGAAATAAGTAGGTTACTATAAATTAAGAATTCCGTCAAGTGAACTATTCTTGGCGCAAACTGAAAAAAAATCCGCCAAGATAAATTTTATATTTTTCCGTAAATTTCTCACCAAAAATTACAAAATTTAATATCTAGGCGTAATTTGATTCGTAGAATCGAAATATGGAAAAAATTGGCATGCCATTTCAGAAAAAGTCCGATTTTGTGTCAAAATACCGATATTAGAATAATGTTATATATAAATCTAATACATATCCTAAGTTGCGCTTTCGAGACATGAAAAACGCAATTTGAATTTCGTCAATCAGCCCAGTAGAACGGGAAATATAGAACTGTCTTTTTTTTTTTTTTTTTTTTTTTTTTTTCCCACAGTGTAAATCATAAGAGTGCATCTCTCATCAGTAGTATAACTGAATATTTAAAAAACCAGATGTAATTTTACAATCTTTTATAAAAGATTTAAACTATAATTCTCTCCCCTCTTAATAAATGAACACAGAGAGAGTCTATAATACGATTACATCCACATTTTCAAAACTGTGGTATGGTGAACATTCTCGGATCAAATTTTAAACTCTGTAAAGTGGCACCAAAGTTTTGAACCAACACTAAATTCAAACTTGTCTGGTTTCGAGAGTACTTAAATATGCAAGAACGTTCTCTCGTAACTTATAATTTGACATTCTAACCACTCCACCTCTGAGGATGAGCCAGTCAACACTTCTCTGCCCTCTTGTGGGCCGAGATCCGACTGTGTTCCCTTCCCGAAGAGGAAAACTCTTGTCGTCTGCTTTGTCCTTCCTCCTCACCAGCCGATGGAGAAAGGACTGTGTGGTGTTTGTGCGACAGGCTGGCGTCCGACCTACCCTGACCCCTCTCTGCCAATTAACATCTGCCGCCTGGAAAGGTCACGCAGACGATCTCGGCGAACTTCAAGTTTTTACTACGTTTCAATCCCCCAATAGTTTTTTTGTATGCTCTTGTTTAATTCCTTTTTTTTTTGGCTGTTATTAACACATTATTCGCGGCAAAGAAGCGAAGGCCTCTTGTTGATGTCTCCGCTGGGAAAATGTTGCCATTTGTAGCATACAAATTCTTAGGCAATTTTGCCACTCCGATTGTTTCCTGTGAAATTACTGCCATATACTGATAAGAAAATTTGCTATAGAATTTTCTTAGAAAGCACTTTTTTTTTTTAAATCACTCGAAGGAAGCCGTTTCAAAGTACTGTTTTCGTTTCGTTTCGTGGATTAAGTGTCCTGGCAAAATAGAAAGTATTGCCACTTGAGGGAAATATTAATTGCTAGCTTTGTACTCAAGCGATGTGGTAAAATAAATGCACAGCTACGTCTTAAGTAATAACGTATTGTCTTTGTTAAGTGAGTTCATTAATCTCCATATGGCATTAATTTACCGTAAAATAATATCAAACCAAAATCCCACACTCTATTAGCTTATGTTTTCGGCAACACATTTCCAATATAAGACTTTTTTGCCATCTAAATCTTTAATTTCTGGAAGACTAATTCTTGAAGTAGCAGTAACTGCTTACTTTAAAGTTATTCCATGTAATTGAAATTATCTGTATTTTTTGTAACTGCTTAATTGTAGCTTTTTTAATTTTTTTTGTAATATTAAGGATAAATTCTTCGATGTCTTAGATGGCAATTTGAAGTTTATATCAGACTTTTATTTATGGCATTTTCCCCAAAAAGGCCTATTAGTTTCGCTTTGGTTGGTTGACTATAAACGGAAATTTTTAAATTTTTTTACTTTTTAAATGGTTGTCATCAAATTTTAGAGCCTTGCATTGTATTTAAAGAAATTAAATAATGAAGAATCTGCATGAATGTATGTCTGTTTCTCGCATTGTGATAAAACAACGATACATAGAGCCATCGAATTTTGAATGACGTAATCCTCCTACGAATATGGGCCCAAATTTTAAATTTAGAATTTGTTTTATTATTTTTTTCATATTTTGTAAAACGTTAACGAATTTTTTATTAACAAAATTAACGATTTCAAAGCAAGCAATGGCAAAACTGTACGGGAAAAAAAAGAAAAAAAATTTTATCTCCAGCGCTCAAGACTGTATATCGGAAATTCTAAAGATATGCTCATTTTAAAATTATTTTGCGATATTGCAGTTGAACTGAATTTTAGGGTTGAAGTGCGAAGAATATGAGATTGAATAAATAAAGGTAACACACAGAACGTTCAGAAAAAGTCCCTTTGCGCGTAATATAAAATCTGAAAGCTTTTAGATTATTTTTTTATATTTATTATTATTATTATTTTCCATTTACTTATTTAAGAATAATATCTTATTTGAAATGAAATCTTATAAAACTCATTTATGTGATTTTTTTGAATGAATCCAGATTAGTTTTTTAAAATCAATCATAGCTGTTCTTAAAAAAAAAAAAAAAAAAAAAATCTTAGCAGTACGTTCTATTCTGAGCGAATCCTAATCGACTTCTGATATCATCACTGAAACACGATCTTACTTTTAATCTATAGAATGAATTCTGCTCGGTTATCGTAATCCATCCTGCTTGTATTCTACATTCAATTATCCTAACCATCTTAAAACAATATTACCTCTATTCTATTCTGTGTAAATTCTGATTGATCTTTAAAACCGTCTTATCTTTATTCAGTTCTGAATTACTCCTAATTGATAATTAAAAAGTTCTTAATTATGTTCTATTCTGAATGAGTCCTCGTGGATCAACGGAAAGTATTCTACCGGTATTTTATTTCGAATTAACCGCAATATATTTTTAAAAAGCTTTCCTACTTTAGGTCTGAATTAATGACACTTGAACTTAAAAGTATTTTACGTACTATGTTTTCTGCTGAGTGAATCGCAGACGATTCTTAAAAGCAGTTGATAATGAATGAAGTATAATAGACTTGCAAGAAATGAACTTTCTGTATGTGGTGGAATATTTTAAGTAGGATGCTGAAGAAATAGGTGCATGATTTGAAGCTTTAACGTATTATTTTCACTGATGGTATTCTTCGTAGACAAACATACATCCGCTAGTTTTTACTTCCTTGCGACCGCTATCGAATGCAATTTAAGGATGTTTTTGCTTGGCATCTGTACGTATGAACAGAATAAAGGACTCTTTTTCTCCAAAAAAATTAGAAAACTGATTTAAAATGTATTCAGAAGAGATTCTTTCATGGCGCTTGTACATAAGTACGTACGTGCGCACGTATGTATGCATGTATCTCGCATAACTCAAAAACGAGTAGCCTCAGAACGTTGAAATTTTGTATATAGCACAACTATAGGATGTAGTTGTGCACCTCCCTTTTTGGTGGCAATCGGCCGCACCAAAAGTAAATAAATAAATAGGCTAAAAATTAAAATAAAAAAATTGAATAGAAATTTAGATGCTTTAAGTTTATATATACCCACTCTGTTACTCGGCTGCTTCAACTTAGCTTTCTTTTTCTTATATGTTGGTAAATTGCGCTTTTTTTGCTTTAAAAATGATTGAACTGTGTTGTTCTTATCTTCCGGTTAAGGTTTTTATGCCTTTAATTAATCTGCAAGCAATAGTTTGAGAATTATCAACAATTTAAAAGCTGTTTAAGTGCGGCTAAGCATTTTTTTTTTTTTTTTTTTTTTTTTTCTGTAGCAGCCATATTTGTTTACATTTGAAACTTAGCAGAATAGTGAATGAAGTCTTTCTGCATCTTCAGTGTCTTTTTGCCGAGTGGGACCAAAAGGAAACTTTTAGTTTGGGTCATTGAAAAATCTGCCTTCTTGTATCAATTATCATTTAAATTAATAGCATTGTTTTTGACTAGAAACTGTAATTTTAATTGTAAAAATTAATTTTTAATTGTTTTAACTGTACTTGTTGTTTTATGCTTTTCTATGTCTTTCAATCTTTAATGAAAATATTGAGTTTTTATGTATTTTTGCCTTGCCGCGAAGTGAGAACTGAATAAAATGAATCAGAAATATATCTCTAATGAAATTGGAGGAAATAAGTTTAAATGAAGTGCGGGAAAAAATACGTATAATTTATTCCGTATAAGGAAGTCATTTAATGTACACATCAGATTTTTTAATCTTGTAATCTGTGAATGCCTGTACGGCAGTTTACACTGTAAGAACGAATAAAAAAGTTCAAAATACTATTCTTTTGGACACAAACTCTAGTAATATAGTTATTCATAAAAATAAAATTTTTACTTTCTTCGTCGACGTTCAGTAGCTTTTACACGAATCTTAGCGCCCCAACACCTATTTTGAGAACTCCCGGTAAAAGAAAATTTATCAAAATGTTCATTTTGACGGGGAAAGAACTCTGCTTTGCCAAACGAACTAGTAACATGTAAGAAACATGCTTCCAAGATAGTTTATAATCGTTGAATAAATTTCATTGGTTTTAGCTCGTGATGAAGAGTCGTGACAGTATTTTCCTTCTTTCCTCTTTTAAATTCCGTTTGCATTTCGTCATTAACCCCACTGGCGTCTACTTTACCTCCCTTTCCCCTTTCCCAATATTTATCATTCTCGGAATATCATGCATTCGCTGTAGCAGACGACTTTTTCACTTTAGTTCCTCGTCTTATTTACGTCTTAATTCCATTCTGCACTAAAGAAGCGGTTTTTTTTTTTTTTTTTTTTTTTTTTTCCACGTGAAAAAGTCGTGTCATCAGCTTTTTTTCATTGTTCGCTTGAGAACGATTCTGTCTTATGTAGTTTTCCTATTATTTGAAAGTCTTCGGTGGTCTGTGTGGCCCGGATTGCATTAAAGTTCATTGCAAACATTGCATTAAATATTAAATAATTTTTTATTAGTCCAAAAACGCTTTATCCCTGAGGGACTATTGTTTTCGTTTTGCGAGTTTGCGTCGAATCACTCTGAATATTCGTTTCACTTTTCAAACTGTTGCCACCAAATATTATCGCCCTGTATGATATTTAAGAAATTAAAGAATGAAGAATCTGCATAAATGTATGTATGTTTCTGGCATTGTGATGAAACAAGGGTACTTAGAGCCATCCATTTTGAATCACGTAATCCTCCAACCGAACATGGGTATTTTGAATTTCGAATTTGCTTTATTACCTGTTTCAAATTTTGTGAAAGTTTTAACGAATTTTTGATCCACAAACTCAAGGATTTCGAAGCTAGCAATGGCAACACTGTAGGGGGAAAAAAAACATTTTTATCTCCAGCGCGCGAGACTTTGTATCGGAAATTCTAAAGATATGCTGTTTTTAAATATTTTATGATGTTGCTGTTGAATTGAATTTTATGCGGTTTAAGTGCGAAGAACATGGTAAAGGTAACACACTAAATGTTAAAAAAAAAAAAGCCCTTTTGGGCGTAATATAAAATCTGAAAAAGCTTTCATAGTTTCTTTCTCTTTTTCGTTTTCTTCCCTTTGAGTCCCTGTCCTTGGTTTAACACAACAGAAATAGTAGTACTCTCAATTCTTCTTTCTCTTTTACGAAATAAGATCATGGTTTTTTAGAATTACGGTTAACACATTCTTGCACAAATTTTAAAATCGAAAGATCGTTTTTAGAACATGTAAAATGTAAACATGTAACATGTAAATTGAGTGGCTTGACAGTTCAACCTTACAACTTGATGTTGTTTTGATAATCTTATTAAGTTACATCGTTTAGTTCATTGGTTCTCAAGCTTTTTTGCTCAATGCACGTCACTGCCAAACGATCATTCCCTCCCCCCCCCCATTTTCAACTTAGATAAATGCATGTAGTATATTTATTTAAATTTAGTCTAATTTTTAATGTGTTTTATAAATTAAACAAGAAAGGGTATAGAAAATGATAATGAATACCAAAATTTGAATAAAATTAATTTTTTATATTCATAAAATATCCAATTACTTAGCAGATAATTAAAAGGCTGACCACACCCCCTCAAACTAAAAGCCATGGTTGAGAACCTCAGGTTTAACTGCCATTTAATAAGTGCAGAAATTATTGTTTTCCTCTTTCACTAATGATTTTTGTGTTAAAGGATGTTTGCTCAGGAATGGGGCGATTTATCCACTGTAAGCATTTTTATCTAATAAAGCGTTTCACGTGATAGCTGTGCTCATTTGTGGTTCAAATGCTTTATAGTTAAATGGAAAGAGAAAAGTCAAAAGAGAGTCACGGGCCAAAACGTAGAATATTCGGCATGTTGCCAGGGAAAGAAAAATTCAATTGACTTTTTCAGACAGTCTCTCCGTCTTCCCTCTTCTCGGAGATCATAATCGTCATAGATTGGCTTTCTTTTTTTCCCTTTTTCCCTCTCTCTCTTCTGTCTTTTTTATTTTCCACTTTTTTTTCTTTAGCCCAAAGGGGCGTTAGCCCAGTAGGGCTATTAATCTTAAAACGGCATTATGCGTGGAATCACTAAAAGCATTGAATCACATGTCAAATTAAACCACAAAATATTATCCTGAATTATATTTAAAGAAATTAAATAATGACGAATCTGCATGAATGTGTTTACGTTTCTGACATTATGAAGAAAGGACGGTAGCTAGAGCCATCAAATTTTGAATACCGTAGTCCTCCATCCGGGCATGGGAACCTGGAGGCCCGAATTTTGGATTTTAAATTTGATTTATTATCTACTACTTCATATTTTGTAAAACTTTAGCGAATTTTTGTTTAAAATGCTCAACGATTTCAAAGCCAACAGTGGCAACATTATACGGAATAAAACATTTTCATTTATAGCGTTAGTGACTGTCTATCGGAAATTCTGAAAATCGGAAATTCTGCTGTTTTTAAGTATTTTTAACGCAAAGGGGCGTGAGCCCAAATGCTGTGTCAAAACGTGTATGTGTGTGTAAATGGGGGGGGGGGGAATAAATAAATAAAATAAAATAAAAATAAAAATAAAACACGTCCCTTTGTGTGTAGTATGAAATGTGAAAGCCAGTGCTGGATTTACGTATGAGTTGCACAAGAAAATGGAGGCTCCTTAGGGCCCCCATTCATTGTCTTGGGTCCACCCCCAAAAATTGTACCATATCCCCTCTCGAAAAAATTGACTTATATCCCCATAAAGGAGCTCCATATTTCAAATAGCTTAGCATCTCGGCAAATCTAAATCCCGTCTTGCTGAAAGCCTTCAGTTTTTTTTTTTAAGCATCTGAGGTGCTGTCAGCCTTTGTCCATATCACTTTTTAAATTGTTGCCATCAATTATTATTTTTAAAGAAATAATATAGCGAATAGAAAAAAAAAAAAAAAAAAAAAGTGTGGCAATACGCTGTATCGGAATTTTTAAAAAAAGAGCGTTTTTTAAATATTTCGTGATTTTGTTGTTGAATTTTATGTGGTTCAAATTAAAAGAAAGTGATATTTAATAAATAAACAGACAAAATGCTGATAATGGAAACAGAAAAAAACAAATGTATAAGTCGTTTTGTTGAGAAAACTGAGCACTCATATCGTAAATTAAGAAAAATATAAAAATGTATCACAATACATTTTTCTATTTCTTCAGTGTATCGGAAATTCTAAAAACATGCTATTTAAAAAAAAATTTTTGGTATTTTACTATTGAATTTTATGTGTCGTAACTGCGAAGAAAGCGATGGTATTGTGTTGTTGTTACTGTTATCTGAACTATTCTACAGATTTACAACGAATATTCTTATTCCCAGTTAAAGTTACAGAAGTATTTTTCTTTAGCATGCAAAAAATTCCACAGCTAACTAACACATATTCTAATGGAATAATAAAAGCGATAAACAGTTTTGAAGCAGTTTTTTACTAAACTGAAAGACAGCAAGGAAAAAAACTTTGATGCAAAGTATTAATATTAAAAAGAATTCTAGAATAAATACAAAGATGATATTTTGTAACAGAAATCCCAGATCATATATGCAAATTCAGAGCTATTTTTATTGTTACAAAAGGTACAGGCGCGGTAAGATGGCTTCCCCGCAAAGCAGTTTTAGGGTTGCCATAAAATGGCAAGGGAAGGCAGTGTTGTCACATTTGGCGAGAAATCGCCCATTTGGCGACAAAATTGACGATATGCCATGGACGGATGGAGAACCTTCTGGAACGAATTCGTACCGGTTTAGCACAGAATGTTCTCGAACACAAGCCGTAAGCTATATAAACCCTGCTGGTTCGCAGTCAGTGAGTGTGTGCGTCGTCGTGAGGGCGAGAGTGAGTACTTCGTCGAGAGGGCGAGTGAGAGTGGGCCTTATAGAGTGCGAGACAGTTGGTGTCTCATCTAGTGAGTCAGTCCGTGCGGAGCCGATCCAGTTGACAGCCAGGCAGCGAGTGCCGAGTGGGTCGTCGAGTGCATTGAAAGAGTCTCTTCGTATATCGCGCTTAGTGCATCGTCGAGAGAGCGTGCTGAGCTCCAGGAACGACTGAACTGAAGTGTCGGGAGTTGTGCTCTGTGTGTCGTCGAGTGCATCGCGAGTTGTAGCGTGGAGAGTCTCGAGAGTACCTGAAGTTCCAAGAACGACCGAGCAGAGTCGGAAGCTGTCCTCTGGTGCTTTGCAGTGAAGCTGTCTCCACCGTTATTGCATGACAGTGTGAAGGCTGTGTCGCTGATTGTTCCAGCGTGTTTATAGCAGATCTTCGACAACTGTAAAAAGTGACTTTGTAGCTATCCTGATTAATATTGGGTAAATAAAGTGTGTTTCGATACTTCATAATCGATTGTCGTCATTATTCACTCCAAATTCACACAAACCCCTTACGAACGTGAAGGAAGAAAATAATGTAACAACTGGTGTCAGAAAAGAAAAGAAAAACGCAACAATATGAATTCACTAGAACGAATATTATTTGTACACCCATCTTTTTTTAAATCAAACACTGTAACCGCTGAATTATAAGCAAGGATATGATATAAATACAGATTAGCAAAATTCTTATGTTAGAACTATAAAATACATTCATTTATCGAAAGGAAAAAAGTTATTATTTGAGTCTTTGCATTTGGCGATATAATTCAGTCAATATACGTATTCAGTCAATATTCAGTAATACGTCAATCATTTCCTATTTTCATGGAAATGGTGATTGTAAAGTCAATAAAAGAATGTTTGCATACTGTATTAGAATGTTAAAAGTTAAAAGAAATGTTAAAAAAGAGCGGAACAAGTAAATATGTGGGCGATATTCAGAAAGAGAGTGAGACAAAAAAAAGTATAACGTTTCATCGAAGACATAGATGTTGAGTAAACTGGGAAATGAGTTATTAAAAATCACACAGGGCTATTTTTTAGGATTTAAAATGTAGAATAAACTAAATATAAAAAAAAAGAAAAAGAAAAAAGAATAAAATTATGGAAACCATTCTGTGACTTTTTTACTGAGAATACTCTTCTATGTAACTAATTAAAAAAATCTGAAAGCTTTCAGATTTTATATTACGTCCAAAAACATTTTATTTGTTTCCTTTGTTTATTAAATATCATGTTCTTCTCACTTAAATTACATAAAATTGAATTCAGCGGCAATATCACAAAATATTTAAAAACAGCAACATTTCCGATACACAGTCTCTGAACATAATTGTTTTTTTCGTACATTGTTGCCAGTGCTCGCTTTGATATCGTTGAGTTTGTTAATCAAAAATTCGTTAAACTTTTACAAAATGTTAAATAGATAATAAAACAAATTCAAAATTTCGGGCTTCCAAGTGCCCGTGTTCGGTTGGAGGACTACGTTATTCAGAATATGATGGCTCTAGGTACCTTTTTTCCCCACAATGCGAGAAATATTCATGTAATCATCCAGGTTCTGTATTATTTAGTTTCTTTAAATATAATACAGAGCAATAATATCTGGTGGCAACAGCTTGAAAAATGAATCAATGCAAAAACTGAAACGACGCAAAATCACGTTTTGAGACTATAGCTCTTTGGGTCTAATGCCCGTTTGTGATTAAAAGAAAAAGAAAATCAATATGGCCATGCATTTAGTTGTTATTATGGCTAATCTCACATGTGTACCCTAATCAGAACAAACCTATAAATGTTATCGTTGCAAGAAGTGCAAGATTGCGTCTATCATTGCTATGAGCCTTGAACAGTCTGTGACTTATCAGCTCACTGTGTATTTTGAGTGCCCCCATGCCACACAGCTACTATACATTTACTCACATTCATTTTTTCTCTGGGATTCCAAGCTCTTAGCTATAGAAATATCTTTCTAAGTGCTATTTTATCTTTAGATACCTACAAATGCAAAAGTTACGTTTTTCAATTTGTGTGCGGCGCCTGAATATGGTTCACGATTTTAATATTAAATATCTCTGTCAGTTTTTATCTTACGGGAATCAAACTTTCTGTGTTTTATTTTTTATAAAGAGCGCAAAAGTGTCCTGCATATAAAAGAACCGGAGAAACGTGTAAGAAGTTTTAGATTTCATCTTTTGTACAAAATTTTTGATTTCCTTGTACGAAGTAAAGGAAGTACTGTAATCGCGAAACATTTTGGTTATAAGATTTTTAACGTATATATCCATTTTAACTGTTCATTTAACGTATGCGATGTTTCCTTGAAACACCGAAATTGGAAAATGTCGATTTTCACCGGAGAATGTCAACAACATTCACCAAATACGTCGGTGAAAGATCGAATATTGCATTACATTCTTGTACATTCGGACCCTCACCGGTGTATGTCGACAATCACAGATATGCTCTGGTGTAGGTCGAAAAGAGAGGTCATAAAGTGTCATCATAGTTTAAGTTGTTGCAATAAATAAGATTTGAATCACATAGTTTAGTAAGTTTTTTATTACTATTATTTTATTTTCTCATTTAGAACGTACTGTATAATTAAGTTTTTAACTTCTATTATTTTCCTTTCTCATTTTGAATGTACTGTGTGTTTTAAGGTCTTATGTTCTTAAGTTCTTATTTTAAGTCTCAAGTGCGTTTTTTCGCGACTGAATTACGGAGAAGAAAATATAATATTCTTATATGTTCAACAATCACCACTGGTACATGGTGAATGTCGACATTCACCGGTGTAAGTCAGAAATAAGAGTATTTGGAAAATATTTCGGACATACACCAAGCGACTATGTGAATGTTGACATTCACCGGTGAAAGTCGACATTCTCCAGATCTCGGTGTTTCACCGTAACATATCCATTCCACTGTTTAACTGTTCCACTGACATTTGTAATCCATTCTGTCTTTTTGCGTGACGTCCATACGTATATCCGTACGTATGTATGAATGTATGTATATACATTTTCATGTATGTATGAATGTATGTATATACATTTTCATGTATGTATGAATGTATGTATATACATTTTCATGTATGTATGTAGCTTTTAGAGAGAATTTTTCGCGACATACGTACGTACGTACGTACGTAGAAATGTATCTGGCATATCTCAAAAAACATTAGCCGCAGAACGTTGAAATTTTGTATATGGGACTGATATAACATCTATTTAAACAGCTCCTTCCTTTTTTTTTTTTATTGCAATCGGCAGTACCAACAAAAAGTCTCCTAATATTTAAAAACAGCAACATTTCCGATACACAGTCTCGCGCGCTGGAGATAATTTTTTTTTTCGTACATTGTTTCAGTGCTCGCTTTGATAACGTTGAGTTTGTTAATCAAAAATTCGTTAAACTTTTACAAAATGCTAAATAGATATAAAACAAATTCGAAATTCAAAATTTCGGGCTTCTAAGTGGCTATGTTTGGTTGGAGGAGTACGTTATTCAGAATGTGATGGCTCTAGATACCTTTTTTTTTTTTTTTTTTTTCACAATGCGAGAAATATTCATGTAATCATCCAGGTTACTTTATTATTTAGTTTCTTTAAATATAATACAGGACGATAATATTTGGTGGCAACAGTTTGAAAAGTGAATCAATGCAAAAACTGAAACTACGCAAAATCACGTTCTGTGACTAGTAGCCCGTTGGGTCTAACGCCCGTTTGTGATAAAAGAAAAAGAAAATTAAGATGATTCCCGATTTTATTATTCCCGATGAATCTTATTTTTTTACTTATAGCTTATATTCTTTCTAACTTATAGGAGTTTTATCGTTAAGTATGTGGCTAGCATTTAGTGTAAGTATCTGGGTAAGAAGCATTGATAGCAATGAAGGCAAGAATTTTAATTGCTTAGAACGTTGATTTTTAATGAAAAAGAACTGGCAACCAAAACAGATTAAATCTTCATTTTTATTTCAGTAAACATGTTACGGCTACAAACAACTTGGCACCCTATTTGTGCCTATTTCAAAATATTTACATTTTTGACAGCTTTGCAGTAAGAGCAGCAAGCAGCTAGGCAGAAGAGTAGAAAGCAAGTGCGTTGTGTTCAGGATAAAATCTTAATTCAGACTCAGTTAGTTTTGGTTCTGAATGCATTTTGATTAGATAATTAATCCTGCTGTAAAATCAAAATTATTATTGGTAGTTTGAATTTTAGTTTGTAAGGTATATTTTAATTCTATAACAGCTATTTTAATTTAGTTCACCTTTCCTATCTTACCTTGTTACAACTTACAACTCCATACCAGAATGAGTTTTTAGAATCGCGTTGAATGCAAATGAGGAATTGGTAATATTAAAGGAAAGTTCAGTTGACTGCATGAAAGAGAGTTAGGAATCCTGAGTAGCGCGAGTTTGCTTTTGGGCTACGTCTCTGTAAGCAGTTGTTACCCTCGGCTGGCTGTGTTATTACGTGGCTTTTGATAGTTCGCCGGCTAGTTTAAGATTACGGGCCAACTATATTAGAATCGTGTTAGCTTCGACTAAATCTCTTAGTTACATATAGTTAGTTCTTATTTGTTACTTTAGAGTTTAACCCCCAAGTAGAGGCTTTACTGTAAGCCTGAAGAAAGGGGCCGGCTGTTTATCTTAATTTGAGTGAATAAATGGTAACTAACCTTTCTTAAGTTTTCGCTTTCTGTTCTTTGAATTAAGCAACTATTCTCTTAGTAGTTCACTAGGCTCATAGACACTTCATTCAGCAGGATAAAAGTGAGGAACTCTGTAAGTTCCGTTTACGTTATCAGTGTTATGCAAAAGTCATATGACATGGCTTAGTCTCGAAAGGATGCAGTGCAGAAAGACGTTATTATTTTTAGAAAAGAAAGGCGGAAGTTACTTTAAACATTAAGAGACTATTTCCAATTTAAATTATAATTTATCTTTTACATATTTTTTTATCTTACGTATATATCCGCCTCTTTTAACTGGCCTTATTTTTTTCGTAATCGTTGGTCATATACTTCCAATTACAGAAGCGTTCTAAATGACAAAAACATTCATGTTTAATTATATATATGTAAGATAAAAATTTATTTACTAAACAAATATTGATTATATTATCTCTTAAGATTAATTTTAGTAGAATTATCTAAAAAGAGTGAATCCATAGTTAGTAAGCTTAATCCCGAAAATTGTTTTAAAGTAACTTGAATGTAAATTGTTAAAAAATGTATAACGGGGACTTGAATTAAATCATGAATAACAAAATTTCAATTGTAAAAAGAAATTAAATTAAAAGCAAGTAATTAAATTAAAAGCAAGTAATCATTGCCATTAATCGGAAATTAGTTGACTTTTCAAGGGGAACAAACCAACTCCCGCTCAATGAACAATAATTAAGAAATAAATACGAAGGTCTTTCGTCCTTTACTCAAGTAATAAGGCGATGCCAAACTGGCAATTTAAGTTAGGCCAAATATTTCCGTGAATTGAAGGGATCAAGAACCAATGCAGAGCACTAAAGAACTCATTCTGATTAACTCATTCATTTTTGAAAATTTTTTTTTTTTCAAAAATGAATTTTTCAAAATGAACTCATTCATTTTTGCTAATTCAATTTTGAGGGAAAAACAATTTATGCAGTAAAATTAATAAATTACTTGAATAATTGTCCCCCGACACCCTCGTGTTTATGCATTTTAATTCAAAACTATTTGTAAAAAATTAAACATTGGAAATTGGCATTATGAAATAGAACTCAAAGTAATTGAAATAAACATTAGAAAATTACGAAATATACGAATTATAATGCAATCTTTGCAAAAACAAATCAAAAAATGAAAATTTAAAATATATATAATAAGAAAAGGGAATGTACATGAAGATATAAAAGGCCAGAAAAAGCATTAATTAACTTACGTTCTTTCTAGTGGGAAGTGGGCAAAGTGTTGTCTTCGCGTCTTACTCAGAAGGGTTGTGTTTCCGAAATTCTTTATCGGCAGCGGGAGCTTTGAATTATTTCAGTCGGCGAAACTTGTGTGAATTAATTTACGGGAGAGATCAAAGTTATAATTTAAACTAACGGGTAAAACTTTTAATTCTCCCTCGCTGTTCTAAAAATCGTAACAACTTCTCTGGTTTACGTCATTTCTAGATCATTCTATGGCCTGCGCAGCTCTGATGACGTAATAATTGTGAACTGAAACTTTTAAAACTCAAACCAAACCTTTCTCTTTGTATGCTTCCATCTTGCATAACTACGCACTTTAGCTTCGCTCTCTGCCTTGCTAGGATTTAATTTCGCCGTCTTGTTTGCTATCGCTATAATATCAAAAATGTAAATGTTCTTGAAAAAGCACGGGTAGGATGCCAAGTGATTGTGACCAAAAATGTCAACTGGAAAATAAAAAAGGAAATAAAACTGCCTCGACTGGCAATTTTTTTAGGTATTACGTAGTCAACATATTAGCATACTACGCAATCAGAATTCTTCATCTTCAATATGGATCTACGTGTGCATAGACACCGCTCCCGTCTTTTCCTTGCTATTATTATATTATATATATATATAGGAAAGTTTTATATTCGTTTGACTAGCATAGGGCAGATATTGGCCGGAATATTTCATTTCAAAATGTGCAGTTTTTGACGCCATTTTAAACTTGTTTATAATATGAATATTAATAAGTTTAAATGAAGTGCGGCAAAAATTGTGTATAAATGTGTAAAAATAGGCCGTACAAGGAAACCATATGCCAAAACATGAATCTTTTCCGTCATTGAAAACATTTTTGTGTTTTGAAATATACGTATATATCACCATCAGTTGCGAAAATAAAGGACGTTAAAAAGTGGTGGAAGCGGATTTATATATAGAGAGAGTGTGTAAAAGGTGCTTAAATTTGTATTGTCTGACAGCTGTTTAATACTTTATGTAATATTCTCGATCACTGTATGGATTACGTAATATTAAAGTTATGTTTTATGTGTTTCTTGCGCATGGGAATCTTTAGAGCACGGGGTGAAGTATATGAGGCGTAAAGAGTTTTAGCAAACTGACATGGGAGATCTGATTACGGTTACAGAGTGGGAGATCTTTATTTAGAAATCCGAATTGTTTACATTCTGTTATCAGGGATTTGCGATATCGTACATTGCATAAGTAACTGCTAACCTGTTACCGACTGGTGGGTTTGAGTGATGGGTCATTTGGAAACGCCTGTGCAAACGACCTTGAAAGCTTGCCGTGAGACACACTGTAGGAATGACCTGTGATTGAAATGTCCTCCTCTCTCTCCCTTCGCCTCGTGAGAAATGATAAAGCGCGTTGGCGAAATTGATTAAAGGCGTGAAAAAAATATATATTTTGCTTCGTGCGTTGATTTGTGAATAAATATGTGGAACTGTCTCGTGATAACCCTCTGTGGATGTGACCAGTGGTTTACATTATTTTCTTTAAGAGGATCGTCTCTACAGAAAACCGGCAACAACCGAATTCGTGGATGGTCGTGTTAAAAAACAGTCAGTCTGTTGCGTTGTTTATAACAGCTTTTATCTTAGACTGTGTCGTTTAGCGGTCGCGGACACTTAGCCGACGGGACAACTAAGACTAGAACTACACCCCCCCCATTGTGCAAAATTACTTGTTTATTAGGGAGTATGGTGTAGTCTAGGAGATATTTACCACTACCGTCACGAGCGCGCAGCCGCAGGCCGTGGGCTCAACATACCGTGGCTGAGTCTATAGCTATCGCCACTGACTCCAAGTGTCCATACCATAAGAGAGGAAGTGGCCAGACGAGGGCCCCCGGGGAGCAATCCTTCAGTAATGCGTCCTAACGCGTTGAACTCTGCGAGATTTTATTATGTGTCTAAAGACCATAAAATACCCATTCTTGGGAAGACGTAATAACGCCAGAGATTCTCGAAACGGCCTTACGTCACTAAAATGACGAGCCACTATAGATAACCTTATTGACGGTGATAGAACTAGAGAAGAGACCACTACTCCCTGTGGAATAGCCGCACGAATGCAGCCTACCACGAAGTAACGTGAGCCACAAGTGAAACTCACGTCAGTTCAGACATAGGGCGAAACACAAAGGTTTCAAACCACTCGCGTCATCATAACGGATTGCTTGGCTCAGAGCCGGGTGTGTCATCAGTAGTCAGAAAGCCCTATTCTTCATCGCCAAACCGACGAGACACTTAACCGACACCAGTTAGCTGATACGGACACTTAGCCGACATGGACACTTAGCCGACAGGACATTTAGCCGACATGGACACTTAGCCGACAGGACATTTAGCCGACATGGACACTTAACCGACAGGACATTGAGCCGACATGGACACTTAGCCGACAGGACATTTAGCCGACATGGACACTTAGCCGACAGGACATTGAGCCGACACGGACACTTAGCCGACAGGAAATTGAGCTGTCACGGATAGTTAGCCGACAAGACATTTAGCCGAAAGGACATTTTGCCGACACAGACAGTTAGCCGACATGACATTAATCGGACAAGGAGTCTCGCTCTTCCCAATGCTTTCAAATTTCTAATACTTTCACATTTCATTACCATTTTGCTCAACACATCATGCTACATTCATTCCCGTATAAGTCGTTTCGCTCCTCCTACTAATGAAATTTCCCTTCTCTGTCAGGAAGTAGAGTGATTCGCTCTAATCCTCGCCACACTTGAACTACTTTTTTTTTTCTGAAATACTATTTACACCCCTCAGAATGCTATTTGCACGTTAGGCATCGTATATTTATCAATATGGGATAGGGCTCCGGCGCGGGAATTCGTGCCTCGTGGCCTGCGGCCACATAACAGAAGTACATTTGGTTTCGTTTGGTTTATGTAGTTACTGCAAAGCCAGAGGGCTATCTGCCTAAAAGGAGAGATACCTTCGTAGAGGACTTTTTAAAGAAAGCTGGCTGCTATACATGTTACACATGGTGAAAACCACGAAAACACCCATGCAGCCAGTTCGTTCGCGGGGTTCGAAATTCGGACCGAACAACCAGTGTTACTTACCACTTGGCCGCTGCTGGGCCTAACAGAAATAGAGTGAATGTTTTACTTAATATGTAACCAGTCTCTTCCAATGAAAATTGCCTTTTTAGGTTAGACCTTTATAAATGCATTCAAGAAAGCGATTTTCTTATTACCATATAGCTAAACCAAAAGCAAGAAAGAGAAGGAATGAAAAAGGAAAAAATAAAATGAATGAAAAAATTAAATGAAAATTTATAAATTTTTAACTGATATTGAGAAAAGTTACATTTTATAAGAAAAACATTAATATAACAAATTATATTGAAAATTATACATCGCGACTTTCAAAACAGAGTATATAATATTATATAAATAATTAAGAAAAAAAGAGTTGCACATCAGCAACGTTTTCGATATATGAAGAGTGAGAAATGAAGTTGTTTACGGAAATGTATTCAGTTATGAATCTTCTAAGTTAAACAATATGCAACAGTTTAGCGCTAGAAACATTAACCTAAGTATTTTAAGCCGAAAGGCGTGGTCAATAAAATGTTACAAAATTTTTATCTCAAGAATGGTGGCATAAACTGCATATTATAGAGGTCATAAATATTTTAAATCTTTGCTTGTCTTAAAAATTCTGTTTTAATAATTGTTTTTAATAACAAAATAAAATATAGTTGCTAAACTAACCCTTCACCGCCAATATTTCTATAAAAAGAATAATTCAAGAATAACAATAATTTTATTGCATTATTGAGATTTTTCATGACAGGGAAAGGACATTTTAGTAGTGGGAAGATCGAAACGATTTTATAAGGGAAAGAATGTAGCTTGATGTGTTGAGTAAAATAGTAATGAAACGTAAAGGTATTAGAAATTTAAAAGCATTAGGAAGATCTAGATTGGAAAATTAATATCATTAAGTAAACTAGAAACATTATTAATGATGTGAAAGTGTTCAAAGGAACCCAGTTGATTAAATGAAGCTTAACGGATAATTTTGGAAGATCCCATATTAAAATGTAATTAAGTGACTCCATACTTAGCTAAAAAAATTCTTTTTTATCTTAATTAATTCATATTCCCTCACGAAAAATTTCAACGCTTTTTCAATTTGACCAATATACACCAAACAGCACGATAGATATCAAACAATGCCAAATTACACAAGAATTAAAAGCACATATGAGGTCTTAAAGAATCGGAAAATGAATTTTACTAATAGTAGGAAAAAATGATTTAAATATTGGACTTATGGAGAAGTCGAGAAATAATTATTGGGTACGTGTCAGCTAAACGTCATTATCGGCTTAGTGGCCTGATGACTAAATGTCTTGACAGTTCAGTATCCCGTACCTAAATGTCATGACGGCTAACTCTCTGTGTCAGCTAAATGTCCTGTCGGCTAAATGTTCCGTCGGCTAAATGTTCTGTCGGCTAACTGTCCGTGTCAGCTAAATATCCTGTCGGATAACTAACTGTCCGTGTCGGCTAAGTGACCTTTCCGGCTAACTGTCCGCGTCGGCTAAATGTCCTATCGGATAAATGTCCTGTCATTTAAGTGTCGCGTTGGCCAAGTGTTACGGATCCGTTATTTAGCGCCCCTTACCCGAAATTTTTATGGCTAAATGTCCCGTCGGCTAAATGTTCTGTCGGCTAACTGTCCGTGTCAGCTAAATATCCTGTCGGCTAAGTGACCTTGTCGGCTAAATGTCTTGTCGGCTAAATGTCCTATCGGCTAAGTGTCCGTATCGGCTAAATGTCCTGTCGGTTAAGTGTCCCGTCAGCTAAGTGTTACGTACCCGTTATTTAGCGCCCCTTTTCCAAATTTTTATAAGTCTAAAAGTTTTTTTTAAATATATTGATTGAAAAAAATGTTCACGAACCGTGAAATTTAAGCTAGCATATTTCAGAAATCAGCTATACTAAACAAAGTTTATGACAGACATACATTTTTATTTGCTGTTAATATAGGATGGGCATTCTAACTTTTTGAAGTTGAATAGGCTATATATCTATAAAAAATTAATATTTTTTCAAAATTATGATGTTTATTAGAAAGATTGGCCATTTTAATTTAAGAATGAAACACATCAATCAAATGACTGCCACGACTGGCTTGACAGTACCCCATCCGATCAACCCAATTTTTCAGTACATTTTCGATTGTTTGGGCTACAATCGCATGAATGGTAACTTCAATTTCGTGTTTAAAGGCGTCAGTCGTCTCTGGGTGGTTAGCGTAACAGTTTGTCAGGACTTGTGTTTCTCTTGATTTGCTTCGGAAACATGATGTGTCCTGAATAGGAACAGGGAGCTTACTCAAGCTATGTGTGGAGTAGACAACACAAGCAGGAAGGGTATACGAAACGCTTTATTTTCAATACTTTACAGGTACATCCCGAACTTCGGGATACAGAGACCAACCATTTGTGGTCTGAACGTAAGAATATAAAACTACTAACTAAAACTCTAACTAAAAGCTAACTTTGAATTAGTATACAAATGCCTAGCACTAAGACTGGCCTTTATTTAAAAGGGTACGTATGTAGTACGCCGAGCTGCTGAAACTACAATACGTTTTCAAATATCAAGAGGGCTAAACCTCTGGCCTTAAAGGCAAACAGCAACTGAGTGAAAACTCGTAGAACTGCAGTGGCAAGCTCCTTCTCTATCCTTAACTCTTGGCAAAATGCCACAACTTAAATACTTGGGCGTTAGCAAGACAATTTGCATAAACACGTTAAAGCATTTAATTCTGGCCGGAAGTAGAAAATAAGAAGTGATAGTACAGTTTTAAAATAAAATAGACGTTAGTAAAACTTAGGATCCTTACAAGTTCTAATCATTTAGTGAAGATTTATCCCATTTGGCAAAGCACACTAAATTTATCTGCCTAAGGAGAGAGATCCTTCGTGCAAGCTTTTCTAAGGTAAACTATCTGGTTATACATGTTACACATGTGAAAAACCACGAAAACGCCCATGCAGCCTGCTCGTTCGCCTAAAATCGAACACAGGTCGAAACTACCAGTGTTCAGCGATTTTACCTCTTGGCCGCCGGTGGTGGGCTGAGTTAGTGAAGAATAGTCTTTATTAGCTATCCAAGAAGATGGAAGCGTTTTCGAGCATCGCTTTTATAAAGCTTGCTATAAAAATGAGCTTTCTTTTCTAAATTCCTACTATTAGCTCCCTATAGCTTGTTCAAATTTTCAATCGTTAATAAAATACTTTTTACTCATCCACTCAAGTTCCCATACATTTAAACTTGTAGTGGATGACACTTGATGTTAATACAGTTTTTTCACATATTAAAGTCAATTACTATATATTTATTCCTGTTTATCGGAGCTAAAGATATGCTTTTTTATTAAGTATGTTATAAAAGACTTACAGATAATGACTGTTTATTAATAATTCTTACGTGCTGTAAAAATGAATTTTATAACTTGAAAATAGTAGTGCATGGCTGTGATAAATGGGATTGTAATATTCAACAAAAATAAGTGGCAACAGTAAGACAGAGTTCTAAAGATTTTTAAAATGTATGGAATTAAAGAATTGTAGTTTTATAGAGTTGGATGAAGCGGATGTAATGTCCCAATAATGTAGCGAAAATTCTCCCCATATTTGTATGTTAATGTGATAATGATATATGTTTAAAATATATCCCTTAATAAAAATAATATATAGCTAAATGATAATAACTAGAATAAAATTTTTCTTTGTTGACGTAAGTAGGAATTGACTTAATTTTTTTTATATTACTTGTTTTTTATTATTATTCTTACAGAAGTTTGTTATTTTCTGTGTATGGTTTAACAAAAAAGAAATTTAAAATGGTAATTAACGAAGTTTCAATAAACTATTTTGTGGCAAACAACCTCCCTAAAACGACCTTCTCTGAAAGTGACCAGCATTTCTGGAACATTGATAATCACATCTTTGAGCATTAGCTTTATACAGAAGACCAAAATCAAAATGGAATTGCATATGGTCGTTTTAGAAAAGGTTCACTCGCTGTATTTTATTCCAAATAAATTTTTAAAAAACATTATTAATAGAAAATAAATCGTGGAAAATAATTTATTTATGAAAAAACTGTCTACCCACACCATATTCGAAAAACATATTATCAGAAATTTCTTTATCCCTGTTAATCCGGGTATATGGATTACCCGGATTAACGTTTTTTCTAAATCCCCCTCCTAATACGCACCCATCTGCACTTTTTGGAAGCTATCTTAAAATTTCACATCTCCATTACGTATCTTTTGTGACGTTCGATTACTGATAATCACATCTCTAAGTGCAGTCTCCTCAGCGAATGCAAAAGCTAGCTTCTTTGTCTTAAGACGCAAATTTTGTGTATCCTTCTGATGTTCTCCAGTTTCTATAGCAACGGTTCTCAACCTTTTGACTAACGCATATCATCTAAACAAAAACTGAAACACTTTAGTACCACCACCTGCATTTTATAATGATTATTTTTCAGTTTCTCAATAGAAATATTTTTAAAAAATATATTTTGCCACTTGCACAACCTATTGGCATTTTGTATCAAATATGCACACATAAAAAATAATAGATTAAATATTGGTTACCATTTTAACTATCAAAATTTTAGTTGTAATACTTTTATTCTAAAATTTAGTGAAATTTGGGCTTGTTTATTAGAGATCAATTTCTTTATGTCTGGTCCTATTTCATTTAGTTTTAACAGTAAATTAGAACCCACTTTTAATTTTGTTCTGTATTTAATTTTCAAATATAACATGAAAGAAAATTCTTGTTCACACAAATAGCTTGTGCAAAAAGGTAACAAAATTTAATAGCTTTATTTGAAATGCCTTTAAATTCTTTTTTTCGGTTCAGCCAAAAGTTAACAAGTGTATTATTAGTCCAAAGGGGCTTTGTCCCTGAAGGACTATTGTTTTCGTTTTGCGATTTTGCGTCGGACTCATAAACGTCGGTTCACTTTTCAAACTGTTGCCACAAAAATGTTAAGAGTCCTGCATTATATTTGAAGAAATTAAATAATGAAAAATCTGCATAAATGATTGTCTATTTCTCGCATTGTGATAAAACAATGGTACATAGAGCCATCGAATTTTGAATGACGAAATCCTACTGCGAATATGGGCATCTGAAATCCCAAATTTGGAATTTGTTTTATTATAAATTTTATATTTTGTAAAACTTTAACGAATTTTTGATTTACAAACTCAATGCTTTAAAAGCGAGAAATGGCAACGTTATATAGAAAAAAAAAAAAAAAAAAAAACTTTTATCTCCAGCTCGCGAGACTGTGTATATCGGAAATTCTAAAGATATGCTTAATTTAACATTATTTTGCGATATTGCTCTTGAACTGAATTTTATGGTTTAAGTGCAAAGAACATGATATTTAATAAATAAAGGTAACACTCAAAACGTTAAAAAAACGCCCCTTTGGACGTAATTTAAAATCTGAAACATTTCAGATTTTTTTTTTATTTATTTTTGATATTTTTGAAATCTTCATTTAGAGTTTAATCACCGGAAATTTCTATCAATTGTTCTTTTTCTTCACGAGGGTTTTGATTTTTAATAGTTAAAAATATATAATGTTTATTTGCGTACCATCAGTAGTTCGTGTACCACCGGTTGAGAATCGCTGCCCTGTAGTGTCATCTATGTTCTATATTATAGCACAGAAAGCAGTTTGCAACTTTTTTTTCTTCGCCACCCAAAATTTGGATATGACGTCAACTCGTGTGACATCCTCGTGAGATAGTGACACGGTGCCGGGAGTTAAAAATTCCAAGAGTTCCCTTTTCGGGAAACCAACAAACCATGCATGGATGTCTCATAAATTAACTTCAATGAACGTTCATATTGGGGTCGATAAATTGCACCCTGTTTGCGTAATTAGATAGTACGACGTTTCCCGGGGCACCTGATGAGGACATTGCTTTGGCCGGCGGGCTGTTTCCATGTTTCTGTGGAAACGGTCTGCGAGTGTGCAATGACTCCAAACCTGCGTTGTCTTCTGCATTATTCATTGATATCTGCTCTCGAGCCGTTTTCCTTCCTTTCCCATTTTAATATCAAGCTCCCACATCTCATGTGGCATTTGAATTAGTTCCTCGATCATCCATTTTCGCTGGTAACGTACGGATGAGTGGCGCAACAATTTGTTGCAGCTTTGCATACTTGTCCACGGTTGACAGCCACGTGGGCCCACTCTAGAGCGACCAAGTATGCCGCGAATCAACCAAAATAGATGCCTCCCTCTCGTCTGGAAAACGACTTTGGCACTGGAGTGTTGCCACCACAGCCAGCGAATTTGACGCTTTGCATGCAGGGGATGGTATCTCGTCTCTGGCCGACGGAAGAGCAGTAGGTTGGAAAATAAAACATAATCGGAGAATTTCTAAATCCCGGATTCGTCGTCTTTGGTGATGTAGCTCACGTGCCGTCACGGTCGCAGGGGAGGGGAAGGAGTAAAGGATTGTTTGTTTCGGGCTGCTGTCGCCCGTTGCGCTTTGTCAGCCGTAGCAGCTTTAATTCCCGCCCCCCTCCGGAGAAGGGACTTCACGGCAGATTCGTGTGATGATGGAGAGTGTGATAACATTTTGAAATATCGTGTGACGTACCAGCGGTGGCAAATGCAGAATCTTTCGGGTATCCAGATAACGAAAAGTTTAAAAACGATGGTCACGTGGCGTGCCGTAAGGTTCGTCGCAGAGAGCTAGAAAAACTAAAAATATTTTGCTGAAACAGCTTTTGAATCTCTAGTGCATTAACCTTAAAATGTTTAGTTGAAAGTTAGAACGAAATATGGAAATAAAAAATTGTACATATTTTAGTTTTTGAAGTTAAGTGACATATATTTCTGGTTCTCAGTAGAAAAATAGCATGTAATCAAAAATTGTACATATTTTAGTTTTCGAAAGTTAGTGACATGCATTTCTGGTTCTCAGTAGAAAAGTAACATGCTATCAAAAATTGTACATATTTTAGTTTTGGGAAATAAGTGACATATATTTCTGGTTGTCAGTAGAAAAGTAGCATGTAATCAAAAATTGTACATATTTTAGTTTTGGGAAATAAGTGACATATATTTCTGGTTGTCAGTAGAAAAGTAGCATGTAATCAAAAATTGTACATATTTTAGTTTTGGGAAATAAGTGACATATATTTCTGGTTGTCAGTAGAAAAGTAGCATGTAATCAAAAATTGTACATATTTTAGTTTTGGGAAATAAGTGACATATATTTCTGGTTGTCAGTAGAAAAGTAGCATGTAATCAAAAATTGTACATATTTTAGTTTTGGGAAATAAGTGACATATATTTCTGGTTGTCAGTAGAAAAGTAGCATGTAATCAAAAATTGTACATATTTTAGTTTTGGGAAATAAGTGACATATATTTCTGGTTGTCAGTAGAAAAGTAGCATGTAATCAAAAATTGTACATATTTTAGTTTTGGGAAATAAGTGACATATATTTCTGGTTGTCAGTAGAAAAGTAGCATGTAATCAAAAATTGTACATATTTTAGTTTTCGAAAGTTAGTGACATGCATTTCTGGTTCTCAGTAGAAAAGTAACATGCTATCAAAAATTGTACATATTTTAGTTTTGGGAAATAAGTGACATATATTTCTGGTTGTCAGTAGAAAAGTAGCATGTAATCAAAAATTGTACATATTTTAGTTTTGGGAAATAAGTGACATATATTTCTGGTTGTCAGTAGAAAAGTAGCATGTAATCAAAAATTGTACATATTTTAGTTTTGGGAAATAAGTGACATATATTTCTGGTTGTCAGTAGAAAAGTAGCATGTAATCAAAAATTGTACATATTTTAGTTTTGGGAAATAAGTGACATATATTTCTGGTTGTCAGTAGAAAAGTAGCATGTAATCAAAAATTGTACATATTTTAGTTTTGGGAAATAAGTGACATATATTTCTGGTTGTCAGTAGAAAAGTAGCATGTAATCAAAAATTGTACATATTTTAGTTTTGGGAAATAAGTGACATATATTTCTGGTTGTCAGTAGAAAAGTAGCATGTAATCAAAAATTGTACATATTTTAGTTTTCGAAAGTTAGTGACATGCATTTCTGGTTCTCAGTAGAAAAGTAACATGCTATCAAAAATTGTACATATTTTAGTTTTGGGAAATAAGTGACATATATTTCTGGTTGTCAGTAGAAAAGTAGCATGTAATCAAAAATTGTACATATTTTAGTTTTGGGAAATAAGTGACATATATTTCTGGTTGTCAGTAGAAAAGTAGCATGTAATCAAAAATTGTACATATTTTAGTTTTGGGAAATAAGTGACATATATTTCTGGTTGTCAGTAGAAAAGTAGCATGTAATCAAAAATTGTACATATTTTAGTTTTGGGAAATAAGTGACATATATTTCTGGTTGTCAGTAGAAAAGTAGCATGTAATCAAAAATTGTACATATTTTAGTTTTGGGAAATAAGTGACATATATTTCTGGTTGTCAGTAGAAAAGTAGCATGTAATCAAAAATTGTACATATTTTAGTTTTGGGAAATAAGTGACATATATTTCTGCTTTTCAGTAGAAAAGTAGCGTGTAATCAAAAATTGTATATAAAAATACGAAATGTACATACAAAATTAAAAGTTATACATATTTTACTTTTGGAAAATAAACGGCATGTATTTCTGGTTCTAAGTAGAAACCTAGCATGTAATCAAAAATTGTACATATAAATATAAAATGCATAAAAAATTAAAAATTGTATATGTTTTAGTTTTGAGAAATAAGTGATATATATTTCTGGTTGTCAGTAGAAAAGTAGCATGTAATCAAAAATTGTACATATAAATACAAAATGTACATACAAAGTAAAAAATTGTGGGTATTTTAGTTTTGGAAAATAAGTGACATGTATTTCTGATTCTTAATAGAAAAGTAGCATGTAATAAAAAAATGTACATATTTTAGTTTTGGGAAATAAGTGACATATATTTCTGGTTGTCAGTAGAAAAGTAGCATGTAATCAAAAATTGTACATATTTTAGTTTTGGGAAATAAGTGACATATATTTCTGGTTTTCAGTAGAAAAGTAGCGTGTAATCAAAAATTGTATATAAAAATACGAAATGTACATACAAAATTAAAAGTTATACATATTTTACTTTTGGAAAATAAACGGCATGTATTTCTGGTTCTAAGTAGAAACCTAGCATGTAATCAAAAATTGTACATATAAATATAAAATGCATAAAAAATTAAAAATTGTATATGTTTTAGTTTTGAGAAATAAGTGATATATATTTCTGGTTGTCAGTAGAAAAGTAGCATGTAATCAAAAATTGTACATATAAATACAAAATGTACATACAAAGTAAAAAATTGTGGGTATTTTAGTTTTGGAAAATAAGTGACATGTATTTCTGATTCTTAATAGAAAAGTATCATGTAATAAAAAATTGTACATATTTTAGTTTTGGGAAATAAGTGACATATATTTCTGGTTGTCAGTAGAAAAGTAGCATGTAATCAAAAATTGTACATATTTTAGTTTTGGGAAATAAGTGACATATATTTCTGCTTTTCAGTAGAAAAGTAGCGTGTAATCAAAAATTGTATATAAAAATACGAAATGTACATACAAAATTAAAAGTTATACATATTTTACTTTTGGAAAATAAACGGCATGTATTTCTGGTTCTAAGTAGAAACCTAGCATGTAATCAAAAATTGTACATATAAATATAAAATGCATAAAAAATTAAAAATTGTATATATTTTAGTTTTGAGAAATAAGTGATATATATTTCTGGTTGTCAGTAGAAAAGTAGCATGTAATCAAAAATTGTACATATAAATACAAAATGTACATACAAAGTAAAAAATTGTGGGTATTTTAGTTTTGGAAAATAAGTGACATGTATTTCTGATTCTTAATAGAAAAGTATCATGTAATAAAAAATTGTACATATTTTAGTTTTGGGAAATAAGTGACATATATTTCTGGTTGTCAGTAGAAAAGTAGCATGTAATCAAAAATTGTACATATTTTAGTTTTGGGAAATAAGTGACATATATTTCTGCTTTTCAGTAGAAAAGTAGCGTGTAATCAAAAATTGTATATAAAAATACGAAATGTACATACAAAATTAAAAGTTATACATATTTTACTTTTGGAAAATAAACGGCATGTATTTCTGGTTCTAAGTAGAAACCTAGCATGTAATCAAAAATTGTACATATAAATATAAAATGCATAAAAAATTAAAAATTGTATATGTTTTAGTTTTGAGAAATAAGTGATATATATTTCTGGTTGTCAGTAGAAAAGTAGCATGTAATCAAAAATTGTACATATAAATACAAAATGTACATACAAAGTAAAAAATTGTGGGTATTTTAGTTTTGGAAAATAAGTGACATGTATTTCTGATTCTTAATAGAAAAGTAGCATGTAATAAAAAAATGTACATATTTTAGTTTTGGGAAATAAGTGACATATATTTCTGGTTGTCAGTAGAAAAGTAGCATGTAATCAAAAATTGTACATATTTTAGTTTTGGGAAATAAGTGACATATATTTCTGCTTTTCAGTAGAAAAGTAGCGTGTAATCAAAAATTGTATATAAAAATACGAAATGTACATACAAAATTAAAAGTTATACATATTTTACTTTTGGAAAATAAACGGCATGTATTTCTGGTTCTAAGTAGAAACCTAGCATGTAATCAAAAATTGTACATATAAATATAAAATGCATAAAAAATTAAAAATTGTATATGTTTTAGTTTTGAGAAATAAGTGATATATATTTCTGGTTGTCAGTAGAAAAGTAGCATGTAATCAAAAATTGTACATATAAATACAAAATGTACATACAAAGTAAAAAATTGTGGGTATTTTAGTTTTGGAAAATAAGTGACATGTATTTCTGATTCTTAATAGAAAAGTATCATGTAATAAAAAATTGTACATATTTTAGTTTTGGGAAATAAGTGACATATATTTCTGGTTGTCAGTAGAAAAGTAGCATGTAATCAAAAATTGTACATATTTTAGTTTTGGGAAATAAGTGACATATATTTCTGCTTTTCAGTAGAAAAGTAGCGTGTAATCAAAAATTGTATATAAAAATACGAAATGTACATACAAAATTAAAAGTTATACATATTTTACTTTTGGAAAATAAACGGCATGTATTTCTGGTTCTAAGTAGAAACCTAGCATGTAATCAAAAATTGTACATATAAATATAAAATGCATAAAAAATTAAAAATTGTATATATTTTAGTTTTGAGAAATTATATATATATTTCTGGTTGTCAGTAGAAAAGTAGCATGTAATCAAAAATTGTACATATAAATACAAAATGTACATACAAAGTAAAAAATTGTGGGTATTTTAGTTTTGGAAAATAAGTGACATGTATTTCTGATTCTTAATAGAAAAGTATCATGTAATAAAAAATTGTACATATTTTAGTTTTGGGAAATAAGTGACATATATTTCTGGTTGTCAGTAGAAAAGTAGCATGTAATCAAAAATTGTACATATTTTAGTTTTGGGAAATAAGTGACATATATTTCTGCTTTTCAGTAGAAAAGTAGCGTGTAATCAAAAATTGTATATAAAAATACGAAATGTACATACAAAATTAAAAGTTATACATATTTTACTTTTGGAAAATAAACGGCATGTATTTCTGGTTCTAAGTAGAAACCTAGCATGTAATCAAAAATTGTACATATAAATATAAAATGCATAAAAAATTAAAAATTGTATATATTTTAGTTTTGAGAAATAAGTGATATATATTTCTGGTTGTCAGTAGAAAAGTAGCATGTAATCAAAAATTGTACATATAAATACAAAATGTACATACAAAGTAAAAAATTGTGGGTATTTTAGTTTTGGAAAATAAGTGACATGTATTTCTGATTCTTAATAGAAAAGTATCATGTAATAAAAAATTGTACATATTTTAGTTTCGGGAAATAAGTGACATATGTTTCTGGTTGTCAGTAGAAAAGTAGCATGTAATCAAAAATTGTACATATTTTAGTTTTGGGAAATAAGTGACATATATTTCTGCTTTTCAGTAGAAAAGTAGCGTGTAATCAAAAATTGTATATAAAAATACGAAATGTACATACAAAATTAAAAGTTATACATATTTTACTTTTGGAAAATAAACGGCATGTATTTCTGGTTCTAAGTAGAAACCTAGCATGTAATCAAAAATTGTACATATAAATATAAAATGCATAAAAAATTAAAAATTGTATATATTTTAGTTTTGAGAAATAAGTGATATATATTTCTGGTTGTCAGTAGAAAAGTAGCATGTAATCAAAAATTGTACATATAAATACAAAATGTACATACAAAGTAAAAAATTGTGGGTATTTTAGTTTTGGAAAATAAGTGACATGTATTTCTGATTCTTAATAGAAAAGTATCATGTAATAAAAAATTGTACATATTTTAGTTTTGGGAAATAAGTGACATATATTTCTGGTTGTCAGTAGAAAAGTAGCATGTAATCAAAAATTGTACATATTTTAGTTTTGGGAAATAAGTGACATATATTTCTGCTTTTCAGTAGAAAAGTAGCGTGTAATCAAAAATTGTATATAAAAATACGAAATGTACATACAAAATTAAAAGTTATACATATTTTACTTTTGGAAAATAAACGGCATGTATTTCTGGTTCTAAGTAGAAACCTAGCATGTAATCAAAAATTGTACATATAAATATAAAATGCATAAAAAATTAAAAATTGTATATATTTTAGTTTTGAGAAATTATATATATATTTCTGGTTGTCAGTAGAAAAGTAGCATGTAATCAAAAATTGTACATATAAATACAAAATGTACATACAAAGTAAAAAATTGTGGGTATTTTAGTTTTGGAAAATAAGTGACATGTATTTCTGATTCTTAATAGAAAAGTATCATGTAATAAAAAATTGTACATATTTTAGTTTTGGGAAATAAGTGACATATATTTCTGGTTGTCAGTAGAAAAGTAGCATGTAATCAAAAATTGTACATATTTTAGTTTTGGGAAATAAGTGACATATATTTCTGCTTTTCAGTAGAAAAGTAGCGTGTAATCAAAAATTGTATATAAAAATACGAAATGTACATACAAAATTAAAAGTTATACATATTTTACTTTTGGAAAATAAACGGCATGTATTTCTGGTTCTAAGTAGAAACCTAGCATGTAATCAAAAATTGTACATATAAATATAAAATGCATAAAAAATTAAAAATTGTATATATTTTAGTTTTGAGAAATAAGTGATATATATTTCTGGTTGTCAGTAGAAAAGTAGCATGTAATCAAAAATTGTACATATAAATACAAAATGTACATACAAAGTAAAAAATTGTGGGTATTTTAGTTTTGGAAAATAAGTGACATGTATTTCTGATTCTTAATAGAAAAGTATCATGTAATAAAAAATTGTACATATTTTAGTTTCGGGAAATAAGTGACATATGTTTCTGGTTGTCAGTAGAAAAGTAGCATGTAATCAAAAATTGTACATATTTTAGTTTTGGGAAATAAGTGACATATATTTCTGCTTTTCAGTAGAAAAGTAGCGTGTAATCAAAAATTGTATATAAAAATACGAAATGTACATACAAAATTAAAAGTTATACATATTTTACTTTTGGAAAATAAACGGCATGTATTTCTGGTTCTAAGTAGAAACCTAGCATGTAATCAAAAATTGTACATATAAATATAAAATGCATAAAAAATTAAAAATTGTATATATTTTAGTTTTGAGAAATAAGTGATATATATTTCTGGTTGTCAGTAGAAAAGTAGCATGTAATCAAAAATTGTACATATAAATACAAAATGTACATACAAAGTAAAAAATTGTGGGTATTTTAGTTTTGGAAAATAAGTGACATGTATTTCTGATTCTTAATAGAAAAGTATCATGTAATAAAAAATTGTACATATTTTAGTTTCGGGAAATAAGTGACATATGTTTCTGGTTGTCAGTAGAAAAGTAGCATGTAATCAAAAATTGTATATAAAAATACGAAATGTACATACAAAATTAAAAGTTATACATATTTTACTTTTGGAAAATAAACGGCATGTATTTCTGGTTCTGAGTAGAAACCTAGCATGTAATCAAAAATTGTACATATAAATATAAAATGCATAAAAAATTAAAAATTGTACATATTTTAGTTTTGGGAACTAAGTGACATATATTTCTGGTTGTCAGTAGAAAAGTAGCATGTAATCAAAAATTGTACATATTTTAGTTTCGGGAAATAAGTGACATATGTTTCTGGTTGTCAGTAGAAAAGTAGCATGTAATCAAAAATTGTACATATTTTAGTTTTCGAAAATTAGTCACATGTATTGGTTCTCTGTAGAAAAGTAACTTGTAATCAAAAATTTTACAAATTTTAGTTTTGGGAAATAAGTGACATATAGTTCTGGTTCTTAATAGAAAAGTAGCATTTAATCATGACATTTTGTGGATAGATGTTATCACAAAATGTCATGATTTTGTGGATGGCTTTGTCTGTATATGTATATACATCCACATAATGCCATGTATATACGTATACAGATAGGGCTCATGTATCCTAACTGCAATACCATCTTAGCTGAATACGATTCCATTGAATAAAAACTGAATATTGTGTCATTAATAAGGGGAATTTTTTAATTTTTGCAACGGAGTTTAACGTAGTTAGTTCTAAGCTATTCAATATTCTTATTTTCTCGCATGAAAAATCTACATGTTGTTGTAAAAGAAAGCAGTTTTTCCCATGCTTTCCGATGAGATTTCGGTAAAACTTGGATTAGTTCGTAAGAATATATATATATTTTCCCTCGTAATTCCTTTCTCTTAAAACCCTTCATCCAAATGTTGCCGTTTTTAAGATTCCTCCTACCCTTAGAAATAAATTTTCCTATCATTTCGATAAAATTTGATTTAGAGAAAATTGTAATATCCCCCCCTCGCTTTTAACGCGGGCAATTCCCTAAAATAATCATTAGAAAAAGGGAAATTATATAATGAATTTAATTTTTAAATTATATAATGAGAAAGGGTATTTTATATTGAATTTTTTAGTTAGTGCAATTTCACGAGGACCAGATAGTAATTAATAGCAGTATAGATGAAGAACTGCGTTTATTATTTTTAAATTGTTTAGTTTATTAATCAATAACAGACAAATTAAATTTGAAAAAAATTAAATATGCTTTAAAATTAAAAAATAATTAAATTAAAAATGCAACACACTGGCGCGTGGAAGATAAAAGTATTTTATTTCGGGTAGTGGCGACATATTTCTTTTGAATTATTGAGTTTCATAATAAATATTTTATTAAATTCGGTCTAAAAAAATAAAGGGGGTATCTGAAAGGGTTTAAGATTTTAACTGTCACTTAAAAAGGCTATTTTTAAAGTTTAACATGGTTTATCAATAGAAATGGCTCAGGTGAAATTTCGAAACATTTTATAATATACTAGATGACTGTGCATTAAACCAGGGATAGTCAACCTGGTCATTAACGCCCTCTAGCGGCCGATTTAAGCTTTAATGGTAGGCGGTAGAGGAAATTGTTTATTTCGTTGATGAAAGTCCATTCTCTCGCTTGCAGCTCTCTTCTGTTTCCATAGGTTTAGGGTTTGTTATCTTAATGTTGTTGTTCTGTGACTATAATGCGCATCGTGGGATTATCCCATCTTCACAAAATTCGTAATAATAATATTGTTAAGAATTGCATCAATTGCTTTTAAATAGCGTAATTTGTTAATCAATAACAGATATATTACATTTGAAAGATAAACATCTTACATTTTGCCGAATGGCAACAGAAAACTAGGAAAAACGAAACAGGTTATTTACAGCGGACAACATTTAAAGTGAATCAACGTGAAATCATGTTTTCGCAAGCTAATACTCCTTTTGGGGAGTAAAAAATTCAAAATTTAAAATTTAGGTTTCTGGGGGGGGGGTGTCGCATATTCCAGTGCAGGACTTTATGTGTTCAAACTATGGTAGTTGGAGGTACTGTAAATTTACTATTAAACGAATAACAAATAAACTGACGGCAGTATTTGATTGACGATAATAGGTCGTGATAAGTGATAACAATAAAGATAATAAAGGCTTGGTAAGAATCAAGATTAGTATATGTAGTATCACCGCCTCCTATAACGAGAAAGTGTTTAAAGAAAATGTAGGTTTAACAGGGAGGTTTTTGAAAGATGATTAACGAACGTGTAATGGGAAGTACAGACATTGCTTTTTGAGATTCAGCGCCCTTCAAAAGTGACGTCAAATTCTTTGTCTAAAACCGCGAAATATGATAAAGAAACAACCTTGTGGTTTACTTTAGCTTAGTAACCTTCATTTCCGTATCAATGGCCGTTTCCGCCAGAAGTGTTGCAATAATAGTGGAAACCGGTCCTGGAGAGCTTTGTGTGTTAAGAGTTTCATAATAATAATGTGTGAATTATTGACCCGAAGGATTTACGTTTCTATTAAAGTCTTTAATTCGTCTGCAAGCGTATGTCTATGAGTTTAAAAGTCTAAAAGCATTATAAGATCCAACTATCAATAATAAGACAATTTTGCCAAGTAAATTAATACATGAACAACATAAAAACAAAAACGTAAGAAATGAAAACATTGATGTGAAAGAAAAAATTGAATCTAAGATGCTGAAACATCGAAGAAACAAGAAAGTAAACAAGGGAAGTAATGGCGTAAAAAATTAAACAGTTCTGCAAAAAATTTTGTGATCTTCCCTGTCTGGAGCATAAGAGAACTAATAACATAAGAGAACTTACCAAGGGAAAAGTGTTTTGAAACTCCGTACCTGGTAAATTATGAAGAGAGCCCAGACAAATTTCGTCCCGAAATTCAATGAGACTCGTAAACGCAAACTTAATTCATTTGTCAAATAATAAGAAGAAAAAGAAATATCCTTAATTTGTCTCTTTTCCCTATTTGTTTTCCCTATTTGTATTTTAACTATAGAACCATCCTCCTCAGCTGCCTAAGTACGAATGAAAGGGATAAGAATCACTGCAAGATTATCACTGCAAAATTTACAAATATTACGCCGATTCTTGTTGTTTGACTTCTCTAAAATTATTATTTCGCGTGCTATTTTAACCTAAAGCAGAGTTTTTTAAATTGTGGACCGCGACCCCCATTGGGGGTCGCAAAAAACTTTAGTAGTTTTGATATTTCTTTAACTTATTGTAATAATTTTACAATTAAAACATATTTTTACACAATGTATCTGAAAATAGCTAAAGATAAGACAGTACAGACAATGAAAAAACGAAAACGTTTTGCCGCATTCTTTTTATAATATAAACGTTCATTTTCCTTGCTTTGCACGTGAGGCTGTCGTTTCGTCTGTTACTTATTTAAAATTTTCACATTGTTCTATGTCTTAAAATTAGAAATTAAAGTCAATCATCTAAAACTGTAATGGTATATTACAGCACAAGTGAAAAAAAAGACAGTTTTCCTCTGTCGGATTTGCGCAACGCTTATGGGGTTCCACAAAATTTTCGCAAATATTATGAGGTCCTGGGGTCGCGAAAAAACTCTCAGTGATAAAAAGGGGCGCGACTGAAAAAAGTTTAAGAAACCTTGACCTAAGCATAGGTCTCTTTGGATATTAATTAATGATTCTATAACAGGGGTCTTCAGAATTTTGTTACCTCACAGAACTCTTAGAAATAAGTTTTTTTTTTTTTTTTTTTTTTTTTTTTTTTCTCGGGAAACCCCTATCTTACCTTTAGAAAAATGTATTTAAAATAATATTATTGCGTGCGTATGGTTTCGTAGTAGATTGTCTGCACATAGAACAGATAATAACTTGATAAAATATTATTTTTACTAATAGAAACACTTTACAGTTCTGGAACTTTGCGGGAAAGAACTCCTACAGCTCTTCTGACTATTACAGAGCACAATCACTAGTTACACTTCAGACTGCTAAGGGAGTTAAACACAACGCAGTGCAAAGAGCATCTAAAAGGCGAAGCGCTCACGGATTGAACGTGTAGTTCAGAGCTGAATTCAGAGTACTGAGAAACTACTGCCCTGAAACTACTCAGAAATTGATCTTGTTCGCGGTCTTATATACTTTTCTTCCGGCCGCTGAGAGATTTCTAGTATCTTTCACATCTCGTAATTACTGGAAGGCATGTGAGATCCGGGTACGGTTACAGCTACCTGTAGCATCAATTACGGTTATTCGTGTACGATAGCCATTACAGTTATGCAGGGACCGGAGCAGAATGTCACCAAATGGCGGCCAATTTTAGCGAATTCGAGCTATTTCTCGCCAGCTTGGCGATATCTTGCTAATTTAGCGAGATAGGCATTTACTCAGTGGTAAATAGACTTGTCTGTGTTCTTAGTAGAGTAGGATTTCTCTTGATTATAAAACTGCTATCGTAATAGGCATACATTTGATTATACAGTACAAAATCCGAAATTTGGACTTCGTACAGTATTACCAAAATAATATCCGGAATGATCTAAAATTCGGACTTCCAGAAATCAGCAACCATTTTTTTTGGGGGGGGGGATGCTTTACGCATGCGCATTTGATACTTTTTCATGATAAAACATGTGACGAGGGCAGCGATGTCTAAAAATTTTATTAAAAATATTAGCGATAAAATAAGTAAGAGCATGGTAATCTTTTATGTTGACATTATGCTTGGCGATGATTACAGACTTCAGCTAACTGCGGTGCGAAGTGTTGAGTGTGTTGACAAGGAAAAATTTAACAGAAATTTCTTTCCATATGAAAAAGAAATATGAAACGATATTTATAGACCAAAAGATTACATTTTGTGCTGTTTGAATTAATAAAAACTGATTGATTGTTTAGATAAGCCTTAAGTATACATTAAAATTTATTTAATCGGGATTCAGATAGGCCTTAGGCACATGCGGAAAATAGACGTAAGTATAATAAATTATTGCCGGCCAAGTGGTTTGGTGGTTAGGGGCGCCGACTGCGATACCAAAGAGACCGGGTTCGAATCCCGGGGAGGGCATGGGTGTATTTGTCCGTCCCTTCATAAGTGATAAGTGACGGAGGACGTGGGCACTGTCCCTTTACCTTAATGGTTAATCAGTACAGCACCACGTCCGCCATTATCCATAGCCGCCAATGGTGTTCGCTGCCGTCCAACTGCCCGGGTCGCGTAATGGCAGACCGCACATTGAGTTGAACAATGTTAAGCAAATTTCGCTTACTGCGCATGCTTGATGGTGTACCTTTGGCGCGGGAAGAAATATTGGCGACTAAGCAACCCTACGCTAGCTTATTCGTGATCACCATGGCTGTCGAGTATGTTCGAATGATGTTTACAACTGTAATGTTGTGGAACTTTGCTTATTAGTTATTTTAACTTCTATACCGATTGCATTTGCTTATTTTTCTAATATATATTTCATTGTAATTTGTCAATAACATTGCATTTAATATTTGTTAACATATGTTCGTAATAATTCGTTATTTAAATGTAATTTGTTTACATGTTATAATTCAGTAATTGTAAACTGGAGTATCTCGCTTAGTTTGTTAGCGTATATTCGCGCTTTTATTTTCTCATTTCAAAGAATTTAATAACTAGCATTAAGGAATTGTAAAATTTCTTCAGTGTTATTTGCAAGCACTTGTTATATTCCTCAGTGTTTCTTTATGTATGTACGAATGGAACGTATGGTAAATCCCGAATTGTTTTTATTGCTTAAAAGTATAATGAATAAATTTTCAACTAATATATCATAAATTTCAGTCTTTTTCTGAACGAAAATTTGTACAGTTCCAAAGGAATGTGCAGAATTTTATAGGTATTATATTTTACATTTTGAATGCAAACACTGCTTCACATTACTTCGCAATAATTACAGCTTTCTAGTTGTTTGAGCAGTACAGCAAAAAATAGTATTTTAACACAGTAATTAATTTACATTTACATTATACTCTACGAAGATTTAAACGCCAGATTTGTTTACAATCAGATGGCGGTACATCTACCATATACCGTATTTATCTTCTTTTCAAATCGCGCCGACATAGTAATTACGCCAAATTGTTTTCTGGGCATGCGCAGTACGCGACATTCGTTTAACACTGTTCAACTCAATGTGCGGTCTGCCATTACGCGCCCGGGTCCCAATGTTTGTTGATATCTGAGAAAAATATAAGTACATGGCCATACAGGGGCTTTTGTATCATGCTACTGTTACAATACGTTACCTTACTAATGATTCAATTATAATACATTTAAAAATTAATTCTGCAGCAGTGCACTATATATTACGATACTGAATTATACAATTCATACATTACCAATTATACAATTTCAATACATTACAATATTATCCATCCCTTCAAAGGAGGCAAAGGTGGCCCACCTATTAGGTACCTCCATAATAAAGTGACCACCACTTCTGGCCTTAGGAGTGGTGAAGCAAAAGTCGGCTGAGGGCCCGCCATTAATAAAATTATAATAATAATAAACTGAAAAAGAAAAGGGACGTTTTCTATGTTACCTTTATTTATTATCATGTTTTTCGTACTTAAACCATAAAATTCAGTTCAACAGCAATATCGTAAAATAATTTTAAAATGAGCATGTCTTTAGAATTTCCGATACACAGTCTCTGGCGCTGGAGATTTTATTTTTTCTTCCGTACAGTGTTGCCATTGCTCGATTTGAAATCGTTGAGTTTCTTACTCAAAAACTCATAAATGTTTAACAGAATAGGAAATCGATAATAAAAAATATTCCAAATTCGGGCTTTTAGGTGGGTGGAAGACTACGTAATTCAAATTTTAGGGCTTTGGTACCATTGTTTTTCACAGTGCGAGAAACACACATACATGCACATTCTTCCTTATTTCATTTCTTTAAATATAATACAGGGCAATAATATTTGGTGGCAACAATTTTTAAAGTGATACTGCTCTTTCAGTGATTCATCGCAAAATGCCTTTTAGACTAATAGTCCTTCTGTGCTAAAGCCCTTTGGGCTTAAAAAAAAAAAAAAAAAAAAAAAAAAAAAAGTTTTGAGTTTATTATTTTTTTGTAAACTTCGATTTTTTATGTCACGTATGGGTTATTTTTTCATAAATCGTTATTTCATATTTTTAATTTTATAATTTCTTTATGTCGTCTTACTAGACTTAAATTAATGGTGTAATATTCGGAAAAAATTCCTAATCTGGAATCGCCGAAATCCTGCCGAGTCTGGATCTCGGACTTGGAGATTTATATCGATTGATATAATGGCGCAAAATATTCATTTATGAAACTTAATCTAAAGTTCCCAATAGTTTTCATCATAATATTTTCCTCCAGTGGTTTTATAATAACTTCTTGTACATTTTTTTGTGGACGTAACTTCATATCTTGTTTAAAGTTCTTAACAGTATTTCCTTTTCGTTTATTCTTATTGAAAAGTATTTAATGAAAGATCGTCTGCTGAAAGTTAATGCCCGCTCTCTTTCTGGAAATTAAAGAGAAATAATGTTTAATTTAAAAGTATTTGCTGAAACGTATAACCAGATAGTGAAGTTAAAGTTCCTCATAACAGTTATTGCAAGAAAAATATTATTCTCTCTTTTCCCAGGAATTTTTATTTGTTGTTGATACGTAATATGAATTTTCCAAATATAAAAGCATTATGTTATTTCCTTAATCCATATTTTAAGAATTCTCTCGGAATATAGTCTAGGCTACTGCATCAAAAGCAATCAAAGAGGTGGGTTGTTATTTTCTATATAATATGTATAAGAAGGACAACATTTCGAAAAATCATATTCTCTATTTATCTGGAAGTAGCTTGGAAAGAAACTCCGGAATCATTCAAAGTGAATGCTTAGAAAATTGGGTAGCTTAGCGCAATACATAGTAGCGGCTCTGGGATTGCGTGTACTAGCTTAGCATAATACATAGTAGCTGCTCTGGGATTGCGTGTACTAGCTTAGCATAATACATAATAGCGGCTCTGGGATTGTGTGGACTAGCTTAGCATAATACATAGTAGCGACCCTAGGATTGCGTATACTAGCTTAGCATAATACATAATAGCGGCTATGAAATTGCGTGTACTAGCTTAGCATAATACATAGTAGCTGCTGTGGGATTGCGTATACTAGCTTAGCATAATTGCATTCTGGGATTGCGTGTACTAGCTTAGCATAATACATAGTAGCGGCTCTGAGATTGCGTATACTAGCTTAGCATAATGCATAGTAGCGGCTGTGGGGCACCATAACACGAACTCGGTTTCTTTGGCCAGAGGGGCAGCCAGTGCTGTTCTGGACGGTCGTGGCTTCGGCCATCCGAGTGGGCTAGCGTAACGGCCGGAACTGTGGATTTTCAATAGGCTTCCCCACCCTTCGTGGTCCTTCGTGGTCTCGAAGCGTTATGTTGTTTGCGCGCCTGGGAGTGGTGAACTTGGGTTGCCGATTCAGCGAGGGTTTTTCAAGAGAGTTTAAATTTTTAAAAACTCCGTCGCAATGTAGTGTGCTCCCATGGCAAACGGTTTATGAGTATGCAACGAACACGCCCTCTCGAAGCCCTTTTTGACGATTTTCCCGACCTCATGCCTTAATACGGAGGTCTGAGGTTCGTCTGTGTAATGCCAAAATCAGTGATGGCGGAACTCGTATTTTCTTACAGACTTTACTATCACAATAACTATATCTTGTTCAGGGTATGAGCTCTAATTCTTTGGTATAATAGCTAAATTTCGCTAACAATTTTACCGCCAATCTTCTGGAATCAAACCAGGTAAGTGGACATCTCGAAAGCCGAAGATAGTAGTATCCTAGAAAGACGCATTGCATAGACAGATTTTTAACTGTAATTCATTCCGCAAAGAAGTTGGCATCAGTCTTTGTTTTGTTCCGAATTTGAACTCAAACCATCGGCAAAATAGCCAGACTTTGCCAACAATTATACCAGCAGTCCTTTACGAATCAAATAAAATAAATATACACAACCAAACACAGTACACATTTCCAGCAGCATTTGAGAGAGACTACATACATAGACGGATTTTAAATGTCAACTTCATAAAGACTATGCGTCACAAACATCCATACCTTGGTGGCGTTTGAATCTAACTCACTGATGTGTACAGAATACCAAAGACAAGCCCAGCAGCATCCAAGAAAGCCATAGATTGCATTCACGGGTTTTAAACTGTGGTCCATTTCTCAGAGTCGTTACAATACCAAGCATTCTGTGTTCTTTTTCGAGATTTGAATCCGAAACCATAGCTGCGGTAACCGGAGGTGGCTATCAACTGTATCACCTGTGCTGAGGAAAATTGAACCAGACAAACGTTATGGCTGGAGAACTAAAGATATATCCAAGGAAGCATCCAAGGAAGGCACAGACTGCACAGACCAGGGGTTCTCAACAAGGGGGAATTTCCTCTTGGGGAATATCACAGATTAACGGGAGAAGTAGGTTGTTATATTCATGAACTACAACTAAATATTTAACAGGTAAATAAAAGACATATAGCGTTCCCTGAAACTATGAAGTTCCCTCCTTGGAAAAAGAACTATGAAAAAATGAGAATGGACTATCAAATTCTCCAGGGGGGGATTTCATAGTTTCAGAAGGGAATGCTGTCAGTCTCTTTTTTGTACCTGTTAAAAATTTATTTGTAAGTTAATGAATATAAAAATCGTAACCATTCCAGTTGTTGCTGTTGCTGTTGACTAATGCTCATTTGTCTGACCTATAGTCAGCCCCAGCCCACGAAACTGCTCGTGGCAAGGAGAGCAAAATATGCCTATCGTCGGCAACAACCTTGAGCAACTTACAGGTGACAGTACGACTTACCTCAGGTCTTCCCCCATGGAGGTAGGAAGTAAGATGGAGTTGCCCTAAACAAGTTTCTCCCGTACCCTGCTCTGAAGCACAGGCGATGCTACGTAATAACTTGTAACTGAGTTATTATAAAATGTAAGGGGAATAATTCTTTTAATTATACTTATCAGATTTTTTTTACCCTTCATTTCAACAATACATATTCCAAAACTTTTTATTACTTTCTTAAGTGCGCATCTCATAGCATTTGCTTTACAATACCTTTTAACAGATTGCTTTCCAATACGAACATTTCTTGCTTAAATAGTTTTATAACGTATTTGTCAACAGGATTTCAATTTATGTTTACAATTCAATATTAAGGTTATTATATATTTAGATAACATTTATAATCATTATAAATAAGATACATTTAATAATTAGATTTCTTCACAGTACTTTCACAGTTGTTTATAAGTGAATAAATTCTTCATTTCAAATACATTTATAAATAATTTAATGAAGATTTATGTATTTTGTCAAAGGCAGATACATGCTTTTTGGAATAATATGCAACAATAATATATGGATGTGAACAAAATTTGTTTTATTTAAAACATTTTGGCGTTTGGAAAATAAAATAAAAGTAGCGAATACTCTATCAAGGGTATCGAAAGACGTATACAATTTTAAATGTACCGTAAGGTATTTTTCATTCTTTAAGCATAACATTTTTCTTAAAATCTATATTTTTGTAGTTCAACAGCTTAGAATTTTATAAAACAAATTCATAATCAAAATCGCGCTGTTCTTAGTTATCGAAAAATAACCAAGATGTGATTTTTGCGTAAATGTCACTAAACTATACAAATTGCTATTATCCATCACACTATGAATGTTTCTTTCATGCGAAAGTGTCCCTTTTTCTATTTGTATGGAACTGTCGTGTGTCGAAATACTATCAAAACCGTGTCAAGCGAGCTTCTGAATGTAAACAAAGAACAAACACCCCATCTGGTGACCCAAGCTTCAAAGTAGTGCTTCACTTCTAGTGCCGACTGGCCCCTCCTTCCTTTCCTACCTCCATGTCCTCCCCCAATTTTGATGGAGAGAACCCCGAGGAAGACGGATCGGATGGTCTCCCACCCCTCTTCCTCTACCACTACCTTCTCGAGAGAACTTTCGGCTTGCCGCATATTTAGAGTGCCCCCCATGCCGCACGGATACTATACATTTACAAATATCCATGCCATCTACGGGATTCGAACCCGGTCCTTTCGGCACGGCAGTCAGATACGCTAACCACTATACCGGTCAGGCGGCACCATTCAATTTTGGTGTTCATCAACATTTTTTCTGCTTTTTCTTGTTTAATTTATAAAATACATTAAAAGTAATCTGAAATTTAATAAATGTATGCATGTGTTTTTCGAGTTTTGGAAAGGGGGAAGGGAAAAGGGTCGCCTCTATCAAGTACTCTACCAGTATCAAGTGGTAAAAGGGTTGCATGGAGCAAAGAGATTGAGAACTACAGGCATAGACGGATTACAGGCATAGATTCTTCATCTATTCCTCAAAGACATTACAGTCCCAAATGTCTTATTCGAGATTTTAACCCAAATCCTATGGCATGATAATCAACCTCGTTAACAACTTATCTTTAATCATTTGAGGATCAGAGCAGTTTATTGTTATGTCTAAGAAGCCAATGACATGACATACTCCTCTAAATGCATTATTAATCACTGAAGGCTTTGGAGTTAATTGTTTAGGTATTGACGTTATTTTAATATAACAACAACAAAAAGGTTTGAAATAGTGTGGAAGTTACCTGGTTGTAAGTAAAGGAAACATGAACGTGGTTAGCAAAATGGCGCCGATTATTATTGGAGTTCTCAGATCTTGCTTGATTATTATTTTGCTAGTGAAACAAATTACGGAACGGAGGAGTCGATAAAAATAAATCACAGCTTCCATTTACGCGTGAAAACAAATTTTGTTCTTGTCAGCAACTTCTATGTGAGTAATGATGGTATAAATGGGGGAAGGAATATCACTGCCAGAAATTAACTAACGCTGATGATTAATCTCTTTGGAAAAGGATGTCTCAATTGTCCAAAAACAGACAAAAAAAGCTTCGCTGAGAAAACAGCCCCACAAAGAAAAACAGAAAAAAAGAAAGATCTTCTCTGAGAAAATACAAGTTAAGAATCTACAGTCCTTCTTTTTCATATCATGTTTGCAAGTTTGATCGCGGAAAAGAACTTTTCTCAGTGTGCGATGTCAGTGGAGAAATTGAACAGAAATAACAGAAATTGATGTAAAAATTGAACAGAAATAACAGAAACTGATGTAAAAATTGAACAGAAATAACATGGAAGAAAATCTTTGTTCACAAAAATAAGTTATGCAAAATAACAAAGTCCGAAAAGGCAATACAAACTTAATACTTTTATTTGAAATGACTTTCAGCCTAAAATTAACGAGTGTGTTATTTTTGAAATCTTCAGTTAAGAGTTCGATCACAGGAAATTTCTATCAATTGTTGTTTCTCTTCACAAGACTTTTGAATTTGATAGTTAAAAATACGTTGTTTCTTTGCGTACCGCCTATTTTCCTCTATAATAAAACAGTACGTTTTATTTTTTGGAATTTTTTAACAGTTCCAAGTTCTGTGTAAACATAAAAAGTATAAACGAATATCTGCGTTGCTGATATAAACATATTACCAGCAACGCAGGTAATATGTTTCAGGGGTTTAAAATAAAGTAATGAGACTTCTAGAATCGTAATTTCAAGCATTATTAAACAGTGTAATTATTATTAAACAGTGTAATTAAATTATTATTATTAAACAGTGTAATTAAACAGTGTAATTAAATTATTATTATTAAACAGTGTAATTAAACAGTGTAATTAAATTATTATTATTAAACAGTGTAATTAAATTATTATTATTAAACAGTGTAATTATTATTAAACAGTGTACTTAAATTATTATTATTAAACAGAGTAATTAAACAGTGTAATTATAGATCTCATGTTAGTTTGGCCTGCCTTGAAATGTTTCTTATTGGGTAAATTTGTGTTTCTGTTAGTGAGATTGGTTATCAGCAGAGAAGAATTTGTGTTAATGAATAGAGTATTTCTTGTTAAAGAAACTTGCTATTTTTTTTTTAATTTGAAAGCTTCGATTAAAATATTTTTTAAGAAAAAAAAATTATTTAAAATTTTAAATTAAAACATTTTAAAAAAAAAATTCGATCTGAAAACTAGATTACGATCTGGAATACTTTACCACTCAAATTTAGAAAAGTTAACTCATTTTTTTTAGTTCTACCTTAATAGTTTTTGTAATTACATATATTATTAAAAACATCGTTCATCAATTACAATAAAATAGCAAGTGTTTGTTCATAAAAATTCTTAGTTAGAAATTAAGAACATACCATAGAATAACTCTGGAAGTTTTTTTCGTGTGTGATTCTTAAAAAAAAACTGTAGTTGTGAAAGATTGGATGGAACGGTAATTAAATTATTATTATTAAACAGTGTAATTAAATTATTATTATTAAAATTAATGGAGAATAAGATGTTATAAATTTTAGTAAGAGAAATAGAAGTTTAGTTAACACTTGCTATAATTAAAATTTCACTTATAGTGTTAATTGTTGGAGGGGGCTGAAGTATTAATTGCTAAAAATAAAATCATCATATTGCATTAAATAATATAACGTTTCGGGAATGATATTTTGAATAAATTAGATTGACTAAAAGCAAAAGGGCTTTCCTTGCCAAAACGCATTCATTTGAGAATTGGCTATGCGCAAAGGCGAGTGGAAAATAAGTTTAAGATCTTACGTTTCATGAAGTGTCAACACAGCCAAAAGAGGTGTTTCTAGCGCCCTCCCAATTCTTTTCCGCTAGCAGGATTTTATTTTGCTAGGACAGGATTTTGTATGTAAAATGAAAACAGTGGATCTGTAATGTATATGTATGTAATTGGAAGAATGTGTTAATTCATTAATTTGCATCAGATTTTAGTACTGACAGACTTACTTTTGATGTATTGCCTGTTACGTCGTAATTTTGCCATCTTATATGTTAATACATAAAGAGGTGAGAAAAAAAAGGCTGAGTGAAGTCCGAGGATATTTCTTATTCGGGCAAAGTTGGGAATAAAATTGTCGGCGTGGACTTTAGAAAAGGCGGAAATGGGACATCATGAACAGTAAATTTTAATAACTGTGTTGACTGCATCATATTTCGTCATAAACTGTGGCAATTCAACGGAGGGAAATAAAACATTATACCCGTAGTCCGTCACGACCTTATTAACCCAGATTGTTACACCTTTGTAAAATTGACTCGCCCACTTAGCTTCGTTGTAGGGGTTTTTACCTGTTCGAGTTCTCAATGAGCATATGAAAATTAGAAATATTAGCCAAGAGAAAGAAAGTTTATTGAAGCAGCTAAAATTTACTTATTTACCTGTTTTGAGTTTGCCCGATCAGTATCAGGAAGGTTGAAGGCTTATTCATAACAGTATTGTAGGGTTCTGCGGGTTCGTGGATTTGGTGTGATTGATGACAATACTTGATGATGAATCAAAACACAATTTATTCGTCAGCATTACACAGGGCAGCTTCAAAGACGCTTTACATTCGTCGAAAAACTACGGCAAACACTCTGAAAGAACCAGCAACACAGCTCTCAGTCTTATCAGAAGCTTAGGCAAAGCACTAAAGTGCAGCTCCCGACTCTGTCGATCGCTCTCGAGCTAATCTTTGAACTCAACAGACTACTCAAGATACTCTGTTACTCTGCTTACAAGTAGGTTATATATAGGTCATCGGTTCCATCTACAGAATAATGATAAATGCTTAATATGTGATAAGTTTGGAGACTCCAGGCCCTTCGTCGATGAATGTACGCTAACCCGCAGCGCAAGAGAGAAATATAGAAATAATTTTAAGGAAGATTTTAAAAGCAACTATTAAAATTTGAAAGATTTTGCAGATACAATAATGAATATTATAAATAATAACGATAGAATTGGAATTCGGCACTAAGACTCAGATTTTATACTTTATATGTTTTTTCTTATATTTGTTTTTTTCTGGCCAGTCCCATTTTTTTATCATACGGCCGGCTTATGCCGGCTAGGAGGATCGGTTCTGTGCCCTTATAATGATAGGTTTTGACCTACCTTCGAGAATATATTCGGTAAAACCGGTAAGAATTCGTTCTAGAATGTTCTTTCTCCGTCTATGACATATCGTCGATTTTGTCGCCTATGTCGCCAAATGGGCTATTTCGCGAAAAATGTGGCAGCCCTGCCTTTGTTTGCCACTTTCTGGCAACCCTAAACCCGCTTTGCGGAGAAGCTATCTTACCGCAGCTGGGCAATTCGTAACCGTATTGTTGTTATTTGTGTATCTGGATGTGTGTGTACAGTCAGCGTGTTTTACTTTGTAAATGTATTTTAGTTTCAAATTTTGTAAGTCGTAGTGTGGTATTAGATATTAATACGAGTTGGTATTTATAAAAGTCTGGATTTTTTTAATTAGTCCATCGTTTTCGTAACTCTTTGAAGAAGGTGTTATTTTTTAGGCAATTTCGTGTCCTGGTAAAGAAGGAATTGTTACCACTTCATTTGCCGAAATTATTAGTCGCAGAAGTTTCGTATGCAATCGTTGTAATAAAAAATTCACGCAATATTTAATTATCATACTACATCATGTTTAATTTGTATATTTAATTTGTTAATAGTATAAAATAACACTTAAAATTTTATAAAAATATTCAGATTGTTTATTAAGTATTTTTAAATGATTTTTTTTAATACTAACGAGGATGACAATGTTTAATATGAAAGACAAATGAAAAATTTTAGGCTTTATCGTTTAACAGCAATGTCTCAGATTTATTTGTTGCTGACCATATTACCAAAGATGTGGTATTTTTAAGTTCCGAGATACAGCCCCTTTCGCCTCTACTCCGTTGCAAGTGCGAAGCTTATGTCCAATTTCAGGCTGTCTTGGATGAGATTTTCTTTTTGAAAATCGTCCCATTTCAGGCTGCTCTAGATGAGATTTTCTTTTTGAAAATTGTTCCATTTCAGGCTGCCCTAGATGAGATTTTCGTTTTGAAAATTGTCCCATTTCAGGCTGCCCTAGATGAGATTTTCTTTTTGAAAATTGTCCCATTTCAGGCTGTCCTATACGAGTTTTTCTTTTTGAAAATTGTCCCATTTCAGGTTGCCCTAGATGAGATTTTCTTTTTGAAAATTGTTTCATTTCAGGATTTTTTCATGGGATAGGTAAGAAGAGTTATCATTTCAACCTTTTCTAAGGAAAGCGGGCTCGTATATACGTTAAACATAAGAAAAGTTCGTTCGCGTTACTCGAACCTCTGGCCGAACTACCAGTATTGAACGACTTACCGCTCGGCCGCTGGTGGGCCTTTCATACGGTCAACGTTATTTAATATAATAAACGTGATTATTTTTTTATTTTGTAATAATTCTTAACCCTGTCAATTAAATAATAATCGCCGCTATTCGGTATCCTTGAACAAAAACGAATATTGTCAACTTTTGAGAGATGAGCAAATAATAAATCTAATTTAAAAGTACTCATGCTCCGAACTCCAAAGATTTATGAAAATTGTAAGTGATGCTACTTCTCAGTTTTCAATAAAATAGATTCATCATTTTAGTGACTAATACTTTTCAAATATGCATTTCATCGTGGAAGAGAATAAGCCATGTATAAAGGAGAAAGAAAAAGAGATTTTTTTATCACCATCTGGGGGGGGAAGCAGAATTATTACATGATATTCAAATAGAGCAGGGTTTTGATATTTCTTTAACTTATTATAATAATTTTACAATTACCAAATATTTTTACACAATGTATCTGAAACTAGATAAAGGTAAGACAAGATAGACAAAGAAAAAAAAAAAAAAAAAAAAAAAAAAAAACGAAAAGGTTTCGACGCATTCTTTTTATAATATAAACGTTCATTTTCCTTGCTTTGCACATGACGCTCTTATTTCGTCTGTTACTTTTAAAATTTTCACATTGTTCTATGTCATTAGAAATCAAAGTTAATAACCTAAAACTGCAATAAATATATTACAGTACAAGTGAAAACATTGACAGTTTCACTCACGCGTGTGTCGGATTTGCGCAATACTTATGGGGGGGGGGTCCCACAAAATTTTTCTAAATATTATGGGGTCCTGGGAGTCACGAAAAAATCTCAGTGGCAGAAGGGGTCGCGAATGGAAAAAGTTTAAGAAACCCTGAAATAGAGGATACATCCTTCTTTTAAATTCTAAAATAAATTTTTTCATCACTTTAAATTCATGAATTTATTTCGCTGTTAAGTTTATTTTTATTTCACTGAATTTTATTATATGTATGTAATTATTGTTAAAGAAAACAGGGAGGGAATTCTCCCATATTGTTAAAAAAAAGGCTGAAATAGCACGATTTTTGATTGCTAATAGCTGCGAAAAGCAAGAAAAGGCTTGAAGTGGCACGATTTTTCTTGCCACCTCCAGAAATCCTGAAGTGGGAAAAGCTAAAACGGGACATCACAAATAGCGAGAATAAGATGAAAAAGGGTTCTGCACACCAAAAATGTTGCCAGTATATGAAATAGGAAATAAGCTGAAGCTCTAATGACTATTAAGAATGGAGTTGGTAGACGTAGATAAAACTACGATTTGTTTAATGTAAATTATCCAAATTTTATGTTTTATAGCATTAATATGTAACTATTATAAATTACTAATTTCTTGCGTTATTTCCAGAAAAGGAGAAATGGTCAAAGAAAAGTTAAAGATATTCTGCAGAGGCAGTTTCTCGAAGTAGCTGTTCGAAGTGACTCTGCCTAGGAAGTAAGTTTCATGAAATTTTTTTTTAAAAATTTTATATTAGTAAGCAGTATATTTATACTATTAGATAATTTGATAAATCTCCCTCCCCCCTTTTTAGTCTAAAGGAGCTTTGTCCCTGAAGGACTATTGTTTTCGTTTTGCAATTTTGCGTTGAATCACTCTAAATGTCCGTTTTACTTTTCAAACTGTTGCCAAAAAATGTAAGAATCTTGCATTATATTTGAAGAAATTAAATAATGAAAAATCTGCATAAATGTATATCTATTTCTGGCATTGTGATAAAACAACGGTACATAGAGCCATCGAATTTTGAATGACGTAATCCTCCTACGAATATGGGCATGTGGTAGAGCAAATTTGAAATTTAGAATTTGTTTTATTATCGCTTTCATATTTTGTAAAACTTTAACGAATTTTTGAGTAACAAACTCAACGATTTAAAAGCGAGCATGGCAACACTGTACGGCGGGGAACAAAAACCTGGAACTGTGTATCAGAAATTCTAAAGATAGGCTCATTTTAAAATTATTTTGCGACATTGCTACTGAACTAAATTTTATGGTTTAAGTGCAAAGAACATGATATTTAATAAATAAAGGTAACACATAAAACGTTGAAAAAACCACCTTTGGTCGTAATTTAAAATCTGAAACCTTTCAGATTTTTTTTTTAATAATAATTATTTCGTTTGCCTGTATGGATGCAGTCACTGGAAAATAGCATTAAAGCGTAGTTATGTCGTTATCAAAAAACTGGGATTGGAAGTGTAATTCCAAAAAATTATACTATTTGCAACAGAGAATTCTTTTGGCTTTTTGGTAGTTAAGTTACATTCATGGCTGGATTTAAATATAAGCTGCACAAGCTATATCTTAGGGCCCCCCCCCAAAATTAAAATATAACAGTCTCAGGCCCCGTACTTCAGATAACTTAGGGCCTTATCAAGTCTGAATGTGGCTTTGGTCATATTAAAATGATTTACATTGAAACAGAATGCAATCTTTTGTGTAAGCTTCGTTTAAAAGAAATTATTCTTTTATGCAAAGCAATTTTTTTCCTTGAAAATATAGCTCTCAGTGTGTCTTTCTAACAAGAATGATGGTAAAATCAAAATTAATAGATATTAGTCAAAACCATCCAATATACCTGAGTGAGATTCATAATCAAATCCAGTAGTAGCCGAGTAGACTGGTAGTAGCTGAAGAATAGATAGACGCTTGGTTTGTGGGCAAAGCCTCGAGAGTTATCTGCCTAAGGGAAGGGATGCCTTCGTGGAGGACCTTTCTAAGGGAAACCGACTCGCATACACTTTACACATAGGAAAAATCACAAAAACCTCTTGCAGCCAGTCCGTTCGCGAGATTCGAACCTCCGACCGAACTACCAGTGTTCAGCGACTTTACCGCTCGGCCGCTGGTGGGCCTGAAGAGTAGAAAGATAGAAGACTGATAGAAGCCGAGTGGACCACTATTACCTGAAGAATTATAGTTTGTCCCTACTTTGGTTCCTTCTAAACGAGCTAAGTGGGGTTTCCATGATTTCTCCCTAGTGTAAAGCTGCGGTCATGCTGAAAAATTAGTTCCTGCAAAATTATGATGAACCGAACATTTCCAGGAATTTTGCTGACGTAGGTAGGCTGCCATCTTCAACGAGTAGGTGGAGTCAGATACAATTAGAAGGTCCTTTATTCATTAACGGAACAGAGTACCTAGGCTTCCTTTTCTTTGCTTTTATTTGTCTAAGCTGAGCAAAATTATCTGCCGCCGCACTAAAATATTAGACATCGGAAGCAATCCTTGGCTTCTAGCATAGGGCTCTTTGAAAAATCACCAGTTGCGCCCTCTGGTGCATCCTTCAGTGTGATGGGTCTTGAACATGGACACAAGCAAGCATCCTTCAGTAATCCTTTACGAAAACGCACGTTTTTAAGAAGCTAACCTTTGCGTACTGCCGGCCAGACGGTATAGTGGTTTAGGAGGGTCGTCTACGATACCAAAGGGATTGAGTCCGAGTCCTGGAGAAGGCATGGTTGTATTTGTCCGTCCCTTCATAGATGCCAAAGGTGGTCAACCTGTTAGGTGCCTCCATAATAATGTGACCACTGCTTCTGGCCTTAGTAGAGCCAACGCCTTGGGCCCGCCATTATGTATATTATATATATAAGAATCGGAGTTTGTAATGACCTTGTCCAGATGATATTCTTTCTTGCACTCTCAGCGAAACCAAAAGCAAAGGAACAGAATACGCTAACACGAAGATTCTGTGTGACAGCGTGAGAATGAAAATGATGCAGCAGTATTTGTTGTCAAACAGAGACTTTAAAAATCCATCTTTGTATCTTCTAAAACAACAAATCATTTCCAGAACTTAAAACGTAACAACATGAGTAATACATTTAAATGTGAAATGTAGATAGTGAAAATGATGCATCAGTATTTGTTGTCAAACAGAAAAGTCCATCTTTGTGTGTTCTGAAACGGTAAAATCCTTTGTAGAACTTAAATCATAACAACAACATAAGTAATATATTTAAATTTGTTTTTCTTTATGTAATCCTCCTGCCAATCAGTATACGAAATTTGGACAGTGAAAATGATGCAGGAGTATTTGCTGTCAAACAGAAGCTTTAAAAGCTTTAAAAGTCCATCTTTGTAGGTTCTGAAACGATAAAATCCTTTGTAGAACTTAAATCATAACAACAATATGAGTAATATATTTAAATTTGTTTGTCTTTCTATAATCCTCCTACCAATCAGTATGTTAAATGTAGATAGTGAAAATGATGCATCAGGATTTGTTGTCAAACAGGAGCTGTAAATGTCCATCTTTGTGTGTTCTGAAACGATAAAATCCTTTGTAGAACTTAAACCATAACAACAACATGGGTTATATATTTAAATTTGTTTTTCTTTATGTAATCCTCCTACCAATCAGTATACAAAATTTGGACAGTGGAAATGATGCAGGAGTATTTTCTGTCAAACAGAAGCTTTAAAAGTCCATCTTTGTGGGTTCTGAAACAATAAAATCCTTTCTACAACTTAAATCATAACAACAACATGAGTAATATATTTAAATTTGTTTTTCTTTATGTAATCCTTTTACCAATCAGTATATGAAATTTGGATAGTAAAGGTGATATGCATCAGTATTTGTTGTCAAACAGAAGCTTTAAAAATCCGTCTATGTATGTTGTGAAACGATAAAATCCTTACTAGAATTTAAAGTATAATAACAACATGAGTATATATTTAAATTTGTTTGTCTTTGTATGATCCTGCTACCAATCAGTATACGAAATTTGATAGTGGAAATTGTAACGCTTCCCTCGTTCCGATCACCAGAAAGGGAAACGGAATATTTTGTTTTTGAAATTTATCATTTTACCCGGAAATTCACAGTATCATTCGAGACAACTTTCATAAATTAAAGATATTTTATGAGTTTGTATGCGAAGTAAATAGTAACAAATCCAGTTCATAAAATACTTACTGCCTTTGGCCTTAACAGCCTTGGAATGCGGTTTAAAGTTCTCTTTCAAGTATTATCTATGAGTGTTTTAAAGTCGTTTCTTCTTGTAAGCTTTTATCTTTCACTGTTATTTAAAAGGTTTCTGTGGGACTATTTGTAAAGGTTTTCCGCATATGATTATCTGAAGTACTTGCTTTACATCCGTTTACCGACCATTGACTTTTTTATCTTTTTAATATCCCAATCTGCGTGCAGGTGGTATTTGTATTTGACCGTGTTAGATAATATCAATCACGGTATTTCAAAACTCGGAATTTCGTAAAGGAAATGTAATATAATTTTTGAATGTTTTATTTTTATAACGAAGACAGTGATAAAACCTGTTACGGAACTTCTTTGTTTTGTTCGAATTTAATAAATCAGTTCTCTTTTATCTGTTTAAGTTATCATTTTATAGCATAAAATGCTGCCATTTTTTTGTTTGTTTGATAAAAAGTATGGATTATATTCCCAGATAAAGCTGTTTTACAGTTAGGCTTGTACAAATTTGATGCAACTTAGCTGTTTAAAAGTTTGATAACCCTTTTCTGTAATCGCATGTATATAAATGTTTGTGGGAACGGACTCAAAACAAACGATTTTGTACGAGGTACGTAATATATGGTGTTAGAAACATATTTTTACTTCCTTGTACGAAGTATTGTAATCGCGAAAAGTTTCAGATAGCATATTTCAACAAAAATATCAATTTTGACTGCAATCGAATGCAATTTAACGATGTTTTTGCGTGATATCTGTACGTAAGGACAGAATAAAATACTCTTTTCGTTCAAAAAAAATTATAAAACTGCTTTAAAATGAATTCTGAAGAGAATTTTTCGTGGCGTCTGTACGAACGTATGGACGTACGTACGTACGTGCATACGTACGTATCTCGCATAACTCAAAAACGAGTAGCCTCAGAACGTTGAAATTTTGTATATAGGACTGCTATAACATGTAGATGTGCACCTTGTATTTTGGTTTCAATCGGCCGCGCCAAACGTATATAAATATACTTATAAATATATCCACTCTGTTACCCGGCTCAGTGATCTCAGTTTCTTTACTCTTATATGTTTGTAAATTGTACATTTTTTGCTTTAAAAATGATTGAATTATGTTGTTTTTATCTTCCGGTTAAGGATTTTATGCCTTTAGTAAATCTGTGTGCAATATTTTTAGAATTATCAGCAATTTTAAAATTGTTTAAGTGCCGCTAAGCCTAATTTGATGGCGGCCATTGCTCATGTTTACATTTGAAACAGCTGAGTAGCGGATTTGTTGCCAATCTAGAGAAACTTAGCTTCGCAACAACAAAGATAACGCCTTCATTTATTATTGCCAATTAAATCATGCTTAATTCTTTCTGGAATTTTTTCGATGAAATAAGCATTTAAGATTTTCTTCGTAATTTTTAATATAGATATTTTGAGTTTTTATGTATTTTTGCCTTCTCGCGAAGTGAGAACTGAATTAATTGAATGAGAAATACTCAATCGTCTGTGAAAACTGTTTCTTTTTTGTTTTGTTTGTTTAATTTCTTTTATACATCGTTCTAGCTTTATTATAGTATTTGAATAGAACATGTGGCAACGATTAGATAATTTTATTCTTTAAATGATATAAATTTTGTGCATTCTTGAGTTATAATATGAACGAAATGTAATACTGTTAAGTGAACCTAGCGCCAGAGTGTCGCTATGGTAAACAAAGTGAATTTTAAAGAATGCATTTATTCTATTGCGGTTTATGCGCTGTCGGCGAAGTAAATTTAATTCAATCCAATAAGTTTAAATGAAATGCAAGAAAAAATGCGTATAATTTAATATTCCGTACAAGGAAGTCATGTGGTGTACACATCAGATTTTTTGATAAAGTAATGCTACAAACGCTTATAAAAATTATCAGCATTATATTGCACGTTAAATGCATGTAAAATTGTATCAGTTTGTGAGAATTATTAGCCCAAAAGAGCGTTAGCCTGAATGAGCTGTTAGTTCGAAACTGCATTTTGCGTCGACCGCTGTAGTGGCTGTATCAATTTTCAAATTGTTACCACGAAATATTTTCGCCCTGTATTATTTAAAACAAAATCAAATAAAAAAAAAAGTCTGAAAACTTTCAGATTTTATATTACACCCAAAGGGGCTTTTTTTCAACGTTGTGTGTGTTACCTTTATTTATTAAATACCATGTTCTTCCCACTTAAACCATAAAATTCAATTCAACAGCAATATCGCAAAATATTTAAAAGAACGTATGTTTGGAATTTCCGATACACAGTCTCGCGCGCTATATATATTTCTTTCTTTATTTATTTATTTTTTTCTTTCAGTACAGTGTTGCTATTGCTCAATTTGAAGTCGTTGAGTTTCTTAATCAGAAACTCATTATGAAACAGATAATAAAAGTATACCAAGTTTGGGCTTCCAGATGCTCATATTCCGGTGGAGACGTACGTTATTCAGAATTTTATGGCTCTAGGTACCGTTGTTTTATCACACTGCGAGAAACATACATATATTTATACAGATTCTTCATTATTTAATTTCTTTAAATATAATACAGGGCTCTGAAAAATTTAATATTCATTTAATACATCCTTCCAATAGATTTGGTTTTGTTTTTGATAAAAGTAACCCAACTGTTGATGTATTTGATATTTATACAGATGGTTCTGGGGTCGGAGGGAGCATAGGATATTTATACAGATGGTTTTGGGGTCGGGGGAGCTGCCTTTGTTGTTTTTTACTATGGAACTGAAGTGGATTATAGAATGTTTAAGTTGAATATATATAATTCAGTTTTCCAGGCAGAAAGTGAAGCGTTCAAACAAGCCTTATTATGGATTAAAAATACCTTGTTTATACCCACGTCTGTAAATATTTACACTGACTGCCTGTCACTTCTCTATGCGCTCTCCCGCCCAGACAATTTCAATCCATTAATTGTCGAGTCATTAAGAAACTTTGAGTTCATATTTAAATATTAAGCTACATTGGGTTAAATAGCTTATAGGCTTTATTGGTAATGAGAGGGCCGACAGCCTGGCCAAGCAGGCGGTCTCAAATGTCAGTGCTATGGATATTGAAGTAACGGGTTCGAAGAGAATTGCAATTCGAAGAATGAAAAAATTTTACGTTAACAAATGGAAAATACAGTGGTTCTCTTCACCTAAAAACAAAGGATTTATGGAACTAATTAAAATTACGAATAAAATGAAATGTATGAACAATATTGATGTTAATCAGGTTTTAACTGGACATGGTAAATTTCCGTTCTATTTCAACCCATTTAATCTGCAGGAAAATAAATTATGTAATAGTTGTCAGGTTGATGGTGATGCTAGGCATTTCGCGCTTGATTGTAGTTTAACAGCCCCTATTAGACAGATTTTTAACATTACTGATTTTAATGTAAGTGTCATCAGTTTTAAAGTTTTTAAATCATATTGTATTGCTCTAATGAAGTTTATCAATGAAAATAGAGCGCTGGTAGGAATCTTCTGTTAAAATTGAATTTTGTATTTATATGGGTTTTAGATATCTGTGGTGTTCTATGTAGTGAATTTGTGTTTATGGGTTTTTTTTTTTTTTTTTTTTTTTTTTGTTGGTCTGTAATTTTGTGTTAGATGTTCTTACGTATTTACGTATTTTTGATTTAGTATTTTTGTTTGTTGTTTGGGGGTGGCTGGGTTACTGGCTGCCCTCATTTGTTGAGATATGGGGCCCCTTCTTTTGAGCTATGGGGACACTCGTGTCCAGGTGGGCTGAAGGGAGCCTCCAATTCTTACAGGGCTCTAATATTTGGTGGCAACAATTTAAAGTGATTCGCCGTTTATAGTGAATCAACGCAAATTGCCAAAACGAAATTAATAGCCCTTCTGGGCAAATTATCCCTTTGGGCTAATGAAGAATCTTACTTGTGTCTATATATATGTATGTTTCTCGCACTGTGAAAAAATGACGGTACCTGGGACCATCAAATTTTGAATAACGTAGTCCTTCTTCCGAACATCTGCACATAAAAGCCTAAATTTTGATTTTCGAATTTTATATTATCAGGTTCAGTGTTTCTCCTTACTTGCTTGGGGAACATTCAAGAACCTGACTCGGAACAGGGAGCTTACTAAAGCTATGTTCAATAAATGTGGGAAGTAGACAAGATACACAGGAAGGGTATACGAAACCCTTTATTTTTCACTCTTTACAATAATTTCCGGACTTCGGAATACAGAGACCAACCACTTGTGGTCTGAACGTAAGAATATAAAAATATTAACTAAACTCTAACTTAACTTTGGAATAATAAACAAGGGCCTACGTGGAAGATTGGCCGTATATTAACAGGAAGCCGTATGTAGTACAGAGAACTCTTAACACTACAATACATTTAAAATTATTAAGAGGATTAAACCTCTGGCCTGGAAAGCAACCAGCAACCGAGTAAAAACTGCTAAGGCAAGCGGCCTGCTTCGACTAACTCCTTCCTCTCTCTCGCTTGGCAAAAAGCCGCAACTTAAGTACTTGGCGTTCGCCAGACAAATTTGCATAAATAAGTTAAAGCTTTTAATTCTGGCCGGAAGTAGAAAATAAGAAGTGATAGTAAAGATTTAAAATTAAAAAAAAAAAAAAAAAAAAAAAAAAAAATCTGAAATGTTTCAGATTTTAAATTACGTCCAAAGGGGCGTTTTTTAACATTTTGTGTGTTACCTTTCTTTATTAAATATCATGTTCCTCGCACTTAAACCATAAGATCCAGTGCAACAGCAATATCGCAAAATAGTTTTAAAACGAGCCTATCTTTAGAATTTCCGATACAGAGACTCACGCGCTGGAGATAAAAATGTTTTTTCTGCACAACGTTGCCATTGCTCGCTTTGAAATCCTTGAGTTTGTTAATCAAAAATTCGTCAAAGTTTTAAAAAATAGGAAATCGATCATAAAACAAATTTCAAATTTGGTCTTCCACATGCTCATATTCGTTGGAGGATTACGTTATTCAAAATTCGATGACTCTATGTACCGTTGTTTTATCACAATACGAGAAATATACATACATTTATGCAGATTTTTCATTATTTAATTTCTTCAAATATAATGCAGGACTCTAACATTTTGTGGCAACAGTTTGAAAAGTGAACCGACATTTATGAGTCCGACGCAAAATGCCAAAACGAAACTAATAGTCCTTCGGGATTCAAATCCCTTTGGACTAATAAACGTTAGTAAAACTTAAGATCCTTACAATATATCATATTTTGTAAAGCATGGCTTTTTTTCTAAGACACATCCGGTTGTGCAGCGATAGCGTTGCTCGGAAATTGAAAATAACATCTCGTTATTTCATTGCGATTCGTCGGTTTTCATCTCACTTTTTCATGCTTGGCCCGTGCACCTCTTTCACCATTTCTAGAAAATCATTTTCCCACTCCTTTGTCAAACTCGAATACATGCATAAATTTATTTCAATTTAGATGATTTTTAACGTGTTTTATAAATTAAACATCAAAATGTATGGAAGATGTTGATATATACCCAAACTTAGGTAAGAGTTAAATTTTATATCCATACACTTAATTACATCTACTTATTCATATACACTTAATTCGTTAAATTCACATACACTCATTTCGTTAAATTCACATACATTTAATTCGTTAAATTCACATACACTTAAATTCACATACACTTAATTCATACATTTAATTCATTAAATTCACATACACTTAATTCATTAAATTCACATACACTTATAAATTCACATACCCTTAAACCCTTAATTCATTAAATTCACATACATTTAATAGATAGATAAAAGGCTGGCCGCATTACTTCGTAAAACTATGGAATTCTCCCCTAGGGGCATTTTCCCCCTGGTTGTGAACTCCTGGTGTAACGGATTTTCGTTGCCGAGTTCTGGATTTGTGTTAATTTGTGTGTCATAGTAGATGTTTTATTTATAAGCTATGTTTTTTAATGCCAAAACTTCGACAGATTCATCGTATAAAAATAGTCTACGGATTAGTTGTAAGTTATATACTTTCGTTTGCAAAAAGTTCTATAATTATTTTGATATTACTGATTTCTGGAAAAGCCCAGAAAAAAAATGTCGTCAGTGACGCGAAATACACTTAAGACTGGCCCTGACAGCAATAATGTCGGAATATCTTTTACATGCACTGAATGTGACACATTTTATTGCGATAGCCCGGAAATGAAATCGCAATATTTCTATGCCTGCAATTTCCTTTTTAACGTGTATTTCCGATGGAAATCGAAGTAGTTCCGTTGATCAACAAGAAAAGCAAAACAACAACAGAAAAAAAAAAAAAAAAAGAGTATGCTTTTTCTAAGCAATGGTGATACAAATACGCATGCGTGACTTGGAGCGCTTTATTAAATAAAGAAAAGTAAACGATTCAAGTCTATATATATTACTGGCAAAATTGGAAATCTGGCATTCTATAGAATGCCTAGGCATTGTATATATTGCCTAAAATTAGCGACATGTATGAAACGATTCATATTTCTCACATTTTCTAGGCATTGTATATATTGCCTAAAATTAGCCGGCATGTATGAAACGATTCATATTTCACACATTTTCTAGGCATTCTATAGAATGCCTAGGCATTGTATATATTGCCTAAAATTAGCCGGCATGTATGAAACTATTCATATTTCACACATTTTCTAGGCATTCTATAGAAAGCCAAAAATTAGCCGGCGGTGTATGAAACGATTCATATTTCACACATTTTGTAGGCATTCTATACAATGCCAAATGACAAACCGGCAAAGTGTGAAATACATTCCCGATTCGTTGCGAAGAACCGAACCACTTATCAGAAGTTAATAAATGATGTTAAAAGGCCAAAATGACTACTAAGAAGGAACCACGGGACAACTGGCCCCTGAATCGCTAGGATATGGTGTTTGTCGAATACGAAATTACGTTAATTTATCTTGTTAAAGAATGTGTCAGTACTGTCTAGATTACGTAACGGACGCTGGGTTATTTTCTGTACTTCATGAAAACTCATTTGAGTACTGGAGACGGACGATGTGACAGAATGTTGTACGATACACAGTCTCGCGCGCTGGAGATAATTTTTTTTTTTTTTTTTTTCTGTACAACGTTGCCATTGCTCGCTTTGAAATCCTTGAGTTTGTTAATCCAAAATTTTTTAAGTTTTACAGGATCTGAAATCGATAATAAACAAATTCCAAATTTGAAATTTGGACTTTCAGATGCCCATATTTGCAGGAGGATTACGTTTTTCAAAACTTGATGGCTTTAGGTACCGTTGTTTTATAACAGTGCGAGAAACATACATACATTTATGCAGATTCTTCATTATTTAATTTCTTCAAATATAATACAGAGGGATAATATTTGGTAGCAACAATTTGAAAAACGAAACAACGCTTGTAGCGAATCGGCGCAAAATGCCAGAAGGAAATTATTAGTCCTTCTGGGCAAATTGCCCCTTTGGATTAATAACAGATGGATAAAGAAATTGAAATTTCTTTAAAAATCAGGAAACTTTTAAAAGCTTTACGAAGTAGCTAGCAAAAAAGCGCGTCTTTGAATCTTCTGATTTGCACGCTTGCTATCTGGCATCCTTCTAGATCCTTCAGGTCTAAGAGAGTTTTGTCAGAGTGCCAGTGAATGTGCCACTTCCCGTAGTGTCGCCGATTAGAATATTTTCATTTCCGTTTAAAAAAAAAATAATAGTGCCGTCCTTTTGTAGGAAACATCATCTGATGTTGTAAATGTGTTGTAGAATTCACCATCGTTGCCCTTGCTTACAATGATCATTTCAAATTACGAAGCAAATTCTTGTAAATGTAAATCTATGTAATTATAAAATGTATTAAAATAGAACTATAAAAACCAATCGATATAAAATTGTAATTTTTCGATATTATAAAAGCAAGTCGCGTTCGTATTTAACATACAAAATGGCGGAAATTGAAATTTTATTTTCTCGTGGTTATTCCATTTCTTATGATTTTAATAAAAGCAGAGATGAATTAGTCATAAAATTAAAAATTTTTGATTGTTTGCTTAAATTATAATCAAATTTATCATTTCACTGCCTGTTTGGATCTTAAAACGCCATTAATAATAACAATAACAACGATAATCTTACATGGAATAAGAATTCCCGCGCTTTTTTTCTGACGAATGAAGGACGCATTCTTTCCAGGTGACTGGACTGAGTTCATTTATCGGTATCGAAAGCGAAATCTACTTCGAGTCTTGTTTTCCTTCGCGTGATTTCATTCAGATGAAGCTCAAAACATGGAAAGTCGTTCCGAAACAACTGTTTTAACAACAAGCTCTTTTACGATGCCAGCCATTCATCAGAATTATGGATGTTAAGTTTCATCTATTGTAGCATGAGTTATCGATATAAAGTGATGAATTTACTGAATGAATGAATGGTGAATGTCATTCTTAATTATGTATTGTTTAACGGCGGCCAGTTAAAACAAATCCTGAATAAATATTGTAAAAGTTTTGAAGTTTCCGAAATTTGCAATTCGCTAACGGTTTGTGAAATGATTTTAATATTACGCTAAGTATTGGCAACGCAGATGAAAGTAAGGAATTCATTAAATCATATATTTTTATTATAAGTCCAAAGGCGCAATTTCCCCAGAAGGACTATTAATTTCGTTTTGGCATTTTGCGTCGATTCGCGATAAGCGTTGTTTCACTTTTCAAATTGTTGCCACCAAATATTATCCCCTTGTATTGTATTTAAAGAAATTAAATAATGAAAAATCTGCATAAATGTATGTTTCTCGCTCTGTGATAAAACAACGGTACCTAGAGCCATCAAAATTTGAATAACGTAATCCTCCATAGAATATGGGCATATGGAAGCCCTAATTTGAATTTGAAATGTGTTTTATTATCGCTTTCATATTTTGTAACACTTCAACGAATTTTTCATTAAAAAAGTAAACGATTTCAAAGCGAGCAATGGTAACACTGTACGGAAGAAAAAAAGAAAAAAAAAAAATTCTTTTCAGCGCGCGAGACTCTGTATCGGAAATTCTAATGATATGCTCATTTTAAAATTATTTTGCAATATTGCTGTTGAACTAAATTTTATGGTTTGATTACGTAGAACATGATATTTAATAAATGAAGGTAACACACTAAACTTTGGGGGGGAGGTGAAAAAAAAAAAAAAAAAAAAAAACGCTTGGACGTAATTAAAAATCTGAAACCTTTTAGATTTTTTTTAATATTTTATTTTTAGTCCAAAGGGGCATTGTAAAAGGAGGACTATTATTTTCGTTTTGCGATTTGCGTCGGGACTTGATATACGCCGTATCACTTTTCAAATCGTTGCCACCAAATATTATCGCCCTGTATTATATTTGAAAAAATTAAATAATGAAGAATCTGAATAAATGTATGTATGTTTTTCGCATTGTGATAAAACAACCGTACCTAGAGCCAATCCAATTTTGAATGACGTAATCCTACTACGAATATGGGCATCTGAAAGGCCAAATTTGAAATTTGAAATGTCTTTTATTATCGATTTTATATTTTGTAAAACTTTAATGAATTTTTGATTAACAACCCAACGATTTAAGAGGGTGCAATGGCAACACTCTACGGAGAGGGCAGGACTTTTTATCTCCAGCGCGCGGAACTGTGTATCGGAAATTCTAAAGATATGCTCATTTTAAAATTATTTTGCGACATTGCTGTTGAACTAAATTCTATGGTTTAAGTGCAAAGAACATGATATTTAATAAATAAAGGTAACACACAAAACGTTAAAAAAACGCTCCTTTGGACGTAATTTAAAATCTGAAACCTTTCAGATTTTTTTTATTTCTTTCTTTATTTTTCTTTCATTTTGTCTCAATTTATTGTACATCTTTAATTTTTAATAAAAATACATCAAGAATAATAAAGAAATTTTTAAAAAGAAGCTACTTGAAGAAAAATACTAGAGGTGCTAAATTTGTACAGTCCTGTTTCGAGAATACAATTTAGTGTAAATCTAAAGCATATATAGGTAGTGGTATATGTATTGTATAGTCCCAAATATAAGACGGTTTTATCCCTTTAAGATACCCTTCACCCGTTTTATATGCGCAACCCTTTTAGAATAATTTTAACATACAAGTTCATATATGTACTTCATATGTTTAAAATGTTTTACAGAAATGTGTAAATTCAGCAGTAAGCTGCAAAATTTTAAGATTAAGTTTTCCAATCGATTTCAGCGAAGCTGCCAAATGATAATTATGGCCGTGTTTACTCTCACATTTTCAGCTTGTTTGAAGAAGGAATATCGTCTGCTTACGGGAAGAGATTTAAACAGAATTCTTTGCTTCAATTATATGCAGTGTGTGCATGGCCGTTTTGCATTCAGTGCCAGAAATGGTAAAATAGCTAAAAGTTAGATTTTTTTTTTTTTTCTTCCGTGCACAATGCGGCTGTTGTCAAGCAACTTATTGCAAACAAAAGTGTAATTCCTTTTTATTATCCTTCTTACTCGTGAGATTTGATACCCGGAGCTGCTTGATTTTTCCGCAGTGAAATCTAAACTTGAAGGGTTTTGAGAGTATTCCAGAAATTCAAGAAACTGTAACGACGGATGAGTGAGTGTTCCAAGAGTATACGAAGCATTCTAAAAGTTCTACGAACGTGCCAAGAGACGTATAACATCACAAGGAAACGTGTACCATCCTAAAGAATGATAATCCTTTCACATTTCGCCATTAGTCCCAAAACTTTGTAGATACTCATGCATTATTTTGAATATTGCCTCATTTTGAAATTTTTAGTAAAATTGCGTTTTTTTTTGGGGGGGGGTATTATTATGCATCATTTGCGTCAGCCATTGTTGCGAATTTCAGATTTTGCAAGTTTCGGATACAGGCCTGACAAGAGGAAGTAGCAAGAAGGGTTGGATTGGGAAAACCCAGATTTTCCAGAAACTTGAGCGACTTTCCGAAAAATATTGAAAAATGTGAGGAAAGGTAACCCAATCAATTTCTAAACGTCATTCCATAGTCTGCACTGAATAACGATCATAGTGACAGACTTTCTTATCTCCTTGCAAATCCTTTCAGAAGCCGATGGGACCCATCTTAGCTCTAGGTGGGATTTTTTCAGATGTAGGTTTGCGTTACTCACGTCATTGACGAGGGGATTTTATTACTAGTGCCATAAGCAGCTGTGCGGGTGGTGGTCTAGGAGTCGTCATGTTGGTCTTGTCCTTCGTCTATGTATTAAGGTCTATTTTTGGGTGGCGAAATCTATTACCGTAACCGTAACTGCAGTCCCGACCACAGGGTGAGATTTGGCATAAACAAACTGAGAATAAATCGGACTGCAAGATAAACGGTTGAACATACTGCCAGTTCTGCTGACTGAGGTGATGCAGAGGTTGCTAAAGACGTCTCCAGACATGTTGTTAATGCTATTATCATTATGTTATCTATCGACAAGTTGTTCCTAGGTTGCAGTGAGTGCTACCAATTTTGGCATGTTGGTCTTTAGTGTGTTTTAAAAAAGAAGGAGCTTGTAGTAAAGAAGAAGGCTTTCTTTGTGCTTGGTTACTTTTTAGAGGTAGTGTGTGATGGATTTATAGTTTAAGTTCGTTGACTTGTAGTCTTGTAGGTTTATAAACTCATTTTTGTTCGGGCAAAGCGATCGAACTTACTTCATTTACATAAACTATTGCTATTTCGGTATATAGTTACGGTTTTTGTATTTATTTATCTATTTTTAGTAGAATTTATAATTAAAATTGTTTTATATTCCCGTGCAATGCAGCACAAGTACATTTGAAGAGAAAGTTGCGCTGAAAAAAAAAAAATTAAAAATCAGGCGCACGCGCATTTAACATTTTAATAAATAGATATCTCATAATTGTACTCTTTTGCTATCCAGAAAATACCAGAAGGTTCTCGTGCGTAATTAAAAAAGCTTATAAAAGCCGAAGGAAAACATCTCAATTCAGTAGTTGTTTACTAAGTTCTTGTTGTTGATTGTACAGAATTCGCGGTGAGATCGGAGATCCGATTAGCTTTCTCAGTATTTTGAGTTGAGTTCTATTCAACTTTTTAGTAGTGCTAAATATAACTACTGTGAGATAGTGCGATATTGTACGAATATCTCTGAGGAAATTTAAGCATTTTGTTTTATTTGTTGTGATAAGAATAAATTTTATTCACTTTTCATCGGACTTGTGCATTCAGTTTATTACGAACCCGTACGCACGCAGCAATATTTTATTTGATTTTAAGTAGTCGCAGCATGATTCACAAAATTTTTTATTGTGATTAATATTGTTCGTGATTCCCGATGTTTGTATATCTTCCTTTTTCTTTTTGATTATGTACATTGCTAGATGTGTAGTGCATGTGAAGATTTCTGAATAGTGTTTAGCTAAAAACTGACTTAAATTGGTTTGCACGAGCGACTAGTGTTTCCTCACTTATTTCATATACTAGAACTGGGCTCAGCCCGGCCCACCTAACCAAACAAATTGGTCTTATAGTCGTAACAGAGCACACTTATTCCACACTTCGCATTACTGTGTCGAGTATTACCATTTCATTTACTACTGCAGCGTGTTTCATATTGAATGAGACAAAAAGGAAGCATACCTGTGAACTCTGTTATATACTTTATGTTTATGAATCAAATCTACAGTGAAACTATAGTTGGCCAAGTTTCTGTAGATGCTCTGTCTGTGCCTCTCTGGTGATGCGACAAATATGCATGCAGTATTTCAATTCCTAGCACACTCGTGACAGAATATCCTTTGTTAATGATTCGAGCAGTTCAGGTATCTGCTGTTTCAGTTAGTCCTGAGGAGATGAAGGCACGAGGACTTTGTCTTTAACGAGACCCTATAAGAAAAGTCACAAGGGGTTAGATCTGGGGATCTCGGTGACCAACAAAGCAATGACATATCGTTTGACTCGGCATAGCCAATCCAGCAGTAGACTATCGTTCAGGTATTGGCGTATGCTTGTATTCCAGTGTTATGGAACACCTACTTGCTACAGAATGAAGCCAGGAACCTCTTCCTCTAACTGAGGGAACAACCACTTTGATGCATATCTTGGTAAGTGCATTCGTCAATCGAGTTTTCCACGAAGAAAACAGGACCAAAAACACAACTATTGGAAATGGCAAAAAAAAATAGATAACATTCACCTTTGGAGAATCACACTCCTGTTCCATTACACCTTATGGACTTTCCATGCCACCCCAAATCGTAAAATATGGTGATTAATTTTGCCAAAAACGCGAAAGTGGCTTCATCGGTAAACACAAGTCTGTTTGCGATACCATGTTCCTCCAGCTTATCATGCAAATTCTTACAGAAATCTTTACTCAACGGTTTGTCGAAAGGTTTTTAATTACTTGCACTATCTGAAAAGTGTATGGCGGGAATTGTGGACGTTTCCGTAACAGATGTCACAGCGTTACATGAGGTACATTGAATTCGGAATTCGCAAGACGTGTTGAGTTTATGGAACTTCGTAAAAACATTTAATGAATTCTTTCAACTACTTTTATTTTGGCTGCTATTCTTCCCGGACTGGTTTTCTTGCACAACCAGCCCATGTCCTGAAACTGCTTCAGGCACTGTTCGATGTTGTGACGATGCGGTGGTTCTTTACAAAATTTCATGTAAAAGTGTCTTTGAACGACTATAAATGATGATGTTTTGGCGTATTCCAAACCACAGTACTCCTTCTCTGCATGGATGACGCCATTTTTATTAACAGTGTCTCTAGCGGTGATTTCGTAACCGAAATATTTTTCGCTGTTGCCAGATTAAATTTGTATAGTTGTAATTTCAGAATTAATTTATTTCGACTTAACGGAATTTGCACTATGCTATTCTTTTTGCCCTAAGCAATATTAATCTGTATCTTTTTTCCAGGTGGAAAAATAATGGTGGAGTACTGATATATCTTCTTATCTGTAGGATGCTTCTTATTTAAATCCTTAATTAAGTCACTTATATTAAATCTACTTGACGTATCAATACCGTATGGTTGGCGCACTTAGTTATGACGTATTGCTATATCAACAGTTCCTGTTGGTTATACCAGATGGAATCATAATTTTCGTTATTAATATGTCTAGATGCGGTCTTCTTATCTGTAGAATGCTTCTTAATTAAATCCCAAATTATATCACTGAAATCTATTAGACATATCAGTACCGTATTGTTAGCGTGCTACGTTGTGACGTGTTACTATATCAGCTGTTCCTGTTGGTTATACCATATGGAATCATAATCTTCATTATTAATATGTCTAGATGCATTTTTTATCGGTAAAATGCTTCTATTTGAATACCAAATTAAGTCATTATATTAAATCTATTTAACGTATCAGTACCGTATGTTTGGCGTACTACGTCATAATTTATTACTATATCAGCAGCTCTTGTTGGTTATACCAGATGGAATCATAATCTTCATTGTTAAAATATGTCTAGATGTAGTCTTCTTATCTGTAGAATGTTTCATACTTAAATCCCAAATTAAGTATTCAGTTTAATTTGTCAGTTAAATTTACCTTATTTAAATATTCAGTATCGTGTCAGTACCGTATGGTTGGCGTACTACGTTATGAAGTATTACTGTGTCAGCAGTTCCTGTCCGTTATACCAGGTGGAATCTTCTGATCTGTCTATATTCAATCTGCTTATCTGTAGAATGCTTCTTATTTAAATACCAAATTAAGTCACTTATATTAAATCTTTTGGACTTGTCAGTACAGTATGGTTAGAGTAGTAAATTATGCTAGCTGACGAGGTGTATGGAATCATTTTTTAGTTCATATTAATTCCCCGTCCCCCTCTTTGCTGTTGGGTAAAAATGGATAATTTTTCTTGCTGCATGTACGCGACTACAAATTTCGATAACCTGCCACATTCTCCTTCTTCAGCTCTTACTACATTAGATTCTTAAAACTATTTCGTGCTTTGCGTAGGAGGAGGAATGTCCAGTATTTCAGTCTTTACCACGCCGTAGAAATTCTAATAGAAATTTGTTGTGAATTTTTCCATTAAGTTAAATGTTATTTTCAGATTCTTTATCTGGTCGATTTCCTAATTTATCTCCAACAAAGGGGATTGTATTGACTAAAATTTTGAGAGACTAAATAAATGATTGTGGAATGAGTGGCTGGTAAATTGCGTTTTCATTCTTAATCAAATATTGTCGTTCATCACTCCAAATCCACGAACCAATACAAACGCAACAATATCAATATATATAATTTAAGAAAGGAGAACAAACTAAACAAGGTCTTTGTGGTCAAGAATTGTGCGTATTGAGTAGCAAAAATTAAAAAACAAGGTAAAAAGAAAATTCTTCATGCTTCTGCTTAAAAGTCGTTGTGATACTGTGGTTCCGGTGAAAAATTTTTTAACGTAAGTTAAAATAAAGTGCAGTGAAAAGTGTAAATATAAAATAAACGAAATTATCACTACAATACTTATAAATAATAAGCGTATTTAAAACTCAAATCAAATCGGAAGTAATATGTTGATTAAAGTTAAGACAAGCTTTAAACATTTGAATAAAAATACAATTGCTATATAAGACATAAGCAAAAATACAAAAAAAAAAAAAAAAAAAAAAAAACGGTTAATGGTAAATTAGCCCAATTCGAATCTCATTATTGACTCTTCAGGGGAAATACATAATGGTTTTCGAATCCAGCTAATTCCATATCGCGTTTCGTCAAAACAGAAAATCGAGACTGTACATGAAACTTTTTGAATATTTAACTGATAAAATAACCTAGATAAAAACTTTAGTCTCAGTTTCTCTGTTTCATTTCCCGACAACCCATTTTCATTTATATGTATATATATGGAAACATGGGAAAGTGGATTTTCATCACCGGATGCACAAAAGCCTCTACCGCCACCATTAAAACTTAAATCTTCCACTAGTGGGCGATAAGGACCAGGTTGACTATCCCTAGTGTAGGCTAGTTATGTCACGTTCATTATCTCTGATTTAAATCATAAAGCATAAATTCTGACTTCTGTAGCACGAGTGGTGCCTTCTATTAACTTTTATTTGAGTTAAACAAAAAGGTCCTTTATACCTTTTCCCCTTTCCCCGCCTCTATCATACTTTACAAGACATATTGATAATTCAATTAAAGTCTTAAAGCTACCAAAGAACACGAGACTTTGTACCCTTTTCTTTCTTTCTTCTTTTTTTTTTTTTTTTTTTTTTTTTCTTTCTTCTTCTGTCCTTTCTATCTCTCTCTTTCTCTTTTTAAATGCCTACGGCCTTTCATGTAATTCGTATTTTCAGGTAGTTGAGGTATACACCAATGAACAATACTTGGCTTAATTGAAATTCTCGTGCGATGACAGGTTTAATTTTGTTGATTAATGAATTAAACGATTGAGTTTTTAACTCCATATCAGAATAATTTTCTTTTAATTATTAAGGAGGCAGTTTTGTGCAATGTTTGCTAAAAAACGTTTAATGAACCAAGCTGCCTAAAGTCATTTAAGGGGGGAGGAAGGTAAAATCTTTTGTGTTTTCTTTCTCATTTGGTTGGATTTGCTGTTTCTGCTTCTTAACATTCTGCGACATGCTAAAGTAATACGAAGAAAAAAAGCCAGGCGCGGTTCATTTTTCTTCCGTGTCTCCTTTCTTCGTTTCAATCCCATTTCCAGGAAAATCTGGAGCGATGTAGTAGCTTGAGGCGTGCGGAGCCGCTCTCCGGAATTTCCCGGGAACGGAAGAAAATACAGCTTTTGCGTGATGGAACGTAAAATTCCTGATTTTTTTTCCTGGCACAGGTATACGAAGACTAATGATCTTTATAAAATGAATCCATTCCCTCCCCCTTTCCCCAAAGTGCTCCGTACGTAGGTTTCTCACTGTTTTTGGATGATATTACATTTTTATCCTGTTTCTCGAAGTTGAGTTTTCGTTGCTTTGTCCTCCCGAAATTGTTTTTGTTTTGTTACTTTGCGCAGATGTGCTTTGTTTTTCTTTTGCGTGTTAGTTCTTCGTAGTGTATTTAAATGTCTTCTTAATGTTCGGTGTTCAGTTTCTTTCTGTGCATTGGACCACCTGGGTGTTAAAACGTTTTGAATGAATCACAACGATACAGCTATACAGAGGGAGTTTGCACATTTTTTAGACGATTTTCATTTAAACTACAGAAATATTTTACCTAAAATTTTTATGTTTTAAATGTTCTGTTTGATAAGCCATTTTCCTCACTATCTTTATACACCATAATTTCCAAGGCAATAAAGCATTTTGTTATCAGAAGACTAACTTATTACTGTTCCTAATTTTATCCTATTCCTGTTATCCTTATTGTTCCTAATCTTGTTATCCTTGTCGTTCCTAATCCTGTTATCCTTATTATTCCTAATCCTGTTATCTTCATTTTATCATATTGTTCTCGAACAGCTTTCCAAAGTCTAAGGAGGTTGTAGGTCGACGTTTGAACAAACCGCTTTTTGAAAGTCCTAAAGCGTAAAAATATACATTTGTGATAAATCAGGAGATTTAGTAGGATAATCTAACTAATCGGGATCCGGGCCATTCCCGATTAGACTATGGGGGTGTCCGGACCTACTCTCACCTGTCACCTGTTATTTTAAGTTACCTCACCACTAGTGGTTGGCTGACTTATTAAGCACGAGACTTGCCTTTTATATTCAAGGTTCCGATTTAATAAAAAGGTTATTTTGTAACCTACTGAGATCTTTGTCGTTATCTTCAGACGAGCGATAATTCGCTCTGTCAGGAGATTGGACTTAGATTATGTAACCAAAGAAAGTCAAACCCTTGTTTATGTTACCAAAGGAAGTCAAACTTTTATTTATATTACGAAAGAAAGTCAAACCCTTCTTTATGTTACCAAAGAAAGTCAAACTTTTGTGTATGTTACCAACCTTCTGAAGTCTTTGTCGTTATGTTCAGAAGAGCGATGATTCGCTCTAGTAGGAGTTAGAACTTAGTTTATGTTACCAAACAAAGTCAAACCTTTGTTTATGTTACTAAAGAAAATCAAACTTTTGCTTGTGTTACCAAAGAAAGTCAAACTTTTGTTTATGTTACCAACCTTCTCAAGTCTTTGTCGTTACCTTCAGACGAGCGATAATTCCTCCCTTAAGTGGTTAAGACTCAGTTTATGTTACTAAGGAAAATCAAACTCCTTTTTTATGTTACCAAAGAAGTGAAACTTTTGTTTATGTTACCTACCTTCTCAAGTCTTTGTTGTTATCTTCAGACGAGCTACCTTCTACTGTCCTAACTCCTAATAGAGTGATAATTCGTTCTACTAGGAGTTAGGACTTAGTTTATGTTACCAAAGAAAGTCAAACCTTTGTTTATGTTACCAAAGAAAGTCGAACTTTTGTTTTCGTTGCCAAAGAATCCAATTTTTACGGATTGATCAATTAATCTATTCCTTTTTCTAGCCTCGCTATCTTCTACAGTACTCACAGTTTGGGTTTGTTACTTGTTGATGTCTCGAACACGTATTCGAAATGAACGAACTCGTCTGCTACTGCTTTTCGTGATCATCCAAGAAGCATAAGAACAATGACAGCAATTGTTGTTTATACCATCTGTTTGGGTTTGCTGTTTTTTGTTGGTCCTGTCTCATATATTAAAAGAAAAAACTTCTTCGCAGCTGCCTTTCATGGTCATAAAGAAATTCGAGAACAATAACATACATTTACATTTAATTATTTTTTACATTTGATGATGATTATCTGCTTCTGTTGTTTACATTTGACGATGTTTATCTACTTCGATATACCCAAAATAGCAAGTATTTATCTTGTCACTTCGAGACTGTGGCTAATTCTGTTGAAAATTAGCATATGCTTGTATATTCATTTCTCAAGAAGTAATTGAGTGCAACTAGGAAAAGATGGGTCATTTGGTCCATTATGTTATGCTGCTTTACTATGGAAATCACCCCTTAAGAACGCTTTTAGAATGCTCAAATGCCATTTGGCATTTGTGTATATTTAGCCCGGGGAAGAGGACAGTCGTGCTTCGGATTATAACGAAAGTCCATTTAGATTGAATTATGCGATAAAATCTTTTCCATTTCCGCTCGGTCTGTCAAATATTCTCTGATGATGGAAAAGGTTGTGTTGAAGGGAGTAACAAACTAAATTGGCATTCAGGATGCTTGTGCTTTTATTCGACAAGCAATTGTAACATGCTTTATAGATAATGTAATGACATCGCTGATGATAATTAGGGTGGTTCACTATTTCTGTACGAGAATTCTATTTGGTTCGTTAATGATATGAATAAATGATTCCAAATGTTCCTTCTGAAACCTTCCCCCTCCCTCTTTTTTTTTCAGTCACGATTTTCAAAGATCTGCAAAAGAATTACAAAGAATGTTTTTTCCTGTAACTTCATGCATACATACATATATACATGTGCGTGTGTATGTATTGTACGTTTTAAAGAAAAATAGTAATCGCGAAAACTTTTGGGTATCATATTTCAACGTATATATTAATTTTGATCATTCCCAAATCCATTTGGACGATTCTTTTGCTTGACGTCTGTATATACGGACAGAATTAAGAACTATCTTTTTCCAAAACGGATGATAAAATGGATTCAAAAGGGGTTTTTTCGTGACATATATATCTCGCATAACTCAAAAATGACAGCCGAAGGACGATGAAATTTTGTATATCAACTGCTGTAACATGTAGTTGTGCACCTCCCTTTTTTTTTGTTGCAATCAGCAGTACCAAACGAGTGCGTGTTACCCCCTTTCTCGGATGAAAAGTCTAGTCATGTACTTTCAATTACAGAAGTGTTGTAAATGACGAAAATACTCATGTTTTCGCATTGTCAATTAAAACAAAATATCCGTTTATGACAAATAACGAAATAATGCAACCTCCTGGTTCATGTACTTGTATTTGGGAAAATATTATTCTGGGGATGAAAAAATAGATTTATAGGAAGTTTCATTCCCTAATTTTCGCCCAATTTTTCCGAGTGGCAACAGTCTCTCACGCTGGAGATAAAAATCTGCTTTATTTTGAGAAGCGTTGCCACTGATCGGTTTCAAATCGTAGAGTTTGTTAAATTTTTTTTAAGTTTGACAATGAAATAAAAACAGCGTTGCTAAACGTTGAATACATTATTTCTGATTCCAAACACTCGTGGGAAGCCATTTCGACTGTTCCCATCTCCGTACGACTTTAATCAGCCGAGATATTAATTAAAAACTCTGAAAACACTAATTTTCGCACACATTTCTTCAAAGTGGCAACAGTATCGCGCGTTATAAAAAGGCTTTATTTCGAGAAGTGTTGCTACTGCTCGTAGAGTTTGTTAATCAAAAATTTGTAAGTTTTACAAAATCTATATGTAATGAATAATGTCTGTTTGTGTGTTTGTTCCCGTTATTGATTTCTGATCAATTATGATAAATTTTTTGCCACATTTAATCGACTAAAATTGAATATAGGTGAAATATTGGATGGAACTGGAGCTTTTACGACCATTTGATTAGAAAGACGAAAATCATTAAAAACTGCGTGTGATTGTTGCTGATACTATGAGAGAGAATTAGTTTATTTTTTTAATCGAAATTTTTTATGTGGGTTCCATATCGCATCAGACTGAAAAATGTATGACTATGAATCGTATTTTTTGCATCGTTATTAGAGAAGGATTACAACGGTATCGTTCTCTCTGTTGTTAGATCCATTACTTTCAATCTAACTTAACTGGTACCAGGTACTTCCGCTAGTTTAGAATAAGTTAGAATTTAGGAAGCAAGTTTAAACGAAGTGCAGCAAAAAATGTGTATAATTTAATACGCTGTACAAGAACGTCATATGGTATGCTTATCAGATTTTGTTTTTTGAATAAATGTTTCTTCTTCAGAGAAGTAGTAGTCTTTTCAAAATTCTGCATTAAAACGATTTTTAGGCAATAATTCGATGAAAGTCTATTTCCTACTTTTAGACATGTTAGGCAATGGAAGTGTATCTTTTTTTTTAATTAACTAACTATAAAAATATTATTGTCACCGAGAGCTTTGCCAGAGCTGGTGCAACCAACTGCAATCGCACCGAGCAATGCCGCCGAGCAGCAAAATTTCCAGCAAGCAGTCAGACTCCAGGTGTCTTCCTTTTTCCGCGATTCCTGTTTCCGCGGTTGTCAAAATCATTCCTGTTTCCGCGAAATCACCAATCTTCATTACCCCCCCCCTCCCCAAAGGGTTTACATAGTGGAGGGCCGAGTGGACCTTGGCCTCTCCCGAAAGGTAGGAAAGCAAAAAAAAAAAAGTTTTAATAAAAAAAAAAAAAAAAAAAAAACTTTTAAAAGAAGTAATCGAAAAATATTTAGAATCTCAGACCTTTGCATGAATAAAAATAATACTGTGTTTAAAAGGAGAGAGAGAAATGTTCAAACTCTGCGATGATTTTGGCATTGAATTAAAAGATTGTTTCCTAAAGTATAAAACAATATTCTTCCAAAATTCTGCATAAAGGTGAGTTATAATAAAATCTTTCAAAATAAATATTCGTTCTAAAACGACGACTTCTTTGGTGTCAATTGCGCTTTTGCAGCTTTTAATTCTTTCATTTATGCAAATCCAATTAACTAATACATTTTCCTTATTTTTATTCCGAATTCGATACTGATAACCTATATAAAGGGCTAAAGTGTTTTTTTTTTTCCCCTTTTAGTTCCAATAATGTCTAAAACATTCATATTGATTAGTGTAAGATATGAAAATAACAACTAATATTTTAGCAGAATTACAAGTGGAATGAAACTTAAGATTTCAAGAGGAGCCTAAGACACGACTTCAATCTAACGAAGACTAACTTATTCACAAAGAAACTGCCCAGCTTTGGTTAATGACTCATCATGACATCTCCTGAGGAGCTGTGGGAGGGTACTTTTCTTTTTTTCTTTTTTAGTCCAAAGGGATTTCAGTCCCGAAGGACTATTGCTTTCGTTTTGGCATTTTGCGTCGGACTCATAAACGTCGGTTCACTTTTCAAACTGTTGCCACAAAATGTTAGAGTCCTGCATTATATTTGAAGAAATTAAATAATGAAAAATCTGCATAAATGATTGTCTATTTCTCGCATTGTGATAAAACAATGGTACATAGAGTCATCGAATTTTGAATAACGTAATCCTCCAACGAATATGAGCATGTGGAAGACCAAATTTAAAATTTGAAATTTGTTTTATGATCGATTTCCTATTTTTTAAAACTTTGACGAATTTTTGATTAACAAACTCAAGGATTTCAAAGCGAGCAATGGCAACGTTGTGCAGAAAAAACATTTTTATCTCCAGCGCGTGAGTCTCTGTATCGGAAATTCTAAAGATATGCTCGTTTTAAAACTATTTTGCGATATTGCTGTTGCACTGGATCTTATGGTTTAAGTGCGAGGAACATGATATTTAATAAAGAAAGGTAACACACAAAATGTTAAAAAACGCCCCTTTGGACGTAATTTAAAATCTGAAACATTTCAGTTTTTTTTTTTTTTTTTTTTTTTTTAATATTGTATTGAAATTATTTGGAACGCCACCACTGTACTCTCCGATTTCGTGGGAACAGGAAGAATTTTGAAAAACGTGGAAAGCGGAATCGCGGAAACAGAACCAATTCAAAACAACCTAATGCCAATCCCGATGACCACGAGCAGAAATGTGCGTGACCACCACTATAATCTTAATTCACTTTTGATAAAAAACACTTCTACTGAGAGATAAGAGAGTCTTTCGCTTTAAATCCAGAAAACAGCAGACAGGGTAAGAATTCCCAGATAAACAGGTATCGAGGGGAGCGGGAAGCCAAAACAAACAGAGCTGAAGAAGCCCTACAAGTGCAGCAGATAGATACCAGCGTTCATCCAATATCGATGGCACCGGGAAGCCTTGAACCCCTATTTGTTAGTTCGTAGATCCCACAAAGATCTCCTAAAAGAAATGTAACTTGAAACGCTGGACTATCCCAGATGGGGAATAATTTCGCGGAAAGAATTCCCCGTCGACTTCTCACCCCCCTTCTCCGTCGATCCATCTTTGGTGGTTTTTTAGGCCATAGTATAAACATATTTGGGTGCTTTGGCCTTTTTTTTTAGGTATGTATGCGTGTGGTGTTGTGGTCTGGTATGTGTCCAATTCGTGATAGAGTGGTTCCCGAGAAACGAGTCCTAAAGCTGGTAAACTAGATGAGAATGGTGTGGATTCGGAGACGTTAAGAATGGGAAAAAAATTTTCCGATTAGTTTTTTTTTTTTTTTTTTTTTTTTTTTTTTAAATCATGGGTGAACGCAGTTGTGTGGTTTCTAATCCCGTAGATGAAAATTTTAACGACAGAAAGGGGGATAGAAGGATATTATAATCATTTCAAACAGTGAATGTTAATTAAATGTTGATAATATCATTACTTCTAATAATTAATATGACGGCACCTAAACGCTTCAGATGGTCTTTACTTTGCTCTCGTATTAGAGTGAAGCCTCCCAAAGATGGTGTTGTTGTTCTGTAGAGGTTGGTTAACATCAATGAATGCTGTTGTTGGTGTGTATTTATGCTATCTAAAATAAGCGTCTTTCATGGGTGGTCTGAAACTCAAATTGCGTACGGGCCGAGACGATCTAAAAACAGCTGATAAAGCGAAAAAAAAATTTTTAACAAAATTAAATATTTTATTAACCCTTCCTTCCCCCCCCCAAAAAAAAAAATCTGAAAGCTTTTAGGTTTTATTTTACGCCCGGAGAGGGACGTTTTCTTAACGTTTTGCGTGTCACCTTCATTTATTAAATCATGTTCTTCGCACTTGAACCCCATAAAATTCAATTCAACAGCAGTATCACGAAATATTTAAAAACAGCATATCGTTAGAATTTCCGATACACCGTATCGCGCGCTGGAGATATTTTTTTTTTTTTTTTTTTCCCGTATAATGTTGCCACTGCTCGCTTTGAAATCATTGAATTTGTTAATCAAAAATTCGTTAAAGTTTGACAAAATATGATATCGATAATAAAACAAATTCGAATTTCTAAATTCGGACTTCCAGATGCCCGTGTTCGCCTGAAGGATTACGTTATTACGTAGTTTGATAGATCTAGGTAGCATCGTTTTTTCACAGTGCGAGAAACATGCGTACATTCATGAATATTCTTTATTATTTAATTTCTTTAAATATAATACAGGGCGATAATATTTGGTGGCAACAATCTAAAAGTGATACAGCCGTTTATAGTGATTCGACGGAAAATCCGTTTCGAGACTAATAGCCTTTCTGGACTAACGTCCTTTGGGCTAGTAAAAATATTTTAATGAAATTTTAAACTTCGCTTACTAATCATTCATCAAAACATACGTAAATAATGATAATAATAATAATTTGCGTATCAAAACATAACGTAAATAATGATAATAATAATAATTTGCATATCAAAACATACGTAAATTACGTATCAAATTAACTTGATAATTACGTATATATATTTGATAATTACGTATAAATTCATTTGATAATTACGCATCAACTTAATTTTATCAATTCGTAATTTAGGTATCAAGATATACGTAAATAATAATAATTATAATTTCATTTTTTTATTCAGCAAAGGAAAAAATTCAAGTTTGTATTTATTTCCTATCTGAACGCTAAAGTTTAGTATCTGTAAGCCATTTTTCTTGATTATACTTTGCAGTTCAAATATATTGACAGTTAAATATGAAATTCTTAGAGTGACGTTTCTTTCAAATAATTCTGGCATGTTTAATAAATCATTAAATATTTTACTTTAATTTAAACTAAAAATTAACAAATAATGAAAATTTTATAAATTTTCAGAGAAAATGTACCACATTTTGACAAAACTTCAAAATAATAACAACTTAGTTTCTTTCTCTCATTTTTTGTACTTTTCTTCGGTACATGAGAATAAAAATAAAAATGCATTTGATTATATGTAAGTAATTAAAATGTAAACTTCTTTATTTCTTACTATAACTTCACACTTGATGGCGTTTCGATTCTGATGAAAGTTTCTAGCCTTGGAGTAGGAATTATCCTTATCATCGATTGTAGATGCTTATCGATTGATCTAATTCTTTTCTTATTATTTTCAACTGTGAAAGAAAGCTGTTCACATATAAATCTATTTCCAAGTATAGCGATTATTCTTAATGCAAAAATTCGTAACTGAGCTGATTAATTTTTTTTTATATGTAGGCATTAAAAGTTAATGAAATTTGCATGTTCAGATCTTTGAATAAGATTTATATCACATTGTAAGTTAAATAACTTCATTTATCTATGTTCAGATGTGTTATTCATGTTCGTTTTTAATAAAAATTAACATAATACAAACTCGGACTTCAAATAACTAAAATCTTGAAATCTTTGCAACAAATATATAACTGAAATGTCTACGAGGAGAACAGAAAATTAGTGGAATTGTTGTTAGGGGTTTAAAATAAACGCATTTATTCTAAGAATGAGAAAAATCTCCTTTCTGTTGGCTCAATTTCTGTTTTATATTCAGACATCTGTTTAATTTTACAGTTATTGTGCATCTTACACAGTATTTGAATGAATAATTTTTTATCAGCTAATTACAATTTTCTTTCGTCAAAATTATTGTTGCGGGTTTAAAATAATCTTATTTATTCTGAAAATGAGAAAAATCTCTTTCCTTTTGGCTCAATTTCAGTTTTATATTCAGACATATGTTTAATTTTACAGCTGTTCTGCATCTTTCCTTACACAAGATTTGAATGAATAATTGGTTATCAGATAATTAAAATTCTCTTTTGTCAGAATCATTGTTACGAGTTTAAAATAAACTTATTTATTCTGAAAATGGGAAACATCTCTTTACCTTTGGCACAATTTCCGTTTTATATTCAAGACATCTGTTTAATTTTACAGTAGTTCTGCATATTTCCTTATGCAGTATTTCAATGAATAATTTGCTATCAGATAATTAAATCTCTTCCTTCAAAAAATTTTCTTCTAAAAATTAAAATTTCTTTCAAGTGTTTTCATTATATAGTCTTCTCAGATGATTCAACATGATGATACCCATTTTTACAAATGCGAAACAGAGTTTGAAAAGAAAACAAGAAAATTTTTCACAAAACTCGTCTTTACGGCTACTTAAAATGATTAGGTTTGAATGGTCCTAATTGGTTATTTGTTTAGTCCAGCGTTTCTCAAACTTTTTTTAGTGGGAGCGACTTTTGTAAATTAGAATGTTTCGCACTCCGCTTTACTCTTGTCACCTTGGAAAGCAATTTTTTTAACATATTGTTAGAAAATAAGGTAAGGTAAAAAACGGTAAGATAGCTTCCCCGCAAAGCAGGTTTAGGGTTGCCATAAAATGGCAAGGGAGGGCAGGGTTGCCATATTTGGCGAGATACCATGGACGGATGGAGAACCTTCTGGAACGAATTCTTAAGGGTTTAGCCCAGAATGTTCTCGAACACAAGCCGAGAGCTATATAAACCCTGCTGGTCCACAGTTAGTTAGTGTGCCTCGTCTAGCGAGCTGATAGTCAGTCCTTGAGCGAGTGACTCGAAGTCTAGCGCCGAGTTGGTCGTCGAGTGTATCGAAGAGTCTCTTAGTGTATCGCGGTTAGTGCATCGTCGAGAGAGTGTGTTAAGCTCCGGGAACGACTGAACCGAAGAGTCGGGAGCTGTGCTCTGTGGGTCGTCGAGTGCATCGCGAGTTGTAGCGTGGAGAGTCTCGAGAGTACGTGGAGTTCCGAGAACGACCTAGCAGAGTCGGGAGCTGTACTCTGGTGCTTTGCAGTGAAGCTGTCTCCATCGTTGTAGCCTGATAACCTGAAGGCTGTGACGCTGATTGTTCCAGCGAGTGCATAGTAGATCTTTGACGACTGTAAAACGTGACTTTGGAGCTGTCCTGATTAATACCGGCCAATAAAGTGTGTTTTGATACTTCATCAAGTGTCGTCGTTATTCACTCCAAATCTACGAACCCCGTACGAACGTGAAGGAAGAAAATTACGTAACAACTGGTGTCAGAAAAAACGCAACAATATGTTACTACCAGAACACTTTTACATTTTAGTTACTGTTCATTAAAATAATTTAATATTTTAATGGCATTAAGTAACATGTTTAAAATTAATATTCGTATTTAATAATTCAAGGTTGGATAATCGTTATCTTATCAATTAAAAATCAGATACATTTTAACACGCAAATTAATGAAATGGATGAGTTTGCCGATTCATTGCATACCTGTTCTATGTTTGTTAGAACAATGTTGTACGTGAATATAAGATATATCCTAAGTCGCGTTTTCGAGACATAAAAGACGCAGATTAAATTTTGTCAATCGGCCCAGTAAAACGGGAGATACAGAATTCCCCCCTCTTTTCTGTGCTAAGTGTACATGTAATGGAAGAGCATTTGCATGGAAATCTTGTAGAATACTGACAGAGGTCTTGCGTTAAAGAAAGACCTTGATGTGAAAACCTTAATTAAAGATGCTTAATGAACCTTGATTGATTCTGGGTGACATTTCAAAAGCACAACAAAAAATACATAGCGTGATGTTGGCGAGATAGTAATAATCATTGGGTTATTCATCCCTTGATTATACGCAAGATAGTAAGGAAATAATTGGGAACCTCCTATTACGGAAATTAAAAGATGGTGCACAGATATCCGCATTCATTCTCTTCTCCAATTCCCTATCGGGAGTGAAAATTCCCTGCGGTCACATGAATGACGTCATCATGCCCAGTCCAAACAATAGCCGCTTACGTATCGCTTATTGGAGTTGGGCGTTAATTATATTTATTCGAAAGCCAGTTATGGAGCATTCCTACGGAAACCGCACAAGTAAAGAATTTGGGAGATGACTTTTTTTTTGGCCCTTTTGCATTTTGCTTGACGGTAGTTGCAATAATATGACTTTTTTTGGCCCTTTTGCATTTTTCTCGACGGTAGTTGCAATAATAAAATTGGAATTGCTTTAGTAACGTTATCGTATCATTTAAATTTCATGACGTTGAAATAATGTAGTTGAATGTAATGTAATGGTTTAAATAGCAGATAGTTAATGTGTTTTATGAATTTAGTTGATTTTCTAAGCATTTAAGATAAGAGGGGAAATGCATAATGCTGATAATATCTCCAATTTCATTTAATCAGTATATATATATATATTTAGTGTTTTATGTTGAAAGCTCTTAAATTTACTTAGTTCGAAAACAAGTTTTTCTAATACTTCCCCAATAGCTGCAAAATAAGATAATAATAATTTATTTACTAAAAGAATATCGATTATATTATCTCCTAATAAATTTAGTGGAAGTATCAAAAAAGAGGGAACCATACGTAGGAAGTTTAATTCCGAAAATTATGTTTTAAAGTAACTTATATGCAAATTATTAAAATGTTTTACGGGGACTTGAATTTAAAACATGAATAACAAAATTTCAATCTTTGAAACATAAATTAAATTAATAGCAAGTAATTATCGCTATTGATCGGAAATTAGTTAATTTTTCAAGGAGAACAAACAAACCCCCGTCTAATGAACAATAATTAATAAATGCGAAGGTGTTTCGTTCTTTTACTCAAGTAAGAAGGGTGATGCCAATCTGGTAAATTAAGTTAGGCCAAAATTGTAGTTCCGTGAAGTGGTGGGATTTAGAAACAAAGTAGAGTACCAAAGAACTCATTCTGAATTAAGCATTTTCTCTAATATAAGATTCTTTATAAATTTTGAGTGAAAAGCAATTTAGGAAATTGTACAAAATACTTAGTAAATGTCCCCCGACACCCTCGCTTTTATGCATGTTAATTCAAAATTATTTCTATAAAAATTAAACAGTGGTGATCTTAATTGGAATTATGAAATAGAACTCAAAATAACTGAAATAAACATTAGAAAATTAAGAAACAAAACAATGCTATCTTTGCAAAAACAAATCTAATAACAAAATTTTTTAATAAAAATTGAAAAATTAATATATATATATACATATAATAAGAAAAAAAATGTGAAATGTACATGAAGATATAAATAGCCAGAAAATGCATTAATTAACTTAAGTTCTTTCTAGTGGGACGTCGGTAAAGTGATTTCTTCTGTGTCTTACTCAGAAGGGGTGTGTGTCCGAAATTCCGTTATTGGCAGCAGGGATACTTTGAATTATTTCAGGCGGCGAAACTTGTGAGAAGTAATTTGCGGGATGTGGGAGGGTCTAGGATTGCTTGAAGGACAAACGTCCCTCACTTTTCTAAATGACGAATGATTAAACGAATAATCTATTCTGTTATATACGTGTTATATATGTCACATAATTTTCGAGCTTAAAGGGGTAACTATTATTCAATGAATCATATAATGCAGTTGTCTTCAAACTTTGTTCACTCACAGAAATATTAGAACGGTAAAGTTTTTTCGGAGAACCCAGTTTCACCCTTAAAATAATATTTAACCCTTAGAAAACCGAAACCTTCGCTAACATGTATGCCTAAAATGCCGAAACGCCCGCCCGCGTCCATTACCCGTCCTTTCCGTTCCCTCCTCCCCGGTCCATTAACGCAAGAAGAGGTGTGTTTCAAATGACATCCTTTTTACTTCCTAATAAAGAAGCTTCCATCAGCCTTTTAGGGAAAGCTATCTGCAATTAACTGATAAAATTCATTTCGGGAAACTTCTGCTGTTACTGCATACCTTAGGGGAAGGGAAGAAAACAGCATCGCAATCTCGGCCCTTTGGGGCGATTGTGGTCGTTTAAATGAAAGGCTTGCATTTTTTTACATACACTACCGAAGTCTAGCTCTGTTGATGTTATTTACAGTTGCATTTCATAGTTCTATATTTCATTAATCTATACTATTAAATTCTGTGCGCATCTGTCTGTTTGCTTGTTTGTTTGTAACATCATCTCCTCCGGAACGGCGGGGTACTGAGTTTCGAAAGAAGTACCCCCTCGGATTCCGAAAATTCGCGAGAAGCCATTTCGACCATTTTCATCTTCGTATGACTTTAATTAGCCTAGATGTTAATTAACCTTTTGAGGCCGGGGCTTTGGTAGCAGAAAAAGCTACCAAAGGACGGGGAATCTTGAACCGGATGCTTTACCCCCTTTAAGAAATCTCCTATTTGCAACAAAGATTCTTGTGTGTAGTTTAATGGCTTCTCAGAGGGTTGCATCTATGTCGCAAAAGGAAGACCTTTGAAAGAGATAAGTGGTTAAAACCCCAGGGATGTCAAATTTGACATTTCACCCCACTTTTCAGCCTGAAAAATGGAGGAAAGAGACATGGCCACTAAAGGGAACAACCCCGTCTTTTCAAAGAGAGGACTCTATGGCCACTGTAATGGCCATCCCGTCTTCAAAAGGTTAAAAACTCTGAAAACACTAATTTTCGCACTCATTTTTCCGAGTGACAACAGTAGCGCGTGCTGGAGATAAAAATGCTTTATTTCGAAAAGTGTTGCCACTGCTCGCTTTTAAATCGTAGAATTTATTAATCAAAAGTTTGCAAGTTTTATAAAATATGAACTAAAATTAGCATTGCCAAATATTAAACGTATTATTATTATATGCACTCTTATTCTGACGTTGAAGTAAGCATCCGATTGCATGTGATATCAATGTAGGTCGAAAATGTTTGGACAATGTTAGCATTTTAAATAAACACCTGCCGTTGGCAACTTTTTTGTTTCAGATTAAGATTATTGACACGATATGTTTTGCCACATTAATTCTTTTATTGATATTCAGAAAAAGTAGTTATATGACACTAAAAATCATGACATCATACGCATGCCTCAAAAGTTCTTGCTTCTTGGTTTGGCAACAGAAAAATTATTTACGAATTGTTTGTCGTAAAAGATAAACAATTCATAAATAATTTTTTTGAAAGAATGTTTGCTTGGAAAGAATGAACTGATTTCATTCATATTCAAACATTTTTACATATTTTCTTTTCAGGTTGACATAAAACTTCTAAATTTTGCTTTGGCCGCAGCCCGCTAGTTCATTTCTATTGTTGCCACATACACTGAGAAAGAGTTTTCCTTTAAATATGTTGTTCCAAATGGCATTAAAACTCCTAGACTTCAGAAACTGCTGTGTATTCCGCATGAATCTGGAATGAAAAAAAAATCGATTAATATTCAAAAATAACTAAATACATCTTTATCTCTTTTAATTAACAAACATTAGTCAGCTAGTGTGCTTTATGACTTTCTTTTGGAATTTTTATTTTGACTCGCGGAACCCTGGGAAGACAGTTCGAAACTCCACTGACATAAAGTATCATGTTTCGTAATTATTTTACAGTTAATTCTGTTGATTCTAACTCCTCGTTAAAGATCATATACATAGTACAAAATTTATAACAGAATTCATTGAATGTACAAAGCTGCAATGCTACTTATTCCGCTTTTGTACCTTACTCGTACAAAAGCTGACTATTTAGCATAAAATTCGGCTAGTAATAGTAATAGTTTATAATTTAGCTATTAGTAAATTATAAAGTACGGTAAAATTTTATAATTTTCAGCAACAATTATGTTAACAATTAATTAACACTTTGCATAATTTCTCGTAAAGTTATTTAGCAATATTTTTTTCCCTAAACTATTTTTTCGAGAGATATATTTTCTAGCAATCTTTACTAGAAGTATTTTTTCCGGGATTTCTTTCCCCAGGGATATATTTTCCGAGCACGAAGGCCCTAGTGGAATAAGGGAAATTTTAGACCTGAAGCTAGGCCGTAGACTCAACGAAAGAGGGATGATTTCAGAGCACCTCAGAATGTACGAGGGAAAAGAAAAGTAGATGAGCTTGCAAATATTTGGACGTATCTCGTTTGGAAGATTCTTTGGAGCTATAGAGCATACGGTGTAGAACCGCCACACTGTTTCCCGTTCCTATACAAATGCACCTGTGAGCATCCCTCCCTTCTGTGTGTGGCGGGGGGAGAGAAGTTTGCAGCCCTTTTTTAGTTTCCGTCCAAGTGGTATGTCAACAATGAATTGATTCAATTGTTAGGGGAAAACCTTTTGTTTCCTAGTTGGGAACATTTCTCTCTGGCTTTTCTGCCATCCATAAGTGAGCTTAGTCACCGTTTTTCCTACTCCAAAGTTCTGCATTCTAATGGCAAAGAATTTAAAGCAAAAGCAAATTTGCTCACAGCTAGCAAGGTTCTAGAAGTACTTTGCTAGCTGTGAGCAAATTTGCTTTTGCTGCAAGTGTGGAAAGCGCGTCGCGTCGTAATGTTAAATAATTCTTTTTATCACTCCTTGCTGAATGTAATGTAGCATAAATGTTATATCAAAAAGGAAAATTTAATAATAATAATAATATGAAAGGTTTCTAATTTTAACGGTCACCCAAAAAGCTTTGTTAAGGTTTCTTAACGCTGTTGCACTGACTCCTTCTAACTCTCTTTTTTGGGGTGTTTTAAGCTTTATTATTAATCATTGTTTTCATCGCACTTACGCCAGACTCAATTCAAAAACAAAATTGTAAAAATTTTAAAAGGTGTGTATATTTACAATTCTTGATGCTATATATGGAAGAGAGAATTGAGACTAAAGATATTTGCAAAGTTTATTTAATTAATTAAAAAATGTGTTGCGTACAGTTTCAATTGTCTGTTTCTTCGAAACGCGATATGGAGTTAGCTTGATTCGAAATTCATTAAAAAATAATTTCCCCTGATGAGCCGTAATGAGATTCGAATTAGGCTAATCTGCCATTTACCGCTTCTTAGTTTTTATATTTCTGCTCAAATAATTTGTTAGTACTTTTACTAATGTTTTAAATATACCTTAATTAGATTAGCATATTGCTTACTATTAGTATTGATTTTTACTTGTAAATATTCAAATGTTGTATTATTTCTCTTGTAACATATTTCATAGCAACTTATTTTACTTATGAAAATGTTTTCATGGAACCACAGTATTTCAGCGGCTTTTTAGCGTACGAACTAAGATTTTTCTTTTAACCTTTTTTCTAAATTTTGCAGCACAATGCGCAAAGTTTTTGACCACATAGGTTTTAGTGTTAATTATACTGCGATCATTTTTTACTTAACTAACGTATAGAGACCAAAGAGCTACCGGAACCGGTCGACAAGAAAGATAACATAAATCTTTTCCGAGTAAAACAAGTTATTATATGCCGGATTACTGCAAGCGGAACAGCTGGAGGAAGCATTAACACAGATATGTGGTAAAAAACAAATAAATAAATGCTTTTCATTTTCCGTTGAAAAATATCTTTTTCTCTCTTGCTGCTTTTTAAAGAACTCGTAAAATGTATTTATGGCTTGTGCTTGAACCTCGAGGTTAATTTATCGTAGAGGTTTAATGATAATTTACAGGCAAAGAGAAGAAAGCTTAAAATATTTCACTCTTTGAAGATCGGCGTCGCCTTTGTTTTCTTTTGTCTCGGATATATTTATTTGTTTGCTTTTTTTTTTTTTTTTTTTATTTTTATTGGAGATAAATAATTGTCAAGTTTATGTAAATTGTAACATTTTCTAGACCCCACTTTTTTTGTAAGATAAATTAGTGTTATTTCATAATGTAAGGGATAATAAGGCATTCGGTAGCTTATGGTAGCCAGGTTTTTTTTTCCAGGGGTGGGGGGACTAGCTATGTTATTTAATTGAAACTAAGATGCTATTTATATTTTCCTTCTAAATTGTTTTCGGCTACTAACGCCCGAGCGGTAAAATCACTGAACACTGAGAGTTCTGACCTGGGTTCCGTTTTAGGCGAACGAGCTGGCTGCATGGTCGTTTCGTGGTTTCCCCATGTGTAACGTGTATAAAAGCCAGTTTCCTTAGAAAGTCCTCCTCGAAGGCATCTCTTCCCTTAAGTAGATAGCCCTAGTGTGCTTTTCCATAATCAACCAAACCAAATCAAATCTAAAATTTTGTTCACGATCGGGTATTTTAATAAATGAAATTGCAGAATGAAGGCAAGGTGTTTAATTAATGTACTGTGCAGAATAAATTATGCTGTTTAGTAATTAATAAACTACACAATTAATTACCTTATTTATAAAATGCATAACTACTGCTAATTACAATAAACACATCTAGCCGAGCGATTTCAATTTAGACCTATATCCTATACACTAGTTACCGCCATGCATGAAAGCAAATAGAAATTATCTTAAAATTCTTAGTTTCATAATAATAATGAATAATATACAGTAATACTTCGACTTACGCGAACACGCAGTTACGCGATATTCAAATCCCTTCGATTCGGCTTTTGTTTGAGCGCTGAAACTCAGGCGGATTCAGTGCCCAGAGCCTGATGAAATTGGTAATGTGATTGAAGAAGACTATCTGGCCACCTTTTTCGGCCTTTGAAATGATAATATTCGGGTTCGCATTGTAGCATTGTGGATAAGAACACTTACATCGATTGTGTCACTAAACTCTTAAACGAAGGACCATATAATCCGATCCCTAAAGATCCTTCATCTTCGGTGGTGTGGTGTATTTAACTATGGCAAAGCACACTAGGGCTATCTGCCTAAGGGGAGGTATGCCTTCGTGGAGGACTTTCTAAGGGAAACTGGCTCGTATACACGTTACACATGGGGAAAACCAGGAAAACACCCATGCAGCCAGCCCGTTCGCGGGATTCGAACCTCAGACCGAACTACCAGTGTTCAGCGACTTTACCGCTCGGCCGCTACCTTCATCTTCGGACCTGTCAAAAATAAAAACTGCGATCAAATCTTCACAAATCATTTCAAGCAACTTAAAACATTCGCTTATCTCATCTGTTGCGAATTGTGCCAGATTATATGCTCTTCCCAAAATTCATAAAAGTGATATTCCTTTCCGCCCTATTGTATCAAATTTAGGTACTGCCTCGTATCCATTAGCTAAATATTTAGTTTCTAGATTTTCGACTCTATTAGACAATACATACTCTATTACACCATAAAAATTCAATAGAATTTGTAAAAAAGGTTAAAAACATTTCTCCTAGAAATTTACTCATGGTTTCTTTTGATGTAAAATCATTATTCACCAATGTCCCAGTGGAGAGTGTATTAAGATGTCTAGAAACCAGGATTCGCGAATTTAATTTCTTTTTCATCGAAATTGATGAGCTAATTTCTCTCACTCAAGTCCGTTTGAAACAAACACTTTTGTTTTCCAAAATAAATATTACAAGCAGGGAAGCCCCCTCAGTCCCATCCTGGCTGATATCTACATGCATTATTATGAATCAAAATTGTTTGAAACTTTAAACTTTCCTGGTATGGTTCCGCTACGTAGACGATACTTTTACCCTGTTTGAAGGTAATAAAGATGATTTAAATAAAGTTCTTTCAACATATTGATCCTGCTTTTCCGTTCACTTTTGAACTTGAAACTTGCAATTCTCTTCCGTTTCTCGACGTTCCGGTCACACGTAACACATCCAACTTCAGTACTACGGTTTACCGTAAACCTTCGTCGGTTTGCCTTCCACCACACTTTAAATCATGTCATCCGACTAAACAAAAGTTGGCTTTATTTTATTCCTATGTTTTCCGTGCTTTTCAAGTTTGCTCCTCCAAACTATCCCTTCATGAAGAACTGAATTATTTAAAAGCAATAGCTATTAACAGGGGCTTTTCACCCAACATTATTAATCAAGCAGTTAAAAAATTCTCATCTCAACACACTAAAAGGCACACTCTTGTTTTAGGAGTTTATAAAAATTCTGTTGTCATTCCCTTCTTTCCATCAATTAGCTATAAAGTTGCACATATTTTGCAAAAATTTAACTTTCGGGTCGTTTATTCTCCCATCAATAAAATTCCGAGTTCCATACTCAAGACTCTTAAACGAAGTCTCTTAAACGGATATGAATTTCTGGGGGTATTTATAGGATTCCTTGCCAGTGTGGTTTAATTTACATTGGCCAAACTAAGAGAGCCTTAAAATTTCGCGTCAAGGAACATGCAACAATGTTGGGCAACAGAAGTCTTCTGTTGCCCAACATTGTTGTTCCGAAAATCACACTTTCAATTTTTCTGCTGCCAAAATTATTCAAAAAACATCTTCCATGGGAGAACTGGATTTTCTAGACGCATTTGACGTTCAAAAAATCTTTCTGTTCTAGTTAACGATCCTAATTCCAATCCATCTTTGCCTTCGGCCTTTAAAGAAATTATGTTTTAGTTCTAGTTTCATCAACAGATGGCGCCACTAGCTTATTTTCTGTCCAGGCTTTTTTACCTTATCTAATCATTATATAGTATCTCGTTCATTTGCGCTTTTGCAGCTGAGAATGGTGGTTGGGTAAAACCATCGAAACTAGTCCTGTGAAAATTTGAAAATATAACACTGATTTTTGTTGTTTGTCTTCTGAATTGCAAAGAATGTTATTTAATAAATAAAGGTAACACACAAAACGTTAAAAAATGTATCTTTGGGCATAATATAAAATCTGAAAATTTTCAGATTTTTTAGAATTTTTTTATTAAATATTTTTTTTTTTTTTTTCTAAATTATTATTTTCTTTCATCTTCGGCCCTCAACTAAAGATAATTTATATGTATTTTACACAAATTCGATTTACGCGGCTATCCCTTAGTCTCTTCTATCGCGCAAGCTCGTGGTATTACTGTGTCCGAAGGGGCTTCGTCCCTGAAGGATTATTGTTTTCTTTTTCTGATTTTGCCTCGAATCACTCTGAATGTTCTGAATGTCCGTTTTACTTTTCAAATTGTTGCCACCAAATATTATCGCCGTGCATTATATTTGAAGAAATTAAATAATGAAGAATCTGCATAAATGTACGCATGTTTCTCGCATTGCAATAAAACAACGGTACCTAGAGCCATCAATATTTGAATGACGTAATCCTCCTGCGAATAGAGGCATCTGGAAGCCCAAATTTGAAACTTGGAATTTATTTTATTATCGATTTCATATTTTGTAAAACTTTAACGAATTTTTGTTTAAGAAACTCAAGGATATCAAAAGGAGCAATGGCAACATTGTAGAGGGGAAAAAAAAAAAAAAAAAAAACATTTGTATCTCCAACGTGGGAGAGAGTGTATTGGAAGCTCTAATGTAAATGCTCAATTTAAAATTTTGCTGTTGAACTGAATTTTACGGTTTAAATCCGAAGAGCATGATATTTAATAAATAAAGGTAACACACAACATGTTAAAAAAACGCCCCTTTGGACATAATTTTAAATCTAAAACCCTTCAGATTTTTTTTTAAATTCTTTCTTAATAAACAGCTTGAGTTAAATGTAATTGGAATAGAAAACAGTTTTTTAGGTTAATTTTTAAAAGATTTGAAGGATTTAAAAGATCAGCGTCTTCTTCCTAATTTAAAGTATCAGAAAAAAAATCTGATGTGTACACCACATGATTTCCTTGTACGGAATATTAAATTATACGCATTTTTGTTACATTTCGTTTCAACTTACTGGATTGAATTAAATCTACTTCGCCGACAGCGCATAAACCACAATAGAATAAATGCATTCTTTAAAATTCACTCTATTTGTTTACCATAGCGACACTCTGGCGCTAGATTCACTTAACAGTATTATATTTCGTTCATATTATAACTCACAATCCACAAAATTTATATCATTTAAAGAATTATCTAATCGTTGCCACATGTTCTATTCAGTTACTATAATAAAGCTAGAACGATATATAAAAGAAATTAAGCAAACAAAACAAAAAAGAAACAGTTTTTCACAGACGATTGAGTATTTCTCATTCAATTGATTCAATTCTCACTTCGCGACAAGGCAAAAATACGTAAAAAATCAAAAATATCTGTATTAAAAATTACGAAGTAAATCTTAAACACTTATTTCCTCGAAAAAATTCCAGAAAGGATTAAGCATGATTTAATTGGCAATAATAAATGAAGGCGTTATTTTTGTTGTTGCGAAGCTACGTTTCTCTAGATTGGCAACAAATCCACTACTCTGCTGTTTGAAATGTAAACAAGCAATGGCCGCCATCAAAAAAATTATTAGGCTTAGCGGCACTTAAACAACTTTAAAATTATATATTTATATACGTTTGGCGCGGCCGATTGCAACCAAAATACGAGGTGCACATCTACATGTTATAGTAGTCCTATATACAAAATTTCAACGTTCTAAGGCTACTCGTTTTTGAGTTATGCGAAATACGTACGTACATACGTTCGTACAGACGCCACGAAAAATTCTCTTCAGAATTCATTTTAAAGCAGTTTTATTTATTTATTTTTTTTTCATTTTTTTTTTATTTATTTATTTTTTTATTTATTTATTTATTTATTTTTTTTTTTTGAGGAAACGAGTCTTTTATTCTGTCCTTACGTACAGATATCACGCAAAAACATCGTTAAATTGCATTCGAAAGCGGTCAAAATGGATATTTTCGTTGAAATATGCTGCCTGAAACTTTTCGCGATTACAATATTTCTTTTTTACTTCATACAAGGAAGTAAAAAGGAATTGAATGATTTGAGCTTAAATTTCAAACTACAACATTTTAAGCCTCTTATTGATGCATCCAGTCTTATCGCAGATTCATGGAATTAATTGTGACATTAGTTCCTATGATTAATTGTTTTAAGTTCTCTTACTGAAAGCTGCAATCGAATACAATTTAGTAGTTATCACAGGAAACTAGAAGAAGGTTTTGTCGAATCGTGAAAAACCTTCTTCTCTAGTCCTATCAGTGTTTGCAATACGAATCTCTGAACTGTCAGTTGATTTATGGACTACGTGTGTGGTGATAACGCAACAAAGAAAGAATTTTATGTTATCCACTGTGTGTTTGGGGGGGGGGGATTCCTTATGTCGCCTCTTAGTATTTCCTAATGAAGCATGAAACGAAGATAAAGTATTTAGTTCTCTTAAAAAAATACTGACGAAGAAATTTTCAGAGTAAAATCTTTGAAGAATCTTATACTTAAATATCATATATCTTTTCTTTGTAAAAAAAATTGAGAGAAATATTTGCTCATCCATGTCGTGATGCAATGGGAACTTCACGTAACTTGAAATTCCGTCACATGTTATTGCTTTAAGCTCTTTTGTTGTGAAGGAAAACTTCGCTAATTAGATGTTGCTAAAGGATAGCTGCTTTAAGTAAACATAAAAGAGAAAATCTCCTTTGCGCTGTTCTCTACACACAAACGCCTCACTCAACGGGCACCAAAAATTGTTGCGTGCGAACGCGCTCATAATGGATTGAATGCACAGAGAAGCCATAATAGTTTGATAAAATTGAACTTTACAGATTCCCAGATACGCGTTCATAATGAATTGAATGCACACAGAAGCCATGATAGGTAAAGTTCTGGAAATTTCCACAAAAATACTCGTACATCTCTTCTCAGTATCACAGAGCACAATCAGTAGTTACGCATCAAACTACTAAGAACGTTAAACACTACGCAATGCAAAGCGCATCTAATGAGAGAAACTCGTACGGAGATCTCTTAATACTCCGAGAAATCTCTAGTACCTTCCTTTTCTCGAAATTACTGGTCGGGAAATAAATTGCAGATAAGAGCCGGATATAGTTATAGTTTTATTTAGGTATCAGTTACAGTTATTCAATTACAACTACACAGGAAACGGGCCAATTTTGGCGACAAAAATTTTTACTTTTGCCGCCAAGTTTGGTGACATCATGTAATTTTCCCCCGGCTGCCGAGAAATCTCTAGTACCTTCCATTTCTCAAAATTACTAGAAGGCATGTATGGTTAAAGTTCAGGTAAGAACCGGATATGGTTATAGTATATATAGGGGTCAGTTACAATTATACATGAACCAAGCCGAGTTTGGTGACTTTGGCGACAAAATTTTTGACTTTGGGCGCCAAGTTTGGTGTCATTACCAAATTTGGCTACAAAAATTAGTCTCAAAAACCGTCACCAACTTGGCGATAACTCGTCAGTTTAGCCAAATATCCATTTACCTCAATATTAAATAGACTTGCCTCTGTAATTTTATTTTTCCAGCAGAGGTTCTTCTCCTCAGACTTTTCATGTTACATTATACAAAAAAAGCACTACAATTTTATATATAATTTCACTAAAATTATTTACATAGGTACAAAATACGTAACACTGTCTCCCTTTCAAGGACTGCATATCCCGGGTAATATAATCAATCCCTGGACAGGAAGCCATGCTTACAATTAAGGAAAATCAATGCATTACAAAAATAATAATTTCAATAAATAACATAAAAATGTCAAATACTAAATCAATGGATAAATTCAGATACAAATAGGACAATAGTATTAGTATACTACATTTAGGTTCACAAATAAATTATCTGATGAAAAATTCGCCTTGGATGACGAACAGTATCTCGAACACTCAAGTCGGTAACCTGTGATGTTCGAAGTTCTTGAGGTTATTTATAATAATAATAATAAATACTTATAGGGTCTTCTTTAAACATCATTTGAATGGTTTCCATTGACAAAACTTGACAGCAAGTGACTTACAGGATCACGAATTCGGCTTGGAGGAAATTATGGCCAGACTTGGTTGCAGAGATTTGGAAAGCTTTGACACTTACATCTTTTTTTTTTTTTTTTTTTTTTTTTTTCCATCTGTTGTAATTTGTCTGTAGGCAAAACATCATTTTTTGCATCTGTTGTAATTTGTTTGTAGACAAAACATCATTTTTTGCATCTGCTGTAATTTTTCTCTAGGCAAAAACATCATTTTTTGCATGTGTTGTAATATGTCTGTAGGTAAAATATCATTTTTTGCATTTGTTGTAATTTACCTGTAGACAAAACATCATTTTTTTGCATCTGTTGTAATTTGTCTGTAAACAAAACATCATTTTTTGCATTTGCTGTAATTTTTCTCTAGGCAAAACATCATTTTTTGCATGTGTTGTAATATGTCTGCAAGTAAAACATCATGTTTTGCATGTGTTGTAATTTGTCTGTAGGCAAAACATCATTTTTTGCATCTGTTGTAATTTGTCTGTAGGCAAAATCACTGGTTAGGAAATTATCAATAAAGACAAAAACGATCTCAAGGAAGAACTACAGCAATTTCAGAATCAGCAAACAAAAGGCAATTGTGCAAGAAATATCCGCAAAAGAAGAAGAAAGACAACTAGTAACTAATTCTCTGATCCGTGAAATTTGTGCAAAATAAGGTAAGATGCAAGGTTTTAACGTAATACCTCACTCTGATAAAACAACAGAAAACTACAGCCTGAGTACTTCAATGACAATGTCATCTCTCACTTTGGAAACACTGTAGAACGTAGGCAGCAATAAATCACACTGGACAAATTTTAAGTGAAACAAGGACCCATTGAATCTCAAGAGGCCCAACTGACGCTTAGAGACAAGGAAAAGACAAAAGAAGATTTTTCCTAAATGCAGTAAATAGCTACCTGATGTTTTTTACGAAAGGAGATGCCTCATCCAGACAATAATGCCTTCTTCATCATTTTCCAGTGGCCTCTCAAAGGTGTTTGTACACTTACGATTTTCAGTGAAATTCATTAATAAAAATTAATATTTTAGAATGAGATTTTGTTAATAATATCTATAAATTTCTCTTAGCAAAACTATATTAATTATTAGTCCAAAGGAGCTATTTGCCCAGAAGGACTATTGATTTTGTTTTGGCATTTTGCGTCGATTCATGATAAGCCTTGTTTCACTTTTCGAATTGTTACCACCAAATATTATCGACCTGTATTATATTTAAAGAAATTAAATAATGAAGAATCTGCATGAATGTATGTATATTTCTCGCATTGGGATGAAACAACGGTACCTATAGCCATCAAAATTTCAATAACGTAATCTTCCATAGAATATGGGCATGTGGAAGCCCTAAGTTGAATTTGCAATTTGTTTAGTATCGATTTCATATTTTGTAACACTTCAATGAATTTTTGATTAACAAACTCGACGATTTAAAAGCGTCCTCTTTGCCAGTCAACCTCTTCTTACTTTCATCCGATTTTCTTCTTTAAAGCATTCTATAACGTACTGCTACTTGAGTGTGATAAATTTACTTACTTAGCGATATCTCAAATCTTATTTCCATCCGTATGATAAAAAAATTATCAATTTTCAAATGCTGTTCCTTACGATTACGAGCCATTTTTAAACATTAAGTAAAATATAACGAACTAAGCAATGTTGCATTACGCAAGACATACTATTATTTACATATAATTTCACTAGAATATTTTACATATATACAAAATTCTCAACAATATTAAAGAAAATTATGATCGACAAAAATTAATCGCCAAGCTTGGCATTATCTCGCCAATCATTCACCTCAATGTTAAATTTACTTACCTTTGTGTACCTCTTTTTCCGGCGATGCTTAACACTTTTCAGACCTTTCATGTTACATTACACACGAGATTTACGTATAATTTCACTAGAATAATTTACATATATACAAAATTCTTAACAATATTAAAGAAAATTATGGGTTAATAATTCCTGTTACTTTGAGCTAATAATTCCAGTTAAATAACATTCTTTATAAATGCTGCATTTTGCCTTATGCACTAATAAAAAGCGTAACGACACAGAGAAATAACACAAATGCCAAATACAAAAAACATGTAGAAAATACACAAACTTTGATAAGAGACTATAAAAAATCACAAATTACAAAGTTACATTTTTAAAAATGTGTTTGGTATTTTTCTCTGAAATCCTCAACGCATAGAAAAGAATGAAGTTTTATCGAAAATAGAAAATTGCTTATAAGGCATATTGCATTATGTAAGCCATTCTTATGCACTGAAAAGACCTTTAATTTATCTGCCGTGCATCCTCGCACGTAGCTGGTTAATTTATCTTTCATGTTTAATCATTTATGCTTGTCGGAAATGACGTCATATCTTTGCTAATCAATTCTTGATAAATTGCTGAGTTATTTCAGGATTGCCTCGCATTGTGTATCTTTAAATGATTACAGTTATCATCAAGAAATGTAAATATTTTTTTAAATAATCATTCGAAAAGTAAAATAGTGAGGATTGTGATTTAAATTAGTGAGTAAAAAAAATAATTTACATTAATATTTTATAGACAAATGTCAATCAAAATACTTTTTAAGTTCTGGCGTTCACATGCATTTATGAAGTGTATGTTACTTCTAATCGTGTAAATGCGTCAGGAGTAAATCCAGACAAAGGGCGCTGATAAAATAACTCTGCGTATAAGCACTAATTTCCGCCATTTATGTAGCGGCAGGTGAATTAACAAACTGAGCGAATGAAATGAATAAGCGCTCTTCTTGGTAATTTAAATCTTCATTTTCTTGATTTAATATTATATCTTATTGATTTAAGTAAGAGTAGGTTTAATTTATAATATAATCGAACTGGTAATCTTTTTAATGGAAGGTGTTTTAAGCATCATGTTTGATAGCTGGGTATGTAGAATCAATTATTCAATTCATTTTCGCAATGCTTTGTATTTTTTAAGTTTTAAAACAATTGTGAGGTAACTTATAGACATGGAAGTGTTAAACTATAATGTGAATGCGTTTAGACTGCAGTTTTATTTATTCATTCATTATTGGCCTTAAGGAGCGTTAGCACAGACGGGCTATTAAGTCTCAGAAGGAGATTTTGCGTTGAATCATTATAAAAGTCTGAATCACTTTTCAAATTGTTGCCACCAAATATTATTGCTCTGTATTAATTGTTGCGTTCTACGGGTACGGGATTCGGAGTAATTGATGATAACACTTGATGAAGAATCAAAACACAATTTATTCGCTAGTATTATACAGGAGAGTTCTAAAGACACGTTACAGTCGTCGAAAAACTACGAGAAACACGCTGAAACAATCAGCAACTCAGCGTTCAGGTTATAACGGTGAAGACAGCTTCACGGCAAAGCACAAAAGTACAGCTCCCGATTCGGTTCGGTCGCTGGCAAGCTAATGTCTGACTCAAAACACTACTATTGAAGTTAACATACTAACTTCTACGCTTAGGGGCAGGCTACATGTAGCTTTAACCTACCTTCTAGAACATTCCCGAGGAAACCCATTAGGAATGCGTTCTAGAATGTTCTCCCTCCGTCTGTAGTACGTGGTCATATGGCCAATTTCGCGCCAAATCTGGCAACCCTACTTTTCCCTGCCACTTTCTGGCAACCCTAACACCGCTTTATGGGAAGGCTGTCTTACCATAGCTGGGCATTTCGCAATAATATTTGAAGAAATTAAATAATGAAGAACTTCTATGAATGTATACATGTTTTTCGCATTGTGAAAAAAAAAAGGTACATAGAGTCGTCAAATTTTGAATAAATTAGTCCTGCACCCGAATATAGACAGCTGGAAGATCTAATTTGTTTTATTGCATATTTCATATTTTGTAAATCTTGATTAGCAATCTCAATGATTAAGGTACAATAATACCCCGAACAAATATTAATTTCGAAGTCAAACAATAAAAATCAGCGTTATTTTTAAATTTTCACAGGACTAGTTTCGATGGTTTTACCGAACCATCAACCTCAGCTGCAAAAGCGAAAATGAACGAGATAAGATATAATGATTAGATAACATAAGATACGAAAGCCTGGAAATCTTTCTGTTCTAGTTAACGACCCTAATTCCAATCCATCTTTGCCTTCAGCCTTTAAAGAAATTATGTTTTAGTTCTCGTTTCATCAACAGAACCGGCAGTAGCTTGTCTCCTGTCCCGGCTTTTTTTATTTTATCTTATCTAATCATTATATCTTATCTCGTTCATTTGTGCTTTTGCAGCTGAGGATGATGGTTCGGTAAAACCATCGAAACTAGTCCTGTGAAAATTTAAAAATAACGCTGATTCTTTTGTTTGACTTCTAAATTAATAAACTGAATGATTTCAAAGCGAGCAGTGGCAACACTATACGGGGGAAAATATTTTTATCTCCAGCGCGCGAGGCTGTATATCGGAAATTCTAAATATAGGCTCTCTTATTTTCAGAAATATTTTTAGAACGAAGGAACATTAGACAAACAAATGCTCTCGAAATTGTATGTGTCTGTAAATGGGGAGGAAGCGCCTTTTTTTAAAGCGAGTTGATGAAAATGGACGCTAGAATCATACAGTAATAACGATTATATGTTATATTTATTGGTTTTGTAAATCTTTCTGGAAGAAATACTATGTGAAAAAAAAAAGAGTTTAAATGGCTAACATCATAATAAAGACAAACTATACTGTAATAAAGGCTGAAGAATATGCGAATAATCTCACGGGGCCATTAAATTTTACTTTGCAAGGCTCTAATAGAGTTGAAAACAATGCTATTTTTAAACCCACTATTTAACGGCGACCTTGAAAAATCTACATTTCCAACTGTAAGGCCTTTTTGCTCCATTTGGGTTTAGGCGTAACGAAGTTCCCAAGGAACTGACTGACAACTATGGGGGCGTGTTGCCAATTCAATGTCACCTTGACCCTCGTCCTTTTCTCATTTTTATTCATGGCATTTGTAGATCTTGTAATACAGGAACAGCATGGCGACTTTTACCAAGCCATGTGGGGTAACCATAGCAACTTATACGATCGATACACGCTTGAACACCTGAAAAGATATATTTGGTTTCAATCAGTGGCGTAGTTTAGAGGCAGCCAGGGGGGGGGACATCTGCGCAGCATCCAGGGGGCTCCAAATTGATGTTGCGAAATTTTAGAATGAAATATTTTATATCATTGGCAAATAGGAGGGGGCGTGAAATCTTAAATCTTCTGCCCCCGGGCCCTGAAAACACTAGCCTATGGCTCTTGTTTCAATCTGCCTACGTTATGGTCGAACCAAAAAGGATTTGTTTACTCGAATAACATTTTTTTTTTTTGGCGGGGTATTGGTTGACTGAGCGTAGATGCTTTTGAATTTGATTCGGTGTGCCTTGTGAGCACATATTCTAAAAATGCTTTTAGGGATTTTTTTTTCCCCTTAATAGTCTAATTTACTCAGACTGCAGCAATCTGTCTCGTTGGTGGATTTAGGAACTAAGGAGGGGGGCGGGGTACGTCATTTCAAAACACATCGTCTGTCTGCTATTTTCTAAAAGATAATTAATAATTTGGGTCTTGTACAGACATTAGGATGCTGGAGACGGTAAAAATGAGCAGTGCCTTCGCCGGGACTCGAACCTGGACCTCTGGAATACGCGCCGAGTGTGCTAACTGTTACACCACAACGGCATGCAGAAAGGAGGGAGAAAATACGATTTTGAAAATCCCTTTTATGCTATAAAGATTTCACATAATTATGTAAATCTGTTATAAAAATTATTAAGGGTGAGCGCCGGGCAGTGGGACTCCGTGAATGATTTTTACCTTTTATTGCTATCACTATTTGGTCTGTTTATTTTTACTAATATTTTTTGTAACCTTTGTTTGCGTTTGTTGTTCGCGTTTTTTGTCTTTGGTGTTTGCTTTTGTCTAAATGATTGTGTTTCTTTTTCCTTCACCTTTACGTTTTTAATTATTATTATTAACACATGATTGTTTTTATTTAGTTATTTTATGTTTTACTTATTTTATTTTGTTGAATTAGGCGTGGCCTGTTATGACTACAAGACCAGCTTGTTTGATTAGGTGGGTCAGGCTGCTCCCACTTCCGGTACCTTAAAGTACGGGTCTTCAACCCATGGCCGGGGGGCCACGGGTGGCCCACTGAAGGCCATTTTAGGGGCCCCACATTTGAATTTGAAGAATTTTAAGGAATTTTGATTTCGAGAAAAATTGCCTCGTTAGCTTTTTGTCGTATAAAAACTTTTTTCCTGTTATTCTTGATATTTAAAACATTTTATTGACATGTCTGATATTATTTGAGATAAAATTTATGGAAATGACGAATTTTTCAAAAATTTCACTTTATCTTATGTAATATGTGTTCCAACTTAACTTCAATTAGAATTTATAGATTTACAATGTGACTCTGTAGTAAAATGCAAGTTCCTTAAAAATTCTACATTAATTGATTTTATTCGAAGCACGTGACCGAAGACAAGTATCCAGGAATTCATAAACATGCACTTTTCATGTCTTCTGTGTTTGGCAGTACCTACATACGTGAACAGCTTTTTAGTAAAATGAAAATTCTAAAATCAAAAACAAGAACACGGCTGACAGACAGACATTTCGAGGAAACTTTCTGAATTGCAACAACGCAGATTAAACCGGATATTGAAGCTTTAATCAAGCAAAAACAATATCAAACTTCACATTAAAGCTAAAGTAATTACCATCTCCCACCAGCAATGTTAGTTTTTTTTCTTTCTTTTTTCTATTGTAAATGCATTTTGTAACATCGTTCTGTACAATCATCTTTATACTTTTTTCCGTAGTTAAAAAAAGTTTTAAAACATTTTAATTCTTTTTCCATTTGACTTCTAGGAGCCAATATATATATATGCAAATCTGTAACACTATCTCTTCACTTAGAATCAACTGTAGCCTTGCAAAACAAACTTCCCTTTTTTATACAAATTTTCTGACTGCACTATTTTTTGACACATATACGGCCCGCGGATCTTTGTGAATTTATTGATGTGGCTTCCGGGCATGAAAGGTTGAAAACCCCCTACCCTAAAGTAAGACCCCTTCGCGATAATGACTTGTAAAATCATGCAGTCTCCGGGTGATATTCTCCGAAATACGCTTTAGTATTTTAGTATGCTTTAAAATTACAACGATTTAATTCGAAACTCTTGGAGACTTGGTACATAGAGGCTATTTTGTGACCTTGGATATTATGGCTTGGATGGTGCAATATAATAAAAATCTGCAGTCTCCTTTAAGGGGACTCGTACACCTTAAAATTCATAAGGTCTTCGAATATGTGACTGTTGCAAGAATTGGGATAACTTATTTATTTTAAAAGCAATTACTTCCAACTTTTTACAGCTGGCTGCATAATATAGCTGCTTTCTGAAATAGTCATCAGAAAGTTTGTGTTGCCACAAATATTTTGATAATTTAATCTGATTTGTGACAAAATTTTTCGTCATGTTTCCAACTTTTAAAACATTCTGTTGCTCATTTTAAAACATTCTGTTGCATAATTTAATTCCATATTTAATATAGAGCTTTTATAACATTTGGAAACTACTGTGAACCTAAAATTCTAAAAATTTCATCTTAAATTTTTATTTTATTTGGAATTGAATTTATGAAATGTATTTTATTAAAAAAATTTGTAATGTTTTCGTCCATAAAATTTTTCAGTATTAAAATATTCATCAGATTGTTGGTTCAGTTAGAAAATAGTGTCCATATAAAGAATTCCATCAAATTTCAAGTGTGTATCATAAGCCATTTTTAAAATATCATGCGCGCAAGGTGGAATCATGGCGAAATATTTTGTCACAAAGCGGATTAAATTACAAAAATATTTGTGGCAACACAAACATTCTGGTTACTAGTTTCTAAAGCAGCTATATTATGTAGTCAGCTGTAAAAAACTGGAAGTAATTGCTTTTAAAATAAATAAAATATCCCAATTCTTGCAACAGTCACATATTCGAAGATCATAAGGGGTTTAAGGTGTATGAGCCCCCTTAATAACAATGCGATAAAAGCGGCGCCATTCGGGTATAAAGAACGTGCCTTTCACACAGTTTTCTCTCTGCTTGAACATAATTGTGCCCAAAAGTGGCGTCAAAAGCCCAGGAAAAGTTCTTTCATATGAAAGCGAAAAAAGATTATTGTTCGCAGAGCGCCATTTCGAATGAATGGAAAATGTTCCTTTTAGAAATCCTTCAGTGCCACCACCTGCAGCGGAGCGCCACTGGAGAATGCTGGGTCAGAAGTATTCATCTCTTGCAGCTCCTCCTCCAGAAACTATCCTTTCGTTCAAGAATTATTGAAAGCACTTCAGTACAGCCCACTTTTAAGCAGGGGTGTTGTTTGCTTACGTAGGAGCAAAGATGGTGGCGAAGGACACCTTCGTTTAAATAAGCTTGGTTAAGATCAAATTTGTTATTGCAGCAAATACCTAATGCATTATAGATCTATAAGATCTAATTTATAATTTAGATTTTGGAAACTGATGGTGCTATCTCTAATAAAATTACCAACGAGAAGTAGCATTTAAATAATTCAGTTCATGAATTATTTATCGTAGTGACTCATTTCAGCTATTGTAAAGAAGTTTGTTCTCTTCAATAAGTAGAAACGTGTCAGTGTAAACCTTAAAATTAGGCAAAACAGCAGTTTTAGATTTTGAGTAAAACTCTGAAGGCGATGAGGCGCATAACCCTCTTCTTCAGAAGGGGGAAATAAGGTAGGTAATTTGTCTCCTCTTATTTTTCCGAATTCCTCCCCCCCCCCCGAAGAAGAGGGGCTTGTGTTTCTCTTCTTAGGGCCCTCGAAGTCGAGAGAGTTTTATTCAGAATGGAAGCCAAAATAATATTGCTGTTTTGCTTAATTTTAAGACAGATTATAAGGTACTTCTCCCGCCTTCTTAGCATGCCTTCGTGGTGTAATGGTCAGCACACTTGGCGCATATTCGAGAGGTTCGTGATTCGAGTCCTGGCGAGGGCATTGCTCATTTTTCGTACCTCCTGCTTCGAAATAACCTAATGACTTTACAAGATACTCCCGGAAAAATTGAACAAATGAAACTTCATCCGGCTGCTCTCAACTCCTCAACTAAAAGGTGATACTTTAATTAAAAAAAAAAAAAAAAAAATTAAAAAGGGCATTTAATTAAAAACAGTGTAAGCGTATTTTTTAAAAAATAGTTTTATGGACACTTCCCGACTTCCTTCTGCGCCCGCCTATTAAATTATACACATTTTTTTCTGCACTTAAACTTATTTCCTCTCATTATTCTAACTTTATTAACTAACCGATTCCTTATGGCCAGTCGAAAATGACATCAAAAATTGCAAATTTTGAAATCAAATACCCCGGTTAAATTTTCTCGTATGGAAATCAAGCTTCGGGTTTTTTTTTTTTTTTTTTTAAAATAACGTGTATGAAACTTTCCAAAATAAAAGTGTAGGAATCAGGAAAACACAGTAAAAGTTAAATTTTTTTGATTTTCCAAAATTTATTTTTTTTTTTAAATTTGACATTGCCAAAATATGAAAATTTGCGTCATTTAAAATACGTTTGTAATTGGACGTATATTGCGAAAATAAAATAAAGACTGAGCAAGGACTTTTAATAGTAATAAATATCTCAGAATACCAGAACCCTATGCAAGGCCGTCAGGAAAGTGAAGCGTTTTTTCAACGTTTAGTATATTACCTTTATTTATTAAATATCATGTTCTTCGCACTTAAACCACATAAAACAACAGCAGTATGACAAAATATTTAAAAACAGCATATCTTTAGAATTTCCGGTACACAGTCTCTCGCGCTTTTTTTTCCCCCCTCCAATATACAGCGTTGCAACAGCTCGCTTTGAAATCGTTGAGTTTGTTAATCAAAATTCATTTTGTTAAGTTTCACAAAATTTGAAATAGATAATAAAAGAATTTCGAAATTCATAATTCGGGCTTCCAAGTGCCTATGGTCGGTTAGAAGACTACGTTGTTTAAAATTTAATGGTAGATACCCTACTCTAGATACCCTTGTTTTTTCAAAATGCAACAAACATTCACGCATTCAAGCAGATTCTTCGTTGTTTATTTTTTTTTTTAAATATAATATATAGCGATAATATTTGTTGGCAACAGTTTGAAAAGTAAATCAAAGCTGAAAGTGAAATGACGCAAAATGCCGTTTTGAGACTAAAGCCTTCGGGCTAAAAATAATAAATAATTAACATTGAAATTTTAAAGAATGTAAAGCTATTAATAAAAAATTAATAAATAATTTAATTCGTAATAAATAGCTAAATAAAAAAATTAAATATCGGACATCGCCTTATTTTGCGCCCGCTTGGAGTTGCAGTTTCTTTCAGAACTATGAAGTTGCTTTTGCTGGACCTGAATATATAATATATTCTTTCAAGGGATGACGGAAATAAAGATGATTTCTTTTTTTGAGCTCCCCAATGAAAAACGGTAAAACATCACTAATGTGAATATATAGAGAGAGGCAGTGCTAGAAACAGTACTGGAGTATGGAAGGAAATTTTATCGGAGATGTGCAGGTAGGAAAATCAGGAGAGGAGTCCAGCAATTTCTGACCGCGATATCCAGCCGGTAGCTGTTAAGCAGAACGTGACACGGGGACCTGAATTCGAGGGACAATTTTCTTGCGTTTTTGTTTATATCGTTCCGGTGCTCATTTCGTATACGCCCAACATACCAAATATACCAATTTCTAGCACTCTGGAGAACGCAAAATTTACCAGCTACCATAAATCCATTGAACTTCCTGGAGAACAAGCCTTTGACATATGCGTGGGGTTTTTCTTTTCTTAAAAGTCTCAACCTCCGTCCAAGGGTTTGATTCCCAGAGAAAGATAGACATGCATTCAGGAGTTAGAATCGAATTTTTAAGGTTTGCTTATTAATAAAATACAATTTTCGAGATCAAAAGAATTTTCTGCTGAAATTTTGGTTCAGTAAAATTTAAAAAAAAAAAACGTAAAAGCTTTCAGATTGTGCATTACGCCCAAAGGGGTGTTTTTTTAACATTTTCTGTGTTGCCTTTATTTATTAAAATCACGTTCTTCTCACTTAAACCATAAAATTCAATTCAACAGCAATATCGTAAAATAATTTAAAAATGAGCATATCTTTAGAATTTTCGATACATAGTCTCGCGCGTTGAAGATAATTTTTTTTTTTCTACAATGTTCCCATTATTCGCTTTGAAATCGTTGAGTTTCTTTGTAAGAATCTTAAGTTTTACTAACGTTTATTTTTATTTTAAATCTTTACTATCACTTCTTATTTTCTACTTCCGGCCAGAATTAAAAGCTTTAACTTATTTATGCAAATTTGTCTGGCGAACGCCAAGTACTTAAGTTGTGGCTTTTTGCCAAGCGAGAGAGAGGAAGGAGTTAGTCGAAGCAGGCCACTTACCTTAGCAGTTTTACTCGGTTGCTGGTTGCCTTCCAGGCCAGAGGTTTAATCCTCTTGATAATTTTAAACGTATTGTAGTGTTAACAGTTCTCTGTACTACATACGGCTTCCTGTTAATATACGGCCAATCTTCCACGTAGGCCCTTGTTTATTATTCCAAAGTTAAGTTAGAGTTTAGTTAAATATTTTTATATTCTTACGTTCAGACCACAAGTAGTTGGTCTCTGTATTCCGAAGTACGGAAATTATTGTAAAGAGTGAAAAATAAAGGGTTTCGTATACCCATCCTGTGTATCTTGTCTACTTCCCACATTTATTGAACATAGCTTTAGTAAGCTCCCTGTTCCGAGTCAGGTTCCTCAATGTTCCCCAAGCAAGTAAGGAGAAACACTGAACCTGATATCTTATTCAAAAACTCATTTATGCTGTACAAAATATGAAACAGATAATAAAACAAATTCCATATTCCAAATTCGGGCTTCCAGATATTCGGAGGAGGATTACGTGATTCAAAATTTGATGGCTGTAGGTACCGTTGTTTTATCAGAATGCGAGAAACATACATACATACATTTATGCAGATTCTTCATTATTTAATTTCTTTAAATATAACACAGGGCGATAGTATTTAGTGGCAACAGTTTGAAAAGTGAATCGACGCAAAATGCCAAAACGAAATTATCAGCCCTGTGCTAATGCTCCTTTGGTCTTTTTAACCAAAGGACAAACAAACAACAAACATTTCGTACTGCAACAATCAATTTCCTGCTTCATTTAAGAATTGAATTGCGTCACAATTTAAAATTCAGGAGTTGCTGACAAGTTAAACTTTTGATTTAAAACTCCGCATGATATTCAATCCGAGAGAAAAAAGAAATCGACTTGTGAAAAATCACCGACATTTGGTAAAGTATTTTATAGTTTCCGAAAACATAATGAACCTTCTCTTGACGATCATCTCTGAAAATGACCGTTATTTCTGAGAATACAAATAAAATCGGTTTTTAAGACGATCACTTTTACGAAAGACCAAAACCATATGACGCCGCAGTCATTCTAGTATGTATATATAGTCGTTAATGGAACACGTATTTTCCGATCTATCTCATGGTGTAATGATGGAAATTCTACGATGATTCGCGATTTGATCGCGTATGTTGGAAAACTTTAGCTTTAAACGCAAATAATAATAATAATAATAATAATTGCAATAATTAATAATCTATATCCTGAGTTTGTGGAATATTGTATTGTTTCGAAATGCCCAGCTGCGCTAAGATAGCTTCCCCGCAAAGCGCGGTTTAGGTAGCCAGAAGGTGGCAAAGAACAGCAGGATTCCCACATTTGGCACGAAATCGCCAATTATTTGATGACATTTAGCGACAAAATTGGCGATATGCTATAGCCGGAGCGATAACATTCTACAACGACTTCTTACCGGTTATTCCGAGAATGTTCTCGAACGCAGGTCAAAAGCTATATATATACCCTGCCTATACGCAAAGTAGTGGAGTGTATCGTGAGGAGTATCGAGAATATGGTGAGTTCAGTATTAGTGACTTGAGTTCAGAGATTAGCTTGAGATCGATCAATCGAGTCGTGAGCTGAACTTTAGTGCTTTGCTGTGAAATTGTCTTCACCATTATAGCCGGACAGCCTGAAGGCTGTGTTGCTGATTGTTTCAGCGCGTTTGTCGTAGTTTTCCGACGGCTGTAACATGTCTTTGGAATTGTCCTGTGTAATACTGACGAATAAATTATGTTTTGATTCTTCGTCAAGTGTTATCATCAATCCCTGCAAATACGCGAACCCATAAAATGCAACAGTATCGTCATCAGAAATATGTGTGTATGAAAATTTTGAAGAACATCGTCTGTGTAGAATATGGTCAAAAATTAATATTTAAGATTTGATAGAAACAAATTTACGAAATTTTTACGTAAAATTTACGTAAATTTACGAAAGAAACCAAACAAGCTAAATAAAATTACGTAAAAGGCGATTTTTTTGACAGTTTGGTGCATGCAGCTTTTAACAGAGTTCGAAAGAATCCCCACGTTCTACGACTTGTATATACTGATGGATCATTAAAATACAAAACTTCTTCTGTGAAGTTTATAGCTTTTTATAAAAGTTGTGCCACTATCTAATTTTACCTTTAACCTAACGTCAAAAAAAATTTATGTAAGAAACGATTAAATTCTAATTTGTTCAGCATCGCTATATAGAGCGTAATTCATCTACATATGGTTTTTGGTATTTTATAGCACTGCCCCCTTTAAATGATGAAAATTTTGCACTTAATAGACCATTCCTTTTAGTAATATGCTTATATATGCTGAATATTTTCATTGTTGGATGATTAAGAAAGGAAACAAAGATGACTTATACATGATCTCTATTTTGTTTAAATTACTACTGTACTTTAAATTCATTTTTTTCTGTAAGTCATCGATCATAAGGTTATCGATGACTGAACAGCCGGATTTATCTGCATATCTTATCTAACCCTTCTTTTTTCGTCGTGGTGTTGTAACGTTTGGGATGACTTTCTGCTACACTGTGTCACATAATGGCTATTTTTATAGAAAGTGATAAGAGAACCTAGGATACAGAGGATTTCAGATGTTACCCCCTCCTTCATAACACCTTTCTTTTGATTAAAGTCTGAGCATGTGTTTGCATTCTCATTCATAAGGAACCATAACAACGGCCCTGATATTCTTATCTGTTACTGAAGGAGCTTTTAAGCAGTTAATGTTCTTACCTTACTTCAATAAAAGACGATAATCAGTTAACAGGAAGTTCGGATAATACGTTATCCATGTTCATGAATTTTACATATAATATTTATTGGGTTATTCTTTAGGTTTCAAAGGGCTGTAATTCATACGGTATTGGGGGTCGGGGCGAACAGTACATGAAATGATAAAAAATATTTCAAATTCTAGTCATAATACTATCAATATTTGATTTTGTGCCTCTTTTGTTACACAATACACATCCAAGTGTTATATCTGTTCTGCCCAGCCCATGCGCAGTGTAGCATTTCCTTGCTGATGCAACTATTATGTGGGCCTGAAACTGTAATTTGGGACCCAAAGCAACTGTAATGGGGTGATGGAACTATAACATGGTTCTGAAAGTAACTGTAATGAGATCCTGGAACTATAATGTAGTTCTAAAAGCAACTGTAAAGTGGTTCGTGAACTGTAATCTGGATCTCAAAGAAACTGTAACGAGGTCCTGGAGCTATAATGTGGATCTCAAAGCAACTGTAATATGGGCTGCAGAGCAACTGTAATGTGGTCCTGGAACTATAATGTGAGCTCTAAAGCAACTGTAATGGGGATCTCAAAGCCATTGTAATGAGGTCCTGGAATTATAATATGGATCGCAAAGCAACTGTAATGTGAGCTTCAAAGCAGCTCTGATGGTCATAGAACTATAATGTGAATCTCAAAGCAACTGTAATGTAGTCCTCGAACTATAATGTGGATCTCAAAGAAACTGTAACGAGGTGGTCCTGGAGCTATAATGTGGATCTCAAAGCAACTGTAATATGGGCTGCAGAGCAACTGTAATGTGGTCCTGGAACTATAATGTGAGCTCTAAAGCAACTGTAATGGGGATCTCAAAGCAATTGTAATGAGGTCCTGGAATTATAATATGGATCGCAAAGCAACTGTAATGTGAGCTTCAAAGCAGCTCTGATGGTCATAGAACTATAATGTGAATCTCAAAGCAACTGTAATGTAGTCCTCGAACTATAATGTGGATCTCAAAGAAACTGTAACGAGGTCCTGGAGCTATAATGTGGATCTCAAAGCAACTGTAATATGGGCTGCAGAGCAACTGTAATGTGGTCCTGGAACTATAATGTGAGCTCTAAAGCAACTGTAATGGGGATCTCAAAGCAATTGTAATGAGGTCCTGGAATTATAATATGGATCGCAAAGCAACTGTAATGTGAGCTTCAAAGCAGCTCTGATGGTCATAGAACTATAATGTGAATCTCAAAGCAACTATAATGTAGTCCTCGAACTATAATGTGGATCTCAAAGAAACTGTAGCGAGGTCCTGGAACTATAATGTGGATCTCAAAGCAACTGTAATGGGGTCCTCAAAATATAATGTGGGCTCCTAAGCAATTTAATGTGGTTCTGCAGTTCTTTTTTATATTACTGGCTGCTGGAGGTACGTAAACATTGTCTTTAACATATCCCATAGATCATTAAGCATACTGTCTTGATGCCTGGCTCGCCATGCGCCATCCATGTCCATCAATCCAATGACGTGAGAACTCATCATTCAGGTCGCGGTGTACGGAACTTTTGCTTTTATACATACGAGCTGTGTTCTTGAACTATCCTTATGTTCGCAGAATACTGTTGTAGGTTACTGGAACTTAGTGAATGTATGTTCTGCAGTGTCAGTGGATAACACTTTTTTTTTTTTTTTGCTGTAATTTCGCCGTTTTCAAAATGGTCTCATATGTGTTATTCTATACGTCACAAAGAAAGTTTGTATTTGCGAATTTAAAAATAAAGCATATTTTCTTCCGTAAATGTTAATATCAAGAACACGTCGACATATAACATGAAATTTCAAGACTTCAGAACCTAATAGTTCCTTTGTCGTAATCCTATATTTTAAACATTTTCAGTAATAAGTTATTAGAATAGTTTCTAAGTATTTACATTCTGATTAAGTTCTAAAAATTAAGGTGATATCATCGTAAAATTTGCTTAAGTACAGAATAATTCGTTATTGCAGGACACATTCATAATAAATCATTGTCCAATCGATATGACATTTTATTGCAGAAAACACTTTTTTGGGGGAATTTCACAAATTCTCAATGCGTCCATTTTTAGTGTTACAGCAGATATCTTTGCATCACTGCCACAATTTAACTGTATAATAGAGAGCTGTCTGGAGATAATTAAATGAACACTATGATTGATGGCTAGCTCTTCAACAAGACAGTTGTGTCGCTCACTATCATAGAGATCATTCAGTTTGAGAGAGTACATCAATCAAAATTTGCTACAAAGACAGAGACTATTTGCTGAATATATATTTCAATTAAAATTTTCGGCAAAAACCGAGAACCATTTAGCGAGAACATCTCAATCAAAATTTGTCATCATGACAGATCTTTTGGCGAGAATATCTCCATCAAAATTTGCCGCAAAAAGTGCACTGGACGAGAAGATTAATATCATATCGCTGTCCCAGTCTTTGGATTTAATCCCATGTGAGTTTTTCTTGTTAATGATACTGTCATTTTGCTTTCACTCTCACTAATCTGTAGGATCTTCGTAACTGTATTATCAGTATTGTGGATGGTCAAGCGTAATATTCTGATACGTGTGTGGGACGAAACGGATTATCGCATAGATTCTATCATCTCTGTCGACGTATAATGAGCTTTTGAGAAATGTGTATTAGAGAAAAAAAAATCTGAAAGGTTTCATATTTTAAATTACGTACAAAGTTTTTTTGTTTGTTTGTTTGTTGTCATATTGTGTGTTACCTTTATTTATTGAATATCATGTTCTTTGCACTTAAACCATAAAATTCAGTTCAAGAGCAGTATCGCAAAATAATTTTAAAATGAACATATCTTTAGAATTTCCGATACACACTCTCGCGTGCTGGAGATAAAAAGGTTTTTTTCTGTACAGCGTTTCCATTGCTCGCTTTGAAATCCTTGAGTTTGTTAATCAAAAATTCGTTTTACAAAATACGAAATCGATAATAAAATAAATTCCAAATTTGGGCTTCGAGGTGCCCATATTCGCAGGAGAGATTACGTTATTCAAAATTGGATCGCTCTATGTATCATTGTTTTATCCTAGTGCGCAAAATTCATCATGACAAGGAGAACGCGTAAAATTCACCTTGGCAAGGAGAGCGCGTAAAATTCATCATGGCAAGGAGAGCGCGCAAAATTCATCATGGCAAAGAGAGCGAACAAAATGCATCATGGCAAGAAGAGCGCGTAAAATTCATCATGGCAAGGAGAGCGCGCAAAATTCATCATGGCAAAGAGAGCGAACAAAATGCATCATGGCAAGAAGAGCGCGCAAAATTCATCTTGGCAAGGAGAGCAAGATTGCGTTATCGTTGGCAAGAGTCTTAAGCACCATACAAGTGACAGTACGACTTCGCTCAGTTCCTCCCCCAATTTTGATGGAGAACATACCGGGGGAAGGACGGGTCCTAGGGTTTCCCGCCCCTCTTCCTTTACCACCAACTCTCGAGAGGACTTTCGGCTCGACATATATTTAGAGTGCCCTCATGCCGCAAAGGCACTGTACATTTAAAAACATCCATGCCTTCTCCTTGAACTCGGTCCCTTCGGTACCACAGTAGGCTTCCCTAACCACTATACATATTATTGTTTATGTATGTTTAGTAAATATTTAGTAAGCGAAATTTAAAGTATACTTCATTCTTATATATATATATATATATTTTCATTTTATTATTCTGGAATTTTATTTCATCTGTCAAAAAAAAGGAAGTAATGAAAAAAAGTTTTGGATTTTTTAAATTTTGTAAAAGGAAAAAAGAAAAGAAGAACGAAAGAAAAAGGAAAGGAAAATGTGAAATTTTTTAATTTTGTAAAAAGAAAAAAGTTCTGGATATTTTAAAAATTTTGTAGAAGGAAAAAAGAAAAAAAAAGGAAAGGAAAATCTGGAATTTTTTCATTTTGTAAAAGGAAAAAAGAAAAGAAAGAAAAAGGAAAGGAAAATCTAGAATTTTTTCATTTTGTAAAAAGAAAAAATTTCTGAATATTTTGTAATTAACAGAATAAAAAAGAAGAAAAGGAATATCTGGATTTTTTTTTTTAATTTTTTTTAAAAAAATTAATAATAATAAAAATAAAATAAGGAAGAAAAGTGAAAACTGGAATTTTTTAAAATTTTATAAAGAAGAAAAGAATGAAAAAATTCTGCCCCGTCAGCTATTTTTAGCCCGTATACGTAAATACGTATTGACGTAAATGTTAAATGCTGTACGATAAAAATTAGTGGATCTGCTTTGTATGTGGTAGCATAACGTAACATGATGTAAAAAATGTAAAGCACGCTTTCTAGAATCAAAATTGCGTATTTTTGAAAGGATAATAACGTATATGAAAAACTGTTCTTATTTCCGTTAATTAGCCAAACAGGAAACGGCGAATCTCTTCATTGCCAAAATAAGACCTTTAAATCTTATCGGTGTCTGAGTCAAATATGAGTTGCTCGTCTCTTCGAAAACTTTTGCGCGTCAGCGCCTGCGCAGTGGGTGACAAACGCTTGGCATTTGGCAACTGCTCGCGGAGAGATGTCTTGGGGCGAACGACCCGCATTTCCATTCCTTTTCTTTTTTTAGTTCTTTTATTTCTGATTATCGTTTGGATGTTTTTTATTGTTTTCCTCTTCGCACTTTCCCTTGCGCCTGAAGCGTAGAATATTTGCGTCAATAGGGCTAATTGGATAGAGATGAGTGGGCGGTATTCGATAACTTAAAATGTAACGCTTAGACGTGTGAGGTCTTTTGAATTCTGATGAACTTTTGTGCGATTTTTCACAAGCGATAAATTTTAAAATGCAGCCCAATTACCTAAGATGAGTAAAATATCTGTTTTGTTTCTGGTAAATTTAATTTTATTATAAAACATTTATACACACAGGTGAATAAATAATATTCGAAATCCTTTCAAATTCAATAAAGTTTGCAAACGATAATTGACTGTGACATCTCAACTTGCTTTTCCCGAAATACGTCCATTTACGGGAAAAGTTTTCTATGGGGTTGGATACATTATATAAATCTTGTCGTTGATTAGAAAAACGAACAAAGATTGATTATAAAATTTTGCTGCAGTGAGGGGAAAACGGAGTGTGTAGCCAAAGCTATTGCCACCCTGGGCGGTAACATAATTCGCCGTCCGTCTCGATACTCAAGCAATTAACTACATTTCAAAATGGTATTTAGGGAAATAAGTTAAAACTGTATGTGTATTTTTAAAATAAAACCTTTCGTTGAGGCATTTTAAAATTTGCTATGTTGCTTGTTTTTCTGTTTGCAAAATCATGAATGACGTTGTAAAGATCTACTTCAGTTTTCCAGTTGCTGTTTTGTAGACAGTACGAAAAGTTTTTTTTTTTTTTTTATGCAGAGTATACATTTGCAAGTCTTGAAAAACCTTTTAAATTTATTTTTTATATAGTAAAATCTACTCACAACTAGTAGCATTTCGAGCATTTGTGAAGAAAGTTCTCACTAATATTGCAGTCGTTTGGAAATTTTTCTTGGAGTGTATATTTTAAGAAAAAGTGCAAAATTCAACCATATTTCGTCTTCTTTAGGCGTAACGGAAATACATCTCGGAAATAGTTCCCTGTTAAGGAGAAATTCTCCCTTATTAATGTCATTGTGGTCATAATTTAGTAGATATTTGTATTTTTCGTTCAAAAGTTTCGATGGAATAAAGAAGTTATATAAAAGTGATTTCTTTGAATAATAATGAATTCTTTTAAAGCAAACAGTGAATGATTTCTTTGAATAATTCCTTTAAAATAAAAACTATTTTTATTCTCTTATTTTCTTTCTTCTTATTTTCTCTATTTAAGTTAAAATTTTAATCTTGTAATTCTGTCATTCAAGAGTAATTAATTCACTTATCAATGAATTTGATCCATACGTAACAGTAACCATTGTTGCCACACTGCCTTTACTAGAGTTTAATATTTGTGAAAACGACAGCAAAACAATAATTCTTCTCCCCCCCCCCCAATGAATGCGAGTTGGAAATCGTCTCAGTTTAGATTATTAAAGCCCAATTCCGAAACTGGATGCTTAATTCGAACGTGTACCTATCAATAGCTGCCTATCTATGTACACACGCGCAGCGCTAGCACAAAATTACACACAAACCACAAAATTAAATGCAGAACGTTGTTCCTTGCACTATTTCAGGGGACTTGTTAACAGGGATAGTCCTGCTTGTTAACTTGTTTCTGGTGGGCGCCAAGGGGGTGTGGTTGAATAAGGTAATGGCGCCTAAAGGGCAATTTCGTCTGCATCACTCTTATTCAGAGAGGCGTGGAGAAATGGACCTATTCACTCGTGTTTGTTCGTTGCCGTCGTACGGGAAACTCTTTTCTGTGCAGTATTTCAAAGGTTAAATTTTTATTTAGCATAGTGGAGACAGTAATAGATCCACCCAAAAATTTTGTATGGAATTGCAAATGACTCGTTTCTGACATTGTAGCTAAAACGTGTAATGAATTCTTCTGTGTTTTATTTTGAAGTAGCTGGGAAGATGAAATATGATTGTGGATAGAAAAGGGGAAGTACATGTTCTGGTTGTAGGTGAAGTAAGAATTATTTGTGATAGAAATCTGAATATTTTCTAATCCCTTTAAAGATGGAACATTTGAATTCTCGAATCGCAAATAAAGATTTCATATGAATTTTCGTGCGTTATTTTTGTTTCTGTTTATTAGTCCAAAGGGGCAATTTGCCCTGAAGGACTATTAATTTCGTTTTGGCATTTTGCGTCGAAAACTTTAAAAGGCTGTATCACTTTTCAAATCGTTGCCACCATATATTATCGTCCTGTCAAATATTTAAAGAAATTAAATAATGAAGAATCTGCATAAATGTATGTATGTTTCTCGCATTGTGATAAAACAACGGTGCCTAGAGCCATCAAAATTTGAATAACGTAATCTTCCATACAATATGGGCATGTGGAAGCCCTAATTTGAATTTGAAATTTGTTTTAATATCGATTTCAGATTTTGTAACACTTCAACGACTTTTTGATTAAAAAACTAAACGGTTTCAAACCGAGCAATGGCAACACTGTACGAAAAAAAAAAAAAAAAAAAACTCCAGAGCGCGACTCTGTATCGGAAATTCTAAAGATATACTCATTTAAAAAAATTAATTTGTGATATTGCTGTTGAACCGAATTTTAGAGTTTGAGTACGAAGAACATGATATTTAATAAATAAAGGTAACACAACGTTAAAAAAACGCCCCTTTGGACGTAATTTAAAATTTGAAACTTTTCAGATTTTTTTTTTTTAATTTGCTTTTTGGTCATTCCATTTTTGACCTTAAAAACATCAAAATATTGAAATTTAAAAACTAGTTAAAAATTAGTTTTTGTCAAGGAAAAGCGTTCAATAATTTTTAAAAAAAAATTAAATACGCTTTTATTGAAAACACGTAAACTAATTAATGAACTAAAAGAGAAAAGCAATTTATCATATAGTTTCATGGGAACAAGAGAACTTTTTTTTTTTTTTTTTTTTTTTTTTTTTTTTTTTTTTTTTTTACTGTATTTAGTGTTTTGGTTTATTTTTAGCCCAAAGGGCGTTAGCCTAGAAAGGCTATTAATTTCGTTTTGGCATTTTGTGGCGTTTCACTTTTCAGTTTGTTGTCACCAAATATTATCGCTCTGTATTATATTTAAAGAAATTAAATAATGATCAGTCTGCATAAATGTATGTATATTTCTCGTATTGTAATAAAATAACGGTACCTAGAGCCATCCAATTTTGAATAACGTACGTTTCCACCCGAATATGGGCATCTGGAAGCCCAAATTTAGAATTTGTTTTATTATCTATTTCAGATTTTGTAAAGCATTTATCAGTTTTTGATTAAGAAATTCAACGATTTCAAAACGAGCAATGGCAACACTTTACGAAAAAAACATTTTTATCCCCATCGCGCGAGACTGTGTTATCGGAAATTCGAAAGATATACTCATTTTCAAATTATTTTGCGCTATTGAATTGAATTTCAAGGAAGAACATGGTATTTAATAAATAAAGGTAACATACAAAATGTTAAAAAAAAAGCCCCTTTGGGCGTAATATAAAATCTGAAAACTTTTAGATTTTGTTATTATTATTTTCTTTTATGCCAAGAGAAGATTTTTTTAAAAGAAATTTTTAATGAGGATGATTTTAGGTTTTTTTATATTTTTGCTTTGCCGCAAAGTGAAAACTGAATTAATTGAATGAGAAATATATCTCTAATGAAATTCGACGGATTAAGTTTAAATTAATTGCTGCAAAAATGTGCATAATTTAATAGGCCGTACAAGAACATCATGTGGTGTTCACATCAGATGTTTTCTAGATCTTCTGGATTGTTAAATCAATTGCATTAGGGTAGATTTAACTTTTATTCACAAATTTCGTATTTCTGGATTCTCGATTTCATCAGGCAGGAATTAACCATTATTCTTTAAACGCTTATTTCTGCATTACCGAAATAATAATTTAAATTTAGTTACATGTGTAATGTTCCAAACAATGTGAATTATTGCTTCATAATTCACTAGTAACTATTCACTGAATTTTGTTTTCGAAATATTGAGTGCTATTATATGCTTTTCTGTCAAATGTGAAATAAATGACTACTGGTTGAAGCACCCGAAATGTTACATTCCTATGAACAGCAGAAATTTCTCTCAAATTCTTTGTGCATGTAAATAAGAATTGCCTTAATTTAGCAAAAGAAACTATAATTCACTGTGTTATAACTCTAGCAAAGCGATGATAAGATATTGATCTTTCTTTGCAATTGGGGATCATTCAAGCGTATTATTGTAACATCGGTGCATGCCATTTTCTCGAAAGCAAATGTTCTTTTCCATTTTTGAGAAATGCAATTATTGTATTCTTCGAATTTAATCATTAATTCTGAAGATATTCTCCATTTCTGAAGTTAAAAGACACTTTAAATTACCGTGTTTTTGTGTAATTTCTCTTTTTTTCTTATTTTCACTTCCATGTACGTAATATTGTGTATGCCTTGTCTTATTGTAATCCCAAAAATTTTCGGATATCGTATTTCAACGAGAATATCCATTTTATACATTACATCTGTACGTACGGACAGAATAAAGAACTCTTTTTCAGACAGAATAAAGGACAGAATAAAGAGATTTTTTTTCCTGACGTACGTACGTATGTATATATCTCGCATAACTCAAAAACTCTTTTTCAGACAGAAAAAAGAACAGAATAAAGGACAGAATAAAGAGATTTTTTTCCTGACGTACGTACGTATGTATATATCTCGCATAACTCAAAAACGAGTATCCTCAGAACGCTGAATTTTTGTATATGGAACTGATATAACATGTAGCTGTGCACCTCCCTTTTTGGCTGCAATCAGCCTCACCAGAAGTACGTAAATATATGTATATGCCCACTGTGTTACCCGGTATCGGTGAGCTAAGTTTTCTTACTTATATTTGTTGGTAAATCGTGCATTTTTGCTTTAGAAGTGATTGAATTATATTGTTCTTATGTTCCGGTTTAAGGTCTGCAGGCAATGGCTGTAGAATTATCAACAATTTAAAAGTTGTTTAAGTTCCACTAAGACTAACGATGCCGCCATTTGTTTACATTTGAAATTTAGTAGCATAGTGAATCAAGTCAGTTTCCGCACCAACTTCAGTGTCTTTTTCCCAAGTGGGACAAAAAGTTTTGTGCACCGAAAAATCTTTCTGCTTAATTTTAATTAATTTAAACTCTGATTTTAACTGTAAAAATTCAACTTTTTTTAACTCTATTTGTTGTTTTAGCCTTTTTCTGCATGTGTATCAGTTAATACAGATTTTATCTGTATCTGTTAATGAAGATGTTTAACATTTTTAGGTATTTTTTCCTTACCGCGAAGTGAGAACTGAATTGATTGAATGAGAAATATAGCTCTAATGAAAATCGGGGTAATAAGTTTAAATGATATGCAGCAAAAAATGTGCAAGGAAGTCATGTGATCTTCACGTCAGAGTTTTTTTTTTTCCCCATTAAAGTCATTTCTTTACATTATAGTCGAGAAATGTGAATTTAAAAATAAACCTGTAGTTTAGAAACTTAACCTTGATAACCTTGATAAAGAGTTTATTTTTAAATAAATAAATCTGTACTTTAGGAACTTCAGTATACTGCGTAGTACCTTGATAAAGAGTTTATTTTTAAAGCTCACACACGCACATAAAATAAATGGTGATTCAAAAATATCTCGCAAAAGTGTAAAGGCAGATAGGGGAACCGACATAAGAAGATTTTCTAAAGAACTATTGCTGCGGTGATGGCGCGTTGTTGAGAAATCGATAAAATCATTCTGCTGGCGTAAATCATCATTCCCCGTGAGAATTTTCAGTGATATGCATCGTTATACTATTTCTGAACTCGCCTATATACATTTTATCTATGCATCTGTGGACGGGAATTGGAATGCTGTTCAAGGGAGTTAAAACGTATGTGTTTCTCGTTCGTGTATTAAATTTATCACATATATCGATTAGGGACGCGGAAAAAAACTTCCAAGAAACGCGTTTCTCTCAACACTAGTTTGAAGGGAACTCTCTTTCCTGTAATATATTTAAAGAAACAGAATAATGAAGAATCTACTAGAATGTGAGTATGTTTCTCGTCCTATGAAAAAACAACGATACGTAGAGTCAAAAAATTTTGAACAACATAGTTCTCCACCCGAACATGGGCACATAGAAGCCCGAATTTGAAATTTATTTTATTAACTGTTTCATAAATTTTTTGTAAAATTTGTATCATTTGTAAAATTTGTATTTGTTTGCATTTTTGATTAACAAACTCAAGGATTTCAAAGCGAGCAATGGGAACGTTGTACAGAATCTCCAGCGCGCGAGACTATGTATCGGAAATTTTAAAGATATGCTTATAAATATTTTTAGCACAACATGGCGTTAGCCCAAATGCTCTCGAAACGTCTATGTGTCTGTAAATAATAATAATAATAATAATAAAGCACCCGTTTGGGCGTAATATAAAATTTGAAAGTTTTCAGATTTTATTTATTTTCTTTAGTTTATTTTTTTATTTTCTTAAGTTGCAATATCATTGTCTGGACATTTTTTCTTCCCAACTTTTTCGATTCATGCATTCCTTCGTAGCAGTGAATTAATTTTACTATTTACCTTTCGAAGAATTCTAAGATAACGTTCAAATATTGTGATCATTTTCCCATATTGTGCTGTGCCAAGGTTTCAACCATTCCTGTATTTTTAAGTATAAAGGAACTATTAAAATCGCGAAATATAAATATGCACCTCCCATTTTGGCTGCAATCGGCCGTACCAAAAATATATAAATATACGTATAATCGTAAATGCATTTAGTGCGAAAACAAGTTACTACTACTTGCGCAATTGCTGCAAAGTAAGTTAATAATAATTTATTTCCTAAACAATATTGATTAATTGATTATATTATCTCCTAAGTTTAATTAAAGTAGAAATATTTTAAAAGAGTGAATTCATACTAGTAAGCTATATTTTGAAAGATGTTTTGAAGTAACTTGAAAGTAAAATGTTAGATCATCATGAAGAACAAAATTTCAATTGTAAAAGGAAAAATTAAATTAAATGCATGCAATCATTGATATTGATCGGAAATTAGTTGACTTTTCAAGGGGGAACCAACCAACTCCCGTTCAATGAACAATAATTAAAAAATAAATACGTAAATACGAAGGTGTTTCATCTTTACTCGAGTAATAAGGTCAAGCCAAACCGGCAATTCTAGTAAGGCCAAATATTTCCGCGAATAGAAGGGATTATGAACCAATGCTGATACTCAAAGAACTTATTCCTATGAAGCATTTTAGCCAATTCAGTTTTGAGTGAAAAGCAATTTCTGTAGGGAATTCCGAAAAAACTCGAGTAACCGTCCCCCGACACCCCCGTGTTTATGCATTATATATGCACTCTATTACCCGGCTCAGTGAGCTCAATTTCTTTATTCTGATATGTTTATAAATTGCGCATTTTTTGCTTTAAAAATGGTTGTTTAAAATTATGTTGTTCTTATCTTCCGGTCTTAGTTAACCTGCATACAATAATTGTGGAGTTATCAACAATTTAGTGTTTTTAATTGTTAGAAATTAGGCTTAGCCTCACTTAAAAAACTTTTAAGTGAGGCTAAGCCTAATTTCTGAATACCATGGCAGCCATGTTTGATTACATTTGAAACTTAACAGAATAGTGGATTTGTGTTCAATCTAGAGAAACTAAGCTTCGCAACAACAAAGTAACGTCTTCTTTTATTATTGCTAATTAAATTATGCTCAATGCATTCTGGAATCATCATTTAAGTTATTAGCTTGTTTTTGCGAACAAACTGTGATTTTAATCGTAATTTTTTTTAAAAATTGTTTTAACTGTATTTGGTGTTTAATGTTTTTCTATATCTTTTAAATTTTAATGAAAATATTTTGAATTTTTATGTATTTTACCCTTGCTGCGAAGTGAAAAATGAATTATTAGCGCATGCGCATTAGGTAAGCGGCGCTGAATCGTCTGCAAAAAACTGTTTCTTTTTTATTTAATTTATTTCATATATCGTTTTAGAATTATTATAGTATTTGAATAGAACTCGTGGTAATTCTTCATATGGTATAATTTTTATACACTCTGAGTTATAAAAGGAATGAGATGCAACGCTGTTAAGTGAACCTAGCGTCGAAGTGTCGCTATGGCAAATAAATATAGTGAACTTTAAAGAATGCATTTATTCTATTATGTTTATGTGCTATCGAAGAAGTAGATTTAATTCAAAATTCGTTAGCTGCTAATTCAATATGTTTAAATGAAATGCAGGAAAATTGCTTATAATTTAATATTCCGTGCAAGGAAGTCATGTGGTGTACACATCAGATATTTTAATGGTTGTTTTGCTGTTAATTATTGTGCAGGTTCAAAAATGAATATCTATCCGAGCATAGTAACATACACATATGCTGTGAGGCAAACCCAGAAAAAATTTAAATGTATATGGCATCACATACCTTTAAAAATGTATAAAAGTGAAATTCACAAAAAGAGACATTACTGTGTGAAGAAGGAAGACCGACCATTTATGTGTTAAAAATAATTATGTGTACTTATTTTTAGCTCTAAGAAGCGTTAGCCCAGAAGGGCAATTAGTCTCGAAATGGCAATTTACGTTGAATTACTCTATAAGTCTGCATCACTTTTCAGAATGTTGCCACCAAATATTATCGGGCTGTATTATATTTAAAGAAATTAAATAATGAAGAATCTACATTAGAGCCATAAAATTTTGAATTATGTAATCCTCCACCGGAACATGGGCACCTGAAGCCCTAATTTTGAATTCCGAATTTATTTTTTTTTCTCTATTTCATATTTTGTAAAATTTTGACCAATTTTTTATTAACAGACTCAACGATTTATTTCAAAGCGAGCAATGGCAACAGTGTACGAAAAAAAAAAAAACATTTTTATCTCTAGCACATGAGACTGTCTATTGGAAATTATAAAGCTAGGCTGTTTTTAAGTATTTTGGGATATTGTTGTTGAATTGAGTTTTATATTTATTTTATTTTTTAACAAAACATTAAAAGGAAAACGCCTCTCGTAATATAAAACCTGAAAGTTTTCAGATTTTTTTTTAAAATTAATTTTGGTGTATAAAAATGAAGTTTGTTTTTATATTTTTAAGCCAGACTATGCTGTATATGCGCATTTTTCTTAATCTGCATGCTGTTGGTTTCCATAGTAGTGATTATGTAATTATCATATTCTCCCATTGTAAAGAAGATAGCTTGCCATGACCTCCATTTGACATTTCTTGGCAATTCCGCGTTCGCTCCACTTTCTTTCAAATCGGTGCGGACTATTTTTACTCTACTACTTTCGTGTTGCAGTGGGCGAGTGTGGTGACGTCACCGCACCCCTTTCTACCGGAAACTCGCTGTCGGTGTCTTTCACCCTGAAACGGCGCGCAACTCAACTCAGCTCGCTTCGGTGGCGAAATGTCGGCGGTCGCTAGCATTGGTTCCCTTGTGCAATGGCCTTGCGTGACGGACCACCGTTAGGACACGGTCTTGTCTCCATTGTCTCGTGCTGAGGATCTCGTCACAGCTAGGTCAAGATCGGAGGTTCGGCGATGTCCGCGCTTACCAATACATCAGTGATTTGTGTTTTTTTCCTCCAAAGCTGCAATGCCACGTTCACTTTTTACGAAAGCCATAAAGTATCGTGGAGAAGTCATTGTATTTTCTAGCCAATTGCACTGCGGGTTTGTCTGAAACTTTATAAAAAAAATTAGATAAGTAAAAGAAATTTAAATCTTTTATTTGCGAATAAAGGAAAAGTTAATCGTAATGACGAGTTATTAAAAAAAATGATATATAGTTAGTTATACGCCTGTCGTCTTGGTGGGTGCCACAAAAGAGTTACCAGTCTTGGTCGAAAAAAATTTACCAGTGCAGGAAGAGCTGAACGTTGGAAAGAATAATTACCGAATTCTTATTTAATTAATCAGCTTACAAAAGCGACAGTGCTTCATTAGTTTACAGAACACAGTACTTCATCCAAACAAGACATTTGCTTCCAAGGGGCAGGTACTCCGTTTGCTTCTGTCCCTGCGTACGTTTATGATGATGAGTATGTTATTTAGCTGAAACTGGTTTGACAACGACTAGAAATTATGCGTTTAATAAGATTACTTTCGGGCGTTTGATAGACTTTCGGGCAAAATAACTTTCGAGATTTCGACTTTTAACTAACGAGAAAGATAGACTTTCGGGCGTTTGATAAGGGCACCCGAAAGATCTAATTAGAATCAGGCTGGGCAATAAGAAAGCAGACTTCGCTAGTGATTTTGCTATTCAATTTGATATTGTGTCTTTGCAAATGCGTGAATTCTGAGAGACTACACAAGCATCGACACCGACCAGCCTCCAGACCCCTCTCTCTGGTCTTCAGTTTCGAAGCAAAGCACTTCAATCTGTTCTCTCTTCGCAGATAATTATCTCTTATGTAGATTACGGTCGCATCACAGGTCAGTCTCTAATGGGACTCTTTCAGTACCTGGATAGAGCAGGGAAAGGTATCACCTGCTCCAGGTCAGTATTACCGACCGAGTATCTAATTGGAATATCTTCGGATAGGATAGACACACCAGGCGATGGACCTCCGTCCCAGGTCCTCATTATACGGGACCCATTCACAGTTTGAGATATCCAACGCCCGTGGGACCTCGTTCTCGCGGGCGCAACCCCCGCAGTCCCCGTCCGGCTTTTACTAAGCATTGGGCAGTGCAAAAACGTTGCTAGTTTGAAACTCTGTCACCTTGCCTCCGGGCACCACTCCATCGGCAAAACCACAGTGTAGAAAGGTGCTGTGTCCGCTTTGTCAGTCCCCGCCACGAGAACTGAATGGGGTCAAAGCCTCGGGAACTCAGTCGACAAATGTACCATATAGCTCCACCTCAGCCGAAGGAACAGACACGACAGTACCAGTACGGTCCCTGCCAAACCTGAACCAACCTGAGTATAATACTCGGGTCCTGTGAAGTCAAATTATATACCCCCGTGGTTGAGACTGCCTAGTTACAGATTCTAACCAGTACATCCCAGGCGTTCGCCTGAGTCAACCCCCGGGGGGTCTTCGGATAGGACAGACACACCAGGCGAAGGACCTCCATCCCAGGTCCTCATTATACGGGACCCATTCAGAGTTTGAAATATCCAACGCCCGTGGGACTTCGTTCTCGCAGGCGCAACCCCGCAGTCCCCGTCCGGCTTTTACTAAGCATTGGGCAGAACGAAAATGTTGCCAGTTTGATACGCTGTCACCTTGCCTCCGGGCACCACTCCATCGGCAAAACCACATTATAGAAAGGTGCTCTGTCCGCTTTGTCAGTCCCCGCCACAAGTAAGAAGACATCTTCCTATTCCATCCTTTGGGTTGTCTTAAAATTGGATGCATTTGGTAGAATTCTGTTTTTATGTCGCTGGCCAAGAGCTTTTAGGCTCATCTACAGAACCTATCTATGTAATAATTTATGACTTCCGTTATATGGTCCACTAGAGGTCGAATGATATAAGCTGATAAACCTTACTCATTCTTCTTGGGTTTGAGTCCTTTTGAAATCTTCAATGGAGGTAACTTTGTAGAGTCATTAGGTTTGTCAAAGCTGGAGACAGGAAAAATATGCAATGGTCTTGCTGACATTCGAACACCGGATCTCCCAGTTCCTAGCTTGACCAGCTTTCAATTACACCAAGAAGACGCGTCGTAAGAAAAGAGAAAATACGTTACAACTTCTTTAGACACGTAACTTTCGCATGTTTTTTCCGATAACGAGTAGCTGCCAGCGTCAGTAACTATAAGCCCAAACATTAGAATAAATAAAAATACTAGTAACTACGGCGTAATAAATCTAAGATGCAGTCAAAAGTTTCAGTACTTTTGGAAGGCTTAATGAAGTGACAGTAATATGCCATATTCCACAGGTGATACAGTGTAAGTGCATTTGCACTGGCAAATACCTGGTAAATACCATTGTTCTTGTCAACAAATTAGTAGCGTGCACCAGAACTGTCCAACTGATAGCTTGCAGGTCACATTTTTAGTATCTCCTGACCGTTAGTAGTAACCACTGACACCTGGTAGCCCAAAGGTGTGCCACCCCAGTACTTAAGCAATATTAGGTAATAAATAAAGTAATTGTAGATTTTCATCCATTTTTCAGACATCGCTCTAAATTACGCCTTTTTAGATTATGTGACCGGTTGGGAAGAAGAATATTCCTGGAAGTGATAGTATGAGCGATGAAGAACACATTTCTCTCATCTTGGTAAAAAATATTTAATCACCTATAATTCATAATAAGATTAAATATCAGAATTGTAGAATCGATGTCATGGTAGCGCAAATCTTAATCGAATATCGTCTTTACCATTATTGAGTAGATAAATTAACCTCTCATATACCGCTCCATTGCCGCGTAATTATCACATGATCCAACGTGGCGGAACTTTTACTTACGTCATGAAACGGGAAGAGTAATTGTTATCTAATATTATGCCTCATTTTATTTAACATTACTTAACAACTTCCGGGCAGAGCTCGATTAAGGTAGTGTGGGGCTTCCTGTGTAGCAGTCTTCCTAGGCTGTCAGTGATTACTTTATTTATGGCAGGAAAAAGTAATTTTAGAACAAGTTTAGTATAATTTGCACTCCTTAAAACCTGAAGCTATATGTCTTACCCTTGCGAGTCTAGGTAAACAGGCTGCTTTCTTGGGGGGCTGACTCCTGATTGCTTGAATATACTACTAACGCTGCTGAATCATTTATATTTTAATACTTTTTTTTTAATTACATGAAAACTACACTATTCATTGTTAAGCGATTCATCTAAAGTAGTGAAAAAAAGAGATTGATATGGGGTTTTCTGGAAACTGGCCTTGTGAGAAGTTCAGTAGCTTTTTGCAGGATAAATTATATTGTAATATGTTTAAAATAGTGTTATAGGTATACAGTTTTTGTGTGTCATGCTGATTCACTTTTTCAAGAAATTTATTCTTAGGGAACCTTTTTGTTGCTAATAGAAAGTCCAAATGTCCTTCCTCTTCCAAACCATACAAGTCACAAGGGAAAACTGAACTGGAAGAGCCGTTTCGACAAGTATTTCTTAGTGGCATTGGAACTATCTATGGGAGAAGTTTCTTGCCGTGTGTATTTTATCCATAACTTTAAAATTTTGGGGCAAGTCACTGACGTAAATTTGAAACCTGGTACTTTCCTGCAGCTGGGCACGGAGCAAATGTCTTTTCCCGTTTTCATCTACCCCGTTGAGAATTTCTGAGAAATTTTCTCCGTCTGGAAAAATATTAAAAAAGGCATTCCTTAAAGAGGTTGAATTGACCGACCAAGGTGTAAACTGGTCGGATATAACCAATCGAGGTGACTTCAAAATAACCAGCTCTGACGCCTTAATTTTGGACCTCGGAACTGAAGACAGAGATTTCCTTTTCCAGGTTTCCTTTCTGGCACATTCTTTGGCACGCTGAGCCTGAGATGTGTTGTTTTTAATGAAAAAGGCGAGAAAGCCGTTGCCTATAACGTGAACATAATAGCCGGTTTCTCCGCCCCGGAGAAATTTAGCCAGTTGTGATGCTGTCGCCCCTTAAGGCCTTAAATCTTCTTCAGGCGCTGAAGATACTCCGCACCAGAAAATTGCATTGTAAACCAGCTTTCAGCTAATAATTGTTCTCAGAAAACTAGCAAAGAAACATTTGCTGTCAAAAACTGTTTGAAAATCAAATTTTATACATAATCCAGTTGTAACACAGTAAATACCCATGTACCACGTTACCCTCTTCTTTCCTGTCATTCGCTTCCGTTATAAGAAGGCAACCTTCATAAAGGTGTGGCCACTTTTACGTTTGTATATCACTCTGCAAGGATGGTTTTAGTTTGCAACTCTGAAAATTCTGTTTGCATAGCAGTGTATCGGTTATGAAAGTTTCTTATCTTTTCCAAAAATGCTGGTTTCTTTATGGCGGGCACATTTATGAAAGGGTTAATAAATTGACTTACACGTGTACAAGCTTCAGTGGAGAACATTATGTTTTACTGTCTGTTCGGCAAAATATGGCAAAATCCAGCTGCCGGATTATGAATCTAAGAAGGATTTATATTTCCTACCTGCTCCGTTGATTTATATTATTTCTATTCTCGAAATAATAAATTCAATTCGCGTTGTGTTGAGGATTGCAGATTTTTCGAAATAGGCTGGGATCTTTTTAAGTCTCTTTCGCAAGCTATGTTATGCAGACTGGTGTTAAAAAGGAAGTGATTTCGAAAAGCTTGTACTCCCCCTTTTCCCCCCGTTATTCACTGCGGACGTTCACTTCCTTTTCCCACTGCGAATGGATTTCAAAATGGACAGAATTTCCTTTTTAACTGGACTTTCAGTGCTCTGTCGATGGCGACTGAAGACTGTCGGGCAGTTGATTGAAAGGGTTATATGCCAAGGACGCTAAAAGTTTATATTTGGCCAAGTGTCAACCTTACCCGTCACGCAGAATTTTTTTTTTTTTTTTTTTTTTTTTTTTTTTTTTTTAAGCCTAGAAGGGTTATTAGTCTCGAAACGCGATTTTGCGTTGTTCCAATTTTCATTCGAGAATGTTGCCATTCAGAAAAACGTAAGACATTATTATTTCATATTTAATCTGTTTGTTATTGATTGACAAACTAAGCTATTTAAAAGCAATAGATGCAATCTTTAAAAATATTATTATTATTTACTTTTTAATATGATTGATTTAAATAAAAATACATTTAATTCATGATATATCTAATCAAAAGCATTTAATATTTTTACAGAATTGTTCCTCCCCACTTCTCAAATGCATTTTTTTCACTTTAATGCGTTGTTTAATTTTTAAATCGAGTATGTTGTCATTCGCAAAAATGTAATATATTAGAGACCAAAGAGGCAATTTGCCCAGAAGGCGCATTAATTTCTTTTTGGTATTTTGCGTTGATTGACTATAAACGGCGAATCACTTTTCAAATTGTTCCCACCAAATATTATCGCCATGTGTTATATTTTTAAAGAAATTAAGTGATGAGGAATTTGCATGAATGTATGTATGTTTCTCGCGCTGTGAAAAAAACAACAAATTTTGAATAGCGTAGTTCTCCACTCGAATATGGGCATAGAATTTGTTTTATTACCTATTTCATATTTTGTGAAACTTTAACAAATTTTTTATTAAGAAACTCAACGATTTCAAAGCGAGCAATGGCAACATTGTACGGAGGGGACATTTTTGTCTCCTTTTTATCTCCAGCGCGCAAGAATGTGTATCGGAAATTCTAAATTTAACTCTTTTAAATAAATTCTTTTTAAAGTATTTTTTGATATTGCTGTTGAATTGAATTTTATGGTTTAATTGCGAAGAACATGATATTTTGTAAAAATAACACACAGAATGTTAAAAATAAACGCCTCTTTGAGCGTAGTATAAAATCTGAAAGCTTTCTTTCGTTCTTTTTTTTTTTTTTTTTTTTAAAAAAAGCCGTGAAGGGTTAGTTAGTCTGGAACCGTGATTTTGCGTTGTTCCAGTGGCTGTTGCCATTCAGAAAAACCTAAGACATTATTCTTTCGTATTTAACAAACTAAGCCATTGAAAAGCAATAGATGCAGGTCTTAAAAATATTATTATTTACTTTTTAATGTGATTGATTCATGATATATCTAATTCAAAGCATTAAATATTTTAATAGAATTATGTTATAAATTTTTTCACTTTACGAATGTTTTTTTTTTTACATCAATGCGTTGTTTCACTTTTTATTTGAGTCAGTTGCCATTTGAAAAAATTATTCTTTCATATTTAATCTGTCTGCTTTTAATTAATAAATTGAGCTATTTAAAAGCAATAAATGTAGTTCTGAAGAATATTTTTTTTTACTTTTTAATTTGATTGTTTTGAATAAAAATGCGTGTAATTCATAATTTATCAAATTAAAAACATTAAATAGTTTAACAGTATTACATTACGTATTTTTTCGCTTATTATATCACCCTATAATACGTTTCGCTGTTCCACCTCGGCCATATCTGATGCTAATCTGTACTAATAAACCATATTAAAATTTAAAACAGCCCTTTTGAAGAATGTTAAACTCTTAACCCTTTCAGTTTTTTTTCCGGGGAAGGGGTGCAAATGAATTTTTTTTAATTGTGAAAAAGTGTTTCTTAAAATTATGGCGTCTTTATCATATAACACTTCAACAAATTTTTGATTAACAAACTAAACGAAGCAAGCAATGGCAACACTGTACGGGGGGGGGATTTATCTCCAGCGCGTGAGACTGTGTATCGGAAATTCTAAAGATATGCGCATTTTAAAATTATTTTGCGATATTTCTGTTGAACTAAATTTTATTGTTTGAGTACGTAGAACATGATATTTAATAAATAAAGGTAACACAGAAAACGTTAAAAAAACGCCCCTTTGGACGTAATTTAAAATCTGAAACCTTTCAGATTTTATTGTTTTTTTTTTTTTTTTTTTTTTTTTTTTTTCGGAAAATTTAAAAAATTGAAGCTGGCCTCTTCTTGCTTCTTGCCTCCCCTTCAGTTCTGTAGTTTATTGTTGAGGCGTGTTGAATGACGTTTTTGAAACATCTGCTAATTCTCCCGATACTATCTGATAAGATTCCTTAAACCAGATATCTAATAAACATAACCGAAGCAACAAATTATGAATTAAATTTATCGGGAAAGTGGAATTTGTTATCTTTGTTGAATAGGAAATCCCAAAAAAATTTATTTATTTCCACTTTTTTCGATATAAAAAGTTACTTCTTACGACTATGCGTGTAATTTGGATGATGACATCCCTTAATTTACATAACAATTCCATAACTGGATCTCTAAATAGAAGCTAATGAAAGTGAAGACAGCGTGTAACGGTAGATGATTAAGTTTTCTGTGTAGAGCGAAGTCCATCATGTGTTGTCTTCGTTCTCAGTCATGCCGTACCATTCAACGGACAAATTAATCAAATAAAAAATGTTATCACCAACGAAGAAAGACATAAGACGCCTGATATTTATAATACATTATGTAAAAAAAATAATAAATTAAACAAAAATGCGTTCTATTTCTACAGAAACCGTCAGGATAATTTATTGCGGAATACTTTTGAGTGATGTGCGAAGGACCTCGTATCAAATTCGCAGAATATCCCCCCCCTTTCTGTCTTCTAGCGGGTTTGATCTGTGGAAGTTGACCCTGTCATTTCTGGAAGATGCATTTTTGATAGTAGCGTCCAATTAAACGCAGCAGTTCGTTTCTAGGAAAGAACATTAACTGCCCTCTTGGAACTTTTTTGGGCCTCACTCTTTTGTATGCCGTTTTGATTTAAAATTATTTTTAAGTGTCATTGATTGGTTTGCGAGCGAGTACTGCTTAGTTTAAAGGCTTGGTTGCTTTTTCACACCATCTTCTTGTCTCCAGGCGGTTTGAGTCAGTATCTGTTAGTAATATCGCTAATCAGTATGTGGTCCAACTTAATTGATTATAAATTAAGTGTTGGCTGACTGGATGGGCGTCTTCAACTGTTAGAGATGAAACGCCCAAGAGGTGTGAGATTTAGGCACCGCCCTCTTTATGCTTAAACTCACGCGATACGAAGAACTTCTGAGAAATTATATTTCTGGAAAGTCCTGTGCGAAGTAATTTTACTTGTAAATCTATATATCCGGGTTTTGAATTTACAACATGCATGGCAAAATGAATATGTCAAATGGGCCAAAATAGTCATGAATGCACAATAATGCTGGTTGCAGAGGGTGAGAAAGGCCATTTTCGTACTTGATGGTGTATTTAAAAAATGAGTTAATGCATAAGACCTTGACTAACTGTCTGTCTACGAGAAGAACATCTCCCGCTACAATGTCTGGCGGGTGGCGGTCGCTGTAGCAACAAGACAAGTATATTTCAAATAGGGATGAACTAAGAATTGCCAGTTCATCTTTAAATGCGTCAAGATGGCAAACTGAAAAGTAAATCTCCAAGACACCCCTACGGAAAATGGATCAAGGCTCGTTTCTACGGCTACAGACTAACTGACGAGAGCTTTTCGTATGACAAACAGACTACAGACTTTCACTACTGTACACCTATTCTTTAAAAAAACAGGAAGAACATGAAGATAGGACCCGTTGTTTCTTTCCCAACAACTTGCATCTTTTTTCTGCAAACACATTTCGGTTATCTTGGGGCTTGCTGCTTGAACGACCTGTTCTTCAGAACAGAGATCAGATGAAGGCCGATGCTATTCGCACCACCGGTGCGATTAGCTGCTTAAGCTATTCGCACCAACATTAACCACGCATGCGCATTGAGTTGTCAAAGGCGGGTTTCTATCTTGGCGTAGTTTATCATTTTTTAAACGTTGGCGACTTTCAAAAGTTTAGAAAGGAAAATGGGTTCCTTTTCTCATAAAAAGAAGGAACACATTTCCTTTCATTAAAGTATATATAAAAAAGGGCAGATTTTCATGTTCGCAATGTTTATCCTTTTCCTGAACGGTTTGAATAGTTTAAATGACTGATTCGAAGGGGGGGCAAAATCGTGTTGACATTTTTTCTGCTTCTTAGAATACACTTAGCTTTAAAGATGTGTTTTGCTCAATCAAGCTTTCAATTCATTCCTCTTTGAAAAATTTCGTCTCGTAAAAGATACTAAAAATTAGAGTGTAGAAAATTTCTGTGTAGAAAATTTAGACATGAAATAAATTAAAAGCGATTATATGAACTATTAAATGAATTATTCTGTATGCCTGCTTATTTTTTTTATGGACATACTTGGCATTTTCAGGACACAAAAAGTGCTTCAAAGAACTTTGTATTGTTAGTACAAACACATTAATCAATTAAATTGAAATAAATAATGGGATGTAATTTAAAAGACAAAAATAATTTAGTGTAAGAGAGTTAGATTTAAAAATTTGCACACACAAATCAGATTTATTTATCAGATTTTGTAAGGTTTTATTTCATAAATAACTTTGATTTTGAAATATGGCATTTGAACCTATAAACCTGTGTGGATACTGAAAAAGTGATGAATACATAAGAATATTATCATTTTCAGTAAGTTTTCTTATTGAATAATAAATTCTGACAGTCCTATGCTATAAGAATAGGGTCTACGTTTGCATCAAAATTCATCTGTTAAATAAAAGAATTTAAGTAATTTCTGTAGCCTTTTTGTCAATACACTAAAGATTTTTTAACTAATTACTCGTCCTTGCTTGCAATTAGAACCATCATTAAATCCCTATTTTATCTAATAATTTCCTGAACATTATCATGTATATAGATTGACTTCGTCTTTGTAACTGATAATTATTACCTGCAAATTATTCTCTTGCTGGTGAACTATTAACAACCCTTTCTATTGCTGAGTTAGGGTTAACAACCTTCGCTCTCACTACCGCTTGCCTTACGGAAATCGGCGTAAAATGCTGGTACCTGGGCTGCTTGTGCGCATGCGCGAACGTAGGTGGTGTGAATAGCCTGTTAGCTATTCGCACCGTCGGTGCGATTAGCCACTGCGTCAGATGAATGTCTGCTGAGCTGGATTTCGTTGGAGACTTAATTCTTTTCAATAGTTAGATACGTACGTTCAATAGTTAGGTACCTAAGTTATGCGTACTAACATGGAGATCATGTAGGATGCAGAATTGAGGCTTACTGGGAATCGCGAAATTAAATGTTTGTAAAATATCCTCTTTTCTGAATCTTTGCTTTAATTGGCACTGAATTTCTCTGAATTCCATGTGCAAATGTTTTGCGTATTTTTGTAAGGTGATGACCGTTGTTTATAGCACTCGAGGTCGTACGTTTCGGTACACGATTAAATTACCATTTTTACGAATTTTTGTTTTACTCTATCGGACCAAATCTCAAAACGTCATTTTAAGTTTCAAAAATCTCAAAACGTCAATTTGCTCAAAACATCATTTTGCGTTGATTAACTTTCTGCGTTGATTCGCTTTTCAAACTGTTGCCACCAAATATTACAGCTTTGTATTATATTTAAAGAAATTAAGTAAAGAAGAATCTTCATAAATGCATGCATTTTTCTCGCATTGTGAAAAAACAGCGGTACCTAGAGCCATCAATAACGCAGTCCGCCAACCGAACATGGGCACTTGGAAGCCAGAATATTCATTTTCGAATTTGTTTTATTATCTATTTCATTTTTATTTTAAAATTACTATTTAAAATTTGAACGAATTTTTGATTAATAAACTCAACGATTTCAAAACAAACAATGGCAACACTGTACCAAAAAAAAATAAATAAATAAATAAATAAATAAAAAGAAAGAAAGGGGGAAAAAAAAAAAAAAAGAAGAAGAAGAAGAAGAAGAAGAAATTATCTCCAGCGCGCGAGACCGTGTATCGGAAAGATATGCTGTTATACTATTTTAAATATTTTGTGATATTGCTGTTGAATAGATTTTTATGTCGCTTAAGTCCGAAGAACAGTATTTTTAATAAGGTAACACACAAAACGTTAAAAAAACGCCCTTTTCGGCGTAATATATAATCTAAAAGCGTTAACATTCTCTTTTTTCTTTTTCTTTTATTTATTAGCCCAAAGGGTGTTAATTTCGTTTTGGTATTTTGCGTTGATTCATTTTTCAAACTGTTGCCACCAAATATTACAGCCTGTATGATATTTAAAGAAATTAAATATTGAAGAATCTGCATAAATGCATGCATGTTTCTCGCATTGTGATAAAACAACGGTACCTAGAGCCATCCAGTTTTAAATAACATACGTTCCCACCTCAGTATGGGCGTACGGAAGCGCAAATTTGAAATTTGAAATTTGTTTTATTATCGATTTTATATTTTGTAAAACTTGTATGAATTTTTTGATTAACAAACTCAAGGATTTCAAAGCAAGCAATGGTAACGTTGTACAGAAAAATCATTTTTATCTCCAGCGCGCGATACTGTGTATCGGAAATTCTAAAGCTATGCTCATTTTAAAATTATTTTGCGATATTGCTCTTGAACTGAATTTTATTGTTTAAGTGCGCAGTACATGATATTTAATAAATTAAGATAACACAGAAAATGTTAAAAAAAAAAAAAAAAAAAAAACCGCCGCTATGGGCGTAATGTAAAATCGGAAAGCTTTAAATTTTTTTTTAAATTTAAATTTATTATTATTAGTTTGTTTTAGAACCACAGCATTAGTAAGATTTTGTGATATTTCTGAATTTCTAACTGCAACACTAAAGTAATTTTTTTTTTCTGTCTTACTGCCCGCACTATTGTTTACTTATGACTGTTTGGTTCACTTGCGTTTGACACGCGGGATGTAAAATCTATCGATAAAAATTTAAATTTGAATGCAGCAGTATTAAAACTGAAGGCAATGATCGTATCATTAAAAATCCCGAGAAAATTTTGAAGATTTATAAGATTGCCTTTCGTGATTAAATGGCCAAAAAAATCAGCCTATTTTTCTTTCTTTGTATGCTAGTAACTACTTGGGCATTCATCTTTCAGCGAATTGGGCGAGCTGCATGCCAATTTTCGTGGTCGTGCCCATCTGTAACGTGAATAAGAAACAATTTCTCGTGTTCAAAGTCATTCTCAAAGACAAATTGCCTTCGCTTACTTTGCCGTAATCCATAACTTAACCTGACAGCATAATAGAGCCTGGTAATTAAAACGGCGTTAAAATCGATTACTTATTAGCGTGACAGCCCTGCCTTAAACATGAGGCATATCCTTAACCAGTTGAAGGGATGTCAAAAGCGTAGACCAATTTTTAATTAAACGTGTTATTCTAGTTAGAAGCTGCAAGTAAATAACTGTCATTGAAAAAATTTTGATCATTCATTATTAGAAAAGTAATTTTATATCTGGGAAAAAAGACAAAATTTGCAAAGCAGTAAAATTTTGCGAAATATTCACGAGTTGGGAAGAATCAAGAATTTCACGGCCGATGATTTATTCTAATATTTCAAGAGTAAAATTTCTGATGATAAGAAAAATTGACTTAAAAAAGAAGGAAAAAAAAAAAAAAGAAAGCTTTCAAATTTTATATTACGCAAAAAGAGGCGTTTTCTTCAACGTTTTGTGTGTTGCTTTTATTTATTGAATATCGTGTTCTTCGCACTTAAACCATAAAATTTAATTCAACAGCAGTTATCACAAATATTACATTTATTCCGATATACAGTCTCGTGCGCTGGAGATAAAGATGTTTATGTTTCGTACAGTGCTGCCATTGCTCACTTTGAAATCGTTTAGTTTGTTAATCAAAAATTCGTTGAAGTTTTACAAAATATGAAATAGCTAATAAAACTAATTCCAAATTAGGGCTACCAGATGCTCGTATTCTCATGAGGATTGCGTTATTCAAAATTGGATGGCTCTACCATTGTTTTATCGCAGTGCGAGAAACATACATACATTTATGGACATTTTTCAGTATTTAATTTCTTTAAATATAATACCAGGGCTGTTATATTTGGTGGCAACAGTTTGAAAAGTGGATCAATGCAGAAAGTGAATCGACGCAAAATGCCAAAACAATAGCCATTCTGCGCTGACGCTTTTGGTCTAATAGAATAAGATAATAAAACTTTTTGTAGAATAAGCTTTTATTTGAAACCCATAAAATAATTAATGAACTGAAAGAAGAGAGGTAATTTATCATAATATAATGGAACAAGAGATTAAATAATTAATTCTCTTTACAAAATTCATCTACTTTTGATATCAAGAAAAGTAAAAACATTGGTGCTCAAATTACGAAACCTGTTAATCAAATTTCGTTGCCAAAAATGTAAGTCATTATCTTTATAAACGTATCAAATGCGTCGCACTCTTTTATCATTCAATGATATAGAACGGCAGATGAATTTTGTAAAGAGAATTATTTAATCTCTTGTTCCATTATGTTATAATAAATTATCTTTCTTTTTTCAGTTCATTAATTATTTATTATTATTAATTATTTCATTAATTATTTTAAACAAAAGCTTTTTTTATCTTATTTTAAGATACTATGTTACAAAAGATGCGTATTCATTGGGCATTATAAGAAGCAAGTATATTATTTTTATCTACATCTAATGAGGCTGTGGAAATAATTATGTATGTTGAAAGAGCCCTCCAGAAACTATCCAGTTTCTTTCCATTTATTTTGGGTTTAACAGGATATTCGATTCTAGAAGTTAACGAAAGGTGAATTTGATATTTAGGGTTAAAGTTCGGAGACCAGCGGAAGGAGGGTTTATTTTTGGATATAAAAACGTGTTCGTTGGATAAAATGCAATCAAGTCTAAAATCGGAAAGGTGACAGGAAATTATCCGGAATATGATTTTTTTACCTTTTGCTTCGAATAACGATTGCCATCATGCTGCTGCACTAGATATATTGCCATTAATCTTTGTTTTCACGGGTTGCGGACATCATAAGAAATGTCCCAAGCAGGTTGGAAATGTTGGCTCTGAAAGAAAATGCTTTCTTGAAGAATTTTACATAAAAAGTGGTATGTAATGTACATTTTCTTTTTAGGTTATGTATAATTATTCTTTAGGAAATTCTTTTGAAAAATTCAATATCTACAAAGGAAAAGGTTTTAATACCTTTTTATGAATTCTTCCCCAAATTGTTTTTGTTTAATTAAAAAAATTATTTCTTTTTAGTTTTCTTAATTTGCAAAGATGTTTTTTCATTTCAGCGTGTAATAATTTATTGCTGATCATAAAAAAAAAATCACCAGTTCTTGTTGATAAAAGATAATTTTAGCGAGCAGTTAGATTTTCTATCATACCTGCCCAGACATTTAAACATTAGGTGCCCGTATGGGCAAATTTTATTGAGCCGGAATACTGGACTGGACTATGTTTTGTTTTATTAAATCTCTGTTGATCTTTGCTTTTATTTCATAATATATTAATTGTTCTTCTTTAATAATTACGCAGCAACCGGTCTTTTAATTGGCGTTAATTATAAAGAAGTGCTGAACGAATTTGGAATAAATTTGCTACGGATCCTGCATCTTCAAAAATCAGTTTTGCGATAATATGACTTTCTATCTAACTCTGGCTTCAAGATTGGAACGCCTTTTTTACTTCCTTGTACGAAGTAAAAACGAAGTATTCTAATCGCGAAAAGTTTCAGGCAGCATGTTTCAACGAAAATATTCATTTTGACTGACTGCTACTGAACGCAATTTAACGATGTTTTTGCGTGACATCTGTACGTAAGGACAGAATAAAAGTTTTTTCTCCGAAAAAATTATAAAACTGCTTTAAAATGAATTTTGAAGAGAATTTTTTGTGGTGTCTGTACGTACGTATGTATGTATCTCGCATAACTCAAAAACGAGTAGTCTCAAAACGTTGAAATTTTGTATATAGGAGTGCTATAACATGTAGATGTGCACCTCGTATTTTGGTTGCAAACGGGGACTTGAATTAAATCAGGAATAACAAAATTTCAATTGTAAAAAGAAATTAAATTAAAAGCAAGTAATCATTGCCATTGATAGGAAATTAGTTGACTTTTCAAGGGGAACAAACAAACTCCCGTTCAATGAACAATAATTAAGAAATAAATACAAAGGTGTTTCGTCCTTTACTCAAGTAATAAGGTGGTGCCAAACTGGCAAGTTAAGTTAGGCCAAATATTTCCGTGAATTGAAGGGATCAAGAACCAATGCAGAGCAATGCACCAAAAAACTCACCAATGCACCAAAAAACTCATTCTGATTAAGCATTTTCGTTAATTCACTTTTGAGTGAAAAGCAATTTATGCAGTAAAATTGATAAATTACAATATAAAAATTAGTAATACAAATAAAAAAGTTAAATTACAAACAGTATTATACAATAATAAAATAAATTACAAATAAAAAAAGAGAGATTGATAAATATGTACGAAATTCAATTAACATTGAGGAGCTGAAATTCTGAGAGTTAATTTTTTAAAAACTACTCGTGCGATTTTTACGAAGTTTGACATAATCGAAATATGGAAAACAATTGGCAAAAAGGTCCGATTTTGTGTCAGAATACATATATTAGAGCATTGCTATATATAAATTTAATATATAGCCTAAGTCGCGCTTTCGAGACATGAAAAACACAAGTTGAATTTCGTCAATCGGTCCAGTAGAATTGGAGATATAGTACTGTCTTTTTTTTTTTTTCGCAATGCATATCCATGTCTTCTCCAGGATCAGTGCTACATCTAACTACTATAACTAAGTACTAACCAGCATTACTAACTACTGTACCGATGAGGGCGGTAGCTGTATACATGGGGGGGAGCGCATAAGGCGAAATCAGCTTGATTAGTGCTGAGTAAAGCTGTCACTTGTTGCAGATAGTTAAATTCGACTTGGGTCCTACGGTAAACGCTTACTAATGAAACCCATAGCCTGGTAAGGACTTTGTGGTGCGTGTCTGAAGTGTAGATTCCTTTCCAGTGGAAGCTTTTAGTCCAGGAGAGCTACTAAATGTTTAACGTAAGAATAGTAAGTTAGTGGGCTTCCAGTTATTAAAATAATATCTGTCGGATCCCTTTTTTCCTGTCTACGATAAACAACGAGTTCTTTTTGCGCCATATATTTATATCTTCCATGTATTCCCGCAATTCATAATAAAATTGTCGTATTTTGGAGTAATTGTAGTGCTGGTTTTAAGGACTTTGCTCAGGGACGTATTTAGACTTGATGAGGCCGTAAGCTATTTGAGATATGGAGCAATTTTTGGGGAGGGAGGTGCCGACAAAAAAGCGGAGGCCCTAAACTAAAGCTTGTATTGCTTATATTGACTTTGCTAAAGTAGCCCTGTCAACGATAAAAATCCACGGACTTGGAAGTCATCTGTGCAAAAACTAAATGAAATTGGACCCACGATGGAACCTCGCGGAATGATAAATATGATTATATTAATATGGCGAACTGTTACCAACATACGACTCTGTATCCTCAGCAAAATTAGTGACTAAATCTTTTCCTGTGGATGGTTAGAAAGAATTTTAATGATTTCCTGACGGCATCTGTAGCTGACGCGTTTGATTCCAAGTTCCTCTTTAGGCCGCGATTAGCACGCAGAATTACGTGTTATGTTTCGGCAGTGATGGATATATGGATACTACTAGGAGCGCTGAAGATAAAGAAGTGCATGAGCTGGGCGGTGCAGGATAGCTAAAGGGTAGAAGGGGGTGACAAAAGTCACGTGAGCAACGAGATGACATCTGATTGGTGCAGATCATTGTTCTGAAGATACGATAAAATACAAAGTACTGGAGAAAATATAAGATTAAATGCAAAATAAATAAACATAAAATAAAGTTTTTCATTAGATAATCACTATTTACATATGTACACAGTCTCAGGAAAGCAATATAAGCTGGAGAAATCAGTAGTAAATCGTATCACACAGGTCACGTGGGAGGCCACCCTCCCAAATCCTGGCTCTGATGAGTGCTGCTTCTCATGAAAGCAGCGAAGGGACTGAGATGTCTGTCTTCATCCAGTATTTCATACTGGAACAAGTTAAATTTATCTAAGTGCTCACAGACCTTAGCTTTCCTGAAGAAATTCTGGCTAATCTTTAGAATATGGTAACAGATAGTTTGGCGACATTTTGGTAAGGTGATAAAGGTTACTAGCTAGGACTTTAGCAATAATTTGAGAAGTACACAGTTCGAATCACAGATTATTTTGTCTTAGAGAAATGAGTGATCATGAGACATGTAATGTGACATTTTCCGGAAAATTCCGATCGTGATTTTAGCTAATAAGTAACAATTTCGCTGTTAAAGTGCAGAATCGCCCACTTATTTGTTTGGCACTTTTTACAGGAGTAAGAAGAATTGGATTTTTGTCAATTTTCTTTGACTTTTAGAGTGAAAATAGGTCAATGTGTACATGGCTAAAGTCAAAGGAATGCACAATGGCATTTTTGTGCAATTCTGGGATGTTTTTTTAAGTGAAAATAGGTCGATGTGTACATGGATATCGTGTATGTGCAATTCTTAAAAACGCGGGAAGCAGTTTGCGATTCTGCACTTTCTCCCAATTTTGCACCTAATCTTCGTCATGATTAAGCATTTTTGTTCCATAAAAGTTCTAGTATAAGCGTAATTCGGCAAACAAAATGACGTCCAAAACAAAACTAGCAGGTTGCTGTAGCAGGGTTGGTCGCCAAATTTTCGCCAAAAAATCGCCAAGTTACCATAATGTAAAGATTCACCGAAATTCTTATTAGTTTTACAAAGGAAATTGTCCATGGTCTCAATTTTTAAGTCTTTGAGTAAAACTTCGTTGCGTACAAAATGATGTGCGTTTATTATGAGTCTTAATAAGCGATTTTGAATTATTTGAAGTTTCTTTAAATCAGACGTTGACACAGTGGCTCAGGCAGGGGAAGCATAGGTCATAATTGGTCGTAAGATGGACAGGTAGGTAAGTCTCTTTTTCTCTAAACTCCGTTTCAATCTGGATCGAAAATTTAAAGTCTGGCCCCTTCCTAAGCCAAAGATGAAGAAATTTTTAAATGGTGAAAAGTGATGATTAACAGATTAATAACCCTGAATATTTATATATTCTACGAAATTGACAGGTAAACATCAGATATCTCTGCAGAAAGAATTCTGCTCTAGTAATTATTTTGGATAATGATGTCAAGTGCATGCTGGCAAGTACCTATTAACTCCTTGTAATAAAAACTGAAAAAGGAGAGTATAAACGCCATGGCCATTGCTTTGATCGAAATGTTTTTATAGACAATAAAATGACTCATAAAACGAAACTTCTTGCTTATTAATGTGGATTAGTATCGTTTTATTTGCTATTTAATTTTATGTAAAAATAATGTATAGCGTGCAATTGACCCCCTAATTAGTTAAAGCGACACTGATTGCCTGCTAACGTTGTGAATATAATTAAGAGTTTGTAGGTTTGGATGTGATTCTAATAATTATGATCACAGTGATAAGCATGCAAAGTTAGTAATTTTCTGCTTTTCTTCAAGAAGTAAAAAATATGTAATGGCAGTACAAAGATAGGATAGAATGATAGGATTTTCGAAATGTAGTGAAATTTTATCTAAGGCGATTCCTGACTATTTTGTTGTTCTGTAAAAGTGGTCGCTTTAGAGAGCATGATTATCGGTGATATTCCTACACGGTAGTATCCGGAATACTAATCCTTTTGATAGGTGATTGATTGTCTTAGGGAAGTGACATTGGTAACAGGTTTCACTGTATATTAACTGAAATGTTTTAATAGATGTATATATCTTCACATTTCATAAATGTATAATGATCATGTAAAATTATCGGGTTGGAGGGAAAGTTCTGTCGTATTTTAAATAGGCAGGTGATTTTTCTTGTAAATAAAAAAAACATCTGGCTAGTGAGTCAATCAGATTTTTTTTTGTTTTTTTAGCTGCTGTATAATATAAAAGGTGCCCTTTTTTACCGTTCATCATTTACTTGTAATATTTAAAGGGAAAAACATGTCGGTAGATAAAGTGCATTTACGACACTGCATTTTATATGAATTCCAAAAAGGAAGCAACGCATCTGTTGCATGTAATAATTTATGTGCGGTATTTGGAAAAGATATTGTAAATGTTCGTGCTTGTCAAAGATGGTTTAGCAAATTTCGTTCCGGGGACCTGAGCCTCAAAGAAAGTGTTCGATCTGAACGACCATCCAAGATCGATAATGATGTTTTGCGATCCATGTTGGAAAATAATCCACATTTAACAAGTCAAGAAATTGCAGAAGAGTTTGGCATTCATCATACAACTGTTGGAGATCACATTAAATCTCTTGGGTTTGTGTTAAAGCAAAGTGTTTGGGTTCCACATGAATTAACGGAAAAGAATTTGTCTGATCGAGTAAGAATATGTTCATCACATCTGATTAGACACAATGTGGAGCCGTTTTTGGACAGGCTGGTTACTGGAGATGAAAAGTGGATTCTTTACGAGAATATTAAAAGAAAAAAATCTTACTGCAAACCAGGAACATCATCAGCAACAGTTCCAAAACCAAGTATCCATCAACGAAAAGTACTGCTTTGTTTGTGGTGGGACAGGAAAGGTCCAGGGTATTACGAGTTGCTGAAACAGGGAAAAACATCAACACGGGTCTGTACTGCAATCAGCTGGATAAATTGAATGCAGCTATCAAAGAAAAAAGGCCAGCATTAGCGTCCAGAAAAGGAATAGTGTTCCATCACGATAATGCTCGCCCGCATACTGCAGTGGTGACACTACAAAAACTGAATGCGTTAGGATGGGAAATCCTTAGTCACCCCCTGTATTCACCTGACATTGCACCCTCTGATTATTACCTGTTCAGATCTCTGCAAAATTATCTAACGGGAAAAAAATTCAAGTCTTTTGAAAGTGTTTCTAAGGCAGTTGCTGACTATTTTAACTCCATGGATGAGAACTTCTACTTTACAGGTTACCTGGAAGATGGCAACAGGTTGTAACAAATAACGGAGCATATATAATTGATTAATATTAAACACATATTTTTATAAATGAATTCAAATATTTTCTTTAAAATACGACAGAACTTTCCCTCCAACCCAATATAATAGTTATTTTCTCGAACAAAGCCCAAATTTTAGCCATTTTTTTTCCAGGTAGATATTATTGTTGTTTAACGATTTTTGCAGTTGATGATTTTGCCAAGAACATATTGCAGCTTCATCTCCAAGCACACAAGGGTTATCTGCCTAAGGGAAGGGATGTCTTCGTGGAGGGTTTTTTTAAAGGAAACTGGCTCATATTGATGTTATGCATGAGGAAGACCAAACATGTAACCAGCCCGTTCGCCTGGGTTTGAATCCGAGTCGAACCACTTGGTCATTGACGAGACGTATAAGATTATATTAAAAGATTTTGGTGCCCCCACATACGTTTGCGTACAACGCTTGTTCCTTTACCGTTCGTTCTCTCTCGGTGTTGGTTTGCGTCATGTATTCCATGGTATAGTTCAACTGCCTCATCCGCGACCATGAGCGCAAACACGCATGCGCCATTCGGATCCAATTATTCTCAAAATAGGGTGGAAGGATTAGGAACTTTTTTCCCCTCCAGCATATCTCTTTCCAGAGAATAGAAGACTTTCACGTCGCAGCAAGTAACAACGCCCTTTTTGGGCGAGTCTATGTGTTTTGGCAGAATGCCAGCCAGGGTTGTGTTTGAGACGGTCGAACTATAAAACCCGCAGATTTTTATGGTGTCCTCTTTCCTTGAGCAATATTTTGGTACAGCCATCTTTCCTTGATGCCCTAAGCATGTGTTTCTTTTGATTGATTGTTAATCGAGATTTAGATACTTTCTTAATGTTCTGGCTTTCACCAGGTCCTCAATAAGTCCCTAATAGAGCCTGATACGTGTGGATATCGTAGATCGTGGAGCATCATTTGTTATTTGGGCTCAGCTACAAAAGAGAGTCCCTCCCCATCTTTAGGTCTTAGGTCTTCGCTTATTCAATAGGTATACGACCCTGATGTCTTTACCTATCTATAACTGTCCTTAGTAAGAATCCTAGAAGTGAAAAAAAAAATTCCAAATATTGGAACAAACCTGTACACTTGAAGTGTTGAATGAGATCCAATGTAGCAGTATGTAACAGTGGCATAACTTAGGCAAAATAGCGATTTAACATCTGAAGCATAACGTTCACATCGTAAAAGAAATTTAACATATCTGTAGCATAAAAACTTTGACATAACTTTCCCCTCGTAGGTACTACGGCTGAGTGTCCTCCTTCCTCCGTATCTTGGAGCAACAGAATAGCGTGGGCATAATAGTTGAGGCATATAACAGTAGTGAGCGGAGCATAGTTGCACTGACCAAACGTTGAAATTTTATACACATAATACGAAACAAAGTTCTGCCTCCGGGGGCGCAAAGTCCATATCGCTTTGCAATAATTAAGCAATAATTAAGTAAAGATAAATAAGAGTAAACAATGAAACCCCCCATCTATTATTGTTGCCATGGGCCATTTGCGATTGTAGAAAAATATAAGTGCATTTGTACTTCTATCACCCGGAGGCGTGGATCATGGAGGTGGCTAAAGTTATGGAATTTAGATAAAGTTCGTGCAATAAGCAATTATTGTAAGCAATTGGCATATCTTTTAGGTCGTATCCAGTCAATTTTAGTAGTAACAACAGTTCAGCTAAAGCTTTGAGTTATAATCTTTATAAAGTTCAAAGTTCGTAAAAGAGAGCACTTTCAGGCCACGTGATAATACGTAATACGAAACTTTTCTTCGAATTAAGCTTTAATTGTTCTCTTCACATCACTTTTCAATAACACTAGCTTTGGTCAAAAACACAAAATCCAGTAAGATAAATAAAATTTCATTTAAATTTGAGTTTTTGTTAAGTAAACTGAGTATTTTCAGTTGCAGTTTTCGGCAATTATGTCACTTTATTCGTACACAAAATAATAAAAGAATTGTGAGCACTGAATTAAAATTTTTATTTTGTGGATGACTTTCATAAATTATACTGATACACTGTTCTGTAGTCATTCTGAGAGTTTTTCATTGTTTTGACAAATACGGTCCTTTATCCGAGGACTTAAGATGTACACTGCACGGGGGGGGACAGTTCTATATCTCCCGTTCTACTGGGCCGATTAACGAAATTCAGATTGCATTTTCCATTTCTCGAAGGCGCGACTTAGGATATGTATTAGATTTATATATAGCTTTATTCTAAGATAGGTATTTTGAAACAAAATAAGACTTTTTCTGAAATTACAAAACAATTTTTTCCATAGTTCGATTCTGCGACTCAAATTTTGCTCAAATATTAAATTTTGTAAAATTTGGTGCGAAATTTACGGAGAAATTCAAAAATTTAACTTGGCGCATTTTTTTTTCCCCCGGTTTGAGCCAAAAATAATTCAGTTGGCGAACCTCTTAATATGTGGCAGCGTATTTTCCTTTACCTTCCTTTGTGCAGGAGCGGGAAAAAAGTCACATCGTTCGTACCGTTTTACATTGTGGATGAGCGGGAAAAAAAGCCACATCGTTCCTACTTTCAAATAATTTTAACAAAGTGCGTAAACCACATTTTCGTTATTATCGCTTTCAACAAATATGCCAAATTTCAAAATGCGCCAATATTTAAATGCACGTATATCTTCGAAAATTTTGAATAAAAAGCCCCCTTTTTTTTTTTTTTTTTTTTTTTTTTTTTTTTTGCAGGTATGCTTAGAAATAGATCTAAGATGATTATAAACATTTTATTAATTATAATTCAAATTATTTTTTGAAAACTTTATAAAAATTATTTAAAAATACAAATTTAAAAAAAAATGGGTGAATTTTATTTGGAATAAACCTAAATTTCGAACTGTGTAAGAAGCAATCAAATACGTTTCATAAAAAAAAAATGCTCTTATTGCGTGCTAACGGGTTCGTTATGAATTGAATGAACAAGTCCTATGAAAATGAACAAAATTTATTATCATCACAACAATAAAACAAAATGCTTCAATTTCCCCAGATATCCGTACAGTATTACAATATCTCACAGTAGTTATCTTTTAACTACTCAAACGTTCAACAGAACTTAATTCAAAACAGCTAGAGAAAGCTAATCAACGAATTCGTTACAGTCAACAAGAGCAGTTTTCTAAACAAACTCTTAAAATAACAAGTAACTAACTACCAACAAATTGAGAGGTTTTCTTGCCGCTTACGTAAGCTTTTTAAATGGGTGAGAATTTTCTGGTATTTTCTCGAAATCAAAAAGAGATATTTATTAAATGTTAAATGCACGCGCTCTTGTATTTCTAATTTTTCTGGCTTAGCTTTCTCATAATATTCGTCACGCGCTGCACTGCTCGGGGAGTAAAACAATTTAATTTATAATTCTACTAACATTAGCTATTTAAATACCAAATCCTTAACAATATTAATAAATATATACCAAATTGAATTAGTGTGGCGTAATTTGAGTCGTAGGAAATATGGAAAAACATTCGCATGTCGTTTCTGAAAAAGTCCGATTTTATGTTATAATACCTATATTTGAACAATGCTGTATATAAATCTAATATATATCGTAAGTCGCGCTTTCGAAACGTGAAAAACGCAATTTGAATTTCGTCTATCGGTGCAGTAGAACGGGAGATATAGAACTGGTCCCCCCCCCCCCGCAATGTAGAAACTAAAAATGCAGAAGTGTATTATCGGAAAATAATAACGGGATTTCAAAATACGTAAGTATGTTACCATAAAGTAAATTTTATCCTGCGACGCGAGTATTTTTTGCAGTGTTGAGACATTCGAAAAACTTGTTAAGTATGCAGACTTAATTGGAATTGTGAAATTCATCCGAACATATACAAACAAAATGCATTTAAAAAAGTTTCAAAACACCGAAGTTTATTTACCCAAAATAAAACCAGTTGCGGCCAGTACCCATTGGTTGATTGTCTGATATCGCGCCAGATAAAAGCACTTTCCAGCACACACCACTGCTGTCACTCATCGCGCTCATTAACCCATCGATTGGGAGTGAGTGGCATATTTATTGGCGATATCGCACTGGAAAACAAGTCGATTCTTTGAAAGATGTTCCTTAACAAAGACTCTTTTGTTAGCATTGTTAGCAATTTTTTTTTAATTTTAAATCTGCGGAAAGAAGCGGAAGTTCTTCCCCTTCTGGGAGGTGGTAGGGTTTGAAACACGTGCTAGCAGTGTTATATCAATATGGGTTACGAAAAAACAGTCAGCTTCTATACTATACCTGCTTTATTTATATTTTAAGTGTTTAGCATGACGCTTGCGTAAAATAAAGAGGAATTCTCTAAAATAAGCACTTTCAAAGGGACTCATATTTAACGTGCCTTTAGACAAAACGCGGGTAATCAAGTCAATGCGACTCTAACTGCCAGTGACGTTCGAACTCCCGAAATTTTCAGTGATCTTCGCCTCTCGGCCACTGGTCACTTAAAAGAAAGTACTAGAAAAAGGGCAAGAGTGAATAGGGCAAGTTTTTTTAAGGGGCAAACTGCCCCAAAGGGCTATCGATTTCGTTTTGATATTTTGCGTTGGTTCACTGTAAACGGCTTTTCATTTTTCAAATTATTACCACCAAATATTAGAGCTCTGCATTATATAAACCTAATTTAAATAATGAAGAATCTGCGTGAATGTATGTATTTTTCTTGCTCTGTGAATAAACAACGCTACATAGAGCCATCCAATTTTAAATAACGTAATCCTTCTTCGAATATGGGCACCTCGTATCCCAAATTTGAAATCTGGAATTTGTTTTATTATCGATTTCATATTTTGTAAAACTTTAACGAATGGTATCACAGAAGTTAGCTTGACAAACGTGACTTTCGATCTTTGTCACCGGCTGGAAAATTATCTCGCGCATGCGCAAGAAGGTATTCAGGCTAAATCTGCTTCGACACCGGCTCGATAGCTATTTCGCGCATGCGCCAAAATGTATTAAAGCTAGGTGGATAGCCCCTGTAAAATAAACTTCGAGTATATTTTTCCCTCTGCGGTCTCAGACCCACTCCTGCTTTGGGGAAGCTTTCGTTCTTAACATACCCTTACTTTAGTGCTTACAAGTATGTTGTCTCATCATGCTTATCCATTATTGGCGATAAATATCCCTGTTTGGAGACACTCTCGAAATCAATCGACAGTAAAATACGTTAAGTACCGTATATACGGCAAAGCACTCATGAGTATCCCGCCTTAGGAGGTGTGTCGCCGTTGAGGAATTTTTCTTTTAGTCGTACTATATATACATCAGTTTGGGTTAACCAATTCCCATATCATTTAATGAATGACTATCGAAAGAATGTAAGCATTTACACTATGGCATATCTGTTATTTGTCAACGAAACCTTGTTATGCTGTGAAATATGGTAGCAAGTACTTGACCTATCATGTTTCAAATTTTCAACTTTACATTAAAATAACAAGAAAAAATAAATTTGACCAATAACAGCAAAAAATGCAGTGTTATTTTCGACTTGTGTGAAGCGATATGGTTTGTCATCGATATATCAGGAAACACGCCATGTTGAGTGAAGAATCTTGAAACCTTTTGCTTATATTTTTATTACGTTAAAATATGAAACTGTTTAATGTTTTATTAATTAAAACAGCAACGGATATTTTTACTGGTAACAATCATTAAAATTATTATTTCCCTCCTTAAAAAATTTAGAATTTACCGATGATATTTATGGCTTAGACAGTAAATTCCTATAATTTTTGTCAGTGTATGCTCTGCTTTGATAAAAGGAATTTATGATTACGACATAGGTGCTGTTTAAATCAAAGTGCGAATGCATCGAAAATAGGTGCGTATTTTTCCTGCTATTCCGTAATCTGTTGAAAATTGCATTTTTTTTTTTTTTTTTTTTTTTCTGCCAGTCAATTTAGAATTTCGGGATTCTCATTTACATTTTTTTGTTGTAAACAATACTGGTATTGAGGAAACCAGTAGTTTATGAACAAAATAATTTCCTTTTATAGTAAAAAATGTAATTTAATCTCTTTCTGAAAATATCGCTATCTATTAGGGTGTAAGGTATTTCTCCCGCCTTCTTAGCGAGCCTTCGCGGTGTAGTGGTCTGCACGCTCAGCGCGTGATTGAGAGGTCCGCGGTTCGATTCCCGGCGAAGACGTTGCTTTCTACAAGGTTTTATGTTCATTTTGTATATGGTCCACCAGCGGCGGAGCGGAAAAGTCGCTGAACATTGGTAGTTCGGTCCGAGGTTCGAATCCCGCAAACGGGTTGGCTGCATGGTCTTATTTTGGCTTTTCCCATGTATAACGTGTGTACGAGCTAGTTTCCCTTAGAATGTCCTCCAAGAATTCATCCTTCCCCCTTAGGCAGATAGCCCTCGATACTTTGCCTTAATCACATAAACTAGACAAAACCATTCTGAATGTGTAGTCAGTTATTCAATACATAAGAATCAGTCAGAAATAAAAAGAAGCATAATGCATTTTAAAACAAAACAAAAAAAAAAAAATGTCTGATAAGAAAGCTGCATAAAAAATAATATAAAAGATGAAAAAATGACAGTAAGAGAATCTTTATGTATAAATATATGTTACGTGAACCATAAGTTTTTTTGACATTGTTTCGTTCTAAAATTGACGAGTTCTTTATTTTTTGGACGATTTCCCGAAAATTAGTTACTGAGTCTTTATATAAAATACCAGAACTTGCGTTAAGTGCATTTAGAATCGTCAATGGTATTTATAGCACGAATCTTCATTCAGTAATTTTCTCGTATTTTTTTTTTTTAATTTTTACTTTTATTTTTATTTATTTTAATCTATACCCAATCAGGTAGCGCGATACTGTTACGAAATGCCCAGGCGCGGTAAGATAGCTTCCACGCAAAACAGTTTTAGGGTTGCCAAAAATGGCAAGAGAAGGCAAGGTTGCCGCATTTGGCGAGAAATCGCCCATTTGGTGACGAAATTGGCGATATACCATGGACGGATGGAGAACTTTCTAGAACGAATTCTTACCGGTTTAGCCCTAAATGTTCTCGAACACCAGCCAAAAGCTATGTAAACACTGCTGTTACGCGAAAAGTTAGTATCGAGAATGTGCGTCTCTCATCGAGAGTTTTGTCTCGTCTAGCGAGCCGTGCGGAGTCGATCGAGTTGACAGCCGGGCAACGAGTGCCGAGTGAGTCGTCGAGTGCACCGAAGGAGTCTCTTAGTGTATCGCGGTTATTGCATCATCGAGAGAGCATGTTGAGCTCCGGGAACGACTGAACCGAAGAGTCGGGAGCTGTGCTCGTGTGTCGTCGAGTGCATCGCGAGTTGTAGCGTGGAGAGTCTCGAGAGTACATGGAGTTCCGAGAACGACCAAGAAGAGTCGGCTGCTTTGCAGGAAGCTCTCTCCACCGTTATTGCCTGACAGTGTGAAGGCTGTGTCACTGATTGTTCCAGCGTAATTATAGTAGATCTTCGACGACTGTAAAATATGGTTTGGAGCTGTCCTGACAATGCTGGGAAATAAAGTGTGTTTCGATACTTCATCAAGTGTCGTCGTTATTCACTCCAAATCCACACGAACCCCGTACGAACGTAAAGGAAGAAAATAACGTAACAGTTGGTGCCAGAAAAGAAAAAAAACGCAACAATACTAACTTCCTCTATAGAAAATTAAAGTCACTAACGGAATCGTGAATGAAACCCATATTGCACCTACAAACGCATTGTTCTAGAGCTAATTTGAAGACAAGTTTCATATATACAGTATTTCATAACAGTGGAGAAAGTTGCGTTTGATAGTGCGTTTCGCGCAGATCGGTTAATGAGAATGCAGGAAGTTCACACGACATAAATGCGTCAAATTTCTGGAAGAAAGGCTTCCTCAAAATGTGACGTTCCACGAGGTGTTGCGGGAATTTATCATCCCATGTGATGGCAATTTATGCATGATTGAAAGGTAGACATACTGTAGCAGTAATAAGAAAAAACATCTTCATACATATTTATTTTATTGTATATATAAAAGTTATATCGAACAAATATAAATACGCGCATACATTTGCTTCTGTATTAAAATACTTCTTACCTGTATCTTAAAAATTATCGCCGGTAATGTTTATCGTTCTCAGAATTCTGAGTGAAATTTCTTTTTAAAAAACGAATTTATATTGAAGCTCAACGAATCATCGTATATAAAAATTAAATTATAAAAGAGCGAGAAATGAAATCAAACATCTTTTTCGTTATAATTCATAGAAATTCGAGTTTTTCAGCTGGGAGAAAAAAAAAAAAAAAAAGGTTAAGATGAGAAAAAGGTAAATAAGAATATTTTTTAAAACCTCCGACAGGTCGGCATAAAATTCACCTTCAAAATGACTTTCATCTTGTGTCCTTTTTTGTAATCTTTTATGCATTTTAGTGCCTGTTAAAACGATTTTGTGTTTTTTATGGGCAATAAAAAGTAACTGGAGAGCTTTCAAAATTAACTTCGTGACCTTTGAAATTTTATTCCCAGTTGTATTTGCATATGATAACAAAACGCAGATTAGAACTGAAGGGAGGGGGGGATTTTGTATGTTTCAATAAAAGAGCGTATTTAGAAATAGAAGCAGGACGAATTTTAAGTTTTCTGTAATCATATTCCGGATCCTGTATCGAGGATATCGTATCAAGAGTCCATAATTCTGTTAAGATAGCTCTTTATTCAAGTCCATGTATATAGCATTGATCGCATTATTTTTAGCTCAAAAGCGGCTATTAGTTTCGTGATAGGATTTTGCATCAGTTCAGTATAATCAGCATATCACTTTTCAAATTAATGTCACCAAATATTATCGTTCTGAGCTAATCTTTGGAATATGGTAACAGATAGTTTGGCGACATTTTGGTAAGGCGATAAAGGTTACTAGCTAGGACTTTAGCAGTGTACATGGATAAAGTCAAGAGTGTGCGCAATGCCATTTTTGTGCAATTCTGGGATGATTTTTTTAAGTGAAAATAGGTCGACGTGTACATGGATACCGTGTATGTGCAATTCTTAAAAACGCCGCAAACAGTGGGCGATTCTGCACTGTCTCCCAATTTCGCACCTAAACTTCGTCATGATTAAGCACTTTTGTTCCATAAAAGTTCTAGCATAAGCGTAATTCGGCTAGGAGATTGTTGGAAAAAAATGTTGATAAACGAAAAAAAAAAACACCTTTTTTTCGTGAAAACAAAATGGCGTCCAAAAACAAACTTGCAGGTTGGTCGCCAAGTTACCATAATCCAAAGATTAATCTCGCTCTGTATTATTTTTAAATTAATTAAATAATGAAGAATTCGCCTGTAGGTATGTATGTTTTTGGCATTGTAAAAAAACGATGGTACCTAAAGCCATCAAATTTTGAATACCATAGTCCTCCACCCGAATATGTGCACCGGAAGACGAAATTTTGAAAGTTCGAATTTATTTTTAGCCCTGAAGGGCTATCTATGAGTCTCGAAACGGCATTTTGCGTCGGTTCTCTATAAATGTCCGTTTCACTTTTCAAATTGTTGCCACCAAATATTATTATGGCCTTGTATTATGTTTAAAGAAATTACTTAATGAAGAATCTACATGAATGTGCGCACGTATCGTGTCAATTGGAAATGATTCACACATTATTGCTTAATATATCCGGCTGTTTGGTATTGTCTGACGAACAGTAATGATAACTGCAAATCGGGATGATGGAATGGCTATTTTCTCCGAGACATTTATGAAAATTGTGCAGTAGTCGATGATAGATTGCGCGTAGCTCAGGAACCCCCTCCCTTTTTTTATGAATTTTATTGTTCCTAACATACCACGAACTGTCGGAAATTTTGTCTCAGGATACAGTTTGGGGCTCTTTGGAACATGCCCATACAGGGTGGCATAACAAAGCATAGGACGCAGTATGGTTTTGTAAATGAGTAACTTATTATCTGCAGAGAGAACGCTGTTCCGAACAATAAAGGGAAAGTGTTTAACTTTACTCGCCTGGAATTTCTAGATAATAGAATGTATGTGTGAAGTCCATGAATGATTTTGGTGGAGAATTACCAAAATCATTCGAGATATGGGATTCATCTAGCTTAGAGTAACATGGTTCAATGTAGACGAAGGTTACCAGTAATTTTCTATTCCCTTCTTTATATTACTGCGGTAGACTTGTCGACGTTTATCTCAATTTCCATCATGTAAGCTAAGTAAATGAATGTGATTTTGTTATGCTTATATTGCTTAACGAAGAAAACCATTTTGTGACAGGATCGCAGTGTCATCTGCGTATAATACTAGTGAGGCGTTGGTTTTTGTGAGATGTCGTTCACATACAAATTGAAAAGCAGTGGACCAAGTAGTGAGCCCTACTGTACGCCAGCCAGTATAATTCGACGGGAAGAGTATGTGTTAGAGATGCAAACGACAATGTTTCTATGATTCTAGGACAAAGTTTACTCTTTGGTAGGATTTAATGATATCTGTGATGTCGCCTGTGATCCTCCAGAGTGAGTAATTTGTGAATGAGGCCATTCAGAGAGACATTAACAAAAGCTTTGGCTCATCATGACAAAAGCTTTGGTTAATGACTCATCATGACATCTCCTGAGGAGCTGTGGGAGGGTACTTTTCTTTTTTTCTTTTTTAGTCCAAAGGGATTTCAGTCCCGAAGGACTATTGCTTTCGTTTTGGCATTTTGCGTCGGACTCATAAATGTCGGTTCACTTTTCAAACTGTTGCCATAAAATGTTAGAGTCCTGCATTATATTTGAAGAAATTAAATAATGAAAAATCTGCATAAATGTATGTATATTTCTCGTATTGTGATAAAACAACGGTACATAGAGTCATCGAATTTTGAATAACGTAATCCTCCAACGAATATGAGCATGTGGAAGACCAAATTTGAAATTTGAAATTTGTTTTATGATCGATTTCCTATTTTTTAAAACTTTGACGAATTTTTGATTAACAAACTCAAGGATTTCAAAGCGAGCAATGGCAACGTTGTGCAGAAAAAACATTTATATCTCCAGCGCGTGAGTCTCTGTATCGGAAATTCTAAAGATATGCTCGTTTTAAAACTATTTTGCGATATTGCTGTTGCACTGGATCTTATGGTTTAAGTGCGGAGAACATGATATTTAATAAAGAAAGGTAACACACAAAATGTTAAAAAACGCCCCTTTGGACGTAATTTAAAATCTGAAACATTTCAGAATTTTTTTTTTTTTTTTTTTTTAAACTTATATTTTTATTTATTTGCTGGTTATGCATCGTTAAAAATTTATTAAATGTTTGCTGTTCAAAAATTTATTTAATCGTTATGTAAATTAATATTGAATGAATATTTTTAAAAAGTAATGTTGTTTTATTCAAGTGGGCAACATAAACATTTTTGTAAATTAAATTATTCTGATCGAGTAGGTGCGCGGGGCCCGATTGGAATTTTTTTTTTTTTTTTTTTTTTTGCTGGGCCTTTTTTTTTTTTTCTCTTTGCGGGGCTCCTTTCAAATATCTTATTATACAAACGAATTTTTTCTTGGTTCAACAACTTCTGTTGAACATTATTGTTTGCTCAGCAGAAAGTCGTTTTTGAAGCTCTGTACATTTTAACATAGCCTACCAAATGATTTTTTGATTTTTCATGTGTTCTTTAGTGGATTCGACATCTAATGATAAAATTATAGGTTAGGTAGCCATTCTTAATCACATAATAAACTTAAATTTTTAATTTTAAAAATAACTGTTTGTTAATCAAGATTATGTAATATAATTAGTACTTACCTTATTCAACAATTAGTAATTGTAGTCACAAAATACGACTCTAATAATTATAACGATTAGAAGAATAGCGAACTACAAATGCAAGAAACAATTGACATTTGATACTAACTATACATTCACCACTGGCTGGTACGGTTGCACAACTAGTTGCGCGTGCATATACTTGCATAGTAGTTTACGTACGTAAAGTAGTTCACGTATGTAGTGAAAAATCTCTCTAATGTAGGACTATCCCGATTAAATTCAGTACATTTGACATGAATTTTTACTTGTATCAGTTTTCTATATTATAAAGTATATAATAAACACATTAATAAATCTCATCCAGCAATGCGATTTTTAATTATTTGAATAATTCATAATTTATCCATTATCGTCAAAAGCAATTTGCTTTAAATTTCGAAAAACATTTTTTTTTGTTCATTTTGATGGTAACACGGGGCCCTTTCAAATGCGGGACCCGATTGGGCCCAATCCCCCTTTATCCGGCCCTGGTTACGACTAATATTTATGAAAATTGCTACCATCATCTAGTGGAGCCATTAGTCGAGATATGATCTGTCTTATTTTCAAATGATTCATTACTGTTTAACTTGAAATAAACGAAGTGACGAGACTTTACAAAAACTGGGAACAACATAATTAGCTTAAATTATATGCTGGGCAAAAGGAACAGATCTGCAGACCATTAACTGTAGTAAAAAACTGTGTGGCGAAAGTTGATAATTGCCGTTTTAACATCAGATATCATTAATGATATTAATTAACGTTGGTCATTATATAATTGCTTTATTAATGTAATTAATATGACGGCCATTTGATTAATTACATGATTAATGTGATTAATATAGTAGCCGTTTAGCTTTTTATTAATTGCTTTAAATAATGTAGACCAGTGGTGTCAGACAATGACCAGCGGGCCGCATGCACTATCGTAAAACAGCTGACAGGTAAAAAATTTTGTAAACAAAATTTTAAAACTTTATTAAAAAAAATAAAAAAATATTTTAAATAAATGTTAAATTTCGCGTACTAAGTATTTTTTAAACATATATAAACAACAATATCTAAAGGAGAAAGAATTTAAACTCGCATTTATTTTCAAAATGAAATCTAAAGTTTCGTAACTCCAAAACATTTTTGTTGGTTAATACAAATATAGTCACAACTAAATGTTAAATTTTTATTCTGGCTTTTAGTGAAAATATTTCTAACATGTTTAATTAATCGTTAAGTAATTATTTTAATTTAAATTGAAAGAAATTAAGAAAACTTTCTTAACTTTTTAGAGGAAATTTTCCAAGTAGAACAAAACTCGGGAATAAATAATAACAAATTAATCTCTTTCTCTAGAAGAATCTCTGCTTCAAGTAGATATTTTCACGGCCTGAAGAGCTATTTAAAATACAACTTTCTCAAGTTAAGAATTCAATTACTTATAAGATCAAGAGTGTTATAAGATCTGTCGTGGCTTATGCGTCAGAAGCTTGGGCGCTGACTGTACCTGATGAAGAAGCTTTGGAGATTTTTTTAGACGAAGATTTTGCGTTGCATGCTTAGTGGTGTCCGTGCGAAAGGATCGTAGAAAAGATCTAATTTAGATCTATGCAAAATCTGTAGACAACCTGATATAGTAAAATTCTCCAAGCTACAGAGACCTAAATTGGCTGGTCATCTAGTCATCTACAGAGACTTAAATTTGTTGGTTATCTGACCAGAATGCTTGAAGATCGGTGTTATAAGAAGATCTTTCTGACAGATCCCATGGGAACCAGGCCTTGGAATAAACCTCCAGTGAGATGAACGTATGCGATATTTTCTCAATTTATATTTTATTCTAGGGCCGTTAGACTTAATGGCTCAAACTAAACTAGAAATTGATATGTTACTACTAAAATATAAATTGATATCTTACAGATATGCTACTAAAATACACTCTTGTCCAAAATTTAAGTGATTAAGTCACAGGTTTTTCAGAAACTGTGAACTGTAGTTCTATGGATTTGTGCAGAATGATACATAAAATCGTAACACATAATTGCAAAGGAAAAGAATTAACAGCACTGCATATAATATAAAACTGTAGCTTGAAACAATAAAAATCGTAATAATATGTTACAGGGAGATTTAAAAAAAAAATTAATGCCATGGAATACACTATCCCCTGACTTGTATACACTCATATCGCAACGTGGTTTCATGCTGGCAGTAGCGTTGTTAACCACAGTTTTGGAAATTAAGTTCCACTCTTCCAGCGGTGTGATCTTCAGGGCACTTTCATCTGCAACAGGACGCCTCCGTGAAAACTACTTTTCTAAAATAGTCTCATAAGATTATGTGATTTTGCTGGCCATGGTATTTACTCAATATCTTTACTTTCAAGGAATTCGCCAACGAGGTTTCCTCGGCGTTGGTGATCATTTTCGTTCAGAAGTAAAAAAATCAAATCGGTATGTACCTCTGAAAAATTTCACATAAGGTTCTAAGACTTGATCCGATATAATTAAGACACAATAACACGCCGAATAAATACTGATTCAGAAGTCAAACAACAAAAATCAGCGTTAATTCACAAAATTTTCACAGGACTAGTTTCGATGGTTTTACCGAACCATCATCTTCAGCTGCAAAACCGCAAATGATCCGATATCTCTGGCCGGTCACAGATCCGCTGTTTAAAACATGAAGTAGCTTCCTGGCATAAAAGTCTTAAGCCTTTTTGTGTGCAATTTTGCCATGATAAAACAGTTCCAGTGGCTGCTTCAACCCTTGAACTTAATTGTCATGCAGCATACTTCCTGATACGAGGGGCAGTTATTGCCAGATATAGATCTTGAGAAGCAGTTTATTCGTTTACGACCTCATCCAAACCTCCTTATAGCAGTTTCAGAGTTCTGAAACTGTTTCCAAAGCGTAGAAACTGTTTGTCTTCTTATGTTCACACATCCCACTGCTTCTATGATCGTCTGCTTTGCATGCCTTCAAATGATACTGTGGAGCCATAACAAACCGTTTTGAGTCATAACAAACCTGAGGTCATATTGCAGAAATTTCACTCAGATATTCGCTTTGCACAGAGAGCTTGATTCACCGTCAAAATGAAGTAACGCTTTGATTTAGATATCAGAAAACGTTTGATCAGGCTAATTAGGCTTGTCTTTTACACATTCGTTGAAAAAATTTATTAGATTGATTGGGTGTCTTATGGAATATCATTGCTTTTGTGTATATGAAGATAAAATTCGACATGAGTGTTATTTAAATTGGAATTTTTTTTTCTTTCTTATGTAACCTTGCTAGTTGTCTCTATCTGAAAAAAAAAAAAAAAAAAAAAATTTACTTTTAAAGGTAATTTTAAATAAACGTGAATGCAGTTTAAAAAAGTAAAACGAAAAGAAAAAGCTTTATTATTCCAAGTCTGTTCACAAAAGCGCACCCAAAACATATTTCACGTGACTGCCAACGTGGATCTTAAATTGCCCTCCAATAACTAAAATGCGAGAGTTGCCTAAAGAGATAAATTTAAAACTTTGTATTACTTGGAATGGCAGCTCCTCTCAGAGCTGACAATTTTGCCATCCCGGGTGCATAATTCACAAGGGCACTTCAGTATCGCCATTGAGGGAGCGGTTTCAAAAATGGACCATGAGCTTCCATTGCTCTTGTGACGTTCAATCTTTGAGACTCACATCCCACTGCTTCTATGATCGTCTGCTTTGCATTCCTTCAAATGATACTGTGGAGCCATAACAAACCGTTTTGAGTCATAACAAACCTGAGGTCATATTGCAGAAATTTCACTCAGATATTCGCTTTGCACAGAGAGTTTGATTCACCGTCAAAATGAAGTAACGCTTTGATTTAGATATCAGAAAACGTTTGATCAGGCTAATTAGGCTTGTCTTTTACACATTCGTTGAAAAAAATTATTAGATTGATTGGGTGTCTTATGGAATATCATTGCTTTTGTGTATATGAAGATAGAATTCGACATGAGTGTTATTTAAATTGGAATTTTTTTTTCTTTCTTATGTAACCTTGCTAGTTGTCTCTATCTGAAAAAAAAAAAAAAAAAAAAAATTACTTTCAAAGGTAATTTTAAATAAACGTGAATGCAGTTTAAAAAAGTAAAACGAAAAGAAAAAGCTTTATTATTCCAAGTCTGTTCACAAAAGCGCACCCAAAACATATTTCACGTGACTGCCAACGTGGATCTTAAATTGCCCTCCAATAACTAAAATGCGAGAGTTGCCTAAAGAGATAAATTTAAAACTTTGTATTACTGGGAATGGCAGCTCCTCTCAGAGCTGACAATTTTGCCATCCCGGGTGCATAATTCACAAGGGTACTTCAATACCGCGACTGAGGGAGCGGTTTCAAAAATGGACCATGAGCTTCCATTGCTCTTGTGACGTTCAATCTTTGAGACTATGGATATGAGCGCATGTTGTCGTTTACATTTTATTTTACATTTGTTTAATATTCGTTGTGAATAAGATATATTCATTCTGTCTGAAGAGCATTTATTGTACAGGCAATACATTTAAGAGTGAACAGTTATTAATATGAAATTTAACACACTAAATGTGTAGGTATGCAAATTAGGAAAATTCACTTTGAATAAAACTGTGCATTGGCTATTATTAAAAAACATCTTTTCATATAGACTGAGATAAAAATTGCTAAGACTTCTACGATTTACGTACATAATTATGGTTATATTTGATCGAACTTCGCACTGAAATTTTTCACAAGAAATCCTCAACGGAATCTTCTGTTTTGTACGGGAAATTGCGTGGCAAAACATTTCCAGGCATCTTCTTTAAAGCGCGCAAAGATCATATGAAATGACAGAAATATTACTGGAAGCTCATTGGTCCATTCTAGAAGCCACTCCCTCGGTGGCTATACAAATGTGCACTTACGAAATACGCACCCCGGGTACATTAAATGATTAGATTGGAACCTGTTGATGTATTTTTTTGTAAGATGACGCCAAGTCTAGAAAACATTTGTACGTTTCTAATGTCAAAATTCAAGGGGATAATTAGAAATATCGAAATTCTAGTGGATAATAAATTCAAGTGGATCTAAATTATGATATCTACAGTCTGATGTGTAAACTATAGATATTATAACATAATATTTTTATGCCAGTTTTCCGGGCTTTGTAAAGTAATTTTTAAACATATTTCCCGGGGGGGGGAGTTTTGAAAACAATTTTGAAAATAAAAATAGTGTATGAATAAACAAGAAAACTGTAACCTGAGAATTACAGATTGCAGCCTAAAATTTTTTTAAAAAAAATTACAGTTAAACTATTTAAAAGTAAAAAAAGAAATATTTAAGAACTTTAAAACATTGAAAATGAAGCACAAATCATCCTGTTACATAGCATATAGCTTTAAAAACAAAGCTGCAAAATCTTCGTAGCAGTTATTAATTGGATATTATTATAAACTAAATGCAATTTAATTTATATAAATTCGATGCATTACTAAAAATAAAATAAAAATTTTAATTATCAAAAATTGCCTTTATCATTTGTGAATCTCTTACTTTATTAATGTGACAAAAGGAAAAATTTGAAAGAAGAATTCAAGATTTAATGTTTTGCCGAATGGCAATACACCAAGAACCAGATGCGTTCGATGATGTCCTGGAGAATACATTCAAGGTTTTATGTTTAATGAAGATTTGCTTCTGGATTCATTCTGGCACGTCCTAGCGCGGCGTGGTTCTAGTAACCCGGGGGGAGACCCCGGGGTCGCTGGGTAATGTCCCGCTGCGACGGGCTCGCCCAAGCGACTGGTAGGAGCATTAGACGACCGGTGCTGCCTGGGGTTTATCTCCAGGTGGTGCGCTGCTCTCCTGGAGGGTAATAGTGGAGGTTGAACCTCTACAACGTGCCCAAAGGGGGAGTAGACCTGTAGTGGGCTTAAGTTCCTGGAGCAGGGAAGCCAAAATCCTCTGGATTCATTCTATAAGAATAGAATGACCAACTTTCAATTTTACCAGAACAGGATTATAATAAGAAATAATAAATAACATAAAAAAGAATTTTTGGCAAGGTTGTTGGCAAGGTCTTCATAGCTCCTTGCCAACGGATAATCAGAACTTTTTATGTAATAATTGTGTAAATAAAATAATATGACGAAAATAAAGTATTTAATTTTCAAGCAAGGCAAATAACATCTGAGCGTTAGTTTAATTTTAGCTATGCAAAGCAGACGATTTTCGCAATCATCGATTTTTAAAAAACAATGCATAGGTAAGCAGCAGGAAGTGTTGAGTATTTTGACCGGAAACAGACGATAACTATCTTCCCTCATTAAATGAGCTAGCTGGAGGTATTCAGTTGTTTCTAAGCACCTACAGCTAGTTTAATGAGGGAAAAGTGATGCATAAAGAACATCTGAGGCTTGAAATACTTTTTAGAAAGGTGGCAGTAGTCCGAAATAAAATGTACGATCCATCAATCTCTTTGAAATGTCTGCCGAACAATAATAATTGTACTTCGTACGTTTAGTTATCAGGTGAAAACATCGCAATCTAATAGTGATGATGTGTTATTGTTCTTTTAAGTTAGTTGCTTATTATTATTATTTCAAGAAATGTATTCCCTTGAAATCCATTGAAGCGTGTTCAATACGATTGACTTGTATTTTTATCGTGCTTAGTATTTGTTTCACTGTTTGTTTAAGTCTACGGTTTTCATTGCTACACGTTTCAGTTTTTTTATTTATTTATCTATTTAGCAGATATTAATATTTTGTCTCCTATTTTCTTGCAGACGACCGAAAATTTATATTCACCTGCTTGTGTGAAAGGTAAGAAATTCATATTATATAAATTTGATTTTCCGCTCTGTGTGTGTAATAATAATGTTCATTTTTACTAATGTTCATTCATTAAAAGGAAGTATTGTAATCGCGAAAAGTTTCAGGCAACATATTTCAACAAAAATATCCATTTTGACCGCTATCGAATGCAATTTAACGATGTTTTATCTGTACGTAAGGACAGAATAAAAGACTCGTGTCCTCCAAAAAAATTATAAAACTGCTTTAAAATTAATTCTGAAGAGAATTTTTCGTGGCGTCTGTACGAACGTATGTGCGTACGTACGTATCTCGCATAACTCAAAAACGAGTAGCCTCAGAACGTTGAAATTTTGTATATAGGACTACTATAACATGTAGATGTGCACCTCGTATTTTGGTTGCAATCGGCAGCACCAAACGTATATAAATATATTTATATATATATATCCACTCTGTTACCCGGCTCAGTAATCTCAGCTTCTTTACTCTTATATGTTTGTAAATTGTACATTTTTTGCTTTAAAAATGATTGAATTATGTTGTTTTTATCTTCCGGTTAAGATTTTTATGCCTTTCGTAATTCTGGAAGCAATATTTTGTACAATTATCAACAATTTAAAAGCTGTTTAAGTGCCGTTAAGTTTTAAATAACATGGCGGACGTATTTGTTTACATTTGAAACAGCAGAATTGTAGATTTGTTGCCAATCTAGAGAGACTAAGCTTCGCAACACAAAAATAACGCCTTCATTTATTATTGCGAATTAAATCATGCTTAATCCTTTCTGGAATTTTTTCCAGGAAATAAGTGTTTAAGATTTACTTTGTAATTTTTAATGCAGATATTTTGAGTTTTTATGTATTTTTGCCTTGTCGCCAAGTGAGAACTGAATGAATTGAATGAGAAATACTAAATCGTCTGTGAAAAACTGTTTCTTTTCTGTTTTGTTTGCTTAATTTCTTTCATACATCGTTTTAGCTTTATTATAGTATTTGAATAGAACATGTGGCAACGATAATTCTTCAAATGATATAAATTTTGTGCATTCAGAGTGTCGTTATAGTAAACAAATATAGTGAATTTTAAAGAGTGCATTTATTCTATTGTGGTTTATGCGCTGTCGACGAAGTAGATTTAATTCAATCCAATCAATTTAAATGAAATTCAAGGAAAAAAAATGCGTATAATTAAATATTCCGTACAAAGAAATCATGTGGTGTACACATCAGATTTTTTTATTATAGCAATCCAGTATTTAAAAACTGTGAACATTGCTAGTGTATTAGTATGCAATGATTTCATAGCGGTTTTCCTGCATCTGCTGCTGTGTAACGTAAATGTGATGCAATTGCCTTAGAGTGTGTACGGTGTATTGCCACTGCTCGCTTTAAAATCATTGAGTTTCGTAATCAAAAATTCGTTAAAGTGTAAAAAATATGAAATAGATAATAAAACAAATTCGAAATCCAAAATTCGGGTGGAGCACTGTGTTATTTAAAATCTGAGGGTTTAGTATCGTCGTTTTTTCACAATGCGAGAAACATACATACATTTATGCAGATTCTTCATTATTTAAACCAAAAGCCCTTCTGGGTGAACGCCCCTCTGAGCTAATTAAAATGGCGTTCTAATAGAGAACTTGAACCTTTCAAAGTAATGTAGCGTTCTACGGATTCTTGGATATGAAGCAACTGATGACAACACTGGACGAAGAATCGAAACACAAGTTATTGTCCAGTATTACACAGGCAGTTCCAAAAAACTTAAAAAACTGCGATAAGCACTCAGAAACAATCAGCAACACAGCCTTCACGCTATAACGATGAAGACAGCTTTCACGGTAAAGCACTAAAGTTCAACTCCCGAATCGGTTCGGTTGCTTTCAAGATAATCTCGGAACTCAAATTTATTACTGAACTCAAGATACTACTCTCTTTGCGTACAAACCAGGGTATATATAGCTTTATTCCCGAGGAAAACCGCTAAGAATTCGTTCAAGAATATTCTCGCTCCGTCTATGGTATGTTGCGAAATGGGCGATTCCGCGCCAAGTCGGGCAACTCTGCTTTACCTGCCACTTTCTGGTAACCCAAGCGGGGAAGCTATCTCACCGCATCTGGACATTTCGCAACAGTAGAAATGTCAGATAGCAATTGTATTTAAGATACAATGTTCCTTTTGGGGATGTTTGTTTTGGGGGATGAGGGTTTTATTAATTGCTTTAGTAAGGTATCTAAATGAGAAATTATTAAGATGTTTTTATTTAATTTTATCGAATGATTTCTCATTCTCTTGCCTTAATCAATGCTAAATTAAAGAGAAAAATAAAAATGGTAATAGGAACAATTAAAACCCGAGCGAAATATGCCTTACAGTCCATAACATACATATAACCATTCACCTTATTTGGTAAGCAGAGCATGGGTCGTGCGTGCATGTGTGGTGCTTGCAGTTTTAAGGCATTAAGAGGCTATTTTTCTTAGGAAATTCTAATGAAACTCCACCCTCTCACGTGTTCTGTAATTACTTTAGTTAATGTATTACTTTCCGCCTTTTCTGACACAAAGTTATTTTGAAATTCCTTTTTTTTTTCTTTGCTAGTATTTAAGGTATTCAGCGTCAAAAAAAATATTAATAAAATAAATCTTTTCAACTTTATCCTCGGTTTTGTTTTCAGGTGTACTATTTACCTTTAATTTGAAGTAATGAGTAGAATTTTACTGAAAAAAAATTTTTATAGCTTGCTGAAATCAGTGTATAGAGTTTAGAATTCCGTACAGGTAAAACAGCTATTGTCCAGTATTCGAATTCCTCGGCATACTACGTATAATTTTATTTGTGTGAAAATCTCGTTGTTTCTTTAATTCCATCCTAATGGAAATTCTGCATCATTAAAAAACTTCTAACTTTTTCATTAAAAAAAGATGAAAACTTTTATAGTTCTTTCAAAATTCAAAGAGTTTCGTTGTTCTGTTAAATCCACCTGAATCGAAAAGCAGTAAATACTAGGCTATTTGCACATTTTTTAAACAATTAACATTGTATTTACAGAAATATTTTACCTAAAATTTTTGTGTTTTAAATGTTGCATTTAATAACTCTTATTATTCACTATCTTTCTGCACCATAATTTTCAAGACGGTAAAGCTTTTAGTAGCGAAAAGGTTATTTTATCCCATTCCTTATGAACAAACAGCTTTCCAAAGTCCAAGAAGAATTGTAGGTCGACGTCTGGACAATTCCGCTTTTTAAAACTCCAAAGGCGCAAAACTCCGTGGATAATAGCATCAGGAAACTTAGTAGAGATATGAGTGAAGGGTATTGGCTTTGATGCACCATTCTTGTTTAATTTTGGGGGGGGGGAATTAGCAGTAGATTTTGACGCGAGGCTGCTTGCATTCTCTTGATGCAGTTCTGATTGATGGCACTGTGTGTAAAGTTAAGGTATTTCATATTGGAAAATTGGGTGTAAAATATGTTCCTGATAAAATGTGGAGTTAACCTTAACAGGTTTCTGCACTGTCTTTAATTTTTATTCGCCGCTGTATCAAAAACCAGCAAGAATCATAAATTCCTTTCAAATTTTCAAAACCTTCTTTAGTTTCTTTGAAGCACGTTCTAAGGTTTTTTTTCCTCTTCTCTTTATTGACAATAAATGGGCATCTTTTTATTGCGGTCGTTTAAATATACTCAAGATTCATCTATTGGGACAACATTTTTCCATTTTTGTTCGAATAATTGTTTCTGATAAAGAATTCTGCAGCGCGTTCTGCTTTCTGCGATATAGACGATGCACATTACGTTTTTTTGCTTTTTTAAGATTCAAATCAGCATTTAATCACTTTGTTTACAGCTTATACTGAGTATTTTAATGATTATGCAATTGTCCTTTGACTTCGCGGATTTTCTTTTAACATTAAAGATCTTAAATTTTCCAACATTCGCAACTTCGAAACGTACCCTTTTCCCCTTGGATGTACGAGTATATTTTGAACAGTTTATCTCGTCGAAGCCAAATGTTGACGTTTTTTATCTTTTCTTTATGACAATATTATTTATCGTTTCTTTACACATCAAAAAATTGTGGCTTTCACAGGATTTTTTTATGACTAAATACGAATAATTTTCTTCGGAAGGAGAGCAAAAATAGCTTTCCATTGCTTCTTTAAAAGCGCCATTTTGCATGAAAACAAAACTGTCAAGTAGCAGACGATTAATTGCACCTTCAAAAATATAGTTGCAATTAAACTTTTTTCTTTTTCCAAGCAGGCGACTTTTTTTTAATAGCAAAGCAAAATCGTCTGCACGAACAACCTCTGTATGGATACTTAAAGAACTTTTAAAGGAGAAAACTTTATAGTTCTATGTTACAAATGAATTTTAAGTATAAAATGAATAACTTTATAGCCACCTGTGTTTTAATTTTTTAAACTCATATTCTATTTAAAGAAGTGGTGTGGAAGATCTTTCTCGCTAACAGATGTAGCTAGCATCTATTCCATTTTGCCTTTTTTTTTTATTCTAACGCCATAGAATAGGTTAAAATATCAAATGCGAGAAGTGCTGTTAAACGTACAAGTAGTCTTTAACCTAATATTTCTGAATGTTAAAGGTTATATTATTCATGTAAATAAAGTGAATATATTTTTCATATTAGTAAAAATACTTTGTAGGTTTATTAGGTTATTTGGAAGCTGGAAAGATGGAAAATGAGCAGTGTCCTCGCCGGGACTCGAACCATGGACCTCTCGAATACACACCGAGTGTGCTGACTACTTCACCACGAAGGCATGCCAAGAAGGCAGGAGAAATACCTTAAGACATGAATAACTAATCCCCGATCATTTACTTACGGGCGGAGACTCACTTTCTATTTAAAGAAAAATAAAATCACAAGACACGAATTTCACTGACTTTTGCAAAGCAAAATAATTTTTCAGTATATTATTACAATCATTAAGAATTAAAGGGCATGCGAATACGAGACATTTACATAATTTTCCCGCAGCTATTACACTCACGATTTATTAAAACTTTGGTTTGGCCAGTTTGGATTTTGTAACCATGGTTATAAATAATAAACTATGAAGGCTGTTCCCTGTGGACAGACGGACAGATCACGTATTCCATTCATCCTAACAAACTAATGGTCCGATCACGAGGAATTCTTTTTCCTCGCTTAGGACTACTTTCTTCTTTCTGAGCTTCTCAAGAGGGGCCATTGTCCACTCCTAATTAGCTCCCAAGGTGAGTCCCTGCAATTATCAGGTACCGGGAACTCGCCGGATGCCTTTCCCATGCATGATCGATTTCCGGACCATTCTATTGGGAGATCGTTAGCATCGATGCTTTCTTCTTTGAATTTAGGACCGCCTCCCGCCCTTTTCGGACGGAATCGGTTTAATTGCTGTTCCTCTGTGTTCTTTCGAATGCCGATATTTGAAACATCTGCCTATATCATTGATTTCCGAATAGAAAAAGGTACGTTACCCTTTACGCAGACGATTTTCCGAAGGAAGATTATATAATTTGGAAAAAAAAAAAAAAAATGTACGTATTTTAATAGAAATTTAAATGGCATCGCTAATGTAGACATTATTTGCTTTATAGTCTTCGTTTCCGCGCAGTTACAGTTATCGAGAGCGAAATTTTTTTTCCCCCTAAGCCAACTAAAATTAATACCTTTCGTAAAGCTATTTAGGTGTTTTTGTTTAGTATTTTATTTTTTATTTTGGCGTTTCGTTTTTCACATATTTACTGCAAAATGTATCGATTTAGGGTTACATTAAATCAATAATTTCACATATTTACTGCAAAATGTATCGATTTAAGGTTAAGTTATTTTGGTGTTAAGTATTTTATTTTTTATTTTGCCATTACATTTTTCTCATATTTATTGCAAAATGTACCGATTTAAGAAAATAATATCAAAATATTAAAAATATTTTGAATTTATTAATTATCCAAAACACCATTAGCCCAGAAAGGCTGTTAGTCTCGAAACGGCATTTTGCGTCGAATCACTAAAACCGTAGAATCCCTTTTAAAATTGCTGCCACCAAATATTAGAGCCCTACTTTATATTTAAAGAAATTAAATAATGAAGAATCTGCATGGATATATGCATGTTTCTCGCAGTCTGAAAAAACAACGGTACCTAACGTCATCAAATTTTGAATAACGTAGTCCTTCGTTCGAACATGGGTATCTGAATTTTGAATTTCAAATTTACTTTATTATCTTCATATTTTGTAAAAGTTTAACGAAGTTTTGATTAAAAAAAAGTGGACGATTTCAAAGCTATTAGTGGCAACACTGCACGGAATAAAACATTTTTACATCCAGCGCGTGTGTCTGTCTATCAGAAATTCTAAAGATATGCTGTTTTTAAACATTTTTAGCTCAAAAAGCCATTAGCTGAAATGCTCTCCAAACCTGAATGTGTGTGTAAATGAAAAACACGCCCTTTTCGGCAGGCGTTTCTTACATTGCCAGTAGCATATATACGTAATACAAAATAATTTGGATGTTAAAAGATAAGTTTCCATGGCATAAAGCCGTAGTTGCAGTCATGGTGGCCAGTTCAATACTCCTTTCTCTTCTCCCCCCCCCGTCGTTGGCAACCATTTTAAACTAACACGGTTAAAGTGGTTCAATAAGCGTCTGTTCTACAACTTTGACTTTTTTTTTTTTTTTTTTTTTTGGAAGACGAAGAAAAGCAGCGACTAGTTACTAAAAGAAGCAGAAAGCACATGCTGCGTGTTCAATATAAAAGCTTAGTTTAGTATAATTCAGTTTTGGTTTACCTGTAATTTGGTTAGCTAATACTGTCTGTCAGAAATGATTATTGGATGTTTGAGTTTCAGTTTGCAAAATTATCTGCGTCATTAACGTTATGTAAGAATCATACGGCAGGAATTAATTTTGAAATGGCGTACTTTTGAGGAGGTTTAAGCAGTTATTATTTTTAGAACAGAAAGGGGAAAGACTCAAATTAAAATATAGAACTAAGTGCAGATTAAAGTTAGAATTTGATTTATGTATTTTTATTTTACATGTATACACATTACGAATTCCGTAATTTCGATTAAAATATCATTCTAAAAGGACATCAACTTTGAAACATGCTTTTGGTCCTGTCGTATTCGACCGCGGGAGAAGTACCTGTGTACCTTCATCATTTGCAAGAAAGCCATTACGTACGGTTGCAGTGAAAAAAAATCGATACAAAAATTTTCATTTGTTTATTTTTTTATTTCTTATTAAAACTCCCTCTACGCCCTTCAATTTCTACAGCAAATGCAGCTAAACCTTAAAATAAATACAGGAAGGGGAAAAAATTTCTTCGAAGAATTCCATGGTTGTTTTCATACCCCCTTTTTCACCTATTGGAAGGGGGGAGAATGGCACAAACGCTTTGTGTTTTCTGATCATAGGTTTCTCGTCTTTTTCCACCCTACCGTCGTCAGTGATTGCCGTTGTTATCGTTTGCCAAATAGATGGTTTGCTGATAGACACTTTGCCGTTTGTCATTACTATTTCCCCGCACATTAAAGTGGAGACTCTTTTTTTTTTTTTTTTTTTTTTTTTTTAATAGACCCATGATGACCGTGATTTTCTTACTACCCTTATCACTAGCGGGCTATTCTGGGTAATAATTGTAGGGGGCGCTGACCGACGGTGTGAAAAAAGTGACAGAAATCTTCAAGTAATTAATTTTCTTCTTCTTGTTATCCTTTTATTTTCTTTTTTGTAATAAACATTTCTTATTCTTAAGAAAATAGGTAATAGGGAATTAATATTCTCATTGGATTTAATTCATGTTTCATGATGCAGATTCTTTTTTAAATTTTATTTGCTTGTTTTGCTGTTTTGTTTTTCCGGTCTGTGTGTGTTTACTTTACCTGAAGTGGACAATAAACTCCGCTGTTTTGTTTGCTGTGTTGCTGAATAGAGAAGATAATGATTGTAATTTCCTGAGATTGTGTAATTTTTCCAGGTAATGTCTAATGGATAGGAGGTACTGGAAGTGCAAAAGTTAATTTAAAATCATTGAGTACACGCATGCCTGTAGTACTGTGTGTTTGCTTTCCGATCGCAATGAAATAATTCATATGAATTTTTGATTGCTGTTAGCCATGTGTACTATGTGTAGGTCATGTGTAAAATGTATAACCATGTGCAATATCTTACGTATTGCATATATCAAGGATGGCCAATGCTTGTTGTAGGAAATGCATTTGATCAAACATCAGTTGCAAAATTCCTCTCAAATTTTGCCCAGAAGGTGTATTAATTCAGTTTTGGCATTTTGCGTTGGTTCGCTATTAAACGGAGTTTCACTTTTAAACTTGTTGCCACCAAATATTAGAGCTCTGCATTACATTTAAAGAAATTAAGTAATGAAGAATCTGCATGAATATACGCATATTTCTCGCACTGTGAAAAAACACGGGCACCCAGAGACATCAAGTTTTGAATAACGTAGTCCTCCTCCCGAGTGTGCACCTGGAAGCCCGAATTTGGAATTTGTTTTATTACCTATATCATATTTTGTAAAACGAATTCTGAATTAACAAACTTAATGATTTAAAAGCAAGCAATGGCAACACCGTATTGGGGGGGGGCGGATTATCTCCAGTGCGCGAGACTGTGTATCGGGCATTCTATGCTGTTGAATTGAATTTTAGTGTTTAAGTGCGAAGAACATGATGTTTAATAAATAAAGTCAATACAAAACGTTTAAAAAACGCCCCTTTGGGCGTAATATAAAATCTGAAAGCTTTTAGATTTTTTATTTATTTTTTAAATTACATGATATATTTAAGTTTGATATACAATCCTATCTCATGATGATGATAATATTTGCGAGTTGCTAAATCCCTGTATCTTCTTTCCTTTGACATACACTGTATTTTACGAAAGGGGGGTACACTAAAATGCAAAATATAATTTTTTCCAGATTTCATAATATTCTTGATCATGTGAGGTATATGCTGAAGCTTTTAAAATTCATATACATTTTGAGTCGAGTTTTAAGACTCTTCAGTGGTAAACATTTAGTTTTTGTAATACGCAGCCAGAAGATGTTACTTTTATTTAAGTAGAGAAGCAAAATATTTATATGTTTTTTTAATATTAAAAAAGTATATTATAAAACGTTTATGCTTTTAACTGTTTTAAATTTTAAATGGCGAACATTTCTTCATTTTAGTGTAATAGTTTTCAAAGTGCATTCAGTCCTATTATTATCATTTAAATTTAGGAATTAAGTTTTAGTCATCATCATTTAAGTTTAGAAATGGAACAGTTTGGCGCGCGCAAAGAAACAAACAAAAGGATATTATCCGAACTTTCTCTAAGAAGGAACCGAAGCGTGTATTTTCCTTTGTTTAAGAAAGGAAATTAAGTAAGTAGTTGTGGTTTCTCGTTAACTAACCGCCCTTCGTAACAGGAACTAGCCGGATCTTCCTTTATTTTGAAGTTTACGTAGTATTATTCCCATTCCTGAATTTGTGATGCATGTTCATCAGCACGGTTATTAAACAAAAATGCCTGATGAATACACCACATAACTTCCTTGCATTGGTGTATTAAAGTATACACATTTTTTGCTATACTTCGTTTAAACTTATTTCCTCGAATTTTGTTAGAGATATATTTCTCATCCAATCAATTCATTGCTCACTTTTGGGGACAAGGCAAAAATACTTAAAAAGTCAAAAATATCTTCTTCAAAAACATGTAAAATACAGAAAAACTAAAACACCAAATACAGTTAAAAAAAATACATAAAAGCTTAAAATCTCTGTATTAAAAATTACGAAGTAAATCTGAAACACTTATTTCCTCGAATAAATTCCAGAATGGATTAAGCATGATTTCATTCGCAATAATAAAAGAAGGCGTTATCTTTGTTATTGCGAAGCTTACTTTCTCCAGATTGGCAACAAATCTACTATTCTATTGTTTCAAATGTAAAAAAGAATTTTTACAATTAAAATTAGAATTTGTACGAAAGAAAAAAAAAAAAAAAAAACTTTTCGGCCAACGGGCAAGAAGACACAATTTTCGGTGCATAAAATTGAAAGTTTACTTTTGGTCCGACTCAGCGAAAAGGCACTGAAGTTTATGCATAGACTGACTTAATTCTGCTAAGTGCTTCAAATGTAAACAAATGGGGGCCACGTTAGGCTTAACTTAAACTTCTAAATTGTCGATAATTCTACAAGTGTTGAATGTAGATTAACTAAAGGCTTAAAGTCCCTAGCCGAAACATAAGAACAGAGATAATTCAATCCCCTTTAAAGAAAAAAATGCAAAATTTACCAACATGTAAGAAAGAAAAATTGAGTTCACCGAGCTGGGTAACTGATATAGGTGAGAGGAAGAAAGTGATACCAAACTAAGTTCAGCCAATTATGATCTTTATTTCCAGATTTCCAGGTACACTAGAATAATTCCTCGTAGACAATATACTCTTTAATCATAACAATAATTTCTTATACACATTGGTTGGTTTTTCAGGAAGAATGACGCAGGCATTTTACAGAAGCAAAGCGAGAAGATATTAACAAGGTGGAAGCTAACAGAGTAATGACCTAGTTAGTGTGCCAAGAGTATTTATACCAAGTCTGAGGTATAAGTAGAGCTAATCTGTGATTGGTTAGTATTAGATTAGTTTTCCTTTCCCAGTAGCGTTGCATAACGTAGAAAATCTCGAATTTGGGAGAACCGATGAATTTGGGAGGAGAGCACAAAATCAAGAATGTTAATTTTCAGATCGTCATTTATTTTTAAAGCAGCTATCGTATTTTGTTTTAGTACGGTTGATTGCATCCAAAAAGGTGCAACAACGGTATCTAGAGACATCGAATTTTGAATAACGTAGTCCTCCACCCGAATATGAGCATCTGGAAGCCCAAATTTGGAATTTGTTTTATTATCTATTTCGGGAGATCTCAACCGGTGGTACGTATACCACTTGTGGTACGCAAGAGAAAAATAGGTGGTATGCAAAGAAGCAAAGTATTTTTAACTATTAAAAAAGTAAAACCTCCAACATCCTGATTGAGTTTTTTTCTCTAACACTCGTAAATTTATGCGACCTGAAAAAGCTTTATCCAAGAGTGGTGGTGGTAGTAGTGCTGGTACTACAGGTTTTCAATTTTTGATTAGTGGTACGCGTTAGTCAAAAGGTTGAGAACCGCTGACCTGTTTCATATTTTGTAACACTTTAACGAATTTTAGGTTAACAAACTCAATGATTTCAAAGCGAGCAATGGCAACACTCTACGGAAGAGTAAACCATTTTTATCACCACCGCGCGAGATTGTTTATCAGAAATTCTAAAGATACGCTCTTTTTTGTGATTTTGCTGTTGAATTGAATATTATGGTTTAAGTGCGAAAAACGTATTTAATAAATAAAAGTAATACACAAAGCGTTGAAAAAAGCCCCTTTGGCCGTAATATAAAATCTAAAAAACTTCCAGATATTTTATTATTATTATTACTTTTTAACTCGTGCACAGAATAGAAACCTTATTAATTACTTCAAATATACAATTTTGCATTGCATCGTCGATTTTATTTAAAATCAGGAATTCAAAACAGAACGAATTTCGTTGCTGTGTCTCCTAATTCTCCCTCTTACATGCCTAACATGCCAACATCGTTACTGAAATAATGTATTTCACGAGAGAAAAAACTTTATCCCTACTTTTCTCCCGCAAGTGAGATGTTTCACCTGTTTTTCCCTATCTTCATGCTGCGTGCGCATAGCATTCAAGGAGAAATGAATGCTGATTGGATTTAAGCAATCAATTCAGCGTTAACTTTCAGGTGTTACTATTTACGCAAAGGTTATTCTCCTCTTCGAAAGTTTACGCTTAACTTGTTAAGTTTGGTTTAAAGTTGTTTATTTAAAGTTGGCGTATTTTAAAGACGTTTATTCTTATTTTGGGGCTTCTTTCTAAATTTCTCCTAATGATGTAGTATTAAATCTGTGATTATTAAGTGAAACATCTTTTTTTTTTTTTTTTTTACCTGGAAATTTAAAGAGTAGCTGAAAGTAAAACTGAGGGACATTTAAATGACTTAATTCAACCGAAATTTCGATTTTGATCGTGCTCTGAAAAATAAAAATTACTTTAAAATGATAAAATTTAGTAGGCAATAAATATAAATTAATAGTATAGATATACGAGACATACTCAAACTACATAACGCGAGAAAATCCGACAATTAATAGTTTATCAGGTTAAAAAAAGGTGTCCCCCCCACCGTGATCATTTGTAAAATATGAATTTAACAAATGCAGCGTGTTTCAGCATCTATTTTATGGCATAAAAATTTCCCTCCTATCAACACTTGAATTCAGCCAGTGACCGGTTACGATGTTCCTAGTACACCCCTAGTGGTGCACCCTGTACAACGTTATCGGTGTAAGACGGCTATGTATAACTGATTGTTCTCAAAGAATGTGTGAGAAGTATGTGTTTGGCCAATTAGGGGTGGGGGCAAAGATAGAGAAAATCTGTTTTTAATTCTGTGCTCCGTGTTCTATTGTTATGAACTTGCTTACCTTTCATTTCTTTAGTTATTTCACTTAATGTTTTCAGTTTTATGTTAATTTATTACTTATTTACTCATTTTCATTTAATTATGTTAATTCAATTTTACTTAATTATTATTAACTTAGTTTATTAATATTTTCATCCATTTGTATCTTATTTAATTTTTCATTCTTTATTGCTATTAATTTCGTTTTGGCATTTTGTGTCATCACTATAAAACGGCGTTTCATTTTTCAAAATTTTACCACAAAATATTAGAACCCTGTATTATATTTAAAGAAATTAAATAATGAAGAATATGAATGAATGTATGTAATGTTTCTCGCAATGCGAAAAAACTACTCTGTCTAGAGACATCAAATTTTGAATAACGTAGTCTTCCACTCGAATATGGGCATCTGAAAACCCAAATTTGGAATTTGTTTTATTAACTATTTTATATTTTGTTAAACTTTAACGAATTTTTGATTCGAAACTCAACGATTTCAGAGAGAGCAGTGGGAACACAGTACAGAAAAATAAATAAATAAATTTTAAAATATATAAATAAATAAATAAAAATAAAATTTTTTTTTCTCGAGCGCGCGAGACTTTGTATTGGAAATTCTAAAGATATACTCTTTTTAAATATTTTATAATATTGCTGTTGAATTCAGGCTGCATCCAGACCGCGATGTTAATGTTACAGAGGCATAGTCACAAGGAATAAAATGCGGGAATACCGTTCACACCTGCGACACAGGGTCTAAGCCGCACCCACTTAGAGAAGCTAAATTTGCGCATGCATGGATGTGTCTACAGTTTCCCTGCTCTGTTTTCCCATTTAGGTTTCGCGCGTTCGTTCTGATTGGTCCACGCTTATCCCAAGTGGGCATAAAATTGAAAACTTCGAACTTTATGCCAAGAGCCCTAAACCAGATTTCGTGGCGTAAGCAGAGACTGGTTGCCGGCTGAAACCACTTATGCCTTTTTTACCATCGTCTGAACGCAGCTTTAATCATTCCATGGCCTCTTAAAATTCTCATTTTCGGTTATAACAATTATAAATTCGGTAGTGGCCCACGAAAGAATATTGTTCTCGGAATAGGCCGGTCTTTACGTTTTAAACGATCCTATAAGCATCTTATAACTTTTTTGTATTACTGTTTATACCTTTGAAAGAATGCTGAATTACTTGATCCGGGCTTAGGGTTTCAGATGTTTAGGGGGCTCCCAAATATTCTGTAAAGTCTTTTAATTCTATGCGGACTATCTAAAAGTGTTTTAATCAATCTCTACTTGCCGTAAACTCCAAGTAACTGAGTAGTATGCTGGTAAGTTGAAGAAGTTCCTTGCATAAAATGGTGTTAAGCATTACGTTACACTTTATGTAATAAATAATAAAAGGGCCCCTCAGATTGGTTTTAACACCCGAACGTTTGTTTTTCACACTCGAATGTTTCAATTATTTTACAGCGCCCAGTATAAGCTTGCACTTTAATTAATTACTTTGAAGTTCACTCCCTTTTCTTAAAAAAAGAAGGAAAAAAAAGTTTTGTCTGCGTTGTTAAAAAGTATACTGGCGCCATTTTTCTTCTTCAAGTGCCCACTCTTATACGTTCTCCATCTGTGCTTGCTGGTGTATGAAATATGTTTCTTCTTTCAAGTTTTCAGCTGCTCTTTTTTTTTTTTTTTTTTTTTTTCCCCCCCTTAAATCCATGGGTTCGTTTATTCTTTTATTTATTTATTTTTTCATTCAAAGTCAAGGACACCATTTCTGCGGAGTTTAAGTGTCGTCTTGCTGTTTTTAACTTCTTGTATCGTCTGCCGTTAACGTCTCTTAGAACTGTGGTAAAACCTGCGTAAACAATTATGTGGTTGGAGTCTGTTGACAAAATGCTATGAAATATGTTATTTGTTATTTTTAGTTAAAATCCCGTAAGATTATATCTCCGTTTAAAGTTAAATAAATAAATAAGAAGGAAAAAAAAATTGAAAATGCTTCAGATTAGAATCATGCACTTGGAAAGAGTTGACAAAATATACCAATAAATAAATATTTGAAAAAAAATCAAAAAGTAGGTAAGTAGTGAAATTACTTGCGTGATTCTTTTTTATATTTAAAACATGAAAAATCATACAAGTATTTCGCTTTTTGGTCTACTGTTGCCAACTCAAATAAATAAATAAATAAATAAAAATATGAAAGATTTTAAATTACGTCCAGAGGAGCGTTTTTTTTAACATTTTGTCTGTTACCTTTATTTATTAAATAGCACGTTCTTCTCACTTAAACTGTAAAATTCAGTTCAAGAGTAATATTGCAATAGTTTTAAATTGAGCGTATCTTTAGAATTTCCGTCTCGCGCTCTGGAGATAAAAAAGTTTTTTTCTGTGCAACGTTGCCATTGCTCGCTTTAAAATCCTTGCGTTTGTTAATCAAAAATTCGTTAAAAATTTACAAAATATAAAATCGATAATAAAACAAATTCCAAATTTCAAATTCGGGTTTCCACATGCCCATATTTGCAGTAGAATTACGTCATTCAAAATTCGATGGCTTTATGTACCGTTGTTTTATCACAATGCGAGAAATATACATACATTTATGCAGATTTTTCATTATTTAATTTCTTCAAATATAATGCAGGACTCTAAAATTTGGTGGCAACAGTTTGAAAAGTGAAACGGATCTTTATAGTGAACCAACTCAAAATCGCAAAACGAAACAATATCCCTTCGGGACAAAGCACCTTTGAACTAAAAATTCTTTTGTAGAATAAAGATAAAACAGTTCAGAAAGAATTTGAATCTTGTTTGAAACAATTGTTCATCTGAAATAGGTCTCCTTCCCGCTCTTGATGACTGAAAGTGCTGCTTTTCTACCCAATTCCCAATTGTCCAATTGCTTCTCAGTGGGGAGCGCGATCAGTAATGCTCTTTAAGATCTCAGCCAAAGAACTCTGAAGGCAGCAAAACCAAATTGTAAAAAAAAAAAAAAATATTCGATAAAATGAAGGCTATAAAAGTAGGGTGGAAGAATGCTGTCTTTCACACCTATTTTAGGGTAAGCTTTTCTGAGATAACCGTCATTGACAATGGTTGCCCTGAAGGAAGATCATTAGTTAATGTCCTTCGTTTGCACAAAGGCTTATTGCCATCTTCAAAGTATGTTTGTTAATCGATTTTGTTCTGAGAAATGGCGCTGTAATTTTAATTCTTTGTAGTAATAGAAAGTGATAGCCATTTTGAATCCATTTGTTCGAAAGATGTACGTTTTCTATTACCAGTTAATCGTGGCCGATTTGTAGGACCTGAGGAAAAAGTTCGTTAACTTATCTACTAGCTTTTACATATTTTTCGCAGGGCTTTAATACCTTAGAAGTGTCGGAGCCGTATGGAAGGTTGTCAGGAGCTGTGAGCAAAAAATATAAATTAATTAATAATGCTTTAAGCAATTAGTAATGTATAGTTTAAAAGATTTCAAATAGAGATAAATAAAAATATCAATAAATTAAATTAAATGAGTGATAAAGAGATAAACTGAAATTAATGCATCATAAAAATTAAATCAGTTGAAAAGTGTTAATAAAACAAACAAATTTTAATAAAACAAAACAATAACAAAGCTACTAAAACAATTATTAAATAAATAAAACAAATTATTAACATATTTTAAAAGGTATCCATAAAATCGAATGAAACAGTAAAGAAATTATAAGCTGAGTAAATTTATAGATACATTTAAGTTGACTTTGCCGGGACTCGAACCTGGAGCTCTCGAATACGCGCCGAGTGTGCCGACCATTACACCATGAAGGCATGCTAAGAAGGCGGGAGAAATTAGCAACATAACATGATATCAAAGTTAAAAAAAAATAAATAAATAAATAAAAATAGATAAGTATTTTGAGCAGTGTTTGTCGTGATCAAATAATTTTTTTTTTTTTTTCTTTATTTTGGTTTTTGATTCATTTAAAATATTTTTGACGAGATAAGTACCCAAGCTTTCTTGACCAGAGCCGTTTAAAATTCCTCTTCCTTAAGGGACGCTTTTAATGTATGGAGTATTTCCCCCCCTTAAGTTTCCGCATGTGACTCTCTTTCCAGGGAAAGTCGTTTCCAATTCTATTAAATTTATTAACTACTAAATAAAAAGCTATACTTTCGGGTAATATTTTCTATTCATTTACACAAGAATAAAGTATTCGAGCTTTTTATATATGGGTTTCTGTGGTTATGATTTCACTCAAAAATTCAGAGCCATTCAAGCTTGAATTAAAGACCTAGATTTCCGTATTTTTACAAAAACTTTATAATTTCATGTTCTTTACAATTTTATGTTTGAGGTGAATTTTCCATGTTCTGTATAATTGCTAAAAATAGTGCCGATTTCACAATTTCTATCCTAGTTTGAATTTTAAGCACATATACCGTGGTATACTATACCCATCACCCCCCCAATTTTTTTTTTTTTTTTTTTTTTTAGAATGTGGATTATTGCGTTCGGCATAGCTATTATGCTTTTATTTGAGTAATGTTTATGCTGCTTTCCGTAGAATTACCCAAAAAGTACACTGTAAACTAATCCTGTTCCTCTCTCTCTCTCTCCTAGAAGAGTGAACTTGCCCTATAAGTATGGTCTTTGACCGATATAGTATGGGAAAAAGTATAATATATATATATATTATACTTTATGATACTTTATGATATGACCGATATAGTATGGGAAAAAGTATAATTGCGAAAACGGGAGGTGCACAACTACGTGTTACTGCAGTAGCATATGCAAAATTTCAACATATTCAAAACTACTAAGAACATTAAACATAATGCAGTGCAAAGCGCAAAAATATTGCGTGCATACGGGTTCGTAATGGATTGAATACAAAGAGAACTGATGATATTTTGAGAATATTTACCTCTCCCCCCCCCAAAAAAAAACACTTAACAGTTCTGGGATTTTTCACAAAAGTATCGTACAGCTTGTAGTTACCACTTCAAAACTATTAACAATATTAAATACAACGCAACAAAGCTCATCTAAAGAGCGAAGCTCGCACGGAGATCTGTGAATAATCCGAAGTCTCCTCCTCTGAAATATTCCGAAGTCTAAACTGAAACACTGAGAACCGATGCTCTTTCCGCCACCGAGAAATCTATAATACCTTCCATTTTTCGAAAATACTCGAAGGCACATACGAATAAAGTTACATCTAACAGCCGGATATGGTTATAGTTACATAGGCATTTAGGCAGATTACAATTACACAGGGGTCGGACCAGAAAGTCGCCAAGTTTTGCGACTTTTGGTACTTTATCGCCAGTTTAACGGGCTGGCCTCAATGCCCCTGTAATCCTGTTTTTCCCGAAGATTTTTGCTTTTCGTCAAGCCATTCTTGTTACATTATACAAAATTATGTAACTTAACTGTGTAAAAATATTTAATGTTTTTATTTATATATATCAGGAATTTGACGCATTTTTTATTTAACTAAAAGTAGAAAACAATAGCTTTAAGAACTACAGGGGTTGGACAAAAATATGGAAACACCTTTAAAAAAACATGTTTTTTTGCTTAATATGGTGTAGGAAACCCGTTGGCATCCAAAACAGCTTGCAGTCTTCTCGGAATGGATAAATACAGTTCCTGTATGTTTGCCAAGGGAATATTATACCATTCTTCCTGCAAAACGGTGGCAAGTTCAGATAACGGTGTTGGCGGTGGATAACGAGAACGGACTTTCCGTTCCAATGTAGACCACAAAGGTTCGATAATATTCAGGTCTGGTGACTGTGGTGGCCAGGGGAGATGGGACAACTCATCCTCGTGCTCAGAAAACCAGTCCTGGACAATGTGAGCTGTGTGAACAGGGGCTTTGTCGTCTTGGAAGACACCATTACCATCGGGGAACAAAGTTTGTACCATGGGATGAACTTGATCGGCCAAAATGTTCACATAAGTCTTGGCAGTCATGTGCCCTGACACAGTTATCATGGGGCTAGCAGAGAACCACGATATGGCTGCCCAAACCATAACAGAACCCCCGCCATGTTTCACTCTTGGCAACAAGCAGTCTGTATTATAGGCTTGAGATGGCGTTCTCCAGACGTAAACTCGGCCAGAAGTGGGAAACAATGTGAAAGAAGACCCGTCAGACCATATTACTCGCTTCCACTGCTCTATAGTCCAGGCTTTATGACTTAAACACCACCTTTTCCTGTTACGGACATTAGCATCACTGATGAGTGGCTTCTCGATTGCAGCACGGCCAGCAATTCCCTGTTTGTGAAGCTCCCTTCTAATTGTTTTGGTACTCACAAGGGTTCGGTAACACAACATTCATTTCAGCAGTAACTTTTGCAGCTGTGGTCTTCTTATTTTTCGTCACAATTACCCTTAATGATCGTCTGTCACGATCACTCAGGGCACACTTTCGTCCGCGCTGTGATTTAGCAGATGATGTTTTTCCGCTTTTCAAATATGCGGAATAAATCTTCGATACAGTACCTCTTGAAACACTAAACACCTCGGCTACCTTGCTTACGGAAGCACCTACGATACGTGCTCCAACAATTTACCCACGTTCGAAGTCTGTTAACTCTGACATAATGCAATGACAACCTCACATAACAGTACTCCGACAACAACTGAACTGTTTAGCACTTTTGCGAAGTTGTATAGGTGGCGTCAGTAGTCAAAAACGCCAGCGCCACCTACATATTTCATTAAAATCAATCTTTCTTTTCAAACATGCATTTCACTAGGTGTTTCCATATTTTTGACCATCCACTGTACATCTTTTTAGTTTGTTTATCAGTAGCAGACATATTCAATCTGAAAGATAAGTATTCTCCATTTTGCTGTAAGGCAACAGAGTCGAATGAAAAGTGAAATAACCCATTTACAGTGCACAAGCAAAATCGCGCTGCGAGACAAATAAGCGTTTGGGGCTAATAATATAATAATAATTAAAACAAAACTGAGAAAAATCAGTGCCATTTACCGATCGAAATGAAAATTAAAAATTGTAAGGTGAAGGTTTCGTATAGTTTTACAAAAACAAAGATGGTTGGAAAATCGTTAAAATTCTAATGAACGTAGAAATTTTGAAAAAAATCTATTACGTCACCAATTTCGCATACTGAAATTAAATTTTAAAGAATAGATAAAGGGCCACTAAATAAAATAAACAATGGAATTTTTTTTTTTTTTTTGGTTGTAACAATAAATAAAGGAATCAGTCTTCCATCACTGTCGTCTGATACTTTAAAATAGGCACTTCGATGTCATTTTTCCTTGTCGGTTCTCCTGTTAACCATGGTAACGACAGCAGCAGAATATGGTTAATTCCCTAATCCCCCCCCGGTTCATTACCATTTAGCTTATTTCCGCTTCATGAAAAGTGCACAAATCAAGGCTGAATTGTACTAAAGTCTCAAATGAAGTGAAGAAAATAAGTGTTCAACTGTGATGACGATACATGTTTTGATAGTTAATGAGGGAAGGTCCTGAAGTGGCCAGGAGTGGTCTTTAACGTGGCTATTTTTTTAAAGTGACAATCTATAATTGTTGTTGGCCTTTTAATCATTCTTTTAGCTTTACTCCCATTAAAATAGTAATAATTTATTTTGTTCAATAAGTGGAGCTAGAATTATTAAAAATCGTTTGAAGGACTATTGTTTTATAATTTTTTTTTTTTTTTCTGTCCTGGCAAAATAGAAATTGTTGCCATTTCGCTTGCAGGAAATATTTACTGTAAGTCACATGCACAAGCAATTCACCGAAAAATATGCTCAGCTACGTCCTGAATAATTAAGTATTTATTAAATAAGCACAAACCAAATAAATCAACTTTATGTATTATAATGGAATAATATGCTATAGCAAGCTCCTGTCTGGTTTTGCTGTTTTGAGCAGATCGTTAAAAATATGATTTAATATTCTTATATCTTTAATTTCTTAGGATTCATTTTTAAACTACAAAAAGTTTATTGTAATATCTTAAATTAAAATTTTTACATCTAAATACGAAAATCAGATTGCGATTATTTTTAATGATCTTTTGTATTTTTTAAATATTTGTTTTCTTAATTATTTAATGGTAAAAGTACTTAATTGTTATCTGATGTTTTCAGACTGAAATTAATTTATGTAGTAGTATTTATTTTATTTATTTTAACGAGGTATTTTCAATATCGCAGAAATTTCTGTTTTTTGAAGAAGAGGGACACTTGTCAGTTTCCTTTGAAATGAAATACCGCTTTCGAATCAAGTCGTTTGTTGAATACCGGATAATAGCATTAATCCATTTTATTATTTATTTATTATAAAAGCCACTTCAGTTTGATGTGGAGATTTTCTCTTAACGAGACGCGATTCCTTTTCGACATACCACTTCCTGACGCCATGTTGTTTTCATTCTTCAAAACTTGGCAGTTGTAAACAAATGTATTCTGCGAATTTTGCCCCTAATACGAATTATTATGATAAGAAAAGGCAGTAACCGCGTGTTTAACGTTACATACGCGGGGCACAGAAGAGGCAGCACAAAATGGAGGGGTAAAAACTTTATTATTATTTATTTGTTGGATGTTTGTGCTTTGGCAGGCAAGCGGATGAAGCGAAACGGAACTGGAGCAGAAAGTGTTCCTTTTTATCTGGGTAGAAAAGACTTTTTTTTTTGTTTGGTTTCCTCTGTTGTTGTTTATTTGGGCGTTTGAGTTTATTATTAACAAGCCGTCAATTAAAATTAGGAAATAAAGATTCTGTTAATTTGTTGAGGATTCAAATATCTGTCTGATGCGCGTTAAACGTATGTGAATGAAAAATACGGTGTAGGAAAACTGCACGTAAAACGTATGTGAATAAGAAATTAGTGTAGGAAAACTGCAATCTGAAGATACCAAATTACGGTACAATCAGTATATGGAGGAGTATTGAGGAGCATTTAATTATTGCATTATTGTTCACAGTAGTAAATATTCTTACGAATTTTGAATGTATGTAAATAATTTTAGTGAAATTGTACGAGAGAGCCACAGTCAACTGGTTAATAGTCCTTTTGGCAGATCGCCCCTCTGGGCTAAACATGTTAAAATACATCTAATATTTTTTACTTCCTTGTACGAAGTAAAAAGGAAGTATTGTAATCGCGAAAAGCTTCAGGCAGCATATTTCAACGAAAATATCCACTTTGACCGCTTTCGAATGCAATTTAACGATGTTTTTGCGTGATATGTATACGTAAGGACAGAATAAAAGACTCGTTTCCTCCAAAAAAACTAAAAAACTGCTTTAAAATGAATTCTGAAGAGAATTTTTCGTGGCGTCTGTACGAACGTATGTGCGTACGTTCGTGCGTACGTACGTATCTCGCATAACTCAAAAACGAGTAGCCTCAGAACGTTAAAATTTTGTATATAAGACTATTATAACATGTAGATGTGCACCTCGTATTTTGGTTTCAATCGGCTGCGCCAAACGTATATAAATATATTTATAAATATATATCCACTTTGTTACCCGGCTCAATGATCTCAGTTTCTTTACTCTTATATGTTTGTAAATTGTACATTTTTTGCTTTAAAAATGATTGAATTATGTTGTTTTTATCTTCGGGTTAAGGTTTTTATGCCTTTCGTAATTCTGGAAGCAATATTTGTACAGTTATCAACAATTTAAAAGCTGTTTAACTGCGGTTAAGTTTTAAATAACATGGCGGACATATTTGTTTACATTTGAAACAGCAGAATTGTAGATTTGTTGCCAATCTAGAGAGACTAAGCTTCGCAACACAAAAATAACGCCTTCATTTATTATTGCGAATTAAATCATGCTTAATCCTTTCTGGAATTTTTTCGAGGAAATAAGTATTTAAGATTTACGTCGTAATTTTTAATACATATATTTTGAGTTTTTATGTATTTTTGCTTTGTCGTGAAGTGAAAACGGAATTAATTGAATGAGAAATACTCAATCGTCTGCGAAAAACTGTTTCTTTTTCGTTTTGTTTGTTTAATTTCTTTTATACATAGTTCTAGCTTTGTTATAGTATTTGAATAGAACATGTGGCAACGATTAGATAATTCTTTAAATGATATAAATTTTGTGCATTCTGAGTTATAATATGAACGAAATATAATACTGTTAAATACTGTTAAGTAAACCTAGCGCCAGAGTGTCGCTATGGTAAACAAAGTGAATTTTAAAGAATGCATTTATTCTATTGTGGTTTATGCGCTGTCGGCGAAGTAGGTTTAATTCAATCTAATAAGTTAAATGAAATGCAAGAAAAAATGCGTATAATTTAATATTCCGTGCAAGGAAGTCATGTGGTGTATACATCAGATTTTTTGAATTAAGCGCGACATCTGTTCGTTAATGAAAGAAATATATCTATTTAAATTAGGAATTTTTTATAAAAAATTAATTGCCTCGGAATGATTATCAATGTGGAAAAATGTATAAAGGTGTTTGAAATATTAACCCCGTTGTTAGCGACGTTTGTACGGGTAAAAAAAAAGGTAGGACTTAGAATCGAAGAATACAATAATATGTTTCTTTACTTTAGCACAATGATATTATTTCTTGGGCAAAGGAAGGAAGTGACCAACAATAAGCAATAATATTTTCGCTTTCAATTTTTATGAGAACTTAACCGCAGGCTTCGATTGTCGTTTCAAAAAGTGAAATCCGAGTCGTTTTAAGAAACCCACGCGTCTTAAAATTCCATCCTGCATTTCAGCTTCATTTTCTTCGAAACGTTGAGCGTATGGCAGTTCGTTGACTCAGTTACCATCTAGTAAACACATAAACTGCTTGCTTTGTGTGGGACTTATAGTTTTACCTTGGTGCCTCAAAACATTATTTTTGATACGTCTGTTAACTCGGTTGTGGTAGATATTCAAATTGTATGTAGTTACGATTTACGCAATTTTTAAATTTGGTTGAATATTTCGCTTCCAAGCGTGTGTAAACGAAATGGCTTTCTGATCTATACGTACGCGTAAGTCTTGATGTAGATATTATTTCTGGATTTGGAACTTACATCTAAGGATAATCTTGCGTAATGAAATGTTGCAAAATGAGTAGAGTGGGAAGGAATGTTTACTTGACTGTACGGAGTAAAGGAAGTATTGTAATCACGAAAAATTCCGGGTACCGTATTTCAACGAAATATCCAATTTAATCGCTATCGAATACAATTTAACGATGTTTTTGCGTGACATCTGTACGTAAGGGCAGAATAAAGAGCTCTTGTTCCCCAAACGTATTTATAGAAATGATTTAAAATGGATTCACTAGAAATTTTTTCGTGGCGTCTGTACGTACGTGTGCGTATGTATCTCGCATAACTCAAAAACGAGTAGCTTCAGAACGCTGAAATTTTGTACATAGGACTGCTATAACATGTAGTTGTGCACCTCCCTTTTCGGTTGAAATCGGCTGTACCAAAAGTATATAATTTATATGTCATGTTTTAATGCGTAGATGTAGAGATCCGGTACTTTAATTTCTGGCCTCCGAATATAACTTTATTGAGTAGTTGGATGGAAAATGGCCGTTTCGAAGCATAATTTTATTGGAGCATAATTCACATCAGATATTTTTCAATCATAGTTAAATGCAATAATTTCCATGTATTCGGGTTTTACAGTACTACTACGTCATCTTAAACAAATAAGCAGCAGCGTGGATCAGGATCGTCTTTTGCCAGGATGAACATTCAGCTACAATGCCTCATGGTGTTTCGATTTCGCTATTATAAGGTATTTTCTCCCTCTTTCTGCATTTCTTCGCGGTGTTGCGGTAGCACACTCGGTTCCTATTAGAGAGGTCTAGGATCGAGCCCTCGTGAGGGCATTGCTCGTTTTCCATGAACTCTTGATTCAAAAATACCTTATGACTCTACAATGTAACCTCGGAGAAAACTTATAACAAACTATTTTTATCAGGATTTATAGATGTTCATCTGTCAATATCGTTCTTTTCTTAGATTATTATTATTGCAAAGGGACTTTGTCCTTAAAGGACTATTGCTTTCGTTTTGCGATTTTGCGTTGAAAACTGTAAAAGGCTGTATCACTTTTCAAATCATTTATCGCCTGTATTATATTTAAAGAAATTAAATAATGAAGAATCTACATAAATGTATGTATGTTTCTCGCATTGCGATAAAACAACGGTACCTAGAGCCATCCAATTTTGAATGACGTAATCCTACTGCAAATATGGGCATCTGAAAGCCCAAATTTGAAATTTGGAATTTGTTTTACTATCCATTTCATATTTGTAAAACTTTAACGTGTTTTGGATTAACAAACTCAATAATTTAAAACCGAGCAATTGCAACACTCTACGGGGGGGGGGGAACCATTTTTTCTCCAGCGCGCGGAACTGTCTATCGGAAATTCTAAAGATATGCTCATTTTAAAATTATTTTGCGACATTGCTGTTGAACTGAATTTTATGGTTTAAGTGCAAAGAACGTGATATTGAATAAATAAAGGTAACACACAAAACGTTAAAAAAAGCCCCTTTGGACGTAATTTAAAATCTGAAACCTTTCAGATTTTTCTATATTTTAATTTTTTTTAATTTATATTTTTTATTAATTTTCAACTGCGGAAAAACTGTTCACAAATAAATGTGCTGCGAAACAATGCGATTGTTCTTATTTCAAAAATTCGTAATTGAGCGTCTTTATCATTGGACGAGGAGGAAAAAAGATTAATGAAATATTTTAGTATCTTCAAACCTTTGGGGAGTTTCTAAGGTGTTTGTATCCACGTTACACGTGGGAAAAACCACGAAAACGCCCGTTCATGCAGCCAGTTTGTTCTCCAGGCCTCGAACCCCGACCGAACTACCAGTGTTCAGAGGCTTTTACCGTTCGGTCGCTGGCGAGCCGGTCGATCTTCGAACCTTTGAATAAGATTTATATCAGTGTGTAAATTAATTAGCTTTATTTGTAGATTTTTTGGGATGTTTACTTGCGTTCGTTTTTAATCCTCCTGAAAGTAATATAAAATTGGACTGCAAATCATTAAATCATAAACCTTTATTCATAACATCTTAAATCTTCTTTTCATAATTTACGAAATTAATCCCAAATTAATTAATTAAATTTGTAATTTATAATTAATCAATTTAATTATTAATTAATTAATTAATTTATGGGTTTTAATTAATTTACGGGAAACATATTCATGGGCCGTCAGCTTGAGGCCATTGTTGTAAGTCATCCTGTAAGGAGAAATTGCGTGTAATAAGATGACGAGAACTCAGCTTATTCTTCCATTCAATTAACTTCGAATTGTCAAGGCTATAAAAACTGAGCCGTAAAAGTATTCGTTTAAAATAATAAAATTAAATCGTTTTTTATTAAGGTTATGCCCCATTTTCCGTGAAACAGAAAACAGTGATTGTGTCGTTTCTTCATGAAGCAGTTCTCGGTGGAATTCTGAGTCTCTACTTGTTCTGCAAGGAATGAAAAATCTGACGTGGATCCACATGACTTCCTTGTTTGGAATATTAATTAATGTACGCATTTTTTGTTGCATTTCATTTAAAACTTATTTCCCCAAATTTCATCAGAGATTCATATTCATAATTCATATTCATAATTATCATTCAATTAATTCACATTCGCGTATTTCTCATTCAATTAATTCAGTTCTATATTTGCGACAAGGCAAAAATACATAAAACCTCAAAATATTATTATTAAAAATTGTGAAATATAGAAAAATATAAAGTACCAAATACAGTTAAAACAATTAAAGAAAAATTTTTTACAATTAAAATTAGAGTTTCTACGCAAAAACAAGCAATTCAGGCATACCTCTTCGATACTAAAAATATTGTCTTTGAAGTAACGATGTAGAAAGATAGTGAAGAATAAGGGTTATCAAACATTTAAAACACAAAAATCATAGGTGAAATGTGTCTGCAAATACAATGAAAATCCTTTAAAAAGTGCGGGAACAGCCTGTGTTTCTCCAACAAATACATAATTGAAATGTCTTCGCCGCATGGAATTGCTTCGGGACTACCCGCAGCCCGTCAGTTTGAGACCGCGAGTATAACATATTGACGGGTCTTTAAAAACAAAACTAGCAGATGTTTCGTTCAGTCAAAATATTAAATCAGTATGCATTTGGTTTTTTTTTTACTAGATCGATTTTAGTTTGTTTATTTAGTTGATTATGCTAAAAGACACGAAGGTAAATCAATGTGTCTTTGTGGAACATTTTCTAAGAGACTGGCTGATATCCATTGATTCGATTTTTGTAAATAAGTACGTATTCTAGTTTTTTTATTTAGCTGATTATGCGAAGAGACGAAGGTGAATCAAGGTGTCTTTGTGGAACATTTTCTAAGAGACTGGCTGATATCCGTTTATTCAATTTTTGTAAATAAGTACGTATTTTAGTTTGTTTATTTAGCTGATTATGCGAAAGGACACGAAGGTAAATCAAGGTGTCTTTGTGGAACATTTTCTAAGAGACTGGCTGATATCCATTGATTCGATTTTTATAAATAAATGCGTATTTTAGTTTGTTTATTTAGCTGATTATGCGAAAAGACACGAAGGTAAATCGTGTCTTTGTGGAACATTTTCTAAGAGACTGGCTGATATCCATTGACTCGATTTTTGTAAATAAGTACATCTCACAAAACTCAAATCTTTCCTGGCTGCTCTCAGTACTCTTCCCAAATATCTCCATGCTGGTGTATGGTTGGTGATCTCTTTCAACCGGTGGAAGTTGAGTCGAAAAAGAAAATAGTGGACTTTTAGCCGAAAATTCTACTCCAATTCCGGCCACACGCACTTAAGGAACATGTGCAAGTAACTGGGCAGTGTATACTTACAGTAAGGTGAAAGTACAAAAGAATTTTTTCATGTAAATGAAAGTATGTGGTGCTTCTGTCGCTCGAAGAATTCTAGCTGCTTAAGGCTTTTAACATTAGGCAGCACTTGATTCTCGACTATGCACGTATTTATTAATTTAAAAAGACGGTTTCCTATGTTGTTTTTAAAGTAAAAAAGTAATTATTAGTCATCGCAAATTTCCTGAATTATATTTTGGTATTTTTTTTAATTATTCCCGGAATGATTTCAGCAAGCGGAACTGGTGTTTAAGTAGAAAATTCCGGGGCGCCACGGAGACGCCATTTTTTTTCCCTACTTTCCCCACACTAATATCTATTCGCGTCCGCATTTTCTTGAAACCTAACGTTTCGTTTGTGTGTCATCCCCATTCTTAGGTATTTACATTTCATCCTGCAAGCGCCTTTCGACGCGGAAGCTTTGCCAAAGGACTTCCGGAAATCCATTGGTTACGTTTCCAATTCATTCAGGGCCTTTACATGTTTTAATTCCGGAAACTGGGACTTAAGTCCTCAGCAGGCTTCGATGAAGGTCTCTCCGCACCCATGCATTTGTAGTTGGGACGGGCAAAGTGTTTGGTTAATAAAAAAAATAGAGAGGGTTGTTTTTTTATGGTGTTCATTTGAAACCTTCCAGGCTTCCTGCTAACTGCCGATCACGGGAAGTTGTACTTGGCGCTTTCTTTTTCAATCTTCATTCACTGGTTCTGCTTCCGGTCTTGGAGAAGCGAACTTACTTTTAGCTTCTCGTCTTAATCGAGGAGTAGCTTTTTCAATGGCGTACTTTGTTTTCGCGCCCAAGTTTTTATTCTTCCCGCTTTTCCCGACTATCCCCTCTCCATTTCTTCATGACAACGTCCTTGTGGTGATGCTCTAAGGAGGGGTGGGGGAGGGTAGGGGGATGTCGGAGCTACGTGACTTTCCTGATCTTCAACCGCACGTGGTGGGATCATCCAGAAGAGCCGGAGTTGATGATGTTAGATGGGCTTCGTTCGCTGGAGACATCATGTCCTATTTAGCAGCTCTCCTAAGTGGAGTATTTGATATGTAGATAAAGTAGGGCACTTAGATTCGGGTTTGTTTCCCTCTTGTTGCTATCTTCTTCATGTTACAATTTTTTTAAATTTCTGTCTTTATTCTCTGTATGTTCGTTCTTGGTATCTTCGTGATTTGAGTTTAGTTACAATTTGCGATTACTGTATTTTATCCTTTGGTAAGGGTCAGAGGAAATGCTATTTTATGCTATGCATTTGTGTTTCGATGGCAGATAACTCGAACACTGAACCGTTGAAGGTCCCTTTCTAGTTTGTATTTGAAAAATAATGTGTATTTGTTAATACATTTAATCGGTGGTCTTCAAATTACGTTTCGAGGAATCACAGAATTTTATACAACCCGCAAATCAAAATCGATGTTTTTTTTAAATTCCATGTTGATAGCAAAATTAAATGTTTAAAATATTTAATTAAGTAACATTTTTATTAGACCAAAGAGCGTTAGCCCAGAAAGGCTATTAATTTCGTTTTGGCATATTGCGTTGATTCACTTTTCAAACTGTTGCCACCAAATATTACAGCCCTGTATTATATTTAAAGAAATTAAATAATGAACAATCTACATAAATGTATATATGTTTCTCGCATCGTGATAAAACAGCAGTACCTAAAGCCATCAAATTTTGAATAACTTAATCTTCCAAAGAATGTGACCATCTGGTAGCCTTAGTGTGGAATTTGTTTTATTATCTGTTTCATATTTTGTCAGACATTAAAGAATTTTTGATTAAGAAACTCAACGATTTCAGAGCGAGGAATGGCAACACTGTATACGGGGGGGGGGGATTTATCTCCAAAGCGCGAGATTGCATATCGGAAATTCTAAAGATATGCTCATTTTAAAATTATTTTGCGATATTGCTATTGAACTGAATTCTATGATTTACGTGAGAAGAACATGATTATTTAATGAATAAAGTAACACACAAAACCTTAAAAAAAATGTCTCTTTGGCTGTAATATAAAATCTGAAAGCTTTTGGATTTATTGATCGTTTTTAGTCCAAAGGAGCTTTGTTTCTGAAGAACTATTCTTTTCGTTTTGCGGTTTTGCGTCGATTCACTACAAACGGCGAATTATTTTTCAAACTGTTGCCACAAAATATTATCGCCCTATGATATATTTAAAGAAATTAAACAATGAAAAATCTTCATAAATTTATGTATATTTCTCGCATTGTGATAAAACAACGAAACATGGAGCCATCCAATTTTCAATGACGTAATCCTACGAATATGGCCGTGTGGAAGACCAAATTTGAAATTTGTTTTATTATCAATTTTATATTTTGTAATACTTTAACGAATTTTTGGTTAACAAAACGATTTCAAAGCGAGAAATGGCAACAGTCTACGGGGGGAGGGAAACCTTTTTATCTCCAGCCGGCGGAACTGTGTATCGGAAATTCTAAAGATATGCTCATTTTAAAATTATTTTGCGATATTGCTGTTGAGCTGAATTTTATGGTTTAAATGCAAAGAACGTGATATTTAATAAATAAAGACATTAAAAAAAACGCCCCTTTGGACGTAATTTAAAATCTGAAATATTTCATATTTATTTTATTAGTCCGAAGAGGGCTTTCTCCCTGAAGGACTATTGTTTTCGTTTTGCGATTTTGCGTTGGTTTGCTATAAATGACCGTTTCACTTTTCAAACTGTTGCCACCAAATGTTACGAGTCCTGCATAATATTTAAAGAAATTAAATAAGGAAAAACCTGCATAAATGTAGGTATATCTCTCGCATTGTTACAAAACAACGGTACATAGAGCCATCAAATTTTGAATGATGTAATCCTGCTGCGAATATGAGCATGTGGAAGCCCAAATTTGAAATTTGGAATTTGTTTCATTATCGATTTTATCTTTTGTAAAACTTTAACGAATTTTTGATTAACAAACTCAAGGATTTGAAAGCTAGCAATGGCAACATTATACAGAAAAAACATTTTTATCTCCAGCGCACTAGTCTCTGTATCGGAAATTCTAAAGGGATGTGCTCATTTTAAAACTATTTTGTGATATTGCTGTTGTACTGAATTTTATGGTTTAAGTGCGAAGAACGTGATATTTAATAAATAAATATAACACACAAAATGTTGAAAAAAAAAAAAAAAAACGCCCTTTGTGCGTAATTTAAAAATCTGAAATATTTCAGATTTATTTGTTTATTATTTATTTATATTTTTAATTTTTGTTACGGAAAATAATATGTATGAAGTCGATCAGTTTCTATGAGTAAAACTAGTTTGAAATAAGGGGCTTTGTTTTGTTTTGTTTTTGGTTTATGTGATTATGGTGAAGTCTCGAGGGCTATCTGCCTAAGAGGAGGGATGCCTTCGTGGAGAACTTTCCAAAATTAATGATTTTTTTCCCGCTTTCTGCTTAAAGTACACAGAATATTAATGGTGGTTTTTGACATTTTCTCTCTCTTCCCTCCTCTCTCTCTCTCTCAAAAAAAAAAAAAAAAAAAAAAAAAAAAAGTGCAGTTTTATATGTTCGCGGACTTGACAAAGTTTGAGGATCTACTGCTTTTGTGTATTTATGTAGTCTCCTTTTTTGATGCGAATATAATGCTCTCCGTGCATCTTAAAAAGCAGTACTTTTTTAGTTTTCGAACTCTTTGCGGACTCGTAACGTGATTGATCATTCTGAATGAACATCCCGTACAATCTTGGTTCAGTTCATAAATATTTGAATATTTTAGCGCGAATTTAAACGTATTCAGTCATTTAGATTACGATACGCAGTTAACTTTAAAGCACTTACCGTAACGAGTTTTCGTTACGTAAAAGTAAAAATTACACGTATTACGTACGTAGTTTTTACGTAACAAAAACAATTATACGTAAGTATTGTAATCACGAAAAATTTCTTGTATCGTACTTCAACGGAAATATTCATTTTGACTGCTTCCGAATTATTTGACCGATTCTTTTGCGTGACGTCTGTACGTACGTACAGGATAGAATAAAGGACTCCTTTTTCGAAAACGGATTGTATATAGTGGCTTTAGAATGGACTTTCTCGTGAGATAAAATGGATTCAAAATGTTTTTTTTTTTTTTTTTTTTTTTTTTTTTTTTTATGCGATACGTATGTATCTCCCATAGCTCAAAAACGATTAGCTAGGTGTAGAACGTTGGAATTTTGTATATATGAGACTGCTGCAAAATCTAGTTATGCACCTCCCTTTTTTATTGTTATCCGCAACACCAAAAATGTATGTAATATATATGTAATTACCCATCCTCTTACCCGGGCGTTATTTTCTCAATCGTTAGTCGTACTTGCATACTTCCAATTACAGAAGTGTTTTAAAGGACGAAAATATTCATGTTTTCGCAAAGTCAAATTTTTTAAAAAATTAGACGAATAACGAAATCTAACTTTTAATGTGATCTCTCGGTATTTATGCTTATATATGGAAAGTTTTATACTCGTTCTGAAAAAATAAAATTATAAGAAGTTTGACAAAAATTGACCGGGATATTTATTTCAAAATTTGCAATTTTTATGTCATTTTTTACTTGCCTTGTGGGTAATTCGAGAAAATAAGTTTAAATGCAGTGCAGCGAAAAATGTGTATAATTCAATAGGCCACAAGTCTCTTAGGGCGTAATCAAGTGGTATCCACATGAGATTTATTTTAATAAAAATTCCCATACGCAGTTATACAAATTCGTTAAATTTTGAGTACAATTGTGAGCGCATTTTCCTAAAAGTTTTCTATCTTAAATACTAGTTTCGTTTCTATAAGCAGAACTTCAGGTAATGAGTATCTGTGACTATATGTTTTACTATGAGCTCCTGACTATATGTTTTTCCATTAGCTTCTGACTATATGTTTTACTACGAGCTCCACTGTAGTCACATATTGACCATTTGTCACATGAATCCATAGGGTTGAAATCACATTGCAGATTATCATCTGTTGATAATTTGAGAAAATAAATTGCCAATACAGATATAACCACATCATCTATTGATTTCCTACCATTTTGAACGAATTTCTGAACAATAATAATTCTAAATTCGTAGAATTTCAGCGTCACTCAAACAGTCACGGCCAGATATCCATTTCCGTCAGCAAACTAATCGCCACAATCAGTTTATCAGCAACAATGTATACGAAAATATAAACTTGAATCTTGCGTCTAAAAAAAAAATAGAATAAACACTTGTCAGTGAGAATAAACTCCGATATAGGGAGCTGTCGTCAAATAAAGGAACGTGGTAGAGTGTGTTAACCATTTTATATTCCATGTGCTCTTATAATCTGTTAAAAACACAGTTCCAGATTAGCACATTAAAGAAATGTCAAAATTTCTTTCAAGAAATTCTGAGTCTTAGGAATTCTTTGTCAAGAAAGTCTTAGTTTCTAAGGACAGTATTTTCTTAAAAACAGGAATCTATATTAATTGCTTGTTTGTGGCATTATCTCCTCCGGAACGGCAGGGAGTTGAGTTTTCAAAGAAGTACCCTCGGATTCGAAAAATTCGTGGGAAGCCATTTCAACCATTCTCATCTTCGTACGACTTTAAGCAGCCGAGATATTAATTAAAAACTCGGAAAGAAGCTAATTTTCGCACTCATTTTACCGAGTGGCAACAGTCTCGTATGCTGGAGATAAAAAATCTGCTTTTTATTCCGAAAAGTGTTGCCACTGCTGGCTTTTAAATCATACAGTTTATTAATAAAAAAATTTTAAGTTTTACAAAATGTGAAATGGAAATAACATTGCCAAACATTAAACATATTATTATTGTATAAGGTCATATTCAGACGTTGAAGAAAGCAGGCGATTGGACGTGACGTCATTATATGTCGAAAATTTTTCGTTAAATAAATAGTTGCTGTTGGCAACTTTTCGGCACGGTATTAGCACGTTAATTCTTTTATTGATATTGAGAAAAAATTGTTATATTACATTAAATTTAAATCATGTAACGTATTAACCTAAAGTGTCTAAAGTTTTTGTTTCCTGGTTTGGCAACATAAAAAATGCTTACGAATTGGTTATTGCTTGGAAAGAATGAACTGACTTCATCCATATTGAAATGTTTTTATGCACTTTCTTTTCAGGTGTACATAGAACGGCTAAAATTCCATAAGCGGGGTAAGTTGGCGCCAAACTATTTTGGCCTTCAAAATTTGGCGAATTTTTTAGGCGCACTAAATGAAAGCACTAAAATGTGATTTTTAAACGTAAACAGAACAGTAACTTTTAAGTTTTGAAGTAGTGAAATGCCGTTATTTTATGTAAACAGAATAGTAAAATGAGAAGATAAAATACTAGATGAGTAAAACAAAGTCCAACAGCTTTGCAAGTAAAAGCATAGTCCTATATATATGTAATTCATCATAAAATAGTAGAATGAACAATTCTTGTAAATAATTATTGAGTAAAATGTATACACTTATCAGATCAGAACACTGCGAAGTCAGTTTTAAACGTAAACAGAATAGCAAATTATGCGTATTCAGCATCATAAACTAACTAAAATATTCAAATTACTATCGTCGTGGAATTCAACACACTAAACAACGGGAGCGACTAAATTTCAACTCGGCAGGAAAATTTGATTGGTCAACGGTACACGTCACATGTGACGTCAAAAGCGGGGTGTTTTAGATTTACCCCACAGGATTACCTGCCATTTTCGGTTGCTTGTTTTCTGAGCTCTGCAGTGATATTTTTTGGCGAGCTAAAAGAATTTTTTGATAAAATATTTTAATTGGTAATTTAGATATTGTTTGCTTGTAATTAAACACGTGATTACAAATTATTGTAAAGTATTTATTTTTGAGACAAACTTTTTGTAATCTATTTATTTTTCATATATTGCCTTTTGAGAACAGATAAATTTAGCTGAAATTTCCTTTGTTGAACAAAGGAAAATGAAAAATGTTTCAGAATAGCAAACCGTGTTAGTTTCAGTCAAACATTAAATATTTTATACCATTTTTTGTGTCAAACATTAAATATTTTAATATCATATGCTACCATTTTTTTGTGTCAAACATTAAATATTTTAATATCATATGCTACCATTTTTTTTGTGTCAAACATTAAATATTTTAATATATACTACAGTTTTTATTCATTTTTTTAATATTTCTGATGACAAAATAAGTTTTTTATTTTCTATTGTAGTACATAACTTTATGTTATAACAATGGAATATGAAAAGATAGCAGTATTTGAATGTATGTACTGCTGCAAAAAGTACAAAAAGAAAAAGGTATTATATGAACACATTCGGGAAGTACATAAAGTACCTGTTGTGGCTGAAGGAAATTTGAAATGTCCTATTAATGCCTGCAATTTTTCATGTAGAACGTTTGAAGAGTTAAGAAATCACGCAAGAGATCAACATGGATACACTCTTAACTCCGTTGAAATGACATTTAATACATATGAAGGTAAGATATTAGAAATTTGCATTTTCTGCGATAAACGTTTTTAATTTGAATTACCCCAAACTGAGTACAAATTACTATTTTTGCAAATTCATTCATCAAGTTGGGAAATAAAATACATCTATTTTTGTGAGTATAATTGATAACAGAATAATTTCCTTAGCATCTTGCTTTTTTCTGTTAGCCTGATAAACCCCCATTATTCTTCAGTAAAAATATTTCAAATAATAATTATTATTAATAATATTAAGATTAAGTAATATTTCTCTTCCTCAACTATTTGAAATATGAAGTAAACATTTTCTAAATAATAAAAACATATATAGAGATGTACTGCTACATAATTATTTATACATGTAATTCAGTGCTTCATTAAAAAAAAAAGACTATCCTGTTATTACACAAACGGATCTCTTAATGCATATGTATGATGAAGATATCAAAAATAATGTGGACCTAATAAAAAAATTGTTAAAATCTTTATTAAAGTGGCAACCTTCAATCGTAAGCTTAGTATCATAATGATAGACACTTATTTTATTATATGTAAATGAGGCTTAAAATTTATTATATGTTATTTTAAAACTACTTAAAGAAATTTATTCAATGTCTTAAAATTTTAATAACCTATACACATTGTATCAGTTATCAAGAAACAGGCTACAATGTTTTTTTACTTTAGACATAGGCCAGATGACACTCATGCTATGGAAAATGTCTGATGACAATTTGTCTCTTAAGAATAAATTTCTTGCATTATTATACAACTTTGGGGAATATGTTTTAAGTCTAGTTTAGCTGGAACATGAGTACTAGTAACTGTCAAATAGGAAGAAAAATATGCCAATGTACAACTTAAAATAGAGTCGTAGCTAGGGTTTTCAGCGCCCAGGGACAACTGAAGGTTTCGCACCCTCTACTGCTTGCCATGGATGGAAAACATTTAATTCTAAAATGTCGTAACATCAGTTTGGTGCCCCTTCGAATCTGCGCCCGGGGACAGATGCCCTCCTCTAGCTACGCCCCTGACTTAAAATTAGGCAACTTTATTTCAGTGTAGATTTTAAATAAAACTATCAGTTTTGAGAGCAATTAGACACAGGTCCCTCTTCTTGAAGACAAAAAAAATTCTGCTAAAGTGACCAGTATCTATTTACAATCAGTGCCAAAATAAGATTTTGGTTAGTTTTAAATTAGTAATTTTGTTTTAAAGATTAACTAGTTCACAATTATAATGGGCTTTTATATTGTATGTAGGCTAATGTTTACCCTTCAAATTTAGATTTCTTACAATGGAAAATTGAGGAAGAACGAAGGGAAAAAATTTCTTACTTTTTGAGAAGTACAATAACTCTTAAAGAAGGTGGGAAAAAGAGTTACTTCCTTTGTAATTGATCTGGATTTTATAATTCTAAAAGTAAAGGTGTAAGAGCTATAAAATCACAAGGTACCTGCAAAATAGAGGGGCACTGTGCATCTACTATTGAAGTTACCAGTAATGGCATTATTAAGATTTTATATTTCCAAACACACGTGGGACACACAGTAGATCTAGAACATTTGCCGTTAACAAAAGATTTGCGAGAAGTGATTGCAGGTAAGTTTCTTTATGAACTTGATTGTGAAATTCAATATAAAACAGACATTATTATACAACATTATCATATAAATGCAATATTTTCAGGTAAGTTAAAAGAAGGCATTCCACCACAGAAAATATTAGATTCCACAAGGAATAGTATTAAAGAAGACATTTACAGGGAGCATTTATTGACAAAAAAAGACATACATAACATTTCTAATTCTTACTGTATTGGTAATGATGAACAATATCATCCAACTGATGCTGTCAGTTTAAGGATCTGGATAGAAAAAAATGAAATGTTTAGATGATAATTCAGTTCTTTTTGTAAAATTCCAAGGAGAAGCAGCAGATCAGCACTTGGAAATTAGTGACTTCTGCATCATCATAATGACAAATGTTCAAAAGCATATGCTTTTAAAGTTTGGATCCGATAGCATATGCATCGATAGCACACATGGGACTAATGCTTACGATTTTCAATTATCGACAGTTTTAGTCATAGACGAGTTTAATTCAGGATTTCCTGCTGCTTTTTGCCTAAGCAATAGAGTAAATTTAGGTTCAATGCAAAAATTTTTTCAGTGTATTAGGGACAAAGTTGGACAGCTGTCTGTAAACTGCTTTATGAGTGATGATGCACCAGTATATTATACTGCATGGACATCAGTAATGTGTGATGCCAAATTTAGGATTCTATGCACCTGGCACGTTAAAAAGGCATGGCTGCAAGCAGCAAATTCAATTATCCCCTCAAAGCGAAAGGAAGTTTTGAAATTTTTAAATGTAGTATCTGAATGTCATGATATAAAAGAATTTGAAGCACTGATATCTGATTTCCTCAGCAAACTCTTTGCTGATATAGATACAGACAAGTTTGCTAATTATTTTGCTTCAAATTATGCAAACAGATGCGAGTTGTGGGCTAAATGTTATAGAAAAAGATGTAACATCACAACTAACAATCATCTTGAAGCACTGCATCGAGTTTTAAATTATTCTTATCTTGATGGATTGAAAAACAAGAGGGTTGATAGGTGCATTGCGAAGCTTATTAATATGGTGCAAGATAAACGGTTCCAGAGATTTATCAAAACAACAAAAGGGCCAAACACATCAAAGATCAACCAAACAAATTTACGACACAACAGAGCAATAAATTTTCCAGCTAATAATATCACAGAAATCAATGAGTTTTCTTGGCATGTGATTTCAGAAAGTGACCCTACTCTTGAATATACTGTTACTCAAATACATACACAATGCATTAATTGTAACATTGTTTGTAAATGGTGCAAAATTTGTAACGATGCATTTGTATGCACATGCACAGATGCCACGATTAAAGGAAGTGTCTGTAAACATATACATGCAATAATTTTAAAGACAAGATTACTTAATAGAGAACAGTCAGCTAAAACTAAAGAATCAAATGATGTAAAACTCTTTCTTGATCTATCAGCACAAAAATTAAAAAAATCAGGAACCAAGCACCATATTATAAATCAACTGAGTATCATATCAAAACTTGTAACATCAACAACAGTAAATAATATAACTTTGGGAGATATTGAAAACACACTGAATAAAGTGATTACAAAATTAAAGAACGAAAAGCCGAAATTGAAAATGGTGAACTATGAACCTACAAATAAAAAAGCAGAGAAACAAAAGAATTTCTTTTTTACGAGAAAGAAAAGAAAAAGTCCATGCAGTACTGAAAATATTGCAACAACTTCATACAAGAAAGCTGCTATAGATGCCATTGGAAATAATGAAACTCTTATAATTCATGATTCTTTTGATCATATATATTGATATCTCATCATGTAAATATATTGTATATAAAATAATCTCTAAATAGTTTATAAATTAAAATATGATGAATTAAAAACAGTATATAAATTTAAAATGCTCTTAATCTTGTCACTACTTCATCCTTGCTAGTTACACAAGTAATTTATTAATCAGTTTTTGATCTCATATTCTGTCGCAGTATTTCACTACTAAATTATTAGTGTAAAGTTCTCCAGTTGATGGTACACATACAGTACAGTTAGCAACATCATTTTACAAAACATCGACATATAATGTGTTTATTAGGACGTATCACAACAATATGTGCAAAAGAACTAAAAGTTTCAGCATGAAATATGCAGTTACAGATTCAGTCAAATATAGATAGTAACATCATATACAGATAGAGAACATAATAGGAATAACAATCGCACTTGATTATTACAAAGGAAAATCATAATTCAGTATCTTCTGACAAATCAGAGCATGCTGGTATTTCTTTAAATAAATGATTAAAAATGCCACAAAAATATAATAAGTGCTTTAAAATTCTTAAATTCATATAAGTGTAAATCTTAGTGTTTTTGAAAATGCTACTGTATTTTGTTATCGAGCATTTTTGAATCGCTAGTGATTACAATAACAATTTATAAATAGTGAAAACTTAAATTATTCCAAGAGAATTGATTAATAAATTTCATACAGTAAATAAATCATTGGGCTGCAAAAGTATGCAGATATATGACAACCAATAACAGAAATAAAAATAAAATCTTAAAAAATTTTATAAAGTGGCGAAGCATGCAAGAGCTATTTATTTATCTTGTAAACAATGCATTTTCAGTAGAATCAGTACTTTAAAAAATTGATATACTTTGGAAACATGCTCTGCAATGTAGTTGTTTTGTGATGAAACTGTTGATAGTGATGCTTTGATAATGCTTTTGTTGATTTGCTCCACACAGTAAAACTGTAGAATTTATGTATACATAGCTCTTGCTTTTATGTATGGATGCAAATTATACAGCTTTTAATTTTTCATGAAACTTGCATACATATTAAAGTCAAGCGACTTTTCAGAATATTACATTATAAATCTCACACCTTGAGATTACTAAGGCTTATATACAGATTTCAAAGGAAAGAGTTTGTAAAGTTGTATAAGGGCCTTATTATTATTGATATAGACACAAGTATATAGTTTTCATTAATTAACACATTGTTATTGATGAAGATCTCTTTAATGATTCTTACATAAAGCTATTTGGATTTTTTTCCAGAGGAAAAACAAAGTTTCATTTAACCTGCGAGCACACGCACCGATCCGACGAACACTAGAACACGCGCCGGGTATGTCATACCCGAATAAAACGTTTGTAATTAAAAATTTGCCGAATAAAATTAATCGATTTTTAAAAGAAATTAAAATGTAAAACCAAGTTAATACTTCATTTTAGACAAAATATGAAAGAATAAGGAGAGGTAAAATTATTTACTTACAATATTTTGAACATTGTTTACAAAATGAGGTCATATGTTCCATACATATGCTCGTAGTTTTGCTACAATTTTCACAAATGTATCTAGTCTTTCTATCTTTTTTCTTGGGGCACTCTGTACACCTCTTGTAATTTTAGGTTTTTTGGGGGGTGGTTCATTGTTAACATGTTCATCGGTGGTCAGTGTTTGTCTAGAATCAGGAACTACAGATGCTCGTTGTCGTTCATTTTGAACATTTTCTATTAACTGCATCCCTAAGGCTTTGAGAAAAGTACGCCTGTATGGTATTCCGTTGGTAGTTCCTTCTTTGATAGTAGAATTATTCTTGCATTAATGGCAGCCACGTTTAACACTGAAAAGAAAATCACCATAGGCCATCGACGTGCTACTCTTGCTGTAGAATACGCAGCTGCCATCTCATCTACAACATCGACTGCTCCTTTTGTCATGTTATATAATGTAATGATTTCAGGCTTTTTAGATTCCCCAGTAGATTCATCGATTTGATCGCCGGAATGCATTGTGGATAACAGGATCACACTCTTATTTTTTTTCGGCACATAAGATACAAGTGTTGCTTCTTTCTGAAAACCGAAAATTGAAGAATATACTTCTCTTTTCTCTGCCAGAAACTCAGGTGGGATTTCTCTCTCATTTTTACGCATTGTACCTACTATCGTAATTTTCTTCTTTAGGAGATCTTGAGATAATTCAAATCCCATATACCAATTACCAACTGTTAAATTTCGACCAGAGTTGTATAAGGGCCTTATTAAATGTTTGACAACTTCGCTTGCACCAAATTCAACTTGAAATGGCCCATCTGGTTGTTTACCAGCATAAATTTCCATACTCCAGGTATAAAATACCCTTGCGTCTACAAGAGCAAATATTTTTATGCCATACTTTGCTGGCTTGTTGGGCATATTTTGTTTGAAGGAACAACGACCTCTGAATGATTCTAACTTCTCATCAATGATCACATACTCTCCTAAAGTATAAGCCTTTTGGCAATTTGTGACAAAATTTCCAAAAAATTCTCTGATCGAAGCTAATTTATCAATGTCTCTTCTACTGGGACGATCTCTAATGTCATCAAAACGGAGGCATCGTAAAAGAAAGAGGAATCGGTTCATTGACATTTATTCCCGAACTATGTCCATTCCCGTTCTGCCTGTTGCCCACAAATCTCTTACGTTCACATGGGATGATTTATAAACTCCACATAAATACAGCAATCCAATTAAAGCTTTGATTTCCAACTCATTTGTTGCTTTCGCATCCCGTTCATGAGTGAAATTTCCACGTACAATCAATATAAATATTTGTATTGTCGACTACATGTTTTAACATATCTTCATCGATAAGCAGTGACCAGGAATCTAAAGGTGTTGAGACGTCTTTAGAATACTTCGTATTTCTAGGGAGTTTAGTTATAATATTTTTGGCTCCAATTCTAACATTAGTCCGGAATTTATTTTTGTTCCATTTTACTCCATTTTTTCCAACATAAAACTCATTGCTACATTGCAAAATTTCCTTTTCTGTTTCTGTATCTGAATCACTACTCTCTATGGATGAATCATGATGACTATTATATTCTTCGTCATCAACATCTTCATCGTCTTCACTAAATGAATCCTCATTAGAAGAAACTGTTTTAAGAATATTTCTCAATCTTTTCATCTCTTCATCGTAAGGAATATACGGCGTCATGCTTACAACTCAAGAAAAACCTATACTTGAAAAAAAAAAGCTTGAAAACGAGAAGTGCGAAGTGACTCACTGAGAAACATGAGTACACGCGCTGGTATGAGATGCCCAAACAATGCTGTTCCTAAAAAACCGTTGCACCTGTCACCTTAGGAATTTCCCGCATTTAAGTATGTGGCCTTGAACTCAGCTACACCAAGTTTTGTCCTTTTATGAAAGAATAAGTGATAAATATACAAAAAGAAAAATGCCCATGGGTATGACATACCCATTGGGTGTGCTCGCGGGTTAAGAAAATAAACCATAGAATATTCTTAATTTTATTATAAACTTTCATTACATCACATGAATCTGTAAACACTGAACTAATCGTTTTCAATTTAAATCACAAATGTATTCTTCATATTGATTTATTGACAGTATGAATAATGACCAAAACTTAATATTATCTGTATATAATAAGAAATCATTGATACATAGGGTAAAAATAAGCATGAAGTTAGACTATATTAGCATGCTAATGGATCAACTAATGGCAAAAGACTTAAAAAACTTTACCTAATCATTTGTACAAGATTATTTAATGAACACAAAATGTATAGGAGTTACTCCAACCCTTTTTTGACCGCAGACACATTCTAACATATATTTTGAGATCTTGTACCCTTATGACTCAACATTCAAGCAGATTTCAGGCATGATAGACTTTTAAGTGCTTCTTTGTCATGAAATTATCTTATGATCATTTCATTCAACTACTACAAATCAAGGAAAGGAGAATTAATTACCAGTGTTTTATACTTTTAGCCACTTGATAACGTTACATAATATGGATTAACTCAAAGCAAATTCTACTGATTATAATCAGATAATTGCATATCTCTTCTGAGAATTTAGATTCTTCCGCATTCATTTCTTTGCAGATCTTGCTCTAAATGGATTTCAATACATATTTACCACTAATAATCGCAAATGATAATAAATAACAAATTAATTTTTATTCTAAACATGATTTGGGGTAGTTGCATAGGCGTTTTCGTGTTTTTCCTCATGTGTAATGTGTATATGAGCCAGTTTCCCTTAGAAAGTTCTCCAGGAAGCCATCCTTCCTTGTAGGCAGTTAGCTCTCGAGTGTTTTAATCAAATAAAAACATATTTTTAAACTACAATATCAAATTTTGTATTTTGTCCTTATTTATTTCACTAAATAATTAAAGTCCTCTTTAGTACATACACATATCAGGCGCTATTTTATCTTCATTTACAAAATAAAACAGTTGAAGCAGTTTTAGGACTTTTCTCTCATGGGGAAAAAATATCTGCATTTAATCCATTTGCTTTATGAAAACTGAAGTTTTCATACCAAACGAACTTCTTACAATATAACCTTCCTTACGAACTCTCTTATTTACCATATAAACCATTTCGGATCTTTACTTTGGTAAATGGTCTAAGGCCTTTTACCAGTATATGGCTGTCATAATCCCTAAGGAAGCATATTAGAAAAACAAAACGGTCAGCTATACGCAGGGTTTAATTTCAAAAATTAGAAGTACCAGAGCCCTATAGAAGACCTTCAGGAAAGAGGAACAAGAATAAATAAGAGAATAAGATGACTAATCAAATCATTAACAATTAAAAAATTAAATAATTCATTATTAAAAAAATTAATGGTTAAAGTAATTAAATAATTAAAATTTAATAGTATGCAAAGTGATAAATTAGAATTTAATAAGCAATTTTTAATATAATTTTATTATTAAAAATAAAGCTTCCAAGACCAGGTTTCTACTGAAATTATTGTTCAGTCACATAAAAGAAGTGCCAAAGCCTTCTTATTTAGGGCTCCGGCTAAAATTATGAATTTTTCCTAAAACTAAGAAGTATCGGAGCCAGCCTCCGGTGGGCTCCGACGCAATTTAAGCCCTGGCTATACGGATATCTTGGTAAAGCAAGAGAAGAACCCATCTTTGGTCATGACCAAACATGGCGCATGATGTGTTTTGATTGTAAACCACATGAGAGGCGGAGTTTAAATACGTCAAAATGACGTCACCAAAGCCAACCAATCAAAATTTCCTGCCAAGTTGAAATTTAGTCTTACCCCTAAACAACTTTCGTTCAAAACTTTAAATATTCCACATCTTTCGATTGCCACATGCAAGAAACAAAACTAAAAAAAAAAAAATTAACTAAATAAAATTAAATGAAAGCATTCATAAATTATAAACTTCATGTCATATGAAATCCAACATTCTCCCACCAACAACAGCTTAACCTTCTGCAAATATTTATATAAATATAATGTTAAACATATATATAACAATACTATTAAACAGTAAAACTTTGAAAAACAAACACAGTATTTCAAAATTAAATTTAAAAAAAAGTCTGGCTACACTAAATTCGCGCTCTTACCGAATGTTACCGAAATAAAGCTCTAGGTTTGCCACAAGAAAACATACAGCCGGAAACCACATCCAAATTAAAATCGCGCCAAATAAAAAACTCTCGCCAAGCTTGGCGCTCACCCCGATTATGGAATTTTAACTCATAGAACTCAAGTTTGGCTTTGGTTACAGCTAGCAACTTTGTATACAGTACATTAAATTAATAGTTCATTTTATTTTCAGTACATTGAACTTATAAATATTGCTTTGGCCGTAGCCCTCTAGCCACTAAATTAATTATTTATAAATGTAATTTTTAAGTCGTAAGTCAATGTATTAATTGAGTTTCGTATTTCTAATTTTAAGCATATAGCTCTATAGCTCATACTTACGCAAATGGCTTAACCTGATAATAAATAAATAATTATATTTCTAATTTAATTTAGTAGTTCTTTGACATATGAATATTTCTTCAAAGGTTCAATGAAAGCATAAAATATTCGGAAATGTTGGTGTAGCGAAAAATTTAGAAATGTTGGTGTAGCAAAATGTGAACAGGGAGTACCACGAGAAATCATCATGGGGTTTCCGTAAGGAGAAGTGATGAATAAACTAATCTTATATAAATATATTTTAGATTATATGTGAATTAAATTTAAATCATTATGGGGTTTCTTAAGGAGAAGTGATGAATAAACTAATCTTATGTAAATATAGTTTAGATTATATCTGTATTAAATTTAAATCATTATGGTTTTCGGTAAGGAGAAGTGATGAATAAACTAATCTTAAGTAAATATATTTTAGATTATATGAAAATTAAATTTAAATCACTATGGGGTTCTATAAGGAAAAGTGATAAATAAACTAATGTTATATAAATATATTTTAGATTATATGTGAATTAAATTTTACATCCCTGACTTTATGTAAGGATTCCTCGACAAGCTAATCTTGTTTCAAGGGATCTTTCGTGAATATAAAAATTTGTCACGTCTGCATTGCTATTCGGTGTGATCATGTTGTTACGAATTTTGCATATATGTAAATAATTTTAGTAAAAACAAGTGATAGTGGTTTTTTTTTTTTTTTTTTTTTTTTTTTTTTTGGAATGATATGGTTGAAACAGACGAAGCTCTGCCAAAAACTAATTTTTTGTCGCCAGGCTTGGCGAGAAGTAGCCAAAAATCGCGAATACGCGCCTAGTGTGCTACCATTACACCACGAAAGCATGCATGAAGGAGAGAGAAATATCCAAACGCAAACCAAATCCCGGTGGTAAAGAATCATCTCTACCACCTTATAATTCTGACTCCACTGTAGAGTCATTAGGATTTTTTGAAACAGGAATATATGAAAAATAAGCAATGCTCTCGTCGGAACTCAACTTGGACATCTCGAATACGCGCCGTGTGTACTACCCTTACACCACGAAGGCATGCAGAAAGGAAGGAAAAAATAGGTCCACTCCCTTAATAACTATTATTGGTATTGCAACTGAATAACTGTAATTGATCTCTATAGGTAACTGTAACTGCAACCGGCCCTTATACAGCTTTCTCAGCTGCCGGAGGAAAACTATATAAGACCGCAGGCAGCATTCAGTGTCGCAATAGTTACTGTTTAGTTCAGCGTTGAGTATGTAGTATAGAGAGTAAGCTTCGCTCTTTAGATGAGCTATGCATTGCATTGTGTTTAACGCTCTTAGTATTTTGAAGTGTAACTACACATTGTACCTTGTATTACTGAGAAGAGCTGTACCCGTACTTTTCTGGAGAAGTTCTAGAACTGTAAAGTGTTTCTTATGGAAAATAAATTTTATAAAACTATCATCGATTCCGTGCGTATTCAATCCCGGATTTTATGTTCCTGTGGTTATCACAAAATATAAGTAATCTTTATAAGATTTTCATGTGTTTAAAGTTACAAGTGGTGTAATAAATATTATCCCAAAGTTTCGTACCAGTTAAATAGATACCTTTTGAGTTGACATCAGCATTCCTAACTTTTGGAAACCAGTGTAGTTTGTTAACTATTTCCGTAACATGGATTTCCAAACTTGTTATCAATAAATTGTAGATTCATTAGGATTTTTTAAAGCAGAAGACCTGAAATGAGCAAGCCTCTCGTCGGGACTCAAACCTGGACCTCTCGAATACACGCCAAGTGTGCTACCGTTACACCACGAAGACATGCGGAAATGAGGGAGAAAATACCTTCATATATCCTCCCTTTTTAAGGGGTGACTGGAGATTAGAGGACCCAATCGTCAAATCCAGACGCTGAAGAATCATCATCGATCACCTTTATAGTTCGGGCGCCACTGTAGAGACATTAGGATTTTTGATGCAGAAGACATGCAAATGAGCACTACCCTCGCCAGGACTCGAACCTGGACATCTCTCGAATACACGCCGAGTGTGCTACCGTTACAGCACAAAGGCATGCGGAAAGGAGGGAAAAAATACATTATAACATGGACTTGTAATTTTTTCCATTTTATGTTATGTCGCCGATTTCTTTTTATGTTAAGTCGCCGATTTCTTGGACTGAGAAGTCTTTGACTTCTTGTTATAACGACTACGTGCAACGCGAATAAAATAAGATTTGAAGAAAAGCATTAACCTCTGTATTAACTTTTTTCGCTTGCCTCTTTCAATATTTCATGTTGTTTATCTCAAAACTGTTCCTGTTTATTTATTTATTTTTCTTATTTGCCAATCTCTTTCTTCCACGTTCTTGAATTCTGAGATTAAAAATGGCGTCACTTCGCACATCCTTCTCAAGGAATTCGTTTCCTAATCCCACCTTCGTGATCGGAGAGAAAATCTTCTTAGCCATCCGTGTAGTAAGTAAATCGATTTATTTTAAAAAACTCTTTCATGGCGGACAGACTTTAATCTCATTGTTGTATTTCGTTTAATGTTTAACGTGAAACTTATAATCGGATTTTAGAGTTACCAAATTCGTAGCCGTAATCGATTTCGTTAATGTTCAGATAAAGATTGCTCTGAAATTAACTTTGTTCTGTTCTTTTTCCTGTATTTGTATTTTCCGGGAAATTTGGGCATTGAAGTCAAGGGCGTTCGTATTTGAATGTCTTATTGTTGGTCGGTATTTGGTTTCTGTGTAAAATTTGTTTGATGAATATGTATCTTAGCAATTAACGGTTAGTTTGCCCGATTTGCCAGCAAACATTTGGGAGAAATAGTAAAATTTACGGTAAATAATTATCAGCCCAAAGCGTTAGCCCGGAACAGCTATTAATTTCGTTTTGATATTTTGCGTTGAAAACTTTAAATGTCCGTCTCACTTTTCAAATTGCTGCCACCAAATATTATCGCCCTCTGTTATATTTAAAGAAATTAAATAATGAAGAATCTGCATTATGTTTCTCATATTGTGATATGTTGTTTCTCACATCGTATATGTTGTTTCTCGCATTGTGATAAAACAACGGTACCTAAAGCCATCAAATTTTGAATAACGTAATCCTCCACCAAATATGAGCATCTGGAAGCTCTAATTTGGAATTTTTAGTTTGTTTTATTATCGATTTCATATTTTATAAAACTTTAACGAACTCAACGATTTCAAAAGGAGCAATGGCAACGTTGTACTGAAAAAACATTTTTATCTCCAGCGCGCGAGATTGTGTATCGGAAATTCTAAAGGTATGCTCCTTTTAAATATTTTGTGATACTGCTGTTGAATTGAATTTTATGGTTTAAGTGCGAAGAATATGATATTTAACGAATAAAGATAACACACCAAACGTTAAAAAAGTCCCTTTGGCGTAATATCAAATCTTTTTCTATGTATTATTTTTAAAGAAATAATGTAGAGGATATTAAAAAAAAATATAGCAACATTTAATTAACACTTTATCGGAGATTCCAAAGACATAAAATACAAAATATTGTGAGGAATTTGGTATATATGTAAATAATGTTACTGAAATTGTATGTGAAATCGAAGTATTTTTTGTATAGTGTAACATGAAATGCTTGAAAAAGCAAAGCTCTGGCGGAAAAATAACATCACAGGGGCATGTCTATTTAACATGAGGTAAATGTCTATATTGGCGAGATATCGCCAAGCTAGCGATGGTTTGGGCGACTAAATTTTATTGCCAGATTTGCCAAGACATCGCAAAAAGTCACCAGACTTGGTGGTATTTTGTCAGATCTCTGTATTACTGTAATTCGTATTGTAATTGATTCCTGTATTATTCCTGATTGCATTCCTGTATTCCTTAATACTGTTCCATGTAACTTTAACCGTATATGCCGCCGCCCAGACGGTATAGTGGTAAGGGGAACCTACTGCGATACCGAGGGGCCCGGGAGTTCAAATCCCGGGCATGGATGTTTTTAAATGTGTAGTGTCCTTGCAATTTGACTTTCGTGTGGATTGCTGGTAGGAGAGAGGGGCGGGAGATTCTGGGCGCGTGGTCTCCTTTAAAAATTGGGGTGGAAATAGAAGTCCCACCTCCTTGACGCTCTGGCAGCCATTCTTGCATGAAATGCATGGACAAGACAGCAACAGCCGTATATAACATATGGTTTAGTTTCGTTCAACAACCATCGTCACCAAACCTTTTGGGACTTCATGGAGATGTCAAACTGTAGCTGGTTTGTGTACTAGGGGAGTACCTTATCGATTCTGTAGTGACATCAGTGGTGCCCCATGCGCTTTACCTTATTAATGTCACCGTTGTCATAATTTAGTTGATGTTTGTAATATTCACTGAAAAATCTTAACGGAATAAAAGATGTGTGAGTGAGAGCAGTTTTTGAAATCTCGTGATGATTTCTTTACGGTGGTGAATACTGTGGAGTAAGAACCTAATTTATTTTTTCAATTTAATTCCGTATGGTAAAATTCAGAATCTTTTTATTCTTCACCAGGGCGATTCAGGCAACTAATCTTTACAAAATAATATTTCACGCGAAGAATTTCACCCCCCAAAATGTGACGCCGTTCACTGTAGCTCCGCTACTGGCTTTGGATCTAAATCTCAACGGATTTTCTACTTGCAGTTTTTCTTTACTACTTTTATTCTTTTATCTTCAACAAATTTTCGTATTGATTTGTTGCTTATCTGCGTATCTGCTCAATCCATTGTTCCTTAAAACGCGACGAAAGACAAATGTAAAATCTGACAACTTAAGACGCAAATTAGAATGCTGTGCTTGTAATACAAACAGAGACTCTGCACCAAGGTACTTGAAGCATCCAATATTTCATCCATGTCTGCTCAGCGAAAGAAAAGGACAAGATCTCAGAATCCATCCGCAACTGCCCGAATACCTTTTCCAGGTTATCAAACCTCGTCATCCTTATCTGGTCTGAAGGCCTTTTAAACCCATGGTAGATAAAAGCGACCTTGGCTTTGTGTGCCCATTTTTGTGGATTACGACACCAAAGTCCCGTAATCTTCTCTGTTAGTGCATTTGTACGAGATGTCGCACAAAATGCCGTTGTCAGAGATCGCTGCGCCTAAAGGGGTGATTTATAAATTGAAATGGCGATTAGCTTGGCTTGTATGCCAGTCCATGAGATTATTATCTGCTGTCTGGGCTGTCTTCCTGAAATTTTCCTGCTATCTAAAAAAAAAAGAAAGTCTGCTGTAGTGGCTGACTGGGTCTTACAGAAGACTATAGATTTCTCAATATTGTGATTTCGATATTTGTCATTTCCGTAGACAACACGGAATGAGTATGTTAAGATAGTTGTTTAGTAGGAAAAGGCAGTTGTCATTTCATAATAAGAATGCGCTGTTGTGTTCGACATAGGATTGTTTCTGAACCATTGAATTCAGAGGTTTTTTTATCCCTAAGAAATCTCTGCCTTAACAAATATTGTTGCGTGCATAAGGGTTCGTAATAGATTGAATGCTTAAAGAAATGCTATTTTGAGATCAAAGGAACATTAACCAAAATGCTTTCGAAACGAGTATGTGTATGCAAGTGGAAAAAATACCCCTTTGGATCTAACATCTTTCAGATATCCCCCCCGTATCTTTTCTCAGTTTATCATATTGTTGCGTGCGTACGGGTTGGCAATAGATTGAATGCACAAGTCTGATAAAAAGTTAACAAAATTTAATTTTATAAATAGAAAGAAATAAAAATAATATAGAAAGAAATAAAATAAAAGCTGAAATTTTTCCTCACAGATATTCGTATATATCACAATATCAATATATCACATATATTATATACAATAATATATCACATATATCACATATATATATCACATATCACACATATATATATCACATATAATATATCACATATATATATCACATATATATTGTATAATATCACAATATCACGCAATATAATTGGTAGTTATATTTTAAACTACTAAAACGTTAAATAGAACACAAATCCAAAGTGCAGAGAAAGCTAATCCGTTCAACAAAATGTACCGCAGCTAAGTAAACAACGAGTAATAAACAACTGAACTGAGATGTTTTTCTCCGGCTTTTTAAAGCTTTTTAATCATTCACGAGAAGGTTCTCGTAATTTCCTTTTTCTGGAGGTTTCTGGAAAGCAAAAGAGTAGAATTACGATATGTCTATTTATTAAATCTTAAATGTACGTGCTTTTGTATTTTTAATTTCCAGGCGTAGCTTTCTCTTAAAATTCGTCACGCGGTGCATAGCACGGGAAAGTAAAATAATTTTAATTACAATTCTACTAAAAATAGCCAACTAAATACAAAATCCGCAGCAATATCAATATTCCGTTTTATTAAGGTTTTGTGTGCTAACTTTATTTATTAAATATCCTGTTCTTTGGACTTACGCGACATAAAATTCAATTCAAGAGCAAAATCGCAAAATATTTAAACAGCATATCTTTAAAATTTCCAATAGAGAGTTTTCCGCGCTGGAGATAAAAATGGTTTACTCCGTACAGTGTTGCCACTGCTCTCTTTCAAGTCGTTGAATTTGTTAATCAAAAATTATTCAAATTTTATAAAGTGAAATATGAAATTTGGAATTCAAAATTTTAGCTTCCAGGTGCACAAATTCCGGGGGGGGGGGACCACGTTATTCGAAATTTGAGGGTCTTAGGTATTGTCGTTTTTTTCACAGTGCAATGAACATACATACATACATGCAAATTCTTCATTATTTAATTTCTTTAAAAATAATACAGGGCTCTAATATTTGGTGGCAACAATTTGAAAAGTGATTCGCCATTAATAGTGAGCGACGCAAAATGCCGTTTCGAGACTAATAGCCCTTTCGGGCTAAAAATTATTTTTTGCGAACTTTATTTATTGATTTTAGAGGGATTGTAGATCGCAGCTAGAGGAAGGTGGACTGGGCGGCGCCATTTTTTTCTTGAAACATTATTTTGTGGAGGTTAATCAGGTAGATCGTCAAGGCTGGTGGTGAAGAATTGGATTCCAAATTTTCGTATGGAATTAGGTTGAAAAGAGTAAGGAGCGGCAGTTAAGAATAGAAGAACAGTTGTGTTCTCCGGAGGGGCAACATAAGAAAGAGGTTCTCAACCAAAAAAAAAAAAAAAGTTTTGACTGGGACTTATGCACCTTTCGTCTGATTTCTGTTTTGTTCCACGGGGCTAGAAGATGGTTCTTAGACGGTCTTTTTAAAGTTTACATTGTATATTTCCAAAGAGACACAGACATTGGAAACAACGAAAACATGAAATCATGAAAACAATTAGAAGACCATTTAATGGTCTTCCAATTGTTTTCATGAATAGGATATTTCAAATAAAATATACTGAAAAGTCCTTTACTGGCGCATCCTCAAAGCATCGAACCAACATAACGCAGGTGAGAGCTCAATTTATTTTGTAAATGCATGCTCCCACGTATTCAAGCGATAATAATCATTTGGGCGAAAATCATTTCAGAATTACTGGAATGAAATTATTGTTTTCCGTCATGGAATATTAGTTTTCGTTACTTGCCAAAGTAATAAATACGCCAGTATTTGAAAGTAATTTCGTTTTACTTGTCAAAGTAAAGAATACACCAGTGTTCTAAGTACTTTCGTTTTACTCGTTAGAGTAATTCTAAATAAAATTATTGAGAATTTATTCTGCTGTTTCAATTTTCCTCCCAGATAATTGAAAATTATTCTAATATAATTGAATTTATTCTGTATGGAGATATTTGGGTAATCATAAATGATTTGAAACTTGTCAAGGTTAAGTGCAGAGATATTGTTCTAAATGGAATCGTAGACATGGGAGCACAAATTTCAGTAGTCCGTCAGAACCTGGTCGACGACATACCTTGCGAAGGCGAAGGTAATATAGAGATATCTTTTGCTTTTGGGTAGAATAGTAAATTAAGTCAGTTGGTGCACCAGTTGCAATGTCTTTTTGCACAATTGATCCAAAAGTTAACTTTCAATTTTGTGCATCGAAAATTAGGTCTTCTTCCTCGTTGGCCGAATGACTTGTTTCGGCGTAGAAACTAATTTTAATTTTAAAAATTGTTTTAAATTATTTTTAACTGTATTTGATGTTTTAATTTTCATATATTTTACAATTTTTAATGAAGATGTTTTTGAGTTTTTATGAATTTTTGCTTTGCCGCGAAGTAAGAACTGAGTTGATTGAATGAGAAATGTATCTCTAATGAAATTCGAGGAAATAAGCTTAAATGAAGTGTGGCAAAAAATGTTTATGATTCAATAGGCCGTACAAGGGAAATCATGTAATGTCCACATCAGAATTTTTGGGGGAGCTGTGAAAAAATATTTTTAATTAATTTATTTACAAGAAAAAAAGGAATAATCTATTATTAATAATTGTGTAAATGACATAATTAATAATATAAATCAATATAAGGCTGAACACATAAATATATAATTCGGTAGAATAAAATAAAGAAAAAGATTTGCAGAGAAATCGGCGCTACGTCTCTGAAAAGAACCCCATAGTAGATGGATAAAAAAAAGAATAATTCAACTGCGCTCGTTTTTAACACTCAGTCAGAGTTGCAGTTAATTAATTTCAAAAATGGTATTCTGAAATTACTGAAGTAAAACTCTGCAGACGATAGCAGTAGGTGAAGTTATAATGCAAGGTAATAAATAAGTATCTCGCTGGAAACGGATGTATAATTAATAGCATGAATTCTTTTTAATGTGGCATTCGGAAACAAAACTTTCGTTTGTATTTGAAAATAAAAATCTACCTCTGTACGTACTGAAAGCTTGAAGTAAAGATTAATGGAGCACGAACGGAATATGTCATGTTTTCCGGAACGGGAAACTAAACAGTAAGTATATAAGTAAACAGTATTTGCTACTGTGTAAGGAGGAAATACAAACATTGCGTGTTTTGATCGTTGAAATGTTTTCGACATTAAGACTGTATTTTGCTTACCATCCTGAATGACATTTATTAGAATTTTTCTAAGCTAAACCCTCAGATGTTGGGGTTTCCTTTAAATATATATATATATATATATAAAATGAAAGTTATTATTCCTTTTATTACCCTGTTCGCTCTCAATAAACATCAGACAATCATCGTGTTGTTGTCAATGGTTCGATGCGTGATGGTTCGATGCGTGATTTTGTGTTTATCTTTAATGTTATAAAATTGGGTTACTCATCAACGGATAAAGTGAGTCTTTTAAAAAGGTATTTTCTGTATACCTCTTAATAATATTTTGAAACAAGTGTTATATTTTGTACCATAAATTGTCATGAATAAAATATGTTTCTTATACCTTATATCTGTTGCCAAAAGTTTTAATTCTTTTTCTATACACTATCGTCTGTATTCAAAATAAAATCGAATGACGATAACAAAATTTTGTAGTATATAGTTTGCAAATGTACATTTCATTTTCTAATTTTAGTCAAGTGGTAGATGATATATACGAGTAATTAGAATGGCGAATGAAAGTCCAGAGGTTTCACACAATTTTGTAATGATTTTGCAAAGATTTATTTATAAACAAACCTTAGAATTTTATTTTCTAATATGTTCAATCTGATAGCCTTTTGCTGAACTAGCATATTAAATTTTGATTTCCAAGATAAAAGTCCTTTTCCTAAAACCTCGAGGTTAATTTTATTACACTCCTCTTTCACAATCTTCCAGAGTCCATCCAGTGTTTTGGGATGCAGGTTATATAAAGAGCTTGTTTTAGAAGTCCAAATGCACAGTATTCCATAAAAGACACATCGGGGCACTCGGGTGCAATGCATTTAAAGGGAATAGCTTCAATTCCGCTTTCATGTCACTTTTCTTCTAAAAATAGAGCAGTAGATTTAGAGGTATGGCTTGGAGCCTTATCCTGATAGAACTTGAGAATGATTAAACTGATAGAACTTGAGAATGTGTTGCAGGATCCCTCGAGATGTAAATCTGTAGAGTGGAAGTTTTCAAATTTTATATTCCCCTCTTTTTGATGTGTTTACATCTTAGTTTATGATACTTCGCATATGTTGAATTGGAAGATGTAGAATTATATATTAAATTCTCTAAATAAAATTACTAACAGAATAAAAAGTTTGGTACATTAAATCATAACAGAAAGCAAAACTGGGTGATAAGGGTGATAAGAATTGCAGTATTCGAAAATAGTTTTCTTAATCTTTCGAATACATATGCTTTTAAATGGAGTTTCAGTTCAAAATATTTGCTTGAAAAGAGGAAATTAAATTCATTTCGCTAAAGACAGCTTATGACTTACTTTTTTTCTGTTCATTAACTACTAAAGAGTTTTCGCCAGTAGATCGCATTAAAGTGCACTAGGCAAAGATATTTCCAAATAAATAGTACTAGGGAAATACCAACATCTGTGGGCAAAGAAAATTCAACTGCGTGATACTTAATACTTACGAAAGTAGGCGTTCATCGTAAAAATTGTGCAGTGATAAGCAATGGCATTAAACTGAAGTATGCAGGCAGGTGCAGTGAGTTATATGGCAAATGCAGATGGTGGGTGCAATGTAGCTAGTAAGAGTGCAGGATAAGCAGTAGTGAGACATCGTGAAAGTAGCGCGAAGACAGTTTGAAGCTGTGAAACGGCTAAATCATTTAAACTGATAAAACTCTTCAATGTGTAAAATGGTACTGATGTTAAAAACAGGATAATTTTTGTTAGCGAGAAACTTATTATATATATTGTAATGGAAACGAAGAATTTCTTACCCTTCCCCAATGTTTGTCGTAATATGCATTAGCAAAAATGTATCGTTAGGGAAAATGTCTTCTATTTCTTTAAAAAAGGGAGAGAGAGAAAGAACAAATTTTCCCTTACAAAATGAAACGATAAAGTTGCGTTCTACTTGAAGGTACAACCCATTTCTATTTCAACAAAAGTAAAATAATAATTTTTTTTAAATCATCCTAAAACCAGAAACCTTCCCCGTTTTTTTGTGCTTTCTTATTAAAAGACAGAATTATTATGATTTCTTATTAAAAGTTTAATATTAAATTAAAATTTTTAAATATGTATTTTGTTCAACTTAAAAGAACTGACTGACATGGTATTTTGTTAATTGAGAGTACTAAAATTATCAATATAATGCATATTAAAATGAAATTATCACGCTATCTTTTTATTTAAAAAAAATAAAACAACCAGTATAATGCATAAAATTCATTTCATTTGAATAAATATACGATATTAAACTTAATAACTTCTTAAAATTTTGCAGCGTACTTTCAAGTACGACTGAAATAATCGAAAAAATTAATAATCACTTAAATAAATTAACGTCAAACTTAATTTTGGCTGAGGAAAAAAATAGCAGTACCGATAATTTCAGATGACCTGTATTAGGCTTAATCAACAACCATATATAGACATCAAAATTCGAATCAAGGTTAAATTGCATAAATTAAAAAATAATAATAATAATAATCTGAAAGCTTTCAGCTTTTATGTTACTCCCAAAGGGGCGTTTTTTTTAACGTTTTGTGTGTTACCTTTATTTGTTAAATATCATGTCCTCCTCACTTAAATTATAAAATTCAGTTCAAGGGCAGTATCTCAAAATATTTAAAAATCGCATATCTTTAGAATTTCGGATATATAATCTCGCGCGCCGGAAATATTTTCCATCCTTTTCAGTACAGTGTTGCCATTTCTCGCTTTAAAATCCTTGAGTTTGTAAATCAAAACTTCGTTGAAGTATTAGAAAATATAAATAGATAACGAAACAAATTCAAAATTTGGGCTTCCAGTTGCCTATATCCGAGTGGAGGACTACGCTATTCAAAATATGAGGTCTCTAGGTACCGTAGTTTTTCACAGTGCGATAAAAACACATACATTCATACAGATTCTTTATTATTTAATTTCTTTAAATACAATGCAGGGCAATTTCTTTAAATACAATATTTGGTGGGAACAATTGGAGAAGTCAAACGCTGTTCAGAGTGAACAAACGCTCAATGCTAAAACGAAATTAATAGCCCTTCTGAACAAATTGCCCCTTTGAGCTAAAAAAAAAAAAATATAGACTTAGATTGCTGTTCTAAAAGAATATCCGACGGTAACTTGGGGAGGAGATATTTTAACTAAGCTCTTGGTCACACGCAGTGAAAGTTACAGTGAATTTACAAACAAAGTATTCTCCAAAACGATTCAGTTAAAATGCGCAGTTTTTTATTACAATTTATTACCGTTTAGAGTGAACAAACACTAAATGCTAAAACGAAATTAATAGCCCTTCTGAACAAATTGCCCCTTTGGGCTAAAAAAAAAAATATAGACGTTTAGACTAAAAGAATATCCGACGGTAACTTGGGGAGAATTATTTTAACTAAGCTCTTGGTCACACGCCAGTGAATTTATAAAAAAAGTATTCTCCAAAACAATTCAGTTAAAATGCAAGTTTTTTTATTACAATCGAAAACGCGTTTTTGTATATGTAGAGGGCTGAAATTATTTTTACAGCGTCAAATAACAGACATAAATAATTCTACTTTTTTTTTTTTTTTTTTTTTTTTACTCTTTTTCCCATGCAACTTAATTAAAATAGTTAAAAAAAAAGCGGAGAAATATAGCTCTGGCATTAATCATTAGAACTCTAACTATAAATCAAGACGCCAAGTTTGCCTTCTGCGAAGAGAAATGACAATTAAAATAAGGAAAAAGAACAAAGTAACTATAACCGTGCGCGGAAGGATCTCAGTCATGTAAAGAAGCGGCATATTCCGTGATCAATAGAAATTAAAACAAGGAAAGGTGTTCGTGTTTATAGTATTTAATACCTGTTCATGTTCTCTTGTTACGAAAATTAAAGTATCAATTTGAATGTGGCTTTTTTTGTACGTGCCGAAGAATTATAATAATTCCATATCCGAAGCTTGGAAGGGAGGGAGAAACAGGTTTTTGGAAATCTGTTCCGAGAAAGAGATCAATAATCGTCTGAAGATTAATAACCTCGTCAAGATGTTTTTGGTCGAAGTTTTTTTTTTTTTTTTTTTTTTTTTTTTTTTTTCTGTCTTCCTTTCCTGGTCTGGAAGATTTTTGCGACTCTTTTTTTTTTTTTTTTTTTTTTCTTTTTTTTTCGTGGAATCTAGATGGCGCCTTACTATGTATGTATGTATGTTTTTGTTTACTTTTTTTGTAATTTTACTGTTGAACTGAATTTTATGTGGCGTAAGTGCGAAGAACGTCGTATTTAATAAATAAAGTTAACACATAAAATGTCAATACTAAAAATTAAAAAAAAAAAAATTGATTTCTTTGTTTGCCATTTTACTAAGATTGAATATTATTATGATGAAGTGAAGAAATGTAAAAATGTATGCCAAACTTATAGAACTCTAAACATATGCTGCTATGCAGCTTTTAAAAGTTTTTTTAAATTTTATGCTGAACTGTATGCAGCGTAAGTGCGAAGAAGACGATGCTTTGTAATATAGCTAAAAAGCCGCTTCCCCCCCAAAAAAAAAGTGTTACCAGAAATAAGTGCAAGAGCAGACTGGTTGTAGACTACGAACTGAGCGAGAGTGTAAAAAACCTTAACAAACTCTTCTTCGCAACCGCCGACACATCTACGAAATTTCATTGTGGCTACTAGCGCAAGGTTGCATTTGTTGTGGGCTTTTGAGCACATCCAATTTTGAAGCAAAATCCTCCTGGGAACGGGTCCAAGATCTTTATCTCACCCCTCTTTTCCTATTATCAAACAACTTCAAGAGAGCTTTCGACTAGCCATGTATTTTTTTAAAAGTTCCGCTGCCGCAAAGACACAGTACACGTACGTATATCCAAACGTTTCTCTGGGTTGAAATCCGAACCCAGGGTCAGTAGACAGACAAGGCTGTGATCTGTCAAGGTGAAATATTTCTCTCTCGAAAGCTTGAGACAGTGACGCATCTTACCTGTCTGATTAGTGATGTCACTTTATAAGGTATTTCTCACGCCTTCGTGGTGTAGTGGTCAGCACGCTCGACGCGTATTCGAGAGGTCCGTGGTTCGAGTCCCGGCGAAGGCGTTGCTCATTTTTCATCTCTCTTGCTTCGAAATAATCCTAATGTCTCTACAACTTTAGTCACAGAAGTGGGGGACACCTTGGTTTGGAGCACGTCGACGGCACTACGCTGGTGGGGTAGAGAAGAGCGATGTGTCATAGTAACCTTACTGTGTCATAGTAACCTTACTCGTGCCTCTGCATCGATCAGGTTACGCTTCCTTCACAGCCTGTGTAAGTTAGGAATTAAAAATCCTAGCAGCATTCCACTGTGAATTAATTTGACACTGTTACTGTGAGACTGTCGCAATTGCAGTGTAATTTCGAATGCCATCATTCTTTAAAATATCAGTTATTCAATTATTAGTATTAGTGACTTTTAGCTTTGGGATATGTACTCAACTAATTTAAGTAGCACATATACACGCTTTAAAAACAAAAAAAAAAAAAAAAAGAAAAAGAAAAAGAAAAAAAAAAGAAAGAAAGAAAAGAAAATCCGAGCAGTGTCAGTTTTTAAATTCTATGCTGCGTTCGCTCACCATTTCATTCCCCTTTCTGGCAACATCAATAACAGGCCATGACCACATTTGATTTATAACTCGGTAAGCGATATTCCACTTCCAAACACATTTTTAAAATGATATTCATGAGAATTTCTTTTATGATAGCTGTTATTCTAGGGAACAATGTGGGGTGGGGAAGAGTGTGAATTTTTTCCTTGGTGTTTACTGTCTCTTGCGAAGCCTTAAAGAAAGAAATAACTTAGGGTTACTCGGTGGTTTTCCAACAGGATCTTCTCTGCTTAACCATTTTACTGGTAATCGGTTGCTTAGGATATATAATGTGCTTCTCAATCCAGAAAATAAAACGCTTAATGCGTGGGCTGTCATGTTCTGCAACGACATATAAAGCGATCAAAAAAGTAATAAAAATTTGACGTTTATATATCTTAATTGGCTGAAAGCGATAAAGGAGGTTGCAGTTTATTAACACGGAGTTTTTCGATCACTTCTGAACAGCATTGTGTAAAATGCTTTTAGATGTTTTAGGTACGGTAGGCTCAGATTAATGGGATCACGTTTCTCCAAAGGTATTTGATAACATTAAACGATGAGAAAAATTATCCTTAAATCAGCAATAGAATTTAACTCTAATTTAATTTTAAAATAACAAGATGCATATAAATAGATATTTTCACAACAATTTGATTAGGAAGATGCAAAAGTTCATTTATGAAATGTTCGTAACGTTTCTGGACGTTCATAACGTTCGTTGTCATAGATGTTTTCAGAAACCCGCTCCCAAGAGGAAAATAAAACTGTAGAATGTATTTTGCTTCTGGAGAAGAAAGACTTATCTGATCACCCTTTTTCAAAATAAATAGAATTGTTGAAAATGTAGCGCCAAACTGAGGTTGCTTTTTCCCCTAAATGTTTGACCGAATTTGAAAGCAAGCTCTTCGGCGATTTAGTCCCTATTTTGGCGACATTTCTCTGCAATTGTCTAATTTCTATAATCTGTTTTGACTTTATTTGGCGACTTATTTTTTTATTTTTTTTTTCTATAACAATTTCATTTATATTAACCAAATTGCTAATCACAACAAGCGATATATTTTCTATGCTTTCATATAAAAACCGGTTTTCTTGAATGTTTGACTGAAATCGAAACCAAGCTCTGTGGTGGCATAGCGCCTCTTTCGGCGACATTTTTTTACAATTTGGCAATTTTTATAATCTGTTTTGACCTTATTTGGTGAGTTTATCTTTTATTTGGCGACTTCAAATTTTATTCTATGGTAGTGTGATCATATTAACCCCACTGCTGATCACACCAAGCGATATATTTTCCATGCTTTTGTATAAAAACCGGCGGGACTTCGACAAATCAATAACAATCTCCTAATGATAATATTTACCGATTATTTTATTAAGTGGCGTCTACTGTAATTCCCACTGTAAAAAAGAATGTTTCGCATTACGTTTGAAAAGGGGTTAAAATCGTTCCAAATTTATTCTCACTGCATGGTGAAAATACACGTAAAACACATCCTGTTTCCAAGAGCTGTTGAAGCAGTTACGGATGTTTTTGTTATTCATGCATTCAACTAGTATTTTCACAAGATATTCGTCTAAGAATTTCTAAGTATCTTCCTCTGTAATATGCATAACACTACATTTGTAGACGTGGCAACAAAAACAAACGGACGTACTGCATGGCATGATAAGGCTTCTCAGACCGGATTGTAGCATTCGCCTATTGTTCAACAACAAATGTTCAGCTGGGGGCTCTATTCTGATATTTCTTGCACTAAATATGAATCTTGATATTGCTATCGTACAGCAAGGAGTTTTAGAGTACACGGTCGAAGTGACCTTTTCCCATTCCTAGTTGTATGTGGTGTCTGGATTTTGTCATGGTTGCCTTCACTTGTTGTCTGCTGTTGAGCATAAGACGCCCTTATTGTTACTTTGCTGAATTGTTGCTGTTTCCCAGAGCTGGATTAACCATTAAGCAAAATAAGCACGTGCTTAGGGCATCAAGGAAACGGAGCACTACAGAAATATGCTTAGTGACTCAGGAAAGGGAGACACAACAAACATTTTCCATTGCCGGTTTTGCTGTGGAAATTATGATGCAGCTAAACCTAGACCGAGAGAGAAGAAGTAGGGAAAAAACTGACATTAATGTATGTGGGGGGTACCAAAAACTTTTTAAGTGGTTTAAGTCCTCTAAAGCTGCGTTCCCAGACGACGGTATAAAGGGCGTAAGTGGTTTAAACGCCCAGTTTGTGCTACGTCACAAAATCTGGTTTAGGGCTTTTGGCATAAATTTTTTGGCGTAAAAGTCTTCAGCTTTATGCCGACTTGGGATAAGCGTCGACCAATCGCGAGCGAACGCGCGAAACATGGATGGGAAAATAGAGAGGGAAAGCTGTAGACACAATCCTAAATTTAGCTTTTCTAATTGGGTGCGGCTTATACCCTATGTCGCAAGTGTGAACGGAACTCCCGCATTTTATTTCTTGTGACTATGGCCTCTGTTACATTTACGTCGCCCTCTGAACGCAGTCTAAAAGTCTTAATCATGTCCTGTGTTTCCTATTACGATACTAAACGCGAAACTGATGAACTAAAGAAGTTGTCGAGACATCTTAACACATTGTACGCCGGTGGCATCTGAGACAACTAAAGTCTGAGCGCCGGCACCGTGTCGACAGCCTAAAGCGTGGGCGCCGGCATGATTCGCTTGTTCACGACCAATGAATAGGTGAAGAAAATATTTAAAATTTTATACATTATCGTAAAACACTAAATTTGGTTTGCATATTCGTTATATGCAATTTAACGATAACGAAAAATAGAAGCAAAATAAAAAAATTTAATTTATAATTATAAAAAAATACACCTGTTTTATTTGATGATTGATTATTACATATATATATATAATATAAACAGAAAGAAATATATTAATATTTAAGGGATGTATGATATTTTTCAAAACATTTTCCAAGATGTAAAGGTACTAGGCATAGAGAACACATAAAGCTACTAGCGCTCTTTTTTTTTTTTTTTTTTTTTTTTTTTTAGCAGAGTAAATTTTGCATGGACGTCGTACATATCCGTTTTTGTTCCCTTTCCCTCCCACCCCCCTTACGATTTCTTTTATGCTTTGCTTATTAGCAGGAAGAATCTTTGAACCAGATTGCGCAATAAAATCTGGTACATTGGGAGCTTTATCAACATCTGACCATGATTCAATGTAACTATGTGATTATGTGAACATTTCACTATCACTTAGATCATCGGAATCACTGGAATACTGTAATGGAATGTCCTCGACTCTTATATCAGAATCTTCTGATTGTATTGAATAATATGATAGAGGATCAGCAATATAGTCAGTAACTTCACTCGTATTATAGGGGTAAAAATGCACAGAATATTATGCTGTTCAACTAAAAGCGTAAGGCTATGAAGGATGTACTGGCTACAGAATGCGACACTGAAGAGTGACTTGTACTTGTTCCTGAACCATCGTATACATTTTGTTTCGACGTAATAAAAAGTGCAGATCGGCGAGTCATGACGAGAGCAAACTAATCGCCAAATAAAAGAATGTTTGTGTTATTGCAGGGCCGGCGCTCAAGCGATAGACTTCGAAACCCGCATTTTCGCGGGGCCGGCGTACAATGTGTTAAAATCAGTTTGTTCAGGGCTGATTCTAAGAAAATCTTTCGGTAATTCTGAGGTAATGAATATCCTCAGAATAGTAGAATAGTAACTGATGAAATCCTCGAGTATCAGTATGTTCAGGACATCCTGACGTATCCCGGGACGCAGTAATTGTTATTTTTGTTTTAAGTCCAGAAGACATCTACCAAACTAGATCTGTATATCCTGGGACATTGTGAATTAAACAGGAGCATGGGAAAGAATATTTCAGAATGTCAGACTTTTGCGTTTGTCAAAAAAATAAATTTTCCTCATTGATCGAAATTCACCGAATCTTCTCGTCTTACTTTTCGGAAAGCTTCTTCTATTTCCATTGCCGACATCAACCTAATTGAATTAATTTTCCAGGAATCGTTTAAAATGAAATTAATTCGCGTGCAAAATGCAGACGAGGTTGATGTCAAATGCATTTCTGACAGTTATCCCATTGAGACTGTTTCAACGAACGACTTCCTTTTCTCTTTTTTTCAAGGTCGGACATGCATTTGAAAACAAGGTAACTCTGGAGGACACGCTGTTTAAGCAAGAGTCTGCCGACGCGCTTCGGTGGTCGGGGAGTGCCAAAAACTCCGACGGCTGCAAGAGCGACCTGAATAATAATAATAATGACGATGATGATGATATAAGTAAAGAAAAGAAAAAATGTTCCTGCTTTCTTCTATATCATCCATTTTGTTTCGTTTCGTATTATATAGGTAAACAAATGGGAAGAGGCTATGCTCATCATCTTACAATGATGTGCAGCTGTTATTTCTGAACTTTGCGTGTGTGTGATTGTATGAAAGTGAAAATAGCAGAACTAGTATGTGAAAAGAGTGAAGCTTTTTTTTTTTAAAACATTTGTTTGGTCTCGTTTCTAGCGTTTGAAACGCAAATGATATTCCTGGAAACGTCGCCCCCCTTGAAGGGAGGGAAAATTGGCGATTGGAAAAAATTAAATTACGATGTTACACTTCACGGAAGAGTTCATCATTAATTTTTTTAAAATTAAAATACATTTAAAGAATTGAAATAGAATTTTGATTTTCTTCTAATACAAAAATAATAACTATTGCTAGTTTAAAACATTTTTTTTTTTCTGCCATCGAATCGTGTTTTCAGAAGAGATTTGACTTTTAAAAACGCCCCGTCTGGCGTAATCTAAAATCTAAAAGCTTTCAGATTTCGTACTTTTTTTTTAAAAATTAAAATGGGATAGACAAATGAATACAATATCGTATTACCATTTTGAATAATATATTCGTACGTATGGAGAGGCTTGTTGCTATCTTTATTACTATAAAAATTCTTAATAATATGCAGCGTAACGAACACGAAATCATATGTAGAATCGTCACGAGAAATGAAAGTGCGAAAACGGAACAGAAGCTAAACAACTTATTTTACTTTTATCTATTCTGTTTCAGACGCCAGGGAGTTTAAATGAAAACAACACGTTCCTCGATGAAGGAAAGTGCATTTGTATTTCATTCTAATATTTATTAGCACAAAATATTTACAAATTTACAGATGGAAGAAACATTAGTAGTATCACATCAGCCATTGTTTACATTTGAACAGCTCTAAAATCATTTTAGTTCAGTTCATAATTCAAAAACAATTTTTTTTTTAATACAGACGATAGTTCACAATCTATAGGTTTAAAAATTTTGCAATCGATGTATCATACGTTGTGAAAAATATTTATCTTTTTACGACATCGTAATACATGAAATAACGCTTACTGCAGAATCTTATTAACAGGCCGAGAGAAAATTATTTTTTGAACAATTAACTCAACCCTGTTTTCAATACTGCAACTTTATAATAATACCGAAGATAAATGAAAGATGCAATGCCTCGTCTGTTGGCAACAATGTCTCTTTATGTGAGGAACGATTTTGTGGAAACTGAACTAAGTAATGCCTCTCTTTCTCCCTTCCCTCTTCCAGAAACGCGAAGCAAAAAGAACTAAAAAAACGAAGGAAGTGAGAATTTCTTATTCACTTAGAAAGCTGCCCCCCCTTTTTTTTTTCTTTTTTAACTTTTGTTTTTGGCCGAGGGGGGGATGACTTTAGTATTTAAAAAAAGGAAAGCTGATTACGAAGTGGGAGAATCATTTTGTTCTTAAAAAAGAAAATTATTATGAAATATATTTTTTAAGTAACTACCGTTTTGATGTTCATAAACACAAAGACAACTTTTAACAGTTTTATTATACGAAAAACCTGGGCTTCAATCTACTTTTCAACATGATTTCCACCTGCGTTATGTCGCTTTTCCTATCGTACGATCGGCTTTGAATTTCATATTCGTAGAAATCTTTCCCTGATTTGATAATTATTTTTGATACCTGTCTTGAGCATAACTTCCGATAATTTAAGAGTTCTGTCACAATTTCATGCAGATTATTTTGTGAAACGTGAACAAACGTAGTTAGATAATGATGAAATCGTAAAGCGTCTTGTTTTCTCGTACTTTCTCATCAGGCTTTTTGCACTAAGTCACCATTAGCGACGAACGGTGGCCCACTTCGTCCCTCCTCATCATCATGGTTTACGATTTCATCATTATCAATGAAGTTTTCTCAACTTTTAAGAAGTATCTCTACTATTAGAAAAATCTGATGTGTACACCACATGACTTCCTTGTACGGAATATTAAATTATGCGAATTTTTCCTTGCATTTCATCTAAACTTATTGGATTGAATTAAATCTACTTCGTCGATAGTACATAAACAACAGAATAAATGCACTATATTTGTTTACCATAGCGACACTCTGGCGCTAGGTTCGATTAACAGCGTTATATTTCGTTCATATTATAACTCAGAATGCACAAAATTTATATCATTTGAAGAAATATATACTCATTGCCACATGTTTTATTCAAATACTCTAATATATCTTGAACGATGTATAAAAGAAATTAAGAAAACAAAACAAAAAAGAAACAGTTTTTCTCAGACGATTCAGTATTTCTCATTCAATTAATTCAGTTCTCACTTCGCGACAGGGCAAAAATACATAAAAACTCAAAATATCTGTATTAAAAATTACGAAGTAAATCTTAAACATTTATTTCCTCGAAAAAATTCCAGAAAGGGTTAAGCATCATTTAATTCGCAAAATGAAGGCGTTATCTTTGTTGTTGCGAAGCTTAGTCTCTCTAGATTGGCAACAAATCTACTATTCTGCTATTTCAAATGTAAACAAATATGTCCGCCATGTTATTTAAAACTTACGGCTTAATCGCACTTAAACAGCTTTTAAATTGTTAATTAATTGTACAAATATTGCTTACAGATTTACTAAATGCATAAAAACCTTAACCAGAATATAAGAACAACATAATTCAATAATTTTTAAAGCAAAAAATGCACAATTTACAAACATATAAGAGTAAAGAAACAGATCACTGAGCCGGGTAACAGAGTGGATGTATATATAAATATATTTAATACGTTTTGGTGCGGCCGATTGCAACCAAAATACGAGGTGCACATCTACATGTTATAGCAGTCCGATATACAAAATTTCAACGTTCTGAGGCTACTCGTTTTTGAGTTATGCGAGATACGTACGTACATACGTTCGTACAGACGCCACGAAAAATTCTCTTCAGAATTCATTTTAAAGCAGTTTCATAATTTTTTTGGAGGAAAAGAGTCTTTAATTCTGTCCTTACGTACGGATATCACGCAAAAACATCGTTAAATGGCATTCGATAGCGGTCAAAATGGATATTTGCGTTGCTGCCTGAAACTTTTCGCGATTACAATACTTCCTTTTTACTTCATACAAGGAAGTAAAAATCTGAAAGGTTTCTGATTTTAAATTACGTCCAAAGGGGCGTTTTTTTTAAAGTTTTGTGTATTACTTTTATTTATGTATCATGTTCATTGCACTGAAACCATAAAATTCTGTTAAATAGCAATGTAACAAAACAATTTTAAAATGAGCATATCTTTAGAATTTCCGATACACAGTTCCGCGCGCTGGAGATAAAAAAGTTCCCATTCCCCGTAGAGTGTTGCCATTGCTCGCTTTTAAATCGTTGAGTTTGTTACTCAAAAATTCGTAAAAGTTTTACAAATTATGGAATCGATAATAAAACAAATTCCAAATTTCAAATTTAGGCTTCCACATGCCCATATTCGTAGGAGGATTACGTCATACAAAATTCGATGGCTCTATGTACCGTTGTTTTATCACAATGTGAGAAATATACATACATTTATGCAGAATTTTCATTATTTAATTTCTTCAAATATAATACAGTGGTGGCAACAGTTTGAAAAGTGAAACGGACATTTATAGTGATTGAACGCAAAATCGCAAAACGAAAACAATAGTCCTTCAGGGACTAAAAACTCTGAAAACGCTAAATTTCGCCCTCATTTTTGCCAGGTGGCAGCAGTCTCGCGCGTTGGAGATGAAAATCTGCTTTATTTCAAAAAGTGTTGGCACTGCTTGCTTTCAAATTGTAGATTTGTAAATAAAAATTTTGTAAGTTTTATAAAATGTGAAATAAAAATACCATTGCCAAGCATTAAATAAATTATTATTTGTTTATTTCATATTCTGACGTTGAGGAAAACAAGCGATTGCACGTGACGTCATTCTACGTTGGAAATTCTTGGTTAATGTCAGCATTTTAAATAAATAGCTGCCGTTGGTGAACTTTTTTGTTTCATATTAAGATATAATTGGCACGGTATGTTATTGCTACGTTAATTCTGTTATTGATATTGAGAAAAAGTTGTTATATTACATTAAATTTAAATCATGACGTATTAACCTGAAGTGTCCAAAGTTTTTGTTTTCTGGTTTGGCAACAAAAAAAAAATTACTTACAAATTGGTTGTTACTTGGAAAGAATGAACTGATTTACCATTCGTACTGAAATGTTTTTATGCTCTTTCTTTTCATGTGCACACAGAACTCATAAATTTTGCGTTGGTCGCAGCTAGCAACTTTGTATACAGTACATTAAATTAATAGTTCATTTTATTTTCAGTTTTTCGGTACGTAGAACTTATAAATATTACTTTGGCAGGCTTGCCCGCTAGTTTTATATGGAATTGTATAATACGATTAGGTCCAGGGTTTCATGTACAAATAAAATTTTTTAATGAAATTGCTGTTTTGTTTATGTAATAGCAGAATGTAAATAATTTCTTGAAAACATACTTGCTTAAAAACATACATACTAAAAAATATACATGCTATTCAAGCGTTCCAAGTTCTTTTTCTCGGTGTTATTTATTCACATATTGGATAATCTAGGCTTGTGGCAAATCAGAGTTTCTTCTTTCCCTCCTTTATATTATGGTACCTCCGAGTTTACATTTTATTGTATGTTGTCCCTGATTATAGCTGGCAAAATGTAGTTTTTATTCTTATTTTTCACAAAGCAGTTTGCTATTATTCCATCAGTTAATTCTTCATGTATCTTATTTTCTCTACAAAGCGTACCGACACCAATAAAGCAGGAGTCTGTTAGAATAAAAGCATAACCAAAGCGTGAATCTAGATTGTCAGAGGTAAGTAATGAATCGACGTATTGTTAAGCAACACCATCGGCGGTCTTTAAAACAGCCTCCATTCCGAAACAAAACCACAGCAAGATCTTCCACTAGATTCCAAAGTTCCGTATTTGTGTATCGTCCCTGCCGATACCGCTGTCATTAAGGTGGTCTTATTGACCTGATAGCGCAACTTTGACTTTTCTTCTTCCAGGAATAAAAAGATCCCCTGGGGTGATGGGGAAAGTTCAGCGCTCTTTCTTTTAATGAGAAGAGGCGTGTGTATCTTAGTGCTTCTTGATTGAAATTTTTATTTCGCTTTCTTTTTCACTAATGTCGTTCTCGCTGAAAGTATTTTCATCAAACTCTGTTGCGAGAAATGCCCTGTAGTCGATGTCGGGAACTGGAACAATAATTGATGGGATATTTTGTAAAAGACAGGTGGGCAACATGGTTGTCAAGATTCTGCATTACTCGACATTCAACCATCCACAGGTTTGCGTTGCCCTTGGCAGTGTCCATTCAAGCTTGTCCTCTTCTGTGTCAAAACGCGACCTTCTAAGTTTTTTTTTGGGGGGGGGAAGGGGGTTGAAAACTTTGATGAAAATTTGGAGATCAAAGATCCAAATTGGAGAAGTTCCGTGGGAAATTGTTTTGGGAGGTACACGATGAACAATTTTAGAGAGCGCTGTGAGAGTTCGAAACTCATTAGATCTGTTACGAAGTAGCTAAGTTGACGGTTGTAGAAAAAAATGTCACCCGGAAAAAAGGGAAACGGAAAGAATGTCCCCAGAAAATAAGGAACGGAAAAAATGTCACCCTTCGTTTGCAATAGAAAATATAAGGCATATTTAGAAAGATAGCCAAGCTGGGTGATAAAAGTTTTATCTTACCTTAAAACCTCCCTCAAGAGAGCCCGCTATAACCCTGCCCGTTAAATTAGAATTTGGCAGGTTCACTTGGCGAGATTTTAGAGTTCCTTTTCTCCCGTTCCTTATTTTCCGAGTGACATTTTTTTCCGTTCCTTATTTTCCGGGGACATTCTTTCCGTTTCCTTTTTTTCCGGGTGACATTTTTTCCGCACACCAAGTTGACAGCACTAATCTGAGAAATTTAAAGGCCATTTTGCAAAACCTCCTTTTTTGAACGGCTTCATTATCCGAATTCTGAATGTTTTTCCATAAACACATTTTGTAAAAATCTTTGGAACAATCCTGGTAGTTGAATGAGAATTTGGCTCTCTTTTCCCTGTGTGTTAGGCGACATTACTTGACGAAATTGTTGTTGTTGCTTATGCCCACTTGTCTGACGTAGTAAGGCCACGAAATTCCTCGTGGCAAGAAGCGCAAGATTACACCTGTCGTTGGCAACAGCCTTGAGCACTTAACAGGTGACAGGCATATTTACAAAGCCTACCGACCATTTCTTTAAGGTCTGCTCTCATTGGATGAAACATCTACTTGGCGGTCATATTTGGAATGGCGAGTTATCGCTCTGTAGGCGTGGTAATTAACGCTAAACAAACGGAAACAGCATTTATTTCATTAGATATTTTTGTAGTTTATGAATGAAAGCTTGGAGGAATTGTGTGGAATATATTTTATATAAGTTACTGATCTTATTAATAGTTTATTTGTATTTGAATTTAAACTTTTAAAAGTACGTAAATGTTTTACAAGAAAAAGGTCTTTACATGGAGATAGCATATGCACATTTTCGTCATTTCTGTTAGAAAGAGCCTGTTTGCAAATTTCCATAGCTCATTAATTAATACAAATATAGGAATTTTAAAAAATAAACCAAATGAAAACATTCAGTAAACATTTAAGGGCGTCGGATACCTATTATTTTTTACCTAAATAATGAAAAGTAATTATAACTAAAATTATATTTTATTCCATTATGCGCTATTTCTGTTGAAACGCTTTTCGGGATCTTGGATCGTAATCTTGCTACTGGTACCTACTACGAAGAGTACAAACCAGTAAATAAAAATAAGAAAAATTAACAAAAATAGAGAAAATAAAGGCGTTTAATTTTTAACACCGCACCCAAACAAAGAATGACGAAGTCATTCAATAAAGTTAAAATAAAAATGAATCTGTGCAGAGCAGAGTTTATGAATGCTACAAGAGGGGATAGAACCAGCGATCTAGAAGTCTGAAAACTTTTTCCGCGCTCGTTACCGCTGTGCTGCGGTTTCTCTCGTGAATTATGCACAATTTTTGGTACAGCACGCTCAAATACAAATTCTAAAGGCTATGAACCAAAAGTCGCCAAGCACTAGGTTCTGTAACCCCACGTTTCCTGTTTTAACCAATCGGAGCAAACAGCAGAAGAAACGGTCTGTAGGCTTTGTGAATAAGCAGGTGACAGTGTGACTTGGCTCAGTTCCGCCCCCAATTTTGATGGAGAGCACCCCGGGGAAGGACGTGTCCGAGGGTCTCCCACCCCTCTCCCCTTCCACCAACTCACATGGGAGGACCATGGAGGTAGGAAGTAAGAAGGAGTCGCCCTAAACAAGTTTCTCCGTACCCTGCTCTGAAGCACCGTCGATCCCTACGTGGTGACCAAAACATTGGGTCATTTACCATTGAGTTCTTTGGGATTTGACGCGTTCGGGTGTAAATATTTTGTAATTACGTCGCAAATATACATAAATGTATATATTTTCTTTTTCTACAACACTTCAGAGTCCTAAGTATGTGAAAACAACATATTTTTAAACAACATTTCATTCTGAACGGAATTAAATGCTATACTTTTCACAGGACAGTTTTCTCAGAATGGTTTAATTTGAATAAAATATTTTCACAAGTTTTCGTTAATTACATTAGAAAAAAAAAATTAAGGTAATTCGATTTTATTCGGTTAAGGTACAAAAATTAAGATCAAAGTTTACTGTATTATTAATATTAAAATTATGCATTATTTCTTTTCTATTTATAGAGCTTCTTCCTAAAATACTTTCTTAAATATGACATGATTTTTTGGCTTCTTTTAAATCGAAAAATGTAAGTCAATTTATAATTAATGCTCTATTCGGTTCATTTTAAATTAGAGAATTATTAGGAAAATAGTATTTGACTTTCTCTGAACATTTCTGAAAGGGAATAAAATATTTTTTTTTTTTTTTTTTTTTTTTTTTTTTTTAAGTATTATTTAAAACTTGTAACTGAGTTATTATAAAATGTAAAGGGAATAATTCTTTTAATTATACTTATTAGATTTTTTTTTTACCCTTCATTTCAACAATACATATTCCAAAACTCTTTATTACGTTCTTAAGTGCGCATCTCATAGCATTTGCTTTACAATACCTTTTAACAGATTGCTTTCCAATACGAACAATTCTTGCTTAAATAGTTTTATAACGTATTTGTCAACAGGATTTCAATTTATGTTTACAATTCAATATTAAGGTTATTATATATTTAGATAACATTTATAATCATTATAAATTAGATACATTTAATCATTAGATTTCTTCACAGTACTATCACAGTTGTTTATAAGTGAATAAATTCTTCATTTCAAATACATTTATAAATAATTTAATGAATATTTAAGTATTTTGTCAAAGGCAGATACATGCTTTTAAGCACATGCATAAATACCCATACATATTTCCTATTTATCATTTCCGGCATGTGCAAATCTTTAATTTCTGTGCATTCACTATATTTTTCGTGTAAAGTAATTTACACTAATTTAGCATACACCCGAAAGTTTTACATAAAAAATATATATGAATATAATTTGAATGAAAATTATAAGTATTATTTTTAATACCCACTCAAAGGTCAGTTTTTCTTAAATTCCCCCACGATGGCATCTCTCTCTTTAGGCAGATAGCCCTTGCATGCGTTACTCTATTTAATAAAAACTTAATCTGACCTACGTGCCTAATTACAAATATTTTAACATACATAATTTTATATTTACATTTAGCCATCAAGTTTCAAACTTTTCAAATCTTCTAGAAAATAAATTTTGGCAGATCTCTTTTAGCAATTTTCTTAAAAATCTATATTTTTGTAGTGCAACAGCTTAGAATTTTATAAAACAAATTCATAATCAAAATCGCTGTTGTTAGTTATCGAAAAATAACCAAGATGTGATTTTTGCGTAAATGTCAGTAAACTATACAAATTGCTATTATATATCACACTATGAATGTTTCTTTCATGCGAGAGTGTCCCTTTTTCGATTTCTATGGATCTGTCGTGTGTCGAAATACTATCAGAATTTTGTCAAGCGAGCTTCTGAATGTAAACAAAAAACACCCCGTCTGGTGACCCAAGCTTCAAAGCAGTGCTTCACTTCTAGCGCGGAATGGCCCCTCCTCCCTTTCCTACCTCCATGGGGAGGACTTTCGGCTCACCGCATATTTAGAGTGCCGCCATGCCGCACCAACACTGTACATTTACAAACATCCATGCCTTCTCCGGGATCCGAACCCGGGCTCTTCAGCAAGGCAGTCAATGACGTTAACCACTATATCGGTTGGGTGACCTTGGCGAAATTACAAGGTGCCTTTATTTCCACTATTGTAATATAAGTGATATCTATTTTTATTCCTGTTCCTCCCCCCCCCAGATACCTCTATTGTCTGGGCACCGCTGTACAAGTAAGATTTTAATTTTCTACTCTAATCAATAAAACAAACCAAAATCCTTGACAGTACCTCACGTAAATGTGTTAAAATTTTTATTGAAAGTTTCTTTCTTGAAATTCAAGACTGAACGTCATAAAGATGTGCGAATCTTCGAAGAACCGTATTGATGGTTTCCTGTCTTAGAGAACAGGGGCCGGATTGCATAAAGGTGCTGGGACCGCTTTGAAGATATCTCACTAACATAATCATAAATATTGTGAAATGACTTTGGCAAAAGATTAACGGTAATTATAAACCAATAGCTGTGCATAAGGAACCAATAGCAGCTACAGTGTCTCAAAAAAGTGATGGGACACTTGTGCTTTACAAAAGGAAACTGCAATAAAATAAATTTAAAAAACATGTAAAATTTTTTGTGGGTGTGTTTCATACTTAAATTTAGTAACAATTATTACATAACATACATTTTCTCAAAATATTAAAATATTAATTTAATAAAAATGCAATTGTTTAGAACGGAACAGAAAATGGCTCACTTAAGTGATGGGACACTACGTACTATGCAACAAAAATCGTCTGAAGTAAGCAATAAAAATATCTTTTGGGGTATTTATTTTTACTCAAAAGCAATTGCCAATAAATTTATAAAATCGTCTGCAGTATTTCTCTCCAGTTTGTTTTGGAATTTTTGTGTTTTTTAGCTCTGTGCAGCCATGAATGCTAAACGAAAAGAAACTTTGCCTGGAATTCGAAAATTAGTTATTAATTTGCATATTGAACGTGGAAAATCTATTAGAGAAACTACTGAAACAGTTAACTTCAGTCATTCAACAGTTTTCAATATCATTAAACGATATAAAAAGAATCATATGATCCAGGATAAAAGAAGACCTGGCCGAACATCAAAGCTATCCAATGGAATAAAGCGAATTATCGTTCGAAATATTTAAAAAAAAAAAAAAAAAAAAATCCAAGAATGAGTGCTCTTAAAGTTGCTGCTGATTTACAAACATTATATGGAGTAATTGTTAATTCTGAGACTATTAGAAGAGTAATTCGATCTCCTGGATATCACGGTAGAGCAGCCAGGAAAAAATTCTTCGTAAGTGAAAAGAATAGAAAACTCAGACTGGCTTTCGCAAAATCCAACATACTGATTACTGGAATGAAGTTATATTTGCTGATGAGAGTAAATTTAATATATTTGGTTCTGACAGTAGAATCTTGGTGTGGAGAAAACCCAGGGAAGAATTTCGCAAACAGAACTTGGTACCAACAGTAAAACATGGTGGAGGAGAAGTTATGGTATGGGGGTGTATGTCGTCCGCTGGAGTTGGTAATCTTGTTTTTATTGACAGTATAATGGATCAGTACAAGTATATTGACATTTTAAATCAAAATTTGAAATCTTCAGCACGAAAATTGAACCTTCATAACAATTTTAAATTCTACCAGGACAATGACCCTAAGCACACTGCTTTGAACGTTAGACTCTGGCTGCTGTATAACTGTCCTGAAATAATAAAAACACCACCACAATCTCCAGACTTAAATCCCATAGAGAATATTTGGCAAGAATTGGAATCAAGAATTCGCAAACACACCATTTTTTCAAAACAACAATTAAAACCGGTGCTTCAAGAAGAATGGGGTAAAATCACTCCAGAAATCACAAAGAAATTAGTCGAATCCATCCCAAGAAGATTAAATCATGTTTTAAAAGTAAAAGGAAATCCAACAAAATATTAAAAAGTAAAATTTTTGGATAAATATTTGATGGAAAAGTAAGTGTCCCATCACTTAAGTGAGCCATTTTCTGCTCCGTTCTAAACAATTGTATTTCTATTAAATTAATATTTTAATATTTTGAGAAAATGTATGTTATGTAATAATTGTTACTAAATTTAAGTATGAAACACACCCACAAAAAATTTTACATGTTTTTTAAATTTATTTTATTGCAGTTTCCTTTTGTAAAGCATAAGTGTCCCATGACTTTTGTGAGACCACTGTATCTTTGTGATTGTTCTGTAAAGCGGTTATAGTTTTTAAATTTGTTATACTGAGCCACATTTTATATTTTTTTATCAATAAATCTAATTTTTGAATACAATATTTAACAAACTACCATTCTGCTTTAGAAAATGAAGTATTTTACATAAAATCGCATCCTAGATACTAACGGAGCTATACTGCAAAATATTAACCCTACTTTTTATAGATTCTTTATTTAAATAAAGAACTTAATAGTTATCCATACATAATAAGAATTATATAATTATGAAATAAGAATTATATGACACTAGCTGATATCCTCTTAACTGAAAAAGCATTTACTTTCATGTTAAAATTAGGATGAGTTTTAAACTTAGAAAATAGAAAGTTTTTCTGTCTTCATCGCTGTCTTTCAAGGTGTTAAAAATACTTCTATCAATTCAGCAGCACAAAAGATAGTTTGCTTATAGGGTTGCACTGACGGCGTCTTTGATCTTACGGAATGACACTTGCTTTTTTTCCCACCACGCAGACGATTTTTGCAGACTGATTGCACCTGTTAACGGCGTGATAGAAAATTCGTTAATTCCCAAACTGCCATTTCTGAAGTTAATACTGTTTTTCGGTTTAAATTTATCGTAAACGTTTTAATGAAACTATTTTAAAAAAATTTTCGTAAATAGAATATATGATTAAATAAAAGTGGTTTATTTTATGAAAATGTTCCCGTAATGTTAGCTTTTTCACTAAATAAAACCCTTTTGCTAGAACAAATCCAGATTGATTGTTTAACTTAATACAAAAAAAAAAAACATGAAGTTTACACACTAATATTACACATTACCTTACACAATTGTAAAGTTTACACGTTACACACGTACGTTACAATTAGGAAAAATCCCATGTAGACAACATGTTCGAGGGGAGCCAAACTTAATTTTTAGTATAACGGAAGAATAGTTAAAAGTTTTCTAGAGTATTACGTTACATTATGCTATGCTATGTTACCGTAGATACATTCTCTTTTTTGTCAAGTCTTGTCTCTGTGCAAAGCACAAGATGTTTGTTTTGTATGTCTGTTTTGTATGTTTAGATGTCTATTGTATAGTCCACAAGCCGCTCATATGTCGAGCTGTTTAGTCTCAGTGTTGTCATTTAGTAAACCATAAAAATCTATAATTTATATTTTCGAATTTAATTAAATCCAATTCTCAGTGTTGCTATTTAGCTTATTTAGTAACAGAGTCTTTGCTATTTAGTCTCTGAATGTTGCCATTTAGTAAACCATAAAATCTATAATTTATTTTTTCCAATTTAATTAAATCCAATTCTCAGTGTTGCTATTTGGCTATTTAGTCTCAGAGTCTTTGCTATTTAGTCTCAGAGTGTTGCCATTTAGTAAACCATAAAATCTATAATTTATTTTTTCGAATTTAACTAAATCCAATTCTCAGTGTTTCCATTTAGTAGTCGTAAAGTTTATAATTGCTTTTTCGAATTTAATCAGTCTTTAAATGCTTAACAAACTGAACTGTTAAAACACTTAACTCATTTGTTAGTGGTTTAAATATTTATTTAATTTTTAATAATGTATATAATTTAAAATACATTATTGTAATTTATGGAAGTTTTTTTTTTTTTTTTTTTTTTTGACGTCCGGTATTACGTATGTAATTACGAAGTTAGTTCGCGCATGGACAAGGGAATATGCGATAAAAGTAAAACAATTAAATGATAGAGATCAGTTCTCAACGAAATTAATGCAGTTGATATGAATGCACTGTATGAGAAATGCGGATATCATAGCGTGCTGAAAACGTATGAATAAAAAGTACGCCAGCTGATACTGAGGTGTGTAATGTGCTATTCGTCCAGCTGTTCTTGACATTGCCTATCTGCCAAATGTTAATGAATTTGTGAATGAATTTGAATGACTACTTTCTGTGTAACTGGTACTTTCAACGCTACGTGCATATCTTACAACCATAACTGAAGTTTTTTTTTTTTTTTCGGGGGGGGGGAAGATGGTTTAATTTCGAAAAGTATGCAACTGTTTTTTCAGGAAAAAATGTCTGCCAACGAGTCCTGCATTATGTTTATTATATTTAGAACTTGAACCGATCTTCATGGTTGTGATCTGCGAAGCCATCTTGCAATTCACTTCTGTAAATACACAACGTCGAACTGGATATGTCAAGGGCCATCGTATCGCATGGGTTCACAGGGCACTTGCCCGGGGCCCGAATGTTAATTCATTCCCATTTCATCCGAGTGGTTGTCGTAGAGGCCTCAGCACACTTGTTTCCTTAGGGGACCATAATTCTGTTAAAACGGCACCCATTGGACCATGGTGGTGAACGTTGTCAACACTGTGATATGCATGCGTTTAGCATAAAATCAAACTATATATTAATATATGTACGTATGAACTATATAAATTAGGTAATTTTTTTATTCGCATTTCCCAAACCTATAACAAAAGAATCACTGCATGTAAAAGGCCATTAAAATTTTATAGCTAAGTTCAGAAGATTTAAAAATTATGCACTAGAGTAACTAAAACTGGTACTATTCGGTTTCGAGGGCCGTAAAAAATCGTCAAACTATTGTTGATGCCAATGCTTCCAAATATAATTGCCGCAACTGTAATAATTGCGGCAAGAAAGGAAGTATAATAGTAAATAACTATCTAAGCTTGATGTTTTAATTTAGATGAAAGGTTAATTTCATATAATACTTTTTATTATTGTAATTTATATGAAAAAAGGCTAAACATGAGTGAATGGAAGCATAAGAGTAAATAACTATTTCAGATCATTATTAGAATTTATATAAAAATTGCTAAACATAACTGAATGGATGCCTGCATCGCTATTTCGCTACCGACTTATCGCTAAAGCATAATTTCATCTCGTTGGTTGTTCAAACGTAATTTTCTATAATAAATGATGCCTTTTCTTTGAAAATAATCAGAATCGGAATTCAGAAGTGCAGAATCGCGCACTTATTTGTTTGCCGCTTTTTACAAGGGTAAAAACAATTGGATTTTTGTCAATTTTATTTTACTTTTTAAATGAAAATAGGTCCATGTGTACATAGATAAAGTCAAGGGGGTGCGCAGTGCCATTTTTGTACAATTCTGGGATTTTTTTTAAGTGAAAAAAGGTCGATGTGCACATGGATACCGAATATGTGCAATTCTTAAAAACGCGTCAAGCAGTGAGTGATTCTGCACTTACCCAAAATTCTATTGTCGACTTTTCATCATGGGCAATTCCTAAATTGTTAAATCCATAGGATATCAAAAAACGATTTAAAATCAAAAAAAAGGATTTAAAAATTAAACTAGTATTTCAATGGCGTCTTAAGAAATATAGAACCATATAAACTTACGCAATCTGAAACCAGCGAGTACGCTACATTTGGCGCGCTGTTAAATGGGCGTGTTTGCTAGATTTGGCGCTTTTGCGCATACATTTTCGCTGCAATTTTTTTACGGCCCTCAAAACAGAAGAGTACCCTAAAACTTTTTATACAGAAAAACGCATTATATAACATAATATGAAAAATAATTAAAATTTGTCGTGTTATATTTCGAATATAATATTACATGCAAATTCGTGCGATTTAAATCGGAAATTAAAATTTCTGTTGTATATTGTTTAAGGATCCAATTTCTATTGTTTTGCTACCATGAGAATTGTCATTTATGTTCTGTAAAAAAGAAAAAGAAACAATGCGTTGATAAGTAGCAGTAGACAGACTCGGACGTGCATCATGAATACGAAATAAATGGGATGTAATTTGCGTTCTTTGGTATTGTAATTCAAAGAAAACAATTAGCGATGTATTATTCTCAGATATATAAAATGTAAGACATATCAACGGACCAAGCCAGAAAACCGCGAATCTGCAAAATTGTTGTTAACCAGAGGAATGCACTTAGAAGTGAGAATTGAGAAGTATTTTGAGAAGAAGATCCAAGTTATGATTTGACATCACAACTCGTAACAGAGTGTTTGAAAATGATGGGCACAGATTCAGTTTTTAGCCCCCAGGAACGTGCGCTGGAGATAATTTTTTTTTTTTTTTTTTTTCTCTTTTTTTTCTTCCGTACAGTGTTTCCATTGCTCGCTTTCAAATCGTCGAGTTTGTTAATCAGAAATTCGGTAAAGTTTTACAAAATATGAAACAGATAATAAATTCGAAAGGCTTCCGGGTGATTCAAATTCGGGCTTCCATTTTCGGGTACAGGATTACGTAATTTAAAATTTGATGGCTCTAGGTATTCCCCCCCCACACACTTCTGGGACCAATGGCCCAGCATTTTACATTAAATCACTCCAAAAGTCTTAATCACTTTTCAAAATGTTGCACCAAATATTATCGTCCGATATTATATTTAAAAAAATTAAATAATCAAGAATCTGCATGAATGCATTGTTGCGTGCGTTCGGGTTCGTTTGAATTGAATGCACAAGTCCGAGGAAAAATGGACAAAATTTATTATTATCACAAAAAAAAATGCTTAAATTTCCTCAGATATTCGCGCAGTATTACAATATCTCTCAGTAGTTATCTTTTAACTACTCAAACATTCAAGACAACTTAATTCAAAACAGCTAGAGAAAGCTAATCCGCGAATTCGCTACAATCAACAAGAGCAGTTTTCTAAACAAATTCTTAAAACAAAAACAAGCTAACTAAATTAACAACGAACTGAGAGGTTTTCCTCCTTTTATAAGATTTTAAATAGCGCGCGAGAATTTTCTGGAACTTTCTCGAAATCAAAAAGATATATTTATTTATTTATTAAATGTTAAATGCACGTGCTCTTGTATTTTTAATTTTCAGGCTTAGCTTTCCTTCAATATTCGTCACGCGCTACACTGCACAGGAATTAAAACAATTTAATTTATATAAGTCTACTAACATTAGCTATTTAAATACCAAATCCGTAACAGTATGTGTGTTTCTCACATTGTTAAAAAAAGGGGTGGGTACCTAGAGCCATCAAATTTTGAATTACGTAATCCTCCACCCGAAAATGGAAGCCCGAATTTCAAATTTGTTTTATTATTTGTTTCATATTTTGTAAAACTTTACCGAATTTCTGATTAACAAACTCGACGATTTGAAAGCGAGCAATGAAAAACACTCTATGGGAGGGAAGGGATTATCTCCGCACGAGACTGTGTATCGGAAATTATAAAGATATGCTGTTTTTAAATATTTTGTGATATTGTTGTTGAATTGAATTTTATGGTTTTAAGTGCGAAGAGCATGATATTTAATAAATAAAGATAACACACAAAATGTTCCTCCGTGGCAGTAATATAATATTTAAAAGCTTTAAGATTTTTTCCCCCTAAATTTCAGTCCTAGACGTGACACCCAGTTCGTTGTAAAATTAAAGTATTGAATCATGAAAACATTTTCAACATTGTTTCCAGCGGCCGAGCGGTAAAGGCACTGAACACTGGTAGTTCGGTCTGAGATTCGAATCCCGTGAACGGGCTGGCTGCATGGGCGTTTTCGTGTTTTTCCCCTTATGTAACGTGTATACGTGTCAGCTTCCCTTAGAAAGTCCTTCACGAAGGCATCTTTCCCTTTAGGCAGTGTGCTTTGGCATAATCCGTCCAACATTGTTTCCTCAAGCATTTTGTAACTGTAAGATCTTAGCTAATCAGCTAAATAAAATATCCGTAATACTATAATATATTAAATGGGGGAAAATATTTATCCTTATTTGCGCAATTCAAAGATTGGGTTGGATTTGTTTTATCACATAACGGCAAAGCAAAGTAAGATCAAGACGCATGCCTTCATGGAGGACCTTGTGAGGGAAAGTAGGTTGACGTTATATATATATATTGTTACGAATTTGGTATTTAAAAAGCTAATGTTAGTTTAATTATAAATTAAATGGTTTTATTTCTCGCGCAGTGCAGCGCTTGACGACTATTAAAAGAAAGCTAAGCCGGAAAATTGAAAATACCAGAGCGCGTGCATTAAATAAATAAATATCTCTTTTTGATTTCGAGAAAGTACTGGAAAATTCTAGCGCGTGATTTTAAAATCTTATAAAAGGAGGAAAACATCTCAGTTTGTAGGAGTTGCTTAGTTTGTTGTTGTTTAGAAAACTGCTGCTGTTGATTATAGCGAATTCGCGGATTAGCGTTATTTAACTGTTTTGAATTACGTTCTATTGTACATTTGAGTAGTTAAAAGATAACTACTGTGAGATATTGTAATACTGCATGATAATTTGAGAAAATTTAAGCATTTTTGTTGTGATAATAATAAATTTTTGTTCATTTTTCATCGGACTTGTGCATTCATTTCATAACGAACCCGTACGCACGCAACAATATACATATAGAAACAGTAGTTGGCTGCGTGCCAGTTCTCCTGGATTTGAACCCGGGTAGAGAACTGACTAGTGTTTAGTAATTCCAGGTGGGTTTTCGTAGTTCAGTTGCATAACGTAATAAACACGTTAATTACTGAGGAGAATGAATTATTTTGAATAATGATACATTTCGCAAGTACCTAGCCGTTTTTAAAAGCCATTGATAATTCTGGTTGGAAAGATTGTCATCGATTTTTATGCTATTTCCTGGTCAACTGTCAAACTCAAATTCTGCACGCACGTTGTTTTTGAATTGCAATACAATGTGGAAAAGCAATCCGTACTATTAAAAAACAATAAATGCAGTTCTTAAGAATAGTTTTTTTCCTTTTTAATATGATTGATTTAAATAAAAATGCATTTAAATCATGGGGAGTCTAATTAGAAATATTAAACATTTTTATTCATTAGACTTTTTTCTTTTTCTATGATAACTCTTTCAGGCGGCTAGTTTGCTAGTTTTCAAAGAAATAATATAGCGAATATGTAAAATATTGTATTGCATATCCTAACACTCTATTGGCAATTCTAAAGATATGCTTTTTTTAAATATTTTGTGATTTTGCTGTTGAATTTTATGTGGCGTATATGCGAAGAAAGCCACAAAAGCTATAAAGCTTTTAAAAAAAAATCTGAAATGTTTCAGATTTTAAATTACGTCCAAAGGGGCGTTTTTTTAACGTTTTTTATGTTACCTTTCTTTATTAAATATCATGTTCTTTGCACTTAAACCATAACATTTAGTTCAATAGCAATGTCGCAAAATAATTTTAAAATGAGCGTATCTTTAGAATTTCCTATACACAGTCTCGGGCGTTAGAGATAAAAAGGTTTTTTTTTCCCCACGTAGAGTGTTGCCATTGCTCGCTTTTAAATCGTTGAGTTTGTTAGTCAAAAATTCATTAAGTTTTACAAAATATGAAATCGATAATAAAACAAATTCCAAATTTCAAATTTGGGATTTCAGATGCCCAAATTCGCAGTAGGATTACGTCATTAAAAATGGGATGGCTCTAGATACTGTTGTTTTAAAACAAATGCGAGAAATGTACATACATTTATGCAGATTTTTCATTATTTAATTTCTTCAAATATAATACAGAGCTCTTAACATTTTGTGGCAACAGTTTGAAAAGGGAAACGGACATTTATAGTGAATTAATGCAAAATCGCAAAACGAAAAGAATAGTCCTTCAGGACTAAAATCCCTTTGGACTTAAAAAAAAAAAAAAAAAAAAAAAAAAAAAAAAAAAAAAAGAAGAAGAAGAAGAAGAAGAAGAAAGAAAAGAGAAAAGAAAAAAGATAGCTTTTAGATTTTATATTACGCCCAAAAGGGCGTTTTTTTACCAATTTGTTTGATATCTTTATTTATTAAATATCATATTCTTCGCATTTAAACCATAAAATTCAATTCAACAACATCACATATAATATTTAAAAGCAGATATCTTTAGAATTTCCGATTCACAGTCTCGCGCGCTGGAGATAAACATGGTTTTTTTTCCCCGTACAGTATTGCCTTCGCTCGCTTTGAAATTGTTTAGTCTCTTAATCAAAAACTCATAAATGCTTTACAAAATATGAAATAGATAATAAAACAAATTCCAAATTCCAAGTTTGGACTTCCAGATGCCCGTATTCGGGTGGAGACGTACGTTTTTCGAAATTGCATGGCTCTAGGTACTGCTGTTTTATCACGATGCGAGAAACATACATACATTTATGCAGATTCTTCATTATTTAATTTCTTTAAATATAATGCATGGCGCTAATATTTGGTGGTAACAATTTGAAAAGTGAACCGCCTTTTGGGCTAAAAAAAACTGTTAGCAGTTACGAGTCCAAAAGCAAATTGGGAACCTGTGATGTTCAGCGAGAGCATTAAAATCCTCTGGTGTGACGTTAAAATCTGAACCCTATCAATTTTTTTCTTTCTTTTTATTTTACATTATTTATTTGTAACTTCTGAAACCAAGTCTTGTTCCAACCCAAATCCATTCAATATACTGAATTTGGAGTCGATTTATTAAGTGATATTTGCAACATTGAGTAACAAATTTAAAAACAGCTTTCTTCAAATAGGAATAACTAATTTTAGCATTACATTCTTGTTTCTTCACGGTATGGCCACGGTATTTGAGTCTCATTTGGATTCTCGCTGTCGCCAATGTATTTGCTTGTTTAATCGTAACCTTCAGTTTCCATAATCAGCATTCTTTTTATTGACTCTCCAAACTCCGTTTCCATGGAAACGTAACCGATAATATGATTTCTGTGAATGTAAGTATGTCAAAAGATAGTCTTCGACTTCAAATTAATGCATGTATTCTTGTGATCTTTTAATAGATAAATAAATGTCTGGGTACTTTAATTTATTTAATATTGTTTATTTACGTTTCAACTGTACAGTATTAAATTAAAGATGTGTAATGAAAAATGTATTTTTGTTCCTCAGAATCGAATAGTCTAATAAATAGAATAATCTAATGAATTCAATTATTTAAGATAAGTTGCCATTGGCCGAGGATTTCCTCCCGTGGTCATTGATAAAGCTTTAAAAAATTTTTCGTCTTGTCATCAAAGAAGACATTTCGCTGTTAGAAATAACACTAATGAACTCCATTTCGTCCTTCTGTCAGTTACAAAATTACACGGATTCCTCAGAATTCAGTTTTCAAGTCATTTTCTCGCCCATCAATAAAATCCATGGTTTGATTCTTAAACATTCTGTTTATGACTTTAATTGTTGGGGAATTTATAGCACATCTTGTTCGTGTGGTTTGGGATGTATAGGCCGAACTAAAAAATAAGTTTCGCATCAAGGAGCGCGAATCATATGTTCCAAAAGACGAATTAACAGGTCTTCGATAGCTAATCATGTGGAAATTTAATCATAATTCTGACTTTGGGTCTGCAGAAATCATCCAAAAAGCTTCTTATATTGGTGAATTGGATTTTTCTTGAAGCTTTCCACTTTCAGAAAGATTTATGTGCTTTAGTTAATGGCTTTTAAGTCCAATCCAGTTCTTCCTAATACTTTTAAAATTCTATTAACTAAATTTTTCAATTTTCGTTTCTATCTTTGCTAGTAGATGGCGCTACGTTCCGGTTTTCTTTACTCTTTTTGGGTATAAATACTACCGTGGCTTTCACTCCGTCGCAATTTTCTTGCTCCTGATGAAGAGGGAACTGTGTAGAAAATGTTTGCCCTCGAAATGGATAGAATCTTTACTAAAATCTACGCCAAACACAATTATTACTAATTTTATGTGTTTATCAGAACTAATACAATTTGTACTAGTAATAAAATTTGTATTAGTTCTGATTAGATTCACATAAACAATCGGAAATTGTTCTCAAACGCTTTGAAAATTTGGCTACAGCGTATGAAACCCACTTTTATTCGGATACAAGTTTGAATACAAAGTGGCAAACCAAAAGAATGGTAAACCAGCGGTCTCAAACTGGGAGCCTACGGGGCGCATTCTGCCCTCGAAGCAATTTTATGTGGTCCGCGAAGGCATTGCAGTTATGTATCCGTTGTGTTTCGGTGTTGCAAAGATCGCAAGATTTTAGTATTAGTCCTAGTTTACATTATTTTCATTTCTATTAAAAACTTTGTAATAAAAATATAATTTGTAATAAAAATATAATCAACAACCGGTATTAACCGGTTGTTGATTTGTTAACAAGAATAAATAACTTTGTAATAAAAATATAATGCTTTAAAGTAGGGTTTCTTAAACATTTTTCAGTCGCGACCCCTTTTTATCATTGCGATTTTTCGCGACCCCCAAGACCCCATAATATTTACAAAAATTTTGTGGGACCCCATAAGTATTGCGCAAATTCAACACACGCGTGAATGAAACTCTCAATTTTTCTCACTTGTACTGTAATATACTATTGAAGTTTTATTAGGTCATTAACTTTAATTTCTAATTTTAAGACATAGAACAATGTGTAAATTTTAAATAAGTAACAGACGAAATGACAGCGTCACGTGCAGAGCAAGAAAAATGAACTTTTATATTATAAAAAGAATGCGTCGAAACGTTTTCGTTTTTTTCTTTGTCTGTATTGTCTTATCTTTATCTATTTTCAGACACATTGTGTAAAAATATTTGTTAATTATAAAATTATTATAAGTTAAAGAAATATCAAAACTGCTAAAATTTTTTTGCGACCTCCTGCTGCAGGTCCCGAGACCCCCTTGGGAATCGCGACCCACAGTTTAAGAAACCCTGCTTTAAAGAATTTGTAAAATCGTGAGTGGTACTAGTATCATAGCATTTAAAATAAATTTATTATTTTATTTACTTTTAAAAGTATTTATTTTAAAAGTAAAAATAAAAAAAATTACTTACAGAAAGTAATTTCTTTTACTTTACTGTCTTTATTTTAAAAGTAAATAAATGATTAAAAGACTTTTAAAAGTATTATTTAAAATTTATTTTATTATTACTTTACTTACTTTTAATATTTTTACTTTTTATTACTGTACTTACTTAAATTATGAAAATTTTTACTTTTTATTGCTTATTGAAATTATTAATAATTTTATTTTTTATTACTTTACTTACTTAATTATTAAAAAATTAACTCTTTATTACTTTACTCACTTTTAAAGGTGTGACTTACCTTACAGAAAGAAATGCTAAACTATAGACAGGGGAATGTATTTTTTACAATTATCTACCGAACAGTCATTGTAAGGTATTCAGACAAACGATATGTCTTCCTTTCCTGCTGGAATAGGTATTCTTTACACACCTTACTATCTCCACCAATAATAATGAAAGATTGAAATGGAAGGCTGAAGTAGTACCATTTTTGATATTTCTCATCTGCAGAAGGGAAAAAATCTGATGTGTACACCACATGACTTCCATGTACGGAATATTAAATTATACGCATTTTTTTCTTAAATTTCATTTAAATTGATTGGACTGAATTAAGTCTACTTCGTCGACAGCGCATAAACCACAATAGAAAAAATGCACTCTTTAAAATTCACTCTATTTGTTTACTATAACGACACTCTGAATGCACAAAATTTATATCATTTGAAGAATTATCGTTGCCACATGTTCTATTCAAATACTATATTAAAGCTAAAACGATGTATGAAAGAAATTAAGCAAACAAAACAGAAAAGAAACAGTTTTTCACAGACAATTTAGTATTTCTCATTCAATTAATTCAATTCTCACTTTGCGACAAGGCAAAAATACATAAAAACTCAAAATATCTGTATTAAAAATTACGAAGTAAATCTTAAACGCTTATTTCTTCGAAAAAATTCTAGAAAGGATTAAGCATGATTTAAATAACAAATGAAGGCGTTATCTTTGTTGTTGCGAAGCTAAGTTTCTCTAGATTGACAACAAATCCACTAGTCTGCTGTCTCAAATGTAAACAATCAATGGCCGCCATCAAAAAAAGGCCTAGCGGCACTTAAAGAACTTTAAAATTGTTGATAATTCTAAAAATATTGCATACAGATTTATTAAGGGCATAAAAATCTTAACCGGAAGATAAAAACAACATAATTCAATCATCTTTAAAGCAAAAAAATGTACAATTTACAAACATATAAGAGTAAAGAAACTGAGATCACTGAGCCGGGTAACAGAGTGGATATATATATAAATATATTTATATACGTTTGGTACGGCCGATTGCAACCAAAATACCAGGTGCACATCTACATGTTATAGCAGTACTATATACAAAATTTCAACGTTCTGAGGCTACTCGTTTTTGAGTTATGCGAGATACGTACGTACGTACATACGTTCGTACAGACGCTACGAAAAATTCTCTTCAGAATTCATTTTAAAGCAGTTTTTTTAGTTTTTTTGGAGGAAAAGAGTCTTTTATTCTGTCCTTACGTACAGATATCACGCAAAAACATCGTTAAATTGCATTCGATAGCGGTCAAAATGGATATTTTCGTTGAAATATGTTGCCTGAAACATTTCGCGATTACTATACTTCCTTTTTACTTTGTACAAGGAAGTAAAAAGACCTGAAGTTGCACGATATTTGGTGCTACCTTCAGAAAGCCTGTATCGGGAAGATCAGAAATTGGATATCACGAACAAGATGATATATTAGAAATCATAAACTAGATCTTTCTCAGTTACGGGTAGGTCCATGTATAATATACGTATTTTGCTGAAGGCCATCCACGTCACATGGAAGCCTATACTATGTATGATTCGTTCTTAAATGTATTAAGGCGAGGAAAATGTGGGCTTGTACGCAAGCTTCATTAAAGCTGTACATTTCGTCTGTAAATTTTAGCAAAAAAGGTGTTTTTTTTTTAGCGCTGGTACTAATTTATAATTTTTTCTTCTTTTTAGGTTGCTTATTTTATTAACATGGATTCGGTAGCTGTTTATTGGACTTATTGAGCTATTACGTCAATGACTTCTTCAGACCACCTATTAATAATCTAGTCATTTATTGAGGTAAGCCATAATTTTTATATGACATTGGGATTGTTTGACTCTTGGTAGCAATAACTGAACTTCAAACTATAGCGAATATGCAAGCAAGCTTGAAAAATGCCATGTAATAAAAAGGCTAGTGACACTAAATTTAAATCTAGCACGTTTGTGCTAGATGATGTATTAAATTATGTTTTGAAAATTGCTTTTAATCCTTGCGGTTTTACAACGAATGAATTGAAGTTTACCGCCACCTATATATATATATATATATATATATATATATATATATATATATATATATATATATCCACCCAGATATATTTTATCTTAGTTTTTAGTGTCGCATTATAGTACACTATTAGATATAGTTTATCATAGTTTTTAAGCGTGGTATTAGATATAGTTTATCTTAGTTTTTAGCGTGGTATTAGATATAGTTTATCTTAGTTTTTAGCGTGGTATTAGATATAGTTTATCTTAGTTTTTAGCATGGTATTAGATATAGTTTATCTTAGTTTTTAGCATCGCATTAGATATAATACGGTGAGATTGCTAGACACCCCCAACTGCCTGATCACAAAGTGATCTTATGATCCAAAAAGTGGCATCCCATTCACACCACAAGCGAGGACCTCCAGCGAGCCGGAGAGTCCCCCAAAGAAAATAATTAATACGCCAAATTAATAATAAGAAGAACAAACTATACCAAGATATAATACAACGAAACACCTCAAAATTTAAATTAAATTTAATGTTCCGAGAAACCAAGCCCGGTATTCCGAGTAACTAAAAATGTTAGTATAATCAACCAAAGAAAATAATAATTATACATCCAGCAAGGTTGCCATACAACTATATACATATATATGTAAGATAAAAATGTATGAATCAGAATTATAATATAACTATAAACATTAATTCTTCCTCTCTATTCTAAAACCGTAATAACTTATCTGCATTGCGTCATTCAAATTAATCATGCGATCTTACGTAACCGTTAATACCAGATGCCTCTTGACGACCAATCACCGAATTGTAAACCAAAACTTTTCTCTTCGCGTGCTTCCATCTTTCATAACTACGCACTTCAGCTTTTGCTCTCTACTGTGCTGAGATGTAATTTCGCTGTCTTGCTTTCTATCTCAACAATATCAAAAATGTAAATCTTCTGTGGAAAGGCACAACTAGAGTGCCAAGTGATTGTGGCCACAAATATCAATTGGAAATAAAAATGGAATTAAAGCTGCCTCGACTGTCAAGTTCTTTAAATACTACGCAATCAAAATTCTTCTTCAATATGGATCTAAGCACGCATCTACACTGCTCCGGCTTTTCCTTTGCTCTTATTATGACATATATATATATATGTAAGATAAAAAATATGAAAGCAAACTTCTAAACTTAATTCACTATAACGTCTATTATTTTCTATTTCATTTGGGAACTTCCTCTATCTGTCCTAAAAATAGCGCTTAAGTCTAAACTGCGTCATTCAAATTAATCATGCGATCTTACTTAACCCATAATGCAAATGCCTCTCGACCAATCACCAAATTGCAAACCGAAACTTTTCTCTTGGTCGTGCTTCCATCTTTCATAACTACGCACTTCAGCTTTTGCTCTCTACTGTACGAAGATGTAATTTCGCTGGCTTGCTTTCTATCTCAACAATATCAAAAATGTAAATCTTCTGTGGAAAGGCACGACTAGAGTGTCAAGTGATTGTGGCCACAAATATCAGTTGCAAATAAAAATGGAATTAAAACTGCCTCGACTGCCAAGTTCTTTACATATTACCAAGTTAGCATTACTAGCATACTACGCAATCAAAATCTGTCTTCAATATGGATCTAATCACGCATTGACAGTATTCCGTCTTTCCTTTCCTTTTATTATGACACACACACACACACACACACACACACACCACACACATATATATATATATATATTTATATATATATGTAATAATAAATTCCATAGTCAAGAATACACTTAAAATTCTAATTGTATGTTCTTTTCATTTTTAATGGCGACGTTCTCTTATTTGAAAGTACGTGGAATTAAATCCACAGCGCCGTAGTCAAGTTGTTTTTCCCGCCTTTTCTACACGTACAGTTATAGAATGTTCAGGAAATATTTAAAGCGAACTGGATTGGCTGACGTCTTTTCTTGGAAGCTCCGCCTTTCCAGAGGCTATAAAAGGACTCGCAAAAGAATATCGGGGCTTTTCTTAAATGTCACGATGCAGTAAACTTCACGCAAAAAGTTATTAGTAATTCTTTTTTATTTACTCCGGAGATCAGATTTTTGTAATTGCTATTTCCCCTGAAATATAATAAATGGATCCTGTTTTTTAAACTTATCGTCTGATAATTTAAGCTACGACTACATCTATGATTCTTCACCAATCTATTTATTCCGGACAAAAGCTGGTACATCACATATATATATAAAGATGTAAAATATAAAAAAATATGATGGCTTTGCTCTTTGCGAACCAGCAACCTTTAATTAATTTTCTGCAATTCAGGATCTTCACCTAGACCGGTACCTTCTAGAACATTCGCGCCTATTACATAACCTCCTCATATAAATGCTGCGTCTTCTACATTTTTCTAGAAGCTACTCTGTTACATAACCTTTCATATAAATGCTGCGTCATAAGTTCTCCTACACAGATGCCTTCTCGCCTTCGTTCTGCTAACGCCTCCGCTATGCTCCTATTTCTTTGTTAGAACGTTATAACGCATTAAAGTCAGTTGTATCTAATAATTCAATTACTGAATAAGTTATTTGAGTAACTTCATCTGGAAAAAATCATCTGCTCTAAAATAAAATAAAGATATGCTGTTAAAAGTGAAAAGTCCTGAGTCGTAATTTTTCTCCGTGGTGCAATCATCCCAGCTTCGTCAACCATCTGCCAGAACGTGAAATGGAATAGCCTCACCATTCACCCACGATGTGTTGGAATAACTGTAGCTGGATTAACGGCACAACAGGAAAGAAGAAAACCAAAAATAACTAAATCAAGAAGACTGTGTTAGTAAAAATAAGAACATAAAATGAGGAAGAAAAACACACATAAAACAACACAACAGATATATAACACAAACACACACAACATCAAAAACGACCGAAGGGACACCTTAAAAAAATAAACGAATTGAATATAAAACCAACTTAGTTAAAAACTCCAGTCGCATGTCTATTAATATCGATAAAAGCCATCAAAGCTCTTGCATATAGTTTCAAATCAAATTTCGATAAATCAAAATGTATATCACTAAAACTACATCTAATAAAATCGGTCAATTGACAGTCCACCACGAAGTGTCTGGCATCACAGAAAAAATTACAATTTGGACATAAATCATTGTCTTGTACGTGAAACCTCTTTAAATAATAAGGAAATCTGCCATGTCCGGTGATGATCTGATTCATATCAATGTCATCATAAATTAAAGTTTTATCTGTAATTTCAATATTAATCAACAAATCATTTTTCCTTATTGAATTTCTCCACACATCTTTCCATATAGTTATATAATATTTTTCCATACTCGTGATTGCAATTTGTATGAAATCAGGAATTTCCACAATGGGTGCATTAGTTGAAATACATGCCTCCTTGGCCAGGCTGTCGGCCCTCTCGTTACCAAAAAAACCTACATGGGCCCCAATATGATATGATGTAACAGGAATTTGATATCCATGATAATACAATTAACATTATCGGGGGGAGAGAGCAACTGGAGCAAGGATAAACAATCAGTATACAGATTGATAGTAATACACGTCTTAATATTCATTTTGATCCATTTCAAGGCCTTCAAAACAGCAAAACATTCAGCTTGAAATACTGAATTGTAAGAATTTAATTTATATAAACCATAATCAATTTCAACATCATAGAAATATACAACAAAAGCAGCTCCAGTACACCCCCTAACCCCGAACCATCAGTATAAATATCATATAGTCCAATTTTTGGAATTTCCCTATCAAACCCATAACTAATTCTGTTTACAGGATGTAATAAATGCATATTAAATTTTTTCAAAAACATATTTAGTAATAATATCAGAATCAAAACAAAACAAATCAATATTTCCAGAACGTAAAAGATATTTCTTATAACAAAATTCATAGCAAACCAAGAGGGGAAGCAGTCCGGCCAACACACAAACCACCTCCGTGGGGACTGTCCTAAAACAACGAGTGATTGCAAGACCCCCAAGCTCTCTGTATGAAATCCAACTTCATTCGGAGCCTCACCAGCTCCCCCGCTCTGGAACCCCAGGCACCAATTCCGTATATCACAATAGGCAATACGACAGCTTTATATAGAACCAATAATATGCCAGATCTCTTAGCAAGAATATCGCCCGTAAAGTTCCTTCTGTAGGCAAGTAAAAGCTGATTTGTTCTTCGCTGCACGTTCTTAAAATACTCAACAAAAGTGAGCTTACAGTCCAACACAACACCTAAATATCTCATATTTTCTATAAATGTAATTCTTCTATTATGATACCTAATTTGAGGGGGTCTCACCGCACGTCTTTCCCCTCGGGAAGAACAGAAGAGCCTTAGTCTTATCCATATTAAAATTCAATCTTTCACTACTACTCCAATTATCAAAAATTGCACAGATCTCATCAAACAGTTTTTCAAGCGAGTCCTCCCTAAACAGTACAACGACGTCGTCAGCATAAGCAACAAGTTTCACATAACCAGAAAACTCACATTGAAGCAAATTATTCATAATCACTTCATAATCACATTCCAGAACAGAGGAGCACTGCGGGCAGCCTTACCAATTTTAAAAGTGGACACATATTTACCTTCGGAAAAGCAATTAAAATACACTCTTCTATTTTTAAAATAATCTAAGATCAAATAAAAAATATTTCTGGGTATATACAAATTTTGAAGACTCTTCAATAGAGAGGTCCAATCCGCATTATCAAATGCAGAAGCGGCCCACCAGCGGCCGAGCGGTAAAGTCACTGAACACTGGTAGTTCGGTCCGAGGTTCGAATCCCGCGAACGGGCTGGCTGCATGAGTGTTTTCGTGGTTTTCCCCATGTGTAACGTGTATACGAGCCAGTTTCCCTTAGAAAGTCCTCCACGAAAGGCATCCCTCCTCTTAGGCAGATAGCCCTAGTGTGCTTTGCCATATTTAAATACACCACACCACACCAAATGCAGAAGCCATATCAAAAGAGACGAGAACGTGCTAGTTATGTTCTCTAATATATTGTTACGAAATGTACAGGCGCTGTAAGATGGCTTCCCCGCAAAGCTGTTTTAGGGTTGCCATAAAATAGCAACGGATGCAGGATTGCCATATTTGGCGAGAAATCGCCCATTTGGCGATAAAATTGGCGATATGACATGGACGGATGGAAAACCTTCTGGAACGAATTCTTACCGGTTTAGACCAGAATGTTCTCAAACACAAGCCGGAAGCTATATAAACCCTGCTGGTCCGCTGTCAGTTAGTGTGCCTCGTCGAGAGGGCGAGAGTGTGTGCCTCACATAGAGTGCGAGATAGTTAGTATCAAGTTGGTGTCCCGTTTAGCGAGTCAATCCCTGCGGAGTCGATCGAGTTGACAGCCGGCCAGCGAGTGCCGAGTGGGTCGTCGAGTGCACCGAAAGAGTCTCTTAGTGTATAGCGGTTAGTGCATCGTCGAGAGCGCGTGTTGAGCTCCGGGAACGACTGAACCGAAGAGTCGGGAGCCGTGCTCTCTTGAGTACGTGGAGTACCGAAAACGACCGAACAGAGTCGGGAGCTGTACTCTAGTACTTTGTCGTGAAGCTGTCTCCACTGTGATAGCCTGATAACCTGGAGGCTGTGTCGCTGATCGTGTCAGCGTGTTTATCTCGTAGTAGTTCATCGACGACTGTAAAATGTGTTTTGAAGCTGTCCTGACAATAATGGCCAATAAAGTATGTTATTCGATACTTCCACAAGTGTCGTCTTCATTCACTTCAAATTCGTACGAACGTGAAGGAAGAAAATAACGTAACAACTGGTGTCAGAAGAAGAGAAACGCAACAATATGAAATAACTTGAAAAAGAGCATCATCTGTACTTCGACCATACTGACTAACATACAAAACCATACTGACTATCATGGAAAGGATTATATTGAAAAATATAATGCATCATCCTATTAGTTATCAATTTATATAGAACTTTACCAAAAACATTTAATAAAGCAATTGGCCTTGGTTTCCGTTCGGTCTTAGGAATTAAGATGATCTTACTTATCTTCCATGTGCTTGGGGATATGGCATATTTTAAACATGCGTTATACAAAATATTTAAAAAATCAGGATATAAATCAAATAAAATTTTAACAATCACAGAATGAATGTCATCAATTCCAGACGCAGCTTTATTTCTAAGACGTCGAAATACTCCAGCGATTTCATCACAAGTAAAGCAAGAATCATCATCTTTTAATTTGGAATCATCAATATTCGAAATATCAAACAAAAAATCATTATCTAAATCAAAGTAAACTTTAGCATGAGCTCTATTCACTTCTTCAAAATTTCCAGCAACGCCCTCCGGTCTCCTGACAATGACTTTATGTCTACTCTTTCCAGCTGCAGTCTTGTAGAAACCATCAAAATGGTTCACAGAATCCAGAAAATACTTAATTCTACGATTATTTCTTGCTTTTCTAATAAAGCGTTTATAAATAGCAAGTTCTTTCTTATATCTAATTTTCCTTCTTAATCTAGTAGCATCATCAATATTCTTTACCTGAAAACTTTTACTAAAAGCCCGTATTCTTCTCTTCTATCTTTCAAGACCAACGTTCCACGAAATGATTTTCTTATCAGCCTTTCTTCGAACTCTTAATTTAGAAACAATCTTCTTCACCAAACAAGTTTCAATTTCAGAGGCTATACAATCAATCTCTTCAATATAACCAGCATTTCTTATTCTTTCGATAAAACTCTCAATGACAACATTTACCTTTTTACACAATTTGTAAACTCTCGGAACACTTCTACTTATGAAGTTTCCACTTCCATGTTGCAGACAAACACTTTCCATGTCAAAGAGAATATATCTGTGATGGCTGAGAAATTCTTCTTGAGTAACCTCATAATCATTGATGTCCAATAAGCTTGAACCCAACACAAGGTCGGTCCAACCCTGTCCAACTGAAGACGAAAAAGTTGGAGTAAAATCTTTAATATTAAAAAGCACTAAATCTTTAGATGTGATAAAATCAAATAATAAAGTCCCACGTATATCTGTAAAACCAGCCCCCCCCAACTAAAATGCTTGCAATTAAAATCACCAAAAACTAAAAATTTCCAAAACATTTTCCAATTTATACAAATTAATAGAAGATCTTCAGCTGGAGAAAAATATACAGACACCGGTCCATAATCTTGATCACCCAGCACAGCAGAAATACTGGTCACAACATCAGTCTCGAAATCCACGACAAAATCTGTATCTTGATTTATGACAATAATGGTAGTTCTTCCACCATAGCAAGCAGTAACTCTCCACTTTTTATTAACATAAGCCACTCTACTCTCAATTAAATACGGTTCCTGCAGTAAGATGACAGCAGGCAAGACTCCTACAGTATTCTGGATAACAGAGAGCTGGGCAGCAGCGATGGCACAATTCAAATCAACAGTAATCACATGCATTAAAATAAAAACTTCAATAAATAATTTCAGTGTAAAAACCATAAATATTAAAACAAACAAGTAAGACATACAAGTAGGAAAACAGAACCGCAAATCACAAAGATAAAATAAGACTATTGACAAATAAAAAGACATAAATCCCACAATAAGAACAAATTTAAAATCAAATACATTTACCATAGTCAATATCCAAATGATTTTTAATAAAATTTACTTCTCTGATATAAGTTGGACAATTTTTGTCCATTGCTGATGCGAAACATTAAGATCTAAGCCAAATCTTTCATCACAAGAAGAACAGTTGATACATTTGAGACCTTCACTCTTTCTATTACAAGAAACCGCTAAATGGTTTCCAGTGCATAGTGCACAACATACTTTCGAATTACAGCCCTTTCGGTTAATCTTTGGATTATGGTAACTTGGCGATTTTTTTTGCGAAAATTTGGCGACCAACCTTGCTACAGCAACCTGCGCGTTTTTGTTTGGACGCCATTTTGTTTTCACAAAGTAAAGGCATGGTTTTTTTTTTTTTTTTTCCTTAACATTTTTTTCAACAATCTATTAGCCGAATTAATTACGCTTATGCTAGAACTTTTATGGAACAAAAGTGCTTAATCATGACGATTATTTTATGGAACAAAAGTGCTTAATCATGAAGATTAGGTGCGAAATTCGGAGAAACTGCAGAATCGCAAACTGCTTGCCGCGTTTTTAAGAATTTCACATACACGGTCACCATGTAATCGCCGTACCAAAATGTCACCAAACTACCTGTTACCATATTCCAAAGATTAGCCATCCTCTCTAACATACTTCAGTTCTTGTCTATTATTACGAAGAGCATCAGCCTCGACTAGATGAACCGCAGCCGCAATCTTCTTTTGACTTCTAATTTTATCTACAATTCCATGTAACTCTCGCACAATAGTCATAATATCATTTTGCTCCATCAATAACAATTTCAGATACATCCTCTTCTCGAGAATGGAAACCGGCAGAACTAGGTACAGACTCTGAATCATGCATTTTACAACAATATCAATTTTTTTTACATACAAATCAAAATTATTTCCAAACTAATTCGCCAAATATACCAGAATTATAATACTCACAAAGTTATCCAAAATACATTAAAATATCAATATATGCGGTCTGTTTTCATACAAATACTGAATTACACATAATGACAACACAAAACATTTACAATAAAATACCTTAAAATCTGATAAAAACTATCAAAACAAGCTTAATTAAGCTCAAAATTCAAATAAAAGCAGTTAAAATAATTATATTTACAAAAGTTCTGCACAATACCAAATATAAAAAATTAAAAAGCCACCACCAAAATTTTCAAAAATGTGTATAAAATTAAATAATGGTAATATCACAAAATAAACCAGCTAGATGGTTTTAAAAACGCTTAAAATAATTTTAAAAAAATTTTCCGCTATTTTATCTGTGAAATTGAACGATTTGGCTAACGGGCGAAAAGACAACGGATTGGGTGAACCACAAATTCTCAGACCTTGCTCTTTTCGATGGGCAGAAAGACACATATAACCGGTGCACCAAATGACTCGCTTTAACTCTAAGATGTTCAACTGTCAACAAACATCCGCCTCGTTAGGCTTAGCTACAATCAGAAAGTTTAAGTCCAAATATCTAATAAAATATGCATCAAAACACTATGCTTGTAAATATATAAGTAAAACAGATTGTAAAGAGTCAAAATCAATCATCAAAAGTAATTTGCACAGTATATGTATAAAGATATAAACCAAAAAGTACTTATCGTATGCAAATGAAGTAGCGATCCAACTTCAAACTCGAAAAATCTTCACATCCTGCAAGATAAAGCTTCAAATTCAAAAATAATCACCAAAACACAAACCGGAACGCATGTAGATCACAAATAAAGCACTTTCATTCACCAATTTCACAGAATAACCAAAATATAAGCGTTTTAATGACGAGCTCACCAAACACCAAGCAACATGGACGCTGGTATGCGCAGAACCAGATATAGTACGGTATTAGATATATCTTAGTTTTTAGCGTCGCATTAGATATAGTTTGGTATAGTTGAATCGAAATCTGGAGCGTTGTCGCCTGGAGTTCGAATCTGGACGAAAGGACTGTCTGAATGGGTATTTTGTGATTTTTCTCTATGTTAATTAGAATAAGAACCAATTTCCCTTAAAACGTTTTCCACGAAGGCATCCTCACTTTAGCATATAGCCCTCGCATGCTATGCCGTAATGAAACCAAAACAACCAACCTAATTTTTCCTCCATGCGGTCTAACAAATAGGATTTATTTAGTAGAATATGGTAAAGCACACCAGAGCTATCTCTCTAAGGAAAGAGATACCTTCGCGGAGGATTTTCAGAGGAAAACTGGCATGTGTTTCCGTTGCACGGGAAGAAAGCCATGAAAACACCTATACAACCACGTCTTCGCCGGGGTTTTAACCCGAGTGGAACTACCAGTGGTCGTATTTACACTTCCACTGGAGCGTTTTTGCACTGACGAAAGCAGTTGGTCAGTTTTTTTTAGCGTGTTAGCTGCTGAGGACCGCTGTTGGATTTACTCCATCCCAATTTTGGTAGAGCACAATAGCTTTCCCTCAGAGGATGGATGCGAGGATCGTCATTTTTTCCCTACCGACAGCCTCTCGACAGGACTTTCGACTCTGCAGTATTTTAAGTACCACCATGCTGCGAAGACACTACACGTGTACAAGCATCCATTCTTTCTCCAGAATTCGAAGACCAACCCAAAGCAATGGCTGTCGGTTCCGTGCAGCCACACAGGACAGCTCTTTGGTGGACTAAATTGTTGAAAATATAGTTGGATAAAACCATGAAAAAGCTCAAGCAGCTTGCTTGCTCGCCGAGATTAAAGGCTTGATAGTAGGTAAACAGAGTATTACCATTCGATGTAACATAAGATCTTTAATATTTCTTTCAAATTACAACTGTGTACGTATCAAACTTAGTTATTTAAAAGCAATAAACGTGTTCTTAATCATTTCCTCCTTTATTTTATTTTAATAATTTTATGTGATTCATGTTATTTGTAATATATCCAACATTTTTTTAAAATATAATTACTATAGTAGTAAATAAAAGATGCTTCTAATGCCATTTTTATATACCTTAGTACAGAATAACTGTTTGGTTTCCTTTTTTCAAAAATTCTGTTAAGCTGTAGGTGGTGCATAATGATGATATTTGTTCTCCGGTTGCAAAATGACTTCCCGAATTCCAGCATTTTAAAATGTCTGGCCGATGTTATTTTCACGTGCCATATTGCTTTTCAGCTGGGGTGGGGGAAATGATAGGAGGGAGGTGTTGTTTTCCGAAGTACTTTTCGTGAGCTGGTGGCTGGCAGGAGAGTTTTGCATTTTGTTGTGACTGCGGAATTGAAAATGGTTGGTCTTCGGTCTGAATACCAGACAGACGCTATTTTTCCTTTTGAAATGTTAGCCACATCATCATGACGTTGCGTTGCCTTCCCCCCCCCCCATATTTATTTTGATTGGCTAGCGATAATTGCGTTTAAAATGTGTAAGTGAAATATGGACTGCTGATTTTGAAAGTAATAAAAGTGCTATTTTAGAATGAAAAAAAAAATTGCAATCATAAAACTTCAAATTATAACTTAATACTAGTTTACCATTATAAGTTACGAAAATATTAGCTTTTTACGAATAGAGAATATTTGTTAAATTCAAATTTATATATATAAATTAGCTAGTAATTTTAATGATTTATTAAATAAATGAATTTAATAAAATAATTTTAAAAATTTAGCCGTAGTTTGTGATTGATTCATTTCCAGTAGAACCTATTAGTGTGCGGAGCGAGTTACAGTTTGAGATTATAAAATTTCAGCGAGAAAATGATTTAAAAGAATTGCACTATAGTGAAAAAACGAAATGAATTCTAAATGGAAATTAAAAGGGGGCGAGAAAAATATTTACAAAATGGCCGAAGATTTCTGTGGTAAGTTGCAAGTTATTATGTACGGCAAGGGGGGTTGACATAACGACGTCACGATCTCGAACTGTGTTTCGAAGCGATGGCGAAGAACTCATATTTCCCCTACTTCTCACTGCAGTATAAAAAAATATATGAAATCGCCCATTTTTTTTTATTACTTCCTTGTACGAAGTAAAAAGGAAGTATTGTAATCGCGAAAAGTTTCAGGCAGCATATTTCAACGAAAATATCCCATTTTGACCTCTTTCAAATGCAATTTAGCAATGTATTTCCGTGATATCTGTACGTAAGGACAGAATAAAATACTCTTTTCCTCCAAAAAAATTATAAAACTGCTTTAAAATGAATTCCGAAGAGAATTTTTCGTGGCGTCTGTACGAACGTATGTACGTACGTACGTATCATAACTCAAAAACGAGTAGCCTCAGAACCTTGAAATTTTGTATATATGACTGCTATAACATGTAGATGTGCACCTCGTATTTTGGTTGCAATCGGCCGCACCAAACATATATAAATATATTTATATATATATCCACTATCTTACCCGGCTCAGTGATCTCAGTTGCTTTACTCTTATATGTTTGTAAATTGTACATTTTTTGCTTCAAAAAGATTGAATTATGTTGTTTTTATCCTCCGGTTAAGGGTTTTATGCCTTTAGTAAATCTGTATGCAATATTTTTAGAATTATCAACAATTTTAAAATTGTTTAAGTGCCGCTAAGCCTAATTTGATGGCGGCCATTGATTGTTTACGTTTGAGACAGCAGACTAGTGAATTTGTTGCCAATCTAGAGAAACTTAGCTTCGCAACAACAAAGATAACGCCTTCATTTGTTATTTAAATCATGCTTAATCCTTTCTAGAATTTTTTCGAAGAAATAAGCGTTTAAGATTTACTTCGTAATTTTTAATACAGATATTTTGAGTTTTTATGTATTTTTGCCTTGTCGCGAATTAATTGAATGAGAAATACTCAATAGTCTGTAAATAACTGTTTCATTTTTGTTTTGTTTGCTTAATTTCTTTTATACATCGTTCTAGCTTTATTATAGTATTTGAATAGAACATGTGGCAACGATTAGATAATTCTTTAAATGATATAAATTTTGTGCATTCCTAGTTATAATATGAATGAAATATAATACTGTTAAGTAAACCTAGCGCCAGAGTGTCGCTATGGTAAACAAAGTGAATTTGAAAGAATGCATTTATTCTATTGTGGTTTATGCGCTGTCGGCGAAGTAGGTCTAATTCAATCTAATACGTTTAAATGAAATGCAAGGAAAAATGCGTGTAATTTAATATTCCGTAAAAGGAAGTCATGTGGTGTACACATCAGATTTTTTTTTTAATCATTCTTGTTTTAAAAGAGGGCGATAAGTTTGTTTTATCATCTTTGGTTGTAATTTGTGTATTTTTAGATGTTGAAATTTTAAAATCTTAAATGTCAAATAGTGGAAAAAATCGATTTTTTTAAATTCGCCAACAGTTCAGAAATTAAGTTACAAATAATTTCAAGTTCATAAGTAAGTTCATCAAGTAAGTTCATAAATTTCACTTAAAGAGTAGTTTTTTTACTTTAGTTCGATAGTACAAATAGTAAAATTCTGATATCTTTAGTTTGTTCGTTAAACGTAAATATGTGCGAAAAATTGTATAAACATTAAACATTAAATAAAAGTAAATAATTAAATCAAGCATTAAATTATTTAAACATTAAAATAAAAGAAAATTCTAAATCGAAATTTGAAAAATCGCATTGCCACATTGAATTATCATCGATAGACAGTGTGTGTACAAAATCTGAACGTGGTAGCTTATCAGAAAAGAGGTTATAAATCGATGAATTCCAACAGGAGTGAAACACCATGAGTTTTCATGTCAACAGTTCTTGGAAATTATTCTTTAAAATCTCATTTTTTCGTTTGCTTGTTGCCACGCATTATAAGAGAAATGTTTCATTCTCTGCTTTTAATCCTCTTACCGGTTTCCTTTGAATATCAGCAATGATTTATTGGCTTGCTTATGTTTCAGAGAAAGAAAAGAACCTGATTTACAAGGGGTGATTCATATTTTAAAGTATAAAAGCGATGAAATTAAATATTATTTTAAACTGTTAATTAGTAGTTAAAATTTTCTTATAACGATCAAAAACTCGTGCTGCAGATGTTTGCTTTTAATTCTGCCGTATATGTCATTCATGCATTCTTCATTCATTTTTCTGGTGGAATAAACCAGAATGAACTCCAGAAAAGTAATTTAAAATTGTTTGCTTTCTCTAATTAAAAGATTTTTTTAAAATAAAAACGAGCGATATGAACTTTTAACCATGCAAACAAACTTTTATGGTGTAAAAATTTTTCCTTGGCTACATTAATGACTTTATAGAAACGGTACAGTTTATTTTGTATAGATAAATTCTACGGGGCATAAAAATCTCATTAAATATCTGGCATCTTCTTTCGTAGTACTAAAAATTTTTTAAATTCATAAATATCAAAATGTATTGGAGACTTATTTTACTCTTCCAAGCCTTTTCAAAGTGTTGATTTAAAAAAAAAAAAAATATTTTAATGGAATTCCATAAGTGTATGGGTAAAATTAAGATTTGAATATTTTGCTTTATCGTTACAAATGTAAATCATTTTTATTAAAATTATTTCAGTGCTGTTTCTGGTCTTTAAATGCATGTGCACTATGCAATTGCTATGCAAAAACTCGGCAACTCTTTCTCTGTATTCTTTATTAAAATGCCAGGTATACTAAAATAGAATTTCCTTATATTTCAAGTTTTAATTTCAGAAAAACTATTTTAAAAATAATTTATTAGTTTTCTTCGCTTATGAACATTCGCAATTCGGTCTATTCATAAAAATCTACTAAATTTTCCCACGTTTCTACGAATTTCGCTTCTCTCTGCGTTTTTAAGAATTTTGCTGTGCGTATTATGTATTGATTTTCAAAGAAATTTCTTAAAACAAATGATTTTTGTTTGGAATTTTTAGCCAATGTACGTATCTTTAAATCATGTTAAGGAAATAATATGCATTTGGATTTAGTAAAAAAGTATATTTAATTCTTATAACAAGATTCAGATAAGCCGAATTTGGCCACATTTTTTCCGCCATTTTCTACAGCAAAGAATATGCATTCTTCATTGAATTTAAAGGATTCATTTATAATTTAATGCCGAACTTTTTATTAGTTTATAAATAAGTTTTTATATATACAGTGTCTCAAAAATTGGACACTTGTGCTTTACAAAAGGAAACTGTAGTAAAATAAATTTAAAAAACAATAAAAATTTTTTGTGGGTGTGTTTCATACTTAAATTTAGTAACAATTGTTACATAACATACATTTTCTCAAAATATTAAAATATTAATTTAATAAAAATGCAATTGTTTAGAACGGAGCAAAAAATGGCACACATAAGTGATGGGACACTTACTTTTCCATCGAATATTTATCCAAAAATTTTACTTTCAAAAGGTTTTAATATTTTGTTGGATTTCCTTTTCCTTTTAAAACATGATTTAATCTTCTTGGGATGGATTCCATTAATTTTTTTGTGATTTCTGGAGTGATTTTACCCCATTCTTCTTGAAGCACCGGTTTTAATTGTTGTTTTGAAAAAATGGTGTGTTTGAGAATTCTTGATTCCAATTCTTGCCAAATATTCTCTATGGGATTTAAGTCTGGAGATTGTGGTAGTGTTTTTATTATTTCAGGACAGTTATACAGCAGCCAGAGTCTAACGTTCAAAGCAGTGTGCTTAGGGTCATTGTCCTGGTAGAATTTAAAATTGTTATGAAGGTTCAATTTTCGTGCTGAAGATTTCAAATTTTGATTTAAAATGTCAATATACTTGTACTGATCCATTATACTGTCAATAAAAACAAGATTACCAACTCCAGCGGACGACATACACCCCCATACCATAACTCCTCCTCCACCATGTTTTACTGTTGGCACCAAGTTCTGTTTGCGAAATTCTTCCCTGGGTTTTCTCCACACCAAGATTCTACCGTCAGAACCAAATATATTAAATTTACTCTCATCAGCAAATATAACTTCATTCCAGTAATCAGTATGTTGGATTTTGCGAAAGCCAGTCTGAGTTTTCTATTCTTTTCACTTACGAAGAATTTTTTCCTGGCTGCTCTACCGTGATATCCAGCAGATCGAATTACTTTTCTAATAGTCTCAGGATTAACAATTACTCCATATAATGCTTCTAAATCAGCAGCAATTTTAGGAGCACTCATTGTTGGATTTTTTTTAATATTTCGAACGATAATTCGCTTTATTCCATTGGATAGTTTTGATGGTCGGCCAGGTCTTCTTTTATCCTGGATCATATGATTCTTTTTATATCGTTTAATGATATTGAAAACTGTTGAAGGACTGAAGTTAACTGTTTCAGTAGTTTCTCTAATAGATTTTCCGCGTTCAATATGCAAATTAATAACTAATTTTCGAATTTCAGGCAAAGTTTCTATTCGTTTAGCATTCATAGCTGCACAGAGCTAAAAAACACAAAAATTCGAAAACAAACTGGAGAGAAATACTGCAGACGATTTTATAAATTATTGCCAATTGCTTTTGAGTAAAAATAAATACCCCAAAAGATATTTTTATTGCTTACTTCAGACGATTTTTGTTGCATAGTGCGTAGTGTGCCATCACTTATGTGAGCCATTTTTTGCTCCGTTCTAAAAGCACAAGTGTCCCATCACTTTTTTGAGACACTGTAAGTTAGTTATAGCTTTGTTATTTCCGTTTTCTTTTTGCGCTGAATCATTTGTACAGCATCCATTTGGCCGAGCTTATATATTTAAAAATTTTTCGAGTATCAGTATTTTTAAATACGTATTTTAAACATATAAAAATAAAGAAAACATAGGATAAATAAATGCGAAATAACTTCATGTTAGCATTCAGCTGTACTTTAAATTTCTTCTATAAAAAATGCACATCGTATGTGTACAATGCCCCAATTTGCTGGTGTCGTCTGCATTTGACACATACATTATTGCATTATAAATTTAATCGTTATCCCCCCCCTTTTAGAAAATGTTTATTCTTTTTCCCAGTAATATAACCATATTTTGTATTTAAATATCTTAAGCATTTATAATTTCCTCGTTGTGAAATTGTTATATTGTTGTAGCGGTTGCTAACGTTATTTTTCTACTTTAAAAATAACTTTACGCTAATAAATTAAAGAGAAGAAAAAAAAAATCACTTTTTAAAGACGTTCTTTTTTAAACAACATCATTCTACGACTAATTTCGTTTCTACTGTTGCCACTCACAGTCTGCATAAAGTTGTACAAAAGAAAAGATTATATATGATTTGTAGAGGTAGAGGTTGCAGTACTCCCCTTGCAAGCTACACAGTTGCAATACAAGGAGAAAAATTATTGTTCTCACATAAATACTTACATTTCAATAAACTACATAAATGCTATTTACAAAATATTACAATCATTATTTGAAAAATTTGTATTTAACATTAAATATTCACTTAATCTTGATATCGTGGTGGAAAAGTAATTGTTCTCCACTACGTGTTGTTTTAAATTTTAAATCATCCGTCTTTCCATTTTCGATTCCATTTAATGGAAATTTTGATTTGTCTTTATTTGTAAAGTTTGGAGAATCATCCTCACCTGAGGCTAACAAATAAGCTTGTTTTAATCGGCGTTTTTTTTTAAACAACATCATTCTACGACTATTTTCGTTTCTACTGTTGCCACTCACAGTCTACATATAGTTGTACAAAAGAAAAGATTTATATGATTTGTAGAGGTTACATTGTTACTATGTGAGAAAATTCCACTGAATTTCGTTAAATCCTTTTCGAGAAATTCCCGTTCATACGAATGAGAAATTAATTTCGGAAACCTGTGCATTTTTAGCTCGACTAATTTCATGCAAATAGCAGTTGCTGCCAAGTACATTTTCTAATTCATCCAAACTATTTCCCGCCGTTTTAATTCTTTATAAAGAAACGTTTTCTTTTCGTTATGCTGAATAGCAATTCTAGCTGTTTCTCGCTTTATCCGGAATAGATTCTTGAAATTTTGCTTCTTATTCCTTCATTCATTCATACTGGGAAGTTGCTACCAATGATTAAACAAAAAAGAGATCTTTATTTTTATTACACTGTTCTAACGCGGATCCTAATTGGACGCTGCACTTCATTCTTCTCGAACGGTAGCATCCTCCTGGTAAAAAGCGCGCGCAGATTTCGTATTTATTGCCATTTTTACGATGAAAGCGTTGACAAATATACACAATACACGTGTTTCGCTGTGCTTTTCTACCAAAGTGAGTTAATTTGAGTATATGCATAACCGTCAGCTGCATCGGCAGATGGCAAAAAGATGTGACCACGAGTTCTTTGTGGGTTTACTTCACCTGTTTGTTCAACTGGCCATTGTTGAGAGGGAAACATTCTACCCAGTGCTAGGTTGTGTGCTCAGGTTGTGGTGTACTATGTTATGTCATGTCATTTCAGCATTTTTGGCGGTAATTGTTTTTTTATAAGAACGCATATTATACTGAATGGAAAAATAAAGCTTCGAAACATTATTTTGCTGTTTCTTGCATGTAAAAAGAACTCGTTAGAGAAAATTTTGAAGTTAAGGTACGTTTTTAAATTAGTCTTTGTAAATTTTATGGGCTATTACGTTACGTTACGTTATGCTATCGTGTTATTAATTATCCACGCGATCTGGGCTCTTTGCAGGATAGATAAGATCTTTATTTTCCACAAGCCCTGGTAAAAAGCTTCTAGAATGCTTTTATTCAACTAGCTTGATATGCTAACTTGCACCATGATAGCTCGTCGTAGAGTGTGTGAATTTCTTATATGTTTATACACATATTTTGCATTAAAGTGAGAAACAATATACAGTAATTAAATTCTTTAATTTTTATACTATTCCTAATAACATTAGTTGAATCTACTGCATACGTATTGTAATATCCCATCGTTTTAAATTTTAACGGAATTTATCAGAATATTAATTAAAATTTTCTATGCTGATCAGTTTCGCCCTGTCTGATAACTACCATACGCAGTATAGATGAGTGTTTAATTTCAACTCAGTAAAAGCAGTATAATCAAATTCTGTTTAAACGAAAACCTGCTGTGTGCAGAAAGCGTTTACAATTATTGAGCCTGGATTATTATTGAGCTATAAGATCAACCATTTTTAATTTTGTACTTAACTTTCTTTTCACTATTTCAATCTCTAGAAGAAGATACACGTTTTGTAATAAAAACAAACGACCTTCGTTCACCGCATGCAAAAATAATAAACTAAGAATGCAAAGTCAGGTTAGTTTAGTGCACTGTAGTGCTTAGGTAACGAATTTTCCTTGAAATTTTAGGATCTATAGTGAATTTCATGTTCTGTGAATTTTCCCTTTTTAAGTAAAATTTTTCACAAAGCTTTTAATGATGGCTATTTAATCGTGGAGCGTATCGCGAATTTTCTAAAATTTCGCAAACGGCAGGTTTTTTTCGTTTTGTTTTGTTTTGTTTCAAACACATTCGAGGGGGGTGGGTGGAAGAAAAAATCTGAAAGTTTTCAGACTTTCTATTACGCCCAAAGGGGACTTTCTCAACGTTTTGTGCGTTACCTTTATTTATTAAATATAATGCTCTTCGCACCTAAACCATAAAATTTCAAATTCCAAATTTGGGTTTCCAGGTGCCCATATTTGGGTGGAGGATTACGTCGTTCAAAATTTGATGGCTCTAGCTCACAATGCTAGAAACATACGTACATTTATGCAGATTCTTCATTAGTTAACTTCTTTAAATATAACACAGGTATAATATTTGGTGGCAGCAATTTGAAAAGTAAAACGGACATTTAAAGTGTTCAACACAAAATTCCAAGACGTTTAATAGCCATCTGGGCTAACGCTCTTTGGGCTAAAAACAACTTCCAAATTTGGCCTTCCAAATGCCCATATTCGGCTGAAGGATTACGTCATTAAAAATTTGATGGCTTTAGGTACTGTAACGTCCGAACACCCGGGTTATATGAAAAAGAAGAGCAGTTGTCTTTTAAATACTTATTTAAAATCTTAATAAGAATTTCTTGATTACTAATAAATAAATAATAAAACTATTACAGCCATAATACAAACAATGGCCGCTGGATGCGTCTTGTTCCAAGTCTTTCACTGCATAAAAAGCTCGCACAAAAGGGCCTCTCTTTCGTTTTGTTAAACATCTTGTCAAAAATACCTGGAATGGGATAATTACTAAGTCCCTTATGTCCGGAAACCGCACCAGGGGATTTCCGCAACACCTTTCCTCAAAGTCCTAACTGACAATTAGTCTCTGGACAAAACAGTAAGTTCTTCTCGTTAAGCACATGTGTGTCAGAGGGAGGTGTGCATATTGTCACAGTATTGTTGTTTTATCACAGTGCGAAAAACATACATACATTTATGTAGATTCTTCTTAATTTCTTTCAGTATAATGCAGTGCGATAATATATGGTGGTAACAATTTGAAAAGTGATACGCCATTTATAGTCATTCGACGCAAAATGCCAAAACGAGATTAATAGCCCTTCTGGGCTATCGCCCTTCAGGCTAAAAAAATTGAATCAAACTGTAATTTAGAATTTTTACCTATATTTTTTAATTTGTCACATAAATGTTAGATTATTTATATTTAAATAAGTTTAATGCTAATTTCCATTAGAATTTTGGCAAAAATGCGCTTCAAAGTAAATCCAAAATTCAAACCAGGATCCCAAAATCCAAACCAGGATTTTGCATTGCTAGTTTTGCTAGACTTTAAGCATACCAGAAAATGTCGGAAAATGTCGTTTCGAAATTTAATATTATCTCCCTTTTTTGCTTATCAGTACTGACGGATAATTTCATTGCCAAGCGGGTCCTTTTGCTGCACTTAAAAGAATTAAAAATATACTTGTTGAAGATAATCTGTGTATATTTGCAGGGTAACATTATAAAAAGACCATCCAGTTAAAAGGCAATATTGATTTAATCTAGCATACTGAATATGTTTCCAGAAATTGGTGGATTTAGAAATGTAAGTTTCACTTGAAAATATATATGTGATGTAATATTTATTACTTATTCAGTTTGTTTCTGGTAGGGGTCTTTTTATTGGGAGTGGGAGGAATATTAGTGTCAATCCAGGAGTGCGAAACTTTTAGTGTAAATCAAGGGTCTTGCCAGATTATCACTATTTTACCTGCGAGCGCATCGCCAATTTCCTTTTTCTTGCTGTAATAAAATTATTACGGTAACAATGATACATATCTAAATAATATTTTTATTAATTTTTGTAACAGAATAATAATAGAAAATTTCCAGTTTCAGCATGGCTTCCTTTTCGTGTTTATAATACTATTTGCAAATAGAATATTGCCTTTTTATTTTTTCCTTTGGAAGATTAGGCATTTCATAAATAACTTCATCATTAGTATAATTAATAAAAAATTAACTAATTAAAATTGAACCGGATAATTAATTGACCAGCATTTTTATGCAGAATTACAGAGCCATTTGTATACTTGTAGATTATCGTCTGCATGCATTTCTTTTGATTTAGAATTCTTATTATCATCTACATGCATTTCTTTTGATTTAGAATTCTTATTTTTGTATTCGTTTCTGTATAAAACGTATTACTATCTTGATGCTTTCTTGTTTAAGCGAATAATAATCACAGTTTTGTGATTAGAATTTAAACAGGATTTTAATAATTAGCATTTTCTTATGTCTGTGGAGTGAAAGTTTTCTTGTTTGCTTTCATAACGGCATCGTCCTTGTGTATGTTACGCGCATGCGTTTTCGCTAATCATTCTGAAAAACTGTTGTTTTGATTCTTCAAGGCTACAAATGAAGTTTTTTAGCATGACTTACTATTAATTTATCAGTTTCTTAGTTTCTCTGAGAATGATGGCGGGGGGGAAAAACTCTTTCCTTTTTTTAAAAAAAATTATTAGAATGTTTTTCCAGCCTATTTACAAACGGATGCTTTTTAATTGTTCCATGAAGTAATTCATATGTAACCGCAATGAAATAATGCTTTTTGTGTAAATGAATGAATGATGTAATTAAATTCGTAAAAGTAAATGAGAATCTTTTTGTCTCATTTAGTACACAGTAATCCTTTTATTTAATAGATGTAATTATTTAAATAAAAATGTTTAGTGTTTTTATGGTGGTGGGTCTACAATTCTCTGAAATTTGGATCTGAATGTTTCAGATGAAAATTAGATACAGAAAAAAAAAAAAAAAAATATTTTATTGTTAAGGAGAAACTGAGTTATTTAGCTTTTTTTATTCTTATCAAGAGTTTTTAACGTATACAAGAGCAAAACAGAGTTATATTTCAAAATTATTAGAGATTAATTAGAGAAATTCTTGACATTTACAGACCTTTTCTCAGTTTTAATTAAGGTGGGAGGTAAAAATTGTGCTTTTAAAATTTGAAATAGATTTTATTTAATTGTAGAAGAGGTTTTTTTTTTTTTTTTTAAGTATCTGTTTTTTAAAACAACTGTGGTGATCGTATTTAACATAGAATAGTCAATCTTTCGTTTTCTTTCATTCTTTCTAAAAACAGAAGGACGTTAATAAAATTCTTTACTTTTATTCTTTGTTGAAGGAAAATGACTCTTCTCCAGTAAAAATAATTCTGGATTCAATGGAGGGAAAGTGGTTGATATTGGAGTATTTTTACCTGAAAATTACATATCTCGTATTATATGTAGTATTAATTTATAAGGGGACCACTGTTTGTAATACTATTGAGATTATCAAATATGTAGTACTAAGATTTCCAAAAAATATCTAATTTCGCTATCAAATTAGTATGCTTTATTTATTAATCAAAAAAGGAGTTAGGATTTGCAATTCCTACTTCATGATGTCCCAAATAAAAGTATTCCCAAATCGAACTTGAATGTAAATATGATTTATGTTGATACTGTTAAGGATACTCTTTCTTGGTAGTTGCAAAACACTTGCCGCAATTAACATGCACAGTCATGTTATATATATTTATATATATTGTACTCTTGATTATCCGGGTATGAATTATCCGGTTTTTGAACTGTCCTTCCGTGGCGATGTCCACGCGCACTCATTCAACGCTATACGAGAGAGTGTGTCGAAAACAAACTCGCAGAAGTTCGAGTATGATCTAAAAACCGCTGAATTCCGTTTTTATAAGATCTGGATTAAGACTCTCAGAGGTTCTAAGCACTGATTTTATTGGCTCCGCATACGCCAGTTTTGCCTTCTCTTTGTCTCGGTTTTGATTTAGCTGCAGCACATATTCCATGGTAAGACCAGCAATAGGAATTCTTTTGGTGCCCTCTTTCCTGAATATCTAAGGACCTTTTTGTGATGCCACCTTTCCTTAATGTCTTAAACATGTGCTTATATTGCTTAATTCTTAGAAAACCGAAGCCTTCGCTAACCTTTATGCTTAAAATACCTAACCCACGTTTTCTCCTATCCCTTTCCATTAATGCACAAAAAGGTGAAAAGGATTTCAAATGACATCCTTTCTACTTCTTAACAAAGAAGCTTCCGTTAGCCTTTTAGGATAAATTGTCGCTGCCTGCAATAAATATACTTTCTATCCTGGCTTATGGTCACACACAAGAATTCACATACCTGCAACGCTACAACTAACTGAAGATCTCCGGAACGAAGCATGACACACTTCAAGCTAATCGTCGGCATAGAGCGGCACTTGGAACTTGGTCTGAAATAAACTGATACAATGCAAACAATTACTTTGTAAAAGCAATAACATTGGTTCGATCATAGAGAAAATTCACACATGGCACCAGTTCGTGTTTCCAAAAACCAACACTTTCGGCTTAACTCAAAAGGTAGTGAATAACTTAATGAAGTTAAGTTTAACATAACGGCTTCACAGATTAACTATCACCTATGACTCGAAAGTCACCGTAAGAAATCCTAATGGCAGGAATAGCTCAACATCACAGACATCTAATCTCTAGAAAATCAATATAGCAATGTGACTTTCAGGCAGGCAGAACACGCTCTAATTCACCTTCCTTCAAATACTAACCTCTTTCTACTACATTAGACTTTTTCAACAAAACGGCATTCGAATACAGTGATAAAATAGCACTTGGAAAAACACGCAATGAAATTCGACAGATGTTTAATCATTCTCAAAAACAAAGTAAATTTACCGATTTTTTAAAGAACTAAATAACATACAATGTGTGTAAAAGCTTATTTCGATTTTCCGTGACCTGTTTTCCCGGCATTAATCCGGATAATCGATAGTACATTGTACACGAATAAATATAATATTGTAGTGAAAGTTGATTTGGGTGTACTTTCATTTGGAACATCCTGTGTAACAGCAAAATTATTTTTATTTATAATATGCTTTATATTTCGCTCATTTATAATTCTCTAAATTAGCTTATATAGAATATATTAAAACAACAGCTTTGTATTTCACTCATTTATAATTCACTAAATATATAATATTTATACACGACATATTGTAACAATAGCTTTATATTTACCTCATTTATTATTCACAAAATTAGCTTATATAGAATATATTAGAACAACAGCTTTGTATTTCACTCATTTATAATTCACTAAATTAGCTTATACAGGACATATTGTAAAATTAGCTTTATGTTTACCTCATTTATAATTCACAAAATTAGCTTATTATAATATATTATAATCATAGCTTTTCATATTTCACTCATTTATAATTCACTAAATTAGCTTATATATAAATATTGTAACAATAGCTTTTTATATTTCACTCATTTATAATTCACTAAATTAGCTTATATAGAATATACGTTTATTATAGCAATAGTTTCATATTTCACTCATTTATAATTCACTAAGTTAACTTGTATAGAATATAGTATAACAATATCTTTATATTTCACTCATTTATAATTCACTAAGTTAGCTTGTACAGAATATATTATAACAATAGCTTTATATTTCACTTATCTAATTCACAAATTTATCTTTTCTCGGCGTGATGCAATTTGTCGCTCCGACATACTCTAAATGACCCAGTCGCACATTCTCAGCCTATTTATATTAATATTTTCATTTCCTGTCTTTGGAGCTAATAATGGGCCCAACCAATGCTTAGGTGGCGCCTAAGACCGCTAACTTTTGTTTATTGCAACTCCGGTATTACTGCAGTTAATTTATGTATGGATAATTAGGTGAACATAACGCTTGTTGACAACCGACTGGGAGAAGGCTATTCCTGAAATGCGTGAGAGTATCTTTGCTTCTAAGAATGTAAGAAATCACGAGGGAAGAAGAAAGCGAAATCTTCTGCTTGTTTATTTAATTGGAATGTAATCAAGTTTAAACAAATAGGTCTTAATCTGAGAAGCGATCAGATAGTTTATCTATCTTTTGAAGTTCAAACTGTTTAAAACTTGAAGTGGTTGACGTAAGTACGAAATTAGATAGTTTATTTAATTTATGACGTTCAAACTGTTTAGAACTTGAAGTGGTTTACAAAAGTACGGAATTAAGATAGTTTATTTAGTTTGTTCGTTATAAGAACATTTCATTAAGCAATAAGTAAAAAGGTTTTGAAGTTACTAATAACAAAATTCATAATACAAGATTTTTTTTAATTAAAAATCTGTAATTTTTTTGTAGTACGTTGTTTATTTCTTTTTATGTAGTAGATATTCGAATCTTACGAAACTTGAGAAAGGATTTGGTATTCGAAAACTTAAATCTCTCGAATCTTGAAAAGGATTTCATATTCGAAAGCTTGAATATTCGCGTTTTTATTCGTCATTCGAAATTTTCGAATTCTAATGTAAAAAAAAAAAAAAAAAAAAAAAAAAAAAAAAAACGGAATTTTAATTCAAAAACTAAAAAAGATTAGCCTTATTGATGTTTATAGAAGCATTCATTGAAAAAGAACACATTGTTTGCAATTTCAGCCGTGGTCCCGAATGTGACGCTATTCTTTTAAAGAGAATTATCTTTCCATTTTTATTGTTTATGAGTATTAACTCTTAAAGTTTATCTTTCCCTTCTACACTTTCTTTAATTTATTAAAAAAAAAAAAAAAAAAAAAAAAACCACGAAAGCTTTTATATATTATATATTAACCCAAAGGGGCGTTTTTTTAGCTCTTTACACAAAAATTAAATTCAACAGCAATATCAGAAAATATTTAGAATTTCCAATACATAGTCTCGCGCGGTGGAGATAAAAATATTTTATTTCCGTAGTGTTGTAATTGCTCGCTTTGAAATCGTTGACTCTGTTAATCAAAAGTTGTTAAAGTTCTTCAAAACATAAAATAGATAATGAAACAAAATCCAAATTCCAAATTTGGGCCTCCAGATGCCTATACTCAAGTGGAGGGAGAACCACGTTATTCAAAATTTGACGTCTCTAGGTGCCGTTGTTATTTCACAGTGCGAGAAACATACATGCATTCATGCATATTCTTCATTATATTTCTTTAAATATGGTACAGGGCGATAATATTTGGTGGCAAAAAGTAAAACGCCGTTTTATAGTGGACGACGCAAAATGCCAAGATGAAGTTAATTAGTTAACTGTGATTGACGAGTATACTCCTTATGGAGAAGCGACATTGACAAAAATGCCCAAGCGAAATTAATAACTCTTCTGGGCTAACGCCTTTTCGGCTAATAAAAGAATAAAAGAAGAAAGAGAGAGGGAATATATCTGGAAAAATGTAGAAAATTTCATGTGTTATTGATATACGTTTTATTAAACTATTGCTGAGAAAATAAATCCTAAGAGTCGAGAGTTTTAATTTTATCTATTTACTGAATACTACTGTATATTTACAAACTGTTCTTTTAATACTTAAATTTGTTTTTTATTCAGACTTTTGTTTTAATTAATGTATATTAATATTAACTAAAGAATTCAAGAGATTCAAGAACCTATTCAAATTCGACAAAATTTTAATATTCGGCTTATCTCTCTAATACTTTCTTCACCTGACACCAAGGACATTGAAAAGAATTCAGCTATTCAAATCGGTACTCTTAACCGCCGACGCTGATGATTATTGAGACAACAATTTCCGCAGATGATTGAAATCGTCTGTAACTGAGTTAGATAAAGGGTTCACCGTACTTTTGTCGCTATCAAAAACTCTTAAGAATTATTTAGCAAGTCCTACTTAATTAAATGAATACACTCGTCACCCATGTCTGACGTGCTTTTGCTGTGATTTATTTACGCCTCACCCATATTTGGACGACAAAGTGTTCAAGCTAAGAAATTATCTGATCTTGATTTATTCATTTATTTTTTATTATTAATCATATGGCATGGTGGCTTTTTAGTTGTAACTTTACAACCCCGCTGTCAACTCGTATCATCATTCACATCCAAGTGTTCTAGGAATGTCATATCTGTCCACTGGAGCCGTTTGTTGATTCTGCTCAATTCTTGTGTATTTGCTAAGTAAAACGAGTCCATTCTCCAAGGTCTTCCTAAATCGCATTTAATACTTTCTGTCTCTCTCTCTTGTGCCTCTCGACTTCCCGTTCGAAGAGCTGTCATCGGCCTATGAGCGCGCGTTGAGCGTTATTGAATTGAAACCGGAACTGTCGTTGCTTTTAATTGAGAGTTTCCGGTGGCACTATCGCTGTTTTGTCGTCGCCTTATCGGTGGGGCTTCGTTTAATAATTACCCTTGGATATTTCCTTCGTGTGCGAAGCTTAGTGCGTTGAACTTGTACGGAACGGGTTGAAGTGCAAAGAGATATTTTTTTATATAGGATGTATCAGATGTAGTTGGAAAAATTACCGTTAATCCACGGTTAACGAACTTTGTAAATTAATTTTCAGTATTAAGGGAGACTGTAGTCTTTACAGAGGTATATCTCGCGGAATTGGTTTCCGTCCACAGCTATAAAGAGAATATCGCGACAACTTGAGTCAAACAAAACTTTTGGCTTTTAAATGTATGTTGAAGTTATGTTGTTTACATCCATAAACGTAATCCAACCATATCCAGCCTGTGCCATCAGAACTCTTTGATGCTACCCTTCATCGTATACCTCCCCACCGGGAAGGGGGAACGAACAACCGCTGTGGCCGTCAGAACTTTTTTGATGCGCCCCTTTATCGCAAACCTTCAGCCGGAAAAGCGGGACGAACAATCGGTGTGGCCGCCTTCAGCGGCAGAATTGAATTTCCAGGGTGGACACTAGCCATTATAAGTGTCGGCCACTACTATGAGCAGAAGCGGTGGTTACTTTATTATGAAGGCACCTATAAGGTTATACACCTATAGGTTGGCCACTGTTGTCTCCTATGAAGGGACTCCAACACAATTTACATCCATGACTTCTCCTGGATTCGAACGCAGGCGTTTCGAGTCATTAAAAACCTTTCGTCTGGCGGTGCGGCAGAATTCAAAGTTTTTAGAATTTAGGAGTTTTTACGATTTAGCAGGCAAAGTTTTTGAATTTAGTAAACACCGGGCAACAACAGACTTTAAGGACGGAAAAATTTTTAAGATTTAGGGAGACACTAGGCAGCAACAGAGTTTAGAGGCGGCAGAATATTTTAGAATTTAGAGAAGAACCGAGCATCAAAATATAGGCGTGGCAAAATTTTTAAAATTTAGATGAGACAATATGCACCAGGCAGCAAAATACCTAGCGCCGGCCCGGACTGTTTGGAAGGATTTTTAGTGGACATGATTTATTTTAATGAATTCAAAAATAAAAATCCTATTGTTAGACTTTTTTGTCCGAGAATTCTAAGAATAGATTTAAAAGTTTGCATTTCAGTATATTTCTTATTCCATACTTCGAGTACAGAGTTGCTCGATGTAATTTTTAGAACGGGAGTTTTTTTTTTTAAATCAAATATGAGAACATTTCTAAGAAAAAAAGAATATAACCAAACTACCATAAACAAAAGACTCACCTGGGCCTTTTTAACTAGCTTTAATTAAGAAAACGCAATTAAAATAAAACATTACACTTAAGGACGTTATAATTACACGTTTAAGTTACAAAATAAATCCCGGGGCAGAATACCATGTTTAGTCCTTGATTTCAGTACACCGACTGAAAAGCTTTTAGGCCGCTAGGTGGCGCGCGTGAGAGCCGCGGGGTTGCAAGGTTTTGGGTACATATTATAAATTTAAATAGATTAAAATCAGACCTCAAAAAATAATAAATTAAACAAATGCAAAGTTAAAAAAGTGTGTTTTAGAAGGTGCCATTTTTTTGGGAAAATTGTTTTTTATTACAAAAAATTTACGTAATTTGTGATAAGGTAAAGTTGCCTCTGTGTCGCTACTTTGTTGCTGCTTTCGCTATGTCGTCTAGTTCTGAAAACTGCGAAAAAAAAAAAAAACATAATGGCATTTGAATATATAGCAATAGAACACTTTTCTAAAAATTTTTCTAGCGACATGGCGGTCCAAACCTGGGGTTGCTAAGGTGTCGACATTGACCCCTAGAGATCCATGAAATTTTAAAGGGGATGATGTGATGTTTAAGTGATCTATTGGGAGTTGAAAGCCAAATATGCATCGTCAGCTGGTTGCTATAGTCAAGATCCCACTTCTTTGTACTTCTAAGTACGTTTTCGTATTAAGTATTTTTTTTTTTTTTTAATCTATGCTATCAAGAATGTCGTATGTATTCAAGGTAGTCCTTTGTATTCCCTATCTAGATGTGACTCTGTAATCTTTTTTTTTTTTTTTTAATTTAGACTTAATAAATGCCGTTATAGCTTCTGCAGGGCGGACATCATACTGCAAGGGCTTGTTCCCGGTCAGTAGTCCTTCCTCCTTAGCAGTGTAAAAGTAAAAAAAAAGTCAAAATCCCATTAATTATATAAAAAAAAAAAAAAAAAAAAAAAAAAACCATAAAATTCATAATTATTTATTGATATAAAGCTGTAACATGTAATAAAGAAGAAATCATATAAAATAAATAAATATCGGGGGGATAAATAAAAATTATTTAATATATTTTTTAAATCAATAATTTTTTTTAATATATCAATAATTGTAATTATTTTTAAATCAATAATTGTATCGTATGCAACAAGTGCAAAAAATTGCTACCGACCAACATTGACTTTTCTTACCTACCACAAACAAGCTTTAGTCAAGCCTATAATTTACTATGCTGAAGAAACAAAAACAGACTGAATGCTGTTAAACGAGGCAATTTAAGAATTATAGAGTCATTAGTTATTTTAAATGTGCACTGTCCTCACCGGGACCCGACCCTGAACCTCTCCAATATACACTGATAATTCTCCCATGTACTTACTTTTTAAGCAGTAATAGAAATCATTTCAATTATAATTTGCTTCATTTTCCCTTTTCATTTAGAGTAATATTAAGCTTTGTGTAAATTATACTTACTTTCTTAATCTGAAATAAACCTAACCCGTTTTTTATGTTCATAACTTACCTTTGCCTTACGCGTAGTGTTTTAATGACGTTAACCTCCGCGCTGTGCTAACAAAAAGTACGTATAATTTAATATGTTGTTTAAGAAAGTCACGTGGTGTATACATCAGAATTTTATTCATCATAATTAAATATCTTTTGGGTTGAAACAAGAATCTAATTTTATAAAAAGCTATAAGTTATGTTGAAAATGCATACCAGGGGACACATATTACATATATAACCAGGGCATGGGTTTTTATCGGGCGATGCATCCCTTTGCATATCTTTATTTGGCCTTTCGAAGTAGAAGCTCTTAAAAAATTCTGCGTATCTGCTATTTATGTAAAACCAAATAAATTTTGAATAAATAATAAAATAAATTTTGAATAATAAATGTTATTTTATGCTGTATTTACCGATGCTTTTTCCGTTTTCTTATCGTTTGTGTGCTTGTTTGAATAGCACTTTTAATTTTCTTTGCGATCTTTCTGCTTCCACAGCTCGACCACGGCTTATTAAAGAACCTTTTCAAAAATACAAAAATATTTAAAAAAGAAAGAAAAAAAAAAAAAAAAATCTGAAATGTTTCAGATTTTAAATTTTACGTCCAAAGGGGCGTTTTTTAACATTTTGTGTGTTACCTTTCTTTATTAAATATCATGTTCCTCGCACTTAAACCATAAGATCCAGTGCAACAGCAATATCGCAAAATAGTTTTAAAACGAGCATATCTTTAGAATTTCCGATACAGAGACTCACGCGCTGGAGATAAAAATGTTTTTCTGCACAACGTTGCCATTGCTCGCTTTGAAATCCTTGAGTTTGTTAATCAAAAATTCGTCAAAGTTTTAAAAAATAGGAAATCGATCATAAAACAAATTTCAAATTTCAAATTTGGTCTTCCACATGCTCATATTCGTTGGAGGATTACGTTATTCAAAATTCGATGACTCTATGTACCGTTGTTTTATCACAATACGAGAAATATACATACATTTATGCAGATTTTTCATTATTTAATTTCTTCAAATATAATGCAGGACTCTAACATTTTGTGGCAACAGTTTGAAAAGTGAACCGACATTTATGAGTCCAACGCAAAATGCCAAAACGAAACTAATAAATAGTCCTTCGGGATTCAAATCCCTTTGGACTAAAAATGTGAAATGATTCGAACAGGTATTTCACTTTTTTTTTTTTTTAATGTCTCTTGCTGCCAACTTATAAAACTAAATTGTTGTTAAAAGAATTTGAGTTTTAAAAGCTGCCGTGTTTGTTTCTGGCTTTTTTGTTTGTGTTTGTCTTCTTTCTTTTTTATGTTTGTTTTCTCTTTCTTTTTTTTTTTTTTTTTTTTGTTTCTTTTTTGTGTTTGTTTACTGCGTTTCTTTTTTGTGTGTGTTTGTGCCTTTTTTTCATGTTTGTTTCCGCCATTTTTTTTTTTTTTTTTTTTTTTTTTTTTTTTTTTTTTTTTTTTTTTTTTACATTTAAAATGATTTAAGTATGAGAATATCAAAATATTAAAAAAAAGTATGTTACTGTTTGAATGAAATAAAAAAAAAATTTAAAAAAAATATGAAAGCTTTCAGATTTTACATTACGCCCCAGCCCCAAAGAGACGTTGTTTTTTTAAACGTTTTGTGCATGTAACCTTTATTTATTAAATATCATGTTTTTCGTACTTAAACCATAAAATTCAATTCAACAGCAATATCCCAAAATATTTAAAACTGCATATCGTTAGAATTTCCGATACACAGGCTCGCGCGCTGGAGATAATTGTTCCCCCCTACAGTGTTGCCATTGCTCGCTTTGAAATCGTTGAGTTTCTTAATCAAAAACTCATAAATGCTTTACAAAATATGAAATAAATAATAAAATAAATTAGAAATTTGGGCTTCCATACGCCCACATTCGGATTGAGGATTACATTATTCAAAATTTGATGGCTCTAGGTACCGTTATTTTATCACAATGCGAGAAACATACATACATTTATGCAGATCCTTCATTATTTAATTTCTTTAAATGTAATACAGGGCGATAATATTTGGTGGCAACAATTTAAAAAGTGATTCGCCGTTTATAGTGAATAAATGCAAAATGACAAAACGAAATTAATAGCCCTTCCGGCTAAATTGCTCCTTTGGGCCATTAAAAAAATAAAAAAGAAAGAAGTTTGTGTAGAGGTTACAAATAAAATTTTATCTTATAATCTTTTTTTTTTGGAGAGGGGGGGGGGAGAACTGTAAACGAAAATGTACTCAAGCAGTAGAATTCGAAATATCGCATTCGATGTATATAAGAGTATTAAAAGTATATTTTTATTTATTAATGCTGGTCGTGTAAAATAAAATTTATCGCAAAATATTGTTAAAAAACCAATTAAAATGACTATATAAATAAATGGTTATTTTATGCTGTATTTACCGATGCTTTTTAATAATATTGGGAATTAAAGATCTTGCGCATCGCCGATTAGCAATAATTCTTACTTATCGCAAACGTAATTTTATCACAAATGACTATAGCATCTTTTTGTTTGCTGTAAATAAAACCAGGGTAATTTCAATCTGCTAGTTTCCCCCCCCCCCCCTTAGTTGTATAGTTAGCTGTAGAAACTTTCGTTATAGTGTAAAACTTAATTTCATTGCATTAACTTTTTTGGAATATTTAGGTTTTGCGAACATTAACTGCAGCAAACTAAAAAGACAAAGCTGATTTAAATATCTGCGTATGTGTATTTATTTATATATAATAGGATAAAATGACCTGTCTGCAGGTTTTATCGTAACTAATATGCTGTTATCAAATATCGTCTGAAATTGGTGAAATAGAATATTTCTTCCCAAATATATTCCTTTTGGGTATGTCGTTTAAAAATATCCAGTTACATTCTTTTCCTATTTCGTATTCGAATTTGATGAGACGGTTTTAATGTTATAGTCTGGGAAGAAAGTTCTGTTTGGTTGCTATGGTGACGAAAAATAGAAGCAAATATAGTTTCTTCGTCTCAGTTTCAATCATTAACGATTCTGTATTAATTTAATGAGCTTTTGTGCTTGCAATCCGAATGCACTGTTAATATTTTTTATGTCAGCGTGTTTTCATTTTACGAGTCCCGTTACGTAACGTTATGTTACGCTACCAAGACAAGTTTATTCAAAATAGCTAACAAAATTTACGAATTTATAGTTAGTAACCCGCTTTTTTTTACATTCATTTCTTTTTGGCATTTGGCGTTGGTTCACTATAAATGTCGGTTCACTTTTCAAATTGTTGCCACCAAATACTATCGCCCTGTGTTATATTTAAATAAATTAAATAATGAAGAATCTGCATAAATGTATATATGTTCCTCGCATTGTGATAACACAACGGTACCTAGAGCCATCGAATTTTGAATAACGTAATCTTCCACCGAATATGGGTATCTGGAAGAACTAATTTGGAATTTGTTTTTTATTGATTTCATATTTCATATTTCATAAAACTTTTTCGTAAAACTTTAACGAATTTTTGATTAGAAAGCCCAACGATTTCAAAGAGAGCAGTGTCAACACTGTACGAGGGGGGGGGAATTATATCCAGCTTGCGAGACTGTGTATCGGAAATTCTAAACATATATGTTCTTTAAGTGCGAAGAACACGATATTTAACAGTAAAGGTAACACACAAAACGTTAAACAACGCCCTTTTGGGCCTATTATATATATATATATATATATATATTTATTTATTATTCCCTCCGTACAGTGTTGTTATTGCTCGATTTGAAATCGTTGACTTTGTTAATCAAAACTTAGTTAATGTCTTACAAAATATGAAATAGGTAGTAAAACAAATTCCAAATTAATGCTTCCAGATACCCATTTTCGGGTGACGTTTAAAATTTGATGGCTCTACGTACCGTTTTTTTATCACAATGCGAGAAACATTCACACAGTCATGCAGATTCTTCATTATTTAATTTCTTTAAATATTACACAGGGCGATAATATTTGGTGGCAGCAATTTGAAAATTGTGCAGAATTTTAAAGTTTTCGACCTTTAAGCTTGCGACGACACAAAATGCCAAACGAAATTAATAGCCCTTCTGGGCTAGCGCCCTTTGGGCTATAAAGCAGACGATTATCGTTATTTTCTCTCACGCTTAACGACATTTTTCCTTAAATAATCCCCCATGTAAAACATCCCTCGCAGTGAAAATACTCAAATGCTTTAACATTAGAATTTCAGTCACCCCCCCCCCAAGAATGCGAGATAAACAATGCAGAACTGACCGAAAATTACCCATGTTTATTTTGGTATCTCTTAAAATGCCAAACAAAAACAGATAAGCTTCATTCCGTACTATCAAGCCAACCAAGGAGGGGATCAAGCCTATTAAATGGTGTTCTTATAACTGAAAAAAATCCGGAAAGCAACTCTTTTCGGAAAAGTACTTTCTTACTGTTGCTAAACTTTCAAAAATAATTGAGGAAAAAAAACTTTTTTTTTTTTTTTTTTCTTTTTCTTTTAAAGAGCAATATGACGCAGACGATTCTCGTTATTCTTTAGCGTCACGTGAAAAATTATCCTCGTCCTCAACTCTTTGGACCCAAAAAGTGCAATTGTAAATATTCTCTTGAGGAAATATTCGGTACTGCTAATCGTTGCAAGTACGTATATGTAAACCGAAGAACAGAAGGATGAGAATATGAAAGCATGTACGACCTTCGTGTATTTCCCAGAACGGTGAATATTATTTACGGTAGCTGTTGTTTTAGTTGCTAGAAGAAGAAGGCCATTATTTTTTGGGCTCACAAAAGGAAATGCTAAGGGACATCGCTATTCTGGTAACGTAGTATTCGAATTGTGTTAGTCATTGTTGCTAAATGCCGCTTCGACTGTCTTTAATGCGCGTATTCTACACAAATGCATTTTTTATGCAAATTTCAAAGGATTTAAGGTTTTTGTGGCAATATACCAGCACTGGTGGTAGGGTCCTTTGAATGACGAATTATGTAGGTACCTGAGCTCATAGTATTTTATATTATATATTAGAACTAGCGGAAGTACCCATTGCGTGTTAAATTAGATTGAGAGTAATGCATCTAATAATAGAGAGAACGGTACCACTGTAATCCTTCTCTAATAATGATGCAAAATTACGATTCATAGTCATACAGTTTTCAGTCTGATGCGATATGGAACCTACATAAAAAAAATCGATAGAAAAATAAAATAATTCTCTCTCATTATCAGCAATAATGGCACGCAGTTTTTAATGACTTTCGTCTTTCTAATCAAATTGTCGTAAAAGCTCAAGTTCCATCCAATATTTCACCTATATTCAATTTTAGATTATTAAAATGTGGCCAAAAAATTGATCATAATTGATCAGAAATCAATAACGCGAACAAACACACAAGTAGACATTCATCTTTATATGTACATAGATTTTACATAATGTACAAATTTTTGATTAGCAATACGATTTGAAAGCGAACAGTAGCAATACTTTTCGAAATAAAGCATTTTTCTCTCCAACGCGCGAGACTGTTGCCACTCCGAAGAAATGAGTGCGAAAATTAGAGTTTTTAATTAATATCTCGGCTGATTAAAGTCGTATGAAGATGGGAATAGCCGAAATGGCTTCCCACGAATTTTTGGAATCGGGAATAATGTACTTAATATTTGGCAATGCTATTTTTATTTCATTGTAAAACATAGAGATTTTTTATTAACAGCTCTAGGATTTGAAAGCGAGCAGTGGCAACAACTTTCAAAATAAAGCAGATTTTCCATCTCCAGCTTGTGAAACTGCTGCCACTGGGAAAACTGAGGGCGAAAATTATCGTTTTTCCGAGTTTTTAATTAATATCTATGATTTTAGCTACTTTTTTTTTTTTTTTTTTTTTTTTAAGTGGATGTCGACTTATTTATTCCCGTTTAAGATAATGGATATGTGCTATTCCAGCCTGCATTATCAACACAGTAGCTTGACATTTTTAAATAAGATGAAGACGTATGACGTTAGAGAATTTAAACAAACATTAAATTTATCGTTCTCTCTCCTGTCGGAAGTGATGATTGGTGACATATTATGTACGTGCAGCAAAAGTTTTTATGTAATTCAAAGCGCAATAATAAAACGAAGCGAGATAACTAATTTCGATGGTAATGTATGTATGCATAATAAACTTTTTGCATAGTTGTACGTTAAAAAAAAAAAAAAAAAGAAACCATCGGTACTGTATTTTACTAATGGAAATGTTAGATGATAAAAATCTCTTGTACTTTATATAGTACATTTTAATATAGTAAATAATATATTTATGGTTTTCGAAGCAGACTTGAAAGGGGAATATTGCTTTTTTCGTTTTCCTTAACAAAAAGGATAAATGATGATCCTTCGTGTACATATAGAAAAACTTTTTAGTTTCATTTAAGTAAGTTCAATTAAAATGAAACGTTGAAAGAAAAAGAAAAATTGTATAATCATTAAAGAAATACGAGTTTTCTGTATTTTCTTAAAATGCATTCCGTCCTGACGTTAGAAATACAAATGTTCGCAAACTTTTTAGACGATTTTTGTATCGTCTGCTTGGGACGATTTTTCGAGTCAAAGGACAGTTGTAAGTTCTATAAAATCTTTAGTGCCAACCGCAAACAAACTGATTAATACTGATTTGAATCTTAAAATGGCGGAAAAAAAACATAATGAATATATCTTTCTGGACGACATATCGCCGAACACGGAACACGCTGCAGAATTCCTTATGAGAAACATTTATCCGGACAAAAATGGAGAAATGTTGTCACAACAGATGAATCATGGTTGTATTTAAAAGACTGCAAAAAAACAAATCCATTTGTTATCAAAGAGGAGAAAAATATATTAAAACATCGTTCAAAGAATCTAAAGAAAAATTTTGAAAGACATTTAGGATTGTTGAGGGTTTTTCATATAACGGCAAATTAAAAACAGAGAGAGGGGAATAAAATATTAAGATCAACTCTACATATTATCAGGAATATATTTTGTACCAATTTTTCAAATATGAAATATCTTCTTTTTACCGACAATACCGTCAATCAGTGGAACTGTATCAAGACAAAGGAAGCAGCCACACGTCAAAATCCGCTTTAATTTCCTGCGAAAAGTGGAACAAGAAACGGGTGTCAAAGCCATAACCCTTAACTCATATTCCTACTAAATCTCCTGATGATTCCTAGTAAATCCACGGATTTTTGCGCTTTCGGACTTTTAAAAAGCGGATTGTCCGGAGATTGACCCACAACCCTCCTTGGACTTTGGAAAGCTCTTTTGAATTCTGTTCAAGAGAAATGAAATAAAATACCTCTCCAGATACTACAAAAGGCGTTATTGTCTTGGAAATTACGGTATAGAACAAGGGTTATCTAACAGAATATTTGAAACACAAATGTGTTTCATAAAGTATTTCTGTAAATGCTATCAAAATCGTTTGAAATTTGTGAGAACAGCTATGTATAATCTTTGCAATTAGGGTTACTACGATACCAACTTATTTAACATTCGCACGTCCAGCGCTAATAAGTTACACTCCTGGATAGCGTACGATACAGCTGAATAGTTTCCATTTCAAGGTAATATATTTTCAAATAATTTATAATTCATGTAATAATATAATAATTTCATTTTAAAGCTTTGCTTGACTTAATCAATTGTGATTTTGAAATTTTTGCATAACCATGTATTTATTATACATAACCATGTACAGATTGCGTTAATTTTTAATATTACCTTGAAGGCAAATTTTCATGTGCGCTGATGATGGGTGAACTTTCAGCTTAAGAATCAGTTTACAGTCTGTAAACTTACGTTTCTGTTCCATGATCGTTTTAATATTGTTACGAGACGCCCAGCTGCGATGAGATAGCTTCCCCTCAAAGCGGGTTTAGGGTTGCCAGAAAGTGGCTAGAAACCGAAGAGTTGCCAGATTTGGTATGAAATCGCCTATTTGGCGAGAAAATTGGCGATGTGCCATAGACGGAGCGAGAACATTCTATAACGAATTCTTACCGCTTTTCCCGAGAATATTTTCGAAGATACGTTAAAGCTATATATACCGTGCTTGTACACGGAGAAAGTAGTAGTGTCGTAGTCATCTCGCTACGGAGAAAACAGGAGGCAGGGAGGAAGGGAAGGGGGTGTAACACTTGCCTAACTTCCGTGATGGGAAACTGAAACCAGTTGTCTTTTTAAATATTTATTTTGAAACTCAGGTTCTCATGCTTAAGTAAAAGGTAATAAGAACTCAATTACAGAAAGGTAAAGACAGCAGCTTTACCATCGCATGATGCAACTTACTTCTGCGGCATTTCTTAGACAAAAGCCCGTTTTTTAACTCTTTGAAGATCTGCAAATCTGCCAAAGGGGCTTTGTCTCTGAAGGACTATTGTTTTCGTTTTGCGATTTTTGTCTGGAATCACTATAAACGGCGAATCACTTTTCAAACTGTTGCCACAAAATATTATCGCCCTGTGGTATATATCGTTGTTAATGATGAGGTGAGCAGCAAGAGGCCTAGTGTGCTTTTCTTCGTGTAAAATTTCGTAATTGAAGATCTAGGAATTACATACTCACTGTGTTGAAAAAGCGTTCTTTAATTCTCGGAAGATATGCGAGCAGTTTACATACTCAGTTGTTGAAAACGCGTTCGTTAATTCTTCAAAAATCTGCGAATAATTTACATACTCACTGTGTTGAAAAAGGCGTTCGTTAACTCTTCGAAGATCTGTAAATAATTTGCATACTTACTGAGTTGAAAAAACTGTCGTTAATTCTTCGAAGATCTGCGAATAATTTACATACTCACTGTCTTGAAAAAGCGTTCGTTAATTCTTCAAAAATCTGCGAATAACTTACATATTCACTGTGTTGAAAAAGCGTTATTCAATTCTTCGGAGATCTGCGAATAATTTACATACTCACTGTGTTGAAAAAGGCGTTCTTTAATTCTTGGAAGATATGCGAACAGTTTACATACTCAGTGTGTTGAAAAAGAGTTCGTTAATGCTTCGAAGATCCGCGAATAATTTACATGCTTACTGTGTTGAAAAAGCGTTCGTTAATTCATCGAAGATAAGATTTAATATCGTCTATTTTGAGATTCTTATGAAGGAGCATTACTAACAAAGAAATGAATATTAGTGATATACCTTAGAAATTTTTTCTGAATAATTTACAGTCGATGAATTTGTGAATTTGTTGCAGCGTTCCATGCAGGGGTTGTATGACAAAGAATTATGCCCTTAGGCAGGCAGTGTAAATGTGCGAATTTCATTTATTTATTTATGCATTTTTAATTTTAATAGCGGTGGGGAATTATTTGTAAATGGATGTTTTCTCTCTTTGCTTTCCGCAGCGGGCGCTTTGCCCCTGCCAGTCGACGCAACCAAATCACTGAACCGCACTTTATGCAACGATATATAGTGCTCGAATGTTTAGTCTACGGCATCCCATAACCGAGATAAACACTTTTCAACCCTAATACCCCGCTGCCGCCGTTTTCGTCGCCCAGCTGATAAAGCGTTTATGATAAAGTTGGATGTTTTCTGTCTAGTATGTTTAGCGCCAGTTTGTTGAAGTCAGCTTCATCTAGTGCTTGTAATTCTATTTATTTATTTTTCTGAAAGCGTAGTTACGATGTATTCTAATTCGAAACCTAGTTGGAATACTAATACTAAGATTCCAGCGTGCTTTAGATCCTTATTATCCTGCATTTGCTTTTCTCGCATCTGATGATTTGTCTTCTCCTTTCAGGGGAAAGATAAACCTTTCGGATTACAACTCATGTTGCCAGCCGTGGTGAGTAAATATCAATTTTATTTGCTTTCGAGTATTGTCAGGTTATTGAAATAATAGTTGGAAAAGGAAGAAAAAAGTTTTCGTCATTTCAGGTGCCGCTGAAGTGCGTGGTTCGGCAGTTTATAAATTGGTCAGCGTAAACTGCTTGAGGAGCTAGAGGAGGGGTTCTCAAACTATTTAAATTTTACACCACATAAATAACAATAAAAACTATATGTACCGTCATGTATCAGTACCAGAAAGGCAAATCATTTAACATTCATAGAGAACATTAATTTAAAATTTTTATGTAAAAATTGTACCGCCAAAAATAATGAAAGGTGGTGTTAGTCGTAGATGTACCGTTAGTGGTACCATACTTTAAAGAAACCCTAAACTTGTTTGGTTTGGTGTATTTTATAAAGGTAATCTGAAGTAAATATTAACTACCAGCACAGTAATACCCCAATTTACGTGAACTTGAAATTACCAGCTCATTTTCCATGTTTCGATTTTACACATTTCTGCTCGTATTTGAAATAATGAAAATGCTGATGCAGAGAACTCATTTCTGTTTTCACATTAAAACTAACTTTAAAGATTTGCAACAAAGCAAAATGATTTACGTTAAGCAGGACTTAATTTCTAAAATTAGAAGTGCCGGAGCCCTACGGTAGACCGTGAGAAAAACGAAACAAGAAGAAATAAACAAGTAATATTTAAAAAAATAAATAAATAAAGTTAATTTCTACTTAGGTCAACAAAGAAATATTTTATTATAGTTACTTTTCATTAACATTAAATTAGATATAATAATGTTACTTTTTATTAACATTAATCTTGTACTGTGTAATGTATATTGCACAGTAGAAGATTCATTTTTTCGCTTCTAATTTATGAAGCTAAAGGTGGTCTATAATTTCTCATTCTATCCATCTCTTCATTATTGCAAGTAACCTTTCCAGTGAGTTTCGAGCAGTCCAGTTCTTCAATTAATAGTCCATCTAATGATTTCACACGACTCAAGGCGAAATATGCTTCACCTGCTGCAAAGAGTTTTCGTCCTAGATATATTGTTACGAAATGCACAGGCGCGGTGAGATAGCTTCCCCGCAAAACAGTTTTAGGGTTGCCATAAAATACCAAGGAGGGTATGGTTGCCACATTTGGCGAGAAATCGCCCTTTTGCCGATATTTGGTGACAAAACTGGCGATATACCATGGACGGTTGGAGAATTTTCTGGAACGAATTCTTACCGGTTTAGCCCAGAATGTTCTCGAACACAGCCGAAGGCTATAATAAACCCTGCTGGTCCGCAGTCAGTCAGTGTGTGTGCCTCGCATAGAGTGCGAGAGAGTCAGTGTCGAGTTGGTGTCTCGTCTAGCGAGTCAATCCCTGCGGAGTCGATCGAGTTGACAGCCGGGCAGCGAGTGCCGAGTGGGTCGTCGAGTGCACCGAAGGAGTCTGTTAGTGTATCGCGGTTAGTGCATCGTCGAGAGAGCGTGTTGAGCTCCGAGAACGACTGAACCGAAGAGTTGGGAGCTGTGCTCGTGTGTCGTCGACTGCATCGCGAGTTGTAGTGTGGAGAGTCTCGAGAGTACGTGGAGTTCCGAGAATGACCCATCAGAGTCGGGTGCTTTACAGGAAGCTGTCTCCACCGTTATTGCCTTACAGTGGGAAGGCTGTGTCACTGATTGTTCCAGCGTGTTTAGAGTAGATCTTCGACGACTGTAAAAAGTGACTTTGGAGCTGTCCTGATTAATATTGGCTAAATAAAGTGTGTTTCGATACTTCATCAAGTGTTGTCGTTATCCACTCCAAATCTACAAACCCCGTACGAAAATGAAGGAAGAAAATAACGTAACAACTAGTGTCAGAAGGAAGAGAAAAACGTAACAATATTATTGCATAATCTACAGTGCTTCTCTAATCGTCGCTTGCGTTGTGTTCTAGTTTTTGTTTTTCGCATTCTTCGTTTGTAAAGCAAGGGACATTTTAAAGGGTTATATTTTAAACATATATTATTATCACGTTAATACAGAAATATGGGGAGAATTTTCGCTACATAATGGGACACTATGTCCGCTTCATCCAACTCTATAAAACTACAATTTTTTTAATTCCATACACTTTAAAAATCTTTAGAGCTCTGTCTTACTTACTGTTGTCACTTATTTTTGTAAAATACTACAATCCCATTTATCACAGTCATACACTATTATTTACAAGTTGTTATAAAATTAATTTTTACAGTAAAGAATTCTTAATAAACAGTCATTATTTGTAAGTCTTATAATATATTTAATAAAAAAGCATATCTTTAGCTCCGATAAACAGGAATAAATAACAATTGACTTTAATATGTGAAAAAACTGTATTAACATCAAGTGTCATCCACTACAATTTTAAAAATATGTATTTGAACTTGAGTGGATGAATAAAAAGTATTCTTTTAACGATTGAAAATTTGAACAAGATATAGGGATAGTGTGAGCTAATAGTATTAATTTAATAAAATAACTAATAAAATCATTAATAATTAAAAACTTTTTAAAAATTTCTGAAAGCATTCAGATTTTACATTATGTCCAAAGGTGCATTTTTTTAACGTTTTATGGGTCACCTTTATTTATTAAGTATCATGCTCTTCGTACTCAAACTATAAAATTCAGTTCAACTGCAATATCGCAAAATAATTTTAAAATGAGCATATTTTTAGAATTTCTGATATACAGTCTCGTACGCTAGAGATAAAAATACTTTTTTTTTTTTTTTCCCGCACAGTATTTCCTCGCTTTGAAATCGTTGAGTTTGTTAATGAAAAATTCTTTAATGTCTGATAAAGTACGAAATAAATAATAAAACAAATTCCGGCTTCCGGACGCCTATATTCGGTGGAAGAGTACGTTATTCAAAATTTTCCGCGAAAAAAAAAGAGTTTAAAAACTCATCACACGACCAGGGGGGAATGGCGCTGTATGCAAGATTGGTAAACGAAATGAGATATGAAGACATCAGTTTAAAATGTGTTTAATCGTTTCTGAAATATGTTACAAAACATATTCGCTGTGACGTCCACCATTTTCTGAAAGCAAGTTAAATCGTGTTATTGCATTCTCAACTATAACGGACATGTCAGTGTTGGATTGGTGGACGACCCAGTCCTCCTTATCAATAAAGACCATGTGACCGACATGCCGGTGTATCGGTGTTCGGTCGGTGCATCTTTCAGTTCCGCCAAATTGTTTAGGTTATCACCATAAACAGTGCTTTTGAGATAACCCGATAGCCTCCAAATCGTGGCTTTAAAATGCAATGTTGCTGCAGTTCAGGTATCACGAAACGCCTTAACACTGACGCTAAACAAGCTGCAGTCACAGAGAGCATGTAACAGGTCCAGCTGTTGACTGCTCTTCAAAGAAAAATGGTCCAATTATGAAACTAGCTGTCATACCACACCAAACGTTGACTTCAGGAGAATGCAATGGAACTGGGTAGATAACATGAGTGATTTTGTAAGAAACCAATTTCCGGAATGCGCACACTTTTGCGAGAGATTTGCGATCACACAATCTCTAATTTGTGGTTTTCACGGATGGATTTCTCCGTTAAACGGATGGCGCACTCGACTTTTATCGCCTTTAAATGGAAGTTTTGTTTAGGTAAATGTTTCTTAAGGGTATACTACATGTTAAACCCGCTTAACAAAAGGTTAAGATAGATTCCGACCCTTGTTTCGTTTAACAATATTGCATGCATCGCCATTTCCCCCTCTGGTGGTGAGTTTTCGAACTTCTTTACACGATTACCAAGTTTGATAAAATTTGGTCCAGTAGTTTTGCTTTTATGACCATTTCAAAGTGGAACTTTAAAACCAATTAATGCAGCATGATTAGAAACAGAAAAGTTTTAATTGATCATGTATATACTCTTTAAATGTTTTTAAAAAAATTGCTTTTATCATTATGGGTTGTTTTTTAATTTGTTTTTATTTAGAGGTTTGTTTGAATGAATTGTTTTGTAAATCATTTATCATTTCTCAGTATTCGTCGCACAAAATGTAAATACAATGAATAATAGTATACTATCAGTTCCTAAGTGATAAATAAACGTTTTGATAAAATAGCGGGAGAAAAAATATCACAAATGGTTTTGCAAAAAAGTTTTTTTTTTTTTTTTTTTTTTTTAAATATCTGGTAAACGTATTATTTGCTAGAAGAAAACATCGTTCTCTTCTCATTTACCTTAAGTCATTTATTTACGTCTCAAACTGAATTGAAGTAACAGCTGATTTTGTAATAACTTTCTAACAGAACATTTTTATGTTTTCAAATATAATGTTATTTAAAATGGCTTTTCATATTCGCTTCTTATTCCAGAAGCATTGAAAACTCTCTTTTTTGAAGTTGTGTATTGTCGGTTGCTATTTGATATCTAGTAAATCCGTATTTAACCCTTTGCGGCACAGTGTGTCCGGTCTGGACACACCTAAAAATTTCCTTCTGTACGCACAGAAAAATTGAATGAAAAAGGATTTATAGGTTACTATAGGTTACTCTGAAACTTCTTTATTTATAGTAGATGGCACCTCAACACAAACCAGTCCATATATTTTAGCCATGTTTATTTTTTTAAGACCCTCATTTTTTAAAGAAATCTTCCAGATTTTTTTTAAGGTATAAAAGGAATTGTTTGAAAAGAAATTTCTATGTTATTTTTTTGGCTGTATGCTAATCTCCGTATTCTATATTAGTTTTAAATTTTTACATTGAAATCTTGCCTAAAATCAAACGGCGAACTTTAAGTGTGCCCAGACCGGGCTCACCGATCATCTAGGACAACTGAGAGTCTGTATTCTTTGTTTCTCCTCATCTCATCGGTCAGTTCATTAACAACAACGCTCGTTTCAGCACTCTTTTCGAAGCTCTATTCAAACAGTGTGCCCATTGGGCACACCCACAGAATTAAAAGATAAGTGCTATCTTCAGAAAATTTTACTTGTGTACTCCTCTAGGCCTAATTAGACTGCCTACCCTTTTTTTTTTTTTTTTTTTTAATCAAAACTTCAGCTTTAAAAGATAGCCTGCCGGAAAGGGTTAAAGCAATATGCGATTCAGTAAGTACTCAAAAACTAACTTTCAGACTGAAACTATTAACTTGAAATTAGACTTAGTTCGCACATTTTTTATAGACGATTTTCATTGTAATTACAGAAATATTTTACCTAAAATTTTTATGTTTAAATGTTCTGTTTGATAACTCTTATTCTTCTCTATCTTTATATACCATAATTTCCAAGACAACAAAGTCTTTTGTAGTATCGGAGGAGGCACTTTTATGCCATTGCGCTCGAACAGCGTTCCAAAAGTCTAAGGAGGTTGTTGCTCGACGTTTGGACGATACCTTTTTTAAAAGTCAGAAAACTGCGTGGAACAGTTTCACGCATATCCATTAAATAGTTTTTTTTAATTCAGGGTTTTGCCTTTGCTGCTTTGTTTTTGAGAGGTTTGTAATGGTATATCACTTTTATTTCTTGAGCAGACGTGTAATAAATAGTATATGACTTTGGATGAGATTTTTCTTGGCTGATATCTGATATTTGCCTACTAAATGCTTGCAAATGAATGTATTGATTTTCCTATTCCCTATAAATGTCAAATGTTTAGGCGAAACTGTTAATAATTTTGAAGATTAGATTTATGAATGGGGAGTATAAATTAATTCGTTCTCCAAAGAATAGAAGTGGGTTTTGTAAAATGTAGAATTTTTTATTTTGCTGAATTCTAAACTATATTTTTCTAAACCAGAATTCTGGGTTTGAACGATTAATTGTAAATAGATTTAGAACGAAAATTATAAATAATAACAATAAATTATAAATACTTATTCCTTACGTTAATATAATCCCGGAACGTAATAACAACTTGACGTAATAATAACTTAAGCAGTAATAACGGTAAATTAACGTAAACGTATTTAAAAAGTGTAACAATGAAACATTAATTAGTGCGAAATTGAGATTCGTTGAAGTGAGTTAAAAAGAAAAAACGAAATTAAAAACCCACTCCGGATTCTAAAATCTCAGATGAATTCAGTGAGATAATTTTTCAAATGTATAGTAATTATCTGAGCTATTAATTGTGGGTCATCTGACTGAATTCTTTTTAAAATTCTGTCACCTCCGTAATTTTTTTTTTAATTTCAACTAATTGTATACTAATTCTTAAGAATGAGTGATTGCGTCGCATTTTAATTTAACAGAAGAAATTTTGTTTTTATAGAATGGCAACATTTCTAGCTTTTCTAGGAATTTGCTTATCCCGGATACGTTTAACATAAGCAGTAAATAATTCCTCGAATTTACTGATTAAATACGCGCGAATTATTCAGATAAAGATGACCGGAAAAATAAAGTAGCGGAATTTCCATCTCTCTGCGATTGTTTCAGAAACAGATAAAGCATTTATAAATTTCTTTCTTTTAGATATTATAAATTAAATCTATTTTCTAAAATGTTCTAAATTTCATTTTTAGGAGCATTTTTACTTCCTTTTGCGAAGTAAAAAGGAAGTATTGTAATCGCGAAAAGTTTCAGGCAGCATATTTCCACGAAAATATCCATTTTGACCGCTATCGAATGCAATTTAACGATGTTTTTGCGTGATATCTGTACGTAAGGACAGAATAAAATACTCTTTTCCTCCAAAAAAATTATAAAACCGCTTTAAAATGAATTCTGAAGAGAATTTTTCGTGGCGTCTGTACGAACGTATGTACGTATGTATCTCGCATAACTCAAAAACGAGTAGCCTCAGAACGTTGAAATTTTGTATATAGGACTGCTATAACATTTAGATGTGCACCTCGTATTTTGGTTGCAATCGGCCGCACCAAACGTATGCAAATATATTTATATATATATCCACTCTGTTACCCGGCTCAGTGATCTCAGTTTCTTTACTCTTAAATATTTGTAAATTGTACATTTTTTTGCTTTAAAAATGATTGAATTATGTTGTTTTTATCTGCCGGTTAAGGTTTCTATGCCTTTACTAAATCTGTGTGCAATATTTTTAGAATTATCAACAATTTTAAAGTTGTTTAAGTGCCGCTAAGCCTTTTTTTTTAGGCGGCCATTGCTTGTTTACATTTGAAACAGCAGACTAGTGGATTTGTTTCCAATCTAGAAAAACTTAGCTTCGCAACAACAAATATAACGCCTTCATTTATTATTGCCAATTAAATCATGCTTAATCCTTTCTGGAATTTAGGAAATAAGTGTTTAAGATTTACTTCGTAATTTTTAATATAGATATTTTGAGTTTTTATGTATTTTTGCCTTCTCGCGGAGTGAGAACTGAATTAATTGAATGAGAAATACTCAATCGTCTGTGAAAAACTGTTTCTTTTTTGTTTTGCTTGCTGAATTTCTTTTATACATCATTCTAGCTTTATTATAGTGTTTGAATAGAACATGTGGCAACGATTAGATAATTCTAGTCTTTAAATGATATAAATTTTGTGCATTCTGAGTTATAATATGAACGAAATATAATACTGTTAAGTGAATCTAGCGCCAGAGTGTCGTTATGGTAAACAAATACTAGAGTGAATTTTAAAGAATGCATTTATTCTATTGTGGTTTATGCGCTGTCGGCGAAGTAGATTTAATTCAGTCCAATAAGTTTAAATGAAATGCAAGAAAAAATGCGTATAATTTAATATTCCGTACAAGGAAGTCATGTGGTGTACACATCAGATTTGTTTGTTTATATTGTATGCATCGTCCGTTTAAGATAAGCGTGAAATATGTACAGTAATATATAAATGCAACAAATGCCCTATTTGAAACTGTTGTCAGCAAGTTTTTACATTTTTCGCTTCGTTTTGCTTTACAGAACAACTACATCGATTATCCATGCTACCTAACAAATTGCCATTAATAAAAATATTCACTATTCTACGCAATGTCAGATCTTTTATTTTTGAAATTACAAGAATGCCTTGTTTACCTATGGAACAGACTGATGGTTTCAGAATAAAAACAATTCATCAATCAATTTTAAACATTTCGTTTTATTAATGGACGATCTTTGTTTACGATACAGAAAAATACACTATAGTACTTATACATACATATTTTCTCGTCTCGGAAAATTTCTTAATTATACCGCATAACAAGAATGCAGAACATAATATGTTGTTAAGAATTTTGATTTTAGATAGGTAGTTTTAGTAGAATTATAAATAAAATTCTTGTATTTGTTTTGTAACATGTAAAATCTAAAGAGAAGCTGTGCCTAAATTGGCGATTTCTAGCCAAAATTCAAGACTTATTTGTCGCCAAATTTGGCTAGAAATCACCAAAAATCGCTAAACTTGGCGATCATTTGGTCATTTTAGTCTGGTCCCTGTATTACCGTAATATCCATTGAAATTGAATAAATATAATTGACCACTATGTTAGCTGTAACCGTAATTCCAACCTGCTTTCCAGTAATTTCGACAAGCAGAAATACTAGAAATATCTCGGCGGCCGGTTGGAAAATATTTAAGTCCGAAGAGAGAGCATGTACTTTCAGTTGCTTAGTTTAAAAATAATTAACTAAAGTCCGAAAATAAAATAACTAAGCAAATAATTATTTTCAACGTAGGGGATTTTAGTTATACATTGTTTTTCTGCTTTGAAAGAAAAGAATCAACTAAAAATACCGGTTTGGTAATATAATGCTGCGTGCAGTACATATTACAATATCATATGGCAATGTGAAGTGCATCTGAAGAGAAAGTTAACTCTGATCTATCTCATTTCACGCGGAACTACAACTCGCAACAACAATCAGTAGGCAACTGAACTCAGATGCTCTCTTTACGGGCTAGCTTTCAACTGGCCGCTGAGATATTTCTAGTAATTTATGCTTATCGAAATTACTGGAAAGCAATACGAGGGTGGAATTACGGTTACAGCTAACGTAGTGGTCAATTATATTTATTCAATTTCAATAGATAGTACGGTGAAACAGGAATCGGACCAAAATGTCGCCAAATTACTATTTACTCAATGTTAATGAACTGAATTCTTACTTTTCCGGCATAGATTTCTCTTAAAATTTGTCTCCCGCTACATTACACAGAAAAATACAACAATTTTACTTATGAAATAAAAGTAGCAAATACATTATTAATAAAGTAAAATAAGTATGCGAAATAAGTACACAAAATTTCACGCTCATTACCCAGTTATAAAGATACTGAGCTCCAAAATGTGTTGTATTTTGGGGATATTTGGATATTTTAGAGGTATCTGACACCTTAAGGTATTTTTCATGCCTTAAGCGTTAGCACATACGTAATACAAACATTATTAAAATCTATGTTTGTGCAGTCCAGTAACGTAACATTTTGTAAAGCAAATTGATAATCTAAGTATCTGTGCCAAGTTATCGAAAGATAATGAAGAAGACGTGGTTTTGTGCGGAACTGTCAGTAAACTATACAAACTACTGTTATCCCTACAGCAATTAACGTTTCTTATGCGCAAGTGTCCCTGCTTCTCAATTTGTACGCAAGTGTCATGTGTGCAAGTGCTATTAAACAAACAAACAAAACAAACTAAAAATCTGAAAGGCTTCAGATTTTAAATTACGTCTAAAGGGGCTTTTTTTAACGTTTTGTGTGTTACCTTTGTTTATTAAATACCATGTTCTTCGCACTGAAACCATAAAATTCAGTTCAAGAGCAATATCGCAAAATAATTCTAAAATGAGCATATCTTTAGAATTCCCGAACACAGTCTCGTGCGCTGGAGATAGAAATGTTTTTCTTCTCCGCAGAGTGTTGCCATTGCTCACTTTGAAGTTTTTGAGTTTGTTAATCGAAAATTCATTAAAGTTTTACAAAATAGGAAATCGATAATAAAACAAATTCCAAATTTGGGCTTCCAGATGCCCATATTCGCAGGAGGATTACGTTATTCAAAATTCGATGGCTCTAGGTGCTGTTGTTTTATTACAACATGAGAAACATACATACATTTATACAGATTTTTCATTATTTAATTTCTTTAAATATAATACAGGGCGATAATATTTGTTGGCAACAATTTGAAAAGTGAAACAACGAAAAATGCCAAAACGAAATTAATAGTCCTTCTGAGCAAATTGCCCTTTTGGACTAAAAATGCCGTATACTTCAGCGACTTTTTTTAATGCTAAGATGCAGTGAATTTCAGATTCTTTAAAGAGATGATTAGTTTAAAATTAAACCACTTTAACGTCATTTTTATTAATTTTCAAACACATGTTGATAAAATCAACAACAGATAACCCTTGTGTACTTTGCCATTATCAGTTAACCAACCAATCAATTAACCAGCTAGCCGATGATAGTAGTAGTTGAAAATTGCCAGTAATGCTTATTCATAAAAAAGCTGGTTTTATAAAATTTATAGAATTATTTTAATCCTTTTTTGTGGCAGCACAAAAAAAGAAGAAAGAAAGAAAAGAGAGGAAAATGCCTGGCCCTTTTTTTCCCCTTTACTGGAGTTAAAAATACATCTCAGTTAGGTCCCTCCCTTCACCGGGAATGAAAAAGACAAAAATTAGTTCGGTAAAAATCGAACGAAAATTGTTATTCCACGACAAAGAGTTGCCGTGAAGATACGACAATCATAGAGTGTATTGAAGTTTGGGGGGGGGAATTCCCTTTTTACCGATATTCAAGGCTATTTTTGATAGAAATTCTTCGATTAATCGATATTTACGGCTCTATAACATGTCGCGATTGCTTTTGGTGCATGTTCGAGATATATTAGGAATTTCTGAACTCCGAATGGCGGCACGATCATGCACGTGATAACAGAAAAAGTTAATTGTTAAATTCCTGGGAATTTTTTAGTCGCGTGAAAGGTTTTGTGGTTTTGTTGGATCTTTTTCCTCTTTCCTTAATGCGTAACATGTTGCTTAACTGTCGAAGAGTGCTACTGAATATAAAATCAGCTCAAGTATTCTTGCATAACCCTTTCTTCTGTGTTTACTGCGATGAAGTTTCACTTGTTCGAACTCTATCCCGATAGCTACTTGTTCCTTATAGCCGAACTAAAATTCAGCGTGTTGTGTATTTAATTATGTATTTTCACACGGTTTTATTTAGTTTGATTTCTTTGTTTGTTTTGGTCAGATCTTGATATTAACTTTTTACCCCCTTGAAGTGTGCTAAATTCATGCACTTGTGATAATAATGCAATATTCTACGAAAGTTTTTAGCACAAAAGGCGCCCAAAAGGGCTATTAATTTCGTTTTGGCAGTTTGCGTCAAAAACTTTAAAAGTCTGAATCACTTTTCAAATTGTTGCCAACCAAATATTACAACCCTGCATTATACGTATTTAAAGAAATAAATAATGAAGAATCTGCATGAATGTATGTATGTTCTTCGCATTGTGGTAAAACAATGGTACCTAGCGCCATTAAATTTTGAATGACGTAATCCTCCACCGAATACGGGCATCTGGAAGCCAAAATTTGGAATTTGTTTAATTATCTATTTCTATTTCATATTTTGTAAAATTTTAATGAATTTGCAATGAACAAACTCAACGATTTCTGACCAAGCAATGGCAACACTGCACGGCGAAAAAAAAGTTTTTTCCTCCACCGCGCGAAACTGTCTATCGGAAATTCTAAAAATTATCTTGCGATATTGCTGTTGAATTGAATGTTATGGTATTTAAGGGCGAAGAACATGATATTTAACAAATAAAGGTAACACACTAATCGTTAAAAAAAGGCCCCTTTGGGCGTAATATAAAATCTGAAATCGTTCAGATTTTTTATTTATTTTATTTTATTTTATTTTATTTATTTATTTATTTTTCAAAATTCGATTAATTTTTTTCACCTTTATTGCTGTTATTATTATATAAAGTTGAATATTTTTGCATGTATCGTTACTTGTTAAATTATCGCAGGATTTAGCTCTTTCCATTTATCTTTGACTGATAACCTTGATCTTTGATCTTAGATTAAAAATATCAAAAACAAGGAAAACCTTAGAAATGAAAGGTTCTTTCATTTGAATTTCTGACTGTCCAAGAAGGTATTTCGACGCTGTAAGCATTTTTGCCGTTTTAAGTAATGATAAGATCGAATTTTCATAATAATGAAGGTATTTTAAGTGAAAAGATTTATTTTATTGTTGTTACGATTATAGTATTACGTATTGTGTCATCATATTGTACTAAATTTATAATTGTACTAATATATTCTATCTTAAGTAATGCGTTTTGTAGTAAATACTGTGTAGTATTTACTACAAAACGCAACGTGTTCAGTGTGTGCTATGTGTTTACTTGGTTGCGTTCGTGTATTTTCATGTGTTATTAACTATGTAATGTCCTTTGTATGTCACCTCAACCACATATATAATCTACTAACTTATGGTTTTATGTATTTTCATGTGTTATTAACTATGTAATGTCCTTTGTATGTCACCTCAACCACATATGTAATCTACCAACTTATGCCAAACAATTGGACCTGCATGGCCTTGTAAACCTTTCTTAAATTTTATATAAACTCCCGGTGCGGCCTCGTGCGGCTCCAGAGAGTTGTTGCCTCTGGATTGTCGAGGACGCGGGACATATGCCTGTTTAACTCTGTTAAACACCAGGCGTCTCCGTCCTCCGTCACCTGTTGTTACGATTTATTTCATCATCTCACGATTTAGTGTGATATTGAAATTTAATTTTTAAATCAAACAAGTTTGAATGACTTGGATGTAGGCCCTCTTGTGTATGTAAGCTTTGGTGAAGTATCCCCCGGTTAGTTGGATGCAAGTAGGAAAAAGTATATAGTTCTCCATGGCTGGGCAGAGAAAGAATTATGCCGTGATCCTTGTTGAAGTGAGGTATGCACCTGGAGGTCCACTTGGTCGGTAAGCTTCAGAATTCTATCTGCCTGTCTGTTGGACATCTTCAGATTATGCCGTCTATAATGCGTGTTGAAGATGAACACAGTTTTGGAAGTCTGTTCTTGTGTAGGTAAACTTTGGTAATCTGTCAGCCGATCTCTTGGACAGCATGGGAACGGTGTGTAAAGCATGCTGAAGAAGGATACACTTATGGGCATGCGATCTTATGCATAAGAGCTCTGGGAATCATGCTGTTATAATGGTAATCGAAGAAGGGTTACGTTTGTGAAGGTGCCATCTTGCTTTGGAGATGTGCCTACCCGCCTGTTAAGGCCCATTTACACTAGCGGAACTTTGAGCCTAAGAAACGCAGGCGAATTTGAAGACTCGTTTGAGAGCTTTTTAACAGCAATTTTTTCGTATTATGAGGGAATATTTAACTCTTAAACTCTTGAATAATGTTATAGTTAATAATGTTAAGTTAGGCTGTTTATTTAAATGTGTGCATATTCAGTTTCAGTTTTAAACAAAAGAGTAACATTTTCGCCATTTAGTGAAGCTAGCAACTTCCGCGTGCATTTCTTAGGCTCAAAGTTCCGCTAGTGTAAATGGGCCTTTAGGCATCCTGAGAATCATGCCGTTTATAATACTTGTTGATGATGGGTTTTTGACTTATGTGAGATACATACGTACGTACGTATTCTCGTGACGCACGAAAAAATCTCGTTTAAATGCATTTTAAATTAATTTTTCTATCCTTTTGGGGAAAAAGAATTCTTTATTATGTTCGTACGTACAGACGTCACGCAATGGTTCAAATGGATTCGAGAACGATCAAAATGAATATTTCCGTTGAACTATGATAGCCGAAATTTTTCGCGGTTGCAGTATTTGCTTTACTTCGTACAAGGAAGTAAAAAGCATAGTATATTTTGCGAAGTTTTAAATATCTCTGCTTCAAAGCAACAAGATTAAATCTTTTCTTAAATACTCCTGACCTTGATATGTACGTCTTCTACACTGGCATTCCATACCGTATACCGATGAGCGAAATCAGAATTATAAATAGACTGAGAAAAGAAAAATCCAAACGATTTTATACCATGTAGTTAATAAATGGCATTTATAAAAATCGTTTAATATTTACAATAAAGCTACAAATGAAAAAATTATCACTTGAATTTATTATAAACCAAATTTAATTTTAATTTATAGCAGTTATGTATTTTGCCATAAAAACTGAACAAATTTAGTGTGAAATGCATTTATTCCTTCAATAAAGGAATTACTGATTAATTAAATTTGAAAGGTAAATTAAAATTTACTGAATGGCAGTCTTGTGACGTCTGAATGCGCGAGATCACGTGGAAGATAAAACGTGGAAATGTTTCTACTGTTAAGAACATTTCTAACGTCAAATATTTGATATTAGTACGGGCTTTGTGACTCTGATAACTAACTCTAATGTAATCTGAAAGCTTTTATCGCTGCTAAACAGATGGCGTTATGCTCGTGATTAGTTAACATGCGTAAAAATGAGTACGATTATTACGTATTCGATTGTTCTTGATTACGACCAGAAGAAGTGCTCAATGCTTTCATAAATTTAATATATATGAAAGCATTTTATATCAGATATGATATAAAATTAATTATCAGCTATAATTTTATATCAGATATGATATAAAGTTAATAATCAGATATAGTTTTATATCAGCTATGATATAAAATTAATTATCACGCAAAAGAGTGCACTTCGCATTAAGGTATGATTTTTTTTAAAATTATGTTAGAATCATCTTTAGCGGATTCATTCCGATACCTGACAAAATACAATGGATTGCTAGACTATGGTATCATTAACTCATCTTTCACTCAGCTTGGAGGATAACGATTTCGATGATGTCATTATTCGATGTAAAATTATATCTTTAATTTATAGCTCAGAAGTTAGATGCTGCTTAATGTCATCGCGAGCGATGCTATCATCTGATATTGTTATCGAATTATTGATGTTCCGGTCGTTTGTATACGAATATTATATATATGTACTAACGGCCTGCAGCCAAAGAAAAATTTATAAGCTCTATGTACACCTGCAAAGCATATATATGTATAAAAACATTTCAATGTGAATGAAATCGGTTCATTCTTTCCAAGCAACAAGGAATTCGTAAATGATTTTTCTGTTGCCAAACCAGGAAACAAAACCTTTGGCCACTTCAGATGAACGCGTATGATGTCATGGTTTAAATTTAAGGTAATATAACAACTTTTTCTCAATATCAGTAAGAGAATTAAGGTGGCAATAACATATAGTGTCAGTTATAATAACCTGAAACAAAAAAACGTTGCCGACAGCAGCTATATATTTAAAATGCAGGACATGCAGGACGAAAAATTTTCGGCGTACAATGACGTCACATGCAGTCGCGTGCTTTCTTCAACGTCAGAATATGATCTTATATAAGAATACTTATTTAATGTTTGGCAATGGTACTTTTATTTCATATTTCGTAAGACTTAAACATTTTTCATTAGCAAACTCTACGATTTGCAGTAGCGACACATTTCGAAATAAAGCATTTTTATATCTCCAACGCGCCAGACTGTTGCCACTCGGAAATATGAGTGCGAAAATTAGCGCTTTCAGAGTGTTTAATTAATATCACGGCTGGTTAAAGTCGTACAGAGATGAGAATGGTCGAAATGGCTTCCCACGAATTTTTGGAATCCGGAGTAATATATTAAATGTTTTGTAATGCAATTTTTATTTCAGATTTTGTAAAGCTTACAAATTTTTTATCAACAAACTCTACGATTTGAAAGCGAGTAGTGGCAACACTCTGCAAAATAAAGCAGATTTTTACAGATTGTATAGATACTATACTGTATTTATAATAAATACGTGGTTGGTTTTAAAATTAAAATATATATATATATTCTTTTTACTAATTTAAATTGTTATTTTATTGTTTAATGTATTTTATGGATAAACTTTAAAATATACTTCATGTATAATTAATCCATTAAGTTATAAACATTTGCAGTTGTTTCCATTAATAAAAGATGTTTTTAATGCCATGTATTAAGTACCTCTCCATAGAGTCATTTGTTTCATTCAGTAATTTAAGTAATCAAAACATAGCAAATATTTACTACAGGTGAAGTTTTTCTTTTAGAGGAAATGTGTAAAATGTTTTGCGTTGTATTTGTATTTACAGAACCTTCCCAGCCATTGTGTTAAAACCAGTTAAAAAAAATCTCCTGCTTTATTTTAAGCAATTTTGCGACAACAAATATCGGGAATGGTGACCGAGCCATTTTTCTCGAACCAATATATTTACTATATAGATATGTGTGTATTGGAGAACGCGAAAAAAATCCACATTTCTCAAAATCTTGGCTTCTTTTCCCTTTACCCAATATTTTTTACGTCCAAGTGTTATAAATAACAGTAGTTTCACCGGGAGTCCAATAACTGCAGGTGGTTTTTATTGCTGACAGAAACAACCGAAGCCTCTACACCCCCCCCACAACTTTAGAAAGCAATTTTGTTTCATTTGTGCTTTGTCATAAGTCTGTCACGTACATCCTTGCAGTGTTATCGGTCGTTCGTCATTTTAGCACTTCTTGAAGTGCGTATGCTGGGGGGGGGGTGATAATTTAGCGCATTTGAAATTTCATACTCCAGACGTTCTCTGTGTCCAATAAAACATTATTGAAAATTGTCACTCTCAGACTAAAGTGGATTTGAACTTGCTGGGAAAAGTAATTTAATTTACTGCTACTCCCAGGCGATGGGAATTCTCTTCCATCGGTTTCCAGACATGTCTTGAATATAGCTTTTCTTTTTTAAACGTTCCATCGGTAAATGTCAAAGAAATGATCTGAGATAGAATTTTAAAAACAGGTATTTTGCAAGATGTTTAATAAAAAAAATGGCTGCAGGTTTTATTTCCGTAAATATTAACCTGTCACATCTCTTTTCATAGTTTAATGAATCCTCTCTAAGAGGACCACTCATCGTTTCAAGATTTTGGTCCTATAAAAATAATGTAAAATATAGGGGGGGGGTCGTTATATTCTTAGAAATGTGATTATTTGTAGTGGTCGCTATGAGAAGAATCATTGTACAAAGCTTCTCAAAGTAACACTATTATAAAGGTTTTCCCTACAGATTTACTGTCGTGCAGGGTGGTTATCCAGGAAAAAGTATTCCCGAAAATACGTATACAATACTCGCCTGTAAAATCACTTCGGTTTCTAACATATTAAAATCTATTAAACATCTGAGTTAAATAAACGGGGATTTAAAGACCGCAAATTACAGTATCAACTTTGAACTTATTGAATAAAATAGTAACTAACGATAAATCTAATAATTAATGCCGAAATTATTATTTAAAAATTTATGCTGAAATTTTTATGAAATTTAAAAATTTTTTAGCCCAAAGGAACAATTTGCCGGGAAGGACTATTAATTTCGTTTTGGCATTTGCGTTGGTTCACCAGTTTGAATCACTTTTCAAATTGTTGCCACCAAATATTACAGCTCTGCATTATATTTAAAGAAATTAAATAATGAAGAGTCCGTATGAATGTATGCACGTTGCTCGCATTGTGTATAAACAACAGTACCTAGAGACATCCAATTTTGAATAACTTAGCCCTCCACTCGAATATGGGCATCTGGAAGTTCAAATTTCGAATTTGTTTTCTCATCTATTTCATATTTTGTAAAACTTTAACGAATTTTTGATTAACAAACTTAACGATTTCAAAGCGAGCAGTGGCAACACTGTACGGGGGAAGGGAATAACAATAACAATAATAATAATAAAAACTGAAAACTTTCACATTTTATAATACGATCCAAAGGGCGTTTTTTAACGTTTTGTGTGTTACCTTTATTGTTAAATATCGCGTTCTTCACACTTAAAATACATAATATTCAATTCAATAGAAATATCAGAAAATATCTAAAAATAGCATAGGTTTAGAATTTCCGATACACAGTCTCGCACGCTGTATATATATATATATATATATATATATATCCAGCGTGCGAGATTAATATATAATGTTGTATGATCTTAAATCCATTTAGTGCGAATACAAGTTATTATTACTTGCGCAATTGCTGCAAAGTTAGTTAATAATAATTTATTTCCTAAACAGTATTGATTAATTGATTATATTATCTCCTAAGTTTAATTAAAGTAGAATTATTTTAAAAGTGTGAATCCATACTGGTAAGTTATATTTTGAAAGATGTTTTGAAGTAATTTGAAAGCAAAATGTTAATAATGTTTTAACGGGGACTGGAGTTAAATCATCACGAAGAATAAAATTTCAATTGTAAAAGGAAAAATTAAAACATGTAATCATTATCATTGATCGGAAATTAGTTGACTTTTCAAGTGGAACAAACCAACTCCCGTTCAATGAACAATAATTGATAAAAATACGTAAATACGAAAGTGTTTCGTCTTTACTCGAGTTATAAGTTAAAGCCAAACCGGCAATTCTAGTCAGGCCAAATATTTCCGCGAATAGAAGGAATTATGAACCAATGCTGATAACCAAAGAACTTATTCTTATGAAGCATTTTAGTCAATTCAATTTGGAGTAAAAATCAATTACTGTAGAAAAATCCTATTTAATTCGAGTAATCGTCCCCGACACTTTCATGTTTATGCATTTGAGTACTATATTATTTGTAGAAATTAAATATTGGAAATTGTCATTATGAAATCGAATTCAAAGTAAAGTTGAAATAAACATAGAAGATTATAAAAAAAGATAAATAATGCAATCTTTGTAAAAACAAATCAAAGACAATATAAAAATAATATAAAAAATGATATAGAAAATAATATAAATAAGATCAGTGAATGTACATGAAGATATAAAGGCCAGAAAAGGTATTAAGTAACTTACATTCTTTCTAGTGGGGGAGTTGGCAAAGTGTTCTCTTCGTGTCTGACTCAGAAGTGTAGGGTGTCCGAAAATTCTTAGCGGCAGTAGGGACTTTGAATAATATCAGTCGGTTAGACTTGGGTGAATAATTTATGGTAGTGGGTGGGACTTGGAATTCTTGAGGGATGTATTTTGTGGAGTTCTTATCTGAGAGAGACCGTCTGTTAAGATTTTTTTGAAAATACTAGTGAATGGAAATTAATTTCTGGCTAATTGTCGTGTCGCAATGATTAAGAATTTAAGAAAGTAAAAAGGCATTTTCACTGTATATTTCGTACAGTGTTGTCATTGCTCGCTTTGAAATCGTTGAATTTGTAAATCAAAAATTCGTTAAACTTTGACAGAATTTGAAATAGATAATAAACCAAATTCGAAATTTAAAATTCGGGCTTCCTTCGGTTGGAGGAATACGTTATTCAGAATCTGATGGCTGTAGGTACCGTTGTTTCTTGAGAATGCGAGAAACATTCACGCGTTCATACCGATTCTTCATTATTTAGTTTCTTTAAATATAATACATGGCGATAATATTTGTGGCAACAGTTTGAAAAGTGAATCGACGCAAAATGTCGTTTTGAAATTAATAACCCTTCAGGGCTAACGCCCTTTGGGTTAAAAACATTTTTATCTCCAGTGCGCGAGACTGTGAATCGGAAATTCTAAAGATGTACTCTTTTTAAATATTTTGTGATGTTGCTATTGAACTGAATTTTACGGTCTAAGTGCGAATAACATGATATTGAGTAAATAAAGGTAACACGCAAAACGATAAAAAAATCCTCCTTTGAGCGTAATATAAAATCTAAAAGCTTTCAGATTTTTTGTTTATTTTTAAATAGTTTTCTTTATAAGGAATTTTATAATTATGTACCTGATGAAATTTTAAACTTTTACAATGACTGCTGTATGTGTATTTGTTTTGTGTTGTTCTTCAACAGTCTTTCAACTGCACTTGCTTTTAATTTGATCTGTTTATTAATCAGCAGATTAAATTTGAAAGATAAATATGTTTATGTTTCGCCGAATGGCAACTCTCCGAGAACTTGTATATATGAGGGTACGCTGAAAATAAATTAAAGGATTTATGTGTCATCCGATGGCTACACTCTTACTTTTACATTCTGTCTGTTCGGCATATCCATCAATTTCGTCCGGATAGGACATTATGTTAAGTGAAAACAACCTCATTTAATAATTAAAATAGTTCTCTCTATCTCAGTATAAGTTATGAAAAACATTATGGATATTTTTTCCAGAGATGTATTTTCCTAGGATACATTTATGCGGATGTTTTACCTATAATTTTTTTTTGAATATTTTTCTGACATTCATTTGACACTGTAAATGGAAAATTAACTCTTCGCGGAAAATGAGATATACAGCTTTCAGTAATAAAGGGGAGGCGGAATTGGCTTTATTAAATGCCCGAGAGAAATATTGGGATAATAAAATACTTTACGTTCAAAACTGCAATTTAGATTCATACTCTCCGGTGAGGTCCAAGGAAATTTAAACCTTGAAATTCCAACTTACGGCTTGGGACAAACTGCTGTGCGTTGAAGGTTACACCACCGTAGGAATTACTACGCCTCCCCTTGTGGAGAGTTAGCATGTCAAATATCCCCTGTGTCTATTCTATTGATTTAATCACGTACTTCCTGTTTCCATCCCATCGGATTTCTACAATGTTCCCCTCCCCAAGGGTGATATGCAGAGTGAAATCCCTTTGGTGGTAAAACCATGGAGGTAGAAAAGGAAACCTCCTACCTCCATGGGTAAAACAGCGGGGATGTTTCTCATTTTCGATCTTTCTGTCCTTCCTTTTGAATTCATGTCTTTCTCTCCGTGGAATGGTGTTTGAAATTCAGGTTCCCGCGCGGACAGCCCTACCCCAGTAGAACATTTCGCCGTAGAACATATTGAAGTGCTTTTTAATGATTTTAAATATACAATTGATTTAAATACGATTTTTAAATTAAAAGTAAAGTTCACTAAAAACACTTAATGGAATATAGTAGTTAATACACTGCAAGCAGTACTAATAGCTATATTTAATATATTAAATAACATAGTATTAGTTAAAAATAAAATCATAAACACACAGCAAAAAGCAGTAAATACAAATTTCTTTTGATAAGTACAATGAGAACTTAATCTTCATATGGGTGCTTTTGATGTTGCACTTTCAGCCCTTTTATTGTGCTGACCCGCGCGCAGGACTTAAATAATTAATAATTAATTATTTAAATATTAAATAATTAATTATTATCAAATTAATAAATGATTATTTATTAATATTAACATTTAATATTTATTCATTATTATCTAATTATTAACCAATTGATCAATGATCGATTATTATTTATTGAAATACGTAAATAATTCAAATTAAATTGAAATAAAATGCAAAGAGGTAAATTAAAATTTAAAAAGCGATTTTTAATATAATTTTATTGCTGCTAAAAATAAAATATTTCAGATCAAATTTCTACTGAAATTGTTCCGTAATTACATAAAAAGTTTCGTAATTACGTACATAATTATTACATTGTTCTATTCAAATACTATAATAAATCTAACGATGTGTAAACGAAATTAAACAAATAAAAAAGAAACAGTTTTCTGCAGGCGATTCAGCGCCCTTATCTAATGGGTAGGCGCTAATTCAGCTCCCACTTCGCGGCAAGGCAAAATGACATAACAATTCAAAATATTTTCATTAAAAATTGAAAGGTATAGAAAAACATAAAACACCAACAACATAAAACAAAACAAGAGTTTATGCTTTTAACCGCTTTTACAGTTAAAAGAATTAAAAAAACAATTTTTACAATTAAAATTGCAGTTTCTACGCAAAAACAAGCTAATAACTTAAATGATAATTCCAAAATGAATTACGCATCATTTAATTCGCAATAATAAAAGAAGACATTACTTTGTTGTTGCAAAGTTTAGTTTCTGTAGATTGGCAACAAATCCACTATTCTGCTACGTTTCAAACTTAAACAAATATGGCTTCTAAGCTAAAATTAGCCTTAGCCGCACTTAAAAAACCTTTTAAATTGTTGATAATTCCATAATTATTGCATGCAGGTTAACTAAAGGCATAAAAACCTTAACCGGAAGAAAAGAACATCATAATTCAATCATTTTAAAAGCAAAAAATGTACAATTTACAAACATATAAGAATAAAGAAACCGAGCAAAGTCGTACTGTCAACCTGTATGGTGCTCAATGCTCTTGCCAGGACAGGTGCAATCTTGCACTCGTTGCCAAGATGAATTTCGTGGGCTTGCTCTGATTCAGACAAGCGAGATTAGCAACAACAACACAACAATGACAACTGTACGTATAGAAATATTAGTTAACTTGCGCATTAAACATAAAAATTGTCTATAATGTTGTCGCTTGGGGAGGGATGCTTAGGAATTAATTAACTAATGGTAAGAGTGTGGAAACATAAGGTATTTTTGAAGCAGGAGAGATGTGAAAAATGAGCTATGCCCTCGCCGGGAATCGAACCACGGACCTCTCGAATACGGGCCGAGTGTGCTGACCACTACACTACGAAGGCATGCTAAGAAGGCAGGATAAATACCTTATATACTCCCCCTTTTAAAGGGTGACTGGTGTTTTAGGAGACCCTATCGCCAGATCCTGGCGGCGGAGAATCATCATCCATCGCCTATTATAGTTCGGGCGCCATTGTAGAGACATTAGGCATTTTTGAAGCAGGAGAAATGTGAAAAATGAGCAATGCCCTCGCCGGGAATCGAATCACTGACCTTTCGAATACGCGTCGAGTGTGCTGACCAGTACACTACGAAGGCATGCTAAGAAGGCGGGAGAAATACCTTATGAGGTCCAAAGATGAACTGATGAACTGATTAACTCAAAGCTGATACATTCAGTGCTTGGAGCTAATCATCAGAATCTTCCATTTCAAACAAAATAAACATTATTAATTGCTTCGGTAAGCTAGCCAAATAAATAATTAAATTAATTAGCTAATGCTAAAGTTCAAAGAAAAACTGATTGATTCAGAGCTGATACAATCAATGCTTGGAACTAATCATCGAAACCTTCTATTTGGGGCTGGAAAAAATTATAATAGCTTTGGTAAGCTAGCCAAATATATAATTTGCACAAATCCAACATATTATCACAAACATGAAAATGTTGCTCAATAAAAGCATTGTTGAGCTCTTGGAGGTTGATGCACTTCCTAAGTTCAAAAGGAGCGGAAAATTAAAAGATAATAAACGTAAGATCATAAAATATTTACGGAACCCCTCAAGTTTGAGATTTATGTGAAGTGTTAAAATTTGTTATTGCCTCATAAAGAGAAAAAAGAAGCGTAACGATAATGCTTTCAAATATAAGAATATACGCTGCTAAAATAAACTGAAATGAAGTGAACTTGTAAGAAATTAAAGATGGCATTCCTCCCATGCGTCCTTGTGGTCTTTTCATGAGCGTCAATTAGCCACTGGAATCTCGTGAATTGAAACATTGGCGAGTACACTGGATTTTGCGACTCTGAAAAATTAGTGCTTCCTAGAACCTTTCAACAAAGCTGCGAGATTTGCATTTTCAAAGCAGTTCTAGAAATCTAGTTGTTTTTTACATCTGCGAATTAATTTTATATTTATTTTACGAACTGAATTACATGTAATTATCGTGCAACAATATCCTTCAAAGAATTATGTTATTGGTTAGTCAGTAAAATAATTTTTACATCTAAAATGAAATACTGCTTACAGCTTGGTTGCTGTCCATAATCGAGTTTTAAATTCTTCTATTGTGTAATCGTTTGGCGCCTTTTTGAGTTACACAATCTCTATAACTTGAGCTATAACTAGCCTACTATAACTTGATATTCTGCAAGTAGTTTGCTTATTCTGGCCTTATACCACGGATTTAATCTAGTTCATTGATAACACAGAGTATTTAAAATACTAGCGGCCAAAGCAAAATGTGTAAGTTCTATCTGAAAAGAAAATGCATAAAAACATTTCAATATAAATAAAATCAGTTCATTCTTTTCAAGCAACAGCCAATTCCTAAATAATTTTTTATTGCTCAACTAGGAAACAAAAACTTTTGCCACTTTTGGTTAATGGATATACGTACGACGTAATGATTTAAATTTAATGCAATGTAACAACTTTTTCTCAATATCAATAGAAGTAGTTAATTAATTCTTCAATAAAAGAATTAACGTAGCAATAACATGCCTTGTCAATTATCTTAATCTGAAACAAAAAGAGTTGCCAACAGCAGCTATTTATTTAAAATGCTGGCATTAACGGAAAATTTCCGACATGCAATGACGTCACATGCAATCGCCTGCTTTCTTCAACGTCAGAATATGAAATTATAAAATAATAATAATAATAATAATAATATCTCAAAGGTTTCAGATTTTAAATTACGTCCACAGAGGCGTTTTTTTAACGTTTTGTGTGTTACCTTTATTTATTAAATAACATATTCTTTGCACTTAAACCATACAGTTCAGTTCACAATAGCAATGTCGCAAAGTAACTTTAAAATGAGCATATATTTAGAATTTCCGACACACAGTTCTGCGCGCTGGAGATAAAAAATGGTTTTTTTCCCCCGTAGAGTGTTGCCATTGCTCCTTTTAAATCGTTGAGTTTGTTACTCAAAAATTCGTAAAAGTTTTACAAAATATGAAATCGATAATAAAACAAATTCCAAATTTCAAATCTGGTCTTCTACATGCCCATATTCGTAGGAAGATGACGTCATTCAAAATTCGATGGCTCTATGTACCGTTGTTTTATCACAATGCGAGAAATATACATACATTTATGCATATTTTTTATTATTTAATTTCTTCAAATATAATGCAGGACTCTAACACTTGGTGGCAACAGTTTGAAAAGTGAAACGGTCATTTATAGTGAACCAACGCAAAATTGCAAAACGAAAACAATAGTCCTTCAGGGACAAAGCCCCTTTGGTCTAATAATACATTTAATGTTTGGAAATTCTTAGGTTTATTTCACATTTTATAAAGCTTACTAAATTTTTATTAACAAACTCTACAATTTGAAAGCGAGCAGTGGCAACACATTTCGAAATAAAGCAAATTTTTATCTCCAGCGCGAGAGACTGTGGCCAATCGAGAAAATGAGTGCGAAAATTGGTGTTTTCGGAGTTTTTAATTAATATAAATAATACTTCCTAATAATACGCTCTGCCGTTTCGGAGGAGATGATGCCACAAACAAACAGACAGACGCACACAGATTTTTAAGTTTACTTAAATATGGTGCTATTTTTGTGATATGTGCGTAAGAAATCCATTTATATTGATTCTCCCTTTTAGTTTTTTCCGCGCTGTTTGTTCTTTGGCTTAATATCGCAATTTTAATATCGCAATTTTGACTTCTGATCGAAGTCGGATAATTAGTCGATTTGGTAGAATCACTAAATGCAGTTTCTCCAGTTTTAGTATATTCTTTGAAATAAAGCCTTGTGCGGATTGAAATTTAGATTATCGTAATAGGATTGACCGATAAATTCTATGGGATTTATAAATCCCATGGAATTTCTAAAGCCGAGTAGGTGGCAAATTATTTTTGTTACGTCTGGTAAATAGTTCCAGACTTCATTTGCTGAGAAAGCCTTTCTAGTTAAATTCCATTAAATGCAGTGGAGTGAATGACGGAAGTTAAATTACTGAATGCAGTAAATTCGATAATGGTAAATTTATTTAATTATTTAACAGGCTGGGAACGAACGCATTTAAAATGCAGGATTTTCATTTGCTAATGTGTATCGACAGTCCAGGCATATTTGTTGTAAGGAAACAATGAAAAAGGGTTCCGTGAGCAATTATTCAACGATTACGAAAATAAACACAGACTGAGAGAAGCATCTGGGAATTAAATAAATTATTAAATAAATAAAAAATTTTTAAAGTTTATATAAAAAGCTTTTAATTAAAACTGAAATAATTAATGAACTAAAAATGGAAAATTAATTTATCGTATAGTTGTAAACATTTCCAAATCTGTTTTTTTGATCTCAATTAAATCGGGTAGAACAATATAGACTAGGGATTCTGAACGTGGCCGGTATAGACCCCCTGGGGGTTGATGAAATTTTAAACTAGGGTCGATAGCCGACTATATATCTGCAATTGATTGGCGTAATCAAGATTCATTATTCAAAAAATTTTGTTAATAAAACTGATAAGTAATTGTTTATTGATATGGAGCTATATAGTATGGAGTACGATATACAGTTATATCGTTTAGATATATCGTATCGACATTTATTGATATCAGAGTTGTAGCTAGGGTTTTCAGCTCCTAGAGACAATTGAAAATTTTGCGCCCCATTCTGTTTACCAAGAATGGAAAGTATTTCATTTTAAAAATTCTCAACATCAGTTTGGCGCTCCCTGGGACGGGTATCTCCCTTTCCCTCGTCTCTAGCTACGCCCCTGATGGATTTTATGGAGGGCGTCATAAAAAAAATTTATATAAGGGATAAAATGCACCAAAAATTATTTAACATGTTTTAAAAATGAATAATATACACCGGTGAATTAAATTAAGAGAATTTTCATATTTGATATAGATCTCCAGAACTGCTGAACAGATTTAAATAAAATTTGGGCTGAACATAGGTTGGTATAATACAAACAAAATAAACATTCAACAGTTACAATAGACACACATGTTCGTATGTAACACTCATGGGAGTCTGAAGGTCTGAAACAGTGGTTGCAGTAGACACAAAAGAAATGGGTTAATAGGGGGTATGGGTCCCTCTTATAGCCATACAAGCCTCGCAGCGTGACTTCGTACTGGAAATAAAGCAGTTTATCAGTGCCTGTGGCAATTGATCCCAATCATTCAGCAACGCAGTTTTCAGTTCCTGGATGGTTCTCGGAGGGGGGGCTGTGAGTTGCAATTGCCCTCCCCAGAACGTCCCAAACATGCTCTACAGGATTGAGGTCTAGAGACCTGACTGGTCGATCTGTCCGGCGAATATCCTCACTCTCGAGAAATTCGTCGACCAGAAGAGCTCTATATGACCTCCCGTTATCGTTCTGTAAGATAAACTCGGGGCCCACTGCACCCCGGAAAAGGCGAACTTAGGGCTCCAAGACCTCATCCCTATACCTCACACCAGTCACAGAGCCTCTATGAAAGACGTGGAGAGGTGTGCGGCCATCCAACATAATGCCTGCCCAGACCATTACACCGCTACCGCCATAATTGTTCATTTCGCAGACATTGGAGGGTAGGTGGCTGGTCCCTGGCTCTCTCCATATGAAGTACGGCGAGAATGGGTGTTTAAGCTAAAACGGGACTCGTCGATGAACAGAACGGTCGCCCATTGCTCCGTGCTCCAATCACTATGCTGCATGCACCATGCTAATCGGACTCTCCTGTCCGTAGACGTAAGCGGGACGCAAACAAACGGTCTTCTGGCAAACAACCCTCTCTCATTCAGTCTTTTGGGAACAGTCACCCTTGTTACACGGGTTCCTGTGGCTGCATACAGGTCCCGAGAGAATTGAGAAGCTATAGCCCCCTCTGTTACACCTCGCTAAAATGGACTGTTTCCATAGGTTACACACGACGCTGGGCGTTAAATTAAAGTCTATGCATATCTGGACTTGCGATTGGCCTGCCTCTAGCCTCCCCACAATTCGCCACCTCATTACATCATCTAAACGTTGGTGGTACTCATTTTTACTGTTTCGATGTGAATTTAACCGATTGCTGCAAGAAAACACCAAGAAATTCGCCGACGTGTGCTAGCGAACGCAATTCGTCTTACCCTCCACGCGCTTATAAAGCCTGTATTTCTGCTGGCTCGGCCTACACACACGTGCACGCATACGTATTTGCCGTACAAGATTTGCATTTTTATCTAGAAGCAGTGGTTTTTCCTTCATTTCAGTTCTTTTCATGCAGTTCGATAAAACATACAAATACTCTTAATTTATTTCACCAGTGTATTTTTAAACGTATAAAGTTTTAAGCAATAAGTGCAGTATAAAAAAGTATAACTCAGGAACTCGAGGAAATACAATAAAAAAGTACGGAGAAACATAATTAATGAACCACAGTAAAATCTGCGCTTGTTCTTTTACCCACGGGGGCCGTTGAAACTTATTAACATAAGTTAATGTTCAAATGGCAGTTGCGTCATGGATGTGTAAGCGTACCCTTTACATTTAACGAAAACCCTAACTGCAGTTTCCCGTCGCAGGGGAAAAAAGAAACCTTTATACCGTGTTAACACATCTGTTGTGAAAATTGCTGCTATAGAAAACCAACGTGCACAGTAGAAAGTTACCGGCGATCACCGAATAGTGGTGTAATTGCATTCGTAATGTATTCCTAGCTTTCGGCTTTGCTGTACAAACTTTCAAACTGTGTCCCACGGAACTCTGGGCTTCCGTAAGTCAAGTTAAAAATTCAAAAAGAAAATTGTAAAGCTCTCACTATAGTTCACTGGTGTTTATTAACTAAAAAAATCTAAAGATACATTTAGTTATAGATTAGTTTTAAGGCTTAAACAAGTGATCATAATATTGTTGCGTGCGTACGGGTTCGTAACTCGTAGATTGAATGCACAAGTCCGCTAAAAAGTTAACAAAATTTATTCTTATCACAAGATTAAATAACAAAACGCAGGATTTTCCCACAAAGATATTCGGATAATATCACAACATCACGCAATATAGTCAGTAGCTGTATTTTAAACTACTAAAACGTTAAATGGAACACAATCCAAAGCGCATAGAAAGCTAATCCGATCAAAATTTAGAGCAGCTAAGTAAACAAGATCAGCGTACTAAAACAACTGAGATGAGATGTTCTGTCTCTGGCTTTTATAGCTTTTTAAATTGGCTGCACGAGAGAGTTCTAGCAATTTCTGGAAAGCAGCACGGTTGCAGTTAACATTTATTTAAATTAAATATCAATTACGGAGATAAACTTTTATCAAATGTTAAATGCACATGCTCTTGTATTTTTACTTTTCCTGCATAACTTTCTCTTAAAATTTGTCACGCGCTGCGTTGCACGGGGAAATAAAACGATTTTAATTACAATTGTACTAAAAAAAAGCCAACTAAATACAAAATCCGTAAAAATAATGTCAAAAAGAATGACTTGCAATGCTTTGCAAAAATTAACAGTTTTCTAATGGAAAATGAATTAAGTTTAGATGACGGTGTTAAAAATTATACTGTGGAGCCCTCTTTTCAGTTATATACGCCTTATAAGTGTTATTTGGACGAAGAGATACACGGCAAAAGTGAGGATAAGTTATTAGCGATATCCATAATCATCAGGGCCGTCTTACAGTATGGGCCCAATGGGTACTTGCCGGGGGCCTCATAATCATAGGAGCCGCATCATAATCTATTATATCAAATGACTTGTCATTAATAATAATATATTTGAGGAAGCAGCGTACTGGTTTTCCAGGGGCCTAAAATGGAAACGCCACAGATTATGCTAAAAAATCGCATAGAAATAAATTATAAGCGCTATAAAAGTAAGATATACACCGCAAAAGTGAGGGTAAATTATAGGCGATATTTGAAAAGTGCTTTTTGCGAAAGGGATTCTACTCAAAGTTACAATGAATTACAAGTGTTTGAGTTATAAGCGTGTAACAATAAGTTATATAAAGGGAGGATAAGTGTTATTTGAAAAATGATGCTTCGCAAAAGGAATTCGACGCAAAAGTTAGGCTAAACATTATATGCGTTATAAGTTCCAAAAAACAAGTATTCGACAACATGATGTTTTTAAACGTTATAAATATACAAGCGCAGCAAAAGTCAGGACTTAAAAGAGATCTATTTATCCCTGAGTAAAAGTTATGAAAATAAACGTTGTATGTGTTAAAAGCGGCATAAAAGTCATTACTGGAATATAAATATTTACACAAACGGTACAATTTCTGTATTGTGTTGAAATCCCGTTGTTAGGTACATAAATTCACGTGCATAGACTTTATTAATTCTTTCGAAAATTTTTGTTTCTGACGCTTTGTAATTTTTAGTATCTTCTGTTTTCTTTTTATCCTATATTTGACTTGCTTGGGATTCAGTATGCAGGCAACTATGTTCTGGTTATTTTATCAATCCTCCTTCCAGAAAGGATCTTTGTATCTTTTTTCCTAGTGCTTATTCTCATTTATATTACGTGTATTTTTAGACGGTCAGTTATAGAGGTATAATTACGACTCTTTTTACTGCATCATCAAAAACGTGTGGAAGTGATGCCAATTTGCAGATGTGGGTCATGTCAGTTATAGGAGAATTGGCCGATGGCTAAATTTCGTAGAATCTAATATATGGAACATTCTCAGTAGCTGAACCCGACTAGTGGCCAAGTGATTAAGATCGCTGAATGCTGCTGCCTCCACACGGGCTTGTCATAGATGCGTAGTCATAAGGCATAAAATGCAGGAATTCTGTTCACACCTGCGAGACAGGTAATCAGACCTTGCTACGTCACAAAAACTGGTTTAGGGGCTGTGACATAAGGTTCGAAGTTTCCAACTTTATGCCGACTTGGTATACGAGTCGACCAAGCAGCGCGAACGCGCGAAACCTGAACGAGAAAACAGAGCGGGAAAGCTGTAGACACATCCACGCATGCGCAAATTTAGCTTCTCTAATTGGCTACGGCTTATATTCTGTCTCGCAGGTGTGAAACGTAACTGCCGCATTATGATTAAGCCTTCGTGACATTCATACCATTTATACCACTGCTTCACGACTTATACCGGAGCGTAACGTTACTTTCACACTGTAGCTTAAATACCACTCTTTTCATACTCTTAAGTTTAAAGCACCATAGAAGCATTCACATAAACTTAAGCACCAAATAACAGTTACAAGTTTATGATTTTAATCATATCTAGTCCCTGAATCATAGCATCCGTCAAATTCGTGGCAAATTCTAAATTTCAGTAAACACCTAATTTTAATTTTTTTTTTCCCATGGGCATTTCAGTATGAATAGATGAACAATCAACAAAATATTGGAATAATCTGTATTTCAACCTAGTTAAAAAGGAAATAAAGAAATACAAAAAATTTAAAGTTTTTTTGTTAAAATCGGTGTTGATGTTAAGCCTAACATGCTCATCAAAGGAAAACATTGGAAAATCTCAGAAAACCACGATATGTCCTCCGAGACGGTTTATACAGGTATAATTTTCTGTTTTTACCTTTATAAGAACATTCATTCAATGTGTGACGTTCAAAACATTTTACCGAACATGGTTGTTTGTAAATGATGATTATCAAAGGAATGGGGCCCAGTTTTCCTGTATGGCGCTGTGGAATTAATTTTTATTTACATATTTTTCGATTTGCGGTATGAAAAGCATCGGATAAATTTTGTAAATATTTTCTGTTTTATCACTTAAGAGTAGTTGAAATAACAACATACAAGTTTTAGTGCAATTCCTGATCAGCTGTTCTAATTTAAGAACTGAAATTCTTTTTCAGTAAGAGCTTCGGGAATTTCTTCCTCCCTTTTTTTTAAGTATAAACCTCGATTAATTTCATTTATGAGTCGTTTGCACATATTATTTACTTCGTAATGTTCAGTATTTGGAATTTGAATAATTTGCTAAGCTCCCAGAACAATTACCTTGAACGATTTTTCGAAATTCTCCATTGCTTTTATGATTTATGACCCGAGTCTTGAGAAATTCATTGAAAGTAAAACCGAGTTACCGAATTCTGCTGGTTGTATTTGGCTAATAATATTTTTATTACTAATTTATCATTTATAATAATTGAAATATTACCTTGGCTATTAGTTGAGTCGAGCGGACCAAATCTATGTTTAGTTTTTGCTCCAGTCTGAATAGACATACTTCTTTACCATTGAATGGCAAATGCAAAATATAGTAAAAGTGCATTTGATTTAGATAAACAACCATGATATTTTGATAATGTAAATTCCTTTCAGTATTAGATTGAGTATTAATTTAAACACATTTATCCACCAACTTAAAAAATTTAGAATTAGATGTGGTCGCTTTCATTAGATCTATAGTAGATATTGGAGTTTGTCGCGTTATTATTATAAGTTGCATTATAGTTTGGAACATTCTTATTTAACTTATAGTATAGAGTAATTGTCTTCATTAGCGTCAATCAAATTTTCAGTTTTTCTTTTACTGTTACTTTCAGAATTACCAGGATTATCAAAATTAACTGGAATAAGACCGGTATTGCTTGCTGTAAAAGTAAGTATGTTATACTTGTCTCGGAAGAACGTAACACTTTTGCGATGTCTTTCTATAGTGGTGTAATTAATATGGTGCCGAAAATCCGTGGTATGGAGTTAACAGAAAAGTACCAAAATGAGTAATAATCTGGCTTTAACATCACTTCTCATATTCTTTATTCCTTTCACTAACGTAAACCTCGTATTTCGCGCATTTGTTCATAGAAACGAATATAATATATACGCATTAATATTCACTATTTCGATAAATTATTTCAGAAAAGAATAAGAATCAGTTTTTTAAACTCATACAAAGTGGTTCGAGTCAGAATTCCTCAAAATACCTATTTACGATAAAATGAACATGAATCACAATATTTAATGTAGCCTAATTTATTATTTTAATTTAATTATTGTAATTCGGAAAGAATGTTTGTATTTAGAAGAAAGTGAAGCCATTTTAAGTAATGAACATTTATGCCGCTATAAAGTTTTGCAGTTCAAGACTATTCGTGAAAGAGATTGTAACAAACAATATTTTGTCTGATTATTAAGTTCTCATTGAAGTAAGCTTATGCTTATTTAATTCGTAAAAATTCAGTGTCTCAAAGAATAAAATAAAATAATTTAAGCATAATTAGTTCCATTATTTGTGTAGATGAAATTAGTAACAACTTTAAACAAAATCAAAGACTTGAAATACTTCTTTAATTCGTAACAAAGGATTATTATTGTTTAAATAACTGCTATAGCTGATGTCTTCATTTTATAACAAACTTAAATGTATAGCTTTAAATAAAGTACGGAGGTCTTAAATTGTTTAAAAAGTGTATATGAATGATTAAAACTTTTTCTCCTTCTGAAAACTTCTGAAATTGCTTCTGGCAAAAATAATTTAAATACTCGTCAAACCTGGAATCGTGTTTAATTGTTTTTCGTGGAACATTAAGAATAGCATATTATACTAATCGTTATGATACTAGACTTAAAGAATTCTCTAAGCACGGACGGAGAAAAAATTGGCATTCGTTAAAAGCAAAAAAATGCAAGTGGAGAATCCATCTGCCGGCAATAACTGAGATATAATCTCTTGTTTATCTTTTCTACTTTCCCTCCCCATGGACTAGAGTAGCTCCGCCCATTCTTTTTGCGCCACATGATCACTCTGCGCTCTCTTCGCAGTCAGAGATAGAACTTCCCTAGTGCTGCGGAATGTCATCTCTCGACTGAACTTGTTTTTCTTCTAATTTCTCGTTTGTACTTAAGTATGAATTCGAATTTATTCCCGTGTATGCTTCGAATTAAGGTATATTTGTGTTTCGAGTAAGTCGATTTCGTTGTCCTCCCAGCGGATCTTGGAACGTTTCGCCGTAAAATTTCGTTCGAAGTGGAAGTGTGAGTGACCATTTTCACTGAATGAATCTCCTCTATTTTATCTAATGAAGATCTTTTTGCGTGCGATAGCGGTGATGTGCGAAAATTTTATTCTGACCTTTCGACAGTGAAGTTTTGTTTGCGTAAGTGTTTGGTGTGCATATATATTTAATAAGTATCCGATTTTGACACTATTTTAATCGTTCATGAAATGATTCTGTTGTAAGTCGTGTAATTAAAGTAAGTGCATTTCATTTTGCTGAATTCAATTTTCTGTATTAATTATTTTAGTTAAACACATATTTGAATTATACGTTTAATTATCATACATTGGAAAAATGTATTAGTCTTGACAGTTGCTTTAAGTATTCTAATATGTAGTAAATAATCTTATTACTTGGTAATCCTAATCAAAACATTGAAAATCCTCGTGGCTGAAAACTAAGTAAGTGGAAAAATCAGCTGAAGGTCAATACGCCATTTCATTTTTCGGAATTCAGATATCAAATTATGATGGTGATTATGATATAGCAGGGCTTCATAAACTTTTTTCAGTTGTGACCCCTTTTTATCACTGTTCGACAAACACGTGAGTGAGATCAGGGCTGTGGAGTCGGTAGGGGAAATGACCGACTCCCTCATATATATGTAAACATATACACATGGGATACAGCTTATTTTTTTTTAATATAAAAGAAGTAATTTAAAAAAAAAAGGAAAAAAAAAGATGCATAGTAAATTTTTTATATTAATTAGCATTTATTATGAAATGGAAAAACTGGCATTAGTAATTTCTAAGAAACAGTATAACTTCAGCAAGATCTTCTTTGTTCGAGGACTATAGATCTGATTTGATAAATTTCAGAACTGAGAAGTCTTTCCATACTGACTTGAGTAGGAGGAAAAGCTGTTATTGTTAGGGATACTTTCTTTAACTTTTGAGGAGAGATTTTTTATAAGTTCTGAAATCTCTATTTCTTCTGAATTTCAATCTCTTTCTCTTCTGCCGTGTATAAATCTTGTTTGTATTTTTTCATTTTTGTATCTAAGGGCTCTTGATTCTTTATTTTCATTCGTTTTGCCTTAGCCCTTTTCAATATTATCCAAATATTTCTCAAACTCTAATTCAGTGAAAGGCGCCCACCAGCGGCCGAGCGGTAAAGTTGCTGAACACTGGTAGTTCGATCCGAGGTTCGAATCCCGCGAACGGGCTGGCTGCATGGGTGTTTTCGTGGTTTTCCCCATGTGTAACGTGTATATGAGCCAGTTTCCCTTAGAAAGTCCTCCACGAAGGCATCCCTCCCCTTAGGCAGATAGCCCTCGAGCCCCCCCTTTGCCATAATCTCACACACATCATTGGAAGAAGGATGATAGAGACTCGGTTGCAGTATCTGCTGTTTGACTGTTCTGATTTGAATACTCCAGTTTTTCTGAGAATAATTTCATTCTAAATGAAAGTTCACAGATGGCTTTCTTTGCTTTTTTTAATTTGTTCGTCATCCAACAAAATTCGGCGTTTTGGATCAACATATATTGAACCCAGCAAGATCTTGTTGTCTAGCAAACTAGTTTCTCTTTTTTTCATTGAAGAAATGATTCCTTGTGTAATAAACCCTCCATTTCAGAAAGAACAAACATCTTATTCTTCCATTCTCGCCTCCTGTTAATTCTTCGAAAGATCATTCCACAGTCTTTCTATTAGTGAAACATTAGGGTTATCTAAATTTTATAACATTCTCACCTCATGTTGCTTCTTCAGATTGTAGCTTTCTTGTGGCTATATATGGTATTGAAAGAAAAGTTTCCAATTCTGCAAGATCGTTCCACAGTCTTTCTGTTGGTGAAACATTAGGGTTATCTACATGTGAAAAAGTTCATCATTCTAACCACCACCATATCATCAAATATGTACTTCTCCATCGTGTTGCTCAATCAATAATAGCCCCTTTTCCTGCTCGTGCCTTAAGAATAGCATCAATTTTCAGAATTCGTGCTACTATTGCTGCTTACCTAATATTATTAATGAGATTTGTAACTAAATGAATCAGTTTAATCAATGATGGCAAATATCACGTCCATTGTGCTCCCTTATATTTATTTATTAATCTGTTAATAAAATTAAAAATAACTATTTATTAATGTACAAAAGACTTTTTTTTTTTAAAAAAAAAGGTCCGTTTGGGCATAATGTAAAATCTGAAAGCTTTCAGATTCTTTTTTATATAACTATAAATCTGTCAAAAGACAAAACAGTACATCTTCCCTCCCTTTTTTTTTCATTTTTAGGTGCATTTAATTAGATTTATTTCACCTAGAAAAACAATGGCAAAAAGTAGTGTTTTTTTTTTTTTTTTTTTTTTTTTTTTTAAAGAAGTTACCTTGAAAATAAGTTAAAACTTCTCTTTTGACTAGTCATTGAATGTTTTGCAAAATCACTTTTGTTTGTTTCAGTTTTAAAAAATAAATATACGTTTTATAATGGAAGTTAGTATACTATATTTATATAAAATATAATTGTGAATTAACAAATCTGTAAAATCATGATCTCTTATAAAGAATTTCTGTTCTAGTTCTAGCCTGCCATTTCTGTTCTAGTTACTTCTTAAATGATTGACTTAAAAGTTACATTCTTTATGGGATATTGTATATTAATACTTTAAAGTATTAAATCTGTCTTACCAAAATTGTGACATCTGATAACCATAAGAATAAATATCAACGTAACTTCATATTAACATACAATATAACTTTATAAAACACTATAATTTTATAAAATTTCTTCACATCATTTTGATTAATTAAATCTTGTGCAAAACATATGTGAAGAAATATTGTAGTTATAAATTATTTTTATTTTTTGTTTTGAGTAGTATGTTCAGCGAATTCATAACCAAACTGTATATACACGTTCAAAAATATTTGTCTAAAGTATGTCCAAACGATTAAAGTAGTATATTAATATACATTTGAAAATTTAACTCAAGGCACAAAATGGTAGGGTTATTTTAGAATTTATAATCAAGAAAATGCCATTTACTCATGGTCTTTTTTAGAACAAAACCCATGGCTGGTTGAAGAGTTAAATAATGCAGAGTTTAGAATAACATTCAGTTCAAGCAAGAAAGGGAGGGGGAAGTACTTATTGATTATCTGGGTTGACATTTTCTTTGCACAAGCCATCTGCAGTCATAGTTTGAGAATGCTTATCTGTTTCTTATCTCTAGTTTGTGCTTTTAATGTACATTAATTTTGCTTGCTACCTTTTGTTCACTTTAGCAGCTAAGTGCTTAAGTAATACTGAAAAGGAAGTATAGTTAAACAAATTCTGACATAGATGAAGCAGAAGATTTAGTTGCCAAAGAGTTTGGTAGCTATCTTAAAATAAAAATTTTAAGAAATGTCTACACTGAGAAGCAAAGTTTAGATCCATTCTTGTGGAATAAACATTTCCAAGAAGAAAATCATGTCAATGTGATTATGGTGATAACAGAATTTTGTTTTTCACTAGAAATGTCTGTTTCATGAATCTGAAATTTTAGTGTTTCACTTTTTTTTTTTAATATACCATCACATGCAACAGCAAAAATGTAAGTTTTATTAGCATTTTTAGTTGTATTTAATCTTTTGTACACTGTGCAATTTTCACACTTCCCAATTTTAGTGCTTATGTTTGATGCTTCCATTTCATGGAAAGAGAATTGTCACTAATGTGATTGATTTAAAGAGTTTATCATTATAGTTTAGATAATATTAAGAGCGTTGATATTTTAAATAAATTCCATGTATTTAGTTAGCAGTGTTATAGCGTTAGGTATTTTCTCATTAAATAAAACAGCTTCCATTCCTGGTTACCAAATTGACAAATTAATTTCCAGTTTGAAATATACTAATTTTAAATGTTTTTTAAAAGCTTATTGAATGGTTGCTTTAACAAGAAAGTAGATATTTTTTCTACTAGAGATGTTACAGTACTTTTCCTAAAAAATACAGTTAATGCTAATTATCATGTATATTTTTCTCTACAGGAGATTATTTATCAACTATATGTATTAATGTAAACATTATGTGTCACCATTAAAATATATATATATATCTATCATTAAATATATATATATATTCATATAAACATATAAGATTTCCCTTCTTCCTTGCTTCGATCCCCCTCCCAATCTCTAGATGTACTGAACATTTTCTTACATGTATTCAAAAGAAATTTGTTTCTTTTTTTTTCCCTTAGGTTTCAAAACTGCTTTGGTATTTTGCCTAGTGATGGAATAATAAAATGGCTGCAATATTTTTTAAAGTTAAATTATTCTTCGTTAGTGTTCTACTGATACAAGCATGGCACATCACTCTAGTAACATGTTGTCCCTCAGTCTCTGTGGCACGTGGATGTAAGTGCAAATTTTTTTTTTCTGCCTGTTTGTTTTCAACTAAAATCAATGTGTTATTTCTGTTATGTGTACATATAATCTTTTATTTTGTTAAATATTCATGTCAACATTGTTATTTTAAGTGCTCCTATTTTTTAACATGTGTGCAAAGCCATCAAATAATTACAGGTATACTTTGAGATGTTTTAGAATTTAGTTTAATGCACTGCAAAGCAGATAGTGCTGTGAAATGTATCGCATGACTTTTTTGGTCTCACTGTACTTATTAATGTTATGCTTATGCTGTACTGTGATCTGTAAACCAATAAGGCTGTTTTTCTCTTGTGTTCATAGGAGTAAAATTTTTAATTTCCTACAGTAATGTTTAATTTATGTCAATTACTTCAGTCATTACCATCTTAACAAGTTTGAATAATCTGGCTTAAAAAAATTTGACCCTTTAACTGCATTAGTTTGAGTGGTAATTAAATAATGAATATAATGAGATAACTTTGATAGCAAAAAAATGATATTTAAAGATATAACAACACTGTAATTTTTCTTTAATCCAACTGTATTTTTAGTATAATAAATAACTACTCTCATTTATAAATGTATGCCATTTGTTTCAGAAAACATATTAGGAGGGGAGAAAAGCCTTACAGTTTAATGGCATATTGTAGATGGGTTTAGAATACCAAAGGTTAATACTACATAAATTGTGGCTTTTTCAGGTTTCCTGTGATAATTTAAACTAAACTGTAGAAATTAAAATATTGCATGCATATTGTAATTAGTTATTAAATCTCCCATTTTGTTCCAGTTACAACCAAAGACATGACATTGGAAGTTGGCTCGCCTCTTAGAATCCAGTGTTCATTATTTTCTACTAAAATTCAGTTCAAGAACACAATATATAATGCGAGCTCAGAAAATTTGCTGTTCAAATTTAAAACAACATCAATAAAAAATCTTACCATTGTAGATGAATTAACTGCAGAGTACTTTGTCGAAAATGCAACTGTAAATGACACTGGAATATATTCCTGCTATGTACGGCATCCGGACATCAATGGTTCCATGCCTTATATCTGTAATACGAACGTTGTTGTTGGTTGTAAGTAAATTTTTTATTATTTTTGATAATGAAAAAAATATTTATTAATTGTATTATTAAAAATTATTTATTGTCTCATTAAAAATATTTATTATTGTCTTAGCTTCATGTTCAAAGGAAGATCTTAATTTACCATTCGTTGAAAAATAATTTTTAGGAACAATGATTTTATGAATATTTTACAGATTTAGTGAAGGAAGTTTTTAACCAGCTCATATATTTATGCTGTAAATTGCACATTTCAGTGGAACTGAAATTTACAGTTATTTGGACATCGTGTGTATTAACTGCCTGTGTGGTCAATGGCTTATTAGTTATTATAAAAAGAAAAAAAAATATAGCAATTTTAATGAATTAATAATACTGCCCAGACAGGCTAGTGGTTAATGATGCTGACTGCTATACCAAAGGGCTTGAGTTCAAATTCTGGAAGAGGCATAGATGTTTGTAAATGTATAGTGTCTGTGCAGCAAAGAGGCAGTCGGAATAAACAACTAGCCAAAATACTCTGAAGAGGTTGATGGCAAGGGAAAGGGTGGACTCTTGGACCACACACCCCAGGGTGCTTTTCCTTGGGGAGGAAGCCCTTTTATCCCAGGGAGGAAGCTTGGCAGTTAGTTTCCCTCGGGGAGGAAGCCCTTCTATACAAGGAGGAAGCTTAGCAGTTTGCAAGGCTCAGGGATACCTGACATGCCTACTTGGATGTGCAGGTACCAGCCTTGCTTTAAACTGTAATAATTAATAACAGTAGCAATGTAGTACTGCATTTACTGCTTTTAAATCACTTAGTTTGAGAACTCAATTAACCCAAAAGTTATTTAACAGTGTTCTTTTTCACTTAATTACCATTTGTTATTTTTAATATTACAATGAAACAGATCACAAAGCCATGAAAAGTCTTTATATTTACTCCTTTGAAGATGAGTTTCAAATTATGATCTCAAATTTTCAGGATGCAAACGAACTTTATTAATCTACTGTTCTTTTCCAATAACAATATCATTTTCTACTAAAAAGAAAGCAATACCATTTTCTACTAAAATTGAAAATGGTGAAAATTTTCTGTGTTTCACACAGCTAACATACGGACCAAGTTTCTTTTCATGCTCATTTATTTACGCTTTCTGGGCATTGAGAAGAATTACTTTATCAACAGGGATCCTATTCATTTAGTTTTGAGAATAAATACGCCAATGTCATCAGAAGAAATGGTGTAAAATCTTCATTAATTTGGTTTGTAATAACAACAATTTCTATCTTAACTGTAAGAGCCTTGTGAGTGCCTTACATTATGAAAGCCAGCAAACTTCAGAATGAGGAAAAAGTTGTTTTAGCTGGCTACCTGTGTCATTGCAAAGTAAAGAAAATGTGTTGCTATTCAGAAGTTAATGAAATTGATTATCTTAATGCTGTCTTCTGGCATGTTTTTGAATTTAGATGACTTTAACTTTTTCTTGTGAAAGAAACGATGAATCTGGGTTACAACAGGTGGTATATCTCTAAATTTAGTCGCAATTGGTTATAATTACTGGCAAGCACAGCAGCTGCATCTGAACGAAAACTTGCATATTTTTCCTAATCAATTGCACGCTTTTCCACATACATATTTAAAACTTCAAAATTTTCCCCTCCTTTTGTAAAGATTAACGGAACATTAAAAAATAACATACCTCCAAGCATGCCATTTATACTCACATTATTTCTGACATAACAAATTAACTGCCTCATCAAAATGTGTGTTGTTTGGCCATCTGAAGGGAACAAAATAGACTTAATTTTATTCTTTTGACTCTCCATTATTCTAAGTCCAAACTCTATATTATTAGCCATGTTATTGATTTAACATGTAATTGTATTGTTTGACATTGGTATTAATCTGATGTCTTAAGGTAATATTTCATTAAACATTGTTTTAACTTTATGTTTTGTAGTTGGAATTATTAAGGTATGTAGTGTTGTTCTCCTCTTTGCAGTGTGAAGATTTGCAGTATAGGAAACTTCTTAGAAATAATTTTGATTATTTTATTCAGTTCAGTACATCATTGGAAAAATTTGACAGATTTATATTTTATACTTGCATGCTTCATCTTTAAATGCTGTTTCAATTTGCAGGTTTCATGCATTTCTTTGCAAGCACTTTGTAACATATCCTCATTATTTACCAAGTAAATCCAAATTCTGAACAACTCTCAGTATAGTATTTTTTCTTTGAGTAGTTGCGAGTACTGCTAGATGTTTCTTTAATAGTACAAACATCACTGATATTAATACGATCATTACATACAAATTCTACACTATTAATGCTACTTAAATGAAGGATATCATCTTATTCCTTTCTTTTGAAAAATCCGGTTCAAAGCCACTTTTCCAATGTGCTGTGGACACTGTGCAACAGAGAAAATTGCTAATCTTTATCACCTAAGAAGGATTTCAGCTACATAACTGTTGGATAAACTGGCAAAGAATCAGTTAATGTATATGCTTTTATAAAGTTTGCCTGTGGTTGGCTGCATAAAATAGAAATAGGAAAGTAATCTAAGTTAAATTTCTGAATCTGATTTGCTTGGATTCCAAAAGAAGTTTACTCTAAGACTTCTCCCATTGTCATCTGAAAAAAGGCAAATGAAAAAAATGAATGCGGAAATATGCCTGATTTTTGATAAGTACAGTTTATTATGTTGTGACATTTGAGTGCATATCTGAAACTATTAAAAGTTGTAAGTGCATTAAGAAAGTATTTGGAACTTTGGTGCATTGTAATGAACTGGGATGGTTTCCAGGTGCAGTGGCAAATGTACATCAAAAGAATGGCAAGAAGCACAATAATGATACTGTTTTAAATCCCTGTTTTATAGTTCTATAGAATGAAGTCCTATAGAATGGAGTTGCTAAGACTAGAGAAGTTGGTATTTAAAGAGTAACAAGTGATAAATTGTATGACATGTCAGTCTAGAGAGAAAAAGTGGTAGATGATTGGCATGTGTAATTAATTATCAAATGCTGAGAATTTCAGCTGTGGTATGTTATAAGCAGTTAATTTGAAATTTTATTTTTTGTCTGTTTTGAAAACCTAGCAGGACTGCAAGGTGATCCACAGATGAGAAATACTTAGTTTCAATAATAGACAGATTAAATTTGGAATAAAAGTAACTTAAGTTTTGCCTAGTAAAATAGAAAGATGTACATATTAAATACATAAGTAATTTGTTCTTGTGAAACCTTAAAGGTAGAAGAAAATTCAAAATTCTGCAGAAGTGGAAATTTGGCTTTGTTTCCACTTCAAGCAGTCTTAGGCTGCTTAGTGTCATTAATTGGCATAGAGCATATTGTCAAAATATGGAGCTTATATGAAACATGGAGCTTATATGTGAAGCAATGATGTTACTCATTAAGTATTATTTCAACATCATGCTCTTATGCTCACATGTTGCTCGTAGTCTAACATTGATTAGAATGGAAACAAAGCTAAATTTCATTTCTGCAGAACTTTGAATTTTCATATACCTTTAAGGTTTCAAAGGAGTGATTTAAATACTTTATGTTCAATATATATTCCATCTGGAATGTTCTGACTTAAATGTGGATGTCAGCTGTTTTACACAAACTATTTAATTCCATTTTTTAAATAATACCCAGTACTCTAGAGGAGTGGTTCTCAACCATTTTCCCCTATGCACCTTTTTCAGCATTACTAGACGATTATTCTCCCTCTTTTCCAAAACTTGAAAAAAAACATTTATTTTAAATTTAGTTTATTTTTTAATGTGTTTTATAAGTTACAAATAAAAGTATAGGAAATGGTAAAGGTAGTTTTTTTATATTCATAAACTAAAACTAAATACTTAATAGGTAAATAACAGGCTGATTGCATTTCCGCCTGAAATGGTGAAATGGTTGAAAACCCCTTGTCTAGACACAAAATCAGGGCAGAATTTTAGTTTTCAACAAATCAGTGTAGAATTAACACAAAATTAGGGTAGAAGGGTAGGTTTAAGTTATGGGTAGAATTGATTGTTTATTGAGAGGAAAAATTAACTATCAAAGGTCATTTTCCTGATTTTATATGAAGGTAATGATTTTTCTCTCATCCAGATCTGTATAAATTTATTTTACCGATTTCACCAAACTAATAAATTTTATTCATATAATACATTGGATGTTATTGAAATAGACAAAAAATAATTAATTGTATTTTTTAAATTGCTGTCCATCCAGTATAGTGATCAGTGACTCTGACTGCCATAGCGATGCGTCTGGATTCGGATCCCAAAGAGGGCACAGTTGTATCTGTCCATCCCTTCATAGGAGGCTATGGTGGACACCTATTAGGTCCTCCCATAGTGAAATGGTTATCACTTTTGGCCCTTGTACTGGCACAAGGCTAATGCCTATTAAAAAAAGTGCCTGTTCATTAAATTAAAACAAATTTAAATTATAAACAAATACGTATAAAAGTAAAAAAGTAGAAAAGCAAATTTAAATTAAAAAAAAAAAAAAAAAAGCCAAAATAATTTAAATATATGCAAACATGTAAAAGATTTAATTCTCGAACTAATCTACAATATCATTTAAATTCAGAAGCATAAGCAAATCAAGTGTAAAATCTATCCATGAAAATAAATCTACTAATTTAATACATTAAAATTAAATTAAACAATTTAAAAAAAAATGCATATGTGAATGATCGTAGAGTAGGCAGGAGACAGACTTATCAAGGGGAAGTTGCCTCCAAACCTAACTCTCCAATCATTCAATTCGTGTTTCGTCATTCATGCAGGCAAGGGTAAAAGTCAAAACCAAAAGTAATTCCAATAAAGTGGTACTCTTAGAAATTAACATTTAAGTATTAACATTTAAGAATTAAAGTTCAAAAAGGAAAATACTAATTAAGTCTTTTGAGAAACAAGCAAGTAAAGTCAAGAATTAAACTTTTTCTTAAAAAATTAAATTTTTAAAAAATTAATTTTTTATAAAATAATAAAAAAATCTAGAAACCAATGTATTTTAGAAATCCTTGTCTACAGAAACTTCCCCTACACGAATATGCATATCAATAAAAAGAAACTATAAAAGAACAATACATAATCCATATAAACCAATAAGAAATAAAAAACGAAAAGAAACAAAAAGACTAATTCACAATTTTTAAAATAAATATATATTTAAAAATAATTTCATATTTAGAAAATGCTTAGATACTACATAAAAAATTTAAAAAAAATACTTAAAGCAAGTAAATAGTAAGTTTTAATTCTAATTTACCTACTATATGAGTGTTGGGGTCTGCAAAAGTGTTGTGAAAGAGAAGTAAGTGTGTTCTTTAAATTATATAGATGGCGCTTATGTAGGTAAAGTTGAGTGTCAAGCTACTATCTTTGTTATAGTAAAAAATTTTTTGTAAATATTAATATTAATTAAATTAAATTAAATTAAATTAAAAATCCTAAAGGTAGTAATATCAATTATTTAGGGAGTTAAGTAACTGAGCCAATCAAGAGATGTATGTTTGCTTGAAGGAAATTAAAGTGAAGTGGTATGTGGAAAAAAAAAAAATGTTTGCAATTTGAAATGTGTGTTCTGTTGAAAAATTGTGAAAATTGTTAAAAAAAATTAAGTGAAAGATATTTTATGTGAAAATTGCAAAAAATTAAAGTAATTAAAAAAAACTGAAATGTTTTAATATTAAAGTTTTAAAGTAAAATTTCTCAAAATTTTTTTGAAATGAAGTCCTTAAAAAACCTCTAAAAAATTCCCAGAAATTCCTCAAAAATTCCTTTAGGAAGTTAATTAAAAGTTGTATTTAATGAAAGAAAATATTAAAAGTTTACTGAACTTGATTTGAATTGGTATATCAAAACTTAATACTGGCTAAAGTATGGAAAATTAGAAGAAGAAGATTAAAATCTTCACTCAATTCGGGCTATAATTGAGACTTTTGAAAAGAGTTGGCCCTTTATTAGTAAAAGGAAAGAATCCAGTATTGATACATATTTACAAAATACTTACAATAAAAATTTACAAGATAATTTCTTTACTCTTCTATATCCTTCATTACCCTCCAGCTAAGGTTTAAGGTAATGTTATCATATCCAAAAGAGACAAAAAATTATAAAGTAAAAAAAAATTATAAAGTATTTTAGGTACATAGGAGGAATCCGATACTTTAACAGTTTTCGATAGTCGAGTGGGAAGTCAGGAAGTGGATGTTGACGCTAACCAAGTTCAGCTAATTACCATCTTTATTTCTAGGCACATTAGAATCATTCTTTGTAGACAATATGCTTTTTTTATCATAAACAATTACAGTAATTTTTTACATACACAGGTAAAAGAGGGGGACATCAAGCAGAGCAGCGGGGACATTTTCGGCAGTGGTGGAAGCTAGGAAAGGAATGATGTAATTACTTGAGTGTTATTTATACCTAGTAGATGCAGAAAGTACTCTGTAACATGGAAAGATCTCGAATTTGGGGGGAGAACATAAAATCTAGAATAGTCAATTTTAGATCACCAATCATTCTTAAAGCAGCCATCGTATTTTGTTATATATTAAATAAATATATTAAAAAATTGTAATGTGTCTACTTACTGTGCACCCAATCTGAAAATGAGGTCTGGTTATTGCAGTAACCTTCAGTGGGACTATTTACTGCACTGGAATGTGTAATAAATAGTCCCACTGATAAGGTTGATTTATTATATTTCATTTAAATAGGAAATATATCAACTTGATAAGGTTGATTTATTATATTTCATTTAAATAGGAAAGTATTTTTTATTTATTTAATTTTTTAAAATTTGTTTATTATTTAAATATGAATGAAAACTTATTTTCTGAACTTTTGTCTGAAACTTATTTTTAAAATAAGTGACTTTCTTATGGTTTATTTTTAAAATGAATGAATTCTTTGAATATTATAAGTTTATATTAAATATTTCAGATAAGCCTTTAAGTGTTGAAAACTTCACCTGCATCAGCTTGGAATTTTTCAACTTAACTTGCACTTGGAAACTTCCATTCAATCCTGTCAAGACGGATTATTCGATATATGAGCTTATGCTCAGGGCAAAGTAATTTAACATCTTTTGTTTGTTGGTCCACATGATAAAAATTTAATTTTTCTAAAACTAATTATGTAAAGTATATCTTTTTCTACTTATATTTGCTGACTGTCTTTTAATTTAGAAAGTTTTTTGATATTGTGTAATTAATCTCATGTACAATTTAAAAGAATTTTGAGGAGTTTTAGATATTGTTAATGTGTAATTAGAAAATAGGTTAAATTTAAAACAAAGTATTATTGGTATCAGTGAAATTTATTGTTGAGTTAAAATTAATTGTAATATTTTTAGAAATGTTTTTACATTTTTTATTAGGTAGGCTACTATTTTATTTTTGCATCCAACGTTTTAGTAAAAAGGAGTTCAAGTATTGCTCATCATAACCATATAAAGGTATTTTCTCCTTCCTTCCCGCATGCCTTCGTGGTGTTATTGAAAGCATACGTGACATGTGTTTGAGATTTCCAGAGTTTGAGTCCTGGTGAGGGCATTTCACATTTTCACGTTTCATTTTCACGCACGGCTTCAAAAAACCTAATGACTCTACAACCTAATGACTCCTACTCTATAAAATGGTTTTTGTCTGTACAAAGATGCAAACTTCAGTTTAGTGGGAAACTCCTCATTTTTGACTGTAGTCTTGCCTTTTTGATTTACAATATCGAAAAACTTGTGATTTACAATACCGAAAACTTTTGACCTGCTACTGTTCTTAAAATTCTTGATTGATTTTTTATATTATATTCAATGTGATTAATTGCTTATTATCATTAACAATCAAACAAAACAGTTAACATGATAATTTTTTGAGAATTTATCATCTAAATGTGATGTTATGATGCTTTTCAGTTTGCTCAGTTTCATATCTGCAATTATGCGTGCATATGATTTTTCTGTGTCAGTGCTGAAGAATTGTTCAGATGTATGATAGCTGTAGCAAGTGTGCAAGCTAGTTTTTCTTTGTTAGCAACAGCTAAACAAAAGCAGTTGATTTTCACCCCTTTTTGGATGGAGATGGCCATATTTTTCAGGATGCTCACAAATACTATGCATACCAAAAGTTTCACTTTTTGTTTAGTCCCAAATTTGATATTACTTTCATTGTCAGTTGCTAATTTGTAGAAATTTTACTTTATTTATAAGCACAGTGCATGATGGTTTAGAAGTCAAGAAGTAATGTATTTGATTGGTCATTTGGACATGCTCACCCCCCCCCAAGAAAAAAGGATTGGAATATGCACTCATTGCCATGAAGGTACATGTCAAGTAGATATGCAAATGATTAGAAATGCAGCGTGGTTGCGCATTGCGTAATGCCACTAAAGGATGTTGAACGTTGTTCTTCTTGGAGTATAAAACAGGCAAGCAGAGCTTGTTTGAGTGTACTTTTGATAAGGAAACGCTGATGTAGACATGCTGTTACACCATCATCGAAGCCAATATCAGCAGCTATCAGAGTTCGAGAGGAAAAGAATCATTGGGATGATGGAAGCTGGGTGGTCAGCTCGGTGTGTAGCTCGTCAGGAAAGGCTGTTCTGATTTTACTCTAAGGAGGTAGTGGAACCAGTGGACAAAAGAGACGTCATTTACATGGCGACCAGGCTCAGGATGCCCTCGACTAGTCATCGAGAAGACCGTCACATCATACAACACGCATATGTAGGACCAACTGTCTCATTGGCCATGATCCAGACACTGGCAGCAGCTTCATTACAGGTCTCTGTGTCTTCCTGAACCATCACAAGCTGCCTGGTTGAAGGACTTCTGGTATTGCAGCGCCCATTATGTGTGCTCCCAATGACACCCACCAACGCCTCCGTTTGGAGTGGTGTCGCGCATGACAGGATTGGACTTTAACGGAATGGAATCAGGTTGTCTTCAGCAACGAATCTAGATTCAATTTGACCAGTGATAACAATTGTGCTCGTGTGTGTAGGCCCTGTGGTGAATGCCTCAATCGCGCCTTCGCTTTACAGCGATACACCGTTCCCACAGTTTGTGTGATAGTATGGGGTACCATTGCTTACGATACACTGTCACCCCCAATATTGATCCATGGCACAATGACAGGCGAGCGATATGTCCATGACATCCTTCAGCCACATGTGTTGTCACTCATGGTAGGGTTTCCAGGAGCCTGTTTTCAACAAGACGATACTCGGCCACACACAGAACGGATCTCACAAGACTGCCTCCGCCACATTAACACCCTTACCTGACCTGCTCGATCCCCAGATTTGTCACCAATCGATCATATATGGGATCGTTTGGGACGGCAAGTTGGACAGCCTACGAGATTGGCTGAATTAGAGGCAACGTTTACAGCAACTGTGGAGCGAGATGTCTCAGGACACCACACGGAACTCGTATACCTCAATTGCCTGCTCTTACCACATTGTGCATTCGTGCTAGATGTGGTCCAACAGAGTACTAAAACTTCTGTTCATGTGTACTTTGATTCTTTTTTCTTTGATTTTCTAATCACTTATATCAAAGTAGTACTTATATATGTAAAATTTCATATCATTCTGACAACTCTTTCTTAGTGCGCAAATTTTTATAGCAGTGAGTATGTATATATTTTGGCAAAAGATAAGGAAAGCAAAGATTTTTAGCAATCAGTGACTATCAAGATACAAAGTTCTAAGAATTGGTTGTGTTAAAATCAGTATTAGCTTCAGGTTTGGTACATAGGTAATCTGTTGTATTATATGCATGAATTAAAAATTAAAAAATATTTCTTGTTTAATGAATTTTTGATATGATTATTAGATGATGATTCTAAAGTAATAAAACTTCATGAGAACATTAACACATTTCTAGGATTTGAAAACTTATAAATTACTTATATGAAAAGTTTACATGTTTTTGTAAGTGAAAGTATATGTATATGATGAACAATTGCAAAAATAAAGACTGAATATGAACTTTTGTGGACATAATGTGTATTATTTAAAATTTACTCTCTGTCACATATTTTATGCATGTGACTTTTTCATTGCACAAAAAATGAGATCTGTAATTTACCTTCCTATTAGCTTGGTTGGCAAATTGCCGCATTACTATTTGGTGTGACTTAAATTCTTTATCTTTCAACTTCTAATTGCTTAGCAAACTGAAAGATGTGAAAATGATAAATGCATTTTACTCTGAGGAGGTGGTGGAACCAGTGGAAAACCATTCAGAATGATATAAAATCTTAAATTTATTTTTCAAATTATAACTGCTTTATAAATGCAGCCGTGTGAGTGCACTTTTTCATAACTTAAACCTTTATTTTACAGTAATATATCTAGTTAATGTAATTTAAAATGCATTTATATAATAATATACACTGAAGTGACAAAAGTCATGGGATACCTAATATTTTGTCGGTCCTCCTTTTGCCCAGCGAAGTGCAGCAACTCGACGTGGCATGGACTCAACAAGTCGTTGGAAGTTCCCTGTACGATTATTGAGCCATGCTGCCTCTATAGACATCCATAATTGTGAAAATGTTGACCGTGCAGGGTTTTGGGCACGAACTGATCTCTCGATGATGTCCCATAAATGTTCGATGGGATTCATGTCGGGCAATCTAGGTGGCCACATCATTCGCTGGAATTGTCCAAAATGTTCTTCTAACCAATCGCGAACAATTGTGGCCCGGTGACATGGCGCAGTCATCCATAAAAATCCCATCGTTATTTGAGTACGTGAAGTCCATGAATGTCTGTAAGTGATCTCCAAGTAGCTGAAGGTATCCATTTCCAGTCAATGATCGGTTCAGTTGCACTAGAGGACCGAGTCCATGCCATGTAAAAACAGCCCAGACTATTATGGAACCACCACCAGCTTGAACAGTGCCTTGTTGTGACAACTTGGGTCCATGGCTTCGTGGGGTCTGCGCCACACTCGAACCCTACCATCAGCTCTTATCAACTGAAATGGAGACTCATCTGACCAAGCCACGGTTTTCTATTCGTTTAGGGACCAACCGATATGCTCACGAGCCCACAAGAGTCGCAGCAGGCAATTCGTGCTGTCAGTAAAGGCACTCGAGTCGGTCTTCTGCTGGCATAGCCCAAGGAAGACAAATTTCGCCGCACTCTTGTATCGGACACTGCCCTCGTACGTCCCACATTGATTTCTATGGTTATTTGACGCAGTGTTGCTTGTCTGTAAACATTGACAAGTCTACGCAGACGTCGCTGGTCTCGGTCGTTAAGTGCAGGTGGTCGGCCACTGCGCTGTCCATGGTGAGATGTTATGCCTGAAATTAGATACTCTCGGCACGCTCTTGACACTGTGGATCTCGGAATGTTGAATTCCTTAACGATATCCGAAATGGAATGACCCAAGCGTCTAGCTCCAACTACCATTCCGCGTTCAAAGTCCGTTAATTCTCGTCGTGTGGCCATAATCACGTCAAAGCCTCTTCACATGAATAACTTGAACACAAATGAAAGCCCTGCCAAACCACTTCGCATTTATACATTTTCTACGCGATACTACTGCCATCTGTATATTTGCATATTGCTATCCCATGACTTTTATCACTTCAGTGTATCTAAATGATAGTTTTTAATGATATTTGGAGCATTTTGTAATTAACAAATGTTTTTGATGTTTTATGTGTAATTAAAATTTTAATTCAGTGGTGTACAAATAATGCTGGGTAATATTTTTAAATGAGCATCATAAAATGCATACATAATTATATGTATTTTTAGAAATAGTAATGCTGTCAAAAAAGGGAAGAAGAAATGTGCAAATTCCATTAGGGTGTAAAGGCATAAAAATGTAAATAATTAGTTTTGAAAGTAACTTACAAATATTTTAATAATTATGAATGTTTAATTTGCATATTATTGTTTTATCATTTTTGCCAACAGTTGTCTTTAGAATCCGATTTGTTTTTAAAAGTAGGAGATGAGTGTTTGACTACGGAGTTGATGAATAAAAATTATATTTGGTGTTGGTAGGGTAATCTTTTTATTTTTTGGTACTTCAGTTAAATATCCTTGGAGTAGTAAAATTTTGTTTGCATTACGTTGTATCAACTGTTGATAGGGTTCATAACAAATGTACTGATAAGGGTTAAGATAAGATTACCATATATAGGTATAGTTTTACTTTATTCTTATTGCTTAAATTTTAATATTGTTTTTGGCTGGAAGACTTTGAATTATGTAAATATGTGCATCATGAGCTGGGATTTTTTAAATGACTTCAGTGTAGAGGTATTTTATGAGCATGTAACTTTTTTTTTGGTTGTTGTTGTTAGAAAAGAGAAATAACCAAATTAAATAGAAGACTCAAAAAAAAAAAAAAAAAAAAAAAAAAAAAAAAATTGCAAATTCTATTGAAGTTAGAATTTTGTCTTACATTTATATTGATTTAGGAGCCATTGACATGAAGATGCATAAAGATGCTAACAATTATGCAATTTGATATAGGTTATCCAGAAAGTTCTGTAGTTTTTCAAATCAAAGCATATGTTCTTGCATTTATTTTATAATTGCTGTCATCATTCTTTTTCATTTGTAAAGAAATGCCAAATTTAAAAATATTACACTAAATGTAAGTGCCAAAATTTTGTCATGCTCTTTATGAAGCCTCCTTGTTCAGTTTTCGTGAGATGGAATTATAGCTAGCATAGTATAAAGATTGTTAAATCCCCTTTCAGAATGGCGAATAAACTGCTTGTTGTAGTAATGCATTCTAAATTGTATATATCACATGAAGTCAGATGGTGAATATTCCACTTTTAAACCGGCTTATTAAACACTACACACTATTGTTTGATTTAAAGCTTGATTTAGCTTTTTAACTTTTAGATTAGTAATGTTCAGTCTGTGTATTAAAAAAAGTTCTTACATGCTTATGATGAATATACATGTTTTACAGCCAGAAATGATTTTAGAGCATATTTGACTTCAAGTATAGTAATTGTTTTATCAGAATGTTTGGTATCTGCATTAAAAATAAATTTTTTATGTATTAATGTACTGGATTTTAATTTTTATAGCAGGAAGAGGCGTTGTGCAGAAAAACTAGAGAACGGCTGCAGCTGGACAACAGCTACTAACCCAATCTATATGAGATCTACTGAGAAGCTGAACTTTTTGATTGTCGGAAATAATTCTTTGGGTACCAGTGAATACCTTTTCAGTGTTGACCACTTCAAAATTGGTAAATGATATTTTTTTATTCATTTATTTTTGTTTGTCTTACATAATAAAGTTTCATGTACACTCTGTTACAAATATATATATGCATCCAGGAAAAAATTTAGCCACAACTATGAAACGTAGCTTGTAAATGTGATTTGGTGAGTTCTGTAAATGATTAAACTTGAGCCCCAGGTATCATTGTGGAGATACGAAGCACATCTGAAATGTACAGCTGGTAGAAGGTAAAAAAGGAGATGCAGCCAGTGGCGAGCATTTACAACCACTCTGATGGCTTGGATATATAATGAAAGAAGCCGTTAAGATGTACAAGACGGGGTTACAAACATTTGTCTGATTTTGAGGGAGGTCACATCAGAGGGTTAAAAGAGGCCGATTGCTCGAGCAGGTGAATCGGCCAGCATATTAGTATTTTGTAGACCAAGATTTTTTTAACTAACATTACATTACTTTAATGATGACAGTTTTTACACTAAAGATTGAAATAAATGTAAAATTGCATCCCTTTTGGTATAAATATTGTTACAAATATCTTTTATTCTGATTTATGTGGTAAAAAATTAGGGAAGTTTGTGAATCCTTGCTCGAATGAGAGAGTTTTACTTTTCTCTTATTGCTTTTCTATTTCAATGAAAATTGCATGCTAAAAAAGTAAAATTCAATGAAGCATTTCCTATGACCTGTACTCAGTGTTATTTATGAAAGAGCATCATATATAGCTATCGGTATTTACATAAGTGAGTGGTATCAAATCACAAAGTATCAAAACACAATTTATTAGCCTGTATTATTCAAGACAGCTCCAAAAATGCTTTTACTGTCGTCGAAGAACTACTATAAACACTCTGAAACAATCAGCAATGTAGCCTTCAGGCTATAATGATGAAGACAGTTTCATGGCAAAGCACCAGAGTACAGTTCCCAACTCTGCTCGGTCATTCTCGGAGCTCAACACACTCTAAGATAAAATTTGCTTATGCTCTAACTCGCGATACACTAAGAGACTCTCTTGATGCGCTCAACGACCAACTTGGCACTAGACTTCGAGACACTTGCTCACTGACTCTTAACTAACTCGACTAGGCACTTACTGACTAACTAGCAACTCGATAGACTCTGCACTCCGTGTACCAGGAGGGTTTATATAGCTTTTGGCTTATGTTCAAGAACATTCTGAGCTAAACGAATAAGAATTCATCCCAGAAGGTTCACCAAATTTGGCAACCCTGCCTTCCCATGCTATTTTCTGGCAATCCTAATCCTGCTTTATGAGGAAGCTATCCTACTGTGGCTGGACATTTCGTAACAATATAATGAATATATAATTTTTTCATAAAATCATATAACATAAAATTCGGGTTTCCACGATTTTGTAAATGGCCATGCAAGGTCAAGGAACCAACCAAGGAAGAATGGAAACTCCTTCAGTCGTATGCCAGTATATTATTAAAAAAAAACATATATACATAAATATCACCTTGATTCATATTATATTATTATTATTTAAAAGGTGGCCAAAATTGTTGTAATAACCTGTGTAAATTTCTGAATGGTATAAAATCTACATTTTAGGATGCAAGAGTTTAAAATTAATGTGGATATAATTAGCAAAGAAATTGAGCTATTCATGAAAAACTGGTAATTAGAGCTTCGCAGCAAACTTCATTTAAGATGCTTTTCCTTTTATCCATTGGTTACAAACAGTTTTGGGATTATTTATTCATTCATAAAGTGAAAACATCAACAAAAAGTTCTTTTTAAAAGAAGAAAATACTGTTGTTTCAGCATTCAGTAAAAGGTAATTTTAGATTATTTGATCCCATGAAAAGCCATAAAAAGTGTGATGTCAAAAAGTTCTTATATTGCAACTCACGATATTGCTAATAATTATTCATGGCAACCATGGTGCATGCATAGCATCTCCTACAGACAGCTTTCCATTTCTCTGGATATTTTAAATGGTGTGATTTCAAAATGTGATCCCTTCTAAGGAAATTTCAGCATTCTAGCATAATAGTGGATCACATACTGCAGTTTTTATTGTCTTTGGTGAAATTTTCAACTTGGGTTCCTGCACACATAGAGCATAATGTGGCTTGATCAAAGGCATCATGTACCTCTTTTTTTCCCTTGCTTTAAGATTTGATGGCAAAGTTGTGCGCAGTGCCGAGTTTGTGCAGTTCCTCCGCTGGTGTCTTTTTAGCAAAAACAGATTGCTGTGTACATGAGATGAGCAACTATGCAAAAAACTGAGTAATGTACATGTTTGACCAGAAATTGCTGAAGTACCTTAATTAGTATTTATAGGATCATGCAAGAAGTACCACAAAACTAATTACTATTGTATATTTACTTACATTATAGTGAAATCAAATGAATTGCCATCTGCATATGCTGAATTTGGTGATGAGAGATAAGTGTTAGTTAGCAATCTCTAAATTTAGCTAAGGTTTCTGTAAATAAGTAAGTAGAACCTGTAAAAATATTGTGGAATTAATGTTAGGAGTCATTTAAAATATCTTGTTATGTAGAAGTCTTTAATGAAGATGTGAATCAAAATGATGTGTATTGTGCTTCCATTGTATTATTTTTCCTTAATGACCTGTGTAATAGGTTGTTATCTCTTATGCCAGTTAATCAGAGAAAATTTTAGCTCTATTTTTAAAAAAAAATTGTTTTCATTTTAATAGTAAAGCCAGGTGCTCCACAGAGGGCAGAGTTTACAAACATCACGCCAACATCTATGATGCTCCATTGTACGTTTCCAAAGAATATGATGTATGGAGAGTTTAAACCTGGCTTATTATTTTCCATCCAGTATCGTCCTAAGGATTACCCTGCACCATATAAGGTACATTTTTTTTAGAGATAAGTAATATTTTTTGTCTTTCATAAGCAAAGGTATTAGTATATTGAATGAATGTATAAATTGTGTATAGAATGAGAATTTATTTGAGCTGGAAATTTTGCCAACCAGTAAATGCATAGTTCTGAAGGAATTATTAAAAATTTTTGGACTTCTTGTGCAAAGGTGACAAGTTAGATTAAGATAGTTGAATATTTCCTCACATTTTTCGCGGTTTTAAAGCATAAAGGCATGTATTAAAAGAAATAACATTTACTAAATTTAGAAATTTTTAACACAGATAAAAGAGAGAGAGAGATATTATAAAAAAGTAATGCAGGCTATTTATTTTCCCCCTAGATCATTTTAATAGACATCCTATAATAATAGGAGTTGGTGAATGTAATTTGTACCATAATAATAGTTGCAAAAGAAAATATAGAACACACTTTTTATCATCAAAAAACTAGATTAAATTAAACGATAAATTAAAACTGTTAGTCCTAATTTTTATTTTAAATATTTAGATTGATTTGATAGTATTGATTTTTCAATGCTACAAGATTTTAAATCTGTATATAGGATCCCCTCACAGCAATGCTTTTATTTTCTTATATGCAAGAGCTTAAAATTATTGGAACCATCCGTTTTCATTCATTTTCAATAATATCCAAGGCTGTGTTTCCTGCTCCTGTGGTGCCTCTTCTGCTAAGAGCATGTTGAAGTTTGTTAAGTTTGTCTGCATAGTTTTTGCACTTACATTAAAAGTTACTATTTAGTTAGTGTTTTTAGTCCAAAGTGGCTTTGTCCCTGAATAACTATTGCTATCGTTTGCGATTTTGCGTTGAAAACTTTTAAAGGCTGTATCACTTTTCACATCGTTGCTGCCAAATACTGTCACCCTGTATTATATTTGAAGAAATTAAATAATGAGGACTCTGGATAAATGTATGCATGTTTCTCGCATTGTGATAAAACAACGGTACCTAGAGCCATACTATTTTAAATGACGTAATCCTACTTCAAATACGGGCATCTGAAAGCCCAAATTTCAAATTTGGAGTTTGTTTTATTATCAATTTCATATTTTGTAAAACTTGTTTTATTAGCAATTTCATATTTTGTAAAACTTTTACGAATTTTTGATTAACAAACTGAAAGATTTAAAAGCGAGCAATGGCAACACACTACCCGGGGGGGACCTTTTTTTATATCCAACGCACGGAACTGTGTATCGGAAATTCTAAAGATATGTTCGATTTAAAATTATTTTGCGACATTGCTGTTGAACTGAATTTTATGGTTTAGGGTGCAAAGAACGTGCTATTTAATAAATAAAGGTAACACACAAAATGTTAAAGAAAACACCCGTTTGGATGTAATTTGAAATCTGAAACATTTCACAGGGTTCGTACGGTCCTTAAGAGTCCTTAAAAGTCCTTGGAATTTTTAGAATCAATTTTTGGTCCTTGAAAGTCCTTAATTTTGGCCAAAATCAGCAGAAGGTCCTTAATTTTAATCATCTGAAATTTCTGTCTGTTTTTACGACTGCCATTGAGTGTGAATTAACATTTTGGAGGAATATTTTTGGCGATTCACTGCTGTATCTTTTGAATGGGTTAATGAATTATAATTTGTTTCTATTTCTAATATAAATGATGGGATACTCGAGTTTCTAAGCAAGAAGTGAAACATAAGCACTTCGAAATTCATTTTTTCTAATAAAGAGCTTTTAAACAACTTTTCGCTTTTGGGGATGCAAATTCTTTTACTAAACTCTTCTAAATTTGGCGATTTTAAAATTAGTTTTTGTAGAAACTTTTTAATTCCAAGATCTGAGAATTTTTCGACTATTTTTTTTTTAAAAACATCGTAACATTGATAAATTTAATTAAAATAATAGAAATATATTGATATTATATTTAAAAAAATAACATTAAAATAAAACATTTATATTTTTTGCTATCATATTATAAAGTTTCATTTTGGCAACTTATTATACAATATTTTGAATCAGAAAAATAAATAAGGTATAATGCTGTAAAGCACAATTTATGAAACAGCTCTTAGCAAAAGCAAAATTAGCTATGTAATTAATTAAAAATGTGTTGTTTTTAATTTTTTCATAGTACAAGTTTTTCCTATGTAATTATCTCAGAATATTCAAAATTCTCAAAATGTGCATCAGTTTTCTCTATAAAATTAATTTTATACTTTTTCCCCCTTTTTTTTTTTTCCAAAATATTTCTGCCTTTTTGCTGTTACAGAAATGGAAGGGATAATTTTTCTTTAGGATTTTAGACATTTCAGCTTGAAAAGTTTAGAAGGATTTGAAGATTTATAGACCCACAATTCTAGAAGAATCAAGAAATATGTGACAAAATGAAAAATGTCTCCATGGTATCAACACATAATGGATGTACGAATCTTAACATATCTATCTTTCCTTTATTTTCTCTACTTTTTACCAGACGCAAGCATGGAAAATATTCTAATCTTATCACATGGGCAGGTATTATAGAAAGGGATTTTTTTATTAATAAAGAAATTGAAAACTTACAATTTAAAAGATTTGTCTAATATTTCTTAATGAACAGAACTTAATGAACAGAACAGAACCTCTGTGTATTCTTATCATACACAGAGGCATTTTCCCACCTGATGCAATCTCTGTGGATCCTAAATTCTGCTGCATAGCGCCTTTCTAAATTCAGCTTCCAATGCCTGCTCTGAATTCTAAAAGTTTTGCCATTTCTAGCTCTGTAACCGGCCTTTACTATAGATATTTCATATATCTTCTGGATGTTTATATTACTAAAGAAATAAAAGTAGCCACTTTTTCTGTACATTCTAAATGCATTTAGTGTTTTTTAAAATAACAGAAATCCTTAATTAAATCCAAACATTCTAAAATAAAAAGGAAACATGTTGAAGAAAGAAACTGGATACGCAAAGAAAATTATTCTTCAAAGATATGTGCAGTTATTATTATGTAAATTACCCAATTGTTTATGATTTCAGCCTTTATTATAATTTCCCATTTCTGTTTTCTCATATTGAGCCAGATTAAATTAAATTTTAGGGTTTTTTTTAACAAATATTGTTAAAAAATAAAATTTAATGGTGGTCATGTAAATCCATAATGACTAAGGTTATCAGACTACCTAATTTAATTATTTATAACTAACTGCTTACCCTTAAAAATCTTTTCTACATATTAAAGCGAGTTATTACCCTTAAAAATCTTTTCTACATATTAAAGCGAGTTATTGCCTTTTATTAATATTCACTGTGGTTAAAAGATAAAATATAAAAATGTAAAAATTCAAGTAAAACTTATTCTTTGCATCTACTGAGAATTAAAAAAATACAAAACAACTTATCACCTCTGGTGCTTTAATGGATTATTGTAATCTTAAAGTATATTAACCCTTTGTGCCACTGTGTGTTCGATCTGGACACACCTAAAAATTTCCTTCTGTATGCACAGAAAAATTGAATGAAAAAGGATTTGTAGGTTACTATAGGTTATTCTGAACCTTCTTTATTTGTAGTAGATAACAGTTCAAGACAAACCAGTTCATATATTTTAGCCATGTTTAGTTTTTTAAGACCCTCATTTTTCAAAGAATTCTTCCAGAATTTTTTTAAGGTATAAAATTAATTGTTTGAAAAGAAATTTTTATGTTATTTTTTTGGCTGTATGCTAATCTCCTTATTCTATATTAGTTTAAAATTTTTACCATGAAATCTTGCCTAAAATCAAACGGCGAACCCTAGGTGTGCCCAGACCGGGCTCAACAATAATCTAGGACAACTGAGAGAGAGTCTGTATTCTTTGTTTCTCCGCATCTCATCAGTCAGTTTATTGACAACAGTGCTCGTTTCAGCACTCTTTTCGAAGCTCTATTCAATCAGCGTGCTTTGGGCACACCCACAGAATTAAAACGCTATTAAAATGCTATTTTCACAACATTTTACTTGTGTACTCCTCTAGGCCAAATTAGACTGCCAACCTTTTTTTTTTTTTTTTATCAAAACTCTTAAACTTTAAAAGGTAGTGTGTTGGAAAGGGTTAACAAGGTTACAACCCCTGGAACTGTACACAAAGCTACGACACTAACTGCAGCAAACAGAGCCTAACTAAAGGCCCGTCTACACGTAGCAATTTCCTCGGCCGACTTAGCTCGCTGACAATATCTGAGATAGCTCGCCTGACCACACAGAACGATTTTCTCGTTAGCACAGGAACTCACTCAGCCAATCACTGTGAAAGGAAGTGTTCCTGCCCTCTACAGCGTCACACTATCTACGATTTGTAAACAAAGCTTATGGTGTTGTCAAATAGTCAAAATAATGGATGACTGTTTTACTTTAAATTTTTACCATACAGCTACAATTTTGAACTTAACTACTGCTACAGAAGGGGGGGGGGAAATGCGTTTGGATCAGAAATTGGGTCAAACAACAAGAAATTCACGGTGCCTTTGTAATACCCTGCTCCGGGAGTTGCGTAAAGAGTACAATTCGGAAAGTATTTACAGATGATGCCGCATGATTTTGATTTTTTGCTAAATTTAGTTTGCAGCAAAATTTTAAAAAAATATTCGTTTCTTTTGTGTACTGAGTACACAGATTACTCCTTTTTTTAAAAAAATTTTGTTTATTTATTTTTAAATTTCATTTTCTGACACTCCTATTTGTGCACTTAAATCTTGAAATAATAAAATAACCATGTTTCAGAAAAAATAAGTAACTACTGTGCTTTAAATCAAAACCTTTATTAATGAATAAATAGAGAATACTGTCATGAATATCAAACCAGTATGAGTTAAAAATTCAAATAAGAAATATCATAAAGGTGCAAAGTCTTAAGTAGTATATTTACTGAAATTAAATAAACTAATATCAGCATAGTTAGATAACTAATACAGTCTGAAAACTATGATCATATGACTCTGTCAGTTAATCAGCTAATAAAATTTAGCAATATTGTATTAAATTGGATTGTAATTTGTTTTCGCAAAACTCAATTAACACAAAACTGAGTTTTTGACTTGTAACTTTCTTTTGAGCTGATACGCAACTACTAAAGTTTTCACCAGTAGATCTAAAACACGTGCCAACGGTCATTCGAAAAATAAAAAGAAAGGCGTTAAAATTCAATAAACACCACACCCGTAGGCGAAAAAATAAAAAATGACTTTTAAGTCATGCAGTTCGAATATAGTGATGGAGAAACGAAATTAAAAATTTCCATGCAAGTGCAGAAAGTCCAAAATTAAGGTGGGGGATCGAACCCTCGATCTCGATGTACGGAGAAAACCCGCTCTGCTCTTTACCACTCGGCTATGATCGCTCGTGTAGGAGTTGTCGGAAAAGCTATTTACTTCGTCACCTGATTAACTCCTATTTTTGGCGAAGTCAATAAGTCTCTGCGCTGCTTTATTCTCGACTGGAGATTTTGCTTTCTGAATTTTTTCATCTGGTACCCATGACATGACATCATTAAAAGTTTTTGGAACTTTTCTTGGGGGAGTTAAAATAATTTTCACCCCAAATAGAAAATATTTGAATATATAAAGTAACGGGGAAGACAAATTTTACCAAAATAAGAGAATTTCTTAATTTTTTATTTTTAAAATTTAGATTACTCGTGTCCCACAACACAACATGTTCTCTATAGAAATCAGTTGAAAAATTTGAGTTTTCACTCCAACAAAATGCAGCCATGTTTATTATTCCAAATGAGGAAAAAAGCACATAATTACTCAAAGCAATCTTATTGGCTAGAGACTCCGATTTTATCGTACGCTAGTGAGCAGTGAACACCAGTTCTGAAATTGCGGCAGAGAACATGACAGATTTTTGGCACATGCTCGAATCCTTTAAATTGTGTCTCTCCGATAAAGTCGGCTGAGAAAATCGCTTCATGTAGACGGGCCTTAACTTTCAACACTTGCCAACCGTACCTACATCAGGCCTTTCAGATTTGTTCTAATCAGCAGATCTCTCTAGACAAGCAGCATCTGTGACAACATTCAGTCTTTTGTTATGAAATCATGCTGATTATGATCTTATTTCTCATTTTAACGTAAGCTGTTTAACATAAAATCTACCTACTATTTACTAAACCTCTAGATTGACCAAGTATGTGACAAAATGACATAAAGCTAACTGTTAAGAAAATGTAAATGTCATTTACCTTCTTTCAAATATGACCGACTATTATACGTATAAAATATTTAATGTTACTTAATAAATTGCATAAAGTTTATTTTATTCTCAAACTTATTAACAATTATGTCAATTAATTTATGTTTAGTAATAATGCATACTACTGAGGGATCTATTTTACTTTTAGGATGGTATTACAAAAATGAAATTCAGGCATAGATAATATTTTCAATTGAATTTATTCAGTTCCCATTTGCTCATAGGTCCTTAATTTTTTTCATTAATGGTCCAAAAGTACTTAATTTCCATGTGCAGAAATGTGTACGAACCCTGTTTTCAGATTTTATTTTTATTTTATTATTATTTTTTGAGGAATCAATTTACTTTGGCAATTAGTTTTGGAAGCATGTTTCCAAATTCTTGATATGATCTTTCTGTTGTGCTTAAATTGTTTTGGAGCTAATGTAATTGCACTTTTCCGCAGCTTCTTATTTTGATGCATCAAGAGAACTGGACAATTGCAAATCAATGCTTGCTTTTTCAAGCAAGCTCTTTTTTCCATCTTGTTTTTACAGTGGCTTCACATTCAGCTGAAATAAAACAATTAATTTTAATCAGTGGATAAAATTAGAAAAATAATAATAATTTATAATAAACTAGCCGTCATGTGGCCAGCCTTCCTCTGTCTTTTAAATGTACTGGAAAAATGCCTGAATGGGAAACAATCACCAAACATTAAATTTAAAAACTGCACAGAATTTTACTCTGCAGAACAGCTTTATCCCCCCAAAATAAATAAAAAAGGTATTACATATTTAATAAACAATGAAATAAGCGATATCCCTTGATACAAATATTAATTATCCTAATAAATAAATTAACCAACTTTCTGTTGCAAAATTTTAAAATTTCAAATTGTATAAAGGAAGTTAAGGTCCCCCCCAAATGATGCAAAAATTTTATATAATTAAAATTATCTATAATTAAAACATAATATAAAAATTACAATGAAATAAGCAATAAATCTCATATTTTCAAGAGAAAACAGTCAGCAGTCCAGTAGCCTAAGCAACGAATAAAAAACAGTTACCAAAACCACATTTTGAAGAGGATGAAACTATTCAAGTAATTTCATCAAAAAAGATTTAAAAAAATCCGATTCAAATTAAAAAAAAATTCCTTCGAGGTGCACCGGTTCTCGTGTAGATGAACCTATGTACCAAATTTCGTAGCCCTAGGTCTATTAGCAGGAATGAAAGACACACACACACACACAGACAAACACTTTTTTTTTTTTTTTATTATATGTAGAGATAGGTTAACTTGAAAGATGTGTCAAAGAAAATGACAGGTGTCATGAAACATCGATTTTATTTGAAGGCTACTTAGATTTGCACCAGTACATAATGTATGGCTGCGTTTGCCAATAATTCCTGTTGAATTATTCACTTACAAAGATTTGGAAATAAGAATGTATGTAAATATTTCAGTCGACATCAGATGTAAACAAACCGAATAATTTTTAGAAATAGATTGCAAGCATATGCTGAGTAAACCTTTCATTCTGTTATTTTCTAAAGATAGTTTTCAGTGTGGTCTTTGCTCAGGAAGAGTTTGATAATGACTCTTTGTTGTTTAGCAAATCATGTAATTCATATTGATTCTTTTGTTTTTAAAGGTAAACAAGTAAAAGAAATCGAGAATTCCAGTGGGTTGAGATTGAAAATACTGACGGGAAAGTTGTAGGATTTGTGTTTATTCTTTGCTGCTTTTTCAAAATGGCATCATGATATGACTGCTTGTGAATTTAAATAAAATAGTTAATCTGATTTTGGTACTTTGGTGCTGAATCACAATTCGTGTTTCATTAACTGAGTAGTGCTTCTTTTTCTAACAGCTATTATTGACATTATATTACTGTCTTGTATCTTCCATCACATAGATTTTTACTTTAAGGATGTGAACTCTTGTGAGTTTTTCCAACAATATCACATGCTTGACTCTACCATTAAAAATTAGTGTGAGATGAATGATCCTAAAAATTTTCTGTAGGAGAAAGTGTTACCAAAAAGATGATACCTTTGCTCTGATTGGTCTGTTGTAAAAGCTGAAATAAAAAATTAAACCACTCCTAGGGGGAATAGGGAAAAAAGAGAGCACAAACAAGAAGAAAAAAGATATAAAGTTCCATTTATTTCTTCTGGAGGAATCCAGGAAAAGTTCTAAAGTTGTCAAATGCTCACAGAATTGGGAATTACAGAGTAGTATATTGGTGCTGGGTGCTGGCTAATACACAAATACCAAAGTGATATATAGCTAGGCATCTAGCAGTTAAAATGCTTTTTTCAGTCAAATTAAAAAAAGAACTATTTTGAGATGTTGCTGTAGTCCAGGCTTATGATTTTAGTTAGAATTTACCATTTAGCCTATGAGAAGAAAGGGCTAGAGGTCGTTCTTCCAGATGTGAATGATACCAAAAAATGAAACTTTTTGTGTGCCACACTTTTCATATTTCTGCTGGGAGGATTATTAATGTTGCAAAATATTATCTGCTGTATAGAGTAGTCACAATGCTGTCTGCCTACTTTCATATCCAAAAGGGAAAAACCACTTCTGTGCATGACTTTTGATATTGCTGGTTATATAATATTTATGAACCAGAATTTTGAGAAATATATAATGGAATTTTAGAGTGAAATGTAGGCTTATCATGGGGTTGTTAATGGAAACAGTCAAAGCCCAGTTATCCGGCATTCACCTAACCAGAAAGCTCAAGTAAATGGAATATTTAAAAATTTTAGAATTTTTTAAGTGAAAAATTATGCAAATGAAAGATTTGTAAAGGCATTTTAAAGTATGTATAGGATTACTTTTCGAAATTGTGCTTGTAACATTTAAAATGCAAGTACAGTTGTATAGTTTTCTTCCATTTTGTCTGTGGTTGTAGGCCAGGAATTCGTTCTTGGAATTGGACACTCCTCATAACTTTTACCTGTCGAACCATTTTTCAACAAACAAAAACTGTCAGCAGATAGTGTGATTTAGTGTAAATAATGGATAAGTCTGATTATACAAACAAGCGTAAGGTTTTTACCTCACTTTTATGTAAAATGGTAAATTCCGTAAGCTGGTTTAATTTTTTAAAAAGGAATTAACTGCTATTTGCCTAACTTTTCTGCAATTCTGGCATACAGAAAAGTTTCTTTAATAGGCATGGTATGTGATTTAATTTGAAAATGGATAAAAATGGCAATGCTGTGTGAAAAATTATGAATAAGCAATCTTAGATTTTTATATGCTATATCCGTAATTTGTATCTCTTGATTTCTGATTAAATAAAGGACAGTCTGTTTCTTCAAACTTCTGCCATTGCACCAACTATACTGGCATATCTTCACCAACTTTTGATGGGATTTTATAGTCGATTAATTTATTTGTATAATGTATATCGAAATAACATATTTTTTATCTTTCAAATGCATTAAAAAGTACTTATTTTAAATGTAGGCTTTTGATAACAAATAAAATGACTATTTTGATAATTTTAGACTGGAATATTTTTTTTTTTTTTTTTTTTTTTTTCTCCCCCATTTACTTGGCTTATACTAGGAGCTGCTTTTTGTATATGTTCAGCAGTCTTGAATTTTCAGATATTTTGTTGTATTTTTGCTTTTATTTATTTTTTCCTTTTAAAAATTTCTTTTGGAGTACTACTAATTTGTCTGGTACATGCTAAAAACATATGTCAATACTTAGCATCTATTTTTAGTATGTCCCCCACTTTTTTAATTGTTGGCAGTTTAGATAAGTTTCGATTATGATATTCATATTGAAGGCAAAACTTCTCAGAATCATGATTTTTATCCGATTTGTTCCAGAAAAAATAGTTTGGGGACTAATCGGTTAAGTAAGTTTGCTTTCCATTTTTTTTACATGCATCTACATACAAGGTGTGGCTATTAATTTCCAGGACTGCTCTAATAACACCAGAACAGATGATGTGAAAAATGTAACCTTTTAATATGCTTCAAAGTAATCCCCATCTGCCGTAATACACTTCTGTGCTCGGCTGTGTAAGTTGTGGAAACAACTTTTAAAGTCTTCTTTCGGAAGGCTCTTCGATGTCGATGTCACATTCTTTTTGATGTCTTCAACATCCACAAAGACATCCTTTGATCACAGTTTTGAGTTTGGGAATGTTCGATTGTACCCTCCTGACTTGGTCCCCGCAGACTTCTTTTTGTTTACCAAACTCAAAACTATGATCAAAGCAACACACTTTGCGGATGTTGAAGACATCAAGAAGAACGTGACGTCGACATTGAAGAGCCTTCCGGAAAAAGGACTTTAAAAGTTGTTTTCACAACTTATACAGCTGAGCACAGAAGTGTATTACGGCAGATGGGGATTACTTCGAAACATATTAAAAGGTTAAGTTTTTCACATCATCTTTTCTGGTGTTATTAGAGCAGTCCTAAAAATTAAAAGCCACACGGCATAAACATCTTTTTTTTTTTTAAGTCGACAATATTGGCAAATATGTGTACTGTTAATGTAATTAATGAAAGGCGTTTGTAATATTATTTATATAAGTGCAGAATAATTGTTTGTGCTTTTTTAAAAATGAGTTTATTGTTTTATGTGTTATCATTTTATCTTTTTAATTTTTTATCACAGCTCTGCTATTATACACTTCTTGAAGATAAATGATGTCATTTTATTTCAGGAAATAAGAGTTTACTTTCAAAGTCAAGGCTCCCTAGAAATAACAGATTTAATCCCTTATACCGAATATGAATTCAAAATCCGTTGTAGATCAAATGTATCAGACAGTGATTTGATGTGGAGCCCTCTTTTAACAGCTTCTATGGGAACACATCCTGATGGTATGAATTAATTTATGTATGCTTTCAATTCCAAATTTTTTATTTTCGTCCTGTATTATATATATAGTTTATGAAATCTTTTTTTCCCTCTGTAGACCCCCTAAATGTATAATAAAAGTGATAATTTTGTAATCCACCTGATGATGGAAAATATTACACTTTTCATGAAGAATGTCAGTATTGTGATATGCAGCAAAGGGTAATTAAAAGTAGCTAACTGCTGTTATGTTTGAAATGATAAGAAAAATATTGCTTTTTGAGAAAGTATCAATGAAAACATGTTACAAATTTCAAGAAACAAATTACTAACATGGATTTTGACGCCATGTTCTTTCAGGCTGTTTAAAAAAAAATATTTATTTATTTGCTACAGTTAAGTATTCACTCTTAGATGAACAAAAAAGCCTACATGCAGTATATAATTTTTTTCATTAATTTTTGTTAAATATACTGTATTATCTTTTTATGTCATTTAAATTAAAAATTAAGTAGGTAACTTAAAAACAGGTTATTTTTACTTTTCGTAGAGGGAAGGGGTATTTAATATCTCTTAACAAGAAAATTTTATAATATTTTTTGTTCAAATGGAAGAGAAATATCCTGATGTTAAACTTAAAATTAAGCAAAAAAGCAACCATAATTTACCAAAGATTTTTAATTAAAGTCATATCAGTTTTGAAACCAGTCAGACACAGATCCATCCCTCTTCTTCAGGAGCAAAAAATATCTTTTTGAGTTATGAGTGGAAAAATTTTTAAAAGCTTTGAAAGTGAATCTATGAGTATATCCTCAGTCAGTAGTGCCCACTAATAGCTGAACACAGATAGTTGGACCTGATATCGATTTAGGTGAATGGGTTGACTACGTATGCGTTTTTATGATTTTTCCCATGTGTAATTTAGATACGAGCCAGTATCCTTTAAGAAATTATCTATGAAACCATCTCTGCCCTTAGGAAGGTAGCCTTTGCCTGCTTCCATAATCAAATAAATCAAACCAGACCTTTGTTACTAGTAACTGATTTCAAATAACTGAGTACATTAGAAAGCAAAGATTGTCAAAAACAAACTTTAAGACATTCTATTATTAACCACAATAAACTTGCCTTATTTCATTTTATCTACTATCAGTTACAAAATCACTCATTTGACTTTACAACCGTGAAGAGTTCCCGAAATTTTCCACTAATGTGATGTTTAATTTGATCCCTCAGTCTTTCAACAAATCAAAATCTCGAACTTCCATCTTGTTTAACCACTCATCTAGATAACTGCTTAATTCAAAAGCAAAATCTTTATAAAGGGATACTTACACATGGCTGCTGCTGAACAGATTTGCCATGGAAAACCTTTAAGCTGAATTTAAAACGTTGCAAAGAAATTTACGTATGTGTAATTATCAAGCTCTACTTCCAGCCCTAGAATAATAGAAATAATGTCCATCAGCAATAGAGCCATCAAATATGACACTCGGTCTTCTTCATCTACATTCACTTTACAAGCCTCATGTTAAAATATCACTAAATAAAACAAAATATCTTATGATTCAGCATTATATCTCTGCATTAACCTTTTCTTGTGGACTATAGAGACCAATTTTTTTATGTATTTAGGGCCATTTAATCAGCTATTTTTACGGGAAGGAGCTGAAAAACAAAATAAACAGGGTCTTGCACTTCCTATGTATGTATGTATGTGTGTGTGTGTGTGTGTGTAGCACAAAATGTTGTCATTATGAAATAAGTTGTATTGTTTGTTTTCATTTGAATTAGTGTTTACTTTCAATTTAGTTAAATTGTTGATCTTTTGCAGTTCCTTACTGGGCACCAGAAACTGCAAGTTCAGGTTTTGACATTCAGGTTATTTTAGGCAATAGAACAATATCTTTGTATTGGAAGGTAAAGTATTTTCTTAGTACTTTTTTGTGCTTAGTATACATTTATTTCTTATCTTGTTTTAGGTTTTTCTTTATTATAAAAATTATTTTTATTATAGGCCATTCCCTTCAATTATGAAAATGGTCCAAATTTAGAATATATGGTTCAGTATCATATTCATCATGTTCCATCCCGAATTATTCGAGAAAGCGCAGTTTTTGGTATTGGGAAAAATACAACATATAGTTTTGAAAGTATGGATGTGAACTCAGCATATATGTTTAATATATTTGCCAGAAATGAAATTGGTACTTCAGTAAACACATCGCAGATAATCGTGGATAAAGCAGATAAGCGTAAGTTGTAAATTTTTAGTTTTGAATTTTTTACTGTATTTTTCTCACCCATCTTTGTGAAAAGCTATATATAGTAAACGTAGTGGTCCTTATTTTATGCTCACAAATCAGTAAAATGTTTTTAAATAGTGAATTTCATTTTTGAAATACAGTAGAACCTTGAATCACAAGCAACTGAGTTCATGAAAAAATCATCTGAACAACAACAACAACAACAACAACAACAAAAAAAAAAAAAAAAAAAAAAAAAAAAAAAACAATATGAAGTGTCTCGAGTTATGAACATTCAAAAATTGGTTATGAATGATATTCAGTTGTATTTTAATCTATGGTACAAAATTAACACTGACAGATTTCCTGAAAACATTTTAATATTTTTCTTTGTTTAACTTGACAGTAAGTGACTTACGGGATCACAGATTTGTTCTAGAGTATGTTATGACAAGTTTGTATTCCAGGTAGAAACTTTGGGGCCCGTATTTTTAAGGAGACATTTTTTGTTGTCTATGATAGCTCTTTCAGGCTTGTCTTGGAAGTTTATAAAGAAAAAACACACAGAGGAGTTATTAAAGAGAACCACAGTAATGAGCTTCCCGAGAAAGAACTGCTACAACTTCAGAACCAATATCAAAAGGCGACTGTGAAGATAATATCTTCAAAGGAAGAGGAAGGAGAAAGAGATGATCCCAGTTCTCTGACTTGTAAAATTTTCACATATCACCATGATAAAGAGTAGCAAGCTGTGGCATATATATTTTCAATGACTGTACTATATCTCACTTTTAAAAGATGTTCCAGGAGGGCAGTTACCTGATGATTTTATGGAAAAGGGTCTTTTCATCCTAACATTAACATTTCTTCCCTTCCACTTTCTTGCCACTTTCCATTTATGCTATTTACTGACCTTCATATGGTAAAATTAAATTTTTACCTATTTAATGTTGTGTTTATCTGAAGTCGTGCAGATATTACTCTTGTAAAATTTAAATAAGTAATCATCTGTGGTCCAAGAATGAATTAAATAATTTTACATTTATTCCTGTGAAGAAAATAATTTTGGTTTAGGAACTTTTTTGTTTTATGTATTTTTGGGATGATGAATGGCCTTCAGAAATAAATTAAATTTGTGAATCAAGGTTTGACTGTACTAATACTGAAATATTTATTTGCAGAATTAATGCCAGACTGAAAACTGCTAATTGGTGTTTTGTATGTGGTAAACTATGAAAATTAATTATTGTTAAATTTTAATTTTTATATCTGTGTAATAAAGCAATGAGTAAAATCAGTTTGTTGTTATTAATAACAAATCTATTGAATAATTGCATATATTTATGAACTATTAAAGGTTATAATTTATCATTAACCTTTTACATTACTACACCATGTGGCTCATTTTATCTTTCTCAATATTAAAATAATTTCTGCAGAAGAAGTGGCCAAGTGGATCTATTTGAACAAGTTTGTCTTAGGTTTGATTCTTGCTGAACAGGTTAGCTGCTTTGGGCTTTTCCCATATGTCATGTAAATATGAGCCAGTTTTCCTGTCTTGCCTTATGAGAAAATCTTCCATGAAGATATTTCTCTGCTAACCCCTCAAACCATCTAAATATATGCAATTATTCAACAGACAGACATTTATATGATAGTGGGTTAATTTTAAAAGAGAACTGACATATCTAAGAATATGAAGATGTTAATTAAAGATGTCACATATTTAAAATTTTAAGTTTTTAATTGTGAAATAGTGACATATCTAAGAATATGCAGTATCCTCATTATGTATAAATTTAGATATACATGGTATTTATAAATGACAGCTGCAACTGTCCAAGTTTTGATGCATTAATCACTGTTCTTCAGTTATGTACAACCTTGGTAACATTACTCACAACTACATAATAAATAATTTCTTCCCATACATGGTGTAACATGTTTGTTATGACAGTCTCCAGTGCATGTTTTACCCAACAACAAACTTTCTCAAGGTACACAGGCATTGGTGGTACATAAACTCGTTTTTTTAACAAATCTCCAGAGAAAGAAATCCCATTGTGTTAAGCACAGCGAACAGGATGTCCAGGGAAGAAAGTTGTTGCGTGCTGTTGCAGCATGTCCAGTCCAGCGTTGGTGAAGAGAGCATCATCCATTTGCAAAATGTATTCATCATATTTGGTGCTCAGCTTGGGTAACAAAACCAGCTTTCCAACATAGCCTAGAAATGATTCCCTCACCACAGTTTCTTTTTCGAAGAAAAGTGGGCCGTGTACTTTCTCGTAGGACACCGCACAGAAAAATAAGCACGATACTCATGCTGCTCTGAAACCACAGATCTGGACACCTCGAAATGGATCATTTTTCTGTTGCAACACCATCTTGACACTGTGGCTATGACAAGCAAACAGCAGGTAGCACATGAGAAACTTAGACAGTTGTCAGAGCTTATAGTGTAGGTTTTATATGAGTAAGGTCAATTTATTATTAATTTTTAAAACTGCATCATTCATTTATAAATATTCAGCATAAGGCCCACCAGCATCGAAGCAGTAAAGTCACCAAACACTGGTAGTTCAGTCTGAGGTTTGAATCCCATGAACAGGCTGGCTGCATGGGCATTTTTGTGGTTTTCCTCATGTGTAACGTGTATACGAGCCAGTTCCCATAGAAAGTCCTCCATGAAGGCAGGTAGCCTTTGAGGCTTTGCTGTAATTACATAAACCAAACCACCCTGTACATACATACACATATACCTCCTTACTCGAACTTCTTCATCATGTATTATTTTCTGATACATTTTTGTATAAGTTATTAATGTGTTTGATGGTATTTTGTGTTATTTGATAAGTTATGATTAAAACCCTTTTATTCAAATTATATCATATTTTATATTGTCTATTTTCAAACATTTTGTCACCATTTTCTTGTTGATTATATGCATAAAAAATCTAATAACTTTTTCTTATTTAGTCATAATTAGGTACTTTTCTTAATAATATGAAGCTTAAATACTATTAATAAAATTATCTATTTTGTGCTGTCCAAAAATCAAATTATTTTCATTTATTCTGTATACAATTATTGCAAGAATGTCAATCTTATATATTGAATGTGCATAATACATAGTACATACTTGTAATATGCTTGATACTACTAAATTTGTACCATTTTTACAGTGCTTGATGGGCCGAGAGATATCACTGTCATATACAATAAGGGGAACTATAACATTTCCTGGAAGGCACCTAACAATCAGATTAAATATTATACCTTATTTTGGTGTGAAGGTCCTGAAAGAGGTGAAGGAGCCATAGATTGGGTGCATGTGCAGCAAACTGAATATCAGCTCAATCTGTCAGATAAAAGCACATGGTATCAGTTTGCAGTAGCTGCAAATACTGATATTCAGACTTCAGGAATGTTTTGGGCTTCTTGCATTGTGGTTGGTGGTGGTAAGTCTAATTTCTTTGCTGTTTGTTTTTAGGTGGTAGTTTGAAACAAAGTGCAATTGTACTTCTCTGTGAATGCTTCATTTTGAAGTTAAATATGTATTTAGATTAAGTTATAGGCATGAAAATATATTTCCCACCTTCTATAATATCTGTTTTGAGATTGCCAAAATATTGTTGCTTTAGAACTTGCTTTAACTTTCCGAGCTGCCAAGTCATATGTATATGTTCAAAAATATTTGTCTTATTATTTATTTGGGTTTGGTTTTTGCATAGCTTTGGTTTGTGTGGTGTTTTTAGAACTGCTGTCATTTTCATTTTGTTGTTAACCTTCCAACACACGCGTATGCTCAAAATTTACGACAAATTCAGTTTTTAATGCATATTTTTCGCATATCGAAGCTGAGACGTCTGAAGGTCATTTCTATTCCTTCTTTTTACCCTTCCCCACATCATGGAATGTGCAAATAGGAAGTCATTTGATTTTTTCCCCTTTTAACTAGGCTTTTGTGCTACATGGCAGCTTTTTCATAAAAGTTACGACATGCCCGTGGTCGTTTGTGAAAATTCGGAAAATATTTTTTTCTCAAATACTTTGTAATTTTGTGTTATTAATGGCCGTTTATTATTTTAATTTGAATACATTTTGCTCTGTAGATTTTATATTGGTTTTCATGGCAAAAAAATATGTGCAGCCAGCTGATTTTGCTCGCATTATTCAAGAATTATCTCATGAAAAAAAGTAAGACAACGAAACCTTTGAATGTGAGAACAATAGCGATTTCCATTCCTTATTTTCTTTTATTTCTATTTTTTAGAAATAAATAAAAATATTATAGTTTAAAGTGCATTTTTGTAACCAGTAAGAAGTAAATTTCCTTGCAGAAGTAAGTAATGCTAAGCTTACTTTATTCCATACCAAGGAATAAAGTAAGCTTAGCATTACTTACTTCTGCAAGGAAATTTACTTCTTAAATTCTACCTGTTTTCTTTTTATTGTCTATACTTGCCTTTGATGAATGCCTTTGAATGTGATATCATTTGTATTTTGCAATAATAAGATTAATATTTTATTTCTTAACAAATTTATTATCATTATTCACTCATTTCTGTCATTGTTCGTACCAAAAACGGTAAAATAATGGATGTTGTAAAAAATACGACGCGCATGCTCATGTAAAATTGCCAGGCTTGCGTGCGGGAAGGTTAGTTTATAATTTAAATTCGCTACAGGATTATTAAATTTTGAAAGTCTTGTTCGCCTTTTTATACAGCAATTATTTACATTTTCCACTTTTTTACCCATTCATTTTGTTTTAAACTTTATTCGTTACTAAATATGATTTGATCTTTCTTTAATTTTAAATTATATGTAGGAAGAGAAGGAATCAAAGTACAAATTAAGGAAGGTCATTTTGGAATTATAATCATGAAATTATCACTTAAACACATTTTTTTTTGCAAACTTTAGTGTTTTGGGAGCAATCCCATAGCCTGAGAGTTAAAACATAGTTTCTGAATCCTTTTTAGAATCACTGCTTTCTTATTGAGGTACCTCACCTCATTGCCCCCTCGAGTTTGCTTGTTCAGTATCCTTTACTCTTAAAAGTATGGTACATTATGTGGCCTTTGAATTTGATCGTTTGGTATTAACTTTTATAACTGTTAACTTTTATAGTCATTAAAAATTTTAGGTATTGTTGAATCATATAAGCACCATTTTGTTCTGTGATTCTTTTGCCATGTCTCCAGCAGCTGGAAAATTCCTTTTTTTTTAAAAAAAAAAAGTCATTATCTTTATTTATAAAAAGTTATCAAGGTGCTATTTGATAGTCTCCAACTCTTGGCTGTTCAAATAATTTTGAAGTGATCTGAAGAGATGAAAAACCAAGGGGGCAAGGCCTGGGGACTGGGGAGGGGGTAATACAAAACATCCCAGCCATGCTTATAAGTCTTTGCCTGACTTTTACCAAAATTTGGGGATGAACACACCTCAACATACGTCATGGAATGGATTGGAGAAAGGATGGAAGACAACATCTTGACATTGGTGATTTCTGAGTGCTTTGCTTTGATATTAACCCTTTAACTGTCAAGTTATTTTGATGATTTGGGTGCATAAATTGTCAATTTTTTTATTCCCAAAATGAAATGTTTGCCTCACAATCAAAAAATTTAAAAAAAAAAAAAAAAATGCCGCACACTTAGAACTTTAACCTCTAGCCTTTGAAACCTTCAGTAAAGTGCTGCCATTTGTTGAATTGAAACTGAAATAAACTTCTCACGATTCGGATATAACAATATTCGGGTATAACAATATGATGCACTAAAAAAAAATTTACCCCGAGTGATATTCGAGCGTGACATTTTGGAATACCAGTGCTGTGCCCGAGATTATTTCGGATATGACAGTTAAAAGGTTAAAACTGCCGTTTAGTAATAGTATTTTTCCAGATTTGTTGTCTGATTTGGCGGCAATTATTCATAGTATACAATTCCTTTCAAGTCCCATTATACATAAAGCATTACTTTTTTAGGATGCAGTTCCTTATTTTAATACTATTAAAAGAGATTCATTTTGCTTGTCCTGTGATTTTTTTTCTTGTAGTAACATGATTGTGTAATATCCACTTTTCATCTCTAGTTACGAGCTGTTCAACCCTTTCGCCGTCCTCTCCTGTCCGCGAAAATTTCTCCCCAGTGGCCTTTGTTTTTCGCAGCGTGTAATTTTTTTTTTTCTCTGTACATATATAACTTTCCATACATAACTTTCGTAGTGGATGAATGTAAATGAATATTAAGTGAAATTATAAGGAAATATAGCATAATGGAAAAGTAATATCTCTGCTTATTTCTAACAGCAGGATTAATTTGATAAGACGGTCCACTCCTCCCATTTTGTTGTTATAATATTTTACAATTATTGGTTTTTTTACAATTCTTTTCCATGTTTCAACATCAATCGTAGAGTTATTATGGACTGTACTCATCAAATGTATATGCTTCTTGTCTTTCCAATTCACAACCTCATTTTTTCTCCTTTTCTGCTGAGTAGACATTGAAGATCCTCTCACTGCCTTGTATCTTATGTAAAATAGCACGAATATTCATAAAACCCGGGGGAGGGGGTGGAATTCAATTAGAAATAGAATGCCTGATTAGTACTGCCCTCTAGGAGGTATTAGAACAAACAAAAGTAAAAACTCAAACAAGTAAACATTTAGAAAGCATTGTAAATGTTTAAAAATTTTAAAATGTAGAAGAACGCTTGAAGCGCGTTACAGCCGCCCTGCAGAAGTTTCACTTAAACGCGCTAGACGCGTTACGAATGACAAAGAGATTAAAAAAAATGACCTTTTTTTAAATTTCTTTTTTAAGAATGACATGCCGAAACTTGAGCAAGTAAGGGATTCCCATACATCTAAGCAGCTTATGTACTTATTCTTCTTCAAATGATCACATTTTGTACTTTTTGGAATATTTAAGGACTGATGGTTCCTGAATTGTTTAACATAGATTTTCAATGATAGCTTCTTTTAATAGGCCCTTCTTACAGAGGATAGCCACTCAGATTTGGTGTCTTGTTTGAGCTGAAATTTACACATTTAGGCTTCTCAAAACATTTTAAAATTGTTCCATAAGAAGCAATCATTTGTATGTATATTACGAGCTGTCTGTCTAGCATTTTTCTCTTTTTTTCAAGTAAAAAAACATAAGATGAGGAAAATGGCTTTTCATTCTTAGCAGTGAACAAAAACTATGCCACAACACATACTAGAATTATGCATTGGGAGCAGAAAAGACCATGTTTAAATATCTGCTTTGATGAAGGCAAAATAATTAGAAGAAAGGTTTGCTGTCATATGAAAAGCTGCAGAAGTTTACGAAAAGCCCAGTAATTTAAATTCATCATGTAATTATAATAATTAAAGGCTTCTAAAGACATAGTAATAGATGTAAAAAGAATGCACAAATCCTTTTCAGGGTTCATGCAGTAGTATATAATAACAGAACACAGTAGTGTGATATGTTAGACAACACTGCCAATACTACTTGTGACTATGTTTTCAGAATTTTAGACTCATAATTTATAATTTGGAATAACCGAAATGAATCTGCTTAAAATGTTGATCAACATTAATGTGATTTCATGTGATTTTTTTAAGATTTATGGCTGCAATTAAATGAATGTTGAACTATATGTTTAAAAACTGTTTAGGTAGAATTTTTCCCAACTTATACTCTTATTGTTTGCTTGCTTTTCAATGCATTATTCTGTGCCTGATATTAATAATGCTCGATGAGATTTCCTCTGACTGGGAAACTGTGCTTTAAAATTTGTTAGTAGGGACTTTAAATTTTTATTTCATGTTTATTGTATAGAACAACATAGACTAAGTTTTTTTGGGGGTGGGGTAAAATTTATGTGACTGAAGTTAAAATTATGAATTTCTAAAGCTGTGTGTGGAGGTTAATTTCTGTCTATGCTGAGGCGTAATTTATTGGCAACTTTGGTTAATTTTAATAACTTGCACAACAGATTTTGTTTACCCAATCACATATTATTCACATTTTCATTGACCTTATATCTGTAGATGTTGTATTTGCGGTGCTGTTTTAGCACATTAAATGTGCTTTTTATTGCATAAAATAACCATTTTATACTTCAACTATTAATTTCAAATAATATAACATAGAGCAAAAAGTCTGAATTGGAGATATTGTGGAAATTTTATTGTTTGAAGTAACATGAAAGGATTAGATTAAATTGTAATGCAAAGTATTAAAATTAATATTACTGAAACTAGGATAAATTTTGATATCATAGTGATTCCTTATGAATAATTTCTGTTATATATTGCATCGCTGAATTACTTTTACAATTCTTATAATACATTAAAAAATTTATTACATAAAAATAAAATACTCTTTTTTTGTACTTATTTCTATAGTACAGCATTTATTATATCCCGTATTTGCAGTTGATTAATTACATTCTTGCTTTACAGAGCGTTTTGAAATAAAAAGCGTTGAGTTAACTCCAAAACATTCAACCAGCCTGAAGATACAGTGGTCTTTAGATTGTGAAGCCCAGAAACGTATAGTGGAGCATTATAATATCCATTATTGTGAAACTGGGAGAGTTTGCTCTGCTGAGGCCAATTGTACCAGTAAGTTAATTAAGTTAATTTTTGCCTTTAATTCTTGTATTAATGATTTTTATTAATGATTTTTTCAGAACTTTCTTTGTAGTTTGAACTGTTGTTGAGCTTTTGGTTTTTAGACTGATTTATTTAAAAAATGTGGAAAATTCTAATTTAATATTCATTAATAATGAAAATTCTGATTTAATATTAATTATTAAAGAAAATTTTAATGTAATATTAATTTAATATTAAATAAAATTAATCATTCTAATTAATAATTAATTCAAGGGGTGATTTCATTCATCTCTTGAATTTAAATGCTTATTATTAAATATCCTAAGCCATTCTGAATGGGATTGCTTAGTATTCATTAAGGATTGGTCATATTAAGAATTGCTTAGTAGTTCTCAAGAGATAGATTGCTTTTGAACTGCTCTGCCTTTCTGATATTTCTAGCTAAGATACACTGTAAGAATTTGCTCTGCCTTTTTAGTTTTAAACATTAATCTTGAAAAGAAATAAATTATCAGTTACTGCAGATTGTTACAGACTAGCACTACAAAATAAAAAAGTAGATTTTTTAGTAATCTTTGCAACATCAAAAATTAAAAAAAAAAAAAAAAATTTCCGGATCGTTCTGAATGTTATCTTTTGAGACACTGTATGATTTGTCACTGAGGATAAACGACTTATAGACTAAAAAATTGAATATTAGAAATAATGTTTTGATGCTATATATCATAAATCTGGCAAAAAATTCCCATTGCTTATTGCCGGGAAGCTGGATGTAGTATGACAGAGATTTGGGCTTACTTTTGTGCTGGGAATGGACTGGCATCTGTGCTTACTTTTGTACTAAAAATTTATCAGCATATGGAAAGAATGGGGTAAAAATAAATCTGAAGGAAATATGAAAGAGGTTTTTAAGCTCCAAATTATTGAGTTTCTCTGCAGTGAGAAAAAAGGGTATGTATTGGGCAACAAAAATTGTCAGGAACAGGAAGTAATTCATTATTAACAAGTATTTTTTACAATGTATACTTTTATTAAAAATTTAAAGTAAGTAAATCATGCATTCTAATAAATAAAATTAACCTGCTCAAAACAGTAAAGATATGTCACAAAATCACTGCATGAGCATGACACATAAACATAGTAATAAACAGATAATTGGGACATATCAGTGACATTCAAAACTGTACATTTTCTAAAGCTATATTAAAAGGGAAGTATAGTATGATTTGCTGTTCTATTAAAAATTGTGTGTATTTGAAGAATATGCTTCACTTGTCTCTGACAGAGACATAATTTATGGTATTTCAACAGAAAAAAGATTAGAAACAATAATCTTAACTGTTCCATTGACATTTATTAAATTGGCAATGATGTACATATTATTCTTGACCAGAGGGCATTATGGAAGGGGTTTAGCTAGAAGTAACTCTGTGCATGTTCAGCATCCTTCCACCTTTGAAAGCTGTTTAAAATTTCCATAGATGTCAATTCTCCCGGTTTTTCATAACATCACCCGTTACCCCAGTAGATCACCTAATCTTTTAAGATTTTATTTTTTAGCGATTAAGAAAAGGAAAATATTTTCCCAACAATAAATGAAACTTAAATTAAGCAAATTCCATTCCCGCACTTCTAATGATTTTCAAAATAATTTTTCCTGTTAAATTTTATTTCTTTTGAATTTCCTCCTTAATGACATTTTATGGATATCCTTAAATTTCACTTGATCTGAATTGTCTTAATCTGCTGCAGACATTTGTAGATGCATTTGCAGACATTTGTAGATAAGATTCAAGGAATGTGACACAGTACTAAGTTTATTGACACAGTAGTAGGTATATTATTCATTAATTTTACTTTTATTATATTTAGAAGTACTTTCGTAAATCAAAACTATCCTTTAGTACTCAAGATTTGAGTATAAGAGTGTAAGAAAATTAAAAAACAAAATTAGCCTAAGAGCATAAATTTAGAATATCCAACTAAATGATAACATATTTTACATCAAAATTGAATTTAAATAGTTCAGTAAACTGAACTATGCATTATAAAATGAATTAAAGTCAATTTGGGTCACCATGTAGCCTGAAAAACCTGCTTTTCTCACAAAACTTTCCTGATTTTAAGATTTCACGCTATGCATTAAAGTTAAGAATGCATATATCCTGTGATGAAAAAATTATTCATCAATAAACAAGTTTAATCTTTGAACTATAGGTTTTCTATAGCTGTTCCTGCCCCTTACCTCAAGCAAAAACAATTTTCAAGTATTTATTAGTGTATTTTTTTTCCCTTCTTAACAGATCATGAAAAAGTTGAAGTCATCAAAAACCGACATTTGAATGAATATTACCTGGTTTCCCTAAAGCCTTATACCTGTTATAAAGCATTTATGCGTGTTTTAACGAGTAATGGATGGAGTGCAGACAGCAATATAGCTTCTGAGTCTACCTTGTCATCAGGTAAGCCTTGAAATGATTATATATTTCTCATAATAATTTGTAGTGGGATTGTTAGTTTTAGTTATTTGGATTGTTTGGTATTTTTTCTGGCCTCAGAAAATGAGGCGCACTAGTAAGCCAAGTGGCCACTGAATATCAGTAGCTTTCAGATCTTGGTGAAAGGACTGGTTGTATGGATGCATTTAGGGTTTTCCATGAATAACATCAGTATGTGAAGTGTTTCCTTTAGAAAGTCGTCTATGAGGGGATTTTTCTTTTTTAGGGGGCCCACCAGCGGCCGAGCGGTAAAGATACTGAACACTGGTAGTTCGGTCCGAGGTTCGAATCCTGCGAATGGGTGTTTTCGTGGTTTTCCCATGTGTAACGTGTATACGAACCATTTCTCTTAGAAAGTTCTCCACAAAGGCATCCCTTCCTTCAAGCAGATAGCCCTCGTGTGCTTTGCTATAATTGAATAATCCAATCCAATCTTCTCTTTATTAGGCATCTTTTAGGCATAGGACGTTTTCATGCATAGTATTGATCAGTTAATCAACCAAGTAGAATTAAGCCCATTGTTAATATATTTGCCTTTTTAAATTTTTTGGTCATTTATATAGTATAAAATATTAATACAGAATATAAACATATTTTTTAAAGTCATTATATAATTGAAAAGAATGTCTGTGTCATGGGTTTGTCTTAGTGTTTAACAGATACATAGTCCATAAACATGAATGCTAAATCATTACCCTGCTTTTAGTGTTTAACAGATACATAGTCCATAAACATGAATGCTAAATCATTACCCTGCTTAATAAAGAACAGGCCTTATGTTCTTTGTTTATGCTATAAGTCATAGCTTAGGCCATTAATAGGTTCAACCTTTTTGAAAACAGACTGAAGAAATATAGTGATATGCCAGTTTTTCTCACCATACAAGGAATTTTTTCCATGGGTAGGGAGTGTCATTCCCCTTAAGTGTTTTGATTTTTAATAAAATAAAATATGACGAAATAAAATTACCTAATTGTTAGAGATGTGACTGATAATGAAATTTTTTATTGTGTATTTTTTAATATCTATTTGGGAAGTGGGAGCTAACTGCATATTTTTGAATATCCAACATTTGGGTGTTATTAGCTGGGGTAACTGCAGTTCAGTTACAATTAGAAATGTACACCTTAAAATATGAGGCAAATATAAGAGACATATGGAAAAATACATAGGAATTATATACGATACGCTAAAGATATTTCACCAGTGTCGAAAAAAATTAATGTTTTTTAGAATAACTTATTTTCTTCCTCTGTGGTTTGGAGTGCTTAACAGCTTAACATACTAATTGGATGTTAAGTCAATGTTTAATGTAGTAAATATCTTATATGCAGTAGCAGCCATATTTTAGAGCCATTTAATTACTAGACTTTATATTCTTAAAGAAAAAGCAAGCAGTAATCGGAACAGTTTTGTCAGACCTGTTTTTAATTTTTAGTGTATATATATAAGTGCTTGATTTTAGTAGAAATTTTGCAGGCAATACGCGATTCTTAATTTTCTCATTGCGTTCTCATGTGGTTGCCAGATTATGTTAATGGTTGTTAATGAGGTCAATATTTATTTGCTTTTGGAAACTCTAAATAAACTGGGAAACAAAGTGCTATAAGGTAAAAAAAAAATTTTAACCCTCTCAGCGTTACGGCCGGAAAATTCCGTATAGAAGATTGCCTTCTATATTCATTATACATGAAAATTTCTGCCAGCTTTTAATGTATCTGATTTCAGTTTGGATGTATATGAAGAAAAACAATCAAGGTACAAAATGAGAGAGTTTTTTTAAAATTAAAATCAAGAAAATATCACTTATTCATGACATTTTGAGGAACTTTGAAATTTCAGGGTTAAACCCGTAATGCTGGAAGGGTTAATAGAATGAAATTAAAAGGGTTCACTAGTGTAGTGCGACTTGAGGAATTATCTAGTACTAGATTCTCTAATAACAGCAGAACTGGTACAGCAGATTGGCTGTTTATAGCACAGGTAAAGAATATGTCACTCAGAATACAGTTCATAGTTCAAATGAATAAAAATACAGCTCCCTGATATCGCAGAACTATTCATTCTGCACTTGAATTGTATAAAAGTGTAGTGCTTCTTACATTAAGATTTCTGTACTATTTCTTGCAATAAAAAGGCCAGATGACAAAAATTTTTATGTGAGGGTTAGAAATGTTTTCATTAGCATTTTCTGTAAATTTTTGTTGGAATCAAATGGTAAGATGTATGATAGAATTAGGTATAACTTAAGATGGAAATTTCTTAATTAAAAATGAGATTTAGGAGTGTAACATTAAAATAATTTTTAAATAAATTACTTGGTTTTATTTAAATGTACTAAAAAGCTTTTTTTTTCCCATTTTTGTGTGTGTGTTTCTTTGTCACATTTTTTGTCATGTGGTTAAAAAGGAAATTGTAGGGTTGCTACGAATGAACACATTTCAAATTAAAATGATCAAAGTAGCATTTTAAATTAATTTAATTTAATCTTCCCTGCTTATGACATTTCTGGGCTTTTATTTCTATTGTATTTTATATCATGTTAATGTCACCATAAATAATTCTCTGAGGGCTTCATGCTTTAATTTTTTTAAACATTTTTAAGTTCCTTTGTGTTGTATAAATTGTTCAGCAGTAAATAATGATGCATCAAATCAGTTATATAGTATTTTTTAGTCTCAAGAATTTTGGAATATTTTGTTTTTGTGCTGTATTTAAACAGTCATTATGCTAAACATGAATGTTTTCGTTTGTTAGAGAATTTCACAATATAATTGGATTTATAAAATTTTGTGATACATTCATTTTGAGTGATTGTTGTGTATAATGAACATTGATATTTTAACATTTCCTAATATACTTATTTCGGTACTATATTACATAATTTACACAATCAAAATTAAAACAAATTTCATTTCAGCTCCTAGTGACTCACCAGGTGATGTGAAAATCTTAAGAATTGATGGCACAAAAATCCGCATATCATTTGTCCCACCTCAAATTCCAAATGGAATCGTAACACGCTATGTAGTAACTTACAATAAAACTTCAGATGGTACATCTCACCATGTGCAAGTCCGAGTACAGGAGACGAAAATGGACCATGGAGCATATATAGTTGACTTGCAGAAGTCTCTATTTTATTATTCAAATTATTCCATTGAAGTAGAAGCCTGTGTAGAAAAAGCTTGTTCTCCACCATCTAAACCAGTGTATGCTTTAACTGGTATATCAAGTAAGTAGAAATAAGTAGTTTTGTTTACATTATAAATACTGTTCATTTTTAATCCATTACTCTTCATTTTTAGAAACATTCTGTATGATAGTTAGAATGCTATATTTTCATTATTTAGTCAACTATCTTTTCAAAAAAAGACTTCTATACTTGGTTCAAATAAATCGAAAAAAAAGAATATAGTAATATATTTAGGTATGAAAATACTGATATGAAAAATTCAACATAAGAACTACATTTGTTATTGCAGTGATGTTCTTTGTTGCCACAAATTTTGGACTTTGCTGCTCTTGAGGCACCATCTATAACTGGCATGAGTCAAATGAACCTGATCTGTGCAGTGTGGTATTAAATGTCGATCTTTGCCAATAAAGAGCATGTGTGAAGATTGCTTTTCTTTGCTGCAGTGCTTCGTGGCCTTGGATATAGAACTTGGGACCTCAAGTTCCTTAATTCATGCCCTAAATTGATTATATCAAAACAGTTGTTTAAGAATGGGCTATTTGGATTGATGTATTTCAGCTCAGTGAGTGTGTTGCTGCAGAGTCTCCTCTCAGCAAACTTGATTGGTGTTATATTTTTCACAGCTTGCATAGTGGCACAAGTGAGTACATTTTGGGCCCATAGGCATTGAGAGACCCTGATATGTTGACATGTGTTTTGTCATTAGGCTGTGGGATGGAGCTTGAGTACTAGTCAACAGTACTATGGTACACTTTTGCATGTCTGTGTAAGTGTCGATTTGTCATTGTCTTGATGCAGTTAGTAATCTGCTTAGGAAGATGAGCAATTGCAGAACATCCAGTCACATTCAGGTTATAGAAGCAGCAGTGTTGTTGTTTGTCCTGCTACTTTTGCACCTTATCTGCCTTACAGAGTCATCTATTATTGGTACTGTGAACTAGTTGTTTCTGTTCTCTGCAGTTTGGTGTTAATGACAATGTTCGCCAATAGAAGGTGCCTCTGAATGTTTTTAGATGCTTTGCTTCATGGCGAGGTATAGAACTTGAGATCTTGGCTTCTATAATTTCATGCCTCATTTGATTACATCAAAGCTGTTGTCTAGACATGAGTAATTTAGGACCATGCTTTTTTCTGCACAGTGGTCTTTTCCACTAAGTGAGCATCGCATTGTAAGATACTGATTACAAAAGTGTCCTCATATTCATGAGTAATTACATTCCAGGATTAACAAAGATAATGAAATTGTTCATAATGTTGAACACCATATAAAATGATATAGTTTTATAGTGTGCATGCAAGTTAAATTGATTATTTGTAGAAGACATTACCAACATTGAGACATTATATATTATACTACTAATGCATAATGCATAATGTCTCAATGTTGGCAATTATCTATTATACTAAATAATATATGTTGTGTACTAGAGTATATTTTCTGTCTCTTTCTTGTACTTCTAAAAGTCTGATTTCTGACTTATTAACCCACAGAAGAGTGAAAAATGAAAAAATGCAACAAAATGTATTGTTTCAAAGAATAATAGAAATAAGAATCATTAATTTTTTAGCCTGGTAGATTATTAGTTTATGAGCCCTTGTAGCACATTGCTGGGAGATAGAGAAAAATGCTGTCTAACCACCAACAGCTGATACCGTTTACGACATATTAATAATTGTCAAATTAGAATGTGAGCCTAAGAGTTTCCTATAATTTGAAGATATACCTGAAGTTTTCACCCTGATTGTTTTTACTCCCAATGTTTAATTCAGAGGTGATTGTGGTCAAGATTTTTTACTTTCTTAAATCCAGAATTTCTGGATTTGTGTAATGTTCACTCATCTTTCTCAATTTTTTTAAAAGTAAAATATACCATTCAGAGATTACACAAAATAAAGACTCTTAGACTTATAAACCATAAATACTAGATACCTATGGCCATTTGTGCATAAATAGAAAAAACTTAGTTTTGGGCTGAAACAAGATAGAAAACAGAAATACATGGTATTTGCAAAACTGAAATGTATTTTAACTTGCTTCCTTGGACCTTTTGTTGAAAGTTCATTTAATAATATGATTGATATTATAATAGAATGTAGAACATCCAATAACATTTATAGTGGGATTGAAAAGACAAAAATATTATTTATTTTCATTACACAAAAATAAATGTAAAGATTTTGGTGCAGGAAATCTCTCTAAAGAGTATTGGTAAAGATTCTAGGGATAAGTTCCAAAGTTCCTGATATTCCATTGAACAATTATGTTCTTTCTAGCAGTTCCTGTTGTCCAGCATTACTGATATCATACTCCAAGCTCTAATCTAAGATTTGAATGAAAAGCCACTGTCTAAAAATCAAAATATCTTGCTGATCATACTGAACTTTAAACTGTCAGCAAAGAAAATTATAAATGCAGCGATTCTTCCAAAAAAGCAAGTTAAACTTCGTAGTTATTTGCTCATATAGCAAAAAAAGAAATAGGAACTGTTTGAAATGATGTTGTAGTAAAACATAAATGAATTTTTAATAAATAAATAAATAATACTTCTTGCTTCACTAATAAATTTGTCTGAATATATGTATGCATGTGTACTAATATTCTGCATTATACGAAATCATGCTGAATTTTTATTTCTCAGTAATTTTCAGGTTTTCTGAAATGGGGTCGCAATCACCCATTATTTGTATAAGTCGAAAATGATCGTAGAGATGTATGAGAATAAGAGGATTGGGAATATTGAGCTAGATTCTGTTATCACTTCAACTTTCAACACGTAATAGCTGTTTTCTTATATCACTAAATCACTAAAGTTTGACACTTTGTAAAACAATGGAACAATGAACCTGCTGTAAATTGTAATGTGCAAGAAAATACTTTTGTTGTATGTGAAAGAGTACTAGTGCACATATTTTTAGAATACATATGTACTGTATATTACAATGAACTCTCTGGTATTTCTTCCTAATCCATCTTAGGTGTCACACATCAAATAGCTGATATTGTTTTAAAGTAAAATTTTGTATTCACATATACTTTTGAACTGATTTCAGGACCAGGTATAATGAAATCACCTAGTGTCGAAATTTTGAAATCTTCAATGAATATATCTTGGGATCCTCCATTCTTGCCCAATGGACCATTAGATTTATACCAAGTTGTAAAGGAAAGTACAAACAGTAGTATAAAAGAAGAATATAATATTACTGGACGTAACTTCCTTATTCTTTCCCTTGCTTGCTCAGATGAAGAAAAAGAAGAAAAAATAGTATACAGTTTTAAAGTTCGGGCTGTCAACTTCAGAGGTGATATGGCCTTATATGGAGATTTTAGCAGACAGACAGAAACAATACTTTGTGTTTCAAGTGAGTTTCTAAAAATTAATTTTTTTAATTGCATGCTTTTATTGTTACATGTCATTTTTGTCAGTAGTATGTCCAAATTAGCAAAGGTTTTTATATTTTTGATTCTTTTGAGAAATTATGAGTATGAAGTTACATGAAATACGTTAATTGTTCTAGATTGCATGTGTATAAATAATATATTTAACTGCACTAAATCCTTGGATTAACAGTTTTTCAGGGAAGTGGAGAAGGAAAATAAATGTGGGAAAATGATTAAACCGGGAAAATTGCATCGCTGTGTTGTCAAATTAAAAAAATTTAATGCTAATAATTAAGTATATAAATTCATTTTGTCACCCCCTACAAACTATGCATATGGAAAGTGCTCTAATGTAATTTACAAATGACAGTTTGGAGAAGGTGATATTATTGTTACAGAACTTTTTCTGCACAGTTAAAAAAAGTAATAATAAGTGTAAGAAAATTATTTTTACAAGAATTTAAACTAATTAAATTTAAATTTTAACAAATACGTATAAAAGTAAAAAAGCAAATTTAAAGCCAAAATTAAAAAAGCAAATTTAAAGCAAAAAAAATTTTAAAAATATTTAAAAAAAAAGTGTAAACATTTGTTTTTTTAATTTTGGCTTTAAATTTGCTTTTTTACTTTTATATACATGTTTGTTAAAATTTAAATTTAATTAGTTTAAATTAAAATTTCATTCCTTGCAGCAATGGTGCAAAGAATTATTTAATTAAATTTTATTATTATTTTTAATTAATTTATTTAATTAAATTCAATTTTTTCTTATGAAACAATTTTTACAAGAATGATGTATTGAAACTCTATGACACTAGTCATTAAGTCAGATTTTGCCTTTCCTGATAAAATGATTTTTTTTAAATGAGTATCTTAATATTTCGATGCATTACGCTCTTTTGTAATATTTAAGGTAAGTGAAAGATTTTTTAAGTTTTGTCACTTGCCAACAGTATCTCATCCACAAAGTGAAATCAACCACAAAGTGAAATCAACACTTTTTAAAAACTGTAATGCTGTTTAGCACTTAATGTATGGTAATGGATATTTGCATTAACAAATTCATGTTATTTACAGTTATGCATTGCATGAAATGCAGAACTTTTTATAATGAAAGTTAAAACATTAAGTTACTTATTTAGGAATGATAAAAGCTGTTACTTAGTAATGGGTTAACAGCAAAATAATAAAATGATAAGACAGTCTTGGCTACAACAAGTGTGAGAAAAATAAAGTTTAAAAAAATTAAAGGACAGAAGTAAATAATGAGTAAAAATTAAAAAATAAAGTAAAATGAAATAAAGAAAAAAAATGATCAGTTATTTTTATTTTCATTTAGATGCCAGACATTGATAACAAGTCAACTTATTTAAAATAAAGGGATAATGTCACTAAAGTTTGAAAACGTTAACAGAAACCATAGTATAACTAAAGATGAAGAACGATGTTCAAATATTCCATGAAGCACAAAATTGTAAATTTGTCATTCTAGTTGAATCAGATTATGTTAATTTAAAACTTAAGCTCTTTTAAAAGTAATAAATATGCTTTGTGCCATTTAAATCTTTGTTTTATTTTAACTGTTATGAATTAAAAAAATTTAATTTACAATATATCCGTCTCACAATTTTTATAAACATTTTCACATTTATTGTAATTAATAAGAGATGCTAAAATGGTGCCCTAAAGCTGTATAATATTGCATTCCATATAAGTTTCATTTGATTTTTAAAATTTTAACTTTTATGAAATAAAACTGAAATTTTTCTCAGTAAACATACTATTTCGAAGTATGATTATTAAAAACAAAATATAAAAAAAAAAAAAAAAAAAAAAAAAAAAAAAAAAATTCTATTTCTCTCACTTCCAAATAAAATTATTTACATTTCCAATATTTTTTTAAATTTCAATTGAATTGGTAACTATGAATCATTGTTCACTTTGCTAATAAAAGGTCTGGCCATTTTTCAAATAGCACCTGAGGGGTTAAGTATCTGTAAATATGTATTTTAAAAACTGTCAGAAAATTATATTCGATGTGTTTTTATAATTTAATTTGTAATGCATTAAATTTGAATATTTTTCTAAATTATCCTTTCAGGCACCTCATTTGGATTGATAATAGGTAGCACAGCTGGTGCTGTTATTGGATTTGTACTATTTGTGCTACTAATGTATTGTGTAATATCATGGTGAGTGCTTTGTTGACCTGCATTTATTAAAACAAGAGGCTAATTACTTTGTCCAATATTTTCTTTCCCTCATTTTGATTGCACAACAATGTGTAGAGAAGATTTCTCTGACTTTTTTTGCTCCTGAATCTTCTTGATCAGATGAAATAATTCATTGCTTCGTCTGTTTTCACAAACCCCTCACTTAAATGATGAAAAATGTGTCAAAAATTGTAGTGTGTTCATAGTAAATTTACTTATTAAAAAGTTAAAAACTACTTGTTTAAAATAAATTACATTTATGTATAACTAGAAGTTACATTAAAAATAATTAATAGTTTCAAAATGCACTTCAATAGATTAAAATCAAAAGAGATGTGATATATACAGTCAAAAGTCGTTAATCCGGACTCGTCGGGACTTCGGCGATTCCGGATTATCGGTTTTTCCGGATTATGGATCATCAGTTTAAATCTCGCAAGATGGCATGCAGAAATTCTAAAATTAAAAATATGAAACCTTAATTTATGAAATAAAGAACAATTATAATCTAAAGGGTATCAAAATTTACAAAAAAAAAAGCTTAATATTTATTTGTTTACTTTATTAAACATTTCTTTCAATGTAAGTTGTTTTAAGTTGCTTCGTTTTATGTGATAATGCTTTCTCTTTAATTCTACAAACAGACACAATTTCTTGTTCAGTTACAAAGTTCCGCTGTTCAAGTCCCATTAATTGTTGTGCCGAGAATACCGACTAACTTGTCAATCGAAATTTTTTTGTTTTCACTAACCTCTCTGTCACATTCTTCATGTCTTTATCCATTTTTTGCAGCAATTCCACTTTTTGTTTGATGGACATCGAAACATACTTTCGTTTTGTACGATCCTTTGGGAGCTCCAGAAATGGAAATTCTATTTGACATAATCGAAAGTTCAAGTTTACTTTTATAAAATTGCTCTTACAGTCTGCAAAAAATAATAAACCGGATCCAATTCGAATATTAAGGAACAACGCAATCATCAACATTAACTGAAATAGATAATTAGATAATTTTAGATTATATTGTCCGTTATACATAAAACGCGCGCGCAAAAACGTATTCTGCGCTTGCGCAAACGCATATGCGCAGTGGTAAAAGGTATTACGCGCAAGCTTAAACGCCTATGCGCATGTGTCAACGCGGCGCATGCGCAGAAAGTTTTTAGCTTTGAGGTCCGGATTATAGATCATTCCTGATTATGGGTGTCCGAATTACCGACTTTTGACTGTATATATATATTTAAAAAAAATAAACCACCTTTGTCATATTCATGAAATTTTCTTATGTTGACTGTATAAAATTAAAAATATTCTTTGATAATTATCAGTTTAAAATTACATTTTTTGGAGGGTGGTAACAGACCAGGGATTTTTTTAAATCTGCCTTACACTGTTAATGAAAATTAAAGCAAGTAATTAAATTGTAAAAGATAAGAAATAAGAGCAATATATATATATATATATATATATGTATCTTGATATGCCTTATGAAAAATCAACTATATTAGACTTCATTAGGTGAGCATTATATAACGTGCTGTTTATTTATTTTGTCTAGAAGTAATTTTTTTATAATTTTTTTCGTAATTTTTTTAACTGCATTAGATAATAAATGTTAATTTCATTGACTTTGATTATGTTTAAGGTATTACAGGAAATTTTAAATCTTAAGAATGTGACACTCTAGTTCTCGAATTCTTTGAAAGTTAAAAAATGATCTGAAAGTAGAAATTATCTTCCCCCTCTTTCATTTGAATCTTTGACATTCTGACCTAAAACTCCATTAAATGTTTCAACTCGAAACTTTAGAAATATTAGTTTCAGTGGTGTTCATTAGAAGGAATTATTAAAAAGTAATGCCATTGTTACAATTCAGTGGACTTGGATTATAAGTATCATCTCATTGTTATCCTAAATCTTGCACTTTTTTTTTTAAGATAATTTAACTTTATATATTTAATGTTTATTTTAGCCAACTCTTGACCTAATGCTCTCTCCTCTGTGTACTTTTGCTTTTATTTAAAACCATTTAAAAATGATGTAAAGGATCTGAACTGTTTTATTAAATTTTATTTGTAATTGCTTAATAAATATATAGATTCTTTAAAAATTATATTTTAAAATTTGTTTCTCATTAAGATTCAAATTTCAGATTTTACTGTAATGAATAACTATTCTTATATGAAGGGTCTGAGAAGTTTAAAATTTGAAATTTATGAGATACTCAGAACCTTTTAGGATTCAGATTTAAAAAAAAATTAAGATTCATATCATCTGTATTAAATATATCTATGTTTACATATTATCATTTAAGGATACTGAAAGTTAAGAACATTTTAACTTATGAATTAACCAAAATAAAAGTTTATTTTGAACTTTTAAGTTTGAGCTTAATTTTGAGAGTAGTTTTTCTTTCTTTCTTCTTTTTTTTTTAAGACTTAGCTCTTATTTGCACTCAGTTAGGTGTATCTTTGAAACAGTTAATTTTTAATGAATTGTGGAAAGGAGTTCCATAATTCCACTTCAGGATTAGAGTTTTTATGCAACAGTTAACAGTCTGATAACCAGATACAGTATTTTTTCATTTCTTTAACACATATAGCTTAAACGTGGATCACAGATATTACCAACCTGAATATTTTAAACTATGAATATTCAAATATGCGATTTTTAATCAATAACTTAACATGTATTGACTTTCCAAGTTTTTAAGAAAACTCCTCGTTTTACAGTCTTATGCTTTGAAACTCGTGTTCTATAAATGTTGCAGTTTGTTGGCTAATCTGTATTTTAATCTTCTGAGCGGCACACGTTTTTCGATCTGTCATGAAGACTATTTAAACTGTATTTATTAGCTAAATTTGTATAATTAATTACATTAGTCTCTATTTTCATAAACTTACATTCATTAAGATGACATTTACATTATTAAGGAAGGTAAGAAAGCAAAATATCTTAAATTATAAGCCATTATATGCTAAATAACAAAAAGTTATAAGCTATTATATGCTAAATAACAAAAAAACTCATGACTGGATAAAGTTGGTCATGCCACTCAGAGGGTAAAGTGCATACTCTGGTAGACATTTGAGTTATGAATTGAATTCATCCTCTTTATTCCATTAGAAGCACTTTTTCCTTCAATATGAATTCTTTTGTTGCAACATGCTAAAGTTTGTGATTTTAAGAAAATTTATTTAGAAAATGTTGATTCAATGACTAGCAAATTTCATGACGTTTTTCCAACAAATATAGTATCACTGTTACGGTGTGCTGAATGAGAATGGTGCTACTGAACTTGTTATTTTTTTTTTTAATTAAATGTTTTTATTTCTTTCTGTGATGTTTTAAAATGCTTTCGTCTTTCATTTTGGCAGCTTTTAAGCATTTCATTCTGAAATTTAAGTAACTGTTATAAAGCAGAATTTCCAAATTGCTTTTTTGTCACCCCCCCAAAAAAAGCTGTTGTAATTACAATAAAATATATTTCATTTATCTAGTTTTCCATTTCTTATGCATAGTATTTTTTCCGTGCTATTTTAAAAATATAAAGTTATGTGTCAGCTTTCTCTCTGAAATTCACTTTTTGTGGAGGTTTTTTCCCCCCTTATAAATTTGAGATTATCTTCCAAAGCTTGCAGTTATATGTTTTAGAGCAGTTGTTTTCAACTTTTTGACTAACGCGTACCATCTAAACAAAAATTAAAAACCTTTAGTACCACCACTACAAAGTACTACTACCATCACCATTCTTAAACAAAGCTCATGTCGCATAAATTTACGAGTATTAGAGAAAAAACACAATCAGGATGTTGGGGTTTTAATTTTTGAATTTAATAGTTAGAAATACTTTGCTTCTTTGCAAACCACCTATTTTTCTCTTACATACCATTAGTGGTACGCATACCACCGGTTGAGAACTCGCTTTAGAGCAATGCAAACAAAATGGCTTTAGTTGTTTATTTCTTCATTGAAATTTTATAGCGATTCATTTAACTGATGATGTGTAATTTCATTTTAATAAATTTTTATATTTTATACATTTGAATTACAGGATGAAGAGAGAAGTTGCAATGATAAAAGGCATCAATGTTCAACTTCCAAAAGGATTAGATTCTCCAATTGATGTAAGAAATATATTTGTAGTGAAATATTTTTACAATTTTCATTCTGTTGACCTGTATAGGATTTATTTTAATAGTTCTGCATCCAAATGATCATTGCTGAGACCTAATCTGGAAGAGTAAAAATAACTTTTCCTTAATTTAATAAAGCCTAGTGTTTTTATTTAAAAAATAAGCCTGAAAGAATTGCATGATACTGAGTTAAAATATAAATAAACTAATGAATTTTTTTAAATTTTATTTTAGAATCCATTGAATTCGTATGATAAATTTAAAAGCGGTTTGCAGAAGAGTCATGATTCTGGCATACCATATGACAGGACTTACGAGAGATTGTGCTCTTTTGCTTCAGAAGGAGATACCAAAGATATTGGAAATGGTTGCATACTAAATGAAGAGGTAATTTTCACATTTTAATTTTTATCGTGAACATTTACATTAGTTGGCATTCAAGCTGATATATCTAATACCCTGTGTAGCAGTAATAATAATATATGAGTTTGAATTATATGTTACAATTAAGAAAAACTAAACAGAAGGTACATGATGAAAATAGAGAAAATAAAACGTGAAATTACGTAAGCATAAGGTAATACAGAAAGTTCTAAATGTTGCTCATCTTTTACATATATTGAAGGGAAAAAACATGAATGAAAAAATATATGAATAGAACTAAGTGAAGATTTTTGTCTTTTTAATGGACTTAGTTTTTCTGATCGGGAGTCAGATTTTTTCCTGTCTGTTTATAGCCCATCCCCCTCCCCCTCAATATTTCAAAGTTGGTAGCTAGCACAAGAATACTAACCAGACTCATTTTATTGCCTGAAACTGCTTGCTGTTTTAATCACTTTTGATCCTTACCAGTACTTTTGTATCAGTGCTGCTATCAGTTCTTTCAAGAGACTTTTCTGTTTTTGATATTTCTTATTATAAGCAATTACTTTCTTAATTATCCTGTAGTTAGCACCAAAGATGCTGCCTTAAAATTATGTCTGTCCAGTCTTATGGCTTGATAATAATTTGCGACATTGCTCAGTTATTAGACAAATCATTCTAGTTAATGCTAGTTTTCCAGTATAGTTATTTAAAATGCAAATGCATATGTTGCATATTTGTTATTGCATCTGCAGTGCCATTTTGGCTAATGATATAATTTTGGGCACATGATTTTTTTTTAGGGAAAGAGCTTAATGTACCTTTAACCATTTCTATTGCAAAGAAGTGAAGGTCAATACTTCACTTTCCATAAATTTCAGTATAACAGACATATAGCCACATTTAGTGGCAACAAAAAATACTAACTAAATGTTCTGTCTAAAAAGTGATATGTGGTACACCTGGTTACAGAGTGAATTTAAATGCCATGCCATTTGCAAGCAGTTTAATACATATTCATCAAACATATAGCCACATTTCTGACTCTTGTAAATCGTGTGTCCCTGCCAGTCATATATACTAGGAAATAAAAGATTAATCAAAATGTATCTGCAGTTTTATGCTAAAGTGAATGCATGTAAAGAAGGGAAAGAATGTTTATTTTAGCTTTAATAATGTTTTCAGGTTAAAGCTAAAACAAACATTTTAGCTGTAAGTGTTTTCAAGTTTCACAGCTGTACACAACATACAAATTCAGTTTGAGTATCATTTGAAGATTATAATCCAGTAATTTAATCATATCCAATTATCTATTTGTTCTTAACACAATGCGTTATTTCTAAGCAGTGATATAGATTTAAAATATTAATTTATATATTTCTTTAATTTTTTAGCCATCGGATAGATCAAAAAGACTTCATTCTGGACGCAACAATAGTGGTGAAAGCGACGCATCAGGCAAGTGCCATGATAGTATATCATCTTCAAATACGACGAAAACTCACCTGTCGATTGATTCTGGTGCCGAGATAGATTCTCCTCCATCTCCAGATGGATTTTTTTCTGATACAAGCTCATCGAATACCACTCCTCGTTCATACAAGCCAGATCTAACAATTGTGAAAGAAAGTAATGGGTCAGTCAGCAGAGATTCTGGTTTGGAGAAGGAAGGAACTGGACCCACTCTGATGTCACAAAATATCGAAATTCCGACAAAATACTCGTGGTACATAAGAAAGAAGAATTGTCCATTTTTAATTCAAAAAAATGCAGGGCAGATGCCAGCATATAGCAAATTTGCTGTTCTTCCTTCTAGCACATTATCGTATGTACCTTATGGAGAACAAAATTTGGGCTTGCTGGAAAAAAGCAGTCTGTCCAATAGTGAGCCATCTGTATCAGATTTTGATACTTGTTGTCCCGAGCCTGTAGCTCTTTCTGGAATAGCGCCATATTCAAAATTTGGTTTAGCCAGAAGTGCTGGTAATGGGCTAAATATGTCTAATCAGCCATTTACTATCAGCACACCTGGCTATTCCAAATTTGGTACTACATATAGAGCTTTGCCACAGCTGAATAGTAGTGAGGAGAAGAATTTACCTGTAATTTCTTCTGGTACAAAATGCTGCTTGAAATATGTACCTGAGGGTCATAGTGCTTTGACTGCTCTTGCCTTGCACCATAGTCCGGTGTACATCAGACCAAAAGATTTATGCTCCGGCACGTTGCCAAAAAAGTATTTAGAGAAAGGTCCAGTAAAAGATGAGCCTTCAAATAATGGCTATGTTAGTTACGGTGAAGCTGTGAAATATGATGCATATTCAAAGGTGGGCATGGCATCTAAGCCAGACTGTCGCTCGTCTTATGTAACTTTTCAAGATGCTAAATCGATGAACATTCACAGTTCACCTAAAAATGTAGCCATTTGTCCTGCCTCTGCTTCAGAACCAGTGGACAGTAGTGATTTTAATCATGAAGTAGATAAGGATGAATCTTCTGTTATCCCTGATGTTAAAATTAACGAATCTCTGAATATTACAGTTGATGAGAATCATTCAGTTGGCCCTTCTGATTCATATACTGTATTATCTAATGTTGGTGTTAAAGAGACTACAAAAAGCTGTATTCCTTCCGAAGAAAGCCCGGCCATAGATTTTGACATTCATAATTCTGAACACAACATTGCCAGTATTGGTGAACTATGTAATGACATTTCTCAGATAAATAATAATGAAAACGATGAACAAATTCATAGTGCACTTGGTAGTAATGAATTAGACATTCATGTAAGTGATAGTAGCATAGATGAAGACTTTGCATTTTATGGCCAAACTAACACAGAAGAGAATGTAAGGTTAAAGGAACAGAATATATCTAAAGGGTATGTCCCCTTTAGTGAACTATCAAAAGAACCAGTTGTTGTTACACGACCAAATCTTGCACATCTGCCTGTGGAAAACATATGATGTAATAGTTTTTAATATTCTCAGTAACTGCCAAAGTATGCACTTGTTGTATTTTTACATGTTATAAAATTGCAGCAGGCATACGTTTAAGCTTTAAAATATTTGATTTAAACTGTAAACAGATATTTAATGGAATATAAAGGAAACATGCCAGTTAAGATTGAATTTTGCCATAGGTGGTAGGCATTGATTCTTTACAGAAGGTACTATGTTTTCAACAGAAAATTTAGCTCAGAATTTTATTTCAGTGAAAGAAAAACATATTCTGTTTTGCCTTGCAAAACACATGAATCTATATGCCTACTATTAATGGCAGCCTGTGATTGAATTGTACCTAATTTTAAAGGAATGGAAGTATTTTTAGAAAACATGAAACAAAGTACCTGAAAATATCTGCCAGTGCATTTTTTTGCAATGTAAGGAGATTGTGAAAGAATTTTGTAAATGGGTTTTAACACTGAAAGTATGCTTTGCTTTAAAATAGTTGTTCAGATTCAAATAAAGCTTATGATAACTACACTATATGTGCAGAAAGAGGTTCCAGACATTAGGGACCAATCTAAGATTTATGCATATTATAGATAACTAACATTGTGAAATATACACATTAAAAGTTTCGAATATAAATTTTCCTGAGCCTATCCCGATCTGCTGTGATTAGATTTTTAAAGATTGGTTACTGAAAGTTATAAGGTAAAAACTATTTTAAAGCTTAGAGTAGTAATTGATTCATAATTGTGTTAGTATGAGTTTTTCAAAATGAAAATTTGAAGGGCTTATGAACTTGTAAGTAAAATAAATTCATTTGGGCTTGCCAAAGAAACTTAAATTCTTTGCCGAAGTTTCAAATGCATCAGCTACTGCACTTACAAATGGGCATTGAGCATCTTCATTCAATATTTGTGCCTCTCATAATTTAAATGAAACATCCTAATCATTTGTATGAAACAACATAATGGCATTTATTTGAGCATGTTGAAAACTCCCATTCAATTTCGTTAAAAATTGATCAACTAAATTGTATCTGTGGGATTTTCTTTTAATCAGTGTAATTCTTATCATTTATAATGCAAATTTTATCAAGGATTTTTAAATACTTCTGAATTTGTACATAATTTTATTTCCATTAATCTTCTGCATTCGTTAATGAATTTAATGGTATTCTAAAGCTTTTTCCAAAAAAAAAAAAAAAAAAAAAAAAAAAAAAAAAAAAAAAAAAAACCATAAAATTGTAGTTAAATTAAGATTTTATTTCACACTGTGCTGGATATGCATAAAGAAGTTATAGATTTGAACATTGGAATGAATGTTAGTACTTGAAATGTGAGTGGGGAATTCTTGCTTATATTACATTAATTTCTAATGGGGGGAAAAATTACTTGTATATTTTTTTAAACTGTCTTTATCAAAGAGTATTTTCACAGTAGAGCTGCATAATCTTGAAAAGTTAATTGCTTGTAATATGAATATAGTTAGTTCTCTGTCGGCAAGAAATTGTGATGATTTAATTAATCAGTTTTCTGAGCCTTTGAGCATAGTATTGTTAAAGTTCTAATGTTTTAAAGGCCTCTTTGTTACATAATATTTTTAAACTCAATACCCTATTTTTCTTAATCTAAAAATATTTTTTCATGTATATTGTAAAAAAAAGTGTTTAAAGTAGTCAATATAATTGTAAGTATATCTGAGATAATTTTAAAATTAATGATATAGTATTTTCATTTACATGTAGATCTAAAACAATTTGAGACTGATACTATAATTTGAAAATTTTGAACTTACAGTAAGTAAACAATAGTAAAAGTGCTTTACAGATTTCATGCACGGAAATTTAAACATTTTATTTACACTAGATGTGTTAATAATTTAAGGGAACTAGTGCTGTAGTTTCTCAGTAAATATATATATATATATATATAAAACTGATTGAATTATTAAAATTTTAAAAATATTCCAGCAGTATGGATATGCTACTGCTTGACAACAGCATGTTTGATATCACTTTGCTTTTGCAAAAGACGTTGTCTTAGTTTAGTTAACAAAATAAATACCAAAATATTTTCACTTATATGACAAAAAATTGAAAGCCAAAATATGTAGTATAGTATATGTTTAATGCAATAACTGAAGTAAAATGCCACATTCATTGTAAAAGAAGCTAAATGTTTAAAATTTTGGATTGCCTATGAAGAACTGCACAATAGAAAGAGTAACAGGAGTACTGTTGTATTTCAAAGTGTGCAAGGGTTATCTGCCAGAGAAGATAATATACCTTAATTTTGAAGTGAGAACTTAAAGCCTTAGAACCTGGCAGATAACTTAAAGATATTAATAATAAATGTTTTTATATTCTGTGTTCTATATATTTTAAATCATAATATCACTTATTGTCTAATATCCATTGATGCAATTTCTCATTATTGTCACTAATTGCTTCTTTGCTTTATGCCACTTTAACTAATAAAAGGTTTCTTAAGTTTTTTTAATGGGGGAGGGGATAATTGTTTTTCATATTGCATTGTTTTGCATGTCTAAATGCATATGCAGTTGTATTTCACGATTCTGTTTTTTATAATTTGACATACAGTACAAAGTCTGTAATCCGGACGTCCATAATCCGGAATGATCTATAATCCAGACCTCAAAGCTACAAACTTTATGTGCATGCATAAATGTATAATGTGTTTACGCATGTGCATATGCATTTACGAATACATGTTTAATGTCTAACGGACGGTATAAGCTAGGCTAAAATTATCGAAGGCATTTCAGTTAATATTGTAGATTGCGCTGTTCCGGCTTATTTTTTTTTTTTTGCAGACTCTTAGAGCAATTTTATAAAAAGTAAGCTTGAACTTTCGATTATGTCAAAAAGAGTTTCAAATTCTGGAGCTGCCAAAGGATCTACAAAGTAAAAGCATGTTTCGATGACCATCAAACAAAAAGTGGAATTGCTGCAAAAAATGGATAAAGTATCAAAATTATGTGCATATCCATCTCAAAATTATGCAAGGAGTATGACATTGGAAAGTCAACTGTATATAACATAAACAAAAAGAAAAAGGAACTTTTTGAATATTTTGTGTATTCCGACACCCCCCTTGCCATGACTAACAGAAAAAGGGTTTGTTATGCTAAAAGTGACGATCATGACAAAGTGATGAATGTTTAATGAAGTAAACAAATAAATATTAAGATTTTTTTTTTTTGTAAATTTTGATACCCTTTAAATCATAATTGCTCTTTATTTCATAAATTACGGTTTCATATTTTTAATTGTATAATTTCTGCATGCCATCTTACCAGATTTAAATTGATGATCTATAATCCGGAAAACCCCTAATCAAGAATCGCCGAAATCCCGACGAGTCCGGATTATGGACTTTGTAGTGTATTTTCTTTGAATCCAATTAGAGTCTGAAAATACTTTATATTGACAATGGAAGTATTGCCTTTTAATGAAATAAATTTTTATGGAATTATTTTTAAAAGTGAAATATTATTTCATTTCTTAATTTTGTACATTTATTTATTTGGTCATTACATTTACAAGTCTCGTAATTTTTAGTATAAATTCAGTGTTTACTTCTAGATTACTAGATTTAAAAGCAAAAGCTTCTAATGTGAAAGCAAAGAAAGAAAGGTGGGAGTGCAAAATGTTTTTTTAGATCCCTATTAGTTTTAAAACAAAATTGAAAGTTATCTTTTCTTTTTTTCTTGATATTATTCCTTTTTTAAAAATAAAAATTTATTTTTTTATTAAAATATTCCATGGTTTTATATTGTTCGTTTACTATTCAGCATAAAATAGCTTACTAACCCATTTTTAAATGTTTTTATTATGTTTTATTTAATTTTTAAATAAATGCAGCAGCTAATAGAGCACTGATTTTCCGTCCAGCAACCTTCTTTTGCTGTTTGGAGATTGTTTTTTTTGGGGGGGAGGGGGTGCATTTTATTAACCCTCTGAGCAGCAAGGCCCTATATATACGGCCTAGAATATTTATTGTGATATCTGTAAGAATGTATATATACATGCATATTAAAATATGTCAACAAAATTAAGGCAATATATCAAAAGAAAACAAACCCAGGTATGAAATACCAGGAAAGTTTTTACATTAAAATCAAAAAAATAATTTCTTCTCATAGTAGTTTTAGGAAATTTCAGCTTTCTTAGTGAAAACCCTTGGCCGCCCAGAGGGTTAAAGTGACTGTTAATAATAATAATAAATTATTTTTTGCAAATTCAGAAGTAAAGCTATATACAATAAAAGTTGTTTCCTATTTCATGGGCCACTGTTAAAAAAAAAAAAAAAAAAAAAAAAAAAGATGTGTATTGTGCTTGTACATTTTAAACTTTTTTGATGTGCATATTGCATGCATATTATGATGGAAGTCTGTTGTTGATTTGCCTTTTAGAGCACTTTAGTATTTAGCTATTCATGTCTTTTGAATCCATTTAATTATTACCTGATGTGCCATCTTTTTCTGAGAACTTCTGGGAATCTGTGCATTTGTACTTATTTAGTTTGAAGTTTAATCATTTTGCGTTTTTTTTTAGTGTAATTCTAATCTTTAGCTAAAAGACTAGATTTTTCAAAGGCTTGTCACCATATTATTTAAATGCACATGCAGGTAGCTATTATATTGGTTATAATTCCTTTATCTCTTAGTTCCTGCTTTAATTATAATATATGAAGCATTTGCTTGTTATGCAGTGTGATTATGAAAAAGGCTATGTACTAGACTTCATTGAAGAAACAGGTTAGATACACATACCTTTACACTTAAATATCTAATATGCTATTTTCCTTCAGGACTACAGGTTAAAAAAATTTCATGTCTATACGTCTTTCTGGCTTTTGCTGTAGCATAATTTACTAAGAAAAAGTTAACAGCAAGCAGAAGTTAAAGAAGGAAAATGCATTTGAAATTTTGATGACAGTCACCATTCAAGTTAAGGAGGCTTTATTACTTATACTAGTACTGTCCAAGAGAAATATCATTACAATTATGCAGTAAAATTTTCTAATAGCTACATAAAAAATTAATAAAAAGAAACAATCAAAATATTTTAGGGTATATATTTTATATCATATTACAGACATTGAATCATGATTGCAGTAAAAATGACAATCATTATTTAAAAAAATGGTAAATTCATTTAACATAAAAATGTTACATCAGAATTATCATAATGAGAGGATGTTTTGCAATTTTTGCTTCTATTGTTTAGAATCATAATGTTGAATTAATGCTTGCTGCACATTTGATTTCGGCATCTCACCTAAATTTTCATTGCTAATATCAGATCTCTCTTATTTTAAAACTGTATTGTTGCAAAAAAAGGTACTCCCAAAATTTTCCAATCATAGATAATGTTTTTTATAGTACTGAATCAAGTATTATGAATTCATTTTTATGTAGTAATTTTGTACATTTTCAAAAATGATTTTTTAAAAAGTAATTTAGTTTTGAAGCAGCCATATACCATCATTTTTGGAGGGGGAGAATAGATTTTTTTTAAGCATCGGAATTTCAAATGTACAATACAAAAAGTTCTAAATTCAGTAAATCTATTTTACCATTCAATATTCCAGTTGAACTGAAATTGTTAACCTTTCCTGTCCTTTTGATGACTGTCTGGCAAAAAATTCATCTTGAGCATGCATATGCAGCATATTATCTATATTGCTTTTTGTAATCCGAAATTACATTATAAATCACTAATTGTCATTGTCATTGTCATGGGAAAAGACTATTAAAAATAAACATTACACCACTTGTGGGCCAAGCTGTTAACAGTTTGCATCTTGGCTAGTGTCTATTCTGTTGGACAACTCAAGTATATGTATTAAAAAAGTGAAAATTAAAAGTACCAGTCTAAATTGAGATCATTTGAAGTACCTTGAACTAATGTGGTGAAGTGACAAAATTAACAACAAAATTTTTGTGATTATAATTTTGAAATAAGTTAATCACAGTTTTGTTGCATATAGTTTAAAAATAATGTAAGGTAATTTGTTTATTTAAATGAAATGTACGTTTGACATTTCATGAAATTATGAATTATAAAATTCTCTTTAATAGGAAAAAATTTTTTCCTCTGTGCAAGATTTAGGATCTACCTTCTCGAATAAATTACAGCTTTTTAAAATTATAATTCATTTATGGATTTTTTATGTTTTCTTTTAATTGTAAACTACTCTGTGTAAAAGCGTATCCATTGTAAACATCCCAAGGTTGATATCTGTAAATCTTTTGATTGTGTATTATACCTATATCTCAAATGAGATCTGTAATTTGCATTTTTTAAACCTCCAAATTGTTTGTGTGAAGTCGTAAATGTACCTTTATATTGTATCAATTCTGCATGGATGTAATGTGCTAATGAATATATGTAGTAATGTTATGTGGTGAAAATGTGTTATGTACAAAATGCATGAATCCTATTTTATGACTCTGAAGTGGACTGTAAAAAGTTTTTTCGTGCCTGCTATGTTGAAATTGTATTTAACCTTATCACTGAGCCAAAACACCAATGTCTTTGGTAAGTAATTATAATTTATTAGATTCTTTTTACGATATGAATATGATTTGTAAGAAGATAAGTCGTGATTACTTCCAGATTGGAAGTAAAGAGCTGACTGACTGAACTTTTAACTCATTAGAGCATTGTGTGAGGCATGCATATGAAGCTGAATCTCATTTACATTTTTTAGGTTTGTGTCAAACCTTTTAGGTACAGGAAGTCATTTTTGGTCATATTAACAATTTTTTATTAGTTTTTATTTTGAAGGTCCATGGGATCTTGTTCAGTACAAAATATGTACAGAAGTGCTAGTGAATTAGTTTTAACTTGTGTAGATATATCAGATCTTCATTTTTATTATGGACTCTGTAATATATGGTTGGATCAGGATTGGTTTTGTTAATCTTTGCAGAATAACAAACTGTACAAACATTAGAATTTCTGGAAACTGAATAATGATCTGAATATATTGTGTAAATTCTAAACATTTTGTCCGTCTTTTTTGTGAGTTCATCAGTGAATATAAATTCATATGTATGAGATATGTGGAAAGCTAATTCACTTAGCATGCATACTCATAGATTATTTTGATATCAAATGTTCAAGCATTAATAGAAGCTGTCTTCATCAATCATACTTAAAAAAAATCATGTCATCCTGCATTAAGATTGTGGTTTGCATCAAACATTAATATGAAATATAAATATATTTATTATATTAATGTATTTTTGCAAATAATTTAAAAATTTGTTTAAATTTCATATTTAATATAGTATTAGCACTTTTTTCATATGTAATGCTTAAAAGATAATTATAATGAATACAAACTGTAAATTATGTAAACATAATTATAGGTATCATACTGTCACAGGTATATATGATGTTATAATGAACTATTTTTTTTAAGCATAGTGTCTATTTTACTGTTAAATAATCATGGCAAAATTTTTTGATTTTATACGGTAATGACGTTATAATTTTATATTTGATATGATTAATAATTTTACTTTCAAGAAAAGTTACTGTAAATATTTTGTTTCTGATTCTGATATCATTAAAGTGACATTTATGCTTTTTGATGCTGAACTAGCCTAAGTTAATGTAGTTTCAAAAATGTTTGACTAATTAATTTATAATCATATTTTAGTTTGGCATCATTGAAGCAAAAAATATTCATAGTAAATTATTTTCAAAAGGTACTGGTTAAATTTAAACTGTTGAAAGTAATATAAGTGATCCCTTGATACCTCTGCATGTATGTGTATATTCTAATTTAGTTAAGACTTGCTATTCTATTTAATTTGAACATATTGTTATCAAATTTTGACTTTTCATATATGTATATATATATATAAATAAAACAAACAAGTGCCATTTCTAAGCTGTTACTGCAGCACAATGAACAGCTAAATCATCTATTTGCTCATGCATTAGAGTTATCTATGTATTTGTTTTACAAGATCACTACATTTTTGTTTTTAATCCTGTTTTGTATTCTTATGATCTGTGTATTCGCCAAGGCCAAAATAAAATATTGTTTAAAGACCATTTTTATGCGACTTTATTTCAAGTCCTTGATTTTCATATATGAAGCAGTTATAAATTTTGCAATCATGATCCATTATTATTATCACATAAGTATTAACATACTTAGTGCCATCATAAAAATATTGTTTTCAAGATACTGAATTTTTGATTAACATACCATAAAGCCATACATATTTGTAAAACAGTCAAACTTCTGGATGGTTACAGTCACTTCTGGGTATATTACAGTTTACCTACAGTTAAGTTCAATTCACTATGACCAGTTCTATGAGAAAAATGGATTATCTCCCAAAAAACGTAAAAATTGAATGATGAATCGGAAAAAAGTCTGAAGGCGTTTAAATTTTAATGGTCGCCAAAAAAGGCTCAAACTTAAAAGTTTGATTGAATTATCAGTAGAGATGCCCAGGTGGAATGGCAAAACATTTCATAGCTTACAAGATAAACATGCATTTAGACAAACATGGGAATTTGGCTTATCTTATGTATATTTGAAAAGTAAAGAAATATGTAATGGCTGTTCTCTACAAATATTTAATGTTCTTAATATGATATTGTTACGTAATTTTCTTTTCCTCTCTATGTTATGTATGGGGTTCGTAGATTTGGAGTGAATAACGACGACACTTGATGAAGTATCGAAATGCACTTTATTTAGCCAATATTAAATCAGGACAGCTCCAAAGATGTGTTTTACAGTCGTCGGAAGATCTACTATATACTCGCTGGAACAATCAGCAACACAGCCTTCAGGTTATCAGGCTATGTACGGACTGTGTAACTCGAGACTAGCTATCTCGCAGTCACTCTCCACGTACCAGCAGGGTTTATATAGTTTTTGGCTTGTGTTCGAGAACATTTTGGACTAAACCGATAAGAATTTGTTCCAGAAGGTTCTCCATCCGTCCATGGCATATCGCCAGTTTTGTTGCCAAATGTGGCAACCCTGCCTTCCCTTGCCATATTATGGCAACCCTAAAACTGCTTTGCAGGGAAGCTATCATACTGTGCCCGGACATTTCGTAACAATATATTGTGAATTAAATGCCTTTTCATTAAAATCAGTTAGATTAAAAAGTGAAAAAAAAATAACTGCAGCTATAGCCTAAATCTAAGTGTACCTTAAGTTATGGGATACTGGATAGAACCAAAAGGTACACTTGTTAGATCCAGAGGTTCGATTGTATATTTATACCATGATTAGTTTGTATTCATCTGAATACATAAGGCCTATGTGGAAAAAATTCTGTTTTGCTCACCAAAGTTTTATGTATAACTAGGAAACCTAAAACCATTATTTCACTCATACATAAAATTTGTTTCCTTTTGAATGCACGCAGCTGAATCTGTGCATGTCACAATATTCAAACTAGTAACTAGTAATACACAGATAGCCTGTTAGGCTAATATATGCTATCTGTATTTGAATACAAATGGTACTTAATGTGTTGATACACTTAGTTGTACAGTAAAAGCCCAACTATTTGGCAGTGAACTAAGCAGAATATTTTCTAATTTTAGAAACTTTTTTTAAAACATAAAATTAAAAATTAAGCAAATAACAGATATGTGCCTCAGTTATAAAACTCAAATAGGACTATAATTTGAATCAAACAAAAACTCGCCAAAAAGTGTAATGTAGTGCTAAATAATGGATAAGTATGATGGCTTGGTTTATTTAATTACGGCACAGCACTCGAAGCATATCCTAACGAAAGGAATGTCTTCATGGAGGTCTTTCTAAGAGACTGTGGCTCGTATTCATGTTACGCATGGGGAAAACCATAAAAATGCCCATACAGCTACCCTGTTTGCTGGGATTTGAACCTTGGATCGAAGTACCGGCATTCAGTGACCTTGACAGCTTGGCCTTGGATAAGTGCGATGTAGCACTTCAGCTTTATGAAAACTCAAAAAATCGGTTTAGTTTTTATAAAAAACAATATACGTTATTTGCTGTTAATCTATTTTTCAATCGAATTTTGAAAAAAATGATTGAAGTTTGTCTTCAACAAAACAAATTTATCAAATCATGGCACCAAGAAAAGTGCAACTTAGGCGAAAATGGATAAACACTGAGTACGACATGCGATTAAAGTTTTTTTATTTGTTACATCTGTCACTCGTATATGTTGATTAAAGAGTGATCTGTTCTTCCAAACTTCTGCTGGAATAAGTGGTGCAGGTTTGACTAGATCTCCACCAATTTTCATGGTCATCAGAATTTCATAATAAAATATATTTTACGTAGATGTTTGTCTCCAATGCTCTTTTTTCAACAATTTATATGCAGGCATTTCATATTCAAGTTGATAATAAATGGAATGACATTTACAATTTTTGACTCAAAATTGTTTTTCCTATTCATTTGGCTTTTCTACCGTGATTGAATTTTTATGTGCCCAATTATCCGGAATTCAGCATTTCCAGATATTGGGCTTTTTCTGTACATATAAAATTATCAGGTTTTACATGAGATGGTCTACATGATTAAGGTCTTTCCAAATTATTTTTGAAAATATTATTCATAGTAGAAAAATGTAAGTTGTAATTTCTCAACGAGCTCAATTATAGGCAAATACTTTTTCCCAGCTTGCCGCCGTGATTGCTGCAAATGCTTATCTCTTTTGTCAACTAGAAAATTGTAGATGCGTGTGCAGAATTATTTTAAAAATTTTAGATTATACAGCTTTAATAATTAACAAAAGCCAAAAATTATAAATGCAAGGTCAGTCAAGTACAGATAATTGGAACCATTTCTAAGTTATCATAAAGAAACTTCAGAACACAAAACAAATAACATACAAGAGCATTGTTTTGATTAAAAGTACAATTTAAATTTTTCATAAGCTATTCTTTTTTGCTGAAAGAAACTTTGGTTTCAAAATTTATTCACAGACTTGCAGTCGTCATTGTAGAACCCTTGGGAATGCAATGATAATTTATTTTACTGTCTAACTTATAAGTACATACTTATCAGAGCTATGATGCTATCTGGCGTCTCTGAGATTACTAAAAATACAGTACAAAGTCCGTAATCCGGACTACGGCGATTCCAGATTATAGATCATCAATTTAAATCTGGTAAGATGGCATGCAGAAATTGTAGAGTTAAAAATATAAAACCATAATTTATGAAATAAAGGGTATCAAAATTTACAAAAAAAAGCTTAATAATTATTTGTTTACTTTATTAAACATTTCTTTCAATGTAAGTTGTTTCGTTTTTTGTGTGTACTTTCTCTAATTCTATAAAGATACATAATTTCTTGTTCAATTACAAAGTTCCACTGTTCAAGTCCTGTAATTGCTGTGTCAAAAATACCGACTAACTTGTCAATCTAAATTTTTTCATTTTCAATAACCTCTCTGTCACTCTCTTCACTATTGGAAACGCTATTTTCTGGATCTAGAACCATATTACAGAATTTGCCATCCGTTAATTGATTGGGGCATTATCGTCGTAATGAAATACTTCTGTTATATCATCTTCAATTATTACTGCTTCTCCACATTTCTTTACAAAATCCAATAACTGGAAAATTTCACTTTTAGTTTGGGATATCCGAAAATCTTCAAATTTGCGGCTATTATCTTCATTGTGCTCACCATGAAATATGGTAGCTGGCCATAAATTATGCCAAGCATTTTTTAACGTATCTGGAGACACATCCTCTTTTGATCTTGCGATGCTCCACACAGCAGACTTATGCTAAAAAATTTTTTAAAGTATTGAATAGTCTTGCCATAGTTCAAGAAATTTAACATAGATTTTAAAAATGCTATTTTATATTTGCATTTCAGCATGTGCACTATTCCCATATCCATAGGCTGAATGATAGACGTACAATTTGGAGAGAAGAATAATACGGATACATTATCTTTCTCTAAAACTTTAAGTGAAGTATGCGGCAAACAGTTGTCAACAATCAGGACTATTTTTGAGTCATCAGGTAAACCAACCGAATTCAAATGTCGCCAAGCCTCGGGTATAAAATGATTTTCAAACCAATCATTCATCAACGCTTGTGTCATCCATGCTCTTTTATTTGCGTTATATATATAATGGGGAAAATCGTGAGGTTGTGCATGTTTTCCGATTATGAAAAGTTTGCACTTGTGCGTTTCTGCAGCATTTGCACACGCTAAAATTGTTAGTCTCGCTTTGGAATCTTTGACACCAGTTGGAGCCTTTTCTGCAGAGGTTGCCAAGGTATTTCGTGGTACATATTGCTAGAAAAGACCAGTTTCATCAGCATTGTAAATTTGTTCTGGAGATAATTGTTCACTAGTAATGAGTTCAATGAATTCATCTGCAAATTGTTCAGCAGTTTCAGTATCAGCTGAAGCTTTTTCACCTGAAATTTTTGTCTTATACCATGGCGATTTTTAAATTTGGTTAATTAACCTGTCGAATATGTGCATTCAGTGTTTAAGTTCATTTCTTCATGAAATAATTTGGCTTGAGCCATTAGCATTGGACCCATCAATGGCACGCTCTTGCTACGATGCTGTCTGACCCATTCAATCATCACTTTGTCATGATCGTCACTTTTAGCATAACGAACTCTTTTTTTGTTATTCATTGCAAGTGGGGTGTCGGAATCCATAAAAAATTCAAAAAGTTCCTTTTTCTTTTTGCTTATGTCATATACAGTTGACTTTCCAATGTCATACTCCTCACATAATTTTGAGACGGATATGCCTTTATCCATTTTTTGCAGCAATTCTACTTTTTGTTTGATGGACATCGAAACATGCTTTCGCTTTGTAGATCCTTTGGCAGCTCCAGAATCAGAAACTCTTTTTAACATAATCGAACATTCAAGCTTAATTTTTATAAAATTGCTCTAACAGTCTGCGAAAAATAATAAGCCGGATCCAATTAGAAGATTAAGGAACAGCGCAGTCTGCAACATTAACTGAAATGCCTTAGAATCAGTAAAGATAATTTTAGCCTAGCTTATATCGTCCCTTATACATTAAATGCACATGCGTAAAGCATACAAAAAAAGAGTTTGTGGCTTTGAGGTCCGGATTATAGACCATTCCGGATAATGAACGTCCGGATTACGGACTTTGTACTGTACTAAGTTTATGATTGCTGGGAACCAGTTAGTGTTGGCATGTGAATCACCAGCCTTAATAAATGACTATGTCTTTTGAAATAATTCTGATATTTCATCACAATTCCATTCTCTGAAAAAGAATTAGAACTTGAATGCACCTAGTATACATTGAATCAAATATCTGTACATTCAACTAGATATTTAGGATGGAAATTTTCTACAAAATAAATTTGAGAATTTGAATCTCATTTTTGATGCTGAGTTCTTTATACTTGCTACTTTCATAATTTATTTTTCTCTAATAAAAAAATCCTGGCATTTAAAGAACATTTAATTTGTATGATTTTTGAAAATATTAATAGTTTTGTTGTGACTGATAAAAGATGTTTGCATGTTAAGTAACTAGTCGCATGTTAGTTAACTAGTACTGATTCATTTGTTTTTCAATTCAGATGCTTTACATTTTTTTTTACTTTCTTTTTAGCACTTTAATACTTCTACTTTTTTGAAATTTTTAATCCTTTTACTATTCCGTGTTTGCCAAAAAATGAAAATTTCTGTAATTCAAACATTCCTTTAGACTCAGTTTTCAGATGCTGAAGTTACTTATCTTCTTTTAAAAATATGATCGTAATCATAGTTACTTTTTCTAAAGTGGATGCACTTAAATGAAAAACTCATAAAAACCATTTAATAATTTAATTTTCATAAAATACATATTTCTTGGGTAAAATGAAAACATTTATATTCATTATTAGTTGTTATTATTCTACAAATCATTTTCTTTCAATTAGCATAAATAATTAGAGAAAATTTTCACATTCACATTTCAAGTTTAACATCAATGAAGATAAGACAGTATAAAATGTTTACTTTAACTATCACATATTAATGCTATCCATAGTGAAGCACACATTTTGGTAGTTTTTAACATTTATATTCTACATAATACATTTATTTTATTTCTAGAAACATTATTCTTTTTTCATAGTAATGTTTACATGTACAAAAACATATATGTTATAAAACATACATAATTTCATTTTTATCAAATAACTGAACTAAATTGACTAGATTCTTTCTTAAATTTATTTGCTTTTATGTAACATAGTTTAAATGCATGTAATTTGGTACACAATTCCAATTAAAATCAAGAGATTTTAAAAATTTAATACTGTTATTACATATATGAAAAGAAAATCATAAATTCAATTATTCCCGCTACCAAAGCAATTACTTTAAAACTAAGCAAAAATCAAACTTAGATTATTATCGGTTTTACAAAAGCATTCTATGCATTTTCACAGAATCAATTATGTGGCTTCCCTTCTTCAAGAATTTATTTTATGGAAAATATCAAACTCTTTGGGATAAAAAGATCCCATGCCAGTCTTGTCTTGAAAATTATATTTCTCATTAAAATTTATAAATTTAAGAATAATTTTTACCTAATTTTAAATTAAAATTAAACTGTCAAATTCCCAAATAATTTTAACAAATAGAAAAAATTTTATAGCAGGGTACTTGCATATTATTGCAACCATCTTGGTAAAATTTGGCGATTTTTTATGGATGGAAATGTAAAAGTTACTTAGCGTGTGCAAATTGGTTGGTTTTCATGCCTTCTTTTTTAGAAAGATTCCCAAACTATCCATATTTATAGTTAGTAAACAATATCAGCATAAGACAAGAAAATATACTTTAGCAATTTAAAATACCAATTTGAATTATTAAATAAGGATTATGTCATACATTAAAAAAATAAAACACTTACATTCTTCTTCGAATCTTTCTGGAATTTTTTTTTTTTTTTTTTGCGTTATTCTCTTCCAAAGTATACAGCAATCTGTTTTCACTTAAAAAAACATCAGAGAACTGTGGAGATTTTGCCTTTGTGCAATCGCTGGCAACAGTGGCTATCTAGAAGATGCATTTTCTCTTTGTTTTCTTTGAAATATTTTCAACAAAATTCTGTATTACTGCCGAAATTTTACCATAGTTTCTTCCATTGCTGGTGAATTCTATGAGCTCATATTTTAAAACTAAGTTTAAGGGGGGGGGAACCCGAATTGAGTATAAAAACCATTGAAACTTGGAATTAAACAAAATAGAACGCAAACGAAAACCATGGCATTGCTTAACTGAAATGACTTTTATGAGCATGGTTGCCACAGTTTGGCACTTTCTGAAAATTTGGCTACTTCTACAAAGATGATTGCGGCAGTACGTAAGTATCCATAGAAAATTATGTATAATTTAATTTGGTTGTTATTAAAGGAATGTAAAAAAGCAGAGAACAGATTAATTGATTTTTCTGAAATATTACACAATCAATTTTTACATTATAAAGTTTTAATGTACTTTCAAAAAACGTAAATTCATAAAATCTAAACTATGTGTTCAGACTATGTACTCACCACACATTAGCTATAGAATAAATTTACAAGCATGAAGACATATCAGCAATTTTAGCACAAAGCAAAAACTTTTGAGATGAAAAAATGTTTGTTCAAAATTACATGCAATTTGATTAATTCTTGAAAATATACTATAATAATACAGTACAAAGTCCATAATCTGGACTCGTTGGGACTTCGGCGATTCTGGATTATAGATCATCAATTTAAATCTGGTAAGATAGCATGCAGAAATTATACAATTAAAAATATAAAACCATAACTTATGAAACAAAGAGAAATTATTATCTAAAAGGTATCAAAATTTACAAAAAAAAAAAGCTTAATATTTATTTTTTTACTTTATTAACATTGCTTTCAATAAGTTGTTTAAGTTGCTTCGTTTCTTGCGCTAATACTTTCTCTTTAATTCTATAAACAGACATAATTTCTTGTTCAGTTACACTGTTCAAGTCCTGTAATTGCTGTGTTGAGAATACCGACTAACTTGTCATTCATTTTCAATAAACTCTGTGTCACTTTCTTCACTATCAGGAGCGTGCACGGGTAAACGCTTTACGTGCACGCGTAGTGGATGCGCGCATTAAACGCGCATGCGTAAGATTGTGGCTTTGAGGTTCAGATTATAGATCATTCGGGATAATGGATTACGGACTCTGTACTGTACATTGTTTCACGCAAACACAGAAAAAACTCAAATGATGTTATAAATAAAAATACAAGTACTATAAGAATTATTATTTCTGTTTAATACTTCTTTTTATATTCTAAATATTGATACAGTTGCAATAAATATAAATATAACACTGATCTTCATTTTTACCGGCTACAATAAAGTATTACATAATTATAATGAATGCCAAGCTTAGGAAAATTCATTTTGATTTACCACTTGGGCTATATCATTCGTCTTAGATTTACAAGCACACAAAACCTTGATAATCACAGAAAGGAAACATGCACACGAAACCTTGATAATCACAGAAAGGAAACATATTCTAAAATTCCACTCATTCATAAATAACATTTCATATCCAAATTTTAAATCTAATATTTAGCTTGGAATGCATAGATTATACAGGGTGATTCATAAATACAATTCACTTTACAGATGCTGTAAAACAGTAACAGTCAAAGACACTCACCAGCTCAGCAAACCACAAGGTAGACATAGCCTTAAAGTTTGTGTCTAGCCCCCCGATGGAAATGACATAGGCAACACATGCATGCCATGTGACTAGTCAGTTAAAATGGCGACGTCTGCAGTGGAGAAGGCCTTTTTGTGTTTTTGAATTAACAAAAACGGAATCTGCAACTGCATTTACAATCAAAATTCGGAAAAAAATCTTCAACTAGAAAATCTATCTATCGATGGCATGAAAATTTTAAAACTATGGGGTGTCTGTGCAAAAGTAAAAAGTCCTTGACCACCAACTGTATCGCACAAAGTTGCCGATAGAGTTTGTACCATGTCGTGTGACTAAGGGTTCACACATGAATATCTTTGACTGTCTCTAACAAAACTTAAATTAATCCCATACAGTTCTGTTATAGGTAACATATGTCTTACATTGTTCTTGATTTATAATGCATTGAAACTGTATACTTCTTTATGAATCACACTGTATATATAAATATATTTATATATTGAATAAATATACAGTTACACATCCAATCAAAGGAATTAATTAAGAATCTAGCAATTAATTTTAGTAATCTTTTAGTTCAAAATATTTTTTACAAATGCAATACACAGCACAAAGTATAGTCCCAGTCATATCTTTACAGAAAGGAATTTAATGACTATAATTTTTTTGCAGGTCAGAAATGAAAGAATAATTTAATAAACTTGTCGATTTTCCCACAGCATTAGAAAAGAAGACTATAACACTTCCAGATGTTTCAATAATAAATTAATGAGAAGTGTTAATATAAATTATAAAATCTAATACTTTAAAACCCTTTGGAACAGCATAACTATCTTTATAGAGTCACAGAATCTGCTGCAACTCTGCATATATTACTTTATTGTTTAAAATATGGCTTTTTTTTTTTTTTTTTTTTTTTTAAATGAGCTACATATCATCCTAATGAACAGATGTTTGTGAAAACAAAAATTAAAGTAAATAATTATACAAAATCAACTATTGAATGTTATGCAAATACAGCTCTTTATAAATGGAGAAACACACCTTGTAGTTCAGAGGGTTAAAAAGTTTTGCTATATATTAAACATAAGCAAGCCTATTTTTCATTAATCTTGTCTATACTCTGTATAAAATTCATATTATAGTAATTTCATACCCATAAAAATATAACCAAAACCACTACTAACAACACTTATAGGAACCTAGGCATTTAATAAGATTAAGTCAGAGAATGATGGTATTTTTTGTCATCTTCAATTATAATAATTACCATACAAACTTAAATACTTAGTTACAAACATTTTATTTTAACATAACTTTCTCATATATACAGAAAACAGCTAATTTTCAATTTTTCTTGGATGCCCTCCATTCAATGTTGTTCTTCAAATATTTACACAATACCTAGGGAAGAAAAGACATACAATGAACAGGCAAATTTTAATTACAGCTAAAAAAATTCAGTTATCAACATACAGTCAAATTTTGTTATAGCAAATTTGGTTTGTGACAAAGGATGTTCTGGTCTTGTCTAATTTCTTACAAATACACAGATTTTATATTTTTGAAACTATAACAATTTTATATAAATTTTTTTGAGGAAGTGAAGAATTCTTTTTGTAAAAACACATCAAAGAATTTTATGTAAAAAAATTTACATCCAACAAAATAACTTTCAAAGCAATTTTTTCACTCTATCAAAAGGAGGGAGCAAAAAATCTGAAAGCTTTCAGATTTTTTGCTCTTTGCTATAGATTCTAAGGGACATTTTTAAAATGTTTTGTGTGCTACCTTTGTTTATTAAATATCATGTTCTTCACACTTAACCATAAAACTGAATCCAACAGCAATTTCGCAAGAAAATTTCAAGATGAGCATATCTTTAGAATCTCCGATACAGTCTTGCGCGCTGGAGATAAAAATGTCCCCCCCCTGTACAGTATTACCATTATTCGCTTCAAAATTATTCAGTTTGTTAATTTGTTAAAGTATTACAAAAAATTAAATCGATAATAAAACAAATTCCAAATTAGAACTTCCAGATGCCCATATTTAGTGGAGGATTACATTATTCAAAATTTGATGGCTCTAGGTATCATTGTTTTATCACTATACGAGAAACATACCATATATTTATGCAGATTTTTCATTATTTAATTTCTCTAAATATAACACAGGGTGATAATATTTAGTGGCAACAATTTGAAAACTTAAATGGACATTTGAAGGTTTCGACCCAAAATGAAATTAATAGCCCTTCTGTCTCCTAACAGCAAGCATTTGCCTAAATTAAATTCCTACACTAATTTTGCAATTACATTCAGGGCATGAACCTAATCTATACTATTAAAAATCTGCACCTATCTTTGTTTGTAGCACTCCTCTGGAAAAGAAAGAAATTCAATTTTGAAAGAGGTTCCCTGGGATTCCAAAAATTCGTGAGAAGACATTTCAACTATTCTCATCTCTGTACAACATTAATCAGCCGAGATATTAAGTAAAAACTCTGAAAATGCTAATTTTTACCCTTTTTTTCCAAGTGGCATCAGTCTTGCATGCTGGAGATTAAAAACCTGCTTTTTTTCGAAAAGCATTGCCACTGCTCACTTTCAAATCGTAAAGTTTGTTAATAAAAAAATTTCTAAGTTTTAAAAAATATGAAATAAAAATAGCAAAGCCAAACATTAAATATATTATTATTATATAAGGTGATGTTCTGACATTGAAGAATGAACGTGATTTCATGTGATGTCATTGTGTGTCAAAAATTTTTTGTTAATGTCAGCATTTTAAATAAATAGCTGCTGTTGGCAATTTTGTTTTTCAGGTTAGGATAACTGACACTGTATGTTATTGCCACATTAATTCTTTTATTGATACTGAGATAAAGTTGTATTACATTAAATTTAAATCATGACATGCATATACATATTAACCTGATTTGTCAAAAGTTTTTGTTTCCTGGTTTGGCAGCAAAAAATATTTATGAATTGGCTTAATTTCATTCATATCGAAATATTTTTATACATTTTTTTTCAGGTGTATATAGAACTTACTGCTTTTTTTTTTTTTTTTTTTTTTGCCCACTAGCATAATAATAACCCTGGGCATGTACCTTATATCAATAATGCCCCAAAAAGAGTTAAAAATGAAATTCTGGATTCAATGATAGAAATTCTCCGTTCTCTAGCTCTCTACCATCTTTTTCAGTTTCTAGTTTAATATCTACTTTCAAAAACCTATCTATATAAACAAGTATGCTATGTGGAATGCAAACAAATAGCTCCAAAGCACATTCAAGTTGGAATCCAATGTTCAAAAGATTGTGAATTAATGAAGTCTTGACACATGGTAAATAACATAAAATTAACACAAATTCAAAATAAATATTACAAGACAGATAGGTACAGATAGAAGTGGGCAGGATACCAGAAATTTATCATTTTTCATAAAGGTACAATCTCAACGTACTGTGTACTTCTACTTCCAATTTTCGAGGAAGAACACCTTCGAGGGGCATTTTGAAGGTCTCCCACCAACCTAACAGAACCTTTGGCTTGCTATGTATTTTTAATACACACCATCGAGATACTATATGCTTACAAACATCCATGGATTCCAACCTGGGCCCATTTGTATGGCAGTCAGCATCACAAACCACTATACCAGCTGGGTCACAGCATTAAAAGACAGTGGAATATGCATATAACAGTAAGGGTTTATTTAAAGCAAATTTCTTGTTTACTATGAAAGAAGAGCCGTGATTAAGTATCTGAAAATGCTAAGTTTAATTTAAGTGTTCTTGTCACAACTTCCAACAGAACATTTTCAACATCTTGAAATTTGAGGAAGCTTCATTAGATAATGACAAAAAATAAGCATGATCATAAAGCATGGTGATAAGAGATGAGATGGACAACCGTTCATAACTAATGGGAATCTGGTGCAGAAAGTTGATGAAACAGATGCAAATGCGCATGTTGAGTAGCTGTCTGCTCTTTAAGGTTAATATACCCTAATTCCCACTGTTCCTCAAAGCTGTTAACAGATGAGTACCAAATTATGATATAAAATGACTAATTACTGAAACAATCCAAAACAATATTTTAAAAATTGAATTAAAAAAACTAAACTAAAATTAAAAACATTTTAGTTAGAAGTCATTTTAAGTCAATCCCTATTCACGTTCCATTCGGTCATCATTTGAACTATCATTTTCTTTTCTTTAATTTTATGGAAAGATATCTGAAAATCAGAAATAGTTTGATTTTTGTAATCTAATGATACTGATAGTCTGAGTTTCTAGTCTATTTTAAAAATAATAAAAGTGGTATTCAAGTCTATTTATGAGTTTCTAGTCTATTTTAAAAATAATAAAATTGATATTCAAACAGATGTTTTAGTTTTGCCTTACTATTATGGATCCATAATAAATAATCGAAACATGTTGCAAACTTTTATCAAATTAATAGCAATCTTAACCATGGTCATTTATACCCTAACTACCAAACAGGCACGTGTATGACTTTTCCTGTGGTAGGTGGGTAGTAATCTTGACTTCAACAAAACATGCGACTTTTTTATATTGTATTTTCTGGCTTTTTTCCAAAAAATGTTACCAAATTTTTATTTACCATAGAATAGGAAAATTACTACATCATTCTTTTAAAAAAGACATTTTACTTTGCATTTAAATATATGAAGATGGCCATGAAATAAATCTATATATCAATGAAATTTCTGGAAGTGCAAAATGAAAAGTTGCAAGTGAAAAACAAACATATGTCTTGATAACTAGTTCAATGGTTCTAGAATTCTGAAACTCTCATCTTAAAAGCAATCACTGATATATGACAAACTAGAAGTAAAAAGTACAATGCTAGCTAAATCCCGCTCCCCAATGGTTAGGTAAAAAATTACAGAGAACTAAAATCTAATAAACAGAGGTTACAAACACTAGAACAAAGAACAAAACAACCAAGTCATTGCCTCCCAGTATCTCGAAACTTCTGTACGATCATGAAGAACCGCACATCAAAGCAAGTGGTTCATGTCCATTTCTTCTCCAGAATCACACAGTGGGCAAATAGGATGCTTGCAATGCCTATATGGTGTAGGAGGACAGTAAGGCAATCATGACAAAAAGGCCACAACTACACTATGTTTTGGATTATCGGGATTAAGAGAAGGACTTATCATTCTCTAACTTTTTAAGACTGTACGAGTCTGATGACCTCATAAGATATTAGCCGCATCTAATTTTTTTTTAAAAAACAGTTTATCCTCCAATAAGAAATGGCTGTAGTAGGATGCTGCAATAAGCTGGCACCTCTTTTTGCAAGGAATGCTAGCTAAGTTAGTTCTTAAATTTTCTCAGTAAAATCTTGGCACAATTTAAATAAGAGGTGTAAAAAAGTAGAAACATTTTATTAACATTGCAATCTTGTTGTTATTACAAAATATGAAGGTACTTTCAGATTATCTGCACTCTCATCGTAAAATGAGGGATGAGGCCCCACAACCCATGATGTCGCCGAAACACATTTATGTGGCAACCCAGGTAAGCACACTGCACACATGTTTGAGTACATGTAGATTAGCATTTTTGAAATTCAAAGATAATTTTTCTAATTAGTAGTTCTTTTCACATTGGGTATTTTTGCTTTTGTCTTAATCGAAATGGGGCTGTGGAGTTTGTCAGCTGATAAAAAGTACTACATTTTTTCCAATAATAGAGAATGAAAAAATTCACATTTTATGAAGTTTACTTCTTAAACAACCAAACTTTATGGAAGTACTGTTCAGTCTTACCTCCCTGATGTATGAACTGTAAAATGGAGAAAATGCCTCCAGAGGGCAGTGCTGTGCAAAAAGGGAAAATCCCACAGTGTCTTCTCGTTTTGGAGAAGTGAGTGAACCCGCCTTTGTGGCGAAAGTGTTAAAATAATTATATAGATGTGAAATAAAGCTACAGTCCTAACTTATAAATGTTTTCGAGTTATTGAGAAGTTGTGATTTATAATAGAACTTTCAAGTACAATGTGAAAAATTATAAGCAAAGTGTTTGAATGCATGTTGAACATTAGCTTGAAAATAGCCATATCTCCTGTATAATAACTGCTCACTTTATTTATTGTTGGACAAAGAAATATACAGTACAATAACACAGTAAGTACACAATAAATGGTTTATGGCATTTTTTTCTTTTATGGCAAAGCATACTAGGCTTATCTGCTTAAAGGAAGGCATGCCTTTTTGGAGGACCTTCTAAGGGAAATTGGATAACAAACACATTAAACATGGGGAAATTAATAAAAGTGCCCATGCAGCCAGCCTGTTCACCTGGAATCAAACCCAGGTTGAAACTACCAGTGTTCTGCAATTTTACCACTTGGCCAATGGTGGATCAAGTATGCCAAGTATAGAAGCACGACAGTTCGTAAAGTTCAGGAAATATAAAAATTCAACACATAAAATTTGGAATTCACAGTAAAAAAGCTAAATAAATGGAAGAAATTTTCAGTCTAAAATTATAAAAACAGTCATTTTATTTGTTGTAAACTTGAATATAAAAGCCTACATTTAAAATTACACAAGACTTTGAATAAAAAAAATGAATTTCAGACTTGAAAGCTGATATATTTTATAGGCCTTACAGTAAAACAACTTAAAAGATTATGAAATTTTACCACACATGAAAGCTGGCAGAGATGCTGCCAACCATGCAGGCAGAAGTTTATTCAAACAGATTGTTCTTTACATTAACATATAAAAATTACGGATTTATCATATAAAAATTTAAATTACTTATTGCAGTTTTTTTCACATTGTGTCACCATTATTTATCCATTTTCAAATAAAACACATCATGCCTTTTTTGATGCTAGGATTCTCTAAATTATAAAATATCCTACTGCATGCTGTCCATGCCCCAAATATTAATAGCGTTTTTCAAAATGTGATGAAAAACAGAACTTACATTGTTCTTTACAAATACGTAAAGCAGAACTTATGGGACTTTTCCGTTTCGCCGGCGCAAATCTCGCCAAGCAGACTTTATTGGCGACAACATACAGTATACACATAAAAAATGTTCACAAATGTTAGTTCTAAGAATTTTTTATTTTGAAGGCATAAACATTTCAATATCGTTTATAATTTTGTAAAAATCCAATAAATTTGTAAAAAGACATTAACTTAGGAATTTATTATACTTTCATGTTCAAAAAGCTGATTCTTCGGTTCATGTCACGTGACCCCAAGTGATCTCATCTCACGTAAACTACGCTACAAAAATCTAATTCTCTCAGTAATTATCTATATTAATTTCACGTTAAATCTTAATTTGGAATACAAGTTTAAATGCAGGAATTATTTATTTCAATTCGTATGAATAACTTATTCAGAAATGGCTAATCTTTGGAATATGGTAACAGGTAGTTTGGCGATATTTTGGTCCATTCTAATTGACTTAAATTCCCGCGAATGGCCTTAGGGCATATAATTGTACTATTTGATAAAATTTCTATGTAATTGTATGCCAGTATTGAAAGAAACAATCAACCTGATAAGAAATGGCTGCGACTTGTTTTGAAAATGAGGCGTAAAAGGTTACCAGCGATGATATTCCGTTCGGCATCCAGTTGTACCATTATTGGCGACTTTATTGGTTGCGACGGCAAAACGGAAAAGTACCAAACTTACAAATATTAAACCATTTTTTATTTTCCACTCTTTACAAATATTAAACTGGCTCATCTAGAATTAATTGGCTTTACATAAAATCAAGCGGAATTCTTGTGATTGCGTTGCTACATCATGCTTATCCATTTTTAGCACTGAATCACACTATTTGGAGACAGCATATACAATGGGTAAAAAAGTATTGGCAATTGCTTATAATTTATCATATTAACTAATAAAGGAAATGCTTGACAATTTTAGCTGAGCATAACAATCAAAGGAAGTAATAAGCACACAAATGTAATGAAACTCATTTTAATGTGTCTTTTATACTAAATATGAAACAAAAACGTAAATTTCTATGTCAAAAAAGTATTGGCAAAGTTCTTACTGCTATGCAAATTATGTTGAGGTCATGTGTTTAGACTGAAGAAAACCTGTTAGTATAAAGTTCGCAGTACATTTTAAAAATGTTATTTTGCTAATACTGTGATAAAATGGCTTTGAAGTCAAAATGGTTGGACGATGTTAAAAACATGATTATTCAGCTCAGAAATATCATGCTGTAGGAATACAACTGAACACAAGTTTATTTAAAAAGTTCCAACGAGACAGGATCGACAGAAAATTAGATTAGAAGTGGATGGTCTCGAATATTTTCTGCAAGGGAAAAATGTGACATTTTTAAAGAGGTTAAGAGAAACCCTAGAAGAGTTATTTTCCCCGACGAATTGATGTTTAACATTTTCGGAAGAGATGGGCGATGGTATGTGAGGAGAAAGCTAAGCTCTGAAATAAGAAAAACATCATTTAACACTGACTGTGAAATATGGCGAAGAGAGCGCCGTAGCTTGGGGCTGTATGGCAGCCACACACAAGCAGAGCTGGTAATCTGTGCTTCATTGATGGTATTATGACAGCATGTATTACACCATAACTTGAAATTCAATGCCCCAAAACTTGGCTTAGGAACATCATTTGTGTTTCAACAAGGCACTGACCCTAAGCATATAGCAAACCTCAACTGGGAGTAGTTACTCTATAACACTTCTTGCCAGTAAAAGAAACCGCCTCAATCACCTGATTCAAATCCAATTAAAAATTTATTGAACCTAGAAGTCAGGAAACATAAAATTTCATGTAAAGATGAACTTAAGCTTATACTCCTGCAAGAATGGCACAAAATTCCCAGTAGTACAACCAAGACTTTTCCCAATAGTACAATGGTTTTCTCTATGAGAAATAGATTTAAAAAAAAAGCTGTTATAAATGCAAATGGTATGAGTACAAAGTATTAAATTTTGTTCCCACATTTTTGCTGTATGATCTTGCCAATACTTTTTTAACATGCAAATTTACGTTTTTGTTGTGTATTTTGCGTAAAAAATATATTAAAATGAAAGTGTCATTAGATTTGTATGTTTATTACCTACTGCATTCTTTATGTCTAGCTAAAATTTTCAAGTATTTCCTTTATTAGCAAATATGATAAATTATAGGCAATTGCCAATACTTTTTTTTACCCACTGTACATGTTAAAATTACACAACAAGCTCCATAATGGTGCTACAAATTCCTAAATTTTTTAGGGAAACATTTTTTTCTAAAATATTCTAGCTACTTGAGCTTTTTGGTTAGTTGAAAGGTTACACTTTTATTGTACATTAGTGAAATTCTGTGAAGAATAACCAGGATAATTCCCAAATACAACTAACAATTGGTGTAATTGCCCCTGAGAAGCCCTTTTCGATGCGAGTGCAGATAGTCAGACAGTACTAATATTAAAAGTTATTAAGATGCTCCTTATGTTTCACTTACAGTTTGAGAGATACTTTAAAAATACAGTCAAAAGTCTTTAATCCAGATGTCCATAATCCAGACCTCAAAGCTACAAACTTTCTGCACATGCACATAATACCTTTACGCATGCGCATATGCGTCTACGCATGCGCATTTAATGTATAACGGACGGTATAAGCTAAGCTAAAAGGCTGATCTTTAGAATATGGTAACTGGTAGTTTGGCGACATTTTGGAGGCGATAAAGGTGACTACCTAGGACTTTGGTAATAATGTGAGAAGTACTAAGTTCCGATTACGCATTATTTTGTGTGAGGGAAATGAGAGATCATGAGATACGTCATGTGACATTAACGGACAAATTATAGTTCTTTAATCGGGAAAGGGGGGAAATCTGGAAATTTTGTATTTAGCTTTATTCTGTGTTGTGTGAAACAGTGTTGGCTAATTTTTGGATCCCATGGCCCTAACTAAAGTGAATTCGAAATGGGTATTTAGTGGGATTGAAAGGGGTAGTAATAAGTTTTTTTTAAGGTTGCACGAGATAGAAGTAAAGATGTTTTATTAAGTTATTTATTTTACCTGGTACCTCGCTGTGAACTATAAGCATGATTTTAAAGATCCTGAAACAGGCGCACATACGATTGCTTTTTATTTAGTGGAGGAAATAAGAAAAGTTTATCCGCCACGTAATCAAGATTCTGAAGAAGATTAGGTAAGTTAGTATTTTTAATTATTTGAGGATATTATTTTTATGCATTGTTCTAAATGTAAGGAGTAAATAAATTAATATGGTATTATTGGAAAATTGTTATTAGCAATGATTTAGTTTAAAGTAATTAGGATTGTAAGCTAATTTTTATTAATTTAATGTATGTGCTTATTTATATTTTAAGTAGGGTTTTGAATTTAATTATATTTTAATTAAATGATAGTTATTTTGTGAATTATATGTTTGTAGGAATTTGGTATACGTTTGAGTGGAAGTAAACGTGCATGGAAATAATTTAAATATTTGATACTAAAATTTATTTATAACCATTTGTAATGTTTGCGGTATGAATTCGTTGGTAACGTTTATAATATAATAGATAATTTAGAGGTAAAAGTTTTTGGATATTTTATTTATTTTATACGTGGAAATGTTCATCTTTGGAAAGGGTATATACTTTTTCGCGATCAGGTAATTTCATATATGTTCTTATTACCGGATTTAAAGATTCACAAAATTTTCATGCATTTTCGTGAAATTTTTCTAATTTATGAGAAAAAAGCAGTGTACATGAATATAGCGAAGAGTGTGCGGAATGCCATTTTTGTGCAATTCTGGGATTTTTTTTTAAGTAAAAATAAGTCGACGTGTACAAGGTTTAGTGATATTTTAATTAAATGATAGTTATTTTGTGAATTTTATGTTTGTAGGAATTTGGTATACGTTTCAGTTGAAGTAAAAGTGCATGGAAATAATTTAAATATTTGACACTAAGTATTTGTAACCATCTGTAATGTTTGCTGTATGAATTCGTTGGTGACATTTATAATATAATAGATAATTTAGAGGTAAAAGTTTTTGGATATTTTATTTATTTTATACCTGGAAATGTTCATCCTTGGAAAGGGTATATACTTTTTCGCGATCAGGTAATTTCATATATGTGCTTTTTACCGAGTTTAAAGATTCACAGAATTTTTTTGCATTTTCGTGCAAATTTTTGTAATTTATGAGAAAATAGCAGTGTACATGGATAAAGTTAAGAGTGTGTGCAATGCCATTTTTGTGTCATTCTGGGATGTTTTTTTAAGTAAAAATAAGTCGACGTGTAAATGGTATATGTGTATGTGCTATTCTGAAAAACGCGCAAGGAGTTTGTGATTGTGCACTTTTTCCTAAATTTGCAGTTAATTTTTGTCATGATTAAGCAGTTTTGTTACATAAAATTTTTAGCATAAGTGTAATTCGGCTAGTAGGTTGTTGGAAAAAGTGTTCAGTAAATAAAAAGAAAAGAAACATGTCTTTACTTTGTGAAGACAAAATGGCGGGCGAAAAAAAAAATAGAGGGTTGCTGTAGCAGAGTTGGTCGCCAAATTTTCGCCAAAAAATCACCAAGTTACCATAATTCAAAGATCAACCAGCTAAAATTATCTAATTATCTATTTCAGTTAATGTTGCAGATTGCGTTATTCCTTAATCTTTGAATTGGATCCGGCTTATTATTTTTTGCAGACTGTTAGAGCAATTTTATAAAAGTAAGCTTGAACTTTCGATTATGTCAAAAAGAATTTCCATTTCTGGAGCTACCAAAGGATCAACAAAGCGAAAGCATGTTTCAAACAAAAAGTGGAATTGCTGCAAAAAATGGGTAAAGGCATATCCTTTGATTCTCTAATCATTCCAAAATATGTTTATCAGTTTCACGCTGCTCTGTGGGGGGGGGGAGGCGTTGTGGCACGCAATGAACTGGAAGTTGATCTGTCGGCACTATCCTTATCTTCAGGAAAGATGTTTTTATTTTATTCGGCTTATAATTCCTTACTAAATGTAGTATTTCATCTCGATGTACTCTGCCTTTGATATGATTTAAAACAAATTCCTCGTCATTATAAATATCACGAATACACATCAAATAGTTTTCTGGTTGCAATTTTCTAATTTCGATTATGCGTAATGTATGCTTTACGTCGAAAGAAATGTTTTATAAAATAAACAAATAAATATAAAGCTTTATTTATTTATTTTTTTTTTTTTGTAAATTTTGATACCCTTTAGATCATAATTGCTCTTTATTTCAGAAATTACGGTTTCATATTTTTAATTTTATAATTTCTGCATGCCATTTTACCAGATTTAAACTTATGATCTATAATCCAGAAAAACTGATAATCCGGAATCGCCGAAGTCCCGACGAGTCCAGATTAAAGACTTTTGGCTGTACTACATGATTAGCAACAACTCATTTATTTATGGTATAACTACTTAATTTTTTATATTTCTTCTACTTATTTTTATATTCTTATTTTTATATTTCTATTTAAGAAATTTGGCATTACAATTTAAAGATAATTCTTTTCTACAGAACCTGTATATACACATGATGAAATCAAAGAATATTTTTGTTAAACTAAAAGTTACGGAATAATTAAAAATTTTAGAGCTAAACTTCAAGCATGTACAAAGAACAATGTGACTAATAAAGTCAATATAAAACTACCAAGTAAGAAAAAGATTGTGAAGTTTGATAAAAATTATATTTCTTTCAGTTTGCATTCAAACACTTTAGCCAAGTATCAAAATTCACTGTCTTTCATATGCAACTTAGTTTCAATCTATTTCTACATTGGTATACGTTTATTATCATCTATAAACGTATACCAATGTAGAAATTAGATGATTACCAATGTAGGTATACCAATTAAGATTACCAATGTAGGTAATGAAACGTATACCAATGTAGAAAAGATTATTTATCATCTCCCTTCTGTATAAGACAGAATAGTATTTATTTGATTACAGAAAAAGCATGTGAAAGCTATCTATTTGAGGAAAGGGTAACATCTTGGAGGACTTTCTAAGGGAAACTGGCTCATATCCGTAGCGTGAACGAAGTACAGGTTATTTTGGGTGCCAGGTAAAAAACCCTTATCACAGTCTAGCAATTGGATCTGTTTCCGAATGTTGGCGATCATGGAGTTGAAGAATAACTGATGTGATAAGCATAAAGTTTGAAGAATGGCATAAGTTTTTTTTTTTTTTAAGAGAGTCTTGAGATGCAAGTCGATTCCAGGTAGTAAGGATAAGCAAAAATAGGCAATGGGAGCGGTAATGTAGGAAATCTAAATGATTATGCATACATAATTCAGTTAAATGAAAATACCATTATTATTTTTACTTTTTTTTTAATAAATTATTAATTAGTGATAATTTCTTAATAAGGCCCCTGGTTGGATTGTTTACTTTAATAATGTTTGCATGGAATTGTTTTGCGATTTTAATCATAGTCTCAATTAATTGAGGTGTGTTTGTTTCACTATGCAAGGCTTCGTTTCTTATGTAATACATGCTGTTGGTGATTTGCCTTAGTGTGATGTTTTGAAGTTGCTGGAGTCTTATCAATGTAGAATTACAGACATATAGCCCCAGACTGGGCAGGCATAAGTAATTATTGGAACGAGCATGGTTTTATAAACAAGTAATTTTTGGTCTAGTGCCAAAATGCAGTTTCGAGCGATTGGGGGTAAAGTGTTTGTTTACTAACTCGAAGCTTTGTTATTATGTGTTTAGTGTGGGGCTTCCATGCAAGTCTCCAATCAAGTATTGTGCCTAGGTATTTGACTTCCTTGGCCCAGGGAATGGCAGTATTATAAAACACAAGTTTTCCTTCAATTTTTCTTTTCTTGGAAAACATGATAGCAACAGTTTTATTGACATCGATTTTCCACTGGGAAAGCCAGAGTTCAAGTGCATGGATGTGTGTTTGTAGCTGTTGAATAGCTGAGCTGGGAGATGCGTTTTGCGGGAGGATCGTAATATTGTCCGCGTGCATAGCGAGTGTTGTGTTATGCCTGTGTGGGATATAGTTCGTATACAAATTGAATATAAAAGGAGCGACGAGCGAGCCTTGAGGCGTGCCGGTGCTAATTACTCGCTTAATGGAATATGTTTGATTGGTACGAACGATAAAGTATCTATCGGTTAGATAGGAGTGAAGTGTTGTTATGATGTATTCTGGGAATCCCAAAATGATTAATTTGTAAATGAGACCATCGAGCCAAACACGGTCGAATGCCTTGGATATATCCAAAAAGATTGCAGCAGTACAGAGTTTATTTTGAAGGCCAGATGAAATTAATTCAGTCACTCTGAATAATTGATGTACAGAGGAATGTTTGCTGCGAAAACCATATTGCTGTGGAATGATGATTCTTCTGTTGTCAGCAAATTTCTTTATTTCTAGCAGGATGATGTATTCAGCAATTTTGCTATATGAAGGCAGGAGACTAATTGGTCGATACGAGACAGGTTCATGAGGAGATTTTGGAATCGGAGAGATGATTGCAACTTTCCAATGTGAAGGAAAGTAGCGTAAGTCGATGATAAGTTGAATGATTTTAATGAGGCGACATATCATCAGAAGTCCCATTTTCTTGATCATCATGTTGGTTATGTTATCATATCTGGGGCTCTTTTTCGTCTTTAATTTTTCGATACAGCCAAGAACATCCGATGGATTAACTGTGACGCTGTTGTTAGTGTGCGTTTTTGAGAAGAATTGGGTAATGGTATTAGTGATTAAGTTCTCAGTGTGTGGGTCAGAAATGTTGTTTGTGACAAATTGAGAAGCATAGTAATCTGCTAGAGACTGAGCTTTCTCAGTTTCTGTGTATGCAATTCTGTTTTGGCCTTTAACCCGTTCGTGACCAAGGTCGCGTGGACGCGACGCAGCGATTCCACTCTTATCAGCCCAGCGTCGCTTCCACGCGAAGAGCTCCGATTGATATGAAGAGACCAGCGTCGCGTATGCGTAATCAGAAATCGGAACGTTTTATTTGAATTTTTAAATGCTACTAGATGGCGTTAAACGGCAACGGTTTTCACAACGGTCGACTCATATGGTATTTGACCTTCATGAACGGGCATTGGTTTCTGTTCTATGCTTCTGTATTTGATATATTTATTGATGTAAACAAAGTGAGAATCACGGCTCTTTAAAGGGCTGGGATTTATTGCTCGCTGTGTTTATATTTTGACAGATTGTGGAAATTTATGGAACGTTTATTAGTTGAAATGTTGGAGTAGAATTGCGTTTGTCTTTTGAGGTTTGACAGAGCGAGATTTCGAAATAGATGAATTAATCAAGTAGTGAAATGGAAGAAAGAATTTCTTCTAGTTAATATAAACAAACAGGGAAACACGGGTGTTTGAAAGGGCACGTGTGAGTTCAAGTGACTTGTTTATTGCTTTGTTTTTTTCATTAGGAGAATATGGGGGAGTACATTCAGCGGATTAGCAACGGGTAAGAGTAAAATATTTATGTTCGGTTTTGGCGCCGTTTTTTTTTTTTATGTGTGTGTTTCGTAGAAGTTTAGGGATATGTGATCGGAAAATTCAGTGAATTTATTTGCATTTAATGACAAAAAGAAAAAAGTGCTGATGTTATCAACTATACATGACAGCGTTATTGTGCCAATTGGTAAAAAAGACCGAAAGACTGGAAAGGACATTTTGAAGCCACTCTGCGTTGTGGAGTATAATCACAATATGGGAGGTGTTGACATTGGCGATTCTATTATTCATCACTATCCAGCATTTAGAAAAACCGTAAAATGGTATAAAAAGCTGTTTTTGGTTTGTTAGATATGGCACTTCTAAATGCAAATGTAATATATTCGAAGGTAAAAGGCGAGAAAATATCTGCTTTGGAATTCAGATCCAGAGTTTTTCATCAAATAATAGGAAAATTCGCTAAACCAAGGAGCTCAAAAACTTGTTCAAAATTACCGGGCATTCAACCATTTCGTCTAACTGGTAGACATTTTCCAAAAATTTATATTGATGGGAAAGGAAATAAAAGTAGAAGAAGATGTGTCGTATGTGCTTAAAAAAATCGAAAACAAACATCATATTATGAGTGCAAAATATGCAATGTTGGACTCTGTGTGGATCCTTGTTTTGAACTATATCACACACAGCAGAATTTTTAAATTTCGATTTTATTCAGAATATATTATTATTCTTAATTTCCTCTTTTTTTATTTTGTGTTTGTAATATTTGCAGCTTTGTTTTATTGTGTATAGTATTTGTTTTCATGTGCATAGTAATAATTTTAGTTTTTTGCATATTTCATTCATTTGTATTAACGTTATATTTTTTATTTTAATACATATTAAATAGAAGTATAGTATATATATAATTTATAAACTTGGAGTCTTTTTATTAAAATGCTGATTTTATACGAATTTTTTTGTAAACTTAGGCTTAACTGCTTAAAATGCACGGGCTGGTAGTGACGCTCCGTTTCAGAGCGTTCGTTCCCGTGACTGAGTTTTATTTCCGGCGCGCTGGTCCTCAAGGGGTTAAAGGGCGGAATAGCTTTGTAGCATCCCATTAATTTTAGAGGTGGCTTTCCAAAGAGAGTTGAGTAGTCATCTGATGCAAGCCCTTCTAAATAATTAGCCCAGCATTTTTGCGTATGTAAGCGAGTTTGAACCCTGACTTCTTGATGTAATTTATTTAGAAGTTTTTTGTCATCTGGGTGTCTAGTTCTTTGCCAGGATTTTCTTGCATGATTTCTTCTTTTTATAAGGTCATTTATGACAGCATTCTGAGTAAGGTTCTTTACTGGAATTGTTTTGGTGTTATTCTGGTATGCTGTGGTGAGGTCATCAGTGAATTTTTTGGCTAAATCGTCTAACTCATCCCTTGTTTGTATTTTTGGGTTTGAGTACTGAATGTTGTTTAGAGCTCTGGTATAATTTGACCAGTTAGTAATAACGCCTCTTTTGTCTAGTGTGCTATGGCACCTTACTCGTATCCATGTTACACAAGGGGAAAATTACAAAAATGAGCATGGAACCAGCCTATTCGTCAGGAATTCTACCATTCGAATACTACTGGGCAAATCAAAATAGTCAAATATAATTTCAGTATCATCATTTATCTTTCATCTGAATGTCTGAGAGTAGACACACACTAAATACCTACTTGGTTTAATCCTAGTATCCAGTGCACACGGGATTTGGCTACTTTATGATGAGCAGTAAAAACGGGACATGTACGATGAGTAGTAAACAAGTCATTCAAAGAATATATATAGTTATATAAAGATTAGCATATATTATGTATGTACACACATAGTATATAGTGTATAGTATATAGACGTTCTTTGGATCATTTTTGGTGTTGGCGATAATTTTCAAAATCGCGACGTTCTTTGGATCTTTTTTGGTGTTGGCGATAATTTTCAAAACCACGCCAAGGCTGCACCGTATACTAGGATTTTACCAAATACTTTTACTATTGACACGTTAAGAAAATGCTAATAATTTACATTACTGATAACATATAGAATAATGTAAACTTACAACTAAGCGTAATGTAAATGAACACATATTTAACAGTAACAATGTTTTCTTGTCAATATTTTAATATATCATTCATTCGATATTTAATACATTAATCAGCGTTTAGATTATTTATAGGGCGATTTAAGATTCATTACAACTAGAGCACGAATGGCTGAGAGAGGATGAATTATATGTAATTTTAGATGTTAAAACGTAAATTATTTTGATGTTTAAAAAAATGCGCTAATCATTACTTACCATAAATCAAATGAATTGAACTAAGTAGTTGAGGTAACTCGGCGATTCAAGTAGTACTGCCAAACGGATACACAGAGGCTCAATACATACAAACAAGCTGCTATTAAACAATTGTAGGAAGCTTGAGTATACGTTCTTTTCATATGAGTTACAAAATCTTTACTTTGCAGGGCTTCTTCTAGCGGTAAATCCTCAGCAAAAGCAACGCTGTTTACTCCAAGAAAAATTCCCAACAACACCAACATTATTATGCCCCATACACTTAAAATTGAGCAACAAATAGAAAGCTTAGGTCCACAAAATCTAAATGATACCATCTTGCTTTACAGAAATATGAAATTAGGTATGTATTTTATATATTTGCGAACAAAATATTGGCTCAACCCGTGATTTGAGTGCGGTTAGCGGTTACGAAATTAGATTAACTGCAAGAAGATTAACTGTTCATAACATTGATCAACTTTTACTATAAAATACTTTAGATACTTTACTAAAGTCTTTATACACCGTGCTGTAAACATATTTATTGTTAATATATTATTAATAAACAAGAGGAAATGTATTAAACTATTTAATCGTCATTCTGTTAATTTCTTTTTGGGAACAATATAGGAAAGCTGTGTTGAATATTCTCTTTTGACTCATAACAACCAAATTGATTACTTAGACGAGAAGCTAGACTCCGCGCTGTACCCTCATGTAGCTAGCCAATTAAATTAGACTTCTCGATGACATCAGCTTGTGGGCGTGGTCTTCTGTTACGTGACGCGATCAAAGAAAGTTGAACATATTCTTTGACGCGATGGTCCATTTTAACTGTTGACTATCTATCTGACGGTTGTATGTTTTGGTAGTGATTGAATGCGTACGGCATGTCTTCTTCGGAAGAGTGTGTGCTTTGCATGTATTGCGAAAAAAGTTTTAAAAATAGGGTGTAACTATGGAGTATACTTTAATACTCCGTGGGTGCAACTTCGAAAACATTTACGCAACATGCACAAATTTTGAAGTGAGCTGAATCACATTAAATGCGGAGAAGAAGGTTGTTTGGAAGCTTCTCTACAATAATGAATTATAGAGAACATTTAGACAATCTGCTTAAGTATGAAATTATAAGTAAAAGTTTAGATCTGTCATTCCCATGAAGACAAGGTTGTCATTCCTCACCTTACATTTATTTGAGTACGCAGTACTTTAATTTTTTCTCTCATTTTAAGGAAAATAAAATTATTGAAAAAGTGCTATTTTCTTCTTTGCTATGCTTGAATTAATCGTTGTTAAACTTTTTCGGATCTTAACGATGAGAGAAATGTTATAAATCTTGCTCTTTATCTTTTATTATCAGTAATACCAAAAGACTTACCAACATTCCAGTTGCAAATTACAAAATTATTGAAACATTAACGTACCAGTTAGTCTTTTTGCATCTCTTGCATATTTATGCTCCTTGAAAACTACGTTTATGGTATAAATTCATCACTCAATACATAAATTTTAATAACACTGTCTATTTTTCAGTTTCGTTGTCTTAGTTTTTAAAAATTGGGTACTCCTCTATAATTGGGATCAGATTCAGAAATGCACATACATACATTTCTGAATCTGATCCCAATTATAGATGAGTACCCAATTTTTAAAAACTAAGACAACGAAACTGAAAAATATACTGATAAATATACATACTGTATATACAATATATACAGTTATTAAAATTTATGTATTGAGTGATGAAGTTATACCACACACATACATACATATGCACATGAACACATACATCCATACATTTCTGAATCTGGTCCCGATAACCGAAGATCACCAAAAACTGGTATCGATACATTAAATTTCCCTGCTTGACATGATGCAGGGAGATTTAATTGTATTAATTCTTTTTTTGCTTTCATTCACTAAAATGTACATACCATTTTACATTGCTTCACAATTTTCTTATCTCATATATGTTGCTTTCTTTTAGATTGTTTACTTATTTTGAATACCTAAAACTGATCATACTTAGATTTTTGTCATCTGCATTAAATTTTTTTCAGTATATTTACCTTTCAGTTTACATAACATGTTTTGTGGATTTTAAAGAATCAAACTGAACAGATATGTTCATAAACCATTTATTGGAAATTGGAAAAATGGTATTTTTATAATACATGCTTTTCTCCTTTTAGTATTACAAATGTGAAGTTAGTGGACTAAAGAACTTACTGTCTAACAAACCTTTCCCCCTTCATATTTGTAATTAAAAACTGAGTTTTAAGCAATCTTAATCTTTAGCATATTTCCAAAATAATCTTTAATGAAAGAAAAATGAATGCTTAAGTTTTCTTTCAATGCATTCTTCCCATTTCCTTGTTATTATAGTAAACACACTGAGAACACAAATTTGCTTACATGCATTATCTTAATTGTATCAATTTAATTTGTCTAATGTGAGAATTCCAATTACATGCAGCATGTTGCAGAATATTGGCAGCATTGCAATAGTTTTCTTTAATGACTGGTTTGAAAATTCATTCATTAAAAAAGTCAGATATTATATAGAATAACAAAACCTGAACTGTAATGTTCTCCTCTCTTCACCAAACTCAACTCCCTTAATCCAAACAATGGATCAAGGAATTATAACAAGAATTATGATCAAGGAATCAAAGCGTGTTACAAGAGGCATGTTTACATCTTTGCAAATAAAGTACTAGACGAAAGAAAGCACACTAACGGCATTTTTGGAAGAAATTCAACATAAGTGTGTGTGTGATTATGACAAAGCTTCGAGGGCTATATGCCTAAGGGAAGGGATGCCTTCATGGAGGGTTTTCTAAGGGAAACTGGCTCGTATACACGTTACACATGGGGAAAACCATGAAAACGCCCATGCAACCAGCCCATTCGCGGGATTCGAACCACGGACCGAATTACCAGTGTTCAGCGACTTTACCGCTCGGCTGCTGGTGGGCGAATTCAACATAAGACACTGCATAGAAATGATTGAAGGCCCATGGGAATAAGTGAATTCATCAATTATGAATGTTTTCTGGCTTCTGCTCTGGCCAATGAACAATTTTAAAGGATTTCCATCGAGTGAAAATGAAGCCAAGGAAATCACAAAAACTGCAAAAGGAATATTCATATATGGAAGGAGAAATAGAAACATTAGTCAAGAATGATAATTCTGAAATAACAAATTAAGAACTGAATGATTTTACTTTGTTATTAACTAAATAGCAGCTGAACTATGAAAGCAGCAATAGAGGGGAAGATTAAATGCTTTTAATGTATAAGAAGTTAAACAAATTGTTAAAAAAGACACAGGAAACACCCGATTTTGGAATACAGATTGACCGAAGTGAAGAAAGAAAAAAACACTGAGAGGAATTTAAAAACTGCACTCCTCATCACAATATATTTAATAAGTTGCATCAAGTATTGTCCCAAACAAAAATCAGCAGCTATTTAAAAAAATAATTGTATCATGTACCTACTTATTAAGCAGTCATAGAAATTATTTCAATTACCATTTGTTTCATCTTTGCCTTTTAATTACAATAATATTAAGGTTTGTATTAAGTATTCATGCTTTCTTAATCTAAAATATACCTAACCCATTTTTTTTCCCATAAAAAGTTGGTCTTTGCGGAATGTAATTTTGCTGTATGTGCAAATGTTAATGACATAACCCCTGTCTTTGGCAAAGCTTTAAAGTATACATATACAATGAATCCTCTGGAAAATTACCACCCATGGTCCCAGATATTTTTTTCTTCTGTGTAGGTAGTTAGTTGTCTGAAAGAAATAATGTTAAATATAGATATTGCCCTCAGAAATATTCAAAAATCATTTTTCAGGATTAATTTGGATTGATCAGATAAAGCACATTATGACTACCTGATAAAGGACAGAGATATAATCATGGGGGCCTCTTAAGGGAAGCTGGTTGTATTCATATTACACATTTAGAAAATTACATGAACGACTGTGCAGTTAGCAATTTTGCAGGGATTTGAACTGGATCAAACTACCAGTGGCTGCTTGGATTTATAAATAGAGAAAAGTTCTTACTGTTGAGTGATAACTACCACCTACGTGCCTCTTGAAACACATAACAAAAAAACAGGATACTTGTTTTGCATGTTCTAGTTCATCTGCCTTACATCTTAGACACAATAACATTGCATTAAAATATTTCAGTACTTCTAACATTTCTTAGCTGTGAAATATTTTGAAACATGTTAAATAGTATATTGAACAATATTTGGCTTCTAAGTCACCTAGAAGCTGATTTCCAGATGAGAAAATGTGAGAATGACAGCGATTACATAAGTGATCCATTGTTGGTGCTTTCTGTATGAAGTAATTTTAAATTCAGCCACTAAAAATGACAGAATTTTTTAAATGATCCACTATGTTAAAAACAACTATAGACTTCCTATTCTTTTTTAACATATACAGGTTAAAATTGGTTTTCATAATACTACATATATTTAACAAGATGCTAATTCAAAATTACAATATATGTTTATTACATATTATGAAATTAACATATTGTTATTAGATAAATTTTTACTGTCTAAAATTTTGTAGAAATAATGAATTATCAATTGCTTTTAGTTTTTTATAGAGCTTTTTATGAATGGTTACATGATGAGGAAAGAAATACCAGAACATCCTTTGTAATAAATAACTCATGGGAAAAAAAAAATTCAAAATCCATTCTTCTCTAACTCTGACAGGTAGCCGAAGTGGATTTTATAAATCTGAAGGGAAAAGAATATGGCAACTAAAAGCTCAAGGTTTAAAAAGTGTGGATAGACATGTACAGCTAGCATAAATATTAAAATTTACGAAAATTAAATTTCAATACAGTACTACAAACAACACATACTACAAGCACAATTTTAATTTAGGTCTTATTCTTATTCCATCACCTCAAAAAGAAAAAAATTGCTGGTAATGATTTTAATCTTTTTTATTCTATATAATATAATAGTTATTCATTCTTTGTAGTTATCACAGTTTATTTCAAAAATCCCTCGCTAAAATATATTAAAGTTTTTTCCGTCATAATATGCATCTGTTTCCCTCTCTCACTTTCTACGCTGCTGGTACTCAAAATGCAATACCATGAATGAAGGATCCAATAATCTTAAAATCTTCCTGTTAGATGACTTAGCATAGACTTTGATGGAATATGCAGATAATTAATATTGCAGTGTATACGCATATCACGTACTCCAGTAATACTATGTAGAAAGACTAAAAAAGAAAGAACTATAAGTTGTTTTAATTACTGGAATTGTATGTTTTTCCAGTGCTCTTTTATGTGGGAAGTTTCAGCATGGCACAATATTCTTTTCAGACAAATCTCATTTTTTCCTTACCATTACGATGGTCTTATCTTAGTCTGGTGACATTTTAATAACAGATATCATGACCCTTGCATTATGAATTATCCTATAAGTCTATCACTAGTGGTTATATATAGTTTAGGGTACTATTATTCATGCCTAATATACTACATTACAGGCACCCTCAGCAGCAATCACTACATCTTAAAATTTTGCACCCTGTTGTCTTTCCTCCCTTTCAAGGATAGCCTGCTGCTGAGTTTCAATATAATCACAATATTCAACAGTTTTTCATTGCCTATTATGTCATTCTGCTCCCTTGGCAAAAAAAAAAAAAAAAAGCACAAAGGCAAAATTACAACAAAAATCTCAAATACTTTTAAGGCCACACAAAGATGGAAAATGTTTACAGTCTGAGAAGATTGATGACAGAATATTTAAATTTAAAAGTAGCTCATCAAAAAGAATCTATTAGGTCAAAAAAAAAAAAAAAAAAAAAAAAAAAAAAAAAAATTCAGAGCATGATTGTAACAAACACTGTTTGAACATGTATACACAGTGTAATATTAGCATGCAAGCATATACTTGTGAATGTATTGACCTTAGTATTCAAAATAATTTGTGCAAACACATTTTTTCAGCAGTAATGTAGAACAGAAGTGAAAGAGGTTATTCTGGAGCAATCACGAAAAGAAGGAGTACAAAATTTAGAAAAACCACACATAAACTTCACTTCTGAGAAATCAACTATCATAGATTTTTTTAATCACTAGTAAATGAAATCCAAAAATTGGGCAATGAAAATAAAAATTTGCAGACTACATTAACAGACAAAATATTTCAGCAAATCATGCAACATTTAAATGCTGTTCAAAAATTATTACAGTTGTCAGAAAATTGCAACACAATAAATCAAAAAAATATATATGCACTAAATTTGAATCTACAAGTAAAAAGATTATTCTACAAAAAATATTTTTCTCAAGAAAAATTTGTAAAAAATGAAAACTGAACAAACCTACAGCAAATGAAACAGAAAAGTTCTCAGATATTTTATTAGGACAGGCCTGTCATTAGTAAAGGAAATGATCATGACAATTCAATACAGAAACATCACTAATAAGTGAACTTTATTACTATTTTGCTTGATCAAGAAATTTAATCATACAAGCTAATCATTACTTTTACTGTTAACTGCTCCTGTAAGTTTCTTTCTTTCTATATTAATAATTTAGAACAAACTATGAGAGATTAATTGATTATTTCAAGTTGCTTTAGAACTTTTAAGATATTTAAGAGGTAATTTCATCCAGGAAATCTGCTTGCTAAATGAAAGTGTGCTATGATTAAAGAAAACATTTGTAAATAATCAAACTTTTGAAAATAACATCTGACTAATGTAATATGTTTTGTCAATCACATAATAACTAAGATTTTACTTTTTTTTAATTTTTTGCTGTAAATATTATTTGTTGAATATTTTATAGATAATAAAAATACATAATGAAAATTTTGTGCATGCGCTTAATGTTGTAGGTAATTTCGAATGCTTCATCCCAGAACTTTAATTCTTCATTCAGATTTGTGAGGAGAAAAAAAAAAAAAAAAAAAAAAAAAAAACTTAATGTGTATCCAACTTTTTATTTATTTCATAGAAGAATTTTATCTTGAATGTTGAATACTTGTAAATGCATTCACAGTCATCTACTTCCTTTTTTTATTAACGAAAAAGCTCATTAAGCTGTTCATTCACACAATGCTCCAAAAACGTCATCCTTATTACAAACAATGCATATTTTCCTATAGCTTTAAAATTAGTTAAATTATTTCCTTACTCAAAATAGTTCCTTATGTTATCTGAAGAACGAAAACAGCAACTTCATATGGCATTGAACTGTATTTCAGAATTAATCACTTATAAAATTTCATTATGCAATAAATCTTTTTTTTTTTTTTTTTTTTTACTGCAGTTTGATAGTTACTCTGTATAAATTGCATTCATAAACTGGTAGAGTTATTGCTGAAAGAATAATAACTAATTGTACAGATATTTTTTTTTTATATGGCACAGATGCTTGAACAGTGTGATGTCCTATAAATTATTTCATGTATGTTAATATAAAAGTTGACATGTAAAAATATTATTTTTGAAACTCGAATTAAATAATCAATGATTCATCAAACGCCAAAACGCAAAAACAAGCAGCACCAGGAGATACTTTCAGAAGTCATAATAATCTAATATAGTATGGAAAACTTGATATTATAAAAGAAAATAAGATTAAACTATAAAACTATATTCATGTTTACATAGTCATTTACGATTACTCCGCCTATAAATGACGTCATTTTCAAGTCAAACATAATTGGCCAACATCAGAAGGGTACGGCGCGGAGTCTAGCTTCTCGTATTACTTAGCAACTTTATTTTCAAGTTCTACGTTTGCAAACACTTTAACCTGAGGGCAACAGCGGGACTTACATGGCGGTATTTGCGGATTTTCTTGAACTGAGTAACTCATAATTAGTTATGAAATCATAATTGCGAATTTGCTACGCAGGCTGTTTTTAATCTTTACCATATAACATGCCTATGAGTCCTGACAGGCAAGTTTTGGGTAATCCTAAAATTATTATTGTAATCAGTGGTAAACGTAAAAGTGGGAAAGATTACGTTGCAGATATATTATTAGAGAGGTTAGTACGTTTGCATTTACTTTGTGTTTTTAATTTGTCCAACTAGCATTTTTTTTTCATAAAATTTATTAATTAAAAATTTCTCATTACAGAGAAGGAAATAATTAAGAGTATCGAATCACCGATTATTTTAAATAAGAGTTCCTCTTATTTTATGAATGTAGTTTAAATTTATTCATTGACTTGTTAACAAACATTTGTAAAAACAACACATTAACAACTATTTAGTTGTATTAGTACTGTCTCATGTTAATTGGTAATGAAAGTTTAGAGCCGTAAACATCCCAAAGTCTGAGCACATGTATGTACATTCGCATAAAAGTGAAACGAAAAAAAATATATGTATGTACAGGGTTTCAAAAGAATAAATAGTAATGTTAAATTAAATTTAAATAATTCTCTTGGGCCATTGCTGCAAGGAATGAAATTTGAATATAACAAACATTCTCTATTCGTAAAAAGCAAATTTAAAGTTAATTAAATGTAAATGAAATTTAATGAAAACAAATAAATGATTAATTATTGCTGTGAACTAATCTACAATATCATTAACTTCTGAGAGCATATGTAAATCAAGTGCAAGTATCAAAATCCATGAATAAATAAATAATTCAAAAAATTTATTTATCCTATTATTCGCTAATGCATTTTTATAAATTTTTTAGGATTAATAAAATTTTCACTTGCACTTGATTTACATATGCTCTCAGAATTTAAATGATATTGTAGATTAGTTCGCAGCAATAATTAATCATTTATTTGTTTTCATTAAATTTAATTAACTTTAAATTTGCTTTTTATGAATAGAGAATGTTTCTTAAATTCAAATATGCTTTAAATACAGGGTATGCTTTAAATTCGTATTATATAATTTTCAAAATTTTTTGCGGGGAAAATTTAAATAAATAAGAGCATAAATAAAATAATATATTTAATGCATATAATAATATAAATAAATTATAAAACACGAATATCGATCAAATTGGAACAAAAAGCTAAGAAAATTTCAGACAGGATGAAAAAAGCGTATGGGATTCGAACAAAAGTTAAATTTTCTTACCGTCAGCTTTACCACTAAGCTAGCATCACACGGGAGTCGGGAGTCGTATGCATATTTTGGCTTATATACATCATCAAGTAAATCAATTCTTAAAACTAAATTTTTTGGTCCTATTTCAGTGTGCTATCATCTAAAAAATTCACCAGAGTTTGTTCTTCAGCTTCTAGTACATTTTTTACAAAAAACGTTATCTTTTAAAGTGGTGTTCCGATTGAAGTTAAACGTGCTGCTAAAAATATATTTCATGTGCTTATAAATATATTTATGAATAGAGAAATACAAATTTAACATACACTTTAATGCAGTGGAATATTTAAAAGGCTATCAAATTTAATTTATAATTAATGTTTTCAGTTTTTACCTGTTTCAAAAGAAAAAAATAAGAAATCTTTTAATCATATCTGATTTGCTATAACAGTTTGATATAGTCAGACATTCATTTTCATTAAAGGTAAATGAGTATGCAGAACTAGGAAATAATTGTAAGGACAAATTTTGTTTTTTCATGGACTTGGAATTATAATCTTTGCTACTGATTTTCTTGAATTGAATTCCTGAACGCCTGATTTTATCTGCAAACAAGTACTGTAGTTGCAGTAATCTTATTTTTCTTATCTTTTTTAAGCTAAATTTAGCTGATTGCTGACTTTTTCAGCATGCAGATTTCTCGATATAATGTTAATTCAGAAATAAGTATTTTTTAGCAAAACTTCCTTTTCCCAAGCGAGCGTTCATCGCTACTTCTGCCGCCATTAATTTTTGGCGACTACACCTGATTGCTCCTTCTTTACCACGTGACCCCAACGCATCCACAGACATATGGATAGAAGTTGGACATTGTTGAACTGCATCCGTACGTCATCCGTCACCGCACATCGACCGGATTGCAGATGTCAAAGAGAATTCGCTCGCTGATTGGAGAAACGCATACGCAGCAGTGGAAACGCGGCTTCAGTTGGGTAAGGGGAAATTGCACACAGTGAGAGAAACTGCATGAAGGTCTCCGTCTCCAAGAGCGATGTAATCATGTCACTTAACTGGTTATTGTTAACGCTGTAGTAGTCTACTTGGTAGGGGGAAGGAAGTCCATTTCAACAAAAATTCATATACATGGGCATTCCAGATGTTTAAAGGGAACAGATTTGAACTCTCTTGATGCAAAAGAATTAAGCAAAGTTCTTCTGCTCTCTAACTATTGAGCATAATTGGACTCTGTAAGAAGAAAGTACTAAAAGTCATTGTTAAAATATGCCCAAAGATTAATTTTATTGATAATTAACTAATAATATATATTTATATCAATACAATTTGAAGACTTATAAAAAAAGTTGCTTTGAATGGATAGTTCCCATTTAATATAAACAAGTCTGCTGCAGACTTATTTATGTTTAACTCATGTTATGTATTTTATGTTTAACTCGTATGTATTTTATAAATCAGAGGTGGAATAAAGAATGTCAGTATAGTATCAGTTTTATTCTACAGGAATTTTGTCACTGAGCATTACATTATTTTTTGCTAAATTTCTTTATTGGTAATCAGTGCCATCCTAACAGCATAACAGCCCCTGGCAAACCAAAATGCCGAGGCCTCTGTCACAATCACTCGCAGAAATTAAATGTAAGTGAAATGCAAATGGATTAGCATAAGGCCTCCAGATGAGTACCAATGAGTCCATTTGTTAAGACGACCATGTTGGTAACTTAAAAGTTATGAAGAAAATGTCTAAAAAAATTTTATGTGTGGTGCAATAAAGTGAGATATTGAAAACCAGTACACGTAATTTTTTGGTAATTTTTATGTTTATTTTATTTTTAATAATACATTTGGTAATAAACTGCTAATGAGAACTTTTGATGACACCAAACTAACACTGATGATATTCTGTAGACCAAGAGATTTTGATTGCCATCTGGGTGTGGCAGTTTGATTCCGGATTTTTTAAAGATAATTATTCTGATTTTTGATAATTTTATTTAACTAGTTTTTCTTGGCAAACATTGACAGATTTAACTCCTCATGTCAATTGTAAATAAATCATATAGTTACTGTAAATGCACCTTTCAAACCATTTTCAAACTCTTAACATTTGCCTTTACTTTCCAGTGTTGCATTTCTGTTACTTCATATATAGATTCATTGCACAGAAATTAAAACGTTCTAAAAAATTAGCTATATTCTGTGGTTCTTGGAGGGAAGGAAGAAGATATCTTCTATTTCATTTTTCGCAAATCTCATTAAAAATAAAATTATAGAACATCTCAAAGCTTATAACAGAAGAATGTTCACTTAGTCAATAAAATATGGCAGAGATTGAGGGAATGATTGTAATAGAGAAGCGGATAACCTGTTAGTAAATGGCAGGTTAAGATACAATAACACGCAGAACAAGTATTAATTTAGAAGTCAAATAACAAAAATCAGCATTATATTTTCAAATTTTCACAGTAAACACAGCCTGTGAAAATTTGAAAATATAACGCTGATTTTTGTTGTTTGACTTCTAAATTAAATGACAGGTTATCATTTTATCTGTGTGCCAGTTAATGTATCTGATGACAGTCAAATATGCAAATATCTATAATTTATGATTAGATAAATTTAGTAATATTTAGACTATTAATGTAGTTCAAAAAAGATATTTCTAATGCTATATATTTTGTACTCAGAGTGGTAGTCAATTTATATTTCTCTTAATATTAGTATTACGGGGTCTGCGAGTGCTGCTCAGTGCTCACAAATTTGAGTAAATTGGAATTTTTGAAATTGTCACACAGGACCTCTTTTGTGATGATGGTAGAGCATTTTACTCCCATGACTTAGCTTGTAGTTCTAACTTCGAGAAAAACTTGTTTACCAAAGGACATGGAACTTGCCATGTCGCACTTCAATTTTTAAGCTCATAGATATTGCCGCAAACCAGCCACAGCTTAAACACCAAAAGCACAAGCCAGTCATGACGCAGTATCAAATATTACATAGGTGTACATTAATGTATATTATCATATAATTTTTTCCAAAACTTTCATAGCATATTTTGATCTGCCCACCAGCGGCCGAGCGGTTAAGTCGCTGAACACTGGTAGTTCGGTCCGAGGTTCGAATCCCGCGAACGGGCTGGCTGCGTGGGTGTTTTCGTGGTTTTCCCCATGTGTAACGTGTATACGAGCCAGTTTCCCTTAGAAAGCCCTGCACGAAGGCATCCCTCCCCTTAGGCAGATAGCCCTAGTGTGCTTTGCCATAATTAAATACACACCTACACACCATATTTTGATAGATTAATGAATGTCATAAATAAATTTAAAATAATTTTTAAGGTTTTTTTTTCTTAAAGGTTCGGATCAGGAAAAGCTGTAATAATTCGACTATCAGGACCTTTAAAAGAAAGATATGCCTTGGTATGTATATTCAGTTTTAAAGTGAATCTTTCCAAAATATAAATATTTACCACAATTTAAATTTGTTTACAATTTTAATATATTCCTTTTAATAATTTTAATGTTTTTGCTTCAGATAATATCTTCAACTAAAAGTGGTCATTTTTATCATTTTTACAAAGATAGATTTCCATTGTGTATGAACATTAGACATTTCTGATAACTTATTTTATGGTTTTGTTATCTATGAATGCAAGTACAGTTAAAAGTTGTTAATCCAGACACCTATAATCCGGACCTCAAAGCTACAAACTTTCTGCACGTGCGTCAATGCATAATGCGTTCACGAATGCGCATAGGCATTTACGCATGTGCATGTGTATGTGCGCATGTGCATAATATGTTTACGCATAATACGTTTACACATGAGTAAACGTATTATGCGCGTTTAATGTATAACGGACGGTGTAAGCTAAGCTAAAATTATCTAATTATCTATTTCAGTTAATGTTGCAGATTGCGTTGTTCCTTAATCTTCGAATTGGATCCGGCGTATTATTTTTTGCAGATTGTTAGAGCAATTTTATAAAAGTAAGCTTGAACTTTCGATTATGTCAAATAGAATTTCCGATATATATTTACTAATATGTAAAGGATCTACAAAGCGAAAGTATGTTTCGATGTCCATCAAACAAAAAGTGGAATTGCTGCAAAAAAATGGATAAAGGCATATCCTTTGTTTCTCTAACCATTCCGAAATCTGTTTATCAATTTCACGCTGCTCTGCGGGGAAGGGGGGGGACGTCGCAGCGCGCAATGAACTGAAAGTTGATCTGTCAGCACTATCCTTATCTTCAGGGCAGATGTTTTTATTTTATTCAGCTTATAATTCCTTACTAAATGTAGTATTTCATCTCTATGTATTCCGTCTTTGATATGATTTAAATCAAATTCCTCGTCATTATAAATATCACGAGTACACATCAAGTAGTTTTTGGGTTGCAATTTTCTAATTTCGACTATGCGTAATGTATGGTTCATGTTCCAGGTTTCACCTGCCCTTGCTTTATGTTTATTGATAGGAGGAGTGAGCTTGGCATTTTTTTGTTCAAACTCTTCAAGTCCAGCCCCATTGTTATTATCACCAGTCTCATTTCATATTCTGCATTTGTTTCTGTATTTTTTTTGTCACATGTTAAAATAATTTTTCAATTAAATACATTGTTCAGAATGGCATTAAATTGTTTATAGATGAATGAGAAACATCATGGTAATCTGCATGAATCTACAGCCAAAAATTCAAGAGAGGCTCTTGTTTAAATTTAGATTTTAATGTCGAATCTCTTGTTAATAATCTTGATATGTTGATAAGTTGTTGTCTTTTCTTCATTGACAAGCTTTCTGATTTCTTGTAGTACTCAAATGTATTTTTTGTACAGTCATACTTGGTTTTTATCTTCTGGGAAATATTCTCTTATATTTTGGTTCAAATGCAAAAGATGTTCCATTGTACAATTTTTAACACTGTCATCAAAATTCAATTCATTTTCAATTAGGAAAACCGTTTTCTTCTGTAAAGCACTCATTTTCTTTGGCATTTGATGACTACATATTGAGTTTTACATCTAATCTGTAATTACTAATCCATATATTTTGTAATTGATAAACATTACTAAACCATTGTGAGTACTTTATAATTTTCTTTTCAAATTTTTGGTTCTCGGAACTCTGGGGTTTGACCCACAGAACGCTAAGGTTCTGCAAGACATAGTTTTGTCATTTTTACATCATTACTTCTCTTGTTCCTTGGAATTTTGTTAATATTCTAATCTACATTTATAAGTAGGTACCCCATGAATTTACTTTTAATCTTTTGTATGCAGAAATGTTATAATAACTTAAAAAAAGTATTTTTATTTTCATGTGCATTTAACTAAAATCATGAAACTTTAAAAAAGTTTTTTAAAAGTATTTTTCATTTAACTGTAGGGGAGATAGATTTTTTCAGAGCTTCCTAAGAAAAATGCCATGTATTATTTATTTTATGCATAAAGAAAACCAAAAGCATAAAAAAAAAAAAAAAAACCCATTAAACACTGTATTAGAGCATTGCTGAAACAACCAAAGTGTAATCCAATAAAATTATCTCATTTGAATTTTTAAACTTTTCAGATAATAAAATTTTGTTGCTTTCTGATTATCTACGCACCCACTGAAAAATCGCAAATTCGTTAATGACATTAAAAAGCATTCAGATAACTCAACTAATTTTTTTATTGAAGAAAAGAGCCATTTCCTAAATGGTGGTGCATAACTCCATAAAAATAAATAAATAAAAAATAAAAATGAATCAATAAATAGAAATAAGAAAGCAAGAAACTTCAGTAATAAAACGTAAAGTAAACTTACTTTTTTTGAGAGATCCTTCTGGAATTTTTTTGTGCTTTAACCCATGTACGCAGCAATCTGTGTTCACTTTAAAAAAACAAAAATTACAAAATTGCACAAACTTGGCATCCTTTCAACAATGGCATTGCACACTGGCTAAAACAGAAATACGTTACGGGCATATCCAGATTTCCAAATTGTTATTTGTGTGACATTGTGGGTTGCCACATTATTTTGATGACATATGGCTTTGCTTCATGAATAATTTTCGTAACCTAGAGCAGATGATCAGAAAGTTTAAAAGAAAAAGAAAAAAAAATGTCTATGTTTCCTTTAAAAAAAAAACAACTGAATCTTGTTGTGCAGAATATGTAACTGTAGATAGAGAAAATAAAATTGTAAACTATAAATATAAAAGTGTGTACTTTTTCTACAATTCTTTATTTAATTTTTATCAAAATATTTCTTTTTACTTAATGATATTTTATTTTTTAAAATTTATAATTATTTTTATGTGCAGGAAAATAATTTAGACTATGCAAAGTTACTTGAGGCATCTGAATACAAGGAACTATACAGGTTAAAAATGATTAAATGGGGAGAAGACATACGAAGTAAAGATCCTGGATATTTTTGCCGCCATGCTATTGAACAGTCGCAAGCTAAATCAAAGGTTGTGTGGATTGTGAGTGATGCAAGAAGAAAAACTGATGTGGAGTTTTTCCTTTCAAATTTCCCTAACATTACATACACTCTGAGGATAAATGCATCACCTGAAGTCCGAAAGCAACGTGGATGGAAGTACACTGAAGGTTTGTAAAATTTTTAGTTGTCTACGTTTATAAACATACTATATTTCTTTGATTCTAAAGCATATGTTTTAACTTCAGTGACGATAGCAGAAAAAAAAAAAAAAAAAGAAGAAGAAGAAGAATTTGATTATAAAAAATAAATAAATAAAATGAATGAAATCAGAAACCAACTTTGGCGATTTTTGGCGGAACATAGTCACCGAGTTTGTACAGTTCTTTGACTTGTTATTTTGGCTTCATGCCAACAATCGCCACTACACAAAGCCAAAATAACAAGTCAAAGAATTGCACAAACTGTATTCATGTACACACTGACCTGTTTTCACTTAAAAAATATCGGAGAATTGCACAAACTCGCCATTGTGCATGCTCTTGATTTTGTCCATGTATATATTGATCTATTTTCACTTAAAATCTCAAAGGAGGAGCCGATTCTACACTAGAGCCAAGCAAAAATATATATATATAATCTCAACAAATTACATTTTAAACAATGAACTAACATAAAAAAAGAAAATTCATCTTATGGCATCTAAGCACTACACAAAGGAAATATCCACTTACCTTATTTAAAAATTCCCATGTTTTCATTCAAACAAAATTCCTTAAGAGCATCCAAAAACTTCCTAAAATTATCTGAACTAGAATCTGTATACTGGCATCGCAACATAAATTCACAAAAATAAGAGAAAAAAATATCCTGCATAGTGGTGGTATCTTTCAACGTTTGAACCATACGCATTTCCTTCGTACAAACAGGACACTTATAATGATTACTTAGTAAACCTTTTATTCACACCAGTCAATTAATGTTTTTTTTCTCTTTCGTTCCAAACTGTAGAGAAACTTCAAATTAATCATACCACATTTAGCCATTTTACCGTGTAAACCACAAAATAAGCAATGTAGTTCCTTACCAACACACAACCAAGCCCTTACAAATCTTTTCCCATCAGTCAAATTCACCACAATCACGCAACCAATTATGTCATAATAAGGCTTCCATAACATTCAACTACTCATTTTATCATAAATGAAACAAAATTTTAGCAGTAATCCAAGGGGCACACTTAAATATAGGCTAACTGTGAAAAACTGTTCTGAATAAATGCATTTTTTTTGGATAACCCATAATCAGATACATTTTTATAAAAATTATGGAAATAACTCATTTTTAAGTTCTAATTTAATCTGATTTTAAATGCTAAACTATTTAAAAATTTTATTTAAAGGTAATGATAGCTAAATTTTTATTTCAACTATTTTTAAACTATTAAAGTTCTATTAATGAAATTGGAAAAGTGCTTGGTGTAAATTAATGCTAGTGTTGTGTAAACGCATGAGTATCTGCAAAAAGGTGAAAATTATTTTTGAAAAATTTGTAACACACATATAACTGCAAATTCCTAATTTAAGTTATAAAGTCATGAATTAAAATTTCACAATAAATCATAAATAACTGAAAAGTTCTATTAGTTTCAGAAGTCTCTTCTAGATTATAACCAATATTAATGTCAATCCATTGCTAATTTCTTCATAGAATGGTACAATTTTAATTTGAATTATTTCAAAATAAGCATTCAGTTTTCAAGAAATAATAAATATACTGTTGCGCTGTATGTGTTTCTGGATTTGGAGTAATTGATGGTAACACAGGATGAAGAATCAAAACACAATTTATATGCCAGTATTACATGTTTACAGTTGAAAAATTAGGATAAAAGATGCTGAAACAATTAGCAACATAGCCTTCAGGCTATGGCGGTGAAGACAGCTTCACAACAAAGCACTAAAGTATAGGTTCTGACTCGGCCAATCGCTCCAAAGCTAATCTCTGAACTCAAGACACTACTACACTACTGAATTCAAGCTACTACTTTCTCCATGTACACTGCTCAAAAAAAAAGGGGGGGACAGTGCTATATCTCCCATTCTACTGGGCCGATTGACAAAATTCAAATTGCGTTTTTCATGTCTCGAAAGCGCGACTTAGGATATATATTAGATTTATATATAGCACTATTCTAACATAGGTATTTTGACACAAAATCGGACTTTTTCTGAAATAACATACAAATTTTTTTCCATATTTCGATTCTACGTCTCAAATTATGCCAGAATACCAAGTTTTGTAAAAATCGTATGAGTAGTTTTTAAAATATTAGCTCTCAAAATTTTAGCTCCTCAATGTTAATTGAATTTGGCAAATATTTATTAATATCTCTTTTTTTATTAAACTTTTTTGATTTTTTCTCTCACATTTCAAAATTTAGGTTCATTCCAAATAAAATTTATCCATTTTTTTGTGTTTTATTTTTTAAATTTCTATTTTTAAATAATTTTTATAAATTTTTTGAAAAAAATTTTGAATTATAACCTATAAAATTTTTACCATCATCTTAAAGTAGGTATATTTTTAAGCATATCTGCAAAAAATTAGACTTTTTTATTCAAAATTTTCTAAGATATACACAAATTTACATATTTTCAAGTTTTGAAATTTGGCATCTTTTTTTTGAGCGATAATAACGCCAAATGTGGTCTATGGATTTTTGTTACAGTGAATTGCCACAGCTATTTTTAACCTTAAATTTCAAGTAAGATTTTACGGAGAATTAATTATATAACATTTTTTCCCTCAATGAAGCGTAATAAATATTTATTAATACTATATGAAAAGCTATTTTTTTTTAAATTATAGATTATATTATTCAAATTTTTAACTATTTTTTAAAATTTCTCTCTATCTTCCTTTTTTAAAAAAAATAAGAGTAAATTTTTACCTTCGGTGTTTTATCGTCTGCTACTTTACTTCGTTTAAATCGAATTGTCTAAAACTGAGAATTTTTGTTTGATATTTATTTGAATTTTATGACATTAACTGCATAATTTATTTCTAAACAAACTGTTGCTTTTGAAGTGGCTGAAAGAGCGGCTGATACTATCATCCACATTTTTAAAGCACAGTATATTTTTATAGAAACATAATATTTAGAGTAATCATTTTTATAAAAGTCAAATTATGATATAAACATACGGCCCTCTAGAGACTGAATTAATGGAAGTTCAATGGTTATGTAGAAATGATCTGCAACTATGTGAAAATGGACAGACGCTGGCTGTTTTACTTCGGTGTTTAATGTCTGGAAAGCCTTTTTTTCTTTTGAAATTTCACATGATTTAAATGGAGGTGTTTCATATTTAAGATAAATAAAATGACTCTTTTTATAATTTTAGATCGGAATTTTCTGTCTTCCATTCATTTGACTTTTCTACCATGATTTGCAGTTTTTATATGCTCAATTATTTGGAACTCTTCCGTTTCCAGAATTCGGCATTTGCTGAGCTTTCCAGATAGTTGAGTTTTCAGTGTAACTAAAAGAATCAGATAAAATATTGCTAGTAATTTAACCCAGGGTCTAATCCCACTGAGGAAAGATAGCTGTATAACTCTTTTCATGGTTTTTTCTACACATAATAAAAAAGCCAGTTGGCCTTGGAAAGTCCTACATTGAAGGTATTCCTTTTATCAAGGAAACAATCTTTTTTATACTATGTTCAACCTTAAACAATTTACATAAAAAAAATCTAATTCTTTAACAGCTAATTGCTATTTGCAAATTGAAATGAACATATATTATTCTGGCTAATAAATAATATTCTCTTTCCTTCACATAAATAAAGGTGCTTGTGTATTATTCCACTGACTGTGAAAGTTGATGGATATCCCACCAGAGTTTTGCTAATCATTCCTAAGTAATTTTGAGCCTTATTTCTATTTTCAACTTTTACGATAAAACATTAGTTAGTCTGTCTTCACAATCCATTAAATAGTCACTGCTGCATATGTATTCGCACATTCTTTTTTGCGCTTTGTAATAAATTCATTCTTCATAATAAACACATTGATTTCTACTATTTTGTGAGGCTGTCCAATTTTACTTTAAGCTCTGTTTAGAACAAGCACTGTTGGTACAAACTTCCCACAGGTGATTTTTCCAATCTATTATTATTTTATCGGCTATATCCAGCTGTTTTTTTACCTTTCAACAGATATTCTTTCTACCAGCCGTAAATGAATTAGAATGCAGTCCCAAATGTCCCTCGGACATTTTTTGCAAAATGCAAGAAACGACAACAGTAACAGTTAATTTATATTCTTATTCATAAAAACAAAAGGTGGCTTATTTAGAATTAATTGGATTGGGAGTACATCAAATGAAAGTGCAGTTGTTACAAGTGTGTTCTGGTGTCTTGCTTATCCATAACTGGCACTAAATCGTGCTGCTTCATGACAGTTTTATGGTTGACTGGATAACTCATGTGTACATAAGTAAAGAAATAAAAGTTATTTGGTTTATTTTATTTACACATACTTGAAAGATTCTAAAGAAAATTATGATCCTCCTTCATATTCCCAAAGAATCATTGTGATTGATTACTTGGAGAAAGGGAAAATAGTAGCAGGAGATTGGTAGAAAGATTTTTTTATAATGCTTTGCATTTTTAAAATTAAAAAAGAAGTTTTGAAATATTTAATACTGAAGTCTTGTTTGAAATGTAAATCAGTGTCTAGTTTTAGTCTGCTTTTATTTATTTATTTATTTAATTTTGTGTGTGGGAAGCGGATGGAGATTAATTATCTAAGCATGAGCATTAGCTTTCAGAAGAATGTTAATTAAATGCTTAATTTTAAAATCACTAAACAACCTTTTTTATTGCATAAAACTAAAAACAATTAATTCCATAAATGACATCATTAACATTTGTACTGCAAGATAACAATATTGATCACTTAACAATTTTAAGGTATGACATTAGAATTCCCCCCTCCCCAGAATGCCCTTATTTCCATCACAAAGACTTGCAGTATATAGATACAGATTTGATACCAGTATTATTCCTATATACAAATTGTAAATATGCAACAAGCAGCAACAAAATAGTTTGTATAAAAATAGGGGAGCACTTTTAAAAATCTCAGCTTGGCAATAGAGCCACCAATACATTCCACGCCAATCATAAGCTCGAGCATTAGCTTTCAGAAGAGTTCTGAAATGAAAAATACATACACAAGAGACTTGCAGTATTGAAAATTGGTATTTTTTTAAGTGATTTTTTTTAATTGAAAAGGAACAGTTTAATTTTATTGCATATTGGCAGACATGAAATTTTATATGGATTTTTTTTTAGGGAAGAACCTGCATCAAAAGATATGACAGTTTTTATCTGAATTTAGATGACGGTAGTATTAAGAGTGATCTCTATTTCCATGCATATGTGTCCATGGGATTGGTGTATTGATAAAATTATGATTATTAATATAATTTCTCAATACCTTCTTTCTTTCATTTTTAGGTGTTGATGATTGTGAATCTGAATGCGGACTTGATGACTTCACCAAATGGAATTATCGGATAGATAATGATAATTCTAGTCAGTTGTTAGAAGAGATTAATAAAATTCTTTTTGATATTAAAATAAAATTATGTGAAATTGTATGTTAATGAAAAATTTGTAGAAAAAATTTATTTTCTTTACAGCATATGTTGCGCATGAAGTTTATATATATACATTTTGAAATTTTTCTATAAAGGCAGCTAATTTTGCAAATATTTTGCCTGGAATGCTTATAGGCAGTAGCATTTGTTGTTAAGATGTATATAATTAGTTTTATAAACTATAGAAAAGGATTGTTTAAAGAAATATTTCTTTTATTATAATTATATTCTTTGTTAAAAATTATATAAATGTAAATGGATACATTTTTGTGTAAATGTTAACAAGGAATTTAGTAGCCCCTCAAATGAGATAATTACTCTTTTATTGTTTTCATGTAAAACCTTGGTGACTCAACACCTCAAGGCACAACAAGGAAATGCCAGCTTAACTTATCTGTTAACACGTTCAGCGCGGCGCCGAATTTGGTCCTTTCCATTCAGCCAACAGCGAGCTAAGCCGTATTTTTGTTTAGAATGTTTCAATAAATTTCATTAAAACTAAAATTGATCACATTTCATTGAGACTATATTTATTTTTTAACTTTAATACTGTCGGTCCCGTGGGCTGACGCCAGCCAAACGAAAATTCCAGTGCCAGCCCCCAGGGACCGACGCTGCTCACACGAAAAGTTCACTGCCGATCCCCAGGGACCGATGTCGGCCACACAGAAAGTTCACTGCCTGTCCCCACGCACTGGTGCCGCGCTCAACGTGTTAAGTTGAATCTGAGGATGTGGATAATCAGAAAGTACAAACAATTAATTAATTCATACTTTTAACACATTTGTTTTTAGCAGTTCAACTTCCTTCTGTAGAACTTAAAGCATTAAATTGAATACAAAAATCAAATTTGAATTGATTTGCTTTAATATTAGTTAATTTCAGGTTGCATATTTACATCTGAAACGCCAGGTATTCTGCTAAATTATGATGATAACAGTGAAACTATGCAGAGGTAGAAAATGAAAAATAAATGGCACAATTATTTAATTTTTCTTATGTTTCAAAAATAATTTCATTTTTATTCTTATTGCTTATAAAAATTCATAAATTCACTATGAGAATGAAATTATTTAAAAATTAATTTCAATTTAATGATATATTAATTGTCACACTTAAAACTAAACAAAATGTAATTTGTGGAATTATTACTTTTGTGGTCTTTAACTACCAGCTCTGAAAAATATTAGCAGCATTCTAAAGTTTTATGAGAGAAAGGGGGCCACACAGGAATAATTTTTAAAGCATTTAAGTAATACTTCCGAAGTACAATTAAAGAATAAATTTAAAGAAGAATGCCTTGTTTAAAAACCACTCCCCCTATTTTAATATTTGTAAAATGTAAAAAGAATTATTGCATAAATAAATTGAGATTAAATGTGATAGGAATAGATGTTGTTGTTAAATTATTAAAATGTTTTTGGATTATTGTTAAACTTTTTTAAAAAAATTGCCTTATAAAACTGTGCCAATACAATATGTATAGTGCCAATACAGTATTATACATGCAGCAGATATTTTATTTTAGTATTTCATAATTAGTTTACATTAAAATAATATTTTCATGTATATAAAATGCTGTACTCTAAAAGCAATAATCAAATTAGTAATAATCATTTCCCCCTATTTATTGTATGATAATAAATGTTTATTATTATTTCTTATATTATTATTAAGGTATTAAATGAGATTATATTATGAAGATATAGTTGGTAAGTTATTAAACCTTACAGGGAATTTCAGGTTTAATTTATGCTATATTTATTACGATACTGAAGAATAAGCAAACAAAATGTTCACTTTTGTGCAATACTGCTTCATTTAACAACTAAAATATTGCTATTTTAGAAGTTAAATAATTTTGTTTCAAAATGAAAGCCAAAGATACTGTATTAGAAAGGCCAAAGGAAAACTTACTTTATGATCCTATGCTTTCACCAATATGTAATTAATTATATCTGCTTTTTAATTATTTTATTTACTTTCCTAATTTGAATTGTTTTGATACAAAAATGTTTTTATTTTCCCTTTTTCTTTATATGTATAATCACCATGTTTGTAGCTTCGTCCTCTGTATTAAATTTTTAAGTGCAATTTTTCAATATGAATTTGCATGCTTTGTTTTAGATGCATTCATTTAAAAATGGGGGGGGGGATCTTTTACTTTCAGTTATATTATTTTTCAGGCAGTAATGTGGTACATCTGTTTTTCAGTATTTTAAGCAGTAAATTATAAAAGCCTTGTAAGTTTTAGCACCAGAGCTGCTATTAATCTCAATCTTGTGACCGTATCACTTTTCAACTAAAAGGATGTACTGCCACACTTTATCGACATTTAAAGAAATAACACATCAAATATAAAAATATATGGCAACACTTCTTAATACTCTATCAGGAAATTTTGAAGATATGCTGTTTTTTAATATTTGGGATTTTGCTGTTGAATTTTATGTCTGAAAAAAGTGAAAAAAGTCTGAAAATTTAAGTCTGAAAAAAGTGAAACAAAAAGCCAATAATAATAATATTTAAAAAAAAAAAAAAAAAAGAAGAAGAAAGGAAGGAGGAATATTTATGTGATGAATTAATTGAGAAAAGGCTGAAAAAAATTTATTTTAACACTTAACACTGTGTCAGGAAGTCTAAATGTATGCTGCTTTTAAAAAATTTTGTTATTTTGCTGTTGAATTTTATGCAGTGTAAGTGTGGAAGTGATGTTTAATAATAAGATTAAAAAGACGTTATATATATATAGGTCAATTGTTAAGAAAAACACTGATATAATGAATTGAGAAAAGACTGAAAAAATATGTAGCAATTCTGAACACTATTGGGAATTCTAAAAATATGCTTTTAAAATTTTATGACTTTTCTGTTGAATTTAATGAAGCATAAGTGCAAAGAAACTAATGATTAGTAATAAATTTTTTTAAAAAGTTCCATAGGTCATCTTATTAAGGAATCTTGATATGATGAATTAAGAAAAGATTGAAAGAAATAGGAAAATGTGTGGCAATATTTAATATTCTATTGGGAATTCTATACATATGCCACATTTAAAAATTTCGTGGTTTTACTGTTGAATTTTATGTGGCATAAGTGCAAAGAAAGAGATGTTTAGTAATGAAATTGTGTTAGCAGAAGTGAATTCAAGAGCAAATTCTTAAACTAGGAGCTCAGCAAGAGCATAAAAACCTTAACAAACCCTCTGGTGTAATGTTAAAACCTGAATCTTTTCAGAATTATTTTTTTCTAGACTGCTATTACTAGTGTTTGTTATAGTCTAGTAACATACTAATAATAAGTTTGCAGAGGAAGAGTTTGTCATTGCTTATAAAATAAGTTGTCTTGCAAGAATTATTCCCTTAAATTAATATACACTCACTTCCAAAAGTTAAGCACGAAGATGTAAAATGCATTAATAGGGTATGTGATCCCCCCCATCTGTATACAAAGTTTACACCTTGTGACCATGCTTTCAATTAGGTGGTCAACCACCGCAGAATTAAGCAATCGCCATTCTTCTTGTAGAGCAGTTTCCAACTCAATAAGAGTGGTTGGAGGTGGGAAACGTGAAGATACAGCACGGCCGAGAGCATCCCAAAGATTTTCAATGGGATTAAGGTCGGGCGAATTTGCTGGCTACGCCATACGCGCAATCCCTTCACTCTCCAGGTAGTCATCGACGATGTCTGCTGTATGAGGACGTGTGTTATCGTCCATTAAAACAAAAGTAGGGCCAACTGCTGCAGCGTACAATCTCACAATGGGTTCTAGGATTTCATCTCGATATTGGACAGCCATCAAAGAAAACCCATTTAAAGATGTGCAGGTCAGTGCGGTATCCTAACATAATCCCTGCCCACACCATAATGCTTCCGCCTCGGAATGCCAAATGTTCGGTGATGTTTTGGGACTGATTGCATGTTCGTTGTTCACGTCATATCCTTATACACTTGTCATCTGGCTACAGAGCAAATCTTGACTCGTCAGTTAACATGACATTGCTCAAGTCAGACACATTCCAATTGACATGTTCTCGGCACCACCGTAATCCCGTTCTCGGCACCCTCTTGATTGGACGAATAGAACACAAACTCGAGGTACCCTGGCATACAGTCCACTCATATGTAATCTTCGGTGTACAGTAGCTGCAGATATCGCCTTACCAATGGACGCTGTAACCATAGATGTCACACGTGTTGAGGTCGCTCTGTGATTCCGCTTGGCTACAATAGCAATATATCGACCTTCCGTGGGGGTTGTAACCCTTGGGCGACCGGCTACGGGCCTTCGGACAACTGTCTGTGTGGTTTGGAATTGTGTCTGTAAACGTGAAATTACAGAATGATGAACGCCAAAGAAAAAGAGCAACGTCTGTGATCGACTGTCCTGCTTCAATGTGCCCCACAGCATGCCAGTCCTCAGAATCTTCCATTTGTCTTCTGGAAGTCATAGAAACCCGTATGTCTTGAAAAAAAATTGTACAAAAGTTTTAAACACCTTCTATCGGCACTTACAATCAACTTCTGTAACCCTTCGTAAAGCTGGCTTCTTATAAGCCTGCCTTTTTTGCATATTTCTTGACATGAAAGCATGATTGGCTGTTACCTAACATATTTGCATACTTCCATCTACCTCTGCAGCGAATTGCATCCTCTTCAATTCTGATTGGCTTCCGGAAATTTAGCATTTTCCTCTCTGTGCTTAACTTTTGGAAGTGATTGTAAATGTTAGTGAAAACTGCATAGTACTTTTTTTTTTTTTTACCTGTAATCTGAGAATATAAAAGAAACATATTCCTAATTTCCAGTACTTTGCGTACATAAACATTTATTTATTGTGTTTAAATTTATAAAAATAAGCGACGTATATAAATGTCTAATTGCTTTATTTGCACTGTAAGATTGTCTTAAAAGCTATTTGTGATTTTGGCTGTAAGACACATTTAATCCATTTTAATATAAACTCACATAATTTATGTGTTCGTAATGTTAGTATAAAGCTTTATATAGAGTTTTGATATATATTGAATGATGAACATATATCAATGTATCATATGTAATGTTATAACAAATATCAATGTAGAGAAGTATAAAACTATATTCTTTGATTGAAAGATGTATTTGTTATCAAGAATATTTTATTATATAAGTTTAAATAAATATACATACATATTTTGTTGAATAAATGACTTATATCGCATGTTAAAATAAAGCTTCATTTTAGAGAGAAAAAAAAATGTCTTTGTCATGCTATTTAAAAGCAATTGGAACAGACGATTCTCTTTACTAGGTCCTTTTTTTCACCTTAGCATTCAATTTTTAATTGAAACAAAACGCACAAGTATGTAAAAATAAATGCAAGAAAATGTTTCCTTTTTTGAATCATATGCTTAGTAAAGATTTCAGTTTGGCTACTTTGATTGATACCTTTACCTACCTACATATCTTAATTTTATTTAAGTTGAATTTTGCATATGTTTTAGCTTTTGCAGTGTGCATTTTCCCTCTTAAATAATCTAATCACCACTGTAATCAATGCACTTGTTTTAGATTGAAATACTGAGCTGTGATGATCAGTATTTCAATCTACAGGTGATTAGATAAAACAAGTACATTATAAGTAAACCTATTACTTACTCCGCTTAAATTCTCTGACTGAATATTTTTAGTCGGAATAATTCTAAACATATATGTATAAAATGTTAGCACAGGCCCAGCTTGTGTAATAATTGTTAGATCCATTATTGCAGGTTCACTTGAAGTGCTACAACTTTTAAACAGAACCATTTCATGAAAAAATTTGCAAAGGGAATTTAAAAGAAATTTTTAAAAAAGCTAATATTCTTTGATGGGGGTAAAAGCATCGTATGGTTTCATTTATTTCATGTACTTAGATGGGAAAATTCCATATATTTGATATTTTGAAGTAGAAAAAAATGAGGGATTTCTTACACTTATTTCCCATATCCTACTAGAAACAAAATATATAGTGTTTTCTTTTATTGCCATTTAGGTGGATAAAGTAATTCTATGTTATATATTCAAATGAATCAAATTAATAACGACGTGCCTAACCAAACTGTAACGTGAACTGCACAGATCCTTAAACTGGCTCCAAAAATTGCATCATATATTTATTTATTTAGAACTTTGCTATATGCATCATCTATCATTATAGGCAAATTTTCAATTAGTTTAATCCTTTTTCCTGAAGAAAATTTTAGAAATTTGTCCTTTTTACTGCTTTTGGTTAATCCATTCTTTTTTATACTGCAGATAATCTTTGAAATATTTAATAGCTTATTTATTGCTTTATTTCGTAACTTTTATACAGCTTAAATTCATTGAATACATTCTTGACGAAAACTTATTTTTAAAACACTGAAATTTAAATATATTATCTAAATTTGGTCACTGATTGAATTAAGCTATATTGATGGAAGGTAGGATGAATCGTATTTAAGTTCACTATTTCTGTGATTTAATAAGTCAAAAAATGACTATGATGTATTTCTGCGATTAAATAAGTAAAAAAAAATTTGATCTACCAATGGCTAAAACAGTAAAACTACCAATTTACTCTGGATTCAGCTCAATAATAGTCACTAGGATTCCTTTTCATGCATAATGTAATACGGTTTTCCATTAAAAGCACAGCATCCATATATTTACCGTAATTTACAAGCTGTATCCTTCTAAAAGCTATTCGGATTTAAGCCATTTTTACTTGATATATCGACTACATAAACAGTGTTAGACTCTTTGACATCATTTAAGTATAATTTTATTTTTTCTATTTTTATAAGTGTTATTCCACAAGTATTAATAACTAAGATACTGGATATTTATAAAGAACAGCAAAACCATTGCAAAGAATATGTTCATATTTTATCAACAATCTTGTTGCCATTGATAGGTATCAGAAGAGGTAGAAGCATATTACCCAATTTTTATGATAGCAATTAACATTTGAAAAAAAATGCTCTAAAAATACTACATGTTTGGATATAAATAGATGATGCATTTAACCGCAAGTTTACACAGGTGAATGCCAGTGTTACATGTTTGGATATACTTGGATCATACAGAAATGATTGACACGACGGCTCTCACAACGAAACTGTTACACTATGCAATAAGTAACGGAGAAAGCAAGTGAAATACACACAAGGGGGCGTGAACTACTCACAATGCATAGATGGCACTGGCCACAAGCGAGTGGTGTAAGTCAGCATCCGTCCCTTTCGCCGTCGTCATTGAGAACATGGACAGCATCATTCCTATGGAGTGAGTGAGTGAGGTTTTTGACGCAAAACCAAAGATGGTTATGACGCGCCAAACACAGGATGGGATGATTACAAATGACGAAATTAAAATACAATAAATAAAAACAAGTGGACAAATGTACCAAATCCAGAGGATGAAGTCATATAAAAACAAGATAAAAGCACATAATAAAATCCAAGACACAATCTTCAAAATATATTACATTGGGTAGCAAAATCCAGTTTCTTTTAAATAATAAAATAAATTACAATTAGTCTCTCTTCCGATTAAACGGCCGAGAGGTAAGTCACAGCTATTAAAATGTTTCTGACGAAGATTATTAAAATATGACGGACAGATAGACAAACATTACAATTTGAACAAACAGGCTCATTCTCGGCTTTTAAAAAGTAGCTATGTGTCATTCTAGTGTGACCAATTCTGAGGCGAGTCAAAAGAACTTCTTCTTTACGATTTCCAGCAAAATCCCAATGCTCAATTCTAGGCTTTACATGTCTCAACTTGTTTTGAAGCTGAACATCCCAAAGTTGCTGCCATTTTTTTTCGGATCTTGTTTTTCACAATACAACAGATGTCTCCAAAAGGGATGAGGCGACTGGACAGTTCAACAGCACATTTCGCCGTGATATCTGCCAGCTCATTCCCTTTTATTCCCACATGCCCGGGAACCCAGCAGTACAGGATTTCATATCCACGATTTATTAAGTTTATATGTAATTTGAGAATATCCACTGTTACTGGATTTTAAGTATTAGGAAAAGCTTCTAATGATTTAAGCGCATTATAGGAGTCTGTATAAACTATAAACTTTTTGTAGCGGAGCCTTCAGATGTACAAAAGACTATAATATATCGCAGTTAGTTCGGATGTTAAGACAGAGAAAGCATGGTGCAAGCGTCTGCCCTAGATGTGGTCTTCAATTACAAATGCCATCCCGACATGATCTTTTGACTTGGATATATCTGTATAAACTGGAAGATAACTGCTATATTTGTCTCTGTGCTCAGCAAAGAGTTGTCTGTAAATCATCTCGTTGGTGCTTGCCTTCACATGATACTTAAAAACATCAAGAAGCTGAATCCGTGCATTTTCCCAAGGTGGGATTTCAAAATTCTGTACTGTTTGGGGGTGCATATCAGAGAGGGAAAGTTCCTCAATGACAGGGTGAACTCTTAAAAGAAATGTAGGAACACAGGATGGACGTGTTTCAAATAACGCGTTACACACATCATCAAGTAAGCACAGCTTATTGGGATGTTCAGGTTGGGATAGAATATTAAAATATTGCAAAAGGGACAATTGTTCACGCCTCAGATAAAGTGATGGTTCATTAAGAGTCAACATACAGGCTCTGCACAGGATAAGTCCTGAAAGCTCCTGAACAGATCGGTAGAGCTTGATGGTGAACAGGATCCAGTTTTAACAATAGTGATGACTGGGCGGATTCGTAAACAACTGAGCCATAGTCCAGTCTAAAGAGAATTAGAGCTCTGTAAATGCGAAGCATGGAGCAACACTCTGCACAGGCTCTGCACAGGATAAGTCCTGAAAGCTCCTGAACAGATCGGTAGAGCTTGATGGTGAACAGGATCCAGTTTTAACAATACTGATGACTGGGCGGATTCGTAAACAACTGAGCCATAGTCCAGTCTAAAGCGAATTAGAGCTCTGTAAATGCGAAGCATGGAGCAACACTCTGCACCCCAGGAGGTGTTCGCCAGGACTTTTAAAATATTTAAAACTTATCAGAGGTACACCTCTTTCTCAAGTTTAAGACATGAGGAAGGAAAGTCAATTTTCGTTCGAACATCACCCCTAAAAATTTTACTTCAGGTGCAACTGGAATTACAGACCCATTGAGGTATAATTCAGGCTCAGGATGAAGACCTCGCTTTTTACAAAAATGCACGCACACAGTCTTCTGTTTTGAAAACGCAAATCCTTGTCTTTTTGCCCATTCCTGGATCCTGTTCAAAGCGATCTGGAGCTGACTCTCTACATGTCTCATATCCGCACCTCGACAGCGAATTTGTAGATCATCAACATACAAAGATCCTGAAATGGTAGGAGGAAGTTGTTTTAATACAGAATTTATTTTTAGGCTGAACAGAGTTACACTAAGCACACAGCCTTGAGGCACATCCTCTTCCTATTCAAAAATATCTGAAAAAACAGAGCCAATCCTTACTTGAAAAGTCCTAGTATTCAAGAAATTCTGAATGAAAATTGGTAGGTTGCCGCGCAAGCCAGTGAAGTTCCTGAAGTATATCTCCATGCCTTATCATAAGCTTTCTCAATATCAAACAATACCGACACAAGGTTACTTCTTAAAAAAGCTCTTCGAATGGATGTCTCTAAGAGGAGCATATTATCTACGGTAGTCCTCCCCTTTCGAAAACCACTTTGATAAGGCGATATAATATTATTCTTTTCCAAGAAGTAGACTAGGCGGCCGTTTACCATTTTTTCAAACAGCTTGCATAGGCAACTCGTAAGGGCCAATTGGCCGATAGTTGGAGGGATTCCTTGGATCTTTCCCTGGCTTAGCAATAAGAATTACAAAAGCTCTCCTCCATACACTGGGAAAAGTACGCTCCTTCCACACTCTATCGTAAAGCGTGAGAAGGGCATTCAGTGACTTATAGGACAGATGCCTTAGCATTTCGTAATTCACACCATCAAGACCCGGAGACGACCTATGTGTCTGTAACAAAGCTCTCTTTAACTCTAGCACAGTAAAATCTCTATTATAAGGCTCAAAATTGGAAGAGTTGAAAGGGATGGGATTTTTCTCAGAGCGTTGCTTGATAGAAAGAAATGCAGGTGAGTAATTTCGGCTGGAAGAAACGGCAGCAAATGTCTCACCAATAGTATTCGCAATTTCTTCTATACAGCTAATCACTCGGCCATCTTTTTCCAAAAAGGAAAGTGAGTGGTCCTTATATATTCCGCATGCTTTTCGAACTCTTTCCCAAACCCGCTTACTAGGGGTAGAGGATGTTATTGACGACACATAGGAAATCCAAGAAATCCTTTGGCTCTGCCTTCTTACTTTTCGTGCATTTGCTTTGGCTCTTTAAAATGCTATGAGGTTTCGCAGAGTAGGATATCTACGAAAATTACCCCATGCTTTTTTCTGTTTTTTCAGTGCTTCATGACAGTCGCGATTCCACCAAGGTTTCGAATAATTTAGTAGTTTTCTGAAGTTCTAGGAATGGAAAGCATAGCTGCCTGAATAATAGTATTAGTAACAGCTTTAACAGCGTCATCGATATGCACATCTTCTACCATTTGATCTGTGAGCTCCGCAATGGAAGAGAAGAGTTTCCAGTCTGCCCTGTCCAGTATAAACCGAGGGACTCTCGACATGGGGTTTGCTCCTCTTCGTGCAAGAGACACAAAAATGGGATAATGATCACTGTTATAAAGATCATTTCCCACACTAAAAGTGCAAAAAGGCAACAGGGATGGTGAACAGATGGCAAGGTCGAGAGCATGGAATGTCTTTGAAGGCTCATGGAAGTAAGTATCCAGCCCATTATTCAGGAGACAAAGGCTATGATCTTCAATCAATCGCTCAATTTGTCCTCCTCGGCAATATGTATCTTTACTACCCCAGAGCGGACTATGACCGTTAAAATCACCTATTATGATGAAAGGCTCAGGCAGCTGCTCTGTAAGGCCATTTAAATCTTACTGATCAATATGCTCATTTGGAGGCAAATACAGGGAAACGACTGTAACAACAATATCAAGATTTGTTTGAGTAGCGACAACTTGGAGGGGTGTCGTCAAAGGAAAGGAACTTGATGGGTAGTCCAGTGAGGTGAGGAGACCTGTACCTCCACTGGCACGCTCACCTGCATGGTTATCCTTCCTGACGAAAGAAAACCTCCGAAGTTTTGCTTGTTGTTCCGGTTTTAGATTTGTTTCCTGTATTGCGAAGCATACAGGATGATGAACATTGATTAAAACTTTGATGTCGGGCAAATTTCGATGGAAACCGCGACAGTTCCATGATACGAGGGTGGCCATTATGAATGGTTTTTGTTCTTTCTGTGCTGTTCTTTTGTTTTCGTGGAAGTAGAGGCCTGGGAACTTCTAGACCCTCTTCTACTTCCATACTGTCTGAATCCGCAGATTCAGATATCATGTCATCAAAAGAGCTGTTGCTGGTGCTTCTACTTTTATTTATTATTTTCTGAGTCTTAATTTTAGGTTTAGCTTGAATTACAGTTTCTATTTTTTGTACTGTATGGGTTGGGTTTTCTTTCTTCCTGTTGTTTGTAGTCTGTTGACTTTTGTTTGGTGGAGTCTGCATACCAACTGAGGTTTGGGTGGCAACTGTACGAGATTTCTTAAGAGCATTGGCGTAAGATGTATTGCGAAAGGTGGTTCTAATTCTAAATGAAGTGAAATACTTCAACAATCTACAAAAATAATCATTTTATTTACAAAGCAACTTTGATTGCATCGAAGGTTCACTGCTAACTAACTACGTCGCAAACTAAAAACTAACGTTCCTTTTCAGAAGCGAAGCGCCCTCTAACGGCGATACATAAATCATTTGGGGAATTTTTCCACACTCCCCACCTGATAATTTCTGCAAAAATTATCACTATTTCAGCATACAAATAATAAAATATAAGAAAGCAACTTACATATCAAATACATTCAACTGATGTAAATATAAACTGCAAAAGGAAATTCTATAAAATAAACAAATATAGTTAACTGCATCAACTCAAATGTTACTCAATACGTAAATATTAATTCAAATTACAAACAGTAAATTATTAGTAATAACTAAACTAATTATCTAAAATTAATGTTAGTGAATATGAAATACAAGAAGTAAAATTAAAAGGTTACAAAATTAGTTCATTTTCAGTCTGATAGTTCAAGGGGGTAAATCAATTGTACAGGTCTCTTAAGGTCCCCTTTTTTAGTTTTTACCACACATGATCGTACAAGACCATCACGTCCTTTGAAGACTTGAATTACTCGACCTAAATCCCAGAGGAACTTAGATTTAGTTGTTCCTTCAAGTAAAACTATATCACCAATTTTAAGATTTTTCTTGGCTTCTGGTGTACCGAAGAAGTGAGCATTTCTTAACTCAAGAAGATACTGATTTTTCCATTTTTTCCAGAACTGTTTTATAAGTGCTGTCTGATATTCTTTTCGTTTTATTAGACTCTTTCTTGTTGGAGAGTTATTCAGGATCTCAGCAAAGTTGTATGGATATTCATCCTTATGTCCGATCAATAGAAAATCATCCGGTGCAAGTGGTTCAGGTTCATGTAAATCGTTGTAAACGTAGGTCAAAGGACGTCTATTCACAATATTTTCAACCTCTGTCAACACAGTCATAAATTCTTCAAAATTCAATTGAGCTCTGCCTAATATCTTTTTCAATGGTTCCTTTATGGTTTTCATAAGGCGTTCATAAAAAGCTCCCCACCATGGAGCAAGCTCGACGATAAATTTCCAAGTCAAGCCTTCATTTGCTAGAAAATTTTGAAACTCTGTACCTTTAATTATGCTGTAAAAATACTGTAAATCTTTGGCAGCATATTTGAAAGTTTTCGCGTTATCTGAATAAAAGGTGCGACAGTTTCCTCTTCTCGAAATGAAACGTCTGAGAGCCAAAATGAATTTGTTTGCAGACATATTGGAAATGAGTTCTAGATGTAACGCTCGTGTAGCAGCGCACGTAAACAATACGATGTATGATTTCTGAATGTCGTTTCCAGACCTGATGTAAACTGGACCTGTGAAATCCACGCCTGTAACATAGAAAGGTGGAGTTTCAACAATTCGATCTTTAGGTAACTGAGCTGTCATTTGTTTCGCTGGTTTTACTGCGTATTTCCGACAAATTAAACAGTTCCCTAAGACTTTTTTTACCAACTGACGGCCTTTAGGAATCCAAAATTTCTGTCTTAGTTTGGCTAAAGTTGCTGCAACTCCCGCATGCAGAACGTTATTATGTTCCCTTTTTACAATTAATTCAGTAAATTTGGTATCTTTAGGAAGAAGAACTGGATGCTTCTCGTCAACTGTATATTCGGTTTCTTCTAATCTTCCCTTAATTCGGAGAATTTTATTTTCATCAAGAAACGGTGCCAAGCTGAATATATCAGAGCTTGGAGAAATTGACTTGTTAGATTGAAGAGCCTTAATTTCAGGTGTGAAGAAATCCATATGGGATTTACGAACACAAAAAATTTCAGTGTCCTGAATTTCAAAGGCACTTAATGTTCCACTATTAGCAGGCAGTTTTCTTGTCTTAGCAACGAAACGTCTAACCCATGCCATAATTCTGAGATATTTCAGCACATTACTGAATTTTGTTATATCCAATAGTTGAACATCTCTTTTCACAACAACGTCATAAACAGATATCTTACCACGGAGTTCTAGTTGCTTATCGTTTCCCACGTCAAACTTCGGTTGAACTGGCCAGTCTATACGTTTGTTTTGCAACCATTCTGGTCCAAACCACCAAAGTGAACAATTTCTTAAATTAGCAACAGTAGTTCCTCGTGATATGATGTCGGAGGGGTTATCTTTCCCACGGCAATAATGCCAATTATTGCTTTCAGTTAGTTTCTGAATTTCATAAACTCTGTTTTTGATGAAAGATTTAAATCTTTCGGGAGATCCCTGAATCCAAAAATACGTTATTTGAGAATCAGTCCAGTGGAAGGGGATTACTTCGTATTTTAAAGATTTTGCTATTTTATCACTCAATCTAGCGGATAAAAGCGCACCCAAAAGCTCCAATCTAGGAAGTGTAAGGGATTTCAGAGGTGCAACTCTACTCTTGGAAGCAACAAAAACTGTTTGAAAAGTTCCATTGTTCAAAACTATTCTCAGATATACCACGCATCCATAAGCTTTCAAACTAGCATCAGAAAAGCTATGGAGTTCTATTTGTTTCACATCTGCATCTAATATTCCTTCTAAATAGTAGCGGGGAATTCTGAGGTGGTTCAGTTCCTCAATTTCTTCGTACCAGGCTTTCCATTTATAACTAAGATCAGGTGGAAGTTCATCGTCCCAATCAATTTTGGCAGACCAGATTTCCTGAATCAGACACTTTATTCTTATAGTGAAAGGGCCATAAAATCCGACAGGATCAAAAATACGGCCTGCGGTCTGCAATAGAAAACGTTTTGAGTTGATTGACGAGGAAATGAAATTTGTCAAGTGCTGAGTGTCAAAATAAAAATTATCATTATCCGTATCCCAATTAATTCCTAACACTTTGATCGGGACAACTTCAGGAGATTCTTGCATCGAAAATTCTTTGCGATGCCAAATATCTTTGAGTTCTTTGGAATTAGTATGCCACTTATGTAGTGACATGCTAACTTCATTAAAAATGTTCACAATTTCTAAACTTGTTTTCAGGGCTTGTTCTAAATTTTGTTGACCACCAATAATGTCATCAACATACAGGCAGTTCTTTAAGAGTTCTACTGTTTCAGGATATATTTCTGAATATTTTTAAGGTGATGCTTAATAGTAGCAGCGAGAAGAAAGGGACTAGATTTTACTCCAAACAAAACTCTTGTAAATCTAAAGATTTTCAAACTCTCAGTGTTATCATTAGGATCATCTTTCCAAAAGAATCGTGTAACGTCCCTGTCTTCTTCATTTAACTCTATCTGTAAGAATGCTTGTGTAATGTCCGCTGTAAAGGCTATCGAATTTTGTCTAAATTTTATCAATAAATCAAAAATATCAGGATATAGGTTCGGACCAGTATATAAACAGTCATTTAGAGAGATTGTTTTTGGTTTATGGGCTGAAGCATCATAAACTATTCTTAGTTTGCTTGTTGCTCTATCATTTCTGATGACTGCTCTATGAGGTAAATAAAATAGGGTCTTATCATTTTGATTGTCTTCTTGAACTGGTTCAATAATATGTTTTAACTCGTAATCCTTTAAAACCTCTGTGTATTGAACAAACAAAGAGTTATCAATTTTAAATTTGTTACTCAATTTCTTAAATCTTTCAAGTGCTATATCCCTATTATCTTCCATTAAATGTTTTGAATTCGGTTTCCAAGGTAATTTTACTTGGTATCTGCAGTTCTTATACCTGATATCAGATTCGAAAGATTTCATAATTTCTAAATCAACAGTTTTGTCGTTTTGAGTATCACTTTCCAAACCCAAGTTTTCTAGCTTCCAAAACTGTTGTAACTGATCTGATATCAAGTTTTCATTTACAATTACTTTCATAGTTAATAATTCACTATGATCGTTATTTACTTTACCCTGCAAACACCACCCAAATAAAGATTCTGTGGCTACTACATTTCTTGAAATTCTTTTAATTTTACCAGTAATTATAGAATAGTAGAAATCTACCCCTATGAGAATATCAATTTTGTCACTTTTTCTACAACAATCTGCTAATTGTAGATTTTGTAAAATTTTATTTTTCTTAGCAAAGTTAAAATCTGGAGGAGAGATAACAGTATTGGATATATTTTCGGTTTCAAGAAGCTCAATATATATATTAAGATTAGGATCGTTTACATTTTCTAGTTTTGCTCTAACAACATTAAAGGTTTTTTCTAACGCAGTTTTATCACCAAAGGAATAAACAGAAAGTGATTCTTTTCTAACAATCGGAAGTTCCATTTTAGTGGACACATCTTTAGTTATGAAAGATCTCATTGAGCCATTATCAAAAAGAATTCTGACATTTTCAGATTTATCATTATTTCGGATCAATGCAGAAGCCGTTTGTAATAATATTTTATTAGATCTATTTTCATCGGAATTATATGACGAAACAGCGGAAATAACGCTCGAATCCGACGTTTTCTTTTCAGGTTTTTCATTATCTTTTTTCTGATGGAATGAATAACAAATGGCTTTTGAGTGTTTATTAAAGCAGAAGGCACAGTTTATTTTTTGCTTACAATTTTGGATCCGGTGATACCGACCTAAACATAAAAAACACCGCGATTCACTTTTTAAGATGTCCTTTTTCTTTTCTACAATTAAAACTTCGCAATCCGCAGATTTATGATTTGTGTTCCCGCAGAACAGACACTGCGATTCGGATGACGCCGCTAATAACTCAACTGTAGACAGCTTGCTCGTTATGGCTGGAGAATGTTTATGTTTGAAGGGCAAATGCTTTTCCAATCGCGAATATTTTTCTCTAGAATTATAATTAACAGAAGCCGCGCGTTCTCTACTGAATACTTCGTTCCTCAAAAAGGCTAACAAACCTTTTAAATCCCAATTTTCGTCTTTAATTTTTCGGCTATAATCAAGAACGAATTCATTAGGAAGTAATTTCAAAATTAAAGGCGTTAAGAGATTTCCGTAGGTATCAGAGTCTATTTTTAATGCTTCAAGATTTCTTATCTGTACTTCGGCGTGATCTAAAAGTTTTCTTAATCCGTTTATATCATTAGGATTTCTAACAGGTGAAGTACTTAAGAGTTGTCCTAAATGCGAATTAATTAAGATGTTCTTTTGACCAAATCTGGAACGTAACAGTTCAAGAGCAGCTTCGTAATTATTTTCGATGAGAGTGAAACCAGAAATAGCTTTGGCGGCTGAGCCACCAAGAAAGCTTTTTAAGTAAATTAATTTTTCTATTTTTGATAAATTCGGATTTTTATCAATCGCATTTTCGAACTGACCTATGAATTCTAACCAATCCGAAGAATCACCATAAAATTTAGAGATCGTTAATTTTGGAAGACGAGTGAATTTGTTACTTTCGTTTTGGGATTCTGTAACGGTTTCATTAGAAATGTCTCTATTTGCATTGTCCGAATTTTCCAACTTATTCAACTTTTTCTTTCCTCTAAACTGCCACACTTGTATTTTCTCTTCATATTCCAAAGCGGATGAGATTTCAAGTTCAAATTCGTCTTCTTCGACTTTTAATTCTCGTTCTATTTCAGCGTCTAAATTGCTCAAGGATTTTGATTTTTCGTTTAACTGGTCTAAAATTTCTTCTAATACATTTACATTTATACTACTATCATCTTTATTCAGTTCGGTTTCAATTTTCTTTAATATCTTGGACACTCCTGTCCTCAATACCTTTCGTTTCGATTTCAGTTTAGCAATAAGATCTTCCATATTATATAAAAATAGAAAATACAGGCTTACCTTGGCTGTCTTCGCATAAAACGATATCCAAAATTAAAAAACACAAACTTCTAAATTGGCCAAAGGTTCTCGGCACCGATGCGCCTTATTGCGAAAGGTGGTTCTAATTCTAAATGAAGTGAAATACTTCAACAATCTACAAAAATAATCATTTTATTTACAAAGCAACTTTGATTGCATCGAAGGTTCACTGCTAACTAACTACGTCGCAAACTAAAAACTAACATTCCTTTTCAGAAGCGAAGCGCCCTCTAACGGCGATACATAAATCATTTGGGGGATTTTCCCACAAGATGTATTTGGTCGTAGCTGTGTTCTTTGGACTAATCTTCTGGCTTCCGCGTATGAGATGTTCCTCGTAACCTTTGCAGTCTGCACTTCTTTTTCCAATTTCCATTTTGAGCACAGGCGTGAAAATGCTGGGTGTTCACCCTTGCAATTTATACAAAGAGGCGCAGCGGTACAATTTTCAAAATCGTGGCCAATCTGTGAGCATCGAGCGCATGTCTGGCTGCCACGACAAGACGTCTTAGAATGGCCGAAACACTGGCATTGGAAGCATCGCATAGGGTTTGGAATATAAGGTCTTACAGGACAATTTAAGTATCCGGCCTTAATATTCTTAGTCAGATCAGGCGTGTTGAAGGTCAGGATCACGTGTTTCATATCGATCAACTTGCCTTCCTTACGCATCTTGATCCGCCTAGCACCGCAGACATTTTGGTCGGATAGCTCGGAAGCGATCTCTTCTTCAGGAACATAAAGAAGGTCGAATTCCGAGATTACACCACGACAATAATTTAGTGACTTATGTGCTGTTACAGTGACATTCGCTTGCCCAAGTTTAGTTATTTGAAGTAAAGAAGCAGACTGGGTGGCTGAGTTTGTATCAATAAGCAAGTCTCCGGAGCGGAGACGCTTTATACTTCTCGGATCACCAATACAAGAATGAATATATTTATTTATTATGAAAGGAGACATCTTCTGCAGCTCGCCAGGGTTAGAGATAACTAGGAAACGGGGACTACTATTAGGATTATTTGCATTTGCCTCTGTCTGTAATTTTTTTGCAGTAGACTTTTCAAGACTAGGTTGAGTGACTGGTTTAATAGTAGACTTTTCAGAATTCGGTTGAGTGACTGGAGTAACTTCAAAATCTTTTATAAGGTAAATATGAGAATTTGGCATATTGAAGAGAAGAAAGATTCGGGTCCAACGGTCCCGCCCACCACGGAGCCCAACAAGGGAACACAGATTCCTGTGCTTGGGCTAGCCGGACCTATACGCAAACTGAAGCCCCACAGTTGGCTTTCCCGAAAGCAGGTACTCCCGAGAGCTTGACCCCAAGCCACTGACACAAGGACTAGTGACCAGCCGATTGCCTCCCGTTTAGCTGAAGCAGAGGCCAAAGCAGTGTGTTGGGGACAGTACCTCGCCCCTCAACTACCAGGACCCTCCTTTCCAGCGACACGGGTCTCCACGCACGGCAAACACGTGGGCAGTTTTCTCGCCACTCGAGAACTAGAGACAAGGGCTGTTCCAGTTTCTTGTGACGAGCCCCAAACTCCGTAGAGAGAAACCACGAGGGAGAAGGGAAGGGAAAAAGTTCCGGCTAAGAGGAGAAGAGACGGAAAAGAGGATAGATCACTGGGGCTCCAGGATCGTGACACCCGTCTCACCAAGATGATCCCCTGAAGGGCTAGGGTACCTCGGGATTGCCACACCCGTACTCACAAAAGTGAGCCCCCTGAGGGCTCATTCCTATGGAAAGAAGGGATACAGGGTAGTGAGAGCCATCGTCGCACAGTCTCAGTGTGCAGGAACAAAGCACCCTCAAGGCATATCGTATCCCGTTGGTTGGCCAAGTTCAGCAGTCGAGCTTACAGCCAAAAGTGTCAGTGTGGGATGACCAGCAACATCGAATACAGCAGCAAATGTGGCAGCCGTGTCAGATTTGATCATCGCGAACAGGAGCATAACATTCAGCAAGATGCAGGAAAAGACAGGGTTTGTACAAGGAACATTGCAGGCAACTGTGCATGGTGAGATGGAGATGACAAATGTGTGTGCAAAGTGGGTGAACCTCGGACTATGCCTTGCTTGACAAGATGATAGACACAGACAGGGGCCAACATGTTGAATCTTCTGCCGATTTGCATACAATTGTCCGTAGGTGGCGCACCCCCGACAGACTGGTTTACCAAAGCCCTTCGGGACCTTTCAGGTGGATGGCAGAAGTGTATTGATATGGGCGACGATTATTTCTACTGATGTACTATCAGTTTTTTGTTAATAAATTGTATTCTGCTCTGTGGCAGCATTTGTGTCATTCATTTCTGTACGACCTTAATAATTCAGTTAACCTTTTTTTCTCCCTTTCTTCTATGATACAAAAGTGTATTGATGATTGTAAACTACATGCTTTACACATTTTTAGAATAGAATTATAACATAAACTCAAAATGCAATGGAGCTATAAAAAGCAATTAACCTTGTAGTTTATGCAAGAAAAAAATTATTTTCAGACAGGCTATTTTAGCTGTGTGAAGAAAAGCGAAGTTATCTGTGTTTATAAAATATTTTAAAGCAGTATCATTCAGTAAGCACATTTTTTTAATACTTATTCAGTATCTATATTTGCTTCATATGTAAATGATTCGAATAATCACTATGACAGATACCAATTTAAGAGTTACTCATAAATAAAGCTAAATATCCCATACCTTTATATTTGTTAGAATTTTCCAATATCAAATAAATAACATCGAAATGAGAATAAAATACTTTATTTTCAAAATAAAGACAAAATATCTTATACTTTTGATAAGGCGCTATGAATACCACAACAAAAAAATAATGAAATGGACAGATCATTATATCACATTTCTATACAAAAATATATTCGAAAATAATCTTTGGCAAATGTGAAGTTTCTTAGTCGATGCATGAGTACAAAATTCTGCACTATGTACATTTTAAATACACTGATAATCATCAAAGTAGCTTAAAATATAGCCTAGCTTGAGTTAAACTGGTCTTCATATTTTTTAGTTGGCACTTGGGTTTCTACAGTCAGTTTAATATTTTAGTCAAACTAGTTATAATTTAAGGGTAGAAAAGAAAAAAATACATTGAACTATACTACACAATTAACTACTGCATTAATGAAAAGGTTAAAATCCATTTTAATATTTCCTGAAATTCTTTCTCATAACCCTAACGTTATTGATTTTAAATATATGTTTGAATATTAATTAAAAAACTGGGAATTGGCAAATTTAGGGTTCCCCCAATAAAATGCATTCATCAAAATAAAATTTTCTTTTTTTTCAAAATATCTTCATTACAAGAAAAAGTTTACAGGAGAAACTTCAATGAGATGACAAATGAGAAAGCTATCGTTAAATCTAAAAGAACTGTTAATTTTGTTGTTTGACTTCTGAATTACTAACTGTTAATACATTCAATATAACACACCATATACAGTCAAAAGTCTTTAATCCGGACTCGTCGGAACTTCGGCGATTCCGGATTATAGATCGTCAGTTTAAATCTGGTAAGATGGCATGCAGAAATTATACAATTAAAAATATTAAATCGTAATTTATGAAATAAAGAGAAATTGTGATTTAAAGGGTATCAAAATTTACAAAAAAAAGCTTAATATTTATTTGTTTACTTTATTAAACATTTCCTTCAATGCGCGCATGTGTAAAGCATACATTACGCATAGTCGAAATTAGAAAATTGCAACCAGAAAACTATTTTATGCGTATTAGTGACATTTATAATGACGAGAAATTTGATTTAAATTGTATCGGAGTACATCGAGATGAAACACTACATTTAGTAAGGAATTCTAAGCCGAATAAAATAGAAACATCTTCCCTGAAGATGAGTATAGTGCTGACAGATCAACTTCCAGGTCATTGCGTGCCATGACGTCCCCCCCCCCCGTGATATTGATAAACAGATTTCGGAATGGTTAGAGAAACAAATCACCTCTCTGTCACTTTCTTCATGCCTTTATCCATCTTTTTTTGCAGCTATTCCACTTTTTGTTTAATGGACATCGAAACATGCTTTTGCTTTGTAGATCCTTTGGCAGCTCCAGAATTGGAAATTCTATTTGACATAATCGAAAGTTCAAGCTTACTTTTATAAAATTGCTCTAACAGTCTGCAAAAAAAAAATAAGCCAGATCCAATTTGAAGATTAAGGAATAACACAATGTGCAACATTAACTGAAATAGATAATTAGATAATTTTAGCTTAGCTTATACCGTCAGTTATACATTAAACGCGCATGCGCAAACGTATTATGCGCAAGCGTAAGCGCATTAATGCATTTACGCATGCACAGAAAGTTTGTAGCTTTATGATCCGGATTAAAGACTTTTGACTGTAGTAACAAAAATAAAAACAGTAAATGTTCTCTTATACAATCCTCAGCTGAAAATACATCTTTGCTTACTGAGCTGCTAATATACTTTTTAAACCCATGTCAGTTTTTTTCTGTACCACAGAAGCATCCTACAGCTAAAAACAATTATATTTCTCAGCTGCAAACTTAATTTGTTTATAAATAACACCTTGAAGGCTTCATATCAAAAGATAACAAAGGTTATAATATATCGCAGTAAACTCTTGCTCAGTGCGGATTCGATTTTGCATATGTGTGTCATCTTAATTGTTCCCATTTAATTTGTCCAACACTAGAATTTTATTCATACACGATTCAATGTTCATTCATCAACACTGAATGCTGCCTGGTCAGAAGTTATCGAAAGTTTTAAAGAAATTCTATTGTCAGAAAAATTATGCCAAAGAAATAGTACACTGCAAAAGTTATTGGCAGCAAAGAATTCTCATATATAGAAGGAGACATTAAAGAATTAATTGAGATATGACAAATGAAGACCTCGATCATTTTATAACACCACTTGGGAGTTCAAGCAGCAATAATGAAGAAGAAAATAAAGTACCTTTAACTTACAAGATGTTAAATGAATTGTTAAAAAGCCACAAGAACTGTCTGATTTTGCAATGGAGATTGATCCAAATAAAGAATTGATTTTTTTTAATGTCTTTCTTTACAAAAGACATTGCGTCATGATAGTTCAAGCATTTGAAAAAGCACTAACTTTTTTAAAAAATATTTGTATCATGTATATTTTAAGAATAAAAAATCATTTTAATTAACATTTGGTTCATTTTCTTCCCCATTTAATTATATAACAATATTTGGGTTTGTTTAAATTATACATACTTTCTTAATCTGAACACAATTTTGCTGCATGTGTAATGCTTGATGAGGGTTTACTGTAATACATATTATGACCTTTGTCAGAATTAGCTGCGCCAGTACTACAGTGGTAATATATATGATTTAAAAATGATAACTTTTTTTGAATGTGTTAAATTAGCTACATTTCTGTTTCTAATAAAAATATGCAAAGCTTGTATTTTTCATTTCTTTCAAAACGATAAAACAGGAATTTACAAAGGTATATATGGCTAAACTTCACTACATTTAAACAATAACATCTAGAACTACACTACATTACAAATATAGATATTTGAGCAACTAAGCTATTTTCAATGAGTTTTCAAAACTCTTTGATCAAGATTTTACTTATGCAAAAAACAGCATTTTCTACAAAATCACATTTACATACACATACAATTTAAGCACACTAGAGCAGAATGTATACATCTCTAGTTTATACACATAACTATGAAATAACATTGATATGAATTGTGCAGACATAAGCATAAACAAATGAAAATGTGACATCTTTGTGCAGATATTAGCATTAATAACACAAACTAAAAGGTGCCTAATAAATGTGTATGAAAAGCATCAACTTAAATTCAAACATTTCTGTCATGAAATGAAAAATATCATAACTGAACAATACAGATGAATTATTGAGAGAAGATTGCATCATTATTCTACTCTAAAGCATATATATGCTTTAGAGTAGAATAATAATATATATATATATATATATATATATATAAAGAGAGAGAATATATAAATGAAAATTATCTGCTAGGAAATGTGAAGTGAAATTTAGTTAACAAAGTGTACTATGTAAATTAAAAACTGGAATTTGTAATTAATTAAACTGGAAGTGGTAATTAAAATGCTTCATTAAAGAATTTAAACAAGAGAATCATTGTTGATTTCATAGAAAGATTCCAACTTTACTAAAGGGAATTGGAATCTTTCCTAAAAACCACTAACAATTCATGAGGATTGCTTATTGTCATTTTGCAATTCTGAACAAAATTCCTATTCCAATTTTAAACTTTATAAAATCTGAATTTAAATCTTAAGGAACTTCAGAAATGTGATATATGTATGAGAATATAATATTTTATTTAAACTGCTATCATGCATCTTGGTGAGTAATGAATAGATAAAAAATTATGTACATTTGACCCTTGAACAGTGCAAGTTTGTATCATGTGACTCCACTTATACAAGAAACTTAATAAATAAATTCAGGTTTGAAAAAATATTCTGGCAATTAGTTTAGCAAAGTCTGAAAGGTTAGCAGCAAACTGGTGATACAACGCTACTGATCACATCTAATAGGAACTATTCTTCCTGCTTCAGTTTAAATGTCTTTTTCTAAAGCTGAGGCATGACAAGATAATTTTAGTGTCTTTAAAAAAAAATTGAAACATGATCTAATTTTTTTAAACAATCAGTACTTTAAGTTGGTTCTTTTCAACTTGCATCATTGGCATTTGTATTTTACAAAGAAAACATTCACACAGACCACACAGTTCCATACGATTTCTATTTTCTGGAGGGATGACTGCTTAAGAAAATATGGCTGTTAACAATATTCAATACCAATGTTTAATTTATGATCTCAGAAATAGTATCTATTTTTAGAGGTGGCCCACCAGCGGCCGAGCGGTAAAGTTGCTGAACACTGGTAGTTCAGCCTGAGGTTCAAGTCCAGCGAACGGGCTGGCTGCATGGGCTTTTTCGTGGTTTCCCCATGTGTAATGTGTATATGAGTCAGTTTCCCTTAGAAAGTCCTCCATGAAGGCATCCCTCCCCTTAGGCAGATAGCCCTAGTGTGATTTGCCATAATTAAATAAACCAAACCATTTTTAGAGGTAGTCTCTTATTACATTTATCATCAAAATACACTGTTACTACAGTTGTTCTCAGCAGAGTTCAGTTATTAACGTTGTAGATGTGAAATGAATCTAATTGTTCTGATTATGGAAATAATGTCCATCCATTGTGCTCAGTTTTATCTTATATTCAGATGACTGTTTAATTTTTTAGGTATTTTATAAATACAAATAATACAATACTTTACTGAATAATTTGTAGTCAATTATTTTCTATCAAAATATTAACCTCCAGAAGTTAAACTTTCTTCTTTGTGTTTACATTATAAAATATTTTCAAAAGGTGGTTTATTTAAAATTCTTCAAATTTCACTATTTTCCAAATCTGAAATGTAATTCGAAGAGAAATCCACAAATTCTTTCATAAATCGGTGTTTATGGGCTTTACAGGTTCTCTAAAGCATATTTTTTAATTATGGAATGTATTTCTGATCCTACAAAAATATATTCAAAACAGCATAGAAAAGCACTATCAACTATATTTTACTGATTATTGTCAACTATTATGGGAGACATACTTTGAAGCAAAACAATACATTGAGATGTGGAGCTGCCCAGCACTATTTGGGATATCTGGTCACTAAGTTCCATTCACAGTGACATTTGTACACATCAGGAAAGAGCCATTTTTTAGAAGCAGAATTCTGTTTTGTTTAGTTTATGCTTTAAAGGACCAGGAAATGTATATCCTTTTTAATTTTATGTCACTGCTTGGTTTCTTTCCAATTCTCATTTTTCTCCATCTAATACAATATAAGACAATACTGATGCTGGTACTGTCACACAGGTAATCATACTGCAAACAAAAAATGCAAATTTTTGATAAACACAAATTTAAAAAAAAAAAAATCTGAAATGTTTCAGATTTTAAATTACGTCCAAAGGGGCGTTTTTTAACATTTTGTGTATTACCTTTCTTTATTAAATATCATGTTCCTCGCACTTAAACCATAAGATCCAGTGCAACAGCAATATCACAAAATAGTTTTAAAACGAGCATATCTTTAGAATTTCCGATACAGAGACTCACGCGCTGGAGATAAAAATGTTTTTTCTGCACAACGTTGCCATTGCTCGCTTTGAAATCCTTGAGTTTGTTAATCAAAAATTCGTCAAAGTTTTAAAAAATAGGAAATCGATCATAAAACAAATTTCAAATTTCAAATTTGGTCTTCCACATGCTCATATTCGTTGGAGGATTACGTTATTCAAAATTCGATGACTCTATGTACCGTTGTTTTATCACAATACGAGAAATATACATACATTTATGCAGATTTTTCATTATTTAATTTCTTCAAATATAATGCAGGACTCTAACATTTTGTGGCAACAGTTTGAAAAGTGAACCGACATTTATGAGTCCGACGCAAAATGCCAAAAACGAAACTAATAGTCCTTCGGGATTCAAATCGCTTTGGACTAAAAAGTTACATCTTAATGTAATTTTTCCGCTAATAATCTTCTAACAAGCATGTTTTTACTAATTTTCTTTAACATAAAAGTTTAAATTTCATATATAAAATACACAAAATGTGTTCTATTCAGATATTATCAGCAGTGTTATTATTAAGGCACTTACCAACAGATTATTAGTAGTGAAGTTTTAGGATACTGAAAAGTTACCCGCATATTTTTAAACAACATCGAGAATTAGCATCCCTAATCCTTGCATTATTCAATAGTCAACTGTACACGACTAAGCATAAAGTAACAATATTCACTGCTATAAAAAGGATGTAAATATATTTTTAACTACTGTTTGTTTGTGCATCATATTGAATTTAACACATAATGTAGTTTACTATATTTAAATAGCTCAATTAAGATTATGAAACTGGCAGCTTTTTAAAGTTGCAGTAAATGGTGCTATTTCTGATCTCTATATGAATGCACATTTGGACTACATAAAAATAGCATTTAATTAACATTAGAAATACAGAAAAATTTTAAATGGAAAAAACATGTAGCATGACATTTTGGCAATATTAATTTGCTTTAAATGAATTGCAGAAAATAAGTAGTTACAGTTAAAATAAACTGAGTAGCTAAAAATATTTATCATAAAATACACAACCACAAATCTTATCTATTCTTACATTTTAAAATAAAATATATTTCAATACAATAAATTTAAGGACATTTGATAAGCATTAATGTAACATGACAAACTCATCAAAACAATTCTACTGTAGTACATTTAACAGTATTTAATATGTGCACAGAACAATACAAAACTACCCCAGGAGCTGTTTTGCAGATATTTCAATATCTTTGATTTTTATGCAAATTAATAAACATTACAACCTGTTCAAAATGCAGTTCTATAGATTAATGCTTTAGGCCGTCTACTAAAATTTTATATAGTATAGTTTTGATACAGTTAAAATCTGTAATACACTAACAACAATTAAAAAAAAAAAAAAAAGGGTTAGGGTTCATAGCCACAATTTAGTTAAAAAAATAAGCACCTGTCTAATTACATCATACACAACTGCATAACCTTAAAAATTAGACTCATATTATTAAAATATGAGAAATGCAGTATTTATTAAGAGAGAATAAGCATTACCTCAACCATGGAAGATAATTATTATTATTTTTTTTTTTAATTTTAAATAACAGTTCAATTTACAGAACTAGTTTACAATGAGAGGGGGAAAAAAAAAAAAAAACTATGCAGAACAAAACTATATTACAAGATTTAATGATGAAATTTCAGTTCAAAATAGAGAAAATAAAAAATAACAAGGCATATTTATTGTATTCGCTTCAAACCTAATAATAAATACAATTTATTTTTCCACTTATATTGATATTTAAATAATTTAAATCTAAATTCTGAACATTTTCTAAATTTTCATTGTATATCAGTTTTCCCTTAACAGATATAGCAAGCAAAGTAATTTAAGTAAAAAAGAGGGACATTTCTGAAATCAGAAGACAGAAATTTGCTTCATGCAGTCATTCTTTAACAGTAAAAGCTTAACTAACCCGCATACTTGGAAATTGGCGAATATTCGGACAGTCGAGCGTAACTTGAAAAAGAGGAGCGGAGGGGGTAGACTGTAGCCGCTCTTTAGATTTTCCCGCTAAATAAATGCTTTTGACATTTTGATATGTGCATCATATAAAAATAAACCAACGGAACTAAAAAATATTCTGCTTAGCAAGCACAGTAAAACTCTTTTAAATGTTCATAAACAAATCTTAGACTGAACATCAAAATTAATTATCTCTGCAAAATATCGCAAACGTTATTGCGCAATACGTGCACCGTAATTCTTCCCTATGTGATATTACGCAATCGGAATCAACAGCTGCCGGTATTGCGAGAATAAAGAACTAGATAACTGGGGTGTTTTTCATTCTAATTTTTAACAGACGGCGTTAAATTTCCAGAATAGAATCATTCTTCGCTTGGGTTGGTAGACCGCAGAACATTTAGTCCTATTCAATCCAGATTGGAAAGTGGAAAAAAAAAAAAAAAAAAAAAAAAAAAAGAAGAGGTCCGTTGCTTGTTTTGCAGCGAACTATAACAGTTTCAATATTCAAGATTTTGCGGAGAAAGGAGAGACCTTCCAACCTTCGTACTGTATAATGTATTGGCCAAAAAAGTGAAATTATTTTGACTATTCGATTACTTTCCCTTTATTTAAGCCATTCTGAATATTATTCCTTAGAAAGTTAATCTGTGTTAAAACACAACCATTTTTGGAAGTTTACTATACTTCAGCAGTTCCTGCAACTATGTTATTATAAACATTCATACATATGCTCATAATATAAGCATAACGATCATAATAAACATGAATATGAACTGACCAAGCAGAACGAGAATGCAAATTTTTAAGATCTTGATAAAAATTCAAACGTGTGTAGTATTTGGGTGGGAGGAAAAGAATGCCGAATGTACTGGAATTTTCTACTGCTTTCTCAATTCTTTGACCAATAGAACGACGGGCACCGGTCTGTACTCTTTGTGCACAACAAAGGTTATGTTAATGCAGAGAAAGGGGGAAAAGCTATTTCTGGCAGTATGATTCACCATCTGACATTCCATATTAGGAAGAAAAGTTGTTTATTTAGTTTCAGCTTTGGTACGGGGAAAAATAGTGTGTTCATAAAAAAAAAAGTACTAAAAGCAAAAAATAAGCACTAAAATAAGGGCTTCAAAGAAAAAGTAAGCACCTATAAGAGCCTTTATATTTTATTTTCAAATATAAGGACTTATAAGCACTTATAAGGACCGCTATGAACCCTGTGGGTATTTATCAAAATTATTTTTTCTTCAAAAGGTTTCCAAAACACTTTTTTTGGGAAGCAATCATGCATAATATGGCTTAAATAATATATCCTCCGACTAAATATATCTTCTGACATATATAAAAAACACTGAGCATTTAACAGGTCTTCTTTAGAAAGAAAGTGGGTTTCAGAACAATTCATTTCTGGATATATGTAATTTAATATAACTTCGGAAATTCACAACAAAATACCTGACTGATTCATACACAACTGATAAATTAAACAGAACACCAAAATGTACAAATACAAAGAATAAATAAATGCATTTGGCATAAAAATATTTAAAACATGAATAAATAAATATTTTAAATTAAAGTTATAAAACTATACATAAGTATTTACAAACTTCAGGACACAGTCCAATAACAAATGCTCAGTATAAAAAGAAAATTAACTTATACCTTTTAGTAAATGTAGTGTTTATGAAATTCCATTTGAAATGGTCATCATTGTTTGTGTGAAGTCAGGTGTGGGAACTGTAAATTTAGTGCCTTCTGCCCCTCAGAAGATCAATGTCAAACTGAAGACTTTTGTTTTGCCCATTATCTCTCTCAAAACATCGACAGCCAGAAGTATTAGAAATTTAGAATAACAGGACATAAGCAAAGCATTATTAATATGCCCTTTTTTTTAATGAAAATGTAATAAATAGAGTACTACTAGAATGAATTTTCTTTAAAAAAAAATCTTTTAAAGCATATTTCCAAATATTCAGATTTTATATACTTAACCATTTAGAGTATTAGAAGTATCTTATAAGCCTTATGTAAGATCTTCATTTTAGAGCAATGAAAGATATATAATTCTTTCTCCCATGGTGAACATATTTTCAATTTCATATATGTGCCCACATTTTTGCATAAAATTTAATAAGTAAAATTTCAAGACACTAATAACTATTTTAGGTCAAAGGTTAAAATATTTCATTATCACTAATTAAATCAAACTAATGCTTACAATTTGCCATACCAAAATTGCTGTGAGAAATCCGAAACCAGGAACAAGATTTGTTAAAATAATACGAAATCCTCATATTAAATAGCTGGTTTTCTTGAATTTAACCCTAATAATGCACTGAACTGAAGTACTTAGGTAGCAGTTGGATCTGTATTACAGCCAGTAATATGAAATTAATAAAAATTTGAATCCTTTTAAAATTAACATTACTTGAAATTAAAATGCAACTGACTAAAGCAAAAAGTTATGGATTATTGACATTTACACACATTTATTCATTATTATATTTCTCATCATTCTTTGCATTTATTACTTGGATTACTACAAATAATTGCTTAAAAATAGACATTAATGTAAAATAATTAGCATGCTTTTGAAAAATTTCTTGAGATTCCCCCAAAAATTACATTTAAAAAGAAAGTTTTAAGACATATCTTAAAATGTATTTAAAAATTTACAGAATATGTTGTATTAAATAATTTAAAAGCTGTTTAATAACTAATGCAAAAATAATATTCCAAGCTAGAAAAAGTTCATTAATTTAAGTATTGCCCTTAAGGACTTTTTATTTAAAAATTCTGATAAAATCAAATTTCATTTTGCAAAATTTCTAAAAACTTTATTGTAGTACAAATGCTTTGAGAATTTAGAAAATTCTCAATACTCACATTTTGCTGCATATCAAGATGACTGAAGTATACTTCTATATCTTTTTTTTCCGGGGGGGGGGGGGCAAAATATCAATTGACAAATGCGGGAAATTTAGTTTTACAAAATATAACTAAGCATATACAGGATATGCTACGAAAACATAACCTAACTCCAATGATAACATGACAAGATGCACATCCATCTTTCTGACTCAATATGTCCAAAAACAAAATGAAGCTGGAATGCTTAGTAATCTGACAGTCAGCACACAGAAAGGAGCTACAGCTTCTAACAAAAGCATGGTGTGCTATTTTTTTTTTTGTCCCACCCTATAGTTTTGCACATTAAGATGCAACAGATATATAAAATGCATTTTCTGAATTACACTGGGGTGGGAGACTTCTATTTACAAATCAGATAACATAAAAGTATAATATACAGTAGTGCATTATTATGAAATACATTTTCAAGCTAAGTATTCTTATATGAATAAAGAATAAAATTTACAGTTCCTAAAATGGTATTTAAAAACACTTTGCTATTTACATACCTTACTATCTTCCATTCTAGTCTGAATAAGTGGCTGTATTAATTCCTTAACTACAGTTTGAGAACATATAAACTAAAGTTCAGGAACTAATGTGTATACCAGCATTTTTATTAATTTGTTCACTATGCATTACGCTAGATATTTTACGACATATAACAACCATGTTAAGATATCATAAAATACTCTGAACACTCATTTTCCCCCTTACAACTGGTCCCCGAAACTTAAAATTTATAACCTGTAAAATTGAACCTTTGGCCTTGGTATATATAAAAAAAATCAACTGCTACACATTCTGTGAGATGAGTTGACATTTAAGTTTTTATGAGGAAGAGTCAAAAATATAATTTTAATATGGCAATAACTATCAAAACAGCATGTTCATTCAATATTTTATACCCTTCAGTTTAAGGTCATGTACTACAGCTACTAACTTTAAAATGCGAAAAACTGGGAGCTTCCGGATGCTTTCATGCTATGCAGTAATACTATTTCAAAGGAAGTTCAAATTGACTTAAATTCACTTTATAACACATGAGTCAGACTGTTCAATTATTTATAATATGATTATGGCAGAAAATATATGAACATTTAGGCAATGAACTAAATTTTATATTCATTACCTAATTCCATTTTGTAATTTTCTTACACTTATATATTGAGAAAATCCAAGAACGGAAGGGAAGCTTTAGTTTATTAAAGATCTTTTGAACATAATAGAAATAGGATGAAACAATTAATGTACATACTATCGTGTGGTTAAAACCTGGTATTATACCATATATTAGTGTAACACAAAATTAAATAAACATTTAATAAACAAACTAAACCAGGGGTTCCCAAGTGCGTGCCATGAAGAGTAAGGCGCTCTTTCAGCACCTAGCAACGCACTGCTAACATCTTTCAAGGTGGCATACAGGGTGGTGAAGTGCAAGAAACCTCATACCATTGCAGAAAAACTTATTTTTGGCTGTTCTTGATACGGTTAATATTATGGTAGGAGAATCAACGGGAAAACTAATTACAAAGATATATTTATCTAACAACACTATTAGTCTAAGCCGAGGATCTCAATGACCAATTAATAGAGAAAATGAAAGGCACGTTATACAACTTGTTAAGGCTACAGACAGTAATAAAGATGCATACCTTATTTGTTAGATAAGTTTTCTAGATGATAATACAAGTATAATTGTTGAAGACTTTTTCTGTCAAAGCATCAGAAGGTGCAAAGGCTCAAAACTTATTTCAAATTCTTGAAAAGTTTATAACACAAAATAATTTTGATTGGGAAAAGTGTTTTGGTGTATGTACAGATGACACTTAATCAATGTCTGGAGGGACTGCAAGCCCTTATTTGTAGTAAAGCACTGCATGCTATGTGGACCCGTTGCATCGAAGTCGATGAGCTGCAAATTGAATTTGGTATTGGAACATATCATAGATGTAGTAAACTACATAAAAACTAGGCCGCTAAAAGCAAAACTATTAAAAAAAAATTGCATGGACATGGAAGCTGAATACACAGGCCTGCTATATTACTGCAGTTCACAATGGCTTTCACGTGGGAATGTCTTATCCTGCGCATTCGAGTTACATTAAGAAATTCACACTTTTCTGCAAGAGGAAGGACATGCAAACTCCAGATACTTTGCCAAACCAGACGTTTTACTAAAACTGGCATATCTGTATGATATACTTGACAAACTGAACGTCTTGAATCTGTCTCTACAAGGCAATAATAGGCACATCTTGAAACTATTGAAGAAGATTGCGACGTTTAGAAGAAAACTGTAGGTTGTGGATAAGAAAAGTTAATGAGGATGATGGTCAAGATTGTTTCCCTGAATTGCACAAATGCATGTCCTCTAATGACTTGTCTCTCAAAAATTGATGTCTCTTTTCATAGAACACATTTCAAAGCTCACTGAATGGTTTGCAAAATACATTGTGGAAGAAAAGACCGAGAAATATTCATGGATCCAGAACCATTTCCATGTTTAAAATTCAACAGAATTCCCTACATAAAAAGAAGGGAGTCTCAATGAACTCTCTTGCTATAACAGCCTTAAAAAAAAAATTCTCTAGTTCTGATTTGATGGAGTTTTGGATAATCATCAGAAATGAATATCCAACTCTAAGTTCAAAAGCTTTAGGGATTCTCATTCTTTTTGCAACATCATATTTATGGGGAACCGGATTTTTCAGCTGTAGCTCTAATAAAGAGCAAATGTTGTTCAAAGATCAATGGGGAACAAGAAATGAGTGTGGCAGAGTCAAGTCTTATCCTTGCTTTGAAAAACTTTGTGGAGATCAACAAGCTCACCCGTCCCACTGATTTTTTTTTCTATTTTCTTTAATAATAATAATATAATATTCTTGTGTATCAGTTCAATATATACCTATATAAGCCTCAGATTATGGTTTCCATTTCTGTGTCGGATCACTAGTATCAATATACAGTCATATTTTATGAAGCGTTGTGATTTACTATGACGCTATGCAGTAAACAGGTTATAAAGCACAAATCTTGTACAACACTTTGTTGAACACGACTAGGATGCCGTGGCAAAATACTAAACCTGTAAGTGCACCACCAACTGAAAATTTTTGGGAACCCCTGCATTAAACCATTATTATTATTTACCACTACCTTTACTAACCATTAAACCATTACTTAATAAACGATTAGTAGCATTTTCATAAAAAGTTCTACAAATGTCTACAGTAGGTTAAGCCAATTCCTATCAAATAAAATTTAATACGAAAAATTATCCTGAAAATCCTATAGGAATGGGAGAATGGAATTTTTAAAATTTATGCTTCATTAATTCAATAAATTTCATTTATTGATGGAAAACTTTTTTATGAGTAAAGGCTTAAAAATTAAAAACTGGGAATTTGGTGATCTATTTATTAGGAGCCATCACAATAAATAAATAAATAAAAATTAAAAAAAAGGGGAGTCTCCATGTTAAATTAGATAAATTGGCAGTTACAAGATGCACACTGGGAAAAAAAAAAAAAAAAAGGTGGGAGACAGTTCTATATCTCCCATTCTACTGGGATGATTGATGAAATTCAAACTGCATTTTTCATGTCTCAAAAACGTAACTTAGGATATGTATTAGATTTATATATAGCATTTTCATAATATAGGTATTTTGACAAAAAATTGGTCTTTTTCTGAAATGACATGCCAATTTTTTTTTCCATATTTCGATTCTAAGACTTAAATTACGACAAACTGCAAAGTTTTGTGAAAATCGCAGTAGTTTTTAAAAAATTAGGTCTCAAAATTTAAGCTCCTCAGTGTTAATTGAGTTTGGTATATATTTATTAATCTCTTTTTTTATTAAATGTATTTGATTCTTCCTTTCACATTTCAAAATTTAGGTTCATTCCAAATAAAATTCGTCCAGCTTTTTTACGATTCATTTTTTAAATAAATTTTATCAACTTTTTGAAAAATATTCTGAATTATAATCTGTAAAATTTTTACCATCATCTTAAAGTAGAAGTATTTCTAAGCATACCTGCAAAAAATTACAGTTTTTTATTCAAAATTTTCTAGGATATATGTGAATTTATATATATAGGCACATTTCGAAATTTAGCATATTTGTTATTAAGTGAAAATAACACCAAATGTGGTTTATGCACTTTGTTAAAATTATTTGAAATAATGAACAATGACTTTTTTCTACTCGTTTACAATTTGAAGCATTGATTACAATGAAAATAAGTTACTATAAATTAAAAAGTTTGCCAACTAAATTATTCTTGGCGCAAACTGAAAAATATGTAGCAAGATAAATTTTTTAATTTCTTTACAAATTTTGCACCAAATTTTACAAAATTTAATATTTAGGCATAATTTGAGTCACAGAATCAAAATATGGAAAAAAGTGGCGTGTCATTTCAGTTAAAGTCTGATATTGTGTGAAAATGCCTATATTAGAACAATGCTACATATAAATCTCCATATAAGTCCCGCTTTCAAAACATGAAAAGCGCAATTTGAATTTCATCAATTGGCCCAGTAGAACAGGAGATATAGAACCGTTCCCCCTTTTGTGTGTGTGTGTGTGTGTGTGTGAGTGCAGCGTACATTCAGGATGCCTTCACAAGCATGCAGGGCACTATATAAATGTTTCTATCTTCCACCCTATAAATGTTTCTGTCTGTTTGAAGAGCAGACAACCTTCATAAAGGTATGAGCACTTTTATAATGGAACACCCTCATGAAGCAGTCCCATAGGTTCCATGGACTTTGTTTGGTTAAATGCACAATATACATAATCATAAAAGGTCAAAACACATTAACCAAAGTACTGTGAAATAGTAATTCATGATGCCCATGCTTTGCTTTAGCATTTAAATAAGTGAAGCTTTCAAACAGACAAATTGAAAACAGTTCAATAATGGCCGTATTAAGAAGGCAGTCAACATCAGCAACATCAACATCAGCAGTTCAGAATAGACAGAGATAAGAGAGATAATGCATTAGTGATTAAACTGTCAAGCAGAAGAAATTTTTTTCTACAGTCAATGTATTAGTGAAACACTGACACATTATGCATTAAAAATGGTAAAGAATATGCATTAAAAGAGAATTGTTTTTCAAATCTTTGCAAGTTCAATTGTTTTTCTAAATTATTAAAATTACATTTAACTCCTCCTCATGTATATCTATATTTTAATTTCATAATTAACATTATTTTTTAAATACATATTGTACAACACCTGAAAAAATACTTATATCACAGAAAGTTGACACTTTCAATCAAAAGTGACATCTAAAGGTAGGAAAACAAGTTCTATTAAAACTGAATTCCCTGAGCAATTTAGAATATATTTTTTTTAAAAGTATCTATCAAATTACAGTATCTGTTTCATTCATGTATATAGGACTAGGTCTTCCATTGAGAAAAAGTATTGAATTAGGTCTTGAACCAGCTTCTGAAGAAGGTGGTTCAGACATTGCATATGAAGGATTCACTTGTCCTGGATAGTATGCTGAGTTGCAATTGTTCTGATTTGAAGAATTGATTAATTTTGTCACAGGATTTTGATAATAACGTCGCCTTGAGCCTCTTTTTGACCGGGTAGATCGTTGTTTCACTTTTCTTGGTGTCATCGGACGTTGGCAGGCACCGGAATTGGGATCTACAGTGGAATTGTTTTGATACTCTATACTATAAGGAAGATTTCTTATTTGTTTCACTGAACCTGAAAGTTGAAATGCTTAATTAGATAAATAAAACTAAATTATGGCATATGAAACACTCTCCCTGCCTCCCAAAGAAATCTAGCTTAAAGACATGACGAAAATTTTTAATTACAAAATAGATTGTCAGCACAAACCAGGTGTAAAAGATTAATGAGTTAACAATTTAGTACAAAGCCAGAGATCTGGACTCATTGGGACAATTCTGAATTTGGGATAAACTTAGTAAGATGATCTGCAGAAGTTATAAAATTAAAAATATGAAACAGTGATTTCTGAAATAATAAAATATTTATGACCCCCCTTTTTAACAGAATAAAAATTTATCAACCCCAAAAAAGGAAGAAGTAGAAAAAGCTTAATATTTATTTGTTTTAGTAAATGTTTCTTTCAATGTAAGGTTTTGATATGCTTTGTTTTCTTGAGCTAATACTTTCTCTATAATTCTATAGACAGACATTATTTCTTCTTGTTCAATTAAGTTTCATTGTTCAAGACTATTAATTGGGACATTGAGAATTCCCACTAAATTGTTAATACAAAGTTTTTCACTCTCAAAAACCTCTCTGTCACTTTCTTCACTACTGGTAGAGATATTTTCTGGACGTAGAAACATACTACAGATTTCACTGCCGATTGGTTGATTGATGACTGAGACATTGTCTTGCAGTGAAAAACTGTTATAATCATCTTCATTTATTACCACTTCTCAAATCTTCTTTACAAATTCAATTAATTGAAAAATTTTGCTTTTTGTTTGCGATATCTGAAAACCTCCAAATTCATGGCTATCATAATAAAGTTTAGCTAGCATCCGCTATACACCACTGGAGATGTATCCTGAGATTGGCAACTAAAGACCTGTTGTTCTGCTACATTCTGTCTATCTCTTGTTAAAGAAGTTAAGCCTGAATTATATTCTTCAACGTAAACTTAAGATGAACAGAAAATGAAGAAATGCAGTTTTTAAACTCTATAACTGCAACCAAATGAAGAAATAAGAACTACTCATTTTTCTAACACTAACAGTTTGATAGTATTTATCAAGAATGTATACCACCACAATACAAGAGAATTAATTACTAATTCATGATTACTCATTCATGAGTAACTTTAATTTTGAAGTTCTTACTTTGATATATAAAAAAAAGAGAAATGTAGTAATCATATTATGATACTAAAAATGAATTCTAATAGCATTAAGTAGAAGAAAATTTTAAAGGAAACAAAATAAATTAAATATTCTCTGACCACTAGTATTTGAGATTTCCTGCCACCATCATTAAGTCCATAAGGTTGGTGTGCGAGTTTAGTTCTTGAAGAATTCCCAGTAACCTGAGAATATACATAAGGTTTCGTAATTAAAATTTTCTTGTCCCGTATTTAATTACATTGACCCTAAATAATTATGCAATTGTCTAAGAAGGTAGTACTGGGCATTTATGAAGTGACTACTTTGGTTATATTACAAACAACAGCCTCTTCGCTTGTATTTCAAGACTTAAAGCAATTCCTCCTACTGTTATGAACACGTATAGAAAGGTATGACTGCTTTTGTAATTAATCACCTTTTGTTCAATCATACTTATAGCTTTCAAATTATACTTTAGAAGTTTCAATCCTGATTATATATTAATCAGTATGTCTCTTAAAGAGAATATATTAATTACCTTTTTCCTCTTACAGTGCTTCTTATTTTATATATTTTTTCTAGTTTTATTATATAAAATTGGCTGCTGAAATAAGGTTGACTCCTTGTTTAATTTGTTTGTGACTGAAGGTGGCATAAGATCAACTGCAGCAACTCAGATATTTAAAAACATCGTTTATGAATTATACTTACAGTTATAGGTGCTTATAAAAAGTTATCAAATAAATACATTACATAAGCAAATTACATCAAATAAGATACACATTTAAAAAATAATAATAAAAATTATTAGGTAAACCTTTCTAAACTGCCATACGCAATGCACTTTAAGGGGGGGGATTAAATCATCTGCTTAGGGCTGGAAGGTTGCAACAGTCTTAGAATTTGGAATTAGCCAACAACAATAAAAAGCAGCTATTTGAAACGTTAAACTGCTAAGATTTGTGGATAATTAATGCAGTGGTTGAGTTACAAAATAGGTCTGCCTTTGAGAAGTTTTTTAGTGCTATCAATTTTACTAGGAATAAAACATATGAAACTGCAATCATTTAAAACTTTATTCATTTGAATATTAGTAGACTGCATGATTGTAAGAACACTGAAAAATCAGATAATCTCCAAGATGAAACAATATACTGAATGTGAATGAAAATTAGATAATTGACAGAATATACCGGATAACCAGTTTACTATGTTAAACTGCTTTATAGGAATAAAAATAGGCCTACACGGCTTTTAAAATACACACACACAAGAATTACTCATTTACGCAAATAAAAATGTTTTCATTTTGCATTTTAGGAAAATATTTTAATCATATTTAGATATTAACACTTTTACATCATTAATTTTCATATTCATACAGCTGCTTTCAGTTTTAAATGGAACTTACTGATCACTAATGTATGAGTAACACATAACATGATTTATGAGCATAATGATTTAACATGTTAATTACTAATTCATGAGTAACACAAAAAATACGACAAAGTATGAAGTAGTGATTATGAACAAACATGCAATTCAACACAAGCATGCATAGAAAGTATTAAAAATTAGTGCAAATATCAAAAGTTAACTAGCACAGATAAGTTTTAAATTTGAAATGCGAGTAGGATACTTATAGGTTACACAAGCTGATCCAAAAGATGTTACCAATTATGAATTTTTGTTGGTATGTTTCACAACAGAAATTTAAAAAAATCAACTGTATAATAATAAGAAAGTAAGTTTAGTACCATTAATATTTTTTGTTAAATTTTAAATCTATTTCTACGACTCCCAACTTTAAATTGCAATAAGATATAAAAACCTTGTCATGACATGGAGAGAGACAATGGATTACTTTTAGATAAATTACACAATAGCAACAATATGCATAAGTTCCCCCCCCCCCCCAGTTTTGACCAGTAGTATCCACAGAAGAGTATCCAAAGGTCAAGCAGATCCTCTTTCTCTACTAAAAAATCTCTTAATCTCTCTACTCTTTTGATTCAGAGATTTTAAAAGCCCCAATCCTAAAAATTTTACAGTGAAAAATATACATTCCTTCAAATTTAAAAATTTAAACTTGTTCTAGCATAAACAGACATTTTCAATATTAATCACAGCCCGATTTGTGATGGTCCATGGAAGGAAGAACAAATTCTTGTGCTTACTAACTTTAATTGCTCGATACTAGACCACTAGACAAAGGGCTGGATTAACCATTAAGCAATATAAACATGTACTCAATGCATCAAGGAAAGGAGGCACCACAAAAAAAAAAAAAAAAAAAAAAAAAAAAAAAAAAAAGGTTAATAGGTATTCTGGAAAAATGAGCACAAAAAAATTTCCTATTGTCAGTTCTACCATAGAATGCATGGTGCAGCTAAACAAAACAGAGAGAGAAGGAATGATGAAAAAACTGTTGTAAACATATGTTTGGGCAGCAAAATCTTTTAAGTGCTTTGGGATTCTAAAGGTTTTAATGCAGTCCTAACTAGACAACATTATGAAGGTTCTATAAAATAACACAGAATGCACATTATATTATCAAAAGTATCTATAAACCTCTTCTAATGTAATGGATTTAGACATATTATAAAGAATGTTCACATAAATATAGAAGTATGTAAGTAACTTCTAGAACTTCACTGCAAAGCTGATCTAGCTGTATAGAGAGCATACAAGAAAAATCTGCAACTTTATACTACAGCAAATGTGTTTATGAAATTTTACTCATCTTGCATGTTCCCTGTTCAACCATAAATGACATCATTATGGAAACAGATTATTATGCAAAACTTTGACCTAGTTATCAATACTTTACAATAGACAACAGCATCAGAGTACACACACAAAAAAAGTGTTAAACAAAAACAAAATCTTATATCATCAATAAATGCAAACTGCAATAAATTCTCTGGCTAAAACAAAAACACACAACACACACAGATTTATAGCCTTGGAGCTTATTTATAGCTATATATGTCATCATAGATTTATAGCTTCTATGTGAAATGTCAATGAAAATTATATCAAGTTCAATGAGCCACTAAGTAATTGCAAGATGTATTACAGATTGATGAGCCATAGTACAATACACAACAATTTAAGGAAGAGTGGCATTGAGCTGAATGCCATGCATGGTAATAAATTGCAACAGTATGGAGCTACTTCTTATATCTAGGACTGGGTTAGATTATTTGAATGAGGAGGCGCGCCCAAGAGATATTTGTCTAGCGGAAAGAATGTCTTCATGAAGAACTTTCTAAGAGAAGCTGGTTCATATTCATGTTACACATGGGAAAACTATAAATTTAACCATTCAGCCAGCCCATTCACCTGGAACTGAACTCAGGTTAAACTCTCGGCAATAAGAAGTCTTTACTACTTGACCATTGGTGAGGTAATTAGGAGCAGGCCTTATCATGAATGAACAAAACCATACACACACATGCAAGTTTATTGGTATTTTTAATTATTCCATGTAATCAACAATGGACCTACAATTTGGAAATGTTTCACTTTTTTTCAATACAACCAAGCACACCTATATATAAAGTGCAGACTATTTACTAAAGGTTTGATGTTGACAATACTGAAAAGTTTAATGAACTACTCAAAAGTCTGAAACTTAAATGTTATAAAACAGTTTTAGTATGAATTTGAAATGATAGCTGAGAGCTAATTCCCAGTGCTCTACACTGGTAAACAAACTGACCTATGTCTTAAAAAAAAAAAAAAAAAAAAAAAAAAAATAGCAGGCAATGCCAACATAAACATTTAAAAATATGGTGGACAACTTTCCTTATAGAGTGGTAGTTATAACCAAACAAAAAATTAAGCCCGCCACCAACACAACTTTCCAATCACTATTTGCAAATCCTGTACTAAATCTAATATGCAAATAGTAACTAAGAGTATTAAATAAATAATTAAGAGTCTGCTAAATAAATGGTATATAAAACATTTAACTCAAATTTAAGATAAATAAATTTATATTCATGAACTTGAATTTGCAAAAAAATTATCTTCCATGCTTAGTGACTTACCAATTTTAAATTATCAACTGAAGATTTCCTTGATTTTTTAAAAACTTTTGATTTTACTGTGATTTATCTACATATTTTCCTCTCAACTAGGAATGCTGATTCTTAAAAAAAGAGAGAGAGAGAAAGAGAGAGAGAGATGGCCAGAATATACAAAAAGAATAAATTTTCAGTGAGGAATGGGTATCTATTTATTATTATTATTTTTTTAAAGCTGACAGTAAAATTTAATTCTCACAGCAACATTTATTCAGTATTTTTCTATAAATTCAACTCAATTCAAAATTGGCAACAAATTTTGTGATCAGTCCAAAAAGTCAGCCTCATCAAAGTGGCAATTACCTAAATCGGTTGCAGACACAATTGGGAGGCCTTTGCAGGAGAGTGGTACGTAGACAATGAGTCAAAGCCACCAATAAAATCAACTGAAATAGAGAGATTTGTGCAATTAGCTGTGTGCTATGGAAGTTGTACACATGCAAAGTTCCTGCAAAGACCTATTTTCATGCCCTCATAGCTTACAGTAGTTCTTCACAAACCATGGAGTTTATTACATTTGATTTGAGAATATGACACACTTCAATGTTAAGTACTATAAAGTTACAGCTCAATAAGTGAGTTGTAACACAGATTGCAAGAAATTGGTAAAATCATTAGTTAAAACAATCTGTGGTCTGAAAACTGTTTATAGCAGCCAGAACTTTCTGTAAATTCTTGATTTCCTATTTTTGGTAATTAAATAAAACTATTTGAGAAATACTCAACTCAATTTGTCACTTACTTCAAGCAATATGAAAAACTATTTGATTGTAAACAGTTTACAAAATTTTATGTATCTATAGTAATTTAAGGTTTTATCATAACAAGATTCTCCAACCATTTTTCGAAAAGGAGACTTTTTTTAATGGGTAATGTCATCTACTGGTACATATGAAAAACATAAAATAATAAGCAATTTATATAATAGATGAATAGCTCATGATTAATTCAAACGCACACCATGATCGACAGGTTTGTCAGCTATATACTATAATATACATTTTGAATACTCGTGTTAAAATTATGTAACTGGTAAACTGTATTGATTGAAGTTTAACAACCAATTTTTCATAACTTAACCCTTTCTTAATTTTTATACATTTTATTTAAAGCAGAGTTCAGAACAAGTACTTTTTATTAAAGTTTCATTCCTTAAAATTCCTTCTGGTGTTTTTACCAATATTAAATGTACCTACTAGTAGCAACTGAGAACTCATGTGTTAAGTATATACGAATAAATCACTTACAGATTTACTGCAGAACACAATGCCTAATGTGATCTTGGTTAATGTTATCATTTATATAGTGTTATCGAATTGAAGAAGTCCTGCCTACGTGTATATGAAAATATGAATACATCGCTTACTGCAATCAATATTTTGGTTAATATAATCAAAATATTACAGAACAAATTTTTTAAACTGAAGTAAAGTCAGTTCAAAATTGACCATAAAAACTCTCAAGTAACAGAGACATACAGCTAAAAGAAGGGCTAAGTCTTCGAACCATTTAAAATTAAGCAAAACAGCAACCTTAGTTTGACATAAATTTTGAATAACATTGTCTATTTTATGGGTGATTAGAGACAAGTCCATCTTCTAAGAAACAACAACAACAATAATAATAATAATAATTTGGGGGGGGGGCAGATTTTTTTCCCTCTTGTAAAAACATTTTCTGAAAACATCTATTCCAAGCTAAGGTTGCTTTTCTGCCTGAATAATTCTGAATTTTACATCGGAAAGCTCTGTTTCAGGGAGGGATGCTTTCCAAGTATTAACCCTTCAGCAGTTGCGAGATTAATCAATTATTTCTTCCCCAAAACATACAATATCTGTCAGCCCTAAATTTATGATGTAAGTTGTGTTTGTTTGCATTCACTGCAGTGCATAACTGGAATGTAAACCGAGTTTAATAATGACCATCAAAAGGTTACAATTCGGGGTACAGCATTTGAAAAATAATTCTCAGCAATATTATGAATAGTTCATAAATAAACTTTTCCTAGTTAATATTTGTATTAGTTAAATTTCATTGCTATTTTGAAGGATATTTTTTTCTCAATGTTTAATGTTATACAAATATGCTGCAGACAAACATGATCACACTAAGTGGTGCCTACTGTAGCAAATGTTTACTTCTTCTATCACAAAAGTCACATATCCTTGCCTACATATACATGGAAATTAATGGAAAACTATTCCATAATACAGCTAACACATTACAAATTAATTTTTTAATACAAACTTAATGAATTTAAATTCATGTCTTATAGAAAAGAGATACATGAACAAAGAACAAGTGTTATGGAAAAAGCATTTCACTTATCAGGTGGCAGAATAACATTCTGAAATCAGACTATGAATTTTAACTTTAATGAATAAGAGATTTTAAGTTTTTAATATAATGTACTTTAAATCTTGTCAAAAGAACAAGCATTATTTTGTTATGGAAATAAACAATTTGTACAACTCAATTAGAATTGCTTTTTTGGAAGGGGACTATATAAATAATTATTTAAATTATTGTAGCATATACATGTATTTTTTCTATAACACATGTTATATTTATTTATTATTTAATTTGTTTAATCTTGAATTTGTGGTTACTTTCTGTTCAGTAAATGTATTATTTTGTATAACCTTTTATTCTGACTTCAATAACAATGGAATCGTACATATAAGCTCACACAGAACCAAAAAAGATAAGAGCAGAAACCTTCTTGCTGGGACACAGCACTGTTCGGTGCTCCCTCACAAACTCTCACACACATGACATTCTAAAAATTTCCAGAAAATGAATTTTCAAAGCCCCAAAAGAATTTCCCATTTCAGAAGTAGCCTAAAGTACTTATCCTTCCCCTTAAGCAATTCTATGAACAGAAGGCTGTGAGCAGCCACCAGAAACTTCACTTATTTTGTTACAGAGCTTCTTGTTCAGTAATTACTTTTTTAGAGTTGCTCTGTGAGTGATTATGCTGATCTGCAATATTCTTTTGGTTAACAAAATTTTTGCCTTATCTGTTTTGTTCCTTGGACTATTACAGCTGTTTATCTTGTTGTAACAGCTGTTATTTGTTTCAATAAAGTTTCAAGTTTATTGTCCATTTGACCTAACTATTTAGAAATATTTCTATTAACCCACAACAAGCAATAATATATACACCTGGTTGGGAAGAACTACTGCATTTGAAGTTATGAATGAATGTGGAAAAAGAAGTTTCACAGAGAACAGACATAAGTTACATACATAGTTTTAGAATCAGTAATTAGTAAATTTAGTTGAAAGGGATTGATAAAATGAGAACACTTAGCTTGAGAAAGCACATAAAAACCTTTCACCAATTAGCACAGCATACAAAACATACTTGATAATTAATGCACATCAGCTCTCAGACTATATGTAAAATATATTACAAATTGCACCAAAATATTGATAATGCATTTTAAATCTATATCCTAAAAATCATGTATGCATATAGACATGCATAGAGAGTGCATTTCAAAAGCCTAAATTCAATATCTCTTGAATGACTAGTCACAAAACCATGCATACAAATTTAAAAAAAATAAACTTTTAGATTACAATTTAGATCATGCAATATTTCTTAGTAAAAAATACCTAAAATTTACGGTTTTATAAATTCCAAAGGAAAAAGTGCTCTTCACAGACAAATAATTAAAAAAAAAAAAATCCCGCTCATCTGATTAAAATTACCAAAGATTTTATGATTTAAAAATTTACAGACCATACGCAAATAGTGCTGAGAGTTGGTCATGAATAGTTCAAATAGAATTTCAAAAAGATGTAATTCACATGAGAAAATTATTACAGTCAAAAGTCGTTAATTCGGACACCCATAATCCGGAATGATCTATAATCCGGACCTCAAAGCTACAAACTTTTTGTGCATGTGTCGCGTTCACGAGTGCGCATAAGACCTTTACGGCTGTGAATACGTGTGTGCGCATGTGTGTATAATGCATAACGGACGGTATAAGCTAAGCTAAAATTATCTAATTCAGTTAATGTTGCAGATTGCGTTGTTCCTTAATCTTCGAATTGGATCCGGCTTATTATTTTTTGCAGACTGTAAGAGCAATTTTATAAAAGTAAGCTTGAACTTTCGATTATGTCAAATAGAATTTCCGATATATATTTACTAATATGTAAAAGATCTACAAAGCGAAAGTATTTTTCGAAATCTGAAATCTGTTTATCAATTTCACACTGCAGCGCGCAATGAATTGGAAGTTGATCTGTCAGCACTATCCTTATCTTCAGGGCAGATATTTTTATTTTATTTAGCTTATAATTCCTTACTAAATGTAGTATTTCATCTCGATGTACTCCGTCTTTGATATGATTTAAATCAAGTTCCTCGTCATTATAATTTGCTTCTGATAGTGAAGAAAGTGACCCAGAGGTTATTGAAAATGAAAATATTTTGATTGACAAATTAGCCGGTATTCACAACACAGCAATTATAGGACTTCAACAGCGGAACTTTGTAACTAAACAAGAAATTATGTCTGTTTAATAGAATTAAAGAGAAAGTATTATCACATAAAAAACGAAGCAACTTAAACAACTTACATTGAAAGAAATGTTTAATAAAGTAAACAAATAAATATTAAGCTTTCTTTTTTGTAAATTTTGATATCCTTTAGATCATAATTGTTCTTTATTTCATAAATTATGGTTTCATATTTTTAATTTTGTAATTTCTGCATGCCATCTTACCAGATTTAAACTGGTGATCTATAATCCGGAAAAATCGATAATCCGGAATCGCCGAAGTCCCGATGAGTCTGGATTAACGACTTTTGACTGTAATAATTAAGCATGTGCTTTAAGTTTCTGTTTGATGAAATTTTAAAATTAAAAAAATATATTATCTAACAAAACACTTTTTAAATGACTCCCAAAACTCATGTTTCATACAATTCTTTTCATGTAGTAAAAGCAATTCAAGTTATATACGTAATTTCGGCACCTTTTTACCTCACAGCATATTACAGAACACAATTAATTCTTTTTTCCTAAAAATTTTTGAAAGAACGATTAACAATTTACTAACCAACTTCTGTATAAAAACCTAAATTTCACCCATTTTTAAAGCTCTTGTACCACCGTAACTGTTACAATCTGAATAAATACTTGAATAACGGGCACATAAACAGCCATTCAAGAGGTTTTTAGTCAGCAAGTTTTTTTGAAAATCTTATATACAGTCAAAAGTCGTTAATCTGGACTCGTCGGGACTTCGGCGATTCCGGATTATCGATTTTTCCGGATTATAGATCATCAGTTTAAATCTCGTAAGATGGCATGCAGAAATTCTAAAATTAAAAATATGAAACCGTAATTTATGAAATAAAGAACAATTATGATCTAAAGTGTATCAAAATTTGCAAAAAGAAAAGGCTTAATATTTATTTGTTTACTTTATTAAACATTTCTTTTAATGTAAGTTGTTTAAGTTTTGCTTCGTTTCATGTGATAATACTTTCTCTTTAATTCTATTAAACAGACATAATTTCTTGTTCAGTTACAAAGTTCTGCTATTTAAGTCCTATAATGGCTGTGTCAAGAACACCGACTAATTCGTCAATCGAAATTTTTTCGTTTTCAATAACCTCTGTCACTTTTCTTCGCTATCGGAAGCGAATTATAATGACAAGGAACTTGTTTTAAATCATATCAAAGACGGAGCATATTGAGATGAAATACTACATTTGGTAAAGAATTATAAGCCAAATAAAATAAAAACATCTGCGCTGAAGATAAGGATAGTGCTGACAAATCAACTTCCAATTCATTACACGCCCGACGCAGCGTTCCCCCCGCCGAGCAGCGTGAAATTGATAAAAAGATTTCGGATTTCAAAACATACTTTCGCTTTAGATCCTTTACATATTAACAAATATATATTGGAAATTCTATTTGATATAATCGAAAGTTCAAGCTTACTTTTATAAAATTGCTCTTACAGTCTGCAAAAAATAATAAGCCGGATCCAATTCGAAGATTAAGGAACAACGCAATCATCAACATTAACTGAAATAGATAATTAGATAATTTTAGCTTATACGTCTATTATACATAAAACGCGCACGCCAAAACGTATTCTGCACTTGCGCACACTCACATGCGCAGTCGTAAAAGGTCTTACGCGCATGCGTAAACGCCTATGCGCATGTGTCAACGCGGCGCACGCGCAGAAAGTTTTTAGTTTTGATGTCCGGATTATAGATCATTCCGAATTATGGGTGTCCGAATTAACGACTTTTGACTGTATAAGTATAAAATTTTACATGCAATATTTTCCCAGCTTTTTCCTTTTTCAAAATACAGAGTTTCATGCAATATGTAAAACATTTCAACTATCAATGAATTTTAAGTAACATCCAAATTACAATCATACCCCATACTGACTGCCACATTATAAAATTATTGTTATTAACAAAATTTATGTAGTTCTTTCTCTTCCCCTTCAAAAAAAAAAAAAAAAAAAAAAAAAAAAAAAAAAAAAAGTGGTTTAAAACTCAAGTAAGCAAATTATCTAATTTTCAATAAAAAGATAAATTTCAAACTAAAGTATGTTATGCATGCTGTTAAATATTTGACTTTATGAAACTGAACACGTACACAGAAGCAATTACAAAAACAGTTATTTTGAAGACAACATTTCAAATGAAAACAAAATACCTTGCATTTGTATCTTTACAGCTAAAACTGTATACTTACATGAATCTTCATCTCTCGTAAAAGTGTAGATTGTACCACATGCTGCAGCTAATCCAATAATCTATATAAATATTAATTATATTTGTAAATTAATTTTTAAACAAACATTTAATTTTAGCAATTACTTTTCAATTTTTAAATATCAACTTTTAATACTCCATTCATACACTGGTCTGTAAAAAAAATGCAATAATATTTTTATTAATGTTAATGACAGCTGATTAAAAAAACTTTCTTTAGAGCAAGATTATATTTGCTGATTTATTTTATTTGGCAAATATATTCAGTTTGGCAGATATATTCATATATAGTTTCAGACTTTGGCATCAAGGACTAATATTTTCACTTAAATAAAGGTTTTGTTCTGGTTCATACATAGAATATTCTCTCAGAATAATCAATTTTATTTTACATGTTATATAATTGTTAGAAATATATAACATGCTTTTTATTATTTGAGCAGTAAAATATCACCAACACATAATATGCATCTTGAAAATATTGGCATTTCATTTTAAGAGTTTGTTGAACAACAAATATATTGTTTCTTGCACGGCCATTAGTATAAGAGGGAGAAAAAAGCCTTTCATGTGCTTTTGTTAGGCTTTTGATAATCTTTCACATGCTTTTGCCATCATTATAGTTTTTGGCAATTCTGATAATTTGTATTGGTTTCTTCAGAAATCTATTACTTTTCATAAATTATGAAACAACTACGATTTTAAACTCTCCATGAAAAAATTCTGTAACCTACCACCTGTTAACCATGGTCAAAACCAAAGTAACTGATAGCATTACGTTACTAAACCACATGAAAAGCAATAGTACATAAAATAAATACAAAGAAATTTTATGTGCTTACTTTTATTACATTACCAAATTATTACACTAAATTATACAACATTACCAGAAAAATGCATAGACCTAGTCCCACAGAGGACCTATCATGTCCATCCAAGGTTATCAATTGCACTCCAAGCCCAATAAAAAAGCAGTTCATGTGTTCCTATTTGGCATCTGTGATTTGAAGCTGTCCTGTTTCACACTGGCCAATAGTCATTATTTTATTACTATAATCAGATATAAAATAACACTGATAAGCATCCCTATTTTTCATTCAACAAACACTGTTCCAATGTCTCACAACACAGGCAGAAATTTATCCTGACTTTTGACAGTTTGATACTGCAATTCAGCAAGATGATTCGGCAGCACCATGGGTATTGTTCCAGTCATATTCAGTACAATATTTTGTTTAAGGTGATCCCACAGAAATGTTCTCAGCTAAGTGTGACATCCTAGTCTTTGATTAATTTCTTTCTTTCTTGGGGGGGGGGCTGGCAGGGGTGTTACGAGAATGCTGTTGAGTCACCTTGATATACAGAAAGAAAGACAATAAGGGAACCAGGTAAATCGAGCCACGATTCATTCTCATAATTAAAGGCAAATACGGGGTAGATCACCTGCCGTGAGATTACTACAAATTTCCTACCACAATCAACAAATTTAATTAATTTGTAGGGTTTGTATTTATTTTAACTAACATTTATTTTAAGTTTAAACTATCTTTCCTGTCAAGCCTTACTTTCCCCTGGAACTGCCAGAGTATGTAAATTTTTAGTAGAACGTGCAAGGATTCAAATTATCAGTGGAAGTATTCTGAGTTAAATAGAAAGGAAACAAATTCGAGGTGTGCTGTTCTTACTTCACGAGCGCGGAGGTAGTTAGCCAGAAATTGAAGAAACACGCGTTTCGGCCTGTGTGCTTGTCTCGGCCAATTGTTAATCGTTCAACGTGATATTCAAAGTTTGCTGAATTAGCAGCGGTATTGTAAAACGTGGTGAGATTAGTTACGTTTAGAGAGCCTCATAGTTAGTCTCTTGTTATTATTTCTTTTCAGGTTCTTATTTTTTATTTTAACCGCCGGGTCAGTGTAGTTTGAGAGCGTCAAGAGCACGCATTTGTAATTTCTAAAGTTGAATAAAAAGGGACTTAAACCCTTCGCAGGACTATAATTTCCAGTTTCAGCTGTCACCACTTGGTTGCGTGCAGGTTGGAGGTGCGCAACTGTACATTGGCGCCCGAACACTTGTCGAACTGAAATGGCCGAAAATCGGATGGAAGCCGCGGGACAACAACAAGAAATGGCAAGCCAATTGGAAGGATTTGGATACCTGGTCCAGACGTTGAACGCGTCAATCAAGCCAAACGTCAATTTCGACAGAAAAAATTCGGTGGCGATATTTCTAGAAAAACTTGACAATCACTTTCAGCTCTACCCTGTGCCTGAAAGACAAAAAGTTGCCATCGCCACATCTGCACTAAGAGGACAAGCTGCGCTATGGTGGAAGAATATAGGCAAATTTTTATTAGGGGAATTTGGAGGCCAGACATATACATTTGAAAATTTCAAAAAATCGTTAGTAAAGGCCTTCCCCATAGTGAAAGATCGAGCAAGGCTAGAAGCCGAACTATATAGTTTCTATCAACGGGATATAGAAGAGTTGACGGACTTTATTCTGCGAAAAACTAAGCTGACGGATATGCTGTATGGAAAGAAACCCGATGCGGAGATTATTGAAATAATCTTACCAAGATTGTTACCTGCTGTTCAAGACTACTTCAAAATTAGAAACCGAAGCACATTGCAGGAGCTCTTCGAATTGGCGGTGAAGTTTCAAAATCGCAGAATAGTGGAAAAAGCTAGAGGGGCATCGTATTCTCAAAGTACCCGAAGGCAATTTTCAAATGAGAAAACCAGAAATGCAAACTGCTCTTATGGGGAAAAGAGCTATCAAGCTAACTCAGCGAACCTCGAAGGTCAAGGCCCAAAAAGGAAATTTGAAAACAAACATCCACGTACCCAGAAGGCAGAAGTTGAAAGGAAAGCTTTAAACAAGTAGAGTTGCCTGTGAAAGCGAGGGTCCAGACCCCGGAAGTTTTAAAAAAATCCTCAAAAAGACATTTAAATACGGTCATCGTAAAGAACTCACATCTACCAATTATACAAGTCCTGGTTGGTGATGTACCAGTAGAAGCCCTCATCGATACAGGAGCAGAAGGTAATTTTATGAGTGAGACATTCTTCAAAAAGAATTTTTATAGGTTACGATTATTTAAAAACAAAAACACAGAAATTATAGCGGCACAAGGAAAAACCTATCACTGCATCGGGAAAGTATCATTAAACATACAGGTAAAAGAGGAAAGCCTCAAGGTATTAATTTTTGTGGTAAAACATCTGCAAAATCCTCTTATTTTAGGTATGGAGTTTTTAAGGGCCGCGAGGGCCAAATTGAATTTTCAGGACAGTTCTATTGTGCTGGAGATGGACCAGAGGGTGGTGGAACCTGTGGAACAACCGCAAGTTGACCTTAGCCATTTGAATGACCATGAAAGTCAAGCCATCCAGCAAGTGGTGAGTAATTTTTCTAACTTGTTTTCAGAAAAGCCTGGTAGCTCTCAAATAGTTACGCATCAGATACAGTTAACTGCCGAAAAACCTTGTAGGGCTAAACCGTATCGTTATGATAAACAAAAAGACCTAATCATCGAAGAACATATTCAGGAAATGTTAAAGAACAAAATAATAACGCCCATAAATAGTGAGTACGCGAGTCCAGTCGTACTATGTAGGAAAAAGAACGCGTTTCCTCCTTTGGATAAAAGGGTTTGGAGGTTTGCTATCGATTACAGAAAACTGAATAGTATTACTAAATTCCCAGTTAACCCTTTGCCGGTTATAGAGGAAATTATTAGAAACATTAAATCTACTAGATACATGACTACTTTGGACTTAACATCTGGCTACTATCAAATAGCTATGAAACCCGAAGACATACATAAAACCACGTTTATAACAAAATTGGGCACTTATGCATTTTTACGCATGCCCTTTGGGTTGTGTGGCGCCCCGTCAACATTCCAGAGAGCTATGGACATTGTTCTAAAGCCTGTCCTAGGAAAATCGACTTTAATCTATCTAGATGATATAATTATAACGAGTAGTACGTTGGAACAACATATTAAAGATCTAGAAGAAGTGTTTAAATTATTAAAAGAGGCCGGTCTTACAATTAACGCCTCAAAATGCAAGTTCACAACTAAAGAACTTAAATATCTGGGTTATAAAATTTCGCAAAAGGGTATAGAAACTCATTCAAAAATAAAAGCAATCAAGAATTTCCCACCGCCCAACACCGCCAAGAAACTTTCTTCTTTCCTTGGGTTATGTTCTTATTATCGGTCATTCATAAAAGATTTCTCTAATATTGTTGAACCACTGTTAGTAAGTAAAAGAAAGAAAAGTAAATTTACGTGGACAGCGGACGCAAATACCACATTTGAAAGATTAAAAGAAGCGCTCATCAATGCCCCTGTTTTGAAATTCCCGGAGGGAGACGAAAACCTGGAAATTGCAGCAGATGCGTCGGACTATGCGGTGGGCGCGGTTCTTATGCAAAATAGCCATCCTCTGGCATTTTTTAGTAAAACGTTGAATCACACACAAAGGAATTATACAGCTACAGAGAGAGAAACATTAGCCGTATTAATGGCTGTACACAAATTTCGAGTTTATTTCGGCAAAGCGCCAGTAACAGTCTTTTCGGATCATGCGGCTGTTGGTAGATTTTACTCGGGGAAAAATTTAACGCCAAGGTTAATAAGATGGGCTTTAAAACTCCAAGAATATAATCTAATAATAAAATATAAACCGGGTAAGGAAAACAATGTAGCTGACGCACTTTCTCGTATAAAACTGGACGATGAAGGTAATGAACTCAAATGCGCTATGTTGACTTCAAAAATTTTAGATTCTAGAGATACAATTATTGCTGAATTGAAAGCTGATTCAGAATTTGGAAATATCTATGCATATTTGAAAGACCCCGAAAGCTTTGAGCACACAGATATCAATGCGATAAGAAGTAGAGCAGAAAACTATGAAATAATAGATAATTTATTATTTTATACGAAAACAACAAACGAAAATTTCGAGTACAAACCAGTCATCCCAGCCTCGCTTCGATTAAGCATTTTGAAGGAATTACACGAAGCGAAAACAGCGGGTCATTTAGGGGTCAGAAGGACTTTAAAAAGGGTACGCGAGGCGGTATATTTCCCGCAATTATACAAAATAGTAACTGAGTATGTCAGGTCCTGCAATCAATGTCAGTTAATAAATGATATTAATTACAGCCCGGCCGGGTACATAAATAGCATTCGCGCTACATTTCCGAATGAAATTTTAGGCATAGATCTTCTTGGTCTTTTCCCCCAGAGCGAGTTAAATAAAAATTGTTTTCTTTTAGTAATTGTAGATCATTTTTCAAAATGGACAGAAATTGTTCCACTTAAACGTGCGTCAGCCAAAACAGTCGCAGATGCATTCTTACACAGATACATTTTAAAATAAGGTGCACCGATAAAAGTCATTAGCGATAACGGAAAACAATTCATTAGTCAAATATTTGAAAACATATGCACTGGACTTGGCATACGTCATATCAAAATGGTTCCATATAGACCACAGGCAAACATAGCAGAAAGAGTGAATATAAACATTGTAAAAATAATTCGCAGTTACGTTAGCACTGTGATGGCTGGGATGGCTACATAAATGAGTTAGCTTATGCTTTAAGAACGGCAAATCACGATACCACGGGAAAAACTACAACAGAATTATTTTTAGGCCGAAAGTTAATTACGCCTTTAGATAAATTATTCTTTGTGCAACAAAGAGAGCAAGAGTTTAAACAGAAAGGTGTGCAAAAACTTATTGATCAGGCGCTTAAAAGCTCGGATACGGCAAGAAATAAGCAAAAAATATATTATGATAAAAAACGCCCTGAAGCAGATTTTAAAGTTAGGGATAAAGTATTGAAGCGGAAATTTTCTTTATCAAGTGCCCCAGACAATTTTACGGCAAAGTTAGCTCTAAAATTTGAAGGCCCCTATGTAATTCAGGAAATCAAAGGAGTCGTATTGTACCTTAAGAACGAGAGAGGGGAAATCTGTAAAGCAAGTCCCGACCAGGTGAAAAAATACTATAATCAAAATTTTTTGATGATTTTGAAATCCTTAAAAGTTTCTTGCAGGACTCAAGCGTAAAAGAAGTAGAAGGTCCCGAAATAACGTCACCCGTTCCACCACCCAAGAAGCAGAGAACTGAAAAGAGACCTAGCCCTTCTACAACCCAGGTGACGGTACTGAAAAGAAAAAACGAAAATTTTCAGACTCCAGCATTTAAGAAAAACAAGAATGCAAAGCCACCGTGTAAAGAAACCTTGGTAAAGAGGAAAACACCACCTACAACGTATCACAGTAGAAATTATACATCAAGGAGAATGCTCCCAGGTGCTCCAGTCAGGTGCAAACAAGGCCGCCGTTCCGGAAACTAAAAAGACAGCAGAAGGAAGGAAAAGACCAGCAACAATAGAAGAAATTCAAGAAGGACTCCAGACCGGAGGACATCAAGACCAGCCGTCCAAGGGAAAAACGAAAAAGACAGCAACCCGACGATTACTACGCCAAGAGGCCAGCATGCAGAGGACGCAAAAGAAAAACTAATGTGGACAACACTCGGAGGTCAGTAAGGAGAAGATTGACGTCCATGAAACCTATCACGTGGTAACAGTTCTACCAGAAAAGAATGACGGAGTTTCAATCATCGAAAACTCAAAGATAAGTTAAAATCTTTTATAAAATTTTTCTTTTGTTCCAAAACGTTATGCGGAAATACGAAGTTCTATGTTTTGACGAAAGTCAATATGTCTCGGTTGAGACTTAGTTTTGTTTTACTTTATTTAGCTAAGGCAAAAGTATTATTTTCTTTAAGTATAAAATCTAAGAAAAAGCAGTTTCTGTTGGTCGAAAGACTAATTCTGTTATGTTAAAGCCAAAATTTGGCTGACTTCGTATTCTTGTATTAATAAAAACTTTAGTTTCAATGCCGACAGCTTGGCGAAGAATGAGTAAAGTAAAAATTTATTTTCTCTTATTCATTTTATGGTAAATTGTAAAAATCATATGTCTTAGAATTTTGTAAATATACGTAAATACTTAAATGTTATGTAGAAGTAGAATTTAGTCTAGAAGCATAAAATTTTAGATGCTAAAAGTAAATGCTCAAAAGCAATGAATTCAAAATTTAAGCATTAAACTGTAGATAAAATCATGCTTTAGAGCGAAAGCCTGCATGTCTAAAGATGAATGAGGGGGAAGTTAGAATGAATGTGTTTTGTAGGGTTCTCCACCTACACTTGAATTTTAAGAATGTTAAAGTAGCTCATCGAGTTGTAGAATGTCGAGTAAGGTGTGTCTATTTGGTCGTTGAATTCTAACAAATCATGGTGGTTAGGGGAAGTGTTGTAATACTAAAACACAAATATTCCCGTTTGACACCACACATGGTGGAGAGCCAGGGTAAAGCTAAATTAATGTTTGAATACTTGAATGAATGTGAAGTAAGCAGTAACTAAGGAAAATAAATCGTTTAAAAACAAAAATGTATTCAGTGTCAAGAAAGTGTAAATTATAATGTATTGAGAAAGATACTGATACTTATTCCTTCCAGATGCTGGAAGGAAAAGAACAAGATTGATTGCTGAAGTCCAGGAAAAGTTGCTGTAAGAAGAGAGATTTAAATAAGTATCTACAGAAATTTAGTATACCTTTTGTTACATAAGATTTTTTTGTTTAAACGAGGCTCTTAAAAGTTAGTTCAGAATTGTAGAAACTTTACAACAGGTCGTTTGTAGGACCTGCTTCCAAGTTTTCCAAATTCTGGCAGCGGCAAATGTAGGGTTTATATTTATTTTAACTAACATTTATTTTAAGTTTAAACTATCTTTCCTGTCAAGCCTTACTTTCCCCTGGAACTGCCAATGATGCCAGAGTATGTAAATTTTTAGTAGAACGTGCAAGGATTCAAATTATCAGCGGAAGTATTCTGAGTTAAATAGAAAGGAAACGAGTTCGAGGTGTGCTGTTATTACTTCACGAGCGCGGAGGTAGTTAGCCAGAAATTGAAGAACCACGTGTTTTGGCTTGTGTGCTTGTCTCGGCCAATTGTTAATTGTTCAACGTGATATTCAAAGTTTGCTGAATTGTAAAACGCGGTGAGATTAGTTACGTTTAGAGAGCCTCATAGTTAGTCTCTTGTTATTATTTCTTTTCAGGTTCTTATTTTTTATTTTAACCGCCGGGTCGGCGTAGTTTGTGAGCATCAAGAGCACGCATTTGTAATTTCTAAAGTTGAATAAAAAGGGACTTAAACCCTTCGCAGGACTCTGTCTAATTTCCAGTTTCAGCTGTCACCACTTGGTTGCGTGCAGGTTGGAGGCGTGCAACTGTACAAATTCTTGGAATATTTTTCATCAACGCACCATCAGCAGCTTTATCTGAATTATAGCATAATGAAACTGGCATCATAAGCATTGTTCTTGGTATATGAATATATTCCTCTTGCTCATTCATGACTTTAAATTCACTAATAATATCTTTATTTATACTTAAAATTTCCAATTTTCCTGAATAAGAAGTAATAATGTGATTGTTTAATGAAATCAAACTCTCTCAATATTTATTATATGCTTTAATCATATATTTACTATATAAATAACTAATTTTTATTCTCTCTTAAATGTACCATTTTTCTAGTTTTGCTTGTCGAAGAAAGCTTCACTTTATAGGGAAGAAATATATCAAGTCAACCTAGCAAAACACTAACAAGTCAAATGAAGTTAATTAAGGATGAATATTAACTTATGCTCGTTTCTTTGTTAATATTCAATGTATTTTAAAAACAGTACTTACTGCATTTTACAGCCTCAAAATTAAGTTTTGGTCTAATATTTGACTTCATAAATTAAAACATGCACTGACATGGAAAGAATATTAGGCATTGTAAACAAATATAAGCACTGACATATTTTGGAGTGTTTAAGTGTTAAAATTTTATTATGTAATAAAATAGAAGTTCGCACATATCTGATCAACCTTCCACTTATTTCTTTATCACAGAAGAAAAATATAACACTAAAAAAAGGGGGGGACTCTATTACTAGGAAATGTTCACTGAATGGGAGTGTATTGGTCTACTATAGGCATAGCCAAGCTGCAGCTATTTGACCCTTAAATGAGACTTTCATTATAATAAGAAATATATTTATTTTTGAAATACCACATAATGAAATACTTTTTCAACAATCAATAATCAGATTTTCATAATATAATGTTCTTATAACTGCATAAGAATTTCATAATATAATGTTCTTATAATCAATGCAATAAACAAAGACAAACAATAATTTCTAAGATTTACTTCATAGAAGTATTATTTTCAGAGCTCACAGGGTAGCAGAAAAATGTATATTTCAGTAGCGTGCTATATTAACGGTACATGATTAAATATTCAATCAACAAACTTCATTATACATGTGTTTGGTAGTAACTTGGAAAGGAGAAATCAAAACACGTATTATGATCTAGCTCACAAACACATTGTTTTTTATTTTATTACAGTTTTCAAAAATATGCTATTTTTATTCTCATCTTAATGGTGTGTAGCAGCGTTTTTTTTGTGCAAAAACTGTGCTATGTTAACACAAAATAGTTTTTGTATTTTGATGTCAGTTTCTTCGAAACTATCCTGTTTTTATGTCTTCCAGACGCAAATGCATATGTTAAGCACAAAGGAAGATGACTGTTTTATATTCCAAATTATTGCCTCATTTTTCACTCAAATGGAAAACTCATAACAATAAATGAATACCACTGTTACTTCTTTTAGTTTATTCTTAACAAAACCATAACCAGAATTTTTTTTCCTATCACGAAGAAAAACAGAATATCATAGCAAAGTTAATTTACATATTAGAGGGATATATTTTTCTGAATGCAAAGCAGGAGCAATAAGAATTATTTATGCATGCTTAGGAATAATCAAATTAAATAAAAATATGAAACTATTAATTTATTTGAAACTCTTCTTTCCATTTGGAAACCAATCAACTACATTAAAAACAAAAGTGAGATCTAGTTGCAGTTAATAGACAATCTAGCTGTGGCTCCTGAAATTTTGAAATTATATCTGGCAGCTCAGACTGACATAAAATTTGGCCACCCCTAAGCTACTACTACCTACCTTTTTTTAAAAAAAGGGGGGTTAATAAAAATCTCGATGAATAGAAAAACTTTTTTGGTTATATAATATGTAAAAACCAAAGAAACTTGTAAAATAACAAAGAATTGTTCAGAAAACTTTCAGAATATTTAGTTTTAAACTACAACTGAAGAAACCAATATTTTTTTAAAATTTAAATACTTCTGTCTTCATTTTTAAGTTTGCTCAAATGCTTTTTTTTTCCCGGGGGCAGGGATATCATAATCTAAGGAACTTTTGCTATAAGATAAAATTAAATAAAAATTTTAAATGCTATACTTACTGCAAGAAAACATTGTACAGATGCTTGTATAGCTTCAATATAAAAATATTCTATGACGCATCCTTCAACAGTAGTTGGAGTAGGAAACATTAAAGGATCATCATGAGAAGAATTGTATATTGGTATGCAGCCTGCTCCATTCACTAACCACCAACTACGGCTGCCAGTACCCATGTTAAGAATGTGAGTATCCTTTAGGAAGAAAAACATAATGCAAATAAAATATGTAATTTTAACCAAAGTATAAAACAAAAAACCTTTTTTATATAGAGGCAGATTACTCTTATTAAAAATTTTCTACAGCAAAAATAGTTCACATCTCTATTACATAACAAAAAACACTGGAACATAGTTAAAATACTAAATTAAATAATCAGCATCTGCTTTTTCAACTGTAACCCAAAGAGGTAAAAAAATAAAATATTCCTATTACATAACCTAAAATTTGAATCCTATACATATGAAAGAAGATGACTTGGAGTAAACTGCAATGGATTGATAACGGTTCTCTGCGTTACAACTTGGAGATTTAGTGCATAGATAGACAGATGACACTTAAAGGAGAGACTTGTAGACATGGCCAAATTGAATATAATTTTTATTGCTGGATACAAACTAATTATTGAAAACATACTTTTCATCATACATGATCATAGGTACAAAACGTACCCCGCAATTTTATACAGAGTATCACATTTTAGATAACAGTGTAGTTAGCAGCACGTCAAAACAAAGGGAGTGAAGTAGTGTCAAGATTGCAAAAAAGCTGAAGTGAAAGTGTGCAATTATCCAATATGGAAGCTCACCAAGAGAAAGTTTGAGTTTAGGTTAGAGATGTTTCAGTTCTCAAAATTTTGAAATCAGGTTCTGAATTAGCTACGACATCAGCGTTACTTAAGCCATGCGAGATGGATTGATCTAGAAATGATGCAGACCAGAAAAATTATTATGATTTTCATAATTTCTCTGTTTCCATACAATATTTTTAATCCTGCACATATGCCTATATATTTATAATAAAAAAGAGCTAAAGCAATAAAAAATAGCAGCAGGATTCTATGGAAATCATAAATGCCAGTTCAAATTAAAAGAATAAAACTTTATCTTTATGGCAATCTTCTCCCGTCAGCGATTTGTGGGAGTTTATAGAAAAAGGTATGAAATTAATCTAAACAAGTTATGAAATCAATTTTAATTTTGCCTTTGAGATGACTTTGCTACGGCATCAGATATGTTACTAAATTGGACGTTTTAATTTTGATGGTAACATTAGCACTATTTCAGATTAAAAAAATTAACTTACCATATAAACCTGCATATAAGTCGAATATTTTAAGAAATAAAATCATACCCCCATACAAGTTGAAAATTTTAAGAAATAAAATCAAATTTTGAAGTAGAGGTTGACTTATACACTGAACCTAAAGAAAGGATCCACAGAGGAGGTGGCCGCTGATTGATGACAAGTCGGTGAACTTGATTAGTAAATATATCATTCACACAGAAAAAACAAAAAATTGTTTATTTATTCTTCCTTTTTTATTTAGTAGTTCTTCCCCCCCCATTTCATTTCATCATCTGGCATCACAAACCAATTCAATCTGTACAATATCTGCGAGATGCTCTTTAGTTAATATAACCCTATAGAAATAGTAACTGTAACCATACTAAATACAGGGGTGTTTGTGAGACCCCAAAAAATCCCCTGAAACTTTTACGGACTTACTACCGACATTTTGGAGTTTCGAGAAGGGGGGAGGAGAGAAATGAAAAATTACAATTATGAAGTATTGAATGACCTTATTATAAAAGTTCAATGAATTACTTTTATTGCAAAATTAATAACAATAAATTTTCCAACATATAAACTACTACATTTTACGTAAATATTTTAAATTACCTGAATTAATCCTTTAAAAAAAATTATCTAATTTCTGCTGCTTTTTTTTATTTTCTGATGTTTGTGGGCTTGTCTTTCTTTTGTGGTGAACTTCATAATTGCAGGAAGGTTGACTTTTATTTTCTTCATTTACAGTTGAAGAAATTTCCTCGAGAACTGTACATGCAGAGGTAGAAGCAGTTTGCTTTTCTGCTAATGTAGAAGATTTTTCAGAGACTTTTATAGGTGACTCATCTAAAATACATGTTTTTAAGTCCTCTTGATATGTTTTCCAACTTCTATTCATATTCAGTAAAAGATCTTTGTGAATTGGATCAGTCATTGGATTTTTTGAGCCATATTTTTCACATGAGGTTTCTTTAGAAGCCATTAAATCATATTTAATAGTCTGCACTGCATCTAGGGAATCAATCTTAAGAGAGGTTCTATAGTCAGTGACAAGTGTATCCATTAAGTTGAATGCACTTTCCACTAATGGGCCATGGAAGCAGCAAAGGCAGGCTTTGACCAATTTAGCCAATGTAGGATACTTATAATCATTTGTGAAATCATCTTTTAAATTAAAAACTTTAGACTAATATTTATCAATTGTACACTTGACTTGATTTCCACTTTCATCAGATATGTAGAGCATTTCTTTGGTGATATCAATATCACTCTGGTATAACTTATTTCAGCTTCTACTTTTGACTTTCATTATCACTAAAAATATGGGACATAAAAGATGATAATTTTTCAAAAGCTAATATTGTACTGGTTTTACCTCTTAGCTCTGGATCTAATGCTGTAAAACTAATTAGATATGGATTTTTAAGGGGTAATTTCTGTTTCATATGCTGTGCTGTATTAGTATAAGCTTTCATCAGAGAAATTTGGAATTCTTTTGCTATTGGATGATTTTTTGATAATTTCTTCAGGAGAGTGGAAGCTTCTGCACCAGTAAATATTACTTTGCTAGGTAGATGGAATTCTGGATTTGTGACATCAACCTTTAATAAATCATTATAAGATGTGCACTCTATATTTTCTGGCTTCATAAAAAAAGAGAAAAATTTTGCCATCGATTTATAAATACTGGAATGTATTAAATGAAGCATTGGTTTTTTTTTTTTTTTTTTTTTTTTTGTTTCAAATAATTTAATATATGTGTTGAACTCTGGTAATACTGCTGAATATAATGCCATATGCAATAAAGTTTTGTTTTGCATAACAAATAACCCATTTAGTATTCTTTTTTTCCGAGAAGCAAAAATACACCCTTTCAACATTTTTTTTTTTTTTTTTCTTTTCTTTTCTTTTTTTTTTTTTTTTTGAGCTGCAGAAATATTTCTTTTATTGTATACAGTTTCAACATAAGAAAAATAATCCCCTTTATCAGTTTTATCCAAGTAGTGAAAATAAAATGCAATAAGAGCATCCCACAGATCTTTGATTCTTTCTAAAACACATAAAATGTACACCCACCTATGGTCTGGTCTCTTCAAGGGCTTAAGTTTTTTAATGGCAAGGGATTAACATATTTTGAAAAAATGTTCTCTTTTACTGCAGCTTTTCATATCAAAATAGATGTCATCAAACAAATCTTCTAAGTATCTATCAAAACATGAAGCAAATTTTTTTGCACAGTTATTAGCTGTGTGACATGTGTCACCATCAATATCTAATAAGTGGGGTGCTTTGTTTGATCGTAGTCTGGTTTCAACACCCTTTTTTTTTCCACACATGGTGTTACATGAGTCCATTAATACACTAATTAAGTTTGCCCATGGAATATTATTATCTTCAATAGTATTAACAACTGCTTTAAAAACTGCTTCTGAATTGCAAGATTCCATCATCTTTAGAGATGCAAAATGATGAACTACAACTTCACTTTGATTGTTGTCATAAAACTGCACCAATATTGCCAGTATACTTTCTTGAGCATTGCTAGTATTTTCATCCAAATTTAGAGAAAATGGAGTCTCCTTTAAAGTTTTAATGATATTTTCCTTAATAGTTTTTGCGAGCCCATATTTCATCTTATAAAATGCAGTAGTCCTGGACATTTCCAACGAGTTTAGTGCCGTCTGATCGCGGCTCAACTGTTTGTAGAGTTCAATTAAATTGGGAGCTACATTGAAAGAAAGATAATTCTCGGCGATAAACGAAGTTATTAATACCTCTTCGCGTGCTTTTCTTGTCACTATATCCAATGGCCGAGCATCAGTCTCCAGTAAGTCATCAGTATTTTTTTAATTAGCATAATTACTTAAAGTCATTGAATGTCTAATGCACTTTGAATATTTTATGTGCGTCACAGTTTTAGAATGATTTGTGAAAGCCTTGAATCCTTCCCCACCATACTTCAGCAGCGAGTTACAAAAAACACAATATGCTTGTCCAGCAACATTTATTTTCTTGCACCACGTGCCCATGTTATCCCCATTACCATCTCTCCGTTCAATCCAATTCCACCTAAATGCATTCCGGACACCTTCTTCTAAATGTATAATATCATTATTTATATCGAGAAATTTCATAATGAAATTCTCTTGCGTACATAAATTAAAAAATACTTCAATAAACGAAACGAAAAATTTACACGTGCATCAATAAATGAAACGAAAATTTTACACAGCGGAGAAAAAAAAAGTTGAGAAGCGATCAATGACAAATAGCTAATATGGCAAAAAATCCCCCTTCTCTACTTATTTGATGCCACGCCAGAAGAGATAAGACCTTTGAACCCAGAGTCACGTGATCGCGCATCTGGTCGAACGAAGTCTCTCCCTTTTTTTTCTGCCGCGCCTACTTGCCGAAAAGAATCCAGAAGAGAATGTCCGAGAACTGGGGGAATGAGTCATAACTCGCAATAAGGAAAGAACAAAAAAGAAGTTTTTTCCCCCTTTTCACGCATTATCACTGCCTTTGGAGAAAGAAAGGAAAAGTTTTCACCACACACACTGACCTTGCGTTTTCTGCTTTCAAAGCATACAAAATTACCCAGATCAAAATAAATAATTCATTATTATTCCTACTGCCTTTTGAACGACGATCCCGGAATTTCCGGCTATCGAAGTTCAAAATCCCCGGAGCACAAACACCCTTGTAAATAAGTCATTGATTACAACTTTTTTATCTTGATTGAACATGTGCTTTTTTACTTTTCCTGCTTTTTGTAATGTCTGATTTATCGGAATCTATAAAATAACATCTCTCTCCAGAGCCACACACTCCCTGCAATGAGTTGTGTAAAACAAAAGAGTGTTTTACACTGAGAAATGATGATTGAAGAATTCAAATAAAATTCTTTGAAAATTTTGTATATATTTTAAAATTTTATCATGAAAACTTTGTATATATTTTATATTGGTTTGATACAGGGAAAAAAAAATCACTAAATCATGAGTGAAATTTTATTGAGAACAACAACATGCAGTTTTATTAGCAGCAGGTGCGCCACTCATGTTGCAAATTTCCTAAATTTTTTCTCAAAAGTAAGGAGGGGTTGACTTAAATATGAGTATATCTGTTAACTTTTAGTTCCAAAAGATAATTCTAAGGGTTCATATAAAATAGAAGTCTGTAAAGTACAGTATGACTGCATACATAATATTTTACACAATTACTATAGCTTTAAATTGTTAAACAGGATGTTTTCAGATAGAGAAGTGATAACTATAATATGAAATTAAATCAGTAAATATGTATAAAATCTAGCAGTGAGTTATGTTGCTCATAACTCTTGCCTCAGGTGAGTAATTACAAGGGATGTTAAAATAGCTAAGAAAAGTCAGAAATTTCTCTTACAAAAACTAAGAATGTTAACTTTCAACTTTGAAATATACATCAAACTGTGTTAAAAATATATCTGAAATGACATAATTCACATCATTTATAATAATTTAAAAGTTATAAGCTCATAAATACAGCTGTTTTTGTCTTGATTAGTTTTACATCCGTTTATCTTTTGCACATCTCTTCTTGGTAACGATGATGCCTCTCGAAATATGTTCGACACAGGATACTGTCAAAATAATAAGCAGCAAAACTGTTTAAATATAAATTAACTAATTATTTGTTTTCTTCCACAATCATGTTGGTTTGATACATGTTTTTTATTGGATAGTTTCTATTATTTTTAAACACTTCAGCTAAATTAACAGATTAACAAACTGTATCAAATAAGAACATAATAAAATAATACTCATAATACACCACATGGTATGCACCCAAAAGCTTCAAATCCCTTATATTCCACATTCCCTGAAATGAAGATATGTTAAGCAGAGCCAGGATAAGGGTGAATAATTACAAAGGGTGATAAATTAGCTAAGAAGTATAAAACTAAGCTAAATAAAATAGCTAAGAAGTATGTCAGAAATTTCTCTTACAAAAACTAAGATTAACTTTCAACTTTGAAATATACATCAAACTGTGTTAAAATTATATTTGAAATGACATAATTCACATCAATTATAATAATTTAAAAGTTCTGCATTCATAAATACAGCTGTTTTTCTCTTTGCTTATACAGCTCATAGTTTTACATCCATTAATCTTTTGCATCTCCCTTCTTGGTAACGATGATACCTCTCGGATTATGTTTGACTCAGTAGTGCCCATACAAAAAGCAGCAAAACTGTTTAAATATAAATTAGCTAATCAATTTTTTAGTTCCGCGATCACGTTGGTTTGATACATAATTTTTATAGCACAGTTTCCATTATTTTTAAACAATTCAGCTAAATTAAGAGACAGATTAATATCATCAATTTATTTTCAAGTGCACTCAGGTTTCAAAGTAATGTACATACTTCATATATCTTCCTTTATTTTGAACTAAAACTTATTTTTTCACCATATTAAGCTTTCCAAAGCATACAAACTGAGTATGGATGAACATACATTTTCCTACATTTTCTTGCAACAGACCTAACGCATAAAACCCCACTGGAATGGCATCAGAAGACTGAATAAAAATGTTACCAAACTAAAATAAAAATGTTATTGAACTATTAAATCATTTGCCCCATTTTTTTTGAGTAAATTTTGTCAATGAATGAGACATGTGGTTCAAGATCTTGTCTTCTTGTTTCCATATGTCATCATCGGAACTGCACAGTTAGTTTATTAGTTATTTCTGAAACAGTTACACATACTGCTGGAAAGGTTAAAGGCAATATGTGTAACTGTTTCAGAAATAAATTTTTACATGTTACAAGTCTTATTCTGTTATTCATGTTACAAGTCTTACAACTAAAGTCTTAATCTTTGTCAAGACTAATGCAGACATATAAGGTATGACATGCATTCTTTTTTTTTTTAGTTGTTTTATTACTTATAATGAATGAGACAATAAAATAAATTGCTTTAAAAAAGTTTTAGTATTTTGGAAGATTTTATGACAAACATTTCTGGTTAATTCTAATATAACTGATACTAACATAAAACAACATATTTTTAAAAACTTAATTTCCTTCTGTTGATTACAAGATAACTAATATAAAAAATATAATTAAGGAAGATATGTTTCTTACTAAAGAGATTTTCAGTAATACATTTCTGGAAAGACTGAAATGTGAAAAAAGAGAAACAAGTAAACATAATGCTTTGAAACCGACAGATAGATTTTCCGCTACGGATTTAGCTCTCCTAATTTTATTTAAATGTTCAATGATATTGCTTAAAAAGTCTCTGATTTTTACATCTTATAGCCACTCCAGGATCTTGCTTGCTTCTATAGGGATGGGAGTAACTTTTCACTTTTCTTTTTCACTGAACAGAGGCTGCATAGTCTTTTCTGCATTTCTTCCTGGTCTTTTGAGAGGTGGGAAATCTTCTGCTTTTTTAGAGAATTCTGCTATCTTTTTCTGAGTATCATTTCTCGAATTTTCTACGATATTCCTCACATCCTCTGTAACTACTGACATGTTTTTTTTTTTTTTTGGCTGAATAAACAGATTGGTTTTTCTTCTTTTGTCCTTGTGCATTGGTTACTTCTATGCGGCAGTCCACATTTGCAGCATCTTTCTGGAGTTGTGCACATGTGCTGGGAGTATTTCCATTCCTGACACCTGAAACACTGCATTGGTCATTTTCTCGAACTGAACTTCTCAATAACCACATTAACACTAAACGTGTTGTTTACGTTATGAATTGCATATCCACTTTTTGTTTTCTCTAAAAAATAACCAGATTAAAAAAAATTTTCAAAAATAACCAGATTAATAATTTTTTGAAGTTACCTTTTCTATTTCTGCTAAACTGCTTGACTTTCTTGATGGGGAATTTATGTCTTTCCAATTCCTTGAAAATAACTTCTTCCGAGATTTTTCCTAATAAATTCTTCAAAATAACTCTTAACGGTTTTTCATGACTCATTAAGAACGTGTGGTGCAAGATTCCTCGTTTCTGCAACATCTCTGTAGTGGCTTGATAGTTGTCAGAAGTTTTCGTATTCACGAATATTGGGTTTGCTTTCATTTGCACTTTGAATTCCTCTTTACAAATGTTTTGGAGTTCAGCTTCGATCTTTATCCCGTCTATACTTGCTTGTTGAAAAACAATAGGAGGGGGAATTTCCTTCAAGTTTGCATTCAGAACTTCATTCTTCTTCTCTGCTTCTAATTTTTCAAAACAGTTTTTCTGAGTGACATCCATCAGCTCTGCATTCTTAGAGTGTTTTGCTGCTTTCTTGGGTGTCGGCCATGGGCCCTCTTGCTTGGACTTTTTATTTTCTTTCTCTACTTGCTTCTCTGCATTTTCCTTTGCATACCTTGCTTTGCTTTCAGCGATGTATTTTTCCCATTCCAAATTTTTATATTCTGCCATCAGCTTTGTAACGTTTTCCATTCCGATTTCCTTTACAAGATCTAGTTGCTTCTGATTACTTAGAAGATGAACATTTTCCACACTGATCGTTTCCACCCTGCTCATAGATTTGGTCGAGGTTTTCTTTCTTTTCAGGTCATTTTCCGGCAACTTTACGAAATTGTCCATCCTTAACAGTTGAGATCTTGATGGTCTAAATGATTTATCCAGGTCCGTGCTGTCTTCGTCACTCATACTAGTTGGTGCCTAAAGGACATTTTTGCGTACCCGAAGGTACTTAAATCAGAAAGTTAAGAAAATTCAAAGCAAAATCCCTAGAATTTAGCTGTCCGCCTACGTGACTGGGACAACCTCCTAACCCAATGCGTCCGTGTGTGCATTTCCCCTCTTTTTTTAAATGACCGGTCACTTTGGATTGTGTGAATTAATCTCTTTGCCTCAGGGAAAAAAGTATGTAAGCATGGCTCTGGTGTTAACGGTTATAAAAATCTCTTTCCTCTATTTTATAAGACTCCAAGCTAACTTTATGATCCAATTACATACAAGTAAATTGCATATCTAAAATTGGTATGCACAATACAAAAAGAAGCATGCCAAATTCAGTGTTAAAATTTGATAAGCTTTAATCAAAAGTTTTATATTTTTAAGATAATAAATATGCTATAAGGTCTTTCTTTTAAAGGCACAAAAATATTTTGTGCTCGTCTGCCTAAAAATATATCACTTAAACAGATTTAAAAAAATATTTTTCTCTTATTAATTATGTAATTTTAGAACAGCTGTTTTGCTAAAATGTCAACTGTTGCTTCTACTGAAAAGGGAGTGTTTCAAAGAATTTTAAATGTTCCCAATATATCCAATAATTGTACCATTTTAACTTACAGCTGCATAACATGAATAATATGAAGAGATAAACAACACAAATGATATGAATGGATAAAGAAATATTTGAAAACACATAGTAATAACTTTAAAATAGAAAAACATTACGAAGATTTCATAACAATATTTTGAACGAAAAAATATATATACAGTACAAAGTCTTTAATCCGGACGTCCATAATCCGGAATGATCTATAATCCGGACCTCAAAGCTACAAACTTACTGCGCATGTTTAATACCTTTACGCATGCGCATATGCATTTACGCAAGTGCATAATATGTTTAAGCATGTGCGTTTAATGTATAATGGACGGTATAAGCTAGGCTAAAATTATCTATTTCAGTTAATGTTGCAGATTGCGTTGTTCCTTAAACTTCTAACTGGATCCGGCTTATTATTTTTAGCAGACTGTTAGAGCAATTTTATAAAAAGTAAGCTTGAAATTTCGATTATGTCAAAAAGAATTTCCGATTCTGGAGCTGCTAAAGGATCTAGAAAGCGAAAGCATGTTTCGATGTCCATCAAACAAAAAGTGGAATTGCTGCAAAAAATGGATAAAGGCATGAAGAAAGTGACAAAGAGGTTAGTGGAAAAAAAAAAAAAAATTCGATTGACCAATTAGTTGGTATTCTTGACACAGCAATTACACGACTTGAACAGCAGAACTTTGTAACTGAACAAGAAATTATATCTGTTTATAGAACTAAAGAGAAAGTATTAGCACATAAAACGAAGCAACTTAAACAACTTACATTGAAAGAAATGTTTAATAAAGTAAACAAATAAATATTAAGCTTTTTTTTTTGTAAATTTTGATACCATAATTGCATAATTGCTCTTTATTTCATAAATTACAGTTTCATATTTTTAATTTTATAATTTTTGCATGCCATCTTACCAAATTTAAATTAATGATCTATAATCCAGAATAAACACCAATCTGGAATCACCGAAGTCCCGACGAGTCCGGATTAAGACTTTGTACTGTATATCAAATATTAAATGCATTTAGTACAGCATAACCATAAAGGCTCTCAGATTAAAATTAAAGCAATGTATTTTGATATTAAATCATATAATATAATGGAAAGAAATATGTACTTATATTATCTACTTTTTTCCCTTTAGTAGGCATATAAAGACTTAGTGTTATTTAACAAAAGCTATAAATCATGAAAACCATATGGTACAACATTTGATACTCTTCCATTATCAGGATTTTACTCATAAATAAATGTATGTATGTATGGTATGCACGTATGGATGTATGTACATACGCACACATATGCATGTGCATATGTATAAACGTGCATACATATGTGTGTGTATAAACATATACGCACAAACATATATACTCGCGTGCAATACATACATAAATTTCTGAATGTAGTCCCGATAATAGAAGAGTACCCAAGATTTTGATGTCTTTTTAACAAGGTGTTACTGAAGGGGACAGATTGGGGGGGAGGAAGCAACAGAAATTACAGTCTGATTTTTAAGGTTCTAGCTTAATGCCTGAAACAGGGTTGCTACTCAAACAGGAAAATGAAATTCTGACTTTTCCAGGTGTGTTTTAGAAAATTCCAGTCTATCCGCATAATGCCCATTGGCTGTGCTAAGAGGTAAACTAATTATAGTAACACTTGAAAACACAAAAATTTGCCAATTACATATGCCTTATATATATATATATACATTACATATGACTTATATAATCCCTAAAGCATTACTATTATAACTTTAATAGGAGTTGTTTTATTGGCTAAAGTGCAGAATCACCCATTTATTTGTTTGGCGGGTTTTACAAGAGTAAGAAGAATTGGATTTTTGTTAATTTTCTTTGACCTTTTAAGTGAAAATAGGTTGATGTGTACATGGATAAAGTCAAAGGAGTGCACAAAGCCATTTTTGTGCAATTCTGGGATGTTTTTTTAACTGAAAATAGGTTGGTGTGTACATGGATACAGAGTATGTGCAATTCTTAAAAAAACGCCAAGCAGTGGGTGATTCTGCACTTTCTCTGTTGTTTTCTCCACTGAAGATTGAGATTAGAATCTGCTCAACCTGGATTAAAAAATGCCTTTTTTTTTGCAAGCATTTTGCAGCTAAAACAAAAGAAAAATCTATTTAATGACATTTTTAATTAAATTCGGGTATTTTATATTTATTTAATAGCATGCATAAGCAAAAAATATGTGCATTAAATTTCGTGATGGTATGTCATCATACTGCTAGAATTAATTTCAGGATTATGCAGAGAAAATATATATGTATTTGATACATTGTAAACATATCAATAGCAACTTGAAATCCAATTCTGGCAGTTCCTATATTACAAATCATGGATTTGGAATGATGGTATTGATGGATACGATTTTGAAGTAGGTTTAAATGAAAAAGAATGCATGTAAAAATTACATATGGCATTTAGTATTGTAGAATCACTAACCAGATGTCATAAGTGTAGATAAAATGATACCATTTAGTAGTACGTGCAAGGCCATTGGCTGTCTGTGTACTTTCCCAAAATTGCTACTCCCGATTTTCTTTTTAAAAAAAAAGCTCAATGATTAATAAAATTTTTATTTCGTACTCACTAAGTACTTACTTATCACAAGTTGTATAAAAAGTACTTGCATATGACAAGCACTTACAATGAATTTAATAAACTTAAGGCGTGGCATCACAAGAGTTCTAACACCCGATTTTCGCTGCCCATATACTTTTACGCGCTGCACCTCTGGTAGGAACGGCCTCGAGTATGCGCATTTACCAAATGATTGAAGGTTGCCCTTAATATTGAAGCCTCAGTAATACAATTCTTGAAAAACTGAACGTTAAAAAAACTGCTTTGCAGTTTGATGCCAGAAAGCTGGTATAATATTTAAATTGGAAGAGAAACACGGCAATGTAAAATTAAAAATTAGGTAAAACAAGAACCTTATTTTGATTAAAATCTCTATTGATTTTGACAAGCATTAGTTGCAGATTCCTCTTCTTCAGAAGGAGGAGTAAAAACTGCAAAATCGGAAGACAAGACCAATCTATTATGTTGAAAGAAATGAGCAGAACAAAACAAACAATTAACAGATGGCCATCTGTCAAGAAAAATAATAATGAAATGTAAAAAACCAAGATATTAGAATAATAAAAGAATTACAAAGCATATGATACGAATTAAAATCATTAGCCAAAGAATATAAGTTTTTATGAATATGAAAAGTGTTATGGAAGTCCAATTTACCAAATGAAGAAATTCTATGAACAATTTTTCACAGAATTAATGTCAAAATTGTAATTAAATTTCCAACCGTTGTTGGTGATCCAAAATTTGTTTCCGTTGTTGGTGATCCAAAATTTGTTTATTTCCCCATTTTAAATATACGATTTGTGTTCCTTGATGAAAAATGAAAAATTGTTATATCCTTTAGTTGAGCCAGTATATTTCAAACTACACTGACAGGATATGCTACAAATTCCATAAGAATTATAGGCAGAGATGAAATCTTTATGAAGCCATGAAGCCAACAATAAATTTTCTTGATAGGTGAGAATACGACCTGAAAATTGAACTTGTGGCAAATTTTTATGAATTTACAGCTGAGAGAAGGGTGAAATGGAATAATGTCAGAGTTATTTCCAACAGCAGAATGTCTTTGACAGCAAAATGATTTATTTAAAGCTTTATCAGTACCATCAATGGGAACTCTGTAATTAATAACAGTAGTCTAGTAGTAATGACAATTCAAAAATTATAATAGTTGATAAAACTCACTTTTTTATAATGAGCAGATATATATTAAAATATAAAGTATAATTACTTGATGAAAAAAGTAAGGAAAGCCCCCCCCCAGAAGTACAGAACTAATGAATGTTATTAAATTAATGGAACAGCAGATTGTAAAGATTTCTTGGTTCCAATATTGCCTTTCTGTAGTCCCAACAATACATTGCAAGATTGACCAAAAATCCCTCATTCTGTATAGCACTGAAAAATTTAAACTTTTTTAAGAGAAAGTAACATTAGAGATCCAGAACAAAGAAAGCACTATTCTATATTGGAGAAAAAGATTACCCTTGCGATAACAGAATATTTACAATTCTATTCTAAAAATGTATGAGGTAGAATGATTCCAATTTATAGAAAATTTAATTTTAAAAAAATGCCTCAATGTTGATGGGTATTCATTTGTCAGATCATATAGTTTCCCTTGTAATGGCCTCAAATGTAAATAATTAGTTTGAAAGTAACTCATAATAATTAAAATTGCAATAACAACCTTGTATTTAGCATACATAAATTAAAAAAATCGATTTCGAGGGCAGATAAAGGTCCCTCCTCATCAGGAGAACAAAATTACTAGAAAGAGGAAAAAAAGAAGAAAAATAAAGATTGGCAAAGGAGTCTCAGAAACAGCCAGGTTATCTGATCAAACATATAACACATAGACTAAAATGCAAACAAATCAGCGAAGTCAAAAAATAGGGAGCAAGGGGCAATAGCACCTTCACACACTAAGTCTGAACCCCAATGCTTTATCTTTCTTCTTTTTTCCTCTTTCTAGTAATTTTGTTCTCTTGATGAGGACCTTTACCTGCCCTCGAAATCGATTGAGTGTTTTAATTTATGTACGCTAAATACAAGGTTGTTATTGCGATTTTAATCGTCACATTGGCGTGTTTCTCTGCTATTCTAACTCACAATATTTTAATATTTTAATTCTCATTATATTTTAATAATCATAAATGCTTACTTTGCATATTATTGTATTAGGGGTTTTGGGAACAGTTTTTATCTTTAGAATCGAATTTCTTAAAAAATAGAAGATGAGTTTTTGACTACTGAGTTGGTATATAAAATTATATTTGGTGTTGATATTGTAATCTTTTTATTTTATAGTAAGATTTTTGTTTGCATCTTATTACGTTGTATTAACTGAAGATTCCTAACATGTGTAAGTATACTCTGTATCTCAATAATTACAGAATTGCTCTTTTAGCTGATCATACAGATATACATCAAACAGAATAAACACATAAATAATAGAAATATCTACTTACTCTTGTTAAAATGCCAGCTTCAAAATATATACAAATAACAAATATGTTCCATCCTAACCAAAGAGATGTCCATATTGCATACTATAACAGAGTTTTAAGAAGAAAATCAAGTAAGAGAACTATTTTCAAATGTTAATAATTTATCACACAAACTATAAAAATCAGAGAAAAATTTAAAGAATTAATAATTTAAGAGAAATTAATGAAGAATAATATACAGGCAAGAGGAATTTAGATACAATTATTTAAATTTATATAGAACATTTACTATTACACTTTTTACTTTGTCTACAATTCACCATTTTTATACAGTCAAAAGTCGTTAATCCGGACCTCAAAGCTACAAACTTTCTGCGCATACGTCAACGCAATGCGCGTAATACCTTTACGCATGCGCATAATACATTTATGCATGCGTGTTTAATGTATAAAGAACGGTATAAGCTAAGCTAAAATTATCTAATTATTTATTTCAGTTAATGTTGCAGATTGCATTGTTCCTTAATCTTCGAATTGGAACCGGCTTATTATTTTTTGCAGACTGTTAGAGCAATTTTATAAAAGTAAGTTGGAACTTTCGATTACGTCAAATAGAATTTCCGATGCTGGATCTACAAAGGGAAAGCATGCTTTGATCTCCATCAAACAAAAAGTGAAATTGCTGCAAAAAATGCATAAAGGCTCCTTTGTTTCTCTAACCATTCCGAAGTCTGTTTATAAATTTTGCGCTGCTCTGCGCGGGGTGGGGGTGGGGGGTTGGCAGTGGTGATAAAGGCAAAGCATATTTTGCTTTCCTTAAATAAAGCTAAGACTAATCTAAATAAAATTCATGCTTTATTCCGTAAATTAAAATAAATGAACTAACACTGTAGCCTTTACAATTAAAATCATTAAGTGAAAGAAAAACTAGCATAATGCTAACTGATAATCACACAAGAGAACAAGAACATTCGCCGATACTGGCGTACATATATATAATACTCGGCCAACCCGCCGATCTTGACGTCATTGGCCAATCAGTGGCAACCCCGTTAGCTTACCGCCGATTGACCTCCGATCAAAATTTGCATGTGGAAAACTAAAGCCAACAAACGGCCCTCTTTTCCCCATGCAAATACAAAAAGAAAACTTACACAGAAGTTCATAGTTCAATTCTTTTATACGAAAACACTTATTGTCTTTAAACACTGAAAACATCTAAACAAAACTTTCCTAAATTAACAGCAGTCGCTGCTTTTGTAAATAAGTCCGCAGTATTTAATTTACTGGTGATAAATTCAAGGTCAAACACTCCATCATTTACTAGTCTTCTAACAAAGTGATATTTTACATCCATGTGCTTAGTTCGGCGATTTTCTAGAAAAATCAATGGCAGACTTGTTATCACAAAATAGTTTACACTCTCTTAAATTAAACTTTAAAATTTCATCTTGTAAGACATTTTTCGTCCACATTAATTCCTTCGCTGCTTCAGATAAGGCGATATACTCCGCTTCCATGGTTGATAAACTTACACAATTTTGTTTAAGTTTTCCAGATTACCGGTACTTCATCTAAATATAATATAAGTCCTCCCATGGACACGCGGTCATCTCTATTACTTGCATAATCAGCATCTGAATAACAATACAAATTTAGATGTTTAATCTTCGATAAGTTTAACTTATATAATTTAGTACTATTAACCAAGCAATTTCAACAATGCCTCCCAATGCCTAATTCCAGGATTCTCCTGAAATTGTGATAAGATATTCACTGCATATGTAATATCAGGCCTTGTCCTGTTAGCTACAAAAACTAAACATCCTAACAGATTTCTAAAGGGTAATGTATGCATTTTCGCAATTTCTGCACTTGTAGATGGACAATCTATTTTTGTAAGAATAGTGCCTTTAGCTATGAGAAGTGAAGTTATTGGTATCTGGAAATGTTTAAATTTTTCAAAAATTTCTTCGATATATTTTTGCTGATGTATAAAAACCCCATTCTCATTCTCTAAGAATTCAATTCCAAGTAAAGTTTTAGTTTTGCCTAATACTTTAAGATAAAAAAACTTACTTAGCTGTGAAATTACTTTATCTATACTATATTGATCTTTACTAAAAATCACAATATCATCTACATATAACAAGAGAATTACATTTGAACTCTTATAAACACAATTACACCATTGTATTTTCTTAAAATGTAGATTTTCTAAAGTACTTTCAAATTCACAAAACCATTCACGGCCGCTTTGATGTAGACCGTAAATGGCCTTGTGCAATAAACACGCTTTATTTTCCTCTTCGATAAATCCCTCTGGTTGGGTCATATATATTTTCTCATTTAGGTTTGCATATAAATATGTGTTCTTTACATCTAACTGACAATTAATCCATCCATATAAACATACCAGGATAGTGAAAAATATTCTTATGACTGCAAAATTTACTACAGGACTAAACATCATCATAATCTTCACCTCTTTTCTGCCTGAATCCCTGTGCTACAAAACGTGCTTTGTATCTAACCACTTGATTCTTTTCATTTCTTTTTAGCATACAGACCCATTTGTTTTCTATCATAGTTTTATTTTCTGGCTTTTCGACTAATTCCCAAACTTTTCTTTTCTTCATTGTGTCGATTTCTTTTGTCATTGCCTTATACCATTCTTCGGCATTTACTGATTTTCGAGCTTCTTTAAAATTTTGTGGGATAACAATTTCTACGGAATTTGCCTCTTCGGACACAGAGCTAGTCTCCTGTTCTACAAAATTAACTTTCCCCGAGTATTCGTTTTTTCCACAAAAATCGAACTTATCTTTTTCAAATTTAATATTTCTTGCCTCACAATACTTTTCAATATCATTATACGATCTAAAACAGGTCTCTGTTCCCTCTACAAAATAATATATGTCTGTACGTGTTCCATCGGGCCTTTTAACTGCTTTTCTTTGCCAGTTTAAGTCTGATACTTCTTTCGGAGTAGATTTGTCATCTGAAAACTTTATTTCTTCTCTAGAAATTTCCTATTCTTCATCTGATTCTGCTAATAGCTCAGATTCCTCTAGTCTTTAAAATTTAGGTTTTGTTTTCTGTTCCAGGATTCCATTTGCTGCATACAGTTTTTCATCGAACTTCACATTACAGGTTTCTATTAATCTGCATTCTTCTGGCAGCCATATCCTATAACCTCTAGTTTCCTTCGCATATCCTACCATGATTCCTTCTTTGTGCCTCATTTGTAATTTATTTCTAATCTGTTTTGGCACACCAACATAGGCTTTACAACCAAATATTTTAAAATAAACAATACTGGGTTTTCTATTTAGGAACATTTCATAAGGGGTTCGGTTGCTTTTATGACATACCCTGTTCCACGTATGTACGAAACTGCCAAGAGCTTCTGCCCACCATTCCTTTCCCATTTTACCATCATTAAGCATAGCTTTAACTGTGTCTAATGCCATTCGGTTAAAACGTTCACACACACGATTCTCTTCTGGGGTGTACGCGTTTGTGCGTTCAACACTAATTCCATTTTCGGCTAGGTACACTTTGAATTGCCTGTTACAGAATTCCCCACCGTTATCAGTGCGTATACTTATTAATTTTCTATTCGTCAGTCTTTCCATTTGTCTATGATAATTCTTAAAGTTGTAGAACGATTCATTTTTATTTTTCATACAATACACTGCTACTAATCTACTATAGTCATCTACAATAGCAAGAAAATATTTACTCCCACCCTTAGATGGAACTGGTAGTGGGCTATAAACATCTAAATAAACCAACTGCAATGGATTATCCGATCTCTTCGGAACAGTTTTAAAAGTTATTCTACTAGATTTAGCAATAATACACGATTCACACCTCTCTATTGGTTTTTCAATTTCTGGTAACCTTTTCACGCTTTCTTACTAGTTTTCTTAATACAATCAAAATTTACGTGGCTAAATCTCCGATGCCATAGCATTGCATCGTCTACTTTATTTAACCTTCCAATTTCTGTACCGTAATCAGCTTCCCTTTATTTGTTGCATATCTAAATGGTTTTACGTGATAAAGTCCGTCATATCGTTTAGCGTAGCATAATCTATCCCAATTATTACAGTATATCCACATCTTCCCTTTTGAAATCACAAAATGAGCACCTGCCTTTTCTAACCTTGCTCCCGATAATAAATTTCTTCTTAGATTTGGATTATATAACACATTATCTAACTCAATCCAATTTATTCGATTGCCTACTTTTACTGCAAATTTGATGGTACCCTTTCCTAGTACTTTACTTTCACAATTTCCTACACCTAAAGACATACGTATATCGTTTATTTCTTCAAAATTTGTCATTAAATTTCTATTATTACAGAAATGAGTTGTAGCTGCAGTATCTACGACCCAATTAAATTTATCTGCGTTACCTCCTTTATCTGTAGTTGTTACATAATTTTCTACTAACATTAATTCTTTATCTTTAAACTGTCTATTTTTATCGTCTATTTTAAACTTCTGATTTTTACTTACATTTTCTTTACACTGAGCGATTAAGTGCCCAAATTTATAACATCTGAAACAAGGTCCTATTCTCATATTCCCCATTTTTTTCTTAGATTTAGTTTTATTTTCAACTTTATCTTTCTCTGCATTTGAATCAATAGTATTAAACACGCTTATCTTGTTGTCTTCTAAATCGGCATTTACCTGGCAAAGTCGGCTTTCTTCCCTTACCAACTCTTCAGCAATTCTTTCCAGCGTAAAATCTTCGTTCTTCCACCTATAGATCAACTGTACAATGCCGGAGTATTCCTGGGGTAATCTCCTTATTGCCTGGAATCCTTTAAAAAGATCTGCCAAGTTGTGACCAGCTTCAGCCAACTTCTTTGCAGTCATTCTTATCCTGGTGATGAATAATCCTATTTCTTCATTTGGCGTATATCTAATACTAAAGAATTCATCCAGTAACTGAATTATCCTTGCTCTTGTTTTTGCGTTCCAATTGCTTCTGTAGAACTTCCCATGCTTCCTTACCACTTGAACATTCTTGTATCAGCGGCCTGAACTCAAGTTTTAATTCCGTAATATAATGTAGCGAAGGCTCTGTTCTCTCTCAGTGTGAACTCCTGCTTTTCATGCCTTGTTGCACTTTTATCTAATTCTTCTTCTTTGTCCTCTATGAAGCTCCAACAATTTCTATCCAGTAACAGCATTTTCATGTCGACTTTCCATTGATCCCAGTTGTCATGGTTTAACAGCTCAAAACCTTCAGGTTTTGACATCTCTAATAAATCATCTAGTAATGACATCTTCAATTAAGTGTGAGCACAACGACTTGAACAAACTTCTAAGACAGGTCAGCTTCTTTTCGTGGATAACAGCCCTCTTCACCTACATTCCTTCAATGCTGAGTTGAACTGGATGACCGATTAGCTGTTGGCGCTGGGCCCATAACCCTGTTGGCAGTGGTGATAAAGGCAAAGCATATTTTGCTTCCCTTAAATAAAGCTAAAACTAACCTAAATAAAATTCATGCTTTATTCCGTAAATTAAAAGAGCTAACACTGTAGCCTTTACATTTCAAATCATTAAGTGAAAGAAAAAACAGCATAATGCTAACTGATAATCACACAAGTGAACAAGAACATTTGCCAATACCGGCGTACATATATATAATACTCGGCCAACCCGCCGATCTTGACGTCATCGGCCAATCAGCGGCAACCACGTTAGCTTACCGCCGATTGACCTCCGATCAAAATTTGCATGTGGAAAACTAAAGTCAACAGGGGGGACGTCGCGGCGCGCAACGAACCGGAAGTTGATCTGTCAGCACTATCCTTATCTTCAGGGCAGATGTTTTTATTTTTTTGGCTTATAATGTAGTATTTCATCTCGATCCTTTGATATGATTTAAATCAAATTCCTCGTCATTATAAATATCACAAATACAAATCAAATAGTTTTCTGGTTGCAATTTTCTAATTTCGACTATGCGTAATGTATGCTTTGCGCGCGTTGAAAGAAATGTTTAATAAAGTAAACAAATAAATATTAAGCTTTTTTTTTTTTGTAAATTTTGATACCCTATAGATTATAATTGCTCTTTATTTCATAAATTATGGTTTCATATTTTTAATTTTATAATTTCTGCATGCCATATTACCAGATTTAAACTGATGATCTATAATCCAGAAAAATCAATAATCCGGAATCGCTGAAGTCCTACAAATCCAGATTAAAGACTTTTGACTGTATTATCAATTATTTTGAAATTTATTTTTAACACAGAATTTACTCAAGATAACTTCTGGCAACCAATATAAAATTAATTACTTATGTATTATCGCAACCATCTTAGCAGAAGCCACCAAATTTTCAAAAATGTGACAAACTAAAGCAAACATGTGCATAACCATTTTTCAGGCACATCTGCTTATAACTATCCTTCAGTCAAGCAGTGTCACTACTTTTGTATGTATTCTTTATGTCGTATTCCAAGTTCCAACAGTTTTTATAGACAAATTGTGATATTTTTTACCCCAAACTCAATTTTAAAATATGCAATTGTGGAATTCCCAGCAAAAGAAAGAAAAAAAAAAAAAAAAAAAGTAAAATTTTCATAAGATTGTAAGTACAAGGTAAGCAAAACTTGCAGTTTTGGATAGTCAGAAAGGAAAAGTCATAAACAAATAATAATCACCGCTAATCCTCAAAGTAACACCATTGGTCTCCAGTGCTTTTTGCCAATGAGTGGATAGCTGTGTGATGCCATGGTGATAAAACTCAGGAGTCTTGGACGCAAAGAAGTTTGTGAGGGCCTTTTCAAGGTCTGGCCATTGTTTAAGGATTTCCGACGAAGATAGTTGTCCAGGGAATGGAAAAGGTGGTAGTCTGTTGGCACAAGGTCTGGGAAGTATGGTGGATGGGGTTGTGTCTCCCAGCCCAGTTGCTGGATGGTGTTCCTGATCCCCTGAGCCACATGCAGCCTCACATTTTCATGGAGGAGAAGTACACCCTTGCGACTGAGTAATACTGGCTCTTCATGCATCAGTGCCTGATGCACACGTTCCAACTACTAAGAGTACAGGCCTGCCATGATGGTTTAACCCACTGGCAGGAGCTCATAGTGCACCATTTGCCGACTAGTTTACCAAATACACAGCAGGGTGGAGAAAAAGTTTTACAGTGTGAGGCACAGGGTCCCGTGGTAACAACTAATGTCTGGGTGAGTGCTTGATTAAATATGGATGCATTGTGGTGCTGAGTAAGCAATGACAAACAGGCAGTGAAACACTGTTGCTTCTTTGTATCAGAGAGTGAGTGGGGTACCCATTTGCTTAGCTTGTATGCCTTTCCTATGTGGTGCAAATGGAGTCTGATCGTTTCATTAGATACGCGGAAGTGTGCAACAAGCTCACCACGTGTTTGGCTACTGTCACTCTCTATGGCAGCTCTCAGGGCCTCATCGTCCAGCAGTGCTGCGTGGTTCATCACTAAGAGACATATGCCCTGACCTGAACTTTTGGAACCATTGCCTAATAGTTCGTTCGTTAACGGCATCATATCCAAAAGCCTGCCAAATTCGGTGACTTGATTCTGCTATTGACAGGCCCATTTTAAAATCATAAATACTCACGTATTAACGCCGCCGCAGCATAAGTTGCACTAGTGCAATAATAAAGAGCAATCCTGTTGTTTGCATGCATTTATCTTTTGGATTCTGTTGAAAATATGACCTATCATAACCCTTTTTCTGCATCATCTCTCATCCTTGAAATAATTATAACTTTAAAATAAGGTTTAGTTCTTATTTTAAAGGGATATAGCAATTACTTCATTTTTCACTGCCACTGTTTGTATTAAGAATGGAATTTTCCAGCCTAATCAAGATGCAAAAACGAAACTTGATGTTATGTCATCTGGAAAGTTGAGTCGTGCCGACAGCTGATTGGCTGCCGTGAGATGACGTCATGTCTACTTCAAGTTTAAGTATCTCACATCGCTTTGGCTTAGTCCTTCTGCTTCCTGTTTCATTGCTCCTTGGTGTGCTGTTCCAGTGCTCATTGGAAGATCTTATTGCGATGCATGTCATCCAGCGATAAATACCATGGTTCCAGTCCATGATGACTTTTCCTGGATTCTGCAAAGTGGCTACAATGTGAGCTATTGCCGTGGGCGGCATCCTGTTTCTATGGTTCGGCGGCGATAGATCTCAAGTTGTGGTTCCTGATGGTCAACTGCTGTGGGTGGCATCCTGTTTCCAAAGTTAAGGGACGTCAAATTCCAAGCTGTGATTTCCGGTAAGCAACTGCGGTGGGCGGCAATCTGTTCTATGGTTCGGCAGCGATAAATTCCAAGCTGTGATCTCTCGTCAGCAACTACAGTGAGTGGCTTTTGCAAGTTCAAGTGCACTCAAGGTTTAGTTTAATTTTTCAGGTGCCTTCTTGGCCAAAAAGCATGGATCTATTTATAGTGAAGTGAAATTCATATTAACTGCATAGTTTTTTGTTCTGTGATATGTTTTTTTGTGTATTGAATGCCAGTATTCAAAGATCAGATAATATATTTGCTGTATCATTAATAGTGTAATATTCTTTAAAGGAAAAACCCTTGGGGTTAACGAATAGTCAACTAAATGTAATTTTTGATAATGTTACACTCTTTAAGTTTCTGGTGTTGATTAAATTTATTTATTGTATTTTTATTTATATATATATATTGTTAATAAATTGGTTAAGTTTAAAATTTTTGTCTTCTATGTCTGCACAATATATAATCTTAGGGAGCTTCTATTGCTATTTCTGCTAAATATTTTTATAACTTTAAACTTTGCTTTTGCATCAGATTCCTTTATGCCTTGTTGTTTGCTGATTTTTTATGCCATTTTTTAGTGCTACGAAAACGCGTCTTTGGGATTTGCTAAACACAGAAGAAGATGCAATTTTATTTTTTCAGGAGCGAAATATTAAAAAAAAAAAAAAAAAAAACTGAAAATGTACCAATTTGCATGATATGAAACTTTATTTTGGTAAACGTACGTTTTGGAAATGTAATTTAAGACAGTGTGATCAGCAAGTGAGACCTGGAAAGACAACTGGTTTGAAAGAAGTAGAATTCCATTTTGTTCAGCTTTGAGATTCATATACTGCTCATGCAAGGATTTGACGTCGATTAAATTTTGTGAAAAGCAACTTGATTTATCGGATAAAACTGTTATAAATGAAACAATTACATGCAAGACACATGAATTATGTGTCTTGGATATGGAGAATAAACCAAACAAGAAGGTAGGTGGACCAGACTGCATTGTGGAAATTGATAAAAGCTTGTTTACTAAGTGTAAAAATAATTGTGGTCAAGTACTACCTGAACAGTAGGTATTTGGTGGTATATGTAGAGAATGTCACTGTTCCTAATAGAACTGGCTCTACCCCTTCTTAATAAAATTATTGAAAACATTGCAGATGGTAGCACAATTTATTCTGACAGTTGGAAAGGTTATCAAACAAATAGAATTGAAAAAGGATTTCTACATGCTAAAGTTAAACATAAATATAATTTTATTGATCCTGATACAGGGTTCATACACAAACAGTTGAGAGAATGTGGGGCAGTGCTAAATGGAGGAACAAGAGACATAGGGAAACAGCAAGACATCATTTAGAATCTTATTTAGCAGAGTTCATATGGCAACAGCATCGGGTCAAAGAATATAGAAACTGTTTTGAATCTATGTTAAAGTCTAGATCGGCCGATTTCCCACCAAATTTACTTTGATTTTAAATAAAGTGTTTTGATTTTAATTACAGTGTTTTAATTTATGATTTGTCACAAAAATTTTAGGTGTAGATTGGCGGCACTTAAAAACTGTCAAATCTGCAGCTGCAGTGGCATTAATATGTAAGTACCAAATCATATAGCAAACAACTCCGAACGAGCACCTTTGACACATCCATTTCAATCACTCGCTGTGTGAGTTATGTTTGAAGACTCCTTTTCCTTTTCTCACTAATGACCAATGCAACGCGCTTTTATACTGTTGGTCGATGACCTCACTCCCATCCTAACTACTTCACCACCAGGTTTGGGACTATTTTTATGTTGGGGTTCACTCTTCCAACGTCATATCAGAAATAGCAAAAACGTTTTTGGTTACCTTGTATTTTTCCATGAGATTTCTGAACAAAAATAATGATTGATGAAATTCATTGGTAGAAAGCTAGAAGAGCACAATTTCAAGGATGTGGCATTCCTTGTTTCTTAAAGCAATAACAGATAGCTCTGTATTATAGAGAGAACAGGAAAAAAATATATACAGAAGGATTCTGTAAAAAACGTAAGCACTTTACTTTTTTAATGCATCATGTAATAAACCTTATTTAATAATTTAAATCTGTATTTTAAATGGCCAAAGTGCTTTTTTTTATATGTTGCTAACGTTTGCCAATTTACGATAAGTATCGAGAATTTGCCAATCTTATTAAAAAATGAAGAGAAAAATCACCCCCGTCAGCAATTTGTATCTTTTCATATGTAAAAAATTGCATCAAGGTAGTTGCATTAATATATAAGTACCTAAAATTATAATTATTAATTATAATTAAAATTATTATAAGAATACTTACCATTTTTTTTAAAAAAAACGTAAACTGATTTGAAAGAACCTGGATCACATTTGCAGTAATTATAAAATTTATTATAGGTGCTTATGTGGTTATTCATGATTACATTAGACAATATTTAAAGCAAGTTATTACCAATAATGCAAATACTAAATATCAGCTGAAATGCAGATGTCAAATTTTCCTTTTAAACTGTTAATATATATTTTATTATAATTATTTAGTAACTTTCATGTTAAGATACTGATAATAAATACTTGTATATAATGAAGCTTTCAGCAAATATGCAATTTCTTATACTTACACAAGATATGTATCTTATTTTATATTGATATGCTCCAAAAATCCCTAGAATGACAATGATTATCTGAATAAAATTGACTATAATAGGAGTCCACATGTACCCCAGAAAATCCAAGATCTGTCGTTGAACAGTCGCCGCCTATGAAGGAAAGTGCATCAATTAATAACAATAAACAAAATGAAAAGAAAATATTAAAATATATTTATGAAATAAAATTGTTAATTAAATTTTGAAACAGAACATAATAGCTTATGAAATAAATTTCATATCCTAGTAGTTAAGTAAATAATGGTTAATTTTGACACACTTATGAAAGCAATGATTAAATCAAGACCAGTATAGAATAAGGATATGATATACACTAACAACATTTGAGAAGATAAGAAATATAAAAAAATTTTTAAAGAAAATATAGTAAATTTTAAATCTGCACTACAAAATGGAGTTTTATAAATCTAAGAACATTATACATCATCTGGTGTATGTCTAAAAATGTTTTGAAGACATTGTTTAAACAATCTGATGTGTAGACCACACGACTTCCTTGTAGGGAATGTTAAATTATACACATTTTTTCCTGCTTTTAATTTAAACTTATTTCTTTGAATTTCATTAGAGATATAGTTCTCATTCAATTAATTCGGTTCTCACTTCGAGAAAAGGCAAAAATACATAAAATTTCAAAATATTTTTACTGGGAAAATTGAAGAATAAGAATACAGAAAAATATAAAAATGTCAAATACAGTTAAAACAATTTTTTAAAAAAAATCTACAATTAAAATTACAGTTTCTACGCAAAAACAAGCGATTGGGCCAGCAGGCAAGAAAGCAGATTTTTTGGTGCACAAAACTAAAAGTTTCCTTTTAGTCCCATTCGGCAAAAAGACACTGAATGTGCATAAAGACTTAATTCATTATTCTGCCAAGTTTCAAATATAAACAAATATAGCTGTTATGGTTTAAAAAAATAGGCTCAACCATACTTACAACTTTTAAACTGTTGATTTTACAACTATTGCATGCAGATTAACTAAAGGCATAAAAACCTTAACCGGATGATAAGAACAACACAATTCAATCATTTTTGAAGCAAAAAATATACAATTTAACAACATATAAAAATTTTGGGAAGCGTAGACTTTAAAGTACCCCTTGTATTATGGCGAAGTTGTTGTTTGATTTATTGCCAAGTTGTTTCACTTATGGTAGCCTGAGTAGTTGAATGTTATGGAAACCCTATTGTGACGTAATCGGGTGCATGATTTTGGAAAATTTTGAATCATGGGATGTTTTATAAGCGTTTTTGTGGTGTGTGTTAAAACCGTTTAGATGGATTTGAATGCGTTTGTAGGAAGAAAGGTTCAGATGGTCACTATGTGAAGCAATCGATCAGAAAGAGTACCTGGTTTGAAAAAAGTAATTTGATTATGATTGATATTTTGATTTTTACGTGGCTCTGGGTGTACGAAGCGAACTCGAAAATCATGGTAAGTAAATATTTGCTTTTGGTAGTGCTTAAATGTATAACATGTTTTTCCTTTTTTATGTTATTTTATTGTTTGGTTTAAAATGCATTTTATTGAGATTATGTATTTTTTGTTTGCCTATATTGTAGACTTTGGTGCTCCTTTGATTTTTTATGTGAAAATATATCGATCTGTTCATGGACAAAGTAAAGGGAGTGTGCAGTGCATGTTTTTGCAATTCAGGGATTTTTTTTTAAGTGCAAATAGGTCGACGTGTACATGGATAAAGTCAAAGGAGTGCGCAATGCCATTTTTGGGCAATTCGAGGTTTTTTTTTTCAAGTGAAAATAAGTCAATGTGTACATATGGATACCGAGTTTGTGCAATTGTTTGTCTTGTTATTTTAGCTTTGTGTAGCGGCGATTTTTACGCCAAAAATCGCCGCTTCAAAAGCCAAAATAAGGAGTCAAAGCACTGCACAAAATCGGTATCCATGTACCGCCAAATTTCGCCAAGGGGTACCCTAAACTGTACTTTTACCAAAAAAGTACTCACTGAGCAGAGTAACAATGTGGGTATACATAAACAGGCTAAAGTGCAGAATCGCCCAATTATTTGTTTGGCGCTTTTTACAAGAATAAGAAGAATTGGATTTTTTTCAATTTTCTTGGACCTTTTTAAGTGAAAATAGGTCGATGTGTACATGGATAAAGTCAAGGGAGTACACAATGCCATTTTTGTGCAATTCTGGGATTTTTTTTAAGTGAAAATAGGTCCATGTGTACATGGATACCGAATATGTGCAATTCTGAAAAACACGCCAAGCAGTGAGTGATTCTGCACTTTCACCCATATACATATATACACCCACTTTCCCCAAACGTTAAGCACGGAGAGGAAAATGCTAATTTCCGGAAGCCAATCACATTTAAAGAGGATGCAATTCGCTGCAGAGGTAGATAGAAGTATGCAAATATGTTAGGTAACAGCCAATCGTGCTTTCATGTCAAGAAATATGCAAAAAAAGCAGTCTTATAAGAAGCCAGCTTTATAAACGGTTACAGAAGTTGATTGTACAATTTGTTTTCAAGACATACGCATTTCTATGATTTCCAGAAGACAAATGGAAGATTCTGAGCACTGGCATGCTGTGGGGCACATTGAAGCAGGACAGTCGATCACAGATGTTGCTCTTTTCTTCGGCGTTCATCATTCTGTAATTTCCCGTTTATGGGAACAATGCCAAACCACACACACAGTTGTCCAAAGGTGGTGTGGTGTATTTAATTATGGCAAAGCACACTAGGGCTATCTGCCTAAGGAGAGAGATGCCTTCGTGGAGGACTTTCTAAGGGAAACTGGCTCATATACACGTTACACATGGGGAAAATCATGAAAACACCCATGCAGCCCAGCCCGTTCACGGGATTCGAACCTCGGACCGAACTACCAGTGTTCAGCGACTTTACCGCTCAGCTGCTGGTGGGCCAGTCTTCCGAAGGCCCATAGCCGGTCGCCCGAGGATTACAACAACCGCAGAAGATCAATATATTGCTATTGTAGACAAGCTGAATTGCAGAGTGACCTCCACATGTGTGACATCTATGGTTACAGTGCCCATTCGTAAGGCGATATCTACAACTACTGTACGCCGAAGATTACATATGAGTGGACTGAACACCCGGGTACATCGAGTTTGTGTTCCACTATCTGTCCAATCAAGAGGGACAACGTCAATTGGAATGGGAACATGTCAATTGGAATGTGTCTGACTGGGGCAATGTCAGGTTTACTGACGAGTCAAGATTTGTTCTGGAGCCAGATGACAAGGGTATAAGGATATGGCATGAACAACGAACACGAAATCACTCCCAAAACATCACCGAACATCACGTATTCCGAGGCGGAAGCATTATGGTGTGGGCAGGGATTTCATTAGGATACCGCACCGACCAGAACATATTTAAACGGAGTTCTTCAACGGCTGTCCGGTATCGAGATGAAGTCCTAGGACCCATTGCGAGATTGTACACTGCAGCAGTTGGCCCTACATTAACCTTAATGGACGATAACGCACGACACCATAGAGCTGACATCGTCGATGACTACCTGGAGAGTGAAGGGATTGCACGTATGGCGTAGCCAGCATATTCACCCGACCTTAATCCCACTGAAAATCTTCGGGATGCTCTCGACCATGCTGTTTCTTCACATTTCCCACCTCCAGCCACTCTTATTGAGCTGGAAACTGCTCTACAAGAAGAATGGCAATTGCTTAATTCTGCGGTGGTTGACCACTTAATTGAAAGCATGGTCACAAGTTGACTTGTGTATATGCAGTGTGTATATGCAATAACACATATTTCCTTTTTTACATTATTTCATTGTGTGATTTGAAATGCAGTTTATTGAGCTTTGATTGGCTACAAATTTTGTTCAGTTTTGGTGATGAGTAACGTTGTTTTAACATTATATGACATCAGCATTCTCATGATTTTTTTAAAGTGAAAATAGATTTATGGACAAGTCAAGGGAATACACAATGCCAAGTTTGTGCAATTCCCTGATGTTTTATATGTGAAAAATATATGGATGTGTAAATGGATACCGAGTTTGTGCAATTCTTTGACTTGTTATTTCGGTTTTATTTAGCAGCCATCTTGAAATTGTGCCTTGCTGGCCTGTCACCAAAAATCGTGAAGGGGTATCCTCAAACATATTTTTACATCCCCTTCCAGGGCATATGCACTGTGGAGTTTCTCGCCAAAAATGCTTGACGAAAAATTTGTCCCCAACCAAGAGCGTGTATAAAGGTAGTTCTGAAAGTTCTTTTTGATGGTAAGATGAAAATTTTTTGCTACTTTTCCGTTTCGCTGGCGCAAATCTCGCCAAGCAGACCTAATGGCGACAACATACAGTATTGACGTAAAAAATGTTAGTTCTTAAGAATTTTTTATTTTGAAGACATAAACATTGTAATATCGTTTAATTTTTGTAAAAAGCTAATAATTAAAGACAAATTTGTTATAAAGACATTAATTTAAGAATTTAGTATTCTTTTGTGGTTCAACATCCTGATTTGCTAGTTCATATAACGCGACCCCAAGTGATCTCATCTAATTCTCTCAGTAATTATCTATATTAATTTCAAATTAAATCTTAATTTGGAATACAAGTTTAAATGCAAGAATTATTTCAATTCGTATGAATTGCTTACTCAAAAATTATGTAAAACTGCAGTGCTTTACTACGCTAGTGCATTCTTATTCGAATTGACGAATTTAACCCTTGACTTTGCCTTTTCTATATTTTCGCCTCCATGTGAGCAGGTGATTGCATCCTAATTGACTTAATTACCGCGAATGGCCTTAGGGCATAAAACTGAATTAGGCTTTAGTGTAGAATTGGGTACCCCTTCGATTGGCGACATTTTTTTAAAAATTTTGGCGATGAAACCTCACTTCTGGTTACCACGATAGTTTTAACTTTGTTTTAGCTTCCCGATTTTATTTAAATGAAAATAGATTGATGTGTACATGGACATATTTAAGGCAGTGCGCAATGCCTAGTTTGTGCAATTCTAGGATGTTTTTTTAAGTAAAAACAGATCGATGTGTACATGGACACAGATCTTGTGCAATTCTTCTACTTCTTATTTTGATTTTCTGTAGCGGCCATCTTGAAATTGTGACTTCCTGGCACCGATCATGGCGTCAAAAAAGAATCGCCAATAAACAAGGGGCACCCAATTGTAAACTTTTACCCTGAACTATCTGGTAAAAATTCTATGTAATTGTATGCCAGTATTGGAAGAAAAAAAATCAAACTGATAAGAAATGGCTGTGACTTGTTTTGAAAATTAGGCGTAAAAGGTTACCAGTGAGGATTTTCCGTTTGGCATCAGTTGTACCATTATTGGCGACTTTATTGTCTGTGCCAGCAAAACGGAAAAGTACCAAAATTTTAAAGGCTTTATCAATAACCATGGGAAGATTTCCTGTCAACAGTACCTAATTTTAAATAACTGGATTTATGACAAAGATCCTGAAGACCAAATTTTGATAGCAAAATATACATAAAGGGAAGCCATTGGCTGATCTTTGGAATATGGTAACAGGTAGTTTGGCAACATTTTGGAGGCGAGAAAGGTTACTACCTAGGACTTTGGGAATAATGTGAGAAGTACTCAGTTCCGATTACTCATTATTTTGTGTGAGGGAAATGAGAGATCATGAGATATATCATGTGACATTAATGAACGAATCACTGTTCTTTAATCGGAAAAGGGGGTATATTTGTAAAAATATCTGCTGTACTTTATAGCAGTAGTTTCATTCTATGTTCTGTGAAACAGTGTTGTTTAATATTTGGATCCCATGGCCGTATATAAAGTAAACCCGAAATTTTTATTACTTTTATGTGTAATTGAAAAGAATTGCTTAATTGCGGATAAGTACGAATGTCCAATATGTGGGAATGAAATGAGATTGTGTGAAAGGAAGGATATTACAGATAGTTTGAATGGCAGTGCAAGAAACCTGGTGAAAATGGACATTTTGCGATCCGACATGCACTCAAGATTCTGTAGAAGATTAGGTAAGTTAGTATTTTTAATTATTTGAGGATATTATTTTTATGCATTGTTCTAAATGTAAGAAGTAAATAAATTAATATGGTATTATTGGAAAATTGTTATTAGCAATGATTTAGTTTAAAGTAATCAGGATTGTAAGCTAATTTTTATTAATTTAATATATGTGCTTATTTATATTTTAAGTAGTGTTTTTTAATTTAATTATATTTTAATTTAATGATCGTGATTTTGAGAGTTATATGTTTGAAGTATTTTGGAATACGTTTGAGTAGAAGTAAATGTACATGGAAAGAATTTAAGTATTTAACACTAAGTATTTGTAATCATTTTTAATGTTTTGTTATAAATTCGTTGATGACATTTATAATAGATAATTTAGAGGTAAAAGTTTTTGGATATTTTATTTATTTTATACGTGCAAATGTCCATCCTTGGAAAGGGTATATACTTTTTCGCAATCAGGTAATTTCATATATGTCCTTTTTACCGAATTTAAAGATTCACAAAATTTTCATGCATTTTGGAGAAATTTTTTTTATTTATGAGAAAAAAAGCAGTGTACATGGATATAGTGAAGTGTGTGCGCAATGCCATTTTTGTGCAATTCTGGGATGTTTTTCTAAGTAAAAATAAGTCGACGTGTACATGGTTTAATTATATTTTTAATAAATGATAGTTATTTTGTGAATTATATGTTTGTAGCAATTTGGTATACGTTTGAGTGGAAGTAAACGTGCATGGAAATAATTTAAATATTTGACACTAAGTATTTGTAACCATTCTTAATGTTTTGTTATGAATTCGTTGGTGACGTTTATAATAGATAATTGAGAGGTAAAAGTTTTTGGATATTTTATTTATGTTATACGTAGAAATGTTCATCCTTGGATAGGATATACAGTCAAAAGTTGCTAATTCGGACACCCATAATCCAGAATGATCTATAATCCGGACCTCAAAGCTAAAAACTTTCTGCACATGCGCCGTGTTCACACATGCACACAGGCGTTTACGCATGCGCGTAAGACCTTTTACCACTGCGCATATGCGTGTGCGCAAGCGCAGAATACGTTTTCGCATGCACGTTTTATGCATAACGGACGGCATTTATCTAATTATCTATTTTAATTAATGTTGATGATTGCGTTGTTCCTTAATCTTCAAATTGGATCCGGATTATTATTTTTTGCACACTGTAAGAGCAATTTTATAAAAGTAAACTTGAACTTTCGATTATGTCAAATAGAATTTCTGATTCTGGAGCTCCCAAAGGATCGTACAAAACGAAAGTATATTTCGATGTCCATCAAACAAAAAGTGGGATTGCTGCAAAAAATGGATAAAGACATGAAGAATGTGACAGAGAGGTTAGTGAAAACGAAAAAATTTCGATCAACAAGTTAGTCGGTATTCTCGGCACAAAATTAACGGGACTGGAACAGTGGAACTTTGTAACTGAACAAGAAATTGTGTCTGTTTATAGAATTAAAGAGAAAGTATTATCACATAAAACGAAGCAACTTAAAACAACTTACATTGAACGAAATGTTTAATAAAGTAAACAAATAAATATTAAGATTTTTTTTTCTTTTTGTAAATTTTGATACCCTTTAGATTATAATTGTTCTTTATTTCATAAATTAAGGTTTCATATTTTTAATTTTAGAATTTCTGCATGCCATCTTACAAGATTTAAAACTGATGATCGATAATCCGGAATCGCCGAATTCCCGACAAGTCTGGATTAACGACTTTTGACTATATACTTTTTCGCGATCAGGTAATTTCATATATGTGCTTTTTAACAAATTTAAAGATTCACAAAATTTTCCTGCATTTTCGTGGAAATTTTTGTAATTTATGAGAAAATAGCAGTGTAGATGGATAAAGTCATGAGTGTACGCAATGCCATTTTTGTGCAATTCTGGGATGTTTTTTTAAGTAAAAATAAGTCGACGTGTACATGGTTACTGTGTATGTGCGATTTTGAAAAACGCGGCAAGGAGTTTGCGATTCTGCATCTTTTCCCAATTTTGCTGTTAATATTTGTCATGATTAAGCAGTTTTGTTCCATAAAATTTCTAGCATAAGTGTAATTCAGCTAGCAGATTGTTGGAAAAAGTGTTGAGTAAATAAAAAGAAAAGAAACATGTCTTTACTTCGTGAAGACAAAATGGCGGCGAAAAAAAAATAGGGGGTTGCTGTAGCAGAGTTGGTCGCCAAATTTTCGCCAAAAAATCACCAACTTACCATAATCCAAAGATCAACCAAGCCATTTTTTGTTTAGCAGAGTAACGTGATTTAGCATGGGAAGGAAAGCAAACAGTGCTAAAATCAAATTCATTGCAAATATTTAGAATATCAAGAAAATGAACAGAATTATCACACTAAATTTCAAAAGTGAACTGGATGGCTAGACAATTAATTTCATAACACATAAAGTCTTAGTTAAATCTTCTTTACTGCTGGCAAAAAGCATGAATGTATTATCAACATTAAAAAGCCAAAGCTATAAAAATGCAGTTTTTCAAATAATTAGACACAAAATAGTGCATGTAAACGTCAGCAAGTACCAGAATTCGGAGACTACCCATAGCTAATCCTTCAATTTGGTAATAGTAATTATTTTGGAGAACAAAAAAAGTGCGACTCAAAGACACTTCAGTTAGAGAAATAAACTCTTCAATTTCAATGTGTGAAATAAAATTCTTGAAATCTGGTTTCAAGACATTTAAATGCTTCTCATACACACAGGACATTTAAATACCCTTTACACACACACACATACACAGAGATTTAAATTGAAGGAAACCATGACTGATTACTGGGAAATAACACCTTTAAGCTGCTTAACTTTTACTTTCCTACGTTAAAGAAAGTAATACTTTTGAGAAGCAGTCTTTAAGCATTTCACATAAAATTATGAAAGTAACTTTGTAATGCAGAGTTCTCTTCCCTCTGCATTGATTGCACAGTTCAAAATCTTTCCCCACATATTTACGCACAATGCTCTTGTAGTTATCCAACAAGCCATTAAATATCACTTTATAATAAGATCTGATGATCTTTTTTCAATTTTCTACACTTCACCAATTTTTTCCATGTTTATAATTTTTTTCTTTTATTTTTCGTTGCAGTTTTATACTATTCCTCAAAGTTGCATTTCCTCTTATACTTTTATAATTTATTCATTTTATTATAATTATTATTGTTCATTTTGAAGTAATAATAATAATTTAAGTACGCTTGAGTATAAAACTGAGAATGATTAAGAATTTCTAAAATAAAATTTCAGAGGTCCGTAGTAAATATCAATTATGAATGTAAATACGAGTACACATTTATTATGAATTATACCAAAAATGTTACGCTATTCTTTGACATGTTTTATGCGATTAGAAATTTTAGTAAATTTCGAAAGTCAAAAACAAATAATATTTATAAAATACATATTCCTTACGAATTTGAAGTTCATACATAAAAACTGAAAGTACTTACTAGTTGCACAGCGCATGTTGTTAAAAGAATGCAACGGACGGGACAACACGCCATAGTGTTAAACACACATAACAGAAAAACCACACATAAAAAAACTTGACATCCGGATTATTATCGGTAATTGCATTGTTGACATAGGGTCAGTCACTGAAAAACTAAATAAACAGTAAAACTATTCAGTCATCACTTAAGAAAGGCATGTTTTACCGAGCGAGTTTGCAGGTTTATGCAGAGAGAAATAATTAATATATATTCTTTTTTACGTATTATCGTATTATCTTAATGCAAATGAACAAAAATGCGGTTTCACTCCCTCTCTCACACTCTGTCTGGCAAGCATTTTATCAAATTCCTCGCTGATGCCATTTTTTGGCAGAGGAATAACTCAGAGAGAAGTTCGAATTCCTGAAATTCCAAAGATACTGAAACATAAATTTTTGCGAAACCCCCTTTTTTTTAAATAAAAAATTTTAAAAATATGCACATATAAAGTTAAAATGCAGCGTTTAATTTCCTATATTTTTGACATCCTGATTTCAGATCTTCCTATTATATTTAGGAAAGTCTGATCATACATCATAACCCTTTAAAAGGACCAACACCCCTCTTTTTTTTTTACATTTTGAATTACATTCCCTTTTGAATAAAAGCTGTAATTATGCTTGATTACATAATAGGTAACAAATTATTGTTCCTTATTTATAATCGTAACACAGAAATCTAAGCACATATGTTTGGCTTCCAAGATGGTTTTTAAGCTTCTTTCTTATTTTTTCTCAAGTAAAATATCTTTATTATTGAGCAATATTTAAAGAATATTGCATGAAAAAGCCGTTGTCGTTGCAAGTGAGATCAGTTCTAAATTTTACAAATATATTTTTCTTTAATTTGGGGAAAAGAAAGCAATTACAAAATACAATTTTGTAAAAACGCTAGTGTCCGAAAAAATTGAAATAATAATTAGAACAATATTTGAATTCTATAAAAAATGTTAGCTAATTCAAGAGAATTAAATAAGTTTAGCTACTTTAGATAGATGAGAATTTCTATGAAACTATTTTGAATATAACAACATGTGAAAGTGTAGCATAGGAGACACTGAGAAGTCCAAATAGCTTTCTCTAAGGAAGAAACCTGAGGCGAAGGAAATGCAAGACAACCTGACTCATAATATCGGAGGCAGATTTTTGGGGTCTTGCGTAAGCTACATTCATGAGGCACCGTTCATAATTTTTTTTTTAATAGATGTCTTAAGATGTCTACGCTCTTCAAATGAAAAGCTTCCAAATGTTCAGACTCTATGAAAGAGCTTATCATATCGCAGTCGTTTCGGATATTGATTAGTTCCATCTACAAGATTCACTTTCTCTGTCAACTCTTTTTTTTAATCAAAGCTATGCAATAGATATGTTATGGCAAAACAATTTTCCACAAATTTCCCAGCCAATAAGAATGTATTTTTCGGAATTACTTCTTCGATCAAGTAATTGATCTTGGTAACTTTCTAAGAATTTGGGCTTCCACGTTTAAATAACGACCGTTATTCTGAAATTTTGTCTTTTAGAGAGTACAGTCAGTCATTTCTATCTTGAAGTATGAAGTCTCATTTTCGACATGCTCCAGGAAATAAATATTTTCTTTAAAAATGAATCAAAAATAATTTTACGAGGAGTTTTTGAATTTTTGGCGTATTATACACAACATACACTCTCATGCCCTAAAACGAAAATCATTTTTCAAAGCACTTCTTCGTTCAGAATTAAATTTGCAATGGATATTTCATATTTGGTGTGCTGTGTTTTAAAAAAACCGCGTCTAAGGGTATTCAAAATTTTGTAAACGTTATACAGTCAAAAGTCGTTAATTCGGACACCCATAATCCGGAATGATCTATAAACAGGACCTCAAAGCTACAAACTTTCTGCGCAAGCGTCGCGTTGACGCATGCGCGTAAGACTTTTACGGCTGCGAATATGCATGGGCGCATGCGCATAATACGTTTACGTATGCGCGTTTAATGCATAATGAACGGTATAAGCTAAGCTAAAATTATCTAATTCAGTCAATGTTGCAGATTGCGTTGTTCCTTAATCTTCGAATTGGATCCGGCTTATTATTTTTTGCAGACTTTTAGAGCAATTTTATAAAAGTAAGCTTGAACTTTCGATTATGTCAAATAGAATTTCCGTTATATATTTACTAATATGTAAAGGATCTTCAAAGCAAAAGTATGTTTCGAAGTCCATTAAACAAAAAGTGGAATTGCTGCAAAAAAGGCATAAAGGCATAATCCTTTGTTTATCTAACCATTCCGAAATCTGTTTATAAATTTCACGCTGTTCTGCGGCGGGGGGAGGGGGGAACGCCGCGGCGCACAATGAATTGGAAGTTGATTTGTCAGCACTATCCTTATCTTCATGGCAGATGTTTTTATTTTATTCAGCTTACTAAATGTAGTATTTCATCTCGATGTATTCCGTCTTTGATATGATTTAAATCCTCCTCGTCATTATAATTCGCTTCCGATAGTGAAGGAAGTGACACAGAGGTTATTGAAAACGAAAAAATTTCGATTGACAAATTAGTCGGTATTCTCGACACAGCAATTATAGGACTTCAACAGCGGAACTTTGTAACTGAAGAAGAAATTACGTCTGATTATAGAATTAAAGAGAAAGTATTAACACATAAAACGAAGCAACTTAAACAACTTACATTGAAACAAATGTTTAATAAAGTAAACAAATAAATATTAAGCTTGTTTTTTGTAAATTTTGATACCCTTTAGATCATAATTGTTCTTTATTTCATACATTACGGTTTCATATTTTTAATTTTATAATTTCTGCATGCCATCTTACCAGATTTAAACTGATGATCTATAATCCGGAAAAATCGATAATCCGGAATCGCCAAAGCCCCGACGAGTCCGGATTAACGACTTTTGACTGTACTACAAATAACATATGGTCACGATTCCTGCATATTTTTAAGTCATAAAAAATTTTAGTGTAGAGATTTCCGATAGCAATCAAGGCTGTTCTCCGAACAATATCTAGCAAATGAAATGATAGCAAAAATGCAAAGCAGTTTGAATTACCCAATCAGTTAAAGGTACAGCATGAGAGCTACAGTTAAAGCTACAGTTAAATGTACAGCATGAGAGCTACAGCATGAGAGCATTACAGTTAAAGGTACGGCATGAGAGCTCTTTTGCGTTAAAGGTACGGTATTCGAATACGCAGTGGCTAATCGCACCCCGACGTTTCGAATAGCCTTCCTTAGATTAATTGTTAATTTAATAGTTTATTTTATTGCTTTTAACTTATTTCATGTCTAAATTTTCTACGCAAACATACTCTGTCTAATTTTTATTACCTTTCTCAGACGAAAAATTTCAAACAGGAATGAACAAAATCTTGATTGTGCAAAACACATATTTGAATCTAAATGTATTCTAAGAAGTACCAAAAAATGTAAACGAGGTTTTAGTCTCCACTTCCCCAAAATCAGTCATTTAAACTATTCCAACCGTTTGGGAGAACGAACGACTGGAATAGTTTATGCGAACATAAAAATCTGCTCTTTTTTATACAGGGTGATTATAATTAAAGTTTAAGTTTCAAACCGCTATAAAAAAAGAACCACTCATGAAAATGACGTCAAATTTGAAAGGAATGTTATTGAAGAAGGCGGAAAGCGTATGGCAGAAGAAAAAATTTAGTTTCAAAAGTTAGCAACAGATGGCGCTGCAAGCGAAAGAAGACGTAAATTAAAATGTTAGTTAAATTTCAGTGTTATAAAGCCACCAGGTACCAGGCTGTTCCTCATTTCGCGTCTCAGACGTTCGCCATGGGTGTTTCACTGCAGGACCGCGCTCTGCTGGTAAAGCTGTATTACAAGAATGATGATTGTCAAGAGTAGCTCTGCAAAAATTCAGGACACTGAACGGTATAAAAGAAGGCGTTGGTCCAATGAGTGTAGTAGGTCTAAAGAAAATGATGCAAAAATTCGAAACGACAAGTTCGTTTGATGTGCAATCTGGTAGAGGGAGAAAACGAGTGCATTCGACGGTCGTTGAAGAAGTGGCCACAGCATTACAGGAGGGGTCGGCCGGTGGTGTGCAACCGTGCAGTGCACGAGGAATTGTCCGAACATTGGACAGGCCTATGAGCACAGTGCTGAAAATTGTACGAAACATCCTGCAATGCTATCTGTACAAAAATGGCCATGTGCAGGAGTTGCTTCCGTCTGACCTGACAGCTAGGGAGACGTTTGCGTTAGAATTCCTGGCTCGCATGGAAGTCGATAATGAATGGCCGTGGAAAATTTTGTGGACAGATGAAGCCCATTTCCATCTGACAGGATACGTGAATACCCAGAATTGTCGAATATGGGCAACAGAAAATCCACTGGCAACGCACCCCGTACCACTTCATCCTGAAAAGTTAACGGTATGGTGTGGCTTTACGGCATCATTCATCCTACAACCATATTTTTTCGAGCAAACGAGTGCTTCCGGTCCTGTTCCCGCAACCGTCACTGGTCAGAGGTATGCGTCTCTTTTGTGCAACCACGTGATTCCAGTTCTGCAACAGCATGGATGTGTGGATGAAATCATTTTTATGCAAGATGGCGCTCCTCCGCACATTGCACATCCCGTGAAACAGCTGCTGAGGCGTCATTTCGGAAATGCTCGAATTATCAGCCGTCATTTCCCTACATCCTGGCCGTCCCGATCGCCTGATCTTACTCCGTGTGATTTCTGGCTGTGGGAGTATCTGAAGGATGTTGTGTTCCGTGCTCCAATTGCAAATTTAGCGGAATTAAAGGCACGCATTTCGCAACACATTCTGAACATCACCCCGGAGACACTGCGATCCGTTGTGAAACATGCTGTTTGTCACTTTCAACTTGTTGCATACAACGGTGGACACCATATTGAACATGTTTTGCGACAGTTCCGAACTTCTTTGATGAATGGTTCTTATGCGGTATGTCGCCGCAAAACTCTTGAAACCGATTTGTCCCTTTCGATGTGATATGTACAGTCATGCAAATAAAATTATTCAACAATTATAATTTGTCAATGCGTTTTAATGTGTAACTTCCACCTTAGCCATTGTTTTACGAATCATTTCTCGTTTCTCGTCGTGATTCTGCCGCTTACAGCGCCATCTGTTGCTAACTTTTGAAACTAAATTTTTTCTTCTGCCATACGCTTTCCGCCTTTTTCAATAACATTCCTTTCAAATTTCACATCATTTTCATCAGTGGTTCTTTTTTTATAGCGTTTTGAAACTTAAACTTTAATTATAATCACCCTGTATATACATAAATAAAAGAAATGCGTTCCTTCTTTTTATATATATAAGAAAAGGAACACATTTCCGTTTCTAATCTTTTGAAAGTCGTTAATGTTTCAAAAATTATAAACTACGTCAAAGTAGTAACCTGCCTTAAAAAAAAAAAAAAAAAAAAAGAGAGAGAGAGAGAGAGAGAGAGAGAGAGAGAGAGAGACTTACTACAACAGACTTGGCACTTCGCATACTTAGGATTCCTTCTTTTCGATTCGGCTCAAATGACTGATTCGACAATTTAAAGCCCACGCGTGGGGTTAATGTTGGTGCGAATCAAAGCTGCTTGAAGAGCTTACATACAGCTTTGGGTGCGAGTAGCTGAAGCGGCTAATCGCACCGTTGGTGCCAATAGCATCGGCCATTCGACAAACGCGTAAAATTCCTTGGATCAAATCCCAACGTCATCAATAATCTTCAAGAACAAACCAACATAGTGTGCTACTGCATTGAGGTGTTAATACACGGTGACATAAGCAATCACACGCAGAGCAGCAATAAGCGAGATACTCACGAGATCGCTAGAAGTACAATATTTTAATGATTTCCTAGAAAAATTATTTCTCTTTGCTATTATTTATTTTGTTCTGTGTCTTCTTTTGTTTGCAGAATATACAAGGAATTTCCTCTACGAGTTTTTTGTGAATGAATCACTGTCTCTATGAATCACTGTCAACGATTTTCGGAAAAGGATATTGTTATACATTCTAAATACATTGTTCTAATCCAGGACTGATAATCCTCCAGGTTTATCATCAAAAGGAGCTTGTCGTGTACCAGTGGCAATAACAAAGTAAAATATAAACATGGTTACCATAAATTACTATAGAATTCAAATATTTAATCAATTTGAGCCAGTTCTCCTTAGAATGTTCTCTATGAAAAGATCCTTTCCTTCAGGCAGGTATTCCTCATATATATTTACATCACCCAGCCTTCTCGTCCAGCTAACTAGTAATTTTTTTCAAAGTGTATCTCAAATGTCACCGATTAATTAAACTAAAACTGAAATGAACGTAGTATAAAACTCAGTTTTCAATCTCAGTGGAATGGTGACTGAACACCAGGGTACCTGGGCCGAAAGCCCTACCCCTTGTAGAACATAATTGAGACTTACGATTCGCATTAAAAGTAACCTGAAAATTTTTTAGAACATGGGTAAAGTAAAGGAATTAGAAGAATAAGCTGAAAAAAATAATTAGTTAATTTGCATTATTTAGAATAAGCAATGAATTAAATAACAGTGGGTTAGAAAAGTCCGTCGAGCTCTTGAGCTCTCAGTGGATCTCTCGTTCAAGTCAACATCTACTCTTCAGACTCAGCAAATTCCATCAGTCTTTAGGCAGCCTGGAAACCTGCTGCAAACTTCACTGCGGTGTTGTTAGCTGCTCTGATTATTTCAATACTTCCTATGATGGTACGTCGAAATTTCTTAATCTTCTTATCCTGCAACCATGAAACTGCTTCTGTTAATTCATCTGGTGGGGGCTGGATCTTTCCTTTGACGTTTTCGCTGTAGGAGATTCCCATAGCTCTTTTTTCCGGCATGGTAACCTTTCTGATGAGTTGTGGGAAATCAGCTGCCGTCGGAACTGGCTCCTTGGGTCTTGGTGAGATCTTTTTCTTCTTGAAGCGTTTTCTATAAGCCTCACACTCTCGATAAGGACTTATATGAGCTTGATTGCAAAAAAAATGCAAGTTGGCTTCTCGTCCGTTAGCGTGCTCAGCTTACTCCTGTGGGGCTGCCCACACTTGCAGCACCTTTCGGGATTGGAGCATAGGCACTGAGAGTGATCATACTTTTGGCATCGGTAACATTGCAAAGGTCGTTTCCTCGGCGCGAATTTTTTAATCCTGATATTCGGTCCAAACATGTTATTCACATTCAGTTGTCTTTTTTAGTTCGACGTAGAAGATTGGCAACCTCTCAAATTCATTTTTCCGACTTCTCCGGAATTGCTTTACTTTGGTTGCTCGGAACTTTCTTTGAAAATCATGCAGGGATAGCCTCTTCCGTGACTGAGTTGTGTAAATTCTTTATCACCCCCCTCTGCGGTTTCTCCCTTTGCAGCTGGAATGAATGGTGCGGTATACTTCGCTCTTGTAATATTTTAGTTATCTTCCTGTACTCTTCCACAGTCTTGACATTAACGCAGATAGACTTTACTTTCGTTTCCGCCTCAAACTCATTCGTGCAGTTTTCAACAAATAATTCATGCACTACCAGCCAATCAGTTGACTTCTGCTGTAACTCGATGGGTGGGGACGTTTCCTCAGTATCATTGGCTCCTCCTTCCTCTGGTTTTCCATCATCACTGAGAATCTCAAATATGTTCTCCTTCGCTATCTCCATCGGTTCTGCCGTCTGGTTAATTTCGGCTGTTTTCCTTGGGGTAACCCATTTGTTTCCTTCAATAATAGTCTCATAACTTTTCTTCTCAATTGTCATGCCTTCTTTTTTCCATAGCAACTTCTCCTGGCTTGTCTTTGACCACCTTGAACAGTGCTTTAACTCCATGAGCTTTTAATAACTCCAACATGATTCTGTGCTTTTCCCATTCCGTTTCCATTTTACCTTCCCCATGTTAGGGAGTTTTAGCAATTTTCTGTGAAGATCCAGGTTCCGAGTCCATCGTCGTTGTAGCCTTTTTCGCTTTGCTTTTCGTTTTCCTTGGTGACATCAGGAATTCTTCTTTCCTTAGCGGGAATGTCTTGTTAGATTGCAATGAGCTTACGGAATCTCTTTCACTGAATTTATCATCATCCGAATCGTGTTGTGCCCTGAAGAAGGGCATTTTTTACCCGAGGGTAACTGAAATTAGCAGTAAAATCACTGTCCGTCTACTTGACTGGGACAGTACAAAACACAAATAAGAAAGAACTGCAGCACGATCTACAAGTATCACGTTTCAGCTCTCAACGAACTCCAATCCCACAGAATCGAATCAAAACTCAGTTTTCTGCACTTAGACACCTTTTTATGGCTGGTATAATAGCATCTTATCGCGCTCCGCTTATTCCCCACTAAACGGACCAGTCTCAACTGAGAAGCCTTCACTTTAGGCAGGGGCTGGGTCGCCAGTGGAAGTTTCCCAAGCGGTGGAATCGTGCTATCGTCCCGTCCGCCATTCCCGAGACGCAGACTTTTTTTTTCCTCTGTAACCACTGGTATGCCCCGAGCGCGCGATCACAGATGAAAGCTGAAGGACCTTTCGAACTCGTATAAAATATACGAAGCTTCTTTTTACTCTCCTCTGAAATACGAAATTGCCCCCCTTTCTATATACCTTTCCTTCGCACCTATGCTTGATTTTTCGCCCATCGGTGCAGAAAGACTTAGCGGGTGCAACAAAAGACATCTGTCTACTTTGTCTGTCTGATGAAAGCTGAAGATCTGACTGGTTATACATGATGCTTCCCACCAGTACTACGCGGGCTTTCCCGCCGTAGAATTATATGGAATCTAGTCTAAATCGGACCGACCACTGCAATGCAACTGATACCTCCAGTTTGGGAATACAGCCACCAGCCCAGTGAAGAATTGGGATAAAGCCCTTTTCCCTAGGTCCTCGGGAATCGCCAGACTCGTAATTGTTAACGCCCCCGGTGCTAAAACTGCCAAGGAACAGATCCAAGACAGCACAATGAATGACTGCCATCAGGTTATAGGTGGTATATCAAACACTGAAAAAATTTTAATTGTTTGTCAAAGCTTTTACTTTTAATTGCAATACTTCTTCTGTAGGGTCGTGTATTTCCTGGCACATAACATGAAGGGTTATATACGTCAAACACAAGTTAAATATTTCGAAATTCAAATGTAAAAACAGAGCAGACTTATAAAATGAAATGAAGGAATAAAATGATGAATGCTGAGATAAAAAGATATGTAAGACTCCGATGAGTAAGATGTGACCAGAACATTAGACATATTACAGTACATAGTTCTAAAACACATGGGAACAATTTTGAACATTAAATGAGACTACATAATACAGACGCGTTTCCGCTCCGCCTAGAATTATGATTTATCCCCAAAACTAAGAAGTACCGCCGGTTCTTCTTAGTTTTGGAGATAACTCATAATTCTAGGCGGAGCGCACCGAAGCCCTAAATAAGAAGGCTCCGGCACTTCTTTAATGTCACTGAGCAACAATATACGCAGAAACCTGATGTCGAAAATTTTTTTTACGATAATCGATTCTAATTTCTGAATGCATACTTCTCTTTCCTTGGGAAACAAATTCTTGGATGGAGGTCCAGACTTTTAAGGAAACAGAAACCCCTACCCGTATGCCAAAGGTATATTCTCCTGAAAAATACAAGAAATTTATCACAGCGAGTAAATTTTTCCCTTTAACCCTAGTGTCTTCCCGCGGAAAAGATCATCTGCAGACTTTTTGGAGTGATTTAACCAAAGACGGGAGGATTAAAATTGTTACTTATTATTATTTTTTTTAGCTAAACCTCGAATTCGTTGAAAATTTGTTCCCCTGTCATATTCTGCTTGACAAAGAATGAATGTTGGATTCTTTACTTTTTGTTTTCACACCAACAGGTCATCCGTTAAAATTTTCTCCATATTGTCTTATACTGTTTATAGAAATCTCTATATTTTCATTAGTGATGCTTTAACCATTTTAACGGTTTTTATTGGTTATGCTGGAAAAGAATGGTATTTATTTCTATCATCCCTTGAACTAGCACATTATATTTAGAGCTTACATTAAACCGGAGACCGATTGAGCTATTTCTTATTTTTGTGAGAAATATGATTTCAGCCGAAACCCCAAATAAGTCAAGGTTCAATACTTTATTTTAATATTTAATTATTTACCATTTATTTAATAACTTATTATATTTTTATTTAGCTCTTTACATTTTATTAAATTTTAATATTAATTGTTTAATTATTCTAATCATTAATTATTTAATTTTGATAGTTAATTGTTTAACTATTAATTATTTTACTAGCCATTTTATTTATTTATTTTTTGCTCTTGTTTCCTGACAGTCCTCCATAGGGCTCCGGCACTCCTAATTTTAGAAATTAAGCCCTGTCAAGAAGTGAGCTAATTGATCTCTTTCCCGATTATTCGGTCGAGAGAGAGAAGTCAATACAGCCAAAATACTTTATTCGAACTATGTTGAGGCTAGGATATTCAATTAAAAAGTGACGAACTGTTAAAAATCTTATTACAAGTGGAACAAATATGTTTACTCACTGGTTTTAAAATGTAGCTGACAGACTCATGAGTGACAAGTTCTAAGTATGCTTTCTTCAACATAACTTATTTCATGTTATTACACTTAGTTATTTTTCGCTCTCAGGTGTGATTCATAAAAATGTATCGCTAAATTCACAAAAAACAAGCTATTGCCCTATGGTATTGCAACTCTTAAAGTACTGGTTAATGCTGTCAGTAGTAGCCCATCAAGAGTAATGTTTACGATCTACCAGTTAATAAAATTTGCTCACTTCAGTTTCTAATTTCTAATTTTCTTCAGTTTTCTTTTCTTTCAGTACTGTTCCAATCTTCCACTGTAGGTTTAAATGAGCTATTCGTAATACAATTCTGATATAAAATATATAATAATTTACTTACACAGTCTAAATTTTATTTCCCTGAGATAATTTCATTTTAAAATTTCCGTACACTTTTATACAGGGAAAATCACAAGTAGGGAATTTCAAGCTTTTAATTTATCAAAATACTCTTAAATATATTCAAAATAATAATTGTCTACATATTAATTTTGTGGAAAAACTTAGTAATGTTGAAGTAAAATAAAACTAAATGCAAATATTAACTGATTAAACAGTCTTTGAATCTTCATATGAAACCTATTTATGTCTACAGTAGATTAAGAAAAGTCCGATCAAATGAAATTTAATAAGAAAAAAATAAATAAAATGTAATAAAAAATACAATTCGAATGAAATAAAATTTAATAAAAAATGATTCTGAAAATGTTTGTATGGGTGGGGGTAAATTTGCACAATTTAAGTTTAATTTATTCCTGGGAATATGTATCTTTGGTAAAAGCTAAATGAGAGAGTTGGCAGTTATAATGTATAAATAGCACTTGAATGCACATGATTAGCTTCAAATAAAAGGATCATATACTTTCAGTGTAAGTAAACATTCGCCTTTTTGAATTATTAAATTCTATGTTTTCTGAAATGAATTTGGCATGCAAATAATATATTACGAATGTCCCATGCATATGGCTTCTTAGCAATTTCAGTATACCCATGTGTCTTTAAATTGCATCCTGCCTCTGGGGATTATATCAGGGGACTGGTCCTCCAGGTTGGGGGTTGGGCCAACTACCCACCCCGTAAAATATCTAACTGTTAAGAAATCCAAAGATAGAATTAGCCAGATTGTTTCTGCTTCTACTGAAAAACGACTTGGAAATGGCCTAAGGACTTTTCGTTTTGGAACCTAGAATGTCCGAACAGTGTACTACAGTAAGGGACTGCAATTTCTTATAGAAGAATTTGACAAATACAATATGGAACTACTTGCCATTCAGAAAATTCGATGGCTTGGGGAAGGTACCATTGAGAAAAGAAGCCACACGGTTTACTATAGCTGTGATGTGAAAAAACATGTTTTTGATACTGGTTTCTTATTGAATAAAAGTTTAAAACACTTAGTGATTGATTTTGTTCCTTAATCACCCCGACTTAGCAAAATTCGGCTAAGGGGAAAGTTTTTTTAATTATAGTATTATCAATGGTCATGCATTTAGAGAGAACAAGGAAGAGGAAGGGAAGGAAATTTTTTATGAGGAGCTTTCCATGTTATGCAGATCTTGTTCCAAGCATGACATTAAAATTGTTATGGGACATATGAATGCTAAATTGGGTAAAGAGGATGAATTTAGACCAACAATTGGAAAGTATGGCTTACATAATAGTACTAATGACAATGGACAACGACTAGTACGTTTTGCTGCTGAACACAACATGATAATTTCAAGCTCTGTGTTCAGCCACAAGAGAATACATAAGATGACTTGGCGCTTACCTGATGGAGAAACCTGGGATTGAATTGATCATGTACTCATCGATTCTAGGCATTCTTCGAATATCCAGGATGTTTAAACTAATTGAGGCGCCACCTGTGATTCCGACCATTTTTTGGTTATTGCTAAACTAATTGCTAAAATTTCAAACCTCCGAAAGATACAGGGAGAAAGGCAAAAAAAAGTTTGATTGTGAACAGCTGAAAAATGAGGCAATTAAACGAAATTTCCAGTCCTTACTCAGGGTAGAACTAAGATCTAAAAACATAGCCGAACTAGAAACCGTGGAAAATAAATGGAGTTTGCTTAAAGACTGGATCATACGCTCAGCTGACTACACACTGGGATACATGGAGAAACCCAAACCAATGGATTGGTTTGATAATGAATGCTTCCTTATAACACAGGCAAAAACAGCTACTTATAAAAATATGGTCCAAAAGCGACATTCCATTCAAGACTCTTTATTGAGGAATATAAGAGATCTAGAATACAGGAGAAGAGGATCCATCGGCTTAAGAAAACACTTTTTCACGGCGACCTATTTAAGGATGTTGAACATCTGAGAGGGTCCAATGAATGCCGTGCTTTCTATTGTAAAATTAATCTTGGACACAAAGATTTTAAGCCTAGAACCACTGCCTGTAGAGACAAAAACATCATCCTAAATGATAGGAAAGAGGTTCTTCACAGGTGGAACGAGCACTTTAGTAACTTGTTGAATGATCATATGCGGGATGGGTCTTCAACCTATCCTACTACCTCTGTAAACACCGATAGTATCCCCCCCACCATCTTTGGGTAGAAGACAGAGAAGGAATTAAAAAGCTCAAAAATAACAAGGCCCCAGGCCCCGAATCGATTACTTCAGAACTTATTAAAAGTGCTGCAGGTGAAAACCTTGAGGAAATACATTTCCTCATCGAATCAGTTTGGAACCAAGCAGTTTTACCTGAAAATTCGAAACTGAGCATCATCTGCCCTATACAGAAAAAAGACATTTTGGAATGTACCAACTGCAGGGGAATCAGTCTCCTTTGTGTTTTTTACAAACTATTTTCCAATATACTTTATAGTATTATACAGATACATTGTACTTTATAGTATACATTATTATATAATATACATTATACTTTATAGTATTTATACAGATAATATTGTAGGTGATTACCAATGTGGTTTCCGGAAAGGAAGATCTACAGAACAAATCTTTAATATTAGGCAAATTTTGGAAGAAACTAATGAATATGGCATTGCAACAGACCACCTTTTTGTTGATTTTAAGACTGCGTACGATTCGATAAACAGAAAATATTTAATTGAAATTATGAGAGAATTTGCAATACCTGAAAAACTTATAAATTTGGCCAACATTACTCTTACTGAGACAAAACTTACGGTTAAAATCCAGAATAATCTTTCTTAGCCTATTGTTGTTTCAAATGGGCTCAGGCAGGATGATGCACTGTCCTGCTTGCTGTTTAACCTTGCCCTCCAAAAATCATAAAAGACTCCAACATTAATACTCGTGGAACTATCTTTAACAATCAAAATCGTAAAAAACAACCTTATATTTAGCGTAGGTATAATGAAACACTCAATCGATTTCGAGGGCAGCTAAAGGTCCCTCCTCATCAGGAGAAAGAAATACATAGAAAGAAGAAAATAGGAGAAGGAGTCACAGAAACACGTAGTGCTTATCAGCACTGCACGTGGTTATAACTAGATTTTTAATCAGAGTTGCACTGGCCGCCTACTTTTACTGAGCCAGGCTGTCTGATCAAGCATAAAGAAATATTAGCGAAGTTAAAATAGGGAGCGAGGGGCAAATGCACATTACGCTCAAAATCTGAACTTCAAATAATGGAAAGCAACCACTGAACGGATTTTTATACCCTCTGGTAGTACCAAGCGCGAGGAGGTAACGCCATATATCGGCAAAAATAATTGAATTAAGATAGTAGAATTTTAAAGGCATTAGGAAGGACTGGATTGGACTTCAAATCATTAACTAAACTTTCTAAATCTTTGTGAATGTGAAAAGCCTCAAGAAAATCCAATTCGCCTATGGAAGAAGCCTTTTGGATGATTTTTGCACACCCAAAATCAAAATTATGGTTAAAAGTCCAGCTATGATACGCTATTGAAGACTTGTTAATTTCGCCTTTTTTGACATAAGATTCATGTTCCTTGATACGAAACTTCAACGCTCTTTTTGTTTGGCCAATATATCTTAAACCACACTGACATGATATACTATAAATTCCCCAAGAATTCAAGACAGAAACGCAATCTTTTAGAATCGAAGGGTGAATTTTATTAATAGGGGAGAAACCGACTTGAAAATTGAATTTCTGGAGAATCCGTGCAATTTTATAGCTAACAGAAGGATAAAATGGAAGCACGACAAGGTCATTAATATTATTTCTAACAGTGGAATGTCTTCTTTGATGGGAATCTGAAAATTTTTTGACGGCTTTATCAATAATCACGGGAAAAAATCCACGGTCAATCGCAACTGCTCTCAAATAATTAAGTTCATTGGTAAGCAAAGATTCAGAGGAACAAACTTTTAGCGCGCGGAAAACATAATAGTAAACAGAAGCCATTTTTTGCTTAACAGGGTGGCATGACTTGGCATGGGGTGGTAAACAAACTGCAAAGGGTTTACGGTACACAGTGGTGTTAAAATCGGTTTCATTGCGGATTATAAGAATATCGAGGAAGGGGAGGGAATTGTTGGATTCAATTTCAAGAGTGAATTGGATGGCTGGATCAATTGAATTCATAATAGATAGGATCTCGGATAAATCCTCTTTATAACCGTCAAAAAGTGCGAAAGTGTCGTCAACATACCGAATCCAAAGACGAAAAGATAATTTATCAAATAATTTCATCTCAAAATAGTGCATATAAATGTCAGCAAGTACCGGACTGAGAGGATTACCCATAGCCAATCCTTCAACTTGACGAAAATATGCATTTTGGAAAACAAAGTGGGTTTGACTTAGAGAAACTTTAGTAAGCGAAACCAACTCATTAATTTCAGTATGTGTGAAGTGAAATTCCCGAAGCCTAGTTTCAAGACAATTTAGTGCTCCTTTGACCGGAACATTAGTAAGCAATGATTTGACATCAAATGAAACCATAATGGAACGAAGTGGGGAAATATTTTTAAGTTTATCAATGACTTCAACAGAATTTTTTACAGTGTGAATATTGTTAGCAAGTAGAGGAGAAAATCTGGAAACTAAATATTTGGCCAAAGGATATGAAGCAGTACCTATGTTGGAAACAATTGGTCGAAAAGGAATACCGGTTTTGTGGACTTTTGGAAGAGCATAAAGTCTAGCGCAATTAGTAATAGGCGGAATAAGTGATTTCTTCAACTGAGTTGGCAGAATGTGGGAAGATTTAATAGCACTTTTTACTTTCATGAGGTCCGAAGTTGAAGGATCTTTAGGGATCGAGCAGTATGGGCCTTCATTTATCAATTTAGAGACTCCAGTAATATATGTGTGTTTGTCCATAACAACGATCTGTCCGCCCTTATCAGCTTTAGAGATAATGATATTAGTATCAGAATGAATTTCACGTAAGATCTCATTTTCCTTTTTGCTAAGATTAGAACCCAAAGATTTATTGTTAAAATTAACGTTATGAGTAATTAGGTGGCGGATTGTATCCTTCTGCGTTTTCGAAATTTTGGAGAATTTAAAGGCTTTCTCTATAGGGGCGATGATTTGAGGAATTGAAGGTTTAGATGTCTTTGAAAAGTTGAAATTATATTTTAATACTTTTAACTGATCCTCCGAAAGATTCCTATTAGGGATATTAACGATGGAGTTAACGTTTACAGTGGGAAGATCAGCTAGATAATTGGGACTATCCGACTGGTGTGTGAGTTTTTGGAATTTAGAAATGAGCACATTTTTATGCCGTTGACAAACGGTATCGGTTCTAGACCAGGATGTATGTTCGAATGAGGAAAAATTTTCAGTGGAATTAGCAATTTTTAAATGGAGGTAATATAATTCAAATTCAATTTTAGATAAACGTTTGCGTGTGTCCCTTATAATGTGACGAAGAAGTGCCAATTTGAATTTATGCAAAATTTTTGAAACGTGAACGGAAGCTTGAAGGCTACATTTCACATGTATAAATTTGGGAATGAAATTTTGATGTTTGCATTTAAGTAGAAACTGTAGATGATTCAAGAATTTCGTACGCTTAAGGCGTAACTTACAAAATCGGTTCCTGTCAGTGGACATATTGTGAAAAGGGCACAAGCAAGAAACAAGTGAACAAAAGAAATGTAATTCCGAAAGTCCAAACAAGTAATTACTTATAACATGAAAAAACACCAATAAATAATGAAGACAATTTTCATCAACAAATGACAAAAACATTCCCAAAAGGAGAGAAACATCCAATACTGAAAACCAATCGCCACGTGGAAAGAAGCAACGAAAGTCAAAATCGTGCACGTGGTAAACCGAAAAAATAGAATTACCTCGAAAATGCCGGTTGATAGCATAAACCAAATCAGAAAAAATGATGGCCACGTGGAAAGAAGTAAATAAAATGGTGCACGTGGTAAAACAATAAACAGTAAAATATTCTCGAAAATGCCGGTTGATAGCACAAACTAGACTAGAAGAGAAACACGCTAATGTGACAATCAAAATCGTAAAAAACAACCTTATATTTAGCGTAGGTATAATGAAACACTCAATCGATTTCGAGGGCAGCTAAAGGTCCCTCCTCATCAGGAGAAAGAAATACATAGAAAGAAGAAAATAGGAGGAGTCACAGAAACACGTAGTGCTAATCAGCACTGCACGTGGTTATAACTTCCATTATTTGAAGTTCAGATTTTGAGCGTAATGTGCATTTGCCCCTCGCTCCTTATTTTAACTTCGCTAATATTTCTTTATGCTTGATCAGACAGCCTGGCTCAGTAAAAGTAGGCGGCCAGTGCAACTCTGATTAAAAATCTAGTTATAACCACGTGCAGTGCTGATAAGCACTACGTGTTTCTGTGACTCCTTCTCCTATTTTCTTCTTTCTATGTATTTCTTTCTCCTGATGAGGAGGGACCTTTAGCTGCCCTCGAAATCGATTGAGTGTTTCATTATACCTACGCTAAATATAAGGTTGTTTTTTACGATTTTGATTGTCACATTAGCGTGTTTCTCTTCTAGTCTATCTTTAACAAGTCTGTTGAGATTTTTGCGCTTGCTGACGATATTGACATAGTCGCATACACTCCCAAGTCACTTAGAGAGGCTTTTACATCTTTAGAGGCTGCAGCCAGCAAAATGCATCTAGCAGTCAACCAAAATAAAACTAAATACATGCAATGTGGAAATAACAGCAGCCCCTATTTTGAAATTGGAAATTACAAATTTGAAATTGTAAGCAAATTTAAATATTTAGGATCAGAATTTAATACTCTAAATGATATATTGCCTGAGATCCGTAGTAGAGTCACAGATGCTAATCGATGTTTTTTCGGTATAAAAAAATACTTGAAGTCTAACTTCACTAGCAGAAAGACGAAGATTTTAACTTACAAAAGCTTAATCAGACCCATTCTTACATACTCTGCTGCGACCTGGGAAATGACAGAAAAAGCTAAAAGTATCATTTCTATCTTTGAAAGAAAAATTTTGTGAAGTATTTTTGGTGGCATAAAATATAACAATATCTGGAGAAGAAGAACTAACTCTATAAAACTTTTAAAGAAATAGATATAGTAAAATATATAAGGATTCAGATAATTAAATGGGCAGGACACCAGTGCAGAATGGATGAAAATCGAGTAACTAAAAAGATCTTCTCGGCCAGACCATTCGGCACACGAAAAAGTGGGAGACCTAAATTTAGGTGGCTCGACTGTTTGGAAAAAGACTTAAGAATTTTAAAAATAACCAACTGGATGTGTATGGCCAGGGATAGAAGAGCTTGGAATTCGATTCTGAGGAAAGCAAGGGCCCATCCTGGGCTGTCTGGCCATTGAAGAAGATATGTCTTTAAACTGCATTATTGTACAAATGATTCCTTACACATCACAAACACAAGATTTCTCAGTAGTGTGAATTAGCTTATACTTCTGCAAGTGAGATTTTTGTCAAATTGATCGTTCACGTACCGTGTTTACTCGCGTAATAGTCACACGCCCGTTTTGTGCGACTATTAGAAGTAGTTGAGAAAACAGAAAAAATTGTCAAAAGTGCACAATACTGCGTAGTAGATACCCCAGCATAATAGTCACACCTAGACTTTCACAATGAAAAACTGGCAAAAAAAAAAGTGTGACTATTACACAAGCAAACGTGATATATGTGTTTTCCCTTGGCATAAATAAGTCTATGTTTAATTAAATAATTTTTCATTAAAATAATTAGCAACAAATATCACATGTTTTCTCGTTAGTGTGAGTTTACTAACGAGAATCTGTCACTTCTATACAAAGATTCGCAGCATATTTCAAATTCACATAGTGTCCAACCAGTGTGATAAAGCAAATGTTTTTAAAAATCACTACTGATTGGAAAAGATCTGCAACAATTATCACATTGATGTATATTCTTAGCAGTGAGAAGCATTGCACATTTTCTTAGCAGAGTAAGCTTATGAATCTTTGGTACTTTTCTAAGCTAATAATTTCCTGCATATTTTACATTTATGTGGCTTCTCAGCAAAGTGAATAAGTGTATGATTCTTAAAAATACATAATTTGTTCACACTTGTGCTTTGGAGCAGAAATGTTTTGCTTCAGTTATCACATGCATATTCTTTTTACCAGTGCAATTAAGTCTATGTAAGTTGAAAAATTCGATTGAATTGTTCAACGTTTTTAAGGCACACCAAGGTCCTCTTTTTCTGACTGTCCTAGAGAAGAGGAATATTATTCCAGTTTTTTGTGCCCGCTTCGTACACAGGAGAGCTCCAACCTTTGGACTTAACTGTAAATGGTGAGTTTAAGTGTTTGCTCAAGAATGAGTTTATTGAGTGGTATTCTAATGAGCTTCAATTTCTAGAGGATAAAGAATCTGTGGACTTGCGAATATCACGACTAAAACCGATTCACGCTTCTTGGCTTGTGCGCGTATTTAAGGGTATTGAAGCCAAACATGAGATAATATTGAATGGCTTCAAAGAAGCTGGTATAAATAATATTCTAAGTGAATGAGCTGCCTTCTATTAATTTTATTGTTTTATATTCGAGAATTATAGTTGTACATTATTCAAAAAATAGTTATAAGAAAGAAAGTTGTCAAGAAAAAGCTTGCAACTGTGCAATAAATCATTAAATTTTGGGTAAGTGAAAAATTTCTGACTTTTTATTATTATTTGAGGCGGAAAAAAGTATTTCGCGAGGCTTAAATTTTCGCGATTACGATGGGCTTGCGAAAATAAGGGCCTTTACAGTAATTACTTTTGCATGAAAATGATTTGTTACAAATAATACTTTTATATTGTTTCTCAGCAGTGCAAATAAGCCTACACCTCTTTAAATCAAATTTGCTGTAATTTCATGTGCATGTGGTCTCTCAACAATATGAATTAGCATATGAAATTCAAAAACCACATAAATTCGAAAATCACTGATAAAGATTGACGGTTTTTCAGTGTGAATAAATTTACATCAGTTTAATATCAATTTACAATGTAAATGATATGTTACATATGTCAGATATGTGAGGTTCATTAGCATCAGTAAACACATACAACTTTGTTTTTAACCATACTTCAGAATTTCTGCATATATAACAAGTCAGCAGTTTCTGTTGATGATTTTTAAATGTTAAATATTTTAAAAATAAATATGAAAGCAAACTTGTAAAAGTACTTTATTAAAAGGCTTTCACAATAATCAGAACATCTGAAACTACAATAATCTCGACTGATGCCAGATTTAATAAACAACTAATATTTTTAAGCAAATAACATAAAGGTTGTCAAACACTGAAAATTAAAATAACTTCTTATATATAAATACCATCATTTTCTCTCCATAATAAATAAGACAAAAATAATATATAAATAAGACTAAATTATTCCTGAAACCGTTTTCTCTATATCATATGTTAGATAGATATCTGTTTCAGAATGACATACAGTGAATCATATATACATGATGCTTCACCAAACTAATAAGCATGATTGTTTCCCACAAACCTTTTGCTAAAATTATCATACAGTTTCATTGTCTCAACACTATATATTATAGTTTCAACACTATATATTGTAGGATATACATTAGGTGTTATTAGTATAATCTTCTATGCAAATGACTAATTGTATACATTACAAGTTTTCAACAGTATAAATACCTATATGTTGTTTCATAAGAATAAATTGAATTTAATTTAAAAAAATTAAATTTAAATACAAATTTAATTAAATATTCTTTGTGCCATTGCTGCAAGGAATGAAATTTAAACAAATTTAAATTTAATTTTTAACAAATACGTATAAAAGTAAAAAAGCAAATTTAAATCCTAAAAAAAGGAAAAAAGCCAAAATAATTTTTAAAAAAATGTGCAAACATATAAAAGATTTGATACTCGAACTAATCTACAATATCATTTAAATTCAGAAGCATAAGCAAATCAAGTGTTTTTTTTTTACAATTTTTACACACTTTTTCAACAGAACACACATTTTACATTACAAACAGTTTACATTTTACTCACAATACCACTTCACTTTATTTTCCTTCAAGCAAACTTACATCTCTTGATTGGCTCAGTTCTTAACTCATTAAAAAATTGATAATTACTACCTTTAGGATTTTTAATTTTTAATTTAATTTTTAATATTAATGTTTACCAAAAACAAATTTTACTATAACAAAGATAGCAGCTTGACACTCAACTTTACCTACATAAGCGCCATCTATATAATTTGAAGAACACACTTACTTCTCTTTTACAACACTTTTGCAGACCCCAACACTCATATAGTAGGTAAGTTAGAATTAAAACTTACTATTTACTTGCTTTAAGTATTTTTTAAAAATTTTTATGTAATATCTAAGTATTTTCTAAATATGAAATTATATTTTTAAATATATATTTGTTTTTTAAAAATTGTGAATTAGTTCTTTTTGTTTCTTATTGGTTTATATGGATTATGTCTAGTTCTTTTTGTTTCTTATTGGTTTATATGGATTATGTCTAGTTCTTTTTTAGTTTCTTTTTATTGATATGCATATTCGTGTAGGGGAGGTTTCTGTAGACAAGGGTTTCTAAAATACATTGGTTTCTAGATTATTTTTTTATAAAAAATTAATTTTTTTAAAAAAAAGTTTAATTCTTGACTTTACTTGCTTGTTTCTCAAAAGACTTCATTAGTATTTTCCTTTTTGAACTTTAATTCTTAAATGTTAATTTCTAAGGGAACCACTTTATTGGAATTACTTTTACCCTTGCCTGCATGAATGACGAAATACGAATTGAATGATTGGAGAGTTAGGTTTGGAGGCAACTTCCCCTTGATAAGTCTGTCTCCTGCCTACTCAACGGTCATTCACATATGCATTTAAAAAAAAAAAAAAAAAAAAAAAAAAAAAATGTTTAATTTAATTTTAATTTATTAAATTAGTAAATTTATTTTCCTGGATAGATTTTGCACTTGATTTGCTTATGCTTCTGAATTTAAATGATATTGTAGATTAGTTTGAGTATTAAATCTTTTATATGTTTGCACATTTTATTAAAAATTATTTTGGCTTTTTTCCTTTTTTTAGGATTTAAATTTGCTTTTTTACTTTTATACGTATTTATTAAAAATTAAATTTAAATTTGTTTAAATACCTATATGTTTGTATAAATAACAAGTACTCTCTGATTATCTGCCCTCCTTGAGAAGTCCTCAACTCATTCGTCACTAAGCTAAAATGCAGAAGGCAACAGCTGTTTAAAAAATGCTGGCACACTTAGAATTAAGAGAGCAATGAATCAATAAAATTAAAAAAGCATGAAAAATCCATAATAAGACACTAATCTTTTTCAAGAAATCCTCATGTAATTTTTTTGTACTGTCATTTTTCCCCATGTATATACCAATTTATTTTTGCTTAAAAACACATCTCAGAACTGTACATATTTGCCATCGCGCACACTATTTTCTTGCTGCATAACATAGAAACTCGTGTTTCTGCTTAAAAAATACATATACGTAGATACATAAAATAATTTGGCATCACTTATTAACTTGGCACTGAACATGCTGCTGTTCTTCCATTGTTCTTTGCTTAAAAAGCAGCACAGAATTGCACAAATTTGGCATTGCTTTTGAAGAAATGCAATGTTTTCTTTTTCATCTTCTAGCAAACTGCATATTTCTATTTTAATTTATTACATGGAAACAAACATACTGAATGCAAAAACAAATACCAACAAGAAAAACTAGCATTGAATTTAGAAGTTAGAAATCTGTGTGTACTGAAACACACATATCACAATTACCTCATACATACAGAAATGATTTAGATCTCATAATGGGTTGCCACATAATTATTTTGGCAACATAGTGCTTTGCCTTATGAATACTTTCCATGGAAATGCAGATAATTAGAAAGAACCAAATAACATTTTCATGCACATGATTAGCTTCAAATAAAAGATTCTAGTATATTTTCAGTGCAAGTTTGCCAATGACAGCAAACAGAAGACTTTCTCATTTCCACACATGAGATTTACTACACATTTCAGATAAATGTTTTTTCTCACAAGACTGACCATATCTGTCTACTTAAATAAGTTTTGCATCTAAATCGCATGCATATGGTTTCTCAGTGTGAGTTAGTCTATGTCTGTCTAAGTGAATTTTCTGTGAAAATGATTTACTACATATATCACACACATGTGTTTTCTTACCAATATGGAGAAGTCTATGTGTAGTTAAATTACTTTTGGAAGAAAATGTTTTGCCACATATATCACATATATGTTTTTTGTGACCAAAGTGAACACGTCTATGTCTACTTAAATAAGTCTGCCGTGCAAATGATTTATTACAAATATCACATGAATAATATGGTTCCTCACTAATGTGAGTTAGGATATGCCTCTCTAAGTGAAATTTCTGTGAATATGATATTCCACATATATCACATACATGTGTGTTACTGGCATGAACAAGCTTATGTGAAGTTAAATTACCTTTGGATAAAAATGATTTGCCACATATACTGCATACATGTGTTTTCTTACCAGTATGAACAAGTGCATGGGTAGTTAAGTTGCCTTTGGATGAAAACGATTTGCCACATGTGTCACATACATGTGCTTCTTTACCAGTATGAACAAGTTTATGCATATTTAAACTACTTTTAGATGAAAGAGATTTTTTACAAATATCACATGCATATGGTTTCTCCCCAGTATGAGTAAATCTGTGCAGATATAAGCTACTTTTCCGTACAAATGACTTGTTGCAAATTTCACATGCATGTGGCCTTTCACCAGTATGTGAAAGCAGATGATTTTTAAAATAACTTTTGGTTCGAAATGATTTGTTGCAAATGTCACATTGATATGGATTCTCACCTGTATGAATACGCCTATGACTGTTTAAGGTACTTCTTACTGTAAACGATTTCCTGCATATATCACATTCATATGGTTTTTCACCTGTGTGAATAAGTGTGTGCTTCTTCAAATGACTTACGAATGAAAATGATATGCCACAAATATCACATTTGTGTGGTTTCTCACCAGTGTGAATAAAAGTGTGTTGCTTTAAATGACATTTAGATGAAAATGATAAGCCACAAATATCACATTTGTGTGGTTTCTCACTTGTATGGATAAAAGTGTGTTGCTTTATATGACTTTTGGATGAAAATGAGATGCCACAAATATCACAGTCGAATGGTTTCTCACCAGTATGAATCAGCCTGTGTTTTTTTAAAAGACATTCCTCTGCAAACAATTCACTGCATATTTCACATGCATAAAATTTCTCACCAGTGTGAATAGGTGTGTTTACATGGAGTTCATCAGTATCAGGAAGTACATGTGACTGTTTTTTTTGCATGTTTTTCTCTCTCCAGAACTCTTCAAATATAACTGTGTAGTATATACACATATATTTTTACTTAAATCACATCTGGAAATGACTTATTTTATATATACTATAATAATACTTTTCCTCACCTCTGTCGATGCATATTTACATAAATTTAGCTATAGTAGAAATAAATTTTCTATGTAAATATACATTTTTTTTTTAATATGTTGCAGTTACCATGCATTCGTTGTTCGGAATTTTGTCAGCATGGAAATATGATCAATTCATTTCAAATTCACAGATGAATGCAAGAAAAGTACACATGATGCACATGAAGTTTTTTTTTATCATATCGCAGAAAAAAGGTTTCCAAATATGTTTTACTCCTGATGATTTGTAATTACGTATATTTTAATGAAAACACTGATGATACACTTCTCCTGTTAATGCCCATAAAGCTCTGTAACACGTTTACACACAAGGGAAAAACAATCCACTTTCAAAACTGTATATTTTGATTTGGAACAATGCATCAGTTTTTGTCTGTGCAGGAAAGGGAAAAATTTTACTAGCATCACTTCCTCTTCTACAGTATAGGCTTTCTTGCTCTTTTATGGACAGTCATGTATCTTACATAATTACTCACTGTTATGGTCAAAGTAATATGAGTTTTTATCATATTGTTAAAGATTGTGATAAAATTTGGGCAAAGATTTCATGAAAGCAGATTTTGCAGCAACACACGCATATATATGGATACTGTGGAATGGCGCACAAAAATACCACATTTCATGCTAATTATGCGGCTTTGAAACTCTAACTTTATATAAATGACAGATTAAATATGATAAATTTACATCATTATAATGCACATTTCTCCTTTTGGAATGTTCAAAACATTCATTGAACTCTTAAGGTCTGAAGTTATATTAGGTAATCATGTAAAAATCTTTCACACGTCAAACTACCAATGTTTTTAGGGTAAGAAGAATAATGAAACAGATGGCTTAAAAATGTTTATCTTATTTTCTCATTTAGGTAGCATCAGATAAGTTATACACTAGATCAGGAGATGCAACAATACAGTTTTTTTCAATTTATTTCTGATAGTTCTCATTTCGAATCGCGTATTGTGAATACAAATAATGAGTCACTTTGAAATTGCAGCGCAGGTAAACAAAGATGAATAACCTCCACGAATGTAAATTTTTCCCATCAAAACTGCAACGCAATAGCTGATTTTTCTTTGATTGCTTGTTTTAGAGCAACGTTTCATAAAAGAAAATACTTTCGACGAATTGTTTCCTACAACTAATTCCATACGAAATTCGCACAATTGTTTTCAAACATACATAAAAATTAAGTTGCCAGATGAAAGTCGCACATTTATACTAGATTTCGATATTCTTCGGAGAACAGCCTTAACGCCAAAAAGGGAGAAACAACTTATTGTGAAAGAGCAGGATGCGAAGGTTGTCAAAACCCAATTACTACCTTTTTTCGCTAGAAACAGCGACCTGTCCACAAAAAAACAAGATTTTGCTCTATAAATCAGTGATAAGACCAATTCTGACATATGCTAGTCCTGTATAGGGCGCAGCAGCAATTACTAACAGGAAACATAATCCAAATTTTTCTGAATATTATGCTACAGCAAATTTATAAAGCTCCTTGGTTTGTTACGAACGAGGACATTCATAATGCAGCCAAAATTTCCCTGTGAATCGCTTTATACAGCGACTTTCGGCTAATTTTTTCCAAAAGATTCCTTCGATCGGAAACCCCGTATTCCACTGCCTGACTGTTTATCATCCGGGAAATGCATCATCAAGAGAAAGACCCAGAGCTACTCTGGAGAACACATATAATGCGCTTCCTTTTTCCAAAAGGCGTTGCTACAGAGACAAGACGCCTCAAAAGTTTCACTACTCTCGTTCCCGCCTCCCCCCCGCGCCTGAGTGAATTCGCTGATCTTTCAGCTTCATTGAAAGTGGTTATTCGTGGATTGCCTGACGACTCGTCAATGAATGATAAATCCTGAATGAATGACCTGAATGATAAATAAATCACAGCAGCACTGTTTCTCGATGTAGCCAAGGCCTTTGATCGTGTCTGGCACGGCGGCCTACTCTACAAACTCATCAACCTGGGTATACCAGGGCACATCACTCACATCCTTCACTCTTACCTAAAAGGTCGTCAATTTGTCGTTCGTGTTAATAACACAATCTCCACCCCCAGGCTCATCAGAGCCGGGGTCCCCCAGGGTCCCTTCTCGGTCCCCTATTATTCAACCTTTACACGAACGACATCCCACAAACACCCAACACCACTCTTGCACTCTATGCAGATGATACTGCGATTCTCTCTCAAAGTGCATCTTTTAGCTCAGTCGTTACAATATTACAAATTCACATATATGCACTGGAATTATGGCTTGTCGCCTGGAAAATCCAAGTTAACGTCCAGAAATCTGATGCCATCCTCTTCACCAGACTAAGAAAGGACATCAACAGAAATATCAAGCTCCATATGTATGGAGAACCAATCCCTTGGACTAAGCAGACCCTTTAACTAGCGTCATTTTAGACGACCAACTCACTTAGGCCCCACACATTACACATATTCTTTCCAAGTTCCGAGCACGTAAAAGTACACTTACCCCCTTAATTGCTCGGAGCTCAGCGTTGTCTCTTGAATGTAAGTTACTGATCTATAAGGCTATTTTGCGTCCTGTGCTCACTTATGCCTGCCCTGTATGGGGATATGCCAGCCCCACAGCCATCAAAAGGATACAAACTATGCAAAATGTTGTACTTCGAGAATTGACAAAGAGCCGCTGGTTCATACGTAACGAAGCTATTCACCAAGAATCTGACATCTTAGAAATACAAACCTACTTTGCCAAACTGGCGAAAAGATTCTTTGATAACATCAATAAAGTCAATAACCCTACCATTCCCATACTGTATTATGACCCAGCGAGCAATGTCAATAAAAAAAGACCTCGAGCGGTGCTTCGGCACCTCCTCTAGGCCATGTGTTACAGTGTACCTAAACAAAAAAAAAAAAAAAAAAAAAAAAAAAAATGTATATATGTTTTCATATTCTTTTTTAATGCATTGTATTCCATGTATGTAATTGTATTACCTATCCCTGTAAAATGTACGTTCAAATAATGTTCTGTACATGTAAGTCAATCTATAACGCATTGTGGCAAACTTCTTCGGGAAGCAATTTCAAGCATTTCTTTACCTGCACACTCGATATCATTCTGCGCACATTACTTGCACTTCTCTCACTTCAAGCGTGCTGTCCTCAGGAGTAGCATTGATATCCTGGGTTCTTCAGATGTTCGGAAACTTCCCTGCAATTATGCCGGTCAACTAATTACGTCACATACTTCCAAGGACTGTTATGGAACTCTGTTTACATTCCTTTCCACGTGTTAGAAAATCGGACATTATGTTATTCACGGGGTAACGCTCCTGCGTAAGTACCCGAACTGCAAGACCCCCAGCCTTGCCTGAACCGACGACTCGTCTGTGGAGGAAATCAAGGCTGAGTTGGTTAAAGATGGATTCCCTGTGTTAAACGTAACGCAGTTTACCAAGAAAATTGATGGAAAAGAAATGAAGTTACCAGTTTTCTTTGCATCATTCAAGAGGAATGATGTGAGTAGAAATATCTACAGAAAGAAAACTCTGCTGGAACTTAGAGTCAAGTTTAGAAAATACAGATGCAATCTAAGCAACACGATTTGCTTCAGATGTCAACGATATGGACACGGTCAGATGTTTTGTAACAATTCGCCAAAATGTCTCAAGTGTGGACAGGGACACCTGACCTAAACATGCAAATGAGCCAAAGAACTGAAACCTACTTGCGCGAACTGTAAAAAGGATCACATTGCTACTTCGAAGTTATGCGAATTTAAAGCAAAAATTCGTGTTGTCTCTCACAGGATGAAAAGAATTTCAGCGCGGAAGTCGCAGTCTATGAATTTGTCTCCGTTGACTGACGGAAAGCATTACAGAAAGAAAATAGTATGCCATCAGACTCCCACTCAGATGCTAGTACTCCAGCCAAAGTGGATTTCGCGATGGATAAAAACCTTCAGAAGATTGCAGTCAAATTCCTAGACTTTGTTGAAAAATGTAAGAAAATTGATTCGCCGCAGGACAAAGTATTACTTGCCCTGGGAATGGATGAACAGATGATAAAGATGGACTTGTAATTTTTCTCCTATTTTTATTGCATGATGAATTTGATGTTAACTTTGCATAATTTCTAGTGTGCTCGGGCTTCAGGGGATAGCACCGCCCTCCGGACTCTGCGTTCCTGCTCTGGTTAGTAGACACGCCTACTTCTCATGACTTACACCTCCCTCTACGCCTGCCATGCTTAGGGCTTTTTGTTTTCACCACCTCAATACCTCAGCTTCAACTTCAGAATTTTTTAAAGTCATGTGCTTATATGCAACTCTTCATGAGCTGGAAACAGCGGGCTTCGCGCGCTATCCCAGCAATATTTGTCTGATTGATTGATCCCAGTCACTCAAAGGGAAAAGACCTCGCGCCGGGTCTTGTGCCTGCCACCGAATCCTGTCCGATAACGATCTCACTCCCTGTCTGGCTCTTATGCTTATCAGTCTACGATCTCTATGATGGATGCTCAGTGGACATCGCCACTTGCCATATAATTGCCGGTGCTTATCTGTCTTTGTATGTCATTGCTTGTCTGATATCTTCGTGTTTTGCGGCGCGATTTTAACTAACCCGATTCAGGTTGTATAGTCTATCTAGTTACCTTCAAGCTCACACTGTCAGGGGTGAGTCAGGGGCCTGATAGACTTCCGCCTGCCCATCTGTTTGCCGGAACGCCTTCATGCGGGTCCGGTTCCAGGGCGCAAGTTTCTCTTACTAACCAGGGCGCTGGATTTTATGGCTCTCATACGTTCGCCATGGAAACCAGTCTAACGATGGAACGGCTGATTGAATATTATCGTATTCAAATCAAGGAATTAGAGAAAAATAAAGAGCTTAATGGCTCTTTCTCAGAAATTGAGAAGAAATTGCATTCCTTTCTCCTAAGCTCATTAGAGATGATTAATGTTCTTAACGAACAAAACACCAAAGCAAATCAGGACAAAATTGTGAGGAAATTCAAAACTTAACTTGTAATAATGATATGTCTAACCACCCTTCCTTTTCAGACAATGACAGAGGCCGTAGCCCTATAAAGCTACGAGATGATTCTTCAACGAATAGTGACGAGGAACTAACTTTAGACAAAACTATCAGCTCTGATGATGACGTCCCTAAACGAAGAGGCGATCAAACTGTTAGGAAAAGATTAAATTAAGTCAAACCACGCAGGTTATTACGCCCATTGCTGACAAAATCAGCCAGGAAAATCGAGAAATTACTTCTCCTAACATCACAGATAAGAACACCACCAATTATGAAACTAACGTTCAAAACATCAGTGCTCAAGAAGATAATGACTATGGACACCTCTACTCCTAATGAAACTACTGATCCCCCTACAGAAAATAGCATAGGAAATAATACAAATCAGGAAACAAAACAAAATAAATTACCACCGATTATTCTAAAAGAGAATAAGTACACGTATGGAAAAATAAAGAAAATCTCTGATCAGCCCAAATTCCAATTTATCGACAATAGTATCCCAGATGGCATTAAAGATACAACCACTAACGCAGATACCTACAGATCAATGGTGAAGATACTTAAAGACCTGGGGTGGAACATCATTCGTATATTCTATCCCAGGATAAGAAATTAAAAGTGGTTACAAAAGGATTTCTCAGAAGTACCGAAATCGATGAAATTCAGGAGAATCTTGAACATCTTGAATATAAAGTTGAAGAAATTAAGCAAATGTCACGACGCAAAAACGGAGAAGTTTCCAAGCTCCCTCTTTTCCTCATTACACTACCTAAAAGTGAAGCTTCTCAAACCATTTATCAGGAACGATTTTTATGCAGACTGAAAGTAAAAGTGGAAGAATACAAAGGGAGGCAAGGCCCCCTACAGTGTTTCAAGTGTCAGGGATTCAATCACACACGATTTGGTTGCAATTATCAACCCAGATGTGTCCGGTGTGCCGGCACTCACGAATCGCGAGACTGTCCGGAAAAAAATAGTAAAGAAAAACCTCTCGCCTGTGCAAATTGCGGCCAGAATCACACTTCAAGTTTTAAGGGATGTGTAAAATTCCTAAAACCAACAGAAGATAATACTAAAATGTACCAGAGTAGAATCATCGACGGTAAAACTTATGCCCAATCATTTGCATCAGGAACCTTCAATGAAGCAAAAAGGTCTTTTCTGATTTAGCCGAGCTTGTCTCGATTATTAAAAATGCAAGATTCGTCCAGATCACCCAACAAATCAAACAACTAAACACCAACCAGGAAAAATCCACTGAAAACAATACTGGTAATGGGTCTTAATCACATCACTCAAGCTCCCATACATATGATGATTTGGAATGCGCAAGGCATTCTTAATAAACTTCAAGAACTCCCAAATTTTCTCAACAATTTTAGCATTGATATCGCTCTCATCACTGAGACGCACGCAAACCTCTGCAACCGGATAAACATACCTAAATACACAAGCTATTATTACGATAGACTTAGCCACAGAGGTGCAGGTACTGCAATTCTTGTTAATAACTGTTACCAGTCTTGCCTAATTAACGATAATAGAAGTGATAACCAAGAACATGTCACAGTTTCATTACTACTTCCGACCTATGGTATCACCTACTTTACTTCAATGTACAACCCTCCTCACAACCCTCTCAGTGAACATGGACCTTATAAGAAATAGACTAACCCAATTGCGTTTTCTCCCTTGTCTGGCGCGTTCCCGGCTGTCACTTTGATCATATCCGGAGAAGTAGGGACGACTTCCAGAAATTAGCAATGGTTGGCTATTGCAGCGCGTACAATTGTCACGAAAAAGCTGGTGGTAGTGCCTCATTTCACAAGTAAGAATTTTTAAATATTTTTATTTTTGACACTATTTCTAGTTCCGCTTAAGACTTTTTTCTATTTACTGCAAATTTTTTTAAAATTTTTCATTACACTCAGAAAAGTTTACGCTCCGAATTTTATGAGTTATTAATATTGTCATAAACGATCATCTTTTAATACCATAATAATTTTGAAAACAGAAAAAATAAATAAAACAATCCTTGGTTTCTATAAACATTTGAAATGAAAAATATTTGCTACTACTGCCTGAAAATGTTCATAAAATTAAAAAAAAATTACCAAATCTTGTTTAATTTTACCTTATTTGTTTCATAGCGTCATGTACTATCAATCTTACTTAATTGTACTTTGTTTATAGGCAAAAGTAAATTCATAAATTTTTTGTTTAGAGTTTTTACCGTTTTATCAAGGTAATGATGTTTAGACAAGAATTACGCTTATGTTCAAAATGCAGTAAAAAAAATAATCAAAATGCACTAAAAAGTGGTTTCATGAGATATATAAAATCTTATTAGCAAAAACTGTGATTTTTATTATCTCATCATTTATACAACGTGTCACATTTAATAATTAAAAAAAGTTATGTGATACAAATGTTTCAATGTTACGATAAACTAAATCGTCCCTACTCTCTCTTCCCGACATGTGTGTGACGCACGCCCCGCCCACTGGGTTATCTATTTCTTATAAAGTCCATGATCTTGAACGACATCCTCTCTTCAGATATACCTACCATTCTCGCAGGAGACTTAAATGCAAAACATACAGATTGGGCATGCAGCACCAACAGTAACGGTACGACTCTCCACAACTTCATCAATAATCATCCCTACTTCCTTTACACGCCTGACAGCTACACCTACCTTTCGGAAAATATTACAAAAGGAAACATTCTGAATATTTTAATTTCAAACTGCACCACTCCTATTTATCTTGAAGCAAAAATTGACCTCACCTCAGACCACATTCCTGTAAATGCTACCTTCGGCACAAATAAAATCTCAGATTCCAAATCCTTCAATAGCACAAATTGGACAAAATTTCATGCTTATCTGACGCAGAACCTTCCTGACATCAATAATTTGAAAACATAGACCTTATAAGAAACAGATTAACCCAAACGGGTTTTCTCCCTCGTCTGAGGCGTTGCCGGCTGTCACCTTGATCACATCCCGAGGAGTAGGGACGACTTGCAAAAATTTAACATTGGTTGCCTATTGCAGCGTATATAATTGTCAAGAAAAAGCTGGTCATTTCACAAATTAGAATTTCTACATATTTTTATTTTTGAAATTGAGATTGATTTTTAAAAATTTAGCATATTTATCAAGCATAATTAACGTTTCAATTCAGGGCTGGATATGTTTTTAGCTTTTCCTATGCTGTAAGGAAATTTGTAACTACTTCTTTTAGGAAGTAATATTTCAAATTTGAACTAATAGAAAATTTCAAACAAGCAATTTTCTCTTGTAATTTTTATGCTTTTTATTGGTGTAAATAAGTAAAAAATACTAAAATATTTAAAAACGAATTTTTGAAAGTTTGTTTAAAATTCTAAATTGTGCTGCTTTTTTAAAATTATAGATGAGTGTTATAGCACAATTTTTATAAAGGAATTTTATTTCAATTATATTTCATAATACATCATAGTGTAACACGTTTGACTCCTTAAAAATGTTTATACATTTAATTCTAATATTAAAATTGTATTTAACCATAATAATTAATTTTGCTTGTATTTTATAGTGATTATTTTTTTTAATTTATTTTTTAGTTCTGCATAAGATTTTTTTTATGTACTGATAATTTAATTTATTAGCCTAAAGGGGCGGTAGCCTAGAAAGGCTGTTAGTTTCGAAGCGGCATTTTGCGCTGTTTTACTATAAATGTCTGTGTCACCTTGCAAATTGTTGTTACCAAATATTATCGCCCTGTATTATATTTAAAGAAATTAAATAATGAAGAATCTGCATGAATACATGTATGTTTCTCGCACTGCGACAAAAACGACAGTATCTAGAGCCATCCAATTTTGAATAATGTAAACCTCCACCCGAACTTGGGCACCTGGATGGCCGAATTTCGAATTTGTTTTAATCTATTTCATATTTTGTAAAACTTTAACGAATTTTTGATTAACAAACTCAACGAGTTCAGAGCGAGCACTGTGCGGAAAATAACAGTTTTATCTCCAGTGCGGAAATTCTAAGGATATGCTGTTTTCAAATGTATGTGGTTTACGGGCGAAGAACATGATATTCAATAAATATAGGTAACACACAAAACTTAAAAAAAAAAAAAGGCTCCCCTTTGGGCGTAATGTAAAATCTTAGTTCTAGATTTGATTTTATTTTTTCCTTCATTACGCTCACATTTTATGCTCCGAATTTTATGAATTATTAAAATAACTAATCCACTTTAATGTTAATAATTTAATGATCATATAATCAAATAAATATGATCGTTTTGTAATGTTATTATAGTTTGGAAAATCACTGCCTGAAAATGTTCATTAAATTTTAAAAAAATTATCAGATCTTGAAGTAAAGATGTTTGTACAGAGTTACGTGTAAAAAAAAAAATGGGCGAAATGCAGTAAAAAGTGCTTTAATGAGATATATTAAATCCTATTTGGAAGAAACTGTGGCTTTTATAATCTCATCACTATACAACGTGCTTTTATATCACATTTAATAATTAAAAACAGTTATGTGATACAAACGCCATAGGTTTCAGTGTTAAAGTAAACCAGATAGTCCCTACTCTTTCTTGCCCACATGTCGGTGATGCGCTCCCCGCCCACTGGGTTAGTCTATCTCTTATAAGGTCCATGCCCACATGTCGGTGACGCGCGGCCCGCCCACTGGGTTAGTCTATCTCTTATAACGTCCATGTTTGAAAACTACTTATGAAATTGAAGCTGCAATCGACGTCCTTACTTCTAAAATTAAAAACGCCTTTAACCAAGCCACCAGAAGACTTGCTGCTGAACAAAATCCCGATATTCTACCCCCTTCCATCAGAAACCAAATGAACGAGCGTAATAGGCTCCGGTAAAGATGTCAACTTACATGGGATCCTAAAATCAAAGGTGAATTAAATAAAAGGAGTCAGACTATCAAAAAAAAAATATATACAAAATTTCAGGACGGAATGCTGGAACGAAAAAATCCAAAAATTTAACGAACCAAGAAACGACTTCTGGACTTTCGCTAAAAGGCTTAGAAATATCCCCTCTGCAACAAGCCTATTAAACAGAATAATAACTGATAAGGATCACTGCCATCACTGATAAGGATAAAGCTACACTCATGGCAGACCATCTCGAAAAACAATTATTTCCCAATGACACACCAAATGATCCTGAATTTTATGATATCAGATATTGTATACAAGACTACCTCAACGGACCCACTGCTAGATTAAACACTGAGTTCACAAACCCTCAGGAGATCACTGACATCATCAAACGTCTTAAAAACAGAGAAGCACCTTCGTATGATGAGATAAACATCATCACAATTAAACATCTCCCTCTTCACTAAATATACAAGCATAATCAACTCCTGTCTGGACAAGTCGTAATTCCCTACCTACTGGAAAACCGCAAAAATCATACTGATACCTAAACCAGGTAAGGATTTAACGACCCCTGAGGGATATCGCACAATTAGCTTACTGCCCGGACTTGGCAAAATTTATGAGAGAATCATACTCAATAGAATGAAGGACTATATCAACTGTCTAACTCCGGAGCAATGTGGCTTTAGGAAAACCCTTTCTACCACCAAGCAACTGATCAGACTCACAGAATTTATAGGTGCCGCACTTCACAATAATCAGAAAATTGCCTTACTCATGTTAGATGTGGCGAAGGCTTTTGACCGCATTTGGCATGAGGAGCTCATTTTCAAATTAATCTCTATAAATTTCTCTAGAGAAATGACTTATTTAATATACTCTTTCATCAAAAATAGAAACTTCTATGTCTCCTTCGGTAAAGAAAAATCAGATAAAAGAATAATAAGAGCCAGCGTTGCCCAGCGGTCCATTTTAGGACCAATCCTGTATCTTTTCTACATTTCTGATTTTCCAAACATCAACACCGGTGTCAATAATTTTCTCGGATGCTATGCTGATGATACAGCTATTGCTGTTAAATCACTTAATCCCAATACTGCTGTCAACAAAATTCAAGAAATCATTTCTCACATAGAGTACTGGTGCGTCAAGTGGAGAATCTTGATTGATGCAGAAAAATCTCAACTACTTATAATTAGCAGAAATAGAAAGTCATGTCAACCTATCATCTCAAACATGAAAATATTCCATATTGAAGTTCCTATAGTCAATAAGGCCAAATATCTCGGGGTCACTATCAACAGAAGACTTACTTGGATGGATCATATGCACATCAGTCGCAACAGAGCTTATGGCAACTTGAAATTGCTCATGCCTCTCAGGCAAATATTCAAATCTTGACCTTAAGAAAGCTTCACATATACAAAGCTATTTATTCGTCCAATACTCTGCTATGCTTCCCCTGCCTGGGCTACTGTTAAAAGACAAGGATATTAAAAAACTTCAAATCATCCAAAACAAATACCTGAGACTTATTACAAATGCACATTTTTATGTGTCTAACACTACTCTGCACAGGGACATCAAAATCGATTTTATAAAAGATCATGTCCACAAAAGCAACGAGAAATTCTTTCAAAAAGCCCTGAAATGCGATTACATGACTAACTTCCAGGTTTTCAACTACAGTATACTGCAAGAAGACACAGATCTTAGACCATGGGCGGCCCACCTCTGTGGTGCAAATTTTCCAACTTAATGTAAATATTGTATGATTACTTATGCCTTCATGTATTTATTCTCACCATGTTTTTATTTTTCATCTTATTCATTATGCATTTATTCCAGAAATTTATTTAACCCAGACCTTTCTCTTTTATTTATGTTTAGCATTTATAATTTGCACATATCGTATCTATGTATTTCTATACCACCTTACTATATCAGGAACTATTGTGCTAGAAATTAATTCGCTTTCAATCAGTCATCTCCATTGCCATTTCATCTGGATTTCCACTTCAGCGATGCATGGTTGCCCTCTCTTCCCCCCTTGACTTCAGTGCCTCCAATCTCACCGGCCAGCGACTACCAACTTCCAGGTGCTACCATGGCATAATTATCAGGAGCCGGTAAAGTCCCATTTATTCGGGACAGACCGGCAATAAAAACATGGACTGGACTGGACTGGACATCCCAGTCAGCCGAGTTCTCTCAGCCAAAACGCACGTCAAACTGCTCACTCCTCCGGCACATCTCTAGTTTAAAGAAAGTAACGTTTGCACATGAAAATGTAATAAAAGAAAATTATGTCTTGCATTAAAAGACTATTTTCCCAAGACTTGCCACTTAGGACGGTGCTTAGCGCACCATTAATTTATACCTTACAATCGCGAAAGGCCTTTGGCATTAAAGGAAAATAATGGTAAAAACTCGAAGTAGTTAATGCCATAATCGAAGCGACGATTCCTCCATTAGGCAGGCAGCTCTTGAGGGCTTTGTCTAATCACATAAACATGATCTTCTGGTAAACTAGCGGTAGAGTCCTTGCAAAATGGGGCGTGGCTTAAAAGCATCCGAACCCTGCAAATTTCGTTCAAAAAATTGTCCCAAAATAAGTACTATATTTGTGAAAAGTAAAAACTGAGAATACCAAGTAAATATAAACTTGGTATTTCCATTCTCAGTTTTTACTTTCCACAAATATAATACTTATTTTGGGACAATTTTTTAAACGAAATTTGCAGGGTTTGGACGCTCTTAAGCCACGCCCTATTTTGTAAGGACTCTACCACTAGTTTACCAGAAGATCATGTTTATGTGATGAAGACAAAGCCTTGAGAGCTGCCTGCCTAATGGTTTGGATGCCTTCGTGGAGGACTTTCTAAGGGATCCTGTTTCATATGCACTAGAAATATCATTACTGGTGGAAAACTGCTTATAAAATGGGGCGTGGCTTAAGGGTGTGCGAACCCTGGAATTTTGGAACTAATTCTGTACTGATTTAAGGAGGGAATGTAATCGAAATGTAAGTAAATGTTATAGGTTGATCACACAGCACCTGAATTTCTAAAAAATGTTCAAAAGAAATCATAAAATCATCAGTATCAATAAGCAGTACAAAAGTATTCAAATGTAACAACTAATTTGGGACAGAGGGAGTATAATTTTTCGTTTCGTAAAATCTATTTTATTAATAATGCAATGAATTTTTTTAATCACGTGATTAAAATCATGATTTGAATGGCTCAGTTTTAATCAACAGTTTAAAATCAGATATGCCCTATTTATATTAAACATATACAAGTTTTTATACACAGAAAAAACACTTATTATTACAAACTTTAAATCATTATATACAGGGATACATAATATAACTAAATTATGTTTGCTGCATGTTAAAGCAGAAGCTTACGAAGGAAGGAAAGGGCCGGTACAATGCTTTCGGTGTCAGGCATTTCATCATGCCCAGGCAGGATGTATGCATGACCCGAAATGCATAAAATGCGCTGGCGATCGTTATTCAAAAGCCAAGAGAAGATAAACCTAAGTGTATAAATTGCCAATTAGATCATACAAGCAACTACAGGAGTTGCCCGAATTTTCCCAAAATAAATACTCAAAATCCGCCTTTGAAGAATTTCAGTGATAGAGTAATTATCAATAAATCCTATGCCGCCGCTGTTGGCAGGCAAACAATGAATACTGTAGATGAAGCTAGAAGTATTTTTGAAGGGCTTAAAAACCTTGTTGAGGCTATTAAGGCTTCCGGCATTCTACAAGTAAATTTAGCTCCTAGCGCAAATGCTAGTAGTTTCAACGCGGTCAATAATGAACCCAATCATGGATAGGAAAGATAATAATTTTAGGCCAATCAAGATGTTAGTGTGGAACGCTAACAACATGAGAGGAAAGAAAGATGAGTTGGAGGACTTTATGTATGAGAACGACATTGATATTTGCCTGATCTCCGAGAGGCACATCACCCCAGGAGACAGAGTTAGCATAAAAAATTATAGAACCTACCGATGTGCTAGGTTACATCACAGAGGAGGTGGAGCACTCATCTACGTTCATTGTAAATATTCATCTTGTTTAATTTCGACTGAAAGAGACAAGGGCTATGAAATTGTGATTGCCTCTATTAGCTTGCCTAAGATTGGAGATACCTTATTTGCGGCAATCTACAACCCCCTACTAATAGCCTAACTGAGGAAATGTTACAAAATATTATTCCGAATTCCTCAAAAATGATTGTTGGTGGCGACCTTAATAGTAAGCATAAAGATTGGGGCTGCCGCAGCACCAATCACAATGGTAAAGTACTGAGAGAGTATATCAATAACCACCCAGTTGGTATATTTGCGCCTGACGTACCGACGTTCAGGCCCAGCAACAGGTACACTCCTGATATTCTACATATCATCTTGACTAATACAGGAATTAATATGGTGCTAGAGGTTCGAGACGACTTAAGCTCTGATCATACTCCTGTGATTGCTAAACTAGGGGTCACCAGTATTAATTATACGAATGTTAAGACCCATACCGACTGGAAAATGTACCACAATGTTGTGAAAGTGAGGCTCCCTAAATTAGGTGCTATGAAAAGCCCTTCTGATATTGACAAGGAGATTGATAAGTTTACTGCATGTCTTAATGACTCTTACTATGAGGCCACCAAGGTTACTCAAAGGTCTTGTAAAATCGCTAAGATTCCAAGGTACATCAAATCTCTCATAGCCGAAAGAAACAGGCTGCGAAGGAGGTATAATATCACCTGGGACCCAATTATTAAAACGGAGTTAAAAAGGATCAGTAAGCATATTAAGCTTGAAATGCTTAAATTAAAGTGTGAGGCTTGGAATGATAAAATGGAGGAGTTAAACTTAGACAGTAATACCTTCTGGCAGTTTACAAAAATGTTAAAGAGGACACACCAGTGTGATAGGCCAATTATTGCCAACGGCGTGACTGCTTATTCAGCTACTGACAAATGTCAGATTTCACATCTTGAAAAGCAGTTTTCTCTCAATCAGACACCTCGTAATATTCACTTTGAGATCCACGTCAGAATGAAAGTAGAAGATTGGCTAGGTGCTCCCACGGTTCTAAATGCCGATGGTTTAACTAATCCAAGAGAAGTTACGGATATTATCTCCAAATTGAACCCCAGGAAAGCCCCAGGTATTGATGGAGTTACAAATTTAATGATCAGGAACCTCCCGGGCGGTGGAATCACAAGACTTTCCAGCACTTTTAATATATGCATTACGTTATGCTACTTCCCGGACTGCTGGAAGTACGCAAAAGTTTTCCTACGACTGAAGCCTGCAAAAGACATCACTAAGGTGGAGAATCACAGGCCCATAAGCTTGCTCTCTAATATAGGCAAGATCTTTGAACGAATAATTTTAAGGAAATTCCAGCCTTATTTACAGGTACTTCCGGAAGATCAGTACGGATTTAGGAGTGAACTTTGCACATCTAAACAACTGATTAGGCTTGTGGAATTTATTGGCTCTGCTCTGCATCATAAGAGTTGTACTGCAGTGCTCATGCTGGACGTGGCCAAAGCATTTGACCGTGTCTGGCATGAGGGCTTAATATATAAATTGATAATGATGAAATTGCCTAGAGAACTGATCTTGCTCACCAGATCTTATATTGCAAATCGTTACTTTACTGTTAGCTGCAAGCAAAGTCATTCTGGATACAAAACTATCGCTGCAGGCGTCCCCCAGGGGTCCTGTCTTGGCCCAGTACTCTATATTTTCTATGCGGCTGATTTCCCGCGGGATAAACTCAACAGAAATACATTGCTGACCTGCTATGCGGATGACACCGCTGTAGCAGTCAATATCTATTCAGCCTAACAGGGCAATTTCTGTTATGCAGGATATAATTATAGACATTGAGGAGTGGTGCTCCAGGTGGAAGATTTCCATCAATGCAACTAAATCACAGCTACTTCTTGTTATAAGGTAGAAAATACTGGTCTCAGTTCAGCCACTTTACCTATTCGGCCAACGTGTCCCAATGGTAAACAAGGCCAAGTATTTAGGTGTTTACTTGAATCGAAGACTCACGTGGAGTACGCATGTCAATTACATTGCAAACAAGACCAGAGAAATTGCTCATCAATTACAAGTACTGCTAGGGTGCAGCTCGCAGTTAGATCTGAGAAGGAAAAGACAGATTTATATTTGCATTTTAAGACCAATTATGTGTTATGCGTCCCCTGTCTGGGCGACTGTTACGACCTCAGATATCAACAAATTGCAGGTGACTCAAAACACAATCTTACGCACCCATTACAGGAGCGCATTTTTACATCCGTAACAAACTGCTGCACGATCATTTACAAATTTATTGACAAATATCTGCAAAATCTTAACAGCAAGTTCTTTGACAAAGGTTTGAATTGCAGTAAAGGAAACTTTAATGCTGTACTGAACTATGTCTGCATTCCTGAAGACTACAATATCAGGCATTTCACGGCTCACAGAATGAGGGATCACAATTTTGTCACTTAGCCCACTCGATTTTAAATATGTAAATAGCACATTTTTATGCGTACATTACTTTACTTTCATTTGTTTATTACATGTTCAACACTGTATCCTATGCACATTTCATGTATTTTCATTTCTTTTGCATCTTCGTAGCTCCATACACGTGAATATTACTCTTGTCTCAGGGGTGAGAGTTAAGTTACTTTGATGATTGGACTTTGTCACTATGGCCGATGGGCCCTCTTTTCCTTACCCGCTCCGATTTCCCGGCTGGGAACTAGCTGATAGTTGACATTCTGATTGTCCTTACGGGATTAGATCAATATAGCTTATTAAAGCCCAACTGGGCTAATATAAGCATAAGCATTTAAGCATTTAAACATTATGTCTTAAGTAACTCAGTTTCCAGAAGAGCCGTTTAGTTGTCTCTGAAAGGGATCGTTGCATTGAAAATATTCGGAATGTCAGCATGGAAGAATAACTGGGAAAGACGCGTTCTCCTACTGCTCTCTCGGGTAAATTTATGCGAGAATTCTAACTTCCCTACTCTCCCATAAGGATCACACAATCGCCTCTCTCGTAAGCTGTTGTTTTGGAATGTGAACACTAGTTGCGCATATTATGCACTTCATACTTCAACTGCTAGCAGCCGGAGTTAGCTTGAGGTAATGTGATTGTAAATCGTTCCAATACACTGCTAAAAGTTTATTTCAATATTTTAGTTTAAATCTCTGCCGGTTATTACTTTTATTTATTTTATTGTTTCATTACATTATCCAAACTTCGTCTGTTTTACAAAGTAGCAAATTTATGATATGACATTATCCTGTGATGTACGCAAAGTACAGGTGTCGACTGCTTTTATAGATTGAATTCTGACTTTTCACTAGATCGCCGTTCAGTCGCATATCATTCAATTCTTCGGAAAATTTTATGCAGTGTGAGATATTTTAAAGGTCAAAATAAAATCTCTTTCATGCTACCTACTTTTTTTCTGTCATAAATGCATTTAATTTTCCTCATAGTGTCTCTAAAACATAATTAAGAGAGAAACAAATTATGTTTTGTTAGTTCCTTAGAGATCACATTACTGTAATTCTGCTTTTACTAATCATACGATTTACACTAATTTTAAAAATATTAATCTAATAATGATTTTTTAAATGTGATTATAACTGATTTTTTTATTGCACGGAGTTTCTAAAAAATTGAAACAAGCATGTAAAGGTAGTCAACAAGCGGATTCTCCTTAGGCTAATCAGGTTATCATTAAGTGCCTTTCCTCCCTCTTAGTGGGTGGTAGATACTTTAATAATTGGCGGTTAATGTTTTTGTTTTTATGAATTACGCTCTTCTTCTGGAGTGAAGTTTAATTTTGAAACAATGCTGATGCAATTTGCTTTTAAATTTCGGCTCTAAACTTCACGTATTGATAAAAATTCAGCAAATATCTTCTGAAATAATGTCAGAAACGACTGAGCAAAGAAGGAACTCTTTGATACTTTTGATATGCCTGTTTCAACAGAAATTATATCCCGCTATTACAGGCACCTCAAATAACCCCGGTTAGCGGAGATATAACATACAGTGCTTCGCAGGAATACCTTGATAAGTGACTGCAGGAAGATTTTGTAGATGTGGCCCAGGCCAGTGTAAATGAAGAAGTCATACTTTGAAACTTCAATATTGGCTGGCAGAAGTTAGGAGTATTTATGTGGATTCCGATAAATGTGGATAGCATAGGGCCTTAAATTGATGTCAATTTTTAGGAGCTCGTACTTAAAATTGTCAGAATAATTTACCTCCGCGTTGGTGATGGCTTTCTTGAAAAAATTATTATTTTATTTATTGATGAATAACGCCAGATTTTTTAGTTTAAGGTCTCTGTGTAGCTGTTCATTGCGAACGAACCAGGGGGCTCCTGTGATTTTTCGTAAGTACAGTCAAAAGTCATTAATTCAGACACCCATAATTCGGAATGATCTATTATCCGGACCTCAAGGCTACAAACTTTCTGCGCATGTGCCGCGTTGACGCATGCGCGTAACACCTTTACGGCTGCAAATATGCTTGTGCGCGTGCGCAAAATACGTTTACGAGTGCGAGTTTAATGTATAACGGACGGTATAAGCTAAGCTAAAATTATATAATTATCTATTTCAGTTAATGTTGCAGATTGCGTTGTTCCTTCATCTTCGAATTGGATCCGGCTTATTATTTTTTGCAGACTGTTAGAGCAATTTTATAAAAGTAAGCTTGAACTTTCGATTATGTCAAATAGAATTTCTGATATATATTTATTAATATGTAAAGGATCTACAAAGCGAAAGTATATTTCGAAGTTCATTAAACAAAAAGTGGAATTGCTGCAAAAAATGGATAAAGGCATATCTTTTGTTTATCTAAACTTTGTTTATCTTTAACGCCGCGGCGCGAAATGAATTGGAAGTTGATCTATCAGCACTATCCTTATCTTCAGGGCAGATGTTTTTATTTTATTTGGCTTATAATTCCTTACTAAATGTAGTATTTCATCTCGATGTACACTGTCTTTGATATGATTTAAATCAAATTCCTCGTCATTATAATTCGCTTCCGATAGGGAAGAAAGTGACACAGAGGTTATTGAAAAAGAAAAAATTTCGATTGACAAATTAGTCGGTATTCTCGACACAGCAATTATAGGACTTCAACAGCAGAACTTTGTAACTAAACAAGAAATTATGTCTGTTTAATAGAATTAAAGAGAAAGTATTATCACATAAAAAACGAAGCAACTTAAACAACTTACATTGAAATAAATGTTACATTGAAATACTTCTGCCGGTAATTCTTGTCAATGACGCGAAAAATACATGTAGCTTCCTTTCATTTCCATTTGACTTCCGAATAAAGAAGGTAACTTTGATAACCGGAAAACGATCATTAATAAGTTCAGAACGGATATTATTAATATACGAATCTTCTGGTAAACCTCAGATGACAATATTGAGGGGAGAGTCTTTTTTCAGACGAAAAATACAGAACTGGAATTCGTTTTTAAGAAAAACTGCAAGTGCAAGTTCCCTACTAGCAACATTGTCAAAAATGGGATGGTAATTATACCTTTAGTGAGAATTCCTGCATATCCTTCTGCTCCATGCTTAGTGAAAAGGTTTCTAATTTGCTTCCAGGATACCTGCGGCCGAGGACAGACGATCTGCAGAATGGGTCCGTGACGCTTAGCTGACGGGACACTTAACCGAAACCAGTTAGCCGACAGGACATTTAACCGACACGGACACTTAGCCTACAGGACATTTAGCTGACATGGACACTTAGCCGATACGGACAGTTAGCCGACAAGACATTTAGCCGACAAGGACATTTAGTCGACAGGATATTTAGCTGACATGGACAGTTAGCCGGCAGGACATTTAGCCGACACGGACAGTTAGTCGACAGGACATTTGGCCAACATGACATTTGACCGACACAGAGAGTTAGCCGTCAGGACATTTAGCTACGGAACACTTACCTGTCAAGACTTTCGTCACTATGCCGACAGTGACGTTTAATTGACATGTACCCAAAAATTATTTAAACTGTCTATTACAAAATTTCTCGACTACTACTCCATAAGTTCAATATTTAAGTCATTTTTTTCACCTATCAGTAAAATTCATTTTTCGATTCTTAAAGATCTCATATATGCTATTATTTATTGTGTTACTTCAGCATTGTTTGATATGTATCGTGCTGTTTAGTGTACATTGGCCAAATTGAAAAACCGCTGAAATTTCTCGAAAATGAATAAAACAAAACCTTAAAGAATATTTTATTTCTAAATTAAACATTATGCACTAGTTTAGGGCTATAAACCTTAACCTAAGTAAGTATTTTAAGCGAGAGGCGTGGTCAATAAAATGTTACAAAATTTTTATCTCAAGAATGGTGGCATGAACTGCAAATTATAGAGCTCACAAATAATTTATACCTTTGCTTGTCTTAAAAATTCACTTTTTTAATTGTTTTTAATAACAAAATAAAATATATTTGCTAAACTAACCCTTACCACCATATGTTTCTATAAAAAAGTAGAATTCAAGAATAACAATAATTTTTATTGCATTTTTCAGATTTTTCATGACAGGGAAAGGAAATTTCATTAGTGGGAGGAGCCAAACGATTTTTTAAGGGAAGGAATGTAGTACTATGTGATGAGCAAAATAGTAATGTAAAGTAAAGATATTAGAAATTTGAAAGCATTTGGAAGAGCGAGATTAGAAAATTAATATTATGAAGTAAACAAGAAAAATTATTAATGATGTGAAAGGATCCCATATTAAAATGTAATTAAGTGACCGCCCTTTTTAGCTAAAAAAAATTCTTTTTCCTTTCGAAATTTAATTCATATTCCTTACGAGAAATTTCAGCGCTTTTTCAATTTAGCCAATATACCTCAGACAGCAGGATAACATATCAAACAATGCTATTGAGATCTCCAAGAATCAAAAACTTAGGTCCTCGCTTATTCAATAGGTATACGACCCTGAAATCTTTACCTATCTATAACTGTCCTTAATAGGAATCCTAAAAGTGAAAAAAAAAATTCCAAGTATTGGAATAAACCTGTACACTTGAAGTGTTAAATGACATCCAATGTGGCAGTATGTAACAGTGGCATAACTTTCTCCTCGTAGGTACTACGGCTGAGTGTCCTCCTTCCTCCGTGTCTTGGAGCAACAGAATAGCGTGGGCATAATAGTTGAGGCATATAACAGTAGTGGGCGGTGCATAGTTGCACTGACCAAAAGTTGAAGTTTCATACACATAAGACAAATCAAAGTCCTGCCTCCGGGGGCGCAAAGTCCATATCGCTTTGCAATAATTAAGTAAATATAAATACGAGTAAACAATGAAAAGCAGAAAAAAACATTAAATTCACTATGTACATCGATCACCATAACGAGTTATGGTGTATCGTTCTTGGTCTTTTGCAGCGTTGAATGACTGTATAGTCATAATCTCCTATGCTACGTACAGCTACATTTTCGTGATTAGAATCAAAAAACTAAATTTTACTGATAAGTGAAAAACATAACTTAAATATTGAACTCATGGAGAAGTCGAGGAATTTTGTAATTGATTGTAAATTTAGATAATTATTGGGTACGTCACTATCGGCTTAGTGTCCTGCTGACTAAATGTCTTGACAGTTACTGTCCCGTAGCTATATCCTTACGGCAAATTCTGTGTATTGGCTAAGTGTCACGGACCTATTTGAAACTACAGTTAATCTTTAGCGCAACTAGTACCCGGCCAACTCACCTCATGGCGCCCAGAATTCCTCTCCCGTGGGAATCTCATCGCCAGCTATACCTTAACGTAGCGTCTCAATGTTCCAAGCTTATCGCGCCGCTCTGACATCTGTAGTAGCGCGACTTACGTGACTTTAATCTTGTCTATACGAGTGTATTCGGAACTCATGTATATATTTATTTATAGAAATATTCTTACGAAACTTCCGGTGAATATATTTAAATCCATCTCCATGTGCTGTCGAAAACCTCGAAATTGGTTCTCTCGAAACCCCGAAGTCTTACGTGGTTTCGCTTTAGTAGCATTTAGCTGATGAAAAATAAAACAAAATTTGGCTGAAACTTAAAGCTTGTCAGACAGGAATTTCCGATCCCGTTCTTATGAGGATTTTGTGAAATATGTTGCTAGATGCCGTTCTTGAAACGCTATATCTTCGATATACCTTCACTGTATTTTTAAGGGTCCCATACATACATTTATGCAGATTCTTCATTATTGAATTTAATTTAAATGTAATACGGGGCGATAATATTTGGTGGCAACAATTTGAAAAGTGAATCAACGTTTATAGCAAATCAAGGTAAAATACCAAAACTAAATTAATAGTTCTTCTTGGGAAATTGCACCTTTGGACTAAAAAGAAGGAAGACATCGTGTTTAGTAAAGCCCCGTTCACAAGAGCAGATTCTACCGGTTCTTCCAACGTGTCCCGTGTGAACGGGACGCATATAAGCAAAATGTACACTGCTAGAACAACGGCTTAAGTTTGGCCAATGACAAACCAGATATGGTTCACCATTAACTCCGCCCACATGAGTGTGTCACATTTCTGACGTTTGTTTACATTCTGTTATTCGGCGTTAGGAAGTGCGTTGATTGAATGAAAAACATTTTTACTTTGCAACGTAAATCTGTTCTAGTGACACTATTTTTTAAATTTTCCTTTAAAGCATTATTTCCTTACTGTTCCAGAAGGAATATAAATTTATGTCTCAAACATTACAAAATTTGTCACTATATGCGTGAGTGTGTATACACACGCATGCTCACATACATATATTTTCAATATATAATTAATCATATGTGAATTATATCTATCAATATGTGTGTGTTTTATGCATAGAAATATGAGTGTGTGTGTATTCAGTTTTCAGAATGTCAGATTTCTAGCAAATAATCTACAAAGCTTTTTTCTCTTAATTTTTCCCATCTTCACATTCAGTTTTTTAAATAATTAAGATTAATTTATTCATACTTAATATTTCTGCACAACTTGATTTATCACTTAAAAATGCATTTATTTAATTTTGGATAACGTGGGATGTCAATTCCAGTAGTATATGGTTTTTAATAGTAGAATAATTTCTCTAAAGAAGCTTTTGTTTGTTTTTATTTTTTAATTCCTTTATAAGAAAATTCCGTAATAATATTAGAAATAATTAATCTGTTACTCCTTACACATGTCTGAAATATGTTAACAGAAAATTTTCATTCAATAGCTTTATAAATTTATTTTAAGTAGTATTTTAATTTAATAAAGAACTAGTGTTGATAAGTGAATTTCCATTGCTTTCTTTATACATTTAGTTTAGAATTCAGTTTTCAGTGCATGTAATTATTCTCCTTCATGGCCCTTGAGCCCTCCAGCGGCCGAGCGGTAAAGTCGCTTAAAATTGGTTAGGCAGATAGCCCTCGAGGCTTTGCCGTAATTAAATAACCTAACCTAGCCTTCATGGCCCTCCCCACACAGCCCAACAGCGGCTGAGTGGTAAAGTGACTGGAACGCTGATAGTTCGCTCTGAGTTTGATTTCAGTTGGACAAGCTGGTTGCATGAGCACTTACCTGGTTTTCCACATGCGTAACGTGGAGAGTTTTTCCCTTAGAAAATCCTCCACAAAGACATACCTCCCACATACACCTTGTATGCTTTCCATAATCAAACAAACCAAACCAACCCTCTAAGCAAAACAGCTCCTCAAAAGAAATTCTTCATATCTGTCAAGCAAATGACATTCGTTAATGTAACAAACTGTAATCATACATACTAAATCAAACTCAGAAGTTGTTATTAATTATGCTTACAGAAACAAAGTACAGATTTTGTTGATTAATTTGCATTTTTAGAAATAGTTGAATAAATTTCTGACCTTTATTAAATACAGTGAACTCTCTCTAAGATGACCACTAGCAGTTCTACATGATTTTAATTTTGTGTAAAGCTTGTCATTTCAAAAAGAAGATGTTTGATTTGGTTTATGTGATTTATAGCAATTTATAGCTCGAGGGCTATCTGCCTAAGCAGAGGGATGCCTTCATGGAGGACTTTCTAAGGGAAACTGACTTGTATACACATTACGCATGGGAAAACCATGAAAACGTCCATGCAGCCAGCCTGTTCGAGGGATTCGAACCTCAGACCGAACTACCAGTGTTCAGCGAATTAACCGCTTGACGCTGGTGGGCTTTATCTAAATAGTCCATGTTAAGATTTAATCTAAGAAATGAATAATGTTGAAGCTGAAATTAAAATTACATAAATTTGAATATCATGTAATGTTAATCTCAAATTTCGTTTCCTGTGATGTGATTTTTTTTTTAATGTAAAGACCAGACTCTGGTATATTGATATATATATATAAACTTTAAATATAGTATGTATGAAGCCTTATATTTGAGTATAATACTGAAAAAGGTTCGACATATGAGAAAATAAATATATGTTTTCTTCACATGTTATGGAATATTCATCCTTAACTTAAGGGAACATGAAGTTACACAGTTTTAAATTTAAAGTTAACAGAAAAATGTATGGTAGTCACAAGTTTGACAAAAGATCCTTTGCTCAAGTGATAAAAGGCTTTGGAGGGAACATAGATTCTAATTAGAAATGTGTGCTAAATACGAGGCAATTGGCATCCACAAAAATCCAGTGTATTAATTTTAATACTGTTTTAGATTCTTACATATTATCCCTTTGACCGGCCAAGTAGCATGATCGGTTTGGTTTATTTAATTATGCAAAGCACTCGAGTGCTATCTGCTTAACAGGAGGGATGCTTTTATGGAAGACTTTCAAAGGGAAACTGGCTCTTAAACACATTACACTTGAGGAAAACCATGAAAGCGCCCATGCATTCGGCAAAATTGGAACCCTGGGCTAAATATCTAGTATCCAGCGACTTTACCACTCAGGTGCTGGTGGTCTGGCCCTCGATCCTATTAAACTAAAATTCATCTATATTTATAAACGGCTTATCAAAAAAATGCACACACTTTAATAATAAAAGAAAATTCGATTAATCTTCGGATTATGGTAACTTGTCAAAAATTTGGCGACCAACTCTCCTACAGCAACCTGCTAGTTTTTTTTTTTTTTTTTTTTTTTTTTACGCCATTATGGCATTGCGCACACTCTTGACTTTATCCATGTGCACTGCTAAAGTCCTAGCTAGCAACATTTATCGCCTTACCAAAATGTCGCCAAACTACCTGTTACCATATTCCAAAGATTAGCCGAAAATTCTTGTGCTTTAGTATTGAACTTAATTATAATTAAATCATACATATCAGAAGCTATGCTAGGTTTAATAAAAATATTTATGAATATGTACCTGTACAGTTACTTAGATTGCTCAGTCACAGCGGTAGCCATTAACAGCTAGAGTTATAGCACAATACTAAGCAGCTATTTGAACAATATTTAGTCGATGTGTCTGAGGCGACTGCTGCACATTCTGCCATAATTTTTTGATGAAGGACCTCTAGCCTAACCAATTTCTTATACTACACAACATCCCTCAGAGTCCTTCAAATCCATTTTGGTTCACTGTCATGTATTACATATATGTGAGAGTACACATGTTAAGGAAATATCATATTACATATTATAAAGGTAATTCAACTTAGAAACCAATATATAGATATCATCTATCAAAGTTTCTATGTATTTTTCTGACAGATCCTGTATGTGAAGTTGTACATTTCATTAGTTTCACCTATTAATTAACTTAGGGTTTTATTGTACAGGATATCTATGAAACTGAACTGATAAATTTTCATATCTGTTCATTTGTTTGCTTTTCATATATTTTTTTAATAGCTTTATTTTTTATGTTGCTTTACATGACGTCAATTTAAACATAAGAAAGCAGAGAACAAAAGAAATTCACACTGAAACTAAATTTAAAATTAGTCTGAAGATTACTGATATAAAATAGTGTCTAATTTATCAAAATTACAAAAGAGGGCAAATAAATAATTAGCATATTCAGATATTTATTATAAGCAAAACTTTTATATTCTTAACAGTAAAAATGCACATATTACAATGCAATTAATTTATTACTTGCAACCACCTCAGTAGAACTCGTCAAATTTTTAAAATGTGCCTAACTCTAGCAACCATGCTCATAACAATCCTTTAATAGAACAATGTCGCCATTTTTGTATAGTACATTCTTTATGTTGTATTTCAAGTTTCAACATTTTTTATGAACAAATTGTGATATTTTTTACCTTAATTTTAAAATATGCTCTTTGGAATTTATCAACAATGGAAAAAACTACAGTGGAAACTCTACAGCAATACAAAATTTCTAAAAGATAGAAAAAGGAAATGCATTTGGTAGATAGCTGATGCTGCTGAAGTTTGTGTGATGCCGAGTCTCTGAAATTATTAAATTTTTTTTTTCAAGAAAAACAAACCACTTACAGAAAGATTTGGAGATGAACGTGCTTTATTTCCTTATTTAATAATTAAAATTTATATTTCAAATTCTAAAGTATGTTTTCTTTTCATAATTTGATAATCTTAGCCAACTTATGATAGATATCAATAATTTGGGTATCTATTTAAGAAAAGTTGTGAAAACCATCAATTTGCACCCAATGAATAATTTTTACATATTCATGTGTTAAATCCAAGTTGAGCTAAGGTGGTTGTGTTAATCTGTAAGTATTACTAATTTTACAGGCAAAACACTGTATTCTTTTATATACTGTAATATTGAGTTTGTGCTGAAATTATGTAGTGGCAATAATTTTACTTAAGAGAGAAATTTTTCAATATTACAAGTTTACATTTTGGTTAATTTTTTAATGTGATAAAAAGCAGCATGTTAAAAGTTGTAGTTCTTAAATTTTGTAATAGTACTAAGTATTATATTTTAAATTACTCAATGACTAATCCAGAAATAAATAATTTAATTCTGTATACTCAAAGAAAATCATTTCTGACTGGCATAAAAATCAGAATTTTGAAACAGTAGTAGAAAAATCATTAAAAATACTTAGTTTTAAAACTCGAATGCAATAAAAACAGGTTAGCATGAAATGTCTGAGTAAAAGATAACTTGTTATCATTATGTATATGTTACCGTGAAAGACCGAAAAATGAGAATGTCGACTTTCAACGGAAAATGTCAACATTCACCAAATGCGTTGGTGAAATATCGGATATTGCACTACATTCTTGTACATTCGGATCCTCACCAGTGCATGTCGACAATCACAGATATGCTCTGGTGTAGGTCGAAAAGAGAGGAGTATATGTACACGCTGTCATTGCAAAAGGAAGTGTTCCACAAATAAATGCAGTTGTAAAAGCAAGGACCTCTTGTGCAATTCAAAGAGTAATAATAGTTTATGTTGTTGCAATAAATAAGATTGGAATCACATAATTTATTAAGTTTTTAACTTCTATTATTTTCCTTTCTCATTTTGAATGTACTGTGTGTTTTAAGTTCTTATTTTAAGTCTCAAGTGTGTTTTTTTGAGACTGAATTACAGAGAAGAAAATATAATATTCTTATATGTTCAACATTCACCACTGGCACATGGTGAATGTCGACATTTACCGGTGTAAGTCAGAAATAAAAGTATTTGGAAAATATTTCGGACATACACCAAGCGACTATGTGAATGTTGACATTCACCGGCGAATGTCGACATTCTCCAGATTTCGGTGTTTCACCATAACATATATACAGTCATTCTTATGTAAAATAAATGTTACACGCTTTCTTAGACCTCTGCTTTTCAAACTCTATCTATTAATCTGAGAATTTGATTATTTCAGTGTAGTAAATAAATAAGTTTTAATAAATGTATTATAGACATCAATATGTTTGTTTTTTGTAACATATACTTTGAACATTTTAATTAAATAATTTTTCATCAATAATGTGTGCATATATTTTACTTATGATGAAGAGAAATTAACATTTAAAAAAGGAATTATAGACTGAAAGTATTTTGTAAAAGAAGATATTGGAAAAGGAAATTATTGCAATTCATAGAACTTGTAAATGAATAAATGTAATAATTAGTATCATATTGTTCTTATTTATTAAGAATGGATATTAAATTATTGATAATAGAATGGACTTCTAAATGTGAAGCACTTATGCGAACAATAATACTAATTCATAACATTCTGATCTTGATTTTCAGTACTTAATGTAAAGCATTATTGACAGCTTAGTGGAACTTATATTAAATAGTTGCAGTGCAATCTTAAGTCCAATGTATTTATTACAAGATAATGAAATTATAGTCTGGATTTTAATTCAAAACTCTTTTCACATATCTTTAAAAGCCCAATTTTAACCGGTACTTTTCTGTTCTCGGGACAGGATTCAGACATGTAATGTATGTATCCACGAGTCGTTTGGGTTTCATTTTAGTTTAGTATGGCAAAGTACACTAGGTCTATCTGCCTGTGGGAAGGGATGCCTTTGTGGAGGACTTTCTAAAGGAAACTGGCTGGTATACACTTTACAAATGGGGAAAACCATGAAAATGCCCATGAAGCCAAAGAATTTGCCTGGATTCGAATTCAGTGTTCAAAGATTTTACCACTCTGCCACTGGTAGGCCTATGCACATGTGTATAAGTGTGTGTGCATACACACACGTAACATGAATACATCCATCCATCCATACAAAATCTGGTTCTGAAAATAGAATAGTACCTTTTAAGCATATATCTTACAGTTTTGATTAATTTTATGTACTGTCATCAATAATACATCTTATTAGATATATCAATGCATCTTATTATCATTAATTTCTTACTAACAATTCAATTTCAATTGCCATGAGTTGATGCATGATTCGGACATATACATAAGTTGTTTCAATATAAAGATCACAATATAAGTTACATAGCATATTTACAATAATTATTTATTACTCATACATATAATGTATAAAATCAGGCAGTAATTGTAAAAAAATACTTTTAATGAAATTGGAAATAAATGAAAATATAATAATCTGCACGTCATTACAATTTTTAAATGCACAAACTTCACAGTTAAAAATACATACTAATGTAAGAAAATCAATATTAAATGCTTTTTCTCAAAAGAAAAAAAAAAAAAAAAAATTGCCTGTTCAAGACATATTTTATCAAGTCCAACCATCAGTGGAAACCCAGGTAATCAGTCTTTAATACGACAAAATGTAAAATTTAAAATACAACTTTAAGTTATTTTTTTTAATCCATTCAGTTTTGGCTTATGTAAGTTTCACTGTATTTAACTAGATGTAAAGAACTATAAACACACATTCACACAATTCACTTGAAGGTATGTTTCCAGGAAATAAAAGTATACTTATTGGATTCAATTCAACATTACACCTTAGAACACGTAATGATACCTCATTGTTAGAGATTTCCGATAGTCTTGAAATAGCATAACTGGTAAAATATCTTTCTAAATTCAGTTCTTGTTAAATTATGTTCAGCATCATTTAGCATTTGCAGTTTTATAACTAAATTAGATTTCAGTAGGTCTATTAACTAAGCACTTACAGTTATTCACTATTATTTTCTTAACATTTCAACAAAACAATGAACTTCCTTTCTGAGAATGCATACTGAACAATGAAAATTCCAAATATTATATATGCTTTATCAGAACTATAATGTCAGTTAATAGTGGTTTTTTTAAATTGAATTTGATTAATTCAAGCAATTCACTTGAAGGTATGTTTCCTGGAAATAAAAGTATACTTATTCAATTCAGCGTTACACCGTAGAACAGGTAATGATACCTCATTGTTAGGCATTTTCAATAGTCTTGAAATATCATTACTGGTAACATATCTTACTCAATTCAGTTCAGCATCATTTAGCATTTGTAGTTTTATAGCTAAATTAGATTTCAGTAGGTCTATTACACTAAGCACTTACAGTTATTCAGTATTATTTTTTTTACATTTCAGAAAAACAATGAACTTCCTTTCTACGATTCCAAATATGATATATGCTTTACCAGAACCATAATTTGTCAGTTAATAGTGATTTAATCTTCATAGATAAGCATATCCAACAGTCTTGAAATAGCAGAACTGGTAACATATCTTAAATATATTCAGTTCTTATTAAATAACATGTTCATCATTTAACTTCAGTAGTTTCACAGCTAAATTACATTCCAATATGTTCATTAGAGTGGACACACTTTTTCATCTTTTATACTCTTTACGTTCTAATAATGAAATGAGGTTTATTTCTAAGAAAGCATATTGAATCCTGTAAAGCATATTGATTTCTTAATCAAAGCACAATTAATGTTGTAAATATTCAGATAGATATATATGAAATGTATTTTAAGGATTTCTTGACACACATTATGTCAATGCACTGCAATAGTTACTGGTGGCATTTTGATTCAAAATATTTACTGCATTAATTACTGACACAAAATAGCACTTGGATTCACTAACTTAATATTAACTTCACTTTGTTTAATTCCCGCAGGTACATTTTATATAGTAGATGATTTAAGTCATTATCACTTAAAAGTTTTTGATTATCAATATGCAGAATAATTTGTAAATCACACTTTACATATAGTATCTTCCAGCCATCAGTTACTTCTATCTGACTAGATCTAATTTTGTATTGAAACAGTAGAATAATCCTTAATATTCCGAAACAAACATTAAATCGTTATATACAGATATATACGCATATATATACACTTTTATTCCGAAAAACTAAATGTACATTCAAAAAACGCACTTCGTAACCTCCGAACAGTAGAATGTAAACAAACGTCAGAAATATGACGTCAGTCATGTGGGCGGAGTTAATGGGACCCTCATCTGGACTGTCATTGGCCAAATTCAAGCCGTTGTCCTAGCAGTGTACATTTTGCTTATATGCGAACGGGACAAGCATTAACTGCCTCGCCGAATTGGAGGTAGAACTTGGTTGAATGTTCCTTACCTCTCGGGAGCAGGGCAAATGGGGAGATTTCCCGTACTATACTGTGCGATTCACTTAATTTTAGTTACTGCTCGCTGGACTGACAGCGGAACAATCGCGCTGATAGATGTCTGGAAATGTGATAGCATCCCCTTAAAAATTAGATAGAACTCTATAAGATACGGAAATTATAGACAAATACAGACAGGGTTATCTGATGCTAGGTAATCCAGAAATATCGTTCAAATTAAAACTAAAGTTAAGACAAGTGCATATCGGCTTCAACGCGAAAAGGGACTTGTTACCTTTTGAATGATTTTTTTAAAAAAAATTTAAGCATTTTCATCTACTTGAATATTATTAAATGGTTTTGTGAGACAAAATAATTTTAAGCTGAAAAAAATTTTTTGTTAATATTTTTTTAATTTAAATTTTTGAAGAAAAATTTTACAATTAAAATGTCTTTCTTCTCCTACAATTTTCAATGCCTCCGCCCCCAGTTTTTTTATTGTATTTATTAGAGAGTTCTTAATAACTTCAAGGAATGATTTTGAAATTAATGAATTAGTTTCTGAGAGAAAAAAATACAATTTTATCTAAAATCTTTAAAAACAAATATGATCTCGGTCACATTTTCATTTCAAATAATTTTTTCCTTTCAGTATTTTGCAAAACCCATCCTTGTTCCTATAAAGTATATAATTTTATATAAGCAGTAAAAATAATAAAGAATTTAGTCCATACCTGTATATGTTTTAGGACTTTAAGTAAAAGGATTTATTGAAAAAAGTGCAAAAGGTTTCTCAGTTTGCATTTGTAGTTTAAAGAATACAAACTGTCTAAATAGACATTTAATCATTTCAAATCTTTAAAATTTTATTACTGAATTTCAATACACACATATGTATATAAATCAAACCTAGTGCTATTTATTCAATTGGTAAATATAAACTTAAATTACAAACCTTTTTTTAAAACCTTATGTGGCCAGAAAAATTGCAAAATCTCATAAAACGCAAGCAGAATTTTTCTTTACCTGTTTTTGTTTTGTAAAACACATTCAAAACAATTTTAATACATTAATTAATTATAATATTGTCGCGTGCGTACGGTAATGTAATAGATTGATAATAGTTCGTAAATGATTGTCATTGCACTCAAATCCAATGATAGCTTAATTAAATTTATTTTATCAACATAAACACTTCAAAGTTCTGGAATTTTCCACAGAAATACTCGTACAAGAGGTGTTTAGAATATCACTAAGTATAATCAGTAGTTATGCTTCAATCTAGTAAGAAAGTTAAACACAACGGAATGCAAAACCCATCTTAAGAGAAAGTTAACTCAGAAATATCTACAATCTCATGCTGAACTAACCACTGCTAACAATAACAACTTATATAGCATAAATAGTGTCATAAATATAGTGTGGTATAATGAGATTATTACTTTGAAACCGATGTTTCGAATTGATGCCCAAGAAAAGCCAATATTTCTCATTCTGCTTCATTGCATATCTTTCAAAAAGTAAAAAAAATCATCCAATTAATTTCCTTTATCATTTTTTTAAATGCAAAAAGTTTGTTTTATAAGTTGTGAAAATGTCGGAATTTTGTAACTGATATATTTTTAGATATGAAATTTTAAAATTAATGGGCATCAAAAAGTCTAAAAATATGAACGATTTTAAAAAATTCTCCCAAAATATTTTTTTAAAAAATTACGCTAAAAATTTCATTTAATTTTTTTTTCTTCCACAGTGTGTTATGGTGAAAACTATAATATTCTGAGATTCTCAGTTTATTTGTTAATATTTGCAAAAAGTCGTTTCAACTTTAAATTTGAAAAAAAATCATCCTCTAAAAATCAAAAGCGTGACAGCCCATCCACAAGCAGTGTATGTACAAAGTTTGAGTTCTAATATCTTATCGGGAAGCAGTTTAAAAATCCATTACCATCTTTTAACCATAGCGACAAGCACCAAGATTGAACTAAATAACAGCTTATAAAATATTAATAATAATTAAAAAGCATATATTTTTAAGGAACCATTACGAAAGTTCAGGCACCAGTTGCGAAAGTACAGATTACAAAATTAACAACATTAAACCACGTTAAAAATGTGTAAACAGTATTAGAAATCTGCCAATTCGGAGACGTGATTGTTCACAGAGGTTTTAGGTGTAAAGGGAAAGGAAGACTGTGGTCTTCTGAATGGGTCCTAAAGACAAAACTCTTTCATGTCTCCTTTTTCTCCCCTTGCTGTGCGAAGGAGTGTTGCATGTGAACGGGGCTTAATAGTAGTTTTGAGAGTAATATATCTTAATTGTGCAAATGTCCTTGAGAACTAGAGTGTATAGCTGCGTGTTACTGTTACAAATGCTTGAACAGATTCTAACAGTAGGACCCTTAAACCAGAAAGACAGTTTATTCTTAAATTTTTAGGCTATAAATAAGCAATCTCATAAAAGATCTTTCAGAACATCATTTATTTAGGTGCTAACAGTAAGCAAAGAAAAAATTGATGCACACTTGGGAAATTTAAGGCTATTTTGTGGTGCCTTTTATAAATATCTGTGGTAGTGATTACATCGATTCGAGGGAGCTGAAAGGTAATACATTTTTAGCACAAAATATATGGAGAAACACTTTTATTACTTGCTTCGTTGTTGAAGCTTCCTTCAGAGACAAAAACTGTGATTTGCTTATTGAGAGCAGCTTGCTCCTTATATAAATATTTACTGAAATAAATTATATCAATTTGAAGGAGTTGAAAGGTAGTAAATCTTTTGGACCAAATATACGGAAAAACATTTGTGTTACTTGCTTCGTTGTTGAAGCTTCTTTCGGAGGCAAGAAGCGTGATAGGTTTATTGAGAGAGCACTTTGCTCCTTACTTATATAAATGTTTGTGGTACTGATTACCGACAGCATTACTCGTTTCACTTTCATGGATCAATTCATTAATACTAGTGCATTAGGATACTCATGAGGAAGAAAGAAGGAAGGAAATACAAAATCTGAAAAAGAGCGTGCGAGGCATATATATAGACTAAAACATTGTGCATCTTGCAACCTCCTTTCCTAGCCCTCTCTCAGAGCTGTCGGGGGAGGGGGATGCACCTCGCTCTCGTCGGTCAGTCACAGAAAAAGTCGATGAAATTTTGCAACTGGTAGACCAAGACCGGCATGTAAGCTATCAGGAAATAGCAAATGCACTAAATATCAACCGCATGACAGTTTGGAATCATTAGGAAAGAGCAGCAAACCTGGTGTATTCTGGCAAAACCAACAATTCGGCCTATACTGTGCACAACTCGACCATTTGAATGAAGCAATACAGAAAGAGCAACCAGAATTGGCCAAAAGAAAGGGAGTTGTATTCCATCATGACAATGCGCTGCCACACATCTTTGATGACTTAGCATTTCTTTGGTCTCTGCAAAACTCTCTTGATGGTAAAAAAAGAAAAAAAAAATAGCCGGCTGAAGAGCCGCTGAAAATTACTCGCCCAAGATTTTCGACGATAAATCATAGAAGTTCTACACTCATGGAATTATGAAGCTACTCGAGAAAGGGCAGAGATCATACATAATAATCATCAATATGTACTTGTTTAAAATTGATTTTCAATAAAGGAAATATTTGTTCAAAAATGTACCAAAAAAGCACGGAGGCTTTTTATCACCCAATATATATATTTCTCAATTTATGGAAGTCATAAGAACCAACAGAGAACTTCTACAGCGTATTCAATACAAAGCTATTATAATCATGCTGGGTGCTCCTTGGTTTGTCAGGTATACAACACTTTATAGATGTTTAAAAATTTAACACTTTAAATGAGGAGATTCTCACTTCCGTGCACAATTTCTACACAAAATGCCAGAGCATAATTCTGCTATCATTCACAATATTGGCAGCTACAATTATTCGATTGACCTACGACCTAGAACAGTCAGATACTAGATCTATATATGTATATAGATTTGTTTTACTTACTATTTATTCAAAACTTAATAAAATGTCACAGAAAGACGGTTCTGGTTTGTTGGACATCCTGTTACCCCATTGCTAATATCTCCATCCAAGGCCAACTTATATTCAAGGCCTGCCAGAATGAACGAAATTCTGGTTGCGAGTTTTCAGTAGCTTTCGCGAAATTCATCACTATGTGGCGCTCGCATTCTGCTACACTTTGCTATACCAAGGCCAAGTTGGCCTTGGCTATACGTTCTCTATTTGTAATGTGGCTTGTTATTAACCAAAAGTATATTTTATTAAAACGTGCCGCTGTAACTAATCGTAACATAGGATGGTATATTGTTGCATGCTATATTGAAAAGTTTTTTCCCTTTAAAAAACTTTTTACGATTGTATTTCAATAATTATTGCCAGCATATAACTGTTGGACAGATAGCATTTCCGTCAGTTTCATGTAATACAGATTTAATACAAAATTTCTTAAACAAATCCATCATCACATAAAATTTAAAAGGATTAAAATTCTTTTGATAAGTTTCTTTTTCTCAGCTTTTGTATAGAAAAAAGCTTCTGAATATGAGTGTACATGTGTTCAGCTTCATGTCATTTTTTCATCATCCTGAAGTAAAAATATCATAATTTTTTTTTATCACACTGGAGTTAATATCTGTTTTCTGCATAAATGATATTTTAGCCTATCATATATATGTATATACATATATATTAGCATCTCGTATAAGATATATACGTGGATGCATTCTTAAATTTTAATTGCATTAAATTCATATATATCTATATACATATGAATTTAAATGCATTAAATATATATATATATATATTATTACATTTTAGCTCTCGTATTTGTTATCTTTGATCCAGAAACACTTGAATGCTGTCGGTACTAGCTTCAAAATTTTAAAGCCCATATCTCATTTTAATTAGTGTGATGTATCAATATGCTGTGCATTAATTTGTGTCTACCTGGTTGAGTGTTTTGTGGTTGCACTTGAAGTAATAGAGATTCATGTTGAATCCTTATATATATATGTAATTAATAGAGGTAATACTTTTTGTTTTGGGGAATATGGCTTTATTTTTTAAATTATGCTGTCAGTGATATTGAAATACTTAGTATTCAACACTAGCAGTCTCAAAATATTATATTCCCTCCTTACTGATGGATGAGTCCCAAACTAGTTGCTACATTTCAAGTAGGTGGAGTCAAAATAACTTTCGATGCAGTTTAGCAGATCAGCATCAGTAAAATTACACAATGTGCTATAAGGAATGTAACGCTGCATACTAGATTTTTATTCTCAGTTTTTACTTTCCGCAAATGTAGCATTTATTTTGGGACAATTTTATAGACGCAAATGTAGAGGGTTCGCATGCTGTTAAGCCACGCCCCATTTTGTAAGGACTATACCGCCCATATTTCAGAAAGATCGTGTTTATGTGATTAAGGTAAAGCCTCGAGAGCTGTCTGCCTAAGGTGAAGAATGGCTCCGTGGAAAAATTTCTGAGGCAAACTCGCTCCTGTAGACGAGGCAGATCATTGAATTTACATTTAATTAGCCTGAAGATTTCAAGCGATTACTGATGGATGAGTCCTTACACAATGGGGCGTGGCTTAAGGGCGTACGAAAGCTGGATTTTTGAAACTCATTTGGTACTGATTTAAGGAAGGAATGCTTGGTAAGTAAAGTTGTTGTTGATTGATAACGTAGCACCCTGAAAATTCTGGAAAATGGGCGAACAGAATCATAAAATCTTCAGTATCAATAATCAGTACTCAAATGTAGCAACAAATTTGGAACAGAGGGAGTAGGTAAAAGTTTACAATCGGTAGCTCCTTGCTTCTTAGCGATTCTTTTTTGACGCCAAGATCTGCGCCAGGAAGGCACAATTTCACGATGGCCGCTACACAAAACCAAAATAAGAAGTTAAAGAGTTGCACAAACTCTGTGTCCATGTACACATCGATCTGTTTTCACTTAAAAAAACATCCTAGAATTGCACAAACTAGGCATTGAGCACTGCTTTATTTTCATTTAAATAAAATCAGGAAGCTAAAATGAAGTTAAAACTATCATGGTAACCAGAAGTGAGGTTTCATCGCCAAAATTAAAAAACAATCGCTAATCGCTAATCGTAGGGGTCTATCGTCGCTAATCGTAGGGGCGCCCAATTGATTAATATCCGACACTTGATTAATGTCATACATGTTATTATTATTAGCTGTAGGTAATTGGTATTCATCACTAACAGGCTTAAAATTTTATTTAAGATTCATGGTAATTAATGTTATGTATGTTATTATTATATGCTGTAAGTGATATTGAAATAATTGGCATTATTTTGAATATCTGTAGTGCTGTGTTTACTCTTCAGAGCTTTAAATCTGCATTATTTAAAATTTTACTTTTTTAATATTTCCTAAAAAAATATTTTATATTAATTAAAAAAGAGAAAAAAATCTTCAATATATAAAACCAAATCTCTTTTAGAAATACTTTTTTCTCTTATGTATTAACAAATTTTAGATCATCATTTATTCATTTCTTAATTACATATTTAATAGTGGCTCCAAATTATTTTGTTGGACAGGACAACTGATATTAATACGATGAAAATTTTGCGCTGAAATAGTTTATGTTCTGAAGCTACCTGCTAACTTCGTACATGTAAATAATTTAAAAGTAAAACATGTGTTCTAACTTATCCTTAAATTAGAATAGGTAACTCAAATAAGTACAATTAAAAATATCGTATATCTAGATGCAAGCAGGAATTAAAATCAGAATCAAGTAGCTGAGGTTATATACGAAAAAAAAGGGTGTAACTTAAAATTTCATGCTTTCTTTCTAAATGAAAATATTTTATTAAAAAGAAATGTATAATTTCTGACTACCATAGATTAATCGTTTTTAAATTTTGCATATAACAAGACAATTATTTGTCTGCGTTACCCTTCTGCTCATTCTTAACTTCGCAAAGCGTAGCGGAATAGTAGCGCCCTCTTGCGGTCAGTAAAAATTTCACGGAGGCCACCGAAAACACAAAAGAATATTTTCACGCTGGCAGGCCTTGAGTATAAGTTGGCCTTGCTCCATCATACTACCTAGATTAACATTTATTATGATCTTTGAATCTTGAATGATTGTTTAAAAAACTCCCACATTTTCTTTCTTTCTAAGTACGCTTAAGGTAAGATTTACCCCCCTTTTTTAACCCCTTTTTGGCAATGAATCAAGCGCGCTGTTTCCAGGTCATGAAGAGTTGCATATAAGCACATGACTAAAAATTCTGAAGTTGAAGCTGAGGTATTGAGGTGGGGAAAAAGAAAGCCCAAAGCATGGCAGGCGTAGAGGGGTGTCAGTCATGGGAAGTAGGCGTGTCTACTAACCAGAACAGGAACGCAGAGTCCAGAGGGCGGTGCTATCCCCTGAAGCCCGAGCACACTAGAATGAGAATTCATCATGCAATAAAAATAGGAGAAAAATTACAAGTCCATTTTTATCATCAGCACTTGTAATTTTTCTCCTATTTTTATTGCATGATGAATTTGATGTTAACTTTGCTTAATTTCTAGTGTGCTCGGGCTTACTTTGACCGAAAGGACGGCAACCTGTGGCTACACGTGACACACATAGCGAACGCAATTATAGCGTTGGTTTTATTCATTATTCAGTATCGTGGCTTTCATAAGTGAAGGTTGTCTGTCTCCGACGCTTCTCTGGTTTTAACCACGAGAATATCTCGAAGTACGTCCCTTGCCTCGTGCATTTTCCCTATGCCTAATGAACATCGTTCGGTCCTTGTGTATGCTGTTTTAAAGAAATTTCGTCATGCTTTGGATGATCCTGCAAATAAAGAGATATACGAAGCTCTTAACAACGTGGATCAAGGAGGTTAGAACTCATGTAGATGCCCTCCACGCAGTCCAAGTGAAGCCAAAAAAGGGGGAAAGCATGCTCTTAGTAGTCGTGGCTTAGAAAGATTGAAGTGCTCTAACCACACCCAATTTTCTTCCCGGTAGACGTAAAGGATCGTAGATTCTTCACGCCCTCTTTCCTTTACTTTTCTGGCTATTTCATTTTATTTCTACATTATGTAATTGCTATAATTTCTACATTGTATAATTTCGTCGTCTAATTAATGAATGCTAGCATTAAAAATATTTTGGAGAAGAAAAAGAAACTATGTACTCAAACTATAATTTGATTATACTTTCCTTATTCTAAGTATATATAATTCTCAAATTTGTCATGTTATAAATATTACTTATGTTTCGAAAAAACTTAATTTGAATAAACAATGATTGAAATATGTAAATTTTACGTTGTTATTTTAAAACTTACACAACAAATGTGACTAAAAATCAAATCCAGTTATTATATATTTACTTTAGCATAAAATAAAATGTAGTTAAACTCATAAAAGGTAAGACCTGCAATGTAATTATCATCGTAAACTGTTTTTTTTTTTTTTTTTTTTTTTTCCATGGGGAGCTAGTTACGCTCCCTCCCCTAGTTTACTTATCGTTTTGCCATCACATATAATTTAATTACGAATATCACTTTTATTATTTTTATGAAAAGGTAAATCTGAGAACTATATATGTTTCTTCGTGTACTTTACAATAAGAAAATACTCAAACTCTTTCTTGAAGGCCATTGAAACACAAGTTTCGATTATTCTACTTGTGTATGCAGGTTCTAAAACATTCTTTACATGGACATGAAGTCGGAAATGTAGACATTATTTCGCTGTAACAATTCAGTGCCTTTTAGGCCTTTTAGATCTACGCATACAAAATCAGAAAACACACTTTTTAGGCCTTTCACATCAACGCATACAAAATCAGAAAATACACTGAGAACTTGAAACCAGCCGCCGTTTTACCTCACTTCGCTTAGTAAGGTAATAGTTTCCTTGCCCTCACGTGGTATAGCTTATTTCCTTCCCCTGGCTTCACTTTCATCGTCCTGCAATAGCAGAGACGCCATCTCCATGTACTCTAACCTCCTTGATGTGGATGTTTTGCAAGAACAATTACGAAACAGCAGGGCTTATGAAGTCAGCGCTAAGGAAAGCGGAGAAGATTTTCCTTGCCCTTATGGAGAAGGAAAGCTATTCGTTTGATCAATTCTGTGATAAAGATTTTATGAAAGACTTTCCCAAAAAGCATCCGATTGTGATTGAATTCAAGGCAAGCTGAAAGGAAGAGAAAGCAGTTTCTCATATCAGATAAATCTACAGATGATGAATAGCAAACGCCTACGAAGACTGCTAAGATTTCCGATGCTCCTGTTAAGGAACTATTGAAACCCCCTACGAAGAAGACTTCCGCTGCTACTGAGGTTTCCAAAGTAGTAACGTCGAATTGTTTTGAAGCTCTCGCTACAGTTCCTGATCCAGTGGCTATGGACTGTGCTGATAATTCCGAGAAAGCTGATAAAGATCTTATGTTCGTTTCTAACGCTAAGACTGATAATAAAAGTGAACGACTTCCTCGGATTTTCTGCCCAAGACCGAATGTTAAATGGAGCGAATTGAGAGGACAATTTAAAAATTTGGTGTCAAGGATTACGTTACTAACCTCCTTGCTTTCTTCTGATTAATCTGGAATGGGAATGGTACACATGGATTTATGTCAGGTAGTTAGTTACATGTAGGTAATGTATCAAGATGTCACTCATGTATATGTGTGCTTAATAGTGATAATATTGTTTGTGAAATTCAGTAATTTTATTTCATGTATACATTATTCTTGATAATGAACTATATCAGTATCTCACGCTGCCAGCCATGAAATTTTAAATTCCATGCTTTCCTTCTAATTAAAATATTTTTACTAATAAGAAATCAACAATTTCTGACTACTACGGATTAATCGTTTTTAAACGTTGCATATAACAAGACAGAATTCGTTTTTGGTACTTTTCCGATTTTTGTAAACATCGCAAAGTGTAGCACCATCTTGCGGTCAGTAGGAATATCACGCAGGCAAACGAAAACACAAAAGAATATTTTCACACTGGCAGGCCTTGAGTATAAGTTGGCCTTGCTTTAACACGGAAACCTATGGCGTTTGTATCACATAACTGTTTTAATTATTAAATGTTGTATAGTGATGAGATTATAAAAGTCACAGTTTTTGCAAACAAGATTTAATATATCTTATAAAGGAACTTTTCACTGCATTTTGCGCACATTTTTCAAGCGTAATTATTGTATAAATTTCTTTACTTTAGTAAAACGGTAAAAATTCTAAACACAAAACTTATGAACTTATTTTTGTGTACAAATAAAGTAAAATGAAATAATACTGATAGCATATGATACTTTGAAACAAATAAGGTAAAATTAAACAAGATCTGATCATTTTCTTTGATTTTATGAGCATTTTCACGCAGTAGTTCTTAAAATTATTATAACATAACAAGACGATCATTTATTTGATTATATGATCATTAATTATTAACATTACAAGATGATTATTTATTTTAGTAATTCATAAAATTCGGAGCATAAACTTGAGTGAAATGAGGGAAAAAAGATAAACTCTGGAAGCACTCAGCAATATAATTTTATATTACACTCAAAGGAGCGTTTTTGTAACGTTTTGCGTGCTACCTTTATTTATTAAACATCATCAAGTAAACCACATAAAATTCAATTCAAGAACAATATTACAAAACATTTGAAAATGACATATCTTTAGAATTTCCGCGCTGGAGATAAAAATGCTATTTCCTGCAGAGGGTTGTCATTGCTTACTTTGAACTCGTTGAGTTCGTTGATCAAAACTTCGTTAAAGTACCAAAATATGAAATGGATTAAAACAAATTCGAAATTAGGCCGTCCAGGTGCCCATGTTCGGGTGGAGGATTACGTTATTCAAAATTTTATGGTTCTAAATTCTGGAAAAACCTCCTGGAAAAGGACTTCAAAAGGAACTGTGGTGCTAAATGTGAAGTACGAAAGAACTGGAAAACGTACAGGGCAAGGAAAATAAGACCGCTTCCCGGCATGGACGCTGGAAGCAAATTATTGGCCATCTCGAGGAGCCGAGGTTGCCAGATAGGAGAATCCTCATTTTCAGATTACTTTAGCGAGTGCTTCAGATTACTTTAGCGAGTTGCGTTAGTAATGGACTTTTCATCATGGGACATATCAATGCAGTTCCTTGCAATATGACCATCGGTACTGAAGACAATGTTACCGTTATCCGGAAAGATTTAGCTCAACAGTTGAAGGTTAAACTCATATGGACGCACCCTTGCGTTACCCTCCAGACCCTGTCTGATGATAAAATAGAAATGGTTGGGAAGTTGAACGTTAACATTACGTTCGTAAGTGCCGCCTTCCATCATATGTGGTAGATATTACAGATACACGCATACTCAAATTGGACTTTCTAAGGAAATATAATTTTACCTTGGTCTTTAAAAATAATTAACTGCATTCTGCCTCCAAGAACATAACTATCCGTCATCGGATATGGTCACGACATGGAAACGCCGATGCCTTGTCTGGAATACCCTGCTCATTATGTTTCCAATACTATTCGAGAGTCGAAGAAACACACGAGTTGCTTACTCCAATCGCACAAGTTGCAAGTTCAACATTGGCTGATCTAGACCCATGGGCTGACGAAGAAATCAGGAAAGACCAGTTGGAGGACGGCGACATTAAATCCGTCACTGACTTCAAATATCAAACGTGCCTGGCAGGACATTTCCATCTATAGTCCTTTAATAAAATGGGCTCTGACACTCACTTAATATTCGAAACGGTCTTTTGCACTGGAAGTTCGAAACGGATTTTTGCACTGGAAGTTCGAAAAGGATGAAGTATGGGTAATTCCGATGTCATCTTGGTTTCCTGACGTCCTTAAAGAATTAAATAGTAGCCCAACAGGAAGCCATTTCGGAATAATGAAGATGTTGCGGAGAGTTCGAGAGTGCTTCTAGTAGAGCAATGCGAGAGTTGACGGGCGAAAGAGGTGCCAATCAAACCATGCTTGTGTGGTTCGGAAAGGACCGAAGAAACACAGAGCCAACGGAAACTGAAACCTTAAAATGCAGGAAAGTCTTTTGAACGTATCGCCTTTGACATTCTGGGACCTCTGCTCCACGAACTGCTGATGGCAAGAAATACATCCTCGTTGTCATTGCTTCACCAAATGGCCTGAAGCGTACACTATTCCTGATCAAGAGACTGTCACGGTAGCAAAGGAATAATACAGCATTGGATTTCTAGGATCGGAGTGCCTGTTCAGTTACATTCCAATCAAGGAAGAAATTTTACCTCGGATTTGATTAAAGAACTCTAACCTATTCCGCATTGAAAAACCCAAACACAACCTTTACATCCCCAGTCAGCCGGCATGGTAGAGAGGTTTATTGGAACCATCCTTAATAACATTTCAGGTCAGGGACAAGACGTTATTAAGTTTTACTGACCTATCGTAGTGATCTCCTTGAGGTTACCGGCTTTTCTCCCTCCCAGATCCTCTTCGGTCATGACCTCCGTCTGCCTTCTGATCTCTTCTTTAGTCCCCCTCAGGAGGCGCTTTCATCACTTAAGGATCAACATATCGAGGCATGGTTTGAAGTGATACACAGTTTTAAACGAGAACGAGTCAACTTGGCGGCAGAGAAGTTAAAGACCCGATGTCGCACGAGAGCTACACGACATCGATTCAGTGAAGGTTACAAGGTGTGGTTATGGAATCCGCTTAGATGAGAAAGACTCTCTCCTAAACTACATTCACCTTGGGGTGGTCCTTACATTGTCTCAAACAGGTTGAACGGAGTCGCAGTTCGGATCCTTAAGGGATTAAATTCTATGCCTAATGTCTTTCATTAAGATAGGCTAACCCGTTACTATGGCAGTGGTACGCAGTCGCCATAGTATATATAATTTAAATATTACACTAAGGCGATTGTCCTACTAGTATATGAATTTGTAAATTTATTGGTTTAGCATTTGATCTGTTTGATGCCATTGACTGCAATTACCGTTAAAGTATTGCATTGATTTTGCCTTAGTTGTACGTATGGTTTCTAGTCCAGGACAGGGACAAGCAGTCCTCGGGATGGGAGCAATGTTACGTATTGCCCATAGATGGTGATTTTACTGCAATGATGTGTGAAGTTATTGTATTTTTCTATATAACATTACACGAAAATATAGAGAAACGTTGCTGTGCCGGAGGGGTAAGAATAAAAGTGCAAGTCTGTTTAACATTGAAGTGAATGCTTATCTCGTGGAGAGATATCGCCAAGCTGATAATGGCTTTGGCGACTAATTTTGTCTCAAGTTTTTCGGGAAAAAGTAGCCAGCTCACCCAGCTCACGCATTTCTTTACTTTCAACGCTCCTCATAGCAACTACATTATGACTGCTGGAAGACGGAAGTGGAACATGAATTATTTTCAAGTTCTGGCAAAAAGCCCGCAAATTCACGCAGGCTACGCCCAATAAAACAGCGGTTAATGGAATGGAATCTGTTAATGTTAATCCCATTGCATCAAATGGCCCTACATGAACATCACTCCAGAGATAAGTCAGATTCGGTCCCTTATCCCCGTACGTGTAGATTGCTCATGATGAGCGAGCCATCGGCGATGGGTAAGCCTAACCACGAGGATGATGGAAACGACGTTGCCATGGAGGAAAATAGGTCTAATACTGCTACCCCACGTGAAAGCTGTGTCGGACTGCCGCTACCAAATATTCATATGGATAATGGATTAAATACGGGCGATGACAATGTGAATTCGGAATTGGAAATAATGCGTGAAAGACTACGGAATTTAGACATCGAAATTGATCAGATGAAAGCTTCAGTAAGCACATACCCGGCGAGACGTGCCGTTACAGACAACGATGTGGTTACTGTTCCTATGATCAAGATAATTCAGAAGATGAAAGCTCAAGCAGATGAAATCAGGGGTAAGTACGATTTTTCTTGTATTTCAGGCATTAATCCTTCAGTAAATAGTAATAGCCAGGCTAATAATTCTGAATCTAGAAATAAACGTAAGTTAAACTCTAATGCTAGTAATGTAGATAATGAAGGTTTTAAACAGGCCACCAAACTGCTAAGCAGCAGAAAATTGAGAAATTAAATGTTAAGATTACTACTTCTAATAAATTTAAGGCTTTGGAAAACAATGTAAATGGTGACCCCCAGACAATCAGGCTGTGCAGCAGCAGACGACTGTTAGCCAACCGGCTGTCCCCCCCATTATGGTTAACCCCGGCCAGGATACACACGAAGAATTTTTACAAAAATTCGAAAAGTACAAAAGCTAAATTCCTAGGCAAAATTAGCGGAGAATTGTTGAAAATCTTGCCCCACAGTCCAGAAGATCACCGCACGTTGAGTGCATTATTTCAAAGTAAAAAAATAGAACATTATGTAATCAATGCAAAATACGAACGATCTATTAAGGTGGTAATAAGAGGTCTTAGCATTACGACTAACAAACAAAATATGTTAATGCTTTGACCGAAAAAGGTTTCTCTATTGCCAAAATCCCACAGCTTACGAGACGAAAGACCAGAGCACCTATGCCGCTGTTTATGATTGAAGTGGTTAAAAATGAAAATGCCAATAATATATTCAATGTTGAAGACTTGTTGCTTTTCTCTGTGGAGGTAGAAAAATATGTTGCGAAAAACCAGGTGCCCCAGTGTTACAATTGTCAACGCTGGTACCATTCGTCGGAAAATTGTTTTTTCACACCTCGATGTGTGAAGCGTTCGGAACCGCACAAAACCATGGATTGCCCCATAAACGGATGAATTGAAGAGCCAAAGTGCAGTAACTGCAATGGAAATCATACAGCCTCATATCGAAACCAATATCTAGAATACACCACACAGAAGAGCCCTTATTACGAACTGGGCAGGTTATGCCAAAGCTCTAAACAACACCCAGCACAAGCTCAAAGCAATACAGACGAGAGATGAGTTAGACGCTTTTAACAAATAGTTTCACAGAGGAACTGCACAGTGCATTAATGAAAAATAGTAAGGAGATAAGAGAGGAAAAAAGATTTAAAAATAGTTCCATCAGAGAGCTAATTAGAAAAAGAAACCATGCAAGGAAACAATGGCAAAGATTCAGATGCCCTGCACATAAATCTCTCATGAACAAACTGAACCAAGAAGTCAGGACTCTTATCAAAAAACATGCACAACTCGACTGGGCCACATACTTAGAATACTTTCAACAGATGATAACCCACATACTTTCAACAGATGATAACTCTGTTTGGAACGCGGTTTCTAAGTTTAAGAGACGCAACACAAACATTCCGTCCATTAATGGCCTTTCTGGGATTGCTTATACTGATTTTGAGAAAGCGGAATCTCTTGCAGATAAGTATGCTTCTCAATTTCGCACACGCAAAATCCATCACGATCAAACAGAACACCTAGTTCCTTCCCTCATTACTCAATTCAATTCAAGAACAAACGTAAACAACACCCCCTTAATTATGCCGTCCGAAGTTAGTAGCTATATCGAGAAGAGAAAAAACAGAAAAAGTCCGGGATTTGATAACGTCAGCAAGAAGATGATTAAGGAGATGGGCCCCAAGATGCTCTGTAAATTAACGAAGCTAATCAACGCGATGATGAAAATCCAATATTTTCCGACCAACTGGAAAACTGCTGTGATCGTGCCAATACTAAAGCCGTGAAAAGATCCATCCTGTGCCACCTCCTACGGGCCGATTAGCCTGTTATCCACGCTAAGCGTGGAGGCACTGCGGAGGCGGTCATTTTAAAACGCATCCAAGACCTTCATCGGAAAACATAACATCATAATCCCTCAACAGTATGGTTTTCGACAAAAACACTCAACGACCCTTCAGCTGTATCGGGTCATAGAATTAATTTCTGACAAGGTGAATAAGAAACGCATAATTGGAGGCCTCTTTCTCGATATTTCGAAAGCGTTCGACTGTCTATGGTTATAGGGTCTCATATACAAGTTAATCACTCTGGGCTTCCCAGACTACATCATAAGCATTATTAATTCCTATCTGTACGACAGAAAATTTGCCGTTCGTTATAAACAAGCATGCTCTACACGCAGAGAAACCCTTGCAGGCTTGCCTCGAGGGAGCTTACTCTCACCTACCCTTTTTTCAATTATACGAACGACATTCCACACCACCCCCTCACTAGACTAGCATTATACGCAGACGACACTGCAATCGTCCATCAAACCGCGTCTATGGCCGCAGTAGTTCAAACATTACAGGAACACATTCATGCGCTAGAGTCCTGGATGGTGAAATGGAAAATTAAAACAAACGTGGAGAAGTCCGAGGCGGTTTACTTCACGCAAAAAGTCAATATTTATTTGAATGTAACTCTGAATATGTACAACCAAAATACTCCCTGGGCCAAGCAAGTCAAATACCTTGGTGTTATTTTAGACCAAAAACTCACCTAGGCCTCACACGTTACATATATCTTGAATAAATTTCGGTGTACTAAAGCTTTACTGACCCCCCTAATTTCCGGAAATTCTGGTTTATCTATAGATAATAAAGTTTTGGTGTATAAACCCATTTTGCGTCTCATCATTACATACACCTGTCCTGTCTGGGGGTATATTTGTGGTACTAAAAATTCAACAGATGCAGAATGTCACCCTAAGACAAATAGCAAACTGCCAGTGGTTCATACGAAATGAGGCAATTCATAGAGAATTAGAGGTTAATAAAATCAGCGTATGCATTGCTAAAATTACCAAAATATTCTTTCGTAATATTGAAAAAGTTAATAACGTCTCAATTCCTGTTATGGACTACAATATTCAAGATAGAGCAAACAGGAAAAGAGCAGGGGCAGTCTTGCTCCATTTAAGCAGTTAATAATCTCGACGTATTTTTCAATTTAAATTTTATATTCAAAACTGCTTCACAGTTTATTTAATCTGCTCAATGTTATTTTGGCCCCATAATTATCTGAATCCTGGATATTTTTACGTTTTTTGTTACCTTATTATTTCTATGTCTACGAGTTAAAATCTTAGCAATTGTGCCACCATCTAGTAGGCATTACCGTAAATCCTTCTTCTATTACTTTAGTAAATTGTACAACTGTGTCGCCATCTAGTGGCTATTTGTCTATTTTTTAAACTTAACTCCTCAGTTTAACAAAGCCCCGCCCCCTTCTGTGCTTGATTTGCAAGAAATTCGTTGCTTACCTTCCAGGTTTCGTATTGGACGGCGTTACTCCCAGAAATAAATACTACAAAAATATGCTATTCCCAAGGGCTCACAAATGACTGGCTTATACTCCGAGAAGTAGTCACCAGGCGGATTTTAGTGTTGAGGTCATGCATCTTCTGTTCGATGTCTTCGCATGACGAAATGAGGCTCTGCTTGGAATATTAATTAATTCGTTGGTGAAAACATCCCATTTAATCTTAGAAATAGGTTTCTGTAGGGGGGGGTAAAACCCGTAGAAATCGAAATTCATCGGATAATGGTGTGGGGAGAGGTCTTCGATTACTTCCAGGGCCGAAGTGGTAGCGATGTTCTTAAGGATGAGAATGTCGAGAATATCTTCATTCCCGTCGTTATGATAGCGGGTGCGGACGCTGGGAGTAATGATGCGTATGTCTGCTTGCATAGAATAATTCTGGAGGATAATTCCATTTCTGTTAGTTGAGTTACAGTTCCAAAGGATGTTTTTAGCAGTCATATCCCTAGCAATCAGTGTAGGGAAGTTAGAGTTCGTTAAACTGTCCAGTGCTTTGTAATTTAAGATGCTATTAGGTGGGTGGTATACTGAGATAAATAAAAAGGGGATGCGGAAGCCTATATAGACTAATGCTCCCGTGCATTCAATGTTCCTTGAATTTTGAATGTCGAAACGGGTGTTTTTAATATGCCTTTTAATGCAAATCTCCGTGCCTCCTCTGCCGTTGTACTGGCGGTCGTTATTAAGGATGCTAGACCCTGGTATGCTGAATTTATGACTTGCTATCAGATGTGTTTCATTTAACATCATGCTATCTATGTTGTAAAAATTTAGTAAGATAATTAATAAGCTCCTGTTTTTGCTTTCTAACGCCTTTAGCGTTAAGGAATGAGAGTTTCAAATAACTTGTGGTAGTTGCAATGAAATTAGTGGTAGGATGAACGGGCCTAAAATTCATAATTCAAGCTGGTGAAGTAATCAACTGCAGCCATTCCGACTTCAATTTTTTGCATAGACTTCGCAGGCTTGAATTGGGTGAAAAAGAATTTAACTTTAGCAAAATGAGTTTTAATCCAGTCGGAAAACGACTCTTCGTGTTGATTGCTTGAAGCATTATTGTTCCCTGCTTGTGGTTGGCCGGGAGTGGCCTGCCGGAAACTCTTCTTCGTTAAGTTGGATGGTTTCGTTTATTTAATTGCGGCAAAGCACACTAGGGCTATCTGCCTAAGGGAAGGGATGCCTTCGAGGAGGACTTTCTAAGGGGTGTGTGTGTGTGTATTTAATTATGGCAAAGCACACTAGGGCTATCTGCCTAAGGGGAGGGATGCCTTCGTGGAGGGCTTTCTAAGGGAAACTGGCTCGTATACACGTTACACATGGGGAAAACCACGAAAACACCCATGCAGCCAGCCCGTTCGCGGGATTCGAACCTCGGACCGAACTTCAGCGACTTTACCGCTCGGCCGCTGGTGGGCCCGGACTTTCTAAGGGAAACCTGCTCGTATACACGTTACACATGGGGAACACCACGAAAACGCCGATGCAGCCAGCCCGTTCGCGGGATTCGAACCTCATTGGAAGTTGGAAGTTAGGATTATTAAAGTTTTTCTTAGCAGCCTTTTTCGCATTTTCCTGTTCTAGCCTCTTTTTTATGTTGTCCGGGTTTTTATCAGACCCACGATAAGATGAAATATGGCTTTCTCCACACAAAACACAAACAGGTGTGTCGGTTTCTTTTTTGGTTTTACAAGTATAAGTTTCGTGCGTATCTGCACATTTAAGACAGCATGACGTGTAATGGCACAGATCCCTGAATGTGGCCATGTCTTTGGCATTTAAAGCATTGTACGAGACCTGGCCTTGACTTATAATTCGCCATCTGGATATCTAAACCATGTAATTTCTTTAATATGAAAATTTTCTCCCCATCCTCATTCCGCTTAACTTCTGCTAGAAAGACTGGGAGCTTAACTAGGAGACCATCACGGATGGCCTTGATTTGTTTTATTTTTAGAATTGAAATTCAAATGTCCTGAATCTCTTGATGTAATATTTCTATATCTGAAGTAGCTGGTAATCGTTTAATTATGGCCTTTATCGGCATTTGTGAATTTAATTTAAACTTATGGAATGGTAATCCACGCTTCTTTTTAGATGGGCTGTAACTTCTCTGTAATGATCGGAGACGAAGACTCTGATAGTCAGACGTCCGCCTTTTAGATTTCCTGTATAATTTTGTACCTAAATCTTCGATTTCGTTCTTTAGCTTATCCCAGCTTCCCTGAAAGTCTGCTAAGATAATTGGAAGTATGTGCCCTGCAACCTTTTTAGGGGTTTCGAAGGGAACTTTATTTTGGTTATCTTCGTTCATATTGACTTCGTTATTAACACGTTCACGCCGGCGCAGGCCACCGGTGGCTCGCACTAGTCTGTCTCATTTGGGCGGCGTGTACCCCCCGGTGACCCGCACTAGTCTGTCTCATCGGGCGGCGCGTACCACCGATGGCACGTATTCGATTGTGTTATTCGACGCTGAAAATTAAAATAATAAAAAATTAACTTTTATTTATTATAAAAACTTTTTTTAATAACAATTATAATTAATAACTATTAGCAAATATACAACTCGCATACAGGTCTGAACAGGTAATAATCTCGCGCCGCCAGGTGAAACGCGGCGAAAATTCGAGCGCCGTCTCACGGTGAAGAACATAAAAATTGGCCCCTGCGTGAACGTGTTAAGCTGTTCGAATTTATTCTTTTGTGCCGGATAGTTAATTTCAGGGTTTGAATGAATTCTTTTGTGCGTTTTTTGCGGAGGAAGTGAATCCTTCGCTGTCTGTCTCATTCTTATTTTTGCTTCTATTGCTCGTTTTACGCTTTAGAATTTTCTAACTCTAACTTTTAGAGGGAGTTGTTAAATTCGCAAGATCTTTGTTAATTTTCTCTAAATCCGTATCCATATCTTTTAGCAGAGTGGTCGTAAATCTATGCGCGATAACACTTTTCCACTAACTTTTGGTCATTTTCAGGAAGTTTAGAATTTTTTAATGAATTTTGATAAAGCTCAATTTTATTTAATTTCAGCATTAAATATTCTCGCGTAATCTGCCCATTGCGCTTCCACACGAATTGCTCATGTAATACTTTAACCTGCACTGCATACTGTTTTAAACTCAAACTGCTCATCCATTATGCTGCTTAACGCTGCTAACTACCTTGGCCGCGGTAATGGATTTCAAGATAACAGAAGAAAAGAAAACTTACCCAGATCAAATCTGCAGCAGTAATCCACTTCGTGTAATCCAGAAATCCAAAAGCACGTGTAATCCAGTCGTACGTTTGCCTAAAACGCTATGCACAAAAATCACAGGAAAAAAAACAACTAAATAACGCGTTATTTATTGCGAAAAAATAAATGCTTGAAGCAATACTTGCAGACTCATAGTACAGTCAAAAGTCGTTATTTCGGACACCCATAATTCGGAATGATCTATAATCCGGACCTCAAAGCTAAAAAGTTTCTGCGCATGCTCCGCGTTGACACATGCGCATAGGCGTTTACGCGTGCGCGTAAGACGACTGCGCATTTGCGTGTGCGCAAGCGCAGAATACGTTTTTACGTGCGCGTTTTATGTATAACGGACGGTGTAAGCTAAAATTATCTAATTATCTATTTCAGTTAATGTTGTTGATTGCGTTGTTCCTTAATTTTCGAATTGGATCCGGCTTATTATTTTTTGCTGACTGTAAGAGCAATACTAAAAAAGTAAACTTGAACTTTCGATTATGTCAAATAGAATTTTTGATTCTCGAGCTCCCAAAGGATCGTACAAAACGAAAGTATGTTTCGATGTTCATCAAACAAAAAGTGGAATTGCTGAAAAAATGGATAAAGACATGAAGAATGTGACAGAGAGGTTAGTGAAAACGAAAAAATTTCGATTGACAAGTTAGTCGGTATTCTCAGCACAGCAATTAACGGGACTTGAACAGCGGAACTTTGTAAGTGAACAAAAAATTATGTCTGTTTATGGAATTAAAGAGAAAGTATTATCACATAAAGCGAAACAACTTACATTGAAAGAAACGTTTAATAAAGTAAACAAATAAATATTAAGCTTTTTTTTGTAAATTTTGATACCCTTTAGATCATAATTGTTCTTTATTTCATAAATTACGGTTTCATATTTTTAATTTTAGAATTTCTGCATGCCATCTTACGCGATTTAAACTGATGATCTATAATCCGGAAAAATCGATAATCCGGACTCGCCGAAGTCCCGACGAGTCCAGATTAACGACGTTTGACTGTATAACTCAGAATGCACAAAATTTATATCATTCGATAATAGTATTTTTGTTTATCCTTTGTTATATGACTAAAAAAAAAGTGGCTGCTATTCAACATTTATTATTATTTAATTATTTTATTACAAATACTGGGCTATTGGTACTTAAGACATAGTTTTTCCATATTATCGCTTTTCTATTAGACCTTGAGGGCCACCAGCGGCCGAGCGGTAAAGACGCTGAATACTGGTAGTTCGATTCGAGGTTCGAATACCGCGAACGGGCTGGCTGCATGGGCGTTTTCGTAGTTTTCCTCCATGTGTAACGTGTATACGAGCCAGTTTTGCTTAGAAAGTCCTCCACGAAGGCATCCCTCCCTTTAGGCAGATAGCCCTCGTGTGCTTTGCCATAATTAAATAATCGAATCCAGTCCTACTAGACCTTGAAATTATGTTAAGGTCCTAATAGAATTCGTGTATGGTAATCCCATGATTACATAAAACTGCGGAGATGCTAATAATGGCAAATTTTAAATGAATGTAGAAATATATTTAAAAAGAATAGAATAGAAAGTTATTTAAATTGACTATAATTATTCTTTTATTCTTTGTCATTTCAGTGCTATAATTTCAGTTATTTCCTGAAATTGTAGTCATATAATTCGTCTGGGAGTCCCACAATTTTAAATTTAGCCATATACGAGAAAAATATTTTGAAAGTTTGAACAAAATATTTTACAATTCATTTAACTGAAACCGTAAGAATCAAAAGGGATTTTTGTATGTTGTGGTTTACGCATTTAATCTATAAAATACGGAAAAGTGAAAAAATTCTGCCTTTGATCACTGAGAAATAACTCTTTCTAGTCAGTGGTAAGATTGCATCAAATTCATTTAAACTTCCGTTTGAATTAGAAATGCGATCTCTCAAATCAACGAAGGAATAAATTTTTGATTTAAAATTTCATATTACTAGCAACTGCATAAGAGCTAAACTTACCAAAATATTTTTAGAAAACCTCCAAAATTCTAGAAATTGTTTTAAAATTCCGAAAAGCGTTCATTAGGAAGATTATTGTTTGTCAATTCCATGCTGAAAAGATCAGGCGTTTACGAGGATAAGCTCGAGTGAACGAACAACTTGTAGAAAAAAAAAATTTTTTTTTCAACTCTAACTATTACCCCAAAATTCCTGAATTGTACTCATATTGCAAATATATATATGGACTTATAATGTAAAGAAAACTGCCTCGGTAAAAAAGGGATTAAAATTTAATTTCCCAAAGAAAATTGGCCTACCTAAAGCTAAATAAAATAGATAATAAGTAAATAGTAGCAAATTTTGTGTAAAATAAATAATGATGCTTCTTAAAATATTGCTCAGTAAAATACGTCGATTAATCGAAAATTTGCAACAAGCGTGGAGGCTAAAATGCTAAAAAAGATTTCGGAAAATTTGGAAGTCAAATATTAAAGCTACAAGTCTACAAGGACATTTTTTCCGCTCATTAAGCAAAGAGACAGGAGAGACGAAACTAATGTAACAAGTAGTTCTTGCCATTCATTACATGGAGGTAAGAATGTTTCATTAGCGAGGATGCTATTTTATTACTTATCCACCACACTAAGGGGAAGCGAACATACTGCCCTAGGCTATCTAAGAGAGTTTTCAGAAAATGAAAGCGATTTTTTTGGAGGGATTTGAACAACACGGCCATTTTCAAAGCATTTCTTTCGGAGGGACGGGCTCGTTAATGGACTAGGGATCTTACACATAACGGCTCTTCATAATTGTTTCACCATAAACATGTGAATACTTGAGATTAATAAAATGAGACACGTTGTCTCTGCCGACTCACTGAGGGTGAGAGTGTGATAAGCTGAAGACCAATCAGGAGTGAGAAAAGTCATTTGAATCCTATTACGCAAACGTGGAAAGCGGTAAAGTCCTGAGTGTGCTTTTCAATATAGTTAATTTGAGTTAAATACTCCTAATATGCGGGCTGGGCGGAACGCTGATGTCAGTCATGGCTCTGCATTTTCTGGCTTTCGTGAACAAATGCTGCGTGAGGGCAGATGCATCACCACTTGCGGGAAGTCTGTTATTCATTAGCAGCTTTATTCATAAGCAGCGACAATTATGAAGTAAACGGTAGTTATTTATGAACGCGCATGCAGCAAACGAGTGTTTGAAGCCGATGTATTAGAAAAGTAATTTCCCAAACTGTGTACATATTTTTGGCCACCGATAATTATACAAGAAATTGTTTCTAAAATAAAAAGTTTCAAATCGATATAACTATTAAATCCAGAGGACGGTTCGCTATGGAAGTTTATTAATAACCTTAAAGGTACTGCTACTTGCAACAGGCCCATTTATACTGACAACAATATTGCCACTACTAACAACGCAAAAGCACCCGTACTGGCGGAGCACCTTGAACAGCAATTTATGCCAAACCGTAATATTGATTTTACCTACGAAGTTTGCGATTATTTACGTCAGTCAGAAATCTCCCAAAATTTTCATCGCCCTCTGAGGTCCAGGATATTATTAAGAAATTAAAGAGATGAAAGGCACCTGGCTATGACATGATTAGTAACACGGCTATTAGAAATCTGCCTGTCAATTGCATCACGATATTTACTTGCATCATAAATGCAAGTTTAAAGTTAAGTTACTTTCCCGTTAAATGGAAGCATGCGAAGGTCATACTTCTTATGGATACAGGCCTATCAGTTTGCTTCCAGGCTTTGGAAAGATTTACGAAAGAGTTATATTTAACAGATTAAAGCCTTATCTGAACGTCCTTCCCCCGGAGCAGTTCGGGTTTCGAAGCAAGTTATCCACCACAAAGCAGTTAGTAAGACTTACAGAGTTTTGCGGAGACGCACTTCATAAGAAACAGAATGTGGCAATCCTCATGCTAGACGTGGCGAAAGCTTTCGACCGCGTCTGGCATGAGAAACTTATCTTCAAATTAATTCATTATAATATAGAGAGAGAGCTAATTCAGCTAATTGCGTCTTTCATCCAAGATAGAACTTTTGCGGTGGCCATTGGAAAAGATCACTCCAGCGTCAGGCCAATAAATGCAGGGGTCCCTCAAGGATCCATTTTATCGCTTTTTGTATCTTTTGTATGTAGCAGATTTTCCTAGGTCGCAGCTAGATAGTAATTTCTTCCTGGGATGTTACGCGGACGGCACGGCCTAGGCCGTTAAGTCCGCAAATGCAAATTTTGCTATTCGTAAGCTGCAGAACATCATGCCTAGTATTGAGAACTGGTGCGCAAATTGGAGAATATCCATAAACGCCCAAAAATCTAACTTGCTCATAGTGCGACGAAAACACACCAGGACGCCTGTGCAGGAGAATATTACATTATTTAATGAAGTTGTCCCAAAAGTTCGAAATGCCACCTATCTTGGTATAGTCTTTAATGAACAGCTTACCTGGAAGGACCACATCACACATGTTCGCAAAAAGGCGTTCCATGTTATTAATAGTTTAAAGCCCCTTCTAGGGAAGTTTTCAAGTCTTGACCTGAGAAGAAAGCGTTTAATTTACCTCACTACTATTAGGCCAGTCATCACATATGCATCGCCTGCTTGGTCGACGATACGTAAAAATGATATTAAAAGGCTGCAACTAATACAGAATAGAGTGCTTCGTACTATTACTAACGCGCATATGTATGTCAGTAACTTAACTCTTCACCATGACTTGCGTCTGGATACACTTGAGGAGCACATACGCAAACTTAATAGGCACTTTTATGATAAGGCACTTAAGTGTGATCACATGAATATTTTTCTGACTTTCAACTATGTCATATTAATGGAGGATAAAGACCTACGTCCATTCGCGGCCCACGTCTGTAACTCGAACTTCCCCACTTGATAATTTCGTGTATATATGAAAATAGTTTGTTTGTATTATATGACAACATCTCCACCTCTGTTCATAATGCTTAGCTCTCCTGACCGAATGATGCCGGTCCCTTTTGCCACCTCCTATTTACTGTATGTACGTGACGATAGACTTATCGTGATGTTGCCATTGGGGCTAGTTTGATAGAGCCGGATACGCAGTTCACAGGACTGCATTGCCGGCAATAACCTGCCAGTCAGTCAGTCAGATATAACTATACTTTTATGTTTCGAATGAGACCTTACACAGAGACCTACGTATAGACAGAGTTGAAGAGTTCTTTCATAAAGCTAATAGAAAACTCTTTGAAAAAGCAAAAAAATGTTCACATATGAAACACTTCAAAGTATTCTATTACCAGATCTTTGCAGAGGACGCACGTATTCGACCACTCGCGGCCTTCACCGCTCGAGACTCGAACTTCCCTACGTAACTTTATCACGAGTGCAACGTCGCTGTATATATGTGTATAGACTTATTTTGCCGTATTTTATTTATGTACTCATTTTCATTTTATTTGCATGTATTTTATTATTCTAATAAATTGTATTGTATCATCTTATTTGTGTAACTTTATTATGACATGAACCTATCATGAACAACAGAACAAGTCTGATTTTCACCGTCTTCGCCTCTCCTGGTCCTGGGCTTCGTCTGCGTGTTTCTCTAGACTTGTGACGTCATGCTGTCACCCCCTCTTCGCACTACTGATGCCTCCTTTCAATCGTCATTGCTTACTACCTTCATGCGCCCTTCGGGCCTATGTGTTATGAGCCGGAAACGTTGCGTAAAAACAGCAATATGCCGGTAATATTGATGATGATGATATAACTATAGTACGTCTTTGAAGAAATGAAAAACTCGCAATACGCGGCTGTTAAAGAACTCACAAACTATGATCCCACAAAGGAACATGTAGTAAAATGACCGCGAACTATCCATCATAATGCATGATGGTGGTAGTGTACAGTATATATGTTTTATTTTGCTTATTTAACGTATTTTAATACTCTTCATTTAATCGAGTTTTGCTTATGTTTTGGACTATGCTCTGACAAAACCTATGGACTTTGATTGCAACTTATATTACTTACTTATTTTACTTATTATTTCTATTTAACCAAGAATTTATTTAGTACTGTAAAGTTTTTTATAGCAAAGACTTTGCTTACACTGAAAAATTTTAGTTCGCGGTCTTATGACTCCTTTACTCGCTACTGGCCATCTCGCATCACGTGGTGTTACTTCTACAGTCTTATTTTACTTTTTATTCAGCAACTTTATGAAACTTAGGACTTATTTTGCACCGACCACTGCTAATGACATGCCATTTAATTGCATTTAAAAGTTACTATTTACTGAGTTTATCTCATGACTTCGATCTCGCCTTCGGGTGTGGTGTATTTATCAATGCACCTCTTATTTTATTATGATTACTAAGGGCCTTTGTTAAAATGTTTAACTACTGGTTAGAACTTCTAGAAGTTGATGCCAAAAGAAAAGATACGATCCTAGATCCTAGATATAACTACAGTGTGTACATCGTTTGAAATTTTCTCGGAAAGCCATTTCTTGGCTCAGTATGATATAATGGTGGATGAAGTACATGTATACTCATTTGTTTTTCAATTTCTTGTCGAAATTTGGACGTGTGTCTACATTGTTAAGATACTGCGTGCGCATTGTATATTCTGTAAAAATTCATACCTTTTTTTAGTACTCTTCAGTTTCTCCTCTTTAAATTGAATTGCATATTCTTATTTTATCAAAATTTTATATGACTTTTAGGATACATTCATGGATAACGACTGGGTAACATTTCGTTATCAGCAAAAAATGTTTGGTAATCGTGCGTTTTTAAGAAACCTTATACAGTAGAACGTCGTCTGCATAACAAGCTAAGATGGTACCGTCTGTTCTTTATTTATTAATACATTGACTGCTGTACTGGTGTTCAGCAGAGATGACTTTTCCTACTCTTATCAGTTAACTGAGGGAGCCATTTTAAGGACCTGATTTTTGAAGAAAACCTGAAGGAAATTCTCCATGTGAGAAGAAACGTAGTCGGAGAAAGAAAAAAAGAAAGCGCTTTGCTTTCAGAAAGACGAAATGAAAGCGTAGGTGAGTAGATAGATTCTGAGTTGCGAAGAAAGGGCGGGTCCAAGAAGGCATCATTTGCTTCATCATTCCTGGAGAGAAGAAAGTTAATTTTCTTCTGTATCAAATATCTCCAATAGCGAGAGAGCTAATTTCAGCTTCTGCAAAGGGGGTTTCAAAGTCCTAAATTTAGAAGCTAATTCAGCAAACTTTTGCATGAAGCCTCCTAAATCTTCATCAGCAAAAGCGTTCTTTGCACGGAAGAGGGACTATCTGCGGCGGTGCAATAACAGCAGGCTGCGTTATTTGGAACAGAACAGGCGGTCTCTCCAGTCTTTTTCAGACCTAATTTCTTCGAGGATGACGATTTTCGTGTTTTGGGGAAAAACACACAGTCTTTGGAAGTAGCAGTGTGTTGTGATTTGCATCTCACACAAGTCTGCTTCGCATCTTTAGGTAGCTGAAAAGTATAGTTTAAGCGATTTTCACCACACTTGAGTCACCTAGGTTTGTTGTTACAAAACATTTGACCATGACCTTAACGTTGACATCTGAAAGACATAATAGGACAATTACCCTGTCGGTTACGTCTTATCCTCACTTGCAGTCTCTGAATACATTTGAGAGAGTAGAATTTCCTGCCTTTATCCGTGCGGCTTAACGACACGAAGAGAACAAATAGTTTCTCTTTTTTCACGGGAATTTTTCGGGTGAATTGCTTAATTTTTAACACTGGAAAGCCCTGTTCTTTAAGCTCCAGTAGGCAAAGAAAACACTCTTCCATGGTGTCAACAGGGGAACCTCTGATGACTGCTTTGATGGAAGACTGCACTTTACTTCTGAAAGTACCTGTCTATTCTGACACCGGTTTCTGCTCTGTACTAAACCGGACTGCTGATGATCCTGTTTCATAAGACTTCTGAATTATGCCTTTTAGTACATTAATTGATAGACAGCCTTTACGTAGGTTGTTATGACTTCTAAACTCATGAAGAGCGGAGTTTATCTTCTATTGATGAAGATAAAAGAACTTCACAAGTATGGATGGATTATTCAGTTATGGCAAAGCACACGAGGGCTATCTGCCTAAAGGGAGGGATGCCTTCGTAGAGGGCTTTTTAAAGGTAACTGGCTCGTATACCCGTTACACAGGGAAAATCACGAAAACACCCATGCAGCGAACCCGTTCGCGGAATTCGAACCTCGGACCGAACTACCAGTGTTCAGCGTCTTTACCGCTCGTCCGCTGGTGGGCCAACTTCACAAGTAATCGACCTGAAGAAATGGGAGAGATTAATTAATGACGTACTGTCGTTTACGTAATCGAGCATTTGCATTTCGAAACTTTACCCGCAGTTCATACAAATTTTCAGTTGCGTAGAGTAGAACAGTGCGACATTCTCCTTTAACGGCAACTTTCGGAACTACTTTTTTTGTGGAATCTTTTTCCCCATGCTGACGAGCTACAGATGGCTCTGGGAGCTGTAGATTAAAAAGAAAACACTCTGTACATTACTAAGTTAATGTCATACTAAGTTATACAAAGTCATTAATAATTTAATGTCAAGTGCACATATATTGATGATAACAGGTGGATTAAGACGGTATTAAATTGCAGAGACATTTTATTGTTTCTACATTCCATCGCGTCCATAGCACGAGATCATGATTTTGCGCTGGTTGTGCGATGCTATGTGCATAACTTCATACTTTCGACGAATTTTCTCATAGAATAAAAAATCCAGAGTTCAGTTAAAAATCCACATCAAGCCTGAAGAATTTCCAAGTTCCAGTCGATCTATACAGAATGCGGAGCAAAGAGAAGAATCACATAGTTTTTGCAAATACAAGGATCGTCTGATTAAATGAGAAATAAGAGATTCAATACATTTGTAAAGATATTAAACCACACAGAAGTTATAAAACTGTAAAAGTTGAACAGAATCTCAATTATGTTTAAGACGAGGGTTATGCGACGAGGGTCTGCGATCGTCACTTGCAGTCTCTAAATACATTCGAGTGAGTAGATTTTTCTGACTTTTCAACCGTATGGCTTAACGAAAAGACGAGTTTCTATTCTTTCACGGGCGATTTGCTTAATTTTTATTATAAATCACGCTGGCATAATAAGTGCAGGTATGCATTTTAGACTGGTTAGTAATAAATATAACCTAATTATTGCTAAGGCACTCCTGAAAAAACAGTATGCACAGGACAAAGGACTGTTAAATTCGGCCTAGTCGAACAATAACTGACATCGGTTTAAATAATTTTAGGCAAAGCTTAAAGTTACAGCTTTGCCTAAAATGTGATCTTTAGGCGTGATCTTGTTATGACTAACAAGTTGCAAGTGTCCGACTATTTCGTAAAAAAAATATAGTTTCGTATAATAATAAGATATAAAAAAAGCATACCTCTGAGCATTTTTCTTAAATCCATTGTATCACATACATTTCTAAAAATTCATAATTACATTAAACTATGAATCACTTTAAAAAGTTAGTTTTACATTAACTGATAAAACAAAATGGAAAATAAAAACAGAGAGCGCTATATTATATAGGTGGGTCTTTCATGTAGAAGCTGCCAAAATAAACAAACAAACAAAAAAGTACTTGCTGTAGGCAATGTAACGTAATGCAATATACCGAGTGTGCTTCAACCTTCCTGGTCGATAATAATAATCAGTCTCATGGTTAACGCAGCACACCCAACACAGATAAAAACAAAATACAGTTAAAAACCTCAAATCAAAATTCTCATTATTATTCTACTGCCATCTATAAAGTTAATCAAATCCTTTGCAAATCTAAACTGTTTCCTGCGGCAGTAGAATACCTGTATGTTACCATGGTTTCGTCTAACATGTCGCAATAATACGCAGTCTTCGACGAAATGTCGTATTAAATCTTTTCGCGTAGCGCCCGTGTCCAATAATTATTTGATTCTAATCAAAATCACATATTATTCTCATATTTTTGGAAACTTCGAAGCTCAACAAATAATTATTTCTTTTGCCCGAATTTCTCTTTCCAGCAGTCATAAAAGAAATCCTTGAGTTTAACAATAACAATTCTTTTTGATGCATGAATACCGAACGCATCCCCAGCATTACCCGTAGCAGCCTGTTTGGCCAATATGTCGGTTCTCTCATTGCTTATATTACTAACATGGGCTTCCACCAAGTTCATTTTCACTTCATATATTTTTTTCAACTTTTAAATCTGAGACCAAAATGTTAGTGTTATCAGCATCTGCTAGTGTTTCCAAATCAGATAATGAGAGTCTGTATATATACTATATCAATATATGTTTTTACAGTCAGGGTTTCATCAATCCACTTAAGAGCAAGTATGATAGCTGCTAATTCGGCTTGAAAAACGGAATGGTAAGGTTCAAGTCTAATTTTGCTGTAGTTTATTTCTGTACCAAACAAGCAAACCACATTACGCTGCAGCAATGCCATTATCATAACCCGAACCGTCAGTAAATATATTCAATTTATATTATATGGTGTTAGGGCTTGGGGTTCCAGGGTCGCGGACTTAACAGTGGATCAGAAACAAATTAGATACAATTCCAAAAGGCTGGCTGCTGCTTCTGACCAGATGCTTTGAAACAGACTCGACGGAAGGCGCTTGCATTGGCTGGTATGCTGCCCCTCTCGATATTTTATTCTTTTCATTATGATAAATTTAAACTACGTTCAAAAAATGTTGATTTACTGCATATTATATAGGCTTTTCTGTCTTCAACATTATAACAGTATACATCCTGTATTAAGAAACCAGTGGAATATCAAAGACCAAATGTTTGCGTCGGAGAATTGGAGATACTTGCTGCAGGGTAAATTCAAGTGTGGGGAGGAGTTATTGATGGATTGGTTACTATACATGGAGACATATGACCCTTTTATATACTCTGATTGGTTGATGAAAATCTGTGAGTTCCACATGCAGGTAGTTTTTGAAACATTTGAGGAAAAGTAATATTATATAAGAGCATTCGTTTCTTTAACTATTTACCTGAAGTGTTTCCCCACTCAGTGAAGTCTACTATGCAGTCAAAATACCATGATGACAGTCAAAATTGCAGACAAAATACTGTTATTAATAGTAAAATGCAACAATTTTCTTTCCCCTTGCCATTAAGATGAGATATTGAAATAAAATCATCATTTTCCCGAAGAAGCTATTCATCGACCTGGAAGATTACTAAGGAAATGATGAACATCTGTAAATCGATAGAACATATAAGCTATGCTCTTTATAGGAAAGTTGTAAAATTACAACGAATTACCTATAAGTGTCTTTTACGGAGAGCGGAAAGAATAGCTATTTCAACTCCGGCTATTAGTTATTTACCTATGACGACAGTGACGTCTGAAAAAGATTAAAATTATCGGTTTAAGAGTTTTTGTATAAAGAAAGAATTTAGCAAAATAATCAGAAAGGCAGAAAACGTTTCGCTACATTCTGATATATATATATATATATAAGCTGCATTTTTACGGATTGCAAGTATATCCCCCGGTCACCTATAGGGAATATATTGAAGAAAATTTTCATTTTATAGTTTTTCCATGGCTATTTGCGATTTATTGCAAATCTAAAATTTGCTTCACGTTTGAGGTATGGAGCATAAGTTTCCTCATCTATTTGCAAGAAGGTTTCTGCATTTACAAATCTCTTTGTTCATTATCGAGGAGTCTCAGGCTCTCGTGTGTAATTTCTGGTTCATCGTAACATAAGTGTCTTTATTTCTGAGTAACAGATTACGAAGTCTTTGTTTTTCACGGTATCCTATTTATTTCATCTTAAATATCCTACATATCGTATTTCATTAAATTTATGTATTTATATTTTCTTTTAAATTGTTTTAAAAGTGCGACATTAATCCAAAATTCGAGAAATAATCTGAGATTTAGGATTTAAAATATGTTAAGTGTGTTGTTAAAGTGGCAGATTTATTTACAACCGCAAGTATAGAACATAGACATCAAAATATATCTGGCAGCATGCTATTTACAATCTCCAGTTGTCTAAAGTCTTCAACCTGTTAATAACCAACTGAAATTATCATTGAAACTTCTTTCAGGTAGTAAACAGTTCAAATCATGCAGAAATATGTACTAATTTAAGCTAGTATGCGATCCATGATTTGTCTTAAGCATTGCCTAGAAGGAGGAAATGTATGTGGTGATTGCTATGTGTGGTGACTGCAAAGTAGTTGTTTTACTGTATGAGTAACTTGTAAACGCTTTTTTATACAATTCTATGTCATTTTAAAGTGCTAAATCTATTAGAATCCTGAAGCCAGTCAGATGGCTTAAAAGGTATTTTCTCCTTCCTTTCTGCATGCCTTCGTGGTGTAACAGTAGACCACCCTACGCTTATTCGAGAGATCCAGGTTCGAATCCCGGTGAGCATTGCTAATTTTTCATGTCTCCTGCTTCTAAAAAAATCCTAATGAATCTCCAATGGAGGCCGAACTAAAAGGTGGTGGATGATGATTCTTCACGACCAAGATTTGGCGTCTGGGTCCAGTTATACCAGTCACCCTTTAAAAGGGGGAGCATATAAGGTATTTTATCTCTGCTTTCTGAATGCCTCCGTGATGTAACTATAGCACACTCGACGCGTATTTGAGAGGTCCCGCGTTCGAGTATCGGCGAGGGCATTGTGCGTTTTTCATGTCTTCTGCATTCAAAAATCCTAACGACTCTGAAGAATAATCGTCCTTTCTACTTCTAACTTCAGAAATCACAATTTAAAGTAAAGTTTTGGAAATAAATATCTTTATTAACTCATCAACATGACCGTTATACAAAACAAAAATCTAGTAGAACACAAACACGCAGCTTGCGGGAAACTCAGAACAAATATTAAGTCAAACTTGAATGTGAAATACAAATTAATACACATCCTATAAACTATGCTTTATCTTTTAATGTTCACAAAGCAAAACATGCTTGCTGAAGCTAAAGCCAATATTAAATTTTAACAGCATGGAGGCGTAGCAAAGTGCAGGACAGCAAATGCTGCCAAAATCTCCCTCTCTGAAATAAACACTCTGCACTTATGTAATATATGATTTATAAAACATGTTTTAAACCTTAAAGAAGGAGTATTTCCTGATGAATACTTTCGTTCTAAATGTAAACTGAACAACATTTAAATATGACTAATATTTGTATTAAGTACCTCACTAGGCTTACTTACAGGTCATTCAATGCTTACAACCCCACTAGAATATCGTTGAATTCAAAATAGAATCATTTGGCATGTTTTGACTGTTTTAATTTTTCCTCACCTGCATGTCGTGTTTTTATCCTTTCGCGTTTCTATTAATCATTTTAACAAATCATTTTACTCAATTTACATGACATTTTTTCTCTCATGTCGTTTTACTTCCTTGTACAAAGTAAAGGAATTATTGTGGTCACAAAAAATTCCGGGTATCATATTTCGACGAAAATATCCATTTTAACCGCTATCGAATGCAATTTAACGATGTTTTTGAATGATATCTATTGGTAAGGACAGAATAAAGGATTCGTTTTCACAAAACGCATTATAAAACCGATTTAAAATAGATTCAAAAAAGATTTTTTTCGTTACGTCTCTACGTGCATACGTACGTATTTATATAACTCTCAAGCCTCAAAAACGAGTAGATTCAGAACGTTGAAATTTTGTATATGGAACTGCTATAACATGTAGTTGTCCACCCCCTTTTTGTTTGCAATCGGCAGCACCAAAAGTATATAAATATACATACATATATATATGTGATGTACCAGCTTTTGTCCGGAATAAATAGAATGCTGAAGAATCATAAATGTAGTCGTAGCTTAAATTATCAGACGATAAGTTTAAAAAAAAAAAAAGGATCCATTTATTATTGGTCAGGAGAAATAGCAGTTACAAAATCATATTTCCGGAGTAAATAAAAAAGAATTACTAATAACTTTTTGTAAGAAATTTACTGCATCGTTATACTTAAGAAAAAGCCTCCGATATTCCTTTGCGAGTCCTTTTATAGCCTCTGGAAAGGCGGAGCTTCCAGGAAATGACGTCAGCCTCGTCAGCCAATCCAGTTCGCTTTAAATATTTCCAGAACATTCTACGTGTAGAAAAGGCGGGAAAAATAACTTGACTACGGGCTGTGGATTTAATTCCAAGTACTTTCAAATAATAGAACGTCGCCATTAAAAATGAAAAGAACATACAGTTAGAATTTTAAGTGTATTCTTGACGATGGAATTTTATTATTACATATATATACCCACTCTGTTACTCGTTCGGTGAGCTTTTTTTTTATTCTTATATATTGGTATATTGTGCATTTTTTGCTTTAAAAGTGATCGAATTATGCTGTTCTTATGTTCTGGTAAAGGTTCTTAGGCCTAAAGTAAACCTGCTTACAATAGTTGTATAATTATCAACAATAAAGTTGTTGTTTAAGTGGAACTAAGCTTAACGGAGAAGAGATTTGTTTACATTTGAAACTTAGCAGAATAGTGAATTAAGCCTGTTTGTGCACCTTCAATGTCTTTTTACCGAGTGGAACCAAAACCAAACTCTCAGTTTTCTTCACCGAAATATTTGCCTTCTTTCCCGCTGGAGGAATTGCTTGTTTTTGCGTAGAAAATCTAATTTTAATTCTAAAAATTTTTTTAAAACTACTTTAAATGTATTTGGTGTTTTATGTTTTTCTATATTTTTCAAGTTTTAATGAAGATGTTTTGAGTTTTTATGTATTTTTGCCTTGCCGCGAAGTGAGAATTGAAGTAATTGAATGAGAAATATATGTTTAATGAAATTCGAGGAAATAAGTTTAAATGAAATGCAGCAAAAATGCGTACAATTTAATAGACCGCACAACGAAGTCATGGGGTGCTCACATTAGTATTTTCTTTATCTTCCACCAAACTTTGTTTGATGGCATGGATTTTGATTAATATGCAATAACAAGTATAGTTAGAATAGTATTCAAACTTTGTTGACTCAAGGATAAGTTAAGCTGCGTTACTCGAATACGTAAAAGCACACAAGAGCTATCTGCCTAACGGAAGGATGCATTCGAGGATGACCTTCTAAGAAACACCTTCTCATATTATGTTACAAAAATGGGGAAACGCATAAAAAAACTTCCGTGCAGCCATGTCATCTGCGTGGGTTTTAACGCGAGAGGAACTACCATTATTTAATGGCTCTTATTACCCAGCCCTAGCTTGGGCCTGTCGACTCAAGAAATCCATAAGACTCTACTATATCCATTTCCTCTGAAAAACTTCAGAATATTGAGAAAAATTATTGCTGAAAAATTGGAGAATATATTATATCAGTGCAGCTGGCATTTCAAATGGAGAACGAAAATCATTATTTCGTTATAAATGTCTCCTCGACTCTGATCTACTTCAAACAGGTCTACTTCATGTTATTTTAAACAGCAGGAGAAATAAAACATGTTAATTAAAGAATTCTGTTAGATATTTAGTTTCTCGATTCACATAGTATTAACAAATTCTTCTGAAATTTAATTTTCGTTTGCGGAATCTCAATGAAGAGTTGGAAGGAGCTCCAGGATTGGATGGAATCACTGCGTTAAAAGAGTGAATTAAAAAGTGATCAAACTGATTCAGAACATTCCAATCAATAATAAGTTAGAAAAATTATTCTGATGGTGATAATTATTAAAACAGTGACGAATTGTACATTTTGTAGTATCAAAGGAAACTCTTAACGCTTAGTACACTCCCGAAATCTTTTAAATATAAAATTATCAATAAAAGAAAATTATAAGTTCAAGTACAGATGTTAAATTTAAAAGCATAAAATTTCCTAGCCCGGTACCAAGAAGAAATCAGTTTAGAGGAATGAAATGCAGGCGAAGAATTTGATTCGCTAAAATATTTATTTGATTAATGTTTCAAGGTCACAAGTTAAAAGTACGCACGTGAAGAGAGATTTAAAATGTGAAATGGTGGTACATTAATAATCACTGAAGTCACCACTTTTTTGACTGCAAGCATGTAAACCCCCATGCACTGTTTTGTTGAGATGCCACATGCCATTTTGGAAAATGCAGTTTCATGCCTGTTGCGCTAGATTAGTCAGGTAAACAACGGTCCACGCAGATTTGCGAATGAAGGAAAATTTGTCTTCAGTCATGTCCCATACGTGGAGAAATATCGGGCGATCTCGCAGTTGAAAGCTGTATGTCGACACTCTGTTAAGAATTACGGATATATTAGAAAGACCAACTAAACTTCCTTGGTTTCATATTAAGCGAACAACTTTGACAAGTCTGCTACAAAATTGGCAAAGTAGATGGACAGAGGCAGAGGTAGGACGAAGGACATTTCGCTTACTGCCAAAAGTTAACATGGAAATAAAGACCCACTGTGCTAGCCTAACACAGTTCTTGACAGGTCATGGACCATTCCCAGTATACCTGAACAGATTCAGACTTAGGGATACTCCTTTCTGCGAATGCGGAGAGGAAGGCGACACGGACCATTATTACTTCCATTGTGTACATACAAGAACCTGGCACTTGAAGAAACCAGCGGACTGTGCCTGGGCAATGTGGACCACTAACACACTCAAAAACACAATAGCCCTTGATAAAATAGAGAAAATCTCAGAACACTGCCTAAGCAGAAACAACCGTGGATAATATTATAATGTTTCAAAAGTTCAGAACTTAAAGCAGATAACCAAAATAACGCTTAGTGCCTTGCAGTTAACAATATGTAAAAACTGTTATTAGTTTATAATATTCAACCTTGTTACTCTGGAGTCTTCCCCGCCGTGATGGTATATAATTCCGTTTGGTTCATGTCCGTGGTCGGAAGCCATCATAGCGGTGCACTCACTCACTCACTCACTCTGTTAAGAATGTTGGATGATAACAGCGGTATGGAGCAACAGGAGTTATCCTGTTGAAAAAGGTCCCTTGGAATATTTGTCAAGAATAACATCATAACCGGCGCAGTCACTAGTGCGAGGCATAAATTTGCTATCAAAATATGTGTGATAATAACGAGAGTGTTTTATCTTTCATAAGAAATTGCTCCCAGAGCATAAATTATGGTATAGGTTCCATGTGTCTTCATAGTAGACAGATTGGTTTCAACCGTTCGGCTGGCTTCGTTCTAACCAACATATGGCCATCGCAGGTACTAAGAGAGAACCGGATCTCATATGAGAACACAAAAGATCTCTACTCCGCCCTCCAGTGAGCTTTAGTTCGACACCTACGAAGTCGCAGACTACACTGATATGAAGTTAGTGACATGGACGCTACAGGGATTTGGTTCGAAGTTGTTTCTCAAGTAATCGATTTGTTACCAATCGCTGTGTCACTCTGACTTTTTATCGTTCATAGTGGGAGCCTCTAAAACCACACTCAATTCTTCTACCACTGAATTTGAATAAGCGTCGTCTTTCAGATGTGCAAGCACGCCTTCCAAGTTTCGTTTATCTAGCACAATTATTTCTGGTGTTGAAATTTAATTTTCGATCAGTACATTGTAAATACATAGCGAATGAAGTATTTAATGATTACGTATTTAGAAAAAAGGTCATTTCACGCTAAGATATGACAGCTGGTGTTTTGCATATTTCTTTCGTGATATGAACGTCGGAAACGTGACCAGATCTAAATCAAACGTTTTGCACCAGTCTGTGGTGGCTTTGGTATGTCATGAGTTATTTCGGTAATATTGACCTGCTTGGTTCAAATTCTATTCATTAAGGTTTTTAGATAATTTTAGGTGTATATCTGGTGACCATTTTAAGAGTTACGCATCTTATGCTATAATCCAGGGATGGCCAAAGTGCTGCTCGCGAGCCTGATACGGCTCTCGCAGTCAACTTATGCGGCTCGTGCATATAAAATATATGTATGAAATATGGTAAACTAAAACTATTCAGTGTCCAAAAAGAAGTAATTAATTAGTTTAGATTCTTTTTACAAAATTATCAGAGATTTCTATTTAAAACCTCCTCCACTACTTCTATAATGATGTAAATATGAACTTGTGGCTTTTAGAAAATCTAGATGCGGCTCTCGGACATTCCTGAATTTAAACGTGCGGCTCTTACTGACAAGAAGTTTGGCCAACCCTGCTTATAATCCATGGATTGCAGTATATGATGCGTAGCTCTGATGCAAATCAGATTGTTTTTTCTTGCTTTCAGCTCCCCAAATGATATTTCTTCCAGTAATTTCATTCGTAATGATTGCATAATTAAAATGAATGCTTCCTATTTTTTAGTTTCACTGATTTATTTAACAGGTCCTTTTTTAAAAATTTTGCTGACGTTTTTTAGGAAACATGTTTTGAATTTCCTTTTTCTGTCCTTTGAATACAATATGTATAAATTTTGATTTCAATTCAGTCAGTAACTGTAACGTATTGACTCTAATAAATAGACTAGCATTGACATTGATCACCCGGCATTTTAGCTTCTGTGAATTAAAGGGAAATAGTATGGAATAGTGATTACAAATTAATACACACACCCACACACTTTATATATATATACCTAATATCTGCCATTGCAAATGTACTACTCATAATATATTCGCATTTAAAAAATGACTCAACAAGAAGAAGCCGTGATAAGATGACCAAGTAATATTTTTCTTCTTATCTTGTACTTATCTTTTCCCTAAATTATTTTCTAGATGCAGTATTTTTAACGTTTGAGTATTTACCGTAAAACTCGAAATAATCTGAAATTAAATGTTGACAGAAAGAAATGATTTGGAAAACATTATTCTAATAAAAATTCTATTGCATATAAATATCTTTTTATTACAAATAGAAAGTTTAATTTTAAAGTAAATATTATCTTTGAGATTTATGAATACTTATAAATAATTATAATGCTTATAAAAGTTTCAAATCTTACAAAATATTCCTATAACATGTAACATTATTGAGTGAAACTTGTCAGACGATGCGGAAGAAGAAAGTGCGTTCGTAAAGAAATTTTTTATCTGGTTTGTGACAAAAATGAAAAAAAAAACCATAAAAATGATCTTGCAGAAGAGCATTCGAGTCAAAGTCATTGGCCGGTTTGATTTCTGTCGACAGTGCTCATTTAGTAAAGAATTTAAATTCATAGTCTATTTATAATAAATTTATTTTTCAGATTTTCAGCAAAATGTACGCAAAAAACTCCTTGTTTAATTTAAAATATAAATGTAAAACCCTGTTTCTCAATGAGGGTGGTAATTTCTAATTTAAATTATTCGTGTTTATCGAAAATTTTACATTTAACTTAGAGTTCTTGCTGATATTATAAGAGGCAGTTAACTCGTCAGTGTGAATGAAGGCCTTTTCAGAAAACTAGTTTTTCGAGGACGTCCGAATGATAAGAGTTTGAATAGTTTAATCGCATTGGAGTTTGATTTCAACGAAATAAAAAAAACTGAATAATGTTTCATTGTTACAGTACAAAATTTAAAATAAATTTAAAGTGATAAGCCCAATAGCATTAAAAGACCTTGAATGACGTTGATAAGGAAGAAGGATATAATTTCAGATAGTTTGTTGGAAAGTTTCGAACATTTCAAGAAGCAAGATGGAATTACATTCTTCCATTTTTACAGGTTTTAAAGCAGAATTAGAAATAAAGGCTAGGATAGAACTTGGAGAAACGCCTGAAGTTAAAAAAGAGACATTAATAGAGCTCAAACGACTTATTGAAAGTAAGTCTAAATTTTTAGGACTTGTCCGGTCCTGAGCGTTAAAAAATAATTTATAGCTTAAAAATGCTGAATTGAACCTAATTTTATATAAGTTATAAATTAATTGTATTTTGTGATAGTTGAAAATGTTTTATCTTAGATTTTATTTTAGTATATATGTAAGTATTTTGTACGAACCAGAAGTCCACTTCACCTGTTTTGATTACTTCAGTCTTGAAAACTCGGTGCAAATGTTAAAAGTACTTTTAAGCAAATTATTTCAAAATATTTATTTTTTCACTAATTCTTCCACAGTGTAATTTAATGGGGGTGTTAATTTCTGATGCAAAACATCAATATAGTTCAAAGGCCTCTGTATGACAGAAACTCTTCTGTCTTACAGAATGTCTGTTAGCAGAACGTCGGTTGTACTCATTACGATACAGACTGTGTTTGCGCTATTAGCCATTGCTATTATTGAATATAAATTGAGCTGTAAAATAAAAATGAATTTATTTTACACTCATTATAAAGTTTTATGATGCTTAAAAGAATGGTGAGCCAGATCTTTTTTATTCTCTGTAAGAATTAAAAACTTTTCAACTTGTAGATTTTATTCGCTGATTTGAATAATGAAATTGATAAATTAATGACATACACAAAACTGATACATAATCAACCTATAGAATATCGGATTTGTAGAGCACCTTAAATAAGTTTCTTGCCTAGATAAATATTAACAAATCTTCTTAGATAGCAAAATGGTTTTAACTTTCAAATTTACCATTTTAGGTAAAAAGTTCTAATTTAATTTAAACAATTTTCTTTATTAAATCTAAAAATTTGATTTCTTAAGTGGTTCTAAATTGACGTATTAAGCTTTCCATTTTTAGTCATTGAAGTTATTTTAAGGTTATTTAACTTTCTTATAAAGTCCATATTTTAATACTAGAAACGTTTAAATATTTATTCTGTTTTCCAGTTACTTTATCTGATGTACTTTGGCATACATTTAATTTGTAATACACATTTAATAATTTTCATAATTAACCCCAATAAATAAATAAATAAATAAATAATCGATCTCCCTTATATTCATGTCTTGGGATTTTCAGTTCCCTTTTAATCCATCCCTTTTTCACATATTATTGCACTGTATTCAAGTTTTTATGTATGCAGAATTTATATATTTTGTATTGTATTTATGCCAATTTATATTTAAATGATAATTCTTATAAATTTTTGCATCATAACTCTAGTTAAGAGAAGATATTTCTAACATCTTGGTAAAGCTTAATTTTCAGCATGAAACTCATTTTCTAACCTAGTTTCAGGCTGAATTATTTGTAAAATTAATTATTTGTTAACAAAGATGGTCACTAAATCACCTAATAATATTTCTAACCTGATTTATAATAGAATTCAGTTATAATTTTTTCAGCAGTATTGAAATTAATAGCATATATTGATAATGTTATACATTTAGATTACAATGATTTATGTTGCCATTGCCTTCTTCAGTACTGCTTTTATGCTGCATTCCTAATATTTCATAATGGCATAAAGATTAAGTTTAACTCATTCACCAAATTGTAAATCTCTAATTCAGCCCAGTTTTGTTCTTACGTGAGCTGTATCTTCTATTTTCTTTAATATATTTTTCAGCCTAATTTCAAAAGGTCTTATGATCAAGCGGAAAAATCACTAAACATTGGTAGGTCGACCCGAGTTTCTAATCCCAGAGATCTCCCAGCTTTTTTTTGCGTGTGTGTGCCCACTCGCGGCCGAGCGGTAAAGTCGCTGAACACTGGTAGTTCGATCCGAGGTTCGAATCCCGCGAACAGGCTGACTGCATGGGTGTTTTTGTGGCTTTCCCCAACTGTAAGGTGTATACGAGCCAGTTTCCCTGTTCTCCACGAAGGCATCCCTCCCCTTAGGCAGATAGCCCTCGCGGCTTTGCCGTAATTAAATAACCTAACCTTTCTTTTTTTGTACTTATTTATTGTGTAAAAATGCATCGTAAAAATTTCAGTTCATGAATCAAAAATATGTTTTAAATTTATTCTTTAAAAATATCGCAAAAATTTTCATCTTAGCATACCTTTTTACAAATCCCTCTAATAAGAAAAAATAAGGAAAGAAGTTAACTCGGATTCGATAATTGATACCTCGGTTCAAATTATATGTAACCTTTTCCAAAAGCATAGAGTTTATATGGATACCAACAAATTAAGGATTATTTCTCCATCTAAATTTTTTTAACATGTTTATTTCAGAATTTTCTTTTCACACTGTAGCGCTAAACTTTATGAGTTTTCTATAATCATTCAATTTTTGCTGCTATGGTAAGTTTGCATACCTTCTGACAAGTAGTTAAATTTTTAACCACTCTATTTTAATTCCTGTTGACTATCAGTACATTATTCACTTGTTTCACAAGTGCAAATATTTATTTTATACGCAAATCTACGTAAAATAGCAATAAAGCTTCAGTTCGATTACTTGTTTTAGATATTTTGATTACTTGAATGAAATTAAGCTTAATGCTAGTGTTAATTAGCTTGTTATTAATTTAATTGTACGTGTCTAATTAATTATGTGTTCAGATATTTCCAAGTATCACAAACTTTTATATCCCAATTTTTAGATTTTGGTTTAAAAAATAAACTTTTATTTACTGAGAGGCCTGATTGATTACATTAATTTGCAGTATGTTTATCTAATTCTTTTCTTCTAAATAAATTTTAGAAAAATTTTCTTAGCATAATAATTTTAATTTATTTACAATTTATACGTCAGTGTTCCAAACGCATAGTAACGTTGTTATAATAGATTTCATGCTAAGCATTTTTTAAATTTAACTATTAATTACTGCAAACATTTACATGATTACTTTAATTAACGAAAATTATTTCTACCACTTTAACACACTTTGATTCGGAATAATCTTTTGCACGCCAAAGAACTATATTAAATTTTCCAGTCTATTTCAGACATCTTGGCTATTATTGATATAATTTATAAAAAATATAATTGGTATGCTTTATAATTATTTAATTTATGATATTATTATAATACTCTTTGCTATAATATTGTAGTTAATGAAAGATGTTTGTAATGGTGATATGTATGTTTACCAATACTTTTTATTTTCTTTGTTAGCTCTCGCATTTATTATTATTATTCAAGTAATTAGCCTGCTTGTTAGATATTCTTTACTTGTTCTTCTGATTGTTGATATGTAATTAATTCTATTTCTTTATTTTTATTTTCCTCTTGGCAACAATTGGCTTCGAAAAGTTAAATTGTAATCCTGTAGGCAACGGGGGAAAGAAATTTTGATTCGCTCAGTTGGACGGATGTACTCCAACTGCGCTAATGAAAATCCCCCCCCCCGGTCGAGCTATAGTCCAACTGCGCCAATCAAAATTTCTTCCTTCCTGCTGCCTACAGGGTTACAATTTAACTTTTCGAAGCCAATTGTAGCCAAGAGGAAAATAAAAATAAATAAATAGAATTACATATCACAAGAACAAGTAAAAAATATCTAACAAGCAGGCTAATTACTTGAATAACAGTAATAAATGCGAGAGCTAACAAAGAAAATAAAAGGTATTGGTAAACATACATATTAGCATTTCAAAAATCTTTCATTTATGATAATAGTATCATAAATTAAATAATTATAAAGCATACAAATTATATTTTTAATAAATTACATCAATAATAGTCAAGATGTCTGAACTAGACTGGAAAATTTAATAGAGTGCAAAAAATTATTCCATATCAAACTGTGTTAAAGTGTGCTAGAAATATTTTTCGTTAATTAAAGCAATCATGTAAATGTTTGCAGAAATTAATAGTTAAATTAAAAAAAAAAAGCTTAGCATGAAATCTATTATAACAACATTACTATGCGTTTGGATCACTGACGTATAAATTGTAAATAAATTTAAATTATTATGCTAAGAAGGACAGGTGGGGAGGATTTTCATTCGCCCAGTTGGAGCCCACCCGATGAAGTGTATCTTTCACGTGATCTGTCTAGACTGAAAGGTGCTGAATAGATTACTCAAGATTACAAAGTTTGTAATAGCTGGTGCATATCTAGCTTTGAAACATATAAATGCAATCGAGATTTTCTCAATTCTAGAAATCTTCCTTCTAACAGAAATCATTAACCAATAAACCTTTTATGCCATGAAGTTAAAGGAGTACGATACTAAAATATGACTATGTATTTCCTCATATTTTCTGTCTCAAAATAATGACAGTCTTGTTGAATCAAATTAAGCTAGCTGAATAAAAGACTTTCCTGGCAGGAAATATATTATATGAGGACGATTTATTAAATAATATATAAATTAGGAATAAAATACGAGCCACATTTCTTTTCGGTTAATCACACTAAGGACAATCAAAAGAAAGTAAAATTCGGAGAAAAACAAAGACGATGAATCCTAAAAAGCAAGGTTGTTACGTCTAAAGAATATTTCATAATCAAAGATAGTCAAGACGTTAAAAAATAACAGAAACAAGGAAGCATAAAGTTAATTCAAGAAATAAAAAGAAAGAACGTTTAATACTAAATAAAGGGTAAGTAATTCATAAAGAATGAAACAAGTGTAAGAGAAAAGATTGTTTCAAAGCTGCTGATTTTCTATATACAATTTCCTGGCACATTTGTTTATTTAAAGAGGTGTCAGAAACCTCTATACCGACGATGTTAAATTGGCCATTTTCGATGTACCTTTTCTCAAAATCTGCTGTAGATACACGCTTGAACTTTTTTTTGTGTAATTAAAGTATACCTATTTGATTAATTAAAGTAGCCTAAAAAGAGCTTTTGAAACATTTTGGAGTAATTTACAAAATATTTTGTTAGGCATAGTAAAAGGCATAGTATGTAGGCATAGTATGTTAGGCATAGTATATTACTTCTCTCTCTCTCTCTCACACACACACACACACAAAACAAAACAAAACAAAACAAAAATTATCACATAAAGCTCATTTTAATAAATATTAGGAAACCTAATAAATAAACCATAAAAATTTTAGATACCTGTGAGTAGTAGTTTCTGAGAAAAGGTCATCGAGTATAAAAAAAATCACGTTTGGAGAAAAACGCATTTTTATGTAAAAATCCTCATTTATCAAAGCATTCGATGACAAATTAAAACTAGATTTTTTACAGTTCTAATTTTCATAGAGATTAAAGAATGGTATTTGAAAATTAAAAAATCGGAAATCACCATTTTTTGAAGAATTTTGGGTTCCAATCTCCCATTAAAATAATAAGAATTGGTTGCAGTTTAAATGAATAAAGCAGTGTCTTAAGTATATATTTTGTAGCTTCCCGTAGCACTTTTCCCTAAACATATAATTATTTTATATTCATTGTCATACAGTGAAATAACAAGTTAAATTGTTTTCACTACTCTGATTTAATGAACAAGTCCCATGCTAAAATCGCGCATTTTACATAGGAACAGCTCTTCGAGCATCCAAACCGCACTGCTCCACATTAAATTTGCTATACTAATTCGGCGGCATGTAACAACAAACGTCAAATTTTCATGAAAGGTATTACATTCTGAGGTATGTCAATAATCAGCATTTTAGCTCCTTCATCCACACCAAATATGAATAAAGCCATCTACATTGTGCATAAATGAAAAAAACTGCGTAATGCGTTCCTGGTTTGGAAATCGCGTTTGAACGTTGGCTATTTGTATAAAGGTCGTGTTATGCTTCGTTCAAGAAGTAGAAACTCCTATCAGTAGGTGCCAGAATGTGACCATGGCATGGTCGCGTACTATCGGCACTGCTGTTTGGTGGTAGTGAAATTTTGTGGCGCAGAATTTATAGGGTTATGATGTGCCAGACACAAGTTATACCCATGATAAAGCCAGTGCCAAGCACAGACATAAAAGCAAAAGTAGACTTTAAAATCAATGAAAATTAGGATGATGAATGTTGAGATGAAGCTTGGATATAAAATTCACATAGGGATTTCACATTTAAAAGTAAGAGTGAAATCTGAAAAGATGAGACATTAGAATACGAAGTAGTAAAATTAAGTACTAATTCAGAAGTCAAACAAGAAAAATCAGCGTTATATTTTCACAATTTTCACAGGACTAACTTTCGGGTTGTGTATTCTTCCATCAATAAATTCCGAGTTCCATACTCAAGGACCCCATTCCAGATATGAATTCCTGGGGTATTTATAGGATTCCTTGCCAGTGTGGTTTAATTTATATTGGCCAAACTAAGAAAGCGTTAAAATTTGGCGTCAAGAAACATGAGGCATATGTTAGAAAAAAGGAAACACAGAAGTCTTCTGTTGCTCAACATTGTTGGTCCGAAAATCACACTTTCAGTTTTTCTGCTGCCAAAATTATTCAAAAAACATCTTTCATTGGAGAATTGGATTTTCTAGAAGCATTTCACATTCAAAAAAATCTTTCTGTTCTAGTTAACGATCCTAATTCCAATCCATCTTCGCCTTCGGCCTTTAAAGAAATTATGTTTTAGTTCTGATTTCATCAACAGATGGCGCCACTTGCTTATTCATATCCAGGCTTTCTTATCTTATCTAATCATTATTTCCTATCTTGTTCATTTGCGGTTTTGCGCTGAGGATGGTGGTTCGGTAAAACCATCGAAACTAGTCCTGTGAAAATTGTGAAAATATAACGCTGATTTTTGTTGTTTTACTTCTGAATTAGTATTTATTCGACGTGTTATTGTGTCTTAATCAAATTACGTAGTAAAGACCTATTTCTTTCAGGTATTCAAATAAATTAATATTAACCTCTTTTCCGATTATATAGTGAAGAGGCAAGTCACACGTGTTTAAATGCTTCAATTGAAGACTTCAAAAACGGATAGTCTGATAAAAAATGGCATACGGACAAAACCTTATGACAGTTAAGACAAAATGGCTCACTCTGTGATGTTACTTATGAGTGACTTGGGTATGATCGATTCTTAAACGAATTATCAAAACTTCCTCCCTCCAGCTTTTATTAGTCACCCAATTTTCGATTCTCGGTTTTACGCTTCTTAACTTATTATTAAGCTGAATGACCCAGAGTTTCCAGTGTTCTATTTATTTAAAATTCTCAATTTAATATCCGATCTTATATGGGAAGACGGAACAGCTGTACTGGATACTTTGACGTCATTCTTTGCTGCAATATCTGCCAATTCGTTTCCTTTTATTTCAACACGTCAGGGTACCCAGCAGTAAAGAATATCATATCCTTCACTTCTTAAGTTCAAATTCAGGACTTCTAAAACGTATGAATTGTTATCTTTAGAACAACTTTCCAACGAACTTAGAGTACGAAATAAGTCTGTGGTCAGTCCATAAGTTCGTGCGCATTAAGAGAATGCGTGGAATTCACTATGACGCATTTACTAAAACAATACAATTTTGAACCTGTTAAAACTTGTCATCGTTTGACCAACGTATTACTCAGTTCATCATCAACTTTCGTAAATATCGAACGCATTTTAGTACCCATAGAAAATGAATATAGATAATCAGTACAAACGTGCTGTGCTATATTTTTTATTTTCGTGTGGTTCTGCCAGGTTTGCAGCGATAAGAATGAATAGTGTACATGGTGAACACACTATTAGTGTAAAGACTGCCCAGAAATGGTTTAAAAAATTTTAAGATGGAAAAAGCAGCATTGATGATGAAACCCGTTCAGGATGTTTTGAGCTGTTAGAACCAAATCAAACGATTCATTTAAAAGTTTATAGTGAAAAACTTTGCTATCTAAACTCAGAAAACTCTCACGATTGGTGAATATCAAGAAAGTGTTGTTTCATCATGATAACGCTAGACCGCACACGGCTCGAACAACTTTGCAAAAATTAGTGAATTTAATTGGGAGCTTTTGCCACATCCTGCTTACTCCCCAGATATTGCCTTAAGTGATTTTCACTTATTTCATGCCTTAAAATGTTTTTTACTGGGGTGTTTGGTGTTTGGTGTATTTAATTATGGCAAAGCACACTAGGACTATCTGCCTAAGGGGAGGGATGCCTTCGTGGAGGACTTTCTAAGGGTAACTGGCCTGTATACACGTTACACATGGGGAAAACCACGAAAACGCCCATGCAGCCAGCCCGTTCGCGGGATTCGAACCTCGGACCGAACTACCAGTGCTCAGCGACTTTACCGCTCGGTCGCTGGGTTTTTTACTGGGAAAAAAATTAAATTATAAACAGGATGTACACAATGAGCTTTCAAGTTTTTTGCATCAAAACCAGAGTCTTTCTACAGCAATGGCATAAAAAAACTGCCTGTAAGATGGCGAGACATTGTAGATAATGGAGGAAAATATGTAATTGATTAAAATGTTAAATTGTGTTTTTTATATTACTTAAAAATTTACCAAACAAAAAATGCCCACGAATTTATGGACTGACCTAATAAAATGCATCTTTTATAGCATTGCTTTGAATTAAAGGAGAGAGAGCACTGTAACTAACAGCCAATTCAGAAGTGAGAACAGAACAAACCTTACGCAATCTGAAACTTTCAATATAGTGTTCAATCACAAAAGCTGCCCCAACATGACCACCAGCTTTTGATCCATTTGTATATATAGGAAGATAGGTTTTGTACTCATTTCTGCGATTTAAAAACATCTGCTCGTACATATATTCGCTAGTATTGCTTTTCTTTAATTCATTGAATACTTTAAAAATTTTAATTCTTAAAGAGAAATTTGAGAAAGTTTTTCTGTGGACATTTATCCCAGACATGTCATATTTTTCGAACATTGAGCGAGATCTGTTAATGAAAATAGGTATGCAAGAAGGCCGTACTTGGAAAAGGAGATTATTTGAATTATCTAGTATAAGAGATCGAACAGGATGTTCGGGCTGAGACATTATATTAAAATAGTAATATGGAAACAATTGCTCGGGCCTTAATTGAAGTGATCGTTCAAAGCACTCTGCATACAAGCTGTGCAGAGGAGATGTTCGAAATGCTCCTGAAGAAATCCTAAGATCCTAATACTGTAGTGGGTCAAGGTTTGATACGACTGTTGAACGATCAGACCCATACACATCTGCCCCCATAATATAGTTTAGACCGTACGAGGGTTCTATACAATCACAGCATTGATCACCAATCGGCTCCCCAGGATAAGTTCGACAGTACTTTCAAGAGGTTTAAAGTCTTCAATGACATTTCTTCTTCAAATATAAAACATGTGAAAAGTTGTCTTTCCCTATAGCGCATATCTTTACCTTGCCAGCTTATTTGTAGATCATCAACATATAAAGAACCTCTAACTGAAAGAGAAATGTTTTACAAAAGGTGTTCATCTGCAAATTAAATAGTCTAACACTCAGCACACAGCCTTGTGGCACACCCTCTTCTTGAATAAAGACACCAGAGCGAGCAGTTTAACTTCTTGAAATGGCCGACCTTTTAATAAGCTCTGTACGAAAACAGGTAAATTTCTTCTGAAGTTGCAGTTATACAGGTCGTGTAGAATACCATATCGCAAAGAACGATCTTCAGTTTTTACCATGTCAATGAAGATGGAAATCAGGTGGTTGCGCTTAAGAAACGCATTTCGTACTGACGCCTCCAATCGAAGCATATTGTCAGTAGTTGACTTACTTTTCCTGAAACCACTTTGGGAAGGAGACAGATGGTCATTTTTCTCTAAATAATGAACTAAACTGGAGTAAACCATTTTTTCCAGGACTTTGCAAAGGCAACTTCTAAAAGCAATAGGGCGGTCCTTAGGGTTTTTTCCCATGTTTAGCTATAGGAATAACAATGACCTTTCACCATGCTTCAAGAAAACTATGTTCCTTCCAAATTCTGTTATACAGCATAAGAGTGAGTGAGTCAGATTATTGGCGCAAAACCAAAGATGATTATAACGAGCCAAATGTGAGGTAGTATGATCTAATTTGATGTATTAGATAACTGATACATCAAATTAGATTTCTAATTTGATGTATTCAAAACAAATTATTGATAAACAGAACAGGAACATGGACAAATGTTCCAAATCCAGAGGATGGAGTCATATAAAAACAAGCTAAAAGCACACAAGTGTTAAACATTAAAATACAATACACAATCTTCAAATCAGATTACATCAGGTAATAAAATAAATTACAATTGGCCTCTCTTTTGATTAAACGGTCGAGAGGTAAGTCACAGCTATTAAAATATTTCTGATGAAGATTATTAAAACTTGGTCACTCAATTAAAATATGACGAACAGATAGACAATTCAAATAAATAGGCTCATTCTCAGCTTTCAGTAGGCAGTTATGTGTCACTCTATGGTGACCAATCGTGAGGCGAGCCAAAAGAACTTGCTCCTTACGATTTCTATTGAAATACTAATGCTCAATTCTATGCTTTACACTTCTCAACTTGTGAAGCTGAACGTCCCAAAGTTGCTGCCATTTTTCCGGATCTTTTCTTCGATGACATAACATATATCTATAAAAGGGATGAGGCGACTGGACAGTTCAATAGCAGATTTCACTGTGACATCTGCCAGCTTCTTTCCCTTTATTCCCGCATGTCTGGGAACCTAGCAGTGCAGGATTTCATATCCACGACTCGTTTATATGTTTCTTCAGAACATCCACTATTACAGCATTTTGAGAGTCGGAAAAAGCTTCTAACAATTTCAGCGCATTATACAGTATGAGCTTCTTGTGCCAGAGCTTTGAGATGTACAATAGACCATAATATATTGCAGTTAGTTCAGATATTAAGACTGAGAAAGCTTTCCAGTACTTTTTAACAATGTCCTCATGTCGAGAAAGTACAATACAATTATTTAAATGTTCAAAAATCATAGATTGATTGGTGTCACACGCATTTTTACAAAGCCTACAGACCATTTCCCCTACGGTCTGCTCTCATTGGATGAAACATCTGCTTGTCGGTCATATTTGGAATGGCGAGTTATCGTCTTGTAGGCGTGGTAATTAATGCCAAACAAAACTTGTCGCCTTTCAGTACAGCAAGGAGAAACAGAGTTTATTCCGTTCGATAATATTTTATTTTATGAATAAAAGCTAAGGAGAATTGTGTGGAATGTATTTTAAATAACCTACTGATCTTATTAATAGTTTATTTGTATTTGAATTTAAACTGTTAAAAGTACGATAATTGTTTTGAAAGAAAAAGTGTTTACATGGAAATGGCATATGTAATGTTTCGTCATTTCTGTTAGAAAGAATCTATTGTGTAAATTTCCATAGCTCGTTAATTTATACAAATAAAGGAAAATTAAAAAATAAGCCAAATTAAAACATTCAATAAACATTTAAGGGCGTCGGATATCCATTCTTTTTACCTAAATTATGAGTAAGTATAACTAAAATTATATTTTTATTCCATTATGCGCTATTTCTATTGAAACGCTTTCCGGGATCTTGGATCGTAATCTTGCTAATGGTACCTACTGCAAAGAGTACAAAGCAGTAAATAAAAATAAGAAAAATTAGCATTAATAAAAATATAAAAAATAAAGGTTTTTAAATTTTTAACACCGCACCCGAAGGCGAAATGATCAATAATGACAAAGTCATTCAATAAAGTGAGGATAAAAATAAATCCGTGCAGGGCAGAGGTCGTAAAAGTCACGAGCAGGAATAGGACCGGCGATCTACAAGTCGGAGAAATTCTTCCTTCTTCGTTATTGCTGAGCTGCGGTTTCCCCGTTGGCTTTCGCACACTTTTCGGTACACGAGACTGATATGTAAATAGTAAATGCGATGAAGCAAAAGTCGCCAAGCATAAGATTCTGAAACCCTACGCTTCCTGTTTTAACCAATCGGAGCAAACGTAGAAGAAACGGTCTGTAGGCTTTGTGAACATGCGCGTCACACGAAACAAAGTTTGGGGAATTTACCACTTCAATTCTATAGAAGTGGTCTTGCAAACAGTCATATCCAGTCAGACGTGTAAATAGAGCTACCGCTGGAAAACTGGGAAAGAAAGTTGTCTCTTTCCCGAAAATCCTCCATCTCTTATCCACAGGACATTGAAATCATATCCTGTTAAAAACAAAATTTCCTTAAGAGTCAGGTTAACGAACTATTTAGTCGTATGAAAAGAAAGCGGTCGATTAATATGTTACATTATCAAAGTTCCTTTCTTAGCCACAGTAACAGCTTTTTCGCTACCCCTAATTCCGCAGGGGGCTGGAATCCATTGGAAAGAAATCTGTTTGCCATTGCCTTAAGCAAAGACCTACATTCTTAAGATTCTTTAGGAAGTATTTTGATTATTAAGTAAGGTTTGAAGTGCACTTCTGGAATCTGACACTATGACTGCCTTTACAAAAGAGTGGCTACGAATCGACAGTTATTGAACAGCCACAGCAATGGCTTCGATTTCCCCATCAAAGGAAGAAGTAGTCCATTGGTAAGTAGAAACGTAAATTTCTCTTTTGATACCTGCTCCAGCATCGCGCTCTGTCTCTAACATAGAGCCGTCAGTGTAGACGCGCAACCACTCATTTTGAGGTTAGCGAATCCCAACAAGGAAAAAAAAAAGACGAAGACAACAATAAATAACTTAAAAGTGAATTAACAACATAAAAATATGACATTTCTACTTATTCTTCCAACTTTGCAGGACAACGTAACTAGTTTAGTTACAGCAAGACCTGCAAATGGTCACAATTACCTTTTATGAAGTTTAAATTTCAATAATTCTAAAATTATCAATAGAGCATAAAATATTCTGAGAAATTACGTTAATTTAGCTACCAGTATCAATAATAACAGGAAAGTTATTGCTCAGTAACCGAACAGTGAGTTTGAAACTATGCCATTCACAGCTTCAAACTGTCTTCGCGCCATTTTCATGATGTCTCACTATTGCTTATCCTGCACTCTTACTAGCTATATTGAGCTCACCACCTGCATTTGCCGTACAACTCACTGAACCTGCCTACATGCTTCAATTTAATGCCATTGCTTACCACTGCACAATTTTTATGATGAAACGCCTACTTTCGTAAGTATTAAGATATGCCTGCTCACGCAGCTGAATTTTCTTCGCCCACGGGTGTTGGTACTTCCCTAGTACCATTTATTTGAAAATATCTTTGCCTAGTGCACTTTAATGCGATCTACTGGCAAAAACTCTTTAGTAGTTAATGACCAGAAAAAAGTAAGTCATAAGTCATAAGAGTTTGAAACAGTCTGAATTGTCAAGGATCATTTCGGATTTTCTTCATCTTGTCAAGTTCCGTTCACCTGCTAAATGCCTTTGGCCTTTTTCCTTTTGGTACCCCTCTCACTTTTCCTTTCTCCGTTTTCTCATCCGAGATGTTTTCCATTTCCTGAATTCATTATGTCATGTGCCCTTAGGCTTAATTTAAGGAACCGGCAACGTTGCACCTGCAATAGCTCGGTAATATAGAACTGTCTAAGCCTAAGAGTTTGAAATATTGTCATTTTTATAGGTGAAGTTTGATTTTGTGAGAATGAAGGCAGGCGAGATACTGTGAATTTGGATGTCTCAACTGTGGTGGTTGAACATTTCTCCAGATCCGATTTCGAGGCAAATAACCCCTGGAGTAGGATATACAGTTCAGGATTTACGTATAAGCTACACAAGCTATTGCTTAGGGCCCCCACTTTCTTGGGGTCTAGGAATGGTAAACTTTGCTTGTGATACTTCTGCTTTGTCATACTTCAGGAGAACTTGAGGATGAAAATATTTTCCTGACTAAGGAAATCCAATTTTGAAGAGAAGTGATATTCTGAACAGCTAGCAACATACGGCGTTGCTTTCTAGCTTAAAATTTGGTCAATCAATTTCAATGCAGAGCCTAGTTTTAATGTTTAGTAGAAGTATTGATAAATATTAAATTTATTACAAGTTATTGAAACAGAATCATGAATGGTAAAACATTCTAAACTGGAAAATATGTGAGAAATTTATCTATTAAAGGATTCCAGTTATCTACTTCAACACAATCGCGAATATAGAATGTTAACATTTATCCTTTCAAATAATTAGAAAATAAAGCCAATTATTTTGTTTGAGAAAAATCTTTGCTACTACGTTTATCTTTCAAAAATTGGTTTTTCGAAATCAAAATCAAGTTTTGGTACTATATTTTCTTTCTTTTTTCTCGTCAATCGGAAAATGTTTTTGATCCGTCAAAATTGGATATGTAAACTAACTTTTGCGAGGAAAAAAAAAAAAAAAAAAAAAAAAAAAAAAAAAAAAAAAAAATCTGAAATGTTTCAGATTTTAAATTACGTCCAAAGGGGCGTTTTTTAACATTTTGTGTGTTACCTTTCTTTATTAAATTTCATGTTCCTCGCACTTAAACCATAAGATCCAGTGCAACAGCAATATCGCAAAATAGTTTTAAAACGAGCCTATCTTTAGAATTTCCGATACAGAGACTCACGCGCTGGAGATAAAAATGTTTTTTCTGCACAACGTTGCCATTGCTCGCTTTGAAATCCTTGAGTTTGTTAATCAAAAATTCGTCAAAGTTTTAAAAAATAGGAAATCGATCATAAAACAAATTTCAAATTTCAAATTTTGTCTTCCACATGCTCATATTCGTTGGAGGATTACGTTATTCAAAATTCGATGACTCTATGTACCGTTGTTTTATCACAATACGAGAAATATACATACATTTATGCAGATTTTTCATTATTTAATTTCTTCAAATATAATGCAGGACTCTAACATTTTGTGGCAACAGTTTGAAAAGTGAACTGACATTTATGAGTCCGACGCAAAATGCCAAAACGAAACTAATAGTCCTTCGGGATTCAAATCCCTTTGGACTAAAAAGTCAGGCACAATTTTAGCAAATTTCTTTGAGATATTGCAGCAGATTTACGTCTTGTCTCCATTAACATTTTTGTTAAAAAGTAACAAATTGTTTAATTTAATATGGAAAAAAACATTGCTACAATATAAATAAATCTTGTCAAAAATTAAAACCAATAATTAAGGAAATTTAAATGTTCAAAATTACAGAGCAAATAAACGAAGAAATAGGTAGCACAGTTTTGATATTTGACCTTTTTTGAAAGAGATGATAATTTCTATACTTGATGACATTTTTAGACGTACTGGAGCCGGAAATAAATTTGACGATTTATTTCACTGTTATTTAGCGATGCAGAAAATATACGTAATGCCGAGCACATATTCACTGGACACGCTTTGACTCAGCTTAGATAATAATTGATAATCGCCTTTTTACTTCATATTACGTTAAGAAAGAACTAAAGTCACAAGCCGATTATCGGCAGTACTTCAACGGAGCTGATAACATCGCGCATCGCGTTTGCGCGATAATTCAGTGTTATTGATATACAGGCGTTATTCATTATTGATATTCCTATACTTCATAAAAATACTTTGTGATAAAATAATCAATTTCGTAGACGATATTTAAATGATAGAGAGATGCGAACGTTTCACCAAGTAGATTGATGACCTTGGCCGAGATTCCGGAAAAATACGCTGGACTTGTAACTGTTTATCGTTGCTGCTTCATGCGTTGATTTACGCGCTACGCAGAAAGTTTATCCATGGAGATTTACACAACTTTGTACAGCTTATGTCTTCTTAGGCAATGAATGAAGCGGAAAGTAAACTTTGATTGGCTGGTAATAAGGCGAAGCAGGGAGGGTGACCAAACAGAAGAGATTGATTTGTGCAATATTTCCCCACTAGAGACTTTTTTTTTTTTTTTTTTTCAACTTATTTAGGACTTAAAAAAGCTCAGTGGATTATTACTTTATATCATTATTTTCAAGAATTTTATATTTTATTAGTGTTCCTATAAAAAGACTTTGTTAGGGACACACAAACTGAATTAATTATGTGTGTTTCACCATCCCGCCTTCTAAACTGTGACTTATGCTGAAATATTGTGTCTTTTAAAATTATAAGTGTTTCTTAAAAAGTGTGTTTATTCCAGAACTTTGTACAGTGTGAACTGTTTGTGAATACTGTTAATTTATATGACTTTAACATTTCTCGTACGAGAACTCACCAGAAGAAACTCACCAGAAGAACTCACCAGAGAAATTCACCAGAAATATGTTACTGTTGACTTATTCCTCATTTGAGCCACTCCCACCAGTATAATTACGATCCATTTCATTCTGAACCTGTTTCATAAGCATACTTAATTTAAATTACTTAATGTTTATTTTTTCAAATGCTTTATTAAGCATACTTTTCAGCTAGTTATATCTTTTGTCACAGCTCGAACAGCTCCCAGATGCTTTTTCACTCTACATACCTTTGTATTTGCTTCAGCTTCGCCTAGTAGGCGCGGCGTTACACGCCCATTTTTTCAATTATATATACCAACGCCTAACGGCATCTTTTTCAAAAGCGGAGGTTAAAGCAGCAGAGGCTGCTAATTGCCTCCTAACCATTCAAAAGACAAAGACAAAGATTTGTGCAGCAAAAACCGTTTATACCAAGGCATGGTTATGTTAAACAGATTACATTTCGGATCACAGTAGACGAATGTGTACATTAAGCGGATTAAATTTCAGATACATAACAGATTAATAATCGAATAATTGCTACAGAGATCAGATAACGGATCACGTTTCATAATTATAGGAAGTAAAGTTTAATATCAGAAAATGACTGCTTTGTTTTTTTTTACCTTCCAGCGGGCGCGCGTATGTGTGATATACACTAGATTTTAATTTCGCATTTTTTTCGTAGACCAGAAGGCGCTATGACCGCGTGTTCTTGGCTATTCTCTCCTCTTCGTTCGCCCTTCTTTCAGTCGTCTGCTGGATTTCGAGGGGTTAATGCGAGTCTGCAGATTTACTATTTGTATTCCAGAAATACGCACGACCGTTGAAGTAAGTTTTTTCTATATCTAATTTCCTTTTTTATTATAGAAAATCTTTATTCTTTTGCATCTAAATCTTATCATTTTGTATAATTTGTGTGCATAATTACTTTTAATGATAAAATAGAAGCACTGTATCCGTCACATACGCGCGACCATGTATGATATTTTTGTTCTTTTCTTTTCAGTTATGGCGAATAAAAGTAAAATGCTCAACATGAATTATCCGAAGGATCTTGAGATTATAAGAAATATGCTTTTATGTGACAGTGAGGACGATGAGGACATTATTTTAGATGAAAGCATTACAGATGAAGAAGAACGAATTTCAGAAAAAGATGATTCAAAATCGGAGATAAGTGCAGAGGGCAATTCTGAAGAGGGAAATAATGATGATAATTCTTCCGAAATTTATATTTGTCTAGAGCACTGTAAACATATTTGTTCAGACTGCACCGATGCAATAAAGTGACTATGAAATTGATTTGTTATGTAATATTTAATATGTTTTTTTACTTACTGATTAAAAATATAAAAGTTCAGCTGAAATATTGGCAGTTTAATTTTGTTTTACTTTCAAGGTAGTTTGATAAGTCTTTAGTCCATTTTATACTGTTTTTTTTGCTTTATACTTATTTTATTTTCCTTAATTTAAAGTTAATATTGTTTAACTTAATTGTGCTTATTAACATTTAACTATTTACAAACTAATTTTAATATTTTTGCTCTGGAAAATGTATTTTTTATAATAGCGTATCTAAGAAATACGCGCGACCGTTCTTGTTGGTGCAGAAGGCGCGCCCGCTGGAAGGTTTAAGAGGGGGAGCATGGATATTATTAGTTTATTACTAGAAAGGTGGTGCATTTTTTGCTAATTTTATTAACAAATAAAAACATTACAGCCAACGAATTTTCGTAACAAAGAGAGAAAGCTATAAGTTTTAAAATTCTATTGATAAAATTCTTCACTTCTTATTCTATTAATAATAAGAAGTGAAGTTCGTTTCGAATTCGTTTTTACGAATGTCAGTGCCTTATTTTGAGGTTACAAATCGAAGTGTGTGTCGAAATTATTTAAAAAAAAAGTTAGATTTGAAACATTTTTTTCTTGTGATGTGAGTATTACGAGTTTTTAAAATCTACGCTCATTTGATTTATTTATTCGATGACTGAAGCAGCAGTCCGCTCGCAACCGGAAGTGTGAGGTAATTACTCTGTGATTTATCGTTTTGAAATGTTTCTCGTTTCTACTTGTTGCATGTGTCAACAAAACTAGTCTTCTTCTCTACATATAATAAAAGAAAGAGTCTGTCCTGTGTGTGTGTGTCTTTCGTTTTGCGCCGAGCTTAAATTTTGTACACAGGTGCATCTAGACAAGAGCCAGTGCACCTCGAAGCGATGTTTTCGAAATTCGAATTAGAATGTTTTTAATTTTAATTTTATGTTTTGTTACGAAATCGCGTCATTTTGAGACATAATGGGCTATAGGAAATCGAGACTTTACTCTACACACTCCATTTTCACGTCGTCATGAAACGTAGGCACTTAGCTATTTTACGAACTTAAAATAAATTTCGTGTTTCAATAAATCGATTAAATACGAATTTATTTAACAAAGGGAGCTTAACACCTTTTCAACCGGATTTTTTCTAAAAAGTTTCTATTTCTAAAAAGTTTACTTTTAAAAATGTACTGTTTATTTTTCTTTGATTTTTGGACACGTTAAACTTTCATCCTTGCGATTGCTTTTACAAAAAGAATTTTGAAAAAATTATAATATTTTGTATTTTTAAAAATTTTTTTAAATGAAGCTTTCGAGTACACTTCTCACATCTTTAAAAATGTGATTTTGGCAACAATTTTCCTTTCTTACTGTTGTTGGTAGATTTTTGATGAAATCACATCATTTTGAATAGTTTCATTCTTTTAGAAATATGGGTTTGGCAACAATATAAGATAAAATATCATTAATTATACTTTGCTTTTCAGAATTTTTTGTTTTTTGTATTCTTATATGTTATTTATTGTTCATTTCACTGTTTGTAATATATTGAAAAGTTTTGCATGATTTTTTTTTTCTTCAACGGACAGTTGGTTAATTTTTTTATTAGGATAATTAATATTTGTATTAAGAGATATAGCTTATTTCATTGTAATTTTTTTCTCTTGAAAATATAAGATAAAATATCATTAATTATACTTTGCTTTTCAGAATTTTTTATTTTTTTTATTCTTTCATGTTTGTAACCTTATTGACTTTTTTAGGAAGCAAAGTTCTTAACCTCCTTTATACCATTTGAGTTTTTAAGATTTTGCAAAAGGAAGTTGGTTAATTTATTTATTAGGATAATTAATATTTGTATTAAAGGATATTGCTTATTTCATTGTAATTTTGTTATACGTAATAACTTTTTTTATGAAGTTGTTCTGCAGAGTAAAATTGTACGCAGTTTTTAAATTTAACGTTTGGTGTTCCCTTCAGCCATTTTTCCGGTACATTTAAAAGCCAGACGAAGGCTGGCAGCGAAGCTTCTAGTGGTGAATAGAACTTCGTTCTTGTGACAGCCAAGTGGTATGACTTGCTATGTTGTAGTAACTTTCGCATTATCAGAATTGGTTAAATAAAAGTGAAGATTGTACAGTACATTTTGTCTTGTGTCTGTTTCTGTGTATCAGCCGCCTGAAACTGTGTAAGCAACACATTCTTTCTCAAAAGCAACACATTCTTTCTCAAAAGTGATTCTCAGACACATTCTTTCTCAAAAGTGATTGATAAGTAAGTTGATAAGTAAGCAACACATTCTTTCTCAAAAGTGATTCTCAGACGTTCTATACGCACTTCTTAAATCTTTGTGGTCAAATTTCGTACAGGAAACCGTGCATTTATAAGATTAATCCTTTCTTTTTCCGCAAAATTCCTTAGTTTCTAACTGATCATTAAAATTTTACAAACATTTTGAAAATTTCACGGAATTTCACAATACGTGATAGTTTCAGAATGATTTTTAAAAGAAAGGATTTAGCTTTTAAATACTTGCAAGATGTTCTTTTTGTTTCCTTGACATTTTCACTAAAATATTTTCATAGTGAGAAAGGAGTTTGCTCTCCTTTTGTTTTCAGAAGTTCCTGATTTGATTCCCTTGATGGAAGACGATTTTTTGATTAGATTTCTCCGGGTGTCAAAATTTGATGTGCAGAGAGCCCTCAAAAGGATCTTAAAGTATTATGAAGTCAAGAACAAATATTCCAAGATATACACGGATTTTTTGCCATCGGAAATGAAAGCGACTTTGGACATGAACATGCTAATTACTTTGCCGAAGCATCCTTCCTTTGGACCCACAATTTTCTGGGCTAGAATGGGTAAGATTAAAACAAATAATTTTAAAAAACAATTTTTACTATTCCTATATACAATATTTTCATAGTCACTGTTATTTCCTTTTGAATAAAAATAGCTCTTATTACATATTTTAATTTTATAAGAAAGTTTATAATGAACATAGTGTGGAGTAGAAGCTTGTAAATCACACGAATTAAATGAAGTGAGACGTGGCGCTAGTATGTGCCAGCTAAAAGACAGTTTCTTCATGACAATTTGGTGCTAATATCGTATCTGTAGTGTTTTGTTTGGAAAATTGCTATTTGTAGAGCTATCTCCTCTAATGGCATCATTTCTGCCATTAAAAGAACCTACCTCTCTGAAAACACTTCGTTTTAGGCAATAAAGATGGGCAATCCTAGCATGAATTTGAATCAAAGCAGAATAGTACCGCTTGGAAATTGCTAATAACTTCAAAAACCAGAAACACGTGTTCTGTCGAAAACGAAAATAAAAAAAAGTTCGTTATTTCTATTGTGCTCAAGGGGAATTAACACTAGAAATCCCTGCCACGAGACAAAGTTTAATTGCTGTGAGCAAAGTTTTCAAACGTTTGCGTCAGGGTTGTTCGAGAAGTTTCAGCCTAATATAGTTTTTCATGGTCTAATTATTTGCCTAATTTAACTTATTTTCTAACTCTAAAATTAATGCGCGTTTTGGGGGATACAACCAATATTCAAGAAACTATACTGACGGATTTCAAACAGCGTCCGTTTAATATTATTTGTGTGCACATTGCTGTCAAGAAAACCACATTATATATTGCAAAAATATTTACTTCCGTTAAATAAAAATCAATAAGATACTACGTTAATTCTTCATTAGTTTTACATTGCTCTTGGCGTACCATATCTAGAAATGATTGGCTGAAAGTGGAAATTAGGAAACAAACTAGAAGCAATTTAATGGAGTAATCAGATCAGATAAATAGATATACCACATTTATGAGTCAAATTCTAGTAATTTCTCAAGCACGTATCATGTAGTAAGGAGAATACAATTTATGTTCAGAAATGATTCAGTTACTTTCCCTTCAGATAAGCCTCTTCGGGAGAAACTATCTTTATTCCTCACCGCATTGCCCAGAAAGGGATTAAATAAGGAACTGGTAAGAGTAGGCTAAAATTACCTGATATTCTGTTAGCTTCAAGACACGGAGGAAGGAGGACGCTACAGCCGTAGCGCCTACGAGGAGAAAGTTATGCGAAAGTTTTTTTGCTACAGATGTGCTAAATTGCTTTTAATTGTGAAAGTTATGCTTCGGACAGGTTAAATCGCTATTTTGCCCAAGTTATGCCACTGTTACATACTGCCACATTGGATGTCATTCAGGACTTCAAGTGCACAGGTTTATTCCAACATCTGGATTTATTTTTCCCTTTTAGGATACCTACTAAGGACAGTAGATAGGTAAAGACTTCAGGGTCCTATACCTATTAAATAAGCGAAGACCTATGACCTATGACCTTTAGAATTACCTGTTGAACAACAGTATAACCCCAAAGTTCCAAAGATTCACTCTTAGTCACTGGTATATTTTTACAACTGTATTTTGTTTTCAAATTTATGCAAAAATACTTTCATTTACTGAAATGGAATTCCCTTCAAATTTCCATATTCATAAAGTTTTTGGTTAACAATTCTTTATTGTTTTTGGTTAACAATATTATTCTTTACATCCATTTTCAAGTAACACACTTTACACTTTACAATGTATTTATAATTTTTTCTGCCCTCAGTACTTAGTAATGTTTATGTTTTTAATGGATATGCCAATTTTGCAAAAAATTGCAACACCCATTATGAATTTTGAAATATTTAATCGGTAAATTATTTCCAAAAAATGGTTATACTCTTTTGCAATAATTTCAAAAACATTTTGAAACCAATCGCTGTATAGCAATTTGTACATGATTGATTTCTCACTGTTTTACCAGTTGATGAAAAATGAGTGGTTTCATTGATGAGGCACGTTCAGAAGCGCATACCATTAGGCACGTCTAAAGTTTGCAGCTTTGTTTTTCTACGTTCAAGATCGTCCCACAGGTTCCAAATCTTAGCATACAATTTTCTCATCAGATATTATTATTGAGTGATCAGTGTTTAACGCTTTATAGAAAATTAAATACTTTAAATTTTCCTTAAAGGGAAAAAAATACATATAGAATTTATATCCGCAACTAATTTTCCGGTGAAAAATGTTTTTTTCGTTAACATAAATTCTGAATAGGTCAGAATCAGAAACCATAAATGAAAGAAACATTTCCAAATTGTCCACAACTAATACAGAAATAATAATAAATTGTCCACAACTAATACAGAATAATAATAAATTGTCCACAACTAATACAGAAATAATTCAGAAAATTGTACATTTCTCGGAAGTTATCGTAAATATTCCTTCTTGAAATTAATTTTCTTTACTTAAATTTCAAACCTGAGTGAATCTAAACAATAATAAAAAAAGTTGTAAAAATTTGAAAGGATTCAATTTTAACTGTCATTTAAACAGGATCGTTAAAGTTTAGTACGGTTTAAACAGTGGATATTATGAATAAAAATGACCAAGGTGGAATAGCGAAACATTTTTTATAGCATACTAGATTAATATAGCTTTAGACTAACATGGGGCCATTACCTATCTTTTGAATATGCGAATGAAAGTAATATAAAGAGTAACGTTTATCGTCAATTAAATACATTTTTATTTAAATCATTCAGCTTAAAAATCAAGCAAACTAGAGTCCTAAAATATCTGATGTGGTATCAACATGACTTCCTTGTACGGAATATTAATTTGCTGCATTGCATTTAAACTTATTTCCTCGAATTTCATTACACGTAGGTTTCTCATTGAATTAATCTAGTTCTCACTTCGCTGAAAGGCAAAAATACATAAAACCGGGAAATATCTTTATTAAAAATTGAAAAATATAGAAAAACATAAAACACCAAATACAGTTAAAATAATTTAAAAACAAATTTACAATTAAAATTAAAGTTTATACGCAAAACAAGCAATTCGTCCAGTAATCAAGAAGGCAGATTTTTTTGGTGCACAAAACCAAAAGTTTCCTTTTGGTCTCACTCGGCAAAAGACACTGAAGTAATTAATTCACTATTCTGCTAAGTTTCAAATGTAAACAAATATAGCTATTATGGTAAGAAAACTTTTAGGCTTAGGCGTACTTAAACAACTTTTAAATTGTTGATTGTACAAATAATTGCATGCAGATTAACTAAAAGCATAATATAATTCAATCATTTTTAAAGCGAAAAGTGTACAATTTTACGACCGGTTGCAATCAAAAAGGGAGATGCACAACTACATGTTGTAGCAGTCCTATGTACAAAATTGTAACGTTCTGAGGCTACTCCTTTTTGGAGTTATGCGATACATACATATATACGGACGGACGTCTAGAAAAATATCTCTTCTGAATCTATTTTAAATCAGTTTTATAATACTTTTGGGGAGGAAGAGTCTTTTATTCTGTTTTTATGTGCAGATATCACGCAGAAACATCATGAAATTGCGTTCGACAGCGGTGAAATTGGATATTTTCGTTGAAAAATGATATTCGGAAATTTTCGTGATTACAGTGCTTCTATTACTTCGTACAAGGGAGTAAAAAAGTATTGTTATTGCTTTTAAATAGTTTAGTTTGTTAATTAATATCAGACAGAATTTAGAAAGACAAATATATTACATTTTCCGAATGGCAACAGTTACGAATAAACAGTGAACCATCGCATTTACAGCGGATGACACAAAATCGCATTTCGAGACTAATTGCCCATTTGGGCAAGCTTGTTAATAAAACTTAATACATGAAATCTAAAATTTCAAAAGAATCTGAATAAATTCTGCTATGAATACCGTAAATTCACCCATAAGTAGTATGAATGTGTGGTCAGAATCACAATACCTATTCAATTAATTGAATCACAATTAATTGAAGCATTGCACAATTAATTGCAGATGGCTTATTCATCAATCACAATCAGTTGATGAATCAGCCATTTGCAATTTTTATATATAATATGTTGTGGTGTGCACATCCTTTTACGATTTTGGTACCCAATTATTAAGATTTCAGACATCAGGATATTTTGTTCTTCCCAAATTAGGTAAAATTAAGCTTTTTATTAGTTTACATTTTATTACATCTAAAAATTTTGTTTCATTATTATTATTTTCATTATTATTATTTCATTATTATTATTATTTTCATTATTATTATTATTTTCAGTATTATTATGTCATTACTATTGTTGCGTGCGTACGGTTTAGTAGTAGATTAAATGCGCGCAGGTCCGATGATAGGATAATAAAATTTATCTTGTCAAAATAAACATTTCAAATTTATCTTGTCAAAATAAACATTTCAAATTTATCTTGTCAAAATAAACATTTCAAAGTTCTGGAATTTTCCGCAGAAATACTTGTACAGATGTCCACAGTATCACACGAATAATAAGTAGTTACGCTTCAAACTACTAAGAACGTTAAACACAAGCAATGAAAATCGTATCTAAAGAGAAAGCTAACCCAGAAATATCTCCGATCTCACGCTGAACTAACAACTCGCAAAATGAATAATTAAACAGCCGAGGGCAGATGCTCTCTGTCCAGTCTTGTGTAGTTTCCACCAGGCCGCCGAGATATTTCTAGTACATTCTGCTTCTGTAAATTACTGGAAAGCCATATGACGGTCGAATTACGGTTGCAGCTAATACAATGATCAATTACATTTACTCAGTTACAATACTTGTTGCAGTGATACTGGGACTGGACCAAAATGTTGCCAAATGGTCGCCAAGTTTTGCTGGTTTTGGCGATTTCTGGCGAAATTGCCGAAATACACATTTACACAATGTGAAATGGACTTGCTCCTGCATTCATACTTAAATACAGTAAAAAATACAATAATTTTACATATAATTGCACTGATATCATCTATCTATATACAAAATTCGTAACAATATTCTTCTTAGAAATATTCTGAAACATTATAGGCCGTTCATATATAGATAGGCCTAAATGTTTACTAAATAGACGGTCTGTAAGCATTTTGCTTCCAAATTTGATTATGCAATTTTACGATATTGGTTAAAAACTGATTTAATTTAATTTTTTTCTACTCCTCACGCAGGTCATTTTGACTCATCAAAAGGTACTCTCACAGATGTTGCTGCTTTAGCCATAATCAAAGGCGAAATAGATTTACAAATAGAGTCTTCGCAAATTCATGGAGCTCACATTATTTTGGACTTCAAAGATTGTACTTTGCAACAATTGTATCAACTTTCATCCGTAAGCATTGCGAAGATGTATATCAAATATTTACAGGTAAGGAAAGAAAGAGAAATATTGCACTGAATATGCCTTTTCCAATAATGCTATCGTAATAGGGTATGTTTGCAACAATTTTTTATGTTTACTGTACGTTAATATCTTTTAATTTATACCATAGTAAGAGGGATTCATATCTTTCTTTACGAGGTTTTTCAATTATCTTTAACTCTTTCTTATTAAGCGGAAGATATGTCTGAGAGACTCCTTCCAGTTGCATCATTATAAAGGATGGACTGGATTATTCAATTATGGCAAAGCACACGAGGGCTATCTGCCTAAAGGGAGGGATGCCTTCGTGGAGGACTTTCTAAGGGAAACTGGCTCGTATACACGTTACACATAGGGAAAAACACGAAAACGCCCATGCAGCCAGCCCGTTCGCGGGATTCGAACCTCGGACCGAACTACCAGTGTTCAGCGTTTTTGCCGCTCGGCCACTGGTCACGCAACCATTATAAAGGAAATTATAATACTTAATTGAAAAGAGCGGTTTTGCTCATATTTACCATGCATATGCTTTGAGGTAAAGGCGGGCAAACCCGCTCTTTTACGTGATCAGTTTGCTCGCTAAACTTAATCGTTTCTTTTTATGATTCACCTCTCACTAGCTGTAACCATGACGAATAAAATCAGGAAATGTAAATGAATTAAGAGCGACGAGTGGCGTTAGAGCGAAAACCAGAAATAATGGAATGAACAGTGGGATCGGAAGGATCAGTTGAATCCTTTACTCCTGGATTGATTTCTTTCAACTGTAGTTATAAGATTCCCTAAAAACTTCTTCCTACGTAGAACTAATAATAAAATTCTGGAATTAAAAATGTTTAAAAATTTAACTAAAGATAAAAATTAAACTCACTTTTACTATGGGAGATGTTATTATTATGTACACGGCACTGGTTTTACAAGCGCAGTTAATTGTATATGATCACGTGGCTACTCGCGCCTTGGTGACGAAAGTATATATACTTAGTTTTTCGCTGTGATTCATAAAGCAGTCCTTTTTTGCTTGAGAATCAAAAAATCGCAAATTGATACATTTCTTTGATTATTATTGTTATTTCGCATCGAATCATCATTTTTGGAGCTGTCCACCCGGCAAACCTAGTGGTTTCATGTGAACAGCAATTATTATTGGAAAAATTTGATTTTGTATGCTATGACGTTACAAACGCCACGTAAGTTTTTTTAGTCCAAAGGGATTTGAATCCCGAAGGACTATTAGTTCGGTTTTGGCATTTTGCCAAAACGGATAAATGTCGGTTCACTTTTCAAACTGTTGCCATAAAATGTTAGAGTCCTGCATTATATTTGAAGAAATTAAATAATGAAAAATCTGCGTAAATGTATGTATATTTCTCACATTGTCATAAAATAACGGTACATAGAGTCATCGAATTTTGAATAACGTAATCCTCCAACGAATATGAGCATGTGGAAGACCAAATTTGAAATTTGAAATTTGTTTTATGATCGATTTCCTATTTTTTAAAACTTTGACGAATTTTTGATTAACAAACTCAAGGATTTCAAAGCGAGCAATGGCAACGTTGTGCAGAAAAAACATTTTTATCTCCAGCGCGTGAGTCTCTGTATCGGAAATTCTAAAGATATGCTCGTTTTAAAACTATTTTGCGATATTGCTGTTGCACTGGATCTTATGGTTTAAGTGCGAGGAACATGATATTTAATAAAGAAAGGTAACACACAAAATGTTAAAAAACATCCCTTTGGACGTAATTTAAAATCTGAAACATTTCAGATTTTTTTTTATATTTAAGGTTTTTTTTTTTTTTTTTTTTTTTTTTGGTTACTTTCCATTTGTGCATTTATTTGCAATGTTTTGCTTTGGAACATCGTGTTTTGACTTCTACAACGAGGCATTTGTTTGTCATCGCCAGATGAATAATATGTGTTCTTCCTATTAATCAAAGAAATATTGACTCAAAGTGAGTGTTACTGAAACATTTGAGAACACGCATCTGCTCTATCAGTTAAGTGATTGAATAATAAAATAAATTCTCACACTGCTAACGCAGATAGGGGAAAAATTAAACTTTTCAAAGCGAAACTGAATAATTTAAGAGCAGATGTTTCATGAATTTTTGATGATATTTATGCAATATGAGAGGAAAAGGAAGTTGATACCTATGTTGAAAAATATCAAATAGTTCAAACTGTTTGATGTTTTTCAACAATTGAAAACAACAACAGTTGAAAAATATCGAACAATTGATAACCTTTACTGAGACTAAGATAAAAAATGTTCTTGCCTTGATAGTGTGTGTTATGCCCGATACTACGAAAGTAAAGCTGCCGAATTTAACTTTTAGTGAAAGTCTAGAATGGTTATTGATCACGCCCCTTTCACCAGCAAGCCCTGTCTTCTTGACCCACACTTCTGTATTCGCTTACTTGATGCTCTCTATTGAAGCATGATATTTTAAGACAACCGGATCAAAGCATGCAAAATGCGGCAAATTAGCGGCTTTCATCGCGGCAAATTCATCATGTTTCTGCACATATCTACTATTCGCGATGTTTTTTCTTCTATTCGCGGCAAATTCATCAGAACTTGTTTTTGCACATATCTACTATCCGCGGCAAATTCATCAGAACTTGTTTTTGCACATATCCACTATTCACGGCAAATTCATCAGAACTTGGAAGTTTAGATAAATAGTGGCTTACATTTGGAGACCTTTCAAGGACAATGTAAACAATATTAAATTTTCAAACGCTCAAAGGCTTCAATATATTAAAAGCCTCTTGCAAGGCTGAAGCTAAATCTACTTCAGATTCAAAATATAAAATTTCATGAGATTTATTGAGAATAGATTTTCGAATAAACGAGAACTAGTGAATGCATTAATTAAGAAGGTTATTACGAAACCCAAACCGCTGACTCAGAAGACACTATTTGAATCTTGTCGATATCACTAATGCAAGCGTTTATTCTCCTAGAGCTTTAAAACAAAATGTTTGAAGGCTTTGGTGATACATTGGTAACTCATTCACTTGTAGAAAAATTAGATAAAAACACACGGATTTGGTATGAGAGGCAATTCCGGGGAGGTCAACTAGGAATAAAAAAAAAAAAAAAAAAAAAAAAAAATCACTAGCTCTTTTAAAAGAGTATGCTAGAGCACTTCAGAAAACTAAAAAGTTTTAAAGAAAGGAAAGTAAATTTTAAGATCATATCGTTAGTGTTAAAAAAATTGCCCTTGTTGTAAGAAAAATCATTACTTATATACGTGTGATCTATTCAGTAAATTTGCCTGTTTAGAAGAGTCTCGATTTTGTGAAATTTAATAAACTTTGTTTCGACAATTTATCTAATGTGCGTAACGTCAAGACATCTAAAAGCTGTCATAATCATCATCATTCATTGCGCGATATGTGCAAAAACAAGAGTTGCACCACTTAATGTCCAGTGCTAATCCAGAGCAGAATTATGATCTGCTCTATTGTTAGCAAATATACTAACGACAGTGATGAAATGTTTGAATGATTCTTGCTAGTAGTAGTTGGCAAGGTCAGATTATATTCTGTTTTGCTTTTGAACCACGGTTGCCTCTGAACCACAGAACCACTATTCTGTTTTGCTTCCAAATACCTCTTCTTATCGTAGTTAATTGACTGTCAAAAATTCTAACCGTCATTCCTGAAATGATATGGAATCACGTTCAAGGAAAATCCTTCTGAATAACCCAATGAATTACTTGATTGCGATCTATGGTTCAATGGACCTTCCTGATTGCAAAATTATTATCTGGAATCTGATAATGATCTGTGAGATGTAAAAATAGACATTGAATTGGACAGTTAAGAAGTAGTCAAGGAAGAAAAAGAATGCGTTATTTGCAGGTTCGCTAAAACTGATGATAATTCGTTAAAAATTTCATCTTGACCAATAATATGCTTATCGTTGATTATCGTTTAAGATTTATCAATGATAGATTGTTTAAGATTATTAAGATTATTGTTTAAGATTTATCTAAGAAATCAGGATTTCTTGTTAATGAAGAAATGAATAATACGTGTTGTACGATAGTAAGAACTTTACCACATTCTGTATTTCCCGACGAATTATCAGCTTAAAGTGCGAAGAATCGTTGAAATTGGATAGCCAGTTATTATCCTCAAGTCCACTCCTTGATTAAAAAATTATTCGCGTTGGAGGATAATTAAGGTATTCAAATATTTTGGAAATCAAAGGCATCACAAGCTCATTTCTCAAAAACTTTTCATTTTTAAACTTTAGATATTATGACGAAATATTCTTGCATGCATCTCCTGCATTTTTACTTTCTATAATAAGACAAAATTTTTGGATTGCTAGATCTGAAATGAGAAAGCTAAATTTGAAATATGAAAAATCATTAAATATTATGTTGTTTGTTAAAGACATTGTACCCAAGTTGCAAGAAGCTGGCGCAGTGCCAAGCATCGCAAGCGCGCGAAGTAGTTGTAAACCATAACTGTAACTGGAATGCGAGTAGTTGTAGTGATACGTGTGTAAGCGAAGATGATGTATTTTGTACATAATAAAGTAGCAAGTAATAATTAAATACAGTGTCTTGTGAAATAATTACCCACAAAGATATACAACAGTTTTTGCGAGCTTTTTTTTTTATTTAATTGTGAATTAAAGAGCTTTGAACATATCTTTTAATTAATTTCCTTTTCTCATGCTTTTAGGAATGTTGGCCATGCAGGCTCAAGGGCTTTCATGTAATTTATGAGCCATTACCTATGCACCATTTTTGCCTCTTTATCGCTACTTTCTTACCAAAAAAGTTGAAACAAAGGGTAAGTAGTTTCATCTGAATGTTATTTTATAAATGAAATATAACTACATTGATATTTGGGATATTTAATTGAGCCAAACGTAACTTGCAAATATGATATAAGATATTTCCACAATTACAAATAATTATTTGACAAAATAATATTTAAAAGAGAAGAAGGAATATGCAAAGATCAAATCTAAATTAAATGTAGTATATTTCTGTTACTTACATAAAATGATAACAAAATTAACCTTAAGCAATTTAGTTAATTTTTCTGTTCAATAATTATTTATATTTCAATAATTATTTTAAAATTATTTTTATCATCGTAATTCCTAAAATCAGTTTTTTGATTTTAAAACAGATGAAAAATTTTTTGACATTATGAAATAATAATTTTCTGTTAACTACCACAAATATTTTCATCTGTACGCTGTATTAAATTGCTACTTAACATTAAGTAGAAGAACGGATTTAGGTATAATTATGAACTAAAATAATTATGCAGAAAAATATTCTTTTTATGTGCACATTTAATTCCACGGTTTAGAAGATATATACAAAGGATGTTCGCCCATTTTTAGACGATTTGGCTTTGCTGTAAAAACAAACTTCTGCTTGATTTATTTTTAACTTCAACTATATTTTTGAAAGTATAAATTATCATCTGCTGCTTAACAGTTTTGTTTTCATGCAAAACTTTACTTTTAAAGAAGCAATGGATGAAAGACTATGTTTGTGTTCTTTCTAAAGATAATGTTTCATATTTAGTTATTAAAAAACACTGCGAAAGCCATGGCTTTTCGATATCTAAAGCTACGATAGGTAATTTTGACAACAACAAAGGAAAAAATGTCGAAATTTAGCTTCAAGGGGAAAATTGTTCGAAATACGTATCCAAAGGAAAGACGGAATGTTGCAAATGTAAGATCTTTATTATTAAAAAAAATCTGCCAAGTGAAAGAACAACTGTAAAATCATTAAAATGCCCAGTCTCAACCGTAAACAAAGTTTTTAATGTTGACGGAATCTTAAAGAAAGGCGAGAAAACATAATGTGCATCGTCTTTCTCCACGGCATAAAACCGAACGCAAAACGCGCTGCAGAATTCTTTGTGAGAAACATTTATTCGGAGAAAAGTAAAAAATGTTGTCACAATAAACGAATCTTGGGTCTTCTTAAATGATTTCAATAAAAACAGATCCATTTATTATCATAAAAGTGGAGAAAAGAATCTTAAAGCATGACTCAAAAGTGATTTATGTTTGTTGCTGGTTTTTCGTTTAACGGCAAATTAAAAATAAAAAGAGCGGATAAAAATATTAAGATCAAATCCACATATTATCAGGACCGTATTTTATACTCAATTTTCAACTATGAAATAGCTACCCACAGTATCATCAGTCAGAACTGCATCAAAACTAAGCAAGAAGAGGCATTGAAAATCAACTGTTAATTTCTTTGAAAAAATGAAATAAGAAAACGGGTATCAAGGTCATGTCCTTCACTCATATACCTACTAAATCTTCTGTTGTATTACCAATGTATTTTTGTGCTTCTGAACGGTTTAAAAGCCGAGTTGTCCAAACGTCGATCTGCAACCTCCTTAAGCTTTGGAAAAATGGTCGACATACCTCTTTCGGTAGTATAGAAGGCTTTATTGTCTTAGAAATTACGGTGTATAGAGATAATGAAGAATAAGGTTATCAAATAGAAGAATAAAAACATAAAATATTAGGTAAAATATTTCTGTAATTACAATAAAAATGGTCTTAAAATGTGCAAACAGCCTCTGTACCTATAAAAGTGTCTTTAAATTTTTACTTCCTTGTACAAAGCAAAAAAGAAGTATTTATAATCGCGAAAAGTTTCAGGCAGCATATTTCAACGAATATTTTGACTGCTATCGAATGCAATTTAACGATGTTTCTGCGTGACATCTGTACCTAAGGACAGACTAAAAGACTCTTTTCCTCCAAAAAAATTATAAAACTGCTTTAAAATGAATTCTGAAGAGAATTTTTCGTGGTGTCTGTACGAACGTATACGTAGTACGTATGTATCTCGCATAAATCAAAAACGAGTGGCCTCAGAACGTTGAAATTTTGTATATAGGACTGCCATAACATGTAAAGGTGCATCGCGTATTTTGGATACAATCGGCCGCACCAAGCGTATATAAATATATATATATATATATATATATATATCTGTTACCCGGCTCAGTGATCTCAGTTTCTTTACTCTTATATGTTTGTAAATTGTGCATTTTTTGCTTTAAAACTGATTGAATTATGTTGTTCTTATCTTCCGATTAAGGTTTTTATGCCCTTAGGAAATCTGTAAGCAATATTTGTAGAATTATCAACAATTTAAAGCTGTTTAAGCGCAATTAAGCATAAGTTTTAAATAACATGGCGGACATATTTGTTTACATTTGAAACAGCAGAATAGTGAATAGTAGATTTGTTGCCAATCTAGAGAGACTAAGCTTCGCAACAACAAAGATAACGCCTTCATTTATTATTGCGAATTAAATCATGCTTAATCCTTTCTGGATTTTTTCGAGGAAATAAGTGTTTAAGATTTACTTCAAAATTTTTAATATAGATATTTTGAGTTTTTATGTATTTTCGCTTTGTCGCGAAGCGAAAACTGAATTAATTGAATGAGACATACTGAATTGTCTGCGAAAAACTGTTTCTTTTTTTGTTTTGTCTGCTTAATTTCATTTATACATCGTTCTAGATTTATTACAGTATTTGAATAGAACATGTGGTAACGATTAGATAATTCTTCAGTTGATATAAATTTTGTGCATTCTGAGTTATAATATGAACGAAATATAACGCTGTTAAGTGAACCCAGCGCCAGAGTGTCGCTATGGTAAACAAATATAGTGAATTTTAAAGAGTGCATTTATAATGTTGTGATTTATGCGCTATCGATGAAGTAGGCTTAATTCAATCCAATAAATTTAAATGAAATGCAAGAAAAAATGCGTAGAATTTAATATTCCTTACAAGGAAGCCATGTGGTGCACACATCAGATTTTTTCTTCATAATCTCAGTTTCATAAACTAATTACCAAATATATGTACTCAGAGATAAAGCATTGAAAAACACATCTTTTATCGAAACATATTACAAACTCTCTTTATTCAATTCCTCAGCTATAGAAAAATATAAACACGAGGTATGCGTTTAATTCCTAGAGCGAAGTTCTGTATTACCTACATAGGAAAAGTAAATGATTCTTTTGATTTCGATAAGCAAGGCTTTCACTTCGACCTACGTAAAGTCATCATAACATTTTGGCAAGTTCATTTTATAAACAGGATCCGTAGTAAGCTATTGAAGATGCGCATTAATACGTATTATTAAAGGTAGCCCGAAGGAAAGAAGGGCTTGAATTTGTCGTCTCGCTGAGGGCTTGCGATGTCTCATTGATACTTAGAAGTAGGAATTTATTTGAAGTAGGATACTGGAAGTAGGAAAGCATGTCCAGAAGTAGTAACCATGCTAGTTGAGGTAATTCAGCTGACATTAGCATATGTTAAATTTAGTGAGTCTGAGCACACGACTCATCATATAATCTTCGTGAGTGGTCTTAAATTTGTGGCCCGGAAGAAATTTTATGCGGCCCCGCGAATGCATTTCAGTAGTATATTTGTCGCAAATATGGTGTTGTATAAATTTTAATTATTTGAAGTCCTACTTACATTATTCGCATTACCATTAAAAGCAAACGTTAATAACCGAGCAGGGGATCTGATTAACTTTTATTCGTACTTATAAAAAAATAAGCATGCTCAGTTACAAATTTTCCTCCCTAAAAATGATCGCTTTCTTTGGATGTACCTTTACATTTGAACAGCATATATATATATATATATATATATTTTTTTTTTTTTTCAGTCGAAACGTGTTAAGGAAACAAACCCACCGCGACTCTATAAGCATTCGCAATACGTGAAAATGATAATTTCTAGTAATTTTTCTTCGAGGCTACAAACGTTTTGACTGGATACCACATCAAATATTAAGCTGTAGTCAGAAACAAAGAGATTTGTATCGAAGAAAAATTTAATAATTATGGGAAATTATTTTTTCTGAATTTTTACGCCACTTGGAAAGTTTACATAATTAGCTTATTTTAGCTTTAAAGAAGATTGTTTAATGATTATTTAAACATATGAGTATTATTTGAAATTAAGTCAATCTGAAATATTAATATTTAGCTGTTAATATGTTTGGCTTAGAAAGCTGTAATCAAGACAAATATCTTGCAGGTACTAAGCATTAGATTTTAGACTGAAAACTAATATAAATTTGAACTTCTTTCTTTGCATTATAATTATTGTTGTTAACGTATGTTTTAATAAATATTTAATAAACGAAATTTAAAATTTAGTTTGTTGTTTATTTATTTTTTTATGAAAAGGTTTAATTTCGTTTTAAAAAAAACCTGGCTACTCAGCTGTTTTTACGCCATGTATTCGACCCGTATGTAATTTGAGTTTGAGTTCACTGCATTTGGTTTTGGAACCCTAGAAAGGAAAATCTCCTCGAGTGGATATACTTTAATTGTTCATTGTCATGAATGCTTCCGGTACGAACATAAAAATGATGTTTAATTATAAATGACTAGGAAAAATGTCTCACAGTCAAATGAGTTACAGAGTTTTGATATGCAATATGAACAAATGATGTAATCCCATGGATTCCCTTTTATTTAGGTAGGTAGAAACCATCAAGCAACTAGATGGAGAATGAGGGTTACTATATTATTTCCTGGATGCATTGCTGAGCTGCTCAAATGTAACGTAATGTCTCAAATGATTAAATACATTAATTTACAAAGATTATAGTTTTGGACGAAGAAAGGGATTTTCAACAAAAAGATGCTTTAATTACATTAAGAAAATTGAAGCCTTTGCTAACCTGTATGCTTAAAATACCGAAACACCCGTCCTTGTCCATTTCTTCAACTCCCTGTATATTAACGGGCAAAGAAGTCCGAAGATTTCAAATGACATCCTTTCTGTTTCCTAACAAAGAAGCTTCCATTAATCTTTTAGGACAGGCTATCTGCAATAATCTGATATAATGCATTACAAGAGACTGTACCTGTTACTGCGTACCTTAAGCGAAGAGAAGGAAACAACATCACATTCTCGGCCGTTTCGGGCGGTTGTAGTCGTTTGAATGAAAAGCCGTCTCGGGTATTTCGGCTTCAAAAGGGTCGAGAGTCCATTCCGAACTATGAAGAAAGCTAAGGAATGGTCTAGGGCAGCGGCTCTCAACCTTTTGAGTAACGCGTACCATATAAACAAAAACAGAAAACCTTTAGTACCACCAGTATATTTTACAATGATTATTTTTTAATTTCTCAATAGAAATACTTAAAAGTATATATATTTTGCAATTTGCACAACCATTTAGCTAACTATATTAAATAGACACACATACAAATATATTGGATTGAAAGATTTGTTAATATTTTAATTATCAAAATTTAAGTTATAATACTTTAATTCTAAATTTGAGTGTGGAACCCTGTTTAAGAGAGATAAGTTTTCTTCACGTCTGGTCATAATTCACTTAATTTTAAGCGTAAATAAGGATCCACTTTCAATGTTGTTCTATAATTATTTTTAAGTATAATATGGAAGAAAATTCTTGTTCATACAAATAGGTTGTGCAAAATAGCAGTAAAAATTTAATAGCTTTATTTGAAATGCCTTTAAATTTTTTTCCTGTTCAACGAAAAGGGGGCTCATACACTTTAAATCTCTTATGATCTTCGAATATGTGACTGTTGCAAGAATTAGGATAGTTTATTTATTTGAAAAGCAATTACTTACAACTTTTTACAGCTGATTACATAAGATAGCTGCTTTGGAAACTAGTAACATGAGGGTTTGTGTTGCCAGAAATATTTTTGTTATTTAATCCGCTTTGTGACAAAATTTTCGTCATGTTTCCGCCTTGCGCGCATGATATTTTAAAAGTGGTTAATGGTACATACTTGAAATTGGATGGAATTCTTTATATGGGTACTATTTTCTAACTAAACCAAAAATCTGATGAATATTTTAATATTAAAAAATTTTAGGCACGAAAACATTACCGTTTTTTTTAATCAAATACATTTTATAAACTCAACTCCAAATAAAATAAAAGTTTAACATGAAATTCATAGAATTTTTGGTTCACAGTAATTTCCAAATGTTATAAAAGCTAGATATTAAATACGGAATTAAATTATGCAACAGAATGTTTTAAACTGTGTGCGCAAGGTGGAAGCACGACGAAAGCGTTTCTCATAAAGCGGATTAAATTATAAAAATATTAGTGGCAACACAAATTTTCTGATTACTATTTCAGAAAGCAGCTATATTATGTAGTCAGCTGTAAAAAGGTGGAAGTAATTGCTTTAAAAATAAACAAGATATTCCAGTTCTTACAACAGTCACATATTCAAAGATCTTATGGGTTTTAAAGTGCATGAGTCCCCTTAACAAGTGTGTTGTTTTTGAAATCTTCGGTTAGAGTTCGAACGCAGGAACTTTCTATCAATTGTTCCTTTTCTTCACGAAATAAAACTTCAGGCACATTTGAAGAAAATGGATTTCCAATCCAGTTATCTTTTTTTATAATCCTCGGGAAAATATATATTGAAATTATTTATGAATGAAAAACAATGATTTTTAATGTCGGATGATAATTCTTTTCTTTCAAATTATTTTTGATTAGGAAACCTTTCTAAAAGCGAAAAAAAGGCTTAAAATATTATTATTGAATTCTTTGACTATTAGCTCAAATTTTTAATCATTGCATTTATTTTATCTCTAATAGTAAACAAATTAAACCTTGTCTTTGTAATTCTAAATTTACTTCATTTAACTTCCCCCAAATACCAGCTAAATATGCTAAACCCGCCAACCATAATTCACTAAATAGACATTTGTGCAATTCAAATTTTGAATTATACAGGAAAATTTGAATTTTTGATCGAAGTTCAAAAAGACGATTTAAAACTTTGCTTCTGGATAACCACCTTACTTCGGAGTATAATAAAAGCGTTTCATGTTCACTGCCCATTTCTTGACATAAAATCGTAACTATTCATGAATTTTAAACTCGGCCTTTAATAAAATTAACAATTTTCACGTCTTGACTCAAAACGATTTTTCAGGATTTTGGGGATTCTTTTGGCTACTAAAGCTTTACGATGAATGGAGCAGTGAGTAAATTTAGTTTCAGCTGGGATTTTCTTTATTTGAGAAATTGCACCAGATTGTTTTCGTGTTAAAGCCCGAGCTCCGTTACGACACTGCATTTATTCCAAGGAATATCATTCTCTGACGTAAAACTGTCAATTACTTTGAAAATTTCATTTGCAGTTGCTCTTTCATGAAGCCATACCCAAAATAAATACTCTTCGGCAGTTCAATTATCTTCTTAGAAACGTACTTAAACTAATAATTGAAAAAGGTTCGTTATATCAGTACTTTCATCCAATTGCAATACAAAATACTCACTGTCTTTTATTTATTTAGTTTTTTTTAATAAGCGTTTCTTTTATGGAATTTGCCATTTCATCAATTCGTCGACTTATTGTGTAATTTGATAACATAATATAATTAAATTCTTTAGCCTCTTTTTCGTTGAATGATGTCAAAACAACATCTTTTAGCTGCTGGTAATATACAGTTTTTCTCGTATAGTGTAAGACTTGTCAATTCTTAGGCTTACTAATTAACTAGATTCCACAGCTTTTTTGATTGAAGTAACAAAACTTTTCATTACTTGCTTGCCATTTTTGAACTCCGATAATTTCTTCTTACCATATTCTTCAGATTTATCCCTTAAATTGGCATGCTCAGATTCAAGCTATCTTTTAAGAAACAATGGTTTCATACTTTGATTGGATAATATTTCACCGCAAACCACACACTGAGGTTAGCGGTACAATTCATCTCCATTCCAAGTATACCCAAATGATAAATAACTTTCCTTATATTTTTTAAAAGCTTTTCTTTTCAATATTCTTAGTGCTAGTAGATTGTTGTGGTTCCATCACCTGTGAATCATAACTTTTCAGCTTAGTCAATCCTAGCCATTTTTTCATTTTGGAAATCTAGATTTGTTTTATTATTTTTTCACAAGTATTAAAATGCATAATATATTACGAATTCTTATAAGCCAAACGACGATGTTTTCAAATTGCGTAGAAAAGTAAAGAATACAAAGCAACAAGAAGACAAAATACCTGCTGTTAGAGACAGCAGGTAAACGTAAAAATAATTGAAATGATGATAATTGAAAATGGAAAAAGCAATATGAGCCCGGAAATGGTGACTAATAAACTGTAGACCTGCTAATAAATCGATCAACTATAAAAGAATTAATGAGGCACTATAGTCTTTTTATAGGAAGTATTTTTATCTCCTATTTTATATAAAATCCATTTCTATTACTCCTTTTAAAAACATCCCTTACGACAAATTTTGTTACGTCTATGGCTAAAAAAATAGTTGTTTAAATAAAAGAAGGCCTATTTTGCTGAATTCTATGAGCGGCTATTGACCTTGAACAAAGCTCAGATCCCCTACATTTACGAGTGTTGGAGAAAAAACATTAGACAGAATGATGGGGTACAGAGGCTGTTCACGCATTTTTTAGACGATGTATATTATATTCACAAAACTAAATTACATAAAATTCTTGTGTTTTAAATGTTCTATTTGACATCCCTTATCCTGAACTATCTTTCTACACCGCAATTTCCAGGATAATAATGCTTTTTGAAGTGGCAGAAAAGGTATTCTATCCCATTCCTCCCGAACAGCTTTCCAGAGTCCTGTTAGGGTTTTGGGACAACGTTTGGATAATGCAGTTTTTAAAGGTCCGAAAGCACAAAAATCCATAGGTGACACATCGGGAGATTTAGTAGGGATATCAGTGAAGGGTATGGCCTTGATACCAGTTTTTTGTTGCATTTCCTTTAGGAAATTTACAGTGGATTTTTAAGTGTGACTGCTAGCTTTGTCCTGATGGAGTCTCACAGATTGATGGCACTGTGGGTGAAGCGATGGTATTTCATTCAGAAAAATTGGCGATAAAATATGTTCCTGATAGTATTTGGAGTTAATCTTGACATTTTTTTGCACTCTCTTTATTTTTAACTTGCCATTATAAGAAAAACCAGCAACAATCATGAATCCCTTAGAAAAACTTTCTCTCGATTCTTTGAACCATGTACTTAGATCTTTTTCTCCCCTTTTATGAAAATAAATGGCTCTTTTTTGTTACAATCTTTTAAATACACCCATGCTTCACCTATTGTGACAATTGTTTTCCATTTTTCTTTGGATAAGTGTTTCTCATATAGAATTCTGCAGCGTGTCCTTCGTTGAGCGATATGCTTTGGAAGAAGACGATGCACATTGCGTTTTTTCGCTTTCTTAAGATTTAAATCAACGTTTATCATTTTGTTTACAGTGGACACCGAGCATTTTAATGATTTTGCAACTGTCCTTTGACTAGGAGGATTTTCTTTTAACATTAAACAACGTACCTTTGCAATAGTCGAAGATGTTCGTTTTTTCCTTGGATACTTGTTTGGAATTTTTGGCCCACTTGAGGCTCCAATTTGACTTTTTTTGACCAATTTGACCAATTTAACTTTCTTGTTGATGATATTACCTATCGACGCTTTAGATATTACAAAACAATGACTCTCACATCGTTTTTGGATAACAGAGTATGCATATTTCTCTTCGGAAAGAGCGTAAATGTAGTCTTCGAACCACTGCTTTGTTAAATTCGCCATTTTGAATAAAAACAAAACTTTCAAGCCACAGACGATAATTTTGACTTTTAAAAACATAGTGCAATTGAAATTACTTCTTTTGCAGCAAACGAGTTTTTATTACTGCTTACCAAAATCGTCTAAAAAATGTGCGAACAGCCTCTGTATTCAATTTTTGAATTTAGAAGATAAGATAGATTGTTTGTTTGCGTACCACCGATTTTTCTCCTGCGTACCACTGGTGGAGAATCGTTGGTCTAGACAATACATCAAAGAATTCGTTTTACTATTAAGCTCCGTATTTTCCGAACCCGAATTCAAATAAGCGCTGCATTTAAATCCTTTCAAGGATACGCCTTTGATCCAAAAGAATGAAAACTATAGTGGCTCAAATGGAGGTTTTATATTTCACTAGGCAGACTTTTTAAGACCTGACTGTCGGTTATTTAAGCTAATAAAATAAAGAAAAATTTTAATTTTGGCTTTTACGACCGAAGTATACTTTTTTCCTAATGGTAATAGTATATATAATATTTGAAGCTCTCAGCTTATTTCTTTGTAATGTTTATGAGCAACTAGTGTTTTGCTGCTAGTGCAATTCTTAACTTAAAATTTCTAATTATTTCAGTATAATATACATTTGTATTTCTTATTTAATGTGACATTTAGGTATAATAAATGAATAATTAATGATTTAAATTTAATAAATGGTGAGTGTCGCTTACGTGCAATTAAAATAAAGTATCTTTGGTAAGTTCAGGTTATAACATTGACAAATAGCAACGGTAATTAAGAAAATGTATTTAAGAGAGGAAAAGAACATTTAAAGAAAGGAATAATAATTTAATAAATTAATATCATTAAGGAAAATTTAGATTTTAAAATTAAATCTTTTGCTATTTTAACTCAATGCATAAAGGAAATATTTGATTCATCTTCGAAGCTAATTGTAATCGCTTTTATATTTCAGGTTTATATTCATGGAGATGATGTAAAATCTCTACACCAGTATATTCCTTCAGAGACCCTTCCTCCAGAGCTCGGTGGAGCAGCAGAATCAATCAATATGCACAAGTATCAGTCTTTCGTCCTCAGTCAAGAAGCATACATACAGAAACTCAATCAGTATGGCTTCATCAAAAACACCAAACCACACTGAAACATTTCAAAATTTATTAGTTAGGTTTCTTGAAAGTTATGTATATAGAGAAAAGAAATATTTTTACGAAATATCAGTATTATGTATTTTACGAAAATTTCCTATGTGAAGCAGGTTGAAGGGTTCTGAAATATGTAATATAAAATATAGACTAATATTGCAACAAGTTTGAGGAAATGTACAATGATGTTAATATTTGTCCACTCAAGTTTAGGTTTATTATCTTCGGAATTGCTCTGTATTTCTCAGAAAATGAAACTGTGTATATTCTAGACCAACGGTTCTCAACCTCTTAACTAACACGTACCATTTAATCAAAAACTGAACACCTTTAGTACCACCATTACATTTTACAATGATTATTTTTCAGTTCCTTAATAGAAATAATAATAATCTGAAAGTTTTCAGATTTTGCATTACGACCAAAGGGACTTTATTTTAACCTTTTGTGTGTTACCTTTATTTATTAAATATCATGTTCTTCGCACTTAAACCATAAAATTCAATTCAACTGCAATATCGCAAGATAATTTTAAAATGAGCATATCTTTAGAATTTCCAATACACAGTCTCGCGCGGTGGAGATAAGAATTTTTTTTTTTTTTTTTCGTACAATGTTGCCATTGCTCGCTTTAGAATCGTTGAGTTTGTTAATCAAAAATTCGTTAAAGTGTTACAAAATATGAGATCGATAATAAAACAAATTCCAAATTCGCCCACATTCGGTGGAAGATTACGTTATTCAAAATTTGATGGCTCTATAATCACACTGCGAGATACAAACTTACATTTTATGCAGATTCTTCATTATTTAATTTCTTTAGATATTTTTAGAAGTAAGAGGAACGTTTAAAAGCTTATGCTAAAAAATACATTTGACTCTATAGTTCCTTAGCAAAAATGTAAAATCATTCAACAACTAGAAATAATAATAAAGTGGTAAATGCAATCTCCTAAAAACTGAATGTTCAAATTACAGTCGAAATGACTTCAAAATCAAAAAGGGGTGAGAAAAAATTAATAAATTTTAACGCACAAATAATTTTAAAAGGACTTGTAAAAGTTAAACATATTTCAAAAATACATGAACCACTAAGGTCTCTCTAATTCATGTTGTCTTGCTGCTTTTGTATTTCTTTAAATACAACACAGGGCGATAATATTTGGTAGCAACAATTTTAAATGTCCGATCGACATTTAAGTTAAATGTGAAACTTAATGTGAAAACTTAAATGTGAAACTTAATGTGAAACCGACAAAAGTAAAAAAAACTTAAATGTGAAACTGACATTTAAGTTTTCAACGCAAAATGCCAAAACGAATCTCAAGTATTCATATATTTATGGTGAAACTATTATGAAGAGCCGTTATGTGTGAGGTTCTTAGTGGGATTCCGTGATAAGCTCTGGTAAGAGCAGGATAAATGCCTGCTGAACACCAGAATATGCAACTAAAGCATCAAAGCCAAAACGAAGTTAATAGCTCTTCTGGGCTAACGCCGTTTGGGCTAAAAAGAAAGAAAAAAATCTGAATGCTCTTCAGATTTTATACTCCGCCCAAAAGGACGTTTTTTTTAACGTTTGGTGCGTTTACTTTTATTTATTATAAATACCATGTTCTTCGCACTTTAAACACATAAACTTCAATTCAACCATAAAATATTTAAAAACAGCAAAATAGCATACTTTTAGAATTTCAGATACACAGTCTCCTGCGATGGAGATTAAAATGATTTTTCGTTCGGTGTTCCTATTGCTCGCTTCGAAATCATTGAGTATGTTAATTAAAAATTTGTTAAAAGTTTTGAAATTTGAAAAAGATAATAAAAAAAATTCGAAATTCAAACTCCGGCCTTCCAAGTGGCCATGTTTGGTTGGAGGATTACGTTATTCAAAATCTGATAGCTCTAGAACGTTGTTTTTTCTCAATGCGAGGAACATTCATTCATTCATGCAGATTCTTCATTATTTAGGTTTTTTAAATATAATGCATGCAAGGAGGTTAGAATACATGGAGATGCCGTCTCTGCTATTGCAGTACAAAGAAAGTGAAGCCAGGGGAAGGAAATAAGCCACGCCACAGGACGGCAAGAAAATGGTTACCTTACTAAGCGAAGTGAAGTAAAATGCCAGCTGGTTTCAAGTTCTCAGTGTGTTTTCTGATTTTGTATGCCTAGATCTGAAAGGCCTAAAAGGCACTGAATTGTTACACCGAAATAATGTCTACATTTCCGACTTCATGTCCATGTAAAAGAATGTTTTAGAACGTGCATAAAAAAGTAGAATAATCGAAATGTGTGTTTGAATGGCCTTCAAGAAAGAGTTTGAGTATTTTCTTTGTACACGAAGAAATATATATAGTTCTCAGATTTACCTTTTCATAATAATAATAAAAGTGATATTCGTAATTAACTTATATTTGATGGCAAAACGATAAGTAAACAAGGGGAGGGGGAGTGGCTAGCTCTCCATGGGAAAGAAAACAGCTTACTTTAATGTCTGATCATAATTACATTACAAGTGTGTTACCTATTATGTGTTTAACCACATTTTATTTTGTGCTCAAGTAAATATATATTAACTGGATTTGATTTTTAGTCCCAAATTTTTGTGTGAGTTTTAAAATAACAACGTAAAATTTACATATTTCTATCATTGTTTATTCAAATTAAGTTTTTTCGAAACATAAGTAATATTTATAACATGAGAAATTTGAGAATTATATATACTTAGAATAAGTAAAGTATAATCAAATTATAGTTTGAGTACATAGTTACTGTTTTGCGATTACAATACTTTTCATGCTATTATTCATAAATTACAGGTTGCAATTACATAATGTAGAAATTATAGCAATTATACAATGTAGAAATAAAATGAAATGGCGAGAAAAGTAAAGGAAAGAGGGCGTGAATGCTTGCTTGCTTAAATGCTAATTGCATATGCTTATATTAGCCCAGTTGGGCTTTAATAAGCTATATTGATCTAATCCCCTAAGGACAATCAGAATGTCAACTATCAGCTAGTTCCCAGCCGGGAAATCGGAGCGGGTAAGGAAAAGAGGGCCCATCGGCCATAGTGACAAAGTCCAATCATCAAAGTAACTTAACTCTCACCCCTGAGACAAGAGTAATAATCACGTGTATGGAGCTATGAAGATGCAAAAGAAATGAAAATACATGAAACGTGCATAGGATACAGTGTTGAACATGTAATAAACAAATGAAAGTGAAGTAGTGTACGCATAAAAATGTGTTATTTACATATTTGAAAACGAGTGGGCTAAGTGACAAAATTGTGATCCCTCATTCTGTGAGCCGTGAAAGGCCTGATATTGTAGTCCTCAGGAATGCAGACATAGTTCAGTACAGCATTAAAGTTTCCTTTACTGCAATTCAAGCCTTTGTCAAAGAACTTGCTGTTAAGTTTTTGCAGATATTTGTCAATATATTCAACTTGTAAATGATCGTGCAGGAGTTTGTTACGGATGTAAAAATGCGCTCCTGTAATGGGTGCGTAAGATTGTGTTTTGAGTCACCTGCAATTTGTTGATATCTGAGCTCGTAACAGTCGCCCAGACAGGGAACGCATAACGCATAATTGGTCTTAAAATGGAAATATAAATCTGTCTTTTCCTTCTCAGATCTAACTGCGAGCTGCGCCCTAGCAGTACTTGTAATTGTTGAGCAATTCCTCTGGTCTTGTTTGCAATGTAATTGACATGCGTACTCCACGTGAGTCTTCGATTCAAGTAAACACCTAAATACTTGGCCTTGTTTACCATCGGAACACGTTGGCCGAATAGGTAAAGTGGCTGAACTGAGACCAGTATTTTCTTCCTTCTAACAAGAAGTAGCTGTGATTTAGTCGCATTGATGGAAATCTTCCGCCTGGAGCACCACTCTTCAATGTCCATAATTATATCCTGCATAACAGAAATTGCCCTGTTAGGCTGAATAGATCTGACAGCTACAGCGGTGTCATCCGCATAGCAGGCCAGCAATGTATTTCTGTTGAGTGTATCCCGCGGGAAATCAGCCGCATAGAAAAGATAGAGTACTGGGCCAAGACAGGATCCCTGGGGGACGCCTGCAGCGATAGTTTTGTATCCAGAATGACTTTGTTTGCAGCTAACAGTAAAGTAACGATTTGCAATATAAGATCTGGTGAGTAAGATCAGTTCTATAGGCAAATTCATCATTATCAATTTATATATTAAGCCCTCATGCCAGACACGGTCAAATGCTTTGGCCACGTCCAGCATGAGCACTGCAGTACAACTCTTATGATGCAGAGCAGAGCCGATAAATTCCACAAGCCTAATCAGTTGTTTAGATGTGCAAAGTTCACTCCTAAATCCGTACTGATCTTCTAAAAGTACCTGTAAATAAGGCTGGAATTTCCTTAAAATTATTCGTTCAAAGATCTTGCCTATATTAGAGAGCAAGCTTATGGGCTTGTGATTCTCCGCCTTAGTGATGTCTTTTGCAGGCTTCGGTAGTAGGAAAACTTTTGCGTACTTCCAGCAGTCGGGGAAGTAGCATAACGTAATGCATATATTAAAAATGCTGGAAAGTATTGTGATTCCACCGCGCGGGATGTTCCTGATCATTAAATTTGTAACTCCATCAATACCTGGGGCTTCCTTGGGGTTCAATTTGGAGATAATATCCGTAACTTCTCTTAGATTAGTTAAACTATCGGCATTTAGAACCGTGGGAGCACCTAGCCATTCTTCTACTTTCATTTTCACTTGGGTCTCAAAGTGAATATTACGAGGTGTCTGATTGGGAGAAAACTGCTTTTCAAGATGTGAAGCCAAAATCTGACATTTGTCAGTATCTGAATAAGCAGTCACGCCGTTGGCAATAATTGGCCTATCACACTGATGGGTCCTCTTTAACATTTTTGTAAACTGCCAGAAGGCATCACTATCTAAGTTTAACTCCTCCATTTTTATCATTCCAAGCCTCACACTTTAATTTATGCATTTCAAGCTTAATATGCTTACTGATCCTATTTAACTCCGTTTTAATAATTGGGTCCCAGGTGATATTATACCTCCTTCGCAGCCTGTTTCTTTCGGCTATGAGAGATTTGATGTACCTTGGAATCTTAGCGATTTTACAAGACCTTTGAGTAACCTTGGTGGCCTCATAGTAAGAGTCATTAAGACATGTAGTAAACTTATCAATCTCCTTGTCAATATCAGAAGGGCTTTTCATAGCACCTAATCTAGGGAGCCTAACTTTCACAACATTGTGGTACATTCTCCAGTCGGTATGGGTCTTAACATTCGTATAATTAATACTGGTGACCCCTAGTGTAGCAATTACAGGAGTATGATCAGAGTTTAAGTCGTCTCGAACCTCCAGCACCATATTAATTCCTGTATTAGACAAAATGATATCTAGAATATCAGGAGTGTACCTGATGTTGCTGGGCCTGAACGTCAGCACGTCAGGCGCAAATATAACCAACTGGGTGGTTACTGATATACTCTCTCAGTACTTTACCATTGTGATTGGTGATGCGGCAGCCCCAATCTTTATGCTTACTATTTAGGTCGCAACCAACAATCAGTATTGAGGAATTCGGAATAATATTTTGTAACATTTCCTCAGTTAGCCTATTAGTAGGGGGTTGTAGATTGCCGCAAATAAGGTATCTCCAATCTTAGGCAAGCTAATAGAGGCAATCACAATTTCATAGCCCTTGTCTCTTTCAGTCGAAATTAAACAAGATGAATATTTACAATGAACGTAGATGAGTGCTCCACCTCCTCTGTGATGTAACTTATCACATCGGTAGGTTCTATAATTTTTGATCCTAACTCTGTCTCCTGGGGTGATGTGCGTCTCGGAGATCAGGCAAATATCATTGTCGTTCTCATACATAAAATCCTCCAACTCATCTTTCTTTCCTCTCATGTTGTTAGCGTTCCACACTAACATCTTGATTGGCCTAAAATTATTATCTTTCCTATCCATGATTGGGTTCATTATTGACCGCGTTGAAACTACTAGCATTTGCGCTAGGAGCTAAATTTACTTGTAGAATGCCGGAAGCCTTAATAGCCTCAACAAGGTTTTTAAGCCCTACAAAAATACTTCTAGCTTCATCTAGAATATTCATTGTTTGCCAGCCAACAGCGGCGGCATAAGATTTATTGATAATTACTCTATCACTGAAATTCTTCAAAGGCGGATTTTGAGTATTTATTTTGGGAAAATTCGGGCAACCCCTGTAGTTGCTTGTATGATCTAATTGGCAATTTATACACTTAGGTTTATCTTCTCTTGGCTTGGGACAGTGTTTTGAATAATGATCGCCAGCGCATTTCATGCATTTCGGGTCATGCATACATCCTGCCTGAGCATGATGAAATGCCTGACACCGAAAGCATTGTACCGTCCCTTTCCTTCCTTTGTAAGCTTCTACTTTAACATTCAGCAAACATAATCTAGTTATATTATGTATCCCTCTCGCCTTTTTCATTCCTCTTCAAAATAACTAGAAACAGGGGCAGATTAAATTTTTCTCCATTTCTGCGTCTTACTAATTGCGAGACTCGTTCAACTGGGAAACCTCTATCTATCAGTTCATCAGCTATCTCTGAGGTTGGCGTGTCGATCGGTAAGCTGCGTATAACAACTTTAACCTTCTTGTTTTCGGGTAAAATAAATGATTGATATTTCACTCCTTTGGCATTAAGTAATGCAGTTAAACTCTTATGAGTTTCTATACTGTCAACTTTTAGCTCATAGTGGTCTTGAGCTTTCATTATACCTGATTTTAGCTTAATTCCTGCATCTTTAAGCATTTCCTTATATTTTAACCAGGAGTATTTACCATCTTGTATAATAATCGGGGGAGCTTTATTGCTCACTTTATTTGGATGTATGAATTTATCCACATCCTGCTCATTATTTTCGGCAGAATTGGAACCAGTTTCATGATCATGAGCATCACCTATTAGCCCAGCCGGGCACGTGACCTCATCTGCAGCACCGATAGGCCGATAGGTCGGTGCAGCACCGCTTATGCTTTCCGTCTGAGACGTACTCGCAGCCGGCTTCTCGGGGATTTCACTAGATGGCGCCACATTAGCGTGGGCTGTATCCATATTATCCACGTCTGGGGCTGTATCCATTATATCAGAAGTTGTTTCCGTGGTCGGCTCAGCTGTCGAAACTTCTGACAAAACACAGGAATCCGTCAGAACAGGCTTTCGAGAGGGTTTTCTTAGTCTTCTAGTAATATCTCCTTTAGGACCTGAGTCCGTGTCGGAGCTGTCTTCATCCAGTGCTTTATATTTTTTCGACTGCTCTTCATCTGAGCGCGCAGGGCTGCTGGCTCGTCTGACATTAGTTTTGTTGATTCCAGTTATTGAAGAATCACTGTCATTAACCTTAGGAGCAGGGATGTTTGGTTTGGGAAGAGAAGTAGAAGAACGATCAGCGTTCAATTCTCTTTCGATGAAAAGTTTGAGGCGTCGAAGGAATTTAAGGTCTCGTGCGTCCTTAGATGAGAGAGATCCATCAACTTCTTTGATGCATTCTAAGTTGGTAATCTCAGAGGCAATAAAATCAATCATTCGATCCATGGTGGAGCGGATGGCAGAAAATGAAGCAGCCGAGAAAGCAACCAGTGTATTGCAATGCCGGCCTACTGTTACAGCGGCATGCACTCTGATCAGGTATAATAGAAGAGTTCCAATATAATAAAAATAATAAAGAAGAGTTCCAATATCACAAAATCAGGAGCGAGCAGATGTACGTCTTACATGTACGACAGTCAAAACTCGAAATCTCTGAGGGCGTGAAGAATCTGCGATCCTTTACTACTTACTACCAGGAACAAAATTGGGTGTGGTTAGAGCACGTCAATCTGTCTAAGCCACGACTATTAAGGGCGTGCTTTCCCCCTTTTTTGGCTTCACTTTGACTGAGTGGAGAGCATCTCCTTGAATGCATGGCAATAATATTTGGTGGCAACATTTTGAAAAGTGAATCGATACAAAATGCCGTTTTGAAATTAATAGCCCAGCTGAGTTAACGCCCTTTGGGCTAAAACATATTTTGCCATTTGCACAAAATATTGGCTATCTGTATTGAATATGCCCTCATAAAAATATTAGATTAAATATTGGTTACCATTTTAGTTATCAAAATTTAAGTTATAGTACTTTAATTCTAAAATTTAATGCGAAATATGGGCCTATTTAAAAAGGAAATCAATTTCTCTATGTCTGATCTTATTTGACTTTGTTTTAAACAAACAAAAACTTATTTGACTTTGTTTTAAACAAACAAAAAGTTATTTGACTTTGTTTTAAGTTAGAATCCACATTTAATTTTGTTCTGTATTTATTTAAAAAATATAACGTGGAAGAAAATCTTTGTTCACATATATAGGTTGTACAAACAGGCAATAAAAATTTAATAGCTTTATTTGAAATGCTTCTAATTCATTTCTTTTCCTGTTAAGCCAAAAGTTACCAAGTGTGTTACTTTTGATATCTTCAATTAGAGTTCGATCACAGGAAATTTTTATTAATTGTTCTTTTTCCTCACGATATAAAATTTCAGGTACATTTGAACAAAATGGATTTGCAGTCCAATATTCTTTTTCATAATCCGCGGGAAAATACACGTTGAAATTATTTATCAATGAAAAACAATGATTTTTAATGTCGGATGCTAATTCTTTTTCTATTTTCAAATTATCTTCGGTTAGAAAACTCTCTAAAAGTGGCAAAATGCTTAAAATATTATTATGCAATTCTTTGATAATTAGCTCGACTTTTTTTATCATTGAATTTAATTTATCTCTAACGGTAAACAAATTAACATTTTGTTCTTATAATCCTAAATTTAGTTCCCTTAACTTACCAAAAATATCAGCTAAATATGCTAAACGCGCCAACCATAATTCACCAAATAAACATTTTTGGAATTCAAATTTTGAATGACAGAGGAAAATTTGAATTTCTGATCAAAGTTCAAAAAGACGATTTAAAATTTTGCCTCTGGGTAACTTCAGAACTTTACTTCAGAATGTAACAAAAGCGTTTCATATTCACTACCTATCTCTTGGCATAAAATCGTAACTATTCATGAATTTAAAACTCGAGTTTTAATAAATTTAACAATTTTCACGACTTGACTCAAAACGATTTTCAGGTTTTCAGTGTTTGTTTTGGTTACTAAAGCTTCACGATGTATGGAGCAGTTTCAGCTGCGACTTTTTTAATTTGAGAAATCACTCCAGAATATTTTGCTTAAAAGCTCGAGCTCCGTCACCGCATACGGCAATGCACTTATTCCAAGGAATATCATTCAGACACAAAATTGTCAATTACTTTGAAAATTTTACTTGCAGTTGCTCTTTCATGAAGATATTCACAAAATAAATACTCTTCAGCAATTCGTTTGTCTTTTTCGAAACGCATGTAAACTAACAATTGAACAAAGTTCGTTATATCAGTATATTCCTCCTACTGCAATGCGAAATAGTCACTTTATTTTATTTTTTGAACAAGTGGCTCTTTTATGGAATTTGCCATTTCATTAATTCGTCGATTTACTGTACCATTTGATAACGGAATATTATTAAGTTCATTTAGCCTCTTTCCCGTTGAATAATGTTAAAACGATATCTTTAGCTGCTGGTAATATAAGGTTTTCTTCAATAGCGTGAGCCTGCCCAGTCTTGGCAATTTTTAGACTTACTAGTTAACTAAATTCCAGACCTTTCTCACTTAAAGTAACAAAACCTTTCATTACTTGTTTACTATTTTTGAACTCCGATAATTTTTGCTTACAACATTCTTCACATTTAGCACTTAAATTGGCATGCTTATCCCGTAAATTATACGCAATATTTTTGCTGCATTTCATTAAAAATAATTTCCTAGAATTTCATTAGAGATTTATTTTTCATTAAATTTCAATTCCCACTTCGCGACAACGCAAAAATGTATGAAACCCCAAAATATCTTCATTAAAATTTGAAAATATATAGAAAAATGTAAAACACCAAATACAGTTAAAAATATTATATATAAAAAAAATTTACAATTCAAATTATAGTTTTTGCGCAAAATCAAGCAATTCGGCCAGTGGGCAAGAAGGCAGAATTTTCGGGGCACAAAAGGGAAAGTTTACTTTTGGTTCCGCTCGGCAAAATGACACTGAAAATGCAGAAACTGACTTATTTAGCTGTTCTGATAAGTTTTAAATGTAAAGAGACATGGCTGCTATGGTAAAAATATTAGGCTTAGCCGCAATTAAACAACTTTTAAATTGCTGATAATTCTAAAACTATTGCTTGCAGTTTAACTAAAAGCATAAAAACCTTAAGCGGAAGATAAGAACAATACAATCGTTTTTAATACATTTTTAAAGCAAAAAAAAAAAAAAAAAAAAAAAAAAAAAACGGACAATTTACCTTTCTTCTGGTCCGACTCGGCAAAAAGACATTGAAGGTGCAGAAAGTCTTAATTCACTATTCTGCTAAGTTTCAAATGTAAATAAATACAGCTGCTATGGTAAACAAATAGGCTTAGCTGTACTTAAGCAACTTTTAAATTGTGTATTTTACAACTATTGCAGGCAGATTAACTAAAGGCATAAAAACCAGAAGATACGCATAACAAAATTCAATCATTTTTAATGAAAAAAAATGTACAATTTAACAACATATAGCGATAAAAAATTGAGCTCACTGAGCCGAGTAATAGAATGGGTATATATATGCTCAGTGAGCTCAATTTATATATGTATATATATTAGCTCAGAAGAGGAAAGTAATTTTTTTTGCTAATGCTTTAAAGCAAATATGATACTGCAGTTCCATAGTACACCATTAACCTAAAGTAAAAACAGTAATACAATACTAAAGTAGTTAAAGTTTATGCGGAAAAACCTCCTGTAATAACTACCAATCAATTTAATCTTAAAAAAAACTAATTGAAAAAAGAAAAGACTACATTTTTTTAAACCTAAAAAACATCAATTTTGTTCGCAAACAATCAAAAAATTTTAAAAACAATGAAATAATACAAAGAAAGGAAAAAATGGTTAATTAGCGCAATTCGAGGTTTACCCAGACTTATCAAGGAAAAAGGCATGAGAAAACGCCAAATTGGCTAATAACATAAGCACTTTTCGTCAAACGAAATAATTGAGACTTTAAAGCGGTAATTCATTAAATAAAATTATTTAATTAAAAAATCTTATTATAGTAATGTCTCAATAATTTCGTCTCTTTTCCAGACGTGCTTGCAATTTAAATTAAAATTGAATTTAAAGAACAAAATAAAATAAAGAATTTTATAAATTTATTTTAAGAAACTTGAAACGGATGAAAGAAAAACTAATACTAGGTAACCTGTGTTGGCAAATGTACAATTAAGATAAATAGCTAAAAAGCTATTAGTCAAAATTTACATTATTTTAAGGGTTAGCCCTATTAAATCTAAGAATAAAAACTTTGTTAAAAAGAAATAAAAATGCGACACAAAATGAGTCTTTCTAAGACCAAGGTCAAAGAAAACTGGAAGAAAAAGACTGACATATCTGCGTCCTTAGCGATTGCCTTTTCATATTAAAGTGAGAAAAAATCGCGAAAAAAGGTTTCCGAAATTAGATGAAGTCCTAAGTAACGTTTCCAGAATTGCAAAACAGTCAAATTTCACCAATTAGTTGAGATGACATAGAAGGGGGGAAACAAACATATTAATGCAGTAGCCAATAGTACCAAACGATCAGTGGGAAAAAATCTGAGGGACCAAAATGAGGTGGTAAGGATGGTGGAAGAAAGAGGCAACTCTTACAAAATGGCGTCTTGTTCAAGACTAAGTTGTTTTAAAAGTGAAGGCTAACAAAATGGCGAAATCAAAGAAAGTGCTAATCTGACCAAAAGCAGGTAGAAATTAGAAAAAAGCGGCAATTTGTTAGTAAAACGTCGTAATTCTTCGCGCTAGAGGGCTAACAAGGGAGTTTGAAAAGAAATTGGCCCTTAAAATAAATGAAGGGATAGGGTTGGACAGAAAAAAGTGATATTAAATAATAAATTTAATAAATTAACTGAAATTCTGTGCCAATGGAAATGAGAGAAAAATGTTGATGCAGTATAAAGAAACTATGCTACATTTTTAAACTAGATCATTTGAATTAGCCATCCATCATCTACCTTCCTACCGGATTTGGGTAAAAAATTTCATATCTCCAAACCAAATAACCTAAAATAAAAGGTAAATGCCAGCTCTTTTTTTAAGGAATTTTTAATGGTTGTTATTGGAAAGATTGCTTTCTAAGATTTTAATGATGTAAAGAAATTCTTCTTGGAGAAGGTCTGTGTTATTGCAGATTCTTTTAATTCTAAGAAGTTGTGAATTAATAGTGCTAACAATGACTATTTTAGAAACGTTAGAAGTCCAGTTAGTGAGTTTGAGTGTAGGAAAAATGAAATCTCTGGGTTTGTCAAAGATTTTAATAAGATTGTAATTTAGAATTTGAAGATCAAGGTAAACGATATCATCTTGTATTGCATTGGTATTATTAAGCTCAAGGTAACTGGGATAAATATTTGCATTTTCACGTTTGTTGAAGTTGTTAAAAGCAATAACTTCGTCAATATACCGAAAGATGCGCTGGTAATATTTGTGTTCTTCATCATTAGGTGAATTTATAAATTTAAATTCTTGAGTGAAAAAGAAGAATCCACAGATTGCTGTTAAACTAATTTCCCCCCATTGGAATTCCTTGTACTTGTTTAAATATATTGTTATCAAATTGCCGATAATTGTTTAATAGTATACTGTGGAGGAAAAGTTTGCATTCTTCTATAGTAACTATTGTAAGGATTTGTAAAATAAAATTAGGGAGAGTAAGAAGACAACTATGAATTTCTTCTAAAGGTAAAGTGGTATACAGGTTTTAGAAGTCGTAACATCGAATGTGTTCTATGTCAAGCAGATTTAATATCTCGAGAACTTTTTCTATGTTACTAATCATCCAGCTGCAGTGTTGATCTTGAAAATCGAAATTGTTCAGAATATCAAGAATTTGCTTAACTTTCTGAGCAAAGAGATAATCAATTTCTTTTAAAGAAATTTTAGTACTATTAGCAATGTATCCGAATTTGACAAGAGTTTTATGAAATTTAGGAAGTGCACAGAGATAAGCGAACTTATTATTTAATTTGTTCGGACGAATTTTGAGTCTTTTATGTAAGGCTGTAGATTTTGCAGAAGAATTTTAACGTCGGTACGAACTTGTTTATAAGTGCTAGTGCTGAGCAGCTCCTTTTGAATAAGTTCATAATAGAATTTTCTTCAAATGATACTGAAATTATTACTCGCCTTGTCTGTTTTGTTGATGATGAAACGTTCTTGTAAAAGCTTGATTTGATATTCCAGATGCTGCTTATCGTGCATTTGATTTAAACTGGGTAGACTATATAGGATTTGTTCAAAATCTTTTATAACAGTAGATTTTGAATCTAGAAAGGTAGTAGTCGGTAAGTTTGCTCGATTGCTAGTTAAAATAAAAATTTATTTAAACCATTGCTGAACTGCTTCAGGCAAAAGTTCTTATTAAGATAAAAGGTGGGACGAAACTTGGTACCAAGTTGCATGAGTTGTCGTAATTTACAATCTTGAATGATGATAAGATCTCCTGTGATTATGTGTTTGTGAAAAGGATCTACATTATTTAATGTTCTCAAGAAGCTGGCAATAACAGTTGATATTAGCCAAAACATCGTGGTGATTAACTATCAAACTTCCTAAAGTTTTTGTAAATTTAAAACAAGGCGTCAGTTGTAGTTGCTGACTTAGGAGCAGATTGTGATGATTTTGAAAATTTAAGGAATTTGGAGATGATCATACAAAGGATGCTTGAATTGTAGCGTACAGAAAATTTTTTTATGGAAAAAATTACATTTTCAATTTATAATTGCAAAAGTCGATAATGAAATCTGTGATAATTTGGCATCCTAGAAATTGATTTTAATTTTGCTAAGAAAAATCGTAATGTGATATCTTTGAAAGAATGCAGCAAGTTAATAGAATTTTTAGTGAAGGCATTCTCTTGAAAGAAGGAACAAATACTTTTAATACTTTTAAATACTATTCCCAAATCCTGCGTGGAAAAAAGTTTTCATTGCTAGAATTTCCTCCTCTTCTTCCTCTGGAAATTTTTACATTACTATTGGTACGGCCGATTGCAACCAAAACGGAAGGTGCCCAACTGCTTGTTATAGTAGTCCTACATACAAAATTTTAAAGTTCTGAGGCTATTCGTTTCGTAGTTATGCGAGCTACATACATACGTACGTACGAACGAACGTACCGGTAAAGGTCTCTTGTGAATCCATTTTAAATCCTTTTTTAAACCCATTTTGGGAGAGAGAGTCTTTTATTCTGTCTTTACGTACATAGTTCCTGCAGAACCATCGTTAATTTGCATACGAAAGCGGTAAAAATGGATATTTCCGTCGAAATATGACACCCGAAATTTTTCGCGATTACCATACGTCTTTAACTTCGTCATGTCACAAGAGTTTATCTATTTAAATATTAGAATACACACGACGCTAGAAATAGGACACTAACAGGGAAAGGAAAATGTGAGAAGTAAGTAGTTACGTTTCGGCGAAAAAGTTGTCGTCGCGTTATGAAGCGCACTTATGCGTAGTATGCAGCAAAGATGAATATTGCCACACACTGCAATAAAATTTCCGCCCTAACAGCAATATAGCAAAACTTTTAACAGCAGCATATGCTTAGAATTCCCGATACAGTGTTAAGTAACGCCGTACGTTTTTGGGCTTTTTTCACTCTTTTCTCAATTTATCATTGTTCAGTTTCCTGAGTACGATTGTTTACAAAACCTTTTGTCTGTTTTTTTAAGTAAAGTTTTGCGTGTTGAATATTATTTATTAAATATGAAGTTCTTCGCACTCAGGAAACATAATAATAGCAGCAAAGTCATTAAATATTTTAAAGCAGCATATCTTTAAAATTCCCGATTAGGGGCTTAAGTGTTGCCTTCCATGACTTTATAGACGCTACATTACTCCTTAAAAATCTAGCGGTTTGCGCAGCCAGCCGCCTAAATTAGGTGTCATAAAAATGAAACTGATTTCAATAGGTAGAAAATATGTACACTGCTCAAAAAAAAAAAAAAAAAAAAAAATGGGACAGTGCTATATCTCCCGTTCTACTGGGCCGATTGACAAAATTCAAATTGCGTTCTTCATGTCTCGAAAGCGCGACTTAGGACATATATTAGATTTATATATAGCACTATTCTAACATAGGTATTTTGACACAAAATCGGACTTTTTTCTGAAATAACATACCAATGTTTTTACATATTTCGATTCTACGACTCAAATTACGCCTAAATATGAAATTTTGTAAAATTTGGAGCGAAATTTACGGAGAAATTCACAAATTTATGTTGGCACTTTTTGTTCAGTTTGCGCCAAGAATAGTTCACTTGGCGAACGTCTTAATATATAGCAACCTTGTTTCCTTTCCCGTGAGAGGAAAAAAAGTCACCATCATTCTTTTTTCCAAATAATATTCTTTATATATTTTTTATTATAACTGTTATTATTTTAAGTAATTTTTTCTTTTTCGAATTTCATTTTAATTGTTTAAGTTGCGATTTTTTCTTCGAATAACTGTTTTAAAAATTTCTATTTACCTATTCAAACTGCGTCAATAACGGTGCAGCGTTTATTTATTTATTTTTTTTTCAAATAGTTTTCTTTATATATATTTATTTGTCATAGTTATTATTTTAGGAAATTTTTAAATTTTTATACTTTTATTTTAATTGTTTGTGTTGCATTGACTCTTCAGATAATTGTTTTAAAATTTTCTATTTATTCCTTCGAACTGAGCATTTTAAATATATTTATTAATATAAATTTTCCAGAATTTGATTTTATTTATTTGAATTGCGTTTCTTTCCGAAGAATATTTTGTAACCCAGACTCTGATGCATTTGAAAACTGCATATATTAAAAGAGAAATTACAGTAAAGCACAGTTAACACGCTTTTCAATGTTCCGTTCAGAAAAGAAATATATAAATAAGAGAGATGTATAACGGACATTTTAACATAGGATGACTTGCATACACTGCTTTAAACAGTTTAATCATTGTGCCTATTGTACACAGTTTTATCCTACATTTGGTTTCTTAAAATGTTATTCATATTTTAGTCAAATATTTTATTTTTGAAATCGCAAGAATCAAATATCATAAGATTAAAAAGTTTTAAATTAAAAAAAAAGTAGAAATATTAAATTTTACGCAAAAATTTATTTTTTCTTTTCTTTTTCTTCAGGCATTCTACTTTATTCTTGCTCTTTTTCTTTAGGCATTCTGCAAGTATATTAAAAAGTATCCAACTTTTCGAAATAATCTTGGTATTTCTGACAATCATTTTAAATAAAGTTATCGCCTTCCATTTCGTAAAGGCCTACAAACGGCCGAGCGGTAGAGAATCGTTGAACACTGGTAGTTCACTCCGGGGTTCGAATCCCGGTAAACGGGCCGGTTACATGGGCGTTTTCGTGGATTTTCTCATGTGTACCGTGTATGCTAGCTGGTTTCTCTTAGAAAGTTCATCACGAAGTATTTGGTCAGAGCCTTTATTAGTCTTTAGAGGCTAAACATTTTGAAGGTATGAGATGAAAGGAAAGTCTGGTTTCATCAAGAGGTTTTGGTTTATTTAATTATGCCTAAGGAAAGGGATGCCTTCGTGGAGGACTTTCTAAGGAAAACTGGCTCGCATACACGTTACATATGCGGAAAACCACGAAAACGCCCATGCAGACAGCCCGTTCGAGGGATTCGAACCTCGGACCGAACTACCAGTGTTCAGCGATTTACCGCTCAGCCGCTTCTTTAGGTGACATCCACATACATCACTGGATAAACTCCTGAATCTTCAAATAATTCGACAGAGAAAATCATGGGATTCTCCATTTATGATACGATATGATGTTCTATAATGTAATTTAAATTTATACAACCATATAGTCTACAACCAGTCGCTCTTCACTTTCATCTGTAATGATATCGTTTTTGTCTTTTCTGTTAACACAAGCTCAATTGATGGTATTTGCTGGTGTACACGTCCAAATGTTTTCTCTTTGAACAAATTCTTTGAAGTATCCTGAAGGTATATTCAAAAGCGTCCAACTTTTTGAAACATCTTGGTATGTCTGACAGCTAAATTTCCCTGCAAATTTTTGCTTACTTTTCTCCCTAATTTTCTTCTTTCCTTCTACAGTTATTTTCAGTGCTCACACAAAAAAAATTAAGATTTTTCGATTCCTAGACTTCCATAAATTTTGCATTCTTGTCAATTTTTTTAAAATATCAATTGCATCAACTGCGTTTCAGCTGAAGACAGCTTTTCATTTTCTAGACATTTTAACTATAAACAAAGTATAGAGCAAAGTCCAAAGCATAAATATTTTAATTAAAAGATTTTTGCTAAATGACAAAGAAATAAAACAGTCCAGCAGGGCTTATTCTGTACCACCGAGTAACCCGATTCTTATATCGGCTGAAACAATCTAAATCATATTAAAGATCATGTTTTTTTATACAATCTATTACGCGAGAGAAAAATTAGCTTCTTCTTCTTAAAACATTCTTTCTAAGAGGATTAATATAAAATATTATATTTAAATATATATATTTTTAAAGCTGGGACTTGAACCAAACTGTCAGACTTTTAAAGTTTAATTTACATGGTGGTTATAATTAAAGTTCCAATTTGAAATGGTCATAAAAGGAAAACTACTGGACCAAATGTTATCAAACTTGGGAATCGTGTAAAGAAGGTTATGGGAATTTATTTTCCGCGGGAAAAAAAAAGAGTTCAAAAACTCCCCACCAGTGGAAAAATGGCGTTGTATACAATATTGGTAAATGAAATAAGACATGAAAACATCTGTTTAAAATGTGTTTAATAGTTTCCGAAATGTGTTACAAAGCATGTTCAATGTAGCGTCCAGCATTTTAAATCCTGTTACTGCATTTTTAACAGCAGTTCTTAGTATATCATGAGGAATGTTACGGACATTTTTCATTTCTGCCAAATTGTTTAGAATATCACCATAAACAGTGCTTTTGAGATAACCCCATAGCCAAAAGTCACAGAGATTGAGGTCTGGTGGGAAGAGGGGAATTGTCGGCCTATAAGACGTTCATTCGTGAAATGTTTCCTAAGTAACTGTGCGACACACGTGAGGTGAGGCCCAGCCCTGCATAAAATCGTAGTATTTAAAATGCCATGTTACTGCAGTTCCATGCATTTCATGTATCACGAAACATTTTAAAGTTGACTCTAAGTGAGCAGCAATCACAGTGGTCCAGCTGTCGCCTGCCCTTCAGAGAAAAATGGTTCAGTTATAAAACTAGCTGTCATTCAACACTAAACGGTGTGGAATGACTGTTTTGCAATCGAATGCAGTAGGAGAATGCAATGGAACTAGATAGATAACATGAGAGATTTCTTTGGCCCATATCGATTGAAAGCATTTTGAATCTTCATGTTTTAGTGCCGAATTCAGGCTTCAAAAATTACAAATTAGCGATCTGTAAGAAAACGATTTCCAGATTATACGCACTTGTGCGAGTGATTTGCGATCTCACATTTTCTAATCGCTAATTCGTGGTTTTCACGGACGCATTTCTCACTTACACGGATGGCGCACTCGACTTTTATCGAATTCAACGCTTTTAAATGGTAATTTGCCTACTTCAAAGTTTCTTAAGGGTATGCAACATGTTAAACCCGTGTAACAAAAGGTTAAGTTAGATTCCGACCCATATTTCGTTTAACAATATTGCATACAGCGCCATTTTCCCCCTGGTGGTGAGGTTTCGAACTTCCATTTTTTCGCGGAAAATAAATTCCCATGACCTCCTTTACACGATTACCAAGTTGGATAACATTTGATCCAGTAGTTTTTCTTTTATGACCGTTTCAGTGTGGAACTTTAATTATAACCACTCTGTATATTATTAAATTTTAATTTGAAGCTATGCGTTATATGTATACCAAGCGTAAATTTTTCGCTTTTATGGAAAAAATAAAGAATCAAAGCAAATATACTTAGGATAATGGACCAAAACTGAAAAATTTCCTCTCCCTCCGAAAATAAAATATTGAAACTTCGACCCTGAATTTATTGGATTATCGAAATATTTAATTTGACTTATCTTCTAAGTCCTAGTTCCGACAACAATTCCGTCAAAACTTCCGAATTGCTTAAGCTAAAGTAAAAGATTTAGTATATATTCACTGTATGTTAATAAAGTAATCAGAGTGGAATAAAAATAGATTACAAAATTTACGCTGATGCAACTTTTCGTCTGACTGCACAACATGTAATGGAAGAGAAGGCTTGTAGAGATCTGTTTTTGACATGCCTCTAAAAGTAGATGTCTTTTGTCTCTTCAATATCAAGAAACTTTCCTTTGAGAGGCAACTTTAGTTTTTGGGAAAGAAAAAAATCACAAGAAGACAAATTTGAAGAACATGCAGGACGATTGAGTACACATACTTATTTTCCGAACACAAGCAGTTCTCCGACTGGTTATTGAATAATGAAAAGATGCATTGTCATGCAATACAAAACATTCGGAATAGGTTTTCTGACTGAAAACGTAAGATTAAAAGTCATCTGCTTAGTTCACAGTCATTTACAAGTCAACTATTCGGGCAATTGCAGAATCGTTTTGATCCTGAGCTTGTAAGACAAACCTAATATCACTGGATTTAAACACTTCTTTAATCTTCCGAGAACGTTCCTTCTTTAGCTCATATTCCAAGAATATTAAGTGAATACAATTATTGCAAAAGCAATTGAATATTCATTTGCACTACGGCTTGGTAGTTTACTAACGAGTTAACAAAACTTAAATTCTGCTTTTTGTGTCTAACAATACAACAATATTTTATATATTTATAAATAAAATATTAAATTGGAGCCTCACCAGTTGCCTAGTATTTGAAGATTGTTAAATACTAATTGTTTGTTGCGAAGTCTAACCCAGGCTGCATGGTTGGTTTTCGTAGTTTTCTAAGTTCTCTTTACAAAGGTTCTCTATGAAAGCATCCTAATCAAATAGCCCCCATGTTCTTTCTATGTTCAGATAACCAACTAACCTAGTTTAAGCGCGATTTCTAAGTGAAGTTACTAGCAAAACCCGAATACTCATTAAAAATCATGTAGCTTGCCAATCGAGAGTAACATGAAAGATGCGGCGCCAATAATTGAATTCCTGCTACGGTACTCTCTGCAATCCTGTCTTGTGTCGACAAACTCTGCTTCTGGATTCGAAAGTGTGACTGTTGCTGTTATACTCCCATAACTTGGTACCATCCATTTTAAGGCTATTTATAATCCTCCACGAAATCGACTTTCTGAATATATGCTAAAAAACTTACTTCCTGAAGATCAGCAAGTTATTATTGCCTCAGACATGAATGCTAAGCATCTCGAATGGGGATGTCGTCGTTCTAACTCCAATGGACGTATTATGCATAATTTTATCTGCAATCATCCTGTCGCATTACATGTACCTTCTGAAGCCACTTATCGTCCTGCCTCTCCAAATCTCTTCTTCTCAAATCTATCCAAATCTCTTGGACATCTTGGATATTATCCTTACAAATACTTCTATCCCTATTTCCTTGGAAGTCAAGGCAGAACTTACATATGATCATGTACCTGTCATTGCTTCTGTAGGTGTTTCTAAAGAAGACCCTCCTATTACCAGAAATAATACTGACTGGAATATCTTTCACAATATCTTAATCAAATCCTATTTTCACTTCACTTTCTACCAAACAGGATATCGATCTTGCCATTCAAATCTTCATTGACAGTATACTGAAAGCTTTCAGAGATGCTACAGTTACCATTCAATTAACTAACACTAATATCCGACTCCCTCGCAGTATCAGAGACATTATCAAAGAAAGAAACCGATTGCTGAAGCTTTGGCACCGTAACTGGGACCCTGCCTTTAAAAGAGAAATCAATATTTTTAATAGAAGAATAAAGAAGCTTATCACTGATTTTAAAAAAGAAACAAGAGAAGATTTACATCTAAATATTAATGATGGTTCTTTGTGGAAGTATCTTCAAAATCTTAAAAGAAGTAGTATTAATAATAGACCTATTCATACGGATACTAAAATTGCCTACTCACTTAAAGATAAAGTTGATATTTTCGCTGAATACATGGAAAAGTAGTTTACTCCTAATATGGAGCCCATGAATCAGACCTTTAAAGATTTTCTGGAAAACTATGTGTATTCCTGGCTTCATTCTTCTTTGGCTCATAACATCCCAAGGCTAATTACTAATATTATTACATATCTCATCATCAAAAAAGTTCCTGGAAGTGATCAAATTACTAATAAAATGCTTCGTAACCCTTACCTAGAAATCTTATCAGTAAATTCGCTAGTATTCTCAACGCTTGTCTTACTCTCAACTATTTCGCTGGTCCTTGGAAGCAGGCCAAGATCTTTCTTCTTCCCAAACCGGTTAAAGATGTGACCGAGCCTGTTGGCTATCGTCCAATCAGTTTATTATACAGACTTAATAAAATTTATGAAAGACTTATTCTCACAAGATTGGAACCTTTTCTTCACCTGCTACCTAATGATCAGTAAGGATTCAGAAAAAAACCTCAGTACTACTCGACAACTAATAACAATTATAGAATTTGTGGGATCTGCATTCCATAACAAGCAAAGTGTTGCGCTCCTTATACTGGACGTGGCAAAAGCCTTTCACCGCGTCTGGCATGAGGGGCTCGTCTTCAAGATTATTAACTTGGGACTTCCTAGAGAACTCATTCTTCTGATCTTCTCCTTTTTGCAGAACCGCACTTTCTTCTTCACTCAAAGAAATGGAAAACCCAATTCAAGACCTATAATATCCAGCGTCCCACAAGGAAGTATTCTCGGTCCAGTGCCATATCTTTTTAACATATCAGATTTTCCTCACCCTGGTTTGGACAATTACTCTATATTAGCATGTTATGCCGACGATACGGCGATTGCAATTAAATCCATTCAAGCTAATCATGCAATAGACAAAATGCAAAATTACCTCTATGTCGTAGAAGACTGGTGCACAAATTGGCGAGTAAAAATCAATGCTAGCAAGTCACAACTTTTAATTCTTAGCGAAACTAAGAAAAACATTGCTTTTAAAGATCTCTACCTTTTTCAGGAAGCTGTTCCTCTGGTCACAAAGGCCAAATACTTAGGAATTACTTTGAACCAAAGGCTCACATGGTGTAACCACATTAATAGTGTCATGAGCAAAGCCATGGGCATAATATGCAGATTTCTCTCGGTCATTGGAAAATATTCAAATCTTAGCTTGAGTACCAGAAAACATATATATACCATTTTCATTCGACCGATACTTTGTTATGCTGCTCCTGTTTGGAACACGGTCACTCAAACTCAACTGCATCAATTACAAGTAGTGCAAAAACATTCCTGCGCATTATTACTGATTCACACTATTTTATCCGCAATAAACTACTATTCCAGATTTCATCAGAAAATCTAATGAAAACTTCTTCAACAAAGCTGTCTGTGCAAATGTGACTTTGTTAATTACTCCCAAGTCTTTAATTATGAAATTCTCTTCGAAGATAGAAGCGTCAGACCACTTGCAGCTCACACCTTCATGGGAGGAGACGACAACTTTTTCACTTAGATCCTCAATTGGTAGCTGTTTATACTTCCAATGCATCTGATTTTAAATGAAGTTCTTCTGTAGCTTGATTATTATTCTTGGAGATTGATAAAACTAATTCTGTGAGATTTTTCGCATTGTGATGATATAGTAGTTTTGGTAAATAGGTTGCTTAGGTTGTTGTTTTGTTGCTGTAGTGTATTGCGTTGAATAGTTGTATTAAAATTGTGTTGTATAGTTGTATTGTACTGTGTTGTATTTAACATTATTGATTGAGGTTGTTTAGTTGTATTTGACTTTGTCATTGGAACTATTGCTGTAGTGTATCTTCTCATATTGTTGTCATTGATTTGCATTGTCTTGGGTCCTCCTTGAAAGCTATGATCGCTCGTCACGTTTTGTGAACTTGTCCGATTGGATTGTCTTGCTCCTTTTGCTACTTCTCTTCTTCCCCTTTTCTCCATTTTCTCATCTGAGATTTTCTCCACGTCCGCATTTCTTTATGTCAAGTGCCCCTGGGCTTTATTTCTGGAACCGGCAACATCGCTCTTCGCAATAGCTCGGTCAATTATAGAGTCTAAGTTGAAGTTTGCTACCCATTCTACCGGCAATAATAAACTGAACAATTCTAAATTAAATTCTAAATTCAGGCCCGCTGGATAAAAAAACTATACAATGTGGTGACAGCCTAATGACTTAAAATGAGGAATATATTTGTATAAATTTTATGCCTCCATCGTAGCACGTCTCATGTAAACTGTATCAGGGAATTATATAAGACACAAAGATGAGTGACCGATCCATTTTTATGTGTTGATAGACGACCTTTGAACTTGATATTTATTTGGCTGCTGTCAGAAAAGACGTTAAAATTTTCATGTCAGTGTTGACTGAATTGCAGCTTATGATCATGTTCGTAGACGATGAGTCTAGAAAGATTTTCTTTAACTGCTTCGTCGAAAAATGCCGACAATTTGAGTCGTGCATACCTGTTCAGTGATGATTAGCGTAACTGAAGGATAACCACGAAAACACCTATGCAGCCAGCCCGTTCGCGGGATTCGAATATCGGACCGAACTACCAGTGTTCAGCGACTTGGCCGCGGGTGGGTCCATTAAGCGGATGTGGATAATTCAGTTTTCATTACACGCAATGAAGAAGACGGTGAACTAATCGGAAATGTACTGGTATAGAAGAAAAATGAGAAAGATGAGGGGGGAAATGAAGCAGACGTGTAGAGTAAGAAAGTTACGTGGAAGGAAACAGACTGCAAACGTTCATAAGACCTGACTAGAAATGGTTCTCCGTGTCAACACATGAAGTTATAATTCTTCATTCCACACACAGCAAATTTTTAAAACTATAGAAGACTTGGATGTTGTGACAAAGCAGACATTTGAAACCATCTGATATCACACTGAGAAGAAATTCATAGTAATTTTAAAATGTTATTTAATTCGGTTTTTCTGAAGCGTAACACCCAGTGTATGTAGTCATATTATAGTTTTAAGCAATCTCTACGATTTTTGATGTGGTTTATTTAATTGTTGCTCTGATTAATCAAAAAAAAAAAAAAACAGGCTTGACATGCTGTAGTTCCTGCAAATAGCAAATCAAAAAAAAAAAAGTCTAGAAATATATATTCAATTATCGCAAGAAATTTCTTACCGTTAAGCTGTGAAATCTTATAGCTGCAAGTTGAAATAAGTTATACTGCATATGTCTCCTTGAAAACGCACGATTCCCGATGTTAGTGAAAAAAAAGAATGATTAAAATAAACATTTTTTGCTGGTCATCTACCCTATAATCGCACAAGTCCTTCTGAGACAATATTTATCGACGGGTCGGCTATATACCTGTTACGTGCGAAAATATCTTAAAAGTCATGCAAGGCTTTGATGAAATAAGAAAATGTAATTTGAATTTGCAGAAGTGAAATTGAGTTGTATTATAAAAGAAGTTAGAAATTTATGGGGAGTGCAACTCGCGAAATGTCGTGAAAATGGACAACAGAAAAACCATTTTTACCAAACACTTTTTTTTTTACTCAACGATTTTCTAGAGAAGCTAGAAAATCGGCTTTTCTAGAAAACTATAAGTTCAAAAACTTTACATATTCCTAGTTTGAAATTTTTATTTTGGAAAGAGTTTCTTTTATAATTATTGGTGGCCAAAAATGTGCATGTAGTTCGACAAAGTACATTTACGCATCGGCTTTCAACATTGTTTACTACATAGGCGCTTGTAAGAAAGATTCATTTCATTTTATAATCCTCGCTGTTGATGAGTAACAGACACTGTGTAGGAACTGCTTACCACCATAGCACAACTAAACTCCGTAAATTCAGCACACCAAAGCGGCCGAGCGGTAAAATTCCTGAACACTCGAAATTCCGGTTTGGGTTTGACCTGCAGCACGGTTTTTCTGATGTGTAACGGTATATAAGCAGCTTTCTTTTACAACGTCCTCCACGAAGACACCGCTCAACTTAGGGAGATAGCCGTGGTGTGCTTTGCCGTATTCACGGAGTCAAAAGTCTTGGTAATATCTGCTTAGGTCGCATCATCTGGGGACAAATTACACATATCGAGATGACTCAGTGATTCTCAGATATCTACCGAAATTCGTAAACTTAAATTTCTAGAATGCTCCTTTACGTGGGTATGCCCTCCCGCAGGCAAAAATATATTAAAGATGTTGAACCTCAAATTGTCTTGAGGGCATCGTTATTTAATTTAATAGCTTGAGAATGTTCGTAACGGATTAACTGGAAGATTGATTTTTAAATCTTTCGAAGATATTTATTCTCATTTCTTCTATGACTATTGGGTATTCATATTCGCTTCCTCCAAAGTGTATTCTTCAAATTTATATGTAATCTGATTTAGCAAAAGTTACATGTGGAACAGCTTTATTCTTTATTGATCTCATTTTAGTATGATCTGTCATATATATTGTATGTTAACCGAGTTTCTTTTATGTGTTTTCTAAACTAATACTTAGCATTGTTTTGTTTTATTCGTAATGTCAGAAAATTTTGTGCAATGTCTGATTTTGAGAAAATCAGGGTGGGAGGATGTTGTACCTCTCACATACAGCGAGGATAAATCTGGCAACAGCTGCAGGAAGAAAAACTTAGCAGTGCTGGAATGGCAAGAGCGGATGATATTCTATAGATTTATTTCTGATTTTGAGTCGACGTTTTTCCTTTGCGATACTATTGCGTTAAAACTTTTGAGTTTTGGGTGAATGAAATGGAATCCACTGTCCCGTTGCGGATATTAGTAAAATATATTTATAAAATTAGCTGCGTTGGAAAGGATTAATATTTTCATTTTCTTTGTTAGTTTAATTAATTTAAAGTCTAGAATTTTGATTCGGAATTTGATTTTTTGAGAGGTACATAATAAAACCGGTTAAAAATTATCTTGGAATAAGAGTTTCTTTGACATCAAACTATGGATGCCAATGATATTTAGAGATAATTTTTATATATCGGTTTGCTTATTAGTTTTATTTAATTTGACTTCTCTTTTTAGCCCAAAAGAGCTATTAATATCGAAACAGGATGTTACTTTGTTTCGCTTTAATGCGTTGTTTCACTTATCAGTTGAGTCTTGTTATTCCTAAAAAGTAAACTATTATTTCTTATTTAATCTGTTTGTCATTTATTAACAATGTAGATTGTTTATAAACAATAGATGCAGTCTTTAAGTATATTATTTATATGTTAATCTGATTGTTAAAAATTTAAAAATGCAATTAATGCCTGAAGTATCTAATTAAAAATATTAAATAGTTTTATAGAATTAGATTACATATGTTTTCCCTTTTTAAACATACATAAGTAATATAACTTCTTTCCAATAAATTTTACATTGCGACCATTGATCAGAAATTTCTGAATCATATGTAGAAAAATCTAGGCGGAAAATTACATGAGGGTAGGAATAGATTGCAAAGAAATACGTTAATTGTTAGAAAATGTTTATGTAAATATTTTTGTGAATATTAGCAAAAACAGGTTAGAAAACAGGAGAATCAAAAGCGGAACGAGTTTCATACTTCACCCAACTTCTCCTAATGTCTTTTAAAATTTAACAAACAAGAATGTCAAATTTAAGAGCTTAATATTTCCACTTCTAGAAAGTTAAGTGTAAAATATTTGAGAGAAGAATATGAAATGAAATTTCATTGTCTTTCTAAAGATAGTTAAAGATGTAAATGAGTCCGTAAAATTGAACTTATTTATTGGGTTTGCAACTAAGTTCCCGCGGTTTTTAATAATGTTTTTTAAAAGGCTATTTTTCAGTAAACATATACAAGTAATTAATTAAGAATGTATTCTCCTTTATTGTCTACAACGTTTTCCCAACGCTTAGCAATTTCAATACGTTGTTGGTAGAAAGTATTTGTTGGTGACACTTACAATGTGAGGAACCCATGCTCTACATTTCTGAACATTGCCCATCGAGTGAAGATGCTTCTCTACAGTAGTGTGGAAACAATCCATTCTCTCTGACAGTTTCCTTGTTGTTTGACGCGGATTTTTATGCAAAAGGTGGATCAATCGCTCTTCATTGAACTCAAATGGACGGCCAGAACGAGGTGCGTCTTTGAGGTTAAAATTTCCTTTTTTGAAGTTCGCATACCAATCGCGGGCGATTCTTTCAGCTATAGCACCCACTCCATCCACAGCACAAATGTTGCAAACGGCTTTAAAACCTTTATTAAAGGCGAAAAGAAGGAGGTGTCGAAAATCCTCATTCCTCTCAACTTGACATTCATTCCATGTTAATGATCTGTAAATAACAAGTAAATCTATCGTAGTTCGGTAGAACAATATATTCTATTTCGAATGATGTACAACTTCGTGCCAAAAGTATTTAATGTCATACAGATTGTTCCACTTTAAAAAAACGGCGGGAACTTATTGCCAAACCAATATTTCATATTCGTTATGACATATGCCAATGCCAATAATTACAAGATACGGAGTGCCTATGGTTCAAAACCATGTACCTCTACATCAGAAAAATATCTAAGTAGTGAGCAGAAATAGGAAAATTGCATAATTGGTTATCACGATGCACACTAGAGGAAGCTACATTAGCTCGAGAAAGTTTAGGGATAGGAAAAATCAAGTTTTGATTTTTTTGGAAGCTTTATGATTTTAAACTTTTTTTGTATTTTTTAATTTTATATATTTCTTTGGTAAATTTTTTTAAAAATTTGATAACACAAAAATACAATACTAAAGCAAAAAGCGGAAAGGAAAAATTTTACAGATTAATAGGCTCATTGGCATATGGCATAGCGAAGTAAAGATTAAGTTTTCGCGATGAAATACCCATGGTAGCGGGCATGATGTGATTAAATAGTGAACAGATTGATAACAATGCAGAGGTGGCCACTTTTCAGTAGGAGAATGGTAGAGCAATTACATGGCTAAGTACATCCTTCATGGGACGGGCGCTGGAACTGAGAACAGAGGGGCGTGTCTACGCCTATGCCGTATGATGGACGAGGTCTTTCCTGCGAGCTGCAAATAGCAGGATCGTAGCGTGGCCTTCGAGATTAGATGGCCTGGTCAGCTGCAGAATCATGTGACTTGACGTCACGTAAGGCGTCTGAACTTTCACCCTTCGCACTGCATTGTGTGGACCAAGGAGGTTAGAATACATGGAGATGGCGTCCCTGCTATTGGAGTACATACGTAGCGTATTCGGAAACTAAGTACCGTTTCATTCGAGCGCTGTCGTAGCGCTGTGGTAGGCGTCCCGCGCATGCGCACTAGTCTTTCTTGTTCACTGACTTTCAATTGTCGCCATTTTGGTTGCTCTATGTTGTGTTTTCAGTTTCCTGTGCACATTCAAAATGTTTAAGACAATTAGTTCTCCCGCTGACTGTGAGATTCGTGTCGTGATTAAATTTTTCAACGCGAGGAATGTTAAACCGGCCGAAATTTATCGTCAAGTGACAGAAGTTTACGGTTAATACGCGATAAGTGATGGAATGGTGAGAAAGTGGGTAAGAGTGTTTAATGCAGGTCGAACAAATGTCCACGCCGAGGCTCGGAGTGGTCGGCCTTCTGTTGTCATCGATAATTTGGTAAGGAAAGTTGATGAAGCAATTCATGAGAACAGACGTTTCACAATGACAACTCTTTCAGAGGCATTTCCACAAATTTCACGTACTGTTTTGTTCGAAATTGTGTCTGACCGCTTGAATTATCGCAAACTGTGTTCCCGATGGGTTCCAAAAATGCTCACTGATGTTCACAAAACAAAGCGACTTGGTAGTGCCCTAACATTTCTCACGCGGTACAGTGATGAGGGAGAAAACTTTTTAAACCAAATTGTGACAGGTGATGAAACTTGGGTGTGTCATTTCACACCAGAATCGAAACAATCGATGGAGTGGAGACACACTCATTCTCCGAAAAAACAAGAGTTCAAAGTGACAATGTCATCACAAAAAATTATGTGCACTGTCTTCTGGGATAGGAAAGGCGTTTTGCTTACTGAATTTCTTCCCAGAGGTGAAACCATTAATGCGACACGATACTGTGAGACTTTAACAAACCTAAGGCGTGCCATTCAAAACAAACGAAGAGGAATGCTCAGTAAAGGAATTGTGTTGCTCCATGACAATACTCGGCCCCATACTGCTGGTGTCACTCAATCGTTAATTCGACAGTTTCATTGGAAGCAGTTCGATCACCCGCCATACAGCGCCGTCCGACTATCACTTGTTCCTGCACATGAAGCGCAAGCTTGGTGGCAAGCGCTTTGGATCTGACGATGAGACGAAAAATGCTGTGGAGTCGTGGTTATCGAAACTGGCGGGAAGTTTCTTTGACGATGGTATACAAAACTGGTCACCCGCTATGACAAGTGTTTGATCATTGGCGGAAACTATGTTCAAAAATAGTTTAAGACATGTATTTTCATGTAAAAATAAAATTGGATTCGAAAAAGTTGTTTTACTATTTTTTTTTCAAAACGGTACTTAGTTTCCGAATACGCCTCGTAGAAAGTGAAGCAGGGGGAAGGAAATAAGCCACGCCACGTGAGGGCAAGAAAACGATTACCTCACTAAGGGAAGTGAGGTAAAACGCCAGCTGGTTTCAAGTTCTCAGTGTGTTTTCTGATTTTGTATGCGTAGATGTGAAAGGTCTAAAAGGCACAGAATTGTTGCAGCGAAATAATGTCTACATTTCTGACTTCATGTCCATGTAAAAGAATGTTTTAAAACGTGCATAAACAAGTAGAATAATCGAAATGTGTGTTTCAATGGCCTTCAAGAAAGAGTTTGAGTATTTTCTTTGTGTAAATTACACGAAGAAACATATATAGTTCTCATATTTACCTTTTCATAGTAATAATAAAACTGATATTCGTAATTAACTTATATGAGATGGCAAAACGATAAGTAAACAAGTGGAGGGGGCGTGGCTAGCTCTCCATGGAAGAGAAAACAGTTTACTTTAATGTCTGATCATAATTACATTACAGGTTTTACCTTTTATGTGTTTAACTACATTTTAATTTGTGCTCAAGTAAATATATAATAACTGGATTTGATTTTTAGTCAAATTTGTTGTGTGAATTTTAAAATAACAACGTAAAATTTACATATTTCTATCATTGTTTATTCAAATTAAGTTTTTTCGAAACATAAGTAATATTTATAACATGAAAAATTTGAGAATTATATATACTTAGAAAAAGTAAATTATAATCTAGTACATAGTTGAGTACATAGTTACTCTTTTGTGTTCACAATACTTTTAATGCTAGCATTCATTAATTACAGCATGCAATTACATGATGTAGAAATTATTGCGATTACATAAATTAGAAATTATATTAATTACATAATGGAGAAATAAAATGAAATGGCGAGAAAGGTAAAGGAAAGAGGACCTGAAGAATCTGCGATCCTTTACGACTACCAGAAACAAAATTGGGTGTGGTTAGAGCACGTCAATCTTTCTAAGCCACGACTACTAAGGGCATGCTTTCCGCCTTTTTTGGCTTCACTTGGACTGCGTGCAGGGCATCTCCATGTATTCTAACCTCCTTGGTGTGGACACTGCAAGCGAAGACTTCTTATTACGTTGATTGCGTGTATATTTTTATTATTCGTGTGTTTTTTATTGCTAAATTTAAGTAATGTTGTTAAGGATATTTTCGTTTTTAAATTGAGATTACTAGTTAACTTATTTGTTCAAGAAGAATAACGATCGACGTCTACGTAGAGCTGTCTTCATCATGCCTGCACGATGTTGCGTTCCAGCATGCAAATCCAATTACGATGGCACTAATGAATATGTATCAGTATTCAAATTTCCAAAAGATACAGTAAAACGGGATTTATGGATCAAAAAAATTCCAAGGAAAAATTTTATTTCAAGTGCTCGCAGCGTTGTGTGTGAAAAACATTTCGAAAAGATGATATTATTCGCTATGATTATTTACCAACAAACGAAGGTACTTTTATTCAGATGTGTAGAGGACATCCTAAATTAAATAACGATGCTTACCCATGCATTTTTTTCTGGTTGTCCAAAATACTTATTTGAAAGTTCAACCCCTCAGAGGATGAGCAGGAAGGAAAAAAGAGCTAAGATGGAGAAGCATATTTTTAGCGAATTTTTGAGAATGGACAAAATAGCATCATTTGAGGATTTTTCTTCTATGTTACCAAATAAATTAAATATTTCAGATACTTCAAATATTATTTTACATAAATCTGTTGCTGGTATTTATATTTTATTGCTCAGTTTCCATCCATATCCTAAAATTGAGAATATCTTTGCATCGCTTCATGTAGATATAGCAGTTTATCTAGGAAATAAAGTTGTTCCAGTTGAAAGTAAAGAAAAACCAGTAAGTTGAACAGCATTCTTTGCTGGTCAAACTTACCGGGATATATGTACAAAACATTAACATGTTTGATGTTCATGAAACTTGTTTAATGTGTGGAATTCCCTTTTCTAGCAGATTAAAAAAAATAATGAGCACCATTTCAAATATTTGTTTAAACAATTATACTAAAGTTCTTCAAAATAATATGCATACAAAAATCGATGAAAGGAAACTTAAAAAAGTCAAGAATACGTGATGAAAAGATATGAGTATGTAAATGACATTGTTTTATTTTTTAAAAATAGTGTACTAAATATGATGCAGTTCAAATATATTTTCAATAATGTATCTTTTACATTTAAATTTGTTAATCCTTTTGCTGTTTCCTTATTATTTGATAATACTTCATAATTTTTCAAAATAAATTATCAATTGCGATTAATTATTGCTTCAGTATACTAGTACAATTTGCACAGTATTTGCTAATTAGACAGAAATGATGGTTTGTTCTATGTATAGTTGTTTTGAGGTTTTCGTTGGCAAATTTATTGATTTTACGCTTTCGTGAAACATTACATGGATGGCTTTTATTTGTAAATATATTATTTATTATGCATCTACATCTAACTAATAATGTAAATATTATTAAATGATGTAAATATTATTATAATTATTGCTATAGATAACATATAAATATGTGAAAATTATTCGTTTTCTGTAATGTTGCAGCAAAATTGTCATTTATTTAATTTACAAAGTTTTGAGATTTAAATTTTTCTGTGGCTTTTCTGTTCATTTTATTAGATAGTAATTTAAATGAATTAAAAATACATTTGCATAATGTTTGGAAGCTCTGAAATATTTATAGTTTTAAGGAAAAATTATTTTTTATGTCTTTTAATTTGCTAAATTATATTTACTTTTGTTAGTGAATTATTTATATTTCTAAATCTTTTCATTCCTTTCATTCCTCTCCTTCTCAAACTAATTTTTATGTTAATATATAACAGCCTTTTTATTTACTTATTTCAAAACTTTCTTTTTTGAGTGTATCCTAACAAATTATTACAATACAGTGTAAAAAAAAATGCACAAGATAACCTAAAACATGGCATAGAAAATTTCGTGAATATTTCTTAAAAAATAATATTTATTAAGTTATTAATCTTAACTGCAAATGAATATACGACCTTTTATATACGTTTTCAAGTCTCTGAAAATTTAATTATTATGCATTATTAAAAACAAAACACTCTAAACATCGAACGAAACGCTCGCATTTAAATCTGAAGCAAAGAAAGTCACTGAAGGATCGGACGCCTTTCGTGACGTCACTCGCAGCTAACCAGGCCATGTTATCTCGAAGGCCACGATCGTAGTCCGGTAACTGTTGAAGTGCACGGTTATCAGTCTGTTCAATTTTGTGGAATAAATTTTGAAGTTTTTTAATAACAACGTCTATGGGTTTAATGTTAAGACCCGAATGAATCACATCAGTACGGACATAATAGGCTGCATTAAAGACTAAACGCAGGGTCTTACTTTGGAAGCCTTGAAGTTTTTTTATGTGTGTTTTTGCAGCTGTACCCCAGATAGTGCAAGCATACAAAAATATTGGTCGAATGATGGAAGTATAGAGAAGAGCTTTGTTTTTGATTGACAGAGGGCTCTTTCGGCCTAGAAGGGGGTAAAGGTGGGTTCTGAAGGTCTTCGCTTTATTGAATGTATAATCAATATGAAGACGGCAGATTAATTTGGAATCAAGTATCACTACTAGATACTTATATGAATTTGACCAGGGGACATAGTCATCGAAGAACTTTATATTAATGGTAGGGTACGGGATTCGGGAGTATGTGAATATCATGGCAGCACATTTAGCAACGTTAATTTTGATTTCCCAAGTAATGAGCCAGTGTTCAAGGCTATGGAGATAAACTCTGAATATTGTGAACCAGAACATTCAAATGTTTGTGTTTTGTTAGGATACCGTGTCACCTGCATAGAGTGCTAGAGTATGGGTGATTTTGGAATGTCGTTGATAAAGAGGGTGAATAGTGTCGGTCCAAGTAGACTACCTTAAGTTACGCCACTTAGGATTGGACGGGGAGCCGAAATGAGAGAATTAACTCGTACTGAGAAAAAACGATTAGTGAGATACGAGTTAATTATGTGAATAAGTTGAGCCGGAATACCAAGTCGCATGAGCCAAGTCCTATGAAATGCTTTGGCTATGTCAAGAAAAAAGCCACCAATAAGCATTTTGCTACGAAAGCCTTCGTGAATGAACTCCACTGTCCTCAGAAGCTGGTGCGCTGTGCAGTGTTTTACTCGGAAACCAAATTGTTCGTCAAAAAGGACTTTTTGGCTCTGGAGAAAATCATTCAGGCGTTTAAGTAGCACAAATTCGTAAATCTTTGATAACGAACATAGGAGGCTGATAGGTCTATAATTTTGAGGATTTGAATGGCACTGGCCAGGTTTCGGAATAGGCACAATAAGTGCTCTCTTCCAGCTTTGAGGTAAAAAGCAATGCAGTAACATATAATTTATGAGTATTACTAAGAAAAATAGATAGCTGGTGGGTAGGTATTTAATCATGCGGTTAGAAGTAGAGTCCAATCCAGGCGCTTTCTTAGGATTTAATTTAGCGATATATTCGCTAACTTCGTGCATGGTTGTATATTGTATGTCTCTGTGACATGAAGAGTTTAGAAATCTTTGAACATCTAGTTGGAAGGAATTTGCGGTATTAGCAAAAATCCCTTCATTATGTGTTGTGAATAGTGTTTGGAAACTGTCAGCAATTAATTCAGCTTTCTCCGTGTCTACATGAGCCACCACTGCATCCATAGCTAAGAACGGAATGTGAGATTTGTGTTTGCGAAGTCTGGCAAATGCACGCCAAAGACTGTTATCTGTGGTCTTTAGAGACTGAATGTGATTAGAGTATCGTGATTGATTGAACTGGTCACATGAAGCCTTGATCTCATTTTGGAGAACACGAAGTTGTAATTTTAAGTCAGGACTTCTAATTCTTTGCCAAAGTCTTCGTACTTTATTCTTTTCGCGAATTTTGAGTTTGATTTCAGCTGGAAGTTTATTAAAATTGGGGTGAAGGGTGGGTTTTGATACTTCTTTAAAAGCATCTGTTAGGATAGAAGTTAACTGATCAACAGCCTTGTCAATATCGTCAGTGGATTTAATTTCGAGGGAAGGAAAACTTTTAAGTTTATATCGAAAATTGCCCCAATTTGTAGAGACGAGTGTCGGAGAATTTTTATTAAAAGAATTACATTTAAGGTCGATGAATACAGGGTTGTGATCTGAGGATAGACAACTTTCCACAGTCAAGTGATAGTCAAAAATATTTTGAAAAAGAGCCAAATCAATATAGGAAGGAGCTCCCCGTACATCGTATCATGTGGGTGAATCTGGCGGTATAATTTTAAATTGGGCGCACTGAGCCCATTTCAGGAGGTCACGACCAGCGGTGTTGAAATTTTTACAACGCCAAGCCTGGTGGTGACAATTTAAATCACCAGCGATAATAATATTGGTTGATAAATTGAGCAGTTTGTTAAAATCCTCCACCGGAAATTTGTCTCTTGTTCTCGATATAGGTGGAAGATAGTCAGAGATCAAAACTAAGGAGGGTGAAATTTGAATAAAAATTTCGATAATCGTCGCCTCGAGTCTGCTCAGATTCGGTGTGTCAATTCTGCGATGGGGAATATGATTTTTAATAAAAATACATATACCACCATGATAAATGGCACGAGGATCCGGTGCTTGTCTGTCATTTTCATAAGTAAAATAATTTGCAAGCTTGGGAACTCTCCCTGGCTGGAGTCTGGTCTCTTGGACAAAGATAATGTCAAAGCCTTCTCTTCGACGTAATCACGAAATTCGTAATATTTTCACATAATGCCATTGGCATTCCAGGTACATAATTTTAAGTACTTCAAACCTTTCAAAGTATTGAATTTTAATGTAAGGGGGAATAAGAAAACTGAAGAGAAACATAGCTCTCAAAAATATAGTATGCAGCGTCAACACCAGAGGGAGCCACTCGTAGCTGAGGCAAGGCATTTTTAAATGCTTAGAGTAATTTACTCTGGTCAATGCCAGGCTGATTAGAGATTTAGATGATTGCCAAAAGGATTTTGAGTCTGCTGCTTGGGGGACCGAATAATTTGGAAAAGGGGGGAAGTAACCTGTTGAGTGCCCGTTAAGATATTGGAGTATGAGACTCCGGAACGAACTTTACTGTCACTATTAAACTTTGCGGACGTGGGTTTGATTTAAGATTGTTGCTATTGTTGGGGGAAGGACCAACGGACTGGATGGATTGAGTCGTGGGTTTATTTAGGTTTTTCTTGGCTCCAGGAAAGCGTGGACACGAACGCCAGTTCGCGGCATGAGAACCTAAGGCAGTTCGCGCACTTCATCGTTTCGTCGAAGGGCTTGGTGCAGTCTTTGGCTTGGTGCGGACCAGGACATCGTACAGAGCGTTGGGGTAAAGTACAAACCTGAGCTGTGGAAAAAACACTGACAGCGCCAGCACTGTGAAGGGCCTTTCCTTCCTTTGAATCTTTCGATTTGGACGTCAGTGCTGAGAAGTTCCGTGATATTGAAGACTTCGTCAGCTTTCAGGCTGTTGTAAATCTGAACATAGAAGAGAGGCATTGGAACTTTAGCCTTCCATCGTTTGAGTTGAGTTATTTTGTGGATTTTAAATCCAGCTACTTCAATCGCAGTCTGAATAACGTTGATAGGCGTTACAGATCGAACAACAATTTTTAAGGGACGTTCTGCTTCAGAGTATGAGACTTAAATTCTATTTGATTCTCTGAAAGGAATCTAACAAGAGTTCTATAATCAGTTTCATTAGTAGTAGTTAATCTAAGAAAATCAATATCTTGCTGAGATTGAATAGCGGCGGCGTCTCTACGTAGCTGTTGTAAAAGAAAGTACCAATCAGCTCGTGGTTTGATAAATACAGGGGGAGGAGTGTGAACTTTAGAAGTTTCATTTGCGAGCATAGAACTATTTTCAGGATTAGCTTTTGCATTTTCTAAGTTCTCAAATTTATTTGAGGTATTAGGAGTTGAAATTGTAGGAGACTGAGTAGTAGGAGATTTTTTAGCACCAAGATGCTTAGGTGGGAGGGCAAAGCCTTCCGAATCAATAGCTCTAGGTCTTTTCTTATTATCCACTTTCGGTTTAGAATTACTAGCAGGGCTAGGAGGTGCAGGTTGCTTGGGCCAAGAGGTAACATCAGTTCTTTTATCGTTGAGTCTACTGCAATTTGCAAGGAATTCACTTTCTGTTGCAGGAATAGTAAACAAGTTAACCCCAAGGCTCGCACAAAGCATTTTTAAGGAATTCAAAAGTGTCTTACCTTCAGCACGCATCTGCTTCAGCATGACGTCTTTGGTTTCAGGCGGATAGTCTTTTTTTTTCTCGATCCGTTGAATATCAAATTCTTGTTCAAGGATTCGGTTCTTCAAGGCTTAGATTTGGATGATGTTGTTGGCGACTTTCGTTGGAGAAGTGGCAGGAAGAGCAGTCGTATCCATATCAGTGTTCGTAATTATTCCGAGAGGAGGTAGAAGAGATGTATCTGTAAGAGAGGTACTGCCAGCTGGTGGTGCCGTAATCGTGTTCGTAGTTGCTGTACTATTGAGCGGAGAGCTCTCTAGCGAGCGCCCATCACTGTTTGCGTCCATGACGGGAATATCCGTTATGACATAATTTACATATGAAATTATATTTATGCTTGTTTTCTGTTAAACAACTGGTGTTTTAGTTTAGTTTAGGGTGTCTAGAGATACACATAACCATATAGTAAAGATAGGAAACTCTGAACATTAGACAGCAAGCTGTTATTCCACTTTATAAAGCTTTCTGAACACCTACATGTTCTATTTGTGTATGAAAAACTTCATAACATAGCAGACGTGTTTTTTATTTGGACATTTTTTGCTCCCCTTGTTATATGTTGTTTAATAATTATTTACGTAGGTTTTGAGTTTCATGTGTTCTAAAATACATTTCGTTCCAAAATCATTGAGATCATCCGATCATTCCTATTTTGCGAAATGTTTTGGCGTAATGTTTACTTAACCAGCAAAACAACAGCGTATGGCCATTTTGCTTCATACTGAATCTCGGATGCTTTGTAGTACATGTTTTAGGACTGTTAATTATCAACTGCTCTTTCTAGAATCTCCTGGTTCTTTGTTCTGTTCCCTTTATTATGAATAAAGCTTTCGGTTAATACTTGTATCTTGATTTGATGTTATTTGGTTAGCGTTTCTATAGCCTCTATTAGGGCCACAAGCGAAACCGTCATGAAGATACTTTTCATCATCATCTGCATTAAATATGTTCATTTCGTTTATATTATCTATCCAATTTTGTGTCATTGTCTTACGACTTCTGCTTTCTTAAACATAAAGGCAGCACATGTAGTTATACATGATTTAAACTAGAAAGCCCCTCGGTCATACGAAATAACCGCTGTTTTAGATATTATAAACTGTAATTAAAATGATTTGTGCAAAGGTGTCTGCTAATTCAAACTGAATTACTCAGGGCAAGCGGCGAGGACGCCCCTTTGCGTACTGCCCCACGGGGTTTCCCCCTTATAGTTGCTTAATTGCTTAAGGTAGAGTGCAATGAAGGAAATCACTGGCGGTACATTTCTTAAGAGCCACTCAATAAATAAAGGTTTAATCAGAAATGGATCAGGATCAAGCCATTACTAGGCTATTTCATCACTTATTAGGCTGTGGCCAAACTACTCTCTGTCACCAACTAAACTGGGACAAAATTTTCCAAAAATGTAATCAGTGCAAAGATATCCAGCCTACCAGTACACTCTATATAAAACAAGCATCGATGTCCCAGTGCTTTCACGAAATACTAGAGGAAATGTGCGTTTTCTCAAGGACATTGTAAAGGTAACCAATAATACGTATTTCCCCCTTCAGACGTATCTGTCATTTTCTTCAAAATATTTGAAGCAGATTTTAATTGACATCTGGTAATATCTGGGATTTTATTCAGATACCTAAACCATGTGCATGAATTTCAAAATTTTAAGAAGGATTTTAATCTTTTTCTATAATTTTTTTATTTAGCCAGAATATACTGCGTGTTTCAGTGGTCTTTCATACTTTCATGAGATGACTTTTCATACTTACTATTCTAAGGGTAGGAAAGAGATCGGTTAATTACCAGTGGTTTAATACAAAACAGGCATAAATATAATTTCATGTGTAAACTGCGAGCTCTTTTCAAAAAGGTAGCATATTTTGGTTTGGATTTGCTTCGAGCTGGTTGTCTTTTACGCATCCGGATTCTTGGTAAGCATTTTCAAGCTTTGTTCTTAGCGATTGTTTTCTTTTGATGAACAATGCCTTGCTTCGAGTTACGTTAAGGATCTCGTAAAGTTTAGGTTTTTGTTATGGATTTAGATTTTCTTAGGAATAGGGATTTAATTCATGATATTATTGATAATGGCACTCCGGAGGATAAGTATAAGTTATGGATTAACTTAAATACGCATCGTAATCAAATTCTAAATGGAAAGGTTACTGTTGCTCCTGATATTCTTGATGAAATTTGTAAACTCACTGAAGTCCTTAACTTAGGCATGAAAATGTTCAAAAATGTTGATGAGCTTAATGAAAATTTTCCCATTGATAATGAATCTTCTGTTAGTAAGCCTAGTACTTGTAAACCAACTGATTCTCAAAATATGCAAGGCATAATAATACCTCCCGATAATATTCAGAAGGCTACTGCTGATAAACAGAAAGAGGAATGGATCTATCCCAAAAAAACCCACAAACGCAATCTTAGCGAAGATAGCAATCATTCAACCACATTTGTTAAAAATAAATATTCGGTACTTTTCCGTTTTGCCGGCGCAAGCGATAAAGTCGCCAATAATGGTACAACCGATGCCAAACGGAATATTCTGGCTGGTAACCTTTTACGCCTCATTCAGATAGTTCAGTTTTATGTCTAAGGCCATTTTCGGCAATTAAATCAATTAGGATGCAATCACAGCGCTTACCCGAAGCCGAAAATATAGAAAAGGTAAAGTCAAGGGTTAAATTCATCAATTCTAATGAGAATGCATTAGCGAAGTAAAGCACTGCAGTTTTACATAATTTCTGAGTAAGTTATTCGTACGAATTGAAGTATTTCTTGCATTTAAACTTGTATTCCAAATTAAGATTTAACTTGAAATTAATGTAGATAATTACTGAGAGCATTATATTTTTGTAGAGTAGTATACGTGAGATGAGATCGCTTGGGGTCACGTGATATGAACCGGCGAAACAGGATGTTGAACCATGAAAGCATAGTAAATTCTTAAATTAATGTCTTTTTATAAATTTATTGTCTTTATTTATTGGCTTTTTATAAAATTTTAAGCGATATTAAAATGTTTATGCCTTCAAAAAAAGAATTCTTAGGACTAACATTTTTTAAATATTTTTTGTGTGTATAATGTATGTTGTCGCCAATAAAGTCTGCTTGGCGAGATTTGCGCCGGCGAAACGGAAAAGTACCAAATATTCCGCTCTCCCTAACGAAGACGATATGGATGTTCAAGTCATCAGTTCTCAGAACTCTCAAGATAGCGAAGGATTCGTTAAACCCAGAAAAACCGCTAATAGAATACCTCCTATAATCATTTCGGACGTAAACGATTGGAAAAAACTCCGCGATGAAATTAAAAAACTAACTTCCCAAATGGAATGTAACTTTAAAGGCACTGATATACACATCAAAGTTAAAAGTTCAGATGATTACAGATTAATCACTAAATTCTTAGATGATAAAACTATTCCGTATCACACATTTCCTCTGCCAACTGAAAAACCCATACGCGCTGTGATTAAAAAACTCCCAGCACACACTAAAACAGAAGACATATTTGAAGAGTTAACTGAAAAAGGAATCCCAGTTAAAGCTGTTAAGCAGTTCACCAAGAAAATTAATGGCGAAATTGTCAAAATGCCCACCTTTTTAGTGGCAGTAAAAAGAAGCATTGAAGGGAAAAATATTTATAAAATTACACATATCCTAGATTTAGGAATTAAAGTTGTTAGCTTCAAAACTACGCCAGGTCCGACACAGTGTCACAACTGTCAAAAGTACGGTCATAGTAAAATGCACTGCAAGCATAAAACGCGCTGCCTAAAATGTGGCCAAAATCATGCTACGTATACTTGTACTAAAGACAAAAATCTACCTGGTACCTGTGCCCTTTGCGGAGGTCCGCATATAAGTTCTTATCGTGGGTGTGAAATGCACCCTGATAATATAAAAGAGAAGATAGCCCAGCAGAAATCAAGAGAAGAAAATCGTAATACCAGAAGAAATAACCCACCCCCACCTCCAAGGGACTTAGAAAATTTTCCGCCGCTTCCTACTCAAAATCAAACCCAAAATGTTGAAAATAACATTTTCAACATTTTGTTGAAAATAACAACGAAAATAATACAAGTCAAACCAATCGGAACACAGAAAGTTCAGGAAAAGAACAAAACTCCGCCCCCGGATTCATATTATGGCTAAAAAACTTATTCAAGCAAGGCAAATTACTTTTCCAGAAATTTATGACAGCAAAATCACTAATTGACAAAATCCAAATCGGATTTGAAGCATTTGAACTCTTAAGCAATATGAACTATGAATTTTAATCCTTATATTAATATTACTAGTTATCATATCACTGCCTCGAGTAGTTTAAATGTCGCATATTTTAACGCAAATGGTATAAAAAATAAAAATACCGAGATACTTAATTACATTAATCGTCATGATATTGATATTTTTCTCGCTAACGAAACTCATCTCAGAGCATGTGACAAATTTAAAATACAAGGATTTAGAACTTATCGTTTTAACCGCTCTCATAATAGAGGAGGCGTGACTTTGATTCTTGTTAAAAATTATCTTCGCTCCACTCCATTTAGCCTCAGCGGCAATACCAGCATCGAACACACAGCTATCATTGTGCACTCTCGTACCAATGAACCAGTGGTTTTTATCTCTGCTTACAATCCACCAAGGAACACCATCAGTGGTCACGATCTCATCAGCTTTAGCAACATCGCTTTTCCGGTTGTCATAGCCAGCGACCTTAATGCCAAACATAATTCATGGAACTCAAGAATCAGGAACACTAATGGTAACATATTCTATAGTTTCGCACTAAATAACGATCTCAGATTAAGACACAATAACACGCCGAATAAATACTAATTCAGAAGTCAAACAACAAAAATCAGCGTTATACCTACAAAATTTTCACAGGACTAGTTTCGATGGTTTTACCGAACCATCATCTTCAGCTGCAAAACCGCAAATGGCAGTTGCCAGTCCAAAAGTAGTATATTTGCTGCTTGATTAGACTTGGTTTTCAAATTTGCTACATTTTGTGTTTTTGTTTTAGATTTGGTATTTGGGAAGTTCTTAATGTATACATGGAAACTTCCTCAATTTTTTTGGCACAAGAGTATCATTAATTGAGTATTCTTTCTTAGCAACTTATAAATTTTTCTATTTACTCTTTTTTTAGTAATCTTTAGTTTTACTGCTACATTATATTTCGCTCTACGACTCAAATTGAATAATTTAACTGGTTTAATGATGTCAGAATTATTAGACTTCTTATTTTTGTGAACAAAATATGTGACTGATGTAATTTGAACTATAATTAAAATAAGTAACTATTATAATTTTGCTAAATTTTTTTAAATTTTGCATCTCACACTTTGTTTATCAGAGGGTCCAAATATTAACAAAATATTATTTAGTAAAATTAAAAAAATTTTAACAAAATTATAATAGTTACTTACTTCAATTATAGTTCAAATTGCATCAGTCACATATTTTGTTCACAAAACTAAGAAGTCTAATAATTCTGACATCATTAAACCCATTATATTATTCAATGTTAAATTATAAAACGACAAAAAGAAATATAATGTAGTAGTAAAACTGAAGATTACTAAAAAAAGAGTATGAAGGATGAAGTATCTGGAATAGACGAAATTAAAAGTAACGCTCAAAATGAGCCAAATGTAATGAAACCCTTCTTGCTTGCTCACAAAGCCTTTTGACGACAGAGAGGAAGGCTGATGATAAGAGTGTGATTTTTGCCATATAATATTATTTATGAGAATTTTTTCATTTTAGAATATTGTTTAAGGAATAGAATACTGGAAGCTATGTACATTTTGCACATAGCTTCCTAAAATAAAAAATAAAAGGATTATGGAGACGCCATTTTTAAACGTCTAGATTATTATTTCATTCCATGGGACAAAAAGAACGGTTTCAAGAGCCTTGCTTTTAATACCGCTGTGTCTTGCCGTGATTGGCGGTTCTCGAGAGCAAAGTTGATTTCAAACTGCCGAGCAGGATATTAAGAGTTTTAAACTGATTTTAGATTTTGGCATTGGGTGTGGTTGTTTTTAAAAAGTTTATTTTCAGTGTGTCCATTAGTAAAGTCTCGATATCGTAAACGAGTATGTGAACAATATTGCAATATATGGTTTTGAAACTGTTTTGTAATCAAATAAATTTGTGTACGGAATTTTTCAATAAAAGAACGAAATTTTTATCTGGCCAATTTTCTTCGTTCCAGAGCAAATGACATTCTAGAAACTATGGTGAAGGATTGATATGAACATTCTCTGTCGTTAGTTCGCAAGATAAAATCCTCTTCAGACTTTCGAGGAGCTAATAAAAAATAGCATCTTAATATTTGCTCAAAATGTCAGTGATATAAATATCAAAAGTATGGTTCATTAAATAGCTTTTTCTAGGAAGAACAGATGCTTCATAAAAATGACATAGGACAGAAAAAAATTTTGGTTGTATTCATAAAAATGACAGGGATATGGCACACAAATTATCTCAAGACTGCGATATTGGATTAACTTTGGGTGAAATCTGTGACATTACAGATAACGCGCACGCAGGTGTATTTTTTCCTTACACGAACAATAATTTTGAAATTGTGGAAGAACCTTTTGTTTCGCGTCTATTATTTTAACTACAGGTTAGGCCTTTTTTAAAAGAACTTAAGTGTAATTAATGTTAACAAAAAAGAGTGGACAAAACTGTGTAGTGTTGCATAGATTGAGCGCGTTGCATAGCTGGCAGGATAAAAGATTTCGTTACATAGCTTGAGATTATTTTGAGAAGAAATGTTTTTAAGTGTAATTGTAGTATGCATGTACTAATTGTAATATATATTGTAATAGGCCAGATGTTAGGTTCATTTTTAGTAGTTTTCTCATTTGAGATATTATCAAATGGTCAAGCGCAAAGTAAATAATTATGTCTTTGATTGACTTTCCTGCTTCAATACGTTCTATAGCACGTCAGTCCCAATAATCTGCTTCTGCCCTTCTGTCTGCCATCGAAACACGACTGTCATGAAAAAAAATATCTGTGAAAGTTATAACATTTCGTAACAGCAATTAAATGAAACTGCATTATTGAACCATCAGAATCTTCTTCAGCCACTGCCTAATAAGCATATGCCCGGACAATCCATCACGACGGCATTTACCTAGTTTCATCGGTAGCGAATTTCAGTCTCTCAAATTCTGCACTGTCGAAAATTGCTAATTTCCTTTGGTTTCTTAACGTCGGAAGGCAGTTTACGGCTATTTTTGCCAGTGTGGTAACTGGGTTCTTCAATGCAGCCATTTGAGCAATAATCCAGAAATTCTTTCCTATTTAAGTTTACCTGACATTGCACTGAAAAGATTACCCAAAAAGTTAAAGAATAAACTTTTTATAAAAGCTTGATTTAAATAGCCACCAATAACTATAGAAGAATCTGTAGTTGATAAAATGAAGCATTTGTTTTGCATGTTTTCTCGAAAAGCCATTGAATGGCTCGTCTTAAAATAGTAGTGAATAGCTTTCGTGTGGTTTTTTTTTTGGTTGTATTACAGAACAAAGCAATGTTTATTTCTGTTCTGTAAAAGTGAATATATATTAAGTTTGAAACAGCGAATAACGTTCACTCCTTTAACTGTTCGAACAAATTCAGAACTTGTGAATTACTGATTATACAAGATATGAAACTACCGCAAAGCTTCTAAACAGTTGATAGAATTATTAAAACATTTCCTGGGAGAGATGGTCTATTACGATCCTGGCCTTAAAAATCTGAACAGACAATAATTAAATGAGCAGTACAACGTTTTATATAACCTGGAGATCTTAAATTAATATATTTGTTGCTTGAATGTAATTCAAATTTGGTACATTCTGTGTTTACGTTTCATATAATGCAATTGAGAAGTTCTCAATGTGTAAATGGTAACATGATCTCAATGTATAAATGGTAACTTAATTTTTTGGCAGCAAAGTATCATTAATTGAGCATTCATTTCTTAGCAACTTCCATAGTTTTCGATTAAGTGTTTGTTTAGTAATCTTTAGTTCTACTATCTTTACATATAATAGAAGAAAGAGTCTGTGTGTGTGTCTTTAGTTCGCGCTGTGCGTAAGCTAATAGACCCACGGCTACGAAATTTGGTATATAGGTGCATCTAGACAAGAGCCAGTACACCTCGAAGCGATGTTTTTGAAATTCGAATTGGAATTTTTTTTTTTTTTTTTAATTTTATGTTTCGTGACGAAATCGCGTCATTTTGAGACCTAATGGGCTACAGGAAAGCGAGATTTTATTCTACACACTCCATTTTCACATCGTCATGAAACGTAGGCACTTAGCTATTTTACGAACTTAAAATAAATTTCGTGTTTCAATAAATCGATTAAATATGAATTTATTTAACAAAGTGAGCTTAACACCTTTTCAATGGGATTTTTTCTAAAAAGGTTTATTTTTTAAAATGTACAGTTTATCTTTCTTTGATTTTTGGACACGTTAAACTTTCATCCTTGCGACTGCTTTTACAAAAGGAATTTTGGGAAAATGATAATATTTTGTATTTAAAAAAATTTTTAAATGAAGCTTCCGAGTAGACTTCTCACATCTTTAAAAATGTGGTTTTGGCAACAATTTTCCTTTCTTATTGTTATTGATAGATTTTTGAAGAAATCGCTACAGTTTGAATAGTTTCATTTTTTTAGAAATATGGGTTTGGCAACAATTTTTTATCGTATTTCTTATGTCCCTGTTTTTAAGAGATTGGCATACTTCATTGTCATTTTTTAGTTAAAGTAGCGGTTGGCTACTAATTGCCGCCTAGCCACTAACTCGATTTCGATTTTGTCATTTTTTACTGTTTGTACGTTATTGAAACGTTTTGTATGATTTTTTTTTCTTCAACGGAAAGTTGGCTAATTTTTTATATGTAATATATTTTTTTAAATTTTTGTTTTCGGAAATTTTCTGCAGAGTAAAATTGTGCGCAGTTTTTAAATTTAACGTTTGGTGCTCCCTTCAGGCATTTTTACGGTATATTTGAAAGCCAGATGAAGCCTGGCAGCGTAGCTGTTAGTTATATTATATTGCCTACCTTGTTATATTTTTCGCCTTCTATGCAGCTCTCTGGCAAAAGTCTTTGCTAACGGTGGAGCGGCGTTAAATTTTTTCATTATGTCATTCTAATTTAAAAGTTTCGAAAACGGTGATCAGCCATATTTACCTTTACCATTTCCAGTAGGAAGTCTGGTTTCCTTTTTACATGCAACACAAACCATATATCTTATATTGCTGACACTTTGGTAACGAGGTAACGTTCGCTTGCTTCTTTCAGATTGGTCGTCCACTGCTTCAAGGATCATCCCCGTTCGATTTATCTTTCTTGAACTTCTTGCGCGACATGTGTCAGGTCTTAGGACGCACAATGAGTACATCGTTAAGAGTTCCTGTATAAGAGCACAAATATTCTCCGATTGGGCAGACACCTGTTCGAAAATCCCTTCTACAACACAGCTGTTTGCAGCTTCGTATATAAATTGAGTCTTCTCAGTATTCGAATATTGCTACATTTTTGGCCACGAATAGCAGCTGAATGATGTATTCTGCGAAAGGCGACGTTTCATCTACTCCAGAAAAGCGCTTTCTTACTGCTCGCCGTTTGCTTTCCGCCCCTACATTATGTGGTGCAAAGTTGTTTGTTTCGGAAATTCCACCACCTCTTACAGTTTTGACATTAGTTTATTACACCTTGTATATGAAATTCTGTATTGATGTTTCTTAAAATGACAGAACATTAAAATCTGTCATTTTAATTCTTTTATGTGAATTTTTAGAAGAAGCTTTTTAAAATTCAGATAAACAAAGTAAAATTTAAGAAAAAATAAAATTTGATCTTGTGTTTATTTTGTAATGATTGATGAAGTATCGGTCAAGTTAGAAATTAATGCCTTCCGTAAAACGTTATTAAACTTAAGTTTCGTGCAAGTAAAATTTGTAAATTGCTAAGTGTGACTTCGTTAGAATCTTCAAAGTTATGTATGTACACTGCGGAAAAATAAAAGGACAGTTCTATATCTTCCGTTCTGCTATGCCGATTGACGAAATTCAAATTGCTTTTCTAATGTCTCGAAAGCGGGACTTCGGATATGTGTTAGATTTATGCATAGCATTGTTCTAATACAGGTATTTTGACACAAAATCGGACTTTTTTTGAAATGACGTGACGTTTTCTTCATATTTCGATTATACGACTCAAATGCTGCCAAAATAGTAACTTTTATTAAATTTGCTGAGAAATCTACGGAGAAATTCAAAAAACTATCTTGGCGCATTTTTTTCAAGAATACGAATTTCATGGCGAATTTTCATGGCAAATTTTTTCAAGAATTTCAGTTGGCGAACTTCTTAATTTATAGCAACCTATTTTCCTTTCCTTTTTACTTCCTTGTACGAAGTAAAAAGGAAGTACTGTAATCGCGGAAAATTTCAGACAGCATATTTCAACGAAAATATCCATTTTGACAGCTATCGAATGCAATTTAACAATGTTTTTGCGTCATATCTGTACGTAAGGCCAGAATAAAAGACTCATTTCCTCCAAACAAATTATAAAACTGCTTTAAAATGAATTCTGAAGAGAATTTTTCGTGGCGTCTGCACGAACGTATCTCGCATAACTCAAAAACGAGTAGCCTCAGAAAGTTGCAATTTTGTATATAAGACTACTATAACATGTAGATGTGCACCTCGTATTTTGGTTTCAGTCGGCCGCGCCAAACGTATATAAATACTATATTTATATATATATCCACTCTGTTACTCGGCACAGTGATCTCAGTTTCTTTACTCTTATATGTTTGTAAATTGTACATTGTTTGCTTTAAAAATGATTGAATTATGTTGTTCTTATCTTTCGGTTAAGGTTTTTATGCCTTTCGTAATTCTGAACGCAATATTTGTACAATTATCAACAATTTAAAAGCTGTTTAAGTGCGGTTAAGTTTTAAATAACATGGCGGACCTATTTGTTTACATTTGAAACATCAGAATTGTAGATTATCTATCTAGAGAGACTAAGCTTCGCAACAACAAAAATAACGCCTTCATTTATTATTGCGAATTAAATCACGCTTAATCCTTTCGGGAATTTTTTCGAGGAAATAAGTGTTTAAGATTTACTTCGTAATTTTTAATACAGATATTTTGAATTTTTAGGTATTTTTTGCCTTGTCGCGAAGTGAGAACTGAATTAATTGAATGAGAAATACTCAATCGTCTGTGAAAAACTGTTTCTTTTCTGTTTTGTTTTCTTAATTTCTTTCATACATCGTTCTAGCTTTATTATAGTATTTGAATAGAACATGTGGCAACGATAAGATAATTCTTTAAATGATATAATTTTTTTGCATTCAGAGTGTCGTTATAGTAAACAAATAATGTGAATTTTAAAGTGTGCATTTATTCTATTGTGGTTTATGCGCTGTTGACGAAGTAGATTTAATTCAATCCAATCAATTTAAATGAAACTCAAGAAAAAAATGCGTATAATTTAATATTCCGTACAAAGAAGTCATGTAGTGTACACATCAGATTTTTTTCATTGTAGACGAGCGGGAAAAAAATCATCGTTTTTACTTTGAAATAATTTTAAAAAAGTGCGTAAACCACATTTGGCGTTATCGCTTAGAACAAATATGACAAATTTCAAAGTGCGCCAGTGTGTGACTTCATGTATATCTTAGAAAATTTGAATAAAAAACTCTAATTTTTTTCAGGTGTGCCTAGAAATACATCTACTTTAAGATAGTCTTAAAACGTTTGTAGGGTATATATCAAAATGCTTTTCGAAAAATTTATAAAACTTATTTTAAAATACAAATTTAAAAAATTAATCATAAAAAGTAGGCGAATGTTATTTGGAATGAACCTAAATTTCAAAATGGGAAAGGAAGAATGAAATCAGCTTAATAAAAATAGAGATATTAAAAAAATATATACCAAGTTCAATTAACATTGAGGAGCTCAAATTTTGAGAGCTAATTTTTTAAGAACTACTAGGGCGATGTTTTACAAAACTTGGCACTTGAGCGTAATTTGAGTCGTAGAGTAGAAGTATGAAAAAAATTGTCATGTCATTTCAGAAAATGTACGATTTTGTGTCAAAATAACCTATGTTAGAACAATGGTATATATAAATCTGATACATATCTTAAGTCGCGCTTTCGACACATGAAAAACACAAGTTGAATTTCGTCAATCGGCAGAGTAGAACGCGAGAAACAGAAACTATCTCTTTTTTGTGGCACTGTACATATGTATATGTGTGTGTGTGTGCGCGCGCGCATGTGTAAAATAAAATTTATGGAAAAGAAAATACTAACATTAACTCTAATAGACCATTAACTATCTATTTCAATCTGGACATTTCTATTTTTATTCTTAAAATAGTAGTTTGCTTATAATAAACCTCTCTAATTCTCTCTTATTTCAAAATTAATAGCCATTATATGATTCTTATATAAAGCTCTGGCGCAAATAATACATGTAGGCTTTCGGATAATTGCAGTTATTTTAGGTATTTATTAATTAGCCAATTACAATAAAATTGAATCTAACTTATTTGAAAATTAGAATTTGTTTTTGGTTCCCCGCTTTCATTTTTAATGTGTATTTTAGTTTCTACTTCAGGCCTGCCAACTGCTAACTCTTCCGCTTTAAATTTATTTCAAAATTTCATCGATACTTGAAGAATAGGAGCTTATTGCGTTTAGTTATTTATGTTGGCTTTCTAAAAGGTTTGGCTAATGAGAAATAAAAATGATAATTAACTAGGCCCCCAGAGGAAGCTTTAGTTTTACGCAACTCTTCGCCACAAACTTTCGTAAAATAAATCAGCATAAATTGCTAAAAGCCATTAAACCTGCTCATGAAAACTATTAAATTATTAAATTAAGCAATGCTCGTGAAAGCTATAGTAAATTACTATTTTTAGGAACAGACACACCAGACGACATAGATCTCCGGCCCAGGTCCATATTCTAGCGTACCCATACAGAGTTTAGATATCTATGGTCCAAGGGACCTCATCCTAGCGGGCGCAACCCCCGCAGTCCCCGCCCGGCTTTATACAAAGCATTGGGCAGAACCAATCGTTGCTATGTAAAATCTTTGTCACCTTGCCTCCGGGCACCACTCCATTGGCAAAATGTACGTTGTTATGGGTGCTCTGTCCACTCTGTCAGTCCGCGCCACGAGTACTGAATGGGGTCAAACCCCTGGGGATTCGGTCGACGATCTCCGATCTAGCTCCACCCCAGCCGAAGGAACAGACACGACAGTACCAGTACGGTCCCTGCCAAGCCTGAACCAATCTGAGTACAATACTCGGGTTCTAGTCCTATGAAGCCAAATTATATACCCCCGTGGTTGAGACTGCTTAGGTACAGATCCTAGCCAGTACTTCCCAGGCGTTTGCCTGAGTCAACCCCCGGGGGGATATTTTTAGGAACAGAAAATCGTAATACCTAATTTAAATGACAGGATTATAAAAATTTCAATTAGAGGATATATAGTTCACCTCGCTTATGATAACTCCTGCTTTAACGAAAACCGAGATTTCAAGAGGAAATCGGAAATACTTTGTTCTTACAATGTTAAGTCAATGGGAACATTATTTGCTTTTAAGGCAGACCCAGGCTATAGCGAGCAGTATTTTTGTATTTATAAAATTTCTTTTTATTTCCCCTCATCCAGCTGTTTTAATCCTTTTTTTTGGAAAAATGCCTTTAACATTCCGAAATAAATGATGTGTCACAAAACATGTGAACATGTGATGGGGGCCTTTTTTTTTTTATTTTGTAGAGTGCACGTGCGAGGACATCCCGGTAGACGGCGGAGGATGCTGAATGGATGGGTGACAACACTGCATAGGAGTAGCAGTGTTGGGTACCAGTTTGGAGGTCCGTCAGTGATCTGCATTCATAGAATACTCTCGCAAATTTTATCTTGCAATGTGGAATCTCTAAATTTTATCAATTGCCAAAAAAGTGAGGATTTTAAGGGAGTTAGGGGATGGTGTAAAAATTCCGTAATCTGCAATAAGTATGATTTATTTTCTACTGTTTCAACACTGTTAATAACAATGCATGGGAAAACGTTACATCAACATGAATTTGCATTTGCTTCCGTAAGGCTGGATTGCCCATTTCTCAAGAAAATCACCGAAGAAGAAGAACAAGAAGTAAACGACTTGGAAAACTTAGAAATGAGTAAAGAATATTAAAATTATGTATGTGTTGACGCCAGTTTTATCACTTTCAAGATACCTATTACCGGGTATATTGCAGCTGAAATTCAAGCTAAAGCAGAAAAATCATGAATGCTACGATGATAACGACTAGTGTGAAGAATTTCAAACTAAATCGCCCCCCCCCCGATATACTCAACGCATCCTGAATGTGCATAAAAACTTCAAACTGTTTTCTAAGCTAATAATGCAAATGAGGATGTTTTTTGGAACACGAATGTTCTCCGAAGAACAATAACAAAAGAAAGAGACAATAAGAGAGTTCAAAACAAATTTAAAAACTTCCTATTTACTGTGCAGAATAAAAAATAAATAAAGTAAGTATAAATCATATAGTATGTATGAAATTTTATGATTATTTTCACGAACGTGTTTTTTATGAGCCCTCTGTTATAACGAGCAAATGTCTCGGTTTCTTCGCATTTGTTATAAGCGAATTCGCCCGAATATTGCAAATAGAAGTTATTTTTTTTTTATTATTTTACGTATTTTTTAATCTTACAGATAGATAGATGGGTATTACTCACACAATATTGTACAAAGGAAACATCATTCGGTTTTGCATTTCGAGTCCATTTAAAGGATAAGTAAGTAGATATAAGCACGGGTGATACTTATAACCAAAAAGGGGCAGATTTGCTTGGATCTCCCGTGCTCTATAAAATATAATAACGTACTCACTTCTAAAAGTGCTAGAACACATAAATATTTGGACATCTTTAAAGATCTTATAAATCCTATGTGTAGGTGGTAATATGGATTGATTCCCATGAGATTAGAGCGATTATGCCTCATGCTATTATTCCTTAAAGCGTAAGCAAGCAATGGACATTACCAGCAATGAAACAAATGGTTATACCAGGGGTCTCCAAACTTTTCAGGTTTAGGGCCATACTAATTACTAGTAAGTTCGAATGGCCAAGCTGCTTTAATTCCCTGGCCATCTGGTTGTCAAAAGCGGAAGATAGGTACTACCTCTCTATACTCAAACTGCTAATAGATGGCGCTAGTAATGCAAAATGCATCATTCTCAAAGAATATAACATTATAAGGTATTTCTTCCCCCTTCTTGGCATGCTTTCGTGCTGTGGTTGTCTGCACACTCAGCGTGTAATTGAGAGGTCCGTGGTTCGATTCCCGGCGAAGGTGTTGCATATTTTTCATCTTGTCTGCTTCAAAAAAAAAAAAAAAAAAAAAAAAAAAAAAAAACCTCTACAACATTAAACGCCTTTATTGTCTCTACAACATTAAACGCCTTTATGAAACGAAACACATTCAAAATTACTCAAAATATACAGGAAGTTTGCAGAGATAAAAATCTGAAGCTTTGAAGAGCGGACTGTAATCGCAGCAATATTTGTTTACGAAAGTCTATACTGAACAAGAAGCTGCAACTCATGGAACGTAAAACGTGGAAACCCATTCATCTATAGAGAAATGATCAAAGAATGCGTAATTGCAATAGCCGAATAAATATGCAACGAAAAAGTAAATTTATTCAAAATTATCAGTTTGTCAGCAAACACCGTGGCTCGGAGGGTAGAAAACATCGCAGAAAATATATCATTTCAACCATCTTACAAAAATCGATGTCTTAAGTGGTTTTCTCCGGCCTTGAATGAGTCGCTCAGATGTTAATTTTTATTCGAGGAGTAGATAAAAGCTATCAAGTGTATGAAGAATTGCTTGATACTAATAATATTCACAGCCCGACTACTGGGGATGGTTGCTCCTGCATCAAACGCTTGGTTCAAAACAATTAGTCTTACATTATATCATTCATCAACAGTCCTTGTGCAGGAAATGTTTGGATATGTCTTGAGTTTTAAAACCATTAACAATTATTAACATTTGAATCAATTAACATCCTTGTTGTAACAATTATTAACAATTGTATCAATTAACATCATTGTAGTAACAATTACTAACAGCTGTATCAATTAACATCATTTTTGTAACAATTATTAACAATTGTATCAATCAACATCATTGTTGTAACAATTATTAGCAATTGTATCAATTAACATTATTGTTGTAACAATTATTAACAATTGTATCAATCAACATCATTTTTGTAACAATTATTAACAATTGTATCATTTAACATCATTGTTGATTCAATTAACAATTGATACAACAAAATCATATCATACTGCCATATGCTGGCTTAGCTGCGGTTAAGTCCTTCAGCGCTTTTTTGAACTTGTAGAGACATTAGGATTTTTTTTGGAAGCCAGCGAGATGAAAAATTAGCAACCGCCTTCGCCGACAATCGAACCACGGACCTCTGGAATACCGGCCCAGCGTGCAGAACCACTACACCACGAAGGCACGCTAGGGATGTGGGAGAAATACCTTATATACTCCCCTTTTTAAAGGGCGACTAGGGTTTTAGGGGACCTAGTCGCCAAATCCTGGGTGTGGAGAATCATCATCCATAACCCTTTTAGTTATGGGTTATAACTAAAAGGGTTATGGATGATGTAGTAGTACACTGTACCCACTGTAGAGACACTGTAGAGACTGTAGAGACCCCACTGTAGAGACATTAGAAATTTTTTTTTTTTTTTTTTTTTTTTTTTTGAAGCCAGCGAGATGAAAAATTAGCAACCGCCTTCGCCGGGAATTGAACCACGGACCTCTGGAATACCGGCCCAGCGTGAAGAACCACTACATCACGAAGGCATGCTAGGGAAGTTGGAGAAATACCTTATAAACTCATTAATTTTTTGATTGAAATATTTTGAATGAAAAGCATCGCCCTTTTAATGAATAACGAAATAGCGAATGGCTGTTTAAGTAAGCATTCTATGTCGATTTCACAAAACATGTGAACGGACTGAATTTGAAATTGCAAAGAAAAAACCAGCTTCTTCCTGATTTATACATAAATATCAAATCGTTACAGCAGAAACTAATACTGTTTCAATCACAATTACTAAAAAATGTTTCATACATTTTAAAACATGTGAAATATTCAGCCAAACTGCTGAGACTGAATTTCCCGTTCGATTTTGCTGTCGAAGATTTGAGTGCTTTGAAAAAAAAAAAAAATTGATCCTCGTTTCTCAGACTTTGATGTCATTGCGAATGAAATTAATATTTTTCAAAATCCTTTTGATATTGACATTAAAAGCCTAGCCCCGGAAATTAAAATTTTGATTTATATAATTAACATTAACTATCAAAACTTATCTTTGTTAGAATTTATTAAGAGTCTTCCTCTGGTACAATTTGATAATTTGTTCGTGGGCTGTTTTCTATTTTTTGTACTACTAACTTGTGTGAGAAAACATTCTCTAAAATGAAGCATACAAAGAATATTTACAGATCTAAGCTAACAGACTGAGTATCTGAAATCTCTTTTAACCCTTTGCACTCGAAGTCTTTCTCGCTCGGGCCAATCAGGGAGTGGAGATGATTTTCCGCTTGCAGTCTTGTGCCTATTTCGCGGGGTACAACAGGTATTCATTGTATAAATTTCATTCGGATTCTGTGCTCGTTATCAGTTCCCAATTTTCTCTCTCTTCTGCTGAATCACTGTCGCTTTCATTTTCACGATTCTATTACATCACCTTACACCTTTTACTTCATCACTATCTTCATCAGTGCTTTCCTTCTCTCTATCGTCAGGTGGTCTATCCATAGACGTAATTTCATTCTTCATCAAAGAAAAATTGAATTCGTCTTCACTTCACCTTTTATTTCAGTGTTATATACATAAACAGCACAGGAAGTGGAAAAAAAAGTCGCAGACTAGCCAGAAAAGCTGCTGGTCCTAGTAAGTTTTAAAATCTCTTTACCACGCAACGAAGACTGAAAATATTTACCATCGCAGACTAACAATTTGTAAACGTACATGAAACTAAAAAAAAAGAAGAGAGGGAGGAAACTTTAAAACCGGTCTACGTATAGTCTTTTTAGCCCACGTCCTTTGCCACAGACTCAATTCTGAGTGAAAATGTGAGGAAGTGCCTTCACAATTAGCTTTCAGATTTTAAAAATAGTGTTAGTAATGATTTTAAATTCCTGTTAAAATTAATCAAGTAGAATATATTGGAAATCTAAAGAAGCCATTCTTATGCTCCCACTTTAATGATTTATGGATCTTTTATTTCAATATCACACATTTAATGTCTCAAATAGTACATGAAGTAGAAAATCACGTCGCAGAATAGCCGGAGAAGCTCCTATGTGGTCTTGGTAACTTTTACAGTGTCTTTATGTAAAGCGAAGACTTAAAAGATTTACCTTTTTAACTTAGCAATTTGTCGACGTCCGTGAAACGTCCTGAAATAACACTTTTGAACGTAATCGTTTTCTCAAGTTTACTAACTCTTCATTCAGAATGAGAATAGAATAATTCTGCCCTTTCAAGATTAAGTGCTATCGACAAGATTAAAAATTTTCCTTGATTTATATAATTTAAATGCATTCATTATAGTGAATGAATCAAATAAAATATAAATAATTTTCAGATTAAATTCAAGTAATATCTGAGAGTTTATATTATTATTAAAAATGTTCAATTAATTAATACTAAACATTTCGTTTTTAGGGATGGTGTAAAAAAAAAACGTTACATATATTGTAACCTATTAATTTATGCATTTTAAATACTTTATAACACTTTCATATTTTCTAAGTATGAATAAAATATGAAATTTAAATCTAATAAAAATTAATTAAACTCCTACTAATATAATAGCCTGCGTAAATGTAATTTTTTTAATAAATATTATCACAAAAATGTAGACACATTGTTGCACATCATTTGTACTTTCACAAATCTATCGAGTGAAAGGTAAGATAATGCAGACAATTAGAGAGGTGGCTTTCAAATTTTGATACTTGCGTTGCAAATGTAACATACTAATATTTCTGTTGCAAATAAAAAAAATTGTAGATTAGTTAAGCTTTAAAAGCCAAAAACTAGAAAAGTAGAATTCCTATTGTCACTTTAAAATATTTCCGAAAACATTCTTTTAATAGTATGCATTTTAAACTAAATTTTTTTAATAGAAAGCTATGCCAATGAAACATTTTAGCTCTAAATTCCTTATAATTTTTATGCTAATTAATTCATTGCTCTTAACAATATCCTTTCGAAAAATGCTTGCAGAAATAAATTATTTTTATTACTATGGGAAAATGCATTTTTGTTACAAAAAGGGAGCTTTCTTTAAAAAACATTTACTTTGAAAATGTGTGTTATAATTAATCCGATGTGAGTACATGTCATAAAATAACATACCCGCACATTTATATTGTTTATTAGCATGCTTTTACATTTAAGAAATTTCACGGAAATCTAATTAAAATCTAAAATTGCAGCAAATTTTGTATATGTTTAGGTGTTTCGAAAATTTCACATAAAAATTAATAAATTCAGAAATTTTAATACAGTATTTTTGTTACATTTAAAATATATTTTCTTTTTATCTTTTACATAATGTTTTGGTTTTTCTTATTGTGATCTTAGTAGAAAAACTTTAAAATGCTTTCATTGTAACTAAATAATTATTAAAAGAGTTTCAAAGGGAATATAACATTTAAATACCTTACTTCTATAGTAAGTGTTTGTAATGTGTAATATTGTAGTATTATTTATATTATTCTAAGGCTGTTCAATAAGACTAATGTCACCTTTGATGTAATACGTGAAGCTTTCAACGATGAAGCATTAGCGAGGGCAAGTTTATTTCGCTGGCATAAAGCTTTTAAGGGAGGCAGGCAACATGTGGAAGATATTGAACGTGAGGGACGACCTTCAACGTCCGTCACAGAGACAATGATTAACACAGCTGCGGTTATCATCAAGGACGACCGCAGAATTACAGTACGTCAGCTACATTGCTCTCTTGAATATTTCTGTAGGAAGTGTTCGCTCAATCATGGCAGAACATTTGCAATTGAAACGTGTTTGTGCGCCATGGATTCCGAAACTGTTGACACCTGAGCAAATGCAGTGGATGTGTGCACAGAATGGAAAGAAAGACTGGAACAAAAAGGCGACAATTTCTTAAAATGCGTCATCAAACGGATGAAGCTTGGTTGTATCAGGTGACAAGTGACGAAGGACGAGGGCGCCTGATGTTTAACATAGGTAAACAGGCATATGCCCCGCGTCCTCCACTATCTAGTGGCAACAACTCCCTGGAGCCTCATCAGGCTGCCTCGGGAGTATATTTGAATCTTAATGAGAAAGTTACATGGCCATACAAGGGCGGTTGACATAGTCTACATTACGAGTGATGTGTATGACATTTGAAAGTTTTAGGATTACAGTGGTTACAGGAAATCTAAAAAAAAAAAAAAAAAAGGGGGGGGGGAGGTGGCATAATAATGTAAGACATAATACACATAACAACATTAAATAACATTTAGACCATACAGTACACATAAAAACACTTAAAATACACAGAACATACTCACACACTACTAAGTAGAGTACTAATAATGCATCCATGTGATGCTGTTAGAACATATAATGCTGGGCAGATGTAATACTATGTGACATATAAAAACGTGTAATAAAACTAGTAAGATCAGAGGATGCAGAGCAGAGATAAAGCTGTGATACTAGTGAAAACACAGGGTGCATGGCAGATATAAAGCACGCGTGTAACATTGCCAGATATAAAGCACGCGTGTATACTAATTAAAACACATGATGCAGGGCAGTTTTAAGACAGATAATAACATAAGTTGCAAATAATTATTAGCGATGAACTTTTGGTTTACATATGAAACAGATGGTAGTATATGAGTAATAATACTTATGGGGAGACAATTCATAGTGCATGAACCTAGGCTAACACGTGATAGGAGTACATGATGCAGAGCAAATATGTTAATAGTATATACACATTATACAGAGCAAATATAGAGCTAAATAAAAGACATGATTCAGGGCAACTATAATACTGATAAAAAACACATGACTTTGGGCAGAGATGATGCTATTTAAAAGCACATGATGCAGGACAGAGATAATACTAATGAGAAACACATGATGCAAGCATGAATATGATACACATGGTACAGGGCATATGTTATACTAATAGAAACTCATGATGCAAAGCAGATATAATACAAATAGGAGCATATGATACAAATAAATATTAGGGTAAACAGTTGGTGTTAGAACATATGATAGTATGTGTGTAGTAATATTTTAATGAGACAACTCATAGAGCAGGAGCCTAGGCGAACACATGATAGAAACACTTTATGCAGAGCAGGTATGATGCTGGTATATACACATGGTGTAGAGCAAATATAGAGCTAATTAAAAAACGTGACATAGGGCAGATATAATACTAATAGTGATACATGAAAATACATTATGCAGTGCAGTTTAAATTCTAATGAACACGTATGATGCAGATCAGATATGAGAGAAAAAAAAAAGGGCCACATGCCGCTGAGCAGGTATAGTACGATTAAAATCATTTGATGCGGGACAGATATGATACTAATGAATATACATGATGCAGAACAGATAAATAGCTTATAAGCTCATATGGTACAGATCATATGTTGTACTAATAGGAACGCATGATGTAAAGTAGATGTAATACAAATGAAAATATTTAATGCAGACAAATATTTGGGGTAAACAGTTAGTGTTTCACATAATGCATATGATAGTATATGTGTAAAAAAAAAAAAAAAAAAAAAACACCTTAGGATTAGACAACTCATAGTGCACGAACTTAGGCTGTCATACGATTGAAACACATAATGCAGTGCAAATATGATATTAATGTATATACATGATGCAGAACAAATATAGAGCTAATTAAATGACATGGTGCTGAGTAGATGCAGTACAGGTGAAGAACGAGTAAAAACACTTGGTACAAAGTAAATATGATGCCAATAAATACACATGGTGCAGAGCTGATATGATACTAATAGCAAAGCAGATATAATACGAATAAAACACATTATGCAAATAAATATTAAGGTAGACAAAGATACATATGATAGTAAATGAGTAATAAGTGCTAATAGAAACGTATGATACAGAGAGCTGATATGATTCTGTGCTTGTATAGAACTAATAAGGACACATGACAGCGTTAAAGTTCATTAAATATTTGCTATTGTGCAAGAGTTCTCAAACCAGTTTAAGTTCTGTTTAGGTATAAGATATAAGGTATGCGTGTGTAAATTGTAGTTTCCTGGATCAATGCAGTGGAAAACCTTATGTTGATTAAATGGGCTGGCAGATATCCTGACCTAGTGCCGCGATAAATTTTATAATTTTACATATTGCATTAATGCTTCCCTTGTGCTTAATTATCAGTCTGTGGTAGGCACTTATGTTGCTCGTGGGCATGAAAAGATGCATGGTATCTGTCAGAGGGCACTTGAATAGGTAGTGGTCTGGCGTTCCGTCTTCTCCACAGACACAGATGTCTGTATTTGATATCCCATGTCGATGAAAATAAGACGGGAACGGCCCGTGACCTGTTATGTAGTTTACCAAAGGAGCAATGGCGATAAGGCGGTCAGTTGATACCTTTGAAATACGCTCATAGGTGCGCCTCCCTATTTCCGCATTAGTCCATTCTTCTTGCCATTGTCGTATTGCTTGTCCCTGCAAATGACGCTTTAGATAGGATGGTGGGGCAGGAATATTTATTTCTTGTGCTTCGAGATTGCTTGCAGCATCCTTAGCCAAACGGTCAGCTGCTTCATTTCCCTGGTTGCCATCGTGGGCTTTGACCCAGACCATGGTAATTTTAGTGTGACAATTATGCTGCAGGATGTCTTGCAAGTTAATGATGCTCAGCGATACATGGTGTTGATTCTCTATTGCATTTATTGCTGAAAGGCTGTCCGTGTATATGGTAGCTGCCTGTATATTGTTGTTGAGTATATGCTGAACCGATGCTGTGAGAGCAGTAACTTCCGCCTGAAAGACGCTGTTTTCCGGTTTCAGATGTCCTTTCCATGTGTATTCGGTGTTGGAACCGTCATAGTGTTGGATATTCGGTGTTGGAACCGTCATAGTGTATAAAGGCACTAGCTACTCCAAGTTCATGCTTCGAGCCATCCGTGTATATCTTCGTGAAGGTGTCTCGATGAAGGCAGTTGGATTTAACTGTGCGTATGCCTGTCCCTTTTATTGAGGGATGTGTACGCAATACGTCGCCCTGATGCTCATATTGGACTGGGCTATAGGTAGTGTTTCCAAATGTCGCATCTCGGCGCAAGTGGATCAGTTGGGCATATGCAGATTCCATTAAAGCTTTGATATGCAGTGGTATGATACCAGCTAGTACCTGTGCTGCATTTGTGGCTGTAGTTCGATATGCTTTGGACCCAACCATGAAACAACAAAGTAGTGAATGGAAGCATCCGTCTTCGCCTACTGCCAAGAAAGCAAAAACTGTGAAATCGGCTGGTAAAGTTATGACCATATTTTTTTATTATGAAGGAAAATTATGTATCAACACGCTGTCAAACACGGTAATACCGTAAACAACTCGTCCTACGTCAATGTCCTATGAACAATGGTACAGCACGGTAAGAGGAAACGTCCATTGCTCCGAAATGGCTTCCTATTGCATCATTACAATGCCCGACCACATATTGCTCGTTTCGTACAGGATGTTTTGCAGCAGAACAACGTAGAGATTTTACAGCACCCTCCATACAGTCCTGATCTCAATCCATGCGATTTCTGGCTGCTTCCTGAACTTAAGAAACCATTAGGAGGCAAATTTCGCAAGCAACAAAGAATGTGTAAAGGGTGCGGAGGAGTTTTGAAAAAGCTCTCAAAAAACGGACTTTTACGTTTTTCAGAAGTGGACAGAACGTTGGGATAAATGCATTGCGTGCCGCGGAAATTATTTTGAAAAAGACCATGTAAATGATGAGGATTAAAGGTATTCTGTATTTTTTATAATTTTAGTCTTGTTGAACAGCCCTCGTATGTGTCTGAATGACACACTTCATAGGAAAAAAAATGTGCGGGATTATTTGAAGAACCGATGTCAAAATTTCCAAAAATGCAAACAGCATTTCTGTAAACATTTACCATTCTAAGTTTGTATTTAGCGTATTTAGTTTTAAAATTCAAATTGGCATCTTGATCTCTCATATATTTTATTGAGTTATATATTAGAGAGAAAACTCATTAAAAATAGTATACATGTGTGTATTTTTGCGAAAGCTGTTTTTATGTAGCTAATTATCTAATTATGTACATGCAAGAAAAGCATACAAATATGTAGATGAATAGTTAATTAAAATTTTAATTGGGTAGCATAGCATTCATTAAGAATTAATTCTAGTTTATTTCCTTAAAAAGGCGCAAAATACAGGGTGATTATAATTAAAGTTTAAGTTTCAAAACGCTATAAAAAAAAGAACCACTCATGGAAATGACGTCAAATTTGAAAGGAATGTTATTGAAGAACGCGGAAAGCGTATGGCAGAAGAAAAAATTTAGTTTCAAAAGTTAGCAACAGATGGCACTGCAAGCGGAAGAAGACGTAAATTAAAATTTTAGTTAAATTTCAGTGTTATAAAGCCGCCAGGTACCAGGTTGTTCCTCATTTCGCGTCTCAGACGTTCGCCATGGGTGTTTCACTGCAGGATCGCGTCTGCTGGTAAAGCTGTATTACAAGAATGATGATTGTGCAAGAGTAGCTCTGCAAAAATTCAGGACACTGAAGGGTATAAAAGAAGGCGTTGGTCCAATGAGTGTCGTAGGTCTAAAGAAAATGATGCAAAAATTCGAAACGACAGGTTCGTTTGATGTGCAATCTGGTAGAGGGAGAAAACGAGTGCATTCGACGGTAGTTGAAGAAGTGGCCACAGCATTACAAGAGGGGTCGGCCGGTGGCGTGCAACCGTGCAGTGCACGAGAAATCGCCTGAACATTGGACAGGCCTACGAGCGCAGTGATGAAAATTGTACGAACATCCTGCAATGCTATCCGTACAAAATTGGCCATGTGCAGGAGTTGCTTCCGTCTGACTTGACAGCTAGGGAGACTTTTGCGTTAGAATTCCTGGCTCGCATGGAAGTGGATAATGAATGGCCGTGGAAAATTGTGTGGACAGATGAAGCCCATTTCCATCTGATAGGATACGTGAATACCCAGAATTGTCGAATATGGGCAACAGAAAATCCACTGGCAACGCACCCCGTACCACTTCATCCTGAAAAGGTCACGGTATGGTGTGGCTTTACGGCATCATTCATCCTACAACCATATTTTTTCGAGCAGACGGGTGCTTCCGGTCCTGTTATCGCAACCGTCACTGGTCAGAGGTATGCATCGATTTTGCGCAACCACGTGATTCCAGCTCTGCAACAGCGTAGATGTGTGGATGAAATCATTTTTATGCAAGATGGCTCTCCTCCGCACATTGCACATCCCGTGAAGCAGCTGCTGAGGCGCCATTTCGGAAATGCTCGAATTATCAACCGTCATTTCCCTATAGCCTGGCCGTCCCGATCGCCTGATCTTACTCCGTGTGATTTCTGGCTGAGGGGATATCTGAAGGATGTTGTGTTCCGTGCTCCAACTGCAAATTTAGCGGAATTAAGGCACGCATTTCGTAACACATTCTGAACATCACCCCGGAGACACTGCGATCCGTTGTGGAACATGCTGTTTGTCGCTTTCAACTTGTTGCACACAACGGTGGACACCATATTGAACATGTTTTGCGCCAGTCTCGCGACAGTTCCGAACTGCTTTGATGAATGGTTTTTATGCGGTATGTCGCCGCAAAACCCTTGAAACCGATTTGTTCCTTTCTATGTGATATGTACAGTCATGCAAATAAAATTAATTATTCAACAATTCTAATTTGTCAATGCGTTTTAATCTGTAACTTCCACCTTAACCCGTTGTTTTACGAATCATTTCTCGTTTCTCGTCGTGATTCTCCCGCTTACAGCGCCATCTGTTGCTAACTTTTGAAACTAAATTTTTTCTTCTGCCATACGCTTTCCGCCTTCTTCAATAACATTCCTTTCAAATTTCACATCATTTTCATCAGTGGTTCTTTTTTTATAGCGTTTTGAAGCTTAAACTTTAATTATAATCACCCTGTATGTCAGTTTTCATAAAATTCTGCTTTGTAATAGATTGTAACTAAATCACTAATTAAACACAATGTAAAGCAATGTAATTTATATATAAAATTATATTAATTTTCAATCATTACTTACCAAGAAGCACTAAATTTTACATTAAGTTCTTGGTAAGTAATTAGCATAATTTAGAGTACAGTTTTTATATATATTCAAATTCTCTTTATTAACAACTTCAAATATGTAAAAACGTTATAGCGATAGCTTAAAATATGTAAAAAACATTGTAATGATAGCTTTTATCTATAATGTTTTTGTATCAGGTTGGTATGAATCAGTGGTATTGTGCAGGCAAGTTTTCACATTATTCAAGCATCAGATGTGCTAATCGCAACCGTAGAATGACAAGGCGAAAACGAATGCAACAACCGGTTTCTCGCTCTCTTCTGCTGCTGGGGTTCAGAGGTGTAGCACGGCTTCTGGCTGTTCCTCTCCTGCCGATGCGATGGCTTTTCCTTGTTTGCTTCTTCCTTGAATGCTGTTTTATAATACTACGGAAATTTTTTTGTAAGATTTTGAATTGAAGGTACAACGTTAGAAAAGATTTCTCCAAAATCGTAGAATATTGCTGCAGTTAATAATTTTTTCCAGCCACATTATTTTTGTAAGAAATCTTTGTGCACACGTGTCTCCTCTTTTCTCGATATAAAAAGAAAAAAATACCATCGTTTATCAAGTATCCTTATTTACTACCTTGAAATTTTGATGGTTCGAATTCCACCAGAACCTTGATTTGTACAGATGTAAGAAGATTGACTTTAACTTTGAGTTCAGCGTTATATTAGTAATGTGCATTACACGTGTTACATGTTACGGGTGTGATTTAGTTTAGATACCTACGTTCGTCTGTCTGGCTAATATCTTCTTATTTAATCTTTAGTGCATATTCAGATATAGTGATGGTAAAGGAAAAATAAAAATAACTGATTTTGTGATATTTGAATTATCATCTTTTGGGGTAAGTTTACTTTGATCTCATATTTTTTTCATAGATCACATATTTCTATTCTCACATTTGTATATATCTATATGTTATTGCATCCACATCGCAATCTAAGTAACTTATCAAATATTGCACGTATGAGTCAAAGTTCAGTTGATATTACAAATAATATCCGTTTTCTGTATCCAACTTTCCAGAACTCTGCATTTTCAAATACAGCTAGCGCGATTTCATGAACGAAATGACAACGAAGATAATGTAGCTGGTAAAGAGGCGAGAACGATGTTTTTGTGTAAAAAGAGATGAGTTCAAGGCATGAAATCGACGCTTTTGAAATAGCTACGAGTAGTAGAATCTCGAGGATATCTGAGGTTTTAAATGCGACAAAATATAACACTTTGTAATGCATGCGCAAAGAAATTGCATTGCCGTGTATCGTGCCACCTGTGTTTTAACATTCAGTTTTTGGAGCACTTTTACGCCTCTTCGATGATCTCAACATCAAATTTTGAATTAATCTTCCCGGACACATTTTCTGAAGTCTGGATTTGCATTTTAGCGTAATGTTTTTCACTGCCACTAAGAAGATGTAGATAAGTGATGTAACAAAGTCAAATAATGCAATGGCAGAGAATCCTAGCCACAGTCCCATGTATCCACCAATATGGCTGAAGAGTTCGAAAGGCTGAAACAAAAATTATCAAGTTTAATCGATTATCTGTGGATAAAAAATAGCATTAAAAGAAATTAAAATTTAGATTTACGAAATGCAAATTATTTACATGATGAAGTAGTTATGCCAATGCTCAGGAAAAATATTAGAACGCCATATATATATATATATTTAAATAAATGTTTCTTTTTAAAAAAATGTTCTTGGTCTTAGCAAGACCCACTGCGTTTGTTTTCATTTTAATTTAATTTCAGATCTATAAAATTTATAAAGGTTTAATTCTTTAAGCTTGCAGGTCCAGCCCGTACGTTATTGTATAGTTTGACTAATAGCAGACCGCTATTTATTTTATTTTAATTTTAGCTGTACATCGGATTTGCATTTACATTTTTTACACCTTAAAGATTTTTTGGAACAATTCATATTATAAAAAAATTTTCGTAACACAAGAGTTTCGATTGCCTGTTTCGGCGAAACGCGTAATGGTGTTAGCTTGGTTCAACGTTTAACTGAAATTTCCCTTGAAAAGCCAGGTTGGAAGTCGAATTGAGCTAATTTACCATTTACCGCTTTATAATTTTTATAATTTTATGTTTTTTATAATTTTATGTTTTTATAATTTTATGTTTATCGATGTGATAACTTTTCACTTATCACATCGATAGGTTTTTACTGTATTTTTTGCCATTCACATGTTTCCAACGATTGATTTTAACTGTGTTTTATTTTCTACATTTTATTTCGCGTGTAGCCTAATTTTTCACCCTTCAATGTCATTGTTTTTTAAAAAATACTGTGTTGAACTATTTCTTGGAGCCACAGCTCCTGGTAACTTTTTGGCGAGCTCACTACAATTTTTTCTTTTTATTATATATATATATATGTCGTATATGTCACAGATATATATATATATATATATATATATTTGTGAATTTAATTTATGAATTATATATATATATATATATATATATATATATATTGTCTGTTTGTGTGTGTGAAAAATAATACATACATGCAATGAAATTGTGGCACGAGATGAAAAGACATGAAAGATTTGATTATGAATGCGGCACAAACTTGCATTAAAATTTTCTGAGAAACAGGTCTTTTCCCGTGGTTCACTGTGAACACAGAATAAAAAAACCATTTAGATTTCTTCATAATTAGAACTGACCAAAGAATGCAAATTCTGAACACTTTTAGAGGCACTGAAATAAGAACACTGAGACGTAAATGCGTAGAAACACTAGTTCTGCAGATACTTGAAGCTTAGAGCATCCATCCATTTTGAAGAATAAGCAATCGAGCCGGATTAAATTACTTTTATTTATTTTAATTCACTTGTGGTTACAATTCACTTGGCACTCAACTCGTGCCTATTAAAGAACATTTTCAATTTTGATATTATTCCCATAGAAGCGAAAGTAGCAGCGCACACATAATTGCAGAAAGACGTCTGGCCAAGAGGAAAGCTCAATCAAAAATGACGCATCATTTCATAGAAAGAAAGGAGGGAGTCAGTTTTTAGTTTTGGTTTACAATTTGGTGATTGGTGAAGAGGCATCTGCATTAAGGATTACGTAAGATCGCATGATTAATTTGAAGGCGCAGTTTAGACTTAAGCGCTTTTTTAGGACAGATAGATGAAGTTCTCAAATGAAATAAAAAATAAAAGTGGTTATAGTGAAGGAAATTTAGAAGTTTGCTTTCATATTTTTTACCTTACATATATATATGGGACATCCTCACCCGCACCAAAAGGTGGCGTTTTCGTGACTTGCCGGTTGTTAAAACAGTCGCCACAGTGGAGAAACAGTACGAAAGTACGAAAAGTACATTCGAGAAGGAGCAAGATGACAGGCTCATCATAGATAGCATATGACAAATTCCAGTCTCTCTCGCAGTTTAATTAATTAGAGACAATCTAAGTGCCATGAGAAAGTGTTAAATGTTATTGATTGTACGCAGGCATCAGTTTGTGATCGCATCTCCGTTTTCATCTACCCTGTAGTATCTCAAGCACCCATTTTATATAAACTTCAATAAATGTGTGTGTCTACAAGCTGCATTTCTTCATTAAGAATTTTACGAGATACTCACACACGTACATGTACATGGTAAGCCAAAAGTTTGCTAAAGTTTCAAAAATTCATAGAAAAAGAAGACATTATAAAAAAGACGTGTGGTTTGTATGGAAGGACTCACAAAGTTGGAATTTTTTAACAGCAAAACACTTTTTATTTAAAAATATCACCGGTAGAGGGCGCTGACATGCGAGAAATTCAGCAGAACTACGCAAATTAATCTTCCAATAAAAAACTGCGATACACGAGAATTTCTCCTTCGCTCTCGGAATGCTATCAGTATGCAAAAGACTGTTGGTGGTAATGATGTTTTATTTGAACGGGCAGTCAGCAACTGTTGTGTTGCGGAAATTTCACATGGCTAAAGGACTATATGATGTCCGTTTTCTGTATCCAACTTTCTAGAATTCTGCATTTTCAAATACAGCTAGTGCGATTTCATGAACGAAATGATAACGACGAAAATATAGCTGATAAAGAAGCGAGAACGATGTGTTTGTGTGAAAATAGATAAGTTCAAGGCGTTATTGGACTTGCAAGTGATGTGGTAGCTGTTATGGTTGGCGAAAAATAGAGCTGTAGCAGCTGTGGTTAGTAGAAAAACGAAGAAGCTGTAAAATAAATAATTCATCAGGAAGCACTCTGAGCCCAAAGCAAACAAATGGATGATGTTATAGAAACGATAATTAAACATTAAACTTTATTCTCAGACAAGCCCTGAGTCATTCATAATTTATAGTATTGCTTGAAGAAATAGAGTATAAGTACGGAGAAATGGTGTATTATAACGAAATGGGGTATTTAATATCAAAGAAGTGTATTAAAATGATTTTATAATTTAATAAAGAAACAAAGGTTTCATAAAAAAATATAAACGAGTTACATAATGATAAATGAATAACAAATTTAGCTTTCTGTGTTGATTTAACCTCATATTTAAGTATTCTCAATTAAGAGCTTCAAGAAAAGAATAAATTTATCACTGACATGTGTGCTGTTAAATTTTCCAAATGCAAATAAAGGGGAATACTACTGAAATCAAGACGTTTCGCACATTTTCTTTGTCTTAAATCTCTGTTATTTTCAAATGAAAAATCTCAAGAATTCGGAAGAAAACTAACATTATTACAACAAAGATCTCAAGCTAAATTTAATGATTTGGGGTCCGAATTTAAATTCTTTTCATTACCATTAAACGTTGACGTGAATAATGTAATAGAAATCTACAAATGGAAATAATTAATTTACCGTCTGATCTAAATTTTGTTCAAAGATATAGATCTGATTAAATTTTATTCGTACTTTCAAAACACAAATACCCTCAGTTGAGAATCTTTGCAGTAAAATTAATCATTTTTTAAAGTACACACACACATAAACATATGTTACGGTGAAACACCGAAATCTGGAGAATGTCGACTTTCACCGGTGAATATCAACATTCACATAGCCGCTTGGTGTATGTCCGAAATATTTCCAAATATTTTTATTTCTGACTTCACCGGTGAATGTCGACATTCACCATGTACTAATGGTGAATTTTGAACATATGAGAATATTATATTTCCTTCTCCGTAATTCATTGGCGAAAAAACGCACTTGAGACTGAGAATAAGGAGTTAAGAACATAAGAACTTAAAACACGCAGTACATTCAAAATGAGAAAGGAAAATAATAGAAGTTATAAACTCACCAAATTATGTGATTCAAATCTTATTTATTGCAACAACTTAAACTATTATGACACTCCGAATTGCACAAGAGGCCCTTGCTTTTACAACTGCATTTATTTGCGGAACACTTCCTTTTGGAATGGCAGCGTGTACATATACTCCTCTCTTTTCGACCTACACCAGAGCTAAACTGTGATTGTCGACATACACCGATGAATGCACACAAGAACACACGACATACACACAAGAATGTAAAGAAATATTCGATCTTTCACCGACGTATTGGTGAATGTTGACATTCTCCGGTGAAAGTCGACATTCTCCAATTTCGGTCTTTCACGGTAACATATATACAAAACAAAACTAAGTAATAAGCCAAAAACTAAAAGCTAATGTTTTTTTTTTAACCAGTCCTGCACTATAGCTGCAGGATTGAAGTAAATTAAACTAAAGCATCTAAAGTTAAAATTAAACTGGAATCAAAGCCAGGCAATTCCTCAACAATATTAAAAACTGCAACCTTGGAAGAAAGGAACACTGTATCTAAATATACCGAAATTTAAATGAGAATTCATCAAGAGAACAAACTCGAAAAATAAAAATGCGAAAAGGAAAAAAAAATATACAAAATTAAAAAATATAAAAAGTAATCTTCTTTTACTGAAATCCTTATTCAAAACTCATCGTAACAGATTGAATAGTCCTACAAAAAGTTAAAACTACTTTTTCTTATCACGAGAAATATAACAAAGCGCTGAATTTTTTTCCTCAAGGATATTCGTAGAATATCACAATACCACGCAATATAATCAGTAGCTAAATTTTAAACTGTTTAAACGTTAAATAGAACGCAATTCAAAGCGCAGAGAAAGCAAATCCGAACATCAAATAAGTAAACAACAACAGCTCACATAAACAACAACAACTGGGCTGAGATGTTTTTCTCCGAATTTTTAGCTTTATAAATCAGCTGCGCGAGAGAGTTCTGGCAATTTCTGGAAAGCAAAAAGAGTAGAATTACGGTTACAGTTAACATTGTAGTCAATTACGTTTATTCAAATTAAATATCAATTACTGCGATAAAATTTGATTAAATGTTAAATGCACGTGCTCCTGTATTTTTAGTGTTTCGGCGCAGCTTTCTCTTAAAACTCGTCACGCTCTGTATTGCACGGGGAAATAAAGCAATTGTAATTACAATTCGACTAATATTAGCTAACTAAATACAAAATCCGTAACAATATATATACACACACACATATATAAGAACACACATATACATATATATAAATACGCGTGTATTTTCACGATATATATATGTTACCGTGAAAGACCGAAATTGGAGAATGTCGACTTTCACCGGAGAATATCAACATTCACCAAATACGTCGGTGAAAGATCGAATATTTTACTACATTCTTGTATATGCGGACCCTCACCGGTGTATGTCGACAATCACAGATATGCTCTGGTGAAAGTCGAAAAGAGAGGTCATAAAGTGCCATAATAGTTTAAGTTGTTGCAATAAATAAGATTTCAATCACATAATTTAGTAATTTTTTTATTACTGTTATTTTATTTTCTCATTTAGAACGTACTGTATAATTAAGTAAGTTTTTAACTTCTATTATTTTCCTTTCTCATTTTGAATGTATTGTGTGTTTTAGGTTCTCATGTTCTTAAGTTCTTATTTCAAGTCTCAAGTGCGTTTATTCGCGACAGAATTACGGAGAAGAAAATATAATATTGTTATATGTTCAACATTCACCATTAGTACATGGTGAATGTCGACATTGACCGGTGTAAGTCAGAAATAAGAGTATTTGGAAAAATATTTCGGACATACACCAACAGACTATGTGAATGTTGACATTCACCGGTGAAAGTCGACATTCTCCAGATTTCGGTGTTTCACCGTAACATATACATATATATATATATATATAGGAAAGTAGAAAGATAACATGAATAATGAAAGACTTTAGTGGTCAAGAATTTTGCGGATTAAGCTGCAAAATTAAAAATTTTTTTTTAAAGAAGAGGAATGTTTAAAAGCTAATGCTAAAAATAAATTTGACACTGTAGTTTCTGAGCAAAAATGTAACATCATGTAACAATAACAAGCCGTTACGTACCATTGGCTATTGCTTCTTAGCCCACCAGCGGCCGAGCGGTAAAGTCGCTGAACACTGGTAGTTCGGTCCGACGTTCGAATCCCGCGAACGGGCTGGCTGCATGGGCGTTTTCGTGGTTTTCCCCATGTGTAACGTGTATACGAGCCAGTTTCCCTTAGAAAGTCCTCCACGAAAGGCATCCCTCCCCTTAGGCAGATAGCCCTCGTGTGCTTTGCCATAATAATTAAATACACGCTAGTGCTTCTTTATGTTTGTTTCCCCCTTCTACGAAGCTCCACCTTATTGGAGAATTTCAATTACTTTACTTTTCTGGTAGCACTTCTTTAGAATTCTTCTATTTACGGCAACCCTTTGCAGCAATTTTGCTCATTTTAAGTTGAACAGGCAACCGCTTTGGACGCAGGCATGTTTCGTCTTATTTTTGTATTTTTTCTTTGGGTCTTTCAAGACCCATTTCGATTCGTTTTTTATTATGTTTGTTTTAATTCTTCTCCTTATAAAAGTTTATATTCTTACTGCTAGGAGGTGTCTCCCTTAAAATTGTGTAATTTTTGTTCTAATAGCTTTTTAGCTATTTATATTATTTGTACATTGACCTAACTAGGCTTTCTTGTATAGCTTTTTCATGCTTAATAGTAAGTTTTACATTTACAATTTAAATTGCAAGCGCGTCGGGAAAAGAAATGATATAATTAAGTTTGATTATTCTGTTAATAAAATTACGTTTATAGTCTCAATTATTATCGTTTGACGAAACGTGCTAAAGCTTAATACGAATTTTGAGCTGCTTTTCCCTTGATAAATCCGGCTTAAACCTCGGGTAGTTGAGCTAATTTGCTATTTGTTGTAAATTTTTGTACATATTTACTGTGTATTTGAAATGTATTTAATTTTTTGCGAGCAGCCTCTTAAAATGTATTGTGTGTTAAAATTTATTAATTTTTTCTCACCCTTTTTGATTTTTAAGTTATCTCGTTTTGTAATTCTTACATTTAGTTTTTACGCGATATCCTTTTACTTCTTGAGTTATTGTTTGTTGTTGTTACATGACGTTACATTTTTGCTCAGGAACTACAGTGTCAAATGTATTTTTTAGCATTAGCTTTTAAACATTCCTCTTCTTTAAAAATACATATATCTATATCTATATATATATATAAGAATAGATTTTTTTGCAGATCAAAATTGACAAGTCTAACAAAAGTGCCCGATATACATACGACCATCTATAATCCTTGATGAAGATAATTTCCGATACTTTTTGTCCAAGGCTAGAAGCGTTTAACTAGAAATGCCACCAAGTGTCAAGCTCTTATAAACAACTGAGAAGCTTATAATTATTTGCTCAAATATATACATTTTTTGCATGTGTCGATAACAAATTTAGTACATAAAAGAAAGAGAAAAAGTTACAGTTATTTTTCTTAAATTTTGTGCAAGAGATCATTTCTTTGAAAATCTGTTAAGTTTTCATAATTCAGAAATTAAGTTAAAAGTTAGTGATTTATTTGAAATTTAGATTAAAATTTTATTAAAAATATTCTGGCCGTCAGCAGTTATCAGAGACCCACATGCAGTATGAGTATGAGACCACTGAGTTAGAATGTAATCATAAGCAATGAAACCATAAAATGACATAATGTATAATAAAATATAATTACCTGATATTTTGGCTGGTACGAAATTATTTTGACTGGAGGATCCAGATATTTAAACCAAATAACCGCATTTCTAGAACAGAAAGAATGTGTATGAATGCAACCAAATTAAAACAGTTATTACAATACAACTGATAGGTAAGAACTAACAGAAATTTGCAGTTTTTAGTTAAGATCATTTGAAGAAAAAAGGAGATGCCGTACTGGAAAAAAATGGGAAAACACGATTTTTAATCCGAATAAATAAACAGATATTGGATATTTAAAAATTTAAGACGAGGAATACTTCAGCAATGTGTATTTCAGGAAATCATTATGAAATCACTGAAGTGCTCAATATAAGGTTCCTGCTAATGTTTTTGAAACTCAGAAACACTTAAATGAATTTATATTGGCCCAAACTGGAAGAGAAATAAGCAATACGTTAAATTTAAAATTAAACAAAATATAACTTTAATTTTACGTATTTTGAGTAAAACTTGACAGCAATCAGAAATAGTATATTTTTAGCAGCGAAACACGTTTATCCATGTGGAGTTGCTACAAAAACTCCATATATTTCAGACAAAATTCCATATAATTTACAAAATCGTAAAGAACAGGGACCTGTGTATGATCATCCTCAAAAAAATCGAAGGAATTTTATCCACATTCTCCCTTATGTATCATCTTTTGTAAAACAATATAAGATGACGTCCACCTTCTTTTCATTTGCATGCTGATCCAGTCCAGACCGTTAATGCCGCTGCAAGAATCATGAACCTGATGATAAGACCCAAATGATACCTTTACCTATACTTAAACGTTTACCTTACAATTTTATTATTCTTGATTTTTTTCTAATACACTCTGCTTCGATGCTTAGATTCTACATTGAAAAGTACTTATTTTTGGAGTATATTATTATTTATTACATATTATTACTCTTTATTATTTTTTGATTGAAATACAAAATCTGTGCATTTTAATAGTTTAAAAATAGAAATAGCTAGCATTTCAGCTGTTGATTGTTTTTGCGCTTACATACTCATGTTATTTAAAGCTCCATTGGTCGATCTCGGGTTTTCCCCTCCAAAATGTGGCGCTTATATATATGTTACCATTAAAGCGTATAATTCAGTTATTTCATAGAATGACTAGGTATTTCGTGAAATAACTAGACAAGTCAGTTAAAGTACATAATAGATCAAAAATTTCATAATTTACCTAGTTATTATGAAATAACTAATAGTTACTATGAAATAACTAATAGTTAAAGTGAAAAATATACCATTTCAAAGTTACTTTATAAATTAATTGATGATAAATAGTTAAAATCGCTCGAAAAATACATTCTGTCTCTATTGCGGCTGATTATTTGATAAATAATAAGTGTTATGAATTTTATTAGGTATGTTAGCAAATGATTGCTAAACCAGCAAGAAATTGAAGAAATCGGACATCTGGGAACAGTTATTATATGAATAACAAGAAAACTGCTAAACCTTGCTCTATGCTAGAAAGTGTTTATTTGATTTGATTTAACCAGAATATTAAGAATCGTGGCGAAGCATCTTCTGCTACATTTCACGTAACTAATTTTGTACTAGGCCTGCCTGCGGCCGAGCTGTAATAACGCTCAACACTGGCAGTTCGACCATGTATAAAGTTCTATGAAAAGACTTGTTCCATGAGAGTTTTCAGAGTTTACTCTCTGTATAACAGGGAATACGAATCAGTTCCTCTTGGAAAATTCTCCATGAAGGCATAGATAGGTTGCTTTGCCTTTATTAATTAATTAAATCCCATCTATAATGTTTTATTAGCTTGGAAACGGGTACAAGGTTATTTCTGCCTTCCGCTAATGCGAGTCCGGCTCAATAGGGCATCACTAGTTCAAGTACTCAGTAACTATTAATATCATCTTAAAGAATAATAGAGAAGTTGAAGTAACTGATTGACACTTACTAGAAGGTCAGAATCTCAACAAACGGTTCAAGTGCTGATTAAAATTGAGGGAAGAGTTACAACAAGTATTTCGTAGTGGATATTTTAGACCAGATAAAGATGGAGGTCAGTAAGTCAGTAAAAGATCAATTAACACCATGTCGGTGTTAATTCATCTTTTACTGACCATGTCGGTGTTAATTAACACCAATTGACACCATATCGGTGACATGGTGTTAATTGGGCATGGTCATAAAAAGCGATTAAACTGACCACTTGTTAAAGCAATACATCATATTCCGGGCCGTAATGGTAGAGATAGAATTGTACCTGTCAAAACAACATCACGAATATTGTTACAACGAAAGAATCTGTCCATTGGAAATTGTGAGACATCAAGATGTTGCTGAATAAACAAAAGACTTAGCTCGGTCCAAAAGTGTTGAGATACAGGAAACAGCGGAAAATAATATATGCGAACTTCATTAGAATTATTCATGATTCAGCACAGCAGAAAAGTCATGAAAACCAACAGGCAACAAAAAAAGTAAAAGAACTTCCTGAGACTCTAATGAAATCATTTTCAAGTGATGTTGATATTAAAATTCCCAAGAGACTGACTAAACTTAGAAAATTATTATTTGTAAAACATATAATAATATATTTTCAGTAGTATGTTGTATTAGCTTTTTTTTTTTTTTTTTTTTTTTTTTTTTTTTTTTTTTTTTAGAATTTCAGAATTGAATTTCAGAATTTTTTAGAATTTCAGAATGTTAAAATTTATGTTAAATTCTATGAATGAAGTTAACTTTATTCACCTTGGCTCTTGAAGCCGTAGGCGAACGTTGACTAATGAAGAGCCACAGCTTTTGATGACACTATTTAGCTGCAGCGGAATGGCAACAGAGCGTTTTCCTTTGTCGACTAGCGTATTGTGAAATCGAAACCTTCTACGAAGCGGCATTTTTGTAAATAACTTAATGTTTTTCTTATTCTTCATGAAGAATGTTTGTAATTTTGCTAAATCACATGACTCGCTAAAAGTTAAGCGAATGATCGGAATTTCCAGATTAAATAATGTAAATATTTGTTAATAACAGAAATGCTTTAAACTACACTCCCCTTCAAAAGTTAACGAAAAGCATGTTTTTTGTCTCTTATTTGAGAATGAAGCAACATAGAAACAAGAAATTTACAGGACATGTTCACTCAGCAGTTCTTTAATAAATGCGACATAGAATGTTTCTGAAGTTTAACACAAACTTGAATTACAACAAAAAATTTCACTCTTAGTAGAGAAGTCCAGTCTTGAAGAAACAGTATATCACAGTTCTTTGAGGTAATTGATAACACCACAGTAAAGTGGTAACAATATTGTATGCCACGGAGCAGGCTTCCGTCCTATAAATTCATGCGGAATGATGGCTGTTCGGTGGAAGAACCTCAGGGTAGGACCGATAAACGTAGCTTTATTCGTTGTCACTGAAGAGTTTCCTGGCCAGGGTAGGTTATTGTTGCTTAGTTACATTGCATAGGAATGTTACGATTACTCATGGGGGAATCTACTTTTGACAATATGCCTTCGTGTTTGAGTCACTAAACGAGTCTATAGTCATAGTAAAACCAAACCTGTAGCATCCAAAGTTCTAGGAAAATACCATCGTGCCTATACGGATATTTCCGTGGAATTATTCCTAAGAATAATCCACAATGATCAGACGTTACTAAACCGTTATGCTATTTTGCATACCTAGATTACTGCAAGTAAAGTGGTATACGTGGTTACTGCACATAGATTACATACATTATCAATGGCCTTTCCATTGGGATACATGCCACAGTTATTAACAAATTAATATGGGTAGCCTTTAGTAATACTTTAGGTTATAAATGATAATAGAAAACTTAAACTAAAGTATAAACTTAAAACTAAGTATCTAAATACGAATAGGCCCACCAGCGGCCGAGCGGTAAAGACGCTGAACACTGGTAGCTCGGTCTGAGGTTCGAATCCCGCGAACGGGCTGGCTGCATGGGCGTTTTCGTGGTTTTCCCCATGTGTAACGTGTATACGAGCCAGTTTCCCTTAGAAAGTCCTCCACGAAAGGCATCCCTCCCTTTAGGCAGATAGCCCTCGTGTGCTTTGCCATAATTAAATACACCACCACACCACACCTAAATACGAATATGTTTGAACGTAATTGCATAGTGTAAGAACAATATATAGTATAGCAATATACACATGCAGTATACCTAGTATAAAAACAGTACACAAGCAAAATATAAGTACTGATGTTGCATGTATTCAGCATTACCGATACTACTAAATATGGTGTAATGAAAAATTTTACAAACTAAAGTATAAACAGTTTCTACAATAATAATTTTACAGTATAAAGTTAAAACGATTGTAGGATGAAAACAGAATGAACTATTCAGAATATACTCTCATGAAAGTGTATATTAGCAATAGTGTGTACTTCAGTACTGAAATATATTGATTAGTTTATTTGGTGCACCTTTATGCCTCATTAAATGCAATGTCCATTCTTTCCAGTATGATTTTGAAGGCTTGGACAGGCTTGGTGTCTCTTTGCAAACTCGCAGGAGAATGCATAGTGTTCAGAATTGCCTTGCTGTCCACACTCGCATGTATCGTTTTCCGCAATTCCGAAATGGTGCAGATATGCCGGGAATGGGCAGTGGCCAGTGAGGAAGGTAATTTGCGCTGGTGAAAACGAAGATACATCTGTGGAAACGTGCGGTCGGAAACAAAAGAATTTGTCTTCCGATGGTTCATTCATTCCACCTGATTTGCCATTTGGAAATTAGTAGTGTATATGTAGTCGTCTTAGGAAGAGGTAGGAATTTTGGGAACAATTGTGGATATTCTGGTAGGTAAATACTCATTGATGCTTCATTAGCAAGTTCACCTGCAATTTCGTTATCGAAGATGCTAGTGTGCGCTGGAACCCAGAGCAACTAGGGGCCTTAGGTCTGGCGAAATTTGAAGCAGTTGTTTTTGTATTGCAAAAACAAGTGTGTTCCTGCACCTGGTACCGCCAATGGCTTCCAGACTTGAGCTCGAGTCGCTCAAAATTTGTGCAGGTGCAATAAAGCGGCTAGAGAGGCTAATCGCCTTTTTTAAGGCCATTAACTGCGCTTGGAAGACTGAATTGTTTCAGGCAGCATTCTTCGCCATTTGTGTATGGGGACGCCATCTTTCATAACACATAGGCCACTACCAGTTCCGGTTTCCGTCCTGGAGCCTTCAGTGTATATCGTAATTCAACAATTTGTTGTTGTGGAAAGTTTTGTGCTAATATTGTCCGTAAGGTTATTACTTGAAAGGTGGCAGAGATAATTGTTTGTTTTACCTTCATAATTAGTATGCAAATATGTTCTGTTTCATAGAGTTCTATCTTTCTCAAGGCGCAAAACACAGGTGAGTGTACATCCCTGCTCTGCGACCAAGTCAAGAGGCAGAATACCAGTGAGCACTTATAGAGCTGTGGTGGGTGTGGAACGGTATCCCTTGCTAACACTTGACTCCAATTTCAACTTTCCCTTTACAACAAGGAGAAAATCGTCCGCGTAGGCTATAATGTCGCAGCTTTGTACGACGTTAAGTTTTCTGAGTATTGTATTTGCAACTACATTCCAAAGGCTAGGTCCTAAACATGAACCTTGCGGACATCCTTTAGAAAGCTTCCTTATAATTACTCCAGAGTCTAGGGTGACTTGGACTGAGCAATCTTTAGGTAGCTTCGAATTATATAAATCAAAGTGGCATGGTGACCAGGGTGTCTATGACATCTGGTCACCACAGAGAGTCGAAGGCGCTTTGAATATCGAAGCTAATGATTAGCGAGTGTAGATTGTTGGCTCTGTTGGATTGAACCACTGAGAGTAGCCGAGTGATGGCATGATCGGTGGATTTCCCCTCTAAGGAAACCGAATTGCATTGGAACTTGATAGAAAGAACAGGAGCCTGCCTAGTACTACTCTTTCCAACAATTTTCCCAACAAGGCTGGAAGCAAACAGATTGGCCTATAAGATGTAGGAAGCTCAGGATACTTATCTTTCTTGTGAAGCGTTATTAAAATGGTAATTAAATGAAACTTTACTAAAATGGTGGTAACATTACTAAAATGGTCTCTAATTAGAACGTATCAACCCCTAGCTCCAATACATTGACAGCAACGACTTCCATGTTGTAAATTAAGTTATCAGTCAGTGAAATAGAAAGCAACGACAAGACGCAGAGCAATCCTTGTTCAAGATCATCTAACGACCCTGGACGAGTACTTAAAGCAGCAACCTGTCTCCCAAGGTAGTTCCACAGGTGCTCTATCGGTTTCAGGTCTGGGGATTGAGCTGGCCATTCCATTCGCTTCATACCGTGACCTCTTTAGCAGCCCGTGCTCGTTGCAATCACGTATTGTGGTCCATCAGAAGAAATCCAGAATCAACAGCAACGGCATATGGGCGGACATATTGATCAAGGATCTCGTCTTGATATTTAACGCCGGTGAACGGTCCTCCATGGAACACATGCAGGTCAGTGTGACCATCGAGAGAGATCCCAGCCCAAACTACTCTTCCACCACTTATATAACTGTGTCTTTCTACAATGTGGGATTGGTTGTATCTGAAGCGTTGTTCCCTCTAGATCAGCTGACGACCTGAATCACCCCCAATATGAACCTGGACCCGTCTTTGAAGAGAACAGACGTCCATTGTTGACTGGTCGAGGAGACGTTTTCTCTTGGCCAATGTGAAAGGGCACCTCTGTGTCCTCGGGTCAAGGGGACACAAACAACTGGTCGTCTTGCATACAGACCTGTATTGTACAGGCGTCTACGTTCTGTAGTTTCTGAGATTCTTGTTCCTGTTGCCACTAAATTTTCGGCCATGTCCTGAGGCACGGTAATGTTGCTTCTCCTTCGAGCTAAAACAGCTAAATAATAGCCTCTCGCAAGTGTTTTAACTTTGGTCTGCCTGGAACATGTCTTCTGGACACAGAATCCTCGGATTCAAACTGATTCCATAGTCGGAGGATCACACTACGAGAAACATTAAGACGTATATCAGCATCAGCTTGTGACATTCTCATTTCAATCCCTCCGATCATCTGCCAACTCAACGAATCGGTCAAACAACTTCTCCTGAACAATAATACACTCTCATGGATATTGTCCATGAAACTGTGACAGCTGAAAATCAACACTCGTGGACAAAAATTACAATTTTTGCATTTATTTTTCGAACTTCCAAGTATTCATTTTCAGAAAATAAAAGTGAAGAAGATATAAATAATATCTTCATTTTCGTGATATTGTTTTTGCATATATTTTCTTTAAACTTCGTTACTGTCATGCATATGAACTGTGACTTTAAACATTACTGACATTTTTGTTATGGTGAGCTTTGAAAACTTGCTGTTTCTTAATTTTGTAGGTCCGTGTAATACTACCGGCTGAAATAATAAATCTCTCTGTCTTAACATTAGATTCTTCATTCTGTTTAATTTTTTTCTCATTTTCGTTTTGTAGCTCAGTAGATAAAATAATAGAAATATAGGATAGATTTTGAGATAAGGAACAAAATTACAAGTGAGTTTAACAGTAGATGTGTACGATAGATTCTTAACAATTAAAATAAACCTTACAAACAAGTTCAGTATGAACTAGCTAAAATCAGTTTTAGAGAGATAAATTTTGAATAGTATAAACAAAAATAGTTTAGACTTCCTCAAATCTGCCTGAGTGCTGGGCCAGTACTCAGGCAGAATTGAGGAAAGAAATTTCAGGTCCATAATTAATATGCTAAAACATTTTCAAGTCCATAATTAAATTATTCATTTCTAATTCATTCTAAATTTCCTGTCCAAAATTATGTGTTATTTCTTGAAATTTCAGGTCCATAGTTAATATGCTAAGACAACAAAATAATGTGCAAAAAGTCCGATAAAAGCTAAAAATTGTTAACTCACCGCTCATGCAAAAGAGAATAAGTCACCTATAAAGAAAATATTAATAAATATTAATAACATTCACAATTTTATTGCATAAAATTAGTTTTTAAATTATGTATCATAAAAAGTAAGAAAATCAGAAAATTAAGAAACATTATCATTAAAATAATAGAGAACTTCTTTTACATAAATACAGGGTGATTATAATTAAAGTTTAACTTTCAAAACGCTATAAAAAAAGAACCTCTGATGAAAATGATGTGAAATTTGAAAGGAATGTCATTGAAGAAGGCAGAAGAAAAAAATTTCGTTTCAAAAGTTAGCAACAGATGGCGCTGTAACCGGCAGAATCACGACGAGAAACGAGAAATGATTCGTAAAACAATGGCTAAGGTGTAAGTTACACATTAAAACGCATTGAAAAATTAGAATTGTTGAATAATTTTATTTGCATGACTGTACATATCACATCGAAAGGGACAAATCGGTTTCAAGAGTTTTGCGGCGACATACCCATTCATCAAAGAAGTTCGGAACTGTCGCGAGACTGGTGCAAAACATGTTCAATATGGTGTCCACCGTTGTGTGCAACAAGTTGAAAGCGACAAACAGCATGTTCCACAACGGATCGCAGTGTTTCCGGGGTGATGTTCAGAATGTGTTGCGAAATGCGTGCCTTTAATTCCGCTAAATTTGCAATTGGAGCACGGAACACAACATCCTTCAGATATCCCCACAGCCAGAAATCACACGGAGTAAGATCAGGCGATCGGGACGGCCAGGCTGTAGGGAAATGACGGCCGATAATTCGAGCATTTCCGAAATGGCGCCTCAGCAGCTGCTTCACGGGATGTGCAATGTGCGGAGGAGCGCCATCTTGCATAAAAATGATTTCATCCACACATCCACGCTGTTGCAGAGCTGGAATCACGTGGTTGCGCAAAAGAGACGCATACCTCTGACCAGTGACGGTTGCGGTAACAGGACCGGAAGCACCCGTCTACTCGAAAAAATATGGTTGTGGGATAAATGATGCCGTAAAGCCACACCATACCGTTACCTTTTCAGGATGAAGTGGTACGGGGTGCGTTGCCAGTGGATTTTCTGTTGCCCATATTCGATGATTCTGGGTATTCACGTATCCTGTCAGATGGAAATGGGCTTCATCTGTCCACAAAATTTTCCACGGCCATTCATTATCCACTTCCATGCGAGCCAATAATTCTAACGCAAACGTCTCCCTAGCTGTCAGGTCAGACGGAAGCAACACCTGCACATGGCCAATTTTGTACGGATAGCATTGCAGGATGTTTCGTACAATTTTCAGCACCGTGCTCGTAGGCCTGTCCAATGTTCGGGCAATTCCTCGTGCACTGCACGGTTGCACAGCACCGGCCGACCCCTCCTGTAATGCTGTGGCCACTTCTTCAACTACCGTCGAATGCACTCGTTTTCCCCCTCTACCAGATTGCACATCAAACGAACCTGTCGTTTCGAATTTTTGCATCATTATCTTTAGACCTACGACACTCATTGGACCAACGCTTTCTTTTATACCCTTCAGTGTCCTGAATTTTTGCAGAGCTACTCTTGCTTGTAATACAGCTTTACCAGCAGAGCGCGGTCCTGCAGTGAAACACCCATGGCGAACGTCTGAGACGCGAAATGAGGAACAGCCTGGTACCTGGCGGCTTTATAACACTGAAATTTAACTAACATTTTAATTTACGTCTTCTTCCGCTTACAGCGCCATCTGTTGCTAGCTTTTGAAACTAAATTTTTACTTCTGCCATACGCTTTCCGCCTTCTTCAATAACATTCCTTTCAAATTTGACGTCATTTTCATGAGTGGTTCTTTTTTTATAGCGTTTTGAAACTTTAATTATAATCACCCTGTATATAATCAATGAAGAATTTTGAATGTATTCTCGTTTAAACACAGTTCAACAATGTAATGAATTATACGTGTTTTAACTTTAATGAATTATACCTGTTTTATTATTTGAAAAAGACAACGAGGGAAGGGCCAAATGTTTTCTGTGTTGCATTGTGCTACGTAATATAATAGACTGACGTCATTTCATTATACAAATTCGCAGTTCACTTTCTTTATAATTTTAATAACAAAGTATTTCTCGAGGAATTAAAAAATAAATAGAAAAAATCGCAGCACTGTTTAAATATCTCAACACTGCTAGTTCGACTTGGCGAACAGACTTGAGCTTCATTTTTGTGATTTTCTAAACTGCATTTTCGGGATTTCGGGCTTTTTCGTGCGCGTGCTATAAATATGAACTACTTTTCACCTGAAAGTTCGATACGAAGGTAGTTCGTCCCAATAGATAGAACGCACCTGTGTGTTTTGCCTCATTCAAGCAGAATAATTTATAATTAAAAATATCTTAAAAATGATAGCGAGATAAGAAAATGTTTCCACCTTTTTAACATATTCGTCATTAAAAAATCTGACTTGTAAACGACATGACTTCCTTGAACGGAATATTAAATCCTACATATTTTTTACTGCATTTCATTTAAACTTATTTTCTCGAATTTCATTAGAGAAACATTTCTCATTCAATTACTTCAGTTCTCATTTCGCGACAAGGCAAAAATACATAAAAACATCAAATAAAAATTGAAAAATATAAAAAAGTATAAAAAGAAAAAATCTGAAAGTTTTTGAGAATTTATATTACCTTCAAAGGGGCTTTTTTAACGTTTTGAGTGTTACCTTTATTTACTAAATATCATGTTCTTCGCACTTGAACCATAATATTCAATTCGATAGCAATATCACAAAAAATAATATCAGATCACACTAAAGAATAAACGTCATTCTCACGTGGAGACCATGTTGTCCCAGTTTTTCTTATTTTTAGTCACCACATATCTGATACATAAACATATCTTAGACTGAAATATAATCCAAGGAAATGTAGGACGATTAAATCACGTCATCGTGATAATACTAGTGGCTTTTCTGTGTAGCTGCTCATAATTAATAATCCAGCAGAAACTTTTATGCTGTCTATGCACATACGTAAATATCACTAAAAATTTCATTTACTTTGCTATTCTATTCTATTCTGTTTGATTTATGTACGTTTTACATCTGTATTCACTATTACGACAGGAGAGAGTGCAACTATGAACTTTGGATTACCAAGTAATTTGATACATTTTGAATTATACAATGTGATGAGACTTTTCAATGCAAACCTCACTCCAGTACTTTAAGAAAATAATTTTCATATTTTATTTTCAATTTTTCGATATAAATACACTTTTTCAGTTTTACTACTGTGGTGTATCCACCAATCCAATGCCGTTCGCTGTTACACGTGACTATTGGTCACGCCCCCTTTCCCCAACTAGCCTATCCCCCGGACCTATGTTCAACATTCGCTTACCTGCTGCTCTCTTTGAAGCATAATTTCAAGGCAGCCGGAACAAAGCATGCAGATGCTATTCGCGGCATATTCATCGGAACTTGGAACTTGGATGGATAATTAATCAGGTAATCCGAGGAAAAGTATAAATTAACCTAGTAAAAGTGGCGTAGCTAGGTTGGGGCAGGGGGGACATCTGTCCCCGGCACAGTATCCAAGGGGATCCAAATTGATGCTACGAAATATTTTAATGAAATGTTTTTCATTTCACAGAAAGGGGCGCAAATTCTTTAGTTGTTCCCGGGCCCTGGAAACTCTACTACGCCCCTGCCTAGTAAGCAAAAAATATCCTTTACATTCCGAATTCTAAATATTTATGTGGGTGGGGAATTGAAGATGTGTAGCCTTGGCTACTAATGTTTAAAATTAATTTATGATTAGGTACAGCATGAATTATAAACAAATAGCTAAGTTTATCGCGTTTTATTTTCCAGCTATAGAAATGCAACGCTACGAGCAACGTTTTGAAACCAAAACCTAGCAATCATGAATCAGAACTAGTTGCCATTCGGCATAAAGAAATTTAAATATAAATATGAACTGCTTGTTGCCATTCAGCATAAAAGAAATATAAATATGAATATTAACAAAATATTAAAGTTAATTTTATAAAATAATTAAACACATGAAGAAATATATGAAATAAGAAATAATTATTTCTCATGCAGTAACTGGGCCACCACACTATTCCCCCACCAGTAACTAAGTTACGCTAAGAAGATGGAGAAATAGGTAGTAACTAGAATTACAGTGTTAACCACTATCAGAATAATGTAGTCAGTCCTTGAATCTAACAGGTAAACGTATAGTTCTACCTACGCGAGAATGTTCTTGATTCACATCCGAATTTGAGTGCGGTCTCTGCAAGTTAGTGTAGTCAGGTTGTATCAACTGGGAATTTTCCTGAGCTAAAATATATGCTGGTTTCAAGCGATCCAGGGATACATTGACATGTTTTCCTGTTATGCTAATAGTAAAATATTTGTCCTTGTGATCAATAACAGAAATGGTCCTTCATAAGGAGGTTCCAGAGGTTTTATTACCCGATCTATTCGCTGAAGCACATGAGAACAAGTTTTTAAGTCTTTAAGTACAAATATCGGTTCAGATGAATTTTTATGAATTAGTCTAGGTCCAACAACTTCCATCTGTTTCTGGAGTTTATCAGCAAAAGTCTCCGATGCTATCTGGATACTTGGTTCGCTGAAAAACTCTCCAGGAAGTCTGACAGTCTGGCCATAAACTACTTGCGCAATAGAATGATTTGTATCTTCTTCAATAGCAGTACGCAAACCCAAAAGTACTGTTGGTAATGTGTCCGTCCAAGATATGTTGTTGTGTGCTTTTAATGCTGTTTTTAATGTTCAATGAAGGCGCTCAACTTTGCCATTACATGAGGGGTGGTATGCAGTAGTGTTTTGTAAATTGATGCCACAGATTTTGGACAAAGCTCGTAATGTATCACTTTTAAATTGGGATCCACGATCCCTAATGAGTTTACTTGGCGTTCCGAAACGCGCAATCCGGTTGCTATAAAAGGCTCTTGCGACGTTCTCAGCGGAAATATTTTCTAAAGAAATTGCTCCCATCCAATTAGAAAATCTATATATGCAAGTAAGACAATAAATATTCCCTTTAGATGGAGGAAGTGGTCAAATGAGATCAATATGGATGACAGAAAATCTTCCTGGTGGTACTTCAAACTCACCTAATTTTGTTTTGGTATGCCGACTGATTTTAGCTTTTTGGCAAGGAATGCAGGTTCTTGTCCACAACTGTACATCTTTTTTTTATGTTAGGCCAAATGAATTTTGATGTCATTAATTTCATAGTCTATTTTATTCCTGGATGTGATAAACCATTAATTAGCTGAAAGACGTGTTTTCTGAAAGCCTGAGGAATAAACGGTCGAATATGTTTAGTTGATGTATCACACCACAAATACTTCCCCAAAGGTAGAGAACATTGCTTTAAATTCAAGGAAGTAGTCGTTTGCAAACCCTTCAGTTCTTCATCTTGAGTTTGTTCATCAGCTATTCTATCATAATCTATCGATGAAATTTCATTAACTCTAGATAATGTATTCGCCACAATATTATTTTCACCTTTTACATATTTGATAGCAGTCGAAAACTGGGAGATGTATTGAAGTTGGCGAGCCTGTCTAGGTGCTGCTTTGTCAAGTTTTTGACGAAAGGCGAATATTAAGGGCTTGTGATCTGTATAAATTATAAATACTCTTCCTTCTAGATAATGCTTAAAGCGTCTAACTGAAAGATATATGCTTAATAGTTCTCTATCATAGGTGCTATATTTTTGCTGAGTATCATTTAATTTTTTAGAAAAAAATGCTATTGGCTTTTCACGAGGAGTTTTCGTATTGTTGCAACACTGAGCCAATTGCCGTATCTGAAGCATCTGTAAATAACGCCAGAGGTAGTTCAGAATTGGGAAAAGACAACAGTGCCGTGTTCACCAGGTCATTCTTGCACTTTTGAAACTCTTTTTCAGCTTCTTCAGTCCATTCGATTTTATGTTTGTCCCTCTTTTTAGATCCCTTAAGATACGCATGTAACAATGCTTGATTCTTCGCTGCATCCTTTATATAAAGACGATAAAAGTTAAGTATTCTAAGAAAAGTTTTAAGTTCATGAATTGTTTCTGGTCGTTTGTAGTTAGTAATAGATTGAACTCTTTCTGGCAAAGGACGTGATTCCTTAGGTGTCATTAGGTAGCCTAGAAACTCGATTTGTGGAACAGCAAATACAGATTTTGAAACATTAATTCTTAACCCAAATGTATGTAATCTTTCGAAAACTAATTTAAGGTGATTTTCGTGTTCTTCATGGGTACTGGATGCAATGAGTATATCGTCTAAATAGGGAAAAACGAATTCTAATCCTCTAAAGACTTCGTGAATAAATCGTTGGAACGTTGCAGGAGCATTTTTTAAACCGAAACTCATTACATTAAATTCGTATAAACCGAAAGGAGTGATGATAGCCGTTTTACATTTGTCTTCTTCTGCAATGGGAATTTGAAAATAAGCTTTGAATAAATCAATTTTATAAAAAATATTTGTACCTCTTAAAATATGATGAAAATCTTCAATGCGAGGAATTGGGTATCGATCAGGTATCGTCTGCGCATTCAATCGTCGGTAGTCCCCGCAAGGACGATATGAACCATCCTTTTTCGTAACAAGATGCAAGGGGCTTGACCATTGGGAGTTTGAGGGACGAATTATTCCATTGTCAAGCATAAATTTAAATTCCTCTTTAGCTATAGCTAAGCGTTTTGGATCGAGCTGTCGTGCCTTTGAATAAACGGGTTGACCATCAATCGTAATAAAATGTGTAACACCATGTTTAATTTGTGTAGGAAAAAGTTAGGTTTAGAAATTTCGGGATATTTCGACAGTAAATCGAAAATTTTTATGGATTTATTTAATGTGGTTACTGAGTAATCACTGGAAATAGCAGCGACATCACAGGGGACAAAAAGCTGTGTTACGCCATCAACTAATTTTTTCTTATTTACATCGATAAGCAATTTATATTTGTGAAGAAAGTCAGCTGCTAAAATACCTTTTGTGACATCAGAAATTATGAATGGAAATTGAAAATCACGACGTAATCCCAAATCAAGAGTTAGCGTTTTTATTCCATAAGTAGAAATATCTGTGCCATTAGCTGCATACAGTTTGTATTCAGTTTTACATTTATTCTGTGAAGTAGCAGGAATTATGCTTACTTCAGCTCCGCTATCAATAAGAAAGTGCACATTTGATTTTCGGTCACGAACGAATAAACGAAATTTGAGACAATCCTTCATATTTTCTGTAGAAGCGTTTGCCGCTGAACCTACTGCAGATTCGAGTTTTTCTGGTTTTGGAATCGTTGTTTACCGAAGCACATGGAGGCCGGCATTTCTCTGGAATACATTTTGCTCCAAATCGAAAGTGATAGAAACAAAATTTGCCAGAAGGGTCATATCGTTTACGAGATCGGCTTCGAGATTGTGAACGTGAATTACGTAAATCCGAGTCCCTACGTCTTGAGCGAATGGTTATTTGATCAATTTTTGTTCAAGAGAGGTAATTCTTTGCAACAAATCATTTGCGGGAACGGAAAGAGCATTAGCATTAAATACTTCTAGTTTCCGATTCATATCAATAATTTTATCTACCATAGACGATAACTTGGTTACATCTTCATCACTAACTAATAATGTATTTTTTATTAAGTCAGGTAGCTTCTCCAGCCATAACGTTTTGATTAGATTTTCAGACACATCTGTAGTAGCAACTGATCTCAACTTCTGCAAAAGTTAGCTTGGTTTCATGTCTCCAAATTCGATACCAGTAATCAAACGTTTAATCCGTACATTTTCACTTTCTTTGAATAAATGTAATAACCTAATTTTAGCATCCGAATATTTTGTGGCACTATCGTTCGTTACAATGTCCCAAATATTTTCGACGAACTTAGGTTCAAGCTGTGAAACTAAATAATTAAATTTCGTTTCTTCTGAAACGATATTACTAATTTTGAACTGAGCTTCAACTTGAAAAAACCATATTTCCGGTTTATCTGTCCAAAAAGGAGGTATTTTTACACTCACCTTATGAAGCTCTGGTGACTGAATCGTATCTTTCGTAGCAGTTTCAGAAGAGTCACTTGTTGACATTTCGAAAATTAATCAGGGTCACCACGATGTGGCCTTGGCTACTAATGTTTAAAATTAATTTAGGTACTTTTCCGTTTTGCCGGCGCAAGCGATAAAGTCGCCAATAATGGTACAACCGATGACAAACGTAATATTCTCGCTGGTAACCTTTTACGCCTCATTTTCAAAACAAGTCGCAGTTTTTTCTTATCAGATTGATTGTTTCTTTCAATACTGGCATATAATTACATAGAATTTTTATCAGATAGTTCAGTTTTATGTCTAAGGCCATTTTCGGTAATTAAGTCAATTAGGATGCAATCACAGCGCTTACCCGAAGCCGAAAATATAGAAAAGGTAAAGTCAAGGGTTAAATTCATCAATTCTAATGAGAATGCATTAGCGAAGTAAAGCACTGCAGTTTTACAAAATTTCTGAGTAAGCTATTCGTACGAATTAAAATATTTCTTGCATTTAAACTTATGTTCCAAATTAAGATTTAACTTGAAATTAATGTAGATAATTACTGAGAGCATTAGATTTTTGTAGAATAGTTTGCGTGAGATGAGATCGCTTGGGGTCACGTGATATGAACCGGCGAATCAGGATGTTGAACCATGAAAGCATAGTAAATTCTTAAATTAGTGTCTTTTTATAAATGTATTGTCTTTATTTATTGACTTTTTATAAAATTTTAAGCGATATTAAAATGTTTATGCCTTCAAAATAAAAAATTCTTAGAACTAAAATTTTATAAATATTTTTTATGTGTATACTGTATGTTGTCGCCAATAAAATCTGCTTGGCGAGATTTGCGCCGGCGAAACGGAAAAGTACCTTAATTTATGATTAGGAACAGCATGAATTATAAACAAATAGCTAAGTTTACTGCAATTTATTTTCCAGCTATCGAGATGCAACGCTACAAGCAACGTTTTGAAATCAAAACCTAGCAATCATGAATCAGAACTAGTTGCCATTCAACATAAAGAAATTTAAATATAAATATAAACTACTTGTTGCCATTCAGCATAAAAGAAATATAAATATGAATATTAACAAAATATTAATGTTAATTTTATAAAATAATTAAACACATGAAAAAATATATGAAATAAAAAATAATTATTTCTCATGCAATAACTGGGCCACTACAGATGATATCCTTAAGTAAATAACACTTCCACAGACATTTAACGAATAATAAGTAATAATAGAATAGCTACAGATTTGAATTAAAAAGAAACAGTACTGTAGCGCGTTCTCGCGCTTGTTAGATAAAAAATAGCCTACTCGCGCTCGCTATTTTAACAAAGTTCTTTTGTTACGACCTTTACGTGGAATCAACATCTATCATCATCGTCTTTCGCCTCGATCTCGCGCTTGTTAGATAAAAATAGCCTACTCGCGCTCGCTATTTTAACAAAGTTCTTTTGTTACGACCTTCGCGTGGAATCCACATCTATCATCATCGTCTTTCGCCTCACTCTCGCGCTTGTTAGATAAAAATAGCTTACTCGCGCTCGCTATTTTAACATTCTTTTGTTACGACCTTCACGTGGAATCAACATTTATCATCATCGTCTTTCGTCTCGCTCTCGCGCTTGTTAGATAAAAATAGCCTACTCGCGCTCGCTATTTTAACAAAGTTCTTTTGTCACGACCTTCACGTGATGTCGTGAACATCATTGTGAGTTTAAGAGAAAATAATGAGCGGTTTGTTAAAATTTAGATCAGATGAAAGATCTTTTAATATATAGCATTTTAATACTATTTAGCACAGTGTAATAGGTTCATTTTACAATACGCAACATCCATAAAATGATCGTTACAACGCAGTTCGATCATCCATCTTTTGAACAACAATCTCTCTCGTTGCCATTCTGTAACAGAGAAATTTACCTCTCATTCAGTTCGATCGTCGCGCGACATTCTCCCCACCTTGAGTTTGGGGATACAAACTCAAACAATAACATCATGATAATATATACATACAATTTCAGATAACAATAACGTAGAAATAATAATAGAAATATTTCAAAATATTAGAATGCAAATTGAAATCAATATTTTAGAGTTCAAACACAGAAAGTTCAAAAGTTTGTTTAGAAGCTTATAAATCCAGTCTTAACTGGTTTCATTTTTCGTCCTGAGCGAGACACGCGAACAGTTTCATTAAAGTCAGTATTAAGCTCAGGATTTTGAGCTACCACTTTTGGAACCTTCTGAGGTTCCGATACGACTTGATCGTAATTTGGTATCAGTTCCAAAGGGTACAGTCGTTGGATTGGTCTTAATATGTTTCCCTTTTCAGTTCATAGTTTCACACGTCTGATGATTCCATCTTTTCATGGAAAAAGTTCCAGTACTCTCCCTAGCAGCCAATGGAGCCTTTTTTTATCGTCTGTACCAATCAACACTATGTCACCTACATGTATTTTATCTTCTCTTTTGTTAACTGAAGAACGAAGGAAACCCAGATACTCCCTTTTAAACCTTCGTTTTAGATTTTCACGAACCTTTTGAATATGTCTCCATCTCAAAACAATACTAGTCTTTTCAATTTGATCCAAGTCAGAAACATCATTTAATGGAATGTCCTGAAAAACATTGAGGGGGTCAAGGTCTTCAGCTCTTATTCTTACCCTCTATGTTTACAACTAGGGTCTGAAGGAAAACTTCATTCGTAGCACGCGAATGCAAAGAATCGATTGTTTTCTCTTTTTTTCTCATCATTTTCCTGGTTATGCATTTCACTAGACTTATTACATTCAAGACTAGGACAAAAAAATTTCAAATGTCTTTTTGAACAGATCTGGCACTTAACATTTGATCGAGACTGGTTACTGAGGTGACCTTTAACCAAGCATATTCTGCATAAACCTTTCTTTTTTACCGCAGACATTTTGTCATCTAACGGAATATATAACGCCTTTTTACAGTTACGCGTTTCATGATCTTTTAAACAAAACTAACAAGAAGGTATTGCTTCATGATTCATCAAATCCGACACGGAAGGAATATTTTGGCTAGTTGCCAAGTGCTTACGATCAGAAACAGAAAAAATATCCTCTCTGCTTAATTTTATTTTTTCTTCTGACTGAACTTCGCTTTTCAGAAATTCAATTATTGCATCAAGACTCGAAATGTTTCGTTCAGATTCAGTCATTTTTCGTTGTCTTTCAAACCATCGCAATACGTGAATAGGAATAGCACTTTCCACAAGAGGATATAAAATTGTTCCACACTGATCAGTCGTTACACCAAGACTGCTCAGGGCTCTAAGTTGTGTTGAAAGTTTGTTATACAAACTACTCAAAGAATCCTGCTTCTTTTTCGCTGCGTTATCCAAAACAAGTTTTATTAACTCTCGAACATAAAAATTAATTAAAAGTACTTTACGGCCATATCTCTCAGTAAGGCTTTCTATAGCTTCTATCTTTCGTCACAGGAAAAGATTCTACAATATCTCTAGCTTCTGATTTAATTTTTGTTGACTGTATCAAATAATGGAATTTGTCTGCATTCGTTAAGTTATTATTTTCATGTATGTTTTTAAACTGATTCCAAAACGTAAGCCAATTTTTTAAATCACCTGCGAACTTATAAAGTTCTACTTTCGGTAGGCGTTGGCACAAAGTTTTTCATATATTTTCATCAGTAACTAATTTCTGACTACTCTCTGACGATGTATTTTGGATTTCGTTTAATTTACTCTTAATATTATCGAGAAATCGTTCCGATTTTAACTGTATCGTAACAGCCTTTTCTCGTTAATCCTCTGTTATTTCAAATTCTGTTTCGAATTCTTTATCATCAGTTATAGTATCTAAATAAGCACTGTGCGTCAATTCTAATGTTTCTGCCTTTTTCTTGAACAAATAAAAACATATTTCTGCTTCTTCATAATCAACATTATCATCATTTAAAAGTTCATCTAGTCTTTTATATGCTTTAGTAAAAGCTGAACGTTGCGCAGTTTTGTTTCTTTTCATCACTTCCATTTTGTCTCAAGTTTAAAATATTCAGATAAAAATTAGGCAAGAATAGTATTTTAAACTTCAGTAAAACAATAATCAATAACTTCAAAACGGAAGTATAAGGTAATCAACTTACCCTATCTATTCTCAGGGATAAATCTTTTTTAAGTCCTGATCTATTCTTTCATCCGACATGTTTCCAACAAACACGCCCACCCGGGGGCGCCAGAAATGTCTTGAACATCATTGTGAGTTTAAGGGAAAATAATGAGCGGTTTGTTAAAATTTATATCAGATGAAAGATCTTTTAATATATAGCATTTTAATACTATTTAGCACAGTGTAATAGGTTCATTTTACAATACGCAACATCCATAAAATGATCGTTACAACGCAGTTCGATCATCCATCTTTTGAACAACAATCTCTCTCGTTGCCATTCTGTAACAGAGAAACTTACCTCTCATGCAGTTTTATCGTGGCGCGACACGTGGAATTAATGGGATTTTCCAAATCTACCCTTTTATATGGAAAGAGAAAATTCACTCCCATTTTGTCCTATGAAGGCATGCGCATTTTTCCTAACAGACGAAAATCGGAATAATTTACTTTTGAAAAAGAAAATGATTTTACTTAAAAAATAGGATATCTTTTACTAAGTGACCTAGAAGTAAAGAAAGATATTTCAACTTTTATGACACCAGCGTTTCTGAGAGGGTTCACTACAATTATACATTATTTGTAAAAATATTCCTAATGTATAACGTGGATATGAACTAGTTCCTGAGAAGGTACCTCACAAAGGCGTTGTTTTCCTTTAAGCAGATAGACCTAGTGTGCTTTTGTTATAATTCAATACAGATTAGTATATATTTATTTCAATTTCTGGGACTGCGAACGTAGTAGGTGGCTGAATTTAGTAACTTAATTTAAATAATTGGGGTGGGGGTGCACTAATAACATAGTCTAGTCTCAAAATGTATTCCATATATTTTGCAATTTATTGAAAGGAAAAATAAAAATATCTGATATTAATTATAGAATGGATCTGTATTTAATGTTTCGTTACTGAGTAATAAAATAGACTGCACCATTCTGTCTGATCTTAATTATACATTTTCATTGTGTAAAGTACACTGGCTGGAGAATCTGCAAGAGGAAAAATATCTTAAAGTTATACTTCAAACTACATTTAACCTTTATTTTGTTAGATTTTATTTTAGTTTTTTGTACGTAAATCCTTACTGTTCTTTTTGTTTTTCTCATACAACGCATCGTTTAATCCAGATGTCCTTCAGTTATTGAAATTTAACTAAAATAAAAGAAGTCATATGTTAGATGAAGCGAAAGAAATGATAGAAAACAGTTTTCAGTGTAATATCGTTATATTCTCATTTGCACCTCTATAAATGGTGACATTTAGATGGTAAAACTGACGTGAACATTTAGATGGTAAAATTGTTCAGGAGACTTAAGTTTACATACCAGAATGTGCCTCTTAACTGTCGGGGGTAGCTGGAAACGCTTCCAGCCGCAATCCAATATATGTGTATTATACAGTGGCTTCGTGGAGACAACTATATATTTACACTTCACAAATAGTAATCTAAAAGTAATTGAATATAAATTTCTCTGAGACATTCGCTAATCCTGGATTCAGATAGCAATCATTTGTTTGGCTGTAATTTATTAAATAAACAAAAATTATCACAAACGCGAATAAATCAACTCTTTGTAAAAATTTAAAATATGTCTTGCACGTAATTAATTTTTTAATTTAATATATTTAGCTTTAAATTTGCATACTTAGTTTAATTTTAGCGTTAATCTTTACTTATTATTTTAGGTAATAATTATATGTTAGTTGTTATCTTACTAGATACGTTTAAACCTGATATCACGATTTGCAGTATTTGAATCACACTCTATTAAATTCATCTGTTTAATAAACTCAAATGTGTTCTAAAGGATGTGGATTTTAGCAAACGGTGGGTCGTGTATACTATTTCAATCTCGTAATGATTTCGCAGGGATTTACTACTTTCTTTTACAAATAAGATATACTCCAGGGTTTCTGGATGAACCACCTACTGCCTAACATGGAGACTTCTCAGTTGGGCTCAGTCCTTGTTGCAAATTTGATAGTGGAACACGTACTTAAAACCATTAGCATTACCATCATACTTACAGCACATTTCTTTCATTATTGCTATTCCCACGTTTAACATATAATGAGATCTGCTGCATTTACACAAATACGTAATTTTTAGCTTAAATAACATACAGTACAAAGTCTTTCTAACCTTTCAATGATCAAATACTAAATCCTGACTATGTTCAGCTAGAAGTTCAGACACGTCGATGTATTTATGTCCTTCATTAAATCCAGTACAAGGTAGCCTCATTTAATGTTTTGAAAGAGAAACAATAATACTCTTACAACATTCGGACAGCCTTTGCGTTGAAGCCCCCAGCATATTATCGCCATTTTGCATTTTATTAATAAATGTTTCAAAAATCTTAGAAAAATATATAAAGAATATAAACAATGAAATTGAAACAATAAGACATATATGACATTCCAATTGCCAGATGAAAGGGCGTAAAGAATAGGATCTTGCTTCCTTATAATGTGTTTAACAGATTACATATCTAGAAAGAAAATTATGTGTTTTTCTGCAATTGTTACAAAACGAAATGGAAGAAAATTCAGTATCTTAAATTAAAATATACACTCTTTTGCAAATATATCGAAGCAAGAAGGACTTTTGCGATAGTGACGAAATTTGGTATGCAAAACCATCTTGATCGAACATCCAAATGATCAAAGTTTCAAGGCAAATGAACAGGAGTTGCGATCATAGCGCTCATTTCCAGTGCGGAATTCGCAAAGTATAAAACCAGTAACAGAGGTGGAAAATTTATCTTTTTTGTTGTTGTTGTTGTTGTTGCTGTCATTGTAATTCCGTAAAGAAGCAACTAAAGATGCCATTACGACGATATCGAAGACCTTATACACAACTCTACGACTTCGAATGTAGTTGCATTGTAGGGTTGCGTGAAGCTGGTTGGTCATACCGAGCAAATAAGCCGCCACCTGCAGCGTACAGACACTGCTGTGCAAATATGTTAGCAGCAATGGTTGCTACAGGGAACTTGCCAACGAAATGAAAGTTCTGGAGGGCCAAGGAGCACAAACGCGAGGCAAGATAGGATGATTGTTCGCCAGTCCCGAACCGCCCCAACAGTATCATTGTCAAATATTCAACGCCCTATAGCCACGTAATTACATCCTTTGTGGTACCGTCCATCATCCCACGTCACTTGTCAGGAGCCTTTGTTTCACAAAGGCATACAGCCATAACCATTGCTGTGATCGTGGGGGGACGCTATTTCTTATGGCAGCAGGTAATCTTTAGTCATCCTCTGTACATCTTTAAAAGCTCAACGATATGTTGATACTATCCTGCGGCCAGTTGCATTACCCATCATGGCACGTCATCCTGGGGCCATTTTCCAACAAGATAATGCCAGGGTACATACCGCTCGCATAGCTCTGGACTGTCTCCGTGCGGTTGATACTCTTCCTTGGCCAGGAAGGTCAACAGACCTTTCACCAATCAAGCACGTCTGGGGCATGGTAGGCTGCCAGAATCGAGGGCCACAAATTATCGCAGATCTGGAGCGACAACTGATGAAATCCTGGCAGAATGTGTCATAGGATGACATTAGGAACATCTACCACTCCTTGCCTCGGCGAATGCAAGCATGGATTGCCGCCAGGGGCGGTTAGACCAACTAAATATTCGTATACTCAATTGGTGATTGTGAGGCGTGAACAGGTACTATGACTTTTATTTTTTAATCATTTTATTATCTGTGTATGAGCTATACACATATTCAATTACATCAAAAACAACCCCTTCCTTCATGGTGCTTGGATGTGTTTGCAAAAGAGTGTATTTGTTCTTCTTTTTATAAATATTAGTTTAAAGAAGTTTTAATACTTACTTTTGATTTTTCAATTGAATAAGAATATCTGAATGTCCTTGAAAAGGAGAAAATTAAGAGGAGGTTATTTAATTATTTATTTCAAGCGAATATAGATAATTTTAAATATGAAAATCAATATGAAAAAGTAGTTTTAGCTCGCTAAGTGGTATAAGAAGCACATTCTTAAGGGGACTCATACACCTTAAACCCCTCATGATCTTCGAATATGTGACTATTGCAAGAATTGGGATATTTTATTTATTTTAAAAGCAATTACTTCCAACTTTTTACAGCTGACTTCATGGTATAGCTGCTTTGGAAACTAGTAACCAGAAAGTTTGTGTTGCCACAAATAGTTTTGTAATTTAAACCTCTTTGTGGCAAAATATTTCGCCATATTTCCACCTTGCGCGCATGATATTTTAAAAATGGCTAATGGTACATACTTGAAATTTGACGGAATTCTTTATATGGGCACTATTTTCTAACTGAACCAAAAATCTGATGAATATTTTAATTTTAAAAAATTTTATGGACGAAAATATTACACATTTTTTTAATAAAATACATTTTATAAACTCATCTCAATATAAAATAAAAATTTGACATGAAATTTTTAGAATTTTAGGTTCACAGTATTTTCCAGATATTATAAAAGCTATATATTAAATATAGAATTAAATTACGAAACAGAATGTTTTAAATAGTTTGCGCAAGTTGGAAACATGACGAAAAATGTTGTCACAAAGCAGATTAAATTATGAAAATATTTGTGGCAACACAAACTTTCTGATTACTATTTCAGAAAGCAGCTATATTATATTGTCATCTGTAAAAAGTTGGTAATAATTGCTTTTAAAATAAATAAGTTATCCGAATTCTTGCAACAGTCACCTATTCGAACATCTTATGGATTTTAAGGTGTATGAGTCCCCTTAAACTGAGTTGTACATAGAAATAAAATGATTATTTTTATACATTTGATAAATTTGATAATTTTTTAAGAAAAAAACTTACAAGCAGGATTCTTTACAAATCCCCGAACATTCCCTTTCATAATCATACATATATATTCCACAGAAGTTCATACGGTAATCTATATAAGAAATAACGATTTGAATAAATAAACATAATAAAAAGAAAGAAATGTTGCATATATTCTCTGAAATATAATTTAAAATCTTTGCTGTTCACATTATAATTTGATTAAATTGAAAACAAATAAATGAATACAATTTTTTTAATTATGTTTAAAATTTCCCATCACTGACATTACTTATATAAATCCACTGCTATTATTGAACGTTTTTTTGCTTACAGCAAAACAAGATTTATCTAAATAAATTAAAACTGCATAGACTGGAAGGAGATATTACTGCTAGATTTAATGACATAAAAATATTGCAGCCATCGTTTACATATTTAGAAAATCTTTTCCTGTTGATAATATAAAAATCGCTTTCTTTTCTAACCCCCAGGTGCTAGAGACATTACGGCTGTAGAGGAACTAATGAAGGTTAAATAAGATGAAGGATTAAAACAAGTAAAACAGAACTGTTGTTCAACTAGTGAGGCTTGAAAACAAGAACCGGAATAAATACATTCTAAAACCATTTCAGTGTGCGTTGAGAAATGATCTCATTTTTCGATATTTCGTATTGTTGTCTTTTTTAATTGTGAGAAACACTTAAATTCATTAAACATAAGAATCGGTCTAATCAGCATTTAACTGAGATGGTGCCAACTGCGTAAACATATCATAAACCAAACTTCCGGCAGTTAACTGCTAAATTGGAAAACATTCTTAAACAATTCACAAAAAAAAAAAAAAAAAAAAAAAAAAAAAAAAAAAAATCTAACTTTAAAGATTTTTTTAATTATTTGATTGAATGAGAGCAACTTTTTTTACATTATTTGAAAACATTAAACTTTTTAACTGTCAAAGAATGAAATAAAATAATAACGTTTGGATATTGATCATCTTAAATTTATTTATAACTTTGTAAAAGGAAATCAAGTGAATTAATTGCTTTCTTTACGATGTTCAGTAGTTTAGTTTATGTTGCGGCAAAGCCAGCGAACTATTAAAAATAACATTACTGTTAGCAATTAATTAGTTCCTTTATTAAAAACACATTCCGTCAAACATTACCGTTCAAACATTAGTTGCTAGATACTTGCTTTATTCAGAAACATTGCCGTCAACATTACTGCTAAAAAAATTACAGTTGAAATTATCACCGTTCTAAAGAAAACTGTTGTTGCCAATCAGGAAAATACATTTTAAATAAAATTAATACGCTGCGTTTACATTCGGGCATCCTGACTTAGTTACGACCTCGGAACATTAAGAACTTATACTTAAAAAATTAAATCTGTAATATTAATGTTTATAGTTCGAAAGGCTTTAACTGTCATATAGATTCACCGTCGTTTTCTATTCTTTTTTCCGTGTCCTTTTTTCCGTTTTAGTAATATGCGGCGTGTTGTTATCGTTATCCCCAGTAACACTAATGTCATCACCCTCATCATCGTCTTCTTCTGATTCAGCTTGATACTGCCATGACTTTAATTGGCTCACATGAGCTGTCGTACTAAAGAAATGTTCTTTCACATTCTCTTCTAATTGAGTCAGTCTGTAGGTATCACTTGGTAAAACTTCTGTAACTACCAAAGGTCCTCCATACTTTTGTTGTGTTTTGGTTGATTCTCCAGTTGATTTAGGTACTCTTCTCATAACTACTATTTCTCCTCGTTCGAATGTTAAAAATTGCTTTTCTTCTTGTCATAATTTGCTTTCATTTTCATCTGCATATCTTCAATTTTCTTCTTTAACTTCTTCCTTTTTAGGTGTTTTCTTTTACCAGTAATTGTTTTCGTAGATCTGTCTATTCCCTCATTTATCTTAGATTGCTTTACATATGGATTTACATCTTCCCGAGGTTTATTTCCTTTTGCAATATCTTTTTCCGGTTTTCTTTTGTTTTGTTTCTCAACAAACTTATTTCCCTTTAATTTTGTTTCTTCACCAGCAAAATTATCTATTACAGTTTCTTTTTGTAAACTTTTTTCTTTCCCTGTATTAAACTCTTTCTCAAGTGCTGTAATTTTACAATTCTTACTATATTTCTTAAGCTTTTGATTATAATGCTTTTCTTGAATAGACTTACATTCTTTAATATCACTGATATCATCACTTCTAGTTTATTCTTTAGGATATTTTTTTTCTTCACTCGTATTCTGTTTAACGATTTTCTTTGAAGTCCCTTTCCTTTTCAGTGATTTTCTACCTTTGGAATTAGTGACTTTTACAGTATTTGCATTTTCAAACTTTCCATCATAGTCCAGAGTTGCTGCCTTTTCATCGTTGTAGTTAGTGACTGGTATCACTGTTTCTCCCTGTATTACTTCCAATAATGAGCCCAACTCATCTTCCGATCCACTTATTAAAACATAACCGTTATTTATTTCATCAGTTTTAACTTTCACGAAATTAACCGTATTACTTTCGATTGGAGTTTCTTGGGAAGGCTTCAGTTTAATTCGCGGAGTGTTGCTATCATTTTGCAACTGTGAAAATGGGCAGTCATTAGCATAGCGTATGTGCAAGGTATTACCTATCTTGGCGTATGCAATATGTGGTAAATCAATCCATGTTCGACCAACTAATAAGTCGCATGGTTGCGTTTCATCTCCTACATTTAGAACTGTAATGTCCTTTCCTTCCACAATATCAATCTCTAAGTTAACAGTTACTTTCCCCAATGTTCTAGCGGCTGGTTTACTCTGGTTCCCAAAGTCAAACAATTCCTCCACATCAGGTTTTATAATAAGATTCAGTCACATTTCTTGCCTCTTGCCAAATAAGCCATCTTAGACTTCAATTTTCAAATAATAATACAATAATTATACTTAAGTTCTTTCCGTTTAATACTTAGACATAACATAAACAGTTTATAAATTCACGTATCTTTCTACTTTCAGTTTTGGCGAGCTTCCGCATTCAGTTTAGGCTTAACGTACATTAAGGCAATACGTTGTTAAATCCTAGATAATAATTCTAGTTAATCCCACTTGAAATGTTAGCAATTAATTAGTTCCTTCATTAAAAACACATTCCGTCAAACGTTACCGTTCAAACATTAATTGTTAGATACTTGCTTCATTCAAAAACATTACCGTCAACATTACTGCTCAAAATTACAGTTGAAATTATTACCGTTCTAAAAAAAAATGTTGTTGCTAATCAGGAAAATACATTTTAAATAAAATTAATACGTTGCGTTTACATTACCTTTTTTGTGAATGACATCACTTACGTTTTTGTATTCATAAATGTCTTTTACTTGTTCTGTACTTCATGTTTATGTTAGGAAATAAATAAGTATAAAATACTATCTCCTAATATCTGGTGCCGAAAAAACCATTTACGAAACAAGACCTTGAACTTATACTTCCTACTGTTGGATTATTCTTGCTGAATTATTTTACTTCCAACATTAAAACTTAGTTTTGTTTTTGTTCTTTTCTACTACTCGGGCAATGGCGCAGACCGGTAAAGCTGTAGTCAAAATGACGCAGCTGAAACGAACGTGGAAAGCCGTGCGAAGTAATGTTTCTCGCTTTTCTACTGAAATTAATACCTTGGACGATGATTTCTCAATTGAGAAAGTTGAATATATTTGTAATCGCTTAACAACTGCTTTAAATGATATGAAACTAATAGATAACGAAATTCACGACTTCCTTTCTGATGATGAATATGAAAGTGATAATTTGCAGTGTGAAAACTACATAGATACTGGTGAATCCGCGATTTTCAAAGCACGAAAAATTATTCAAAATAAATTATCGCCAGCTCCAAATAATGTTACTGCCTCAAATATGGATACCAATGATTTAGCGATGACATTTGGCGACCCTTCTACTACAGCGCCTATGACTCAATCATATACAGTTAAATTGCCAACAATTAAACTACAATCATTTTCAGGAGAAATTGAACAGTGGCATTGTTTTGGGGAACAGTTTAAATCTTTTATAGATGCCAATCCCCATCTTTCTGTTATTGATAAACATGGTTTCCTCAGAGGTTATTTAGATGGTGAAGCTAAACGCCTTGTTGATGGAATTAGTGCAATAGGAGACACCTATGAAACAACAAAAGAATTGTTGGAGGAAAGATATGGAAATAAAGATCGAATTATCCAATCACACTTAGATTATTTAGAACATTTAAATATTATTCAAGACCCATCTCCTACGCATCTAAATGATCTTTACATAGAATGTAACAGAAGAATTCAAGCTTTAACTGCTCTGGGTGAAAATATTGAAGCATATGGTAGAATCCTAGTGCCAAAAATTATTCGTGTATTTCCCAATGATATTTGTTGCCGCTGGATTATCTATGCCAAGCGCGAAAAACTAAACGAAGTTAATATTATTAGATTGATGCAGTTCTTGGCAGAAGAAGTGGAAGGTGTAGTTGCAGCGCAAAGAGTTAAAGGTACGTCTTTTTCTGATCACACCGTGAAGTGCACTGTAGAAAATTTTAATATCAATTCCAAAACAGTAAACAAACGTAAGAAAATTTCACCATTTTGTTCATTTTGTGATACTACAGGACATTGGCCTCAATATTGTGAAACTGGTACAGACTATGATACTCGTGTTCAGAAATTTAAAACTTCAAATCGCTGCTTTCTGTGTACTAACCGTGGTCATAGAGTTTCAAACTGCCCAAAAAAATACTGCACGATGCACTAAATGCAAGAAAAGGCATCATGTTTCTATTTGTCCTCCTGTTGAAAACAATCAACTGCGGATAACTAACAGTGCTGTAAATCACATAACCTTTCCTAAAACAATTTTCACACATTTGCAAACTGCTCGTGTGTATGTTACTGGCCCCACAGGCATTACTAAATTAACACGCTGCATTTTCGATGGTGGTAGCCAAGCAAGTTTTGTTCACACAAACCTCATTGAAAACCTTAAGCTTAAAGTTGTCAGTTCTGCCTCACTTTCAGTTCAAGCATTTGAATCTTTTACTCCACAAGAACAACGTAGGTGTGTTCAACTGTCACTTTCAAGTTTGTGGAGCAAACAAGCATTTTTGACCTGCGCATTTGAAAGCTCCGATTCCTATACTACACATCCTACTGCTCCACCAGAAATAGTTCACTTTGCTCAGAAGAAAAGATTGAGAATTGCTGATCCTCCGGATGACGCTTCACTGCCCATAGAAATACTTATTGGTGGTGATCATTATTGGCAAATTGTTTCCGCAGAAGCTCCAATCAAGCTTTCAGAATCTTTTGTTATGGTACCGTCAGTGTTTGGATGGGTTCTTAGTGGAACAAGAACACATACTACAATCGCTGAGAAGTCTTCTGTCCATCAAGTTTGTGTGCAAGTTAAAACTGATTGTTTAAATGATCAGTTACGTCACTTCTGGGAATTAGACTCCATAGGCATACAAGATGCGCAGAAACGAAGAATGACTACTCGAGATGGAGAAATTTTATCAGAATTTCACAAAACTTACAGTACTGAAGACAATCGAAGAATTGTGTCTCTGCCTAGAAAACCATTGGTCACACCTTTGCCTACAAACAAAATGTTCCATGAATGAATCCAATGAGAAGCCAGTATATTACCTTCCTCCTCATACTGTAAGAAAGAAAACGCAATCTAAACCTAAGTGGAGAATTGTGTTTGATGCTTCCTCGCATGCTTCAGGAATGATTTCACTGAACGATACCTTGGAAGCTGGCCCGAATCTTCTTCCTGAATCTATTGGTTGTCTACTAAGATTTCGATTACATGAATTCGCTGTTACATGTGATGGTAAGCAAGCTTTTTTACAGTTGTCACTACATAAAGAAGATAGGGACGTCACAAAATTTTTCTGGTACAAATTAAAATCTGCTTCATCTCCACCTACTATTACAGATGAAATAACTGTTTACAGATTTACTCGTTTACCATTTGGCCTTACTTGCAGTCTGTTGTTACTCTGTGCTGCGACACGAGAATTGGCTGCAAAACATATCGCAGAATTTCCAATTGCTGCACCAATGACAGATAAACATCTCTATATGGATGACTTTCTTGCTAGTCTGGAAACTGAATCACGCATTATAATGCTATATCACGAGATCAAGAATTTAATGGCTCTAATGAAACAGCCTATGGAAAAATGGGCTACAAACTCTTTGAAACTCAAAGATGTACTACAAACACATAAAGAATCTCACAAAACGGAAACAACTGTCTTAGGTATTGGCTGGAATACAACTTCTAATACTTTGAAGCATGCATTCAAGACTTCCCTCTGTGTTTCTACAGACAAACCACTTACAAATAGATCGTTACTCCGCTGCATTGCTAGTTTTTATGATCCCTTAGACCATTTTTCACCGTTTACTATTCTTGGGAAAATCTTATTCCAAGATACATGGATTCTTGGAATAAAGTGGGATGAATTATTACCTGCTAATTGATCAATTTTATGGTATGCAGCTGTGAAAGAACTTGATGACATTTGCTCCCTTCAGATTCCTCCATGCATAGGCATTTCATCACATGTTCCTTTTGCTATTCATGTGTTTTGTGACGCGTCTGAACGTGCCTATAATTCAGTTCTGTACATTGTTACCTTTAAATGTGACCAATCGAATGTGAATTTAGTGTGTAGTCGCAACAAACTAGCTCCTATCAAGAAAGTTACCTTGCCTCGTTTGGAGCTCTTGGCGGCCCTGATGGGTGCACGATTGTTGCAATATTTCTGTGCTGAAACAAACATCTGTTCGTCAAATGCAACACTGTGGAGTGATTCTCAAGTTGTCTTAGGGTGGATACGCAGTGACCCCAACAAATGGAAAACTTTTGTTAGCAACGGAGTGCCCCGGCAAAGGCAATCCAGCTGACAAACTTTCTCGAGGTGTTTCACCATCAACACTAAAAAACCTGGAAATTTGGTGGAACGGCCCTCCATGGTTAATCAAATCTCTAGAATATTGGCCTCATTCTGATACTATTTCTAAAGATTACAATCATAACTTCGAGGCAAAGAAAGAAAACGTTCAGAACCTTCACATCGTATCTACTTAACCAATCATAAAGGCTGGAAACTACAGTTCTTACGTTCGATTGTTACGTGTAACATCTTGTATTCTTCGCTTTATTCACAACTGTAGGAAACAAGAAAAATTAGTGGGTGAGTTACATGCCACAGAACTGAATCAAGATCGTATTTATTGGATACAGAAGGTTCAGAAAGAATACTTTACTTCAGAATATGAAGCTCTGTTGACAGGAAAATCACTCCCTACGAAATGAAGGATAAAACAATTTAACACTTTTTTCAAGAACAATATTATACTTCTTGGTGGTCGACTACAATTTTCTTATTTATCTCATGCTGAAAAACATCCCATATTATTGGCAAGTTCTCATCATTTTACAAGCCTACTGATACGCCAAACACATTTACGAATGCATCATCTCGGTGTTCGGATTGTACTTTCTCATCTTCGTTCAAAATATTGGATATTAAGAGCCAGACAAGCCATTAAAAAGGTGATAAAGACTTGCCTTCCATGTAAAGTACTGAAACAAAAGAGAAGTGAACAGATAGAAGCTCCATTACCAATTGAGCGAATTCAAAAGTCATCTCCGGAATTGATTTTGCTGGACCACTCTACGTAGAAAATAATAACTCTTTTACAAAAGCTTACATTGTCATCTTCACATGTGCTACAATTCGAGCTATCCACTTAGAATTAGTTTCCGATCCGTGTACTGACATCTTCCTACTTGCATTACAACGTTTTGTCTCTAGATGTTCACTTCCTCATACAGTGTACACTGATAATGATACAACTTTCTGCGCTGCGCACAAAGAGCTGAAGTTATTGTGGGATACTATATCCTCTGCCAAGGCAGAACAGTTTTATGCCCACCACAACATCAAATGGAAATTCATCGCCCCCCGAGCGGCTTGATGGGGAGGATGGTGGGAAAGAATGATATGCTCAATTAAGCGATGCCTTCGGAAAACATTAGGTAAGGCTCTTTTGGATGACGCTGGTTTGATCACTGTATTATGTGAAGCCGCTCTTAACAGCAGACCGATTGTCCACGAATATGGAATAAAAGATGACTCTGAGGAAGCTTTAACACCTTCGCACTTCCTCATAGGAAAGAAATTAACTACTATTCCTTCCAGCTTCAAATATCCTGAAACAAATTTAAATCATACGTGGGAAAATCGTCAACATTTGATGGACTCCTTTTGGGGAAAGATGGCAAAAGGAATATTTGATGGACTTGCGTACATTTCATCAAGTGCTGAATCCATCTGAAACAAATAAAATATGGAAAGGGGACATTGTTCTACTACAAGAAAATGTTAGACCTCGCCACACCTGGGAAAAGGTCCGTGTTGAGGAGGTAATCCTTGGCCGCCACAGAAAAGTCTGTACTTGTGTTCTGCGCACCAATGGACATACCATTAACTGACCTGTTCAGCTGGTCATGCCCCTGGAGGTTGACCAGGGTGGGGAGGATGTTGCGGCAAAGCCAGCGAACTATTAAAAATAACATTGCCCTTTTTGTGAATGGCATCACTTACGTTTTTGTATTCATAAATGTCTTTTGCTTGTTCTATACTTCATATTTATGTTAGGAAATAAATAAGTATAAAATACTATCTCCTAATAGTTTATCATATTTCATATATGATGTTACATGTTTTCTATACATGTAAATAATTCTACTGAAATTACACTCTTTTTCAAAAAAAATCGAAGTACCATGCAAGAAGTAGTTTTTTTTTTTTTTGGATGAAATTAAATATGTATATAGCTCATCCACAGATATTAAAATGATTAAAAAATCAAGGTCATAGTACCTCAATGGGCTCACAATCACCTATTGAGTGTTCAAATTAGTAGTTGGTTGAACCGCCTCTGGAGGCAATGCATGCTTGAATTCGTCGAGGTAACGGGTGGTAGAAGTTCCTAATGTCATCCTGCGAAACATTCTGCCAGAAATTCACGAGTTGTTGCTCCAGATCCGCGATATTTTGTCGTGCTCAAATCTGGCGGCCTACCATGCCACAGACATGCTCGATTAGTGCAAGGTTTGGTGACGTTGCTGGCCAAGAAAGAGTATCAACGGCACGGAGACAGTCCAGATATGCGAAAGGTATGTGGCCTGGCATTATCTTGTTGGAAAATGGTTTCAGGACGGCGTGCCATTAAGGGTAATGTAATCGGCAGCACGATGGTATCAACATACCGTTGAGGTGTTAAAGATGTACGGAAGATGACTAAAGATGACCTGCTCTCGTAAGAAATAGCACTCCATATCATCACACCAGGGATTATGGCTGTGTACATTTGTAAAACAAAGGCTTATTGGAGCCGCTGGTCCCGTCCTCTCCAGACATGAACATGGTGGCCAGCTGCTTCGAGAATGAAGCGGGATTCATCGCTGAATACTATAGAATGTCAGTCTGATCGGCTGCGACACCACTCCAGACAACTCCGCCGATGTCGTGGAGTCAAAGGCAAACGTCTTAATGACCTCTGTGAAAGTAACCCCGCTTCAGACAAGCGCCGTAAGATGGTAGACGGTACCACGGGAGGTATAGACGTGGCTGTAGTGCGTTTAATAGTCGACAATGATACCGTTGGGGCGGTTCGGGCCTGGCGAACAATCATCCTATCTTGCCTCGAATTTGAGCTCCTTGGCCTTCTAGAGCCTTCATTTCGTCGGCAATTTCCTTGTAGCAACCATTGCTGCCAACATCTTTTCACAGTAGTGTCTGTACGCTGCAAATGGCGGCCTGTTGCTCAATATGAGCAACCAGCTTCACGCAACCTTACAATGCGACCACGTTCGAAGTCGTTTAGTTGTCTGTAAGCTGTTCGATATCGTCGTAATGGCATCTTTAGTTGTTTCTTTACGGAACTGCAATGGCAGCAACAAAAAAAGATAAATTCCCCCCCCTCCGTTACTTAGAAATGCGCACTATGATCGCAATTCCTGTTCATTTGCTTTGAAACTTTGATCATTTGCATGTTCGTTCAAGATGAGTTTGCATACCAAATTTCGTCACGATCGTTAAAAGTCCTTCTTTGTGCTTCGATTTTTTTGCAAAAGAGTATATATCTAAATTATAGCATCTCTTGTATAACGAAATATGAAACCACTCGGAATGCGTAACATTGCTGGAAAAGTAGAAATGAAAGGTATGTCCATTTAACATTTAGGCAAATAGTGAGATAGTACCAAGCTAATGGTAGTTTTGGCCGCTAATTTCCGTCCCCAAATTTGGCAAGAAATCGCCAAAAGTCCCAAATCCAAATAAAGCTTGGCCATTATTTGGCCTTATTTTCGGCCGATCCAGGTGTCACTGTCACTGGTCTAAATTTTATGTAAGTGTAACTGTACCGGCTGTATGTAACTGTAACTATGTATGTCTTCTAGCAATTTCTATAAATCGAAGGTACTGAAAATTTCTTTGCGGACGATAGTAAACTATGTAAGACCAGAAAGAGTTTTTAGTTAACCGTAGAGTATTGTGAGTTTCAAATTATTAAGAGAGAGTGCAATGTTAGCTTCCACATTTGAGGCTCTTTGCCTTACATTTAACATTCTCAGTAGTTGGGAGTGGTAAGTAGTGATGGTGCTCTGTCGTAGTGAGAAGAGCTATAGGAGTAGTTTTGTAAAATTTCTAGAACTGTAAAATTTTCCTTTTAGGAAAAGAAATGTCATGCAGCTATCAATGGTTTTTGTGTATATTCAATCCAATACGAACTTTAGGCACGTAACAATTTTCGGTGTCAGAAGTGCGATAAAATATCTGTGCCAAGAAAGATGGCGAGCAACTAAGACAGCTTGTGACAGTCTTTGCTGCATTCCAACAAAATATGGAAGTAAATGTCAAGATCACTAATGAAGAGATGGAAACGAGCGAAGGAAAGATGGTTCTAGCTGAAATTCAGTTCAAGCAGAGATGAACACGGGCAAAGAAAAGATGGAAGAAGCCGTCAAGTCAGTGAAGGAAAGATTGAAGCAGGTCGAGAGGATATGAAAAGAGAAGTTACTGAAGTAAAAGAAAACCAATTCGAGACTATGAAAGACAAATAGACACAGTTGAAGCTAAAATTGAATAAATCGAAGAAAAGGTTTCTGTTGTCGAACAACAAATCTATGAAAGAATTTCTGCTCCCATCAAGGAAGTTTAAAGCTTGAAGAAATCCATAGTTACAGCTGGAAACAATTCTGAAGGATTTAAATTTCTGTCTATGACTTCACGACCCTGGCTAAATCTAATCACGCATGATGGAAAGATTTCCTGACAAATTTTCCTGACTTAGTTCTCTATAATTGTGGACGCAGATAGATGTGTTCCGAAACTTAGGCCTGCCATCTCACCGTTTCTCTGATAGTTTGAGATCAAACTCAGCAGACATTCTTCAAACTCTGCCCGAAAACCACAGATCAGATATCGAAGATCTATTTGGTGCATTAGAGCTGCTCACAATTGCAATAAATATTTAAAAGACAGCAACAGGCTTCAGTTAAAATTTCCCCAACAGACACCCGCGGAAACACTCCAGGAGCTGTCCTGGATCTCGAAGAGATATCATCTCGCCTTTTCCAACTGCCCAGGATAAAGAAGGGATATACTCTCCCTGCAGTATTTCATCGATGGCATCTGAGATCACGAGATACAACAGATAGCCAGCAGATGGCAGTTGTCAAGGATCGGAAAACCATTTTAGCGTACGCCATAAAACTTGAGGCAGCCAGTAACCCGTAGAGACGGCCACGGAATTGCAGAGCACACCAAGGAAAACTGATTAGTGGCCATTTTTGGTGATGGAGGTTGAGAGTTCAAAGATCTTCAGATTTCTGTACTGAATGGAGCAGTAATACGGTTCCTCATTAAGGGACATATAAATGGCGTTCTTTATGATGTGGCCATTGATACAGGAGCCAGTTAGCATCATCCGAAAAACTCTATCTCATGAGCGGAAGTGTGCTGAGAATGGGAGGTAAACTTATCTGGACACCACTTTATATTATCCTCCAGACTGTGTGTCCGATGCCAGATTCGATATCGATGGAACGTTAAACATTAACATCATGTTTGGGAGTGCCGACTACCATCACATGACATACGTGGCAGATATTACAGATCCATGCATACTCGTTTTATACTTTCTAAGGGAATAAGACTTTACCTTTAAAAATAATTAACTATATTTTAATCTAAAGGATATAACCCTGTTCGGAATTAGACAAAGGATTTGAAACGGGTAAATAATAACTCAAGAATTTTTATAGCTCGAAAGGAGCACTAGTAGCCTCGACACTCATTGTTCTATCGAAGACCTTAATCCCAGTGAGTGTTGTTATTATAAGAGATAAAGAGAAAGTAATTGAGTTTTTGAGTGATTAAGTGTGTGCTCCAGTGACCTATATTAAATTAACAAACAGTCCTCTAATAACTGAGTCTTCAGAAAGCCTAACATCAAAGTTACTACAGGATGTAAAAATAAGCAATGGAAAGAGGAGTGCTGCAGAACGTGTCATTCAAGAACTTCAAGATTTTTTCTTCCACGTATGTTCTGATCTAGCATGAAAGAGATTGGCACTGCATAAAATAGATACAAGGGATCATCCGCAAATTAAGAAACATCCAAACCGGCTACTGACTGCTAAACACCGCAAACCTGCCTGTAAATACAAATCGGAGATCAAGTGGAAATGAAACCCATGCAGTTTGGACTTGGGCTGTGTTTCTACTTCGACCCAAGTACATCGGTCCTTATTTGAGATCATCGAATTTCATCCCTCTGATCGTTAAGCTGTAAAGTTAGGACGTCATGAAGGAGCAACTATAACATCAACTGCTGCTGATAAAATGAAACGGTGATGCACAAACTGAACATTCATCATGAAGGCATGAATTACCTTCTTTTTCCGCTTCTTTTATCTTTTCAGATGTCTTGTATTCTTCAACCAGCCGCAGTGGACCACTTCTAGGAGAGACACGAGACATGAGCAACGATGAAATTTGAAAAAAGGAAGAACAGTGAGTGATTATTATGATGATATTCCGTTTCTTATGATGCCATGCGCCGACTTGCTCTTCTTACTCCGTTTTATTTTTATGTATTATCTTTATGTTAATTTCGTCTATTACGTTCGCGTGTTTGCGTAATTCAGTTACTGAATGTTAATGCTTTCGCTATAGATCTAAAGTACAACCATAACAGCATTTATGTATATATATATATAAGGGAAATATTATATATATATTCAAAAATATATGTTTTAATGTCCTCTGTTTAATGCTTCAGAATTTGTCAAGAGGAAAAAGTGTTTCAAAGCTTTAAACCAGGTTGATTAATGAGTTCCAAATACATGTTTCTTTCCTCTGAATTAAGCGTTGAGCGTTCAGCAGAGGAGATTAATACATATATTTTTTAATTTTCAGTTTAGTTTACGTATTTGAAGTTTCTTTTAAATTTACATGTACTCCTTCTGGTTACGCCTTTCCTGGAGAAAGAATTGGTTAGGGCCTTCATAAAGAAGAAATTATAATTTTCATTTTAGTTCCGACTTTGCAATTTTTAATTTCGTTATTTTCGGTCTAGCAACACCCGCGCAAGTTCGTTTCTTTGCTTTTTAAAACTTAATTTTAAGATTTCGTTTTGGACTTTCTTAGCACTTATATAAGCATACATAAATATGTATGTTTACTTAGCATATATGCTTAGCATATATACTTACTTAGATATATAAACATACATAAATTTCAAAAGCTATTGCATAAACTCCAGTTTCTTATCCTTGTGTAAAGGAGGATTAAAAATTTTTCTTTGAACTCATGAAGCAAGGATTTTATTGTACTATTAATAGATATGACAATTCCGTAAAAACAATAATAGTGAAAGGAAGAATATTGGAAAAACTGTAAAAAAACAGTTATGCATCTTAAGAATAATACTGATGAATTTATTTCTCCACAAATTTTGTTTTGAAATCAAATTTTCTCCCAGCTCTATAGTGGTCATGAATCGAACTGTAGCCTGTGCGCCATATATTATGTACTCAAGTAAACAAAGAAATGGTACTTGTTCTCCTGATTATAATATTACTAAGAAGTAAAAAATCTAAATGATTTAAAGCATAAACTTTCTAAACAACAACACAAAGAAATTTACCAGGGAATTTTTTAATAATCCGAATCATAAATTTGAAGAATTCCACCAAGAAGAAGGGAAAATTCACTGAAAAGAATTCCTAGTTAACACAAAAAATAAGGAATTAAAAAAAAAGAAATGACAACTCAAAATAATTGGTAGAGCTCAAACAATCCAAATGTGGAAGACGATTAACAATGGATATGATCAAATTAACTTAAAATAAAGATCTGAATTAACTGAGAATGAATTACAAGAAGAAATAGATATTTAAACAATAGAAAATTATCAACATATTTTTTAACCCTCCTCAAACTAAAATACACAATTAAAACTACTAAGAATATAATTACAGTCTTTAACTTAGGAACTAATGCAGAACGAATTTGTATTGACATGCGAAGTCACGTGATCATACGTAACTATGATGTCGCAATATCACGTTATTTCTGATCTCACGCGCTATTTTTTACAACTTTCGTTTCTTTTCCTGTTACGTTAACTGAAAAATGTCTAAGAACACTGTCAGACTGTAAAATATTTTATTAATGGATGCAAGATGAATGGTAAAATTGATCTGCCTTTTGTTACACATGAGGATAGCAGAGAAAGCGGTGCCAAACAGTACAGGATTATCAACAAACGTTCAGGCTGAGTTGCTATGCTTAAATAATCGCCATAAAATGAATTAAAATTTGTTTTACTGCTTTGAGATCCCGTTTGTTGGTTTCAGTATGTAGTTGGTTTCAGTTCAGTATTCACTTGGTTTCAGTTCAGTATTCAGTTGGTTTCAGTTCCGAGTTTGTTGGTTTCAGTTAAGTATTCAGTTGGTTTCAGTTCCGAGTTTGGTTTCAGTATGTAGTGACTTGTGTTTCCTAGCGTAAAATAATATCTCAGACGAGTTTGTTCTTGAAACTCCGGCCATTACCAAGATTTTGCAAGTCTTTAAGATCCGCATTCATTTTGCTTATATTTACACCCCTCGTGGAAATTTTGGGATTGAGTGAGATGATGCTTTAACGAAATTAACCACGTAACTTCGCACTGATTTTTAGCCTTAATATAATAGCTCATACTTAACACTCCAATTTCTCTCTCGAAGCGCTTTTATAGGAAAGATATTATCTACATTTCTAACAGAGAATATCGTGCATCGCGAACATTATAACATGAGATAAAATCTTTTTTTTTTTCTTTCTAATACTGGTGCCTATTCGACAATGGCCACTAAGGCCAGAAGTGGTAGCTATTTTATTCTGGAGGCACGTAATAAGCGGCAACCGTTGATTCCTATGATGGAATAGAATATTATAACCATGCTTTCTCCGGGATTCGAATCCGGGGTTTTTGGTATCGCAATCGGCTCCGCTAACCACTATACCGTATGGACGACCAGATAAAAATGTTTTATTCTACAGTTTTTCGGAGAATAAAAGTTAAATAACATTTGCAAATTTTAAATTAACTCAAATTTTGCCTGAATATGCAATTTTATGAGTTATTTAAAGCGAAATGTGTTTACTGTAAGTTCTCTGCCCAACTACGGTATCAGAAATGAAGTTATCAGCCATATTCATGAATCCATTCATCATACCTAACCATGGAAGATACTTTAGACTACTAAAAGAACCTGTGTAGTAAACCCTATTCCGTACTGCCCAAAGAAAGCCTTCCCGGAAGTTCTTAAGTAATAATAAAATAGACAGCTTATTATGATAATAATAGATGATGCTATATGAAGTCAGAAACATAATTTTTATGCCCCCCACACTGGAGTCATATCATACTCGGAGATTACGTCGCCATATTCAATTACATCCCCACGTTGCACTTCGTAGTGGTTTTTTTTTTTTTTTTTTTTTTTTTTTTTTTTTTTTACTTGTGGCTATGACAGTTTTTTCCTATCTTGAACCACGCATTTAGAGAAGGGATCATCATTCTTCCTTCTTTTTTAATTGATTTACTTTTATTAATTTTAGTTATATTAATTATGAGTGAACTTCTCTATATTCGTTTAATGCATGTTTTTAAATTACGATGATTCTTAAATATTAATCGATATAATTACAAGAGTTTTTTGTAGAGAAGTGTAGACCTAGCATCAAGCCTGCTGTAGAGAGATGACGTTTTTATCCATTGAGTATGTCGAGGCACTGAAAGCTTATCGCCTTTTCATAGCGATAATCATGATGTTACTCACAAAACAGGAATTTAAACCGGAAAGCCGTTAGTTTTTTTAGAAAATGTTTCTTTCTATGTGTAAGAAAATAGAAATTTAGTGATAAGAATTCATATTAGAAAGCATATCATATAACATCTGGAAGAACAATGCATCTCTTATAATTCCTTTTCAGATATGTTTCCTTTTGCTGCAGTAGGGCATTCTTTTGCTTCACTTTCTCCAATTAAAGAGAATTTGAGAACGCTGATGATTGCCAGGGTACTTATTTTACATAAAATCCGCATCCAAATTCGTGAATCATAGGCACGTGTGTTTTGCAAGCTTTACGAATTTAGTTCCAAATATACTAAATCCTATTGCAAATGATGAATTTAAACTTAAAACTCGTGCATATAACTGAAACATAATTATTTTTAAATAAATAAAGAGCTTTCAGAGAGCGCAGGTATAATCCTTTAGGACTTAAAATTAAAACTCACCCAAACACAGGAATTTAATAGGAAGTGCAGCTTCTACGTAGTATTTCCGCATAGGGCAACAAGACTCCTCTCCTGATTCCAGGAATTTCTTTATAACGCATGACATAATACATATCTGTTCAAAATAAAGCATAATAATGTACATTTACACACATACACACATATATATCTATATATATATATATACAGTACAATGTTCGAGATTCGGAAGTCCAGTATCCGGAAGGATTTAAAATCCGGACCTTAAAGCCACCAACAATCTTTTTCTTTTAGGAATTTTCTTTGTCTGCTTTACGCATGCGTATTTAATTTTTTCCCCATAATAAATCATGAAAAAATTCTCAATTCTTGATTTCACTTCGGCACTAAATAAAATACCTCGTTTCTGAAGAAAGAAGCATTTTAGCATAAAGTTGTGTGATCAGTAATTTGACTCCGTAGGTGCATACTGCTTGGCATGCATCTCAAACCGAAACATTGTACATAGAAACATTGTTGATTTTACATCCACTAGTATTTTATATCCATGATGTCATGCTGGGGAATCATTATTTATTATAATTTGCATGTTTATCAACACATGACAACTTGAGTAATGATTCATGCAGCAATGTCTAAACGATTTTTAATCCTTGTACGAAGTAAAAAGGAAGTATTGTAATCGCGAAAATTTTCAATTATTAATTTGATGTTTTCTTATACTTGCTGCGCTTATACAGTGATGAAACTTACCTTTACAAGTCACAGTATCTGTGCAGATTCAGTTACTTGAAAAGTAAAGTATAAACTAATTACAAATTATGTAGATATTTCCTATCAAAATTATTCTGAAAATTCTGATAACTTAAAGGTCCAAGTTCTATCTGACAATGACTGCACTTGAATGTGAATGTTAGGATTGCAATAGCTTTGCTGAGAATGGTTCCAGAGATCATGTGCAGGTAAGGTAGTTTCTGTGTAGGAGATCTGGAACAACAGGCCTTATTCATCGATCATGCTCTGAAATAATGTAATTTAAAATATTTGCGAAGTCTGCTTGATTTTCTGTTATGATTTTCTGGCAGAAAGTATTGTTGATTCTCTTTAGATACTTTGCAAGGTGTTCCAATTCTAAGATCTTATGAATGGTTTAGTTTTTGAAGAAATACGGCGCATCTGAGATAGTGCGAAGTATTTTGCTCTGCAGGAACTGCAGTTTCTAGATTTCGTTGACACTTGCGTCCGTTCACGCGGGAGAAGCACATGTAATGATCAGCCGAATGACGAAAGTTTAAAACATCTTTTTTCTTGCCAGGAAGAGATTAGGACATTTGAGCCAATAAAAAGCCTAATACTTGTTTCGTATCCCTTGTTCCGAGCTTTAGCGCCGTGAGTGGAGCAGGGGAAGGAACAGTTAAGCTGATACCGTGATATTTCGCTTTGTCAGAATTGGTAATTTGCCTTCAAAACAGGCTGGCATTGTTTTGGATTTCCTTCCTGTGTATGAGCTCCGAAATACCTTGGATTTTGTGGACCGAAAATTGATTTTCTAGTTGCTATACTAGCATTCAATTTCAGGAATCTTTTCCTGTAGCTTAACAATTTTTTGTTCTGGTTTACTGGATTTAACAATAGTTACTACGTCAGTAACGAGCGACTAGGAAGTTACGACCTGTGGAGATTTTAGAAAATCGCTTGCATAAATTACGTACAAAATTGATCCTAAAATAGACCCCTGCGGTGTACCTGCATGAATATTTTTGGAGTTGGAGATGGTATCTCCGTTTTAACTGCAGAATTCCGCTTCTTTAGGAACAAACTGAATATGTAACGATATCTCATAAGAAATGCAAATTTATCATTTATTGTCTGTGTTGTGTATGGTAGACGCCATCGAAGGCTTTGGCCATGTCTAGCACCAGAATTGCGTAACCATTTTATTAAGTTTATTAATTTAACAGATTTATTTTAATAACACTTGTAATTTACAAAACTTGGCCTCTGGTAGCTATTTGAAATAGCATAAGTGAAATTGAAATTGAAGTAACGTAGTCGGAGACTAGAGATATGTAATAAATTCTGTAGATAACTTGATGATTAAAAGATAGCTTTTAACGATGAGATGATATCTGTAGTAACTTAGAAAGGCCTTTAATGCATAGATTCCATGGTGACATAACGAGGAGAGGCTTGACCAAACACAATGCGTTAATTTATTCGTGGACATTCTAGCACAAACATATTCACACATAAGTTTGGCAGCGATAAGCAATCTTCATGTGTTCATATGATGGATCACATCATCAGACAATGGTGAAGCAGAGAAGTGAAGAGCAAAGTGTTTGCACAGCGAAAGGAAGACAGGAAAAGTAAATACGCATTTCAGAAAAGCATATTTATAGCGTTGAAACCTTTGTTTAAAGTTTGAATGGTGACTGGATAAGAGCTATTGCATTGCAAATAACAAAACGCAGATTAGCTTTCGAATGATACCCTTTAGGTTCCAGGAAGGAAACGTAGCAATTTAAAATGAGGAATTTAGCTAAATTAAAGACAGTAATTTTTTTTCATATTTGATATCTTATATAATACCCTCCTTCAAGAAAAAAAAATGTTTGACGTTAGAGAACCGTTTTTTTTTAGAAAAATTATTAGAACATTAGCAATTGAAGGTAAATTATATTCAATGTGCACAATATTTGTTTTTTCAATAAGAAAGTAAAGGATTTTCTTGATATAGCCTTTAGGTTTCACTGTGCCCCATGATTTTGTTCATGAATTTTCTCATATCTTAAACATATAAACACTAGTTATAAGTTTTAATAAAGAAAGTAAATATAAAAAATATTATATACTATCTAAACTAAATGTACAGTACAATTTTTAAAACAACGTAACATCGTTTCCTGTAAAAATCGATATCTTTAAAGTTCCTGAACATTTTCCCTCCAACCATTATATAGTTCAAAATTTGGAGTTCTAATTTTTTCACGCAATAATTCAAAAACATTCACAGTTCTTGGAAGTCTTTGCTTGAATATTATACTGTAAATTTTATAGTGCTTGTCTTGAAAGCCTCTTATAAAAACACTGTATTCAGTATAAAACCAAAATATTTCTGTTGCATATTCATGAAATGCATGAAATTATTTACTCATTATAAAACAAACCGTATTTTCTTATTATAAAACAAAGCAAAATGTAGTTTATATTAATAAACAGAAAACAAGCTGATGGCTGTAGGATAGTTAAATACAACAGCATATAAAATCTTCCCTACTTTATGCAAAGTAATTGGCTTTTAACATTTTATAATTGCATCAAAATTATAAACGCTATGATGTTCCCAAAATATGTATTCAGAATGATTTTCACAAAGGTACAGATACAGGTAAAAGTACGGGAGATACCAACGGTTTACCATCATGCCTTCCCATACTAACTAACCCCCCCCAAAAAAAAAATCCCATGCTTTATACGTGTTTACAAAAAAGTTGTGAAGATGAGTAACTGAAGTATTTCAAAGGATTTAGTGTTTGCTTACTATGGTACATCAAGCAATCCCCAACTACAACTTGTATCCACTATTTACTAAAAATTATAAATTAGGATATAAAGATATTACAATATAATTCCAAAACATTTGAAATTTACAAATTAAATTGAGACCATCTCTTTTGATACAACACAAATAACAGATAAACATGATGAGATAAATATAATAAGCACTGTAACACAATGTTTAATGAACACTATAATAGTCATTCTAAACATATGTCCACGGGGTCAAATCGCTTGAGAATAACATCAGAAAACACTGTGATTAGGAATGGGAGAGTTCAGGAATGTGAGAATGCAAAAATTGAGAAATAATTTTGATAAGGAATCCACACAATATTTAAACATGGTATGCTGGAGCAGGTTATTACAGTTTGTAAATTCACAAATGGAATCCTTTTGTACATATTCGCAGGATGTAAAAGTCTTTAAGTTTATGCAGCATGGGAACTTAAATTTAAAATAGATCTACGTAGGAAGAGAGTCGTTGAATAATGTTTGAAACTTAGAATACTGATGCTTACCTTTAATTAGAAATGTTTGGAATGCCAAGACATCAGTTTTGCGAGATTTTATGTGAATATCCTCAGTTAAAAGGCATGAGAAATTGTAATGATCACGAGTTGTATATTCGCCACATATACAGATGTCGGAGTTCATCATATTTTTTGCTTAGAAGTATGGGTTCAAATGTCCTTGTCTTGTTATATAGTAATTTAATGAAGGATTCGAGTACAAAGATGCGAAGCTTAATTGAGAATCAAATTACATGTGGGTCTACTCTGTGAAGCCTTATTCCAGTAAATTTTATATTTGAAGTAAGTTGTTTTAATTGTTTTTCAAACTGAATGAGGCCATGGAAGGATGGTTTCAATAAAAGTATGATTAAGAGCTGCTTCTTTGGCTGATTTATCTGTCTGATAATAGTCTGTCTGATTACGAAATAAATACTATGTCATTTGATCCACGAAATATGGGGTTTTTGTAGCTTGGAATTAAAACATGAAGAGAATTTATGTCGAAAATAGTGGAGAGAAAAGTAACGGATTTTTAATTGCTAAAACAGCTGCCTGGTAGTCAGATTTCATAGTAAATTCTTTAAGATTTTTGAGAATGGCTATTTCAATTCCTGCTCTTACGGCTGACAATTCAGCCTGAAAAATACTATTATTTTTATCGTGATAACCGTTCCATTTGATGATATGAAGGGACACTTTGAAAGTAGATTGCTAAACCCTCTTTTTCTTCAATTTTTAATCCATCAGTATACGGAATTGGAGATAAACGACTTTCGCCAGACATGGAGAATTTCATTTTCCTGAAGCAAGCGCTGGTTGAATAAGATTGGAATTTGCAAAGTTTTTGCAAAGTTGAATTGCTGCTAAATTCTGCAACGCTGGTTACGCTGAATGCGACTAGTGTAGGCGCTTTCCATTTATGCATTGATTAATAGTAGAAATGCACTAGCTAAAGTATCAATAGCTATATTTGAAATTGTGCGATACGCTCAAGTTATGCAAAGAGATAAAGAGCTTTGAATTCAATTTAAATATTTTTTCACTGTCATTGGGGGCGCCTAATCTCCTGCTCCGTAATTTTCCATCCTGAAAGCCTCTTATAAAAACGTTGTATGTAAGATAATGTTGGAGGCTCTTATTTTATGAGTGTGTGTAATTTTTTTATATTATTATAAATTTTTTTATTGGGGAATATATTAGTGCAGTTCTCAAAGGCCAATTACCTTATGCAAGGAAGGGAGGTTTTTTTCAAGTAACTGCCTAGTCACCCTGAGCCACCAGTGCAGAGAACACACTGGTTAGCTCAAGAGGATAGCCCTATTGATAGATATTGGTTTGTTTAGAAGTATTGCGAGGCCTTCCAGTTTGGTAAAATCAGGAATTACAAATGAAAAATAACGGTGAAACCATAATTTCTGAAACTGTTAATCCTATTATATTTATGGTGTTAAAATATAATTTATCAATATGGAAATTAGTATCATAAATGTGAGGGTGACGTCTTATCATCAAACAGAGATCACACTCAAGATTCAAAGCATCAGGTTTTATTATTTCTGATTTATAGAAGAAAAGATAAACGGAATGAGTATGTACAAATGGATTAAATATGTTTAGAAGAGTAATCACACTGGTGCGGTCACTTTAGGTAAGTTCCAAGTCCGATCGCCTACGCGCGACCAGTAAGCGTCTAGTTGTAGCTCCTTCGCGAGCGTTCTGTCAGACCGCCTCTATCGGACTTCTCGAACCAACTGAAGATCCTGGAACCTGGACAGTACCTACAGAAAAGTGATAGATGGCGACATCTGGTGCTTCGTTGAGGCACGATTCCCACACGCTCGGCCATCGACAGGTGAGGACCTCCGAACACTGGAATACATCTGTAAAACACTAAATACAACAAAAAAAAATTGAAAAATAGTTTGCAAAATGATCTCAAGTTGCGGTGTAATCAGACCAAAGCTTCATGTGGTCTGCCGAAGTGGAAATTGCTTCAGGTCCTTCATGAGATCCTACTTTGGCTCCATCGTATCGATCATGTGGCTTAATCTTGATCACTTTATAAGGTCCTAAGAATTTAGGTCTTAGCTTGAGACCTCCTCCTAACTGAGTTCTCTTAATGGCTACTAGGTGGTTGACTTTGTAGAGTGGAGCGGTTCTACGACGTTGATTGTATTGTCGTCGGTTCTCCTCCTGCAATTTTAAGATATTCGCTTTAGCCTCTTCATGAATAGATTCTTTCTCCTGGACGGTGGAGTTCAGGAATTCTTCATCGAGAATTTCTTTAATTCTTTGGTCTACCTTATTTCTCATTTTCACGCCTGTCATCAGCTCGAAAGGAGTGAATTTCGTTGATCTACTGACGGTGCTGTTGATGATTCTTTGGACGTCAGGCACAAATTTGAACCATTTGGCAGGATCATCTACTGACAGTTTTGCAAGCACTGGGATAAGGGTTCCATGAATTCTTTCGATCTGGCCGTTGGCTCTTGGAACGCCTGTTGTGATTTGTATGTGCTGAATTCCTTCATCTTTACAGTACTCCTCAAAGTCCTTTGAAGTGAAAGCAGATCCCTTGCCAGAGATAATTCTTGAAGGATTTCCGAAGACAGCTTGCTGGATTTTTAGTTTCTGTACAGCTTCTGCCATTGATGTTGTCTTGACTGGGTAAAACTAGACAAATTTTGTAAAAGCATCTACCACTGTAAATATATGTCGGTATCTCTTATCTGTAAATGTCAGGAGCTCTACAAAATCTATGTGATATGTGCTTAACGGAATATTGTCCTTTGAGATTGGGTTCAATAGACCTTCTGCTTTGCCTCGCTTTTTATTACAGAGGATGCACTCGACACAGTTCATTATACCGTGCTCTATTTTCTTTGTAGCTTTCGAAATATGAAAATCTCTTTCCAACAGATCTTCTGCCTTTTGTACAGCAAAGTGTCCTTTGTTATGTATGCCAGGGATGATCTCGAATTCCATCGCTTCCGGCACAACGATGAGTTCTCGACCTCTTTCCTGCAGATACAACACATTATCTTTTAGCAGATAGTCATCTCTAAGTCCTTTCTCGACCAGAGTTTTCAATAATTGAAGACGCTCATGAGCCTGTTGCGCTGTTGCGAACTTAGTAGTGATTTCACTTTGCGAACGAGTGACCATGCACACAGCATGCCTACTTAATGCGTCTACATGTCTCATCTGTTGATTGGGTGTGTAGATAACTTCATATTAGAACTCTTCGAGTAGCAGTGCCCATCTAGCTATCTTTGGTGTCAGATCTTTTTTCTGCATTGTCTTCTGAAATGCATCTCAGTCTGTAACTATTTTGATTTTTGTGCTTAAGAGATAATTTCGAAATTTTTTCAAAGCTTCGACGATCGCTAGCACTTCGAGTTCATAACTTGACATTTTTTCTTGTTGAGGGGATGTTTTCTTGCTCATGTAATGGATTGGATGCAGCTGTCCATCATCTGAACGTTGAAGCAAAACTGCACCGAAACCATGACTACTAGCCTCCATGTGTAATTCCAAAGGTTTTCCCTGCTGAAAGATGTTAAGTACAGGACTTTTGCTCAAAAGTTCTTTAAGATGGTCAAATGCCTGCTGCTGTTTTGGCCCAAATTCAAATTCTACACCATTGCGAAGTATATCACTCAATGGTTTGGCAATTTTCGAATAACCAGGTACAGATTTTCTAAAATAGCCTGCGAGACCTAGGAAGCTTTGCAATTGCTTAACGTTCTTAGGTTGAGGAAGATTTTTAACTGCAAGGGTCTTATTTGGAGATGGACGAATTGTACCTTCTTCAATTAAATAACCGAGAAATTCAATTTTTCTTTTAAGAAATTGACATTTTTTAAAATAGATGGCGACATCTGGTGCTTCGTTGAGGCACGATCCCCACATAAATATTTAGGTGCATTACATTTAATTATAAGTAAGGATTATGTAAAAGTGTATTTTCTGATATTCTGTGATAACAAGAACCTTCCCTGAAGAATTATGATTATGTGAACTTTCAAACAAAAAGACTTTTGGACTGAAATGCTGAAAAATTCAATAGGACTCTAAAAGTTAAGAAGCTATTTTAAAAAATTGATATTTATAAATTATACTTTACAGGATTAAAATTTTATGATTTATGTTTTTTTTTCATTTGCTAGTGCTTTAATACTTTCTCTTTAAAAAGGCTTCTCTGTCGCTACGCGTTTTTCTTCCTGAAGGGGGGTGAAAATGTAAGAAAAATAAAGAATATATAAGAGATTAAATTGGCAACTTAAATTTCCATTCTCTATTCTAAAAATAGTAACTCCTCTCTGCACTGCGTCATTTCGAGAAAAATCTGGGCCATATGATTCAAGTAATTATGATGATGAAAATGAAACTAAACCAGCCAATAATAATTTCACAGCAATATTAACTGTCGAATCAAAATGCTTTTAAAATCAAAACCAACTCAGTCTGACTTGAGATTTCATTGTAAACATTACGCACTTGCTTTCCACGCTTTGGCCTAGCTAGACTGCAGTCTGTCTGCTGCTGCTTTCTTGCTACAATGTTATCAAAAATGTAAGTCCTTTGGAACAGGCACATTTACTGTGTCGACTTGTGTGCAGCTGAAAATTAAACTGAAGATTTCATCTGTTTTCGCTTCCACTTTCCTAGTCAACATGGATCAACTCTACTACGCCATCCAAATTTCTGCTCCTGAATTTATTACATATATATATCGCTGTTAGCTACAGATTTGTGAACATCGTGTTCAATAAATGCACCAGTGAGAAAGAATAAACAGGCAATTTTTGCATCAGTAACAGATATACAGCAAAATAAAGAGTACATTTGAGTGGAGCGCTCCCAAAATTGAGCTTTTTTTAAGCCCTTTACACTGTTAATTTCGCCACCTCCACATGCGATCCGAGGAGGCATAACACCGTCTCAGGAGGAAAAAATTGAACACAGTCAAAGTTTTCATTACACAAGTCAGTGGCTACATAAAATGTCCGTCACCTACAAATAAAACGTAATCAGGTCAAACACTGTCCACCATCGAACCAGGGGGATCCAAACCCCTAAGGACAGCCTTCAATATCCAACCATGTAACGTCTCCATAACCAAAGGGCAGACAAGTCAGTACCAATGCGATCCCTGTCGATCCTGAACCTGGATCAAAGGGCATAATGGTCATTTTAGTAATGATCAGGCAGATGAATTAGCCTATTAATCAAGATGGTACTGAAATCATCATTCCATGACCTCGCTCAAATTTCAAGTACTAACTAAAACAACTTGCTTCAAAACTTCGGCAAGATTTGTGGAGCAATGCTTCACAAGGAAGGCGCACATATAACTTGATCCCCAATGTAAACTTCGCATCTCTGTACTTGAATCATTCATTAAATTACTACATAACAGGACACGGACCCTTCCCCAGATATTACTGCGCAAGAAATATGGTGAACTTCGATATCTGCATATGAGGGGAACAGGGAACTCCTGATCAATACACTTTCTCATGCCTCTTAACTGAGGATACTCACATAAAATCCGAACGAACTGATCACCTGGCATTCCAAAGCTTTCTAATTAAAGATAAACATCGGTATCCAGTTTCAAGAAGTTATGTAACAAACTGTTTTCCTAAACTAGATCTCTATCAAGTACGCATACTACATAAATTTAATGAACTTTTACATGCTGTGATTATGGACAAAATGACTCCACTCGTGAGCTTTATAAACTGCAATAAACCTTTATATCTCAAATGACATGCGGACAACCACCTCTTTAGCATTATTAATACAATTCATTATAAAATTTTGCTGCCAATACTAATTGTAATCATCTGTTTACTAATTATGCTTTTTCCTATTTTTGTTGCACCAAAACAGATGTTCTATTTAATTTGGCAATTTCAAATAGCATTCAGACTATTTTGTAATCTACTTATCTCCTACATCATTATTTTTAATAAATACTGGATGCGGGGCGTACGGTGGGATTGCACGATGTACCATACCAAGCAAACTCTAGACCATCTGGAAAGCTTCAGTCTATGTGAATTCTTATAAAACTTGCAATTCTCCTTTTTTCTAAGAGTTAATTAGTGTGGGAAGGCATTACCAGTTGATCCAGGGTGTATCGCTGGAGTCCAATACTTTTACCTGTACCTGTACCGAGAAATCGATGGTTCTAGTCTCTGTGAAGACTGATTATGTATCACAGGAGCCGAAATTGTCGAGATACAAGTGTTAGCTGGAACGCCGGGAATTGCCACGAGTCAACTCCTGGTGGAAAGCAAAACAGACAGTCGTAAATGTCTCAAGAAGAAAGTAGAAGAAAGGCAAATTCTCCAGATCACACAAAAAATATCGGAGATTACATATCGCTTGAACAGTATACTCTGAAATGCAATAGAAGATTCTTTAGTTCACATTTACCATATTGTTGCGTACGTACGGGTTCGTAATAAGTTGAAGCACTAGTCTGATGAAAAAAGAATAAAATTTATTGTTATCACAACAAATGAAAACAATATGCTTAAATTTCCTTAGAGATATTCGTACAATGTCGCAATGTCTCCCAATAGTTATCTATTAAACTACTAAAATGTTCAACAGAACTTAATTCAAAAAAAAAAAAAGTTCATCCGATTTCACCGCGAATTCGCTACAATAAACAACAACAGTTATCCAAACAACAATTGAACTGATATGTTTTCCTCCAGCTTTTATAAGCTTTTTAAATGCAGGATTATATTCTTGTATTTTCTCGATTTTTTCGGAAAGCAAAAGCGTACAGTTACAAGATATCTATTTATTAAATGCGCGTGCTCCTGTATTTTTAATTTTTCCGCGTAGCTTTCTCTTCAAATAAGTCTCGTGCAGCATTACACTGGGATATAACACAATTTTGACTCGCCTTTGTATCAATTCAAACCGGGCCTGGAGATCTTGGATGTATTCCTCAGGCGATGAAGGCGCATCCGGAGAGCGACCAATCAAAAGATCACAAGGCAGACGAAGGTCAAGACCGAAGAGTATCTGCGGTGGCTCTGGTGTTTCTCTCAGGTCCTAGTATGTTGTCGGCAACTTTCTGAACAGGGTCTTTCACATGCGATGTCGGCATTTCCAGGTGACGATCCCTTCAGGATGGATAGTCGCGTCCTCCTCAGATGCTGAAAGCAGTTTATTGTTTTTGAAATCTAAGGAAAAATTGTATTTCCTTAAAAAGTTCAATCTGAGTATGCATGGATCTGTAATGTCCGCCACATATGCCGTGTGATGGTTTCCCAGCTATGGAGATTTCATCTCCACACGCAGTCTGGAGTGTAACACAGGATGCGGTCCAAATGAGTTTATCTGTAAATTGTTGAGATAAATCCTTCCGAATGATGGTAACATTAGCTCCTGTGTCAATGATCATACTGCAAGGAATTCCATCGATATGCCCATTGATGGATGGTCCACTGGTATTTCAAATCACTACAGAAACCTTGAGTGCTTTAAAATGCGGTTTTTCACTCGTTTAAACTCCGCTCCGCGATATGATCATTAATTTGTTTCCTGCATCGTTGCTGTTAAATGGCCTTATTTCCATACCCTGTGGTGTCCTGCAGTTTCCTCATATGTGGCCTTCAGCTCCGCAGTTCCAACACTTTGGTTTCTTGTCACTTCTTTTACGTCTCATGGCATTTAATTGTCTGTTTAAATCTTCTGTCTTATTTTCCGTGCTCTGAGGTGTTCTGCAGTTGCTTCGACTATGGCCATCAACACCGCAGTTCCAACACTCTAGAATTGGTTTCTTTTACCTCTATTCTTTACTCTAGTTCCAGCACTCTAGAATTGGTTCCGTTTCATTTTGGAGACAGATTCTTCTCACTCTTACTCCGTACCAAAGCATTGACTTGTCTGGATAAATCATCTAAACGATTCATCAATTGATCCACTGCCTCGTGGGCTCGCACAGCTCTGATTGCCTAGCGATGTCTACAAGTTCCTTGCTGGGCTGCCTCATATTTCGCGGCGTACAACTGGGCGCTTTTCATGTCCTCGATATCCGCCATCCATACAGTAATCCGCCATTCGTTGCTGTATTTCCCAATCCCGAATGCTATGAATAACGTAATGCAGCGACATGTTTTTCCTTGTTTCTGTCAGACACTCCAAAAAGGCGAGCTGATATAGCCTTTCAACATCCGTGGCGAGCTACTGGAGTGTTTCTTGTGGGTTTCTGTTGACGGGATTTTAACTGAAGCCTTCTGTAGTCTTTCAAACATTTCGCGCCATAGCGCAACTCCAACGCCCTGGACAATGCTCCGAGATCCAGCGTTTGGTTTTCTGGTAGAATTTTAAGGATATCTACTGCGTCTGCTCTCAAAGAAGCGGCTAGGTGACAGGCCTTAGCTTGGGAATCGCATCCATTCACATCCACCACTACAGAAAATTGTGTCTTATATGCTTGCCAAGAGGTCTTCCTATCATATGTGTTAGAGAGTGACGAGCAGGCATAGGTAGAAATTTAAAACCGTCTGAATTGTTTCCTGCTGTCGCTATGCACTTCTTTAGGGCATGAACTTCTTCGGTGACGACAGCAAAAACCCTGTCATCAATTTGTTGTTGGACGGCAGAAACGCTTCCTTCTATTCGTTGTTTCACAGGAGAAACTCTTTCTTCTATTTGATCTTACGCAGAAGAAACTCTATCTTCTATTTGTTCTTTTACAGAAGAAACTCTTTATTCAGTGTGTCCAACTTATTTTCAACAGCGTCTATTCTGCCTTCCACGGCTTTTAATTTATTTTCTATTATACTATTTAATTTGTTTTCTATTATTTCTATTATACAGGTAATCTCTTTTTTTAATTCCTTTTGACCAGTTTTCATCTCTTTTTAACGGATTCTTCCATATTTTCCTGACCAGCTTTCATCTTTCTTTAACTTATTTTATCTCTTTTTAACAGAATCTTTCATGTCTTCTTTAAATGATGCTTGGCCAGCTTCCACCTTTTCTTGGAATGCAGCAAAAGCAGTGACGATCTGTGTTAACTGTTCTTCCATAACCCTGGTGATTGGCATTCAACCCCAATCCTGACACCAAAAATTGTTGCGTGGGTACGAGTTCTTAATAAATTCAATGCACAAGTCCGATGAAATGTGAATAAAATTTATTCTTATCACAACAAATGAAAACAAAATGCTTAAATTTCCTTAGAGATATTCGTACAATATCGCAATATCTCACAGTAGCTGTCTTTTAAACTACTAAAACGTTAAACAGAACTTAATTAAAAGCAGACAAAACTAATCCGATTTAATAAAAAAATAATTAATAAAAAAGAAAGAAAATCTGAAAGAATTCAGATTTTTAACATCGCGGCAGACGATTTGTTAAGGTTTTTATACACTTGTTGATCACTATAAATTACCAATCTGCATTTAGACTCACTCCTGCTAGCCCCTTTATTTTCCATTTTAGGTTTACTACTAGTTTGCCACGCATTGCATACTTTACACTTACGCAACATAAAATTTAAGAAAAAAATCAAAAGTATTTAAAAACTGCATATCTTTAAAATTCTCTATGGCGTGCTAGGAGTCGTCAGGCATTTTCTACATTCTCTATATTATTTCTTTGAAAACTAGCCGCTCGAGCGGCGAGGAATATAAAAGATTTAAAATCATAAAAAAGAAAAAAAGTATGTAATGATTCTAATGAGTCCAGCTAGTGTCATTTCATAAAATATTTAATATTTCTAATTAGACATTTTAGGATTTAAATGCATTTCTATTTTAACCGATCAGATTTTAAAATAGAAAAAAAAATTAAGTACTGCGTTTATTTCTTTTCAGTCATTTGGTTTGTAACTCATAAAACGTAGCAAACCAAGTGATTAGTAACAGAAAGACTAAATTTAAAAGTTACATATCTTATACTTTATTGAGCAAAAGCAACCTGGTGCGTGAAGGTTAAACCCTTATCACATTACGATATTTGTTGCCGGAACAAAACGTTTCCAGCAACAGTTCTGAGAAACGGATTTTGGCGAAATAGGGCTACCATCTTCACTTGGTAAACAGGCTGAAAGCCAAACAAGAATCAGTTATCGCTCAGATTGGCGAAAGTGACGTTTCCTTTGAAGTGACGTTTGCTTCTTCCGTGTTGTTTTGTATCGCTCACACTCTTTTCGTTTAAAACTTTATTGTTAGTAATGGATGATAATAGAAAGGTGATTGCTATCAAGATAATCAGTTTGATCTCCATTCTGGCACTTCAAGTAACAGATAAGCACACTTCTGGTTATAGTAATCAATTACATCAGTAATAGCCAAATTCTGTATACACTAAAAATAGTTTTAAACGTGTGCTGGATAAGTCTATTTATCAGACATTATCTATGTGTATTTTCTGTTGTCTGCATTGCAATGAAAATTTGATGGCTCACTGGAAAATTTGTGACCTGGTGACCACCTTCTGACCTTGACTAACTTTATGGCTCATAATTACTGTTCTGTCCATTCAAACAAACAAACAGACAAAAAAAAAAAAAAAAAAAAAAAAAATCTTTTATGACAAAAGTTTATATGGATGATATTTACATCCTCACATCCACCACATATTTCTTCAAATAAAGCACAGCCAGCAGATACCTATTCAGCAAAATGAAGATCAAATAAAGCATATGAATACATGAGCAATCAAACATGTGCGAGTTGTTTACTGTCCCATAGAACACTCGGTAATACACCTAAAACACATTAATTATACCAACTCTAGAAATTAGGTGGTGCACATCACGAGTTTGTTTTATGTGATTACGGCAAAGCCTCGAGGGATATCTGCCTAACAAGAGGATCCCTTTGTTGAAGAATTTTTTTAAACTGGCTCGTATACCAGTTACAAATCGGGCAAGCCAAGGAAACGTCATGTAGCCAGCCCGTTCGCGGCATTCTAACCTGAGACAGAACTACCAGTGTTCAACGACGCTTCGGCCATTAGTAGGTCCGTGCACTTAATTGGAAAGTGCAATTTATTATGTAAACAGACATGAAGGTGATAATCAATTGTGTACTGTTTTAAGTAATCAAATGTTATAAATGCACAGCTGTTACATTTCTTATTATTTATTAGTCATGTTTTTATTACGTAGATCATACGTATGATATAATTATGAATTAATCCAATAACAAAATGTGTACTTTCTTTACTACTCAAATACTATACTCATCAATTATTTTTCAACTGATTATTACATACCCATAATAATTTGCAAAGAACTGATAACTATAGTTGCTGCCAATTACATAATCGTTATCTGAATTAAAAGCAACTTCAAATAAACTTCTTGGCAATGTTCATTTTTGTATTCATACATACATATATATACACATCTAATAAGTCATATATTTACATACAGATAGAGAGATGCGATGGTTTAGAAGTTGTTAATATACATTTATTAGTATTAATGTAATGAATAAGATTTATATTAATAAATGTATATACAAATGTTTTTCATTATGCATAATAATAAATCCATAAATTTCCAATGTTTCAATATGTAGCATTTACAATAAAAGTATAGTTTCTAATGTATTTATAATCCAAAAAGTATTTCATTAATAATATGAAAATAATAGACAAATTTAATGAGCATTCTCATTATAACATAAGCTATGCTTTTCTTTTTTTATGCATCTTTTATGCTGTTTAAAATGTGTCACTGATTATGCAATTAACAATTTTAAAAATAAGTAATTAGGAGAAAAGCCGCACATATACAAACGGATTTAAAAAATTATTCAACTTAAATTTAAGAAATAAAATTCTATTATATAACAGTGATAATACACAATCAGCACGAAATACGACAAATTTGGCGAACTTTTGACGACGAACAATTTGTAAACAAATCCGAACTGCAAGAACGTCGTAAAATACTGTCAACTCTGAAATTTCCACAATTATATATTTAATGAATATATACACATTTAAAAAATGACTCAGTTGTATTACAACAAAACAGCAATAATTAAATCGGCCTCTATTTCCACCGTCCATCACTTCACAGTGAGAGCCATCGCCATATTCAAAGTTACCCGTGATCCTTCAGAAGCAGAACTTTCGTCTGATTGGTTGAACGTTCGAGGAACACGTCTCCAGCCGGAACATTTTCGAACAAATTTTAAAATGTTGCTCGTAGCCGGGACAGGTTCCTCCTAGCTAGACGAAACATTTCTCGGAAGCCTGCCGCTTAAAGCCGTACTACTAGAATCTCGTTCCTCGGAATCGTCCCGGGTAAGCGCGCGCGTCCATAGAAGTGATAGGGCCCTTACACGTATTCTGCTTGAGGCAGTGCAACATGTTGGTCCGGATGTGTGGATTAAAATTTAAAGATCTTTCATTTTGTCCAATGCCCAACAATTTGGAACCTTGTGGCTAAACATATTTTATTTGGAACAGTGTGGCTACTTGTGTCTGTCACATCGCTGAGTCTATTAAGCAAAAGCTCGTTACATTTATGCAAAATATGAAATAAGTCAAAAGAAAATTCTGAATTTAAAATTGGGCTTTGAAGTACCCTTTTCAGGAGGACAACTAAGTCCATTAAATAATCCGTGGCTTTGGTATTGTCGTTTTTCCTCAGTGCAAGGGACATACATACAAATTATTCAAATTCTTTATTATTTATGTGTTTTTAAATAATACATCATGATGACATTCTGTGACAAAACTTTGAAAAGTGATTCGGACAGAAATGTGATATGGACAAAAAGTGCGTTTTGAGACTCCTAGTACGACTGGTGCTAACAGTACGTAACTCATAACAATACGCAAACGCAAAACTACCATCAAATGGACGCAAAAACAATTACAGAAATTTACAACATATTGGAGCTGCTAGTATTACCTCCAGCAGCTCCAATAATATATAATCCTACAACTGCTCTTTCCATGGCATTACAGTTATCAATGATAGCTGTGTCAGCAACGAAGTGCTAAAAAAGGAAATAAATTACACTTACTTTTCTGGAGAGCGGTCCACTAAAGTTGTTTTTTCGCCACTCTTCGTGATAGTCTTGGCAGTCTGTATCATAAGGATACGGCAGTCTTCTTTCTTCGATCTGCGACAGGGCAAGAACAAAAAATTATTTTCCATTTTTATATGGCTTCAATTTTGTCACTTAAATTCAATTTATTCTTTTGAAACAATTAATTTTGATATTTATTAAATGCTTGAGGCTTGTTTAATGTCACGTAGAGATAGATATGCTAGAATATTTATTATATTCCCGAGTTTACGAGAGAAAAGGTATGCTTTGTTAGTGCAGATGAAGTGGCCAATTTGAAGAACGACTGAAAGGGAAGTGAATAAAAAATAGTGATGAACTAATGTTTAATCAATGTAATTTCCAATGATTTCATTTCATTACTGCTGACGTATGATAATGTCTTTTAGATTAAATTTATAGACCTCAGTGGACAAATCATAAAATCTTCCATTTTACGATTAATTCATGTGTCGTTAGTAAAGCATTTTCTTGGACAAAAATAGCCTTGGGCCAATAGAACGGCAGTTTGTTGGGGACGCATTAGCAGTGTACGCAGGATGATACGGAATTCAAAATGTCAAATTCTTGATTTGATTCAAATATTAGTTGTTGATGCGGCCGGACGTTAGCAGATCGTTATCTTGAAACAACATGATTCCATACATATTCAGAAGTGTTGGTTGCTTAAGGAACAACGTTTCATGCATTTTCAGTATCCGTACATTATCGAGATGTATGCATCATTTTACCTCAATGAAAGGAATAGTAGTGAAAAACATCAGTAGAGAAGCACCATACATTAAACAACATCTTTCAATCCGAAGGTGCCTCTGGTATCCTGTCTGAAGTATATTTCTCTTCCAACCACTGTCGACAAACAAGTGCGTTTATTGCGCAATATCAGATTCCCCGCTGTAGTATCTTCTCAATAATTCTTTTCCTTTACCTCGCCGTGTGTGTGTGGGAGAGAGAGAGAGAGTTATGTGTATGCTAGTAAAGGTATGTATATTCGTAAGAGTTATACTCTGTCACGTTTTTGACAATCTTTCGTTCATGAGAAAATATATTAGCTAATAAGAGAATTATTGAAATTAGTAAAGTAATGAAAACCAACGTTATCGAAAGAAAACTCTAGAAGCATTTACATTTCCAGAAATGTATCAAAGTTCCTTTTCTTAAAAATAGCAGATGTATCGTAGTTTTTATTTCTATTTCGTTAAAAGCTGAACTTGTAAAATAAAAGTTTTCTATTCTATGGTCAAAAAAAATCAAGAAACAATCCGTATCATGAATGAAATTCATGTCTTACATCGGATTAAAAAGAAATATTCTGAATCTAAATGTTTATGCCTATTTAGCACAAAATGTGTTTATTTGTCTTATAAATTTAACTAAAACATTCTTATAACAGTATGTCTCCTTTAAACAGAGTAAAAATGCCAAGCGTATTTTCTGATGATATTGATACACTTGCCAAAGAAGTTCTAAAAATCTGAAATGTCGAAAGAGCATATGATGGCGAAAGGGCATAATATAAAGAGCATATGAGCTCCTTTGCTATCTCTACATCAGTTACAGGTTAAGGGGTTTCTTGAATAGAAGAAGGTAATGTTTGTGAAAAATATGCTAGTTCTGTTTTGAAATGAGAAATAATTCGCTTTTTGTCAATTAAGGAAATTTGTAGTATTATCAAAAAGAATGTCAGTGAAAGACATTGAAGGTTGCATATTGAATTAATGTACTGTAGGCAATTTGAACAAACAAGGTAAGGTTATATGCTAGCATTAGAAGAATAAGCTGCTCAAAAGACGTATGTTAGAATCAAAAGTAAGATGTTAAAATTTAAAAAGATACAACAGAGTAAAGCCAAAGAATACTGCTAATTCCCATCTGGAAACTAGTAATTTGAGTACGATACTGAAAAGGTTGGTTTTTAGAATTTTTTTATGCATGTGATGTAAAACATTGCTAGTTTTTCATGAGTGTGGATATAGATGCAAATAGTGTAGGGAAAATGTAAAATTAGTATAGTCAGTGTCTCTAAAACATGAAAAAATAATAGTGTGAGCAGCGTAAATTCATTTGAAGTACTGAAATGTGACATAGACTAAATATCAGAAGATGTATGAAATATTTTGGTATCTGTGGATGAAACACTGAATATGGTTGTAAAATTAGAAATGAAAATTATCAATACACTTAAACATAATCGGGATTTAAAACTAAACATGATGTTAGAAACTTTTAAAGACTTTAAAACTATATGAGAAAGAAATACGTTTAGATATAAATGGTATTAAACAGTAAAGTTGTGAATGGAAATTTCTAAGTAAAACCAAGTCTGATCAATTATGATTGGAGAGCATAACAAGTATTTTAAAAATTGTAAGGAAATGTCTGAATACGTAATAAATGAAAACAATCCATATTGTTAAAAAGACTAAAATGGAATAAAATGTTAGAATTACGAATGATGAGACAGAAATAAAAACAGTATAATAAATAAGTTAATCTAGAATTATGAAATATAAACTAAGAAGGGAAATCATGAACATAAGAAAAGCAATTAACAGTTATAGACTTAAATTTTTTTTAAAAATATTCGGTAATGTAAGGAAGATATTGTTAAACATGTGATAGAAACTAGAAATTCTGTAGAAAATTTAGTAAAAGAACTAAGATCACGAAAAATAAACGTTTCTTTTTAAACGGAATTTAAAACAGCTAAGTGTGTATAGAATACTAGAACAGTTAAAAAAAGTAAATGAAGTTTAAATTCAGAATATATTGAACACTATAACGTTAAAAAAAATGCGGAATTGCATCTAAAACTAAGTAATGTAACAAATAAACAGCATGTGCGGGAACAATTACGTTTGTAAAATATAACATATAAGTTAAAAATCAGGGTATGCTAAAATTTACGAAATGTATAAAAAAATAATATGTGGAAATTAAATAAAATATTACAAATTAGAAACGTTAAGTATTAAAAAAATATGACAGTAAACGAATATGTTATTATAAACAGAAAACCTAAGAAATAAGTTAAAGTTTCATGAGAAACTAGAGAGAATAAAAGTATCAGAATAAAATTAAGTAATAAAAACTAATTAACTTGTAGTTTCATTTTCATGACATGATGAACAATCTTTTTTATATTTGTTTCTCTTACATTGTTTTCAGAGTCGCACATTGAATAATTTTAACACCAGACTTAAAAATATATTTCTAAAACATATAATTCACTTTTTCATCAATAGAGGGCAGCACGCCATATCATCAAATTAAGATGAAGAAAATATTTCCCGTTGCCAATTTAAAAAAACTAATTTTAAATGAAAAGCAGGAGATATGCAACTCAACTCGTGATGTTGTTGGACACGCTCCTGGTGTGATGTCATCGATGACGTTGCACGATGCACCTGTGACGTCATTCGCCACCCCCTGACCCTCTTACTCTCCTGATGCAAAACTGTCATTATTATACTAGTCACACTAGATTAAGATACTGTTTCAACCATGCATATTTTTGACAAAACTATGCAAACTCTTATTTTTATACAATTATTCAAACTATTTAATATAAATTCATTGCTGCAATAAAATAATAAACAGTTTGATAGCACATAATATTTTGAAACTGAAAAGGGACCAAAAAATATTTAGCCATAAATATTTGGATAGCAGGGCAAATCAGATATTTTAAAACACATCTGTTGAGATTTACACATAATTCACGACAGAACGGTAACAGCTCATAAAGCTGAAGATAGCTAACACATTTAACTGTCAAAATGGCATAAATAACATGAATTCGAAACGTAATTAATGACATAAATAACGTAAAAGAGATAAATTCGAAAAGCAAAAAAGTAAACATGCAAGTACTGCAACTGAACTTACTTTTCATGCAACAAAATATCCATAGCACAAGTTTAACAGCATGGCACAGCCATCTTGGATTTCGTTTCAAGTCAGACGTTCAGCGATTTGCGGAAGAATACGAGGAACTAACAGTCTGCCGGACAGAGTGTGAAATGACACGAAAGAGTATATCTGGTTCTTCGGAAAATGATACAGGTTTTTGCAATTGTTTATCTTTCTTGTACATTTTTAGCAACAAAAATATTTTGAATTACATTGGTTTATATATCATTTTGAAGTTCTATTTTTGCTCTATATTTCTATAATAATCATTTTGTTCCAAAATTATTTTAAAAAGTATTTACTAGGTGTTTTCTTTTTAATGTAAAAACGGGATTTTCTGCCAATTTACTTTCATGAGTACAAGCTAGGCCACAGCGCAGCACAAACGGCTCGAAATGTCAACGAAGTATTGGGCGAGAAAAGTGTTAAAGAATCTACAGTTCAACGGTGGGACGAAATGTTTCGTCGTGGAGAATTTGATTTGGAGGATCAAGAGCGTCGTGGACGTTCTTCAGCTGATGAAGAAGATTTGAAGACTTAAGTTGAAACAAACCCGTTCACAACTGTTCGACAGCTTGCGGAGGAGCTTGGCGTAAACAAAACAACGATTTCTGATCACTTGAATCGTATAGGAAAGTCAAAAAAGCTCAATAAGCGGGTGCCTCACGAATTGAAGCGAAAGTAAAAATAATCGCCGTTTTGAAGTGTCGTTTGCTCTTTTTCTTCGCAACAAAAACCACCATTTTCTTGATTGAATTGTTACGTGCGATGAAAAGCGGATTCTCTCTAACAACTGATGACATTCGGCTCAGTGGTTGGACAGTGGTCAGACACCACAACACTTTCCAAAGCCAAATTTGCACCAAAAGAAAATTATGGTGACTGTTTGGAGATCTGCGGCCGGTCTCATCCACCACAGCTTTCTAAATCTGGGCGAAACAATTAAGGCAGATAAACACATCCGTTGAGATTTACACATAATTCACGACAGAACGGTAACAGCTCATAAAGCTGAAGATAGCTAACACATTTAACTGTCAAAATGGCATAAATAACATGAATTCGAAACGTAATTAATGACATCAACGAAAGCAAATCAACGAAATGCACCAAAATTTTCAACGCATGTGCTCGGCATTGGTGAACCGAAAGCGGCCAGTTCTTCTTAATGACGATGCTCGGTCGCACGTCGTGCAACTGACCCTACAGAAATTGAACGAATTGGGATACGAGACTCTCCCTCTTCTCCCATATTCGCCTGACCTCTCGCTGACCGATTACCACTTTTTCAAACATCTGGATAACATTCTACAGAAGAAATGCTTCAGAAACCAAGATGAGGCCAAAAATGCCTTTGACAACTTTATCCCGTCCAGAACTCCAAAATTTTATTCTACCGGCATAAATAAACTTCTATCTCGTTGCCAAAATGCATCGATTCGGCTGGTGCTTATTTTGATTAGTTGAGTTATGATACTTTAAAGATATAGGTTAAAAACCTGCATTATTTTCTGGACAACCTAATAGTTCTACAGAACTTCCTACATTATTTCGTAACAAACAGTAGATTTCATAATTTTTTCTTTATCTCATTAATTAATTAATTGGAAAATAGTTAAATAAGACTCAATTCATTTTCATTGAAATGTAAAATTTTGCAGGTATGTGATGAGCATCTTCTGTCCAATATTTCTGAGAATATAAACAAATTTGGAATCTCAGAGTATTAGTAAATAAATGTATAGAATATTCCCTCTCAAACGACCACTTCTGAAAGTGACTAATATTTCTGAGATTATAAATAAATATTGATATTAAGCATTATTTCTCTAAGACGACTATCTCTATAGACGACCATAGCTTCTAGAATCTTAGATAGTCATTAAAGAGAATTCTTTTACTGCGAAATTATCGCATGACTGTAAAATTCAATATCAATAACAGTGTGCACGATTAAAATGTCTTTTCCCTTCTGTAATTAGGGATTTTTTTCTAATTTTGCCTATATTTTTAGTAGCATTTGTAATCTGCAAGTAATTATACATGTAATTTAAACATTTTCTTTATAAAAAAAAATATATGTTATTTAGAATTTAGCAAATGTTCTAGAAAATGCTAATGAAAAAAATCTTTCCCATGCCTAAATAAATTTTTAAAAACGTCAGAAAAAATAGCAGTTTAAAGTAATAAGAAAATAAAAAGAATAAATCATCAGTCATATCAATATTCATTCATATCAACATTTTTAACGTACAGCATTTAAAAACAACTTAGTAAAATACATATGAAAATTAAATAATGTGCAAGTTTCAGATGTGCAATGTCAAAACCTAAAACTGGTAAATTTGAGAACAAATATCCTCAGAATGCTTTACAACCGAAGTCTTCCGGACAGTGCAGCATGAATGTCCTCAGGATGTGAAATTTATGAATTCCTCCGGACATCTGAGAATCAACATCTTCAGGACATCCTCTCATATCTTCGGGACATAGCAACTTAAATAAGAAATCCTCAGAATATTAAATTACGATGTCCTCAGAACATCTGAGAGTCAACTCACTCAGGACATCCCAAGTATGTCCCGGGATATTGCGACTTAAATAGAACATCCTGAGGATGTTCTGTCCTATGGGGGTTATAGTCCATAATACACGACAGGCAAATAGATCCTTATTATGGATGTGGGCACAACATAACATCATCAGATTGCAAGTTGGTTACTGTGCATTAAAGCGAAGATTTAAATATTTAGAATTAAATCTTCTTGCAACCTCGTCTTACTCTTTCTTATTATGCTCTGCCAGAGTTTTATTCTGTTTTTAGCGTGTTCCTAGCGGACGTTTACACTAGGCGCCGATAATTATCTTGAGCCAGCTCAAGTAATATATTTTGGTGTTGTAGTAGCAGACTACGTGAGCAGACTACATTTGAATTTATTTTTATCTTATGTTAAATTAAATACCCGGAAGTACCAGAAGTTCGTCTATTGCACAAGAAGTGCCTTTCTATTTTACTTTAATTTCTTAAGACTTTGTTTAAAGCGATAACTCACTTCCAGTGCAGTAAGATTTGAAGAACATTAACACAAGCTTCTAGATACAGCAGAGACGTATAGTACTATATTTAATTATCACGCGAGAATAAATTTTACATATAAATTCTAGAAGTGTAATGGCTTTTAAGAACGCTTTCAGATAATATTGGAAACCTAAGGAATTCTGGTAAAATCTGAAGTGAATAAACAATATTAGCATTTAAAAAAGAATGTAATAAACTTATTTAAATACAATAATACACCATTAATAAATTCTATAGAATTATCTATAGCTAAATGTGAGTATAATTATTCAAAGACTTATATATATATTTGTAATAATAAAATTCTATAGTCAAGAATACACTTAAAATTCTAACTGTATGTTCTTTTCATTTTTAATGACAACGTTCTCTTATTTGAAAGTACGTGGAATTAAATCCACAGCCCCGTAGGCAAGTTGTTTTTCCAGCCTTTTTCTATACGTACAGTTATAGAATGTTCTGGAAATATTTAAAGCGAACTGGATTGGCTGACGAGGCTGACGTCATTTCTTGGAAGCTCCGCCTTTCCAGAGGCTATAAAAAGACTCGCAAAAGTATATCGGGGGCTTTTCTTAAATGTCACGATGCAGTAAACTTCATACAAAAAGTTATTAGTAATTCTTTTTATTTTACTCCGGATATCTGATTTTGTAACTGCTATTTCTCCTGGCCAATAATAAATGGATCCTGTTTTTTAAACTTATCATCGTCTGATAATTTAAGCTACGACTACATTTATGATTATTGACCATTCTATTTATTCCCGACAAAAGCTGGTACATCACAAGGATATATATATATATTGCTTGAGATCTGTACAAACTGAAAATCGCGATCTATAGTTCTCATTAAATGCCAAATTTCGTTTTAATAAAAAAATGCATGAGAAGCGAAAATAATGGGAAAATACTTTTTCATTTTATTACTCGTTTTCTGTAGGAGATAAAAATATTGAAAAATACTGCGTTTTCATAACATTTAATCCCCTTCATGAAATAGAATACTAGTTTTTTTTTCCCTCTTTTGCGATTATTTCAGCATATCAATGAGTTTTGAGCTTAACATAAAAATTTGCTTTTAAATAACTACTTAACTGGAAAGTATGTAGATGTTACAGGACAGACAATATTATATCCATTATGTTTCACGACGCACAATATTCCAATGTGTTATTATATCTGCTATTTATAATTTGATGATTTTGTCTTTTGATTACCCTTTTAATCCATTACTGAAATACTGAGTAGGCTGATCGACCGAAGCATCTTGACACACGGATGATGTCACTGTCGCCAACTATTTCCTGGGCTAACTTTTAATGTACTAAGAAAACTTGATATAGATTTTTATACTTTCTTCTAACCATCTTCACTCTGGGAGTATCAAAAACTAGTAGTCTATTATTTTAGTCATTCACATCAATCCAAAAGTTAGCTCAAGGTCGTTTTATTTTGCATTATGTCTCAGGACTGACAATATTTTTAATCCGTTCCGTCGTTGAACTCCCACTTGTAAACAGAGTTGTCCGCGAAAGAAAATATGTCACATGATCCAGTTATCTACGTCACACGCTCGAGGTAAATACATAATACGTTTAAACGACATAAAAAATAAATAAAGGAAATGAAGATAACAGTTATCACAGACGATTGAGTGGCGCCTATAATTAACATGGATGCGTTGCTCCACAGCATTCTTCTCGGTCAGACAAAGTGGTGTCAGTTCTGTTCTGTTAAATTTCGTAACACAGAGGAAGATAAATTTTCCTTTACGAAGCACTAAGATCAGCTTGTCATAGCTTCAGTTCAAGAAGAAGATTCGTAAGTTCATATACATATTGTATTCCGCGTTTTTCGTGAAGTGAAATTTCTTCGTGCTTCATAAAAATTAGAGATAAGGAGTTCTGAGCAAAAATGCACCATCAAGTTCTATTTAAAACTCCGGCATAACGGGACTGTAACTTTTGTAAATGTTTTACAGACCTATGGAAACCTAAATAAAAATGCTTCTAGAAAAATTCTGATTACTTAATTTAGATAGCTTGTACTTGCTGGGATAGGCAACCGAAGTAAAGGTTTCAGACGAATCTCCATTCACCATGAACAGCAGTACTTCGGTTTCAGCTAGTGCAAAGAAAGAAAAAAGACCACTATCTTCGACTGAATGTCCAAGAAGCTCACAATTAGGATAGATAAGATATTGTTTAAACGAGCATTATGTACAATGGTAAAATAATTCTTCACATCTTCCACTTAGGCCCCCAACGGTTATATAAATGGTATAAGTGGTATAACAATGACTTTGTGGTATAACGGTGACTAAGCGGTATAACGGCCACTGTTATATAACGGTGCCACTTAGGTATAACGGTGCCTAAGCGGAAGATATGAAGAATTATTTTCACACTGATACTACACCGAGTTTCTCCTAGACTATGTCTATTGTTTCCTGCTTGAAATGAATGTTCGATCTTTTTCATGAACGACAATGCTCATCGTCGGAGACATTCGAAAGAAAAATCGGTGAGCTCATGGAATGACCTGTATATTTGCAGGACTTCATTTCTATCCCATAATTCCATCCATCATACCATCAAAACTAATAAAGGGAAGAGCACCCCAAAACTCTCCTGAAAAAATTAGTGAAGAGCATGGTTATCAAAATCCAAAGCTCTTAGTACTCGTATCTTAAAAGGTCTTTGTCCTAGTGATGAGAGACCGCACCAGCGGCCGAGCGGTAAAGTCGCTGAACACTGGTAATTCGGTCCGAGGTTCGAATCCCGCGAACGGGTTGGCTGCATGGGCGTTTTCGTGGTTTTCCCAATTTACAATGATGCCCAATTTACAATGATGAAATACAAGTAATAAATTTCTTAATTACAATGAGTGTTCACTATTTTGCAGTAGCTTTTTAAGGTAATTAAAATAATATTATTTTTGTATAGATAAATTTAATAACGTAACTAATTTATGCGAATTTGAAGAGCAAACATTTAGTCACTAATTTTGCAATGAAATACTAATTGTAGTGTACATAATTCTATTATATTTAGATAAGAAATATCTACGAAACAGGAATAAAATGCGCTATCAGTGTTTCTTTTTTCAGGTTTGTAGCAGCCTCCAGATGACGCTCTGTGTTAGTGGGTGGAGAGCAAAGCCAACTTATACTCAAGGCCTGCCAGACCAAAGAATGTCTTTGGCCAGACTGAACGAAATTCCGGTTACCAGTTCTCAGTGGCTTTCGCGAAATTCGTCACTAGATGGCTCTCGCATTCTGCTACACTTTTGCTATACGTTCTCTCTCTGTAATGTGGTTGCCCACCAGCGGCCGAGCGGTAAAGTCGCTGAACACTGGTAGTTCGGTCCGAGGTTCGAATCCCGCGAACGGGCTGGCTGCATAGGTGTTTTCGTGGTTTTTCCCATGTGTAACGTGTATACGAGCCAGTTTTCGTTAGAAAGTTCTTCACGAAGGCATCCCTCCTCTTAGGCAGATAGCCTTCGTGTGCTTTGCCATAATTAAATACACCAACACCTAGTGATGAGAACATATCTGCAATCACTCTTGCGGGAAGGATTATTTCCCATGACAGCTTGAAAGTTCTCCAAATAGCCACCGTTTCTCATTTTCTTATTTTATTCTCCCAAGTGGAAAAATCTATTATTCTTTTTCATTGGAAAGAATGCATTGTGTTTCTGAAAAATATAGGTTAAATTCGTTTCTTATCACAATATCTGTTATTAATTTTTTGAAAAGATATATCTATTCCTTGGCAGTATAAATAACTTATTAAAATGCTGGCGATGCGTTAACTTCAGCAATCCTAATGCAATACATTTATTCACACATTTATACCATTTTCTAAAAGATTACATTAATATAATTTTCATGTTCATATTTAGCCAGACTTTTGAATAAATGTAGTTCTTAAACGAGATAATTTACATCAAGTTAACTAGACACAATGTATTTAACTAAGCAATATTTAACTACTCCTGGAACAGCAGCAGCAATAAAAAAATTATATTACACAAGATTCGCAATTGAGAAAGGTAATAACAGAAAGTCAAGAACGAAAATTAATAAAAATTCTTAGTATTGTTTTGGTACCGTCGAGCTCTTGGAAACGCAGCACCATTTGAAATATGAATATATTGAAGTGAACGCATGATAAAAAAATTAATGAAGTTGTGGGGAAAGAAATAAAAGGTTTTTAAGTAAAACAAAGCTAAGGTTTACGTAATAATAGCAAAACTATAAATAGATTTGTATGGTGGGATTTTTTATCATTTTACAAATGTATCACTCACCATCTGTAATCGTATATCATAATGCCAACCAGGTTTTATAGCAATATCCGGAAAAAAAGGTTCAAACGGAGAACCAATTCCAAGCAAACCACCTGATTCTATTTCCATATGAGCTGTGTTCTTTAGATCGAAATCCAAACGAATGCTAGAGAATATTCGCAGGTTCTTTACGTCGTAATTGATATCTGTAAATTAAGACATATATTATTGTCAGATAAACCACAAGATTAGAAAACGCTTTAAAGAGAGTTCTGCAAGATAGAATTTTAATTTGAATTACATTATTACAAAGTGGACCCATAGAGTAACCGAACAAATTAAAATACCAAACGATAAAATAAAAAAGTGAAGGGATAAATGTATGTTTAGAAAGTGCGACATATCAGCTGTTGCTAAGCAGATTATTCAAACAGTATATGGTAATGCGTCATTATCAAGAATACAAGTCTATGAGTGGCGCGACTGCTTTAAATTGCCGCGAAAGAGATGAAGCTGAACCAAATACAGGACGCCATTCGCTCCCACCAACGGCCGAGCAGTAAAAGCCGCTGAACACTGGTAGTTCGGTCCGAGGTTCGAATCCCGCGAACGGGCTGGCTGCATGGGCGTTTTCGTGGTTATCCCCATGTGTAACGTGTATAATGCCAGTTACCCTTAGAAAGTCATCCACGAAGGCATCCCTCCCCTTGCGCAGATAGCCCTCAAGGCTTTGCCGTAATCACACATACTCAGAAGATGTAGGACGCCATTCAAATTCAAATGTTACGCATATTTTGAGTAACATTTTAGTTAATGCGTAACAAGGTTAGTTCCAGCGACTATAAACAGTACCTCCATAACCTGAAGAAAAGCTGGAAAAATTGTGTAGATTCCTCAGGAAATTATTTTCAAGGAAATCAATTTGTTTGAAGCTTAGTTAGCATTTTCTTACTTATAAGAAACTGTCCAATTATTTTATGGGCGCACTTCGTATAAAGACAGATTTACAGAATAGTTAAATGCATCTTAAGTGTAAATTACCCTTCTCCTTTCTAGAATATTAAAATTCAGAAAAATTCCTGATTTTGCATTATCCTTAATTTATGGACATGAGTGTAGATAACGTTTCCGAATTAGGAGTTTCCTTTATGGGCAATCTATAGTCTCAGCAGAGGTTGTTTTTTTTTTTTTTTTTTTTTTTTTTTTTTTTTTTTTTTTTTCAGATAGGAAACATATAGATCATCAGTTTAAAATATGAAATAAAACAATTAATTTGAAGTTTTTATGAATTTATACTAGTGCCTTTATTTCTTATACTTACCCGAATGAAAAATATTAACATAAGAACATTCAAATGAAGCATTCTACGCAGAATTGATTTCTTTCACTAAGACTACAATTAAACAAGTTGCTATTATATTTAAATATAATGAAGAAATAAATTACAAATCACATTTTCGGTATACGTGTATTATATTCATTGCATAAATGAAGAGTGTTACCATCATACTGATGTAATGTACATTCAAATGACTTAAATACTAATTTTCCCCGTAATTTATATTTAAAGGCTTCAAAAATCAAAATATTAAGAATTTGGCAATTTAGTTGCAAGTTCTAAACACAAAATTATCTTTGAATTTCATGAAGAAATTAAGCATTGCTTTAAGTTTAAAATGTACAGTCTGTAAGCTTCCATCAAAAGGAAAAATATTTACCATTTATGACGGGATATATGGGATCACCTCGAACGTAATTCCTTTCGTAACATGGTAGATATCCCATCTCATAGAAGACAGCATACAATTCTCCCTCGTTTTCTACCGGTCTGAAATAAAAACAATAATCAAATTATGTTCTAAACACAATGCGTTTACCAAGTTTCAGAAATAAATGTTTAACAAATTCTACCAGTCATACCGAATGATAACTGAGGCATTTCATCATTATTACATCTAAATATGTGTTTCTCAAAACGCATTCTGCTTACAGAGTGAGGTTTCTATGCAGACAATCGTTTGTTTTGATCCAGATAATATATGTTGGCATAGATTCGAGAGGTGAAAGAAGAACAGAAATAAAGCTTCATTGTACAAAGAAAATCAAACAAGAGGCATTTCAAATCTCGTATTATAAATCATACCGGGACCATGGAAGTCATAGGCAGCTGTGGGCCAGGCGAAGTGAACTACTGGGCCAAACCCTCTAATAAAGTAAAATGCAACGCGTCGATAATAGTAGGCAGCTTATTTTAAAGCATGAAAAATTATTTCCATGAAAATATTAAGAATAGCAAAAATTTTGATATTTGTCGAAATCATTGAAGAGGTAAAAGTCAGCTATGGTGAATGTAAACTCAATTATGGTTTTAGAAGGTCGAAATGACTTGTGGCAGTCACGAAAGTCAAAGCTCAACTAGAACTGCAATGAAATTGGGCAGTGACGAAGGAAAAGCAGGAGATTGGATGTAATCCAAAATTGACGGCGAGAAGAGAAGATAGCAAAAAAGAGTCCCTGCTAAAAATGCCCCATAGAAACTAATAAAACTTTTGATGGGTACCCGTAAAATTATAATAGTTTCTGCTGCATTTTACTGGTTTCTGTTGGTCTCTGCTGGTTTTTCTTATGTGTCTATTAGTACCCATAGAATTATGTTGGTCTCTACTGACTTTTCCTGGTTTCTATTGATCTCTGTGAGTTTTTCTTACTGGTATCAACCTGACACCTATACAACTAACATCAATGTCAAAACTTTCTATGTTTTGTATTGGTTTTACTTTTGCTGGTATCAATATAATCGAAATGGATGTCAAATAAATCTTCTTTTGGTTTATATGGGTTTATAATAATTTTCTAACTGACAAGAATAGACTTCTTGTAAACAATGAAATTAAAACTGGTATCAGTACACCAAAGTTCATTGGTATTTTTGCTGTCTACTAATAATTTTAAATTATTTATTTATTTATTTTTATTTCCTTTACTTGATACTGTTGAAATGAAGGTTATTTCTGGTTTGTAACCAACAAAAAGGTTTAAAATTTAAAAATTTACAATGACCCCTCTTGTCTCTACCTCTTCTCTAAGACGATCAGTATTTTTAAGAATATAAATAAATATAAGTATTAAATATGACCTCTTTTTTTTTTTTTGCGGGTGGTCGTCTTAATAAGAGGATGTTTAATACCTACATACACTTATATTTCCAGAAATACTGATCTCTTTCAGAGGCTGTCATGCTAGGAAGGTGGTTTTGCCACGAGTTCGTTCTCTAACTACACACACACTTATATACGCATGTATCAAACATTCTGATAGTACAAATAAACACCACTATTAACCTTCACCGCTTTAACGCGGCCACGTTCATTCACAATTGAAAAACCATTTTTCTCCATGTTAACGCGGACGTGAGGAAAATATTCCCCTCCCCCTCCGCTTTCAGCAGATGGAGTTTCCCGAACAAGCAACATGGCATAGGTCGCAGGTTAGAGGTATCACTTTAATAAGTGGTGTACTACCAAGCGGTCTTTACCACTCTATATTTGTCCCTTTCGGGTAATCCTGAATAAGAAAATAAAAATCCAAAATTTTGGAACTCACTTTCTATTATCATAATATTCAATTTTAGGAAAAACACTCATTCCGTAAGATACTAAATCTTTGGGCTAGTCAACAGTTCAGTTTAACGCATATTTAGAAAAAAAGAAAACACTTCAAGCAACACTATATCACTAATCTATTTTTCATTTAAGGAAACGAATAATGCACATCTCTAGACTGCGTCTCAGGACACACGCAAAGAAAAAACTCAACAGAAGTTGCCGCGAGATGGCGCTCCAACAACAAGCATCATCGTCTCCTCGTGGTGAGTATAGAGCATAAAAATAATACACATTTTCCACAGTTAGCGCCTCCGGCGTCGACATACTCCCAGATATTGAATGTTACAAATATTCCATAATACATACACAGGTTATGTCACATAAATTGCTGTAACGCAAAATTGTTTATCAATTCCAAAATATGAGATAATAACCACATAATGATACCGGTAACTTTCGATTCTGCTTTTATCCTTCAATTCTTCTTTTCTTCAAGTAAAATATTCTTGAGAATTATTAATATACCTCTCCAAAAAATCACAGTTTAGTCTTTATATTAAGTTTCTAAAAATGAAGTTTAAATATCGGAAGCGAATTGTTATTTCGCGTACTGATAGTTGTCAGTTTTGAATTCGGTTATGAGGAAAACACCAGAGTCATCATTGTTAGAAGAGTATGGAATCGGTGGATCTAGGAGGGCTATACTAAACGCCATGCCAGGCAGGTAACGCCCGAAAAGACAGATATGTTCATGTAGGATCATACGGCCAGGTTACGTTTCTTGAGCCAGGAACTTTTACGTTTGTTTAGCCAGGAACTTGGCTCGTGTCCAGGACGACAAGTATCCACACGTATAAAATAAGACGGACTGCCAGCACGGATAACCGTTGCTGCAACTACCTCTGACACTTGCAACAGAGACAGGCTCGACTATAGTGTCGGGATGAATAATGGCACTGAACATAGGAGTGGAAGTACGTAATGCTCGCAAATGAATCTTAGTTCTGTGCACAGTATCGTGATGAATGTGGAGGCACCAGGGAGAAAGAACGTTGCCAACGTGCTTTCAACATTACCATACCTGAAGCCCAGTACCTGGCGTGCTGCTGTGGATACATATCCTCCCCAGTAGAGCGGTGTTTGCGACACCAGGGTGCCTAGGCCAGAGGCCTTACCCCTTGTAGAACAGTTTGGTTCCATTTAATTAATTTTGTGATTTAGAAACTTTCAAATAGAGCATTTAAATAGTGGCCAAAATGATAAATGAATATATATAGGAATTTATTTATTAATTAATCTTTTTTTTTTTTTTTTTTTTTTTTTTTTTTTTTTTTTTTTAATCCTAATATATTTCTTTGAAAAAATTTATTAGGTCAAAAATTGCTGTAATGGTGGAAGCCCAAGGAAGCTGTCGAGCTGTGACTACAAATACATGGTAAGTTTAGCAAGTAAGTTAGTAGTCTGGATAATTTTAAAGTACATGATGCATGATGCAGAATATAAATATGAAATGTAATAAATAAAATATAAGCAATTGGTACTGATACATTAAAAGAGAATGTACATTAAAATACATGAAATCAGAGGTGGGTGGTAGGCGAGAAATGGTAAACACGTCAGGAACGAATTACATAATGTAAACATTCAGCTGGGCAAGGGGGCGGTCAATGTGCCTGAGATCATTGTAGTCATATCCACAGATTTTAATACATGTGTTGTCAATGGCTTGTTGCCTACTGTGGAAGCGTTTGGCAAGCCTATAATAAAAAGATCTTAGCTGCGTCATGCCCAGCTCTTCATGAATTCTGTTGTTCCTGATGTACCATTCTGCATTAGTGATTTGTCTGAGTACAACATTCTGACAGGCCTGTAGCCTACCTCTGTTGGTTTTACGCGTGTGAGCCCAGATAGGGCTAGCATAACATAGTAATGGTCTGAGAATGGACTTGTAAATAAGTAACTTGTTGTCTATAGATAATACACTGTTCCGAGCAATTAAGGGGTTGAGTTGTGCTTTACGAACCCGGAAGGATACATATCCTGATCGCCTCTTGTTATCAAAGTCAGTAATGTGTACAGCCCCTGTTTTGCTTCTCATGTGTTACGGACCATGGTTGTGTATATTCGAGGCCTGAGTTACGCCATCAATAAGATGAGTTACGCCTTATATTCGAGGCCTGACTTACGCCATCTTTCAATAAGATGATGCTCGGCCGCATGTTCTGACCTTAATCTACACACAGGGGTGCGACTATTGCCCTGGCCAGCACTTCTCCAGATCTCTCACCCATGAGAAGCGTATGGTTATTGAGTTGGCGAGAGACACACTCCAGATGCACCAGCCACTACGATTGATGATTTCTGGGATGGAGCTGAAGTCGCATAAAATGAAAAACCCACATTTGACATCGATTTCGATGCCCAGACCTATTATAGCTGCTGTTGCTGCTAGAGTTGGCAGCTCTGTGTACTGAATTCTGCACGCTGTGACACACAACAATCTGAAAATTTAATTATGCTTTCATTGGATTTTATTATATATAAATAAGATTCTGCTGCATACTTTAATTCCTAGTGTAGCCCAGCAGTGTATATAAGCTGTATACATTCGGGAAAAATTTCTATTTATACTCTGTTCTGTTAACATATTTTTAAGGGAGAGTGATATTTTCCCTTAAACGTTCAGTAATAACTACATATCAATAATATATATTATTGCATTTTAATAATATATCGCAATTTCAGTAATAAATGCATATAAATAATATTATTCCACAGGTCTTCTTGGATTAACTTGGAAAAGAAAATAGTATGAAAGTCCTGTAAACACAAAACAATTGTTATTTTTTAAATCTGAAAACACTTTTTGTAATATCCGAATCATTTAGAGTAAGTGCAGAGCTGAAATTAGTGTGAAAATGAAGCGAGTTAGAGAATACAATTACCCGAATGCGCTTAGATCTCTTTCAATCCAAAAATCTCCTTCCGTCTGGTGGAATTCTTTGACAACAAACTCGCTGAAAATTTCCCTCCTAGCAATCTGTTCGAAATAATAATATATTTATAATATAAAGCAGTTTTTCCCGAGATAAATGAGTGGAAAAAATATAAAACTATAATGCTAAATAATTTTTCAATTGATATAAAATATGTAAATATACAAAAATACAGGATAAATAATTATATAAATTTTTCAATTTCCAGCTACGAAGTAGGAGAGCTACAAAATTCGTGGGGACAACTCAAAAATTACTCTGTCAATTTCCACGTATCTAAAGTTCGGTTCCTTTTAAACGTGATGCTTGCAAACATAACTCTGGCGGTGCATAATATGAACTCCAAATATATTTCGGGGGATCATCTCCTATTTGAAATAATGAAGATAAGAGAGGTGTTCTTCGAAATGAATCGAATACACCAGTGATATCGAACGAGACAAGAGCAACATGATGCGCTTTTACATGTTTGAATAATACTGACTACTGCATGAAGCTCACTTCAGTGAACTGCCAAACTGTTTCTCAGAGAAAAATTCGTTAGAGAATAAAAATGATAGTTATCTGATAACGCGTTTGTCCGATATTTTTGCCAAGACGGAAAATCCGAACTGAGGAATATTTATTGTTGTCTTTTGAAAAGTAAATTTAATTTAGACACTTTCAAGGTGGGGGGAAAACAGATAAACTGAGATATATATGTTCAGTTTAAACTGAGATATATATTTCATAAACTGTTATATATATTTCATAAACTGAGATATATATGTTTATGAAATCTTAATAAAAGTGTCCAAATAAAATATTCAGTAAAGTATCATTTTTATTATGTTTACAATAATCTCTTCGAACAAGAAATCTCTTTGGTCTTAAATGCGATGTCACAGGATTTGAAAAATGGTAAAATGTAGGTCATTGTTGGAATTTTGTTAACAAAAGCAATGTCAGGACCCCGGGAGCTTTACTCATTTCTGATGTAAAAATGTTTAAAAACTGCATTTTAGAATCAGAGTTTATATGTCTAGGATATAATCTTATGCATAACGTTGCTAGTTGGCATCTCGAACGGTGCATCATAATAATATTTAGCTGTAACGAAGTGAAGGATTTTACGATCTTTCTTAATATTTCTTAAAATATTTTCTGTAGATCGTAGAGTCGCGGTTATATTGGCTGCGCCAGCAGCCAAGTAGTTTAAAGACTGCTGAATTCTTGTAGTTCTGCCTGTTTTCTTTTCGAACCAAGTTAAACGGGCAGGCAACATTGTTGATTTTCGTGTTTTTTCTCATGTGTAATGTGAATACGAGCCACGTTTCCTCAGAAAATCCCTATGGAAACATAGTCTGATAACACTTGTAATTTTGTCATGTTGAAGAAACGTAACCTCTCATATACTGTGTGCTCCTATGGACATGCCATTGTTTTAGATATTTTGGAAATCTTTTTTTTTTTTTATATAATAACTCACATTTTTTTCTTCGACAGAAAGTTCTAAAGAGGGAAGCCTTACTTATTAGTACAATGCAGCCAGCATTGTTAATTTATAAATCCTTAAATTTAATTATTTCTTATTTATGATCACTGTGCAGTTCCTCATCTAAAATTTGTACTTTAGTTGTTAATTTCTCTCCGTGAGAAGGATCGGAGGTTAGGTCAGCCCACCGCCGAACGACCGAAGAAATAAAAGTGGAGGCTCCTTGGAAAAATTAAGTTAGCGAAACACCATTAACTGATTTTAAAGATCTCCCATTACTATTGTGTCGCAAAATTTTAATTATGCTAATGTAATTTAATTAATTACTTTTAAAGTTTTTATTTATCAGAAGTTGTTTGTGACTTGCGTAGTGAACATTTATTTTTGGCATTTAAAGTTGTAAGGTGTTTCTCCCGCAACGTAAAGTCGTACGCAAGGACGTAAAGTCGTACGTAAAGTCGTACGTAAGGTACGTTAAGGACGTAAAGTCCGTAACGTAAGGTCAGTGAGTGGAGTCCCGTAGAGGGCATTGTTCCTTTTTCATCTCTCCCGCTTCAAAAATACCTAATGTCTTTACAAAGTCTTTGATTTGATTTATTTTTTTATGGTTAAACTTTGTCATGAAGAAACAGGGAGCGGTTTTTTTCGGAACATCTGTGCGGAAGCGGGGATCGAATTACTTGGTCAATGTTCGCCAAAGGAATTCTTTGGGCGCGCTGGGAGATTTAAGATGAGGAACAGTTGTTAAATTATCATCGCTACAGGAGGTTTTGTTTACTGTGAAAAGGAAGAAGTAACTGCTTCACTTTTTCTTTGTGAACGTTGCAATTGATGGATAAATGGCTTTTCGAACAGAGGAACGTCCAGTGAAATTGATTTCAGTGACCTTATCTGTTTGTAGTTATCGAAGTTTGCTTTTTCACGCGTTCTGGTGACTCAGTGGCAGATATGTCAAGCAAATGTCTTTATAGCAGCATCTCTGTTTCTATTCGTAAGGAGGGGACTGAAAGTAATACAAAAAATCTGGTTGGCCAAACTAACTTTTATGTTTTAATTTCAGCCCGTAGAAATCTAGTGTATGGATAAACAGAGTTTTCTTCAAGGCTTCTGCTGGACTTTAAAATCAAAATTATCTAGAAATAAATAAAGAGGCCTGAGGAGCTTACTCTCCTGTGGGTTTGCCTGCTCCCGTGGCCTGCCTTTTGCCTTGGGGGATTTCTTCTGGTGAAATTAGGTTGAAATTTCTTCTTGATTTTCTTCAGAAAAATAAATGTTATGTAATAGAAATTTACTATTATTATATCTTACTTATTTATCACTGGTGCCATAAAAATAAAGAAAGGCATCTAACTTAAAGGCTCTTATTCTGTGTTGAAGAACTGCATGATTGACCTAAACCCAAATTAAATCAGTAAACTAATATCCTTAAAATTATTTAACTCAATCAAAATGCAAATTCCCACTTATTAAATCAACAGCAAGTAAATGAAAAGGAATAAATCTTTGCTGGTGCTTGGAGAATAAGAATGCTATCTCTTTTAAAATTTACCATTCCTTAAAACACACAGACTAAATCAGTTCCATAATTATCTCTAGAATTAACCACAAGTTAATTTCCATGAATTCAACCTCAAATATCAGAGAAGAAGTATTCATACACATCAATCAATCAGTTCCTCGAAAATAAAAGAAAATCAATTAGTTTAAATAAGTTTTCGGCAATTTCAATAGCCAAATAATTCCCCAGTACACATCCAGTATAATGAGAATAAAAATGAAAAGTGGTTAGTACTTGAAATTGTAAGTGGTGTGTTTTAATTCTTAAAAATACTTAACAATAACCTACGTAAATCAATCTCCATGTTTCTGAAAGCCATTAAGAATCAAACATGTGGAATGACCGGCCAGACCACCATATAAAAAAACTCAAATAAAACATAAGATTTTTCACTAAACACATTTATTATATTTTAGGTGTTGTGTAACTGTTACCTAACATTATTCTTAATTTTATTAACTAAATGGTTTTGTTAAAGTGGTTATTCAAAATTTTGTTTTGGGCTGTACCTGTATTACTTAATTTTGCTATTGTTAATTTTTCTACTTAAAAATGGATTTTATTTAAATTTCTGTTTCAGAACTTTAATGTAGTTTTGTTTGGTTTTATTGGTGGTTTGTTTGGAGGACCTTTAAGGTTATTAATTTTAATTTTAAATTTTGATTTGTTATCTAGTTTGGTGCTTAATAGTTTTTCTATCTTAATTCTGTTTAGCTTTTACCCCTCTTTCCTGTAACGTCAAGAGGGGATTTTATAGGTTTTTTTATTAATATAGTATTAAAAATAACGTTTCTTCGAGGTTCAACAATCTCGATTTTTAGCCCTATAACATCTCTCGAATGTTATGCAAATGCACTATAGAAGATATATCTAATTAAACATATTATTCTGCATTCATTAAAAACAAAACGGTAGCACACGATGCCAAATCTTTACCTCAAAATTCTAACGAACAATTTAAATAGAAAAATCGTATCCATAACGTGCGAGCGACCTTTTGTAGGAAGCGTATAAATATGTAAATAAATGTACAACTTACTACTTACCATAAAGTCTTTTGGAAGCTCTGAATGTTCACAATAATGTTCATATTTCTGACAGAATGCTCTCTCGTTTTCAGGTCTATAGCAATATGTAGGATAGGCTGAACAATAGTTGCTTCTGAGCACACTAAAGAAAGGAAATAAAAATATAAGAGAATTGACATTTCATATGTTATATCTTTCTACATTCTTATCGGAATGTGAAATTTTTATCGTACATTTCATCACGAAACACTTATACCATATAAAATACAAATAAACACTCATCCTTAATAAAAGTGGCTTACTGTTGATACTGGAGAGAAATTTATTTCTTAGATATGTAATATCGTGGTTTTTCCGCCACGATAAAACTTGGCTGTTAGTTCCTGATCTACCTTAGTATTCTAAAATAGTCTAATTTAACCTTAAATTCAAGTTCAATCAAAATTAACGTTTCTGTGATGGTAATTACGAGTAATACACGTTGCGTTCTGATTAGTGTCTTCCCGGGACCGTGCTCGTGAAATGATCCTGATGAATTAAAACTAAAAGCACATAAATAAGTTTTACTATTAAATATAAATTTGTTTCAGGTAGGACTTGAGAAAAATTGCATTATTTTATCTATTCAAACATCAGGAGTATCAATAAATATTCCTTAATAATTACTTTGGATATTTCATTTCCTTTTTCAGTAAATTACTTTCTTTATATTGTAAGGATCTTAAGTTTTACTAACGTTTATTTTATTTTAAATCTTTACTATCACTTCTTATTTTCTACTTCCGGCCAGAATTAAAAGCTTTAACTTATTTAGGCAAATTTGTCTGGCGAACGCCAAGTACTTAAGTTGTGGCTTTTTGCCAAGCGAGAGAGAGGAAGGAGTTAGTAGAAGCAGGCCGCTTGCCTTAGCAGTTTTACTCGGTTGCTGGTTGCCTTCCAGGCCAGAGGTTTAATCCTCTTAATAATTTTAAACGTATTCTAGTGTTAACAGTTCTCTGTACTACATACGGCTTCCTGTTAATATACGGCCAATCTTCCACGTAGGTCCTTGTTTATTATTCCAAAGTTAAGTTAGAGTTTAGTTAATATTTTTATATTCTTACGTTCAGACCACAAGTGGTTGGTCTCTGTATTCCGAAGTCCGGAAATTATTGTAAAGAGTGAAAAATAAAGGGTTTCGTATACCCTTCCTGTGTATCTTGTCTATTTCCCACATTTATTGAACATAGCTTTAGTAAGCTCCCTGTTCCGAGTCAGGTTCTTGAATGTTCCCCAAGCAAGTAAGGAGAAACATTGAACCTGACAGTGGCGCCCGACGAAGAAGAATAACCATGGCCGAGTTTCAACAAGAACCTGTGCTGCCTGCAGAAGCGGCTCAGAATCCAGAAATGCCAGCTGCCGCCCTGGAAGGATTTGGTTACATCGTCCAGACCATGCGCGCAGCGATGAAACCAGAAGCAACATTTAATGGAAACTCACCGGTAACCAGTTTTTTGGAAAAACTAGATGACCACTTCATGATGTATCCCGTGCAGGAGTTCCAAAAAGTCACCTTAGCTACCAGCGCTTTGAGGGGCCAAGCGCTTAATTGGTTCAAATGCATAGGCAGAAGTCTCTTGGGTCAAGCAGGAAGTCCCACCTATACTTACGAAAATTTCAAGACTGCCCTAGTAAAAGCCTTCCCTGTCGTAAGGGATCGTGCGAAATTAGAAACGGAACTTTTCGGCATATATCAGCAAAGAATCGAAAATCTTTCCACCTTTATTTTAAGAAAAATTCACGTCTTCAAACTCTTGTATGGAAACCGTCCGGATCCTGAGATAATTCAAGTGATTTTGCTGAGGTTACTTCCCCAAGTACAAGACTTTATTGAATTAAGGAATCCGACTACACTGGAAAAGTTATTTGAGCTAGCAATCCAGTTTTGAAAGTAGAAGAACGGCGGACATTGAAAGAAGACGCCAATATCAACAACGAAACCAATTTGGTGAGCCAAGACCACAGCAAAGTCAAGCACACGGCTACGGAAGCAAAGCGAATCAGTGGGCATATGAACCCGAGCATCCAAAAACAGCCGGCGAACGTCGACAGTTCAATAGCAATCCAGGAAAAAAGTCTCAAGGCCAGTGGAAAAAGAAGGAAAGCATGGAAAGAAAAAAAGATTTAAACTAAAACGGATTTCTGCTGACGGGAGGGTGCGGAAATCCGAAGGCCAAGAAAACCCCTCTTCAAGTTAAATACAGTAATGGTGAAAAATTTGACTCTTCCGAAGATTGAAGTGTTGGTGAATAACATCCCAGCCACCGCACTCCTGGATACAGGCGCGCAGTGTTCCTATGTGGCAGAAGATTTTTTTAGGAAGTATTTTCGGAAATACCGCATATATAATTCGGATAATACAAGAGTGTTAGCTGCGCAGGGAGAAAGATGTAAGTGCATAGGTAAATTACCGCTATACGTTCGTATCAATTACGAACAAGTAAAAATTATGTTTTTTATAGTAAAGAATCTGCAAGCACATATCATCTTAGGAATAGATTTTCTTTCAGAGGCAGAAGCAGCGCTGGATTTTAATGAAGCGTCCCTTAAGCTGACGATGAAACCAGTTCGAGAAGAAAAAAACGGAACCGCCAATGTTAAACCTTGACCACCTGCCTAAGGAAGAGCAACAAAGAATCCGACAAGTGGTAAGTGAATTTGCTTCGTTATTTAGTGATATTCCAGGATTTACTCAAGTTACTAACCATAGTATCGACACCGGAGATTCAATGCCAGTTCGCCACAAAGCATACCGGTATGATAAGAATAAGGAAAAAATTATAGAATGGCACATTAGCGATATGTTACGTAAAAAGATCATAACGCCCATCTCAAGTAGTTATGCTAGCCCGGTGGTTTTATGTAAGAAAAACAATGACTATCCATTGACACATCCAAAAAGGTGGCGTTTCGCGATTGACTATCGTAAATTAAACTCCATAACTAAATATCCGGTATATCCGTTACCTATTATTGAAGAAATTCTAAGGAACATAACGTCTACCAAATATATGACGACTTTAGACTTAACGACTGGTTATTTTCAAATAGGGGTTAGACCGGAGGACGTGCCTAAGACTGCTTTTATAACCAAGTCTGGCACTTATGCATTCCTGCGTATGCCGTTTGGCCTTTCAGGGGCACCGGCAACATTTCAGCGATGTATGGACATTGTGCTAAGGCCTGTTCTTGGACAGTCCACATTTATCTATTTAGACGATATCATTATTACTAGTGATAATCTGGACCAACATGTACAGGATTTAAGACAGGTGTTTTCATTATTAAATGAGGCCGGTCTAAAAGTTAATGTCGAAATTTGCAAATTTGCAGCCCCTGAATTAAAATATTTAGGTTACAAAATATCTCAGAAAGGAATCGAGACAGACGAATCAAAAATAATCGCTGTGCAAAAGTATCCGCCACCAAATACGGCGAAGAAGCTCTCTTCTTTTCTAGGACTTTGTTCATATTATAGGTCCTTTATAAAAGATTTTGCAGCTATTGCTGAAACATTGTTAAAATTAAAAAGGAAAAAGGCAAGATTCTCGTGGACGGCCGAAGCCAATAGGGCTTTCGAAAAATTAAAGCAAGCATTAACGCAAGCCCCTGTGTTGAAATTTCCTGAAAAGGATGAGAAATTAGAAATTTCAGCGGATGTTTCGGATTATGCGGTAGGAGCGGTACTTTCGCAAAATCAGCAGCCCGTGGCATTTTTTAGTCGAACTTTAAATCAAACACAAAGAAATTATTCCGCGACCGAGAGAGAGGCACTTGCAGTTCTGTTAGCAGTGCAAAAGTTCCGAGTCTATTTTGGAAGGGCGCCAATAACAGTGTATTCTGATAATGCGGCGGTAACTAGATTGTACTCAGGGAAAAACTTATCCCCAAGGTTAATAAGATGGGCACTTAAGCTACAAGAATATAATCTGGTAATCAAGCATACCCCCGGAAAGGAAAATATCGTAGCAGATGCCCTATCCAGAATAAAAATAGATGAAGAAGGTAATACTGTAAAGGTGCAATGCTCACAGCATGTACAATAAATTCCCGAGAAACTGTAATAACCGAACTGGGTAAGGATCGTGAGTTTGGAAACATTTATGAGTATTTAAAGGATCCTGAAAATTTTAGCCACCAAGATATTGTGGCGATAAGAAATAGGGCGGCCCATTACGAACTAATAGATGGTCTATTATTTTATACAAAAACTACAAATTCCAACAACGAATTTCGACCTGTTATCCCAGCTAGTCTTAGATTAAATATCCTGCAGGAGTTACATGACAGCCCTTTAGCTTCTCATGCTGGTATTCGAAAAACTATCCAACGCGTACGCGAGGCAGTCTACTTTCCTGAACTGCAAAAGTTAACAAGGGCGTATGTCCAGTCCTGCCCAACATGTCAAGCAGTTAATTATATTAATTTCCGCCCGGCCGGGTTTCTAAATAGTATTAAATCCGATTTTCCAAATGAAATAATTGGTATCGATTTATTGGGCCCTTTCCCAAAAAGTCAGTTAAATAAAAGTCGCTATCTCCTTGTTATCGTTGATCATTTTGGTAAGTGAACCGAAATTGTTCCCTTAAAATGAGCCTCCGCGAAATTAGTTACTGATTCTATTTTAAATAAATATATTTTAAAATACGGGGCGCCGCTAAAAGTTATATCGGATAATGGTCCTCAATTTGTAAGTAATATATTTGAAGACATGTGCCAAAACTGGGCATACGTCATTTAAAAATGGTCCCGTATCGGCCGCAATCAAATATAGCGAAACGGGTCAATAGAAATATAATGAAAATTATCCGTAGTTATGTTAAAAATTTTCATAAAAGCTGGGATAACTATGTCAATGAATTTGCTTTCGCCCTTAGGACCGCAAAACATGATACAACGGGCAAAACTCCTGCTGAGTTATTTTTAGGCAGAAAGATTATAACGCCGTTAGATAAATTATTTTATGTTCAACAAAGAGCCCCAGAATTTAAAATGGGTGATATAGAAAAATTAATTAAAGAAGCAAAAAAGAACACTGAAGTAGCACAAAGAAAACAGAAGCTCTATTATGATATGAAACGACGGGAGTAACTTATAAAGTAGGAGATGAAGTATTAAAAATTAAGCATTCACTTTCTTCAGCACCAGAAGAAAAAACCGCCAAATTTTTTCCACGATTTGAAGGACCATATGTCATAGAAAAAATAACTCAGGCTGTAGTGGTGTTAAAAGCCAGGAATGGTGAAACATGCTCCGCAAACATTGACCAGATAAAACCTTACTATGACCGTAATAAAATACAAATATTTAAAGATCTTTTGTAGGATCCGGCACGGCAGGCACAAGCTCCAGAGGTGGAACAACCACAAGTACAAGGGCAAGCCATTAGGAGGCAGGAGCAATTGAAAAGAAAGTTTCCCCGTTGGAAAATTGAAGGTAACAAGAAAAAGAAGCCGTTCCACCGACCAGAAAAGAGAGAGCACGACCACCCCCAGAATGAAGAAGGGAGAAGTACGACGAATGAAAAGAGAGCCAGGAGAAATAACGGCAACTATAACCCGGCTCCCAAACGGAAGATCTACTCATCGGACAGGACTCTAGCAGCAAATGTCGCCGAATTGCGGAAGGACCACCAGCGGCGGAGGAAAAGATACAAGGAAAATTTGAACGGCCAGCAACGAGATCCAAGCAGGAACGAGAGAGAAGTGTCCTGATTCCGCCAAGACCAGCGGCCATCAAACGGCCAAGACCACAGGCAGAGGCGAAAAAGAAGGTATTCAAGGGTGACCGAACTGGAGGGAAAAGAAAGCTCCTAGAGGAAGGCACTGAAGGGCGAGCCCGCACAAGAAGGAGGATCAATCAAACACGAATCTTCGCTACCTTCCAGGACTGGGCAGAGAAAAGAATGTCCGAATATCACAAAGATAAGTAAAATTTTATGTTACTTTGCAAACTTAAGTTAATCTTTCATTCTTACTGCAAGTGGCAGATTTCAAGACGTTTTACCTCATGTGAGGTCTACCTTTATCGCCAAAAAGGCGAGAAATGAGTTGTTACCTATTTTGGTATTATGTTTTTCAATTACTCGCCAGTAAAACTAAAGTTGATGTATAATAGGAATGTGTAAATACTTGAATATTGTAAAAGTTATTGTATAAATTTTATTTAAAACATTCTGGCAAGAAAGAAGTTTTAGTCTGAAAGACTTTTGAAATGTAGTATTTCAATGTAGAAGAATTGGCACTTGCTTGGAAAAGAATAGAAGTTAACAATGTACTACTAATGTATGTTTTAAATTGCGTAAAATTAACGGCATGTTAATATGTCCTTATATACAATGTGAACTGTTATTTTAAATGTTAAGAAATACTGTGATATAGTAAAAGTGAAAGTAATGCCAAAAATTTTAAACATATTCGTGTGACTATAATTGAATTGAATTATGTTGCTTTTATCTTCCGGTTGAGATTTTTATGCCCTTAGTTAATCTGCGTGCAATAGTTGTAGAATTATCAAGAATTTAAAAGTTGTTTATGTTCCACTACGCCTAAGACGCCACCATTTATTTACAATTGAGACTTAGTAGCTTAGTGAATTAAATCAGTTTCTGCATCAACTTCAGTGTCTTTTTGCCAAGTGGGGCCAGAAGTTTTGTGCATAGAAAAATCTGCCTTTCTGCCAAATTTTAATTAATTAAAACTCTAATTTTAATGTAGAAATTTTTTAACGGTTTAACTCTAATTGGTGCTTTTGGTTTTTCTGTATTTCACAATTTTTAATGAAGATGTTTTGAGATTTTGTGCATTTTTTCCACGCTTCGAATTGAGAACTGATGAGAAATATATCGCTAATGAAATTCAGGAAAATAAATTTAAATGAAATAGAGGGAAAATTTGCATAATTTAATAGGCCGTACAAGGAGGTCATGTTGTGTCCACATCAAATTGTTTATAATTTTAATTTATTGCTGTAACAAACTCCTGCAACTAGTATTATGAATATGTATTGACTGTTAATGCAACTAGTATTGACTGTTAATATCTTTGTGCAGGGGAATAGAAAACAAACTCTATACAATAAATATCATAAATACTTCGCTTTGCTCTAATATACAAAAGGCAAACACACAACATAAGTTTCTTTTTTTTAGAACACAGTTATAATAAAAATAATCGCGTGTTGCAACATCGCTGAAACAAAATTATAGAAAACTTCGCTTATTTAAAAGTAGAAATAAATTATATGTAGCGTTTTATGAACAACAGCTGCGCCATGTTTTGGCGGGCGGTAACACAGTTTGTCCTAAAAAATTTGTTTGTCGTAAAGCTGAAAACATTTTCGATTCTTTTAGGAAGCAATTTTGTATCGTTATTTTTGTTAGCTAAGCAACAGAAATATATATATATATATTCTGTTGTTATATATGTTCTCTCTTGTTGCTTCTATTCTAGACTATTATAATACCCCAGGCAGCATGCATTCGTAAAGTGAGCTCGAAAAATACGTGCAATATACGAATGGCCCTTCGCATGAAAAACGTAAAATTTGAACGTAAAAATATCATAAATAATGTCTAGGGAAAAATAGCAGATATTCACGTATATTTTTACGTAACAATATACGTACGTATGTTATACATAAAATTTAGGTATATTCATGCAAATCATCGCGCTTTATTCGTAGTTAAACTTAGAATATACACTCACTTCCAAAAGTAAAGCACGAAGATGTAAAATGCAAACAAATCAACAAATACTGCTTTGATTGACACAAAATTTGGCAGAAAAGTAGCATATATATTTATGCATAAAATAAAATCAATAATTATATACAGAAATGAAAACAATATTAAATTTGTGTAAGTTATCAGATAATGACATACTGGAGACTTAAACAGAATTATGTATAAAGTGAAAATAAATAGCACAAAATGAAAAAAAAGGACATTAAGGGTATATGATCCCCCTCATCTGTATACAAAGTTTACACCTTGTGACTATGCTTTCAATTAGGTGGTCAACCACCGCAGAATTAAGCAATCACTATTCTTCTTGTACAGCAGTTTCCAGCTCAATAAGAGTGGCTGGAGGTGGGAAACGTGAAGACACGGCACGGCCGAGAGCATCCCAAAAATTTTCAATGGATTAAGGTCGGGCGAATATGCTGGCCACGCCATACGCGCAATCCCTTCACTCTCCAGGTAGTCATCGACGATGTCAGCTCTATGGGGACGTGCGTTATCGTCTATTAAAACAAAAGTAGGGACAACTGCTGCAGCGTACAATCTCACAATGGGTTCTAGGACTTCATCTCGATACCGGACAGCCGTCAAAGAACCCCGTTTAAACATGTGCAGGTCGGTGCGGTATCCAAATGAAATCCCTGCCCACAACATAATGCTTCCGTCTCGGAATGCGTGATGTTCGATGATGTTTTGCGACTGATTGCGTGTTCGTTGTTCACGCCATATCCTTTTACGCTTGTCATCTGGCTCCAAAGCAAATCTTGACTCATCAGTAAACATGACATTGCCCAGGTCAGACACATTCCAATTGACATGTTCCCGGCACCACTGTAATCATGCCCCTCTTGATTGGACGAATAGAAGAACACAAACTCGAGGTACCCGGGCGTACAGTAGAAGATATCGCCTTGTCAATGGACGCTGTAAATATAGATGCCACACGTGTGGAGGTCGCTCTGCGATTCCCCTTGGCTACAATAGCAATATATCGATCTTCCACGGCGTTGTAACCCTTGGGCGACCTGCTACGGCCTTTTGACAACTGTCTCTGTGGTTTGGAATTGTTTCCATGAACGTGAAATTACAGAATGATGAACGCAGAAGAAAAGAGCAACATTTGTGATCGACTGTCCTGCTTCTATGCCCCCACATCACGCCAGCGCTCAGAACCTTCCATTCGTTTTCCGGAAGTCATAGAATCACGTATGTCTTGAAAACAAATTGTACGAAAGTTAAATTAGAATTTAATGGTCGTACTAAAAACTGGAAAGAAAACACACCGAGCCATTTTTAATTATAAATGCTTTAATTCAATAAGTATTATTCTTCATTTAATTGCAGTATTAAAATTTTACGACGTGTCAGTTCATGATTTCAAACTTCCTGTTTTCTTTCTGAAATTTATTAAAATGATTACATTTTTTATAACAGTAGGTATATTTTCTGTTATTTGTAAACTTAAGATAGTTGCCTTGAAGAGATAATGTTTAATATAGATGTCATATTCTCAGAAATATCGGCTGCTTTTAGAAGTGGTGGTCATTGCGAATGGCTTCAGTGTAGATTTTAGCATACAGTGAACCCTGTCATGGCGATCATCATTTTGTAACTCTACTCCTAAAAATTATCAGCATTTCTGACAACACGATTAAAACATCGTTGTTAAATTTAACCTCTCTGAAGCGACCACCACTTCCACAGAAAATCAAAATCGGATGAGTCATGTTACTACAGTGTTCACTATAAAAAATTTCTGGTATTTAACATTATTCATAATATTCAAGATTATTCAGTTTTTTTTTTCTAGTTTGATAACTTAAAAATTTTGGGATAGTCAAGAAATACGTAATTTCGAAACAAATGTCACTTCATTATTTTATGTATTTGATTGTACTGAACATGCTAAGCTTACATAGGTACACCTTACCTTATATCAGCACTTACAATCAACTTCTGTAACCCTTCATAAAGCTGGCTTCTTATAAGACTGCCTTTTTTGCATATTTCCTGACATGAAAGCTCGATTTGTCTGTTACCTAACATATTTGCATACTTCCATCCACCTCTGCAGCAAATTGCATCCTCTTCAATTCTGATTGGCTTCCGGAAATAAGCATTTTCCTCTCCGTGCTTAACTTTTGGAAGTGAGTGTATATATTAAGGAGGTGACTGTATTATTTTAAGGATTTACCTATATTTTTGGTGAACGTTTACCTATATGTATCGCATATGCGTAAATCTTCCCCATTTTTTTACTTCGTTTATTTTTAGTGAAAATTTACGTAAATTCGCGCATTTTTTTACTTCCTTGTACGAAGTAAAAGGAAATACTGTAATCGAGTAAAGTTTCAGGCAGCATATTTCAACAAAAATATCTATTTTGACCGCTATCGAATGAAATTTAGCGATGTTTTTGCCTGACATCTGTACGTAAGGACAGAATAAAAGACTCTTTTACTCCAAAAAAAATTATAAAACTGCTTTAAAATGAATTCTGAAGAGAATTTTTCGTGGCGTCTGTACGTACATACGTATCTCGCATAACTCAAAACGAGTAGCCTCAAAACGTTGAAATTTTATATATAGGACTGCTATAACATGTAGATGTGCACCTCGTATTTTGGTTACAATCGGCCGCACCAAACGTATATAAATATTTATATATATATATATATCCACTCTGTTACCCGGCTCAGTGATCTCAGTTTCTTTACTCTTATATGTTTGTAAATTGTACATTTTTTTGCTTTAAAAATGATTGAATTATGTTTTTTTTATCTTCCGGTTAAGGTTTTTATGCCTTTCGTAAATCTGGAAGCAATATTTGTACATTTACCAAAAATTTAAAAGCTGTTTAAGTGCGGTTAAGTTTTAAATAGCATGGGGGACATATTTGTTTACATTTGAAAGAGCAGAATAGTAGATTTGTTGCCAATCTAGAGAGACTAAGCTTCGCAACAACAAAGATAACGCCTTCATTTATTATTGCGAATTAAATCCTGCTTAATCCTTTCTGGAATTTTTTCGAGGAAATAAGTGTTTAAGATTTACTTCGTAATTTTTAATACACATATTTTGAGTTTTTATGTATTTTTGCCTTCTCGCGAAGTGAGAACTGAATTAATTGAATGAGAAATACTCAATCGTCTGTGAAAAACTGTTTCGTTTTTGTTTTGTTGGCTTAATTTCTTTTATACATCGTTCTAGCTTTATTATAGTATTTGAATAGAACATGTGGCAACGATAAGATAATTCTTCAAATGATATAAATTTTGTGCATTCTGAGTTATAATATGAACGAAATATTAAGTGAACCAACCTAGCGCCAGAGTGTCGCTATGGTAAACAAATATAGTGAATTTTAAAGCGTGCATTTATTCTATTGTGGTTTATTCGCTGTCGACGAAGTAGATTTAATTCAATCCAATAAGTTTAAATGAAATGCAAGAAAAAATGCATATAATTTAATATTTTGTGCAAGGAAGTCATGTGGTGTACACATCACATTTTTTTAATTTCACAAACGTATACTTTACGCAGAAATTTAAGTAAACTTTTCCAATTTTCTTTTATGCATAATTGGGAATAATTTGGGTAAAAATTCATTTTTCATGAATTCTAGATATATTTTCACAGCTTATTTAATACCATATTTTTATCATTATAGGCCAAGGGTGGCCACCCTGCGGCTCGAGAGCCACATGCGGCTCTTTGAAAGATTATTTGTGGCTCTCGATAAATGTACCAGAATTCCCTTTTCATTTTTGTGTTATTATACGAGGGCTATCCAGAAAGTAGATTACGTTTTGGAATAAAAAAATAAACAAAGTATAGGAAACAAATTTTATTATATACAGATGAAAGCCACACTCAAATACTACTTTTCTACATAGTCACCATACAAATTAAGGCATTTATCGTAGCGATGTACGAGCTTGGAAATTCCTTCGTCGAAAAATTCGGCCGCCTGCGCCTTCAACCACTTCGTTACCTCTTCTTGCAGCTGTGCGTCGTCATCAAAACGCTGCATAGCCAGCCACTTCTTCATTGCTGGGAATAGGTGGAAGTCGCTCGGTGCCAGGTCGGGACTGTACGGCGGATGAGGAAACAACTCCCACTTAAAAGATTCAAGAACTTTACGAGTGACATTTGCCGTGTGGGGCCGGGCGTTGTCGTGAATCAACAAGATCTTAGAGCTCAACATTCCTCTGCGCTTGTTTTGAATTGCTCTTCTGAGTTTTTGGAGAGTTTGGCAATACCTTTGAGAGTTTATTGTAGTGCCTCTTTCCAGGAAGTCCACCAAAATTACACCTTTTCTGTCCCAAAAAACAGTCGCCATCATCTTCCTTGCCGACATTGTTTGCATGCATTTCTTGGGTTTTTGGGGAGAACTTGTGTGCCCCCACTGCATTGATTGCAATTTCGTTTCACAGTTCACATGTTTCACCCATGTTTCGTCACCAGTAACGATGCGATCGAGTAAAGAGTCACCATCCTTATGGTAAGCGTCCAAAAAGTTCAACGCTGCAGCCATTCGCTGATTTTTGTGGTCCTCTGTCAAGATTTTTGGAATCCATCTTGCACAAAACTTGTGGTAACCAAGCTTTTCGCTGATGATTTCGTGCAACAAACTTCGCGAAATTTGTGGAAAACTCAAAGAAAGTTCCGTTATTGTGAAATTTCGATTTTCACGGACTTTAGCATCGACATTTTCGAGAAGTTCGGCGGTCACTATGCTGGGTCTCCCACTTCGATCTTCGTCGTGAACATTGGTTCGGCCATTTTGAAATCTTATGACCCACTGACGCACTCCACCTTCAGTGATAATGTTGTCCCCATACACTTCACGAAGCTGCCGATAGATTTCTATCGGTTTACAGTTTTTTGCAGTCAGAAACCTTATTACTGAGCGCACCTCGCAGGATTTTCAATTAACGCAGACATTTCAAACCGTCACAGTATCTGAACGGAGCACAGCACGAACCTCTCACTAGCACGGCTAGATGCAGACTGAGCTGCGCAACGCTCTGACCCCAAGATGGCCGCGCTAGCCCCGCCCCTAGCGGACACAGACGGAAACGTAATCTACTTCCTGGATGGCCCTCGTAATTTTAAAAAAATTATTATTGTTGCGTACGTGTTTCAAAATGTCTTTTAAATTACTGACAACAAATATGAAAGACTAAGTGCAACGTTGTAACTAGTTTCATTTCTGTCCAAGTTAAGAATGATATGACTAGTCGAAAACTGCGCGAACGAACATAAACAGTAGCGTAACAGTTCTGTTCATCGGATTTTCTTCCCCTTCGACTGCCTCGTGAATTATGAGAAACAAAGGGGAATCAAGGCCTTGTCCGGCCGATTGCTTCTCGACGAATGACGATCTACGTAATCGACGGACTCCAAACCGATTTTTAATTTATAAACTTTCATTGCCGGACAGTTGACATTGTGCTCTGGAGGAAACAATTTGTATCACTCTTGCTACGGATATTTTGTAATCTGGAATTTTTGGTGAGTTAACTATAATTTGTTTCGTAGTATGTAACATGTGTTGTTATTGTTTTAATAACACAAAACTTGTATTTTCTAAATTTCTTTATTTATTTCCAGTTCTTTTAAAAATATGACGACAGAGAACGAAAATTTAAAAAAGAAAAAAATACGAGCAAAAAAATAGAAGTTTTAATAATAAGTGGGAGGAGAATTTTTATTTTATTGACAATAACAGAAAAGCATTATGTGTTATTTATAATTCTACGGTAAAAAATTATAAAGCTAGCAATTTGCGTCGACATTCTGAAACCAATCATCCTCAGTTTTCTAATCAGTATCCACAAAATTCCAAATTAAGATCAGATAAACTTACTTCTTTAAAACCAAATTTAAATACACAACAGTCAATCTTGATGACCTTTAGCAATCAAGCTAATAATGTGGCTGAAGCCAGTTTTGTTATTGCCTGGAATATTGCTCGTGCAAAACGCCCGTATGGAGAGAGAGTTTATTAAAAAAAAATTTTGGAAGATGTAGTTAAAGTTTTAGATCCAAATAATGCAGCATTGCACAAAGTTGTTTTGCAAATCCCATCTCGAGACACAGAACCGAACGACACATAACTGCCATTAATACATCACTTGAATATAATTTTAAAATGATTTGAAGAACTGTACTGCATTCAGCTTAGCCCTTGACGAATCGACAAATATAACAGATCTTCCGTAATTGGCAGTTTTCATACGTTTTGTTTCACCTGACTTCGTTGCTAAAGAAGAATTATTAGATTTAGTTGCACTTCAAGAGTCAACCCGCGGTGTCGATATTAAAAATGCATTAGATTCTATATTGAAAACTTTTGATGTGCCTCTTAACAAACTTGTAAGTAATTCAAATAATGAAGCTCCGGCAATGCTGAGTAAAAAAATTGGTCTTATTGGGCTTTTAAGAGATGATTCTCAAACTCCACAATTCATACGAAAAAAAAAAAAAAAATCTGAAATGTTTCAGATTTTAAATTACGTCCAAAGGGGCGTTTTTTAACATTTTGTGTGTTACCTTTCTTTATTAAATATCATGTTCCTCGCACTTAAACCATAAGATCCAGTGCAGCAATATCGCAAAATAGTTTTAAAACGAGCATATCTTTAGAATTTCCGATACAGAGACTCACGCACTGGAGATAAAAATGTTTTTTCTGCACAACGTTGCCATTGCTCGCTCTGAAATCCTTGAGTTTGTTAATCAAAAATTCGTCAAAGTTTTAAAAAATAGGAAATCGATCATAAAACAAATTTCAAATTTCAAATTTGGTCTTCCACATGCTCATATTCGTTGGAGGATTACGTTATTCAAAATTCGATGACTCTATGTACCGTTGTTTTATCACAATACGAGAAATATACATACATTTATGCAGATTTTTCATTATTTAATTTCTTCAAATATAATGCAGGACTCTAACATTTTGTGGCAACAATTTGAAAAGTGAACCGACATTTATGAGTCCGACGCAAAATGCCAAAACGAAACTAATAGTCCTTCGGGATTCAAATCCCTTTGGACTAAAAATGTGTTCAGAATTAGAATTTAGGAATTGTTGCTTGAAGCGTTCTATAATCCCAACTTCTGGTATAATTTGTGATAATACCTTCTTGAAAAAGACATCTAAGAAACTACTTGAAATAACAACACATTTAAAGTATTTACATTTCCAACAAATAAGTTAGTTATAAACTGAATTAACTTCTTCAATACATTTTTATTTACGTCTTTGTCGTCGTCGTTCTTTTACTACATCTTGAGTCCAACTCATCTAATTGCCAACTCACAAAAAGAAAAATGAAACATTAAAATAATTATACTATGAGCAAACTGGATGCCATCTTTTATTCAACATTGGCACTACATTAATAGGTTTTATATTTCTTATTTTATGGGTATATATAAATCTGAAAACTTAGTGAAAATGAAATTTAAGTGTTGAAAGTTAGATATAATAGATTAGCAGTATGGGATGTAGGTTTCGGCCATGTCGGGATATTGCCAAAGGTTTAAGTAAAACTTTTATTTGGCAGTTGAGCTTCTAAATGCGAACGGAGAGAAATTCTCACCGAGATACATTGAAAGCAGGACAAGAACTCTTCCACTCAAATAACCCTCTGGAGAGCAACGATCGGCTTTATCCTGTCAATGAAATATTTTGTCAATTGGTATAAACATTAGCTTCTAATTTAAGATATTCTGCTTTCTTACTTTCTTTAATATAAATCTCATCTTAATATATGCAAGTTTATGAAAATAGAGATTAAAATAATTTATCTAATAAAAGGCTGTTTAAATACAGGTCTTCAGGACAGATCCAACAACGGTAACCATGGCGTCAGTTTCTGAACATATACACATAAGCAATCTTCATTAAAAAGATACAAGTCGGAAGACTTTCAGATAAGTTCACAACAAAAAGAAAATATATATATATATATGTTTAGCTTAATTCCGATATAAGGTATCCGACTACGTTTGATACCCTAATTTTGACAAAGTGTACAAATAAATTCATTTTTGGTGTTAATTAGTATAATGCTACCTAAAATGATAGAAAGAGTTTAGAAGAATATTATTAAAATGTAAGTTTTACTTTTTTCTCACATTTTGGATCAAAAATGTATTCAAATTTCAGTATCACGAGATTAGTTCCCTCAGAAATATTTATCAATATTTTACTTTCATTTTTTTCACTTATATTTATTAAAGCATAAGGAATAAAATGGACTAAAATCTACGTCATAAGGCAAAATGTCTATTAAATGTACCTGTTTGAGTACATACACTGCCTATTTTTCGAGAAATTTTCCTCTTTTCATTTACAAAATTGTCTGCAAAAATCTTAAATATGTATATAAACCTAGACTTTTAGTCCATTTAATTTCCAATATTCTATAGATTATTTGTAGTAAGTATCATAAAATTGCTATAGTAATATTTTAAGTTATTACGGTGTTTTTCGTATTAGAAATGTTGACAAAAACAAGTTTTTCAAAAAACAAATTTAAAGTTTTATCTTTAGAAAATACGAGAATCGTATATTAGAAATTGATATATTAAGAATGCCGTTTTGAATCGACAATTAGAGTTTTATCAAAACAGTTATATCCCTTGACAGTATATTGTAAATGTTTCATGTTAAGTTTTGCCGATATTTTTAACATACCCAAGAATCCATTATTAAACTGTATTACTCCTACATAGGAACCAAGACACAATGTTGTCAACTCAACAAACACTTGTTTTGGTATGATACGTTATTAAAATTCTCATTATTTTGAATTTCGAAACACACTGGACAGGATAATGCAGAAAATACAGATTTTAGAATTTCAACATCGAATATTCTATTACCAGCTTCATTACCAGCAGCATTATTAGCTTCAATATAATTTTCAGAAAATGTTTTATTGTTTCCTAGTTTCGATTCACTGGCAGAAGCTTTCACAGTATATCTTTTTCCAGCAAATCGCCGTTTTTTAGAACGAAAAGTTCCACGCCGATCCATTACGACGTTTACAATAATAAAGTGAAAATATTTTTATCACAATGTTAAAATAACAAAGCAGAATGAGATAAAAATAATACTGAATAAAAGCAAGCACGCTAAATCAGAGTGTAATCAAATCAGAATGTAAAGACAAACGGAAATGTTGTCAATGATACTGAAATTTCGAAAGTAATCACATAATAGTAATATATATATTTCAAAATCATCTTTTGAATATCGCCAACAGTATTCAAATGAAATATTCTGGTTTAGAACAGTCTGTGTCCCTCAAATATCAACTTTCGGCCATTTAAACAGCAACTTCCGGTTCATGGTGTAGAACAAAAACAGCCATAACTCTACTTCTAATCACCGGAGAGACAAAACAAAAATAGTTTTTGGAAGCTCAAAATATAAGCTTTAAACCTAAGTAATAATTTGTTTTGACAAATTTCTTCAAAATTGACGATCAGAACGCAGTCGGATACCTTAGCGTAAGCTTAACATATGACAACCTTTTATTCATGAAGTTACAGACACTTAATTAATTTATTAAGTTATAGACACTTAATAAATAGAAGTCTGTTATATGCTATTTGAATGAATGAAGGCGCAGAGCCTACAGAAAATCTAAAACGGACTCATACTTATATATTCTGAAACCTATCTTACCCAAGACATTTTATCTGAAGTGCTTTGGGTTAGTTTTAGTAGTTGTAAATAGGCCATTTTTACATAAGAAACAAAATGTCACCAGATTCACAGAAAAAGTCAGAAATTCATATCATTCATTTTGCGTAAGATTCGAGAATTCTCTTACTTACCGATATGAAGAACACGACTGAACTGATAGTTTTGAGCACCTTGGTCAAATCCCGTAGGAAACATACGGCAGGACCTTCATCAAAGAATAAACACCAAACTGTATAATTCCAAGAATGGCGATAAACTGATATATAAACCTTTTTAAACTACCAAAAATTTACTATATTTGTTTTAAATAATAGAATTCTGGAGTTAGAACTCCAATCGCATATAGTGATGTAAGTAATATTAAGGTTATTTTTTGGAGGGCCCTCGAGACGATATAATGGTTAGAAGACTATAACGCGATACCGAAAGTCCCGTGTTCGAATCCCGGAGAAGGCATGATTCTAACTGTCCGGCTTTTCATAGAAAGCAACGGTGGCCGCCTATTAGATGCCTCCACGATAAGATAGCCACCACTTCTGGTCTTAGGAGCGGCCGATGAATACGCAAGTGCCCTCCTTTGAATAAAGTATTTTTTTGAAGGATTACTTTTTCGCATCCTTTGTTAGCAAGGAGGTTTGTATTCTAACCTCCTTGTTTGTTAGTAATGTGTAAACTACCCAAATGTCTCTGCTATTTGCTTGTGTTTTAGTGTTAGCTATTTGCGTAATATTATGAATTGGATTTATTTACTTTGGTGCATTTTGTTTTATTATTTTATGCTCGTCTATCTAGTATTTGCTTAATATTTCATTTATAGCTACTTATTGTGCTCATATGCAATAATTTCATGTATTAGTTTGTGGATCTGCATCATTAAACTCTCAGTCGGCTGACGTTGTAATTGAAAGAATAGTTGAAATGAAGCCGCTTATATGGGCGAATACACTTTATTTGGCCTTCACCATATTTTGAACGTTTTTAAAGAGAGTAATTCTGAGGACTTTCCAAACAGCCCTAGAAATCACTTTTTAGAAAATTGCCTCTTCTTTCCTCATTAAATGATGGTGTAAATAAGAAACTATGTGCAGACATGGATTAATTGAATCAAAATTAGACTTTTTGAGAGTTAATTTACAACTTGAGCTGTCTTCCAGCTTTGAATTCCAAATACGTTTGGAAACATAAATACTATATAGTGAGAATTTTGTAACGGAAACATATACCAATCTAAAACTCTAATCCTGACACCAAGAAGGAGTTATGCTACATAAACGAAACAACTGGGGAAGCGTGTTTGCATATCTAAACATAATATCTTTTCAAATTTCCCGAGAGACGAATAAGTATGGCGCTAGTAGCTCTACTATTAACATGCATATACCGTTTGCTTCAAATATGCGAAACAAGTTTTGTTTGCTTTACTTATCTGCCGGACGAAGCGTTGCAGGCGGGATTTGAGTCAATAATACTCTCAAAGAGATGAAGGAGGTAATATCAGCAGCTGGTTAAGGTTGAACGAGGCCGTGTAATATGGCTACAAGAAAGTGGACTTTTTTCCACGATAAGACTTGACAGGAATGTATCCACGGTAGATATTCACGGGAAGGTACTGTGTCCAGATATCCGAGGTCTGGTCGCACACTAGCTACCATTCAGACACAAGACCGCCGTATTTGCGCATGTCGTTGGCTTATCACACTGTATGAACTTTTGCTGGCAAGGAAGTGATTAAGTGAACTGTATCAACTCAAATACTTGAGGAAGAGTTTCAAACCAGAAGCCCTCTAGTGACTATATGACTAATACTAAATCACCACCATCTGCGATTTTGGTGACACTAAAGTTCATTGGACGGTTGAGTGGAAATCTGGTGGGTTCTCAGAAATAAAGCGAACGATAGCAACCAAGCTCTTTGTGAAGTAGACATATTGGACCAACACCAGAAGCTACTGTCTAGGAAGCAATTTCCTATTGACAGCAGGAGAACTTTTGTCGTTATCTCACATAACTCAACTGCAAATCTGTACATCAGACTGCTGATTACAGCGGCTGTGCTGCTATTCTTGAGAAATTGTCCTGGCGAAATTTTCTAGCAGGATTACGCTCCTCCCCATGTTACTGCAATCATCCAACATCCTTTACGGAGTGTCGACAAGTTGCCTTGGCCTGCACGCTCAACCGATCATTCTTCCATCGAACATGTACGGGGCATGTTTGGAGGACAAGTCTAGCTTCATGTACAACCAATATGAACCATTAATGCATTGACTGTCGTGGAACTCCGTTCCACAAAGTGACATACGGCACCTGCATGCCAATACCTGAGCGTTTGCATGCTTGCACTAAACATTATGACGATAACAGCATTTAATAACGCACCATCTTTGCACATTTGGAATGGCTCCTCTCGTGCATATTTTAGCATGTGACGTGAAACTTTAATCAAATGAATATATTATTTTTAAACCTGCTTTCCTTGTATTTCATTCCTCTGAACTATTTTTTTATGATGGTGTTTCTTTTTCATCCGTGAATATAGCTACTTACGGTTATCTTCAACTGAAAAACCCTTAATTAAATTCAGCTTGCTAAATACAGGTGTATAGAGTACGTTACATTTTGATAATCATTTTCATTATACTTTGACTGTTTTAAACATTTGACTCTGAAAGAGCGAATTTTTATGTTATGAAGACTGTGCAATTAATTTCCTCGAACAAGAGTGCAATACGAGATATTTTTCTATAGAAAGATGATTGTCAGATTTTTCCCATCTTGGCCTCATATTTTAAGCATTAACTTTGTATTAGTACAGTTAAACTTTTGTTACGTTACTACGAATTCACAACCCAACTATGTGTGTGTGTTTTTTTTTTTTTTTAATTTTGTCTATTCATTTCTAATTAGATAAATTATTATCGGACTTTGAAAATTGTGCAGCAATTGGACAAACTGAGACCAATTGTTAAAAATAGCAAACCAATATTGAGAAAATCATCATCTATTAAAGGTTTTTTTTAAATAAAAGTGTGTATAATTTTTTTTATTCCAAAGAGTCTTTGTCCCTGAAGGACTAATGTTTTCGTTTTGCGATTTTGCGTCGATTCATTACAAACAGCGAATCACTTTTAAAACTGTTGCCACAAAGTATTATCGCCCTGTGTTATATTTAAAGAAATTAAATAATGAAAAATCTGCATAAATGTATGCATATTTCTCGCATTGTTATAAAACAACGGTACATAAGGCCATCGCATTTTGAATGACGTAATCCTCCTACGAATGGGCATGTGGAAGACCAAATTTGAAATTTGAAATTTGTTTTATGATCGATTTCATATTTTGTAAATCTTTAACGAATTTTTGATTAAAAAACTCAAGGATTTCAAAGCGAGAATGGCAACGTTGTACATAAAAAAAGAAATTTTTATCTCTAGCGCGCGGAACTGTGTATCGGAAATTCTAAAAGATATACCCATTTTAAATTACGAGTATTTTGCGACATTGATATTGAACTGAATTTTATGGTTTAAGTCCGAGGAATGTGATATTTAATAAATAAAGGTAACACACAAAACGCTAAAAAGACGCCCCTTTGGACGTAATTTAAAATCTGAAACCTTTAAGATTTTTTGTTAGTTAATTTTTTTAACTTTATAGTGCAATTAATTTTCCAATTATGCATTTGGAAATAGTACTTGAATGAATGTATTTTAAATAACAAGAAGAAGCTTTAAGTATATATGTGTACTATTTCATTTCTAAAACGTCAAATAAAAATTTCGTTAACTTTCCACTTCTAACGACATTTTTGTTTGGTCCTCTAGGGAAGACTGCTTAACGAGGTTTAACTCTATTAGCTGCACCTGCGTGAGACGTATTTTCTTAGCCTTCATTATAATCATTCTTTTGCTCTTTAACAGTATTAGGACAATTTCATTATCTGATTTGTAATACTGAAGAATGCATACAACATTTTTCAAATATTACTTAGTTTTTCTTTCTTCATCTAATTGTAAAAATGTTTAAAGACAATGGAAGGGAAAAACAATCTTGTATTTACAGAAAATGAGCTGTTGCTGTGATCAATTACACCACATTAATTTCTAAAAAAAAAACTTTTTTTTTTTACTTACGGGTTTTTATTGCAGATAACAATACCGGGCAGCGCAAATGATATCTTTTCATTTGTATCCATAGGCGTTAGAAATTTCGCAGTTGACACTGTTGGATACTTCAAGTATTCGGTTAAGAACTGATGCAGCTGGTAAGCAAATAAAAACATAAATAAAAGAATACCAGTTATTCTGATAATCTTCCATGCAATGGTTTTTTCCAAGAAGATGTTGGGAACCCCTGTCAAAAGTGAAGATTTCAGTTTTTCTTCTGCAACTTCTGCAACGGTTTTGTTCTTTTTCTCTCTTTCTTCCATGATCGTTAGGCTAGGGGAAAAAAATGACTTTACACACAATTTATTTTTCATAAATAAAAGGACATCATAGTGGTTACTCAGAATGGAATTTTAAAATAGTACTAATATTTAACTGAGGAAGTGATAAATAAACAAAAAGGTCTTAATTATGGACTTCTCAGCTCAATAGCTCTTACAAAGCAATAGTAGTGATTAAAAGTACTGAAATAATAACTAATGAAGACAATAATGCACAAAACTTGCAAGCATATCCGTACTCTTTTTTTCGCAGGTACAAAATAAGCAACAGGAGTTTACCAGAACAAAAGTGACTTTCGAAAATATTTTGAGAATGATGAATGCTGAAAGCGTAGGAATGAATTAATGATTAAAGATTTGTTAAAATTTTTTAGTTTGAATTTTAATACCTATTAGTAATCATAAGCTATGTAACACTCTTGAAACGTAGTTAATTCTATACCACACTGAGATACTTTTATAAAGATTTGTCTTTGTTTTGTTTCATACACTCTTTTGGGGGGAAAAAAAAAGCACCAAGAAGGACTTTTGGGATAGTGACGAAATTTGATAATCAAAAACATCTTGATCGAACATGCAAATGATCAAATTTTCAAGGCAAATGAACAGGTGTAGGGTTTATATTTATTTTAACTAACATTTATTTTAAGCTATCTTTCCTGTCAAGCCTTTACTTTCCCCTGGAATTGCCAATGCCAGAGTATGAAAATTTTAGTAGAACGCGCAGAGTATTCAAATTTTTAGCAAAAGTAATAATTTGAGTTAAATAGAAGGGAAACGAGTTTGTAAGTGTGCTTCTTGATTCACGAGAGTGAAGGTTGCTTGGTAGAAGTTTAAGAACCGCGCGTTTCGGCCTGTGTGCCTACTTCGGCAGTTAGTTGAATTCTTTCAACGTCTTAATCAGAAAGTTTGCTGAATCTCAGCTGTATCTTAGAACGCGGTTAAGATAGTTACTATTATAGAGCCTCGTAGATAGTGACTTCGTTAGTTATGCATCCTGTTATTTATTTTTAGTTGTACTTTTCTATTTTTTGTTACACCACAGGGTCGGCGTAGTTTGTGAGCGTCAAGTGAACGCAACTGTAAGTTCTAAAGTGAAATAAAAAGGGATTCAACCCTTCTTACGAGTTTGTGTAACTTCCAGCTCATAGCAGTCACTACTACTGTTGCGGACAAGTTGGGGCCACGCAACGTGACATTGGCGCCCGAACACTTTTCAAACTGAAATGGTCGAAAACTGGATGGAAGCTCCTGTACAAGACCAACAACAAGAAATGGCGAACCAATTAGAAGGATTTGGATACCTGGTCTAGACGATGAGAGCATCAATCAAGCCAAACGTCAATTTCGACGGAAAACATTCGGTGGCGATATTTTTAGAAGGCCTAGAAAATCATTTCCAGCTATACCCTGTGCCTGAAAGACAAAAAGTTGCCATTGCCACGTCTGCACTAATAGGACAGGCCTCACTATGGTGGAAGAATATAGGCAAATGTTTATTAGGTGAATTCGGAGGCCAAACATATACCTTTGAAAATTTCAAAAGATGATTATTAAAGGCCTTCCCCATAGTGAAAGACCGAGCAAAGCTAGAAGCCGAGCTATATAAGCTTTATTCTGCGAAAAATTAAGCTGACGAATATGCTGTATTGGAAGAAACCCGACGCGGAGATTATTGAAATAATCTTACCAAAATTGCTACCTGCTGTCCAAGATTACTTCGAAATTCGAAACCCAAGCACCTTGCAGGAACTCTTCGAGTTGGCGGTCAAGTTCCAAAATCGCAGAATAGCGGAAAAAGCTAAAGGGCCATCGTATTCTCAAAGTCTCCGAAGGCAATCCTCAAATCAACAGACCAGAAACACAAATCGCTCTTATGGGGGAAAGAGCTATCAAGCTAACTCATCGAAGCTCGAAGGTCAAGGCCCAAAAAGGAAGTTTGAAAACAACCGTCCGCGTACTCAGAAGACAGAAGTTGAAAAGAAAGCTTTAAACGAGTAGAGGGGCCTGTAAAAGCGAGGGTCCAGACCCCCGGAAGTTTCGAAAAAACCCTCAAGAAGATACCTAAATACGGTCGTGGTAAAGAACTCACAATTACCGATTATACAAGTCCTGGTTGGCGATGTACCAGTAGAAGCCCTCATCGATACAGGGGCAGAAGGTAATTTTATGAGTGATACATTTTTTAAGAAGAATTTTAATAGGTTACGATTATTTAAAAATATAAACACAGAAATCATAGCAGCGCAAGGAAAAACTTGTCAATGCATTGGGAAATTATCATTACAAATACAGGTAAAAGATGAAAGCCTCAAAGTATTAATTTTTGTGGTCAAAAATTTACAGAGTCCAGTTATTTTAGGCATGGAGGTTTTAAAAGCCGGGAAGGCCAAACTGAATTTTCAGGAAAATTCAATTATGCTGGAAATGGATTGGAGGGTGGTGGAGCCAGTGAAACAACCGCAAGTGGACCTTAGCCATTTGAATGACCATGAAAGCCAAGCCATCCAGCAAGTGGTGAGTACTTTTTCGAACTTGTTTTCAGAACGGCCTGGTAATTATCAAATTGTTACGCATGATATACAATTAACTGCCGACAAACCCTGTAGGACTAAACCTTACTGGTATGATAAACAGAAAGAGCAAATTATCGAAGAACACATTAAGGAAATGTTGAAGAACCAGATAATAACGCCCATAAATAGTGAGTACGCGAGTCCAGTCGTACTATGTAGGAAAAAGAATGAGTTCCCTCCTTCGGATAAGGGCTTGGAGGTTTGCTATCGATTACAGAAAGCTTAATAGTGTTACTAGATTCCCAGTTTACCCTTTGCCGGTTATAGAGGAAATTATTAGAAAGATTAAGTCTACGAGATACATGACTACGTTGGACTTAACGTCTGGCTATTATCAAATAGCTATGAGACCCGAAGACATACATAAAACCGCGTTTATCACAAAATCGGGCACTTATGCATTTTTACGCATGGCCTTTGGGTTGTGTGGCGCCCCGTCAACATTCCAGAGAGCTATGGACATTGTTCTAAAGCCTGTCCTAGGAAAATCGACTTTAATCTATCTAGATGATATAATTATAACGAGTAGTACGTTCGAATAACATATTAAAGATTTAGAAAAGGTTTTTAAATTATTAAAAGAGGCCGGTATTACAATTAACGCATCAAAATGCAAATTCGCGACTAAAGAACTTAAATATATGGGTTATAAAATTTCGCAAAAGGGTATAGAAACTCAGGATTCGAAAATAAAAGCCATCAAGAATTTCCCCCCTCCCAACACCGCCAAGAAACTTTCTTCTTTCCTTGGGTTATGTTCTTATTATCGGTCGTTCATAAAAGATTTTGCGAACATTGTTGAACCGTTGTTAGTAATTAAAAGAAAGAAAAGTAAGTTTACCTGGACAGCAGTAGCAAATACTGCATTTGAAAGGTTAAAAGAAGCACTCATCAATGCCCCTATTTTGAAATTCCCGGAAGGGGACGAAAACCTGGAAATTGCAGCAGATGCGTCGGACTATGCCGTAGGTGCGGTTCTCATGCAAAATGACCATCCTTTCGCATTTTTTAGTAAAACTTTAAACTCTACGCAAAGGAATTATACAGCTACAGAGAGAGAAACATTAGCCGTATTAATGGCTGTACACAAATTTCTAGTTTATTTCGGCAAAACGCCAATAACAGTCTTTTCGGATCATGCGGCTGTTGGTAGACTTTACTCGGGGAAAATCCTAACGCTCAGGTTAATAATATGGGCTATAAAACTTCAAGAGTGTAACCTGATAATTACATATAAACCGGGTAAGGAAAACAATGTTGCTGACGCACTATTTCGTATAAAACTGGACGATGAAGGCAATGAACTCAAATGCACTGTGTTGACTTCAAAAATTTTAGATTCTAGAGAAACAATTATTGCTGAATTGAAAGCTGTTCCTGAATTTGGAAGTATCTATGCGTATTTGAAAGACCCCGAAAGCTTTGAACCCACAGATATCGATGCGATAAGAAGTAGAGCAGAAAACTATGAAATAATAGATAATTTATTGTTTTATACGAAAGCAACAAACGAAAATTTCGAATATAAACCAGTCATCCCAGCAACGCTTCGATTAAGCATTTTGAAGGAATTACACGACGCGAAAACAGCGGGTCATTTAGGGGTCAGAAAGACTTTAAAAAGGGTACGCGAGGCGGTATATTTCCCGCAATTATACAAAATAGTAACTGCGTATGTCAGGTCCTGCAATCAATGTCAGTTAAAAAATGATATTAATTACAGCCCGGCCGGGTACTTAAATAGCATTCGCGCTACATTTCCGAATGAAATTTTAGGCATAGATCTTGGTCCTTTCCCCCAGAGTGAGTTAAATAAAAATCGTTTTCTTTTAGTAATTGTAGATCATTTTTCAAAATGGACAGAAATTGTTCCACTTAAACGCGCGTCAGCCAAAACAGTCGCAGATGCGTTCTTACACAGATACATTTTAAAATACGGTGCACCGATAAAAGTCATTAGCGATAATGGTAAACAATTCGTTAGCCAAATATTTGAAAACATATGCACTGGAATTGGCATACGCCATATCAAAATGGTTCCGTATAGACCACAGGCAAACATAGCAGAAAGAGGTAATAAAAACATTGTAAAAATAATTCGAAGTTATTTTAGCACACATCACAAGCGCTGGGATGGCTACATAAATGAGTTAGGTTATGCTTTAAGAACGGCAAATCACGATTCTACGGGAAAAACCCCAGCAGAATTATTTTTAGGACGGAAGTTAATTACACCATTAGATAAATTATTCTTTGTGCAACAAAGAGAGCAAGAATTTAAACAGAAAGATGTGCACACACTTATTGACCAGGCGGTTAAAAGCTCGGATACGGCAAGAAATAGACAAAAGTTATATTATGATAGGAAACGCCGTGAAGCAAATTTTTAAGTTGGGGATAAAGTGTTGAAGCGGAAATTTTCTTTATCAAGTACCCCAGACAATTTTACTGCAAAGTTAGCTCCAAAATTTGAAGGCCCCTATGCAATTCAGGAAATCAAGGGAGTCGTATTGTACCTTAAGAACGAGAGAGGGTAAATCTGTAAAGCAAGTCTCGACCAGGTGAAAAAATATTATAATCAAAATGATTTTGAAATCCTTAAAATTTTCTTGCAGGACTCAAGCGCAAAAGAAGTGGAAGGCCCAGAAGTAACGCCACTCGCGCCAACACCCAAGAAGCAGAGAACAGAAGAAGAACCTAGCCCTTCTACAAGTCATTATAGGGTCCCGAAAAGAAGAAAGGAAAATGGTCAGACTCCAGCATTCAAGAAGTACAGGAAATCAACGCCGCCGCGTAAAGAATCTTTGGTAAAAAGGAAAAGACCAGTTATAACGTCCCGCAGTAGAAATTCTTCGTCGAGGAAACCACTTACAGGGCCAGATAGTCAGGAGCAAACAAGCCGCCGTTCACGACAAGAAAAGACAGAAGAAGGAACGAAAAGACTGTCGACAACAGAAGAAATTCAAGCGGGAATCCAGACCGGAAACCGCCAAGACCGGAAGCCGTACAGGGGCAAAACGGAAAAGACAGGAACCCGAAGACTACCACTCCAAGAGGCCGACGTACAGAAGGCGAAAACGAAAAGTCACCATAGACGAAACTCGAAGAACCCAAAGGCGAAGATTGACTTCTATGAATTTCATAACTTGGGACCAATTCTGGCAGAAGAGGATGTCGGAGTTCCAAGCATCGAAAACTCAAAGATAAGTTAAAATCTATAAATTTTTTCTTTTGTTCTGAAATGTTATGCTTAAATACGAAGTTCTAGGTTTGACGGAAGTCAATTTTTCTCGGTTGAGACTTAGTTTTGTTTTACTTTATTTAGCTAAGGCAAAAGTATTATTTTCTTTCAGTATAAAATCTAAGAGCAAGCAGTTCCTGTTGGTCGAAAGACTAATTCTGTTATATTAAAGCCAAAATTTGGCCGAAAGTAAAATAACTTCGTATTCTTGTATTAATGAAAAATTTAGTTTCAGTGCCGCCAGCTTGGCGAAGAATGCGTGAAGTAAAACTTTATTTTTATCTTATTCATTTTATGGTAAATTGTAAAAATCATATGTATTAGAATCTTGTAAATATACGTAAATACTTGAAAGTTATGTAAAAGTAGAATTTAGTCTAGAAGCATAAAATTTTAGATGCTAAAAGTAAATACTCGAAAGAAATAAATTCAAATTTAAGTATTAAACAGCAGATAAAATCATGCTTTAAAGCGAAAGCCTGCATGTCTAAAGATGAATGAGGGAGAATTAGAATGAATGTGTTTTGTAGGGTTCTCCACCTACACTTGAATTTTAAGAATGTTAAACATAGCTCATCGAGTTTCAGTATGTCGATTAAGGTGTGTCTATTTGGTTGTTGGAATTCTAACAAATCATTGTGGTTAGGGGAAGTGTTGTAATACTAAAACACGAATATTCCCGTTTGACACCACACATGTTGGAGAACCAGGGTAAAGTTAAATTCATGTTGAATACTTGAATGAATGTGAATTAAGCAGTTAATTAAGGAAAATAAAAGGATCGAAAACGAAAACTTTATCCAGTGTTAAGAAAGTGTAAATCATAATGTATTTAGAAGATACGCTGGAAGGAAGAGAAGAGAGTGACTGCTGAAGACCAGAAAAGGATTCTGTAAGAAGAGATGGTAAAATTATGCGTCTACAGAAATTATTGTAATCTTATACGAAACAGTTCGTTTTATGTAAACGGGGCTCTTGAGTTTTAGATCAGAATGTGGAAACTTTCTCAACAGGTGGTCTCTAGGACCTGCCTCCAAGTTTACCAAATTCCAGCAGCGGCAAATGTAGGGTTTATATTTATTTTAACTAACATTTAAGCTATCTTTCCTGTCAAGCCTTCACTTTCCCCTGGAATTGCCAATGCCAGAGTATGAAAATTTTAGTAGAACGCGCAGAGTATTCAAATTTTTAGCAAAAGTAATAATTTGAGTTAAATAGAAGGGAAACGAGTTTGTAAGTGTGCTTCTTGATTCACGAGAGTGAAGGTTGCTTCGTAGAAGTTTAAGAACCGCGCGTTTCGGCCTGTGTGCCTACTTCGGCAGTTAGTTGAATTCTTTCAACGTCTTAATGAGAAAGTTTGCTGAATCTCAGCTGTATCTTAGAACGCAGTTAAGATAGTTACAATTATAGAGCCTCGTAGATAGTGACTTCGTTAGTTATGCATCCTGTTATTTGTTTTTAGTTGTACTTTTCTATTTTCTGTTACACCGCCGGGTCGGCGTAGTTTGTAAGCGTCAAGTGAACGCAAATGTAAGTTCTAAAGTGAAATAAAAAGGGATTAAATCCTTCTTACGAGTTTGCGTAACTTCCAGTTCATAGCAGTCACTACTACTGTTGCGGACAAGTTGGGGCCACGCAACATCACACAGGAATTGCGATCATAGCGCGCATTTCTAGCTCGCAATTCGTAAAGTATAAAACCAGTAACAGAGGCAAAAAAATTCCCCCCTCCCCTCCTTTTTTTTTTTTTTCTGATATTTGTAATTTTGTAAAGAAGCAACTAGAGATGCCATTACGATGATATCGAAGACTTTACAGACAACTAAAGGACATCGAACATGATCGCATTGTAGGGTCGCGTGAAGCTCGGTGGTCATACCGAGCAACAGGCCACCACCTGCAGCGTACAGACACTGCGATGCAAAGATGTTGGCAGCAATGTTTGCTACCAGGAAATTGCCGACGAAATGAAGGTTCTGGAAGGCCAAGGAGCACAAATGCGAGGCAAGATAGGATGATTGTTCGCCAGGCCCGAACCGCCCAACGGTATCATTGTTGACTATTCAACGCACTACAGCCACGTCTATAAGTCCCGTGGTACCGTCTACCATTTCACGATGCTTGTCTGAAGCGGGGTTGCGCTCACAGAGGTCTTTAAGACGTTTGCCTTGGACCCCAGAACATCGGCGGAGTTGTCTGGAGTGGTGTCGCAGCCGCCGATCATCATGGCTGCCATCAGACTGACATAGTATACTATTCAGCGATGAACCCCGCTTCACTCTTGAAGGAGATGACCGCCGTGTTCGTGTCTGGAGAGGACGCACAAAGGCACACAATCATAAACCCTGGTGTGATGGTGTGGGGCGCTATTTATTGTGACAGCAGGTCATCTTTAGTCATTCTCCGTACATCTTTCACAGCTCAACGATATGTTGTTACCATCCTACGTTCGTTTGCATTACCCTTCATGACACGTCATCATGGGCCATTTTCCAACAAGATAATGTCAGGCCACACACCGCTCGTATATCTCTGGACAGTCTCCGTGCGGTTAATACTCTTCCTTGGCCAGCAAAGTCACCAGACCTTTCACCAATCGAGCATGTCTAAGGCATGATAGGTCGCCAGATTTGGGCGCCACAAAATATCGCAGATCTGGATCGACAACTGATGAATGTGTGGCAGAATGTGTCGCAGGATGACATTAGGAACCTCTAACCACTCCTTGCCTGAACGAATTCAAGCATGCATTGCTGATAGGGGCGGTTCGACCAACTACTAATTTGAACACTCAGTGGGTGATTGTGAGCCGTGAGCAGGTACTATGACCTTGATTTTTTAATCGTTTTATTATCTGTGTATGAGCTATACACCTATTCAATTTCATCAAAAACAACCACCTTCATGGTGCTTCGATGTTTTTGCAAAAGAGTGTATTAAGAAATGAGGTCCTTGCTAGCTGTTTAATTTCCTATGTATTTCATTTCCTATTTAAAATATGTTTTGAATTCACTTCAGTGACTGTAATAGGTACTGGAAATGTTATTTAGATATGATTAATTCCTGGTACCAATATTTAGAAAAAAAAGGTATTAGCGATAATTGGAGATAAGTACGGCTCACGAAATTCGCAGCTGAGGATGATGGTTCGGTAAAACCTTCGAAACTAGTCCTGTGAAAACTTAAAAATATAACGCTTATTTTTGTTGTTTGACTTCTAAATTAGTAAAGACCGCTACTATCCCGTAGTATTCGTACGTTAAAGTTTTCTTAAGATCGTGTTTTTAAGGCCAAAGTAGCATTAGCCCAGAGCGGCTATTATTAGAGCGGCTCGAAACGACATTTTTGGTGGCATCAATATAAACGGCTCTATCACTTTTCAAACTGTAGCCACCAAATATTATCGCCCTATATTATATTTAAGGAAATTAAATAACGAAGAATCTGCATGAATGTATATATATTTTTCGAAAAAACAAATATACTTAGAGCCATCAAATTTTGAATAACGTAGTCCTCTACCCGAATATGCGCACCTAAAAGCCCGAATCTTGAATTTAGAATTTGTTTTATTACATATTTCATATTTTTTTAATTTTAAAGGAATTTTTGATTAAGAAACTTAGCGATTTAAAGTAAGCAGTGGCAACACACTGTGCGGAGTAAAATATTTTTGTCTCTGGCGTGCGAGACCATCCATTTCGGAATTTAGGAATTCTAAAAATATGCTCTTGTTAAATATATTTAACCGAAATGCTCTCGAAACGTGTATGTTCGTGTAAATTTAAAAAAGAAAAAAAAACACCTCTTTGGGCATAATGTAAAATCTATAAGCTTTCAGTTATTATTATCTCTCCTATCGTGTGCCACTATTTTCCAAATTTAGCATATTACTTAATAGCTTCAAAGTCGAGTCTAGGACTTTTCACCATAGAAAGATTGATTTATTTTCGTTTATAAACAGGAATATTGATTAAAATTTAGAAATACTTCAGTTTATTCGAAGTGTTTGTTTTTAATAACAAACATATTTTGTTTTAAAAAATGACACAATTACTTAGTTGTGGCTATCCATACATATAGCTGTGGCTCTTAAAAACTTTCGTATTCTAAATTGCGGTTCTTATTGTCACAAGGTTTATTCACATCTGATATATGCAGCTAAAGCGGAGATATTATCCAAAACAAGTATCCCGAGTTACATTCATTACATTACAATTAACTGCTCAGAAAAGGATTCACAGTTTAAAACCTGGCGAATCCTTCCCTGAGCAGTTAATTGCATTGCGAGAAATAGCCAGTCGTGGTTCAATTGACGATTCATCCATTATTGATTATGTAATTAATAGAAAACTTCAACCAAGCAGCAACAAAATTATTTTGTATGGTAGTAATAAATGGTTGTATAATGTATGTATAAATGGTTGTATAATGTATGTATAAATGGTTGCACGATAATACCTTATAAAGTAAGACTCTACGTGAATTTAAAGAAAAATTAAAATTTATTTGAAAATTTGCGCTCGATATACAAAGCCTAAGGTTTATTGAAGTACTAACACACTCAAAAACCACGCGTTTTTATTAATAGTAAGAGTAAAGAGCCAAGGTGTTATAATTGTAGAAATGTAGGTCATAAATCGAACTCATGCGACAATAAAAGATTTATGTGCTTTAAATGTAGCATATATGAACACAAAACGAGAATTGTTCCAAATCTTCTCCTAAAACAACCAAAATGTCAAGTTGTAGAGACATTAGGTATTTTTGGAAGCAGGAAAGGTGAAAAATTATCAAACGCCTTCTCCGGGAATAGAGCCACGGACCTCTCAATTACGCGCTGAGCGTGCAGACCACCACACCACGAAGGCATGCCAAGAAGGCGGGAGAAATACCTTATATACTTCCAATTTTAAAAGGCGACTGGGGGGTTTAGGGCACCCACTCGCCAAATCTTGGGTGAAGAGAATCATCATCCAACACCCTTTTTAGTTCGGGCGCCACTATTATGTTTCCGGTCTCGAAATAACCAAGACATTAGGTTATTTCGAGACCGGAAACATGAACAATGCGCAACTGCCTTCGACGGGAATCGAACAACGGACCTCTCAATTACGCGCTGAGTGTGCAGACCACCCCACCACGAAGGCATGCGAAGAAGGCGGGAGAAATACTTCATAAAGTGACTGAAATTGCTCAGACCTATGAGAAAGATATGCATAAAGCTGTTCATTTAGGTAATTTACAAATCGACTCTTTAATAGGTACTGGAAACTGAGTAACGTTAATCCGAAAAGATGTATATAAGAGGATGGGTTGTACTGAACTGAAGCAGGCATATCTACTGTTTACGGGATTTGACAATGAGAAAATTAAATCTAAAGTGAGATTTGAGGGTGAATTCAAAATTTATGGTTCTTCATCTAGATCAAATATTTGTATTATCGTAGAAAACTAAATGTTTTTACAGGCTATCATTTGCAAACGTGCTATAAGGCAAGGACAATTAACTGTAAATGAATAGAGAGTTGAAATTAAAAAGTGCAGCCAAAAACTATTTCATGTGAATTCTTGATATTTATAATGACAAGGAAATGGATTCCATACACATTAAGGACGCGGTACACGGAGATCAAATACTGCAATTAGTAATGAATTATAAATGTATAAAATAAAAACACCTGCCTCTTTAAGTGTTGTTCACTTCGGTTACAGCCGAAAACATCGCGGCAAAAACATCGCGGACGAAAACGTCGCGGAGAAAACAACGCAAGGTGAAAACGTCGTGATACAAAAAATCACGGGAGAAAACATCGCAAAGAGAAAACATCGTGATACAAAATATCGTCGTCCAAAATAAAGCGGTTCAAAAATTTCGCAGTTTAAAAATATCGTCGTCGAAAATATCGTGGTAAAAAAAAAAGTATCTACAAATCATCGCATGACGATAACATCGCAGACATGCTTTTTTCAGGCTTTAATAATTGTAAATGGATATTTCCATAATGATTTGTGAGCGCATGATGGGAAGAAGTATAATCTTTACTTTCATATTTTTTATTAACTAATAAATTTTTGCTAAAAATGTAAGAAGGAAATTTAAGCATAGAAAATTAAGGCAACTTACAACACTTAATAGAATTTTAAATTGACATATTTAAATAACAAAGGTCATTAATAAATCATTTTTTATAAAGTTTTTACTGGTAATTTTTCATTAAAAGTATAATCTAAAAATGTTTAGAAAAAGGAAGCTATGTAACTGCATGACCTTATCTATAAAAAATTGCTAATTATGAGATTATTTTCTTCACTTTTGTCAATCTAACAATCTTATAATGAAAATTATTTCTTGTTCTGCTTCAGTTTATTCCTAAGTATTAAGTTTCCTTCTTACTTTTTCAGCAAAAATTTATTATTTAATAAAAAATATGAAAGTAAAAATTATCTTTCTTTCCATCCCGCGATTACAAATCATTATGGGAATATCCATTTACAATTATTAAAACCTGAAAAAAGAAGGTCTGCGATGTTATCGTCCTGCGAATGATTTATCGATACTTTATTTTTTACCGCGATATTTTCGACGACGATGTTTTTAAACTGCGAAGTTGTTGAACTGCTTTATTTTCGACGACGATATTTTGTACCATGATGTTTTAGAACTGCGATGTTTTCTCCAACGATGTTTTGTAGCACGACGTTTTCGCCTTGCGTTGTTTTCTCCGCGACGTTTTCGCCCGCGATGATTTTGCCGCGATGTTATCGGCGGACACCGTTTACTTCATTCTGTGCCGAGACGCTTTTCCCTGCAGAGCAGCGTAAAACTGAAAAACAGGTTCCTGAAGTGACTACATAAACAAATCATAAAACCAAACTTTTCCAGTTACTCAAGTAATATTGTGTTAAGCAGAAAAACCTGGTTCATACCGCCACGTGTAAACTTCAGACGCCTGAAGAAAAAAATAATTCGCTATTGTTTTCCAATGTCATTAGTTGATCACGTCATTGATAAATTATAGTCAGCAAAGATATATACTACCTCCGACTACATTATATGATACAATAGACGAAACATTTTTTTTTTTTTTTTTTTTTTCATACACACCAGTTGCAACTCAAAATGGGCAGTTGTAATTTTTCAAAGTTCCCTTTCGTCTTGTTAAGGGTCCAATCGTTTTCCAAATATTATTTAAGGAATTTAAATTAATAATCGTTTTCCAAATATTATTAAGGAATTTAAATTATTAAGGAATTTTCCAAATATTATTAAAGAGTTGTATTTCGTGACCATTTAAAGGATAACAATTTAGTAACTAATATGGATAATACCAATTATTCTTTCGGAAAGGTCCAAAAATTGAAACGCGTTTTACGGACTGCATCGTATATGGATCAAAACTAATTATTAAGAAGTGTTAATTTGTAAAGCATGAAATAGAATTTCTACAACACAAAATTAAAGATGGGATATTATATCGTTCTTTCTTCTCAAACCAAAGCAGTATTTAATTTTCTCTAGTCTAATCGTGTAAAAAAATTCAAAGTTATTTAGGTTTATTGGTTCATTTAAAAGAATTCATAACTAATTACTCATAAATTGCAAAAAACTAGCTTAGTGATTTACGAAGAGATTCCACGACGATGACGTTCAATTTTCCTAAATTTCCTAAATTCCTAAATAAATTTCCTAAGATCCTAAATTTAAATTCCAAAATAAAGAACTTTATACTTTTAATGAATTGAAACGCATCTTGTGATCTAAACTTGTTTTGTGTATTTGTAATTCGGAACCACAAACGAAAATATACTTGCGCTAGTGGTGACGGTTGAGGTGTAGTTCTACTACAGAAATCCTTTATCAGATGCATCTAGTTTATTGTATAGATAGGGAGGCGACGTGCTATCGAACGCAAATATTTGAGCTACGAATTAGAAGCAGTTGGAGAAGCTCTCAAAAAATTTAGGTATACGTATTAGGCATGCTATTTAAAGTCATGAGAGACTGTAATATACATTCAAACACAAAATATAAGCACTAATGTTACAAGATCACGATTACTCAATCAAACGCAGATCTGGTACCCGTATGCAACATATTGACGCTCTGAGTAGTAACCCTGTATATATGGCAGTTCAGGATAGTGTAACATTTAAGAAAATTTAAACTGAAGAAAAGAAGGAAAATATGGAAGTTAAGCAAGGTGCTTTGAAATCAAAGCCAAATGAAAATTATTGCTTAAGAAATTATATGCCTTACAAAATGGAGAATGAAAATGATGCTCTCAACGATGAATTGGTGCAATAGGAAACTTAAGAAAGTGCAACACTTTCAGATTCGAAGCCATGGACGAAACATGCCACCGCAGAAGTAGATTCTGAAAAGAAGCATTTTCCCGAGGAAGTGTCAGTTGCTAAAGACGAAGAATCAAACGTTAACTCGACTTAAAAAACTTCAGTAACATCCCCTGTAACAGACAAGCAAAAGAAATTACTGAAAATGAAGAAACTGCAGATATCACCGAAGAAGAGGAGATGGCTGAAAAACGAAACTCTCTTGCAAAATCTGATGACAAATACACTGGTACGGAAAGCTATGATGCAACAAAAGAAAAGAAAGCGGAAACGCAGATTCAGAACATCGTTTGGAAGAACATCGAATGGCTTTGATAATACAACACCGATTTTACTGATTCCTGCTTTAGACTTTTACCCAACTTGGCAAACATGTCCCGACTCGACTAAAAGACTATTGGACTATTGTTTCTAGAATTCCAATTAAACAAATTTTAGCCCATGTAGTCACGTTTGTTTATAAACAAATTTATCTACTTTAATAATAACTATGCAAATAGATAAATTCACTGTAGAAAATTTTAACTCTTTTCCTGCAGCATAATTTATTTATATCTAATGTAAGAAAATAACGTTTAAATATTACTTGAACTATATTTGAAACTAGTGCTAAAATAGTACCTTTACTAAACTCGTGATCTGAAAACCTTTGGCTTTAATTGTCTTCTAAAAAATTTTAATTACTTTTCCAAAATTCATAAGCATATAAAAATTATTCCATTTTTAAATCATGTGGTGTACATATCAGAGTTTTTGTTTTTGTATTATATTAAGAACAATATTTCTGATATAAATCAAATAATGCAATATTTAATAAAATGTTTATCTACAAATAAGCTATAAACTCAGAATTCCATTGGCTTTGTTTATTGAAGTGAAGATTTTTATTGAAATATTGAGAGTGATAAATTATAGATTTATTGTTACTAGAGTTTTCTCATACCTTCTTAAATAAGGAAAATTAATATGATTAAACGTACTACCTGTGTAAATTGATATTGTTATCAAAATATATTACATCGTTAAAAGAATTTGACTGAATTAAATAAACCACGGCAATTATGAATATTCTTTTTTTAAATAAATATTTTTTGTAAAGAATGAAATAGAGAAATCATCAAACTAAACGGGATAGTAATTGCTCTATAAACGTGAAATAATATTTTTGCTAAAAATATTTGTACTTATATTATAAGGTGTTTCTCTCGCCTTTTTGACATGCCTTCCTGGTGTAGTAGTCAGCCCGCTCGACGCATATTTCAGAAGTCCGTGCTTCGCTTCCCAGCGAAGGAGTTGCTATTTTTCATCTCTCTTGCTTCCAATTAACTTAATGCCTCTACAGTGGCGCCCGAACAAAAAGGTGGTGGATGACGATTCTCCACACCAGGATTTGGCAACTGGGTTCCCTAAAACCTCAGTCACCCTTTAAAAGAGGGGAGTATATAAGGTATTTCTCCCGCCTTCTCGGCATGCCTGTGTGGTGTGGTGGTCTGCACACTCAGCGCGTAATTGGTTCAATTCCCGGGAAAGGCGTTGCTTATTTTTCATCTTGCCTGCTTCCAAAAAATACCTAATGTCTCTACAGTGGCGCCCGAGCTAAAAAAAAAGGTGGTGGATGATGATTCTCCTCATCCAGGATCTGGCGATTGGGTCCCCTAAAAACCCCAGTTGCCCTTTAAAAGGCGGAGTATATAAGATATGTCTCCCGCCTTCTTGGCATGCCTTCGTGGTGTGGTGGTCTGCACGCTGGGCGCGTATTCCAGAGGTCCGTGGTCAAATTCCCGGCGAAAGCGTTTGCTCATTTTTAATCTTTCCTGCTTCCAATTAAATAAAGTCTGTACAATATAATATCATTTGAATTTCGAACTTTACAAAAACTCGGTATGTTCCAAGAATACAGTTCACAAATTTTCCTAAATATTCAATAAAATTTCAAACATACGCGATATTAAATGTTTTAATTTATTGAATTAAATCCTCATTTAAAAACTGAATAGTTTCACAACAGAGTAAATACATTACACAGTACTGTACAGGTAAAAGGAAACTAGCAAAGTGTACTTTAACATACAGATTCACATACCTTTCACTTTAGTCTCTATTTTCTAGGAAGATTTAGGCGCTTCTTGTATGTTAGTGATCACACACAGTTAGCGATGTCACAGATCAGACGCACTATGAGTTTAACCGTAATGATCTACAAAGTATATTGCTGATCTTGTTCTTCGCTGCTATTTGTCTACCCTTATGATTTTAAATACGAGTGGTAATGTGTGCACATTGGTTATATTAATTCGTTAGTAATTCATAAATGTACTTTTTCATTACAATTATCACGCAATAAAATAATGGAATTGGGAAGAATGGTAAATAATACATTATCGTGGATATTTTATATATAAAAACGTAAAAAAGCAATTTTCCAGAGCCACGTAGACTCAAACGCTATGATATTATTTCGATGCAAAACTCCATTTAGTATTAGTATTTGCGTGTCGTTAGATTATGAATGGAAATTTTTGTTAATGAAAGTTAGTAATTTTTTTATTAGCTAAACGAAATTACAAAACGAAAACACTTCTCGTTAACGCACTTTAGTATATTAAACTATAGTAAGGATGTATTGTTTTCTTTCCGGATATGTTAAAATTCCTGTTACTATACATATGCTTGAGATGAAAGCAATTCGTAAGTAACTTCAAAATAAAGCTGTAAGGATTCATATTAATTAACCGATTTTCATATAATCTGAAACTGTTTTTTACTTCCTTGTACGAAGTAAAAAGGAAGTATTGTAATCGCGGAAAGTTTCAAGCATCATTTTTTTCAACGAAAATATCCATTTTGAACGCTATCGAATGCAATTTCACGGTGTGTGCGTGACATCCGTACGTGAGGGCAGAATAAATGACCCTTTTCCCCAAAAAAAATTATAAAACTGATTTAAAATGAATTCTGAGAACTTTTCGTGGCGTCTGTGCGTACGTACATATGTACGTAAGTATCTCGCATAACTCAAAAACGAGTAGCCTCAGAACGTCGAAATTTGGTATATAGGACTGCTATAATGTGTAGATGTGCATCTCGTATTTTGGTTACAATCGGCCATACCAAAAGTATATAAATATATGTATATATATGTTCATTCTGTTACTCTGTTACTTACATTAATCTCAGTTTCTTTATTCTTATATGTTTGTAAATTACGACTTTTTTTGCTTTAAAAATAATTGAATTACGTTGTTCTTATCTTCCGGCTAAGGTTATGCAATATTTTTAGAATTATCAACAATTTAAAAGTTGCTTAAGTGCCGCTAAGCCTAATTATTTTTGCCGTGGCGGCCATTGCTTGTTTACATTTGAAACAGCAGAATAGTAGATTTGTTGTCAATCTAAAGAAAGTAAGCTCTGGAAATCAATAACAAAGATAACGCCTTCTTTTATTATTGCGAATTAAATCATGCTTAATCCATTCTGAAATTTATTCGAGGAAATAAATGTTTAAGATTTGCTTCATAATTTTCAATACAGATATTTTGAGTTTTTATGTATTTTTCCCTTGTCGCGAAGTAAAAACTGGATTAATTGAATGAGAAATACTGAATCGCCTGTGTGAGAAACTGTTTCTTTTTTGTTGTTGTTTTTGTTTGCTTAATTTCTTTTATACATCGTTTTAGATTTATTATAATATTAGAATAGAACATGTGGCAACAATTAGATAATTCTTAAGATGATATATAAATTTGTGCATTATAAGTTAAAAAATGAATGAAATGTAACGCTATTAAGTGAACCTAGGGCCAGAGTGTCGCCGTGGTAAACATATATAGTGAATTTTAAAGAATGCATTTATTCTATTGTGGTTTATGCGCTACCGACGAAGTAAATTTAATTCAATCCAAGAAGTTTAAATAAAATGCAAGAAAAAATGAGTATAATTTAATATTCCGTACAAGGAAGTCATATGGTATACATATCAGATTTTTTCTTTAGCTCTCTGAATGTAAATGGGGTGCTACTTAAGTCGATATAGAGAATAAAAAATTCTTGAAAAAAAAAGAAAAATTCTTAAAAGATTCTTGAATGATAAAATTCTTGAAAATTTAGATTTTTCTTAGGAAAGAAAATATGAAAGCTTTCAGATTTTATATTAAGCCCAAAGGGGCATTCTTTTCATTAACACACACGACATACACTTTCGACAGCATTAGCGTTAACCAACTTTGGACTAAAAATATTTAAAAACAGCATATCTTTAAATTTTCCAATGGACAGTTTCGCGCTGGAGATAAAAATGTCTTATTCTGTATAGGCTTGGCTCTGCTTGTTTTGAAATAATTGACTTTGTTAAGCAAAAATTCGTTAAAGTTTTACAAAATTTGAAATATACAATAAAATATTTAAAAGCAGTATATCTTTAGAATTTTATATAGACAGTCTTGGAGACTGGAGATAAAAATACTTTTTTCCGTACAGTGTTGCCACTGCTCGCTTTGAAATCATGTTGGTCAATCTTCTGTCATATCAGAATTCCTTGTTGTTGAATTTTTTAATTTGAGGGTTATTTTCATAATTTTGGGACTGTTGTGTTTAGAAGGCTCTAGAGTTTCCTTACTAACATTTCTACTTATCATGTTCTTAGCCTCTTCATATAAATCCAGTTTTTCAGCAAGTTAAAGAGACTCAGTCCAGTGATCGTAAAATGTTCGTTGTACCATGGAGATTATCTTTTTTGAATTTGATCCGATATTATCAAATCCTTTAACTTGTCAAAAGATTTGACTTTTAATTCTCCGATCCAGCCATCAAGAAAATTTCTCAAATCGAAACAGAATTCTCGCCAAGTGTCACTAGGACCTTTGCGATGCATGCTGCGCAAGTAACTTTCGGAACGTTTCCGCACTTAATTTGAAGCTCTTTAAGGGAATTTGCTAGATTTCCTCATAATGTTGGGCATGCGCAGTAATGTCTTTTGCAAGTCATTTTCTAATATCATTAGGTAACAAATCTAAGAAATATACTTACCCATTTCTGTCGAGATAAGCTCAAAATTTTCAGTTGCCTTCGAAATAAAATAAGAAAAAGGATCGTATCATCAGTTTTGGGATTAAAGTAAGGAATTAAAATGTTTATTTCTAATTTAGGCACATCCATACTGATTAATAATAAAGCAGATACGGAATTATGACTAGCACCTCAACTAGCTGTTTGCACTTTTAATTTTCCAATTTTAATTCTCTAGTTCTTTTTGTTCTGTAACTATGCTAAAATTTAATTCTTATGTAAACTCTTCAGTATATCTCTTACTTGTTAAAATGGCATCCTTAATATCAGTTGTTGTGATTTGTTCCGAAACAGTTACGCAAGGTTTTCGTGCTAAAATTCACATGTCATGTTTTCTTCTTTAGCAAAAAAAGACATGATAAGGTATGTCACTTAAGATACAGTCTTTCAGAAAAAAAAGAAAAAAAAAACCACTTAGATATTATGATACTAAATAGGAGATCTTAGCTTCTCGAATCGCGTGCACTTTTTAGCCACCAACAATTTATGAGAAACTGTTGCTGAAAATGTAAACCATTTTATTTGCAAAAAATGATAATAAATTATGGTGGCAAAAGCCATCAGCTCGAAGGCTCCGTAGTAAATTTTAGATCCTAGATCCTTCTAACTGCAAAAATATCTCCATTAGGTTTTCTCCAAAAGCCAATGTTTTGGCTTCTAGTAACATTTTCGTTGCGATTCTTGCCACAATTTAAACGCGTTTCTCCATTTTCACGGTATTATGCTCGCAAATGAACATGTTCTACACATTCCTACATTTCTTTAACACTCTTAAATTTCTTTTCTGCAAATGGAAATTACAAGTTCTTACGTCATCCAAACCTTACGTGACTTTTAAGACACCTTCTCGGATAACAGCAATCGAATCGACCCATCATAATATCAAAGTGACTTTGGTGATTTAAAGTGGGTAACATTTTCTTAGGTAATTATGCATTTTTAAAGACACATATACAATAGCAGCAGTTTTAAATGGAAGCGATGGGATTTCGCCGATTTCAGGTAAGAGATTTTTCCGGATAAATGAATATATATCCGGGAATTCAATTACTCACTTTTGTAATTCCATCTGCAGAAACTGCAGCATACGAAGTTAGTTTTCTGATCCGTGGGCCACAGTTAAAACATTATATCAAAAATCGTACAGACCGTTTAAAGTTAAAATGCACTGTCCTTTTAATGTTAAGAACGGCACATTTTTTTGTATATAAATTAAGAATGAAGTGACATCGAAACAAAATATTTCGAGGAAATTTTCACTAAAATGTTCGTTAATGAATGCGGAAAGAATATTTCTATAGTTCAACGTAAACATGAATCATAACAAAAACTTGCACTTTTCGCAGAGAAATCCACTCCTGGAGAAAACAGGTTTTTGAGGCAAAATGTGGTGATAACTCTACAAAAATTGGTTCAAATAAGGAATGTTTCAATTCCTAGCTGCAACCCATTGGCGACAGTAATGTTCCATGGTGTCAATGAAGTTATACATCAGTGAAGTGGAAAGCAACGACCAAACACGGAAATTAGCCATTTCCTCAATGTTAATTAGACTTTTCCTGTATTGTTACGTTCCTGGCAAAGTTGCGGTTCTTTAGATTTTCCTTTCATATTATGCAAAAAAAAAAAAATAAATAAATAAATAAAATAAAATAAAATAAAATAAAAAATTGCTACAATTTCACATGCAATTTTACTAACGTTATTTACCTACGTACGAAATTCTAACATTGAACCTTTTCAAGAACAGCACGTCCCGGCTGTACAATCCCTGGACAGGAAGAAGTACTTACCACTAAGGAAAACCAGTGCATTACAAATTACAATAAATGACATAAATCAATGAATAAATCCATAAATTTACAAATTCTTATGCAAATACGACCATGCTCTTAGTATACTATTCACATTATAACATTATATATTCTATAGGGATTACGTACTATGGCTATTGTAAGGGAGGGCTAGCCTATCGTAATGAACGACTTTACGCTTACAATATGATGACTTACGAATCTGAACTACGATGTCGATCAGCCTAATTAGAACTGTCCCAAGGTGACTGTAGTTCAGGAGTCTTTTCCTTCAAATCTCACTCCATCGATGAATTCTATTGTCGAATCTGATTTCGATTTTGTCACTATTGTCGACTCTATGTCCTGCAGTTGTCGTGTCGTATCCCATCTTAATCTACTATACTGCCAATTTAACTAGCTCTGGAGAAAAATTGGGCATCACCATGCCTTCAGATCTTGAATGCAGTTCACTGGGAATGAAGGTGGGTCCGGAGGGTGATCAAATTAGTCAAAACTGCAGAGCATCTAGGCTGGTGGTGGTGTATCCATATTCTGGCGCAAAACCTTAGAGGTTATACACACCGAATCACATATCAAAGACTTAAAACACAGCTGATAGATAAAACAAACATACTTACAAATAGACAGACAGGGTTAAAATCAAACGAAAAGTATAAAATCCAAAACTGATGAAATGATCAATGCTCAGATGTAATTGCGTGTAAAATTCTAAAACATGATATAATTTAAAATTCATTTCATTAAAATACTAAAGTGTAACAGCAAAACAAAATCAAATTAAATTTAAAGACCTGTCTCTTTCAGGTACTCAAACAAATTTGTATTGGCCACTTTCGCGATTATAAGATCCAGAATCTTGAATCTTGAATCTTCAGTTTCATTTTTAGTGTCAACTACTAAGAGTTTTCACTAATATCTCAAGTGTGCCTATGGCCTTTCGTAAGTTTTAAAAACATTAAAGGTGCATGAGCACCGTGCCCGAAGGCGAAAGTGGTCTGAGTGGCAAGTCATTCAGGAAAGCAAGAGTTGGATCTAATCCAAAATCTACTAATTTTTCTATCAAGATTTTTCGTCGTGGAAATTTTATGAGTAGGTGCTGGAAGCATATCGTCTCTGGTTCCTAACTTAGCAAGCAGATGCGAGAGAGGAGAACGAGAATCACGTGATCTAGCATTGCTTCTTCATTGGTAGGAATTTGTATGAGCATAAAATCACTTTCTTTGATGATTTAACGAAATTTTGTTAATTAAGTTCTAATTTAAATACAATGTAAGTACTGAGGCAGTGCACTTTTGGTAGAAAAATAAATTTCGGTCGAGCATATATCTTAGAATTTTCTGTATCTTCCGATAGTTGTAAAAGGGGCGGGAAATCACATGGTCCAATTGAAAGCTTGGAATTGAAGTTTTCCATGAAATCGAACGATTCACAAAACACAAGTTAAACATATTTGCACAAAGTCCATTCGTTATTATAGTCCAATAACATGCAAAAATTTTTACAAATTCAAAATGATATAATAAAATAAACTAGAATATATTTACACTATATACACATTCACCATTTTGAGTTATGATGAATGGAGCGTGGTCGTTTGACTTTACTTTCAATTGTAGGGTCGTAGTTTACAAGATTTTTGATGGCTTCGTTTTGAGAATTGTTTATACTATTAAAGAAGTTATGCGCCGTGATGAGAATTTGATCTTGAATTTCTGGTATTTTTAAATCTTCGTAGATAATTGTGTTTCTCACAAACCATGGAGCATTTGTAATTGATCCCAAAACTTTATTTTGGAGAACGCTGATTTTCTTCCGGCTTGCAGTAGCCCAGGACGGGACGGCATACAGTAGAATCGGGCGTATAAGGGTCAGATAGAGTGTGCATTTCGTGCTTAAATTCAGTTTGGAATTTCGCCCTATTAAAGCATAAATTGCCATAAATGCGGCATTTGCTTTGTTTGTAACGTAGTCAATATGATCTTTGAACGTGAGCTGATTATCTATGTGAACGCCCAGATATTTGTACGAATTTGCAGTTGGGATGGGAATGTTGTTAATTCGAATATCAATTTCCACAGGGAAGAATTTTTTGTACCTTCTGTACAGAACTATGCAACATTTTGCAGGATTTAACTTTATTTTCCAGGTCTTACACCAATTTTCTATAATTTGCACTTGCTGCTTTAGCTTATCAATTGCATGCTGTGGATTGAGTGAGTTAGTTAAGATGACAGTATCGTCTGCGTATTTAAGTACTTTAGAATTTTCTGGGTTGGGCATGTCGTAAACATATATACTAAAATTTCTCGGAGATAAAACAGAACCTTTAGGCAACCCTCTTTGAATATTTTTCGTAGATGACAAAGTATCTCCGCATCTTACTTGGGAAGATCTTTCTTCTAGGTAAGAAATAAAGAGTTTAAGAAAACTACTTGGAAGCGAGAATTTGGCTAATTTGTAAATTAGTCCTGCATGCCACACTCGATCGAAAGCTTTTTCGAAATAGAGGTAGCATGCAGCAACTCCATTTTTCTTATGAAATTCTCCTGCGATTAATTCTACCAGATTTAAGATTTGATGGGTGGTTGAATGTCCTTCTTTAAATCCGAATTGTTGTTTATCGATTTCGTTTATTTGTGCAATGTAAGGATTAAGCCTTTCACTTATTATCTTCTCGAAAACTTTGCTGATTGCTGGTAATAAGCTTATCGGACGATAAGAGGTAATTTCTTTCGGGTTTTTTTCCTGGTTTGATAAGCATTATGACGATTGAGTGTTTCCACTATTTGGGAAAATATGTCAGTCTAATGCATGCGTTGAAAAGATTTCTGAGAATGATGATACAATTATTAGGGAGGGCTTGTAGAGCTTCATTGTTAATCTTATCGTAGCCTTTCGCTTTTTTCTTTTTGAGGTTTTTGATTATATTTTTAATTTCCGTAGTAGAGGTGAAGTTTACAAAATTAGAGTTTCTTTTTAAGAGAATTTCTTCGACCGTGTTGTTTATTGTGTATTCGAACTCTGCATTTTCTTCTGTGTGGTTTTCGTAGACTTTTTCTAAGTTCGAAGCCATAGCGTCTGCAATTTCTTCTTCCGAGTTTTTAAGTTGGCCTTCATAGGGGGTATAGCCGATTTGTTCTTGAAGTGCGGAGTGACCGAGCAATTTTCCAAACTAGGTGTGGCTGTAAATCCATGTTTTCCCTAAGGGAGTCCCAGTTATTCGATCGGAAATTAATTATTTCGTGAGAGATTTTCCTGTTTAGATAATTTACATGAGCTTTAATTCTAGGACAGCGTGTAAGCTGCCAGCGTTTTCTATGCCTGTTTCTTTCTTCTATTAGATTGAGAATATTCTGAGGGAGCTTCTGCGCAATATTGTTTTTAATGGTACAGGTAGCCGTGGAAATAGCATTTTGAATATTCTTATTTAGCTTACTGATTTCTTTTTCAATACCTTCGGGATTATTTATCCTATTGTTGCATGAAACTTTAATTAGTTCATTTAATAAATAACCTAATTAACTTGTACTCTTGGTTTGATCAGCGGTGGGTAAAACCCGTAAAAGTCAAATTTAATCCGATGATGATCAGAAGTGAGTTGTTCAATGACTTGCAGATGTGGGATGGTGTTGATATTTTTGAGGATAACTATATCCAAAATAGATGTTCTTCCGTCATAGTGATATCTTGTTGGGATGTCTAGGGCTATAATTCGAATATCAGAGTTATTTGCATAGTTTTTCAAGATACTACCATTTCTATTGTTTGAACGGCAATTCCAATTTGTATGTTTTGCGTTAAGATCACCCGAAATAACAGTGGGGTATCTAAAATTACTTAAGGTGTTCAGATCACTGTTGCTGAGAGTGTTGCTTGGAGGATTGTACACCGAAATGAACAGAAAGGGTTCATTGAAACCTGTGTAGATGAGAGCTGCCGTGTTTTCAATATTTCCGGTGTTATGCACATCGAAATTGGTATTCTTAATATGGTTTTTGATGAGTATCGCGGTGCCGCCTCCTCTGTTATGTCGTCTGTCCGTCCTGATAGTGCTATATCCTGGGATTCTAAATCTATTACTGGGAATTAAGTGGGTTTCGTTAATCATCATCACATCAATGTCGTGAGAATTAAGGTAATTGATCAATTCATCTTTTTGTCTGAGAATGCCGTTGGCATTAAAGTACGAGACTTTGAGAAAACTTGTTGTAGTTGCAATCAAATTTGGGTTATAGTTTTGAGGCCTAGAATTCATAGTTGAGGTTTGTAAAGTATTCAAATGCAGTCATACCGACTTCTAATTTCTCCATTATTGTTTTTGCAGCCTTGAATTTCTTAAGAAAATCTTTAATTTGAGTGAATTGTTTTTAATCCATTCGAAGAAGTTAGGTTCGTTCTGATTGGTGTTTGACCAAGAGGGCGTGTTAGACATTTCCTGCGGGTTTTTACTTGGTAGTTTCGGAAAGTCTTCTGACTTTAATTTAAATTCTTTTCTTTTTGTGTTCTTTTAAGTTTCTTTTCGAATTTTTTCCTCTTCTATTTTTCTTTTAATGTTCTCCGGGTTTTTACAACAACCGCGGTAAGACGACACATGATCTAGTCCGCAAAGGACGCAAATTGGTGGATCTTTTCCTTTTGTAGACTTGCATAAGTAAGTTTCATGTGTCTGGGCACATTTTAGGCATCTGGGAGTATAGTGACACAAGTCCCTGGTGTGGCCGTACCTTTGGCACTTATGGCATTGTACGGGACCTGGCCTCGATTTATAATTTGTTATAGTGATGTCTAATCCACGTAATTTTTTCAATTCGAATATTCTCTTACCAGTCTCGTTTCTTTGTACCTCAACAACAAATACTGGCAAATTAATTTTTTCTCCTTCCCGTATTGCGGTGATTTGTCTTATTTTTAGAGTTGGGATGCCTAAATTTTGTATCTCCTGCTGAAGAAGTTCAATGTCAGTAGTTGCTGGCAGTCCTTTTATAACTGATTTGATCGGTTTTTTAGAATTCATCTTATATGTGTGGAAGGGAACCCCACGCGCCTTCAAAAATTCTGTGACTAATCTATAGTGCTCTCCATCAAAGACACGTATAGTCAGTCGTCCACCTCTGAGGTTTCCTGTGTAATTCTTTACACCTAGTTCCTCAATTTCGTCTTTGATCTTATCCCAGTTTCCTTGGAAATCAGCTAGAACTATTGGGGGGATGTGTCCCGCAACTTTTTTAGGTAACTCAAATGTGGCTTCGTTTGCAGTCTCTGAATCCATGTTTACCTTGTTATTTAGGTTTTCAAATTTATTGTTTGGTTCGGGGTAGTTTATTTCCTCGACCGAATTACTTCTTTTATGAGTTTTCCGGGGGGAGATAAATCCTTCCGCGTCTGTCAATTTCTTTTTTCGGGATTTTCCGCTGGCGGTTCTTTTTAATTTCCTAGCGGCGTCATTTTTTGGTGGAATTGTAATTTCTTGTTTAGAGTTTAGGATATTTATTTCCTGCGACATTTCGTTAAAGTTGAAGATATTTCGTTTTAAGAAATCATTGAATAGTTTTAGCATATTTGCTAATTCAATAAATTTGGGATCCGTTTCCGGTAAATTTGCTTTTTGTAGAATTTCAAGTTCATTGCGAATTCTATCCCTGTAAAGTTCAAACAAATCAGGGGTTATTACTCCTTTATTATCCTCTCGTATCTGCGTTAGGAATTTAACAATCAAGGGATCATATGGTTCAGCTTGCGCTGCCATGTTAATATTTGCTGCTCACAATTTTTGCTATCTGCTGCTGCTAGCTATAGTTGGCTTGGCAATGCATACTTTGACAACAAAAGAAAGATCTTACCCAAAGTCAAGTCGCACGATGAGTCATGAATCGCTGTTGAAAAACTGCTTCCCCCGCTCAGCAAAAATCCGACCTAGTCTCTTAGAGCTCAGCGGTCGAATGCCAAAAAAAAAAAAAAAAACTGGACATTTATTAAAAAGTGATGAACAGTTAAAACATCATTATAGCTTGAACATACAGGTTGAATCTCGGCCTTCAACAGATAACAGTGCGTGGCTCGAGTCTGACCGATACGAAGGGGTGGGTTAAAATTACCTCCTCCCTCTGTTCCTATTTGTCTCCCAGTACTCTAATTTAGGTTTGACACTTTTCAATTAATTCAAAACCTGATCGTCCCAGAATAACTGCCATTTAGTTGAGATTCTCTGCTTGATGGCTATTTTGATATCACACTAAAAGGAACAAGCGGATTCAGCAAAGCAATAGCAGACTTTGCAGCTGTGTCTGCCAGCTCGTTACCTTTTATGCCTATGTGTCCAGGGACGCAGCAGTAAAGAATATGTATGTCTACTAATAGAGGATTTCGAGTCCCAGAAAATTACTTAAATCTTTTAGAGTACTTAAAGAGTCTGTGTAAACTATAAACTTTTTCTGGATTTGCTTAGAGATGAATGTAAAAACGATATACACAGCAGTTAATTCAGCAGTAAATACAAAACATGCATTTTGCAATCGTTTGCTTTCAGTATGGTTCTGAGTTACAAAGGACACTCCTACATCACCGACGGATTTTGAACCGTCTGTATAGATAGGGGTAAAAGTGTTGTATTCATCTCTATGCTTAAAAGCTTGCCTATACATTACTTCATTAGTGTCACTCTTATTAAGATCTTGAAAAGCATCCAGTAGCTCAATTTTAGGATTATACCAAGGTAGGAATTCTAGATACTTTACTGCCTGGACCTTGATATCAGACAAGTAAAATTTTTCTATCAGCATTTCTGTTCTTTCTAAGAAAGGAAGTACGTTAAGAGGTCGTGCAGAAAATACACCCCGCTCACATACTCACCTCATGGAGGTAAGTAAGGAAGGAGTGGCCAAACCGGCATTAGAAGTGAAGCACCGCTCCGAAGCTTCGGTCACCAGATGGGATGTTTTTTTGTTTACATTCAGAAGCTCGCTTGACAGCGCTCTGATAATATTTCGACACACGACAGTTCCATACAAATCGAAAAATGGGACACTTCTGCATAAAAGAAAAATTCCTAGTGTGATGGATAATAGCAATTTGCATAGTTTAGTGACATTTACGCAAAAATCACTTCTTGGTTATTTTCGATAACTAACAACAGCGATTTTGATTATGAATTTGTTTTATAAAATTCTAAGCTGTTGGACTACAAAAATATAGATTTTAGCAAAAATATTGTTCTTAAAGAATGAAAACTACCTCACCGTTCTTTTAAAATTGTATACATCTTTCGATACCCTTGATGCAGTATTCGCTACATTTATTTTATGTTCCAAGCGCCAAAAAGTTTTAAATAAAAATATTTTTTTTCACATCCACATATTATTGTAACATGCACTCTTTAAAAATTAGTGTAAATTACTTTACTCAAAAAAAATACAGTGAATGCACAGAAATGAAATATTTCAACCTGCCGGAAATGAAAAATGGTATTTATGCATGTGCTTGCAAAAAAGCATGTATCTGCATTTAACAAAATACGTAAATATTTATTAAATTATTTATAAATGTATTTAAAATGAAGGATTTATTCATTCATAAACAACTGTGAAAAAATCTAATTATTAAATGTATCTAAATTTATAATGATTATAAATAGTATCTAACTATATTAACACCTTAACATTGAATTGTAAACATAAATTGACATCCTGTTGATAAATACGTTAAGTACATGGAAATGAACACCAATATTCAACGTATTTCATTATTAAAATAAATGATGCTCTAATTTGAAATGGACCAAATAGAGCATTGATCATAAATTGATAGATTTTTGATTTAAAAGAAGCCTCAGAAGCTAAAAAAAAATCATATCATATTTAAAAATTTATTTTAGGAAGAAGCTCTATAAATAGAAAAGAAATAATTCATAATTTTAATATTAATAATACAGTAAACTTTGATTTTAATTTTTGTAATCCTTAACCGAATCAAATCGAGTTACCTTAATTTTTTTTTAATGTAATTAACGACATGTGAAAATATTTCATTCAAATTAACCCATTCTGAGCAAACTCTTCTGTGAAATAGTGTAGTATTTAATTCCGTTCAGAATGAAATGTTGTTTAAAAATGCAGTTTTTCGGATACTTAGGACTCTGAATTATTGTAGAAAAAGAGGCCAACTTCAAAGAATCTCTAGAGATTCTTTGGCCAACTTATACTCAACGCCTGCCAGTGTGAAAATATTCTTTTGTGTTTTCGGTGGCCTCCGTGAAATTTCTACCAACGAATTTCTACTAACCGCAAGAGGGTGCTACTATTCCGCTACGCTTTGCGACGTTACAATGAGCAGAATGATATCCAAGACAAATAATTATCTTGTTATATGTAAAATTTATAAACGATTAATCTGTAGTAGTCAGAAATTATACATTTCCTTTTAACAAAAATATTTTTATTTAGAAAGAAAGCATGAAATTTCCAAGTTATCCCCTTTTTTTTTTTTCATATGTGTACAAGAATTGATTCTGATTTTAATTTCTGCTTGCATCTAGAGTTATCTATTCCAATTTAAGGGTAATTTAAAGCACATGTTTTACTTTTAAATTATTTATATAGTACGAAGTTAGCAGGTAGCTTCAGAACATGAACTATTTCAGTGCAAAATTTTCATCGTATTAATATAAGTTGTCCTGTCCAACAAAATAATTTAGAGCCACTATTAAGTACGTAATTAAGAAATTAATAAATGATGAACCAAAATTTGTTAGTAAATAAGAGAAGAAGTATTTATAAAAGAGATTTAGTTTTAGGTACTGAAGATTATTTCATTAATATACAATACTTTTTTAGGAAATATTAAAAAATAAAATTTTAAATAATGCAGATTTAGAGCTCTAAAGAGTAAAAGCAACTTTGGCAACACTACAGATATTCAAAATAACACCAAATATTTCAATATCACCGACAGCATATAATAATGATTAACATGACATTAATCACAATGAATATTATATAAAATTTTAAGGCTGTTAGTGATGAATACCAAGTATTTCAATATCACCTACGGCATATAATAATAACATGTATGACATTAATTCACAGTGAATCCTTTTCCCTCTGTCCCAAATTAGTTGCTACATTCGAGTACTGATTATTTATACTGAAGATTTTATGATTTTGTTTGCACATGTTCCAGAAATTTCAGGCGCTACGTTATCAATCAAGAACAACCTTATTTACAACGCATTAAATTAGTTTCAAAAATCCAGCTTTCGCACACCCTTAAGTCACGCCCCATTTTGTAAGCACTCTTCCATCAGTAATCGGTTAAATTCTTCATGCTAATTAAATATAAATTCAATGATATGTCTTGTCTATACGAGGCAGTTCGCCTTAGAAATTCTTTCACGAAGGCATACCTCACTTTAGGCAGACAGCCCTGGAGGCTTCGCCTTAATCACATAAACAGGATCTTTCTGAAATACGGGCGGTATAGTCCTTGCAAAATGGGGCGTGTCTTATCTTAAGAGCGTGTGAACCGTTTAAATTTCGTCGATTCATTAAATTGTCCCAAAATAAGTGCTACATTTGTGAAAAGTAAAAACTGAGAATGAAAACCTAGTAATGCAGCGTTACAGTCCTTGTAGTACACATTATAATTTTACTGATGTCCATCTACTAAACTGCATCGAAAGTTATATATGACTCCACCTACTTTAAATGTAGCACCTAATTTTTGACAAAACTTTGGACCTTAGTGTAGCAACTAGTTTGGGAGGGAGGGAATATAAAATTTTGAGACTGCTAGTGTTGAATACCAAGTATTTCAATATCATTGACAGCATATTTTAAAAATAAAGCCATATTCCCTAAAACAAAAAGTCTTAGCTCTATTAATTACATATATGGATTAATAGAGGATATATGGATTAACGGACTCGACATAATCTCTATTACTTCAAGTGTTACCACAAAACACTACACAAAAACTACCACAAAAACCACAAAACTGTTACCACAAAAAAAACTAGACATAAATTCATGCTCAGCGTACTGATATATCGCATTAATAACAATGAGATATGCGCTTTAAATTTTTAAAGCTAGTACAGACAGCATTCAAATGTTTCTGGATAAAAGATAACAAATACGAGATCTAAAAATTAATAAATTTCGTAAAAAAGCTAACGCAATTAACATCTCTTATAAAATATGTACGTGAATTCATTCTGAAATTTTAATTGCATTAAATTCATGTATATATATATATATATATATAATAGGTTAAAATATCATTTTTGCGAAAACAGAGATTATCTCCAGTCTGATTAAAAAAATTATGATATTTTTATTTCAGAAAGACGAAAAAATGATATGAAGCTGAACACATAAACACACACATTAAGAAGCTTGTTTAAGCACAAAAACTGAGTGAAAGAAACATATCAAAAGAACTTTAAATCTTTAAAATTTTACGTGATGATGGCTTTTGTTTAAGAAATTGTGTATTATGTATTTGTAATAAATCTGTATTACATGAAACTGATGGAAATGCTATCCGTCCTACAGTTATATGTTGCGAATAATCAGGTAAATACAATCCTAAGCATTTTTTTAAAAGGAAGAAAACTTTGCAGTGTAGCACCTAACAATATACCATCCTATGTTACTATTAGTTACAGCGGCACGTTTTAATAAAATACACTTTTTGTTAATAACGAGCAACATTACAAATAGAGAATATATAGCAAAAGTGTAGCAGAATGCGAGCGCCACGTAGTGATGAATTTCGTGAAAGCCACTGAAAACTGGGAACCGGAATTTCATTCAGTCTGGCAGGCCTTGAGTATAAGTTAGCCTTGCTCTAATCAAGGACAACTTATACTCAGTCTTCTCCGGTGGCTTATATAGTCATCTCGGGTGGCTTCATGTGCTGGTGAAACCATCATTCATCTAGTTTTCCTCTGAGCACTTTAGAAGAGTCATCATGGCCTGGAAGCGTACACTAAATTTCTCTGCTGGGGTTTTTGCAGATTTGACTTTTTGAACCAGTGTGATGATGGTAATCATGAAATGTGTCTTTTCCTCTTTCAGCCAGGAAGAGGATTGTTGAAACTAAATAACGTTTGCATAATCCGAGTTCAGAAAACAAAACATTTATTTTACATATTTTAAAGAAATAACGTTCTGAAACAACATGTTTCATCTACAAAATCAATCGACGCTCTCACCAGAGCATTACGCCATCAAACTTGGCACACATCCAAAAGTTCAAATTGAAGAATTACAGAAGCGTTGTTGCCACACAAGAAAAGACATATAGTTACAACTTCACACAATATAAAACAAAAACACACTTTTGAAAAATAGACAATAATAATAAAAATAGTAATAATAAAATTCTTAACAATATTTTCTCGATTATGCAACATCCTCCCCCCTTTTTGAGTCAGTGGCAAACGACTCAAAAACATATGTTATCCTATTAAAAAGGTCTAGTACATTAGGCTTCTTAACAAGCCGTCCTGACGACGTAAATTTCTGTTTTATATGCTGTACGTCAGTCTGATCGTTTTTCTTATCGTCGTTAACGTTAGGCTCTTCAACTAAATAATTTTCATCTAGTTGTATCTCTAGTGGATAAATACGCTGAACGGGCCTTATGAAAATCCCATTCTGAGTTTTTAGTTTAACTGTTCGAATTTTGCCATCCCGACCAGGAATTTTCTCTATAATTTTACCCAAAGGCCAATACAAGCGTTTTTTGAAATCATCACCTATTAAGACTATCTCCCCAATTTTAGGCAACCGGGTTACTTTATTTTGTGGTTGTTTCATTATTAATTGCCCCAAATATTCTTTTCGGAAGCGGTTCCTTAAATCTTTAAGAAGTTTTGTGCGGTATTTAATTCTTCTCAAAAAATGCTGAGAGTCAATTTTATCTATATCTGCTACATTCGAAGTACAATTTTCAATTAAAAACATTGACGGAGTTAAAGGGATAGCATCTTCAGAGTTCTCCGAAATATATGTTAAAGGTCGAGAATTAATTACCGACTCACAATCGCAAATTAAGGTTTCCAGTTCTTCATAAGATAAAACCGATTTTCCCAAAGAACGTCTTAAAAGTTCTTTAACCATGCGAACTAGCCGTTCCAACCTCCCCACCAGGAGGCTGTTGGTGGATTGAATTTCCATACTATTCTCTTTATTTTTGCCTCATTCTCTATTATGTCCCAGTTAAGTTTAGACATTTCGTTATACGTTCCTCGGAAGTTAGTCCCATTGTCAGAATAAATGGTTCGTGGTCTGGCACGTCTGGCTATGAAACGTCTTAAAGCCAAGAGAAAAGATTCTGTTGATAACGAAGTCACCAGTTCTAGATGGATTGCCCTGTACACAGCGCATGTAAAGAGTGCCATCCAAACCTTCTTACCGTCTTTCAAAAGCAATGGGCCAGCTAAATCTACCCCCAAAATTTCAAAAGCCCTATAATCTCCTACGCGATCTTCAGGAAGAGGAGTCACTTCGCAAGACATCGGTTTCGCTTTATATCGTTGACATATTACACACCCTTTTAACACATTACGCACAGTTTTACGTTGTTTTAGTATCCAGAATATTTCTCTTAAAATAGATTGAAGCATTTGAGTTCCAGCATGACAATGTTTCTTATGAACTGACTCAATTAACAATGTAGTAAAGATACATTTACTCGGTAACAAAATTGGTGTTAAAAATTCAGAATTGTCTTTGCGTTCCAATATTCTAGTTTTAACTCTTATAATTTTTTCATTATCAATGAATACATCAAGTGGATTAAGAGCTCCAATGTCAGGGAAATTTGAGCTTTGAACCAACCGAATCAAAACTTTTTCGGAATTTATGATTTCAGCAACAGTTAGTTTAGATTCTTTACACAAATTTGACTTCTTCCTACAGTTAGAAATAAAACGTAATACCCAACCGGTTACACGAATCATTTTCTCATAATCAGAAACTCTTTCTGCATACCAAGGAGTGGTATCCTCTGAAAAGTTAACATTAATAAGTTTTACCTTCCTCTTTTCCAAGTCAGCTTCGCTCGGCTGACAAACAATATTGGTAGGCCAAAATTCAGGGCTTTCTCTTAGCCAGAGAGGTCCCTTAAACCACTCCGAGTTAATCATTTGTTTAGCAGAGCAACCTCGAGATAACACATCTGCTGGGTTCATATTACCAGGCACATGCCTCCATGATTCAGGTTTTGTCAACTTAGTAATTTCTTTAACACGATTGCTTACAAAGTTTGACCAATTACCAGGATTTCTGATCCACCATAATGCGACTGTGGAATCACACCATAAAGTTACATTTATATCAAAATCATTAAGAGCTTTACAAACAGAATATAATAATCGGGATCCAATGCAACAGGACATTAATTCCAATCTAGGAATCGTCAAATTCTTAATAGGAGCTACTCTAGATTTTGCTCTTAAGAGAATAATTTTTACACTGCATGAATCAACACTTCTCGCGAAAATACATCCTGCATAAGCATATTTGCAGGCATCGACAAATACATGCAATTCAACTGTTGCAAAGGTTCCAATGAATCGGGGTATTGCCACATTTTTCAACAAAAGTATATCAGATAACCACACAAAAAATTTACTTACAAAATCATGAGGCAATACCTCGTCCAGAGAAAATTTCAACTTCCATGTTTCTTGTAACAAAATTTTTGGAAGCAAAGTTATTGGTGCAAGTATTCCAATTGGATCAAAAATTGATTGTACAATAGACAGAATCAGTCTCTTAGTTACCTTAGTATCACAAGTTATCATATTTACATTTATATTACACCTTAAAGTATCATTGTCTAAATTCCACAATATTCCTAAAAGAGGTGTGTCCCCAGAATGTTTTGTAATATATTTGGAAGCAACATTGCTCTCCCATCCCCTTAAATTAAATCTGCCTCTCGACATAAGACTTTTGGCCTTTTGAATTAAATCCTCGTTTCTCAATATTGTAAACACCCGTAATACAATTATCCACATAGAACGAATTTTTTAATTTGTCAGCCATATCTAAAAAGTCAGATGGACAATTATTCAAGAGATATTTAATAGACGCACCTAGTAGATAAGGGCTGCAGGAAACCCCAAAAACTACTCTGCAGTGCCTATACACTATTTCTCCCTCATCACTTGGATAGAAAAATTGCAAGTAATCTCTATCCTTCGGAGAAATTCCTAACTGCAAGAATGCTTTCTCTATGTCTGCACTCAGACCAATAGGAAAAAATCTCATTCTGTCTAAAATATCAGGGACTAATTCTATTAAATTAGGTCCTTTCAATAAACACTGATTCAAAGATGGTTTTCCCTTTTCACAAGATGAAGCATCAAAAACGGGTCTTACCTTAGTGCTTTCACTATTCATCTTAATAACCGGTCTGTGTGGTAAAAAGTGGCATTTATTGTTTAATTCCTTTTCCGGAACCTTTTCTATAATATTTAAATTTTCCCACTCTCTAAACACTTCTTGATATTCCTTCAAAGAATTATTTTCTTTTGCCTTCTTTATCATTTTTTGATGACGTGTCAAAGCAATGCTTTTATTATCTGATAAATTGGTAGATTCGCATTTCCAGGGTAATTCTAATTCATATCTACCATCGGACCGAATAGATAATTTATTCTGAAAATCAATCTCGTAGTCGCAATGAAGATTTTTCGTTTTACTATTTTCCGTCGGGTCGGAAATACCCAAAACTTCAAGCTCCCATAAAGATTTCAAAGAAGCATTATTTACATGCAAGGAAAGACTTATTAGGGCATTATCCCTGACAGTATCATTTTCTTTACCCATAACCGTCCAACCCAGTTTTGTTTTGACTGCAGTTAAACCAGAGGGTAATTCTAGGTATTCGTCAGTTAACAGTTTACCAATGACATCTGCACCTATCAATAAATCAATTTCACTTTCCTCGCAAAATGTGTCACTGACCTCAATTTTCCTGCTTTTCAATTCCTCTATAATCTGAGCCTTCTTGATTGTTGGAACAAATCCACATATCTTTTTTTCAGAAAAAGCTTCAAAACAACACCTAAAAGTGTTATCTAAACTGCTTATGTCAATAGCAAAAACAGAATGGGTTACAGGCGCAGTTTCCCTCTCCCCAAACAAACCATGAATTACTTTCTCCTGTCGAATAGGATCAGCCTTCATTCGCTTCATAATTTTCTCCCCAACGAATGATCGTTGGGATCCCGAATCCAAGAGAATTCTAATTTTTCTCTCTCGATCTTTAACTTTAATTAGAATACATAAAGTTTGCAAATAAACTTTCTCGCTCTTACTATTATTAGAAAGGGAAACATCCAACTTAGAGTCATTTTGTTTTACAGATCTAACATTCTGAGGACACATAAATTTTATATGATCACAACTGCAAATGGGGCATTTAATATTGGCTTTACATTGGTTTTTTAAATGGCCAATTCTTAAACATGAAAAACAAACACCTTTCTTTTGTACAAGTTGCCTCTTTTCATTTAAGCTCATATTTTCAGCTTTAAAACACTTAGCACTCATATGAGGCTTACCACAAAATATACAAACATTTTGCTTACCTTTACTGGTTTCATTTGTACTTACCAGCGCGGCAGCTGTTGCTAAATCTGAATTACCTGAAATAACATTTTTATTAAGACGCTTAACAGAATGAGTAAATCCTGATTGTGCTAATCTAATCATTTCTTCCGATTCTACTTCATGCCTTAAAAAACACATTAGTTTTTCAAGCGTTCTTTCAGAACTCTTTTCATGTCCTTGTTCAGAAGTTCGACTCCGCTCCCAGGCACGTAAAATATTCTCAGGTAGGCACGACTCCACGAAAGGTCCTAAGAAATCAGCAAACTTTTCCTTGGTGCGTCCTAAGCTTTCCAGCGCTCGTAATTTACTTTCTATACTATCATAAAGTACTCCTAAGTCCGACGCCGTTCTGCCTGTTGTAGCATTCTTTGTAACAAGCCCAAGCAAATCTCTTACATAGATTTGCACCAGAAGGTCTTCTCTACCAAATCTTTCTTTCAGCTGCTCGATAGCTTTAGGATAATTCGCGGCGGTAACAGGAAAACTGTTCAAAAGTTGAGCTGCCTTTGAGCCAGGTACTGCACTTTGCACTAAGTACAAAAATTTATCTTCCGGCACAATATCCGCATCTTCATGAATTTTGGAGAATTGGCTCCAAAAGCCTAAAAATTCTCTTGCATCTCCAGAAAATTTTTTCAGTTCAAGTTTAGGAAGTTTGAACTTCCTGTTTTTATTTTCTTTAGGATCCGAAATCGAAAGTGAAGCAATATCTGTAGTAACATTCATCGAATTCAATTGTCCAATTTTATTCTGAAGTTTCACCTTTAAAGCTATAAAGGAATCTCTGTATCCTTCAGCCGTATTAAATTCATTCTCGAAATCCGCTTCCTTGGTTTGTTCTAAAACACTGCTTTGAGTACTGTCCAAGCGTTCAAATTTGTCAATTAGTTGCCCCAACAACACTTGCAATCTCTCAGGATCCGTACAAGTAGGCAATTCTTCTTCCACAATCTTCGTAGTTAACGTAAACGAAGTACGTTCACTTTTACGTTTTGCCTTTAACAACTCCATTTTAACAAAACGCCTAAATCAAAACTACTCGAAATCACACAAACGTCCTGTCAAACGGACGCCAAACTTTTATGTTGAAACTAAATAACGTTTGCATAATCCGAGTTCAGAAAACAAAACATTTATTTTACATATTTTAAAGAAATAACGTTCTGAAACAACATGTTTCATCTACAAAATCAATCGACGCTCTCACCAGAGCATTACGCCGTCAAACTTGGCACACATCCAAAAGTTCAAGTTGAAGAATTACAGAAGCGTTGTTGCCACACAAGAAAAGACATATAGTTACAACTTCACACAATATAAAACAAAAACACACTTTTGAAAAATAGACAATAATAATAAAAATAGTAATAATAAAATTCTTAACAATATTTTCTCGATTATGCAACAAGGATGGAGGATTTCTGAGGTCAGGATATCATTGCTGTTTTCCAGCGGCGGTGTAATTTCTGCTTGGCTATGTTACTGTACGATATTTTATCCGGCTCAAGGGCCACTGCTGGCATCTGTATCATCTGAGGGAAGTTTTCAAAGCTGGAATTCCGGGATTTTCTGCGCTGTTTGTATCTTCTGCTGAACAATCTGACTTTTATTTTCAAATCTGCGCTTGTAGTGACTACAACCGCGATAGCTGCTTGGGTGGGGGCCTCCGCAAAGAATTCACTTGGCTTTCTGCTTTTTGAGCATTTGGCATACGTTACCTCTATGCGGTAAGCAACATTTGACACATCTTTCCTGTTTGTTGCAGCAAGTCTCAGAAAGTCCAAACTCCTGACAACTATAGCATTGTACAGGCCTGCGTCTTGGGTTACACTTCTCGATATTGCAGTGAAAGTTGAACATATTGTTAAAATTATGTACCCAAGATTGTTCATCAGCTCCTTTTTTAGCTCCAATAGAAAAATAGGAAGTTTTACTATGCCATCAGGATGGTATCGCGTAAACTGCTTCACCTTCAGTATTGGATACTTCCCTTCGGAGTAAATCTTTATGAATGGCTTAGTCTTTTACTGATGTAAACACACTTTAAAATCACTCTGAACGGTTTATAGCAGTCCATCATACAAAATTGAAAGGGTATGTTTTGGGAAAGTAAGAACTTACACATATTTCTATCATCCTTTCAGTTTTTAGTATAAACGTAAATAGAATTTGCTTTCAGGCTGGATTCATACTCTTCGGCACCATTCCGTTGAAATAGAACAATTAGTTTTGCCAAATCTGCATAATCTTAGATACACACAATAGGTGGGGGCGAGACTTCATATTTGGCTCCTCCTTCTTCTTCAGTGGGTTGATTAAGTAGTGCTAAGAATCTGTTTTCCTGTGAGATTTTCATTTCGATAATCTTCGCTGTCTTTTTCAGTGACTTCCACTCCTCGTCCGATGGGGGTATCACTTCAGGTTAATTGGGATTTTCAATCTGCGGCACGTTAACGCGTAATAATTTCCTTTCTTAGATGGGGTAGTATCCTTCGTACTTGCATTTTCCGCTGCTGTAGTTCTGCTTTTGGGTGAGAGAATATGCATAATTTCTGCAATTCCATCTATTGACAATGTATATTCAACCTTTAGCTCACGGGTCATATCTTCCTGGGTGTTTTTCCTTTTCTCGAGGCTTTTTCCGAGTCAGCTTTCGGTTTGGGTTTCTTATTTTCTTTTGCTTTTCTTCTTAGTCATGCTAGGGCGTATTAGAAACTCCTCTCTTCTAGAATTATTTGCTTGCGATTTAACTGAATAATCCGATTCCGTATAATAACTAAGATCATCCTCTTTAATATCCGGTGTCCTAAAATAGAACACGCTCGAAGTGCTACCTAGGTAGTGTTCCGAAAACTAAATTGGGAGATGAAATCGAAATCAACAATCAAGAGCAAACTTACTGGCCGCCTATTTTAACTAAGGTAAGCATGATGAGAAATGAGTGTGTGTGTGTGTAATTATGGCAAAGCCTCGAGGGCTGTATGCCTAATGGAGGGAATGCCTTCGTGGAGGACTTTCTAAGGGAATTGGCTCGTATACACGTTACACATGAGGAAAACCACGAAAACGCCCATGCAGCCAGCCCGTTCGTGCTATTCGAACATCGAACTACTAGTGTTTAGTGACCGCTCAGCAGCTGGTGGGCCGATGAAAAATGAACCGTGATGGATGTGAACTATGGGATCTAGGATCGTATCTTTTCTTCTCGCATCAACTTCTAGGAGTTCTAACCAGTAGTTAAACAATTTACCATAGGCCCTTAGTAATCATAATAAAATAAGAGGCGAGCTGCCATATAATTGCTTATTCCATCCTCTGCTACTACTATCAAGATCTTCAAGCAAAGTTATCAATCTGTTTACTTAAGAATCACATCTCCCGCAGATTTTAAATCTGCCTAAGAATTTTTTCATCGCGATCTTAGTAATTATTTGCACTCTCCAACACAAGCCACATGCCAATGAGCCTATTAATCGTAAACTCTTTCCTATCCACTTTTTGCTTTAGTGTTGTACTGTGTATAAAAAAAATTATAAAAAAACCAAAAAAAGTATAAAATATAAAATACAAAAAAATTTTAAAAACCTAAAAACTTATAAAAAAATTATGATACTTAAGTTTTTTATTTCTCATCTCTATCCCTAAACTTTCTCGAGCCTGTGGCTCCCTCTAGTGTGCATCAAGTAAATCACTTATGCCAAATTTTTCCTATTTCTGCTCGCTTTTAGTAATTCTGATGTGGAGGTAGATGGTTTTGAACCATAGGCACTCCGAAATTTTTTAAATCATTAGGTGTATTGAATGCACCTCACAGGAAGGCGAGATCGAAGTCATGGGATAAACTGAGTAAATAGTAACTTTTAAATGCAATTAAATGGCATGTCATTAGCAGTGGTCGGTGCAAAATAAGTCCTAAGTTTCATAAAATTGATGAATAAAACGTAAAATAAGACTGTAGAAGTTCAAAAAGGCGAATTTGAAGAGATAATAATGTCCTTATTCTTTAGAAAAAAAATTCGGGTACAGTACAATTAATTAATCATACAAGAAAATTTATTTCTTTAAAGTTGCAGAGTAAACACCACGTGATGTGAGATGGCCAGTAGCGAGTGAAAGAGTCATGAGACCGCGAACTAAAATTTTTCACTGTAAGCAAAGTCTTTGCTATAAAACACTACACAGCACTAAATAAATTCTTGGTTAAATAGAAATAATAAGTAAAATAAGTAAGTAATATAAGTTGCAATCAAAGTCCATAGGTTTTGTCAGAGCATAGTCCAAAACATAAGCAAAACTTGATTAAATGAAGAGTATTAAAATACGTAAAATAAGTAGAATAAAATATATATACTGTACACTACCATCATAATGCACTATGATAGATAGTTCGCGGTCTTTTTACTACATGTCCCTCAGTGGGATCATAGTTTTTTAGTTCTTTAATAGTCGGGTATTGCGAGTTTTTCCTTTTTTCAAAGAAGTTGCGTGCATCTGTTAGTATTTGATCGTGAATCGGCAGAATCTTTAAATCCTTATGAATTTGCGCGTTACGCACAAACCAAGGTGCTTTGGTAATGCTTCGAAGAATCTTATTCTGTAAGACGTTTATTTCTTGCGTTCAGTGTTTCCAGCAGTCGCCCATGCAGGAATCGCATAAAGTAAATGTGAACAGTAGCCACCACAAGTTTTATTAAGAAATTGTGTGATTATGTTTTAAACCGGTGTGATACTGTATTCCAAACGATATATCTGTTGTCTAGTAAGGCGTGTACATCTGTTTCTGAATAGTACGCGCTTGTAACAAGTAAAACCTGTGGGCTGGTTGACTTTGCTATGTTTTTTACCGTGGAGTCTGCGAAAGCAACGTGTAAAATACACTGTTTATTTGAGGTTTGAGTAGCGTCTTCGTTCTGCGGGCCTTACACTCGCACGCGCAATACCAAGGAGGTTAGAATACATGGAGATGGCCTCCCTGCTATTGGAGTACAAAGAAAGTGAAGCAGGGGGAAGGAAATAAGCCACGCCACGTGAGGGCAAGAAAACGATTATCTCATTACGGGAAGTGAGGTAAAACGCCAGCTGGTTTCAAGTTCTCAGTGTGTTTTCTGATTTTGTATGCGTAGATGTGAAAGGCCTAAAAGGCACAGAATTGTTGCAGCGAAATAATGTCTACATTTCTGACTTCATGTCCATGTCAAAGAATGTTTTAAAACGTGCATAAACAAGTAGAATAATCGAAATGTGTGTTTCAATGGCCTTCAAGAAAGAGTTTGAGTATTTTCTTTGTGTAAAGTACACGAAGAAACATATATAATTCTCATATTTACCTTTTCATAGTAATAATAAAACTGATATTCGTAATTAACTTATATGAGATGGCAAAACGATAAGTAAACAAGTGGAGAGGGCGTGGCTAGCTCTCCATGGAAAACAAAACAGTTTACTTTAATGTCTGATCATAATTACATTACAGGTTGTACCTTTTATGTGTTTAACTACATTTTAATTTGTGCTCAAGTAAATATATAATAACCGGATGTGATTTTTAGTCAAATTTGTTGTGTGAATTTTAAAATAACAATGTAAAATTTACATATTTCTATCATTGTTTATTCAAATTAAGTTTTTTCGAAACATAAGTAATATTTATAACATGAAAAATTTGAGAATTATATATACTTAGAAAAAGTAAATTATAATCTAGTACATAGTTGAGTACACAGTTACTGTTTTGTGTTCACAATACTTTTAATGCTAGCATTCATTAATTACAGCATGCAATTACATAATGTAGAAATTATTGCGATTACATAAATTAGAAATTATATTCATTACATAATGTAGAAATAAAATGAAATGGCGAGAAAGGTAAAGGAAAGAGGACCTGAAGAATCTGCGATCCTTTACGACTAGCCCACCAGCGGCCGAGCGGTAAAATCGCTGAACACTGGTAGTTCGGTCCGAGGTTCGAATCCCGCGAACGGGCTGGCTGCATGGGCGTTTTCGTGGTTTTCCCCATGTGTAACGTGTATACGAGCCAGTTTCCCTTAGAAAGTACTCCACGAAAGGCATCCCTCCCCTTAGGCAGATAGCCCTAGTGTGCTTTGCCGTATTCTCAATACACACCTTTACGACTACCAGAAACAAAATTGGGTGTGGTTAGAGCACGTCAATCTTTCTAAGCCACGACTACTAAGGGCATGCTTTCCCCCCTTTTTTGGCTTCACTTGGACTGCATGCAGGGCATCTCCATGTATTCTAACCTCCTTGGAATAGATGGAGTAAGCCTTCCCCGTATGTTCCCATGCAATGAAAATGAAGCCATGATACGTCACGACTGATATGTGTGAGTCGTCAGCCATGTTTTTGCGACCCTTTAGGGTTGCAATTTCGGTTGGGGGCCAATCTTTGGCTCTTTAGCCGTATTAGTTAAAACTTTAATTATTTAACATTTTAGAGGACCTTTTAGAGAATCTTAAGTTCCGATTTTTCGCACTCATATAGAGATGTGTGACTTCTCTCTCGTAGTTTTTTAAAATGACGAATTTCTCATATGATTCATGATGCGTTTTTAAAACATTTTCACATATACTTCAAATTCATATATAAGTTACAAACACTTTTTTGTCAACTTACTTCTGAATTTTCAGTTTATACTTTTACATACATGTATAATGTTAGACAACTCAAAATGTACTTTTTGACAAGAGATTTCCCGCAGCTGTATTCTTAATTTCCATAAGGTTATAATGGGTTTGAAATCACGTTTTCATATTTATGTAACTACTTTTCTTTTATAATTCAAGGTAGTTTCATGTATTATATAAAAATTATAAGCCTTTCAATACAGTACTTGTATGATAATTCTTAATATCTTAACTATACCATTTCAGTACTGATGGAGTTAAGCATATTACTTTTATTTACATTACATGTTAAATTATTTAGAGAACATTAAAGCTGTGGCTACAAATTTGTATGAAGAAAACTTCAGTAATTTTTAAGTTTCTAAAGCTTTTCTGAATCAAAAGTTACTTTTCTAAAATTGTAAGCAAATTTTATATAAGTGGATAAATACATGCTGATGCTTTAATATATCTAGCAAGTTAGCATTTTAAACTTCTGAAAAATTTAATAGCTTGTCTGCATAATAATTCTTGTTTTTCATTTTTAATCTACGTCTTGTTTATCATTTTTAATATGCAGTTTGAAGTTTGCTCACATGGAATCGAATGTCTATTATTGCAACAATTTGGTTAAAAATGTTATTTTGTGTGCATATCCAGAAAAAGGTAGCTAAAAGCTTTATGATTTTAAATACTGATTTGAGATCTACACCTTTAAATTTTGATTTTTTAGCAGAATGCTATAAAAACTATTTCAATGCTCTAATGGCTGTGGGAATCTATATTTTAAAAATATATTTTTATATAAATTTAGCAATGTAAAAATTCCATATCAAAAATACTATTTTTGTTCTTTATTTAGCTAAAAAGGAAATTTTAAAAATTAATAAATACACACATAAATAAATAAATAAAAAATAAAAAGAATACCTTTCCACACAAAATTTAGACACTATTTACCGATACATTTGCTATTGAGAAAATACTTTATACAGTACATAGAAAAACTGGTAAATTTATGAATTAAACAAGTGAAAAAACATATATAAAATTTAAAATTTTAATTTTATATTTGCTTTATATGAGTAGAGAATTTTATATTTGCTTTATAGAAATAGTGAATATTTGTTAAATTCAAATTTCATTCCTTGAAGCAATGGCACAAGAAAATTATTAAAATTAATTTAATTTTACTATTTTCTCGTGAAACAATGTTGTTAATATATTATTACACATATCTGAATATTTAATGATAATTCAGTACTCTTCTGTTATCGGGATGGAAATCAAAAATGTATACACACATACATATGCATGGTTCATATATACATACATTCAATATACATCCATATAGAGATTTCTGAATCCGGTCCCGATAACAGAAGAGTACCAATAATTCTATAAATAGTTAATATCCTTATTAACTAATTTGCATAAATAAAAACAAAAGTATTATTTAGCTTTAAATCTACATCTTTTGATAACAAACATATGCAAAATACTTGTACTTATAGTGAAAATAAAACAAAAATTGTTATTTTTCACTCTTTTTTTCTAACACAGTGCAAGTCATTCCATTATAATCAAATTTTATTAAAACACAGTAACTGGATTTTTTTCCATTAAAGTCAACACCTTTATATAGAATATACATAAAGTCAACAGCTTTGTATAGAATGATATAATGCTAGACCTACTTTAACTGAAATTTTATTTATATGAATTTATGAGGAAATGCCAGAATAAATGCAAAAAAACCATCTGAATAAATCTTAGCCGACACTGTTATGATAGTATTTTTGTTTTCAATAAAATGTTTTTAAGGTATACCATTTTAGTTCAGTTTTCCCCCCTATTAAAGGAGCTACCCTAAGAGACATATTTTATTTACATATATCTCATTAATATGTTAAAAATATAGCTTAAGTGAGCTTTATGTGCATACTGTAAGGAAGGGGAAAGCCTTAATTCAAAACCTGTTTTAAAGCAGTAAGTAAATAAATAAAATACATTGCTTTTTTAAGCATCTCAAAAAATAGTGTTTTGGCTTCTAAAAACAAATCCTAAGCATCACATCATGATAGATAATAATCTTACGTAAGAAGAAATATCTGATTAGGAATACATTCTTTATATTTATTTGATAAGATCAAAACGTATATGCAACATCACATTATGAAAAATCCTGCGAATCATTACAACACTGTAAGACATTGATTAGTAAGGTAAACATCAGTTGATCATTCTTTCACAGTAGCAATAAATTTTTCATTCAAATTCTTAAAAATATGCCAAAACAAATTTACGATTGGTGCTTAAGATTTAAGGTCACACAAAAGTAAATTTGATTTAGCAGAGCTTGATATCTTCCATAACATAAAAGTAACTGCTACATGATGGAAGTTTTTGTGAACAAAATACAAACATTTTATAAATACTTAACCTTAATGACTAACTTCAAATTAATCCAATAATGATGGAAACAATAATGTAATTGAGTACTGCAAATTTACTTTGTATGATATTTCTATGTAAAATCTGAAATTTATAATAGGTGAAGGACTTTACATTATTTAAACAATGAAGCCCCACTTCTGAAAGCGAGGACTTAGACAAGACATATAGGACATTAAAACATACATTACCATATTATTATATTACTCAAAATTATTACTTTCAATAATACTGTTCTTTTGCTTACGTAATGCATATTCCTATATATATGTAAAATTTAAAATTAAGCAAAAAAGTTATTTTAGTTTAATCCTGATTTTGAACAAACCTCTGTAGACTTTGAAGGCAATCAAATACAGGTTTCTCTTTTTTAGGGGCAAATCTCAAGAAATGAGACCTGTGTCTGATAGGCCTCGAAATCAGTAATTTTAATCAAAAACTATATCAAATTGAGGTTGCTTTTATGCCTCATTTTAAATATGATTATTATAATAAAATACACATTTAATTATATATATATATATATAACAGCAAAATTTAAACAGTATTATGAATTATTATCTATTAAAAATTTCAATTTTTTATCTATTCTTAAGCACTGAAATTAAAGCTTAAATCATATAATGCCTGAATTTCAATATTTTGATTTATTTATAAAACAAATTGGTCCATTTTTAATATGAAACATTTTTTATGAAAACTATAAAACTTAAAAAAACATACATTTTAAAAACTGGATATCATTGAATGGTAGTTTGGTAAACCCAATACCTTTTACATGCTGTGGGGTCAACAGTTGTGTTGGATTAGGCACATTAAACAAGGCTTTAGTTTTTTAAACCCGTCTTTCCTAGAACATTCAAACTGGTTTTCTTCAAAATGCACCTTCAAATTTAGCAAAAGCATGTATGAAGTTTAACATTAAAATCAAAAACACTAGTATTTAATTACAGTTGCATGTACTAAATGAATTTAATCACACTATTAAGAATGAAATTTTGTGAAAAATTTTTACTTTTATATGAAAATAGGACAAAATTAAGAATAAATAATTAAGTTTATGAAGCTTCCTGAAGGACACAGAATATATTTACCTCACTATACAGAATAACCTAAACAATTTATAATTTATGTTATACTTACCAATTTTTAAGACTGGCGCCAACTGATATATTTGGCGACAATACATCAGAATCAAAATACAGCATAGACCTTTAATACACTATTCGTACAGTAAAATTTAAACAAAAAAACGCCTATTACAATCCCAACCGAGACAAAGTTTACATGAAATATAGAATACAATTTTACAAACAGTATAAACTATTAGCAACAGTAAAAAACAGTATTGGCGATATTTTGCTGCACAAATGCACACACATTCCACAATTGATTTTATATTTGTAATATCATTTCAGCGTTAATAAGTAACAGCTAAATGAAAGTACACATGGTAAAAGCGCAGAATAGGCTGCATCAACAAAGTTCAGTATGAGGAGCTGCGTGACGTCATTAAATGGGTGGGACTAAGCTTATGACGTCACAATGTAGTCTCGCATTTACACTACGTGTACTTTCTATTTTCTCTTAAAAATAACAATAATAAATTGTTTATTATTGTAAATTAATATCAAATTCTTTACTTTTAATTTACATTTATAACATTTAAGTTTAGGCGTTACTGATAATAAGTATAATAAATCGTTTATAAAATTACCATGATACAGTGAGCGAATTCTACCAATTATTAAAACGATAAACAACGTCGCAGTCTCTAATAGTTGTAGAGCTTCAATATTAAATTATTATTTTTTTTTATTAATTTTTTTTATTTATACAAATAAACTATTTTTTTTTAAATTTAAATTCATATTGTGGAACATTTGAATTTTATCATTTTTACAAATTACCTTCTTGCTACGTAACGACATAATTCCTTACATACCAATAATTAGACAATTTTCATTATTTCTAAAAATTTTAAACTTTACGTTAATAAAAAAAAAGAATATTTTTTATTGCATATGAACATCATTACACAGCTTTCATATCAGTTTCTAAAATTCCTAAATCACGCTATATTCTGTGCAGGCATGCTAGAATTCTACGCATTAATAAATAAAAAAATCTAATTTCTCAGAATGAAAGAAAATAATATAATAAAATAAATACTACAAACTTGGAACACTAAGCAATGCTTCACATACGCACACACACACATATTATTTGCAATTACGATACCAAACACTACGTATTAAAATATCAGGTAAACGTTACTTCAAGCGTTAAAGTTTACAGTTTTGCTACTGTTGAGTCGATCGTCGGACTATCCATATATATCGTAAATCGGAAAGCGTTATAAACATATCAAAAAACAAAAAATTAAAAATACAATTTAAATGAAAAATTATGTCTTAAATATAATTCACAATTAAAACAACAATACAAATTTAAAATACACAAACGATATGTTAAACATTGCACATAAATAAAGTCACATTACTTCTCGACATCACGCACAACCTCGTTTTCCCTTTTACACAACGATCAGTATTCGCTCAAAAAACATTAAAGAATTCCACAAACTCGGTGTCCTTGTGCTCATTTATCTATTTTCACTTAAAGAAAAATCAGACAATTGCTCAAACTCGGCATTGCGCACCACATTGGCTTTGCCCATGTGCACATCGATCTATTTTCACTTTAAAAAACATTCCAGAGTTGCACAAACTCGGCATTGCGCACCACATTGGATTTGCCCATGTGCACATCGACCTATTTTCACTTAAAAAAACATCCCAGAATTGCACAAACTCGGCATCGCGCACAAACTCTGCATTGCGCACCACATTGGCTTTTCCCATGTGCACATCGATCTATTTTCACTTAAAAAAACATCCCAGAGTTGCACAAACTCGGCATTGCGCACCACATTGGAATTGCCCATGTGCACATCGACCTATTTTCACTTAAAAAAACATCCCAGAATTGCACAAACTCGGCATCGCGCACCACATTGGCTTTGCCCATGTGCACATCCATCTATTTTCACTTAAAAAAACATCCCAGAATTGCACAAACTCGGCATTGCGCACCACATTGGCTTTTCCCATGTGCACATCGATCTATTTTAACTTAAAAAAACATCCCAGAGTTGCACAAACTCGGCATTGCGCACCACGTTAGATTTGCCCATGTGCACATCGACCTATTTTCACTTAAAAAAAATCCCAGAATTGCACAAACTCGGCATCGCGCACCACATTGGCTTTGCCCATGTGCACATCGATCTATTTTCACTTAAAAAAAATCCCAGAATTGCAGAAACTCGGCATTGCGCACCACATTGGCTTTTCCCATGTGCACATCGATCTATTTTCACTTAAAAAAACATCCCAGAGTTGCACAAACTTGGCATTGCGCACCACATTGGATTTGCCCATGTGCACATCGACCTATTTTCACTTAAAAAACATCCCAGAATTGCACAAACTCGGCATCGCGCACAAACTCGGCATTGCGCACCACATTGGCTTTGCCCATGTGCACATCGATCTATTTTCACTTAAAAAACATCCCAGAGTTGCACAATCTCTGCATTGCGCACCACATGGCTTTTCCCATGTGCACATCGATCTATTTTCACTTAAAAAACCATCCCAGAATTGCACAAACTCGGCATAGCGCACCACATTGGCTTTGCCCATGTGCACATCAACCTATTTTCACTTAAAAAATCATCACAGAATTGCAGAAACTCGGCATTGCGCACCACATTTCTGGATCTTTAAAACTCAAGCTATGATTGACTTTCAGGTGCGCATACCCTTCGAACTCGAGACAGTCGTACCCTTTCCAACAATCGGATATAATAATCGATCCTGGTAGAACATTCTCTTTAATGATTTCTAGCAATGTTTCGGCACCTCTGTTTTCAACAACTCTAAAGACGCATTTATCTGTTCCTCTCTCAACCAAACCAAAAACCCATTTTCCTTCGACTCTTTTCCCTCTATGATACTTTTGCTTGCCAAACTTGCTTTCGTCGATTTCGACAATGACACCTTCCGCACCCAACTTAACATTCTCCTTCAAACATAACTCCATGCATACCTCTCTACAAAAACTTTTCCAATCTGTCACCGTATTTTTAGCAATACGTAATTCCGTTCGTATAAAATCATTCCCGCACTTACCCAACCACATATAGGTAACTCGCAAAACATCACACATGCTCAATTTACTCTTCGCAAACCAGGAGTTCTTTTGAATTGATCTTGAAATTCGATGCCTACATTCGCCTCCAGTAACTCTGCACATCCACTCAAAACCGTCTATACGGTTTTTTCGCTCTACTAGTTTCATATTTGTTCCACAAACCGGGCACTTATACGATATTGCAATCAAACCTTTCTCCATACACCACTCAATAACACATTTTTTATCTCTTCGCTCCAACTGATAAAAGAAATCCAGATTCAAATACTCATCCATTCTGCAGTAAGCACCGAATTAAACACACTCATGAATAATCAAAACATTCTTTAAGCAAAAGAATTCTTTTCTGTATTTTCAGAAGTTACGGTTATAATTTTTAATTCATGCATTCAATATTTTCAATCGTTTGCTAATGATCGTTTTCAATCGTTTGGTATCTTAATAATACATTTGTGAGAGATAATTCGTTGCGTTAAATGCTGACAATACCACACAACACACAAAAGTAGATTTACAATTTAAAAAATCTCGCACAGAACATTATAAACCTACTATTTCAACTCAGTTAAAATATAATATAAGTTTTCTTTAAATACGAAGCTATAGCATACTTATAACTTGTTTTGAAGAAGAGGCGTAACCAATATTACGTCATAAAAAGGCGTGTCCAAGCATAAGAAAAGTAAACACAGCATCGACTGATGCAGCCTATTATGCGATTTAGCCGTACACATTTTGAAAAAAAATAATAAGGGAATTTTTCTCATATGCTATGAAAAAATACGAAGCTGCACTTACTTCACAAAAACACGCTCCTTCGACCGAAATCCGTTGATCTCGAACAGAAAGAATTACTTCTTCTTCGTCTTTTTTCATTTTTTGCTAAACAAAACATCCTAAAGTTATTTCTAGAATGATTTGACAATTTGGTGCAGCACATCTATCCATATTTCTCAAAATCAGGTCGAAACGATCAACAAAGCAATGCTGAACTAATAGCGAGTAGCAATAAAGTCAGAATAATAGAAATACTAAAATACCTGTTTATGGCATTTACTTATGAAATTAGCTGCGTAGCAGCGGGAATGATTGACATCCTTCACTACATTCACCAATTTTATCTGGCTGAGCAGTTTTAATACAATTATAAACAAAGCTTTCGTCTTATCCGTACGCTACCAGTACCTCCTATAAACGTATATAGGAGGTACTGACGCTACACAGCAGTTATGCTGGCTCATCAGTCGTGACGTCACGCTGTCGATCCTTCCTCGGCTTCAATTTTGTGACGTCATGCTTACTCCATCTATTCTAACCTCCTTGCGCAATACACATTTTTTCAGCACGGCAACCTTCGTCGATCAGCGACGAACGTAGACTTCAGCCGCGCATTATAAATTGCTGTGAAGTGTGTGTACTGTGTTTTTTACCCATATACAAAAAATGTTTAAAAGTATTCGTATTCCAAAAGATAAATATTCAGTAATGTTTGCATTAAGAATTACTGATTTGTTATTCAGATTATCCCAGAAATGTAGAATTTATTTACTCGGGACTTAAAAGCTTATGCGGAAGCTACGTTGTTCTTTCTTCAAAATAGAGGTTGTTCTTTGTTGACGTGTTGATATTTCAGAATTGCTTTAAATTAATACTGAAGGTTTCTGTAAAGCTTCAATTAACCTTATTTCATATTTATTTCCGAATACATTTTTGTTTGATATTCCATCCTATATTTACTGTTATAAAATTTCTTTTGAAATTTATTTGAATTCATATTTTTCACAAAGGCATCTCTCATCCAAATAATTGTTGAGTGCTTTGGAATCAATTAATTGGAACTCATTATGAATTTTTTTCTAATGCAGTTTTTATATCTATCTTTATATTTTCTTCTATATTATATATCTATATTTTTTCTTGTTGATTAAAACATGTACACTTTATTCTTCAATGATTCTGTAATGGCTAGGCTTACCAAAATATTTTTTCCTCAAACCAGAAGAATTTTGAGTAAATACTCGCACAGAAAATAAAACGTGAAAAAGCAACTACTAAGAAAAAAGGAAAATAAAGAAGGGATTGAAAAGCCTAAATAAAGAAGTTATTAACAAAAAATAACAATGAGTTTAAATAAATTTTTAGTAACTCAGTATATTATTCATTAATATTTACCTGTAATGTCTAGTGTTTTTATCACTAGTGTGAACGTTGTTATTTTTAACAGTATCGAAAATATTCATTGCAATTTTGATGGCTATTAATTTTACAGATTAGTAAAGCTTTTACTGTTGATTTAGCCAGTTTACCTCTTTCTTCAAACAATTTTTTTCATGATGCTCATAATTGACAATATTTTTTTTGATTGCTGCCAGTGTGTCTCGCATGCTTGAAAATGTATTCTATCATTTAAATGGTACTGTGCAATGAAATGTATTTTCCTTGAAATGACTGAAACTTTGCATCCATTTTTCTTCACAATTTTTTCCAGTTGCATTAACAATATCAGTTGCTTTGTATTTTCCATAATCAACATAGCTTTGTTAAATAATGTGAGTTGCCCTTGTACAAACCATAAATAGTACAAACCATAATAGTACAAACCATAATAGTACGGCTTTACATTTAAAAAATCTTTTAAAGAATTTCACATAACTAGATACTACAAGTACCTTTGACTACAACAAAAAAGAACCTTTCAAAGAACCTTTTCGAACAACGCGGTAAAATATTGCTAATATGGCCGACGGCATGGCGGTTTGTTGCCTCCAAGGAGGTTAGAGCCTCCTTGGTTGCCTCCTGATGTTATTTTGCGCATGCGCAGAAAGATATGGAGGGTGGATGGATTGCCCCTTTAAAATAAGCTTCAGGGATATACATAATGTGTCTCTTCGGTCTGACGGAGCTTTGAGGAACCTTTACTTCTTCTCCTTAGAGATTCTTTGCCTGAAGCTTATTTTAAAGGGGCAATCCATCCACCCTCCGTACCTTTCTGCGCATGTGCGAAATAGCAGGCAAGATCGTTAGCCATATTAGCAATCTTTTACCGCGTTGTTCGAAGAGATTCTTTGAAAGTTTTTTCAGTTCTTTTATCTAGTTATTTAAGCAGATCATAAGATGGATGTTTCGCAAGACGCTACCGGAATTCACCCGATTCTCTTTCTGTGAGTAAGCTTGCTTTTTTAATTCGAAAACCTATCATAGATTTTAAAAATTGATTTTGTATAGTACATTAATTTTTATTCTTAAGCTCCAAAAATATTTTGTCTCATTGTATAACACAGCAGCTAGATTTTCATTCTTAATGTATTAACTTTGCATTTTAGCATATGAATCTCAATTTATATAATTAATCATATGGCAAACAAATACTATATAGCTTGTGCAGGCATATTGGTATTTCTTTCCAAATTTTTTAAAGGAGTTTTAAGCTTTAAAGTCAACTAATAATAATATTACGACAAAACGAGCGATCAGGAATAAATTTGCCATTTATGCCATGCGGCAGCTAATGGCATGTATGATTGCATAAATTAATTTTATTAATAAATTGTATTATGCTTCAGCTTTAAATTTATGCTATTAGATTACCAAATAGTTTATCTGAGAAAATTTATAAACTTATTTAATATTAGTGGCCACTGAAGATTATTTTTAATTTAGTATATTGATAGTTATATACAATTTTTCGTATTTTATGATTATTTTTTTAAAATTTATATTCATTATTATAAAAAAATAATTTTGATTTCTCTCAATATTTGATGTGGTGTGGTGAATAACAGACTAACTCACTCTATCTTTTACTTAGCAAACAACCGAAATCCTGGTATCGCTGTTGTGTTTGTGGGACAACGTCTCGAAAAACACCAGACAGGAAATTCTTCAGATTTCCTAAGGATCCTATTAGGTAAATCATTTCTAGGTTTAAAAGAAACTAAGCTGTGATTATTATTAATATATATATATCTCAATTTTCAATAGAGAAGCAAATATTTCATGTATGTGGAATAATTTAAATAAATAGCTTGTTTTTTTCCATTAAGTGTTCCTCATCATAGACAAATAGTTCAGTGTTCTTCTGTAAATATCCAAGTAGCTCGAATTTGAATTTGAATATAAAGCCCAATATTTTCTCATATCTCGAAGTGATTTTGAATAAAACCAAATTTTTTTAAAAATTTGTTTCTTCTAATATTTTAGAAGATAATTTTTGTAATTTATGTATTACAAGCTTGAATGCTGCAGGATATCCTACAAAAACTGACAGAAATTTAACTGCATTATTTCGTAATAGTGTCTGCAGATTTCTTTAAAGTGCACGAAGATTTTTGTGACATAAATTTTTTGTTACTTTTTAATTATTAATTCCCCGCCCCAAAGGTTTTACTGTATTCTTAGATTACTTTTATATAGTTTTGCTAAGATAAATTTATAGATATTAAAAAATTCTCACGACATTATTTCACTGAAACTCATAAGTGTACGAACACTTTAGGGAACCACTACATATTGGTGTGAATAAGAAAGGAAACATTTTAAAGATGCACTTTACGAACAATGTGTACTTTTTATTGGTGCCTTATCCTTTTTTAATCATATTGTTAACAAAACTGTACAAAGAAATGCTAAATTGTTTAACTAGATACTATGACCGGTAACTACAATTTAACGTCATATCTGCAAAATTATTGGTTGTCGTACATCAAAATAAAATTAGATGAAATGAAATCATTTCAGAATTTGTTACTAATGTTTGGTTAGTTATATGCAAATTTTGCTTGTAAAATTTTAAATATGGATTCATCAAAATTCATTATGTATCATATGATATGTGTTTTTTTCTTTTTTCAGCTTACAGAATTAAATGTACTCATTGGTGGAATAATTCTGGATTAAAGAGATTTGTGACAAAATTAAAATTATGTAAAATCCAAGCATGCAGCATTTTTAGAATTATTATATGTGTAGTGAGAAGGTGGAAAATAGGCATTTCTTGTAATTGCTATTTAAAAGAATTCATTTCTCATTTCATAATTTGAAAAAATCTTCATCAGGATGAGCTGCAATAATATTTATTTGATTCAGTGGATTATTTACAAAACTTCTTAATACATATAGGTTTGATTTTCAAGTTAAATATTTAATCTTATATTAATAAATGTGAGAAGTATTGAATATTTTATGAACCAAAAGAATGAAATTAGTTATTTTAGTAATTTATGTGCAACTTATGTAAGACTTTTTAAATGTAATCTTGTATTTGTTAATTTAAGTGAAATGCTTTTGACTCTTGGTTTTCATAATGGTCATTCCAAATAATTCAAATAATTAAAATTTCTTGGTAATTTTTTTTTTTTTTTTTTTTTTTTTTTTTTTTTTTTTTTGAGGTCAGATACTTATAATGAATTCAGTGTTTTCAATTTATTTAGGGGTACTTGTAATTGTTTTTAATTATTTTTTCTGTTTTGGTTAGTTATCATGCAAATTTTGCTTGTAAAATTTTAAATATGGAGTTATAAAAATTTATTATGAATTGTATGGTATGTGTTTTTTCTTTTTTAAGCTTACAGAATTAAATGTACTCATTGGTCGAATAATTCGGTAGTAAATAGATTTTTGCAAAATTAAAATTATGTAAAATCCAGGCTACAGCATTTTTAGAATTATTATATGGATAGTGAAGATGGAAAATAGTCATTTTTATAATTGCTATTTAAAAAAATCAGTTTCTAATTTCATAATTTGAACTAATCTTCATCAGGATGAGCTGCAACAATATTTATTTGATTCAGTGGATTATTTATAAAATTTCTTCCCAGGTTTTAATAACACCTGGAAGGTTTGATTTTCAAGTTCAGTATTGAATCTTATATCAATAAATGTAAGAAGTATTGAATATTTTATGAAAAAATAATGAAATCACTTATTTTAATAATTTATGTGAAATTCTTTAAAAGGCCTTTTAAGTGTAATTTTGTATTTGTTAATTTAAGTGAAATGCTTTTGGTTCTTGGCTGCAAACTTTGTTCATTGTTTTCATAATGGTCATTCCAAATAATTGTCTAAAAAATTTCTTGGTATTTGTGAAGATGCTTAAAATTATTTTGCATATGTATATTCTGAAAATTGAGAAATGTCAATAAAAATCATTTTTTTTACCTCAAATGTGTTATTCTTTGTTTTAATATTTAATAATATGCTTGATATGAAAAGATTTACATTTTCATAAAAATATGAAAAGATTTACATTTTTATGCAATTAATTACATAAATAACGCTATTTTTTTATTTATGTAATTAATACTTATTTAATACGTTATTTATGTACTTATTTTAATTGCAGATTTGTTAGAAATCTAACAAGAAGACAGTAGTTAATTTTCTTTTCTATTAATTCTGATGCGTCTATGGAAGCTTTCATTCTTTTCCTTACAGATTCTTTGCTTCAGAGACATACAGTGTCTCTTCAGTCTGACGTAGCCACATTTGCTTCGGGCAACATTTACTTCTACTCCTTAGAGGTTCCCGGACGAATCCGTACGCACGCAACAATATAAAAGCCATGCAATGAAAAAATAAAACGGTGTTAAAGACTACATGCAGTTCGCAGACGGTTCAAAAAACCCGGCGGGGTATAGAACCCGCGATCTCGAGGTCCGTAGAAAGATCCCTTTTTCTTTTTATCTCTGGGCTACGCTCACTTGTTTGACATAATTGTGAAGAAAGCAAGTGTTTCGGCACATGATTGATTGTCGTTTTCTGCAAAGTCCATAAGTCTCTTAGCTGCTTGGAAAACTACACATAATTTCTCAACAGGAGATTTTGCATTCTGAATTTTTTCGATAAGTTCGAATAGTTCCTAATAATTTCTGAATTTTTTTATATAAGATGCATGATTTTTATATAAGATGTATATAAGATCCATGCTTTCCTACCTCCATGGTCAGAAAAGCATGGAATTTGGCCAAGAAAAGGAAGTTGATTGGAGTGTGCTAGGGGAGGAGGGGCTAAGGCTCTTTTCAGTCCATACTAATTTTGAGGGAAGGCCGAATAGAAGTGTGGGGAGGGGTTACGAATTGAGGAAAGCCTGCTAGACTTAGAAAAATAATTGGATTTTTTGTAGGCAATCGGCTAATTTTTTTTTTTTAAAGGAAATAAAAGTTAAAAAAAAAAAAAGGCTTAGTATTAATTTAAGGAGCATGGGATAACTACTAGGTTTAAGCAATTAGGCATACATTATTCAGTTAAATAAATAACAGCGAAGTTATTTGTATTTTTTAATTTTATTTTATTCGTGTTTAGGTTTGTTGAGCTCTGCTATGATAAGAAATAAAATGTACATTTATCCATTTGAGTTTCTGCAGATCTGAGGTTTTTCTTAAGTAGATTGGTTAATTTTGTCATTTGTTGCCAGCCGAAAATAGATTCAATTTCACGCATGACTTGAAATAATTCAAGAAATCCAGATGTATTTAGGCGTGGGTTATTTTTGAAATTAATTCAAGCTGAGGGTTTGTTTGAACGAAATTATTCTGTTTTATGGCTGTAAGTGGGGGCTGGTTCTTGGTTGGTTGATAAGATAGGTTGTACAGTTTCTTGTGTTTTTGGATTTAATATTTCAGGTATAGTTTCCTGGGGCCTTGTGTAGTAATATTTAGTGGTTTGGGAAATTTTACGCACCCCCTATAAGAAGCAAGATGAGAATTTTTACAGTTGCACAAATTGGATTTTCGATAAAATCTTTAATGGGGCATTCTGCAGATCTATGATCCCCGGCGCATTTAACGCAACGGGGGGTGAGAAAGCAATCGTCAGATGAATGATGCCATTTCTGGCAGTTATGACATTGTGGGATGAGGTCCTTATTCACATATTTTTCGATTTGCACAATAAATAGTGACATGTGAGTGATTTTGTAAATTTCTTCAATGTTGGAAGTAGGTAATAAATGGATTTGGAATAGGGGCATAGTCTGCCGAATTCGGTTTCTAGTCATTTGTGTGATTTTGTGAGTTTTGAATCCTTGCTCAGTAAGAATTTTTTTTTATCTCATCTGTGTCCATGACCTCTAAATACAACTTTTACTGGTTTCAAGTGCCTAGCGTTTATAAGGTAATGTTTAATATTTTTTTTCTTTCAGAAATTGTGTCAAAGTGTGATAGTCATCTGGTGTGTTTGGTATAATTTTTAAGAATTCGCCGTTAATTCGGCCTAGGAATTTAGCTTGCGATTGTTCTGCGCGTTGTTTCAGGTAGGTGTTGTATTTAACGTTTTCTGGTGGTTTCACCATAACAGGGGGAACAGTCTTCGATTGGGGAGGAGTGGGTGCTTGCGGAGAGGAATTATTATCTTGGGCAGCGGGAGTAGTATCAGATTGAGAGGGCATGTTAGTATTTGTATTATTCAATGGACTAAATCTGTTTTTAGTGGTGATGTGGCTAGATGCATCTTTAAGGTTAACTGATTTTTTAATTTGCTTAGAGCAAGGGTCGGCAACCTGCGGCTCGCGAGCCGCATGTGGCTCTTTTGATGTAAAGTTGCGGCTCTCCAATTCCATACGGGAAAACTAATAATTTATTATCAAAACCCTTAAAAAATAAGAAAATACAGTTTTAAGTGCCTAATTTCTCAATAGCTTCAATTTTCATAATCGTTAATTAAGCTTAACATGACCGTAATGAGATAAATTTGAACCATTGTTACTGTACTGTTGATTTAAACTATTGTTCATTTTTTCAGCTCCGCTGTCAGCATGGCAGCTGGCAAAAAAAGAGAAGAACTGAAGAAGAAAACAGAGAATTCAATCAGGATTGGGCGGAGTCGTTTGCATTCATATGCTATACAGATGGCCTTGCTAGTTGTCTCATTTGCCACCAAAAACACGCACACAAAAAGAAGTCGAATTTCGGGAGACACTTCACGACAAAATATACCCAGTTTGCTGGTAAATATCCAAACGAGGACGCACCAAAAAAGCTCTTGAAGAGCTCAAAAAAATGTCAAGTTCCATGCTAAGTAACTGTCACAATCTTCCAATAATGTAAGCTCTGCAGTATCATTAGAAATTGAAAAAGAGTAAAACCAGTCACGTCAAATATTGTTTTATACGTGCATCTGAATAACTGTTTCGTGATATTAAAATCTAAGCAGAAATCATGAAAAAAATCAAAGATTTGCCATTATCTGCAAAACCAGTACAAAATAGAACTGCTAAGATGTTTCCAAATGTAACACATATGCAAGTGGAAGACATTCAGCTGGCTGCATTATCACTTGCTATAGATGAGTCTTGTGACATAAAAGACACAAGTTACCCTTTTCGTAGGGTATATGTCCTCCCAAGGTCCAAATGAAGAACTGTAGGATTGCTATCGCTCTCAGGGCAAATTCTCGTGGAGAAGGTATAGCAAATGCTTGTGCAAAGATGCCTGAAAGACTGTGGATAAATAAAATCGTTTCGATAGCAACTGATAGAGTCACAAGTCTGACAGGAATACACAGAGGTGTAACATATATTCTTCAGAAATGCAACCATGAAACTCTAACGTTTCACTGTGTAATTCACCAAGAAGCGCTTTGTGCCCAAACATTTCCTGCCGAAATTGTTGACGTTATGAACTTGGTAATTAAGATTATCAACAGCATTTTGCAAAAGCCCTCTACCGTCACCAGTTCAAAGATTTCCTTTACAGATAACCAGTTTTCTGACCCACTTCAGCACAATAAAGTGTGATGGCTTTCCAGACATAAGATATTGCAACGTTTTACTTTGTGTTTGAGTGAAATAAAAACATTCCTCAATGAAAAAAGCATTGATCATCCCGAATTGGAAAAAGACAAACGGCTGCAAAACTTCTATTTCGTGGTAGATACCACAATGAAACTAAATGAACTAAATCTAAAACTGCAAGAAAAGGCAACCCAGCCTACGCCTTGCTTAAAGAAGTAGTTTGTTTCGAAAACAAAGTACTTATTTTTGTTGAAGACATGGAGAACGGTAAATTACTTCATTTTAAAAATCTGATGTATATCGCAATGAGACCAAAGCAACTATTATCACGAATTATTTCAACATAGCTTTAAGAAAGATGAAGGATGGATTCGCTGAGAGATTCAAGCAATTCAAAACAAACCAGAATACTCTTGCGTTCATAGTAAATCCTCTCAACGAAAATAAATATGATATCAACAATGAGACATTTGGAATTGATGCTGGAACGCTTCAAATGCAACTGCTATATTTGAAAACCAAATACTTGTGAAGTGGCAAGTTCACAGAACTCAAGAGCAAGTTCGAAGATTTGGAGGTCCAGAAATGCATGCGCGTCGAGAAGCACAAGAGGACAGCTCTAAAAGAAATTCCGCGATTTGTGGCCCTCATATTCGGGGCATGGAATAGTCTTCCAGAAAGGTATAGTGAGGTGAAGAAATTGACATATGGAGTACTGACGATCTTCGGGTCGACATATTCGTGCGAGCAAGCGTTCTCTTGCACGAATAGAATAAAAAGTCGCGTTTCAAATCAACTAACAAATAAAAATTTAGAGTTGTGCTTGAAACTTAAAACAACAAGTTATAAGCCAGATTTAATCAATCATACGAAAGGCATGCAAAGCCAATGCTCCCATTGACGTAACTATCTATATTTGTCTTTATATATATATTATTCCGTATTTAAAGCCGTTAATTTTGAAGTCAAAAATCAAATGTATATAAGCAAAACTATAATATTGAAACGAAACGTTTTAGTGGCTCTTTAAAAACTGGGAAATTTTGTGAATTGTAACTTTTGGCTCTTCCGTTTCAATAGGTTGCCGATCCCATCTTAGAGGATCGGTTTGGTTTAACGAAACCGTCGTTTGTCTCACTACAATTACCAGAGTTTTCAGAGATGTCATGTTGCTTCCTTTTTGCGTTAATATTACTGTCATTATTAACCAAATTATTTAATTTACTTTCTACAGATTTAGCTGTAGGGGTTTCTGAGGGGTTCCTAGGACACAAGGACATAAAATAGTCGCACTTACCCTTGAGGTGCTCCATTTCAGACTTCGAATATTCAACATATATAACAACAATATTCTTCGAATATTTTGAAGCATCAGTGGAGTATAGTGATCTGGGTCCGAAACTGCTGTGATGGCATCCATTTGTTTCTTAATTGTCTTGGTTTCCTCAATTTTAGTTTCTAACTCGTGGATTTGTTTTCGAAGCTGCATAACAACTAATTCCGGTTTTATATCCATCAGTTACGTTTCCGAAGCGGTCGAGGTGTCCATAGTGTCTTGTTCTTCATCACAAGGTATGCTCCAGTCGGTGATATGCTTATGCGGCGGGATGGCGGCGCCGGCAGGCGCAGGATCATGGGCTGAAGCCATAAGTAAGAAAGAGCGACCTTCACCCACGAAGGCTGAAGGCAGAATCCAATCTTAAAATCTTCAGGCTAATTAAATGTAAATTCAATGATCTGTCTTGTCTATACGAGCCAGTTTGTCTTAGAAATTCTTCAATGAAGGCATCGCTCTATTTAGGCAGACAGCCCTCGAGGCTTTGTCTCAAACACATAAACACGATCTTTCTGAAATACGGACGGTATAGTCCTTGCAAAATGAGGCGTGGCTTAAGAGCGTGCAAAACCTCTAAATTTGTAAAGTGTGTGTGTGAGTATGGCAAAGCCTCGAGGGCTATCTGCCTAAGAGGAGGGATGCCTTCGTGGAGGACTTTCTAAGGGAAACTGGCTCGTATACACGTTACACATGGAGAAAACCACGAAAACGCCCATGCAGCCAGCCCGTTCGCGGGATTCGAACCTCGGACCGAACTACCAGTGTTCAGCGACTTTACCGCTCGGCCGCTGCCTCTAAATTTGTGTTGATTAAATTGTACCAAAATAAGTGCTACATTTGTGAAAAGTAAAAACTGAGAATGAAAACCTACTATGCAGCGTTAGTGTGGATCTACTAAACTGCATCGAAAGTTATTTATGGCTCCACCTACTTGAAATGTAGCAACTAATTTAGGACAAAACTTTCCACCTAAGTGTAGCAACTAGTTTGTGACGGAGGGAATATAAAATTTTGAAATTGCTAGTGTTGAGTACCAAGTACCTCAATATCATTGACAGCTTAATTTAGAAAATACTGCCATCTTCCGTAAAATAAAAAATTTTACCTCTATTAAGTACGTCTATATGGATTCGATAAATTTTTTTAGTTTGTTAAAAAAAATATTAATTTTTTCTGTAACTTTGTTGCTAAAGAAGAAAATCATAAGTATGATTTTGTCCGAAGCTGACCAGTGCCTGTTCAAAATTTTCACATTAATGATATTAAATTTAAAAAAGAAAAACACCGAGCAATTTTTCCGTAGCTTAGTAATTGTGGAAGCACTTCTTCAGAGATCCCGGTAAATGTAAACATCGCCAACTTTGGCGATAACAGTTCAAACTTGGTAACCCATCGGATTTATCCTATTCGCTTGTTCGAAGCTCGAAGTTTGCAACCACTCCTCTTGCGTTCATTTTGTTGAATTATCACTGTCGTTGTTCGCATTTGCAGATTTATATTATTCTTCTCTTATTTATTATTATTTTATCTGAAATTTTTTAACAACGAATAGATAGAAATATTTTCGTAGATAGATGACGGTTCGGGATGAAAGGAAGAAAATACGGGGGGAGGGGTGAATGCTAATTTGTAACGCGGCTGTTCACGTTCTGCTCTTAATTATTAACAGCTCTAAGAACCATGAGGTTTCCAACCTCTAAAATAATTTGTTTCCGTACGCCGCAAAAATGTGCATGTGCATTTTAAATAATTAAGTAATGCTTTTATTTTTATTATTGGTTATTGCCATATAAAATTATGAGAATAAATTATTTTTTATGGCGTAAAATTGCAACAAGATAATATATTGTTAATGCTTTTCTAACAATAACCTTTCAGAGGATGGCAGGTGTGACATAAATAGATGATTAAATTGAAATAAAAAATATTATTGATTATCTAAGATGACAGAATAGTTTGATACCTCACCATGGTCTTTAAAATTAGCAAACCACTGGTGTAAGGAATGTATTGTTTTAACTGGAATTTAAGACAATTTTTTTCCGTTTATCACGTTTAACCGGGTAATTTCAGTACATTAATACTAATTTATATTTTTTTTAATGAATTTTTATTTCCGTTATAAATGCTTATATATTCTTTTCAGTGCTAACTTGAATTTAATACAAATTTATTTTCGTATATCACGTTTAACCGGTTAGTTTTACATCTACATGCTTATTATCTGTGAATTTTTACTACCATATGCTTAATATATTGTTTTGTCTGCTAATTTGAATTTACATGCACTAAAAATCACGTTTACAAAATGTCACGTTTACGTCTCGGCTCATCATCGATGAACCGCGAGCTTGGCGAGTAAAAATGCAACGACGCCAACGGCTTCTTTGCGGAGGAAAACCCGAAAAAATAATTAAAAACAATTAAAAGCACCCCAAGAATAAATTGAAAACACTGAAATACATTATAATTATCCGACAACAACTTAAAAAAAAATTACCATGAAAACTTTTAGACAATTATTTAGAATGACCATTATGAAACCAAGAGCAAAGTTTGCACCCAATAGCCAAAACCATTTCACTTACAGCATTACATTTAAAAATCTTTTAAAGATTTTCACATAACTAGAACCAAGTACCTCTGACTACAACAACAAAGAACTTTTTCGAACAATGCGGTAAAAGATTGCTAATATGGCCATGCTGGATGTTATTTCGCACATGCGCAGTAAGGTACGGAGGGTGGAAGGATTGCCCCTTTAAAATAAGCTTCAGGAATATACATAATATGTGTCTTTGATCTGACGGAGCCACATTTGCCGCGCAGAACCTTTACTTCTTCTCCTTGGATATTCTTTGTCTCCGGGGTGATAAAAAAATTTATGATATTTTTATTTCAGGAAGAGGAGAAAATGACATGCAGCTGAACACACGTACACGTTAAGAATCTTGTTTATATACCTTAGTTCTCGTAATTCGTTCAGTGTGGCAAGCCCTGAGTGACGTTTACGTAGGGACGCTACTACCTTCTTTCATGCTTCAACTGTTAGCAATCGAAGTTATCTTGACATACACATGAATGTGAGTTTTCAGTCTCCGTGTATAATGTCCAATATAACTTTATTTTAATATTTTAGTATAAATCTCTACTGGTTATTACTTTTGTTTACTTTATTTTTCCATTACATTTTCAAAACGTGGTCTGTTTTACCAAGGCCAACTTATACTCAAGGCCTGCCAGTGCGAAAATATGCTTATGTGTTTTAGGTGGCCTCCATGAAATTTCTATTGACCGCAAGATGGCGCTACTATTCCGCTACGCTTTGCGACATTAACAATGAGCAGGATGGTACCGGAGACAAATAATTGTCTTGTTATATGCAAAATTTAAAAACGATAAATCTGTAGGAGTCAGAAATTACGCATTTCTTTATAATAAAAATATTGTTATTTAGAAAGAAGGCATGAAATTTCAAGTTATCCCATTTTTCTTTTTTCATATATAACCGTCAGCTACTTGATTCTGAATTTAATTCCTGTTTGCATCTAGATATACGTTATTTTTAATTATACTTATTAGAGTCAACTATTCTAATTTAAGGGTAATTTAGAGGACATGTTTTACTTTAAAATTATTTATATAGTATGAAGTTAGCAGGTAGCTACAGAATAAAAACTATTTCAGCGCAAAATTTTCCTCGTATTAATATCAGTTGCCCTATGCAACAAAATAATTTACAGTCGATATTAAATATGTAATTAGGAAATGATGATCTAAAGTTTGTTAATACATAAGGGAAGAAGTATTCCTATAAGAGATTTGGATTTAGATACTGAAGATTTTTTTCTCTTTTTTAATTAATATAAAATACTTTTTTAGGAAATATTCAAAAATAAAATTTTAAATAATGCAGATTTAGAGCTCTGAAGAGTTAACGCAACACTACAGATATTAAAAATAATACCAAGTATTTCTCTATCACCGACAGCATATAATAATGGCATCAAGGAGATTAGAACTCAGGGAGATGCCCTCCTCTCAGTCCAAGTGAAGCCAAAAAAAGGGGAAGCATGCCCTTAGTAGTCGTGGCTTAGAAAGATTGACGTGCTCTAACCACACCCAATTTTGGTCCTGGTAGTCGTAAAGGATCGCAGATTCTTCACGTCCTCTTTACCTTACTTTTCTCGCCATTTCATTTTATTTCTACATTATGTAATTGCAATAATTTCTACATTATGTAATTGCATCCTGTAATTAATGAATGCTAGCATTAAAAGTATTGTGAACACAGAACAGTAACTATTTACTCAAACTATTATTTGATTATAATTTACTTATTCTATGTATATATAATTCTCAACTTTTTCATATTATAAATATTACTAATGTTTCGAAAAAACTGAATTTGAATAAACAATGATAGAAATATGTAAACTTTACGTTGTTATTTTAAAACTCACACAACAAATGGGATTAAAAATCAAATCTACTTGAGCACAAAATAAAATGTAGTTAAACACCTAAAAGGTAAGACCTGTAAAGTAATTATGATCAGACATTAAAGTAAACTGTTTTCTTTTTCATGGAGAGCTAGCCACTCCCCCTCCCCCTGTTTACTTATCGTTTTGCTTTCACATATAATTTAATTACGAATATCGCTTTTATTATTATTAAGAAAAGGAAAATCTGAGAACTATATATGTTTCTTCGTGTACTTTACACAAAGAAAATACTCAAACTCTTTCTTGAAGGCCACTGAAACACAAGTTTCGATTATTCTACTTGTATATGCACGTTCTAAAACATTCTTTTACATGGACATGAAGTCGGAAATGTAGACATTATTTCGCTGTAACAATTCAGTGCCTTTTAGGCCGTTCAGATCTACGCATACAAAGTCAGAAAACACACTGAGCACTTGAAACCAGCTGGCGTTTTACCTCACTTCGCTAAGTACATGGACGTTATAAGAAATAGACTAACCCAAATGCGATTTGTGCCTCTTCTGAGTTGTTCCCGGCTGTCACCTTGATCCCATCCGGAGGAGTACGGAAGACTTGCATTAGCAGGGTGTCTCTCGTCGAGTGAGGACGTGCGAACAATGAGCTCCCCACAAGCCACCTGCAGCGATGCGACGCCGGAAATTATGGCCGGCAACCCCACGGATACCAGCGCCGAGATGGACACGACCGTCCCTGTCTCCGACTCTGATCCAGTTCCAGAGGTGAATCCGGAGGATTTACTTATCCAGATCAAGCAACTCTACCTACTCAAGGCTAGATTTACAGATTTGGAGCAGAATCTGTCCAGGGCTCGAAGATCTACTCCTCTTGCAAGCATCGATCTCAAGTGCGTGGAACAAGAATCAAAGGTAACGCTTTTTAATCTTACCACTCTTGCTAAACGCCTTAATCTGCCTCTCTTTGCCATTCCCCCAACTGAGGAAGAATGTATAAAGAAATTACTCAAATCGGCCAAAGAACTATCTAAAGATGTTATCTCGGGAAAAAATAATGCTAATACTGATAAAACTCAAAAATTAGATAAAAATCAATCCAATAGCCCAATCCTAAAACCTGCAAAGTTAAATGCAGAAAAAATCCTCCATAGTGCTAAAAAGATTCAAAAATTAACTTTAAATTCAAGAGATTCTAACGATTTTCCTAAAAATAAGAAAATTAGAAAAGTTGACGATGAAGGTTTTCAGCAGCCTCCTCGCCATCTTGTAGCACGTGGTGCGCCAAATTCCCCTTCTAAACCGCAATCAAACAATAGCCTACCTCCATTTTGGAGTGAACAACCAGAGGAGGAATTGCCTCCCACCCAACCTGCGGTTAGGGTGGAAGAGAAAAACGATCTCGTGGAGCAACCCGGCGACGGTACTTCCCCCCCTACTGAAAGCTCTATGAATTCAAAGCGAAAAATTCCATTCTTCTTTGTAGAGCCCAAAGACTTTGAATTTCTTACGTCCTTAGTAGAAGCTACTGTGCCTACGGCCATCTGTAGGATGAAGGGTAAGTTTCTCCGCATTGAAATGCAGACCGAAGAAGATTATCGTTCGGTAGCCCAAATTTTAAACAATCAGGGCGCCGAATATAAGTCGTTTAATCTTAAGCAGGATCGGCCCGTAAAGGCAATTCTACGCGGCTTACCCAACTCTGCAAAACCAGATAAAATCAAGGCTGAACTACAACTCCTAGGTTATTCTGTCATATCTGTAACCCAACTCCGTAGGCACAGGTCCCGCTATCCAATGCCATTATTTTTAGTACAACTAAATCCTGCTTTAAATGTCTATGACATATTTGAAGAAACTACAATGCTCGGCATTGAGATTAAGTTCGAAAAACATATTGGGAAGAAGGGACCGAGCCAGTGTTGGCGCTGCCAAGGCTTCTTCCATAGTTCCGCAGTGTGCACACTGCCAATCCGGTGTCTGAGGTGCGCCGGCCCGCATTACGCGTACCAATGCACCAAGGACCCGGAGGAAGCCAACACCTGCGCGAACTGCCTTGGGCGGCACGCAACCAACTGGTTTCACTGTCCCCGAAACCCAGCCAATAAAAATAAAACCCCCGCCTATTAGATCGGATAGCGGGATTTCAAAATTTGTACCGGCTCCGGTTAAAGCTCCAATTAGCAGCACGGATCCCTCATTTAGTGATGTCGTTTCCGGACGAAAAATCCCGGACTACCATCATCTACTAAGGAACAGAAGCAAGCTCCTGCGACGAAGCAAGCTCCGAAGCAAGCGCCGAAGCAGAGTCCTCTTCTCCAGCCAACTCCACCGGCCCAGGCTCCAGCCCCGACCGTAGATGATGGAAGCTGCACAGATACCCTCCGGAGCGTCTTCCAAATCGCCTCGGAATTCGGTATAGAACATAAGATCCTCCTCGAGGCTTTTAGAAATGCTCTCCCTAGGCTCCGAAATGTCTCCACGGGGCCTGAGAGAGCATTTTATATTTATGAGGCATACTGTGGCCTCTTAAACTAAAGGCCTCAAGTTCAACTGTGCAACTAGTGAAGATTCTCTCCTGATCTCCTACTGGAACGCTAATGGAATCAAGAAGAAGATTCACGAAGTCCGGGACTTTATTAATGAGCATCACATGGACCTCTTCCTCGTTCAGGAGACATATGTGGTTGAGGGACTTAGCGCGAACATCGCGAATTATTTCTGCTACCGAAATGACAGAGAGGTATGCATCAGTTACACTGTTCGTGCTAGTGGCGGTACTAGCATTTATGTAAAACGCTCCCTAAAGCATTCTAGGATACCCACGCCACCACTGGAGGCCTTAGAAGCGACTATAGTACAAATTCATATTCCAAATTGTCCCCCAATAGCAGTAGCGTCCTGCTATATGCCTCCGAGACAGGGACCCGCATTTATCTCTGATCTCAGGAAATTAAGTGGTGTTGCAAATAACCTGATTATCGCAGGAGATTTAAATGCCCGTCATAGAAGTTGGGATTGTGTCACTGCCAACAACTATGGCGATAAACTCAAAATTTGGGCTCAGGACGCCCGTATCCAAATTATTGCGCCAAACACACCTACCCATTACCAGTTTCCTGGGGGGTTAGGTGCTCCTTCCATTATTGATCTGGCCTTATTTAAAAATATTCCAGTAGATTATTCGATCGAAGTGATTCCGGAATTGTCCTCTGACCATTATCCGGTTCACCTCACCCTTAAAACATCCAAAATTAACCAAAATTTACCGGCGCAAGTCTCCACAAATTGGGACAACTTTCGGTATGTCTTGGAAAATGGTATTCTCCCCCCTATCAAAATTCACGATAATCAGGAGGTTGACTTAGCCATTGACAGGCTCAACCAAACCCTAGGAAGCGCATTTACAGCTGCTTCCAAACCCAAATTCAGGCAAAATTATTATAAATTACCTGATCACATTAAAGATAAAATCAAAATTAAAAACCGCCTTCGCAGAGACTGGCAAAAGTTTGGAAAACTTTCGAGTACAACTGCGAAGGATCCAGAATGAGATCAAGTCTGACATTAAGAAATACACAGACGAAAAATACGCAAACTATCTTAAGTCCTTAAAGACTTCCGATAATAGCCTCTGGGTTGCTAGCGCACGGCTTCGCAAACCAAAACACGACATTCCCCCCCTAATGGGCACGGTCAACGACCGGATGGCATTAACAGACACCGAAAAGGCTGAACGCATAGCAGACAGCCTTCAAACACAATTTTCACCTAACACTGGACTCATGTTCGATTCCTGTGCAGAGCACACGCATGAAGTCCAACACCAAGTTGAAGAATTTCTCTCCTCAGACACAAATTCTGAGGAACCCATCACCACAACAATGACTGAGATTTCAGCTTTTGTCAAAAATCTCACCCCTGCAAAAGCACCTGGCCTGGATAGGATTTCTAATCGCATGATTAAAAATTTACCAGTAAAATTCATATTTTACCTAGCAGTTTTGATAAATTCAGTGCTAAGGCTAAAATATTATCCCCATAGCTGGAAGAATGCATTAGTCATTCCTATTCTAAAACCTGGAATGGACCCAAAGGTCCCCCAAAATTATAGGCCGATCAGCCTTCTGTCTTCACTTAGTAAAATTTACGAAGCTATACTGCTTAGATACCTGAATGATTTCTGCCGAAACCGAAATATTATTATTCCTCAGCAATTCGGCTTTCGTGCTAAACACTCAACTCAGGCCCAGCTACTGAGGGTAGTTAAAATCATTCATACAGGATCTCGCAGTGGAAAGCCTACAGCTATTGTTTATTTAGACGTAGCAAAGGCTTTCGACAGATGTTGGCATATCGGAATTTTATTCAAGCTCATGCGACTTGAAATTTCGGCTACTTTTGTGCACATAATGCACTCTTACCTCACTAATCGTACCTTTTCTGTTAAAGTTAAATATTCTGTCTCTTCTCCTCGCCCTATCTTGGCTGGGGTGCCTCAGGGAGGAATTCTTAGCGCTACGCTCTTCAACTTGTATGTAAATGACATACCACAAACACCAAGTGTCGATCTAGCACTCTATGCAGACGACACAGCCATCATTTCACAGCACTCAACATTACATGCCACTCTCAATCACCTACAGCTGTATTTAACAGACTTGGAGTCCTGGCTCATTACCTGGAAAATCAAAATTAATGTCGCAAAAAGTGCCGCCACAGTTTTCTTTTCCAGAAAGAGGAATGTCCATAGTCAACTCCCTCCACTCAGATTATTTGAAGAAAATGTACCCTGGGTGGAATCCTACAAATATCTGGGAGTTTATCTAGATGCGAAGCTGCTCTGGAATACCCACATCAATTATGCCATCTCCAAAGCAAGAACTACAAGAACCCAACTGATGTCTCTCCTCAAAAGAACCAGCAACCTCTCCCTCAATAATAAGATCCTTTTATACAAGAGTACCATTCTACCGATCCTGACGTACGCTGCTGTCGTCTGGTCAACTGCTGCCAATAGCCACCTGAAGAAAATTCAAGTATTCCAGAGCGTCACGCTTCGTATTCTGACAAATGCTCATTATTTCGTCCGTAATGAAGTGCTTCATAACGATCTCAAAATTCTACCCCTTGATGCCTTTTTCCGGCAAAATTCGGCCAAATTCTTTAATAGATTAACACAGATCGAAAACCCAGTCTTGCATTCACTTCCTGCTTATGATCCAGCTGAGCCCAGCTCAGCTAAGCGACCTAGAAGCGTTCTTGATAGAACTTTTAACATCTTTCCTAGGAAGCCAAAGCGGAGGTGTCTGCTTGACTAGGAATTCTTTCTAAAATTTTTAAATTAACAAGCACTTCACGGGCCTAACCCGGCGACCCTTAACTATTTCTATATTTTCACATGCCCGCCGGACCTAATTCGGCCTCGTTTCTCGGTTTTATATCCGTGCTGCTATAGGTAACATGCTCCTCCACTTGCCAAGACCTCATCTTTTCATAAAACACGGCCCAGACAATTAAAAATCAGATTTGCAATAGTTTTAACGTTTCGTTATTATTTTATCATCTAACTTAATTATTTAACTTAAACTGTTTAATTATTAAAATTTAAATTAATATTCTAATCTTTAAAATCTAACTCCCCCATATGCTACTCAAAATACTTTTATTCCGTGAATTTTTGTTCCAGCAATCTGCACAAATGTACAAGCTTGCATATCTTCAGTCATCATCTGCAATCAGGTAATTCAGATTAATCCTGTCTCTATTTTTATTTCTTTTCCCCTTTTTAATCCATTTTTCCTCGCCTGCCTTCCCTTTAACTATCTTAAAACTTCTCCGTCTTTTCTACAGTTAACTTTCTTCACGGTTCTTTCCGCTTCAAAAGTTGCTCCTATTCTTCTCTCGCCACGGGCCGTAGGAGAACTTTTTCGCCTCTTGAATCCTTTTTCCCCCCTTCTTTTCGCTCCACCATCCCTTGCTCCGAGCTTTAGTCGCAAGACTCTCTCCCCCCCCAGCCCATCCCCAAGGCATTAGCAATTACTGCGCTTTTCCGTATTACCTAATATACCTTTCCCAAGCCCTGGAAAATTATGTTTCCCGGCTAATTGTCTTTCTATCTTTCCGATTCCATTAATGCAACGCATTCAGGAATTCGCCTTAATCATCACCTCTCTCTCTTTCAATCTGGTAAAACAGGTTGAAAGCAGAAAGAATTTTTCGTCCTTAGTGTGGACTCCTAACTCACTTCTTTCCCCGTAAACCCTTAATGGTTTCCTTCATTACCCTTTAGCCAGTGCTTTTTCTTAATTACTTCAGTTTTCTTAACGAAGTTGTGGAGGTAATTGCATTAAGTTGCAAAGGTACTCCGGAAAATATCGCCTTGGGCGGAAGACTTGCAGAAATTTAAGAGTGGTTGCCTATTGCAGCATGCATAATTGTCAAGAAAACGCTGATTGTAGCGCCTCTTTTCACAAATTAGTATTTGTCAATATTTTTATTTTTGAAATTGAGATTGATTTTTAAAAATTTAGCATATTTCTCAAGCATAATTAACGTTCCAAATAATTATAAAGCTATTGCATGCTTTCAGGGCTAGATATTTTTTTAGCTTTTCGTATGCAGTAAGGAAATTTGTAACTACTACATTTAGAAAATAATCTTTTAAATCTGAACTATTAGAAAATTTCAAACAAGCAATTCTCTCTTGCAATTTTTATGCCTTTCATTGGTGTAAATAAGTAAAAAATACTAAAATATTTAAAAACAAATTTTTGAACGTTTTGTTTAAAATTCTAAATTGTACTGCTTTTTTAAAATTATAGATGAAAATTATAGCACAATGTCTATAAAGGAATTTTATTTCACTTATATTTCATAATACATCATACTGATAAACACTTTTGATTCCTTAATTTTTGTTCATTTTATTCTAATATTGAAATTGTATTTAAGTGTAATAATTAATTTTGCTTGTATTTCATAGTGATTATTTTTTAAATTTATTTTTAGTTCTGCATAAGATTTCTTTTATTTACTGTTAATTTAATTTATTAGCTCGAAGCGGCATTTTGCACTGTTTCACTACAAATGTCCGTGACTCCTTGCAAATATTAAATTACATGGATACATGTATGTTTCTCGCACTAAGACAAAAACGATGATAGTATCTAGAGCCATCAAATTTTGAATAATGTAATACTCCACCCGAACATGGGCATCTGGACGGCCGAATTTCGAATTTGTTTTAATCTATACCATATTTTGTTAAACTTCAACAAATTTGTGATTAACAAACTCAAAGAATCCAAAGCAGGCAATCGTAACACTGTACGTAAAATATTTTTGTCTTCAGTGCCGGAATTCTAAAGATATGCTGTTTTCAAATGTATGCGGTTTACGGGCGAAGGACATGATATTCAATAAATATAGGTAACACATGAAACGTTTAAAAAAGGTTCCTTTTCGGCGTAATATAAAATCTGAGTGCTTCTAGATTTTATTTTACCTTTTTTTTCCCGTTCATTACACTCAGAAAATTTTATGCTCCGAATTTTATAAATTGCTGAAATAAATATTCACTTTAATAAGTTAATGACGATATAATCAAATAAATGATTGTTTTGTAATGTTATTACAGTTTTGAAAATGATCATTAAATTAAAGAAAAAATTATCAGATCTTCTTAAATTTTACCTTATTTATTTTAAAGCATCACGTATTATCAATCTTATTCAATTTTACGTTATTTGTACCCAAAATTATGTTCATAAATTTTGTGCTTAGAGTTTATACCGGTTTACCAAAGTAAAGGTGATTGTACAAGAATTTCGAGTGAAAAAATACGCGAAATGCAGTAAAAAGTGCTTCATAATCTCATCACTATACAAAGTATCACTTTTAATAATTAGAAAGAGTAATGTGATACAAACGCCATAGGTTTCAGTGTTAAAGTAAACCAGGTCGTCCCTACTCTTCCTTGCCACCATGTGGGTGACGCGCGCCCCGCCCACTGGGTTAGTCTATCTCTTATAAGGTCCATGGCTTAGTAAGGTAATCGTTTTCTTGCCCTCACGTGGCGTGGCTTATTTCCTTCCCCCTGGCTTCATTTTCTTCGTACTGTAATAGCAGAGACGCCATGTCCATGTATTCTAACCTACTTGAATGGCATACATGACATTAATCACAATGAATCTTATACAAAATTTTAAGTTAGTTAGTGATGAATACCAAGTATTACAATATCACCTACAGCATATAATAATAATAACATGTATGACAGGTCAGGTCAGGTCGTAACATTAAACTATGAGTGTCGTACTAATTAAAGTACATGACTCATCAATGATTAATCCAATTAAGGCTTTATGAATGGGAGATTTTTTGCTTCATGAATTATGATTGATTTTATTAAGTCAAATATTCTTGAGATGTTAATTGAAAGCCACTGGTCACATGATTCTTAGCCAGAATGGTGATTGGCGAGAGCGAGAAAAGCTTGAATTTTCATATTTTGCAGTATTTTCGACTATATATACAAATATTTACATTACAGATGCATGACAATAAATACTAACATTCTTTGTTAGTGTATAAAATTGCAGTAATGATGTTGTTGATAAATATGATATAAAAGATGATAAAACTTGGATAAATAAGTGTGACTGCAATTAGCCAATAAGATACAAGAATCTTATTTAAAAATCTCTTGCTTCAGTAAGGTACAAAGATCAGTAGTGTAAAGTAAAATCTTGATTAAATATTAAATCATGAAATGAAATGATGATGATAATTTACAGATGAGTATAAGCAGTTTTCACCACCGAACATTATGATGAATTGTTCGAGGTCTTTTATACTTTTTTCAATAATATAATCATAATTGCCAATGTTTTGTATAATATTGGAGGGATGTTGTTGCATTTTATTATAAAATTTATAGACAGTTTTGAGAATTTCTTCATCTATTGTATTTATATTTAGATCTCTATGCAAAACTTCATTTCTGACAAACCAAGGGGCACCCAGCATGGTTCTAATAATTTTATTTTGTATAACTTGGAGTTGATTTCTGTTTGATTTTGCTGCTGCAGCCCAGACAGGTGATCCATACAACATGACTGGTCTTATGAGTTGTAAATATATGATTCTTTTCGTGTTGATGCTAAGTTTTGAATGACTATTAATTATAGAGTATACACTCATGAATGCCTGCATTGTTTTGGTTCTGGTAGCAAGAAGATGTTCTTTAAAGTTGAGTTTGTAATCAAGATGGATGCCTAGATATTTAACAGTGTATTCTCTATTTACAGGTTGATTATTTATATAAAGCTGTTCGCAGACTGGTCTTCTAGTTGTTCTTTTGAAAATTATGTTGTTGCTTTTATGAGGATTAATTTTAATTTTCCATTTTATTAGCCAATCTTGGATATTGTCAACTGCTTGTTGTAGTTTATGTTGTGCATGAGAAGGGTTGATTGAAATAGAAAAGATTGCTGTGTCATCAGCATATTGGGCCATTTCAGTACCTGGGTAGGTAGGAAAATCATTGGTATAGATGATATATAAATACGGTGCCAAATTCCCTCCTTGAGGGATACCCGCATTTATTCTTCTTTTGGTAGAGTAATTATTGTTGATACGAACTTGAAAAAATCTATTTTGCAGGTAGTTGTGGATAATTAGTATTAAGGCAGCAGGAAAGTTGTATTTAATTAGTTTGTAGATGAGACCTGTATGCCAAACTTTATCAAACGCTTTCTCCACATCAAGGAAAAGAGCGGCGACTGTTTCCTTTTTATTAAAAGCTTCACCGATCTTTTCAACGATGCGGGAAACTTGATGAATAGTAGAATAATTTTTTCTGAAACCAAATTGAAAGGGAGAGATGATATTATTGTCTTGCGCATATTGCTGGAGACGTTTTTGTATAATTTTTTCGAATATTTTTGAAATAGCTGGTAGTAGAGAGATTGGTCTGTAACTTGCGGTCAGTTTTTTTATCTTTTCCAGGTTTTTTAATAATGATTATTGTGGCAAGTTTCCAGGCAGAAGGGATATAATTTTTTCTGAGACAAGCATTGAACAGATTAACTAAATAAATTATAGCTTTTTTAGAAAAATTCTGGATTGCAGTGTTGGATATTTTATCATATCCACCGCAAAAATATCCACTTGCTTTTTTGGGATTGAGCTGTTTAATGAGATATATAACTTCAGAAGGTGTGGTAGGGGAATTTGCTGTACTCCTGTTGGAGTTAAGAAAGTTTTGTACAGATTCTTTTATGCTATTGTCTTCTTGATGATTCATATTATTAAGCCACGCCCCATTTCATAAGTACTCTGCCATTAGTAATCGCTTAAATTCTTCAGTGTAATTAAATATAAATTCAATGATCTGTCTTGTCTATACGATATTGATTGATATCTCATTTCAAATATATAAATATATTTGAAATGAAGAATTCATTCATAAACATTGTTCATTCATAAAGAACCGTGAAAAATCTAATTATTAAATGTATCTAAATGTATAATGATTATAAATATTATCTAAATATATAATGACATTAACATTGAATTGTAAACAGAAATTGAAATCCTGCTGACAATGTTATAAAACTATTTAAGCAAGAATATTTTGTACTGGCAAGCAATCTGTTAAAAGGTACTGTAAAGTAAATTCTATGAGATGCGTACTTAAGAAAGTAGTAAAAAAAAAAAAAAAGAGTTTTAGAATATGTATTGTTGAAGTTATGAGTAAAAAAAATCTGATAAGTATAATTAAACGAATTATTATCTTACATTTTATAACTCAATTACAAGAGTTGCGCCAATAATGCCATCTTCCCTAAAATAAAAAATTTTACCTCTATTAAGTACGTCTATATAGATTCGATAAATTGTTTTAGTTTGTTAAAAAAAATAGTAATTTTTTCTGTAACTTTGTTGCTAAAGAAGAAAATCATAAGTATGATTTTGTCCGAAGCTGACCAGTGCCTGTTCAAATTTTCACATTAATGATATTAAATTTAAAAAAGAAAAACACCGAGCAATTTTTCCGTAGCTTAGTAATTGTGGAAGCACTTCTTCAGAGATCCCGGTAAATGTAAACATCGCCAACTTTGGCGATAATAGTTCAAACTTGGTAACCCATCGGATTTATCCTATTCCCTTGTTCGAAGCTCGAAGTGCTCGAAGTTTGCAACCACACCTCTTGCGTTCATTTTGTTGAATTATCACTGTCGTTGTTCGCATTTGGAGATTTATATTATTCTTCTCTTATTTATTATTATTTTATCTGAAATTTTTTAACAACGAATAGATAGAAATATTTTCGTAGATAGATGTCGGTTCGGAATGAAAGGAAGAAAATACGGGGGGAGGGGTGAATGCTAATTTGTAACGCGGCTGTTCACGTTGTGCTCTTAATTATTAACAGCTCTAAGAACCATGAGGTTTCCAACCTCTAAAATAATTTGTTTCCGTAGGCCGCAAAAATGTGCATGTGCATTTTAAATAATTAAGTAATGCTTTTATTTTTATTATTGGTTATTGCTATATAAAATTATGAGAATAAATCATTTTTTATGGCGTAAAATTGCAACAAGATAATATATTGTTAATGCTTTTCTAACAATAACCTTTCAGAGGATGGCAGGTGTAACATAAATAGATGATTAAATTGAAATAAAAAATATTATTGATTATCTAAGATGACAGAATAGTTTGATGCCTCACAATGGTCATCAAAATTAGCAAACCACTGGTGTAAGGAATATATTGGTTTCTGTGTTAACTGGAATTTAAGACTTTTTTTTTTTTTTTTTCGTTTATCACGTTTAACCGGGTAATTTCAGTACATTAATACTAGTTTATATTTTTTAAATGAATTTTTATTTCCGTTATAAATGCTTATATATTATCTTATATAGTCTTTTCAGTGCTAACTTGAATTTAATACAAATTTATTTTCGTATATCACGTATAACCGGTTAGTTTTACATCTACATGGTTATTATCTGTGAATTTTTACTACCATATGCTTAATATATTGTTTTGTCTGCTAATTTGAATTTACATGCACTAAAAATCACGTTTACAAAATGTCACGTTTACGTCTCGGCTCATCATCGATGAACCGCGAGCTTGGCGAGTAAAAATGCAACGACGCCAACGGGTTCTCTGCGGAGGGAAACCCGAAAAAATAATTAAAAACAATTAAAAGCACCCCAAAAATAAATTGAAAACACTGAAATACATTATAATTATCCGACAACAACATAAAAAAAAATTACCATGAAAACTTTTAGAAAATTATTTAGAATGACCATTATGAAACGAAGAGCAAAGTTGCACCCAATAGCCAACACCATTTCACTTACATCATTACATTTAAAAATCTTTTAAAGAATTTCACATAACTAGAACCAAGTACCTCTGACTACAACAACAAAGAACTTTTTCGAACAATGCGGTAAAAGATTGCTAATATGGCCATGCTGGATGTTATTTCGCACATGCGCAGTAAGGTACGGAGGGTGGATGGATTGCCCAAGGAGGTTAGAATAGATGGAGTAAGCATGACGTCACAAAATTGAAGCCGAGGAAGGATCGACAGCGTGACGTCACGACTGATGAGCTATAGCATGGCTGCCGTGTAGCCTACGGATAAGACGAAAGCTTTGTTTATAATTGTATTAAAACTGCTCAGCCAGATAAAATTGGTGAATGTAGTGAAGGATGTCAATCATTCCCGCTGCTACGCAGCTAATTTCATAAGTAAATGCCATAAACAGGTAATTTAGTATTTCTATTATTCTGACTTTATTGCTACTCGCTATTAGTTCAGCATTGCTTTGTTGATCGTTTCGACCTGATTTTGAGAAATATGGATAGATGTGCTGCACCAAATTGTCAAATCATTCTAGAAATAACTTTAGGATGTTTTGTTTAGCAAAAAATGAAAAAAGACGAAGAAGAAGTAATTCTTTCTGTTCGAGATCAACGGATTTCGGTCGCAGGAGCGTGTTTTTGTGAAGTAAGTGCAGCTTCGTATTTTTTCATAGCATATGAGAAAAATTCCCTTATTATTTTTTTTCAAAATGTGTACTTTCATTTAGCTGTCACTTATTAACGCTGAAATGATATTACAAATATAAAATCAATTGTGGAATGTGTGTGCATTTGTTCAGCAAAATATCGCCAATACTGTTTTTTACTGTTGCTAATAGTTTATACTGTTTGTAAAATTGTATTCTATATTTCATGTAAACTTTGTCTCGGTTGGGATTGTAATAGGCGTTTTTTTATTTAAATTTTACTGTACGAATAGTGTATTAAAGGTCTATGCTGTATTTTGATTCTGATGTATTGTCGCCAAATATATCAGTTGGCGCCAGTCTTAAAAATTGGTAAGTATAACATAAATTATAAATTGTTTAGGTTATTCTGTATAGTGAGGTAAATATATTCTGTGTCCTTCAGGAAGCTTCATAAACTTAATTATTTATTCTTAATTTTGTCCTATTTTCATATAAAAGTAAAAATTTTTCACAAAATTTCATTCTTAATAGTGTGATTAAATTCATTTAGTACATGCAACTGTAATTAAATACTAGTGTTTTTGATTTTAATGTTAAACTTCATACATGCTTTTGCTAAATTTGAAGGTGCATTTTGAAGAAAACCAGTTTGAATGTTCTAGGAAAGACGGGTTTAAAAAACTAAAGCCTTGTTTAATGTGCCTAATCCAACACAACTGTTGACCCCACAGCATGTAAAAGGCATTGGGTTTACCAAACTACCATTCAATGATATCCAGTTTTTAAAATGTATGTTTTTTTAAGTTTTATAGTTTTCATAAAAAATGTTTCATATTAAAAATGGACCAATTTGTTTTATAAATAAATCAAAATATTGAAATTCAGGCATTATATGATTTAAGCTTTAATTTCAGTGCTTAAGAATAGATAAAAAATTGAAATTTTTCATAGATAATAATTCATAATACTGTTTAAATTTTGCTGTTATATATATATATATATAATTAAATGTGTATTTTATTATAATAATCATATTTAAAATGAGGCATAAAAGCAACCTCAATTTGATATAGTTTTTGATTAAAATTACTGATTTCGAGGCCTATCAGACACAGGTCTCATTTCTTGAGATTTGCCCCTAAAAAAGAGAAACCTGTATTTGATTGCCTTCAAAGTCTACAGAGGTTTGTTCAAAATCAGGATTAAACTAAAATAACTTTTTTGCTTAATTTTAAATTTTACATATATATAGGAATATGCATTACGTAAGCAAAAGAACAGTATTATTGAAAGTAATAATTTTGAGTAATATAATAATATGGTAATGTATGTTTTAATGTCCTATATGTCTTGTCTAAGTCCTCGCTTTCAGAAGTGGGGCTTCATTGTTTAAATAATGTAAAGTCCTTCACCTATTATAAATTTCAGATTTTACATAGAAATATCATACAAAGTAAATTTGCAGTACTCAATTACATTATTGTTTCCATCATTATTGGATTAATTTGAAGTTAGTCATTAAGGTTAAGTATTTATAAAATGTTTGTATTTTGTTCACAAAAACTTCCATCATGTAGCAGTTACTTTTATGTTATGGAAGATATCAAGCTCTGCTAAATCAAATTTACTTTTGTGTGACCTTAAATCTTAAGCACCAATCGTAAATTTGTTTTGGCATATTTTTAAGAATTTGAATGAAAAATTTATTGCTACTGTGAAAGAATGATCAACTGATGTTTACCTTACTAATCAATGTCTTACAGTGTTGTAATGATTCGCAGGATTTTTCATAATGTGATGTTGCATATACGTTTTGATCTTATCAAATAAATATAAAGAATGTATTCCTAATCAGATATTTCTTCTTACGTAAGATTATTATCTATCATGATGTGATGCTTAGGATTTGTTTTTAGAAGCCAAAACACTATTTTTTGAGATGCTTAAAAAAGCAATGTATTTTATTTATTTACTTACTGCTTTAAAACAGGTTTTGAATTAAGGCTTTCCCCTTCCTTACAGTATGCACATAAAGCTCACTTAAGCTATATTTTTAACATATTAATGAGATATATGTAAATAAAATATGTCTCTTAGGGTAGCTCCTTTAATAGGGGGGAAAACTGAACTAAAATGGTATACCTTAAAAACATTTTATTGAAAACAAAAATACTATCATAACAGTGTCGGCTAAGATTTATTCAGATGGTTTTTTTGCATTTATTCTGGCATTTCCTCATAAATTCATATAAATAAAATTTCAGTTAAAGTAGGTCTAGCATTATATCATTCTATACAAAGCTGTTGACTTTATGTATATTCTATATAAAGGTGTTGACTTTAATGGAAAAAAATCCAGTTACTGTGTTTTAATAAAATTTGATTATAATGGAATGACTTGCACTGTGTTAGAAAAAAAGAGTGAAAAATAACAATTTTTGTTTTATTTTCACTATAAGTACAAGTATTTTGCATATGTTTGTTATCAAAAGATGTAGATTTAAAGCTAAATAATACTTTTGTTTTTATTTATGCAAATTAGTTAATAAGGATATTAACTAATTATAGAATTATTGGTACTCTTCTGTTATCGGGACCGGATTCAGAAATCTCTATATGGATGTATATTGAATGTATGTATATATGAACCATGCATATGTATGTGTGTATACATTTTTGATTTCCATCCCGATAACAGAAGAGTACTGAATTATCATTAAATATTCAGATATGTGTAATAATATATTAACAACATTGTTTCACGAGAAAATAGTAAAACTAAATTAATTTTAATAATTTTCTTGTGCCATTGCTTCAAGGAATGAAATTTGAATTTAACAAATATTCACTATTTCTATAAAGCAAATATAAAATTCTCTACTCATATAAAGCAAATATAAAATTAAAATTTTAAATTTTATATATGTTTTTTCACTTGTTTAATTCATAAATTTACCAGTTTTTCTATGTACTGTATAAAGTATTTTCTCAATAGCAAATGTATCGGTAAATAGTGTCTAAATTTTGTGTGGAAAGGTATTCTTTTTATTTTTTATTTATTTATTTATGTGTGTATTTATTAATTTTTAAAATTTCCTTTTTAGCTAAATAAAGAACAAAAATAGTATTTTTGATATGGAATTTTTACATTGCTAAATTTATATAAAAATATATTTTTAAAATATAGATTCCCACAGCCATTAGAGCATTGAAATAGTTTTTATAGCATTCTGCTAAAAAATCAAAATTTAAAGGTGTAGATCTCAAATCAGTATTTAAAATCATAAAGCTTTTAGCTACCTTTTTCTGGATATGCACACAAAATAACATTTTTAACCAAATTGTTGCAATAATAGACATTCGATTCCATGTGAGCAAACTTCAAACTGCATATTAAAAATGATAAACAAGACGTAGATTAAAAATGAAAAACAAGAATTATTATGCAGACAAGCTATTAAATTTTTCAGAAGTTTAAAATGCTAACTTGCTAGATATATTAAAGCATCAGCATGTATTTATCCACTTATATAAAATTTGCTTACAATTTTAGAAAAGTAACTTTTGATTCAGAAAAGCTTTAGAAACTTAAAAATTACTGAAGTTTTCTTCATACAAATTTGTAGCCACAGCTTTAATGTTCTCTAAATAATTTAACATGTAATGTAAATAAAAGTAATATGCTTAACTCCATCAGTACTGAAATGGTATAGTTAAGATATTAAGAATTATCATACAAGTACTGTATTGAAAGGCTTATAATTTTTATATAATACATGAAACTACCTTGAATTATAAAAGAAAAGTAGTTACATAAATATGAAAACGTGATTTCAAACCCATTATAACCTTATGGAAATTAAGAATACAGCTGCGGGAAATCTCTTGTCAAAAAGTACATTTTGAGTTGTCTAACATTATACATGTATGTAAAAGTATAAACTGAAAATTCAGAAGTAAGTTGACAAAAAAGTGTTTGTAACTTATATATGAATTTGAAGTATATGTGAAAATGTTTTAAAAACGCATCATGAATCATATGAGAAATTCGTCATTTTAAAAAACTACGAGAGAGAAGTCACACATCTCTATATGAGTGCGAAAAATCGGAACTTAAGATTCTCTAAAAGGTCCTCTAAAATGTTAAATAATTAAAGTTTTAACTAATACGGCTAAAGAGCCAAAGATTGGCCCCCAACCGAAATTGCAACCCTAAAGGGTCGCAAAAACATGGCTGACGACTCACACATATCAGTCGCGACGTCACGCATCGTGACGTAACATGGCTTCATTTTCATTGCATGGGAACATACGGGGAAGGCTTACTCCATCTATTCTAACGGCCTTGGGATTGCCCCTTTAAAATAAGCTTCAGGAATATACATAATATGTGTCTTTGATCTGACGGAGCCACATTTGCCGCGGGGAACCTTGACTTCTTCTCCTTAGATTTTCTTTGTCTCCAGTGTGATAAAAAAATTTATGATATTTTTATTTCAGGAAGAGTAAAAATGACATGAAGCTGAACACGTACACATTGAGAATCTTGTTTATATACATTAGTTCTGGTAATTCGTTCAGTCTGGCAATCCTTAAGTATAAGTCGGCCTTCGTCAGACATATGACGTTTACGTAAGAACGCTAGTATCTTCTTTCATGCTTCAACTGCTAGCAATCGATGGTGTATTTAATTATGGCAAAGCACACGAGGGCTATCTGCCTAAAGGGAGGGATGCCTTTCGTGGAGGACTTTCTAAGGGAAACTGGCTCGTATACACGTTACACATGGGGAAAACCACGAAAACGCCCATGCAGCCAGCCCGTTCGCGGGATTCGAACCTCAGACCGAACTACCAGTGTTCAGCGACTTTACCGCTCGGCCGCTCGTGGGCCTCCCTTGCAATCGAATTTATCTTGACACACATTCGAGAAAGATTTAAAGCTGCATGGATAACATCCAATATAATTTTATTTTAATATTTTAGTTTAAATCTCTACTGGCTACTACTTTTGTTTACTTAATTTTTCATTACATTTTCAACACGTGGTCTGTTTTACCAAGGCCAACTTATACCCAAGGCCTGCCAGTGTGAAAATATGCTCATGTGTTTTAGGTGGCCTCCATAAAATTTCTATTGACCGCAAGATGGCGCTACTATTCCGCTACGCTTTGCAACATTAACAATGAGCAGGATGGTACCGGAGACAAATAATTGTCTTGTTATATGCAAAATTTAAAAACGATAAATCTGTAGGAGTCAGAAATTACGAATTTCTTTATAATAAAAATATTGTTATTTAGAAAGAAGGCATGAAATTTCAAGTTATCCCATTTTTCTTTTTTCATATATAACCGTCAGCTACTTGATTCTGAATTTAATTCCTGTTTGCATCTAGATATACGCTATTTTTAATTATACTTATTAGAGTCAACTTTTCTAATTTAAGGGTAATTTACAGGACATGTTTCACTTTAAAATTATTTATATAGTATGAAGTTAGCAGGTAGCTACAGAATAAAAACTATTTCAGCGCAAAATTTTCCTCGTATTAATATCAGTTGTCCTATGCAACAAAATAATTTACAGTCGATATTAAATATGTAATTAGGAAATGATGATCTAAAGTTTGTTAATACATAAGGGAAGAAGTATTCCTATAAGAGATATGGTTTTAGGTACTGAAGATTTTTTTCTCTTTTTTAATTAATATAAAATACTTTTTTAGGAAATATTCAAAAATAAAATTTTAAATAATGCAGATTTAGAGCTCTGAAAAGTAAACGCAACACTACAGATATTCAAAATAATACCAAGTATTTCACTATCACCGACAGCGTATAATAATGGCATCAAGGAGATTAGAACTCATGGAGATGCCCTCCACTCAGTCCAAGTGAAGCCAAAAAAAGGGGAAGCATGCCCTTAGTAGTCGTGGCTTAGAAAGATTGACGTGCTCTAACCACACCCAATTTTGGTCCTGGTAGTCGTAAAGGATCGCAGATTCTTCACGTCCTCTTTACCTTACTTTTCTCGCCATTTCATTTTATTTCTACATTATGTAATTGCAATAATTTCTACATTATGTAATTGCATCCTGTAATTAATGAATGCTAGCATTAAAAGTATTGTGAACACAGAACAGTAACTATTTACTCAAACTATTATTTGATTATAATTTACTTGTTCTATGTATATATAATTCTCAACTTTTTCATATAAATATTACTAATGTTTCGAAAAAACTGAATTTGAATAAACAATGATAGAAATATGTAAACTTTACGTTGTTATTTTAAAACTCACACAACAAATGGGATTAAAAATCAAATCTACTTGAGCACAAAATAAAATGTAGTTAAACACCTAAAAGGTAAGACCTGTAAAGTAATTATGATCAGACATTAAAGTAAACTGTTTTTTTTTTCATGGAGAGCTAGCCACTCCCCCTCCCCCTGTTTACTTATCGTTTTGCTTTCACATATGTTAATTACGAATATCGCTTTTATTATGAAAAGGAAAATCTGAGAACTATATATGTTTCTTCGTGTACTTTACGCAAAGAAAATACTCAAACTCTTTCTTGAAGGCCACTGAAACACAAGTTTCGATTATTCTACTTGTATATGGACGTTGTAAAACATTCTTTTACATGGACATGAAGTCGGAAATGTAGACATTATTTCGCTGTAACAATTCAGTGCCTTTTAGGCCTTTCAGATCTACGCATACAAAGTCAGAAAACACACTGAGCACTTGAAACCAGCTGGCGTTTTACTTCACTTCGCTTAATACATGGACCTTCTAAGAAATAGACTAACCCAAATTGGATTTGTCCCTCTTCTGAGTCGTTCCCGGCTGTGACCTTGATCACATTCGGAGGAGTAGGGACGACTTGCAGAAATTTAAGAGTGGTTGCCTATTGCAGCGTGCATAATTGTCAAGAAAAAGCTGGCTGTAGCGCCTAATTTCACAAATTAGAATTTCTCCATATTTTTATTTTTGAAATTGAGATTGATTTTTAAAAATTTAGCATATTTCTCAAGTATAATTAACGTTCCAAATAATTATAAAGCTATTGCATGCTTTCAGGGCTGGATATTTTTTTTAGCTTTTCGTATGCAGTAAGGAAATTTGTAACTACTACTTTTAGAAAATAATCTTTTAAATCTGAACAATTAGAAAATTTCAAACTAGCAATTCTCTCTTGCAATTTTTATGCTTTTTATTGGTGTAAGTAAGTAAAAAATACTAAAATATTTAAAAACGAATTTTTGAACGTTTTGTTTAAAATTCTAAATTGTGCTGCTTTTTTAAAATTATAGATGAAAATTATAGCACAATTTCTATAAAGGAATTATATTTCACTTATATTTCATAATACATCATAGTGATAAACACTTTTGACTCCTTAATTTTTGTACATTTAATTCTAATATTAAAATTGTATTTAAGTGTAATAATTAATTTTGCTTGTATTTCATAGTGATTATTTTTTAAATTTATTTTTAGTTCTGCATAAGATTTCTTTTATTTACTGTTAATTTAATTTATTAGCTCGAAGCGGCATTTTGCACTGTTTCACTATAAATGTCCGTGACTCCTTGCAAATATTAAATTACATGTATACATGTATGTTTCTCGCACTGTGACAAAAACGATGGTAGTATCTAGAGCCATCAAATTTTGAATAATGTAATACTCCACTCGAACATGGGCATCGGGACGGCCGAATTTCGAATTTGTTTTAATCTATACCATATTTTGTAAAACTTTAACAAATTTGTGATTAACAAACTCAAAGAATCCAAAGCGAGCAATCGTAACACTGTACGTAAAATATCTTTATCTTCAGTGCCGAAATTCTAAAGATATGCTGTTTTCAAATGTATGCGGTTTACGGGCGAAGGACATGATATTCAATAAACATAGGTAACACATGAAACGTTTAAAAAAGGTTCCTTTTCGGCGTAATATAAAATCTGAGTGCTTCTAGATTTTGTTTTACCTTTTTTTCCCGTTCATTACACTCAGAAAATTTTATGCTCCGAATTTTATAAATTGCTGAAATAAATATTCACTTTAATAAGTTAATGACGATATAATCAAATAAATGATTGTTTTGTAATGTTATTACAGTTTTGAAAATGGTCATTAAATTTAAAAAAAATTATCAGATCTTGTTAAATTTTACCTTATTTATTTTAAAGCATCACGTATTATCAATCTTATTCAATTTTACGTTATTTGTACCCAAAATTATGTTCATAAATTTTGTGCTCAGAGTTTTTACCGGTTTACCAAAGTAAAGGTTATTGTACAAGAATTTCGAGTGAAAAAATACGCGAAATGCAGTAAAAAGTGCTTTAATGAGATATAATAAATCCTATTTGAAAAAAAAACGTGGCTTTCATAATCTCATCACTATACAAAGTATCACTTTTAATAATTAAAAAGAGTTACCCGGACAGATTCTTAGCATCATGCTTACGAGACAAGGCGCAAAAGCGCAAGGAGAAAATATACCAAACTCCCCGCTTTGGAGAATAGAACGGATAAACGAATTAAAATCTGAACGCAAAAAATATGAAATTGTAGGCAAAACGGAAGGTCTCAACTCAGAGCACAGACAAAAAATGCTAGCAATAGATGACGAAATTGCACTGCACGATGCAGCTTTAAACACACCGATCGCGGACAAGGATATACCCATAAATGTCTCACCAAACAGCATCAATACTTTGCCGAAAGGCTCAATCAAAAACATCCTCGAAAGGCACCAAGAATTAAGAGAAAATATTACCATACTTGAAAACAAAAAAAGCTAATTCCCAAATAACGGAAGAAGAAGAAAAAATTTATCAAATACTACTAGATGAAATAGACGAAATTAATATTCTACTAAACCACCAGTTCAATTAAAACGATTTAAAAGCTCTCGTCAACAAAGACAACTACCCATATAGTACCCCAACCAAACAAGATAATTGGAAAGAGGCCCCAAAATCCAAAAGACACAAAAGATCAAATTCAAATCAAAGTGAAACCAATTCAGAAATAGAAATAGTAACCGCAAATAAATTCAATAACCTACTCGACGAGTCAAAAGATGGAGCCACTGATGCAAACCAACAAACGGAAGACGATATCACTGAAGAGGAAGAAAATACTTTTAAAAAACCCCATAAATATGCAGGGAAAATTCCCCCATTCATTATAACGCAAGAGGATATAAATTGGAAAGACCTAAGAAAAGAAATAAAAGAAACCCTAAATATCACCAAGATCGAGAGTAAAAAAGAGGGAGACAATCTCAAAATAAAGGTCTTCACCGCAGATGATTATAAAAAACTCCAAAATAAATTTGACAAGGAAAAAATCCCTTATCACACATACTTACTAAATTCAGACAAAACAACTAGAGTTATCCTGAAAGGATTAGAAACGTATTTTACACCAGACGAAATCAAAGAAGATCTTATTTCACAGGGAATCCCTGTACTCAAATGTAGGCAGCTAACACGCATGCGCGATGGCATCCCATCTCTTCTTCCCGTTTTCTACGTGGAAACGCCACGAACGGAAGAAGGCAAACAAATCTATAGAATCACGCATATACTTGACATGAAAACAAGAGCAATCAGCTACAAATCAAAACCCGGCCAACACAATGTTTTAATTGTCAGCGGTACGAGCATACACAAAAAGCTTGCCACAACAAACCTCGTTGTGTCAGATGCTTAGAAAGCCACAAATCCTTTGACTGCCCAGCTCGTCTTAAAAAGGAAATACAAGCACAATGTATATTATGCAAAGGGCCTCACCCAGCATGTAGCATTGAATGCCCTGAAAGACCAGGCAACGCAACTGAAAATATTAAAAAACCCATAGAAAACGAAAAAATTAATACAAATTCCCGGAGCACTGCAAGTCGCAATACTCCCAACCAATCAGGCAACACCATTCTATCCTATGCTGCAGTCACAGCATCAACCAAAAATAATGGAAACAAACAGCAGCAACTCAGGGGATTCCGAGGATGGACGCCGAGGGTGACGGTCGCTCGTGTAACGAGCTCCAGCCAACGCAGGGTAATTCTCAGAGTTTTTGCGAAAATAATGTTATTATTGACCAAGATATGAGTGAAATCGGGGATCAAGCTCCCTCTGTGCAATCAGCGTCGCCAGATGACGAACGCATGGACCTGGTGATCAAGTTTTATGACCTGAAACAACAATTTGAGGCCATACAGCGCCAGAAGAATTTCATGAAGAAGACGCCAACGCCACTGGATCAAAATGGATACGACCAGCTCGACCGGGCGGGTAAGTCACTTTTTCACAAGATTAATGATATTGCTAACGCTCTAGATGTACCAATTTTTCATCTTCCCTCAACCAGAGAGGAATTTTTAAATATATTGGAGAGCGAGCGCTTAGCCAAGATGGCCGCCGCTCAATCCACAGAAGATCCTTGTAAGCACGAGGCATCTATTCCCACGCACGAGGTGCGGGGGAAACCAGTCCAGTCGACGTCATCGCGGAAGCGAAAGACCCAGACAATAGACTCAGACGGGTTTATCACCCCCGCGGCTCGAAAGCAAGGGAAGGCGCCTATTGTGGATCTCACAATAGATGATTTGGCTTTGAACGCTAAAGATACAAATAGTTCTATTCAAAATTCTAAATTAAAAGCCACCGAAAAAAATGCTACTCTTAAAAAGGAGAGGAATACCAACAAATATGAAAAAATCAAAAACTCATTAATCAATGAGCATTCTAATGAAGCAGAAATTGTTACTGCAAGTAATAGTGAGGGAGTTAATTCCGAGCAGGCACGGAACGTTCCCCCCCACCGCAGTCAGAGATTCCGGCAATACATCTCAACAGCAGCAAAAACTGGAAGACGCAAGTGTCTTTCACGAGAGAAATTGCCCCAAACTTACGGACATCCTGACTGGACCTTATCTCAAAATTTTTGTTCAGACAGAGCTGGAGTTCAGGGAGGTTACCCGCTGGATGAAGCAAGCCGGCATCCAGTTCAAAACTTTCGACTTAAAGCAGGACCGGCCAGTCAAAATTGTTATCAGAGGCCTCCCTGTTGAAACTGAAATCGGGGATATCAAAGAGGAAGTTGAGGCGATGGGATTTAAAGTGCATCGCATCGTTCGGCTTACTCAGCCTGGCTCCAGACACCCAATGCCACTTGTATATTTACAAGTTATCCCTCACCCCTTCCTCGATCATCTGTTTGCCGTCATTGACATGTGGGGCACAGAGATCAGCATTGAGCGTTACCGCGGCCGCAAGGGCCATACTCAGTGCTTTCGGTGCCAGGGCTTTTTCCATTCTTCGGAACTCTGCACCCTTCCAATCCGTTGTGTCAGATGCTCTGGACCCCATTGGGCACGTGAGTGTACCAAAGGTTTAGATGTACCAGCCACTTGCTGCAACTGCGGTGGAGATCACCCAGCTTCGTACAAATCTTGTCCCCGATACCCAGGCAACAAACGGGCTCGCGGTAAAAATTCCGCGCCTAGGACTAGGGCAGCTGCTCAAACAGCCCCTCTCAGGGTTCTTCTAAGCCCCAGCAAATGCTGAGACAAGACGTCCCATGCCTGCTCCCCCGAGCAACGTCAGTTCACCATCTTATGCACAGATGGTGAAGAACACCACTGAGCACGGATTCAAATCCACGAATCCAAGACTGCCGGTTGCAGAAGCCCCTGCAGCCCCAGCAGAGTGTAGCAATGATTCAGACGATGTCTTCTCATCTACACTAAAATGCTTAATTGAAATCTCCCGCGACCCAGCGGTAGACAAGCATATTCTGCTCCTTGCCTTCAAAAAAGCAATGCCTAAACTCAGGCAAGCAGATGCTTTAATGAGGGCATTTTATATTTATGAAAGCTATGTTGAGCTTTCACCCTAATTCGGCTCTTTTAGACCCATGTCTTCTGTTTTTCAGTGATGAAACTTTAACAACGGCATAAAATTCAATTGTATAAATAACAGTTCAAATACCATCAGAGAACTGACCATTTGCACATGGAACGCCAATGGTTTAACTCCAAAAATTCACGAAGTTCGTGATTTTGTAGTAGAGCACGATATTGACGTGTTTTTAGTCCAAGAGACTCACCTTACCCCAGGGAATACTCCCAAAATTGGGAATTATGACATTTATTGTACTGACAGGGTGTCACAGGGCAGAAATCCCTGTGGCGGCACTTGTATCTATGTGAAGCGTTCGCTAAAGCACCACATGATACCGCCCCCTGATTTAAATTTTTTGGAAGCGACAATCATCAAAATTTTCCTTCAAAATTCCTCCCCGCTGACAATAGTCTCAGCTTATTTACTTCCACTGTCTACAGCACGTGGAAGGCCAGCTTTTCCTGTCAGTGATTTTGATAAAATTTTGAATATTTCAAATCACCTAATAATTGCTGGTGATCTAAATTCACGCCATACCGCATGGTTTCGTTCTAACAGGAACAGGTATGGTATTAGTCTAAATTCATGGTGCCAGAGTAACCATGTACAGATCATAGCTCCTTCCCTCCCGACGTTTTACCCTCATAGAGGGTCCCCTGCAGTTCTTGATCTGGCTGCCTTTTATAACATATTCTTTCGGCATGAGATAAAAGTGATTCAGGAATTGGACTCTGATCACTACCCCGTTCTGATATCCCTAGATATTCAAAATCGATACTCAAAATTAGAGGAGCAAGTCTCAACAAATTGGGACGACTTTAGATTTATTTTGGAAAAAACTTCACTCCCTCCCATCAAAATTTCCAGCAATTCGGACTTTGACAGGCATATCAAAAGTTTGGAGTCTTTACTAAAAGAAGCGAGAGCTGCGGCTTCAAAGCCACGTAAACATCCAGGTTCTAGGCTCCCACCTGAGACTAAATTCAAAATTAAGCAGCGAAATTACTTGCGAAGAATTTGGCAAAGGTCACGAGATCCCAATAACCGTGCCCAATTTCGCAAGCTACAGAACGAGATAAGGACCGAAACCCGCTTATTAAAACAAGCGGAGTGGAAAACATTCATTGAGTCCCTAACGACTGAAGACAAATCGATTTGGCGCGCAGCCGCCCGATTACGCAAACATAAAACACACATTCCGCCCCTTCAAACGGCCGATGGCGCGCAGACGGCCTACACTGACTCAGAAAAGGCAAATGTCATAGCTGACAGCCTTGCAACTCAATTCACAACAAACCACGACTCGTACTGTAACCGTCCGGTTACACAGGAGCTCACACAAGCACGGGTTAAAGATTTCCTAACACAACCTACCACATCTGAACTCAGGCCGACGGACCCTTCTGAAGTCATGGTTTTCATTGACAAACTGAAAGCTGACAAGGCATAGATTCTATTTCGAATCGCATGATCAAAAACTTCCCCCCTATGTTTATCGTATCGATCACGGTCCTCATAAATTTAATGCTCAGGAGAAGCTATTTCCCCGACTGCTGGAAAATTGCAGCAGTCGTTCCCATTCCAAAACCGGGACAAAATTTAAACCTGCCCGTCAATTACACACCCATCAGTCTGTTATATTCTCTCCCTAAGATCTATGAATTTGTCTTACTTAATCGCCTGAATGAATTCTGTCGGGATCAAAATTTACTAATCCCGGAACAATTCGGCTTCCGACCTAAACACTCCACGGTACACCAGTTACTCCGTGTAGTGGAATTCATTCATGAAGGCTTTCGTAAGCGAGAGAGAACTGGAATTGTCTATCTAGACGTTGCCAAAGCCTTTGATGGGACTTGGCATGACGGGATTATTTACAAGCTCATGCGGCTTGGTTTTTCGGCTCATCTCATTAAAATTATTAACTCGTACTTGACCGGACGCAGTTTCCGCGTGCGAGTTAACCACGAATTCTCCTCTCCCCGCCCAATCTATGCTGGGGTGGCTGAAGGAAGTCTCCTCGCCCCCGCAATCTTTAACCTTTATGTAAATGATATTCCTAAGGCCCCAAATATCGATCTTGCATTATACGCAGACGATACAGCCATCATTTCTCAACACTCCAACACCCTCCAGGTAATCTCACAATTGCAGAGTTACCTTTCGACCTTAGAACTCTGGCTCGGTCTGTATAAAATCAAAATTAATGTCGCAAAATGTGCTGCCACCATGTTCATCCGAAGAAATATCCCAAATTTACCCAACTTAATGTTCTTCGGTGAACCCATTCCCTGGGTCTCTTCTTACATATATCTAGGTGTTTTACTAGACTCAAAATTAACTTGGCAGCCTCACATCCGCAAAATCATAGCGGGTGCGACAGCTGTCAAAACCGCCCTACGCCCCCTCTTAGCTAGTCATAGCGACCTGTCAACTGATAACAAAATCTTGCTCTACAAATCAATGATTAGGCCGGTTCTTACGTATGCGTGTCCCGTATGGGGCCCATGCGCACTGACTAACAGAAAACATGTCCAAATTTTTCAATCTAAAATGCTTCGACAAATTCTAAAAGCTCCGTGGTTTGTACGGAACGAAGAGATTCATAACGACCTCAAAATTATGCCCATTAATCGCTATATACAGCGACTTTCGGAAAACTTTTTCAAAAATATTCAACGTGTCGCTAATCCTGTGCTTCATATGCTACCCGTATACGATGCTGCAGTTGCTTCTTCCCGAAAAAGGCCCAGAGCGGTACTTAATAGGGAATATTCGGCTCTGCCATTTAAACGGGCTAGATATGAGCATACTGATAACCACGTGAATAACTACCTCTCGTTCCTTAACCCCCCCCCCGCCTCTAAAGTTCTTTAATGCACACGGCATTAACTCGAGAAACCTCCTTAGCGTTTCTTTAACAAGAAACATCACAGTCAAATAGGACTGATTTAACTTACTATAATCCGTCAACTAAAATAAAACTGAAAAAGTTCTCTCTAAAACTGATAAAGATTCTTTAAACTTTAACTTCTCTCTTCCTCTAAGAAGGAACTTTCTTAGGCGCTTAACAGCGTCCTTTTTGGCTTTTAAAAACCGCAATGAATAGCGGTCAAAAATGAAACTTCTTCCTCCCAGCTGATCACTGACAGAACCACTTTTTCGACCTGTAAACAGGTTCCCCCCTCCCCCCACCTCGAAGAGCGCGCATCGGAATTCCCCTGCGTGTCCTTCATCTGATAATCATTTGATAATCATCTGATAATCATCTTGATAATCATTTTCTTTGCATACGCAAAGAAAATGATTATCAAGGTTCAAGGAAACTTCACCTTTTATATTTCTAGTCAAAATTTTTCTGGCTGCCCCTATCTAAATTATTCTGGCCCTTTTTCGGCGGAAAATTAAGACCTTCTGATTTTTTTGCCTTTTTTTGACTCAGTGTGAAGGCACTTACTCCAAGTCATTCGGCTTATCAAAATTTTTACCTTATTTGACAATACCCTCTTTCGGACGATTAAATTTCCTTTGAAGATGTGGAGGTAAAGGCGTAATTGCCTATGAACTCCGTAAATTGCACTTCCTTGATCCTTGATCTTTGCAGTGGTCAGGTCGATCACGTGAGGTGGTCACCCTCTCAGAAACTGACCCTAGTGAATGCTGCTTAATTTGTGTGGGAATTTAACATGTTAATAGTATGGGCGGTGAAGGGTCTATTGTAGTAATCGTCCTCTATGATTTCGTAATTTAAAATGTTGGAGAAGTCTGCTGTACTATTATGGTTTGCTTTTTTGTAGAAGTTTTTGTTAAGCTTATTGATGTAGGTTGTCACATATTCAATTTTTAAGTCTCGGTGCAGGTTTTTATTTCTGATGTAATATGGGGCTCCTGTGATGATTCTGAGAAACTTGTTCTGGATAATCTGCAGCTTTTTGAGATCGTTTTGTTTGGCATTTGCCCAGACTGGGGATGCATATGTTATGATGGGTCGTATGATTGCTGTCTATATTCGTCTCTTCCTATTGAGGCTCAGACCTGAAGACTCAGCCAGGAGGTGAAACAGTTTGCACATGATGCCGAAGATTTTCCCCCTGGTGATGTTGATGTGCGTAGACCAGGTGAAAGTTCTATTGAAAGTAATTCCGAGATATTTGGCCCGAGTTACAATCGGCATTGGTGTGCCAAATAGGGTAACTGTAGTGGAAATGTTATCCAGGTGCTTGTAGCGCCGGATAAGCAGAATTTGGGATTTGTCAGCATTAATGTTGACTCTCCACTTCGTGCACCATTCTTCTACCTGGGTCATTTTCTTTTGGAGTTGGACAAGAGCGTTGTTAGGTTTCCTGGATTTTTGTATAAGTGCGTTGTCATCCGCGTAACAGGCAAGTTGAAAGTTGTAGTCTTCTGAGAAGGTAGGAAAGTCGTAGACGTAAATGATATAGATAATGGGTCCTAGGATACTACCCTGGGCGACCCCTCCTAGGATAGGATAAGGATTAGTAAGATGATCACCCTGTCTAACTGAGAAAGTTCGATTTTCGAGGAACGACTTCAGGATGAGAACGAGTTCTCTCGGGATATGCAGTTGTATAAGCTTATAGATGAGGCCTTCATGCCAGACGCGGTCAAAAGCTTTGGCCACGTCTAGCATGAGGAAAGCAATACTTTGTTTATTTCTGAGCGCCGATCCTATGAATTCAGAAATACGAACCAGCTGATGGGTGGTCGAGAGTCTTTTCCTGAATCCATGTTGTTCTTTTGGGATGAAGTCAAGGTGGTTTTGCAGTCTATTGTAAATAATTCGCTCAAAAATCTTCCCCAGTGTAGACAGGAGACTAATAGGTCGGTAGCTGGTAAGTTTGTCAGGTGGCTTCTTGGGTTTTGGAATAAGAAAGATCGAAGCGTGTTTCCATACATTTGGAAAGTAAGAGCTCGTGAGACAGGCGTTGTAGATAGATGTTAGTTTGCAGATGACACCGTGCGGGAGCTGTTTAAGTAGTTTATTTGAGATTTGGTCAGGTCCAGGAGCTTTTCTATTATTTGAGTTTTTGATTATATTTTTCACTTCACTTGGGGTAGTGAGTTTGATCCCAGTTTGTTCACATGGTGCACTGAGCCAGTTTTTGACGTGGTCAGTAATGGCGGCAATGCTTGTTTGGTCTGCAGGGAAATCGTTGGGCGTGAATTGCTGGGTCAGGTGATCGGCAAAAGCTGCAGCTTTTTCTTCATTGGTGTACGCAATGTTAGATTGCGTTCTGATTGCAGTAACAGTTCAAACACCATCAGAAAACTGACCATTTGCACATGGAACGCCAATGGTTTAACTCCAAAAATTCACGAAGTTCGTGATTTTGTAGTAGAGCACGATATTGACGTGTTTTTAGTCCAAGAGACTCACCTTACCCCAGGGAATACTCCCAAAATTGGGAATTATGACATTTATTGTACTGACAGGGTGCCACAGGGCAGAAATCCCTGTGGCGGCACTTGTATCTATGTGAAGCGTTCGTTAAAGCACCACATGATACCGCCCCCTGATTTAAATTTTTTGGAAGCGACAATCATCAAAATTTTCCTTCAAAATTCCTCCCCGCTGACAATAGTCTCAGCTTATTTACCTCCACTGTCTACAGCACGTGGAAGGCCAGCTTTTCCTGTCACTGATTTTGATAAAATTTTGAATATTTCAAATCACCTAATAATTGCTGGTGATCTAAATTCACGCCATACCGCATGGTTTTGTGCTAACAGGAACAGGTATGGTATTAGTCTAAATTCATGGTGCCAGAGTAACCATGTACAGATCATAGCTCCTACCATCCCGACTTTTTACCCTCATAGAGGGTCCCCTGCAGTTCTTGATCTGGCTGCCTTTTATAACATATTCTTTCGGCATGAGATAAAAGTGATTCAGGAATTGGACTCTGATCACTACCCCGTTTTGATATCCCTAGATATTCAAAATCGATACTCAAAATTAGAGGAGCAAGTCTCAACAAATTGGGACGACTTTAAATTTATTTTGGAAAAAACTTCACTCCCTCCCATCAAAATTTCCAGCAATTCGGACTTTGACAGGCATATCAAAAGTTTGGAGTCTTTACTGAAAGAAGCGAGAGCTGCGGCTTCAAAGCCACGTAAACATCCAGGTGCTAGGCTCCCACCTGAGACTAAATTCAAAATTAAGCAGCGAAATTACTTGCGAAGAATTTGGCAAAGGTCACGAGATCCCAACATCCGTGCCCAATTTCGCAAGATACAGAACGAGATAAGGACCGAAACCCGCTTATTAAAACAAGCGGAATGGAAAACATTCATTGAGTCCCTAACGACTGAAGACAAATCGATTTGGCGCGCAGCCGCCCGATTACGCAAACATAAAACACACATTCCGCCCCTTCAAACGGCCGATGGCGCGCAGATGGCCTACACTGACTCAGAAAAGGCAAATGTCATAGCTGACAGCCTTGCAACTCAATTCACAACAAACCGCGACTCCTACTGTAACCGTCCGGTTACACAGGGGCGCATACAAGCACGGGTTAAAGATTTTCTAACACACAACCTACCACATCTGAACTCAGGCCGACGGACCCTTCTGAAGTCATGGTTTTCATTGACAAACTGAAACCTGACAAGGCACCTGGCATAGATTCTATTTCGAATCGCATGATCAAAAACTTCCCCCCTATGTTTATCGTATGGATCACGGTCCTCATAAATTTAATGCTCAGGAGAAACTATTTCCCCGACTGTTCGAAAATTGCAGCAGTCGTTCGCATTCCAAAACCGGGACAAAATTTAAACCTGCCCGTCAATTACAGACCCATCAGTCTGTTATCTTCTCTCTCTAAGATCTATGAATTTGTCTTACTTAATCGCCTGAATGAATTCTGTCGGGATCAAAATTTACTAATCCCGGAACAATTCGCAACTCCACTGTACACCAATTACTCCGTGTAGTGGAATTCATTCATGAAGGCTTTCGTAAGCGAGAGAGAACTGGAATTGTCTATCTAGACGTTGCCAAAGCCTTTGATAGGACTTGGCATGACGGGATTATTTACAAGCTCATGCGGCTTGATTTTTCGGCTCATCTCATTAAAATTATTAACTCGTACTTAACCGGACGCAGTTTCCGCGTGCGAGTTAACCACGAATTCTCCTCTCTCCCCGCCCAATCTATGCTGGGGTGGCTCAAGGAAGTCTCCTCGCCCCCGCAATCTTTAACCTTTATGTAAATGATATTCCTCAGGCCCCAAATATCGATCTTGCATTATACGCAGACGATACAGCCATCATTTCTCAACAATCCAACACCCTCCAGGTAATCTCACAATTGCAGAGTTACCTTTCGACCTTAGAACTCTGGCTCGGTCTGTATAAAATCAAAATTAATGTCGCAAAATGTGCTGCCACCATGTTCATCCGAAGAAATATCCCAAATTTACCCAACTTAATGCTCTTCCGTGAACCCATTCCCTGGGTCTCTTCTTACAAATATCTAGGTGTTTTACTAGACTCAAAATTAACTTGGCAGCCTCACATCCGCAAAATCATAGCGGGTGCGACAGCTGTCAAAACCGCCCTACGCCCCCTCTTAGCTAGTCATAGCGACCTGTCAACTGATAACAAAATCTTGCTCTACAAATCAATGATTAGGCCGGTTCTTACGTATGCGTGTCCCGTATGGGGCCCATGCGCACTGACTAACAGAAAACATGTCCAAATTTTTCAATCTAAAATGCTTCGGCAAATTCTAAAAGCTCCGTGGTTTGTACGGAACGAAGAGATTCATAACGACCTCAAAATTATGCCCATTAATCGCTATATACAGCGACTTTCGGAAAAATTTTTCAAAAATATTCAACGTGTCGCAAATCCTGTGCTTCATATGCTACCCGTATACGATCCTGCAGTTGCTTCTTCCCGAAAAAGGCCCAGAGCGGTACTTAATAGGGAATATTCGGCTCTGCCATTTAAACGGGCTAGATATGAGCATACTGATAACCACGTGAATAACTACCTCTCGTTCCTTAACCCCCCCCCCCGCCTCTAAAGTTCTTTAATGCACACGGCATTAACTCGAGGAACCTCCTTAGCGTTTCTTTAACAAGAAACATCAGTCAAATAGGACTGATTTAACTTACTATAATCTTTCAACTAAAATAAAACTGAAAAAGTTCTCTCTAAAACTGATAAAGATTCTTTAAACTTTAACTTCTCTCTTCCTCTAAGAAGGAACTTTCTTAGGCGCTTAACAGCGTCCTTTTTGGCTTTTAAAAACCGCAATGAATAGCGGTCTAAAAAAAATGAAACTTCTCCCTCCCAGCTGATCACTGACAGAACCATTTTTTCGACCTGTAAACAGGTTCCCCCCTCCCCCCCCCCACCTCGAAGAGCGCGCATCGGAATTCCCCTGCGTGTCCTTCATCTGACGTATGCAAAGAAAATGATTATCAAGATTCAAGGAAACTTCACCTTTTATATTTCTAGTCAAAATTTTTCTGGCTGCCCCTATCTAAATTATTCTGGCCCTTTTTCGGCGCAAAATTAAGACCTTCTGAGTTTTTTGCCTTTTTTTGACTCAGTGTGAAGGCACTTACTCCAAGTCATTCGGCTTATCAAAATTTTTACCTTATTTGACAATACCCTCTTTCGGACGATTAAATTTCCTTTGAAGATGTGGAGGTAAAGGCGTAATTGCCTATGAACTCCGTAAATTGCACTTCCTTGATCCTTGATCCGTTCTGATTGGAGGAGTGCTAATTGTAGGGTTTTTCCGTTTACGAATGTACTTCCAGAAGGAACCGTCTTCAAGATTTAAGTTTTCAATTTTTAAATTCCAGGATTCGTTTCGATGCTGCTGGATACTAGATTTAATTTTTCTGGTGAGTCTATTGATAATTGGTTTTAAGGTAGGATCCCAGGTGTGATTGTAGAGTTTTCGGGTTCTGTTCCGTTGCTTGATTAATTCTCTGATGTGCATGGGTAGGGCGCCGTAATGAGAGGAATGCCTCTTTTCTGTAGTTGCTAATGCAAGGAAATCCTGAAGAGAGTTCGTAAAAATATTTGCAGCTTTCTCGATATCAGTTGTGGTTTCTAGATGACCCAGGTTTATGGGGGATGTAATTGCAAGGTTGTGAAGTAATTTCCAGTCTACAATTTTCTCTTTCTTTGCATCTTTCGGCTTGTTGTAACCCAGTCTTGCCATTACAGGGACATGATCTGAGGTCAGCTCATGAGTAACTTCCATTGCAAGGGGTATGTTGAAATTAGTGAGGAAAAAATCAAGGATATCAGGTCTTTTGCGTGGAGTGTTTGGGCGGTATGTAGGTTCTTCGGGTGTGTATAGGAAGATGGGATAATTTTCTACGTAGTCTCTGATGGTGTGTCCGTTTGCGTTGCTGTGATTGCAGCCCCAGTCCACATGCTTTGAATTGAAGTCATCTCCAATGATTGTGGGAGCTGAGTCTTGCAGGTAATGATGTAAATCACTCGCAGATATTTTGTTGTCAGGTGGGTTGTAGAGTGCACAAATTTTTGTATGTCCGATTTTGGGTAAAACCACATTAACACTGACAGTTTCGAATGCTTTTGTATTATCCGCAGATAATAAGCCAGAGCAAAGAGTCCTTTTCACGTAGATGGCGACACCTCCGCCACGGTGTCTGATTCTATCGCATCGATAGGTGCTATAATTTGCGATATTGATGTTGTGCTTTGAATTTGCGTGCGTTTCAGTGACCAGGCAGATGTCCACTTCATGCCTAATTAAAAAGTCCTGAAATTCTGGTATTTTTTGAGTAATGTTCTGTGCATTCCACAGAGTAATCGTAATGGGAGCAAAACTTTGATGGGGATTAGTCATGATTTTTCTGAGGAGGCATGACTGAATTTTGCACTGCAGCAGCATTGAGCTGCGTAGTAGTGTCCTTTAAGATAGAGATAGCGGCCGTGAGGGTTGCTATCAATGATTTGGCCTCTTCGAGTTTTGCTGTGAGCTCGGCAATTTCAGGTGGTTGCCTGTTTTGAGGTGGCTGAGCACTATTCATGACAACTCTGTCCGAATACAACATTTTTCCATGTGAATATTGCCGGGGTTTGGGGAAATAACTACATCCACGAAAGGATGCATTGTGACTTAAACCACAATTTGCACAGGTGGCTGGTTCATCCGATGGTTTTGTGCACGTTTTAGATTCGTGCCCCTGTCCGCACTTTACACACCGCGGAGGGAGGTGACACTGTGCTTGGGCATGGTGAAAATTTTGGCAGCGGTAGCATTGAGTGGGGCCTCGTCTGCCTCTGTAAGTCTCGACTGAGACACGAAGTCTCATCAAGTATTCAAGTTCATGAATCGTCCTGGCTTTGTCACTTTTAGGCAGGATGACGAGGTATAGGGGCATCTTTTGGATTTCCGTGCCGCGCTTTCTCGTAAGCTGAACCACTTTATTGATTGTGAACCCTAGGTTCACAAGGGCTTCTCCGACATCTGTTGGAGGAGTATATGAGGGAATGCTACTACCTTTAGCATTTTTTCGTCCGGCAGCATATGCGTGTAGTATTTGATTTCGTTTTTATCCAGTAAGGCAGTGATCTGCCTATGCATATCGCTACTGAATATTTGATTTCGAAATCATAGTCGCTTTTTATTTTCGCTTTAAAGTCCAATTTTTCCTTTTCAAGGAGATCATTTAGCTTTTTCCAGTTGATGTTTGTGTCCTGGACCATAATCGGAGGAATTTTTGTATTTCTCCTTGGGGTACTGGAAACGTTCCGTGTCTGCAGAACCACTTAGCACTTCTTCCCGTGTTTCCTCATTGGTCGGAAGTAAGCTATTGGTTGGAGTAGCAGTTTCATTGGCTGCTGCCTGGGGGTTTGGTGTGCGGATGGTTTCCTGCGGTTTAGGCGTTCCAGAGATGGGTTCCTGCGATTTGGGTGATTTCATGGCTCCGATGGAAAGAACCTTAGAAGCACTTTCTGGTAATTTTGGTGCTTTAGGTTTTGACTTGCTACTTTTCTTCTTACCCTGCTTAGCAGAGATGTCAGTTGTCATGGGGCAGTGGGGATCTTCCACATCATCCTCTAATGCGGAGAATTTGTTGTGATGCAGATTTTCCGTAGCTTCCAGGTTTTCATTAATGGGACTGCGTGGTCTCTTAGATCTTGTTTGGATGAAATCCGTGGAATCCATTGCCTCAGTTTTTGAAGCTTCCTCCGTAAGTGGAGGAAAATCCTTTGGGTTTAGAGTGGACGCCTCCGTGGATTATTTATTTGATTCAGTGGATTATTTATAAAATTTCTTCCCAGGTTTTAATAACACCTGGAAGGTTTGATTTTCAAGTTCAGTATTGAATCTTATATCAATAAATGTAAGAAGTATTGAATATTTTATGAAAAAATAATGAAATCACTTATTTTAATAATTTATGTGAAATTCTTTAAAAGGCCTTTTAAGTGTAATTTTGTATTTGTTAATTTAAGTGAAATGCTTTTGGTTCTTGGCTGCAAACTTTGTTCATTGTTTTCATAATGGTCATTCCAAATAATTGTCTAAAAAATTTCTTGGTATTTGTGAAGATGCTTAAAATTATTTTGCATATGTATATTCTGAAAATTGAGAAATGTCAATAAAAATCATTTTTTTTTACCTCGAATGTGTTAATCTTTGTTTTAATATTTAATAATATGCTTGATATGAAAAGATTTACATTTTCAAAAAATTTGAAAAGATTTACATTTTTATGCAATTAATTACATAAATAACGCTATTTTTTTATTTATGTAATTAATACTTATTTAATACGTTATTTATGTACTTATTTTAATTGCAGATTTGTTAGAAATCTAACAAGAAGACAGTAGTTAATTTTGTTTTCTATTAATTCTGATGTTGGTTATAAATTAATGCTAGATATTATATCAAAAGAATAACAATTATGTGAGTTTACAGAAAGAAGGGTTAAGGGGGAAAAATGAGGAATAGAAAAATAATAAAATTTATTTATTTATTCATCTTTTTTTCATTTATTTTGCAATTTAATTTTAGGATGTTCTATGCGAAATATCTAGACGATTAAAGATTAGAAGATAAAAGATAAGCTACACAATTTATCTGAAATGTATGAAAATAAAGCATTTTGAGGAATTTCAAAGTAAAAAAATTTACTATCTCCTCGGAATTCGCTACTTAAATTCCACCCTGCGCTGCTGTTTCACTGCATAGCCGTGGCTCCTCGATATAGCGGCGCAGAGGCGAAACAGGTTTACATTGCGTCTATGGAAGCTTTCATTCTTTTCCTTAGAGATTCTTTGGATTCGTTACGTTACCAGTTTTCTTTGCATCATTCAAAAGGAACGAAGTGAGTAGAAACATCTACAGAAAGAAAACTCTGCTGGACCTTAGAGTCAAGTTTAGAAGATACAGATGCAATCTAAGGCAACATGATTTGCTTCAGATATCAACGATATGGACACGGTCAGATGTTTTGTAACAATTCGCCAAGATGTCTCAAGTGTGGGCAGGGACACCTGACCTACACATGCAAATTAGCTAAAGAACTGAAACCTACTTGCGCGAACTGTGAAAAGGATCATATTGCTACTTCGAAGTTATGCGAATTTAAACCAAAAATTCGTGTTGTCTCTGACAGGATTTCAGCGCAGCAGTCGCAGTCTATGAATATATCTCCGTTGACTGAAATACCATTACAGAAAGAAAATAGTATGCCATCAGACTCCCACTCAGATGCTAGTACTCCAGCTAAAGTGGATTTCGCGATGGATAAAAACCTTCAGAAGATTGCAATTAAATTCCTAGAATTTGTTGAAAAATGTAAGAAAACTGATTCGCCGCAGGACAAAGTATTACTTGCCGTGGGAATGGTTGAACAGATGATAAAAATGGACTTGTAAATTTCTATTATTCTTTTGCATGATGAATTTGATGTTAACTTTGCTTAATTTCGAGTTTGCTCGGGCTTCAGGGGATAGCACCGCCCTCCGGACTCTGCGATCCTGCTCTGGTTAGTAGACACGCCTACTTCTCAGGACTGACACCTCCCTCTACGCCTGCCATGCTTTAGGCCTTCTTTTTCATCACTTCAATAGTTCAGCCACTATTTCAGAATTTTTTAAAGTCATGTGCTTATACGCAACTCTTCATGAGCTGGAAACAGCGCGCTTCGCGCGTTATCCCAGCAATAATTTATCTGATTATTGATTGGATTCGTTACGAATTGAATGCAAAAGTCCGATGAAAAATGAACAAAAATTTATTATTATCACAACAAAATGCTTAACTTTTCTCAAATTATCATGCAGTATTACAATATCTCACAGTAGTTATCTCCTAACTACTCAAATGTCCAATAGAACGTAATTCAAAACAGCTAAAGAAAGCTAATCCGCGAATTCGCTACAATCAACAAGAGCAGTTTTCTAAACAACAACAAACTAAGCAACTACTACGAACTGAGATGTTTTCCTCCTTTTATAAGATTTTAAAATCACGCGCTAGAATTTTCTAATACTTTCTCGAAATCAAAAAGAGATATTTATTTATTTAATGCACGCGCTCTTGTATTTTCAATTTTCCGGCTTAGCTTTCTTTTAATATTCGTCACGCGCTGCACTGCGCGAGAAATAAAACCATTTAATTTATAATTGAACTAACATTAGCTTTTTAAATACCAAATTCGTAACACTGCCCCCTTCCCAAGGACTGCACGTCCCGGGCAGTACAATCCCTGGACAGGAAGCCAAACTTACAACCAAAGGTATAAATGCAATAATAAGCATTACATTACAATAATAAACAACATGAACAATAAATGCAATAAGTAAAACAAATCAAATGCTACCAAATACAAATCAAATCAAATAAACATTTAAAAACAATAGGGACCATGGTCTTATACTATTTACTATTATTTACATTACGTACTATGGCCATAGTAATGAGCTAACCTGTCGTAATGACCGACTTTAGGTTTAGGGTTCGAAGACTTACGGAGACGTCATTCAGTCTGTTCAGCACTGTACATGGACCATCCGAAGGTGACTGTAGTTTAGGACTGAGTCCTTTTCGTTGAATCGGGCTCCACAACCTCACCTTGTCTCCTTTGTTGGATCTATGTCCAGTAGCTCTCGTGTTGTATCTGGTCTTCACTTTCTCCATCGCCAAGTTCACTCGCTTTCGTGCGAAACGGGGCATCACTTCAAAACGGGCCTGGACATCTTGGATGTGTTCCTCAGGCGATGAAGGCGCATCCGTACGGCGATCAAACAGGCGGTCACAAGGCAGACGAAGGTCTCGACCGAAGAGCATCTGGGGTGGAGAAGAGCTGGTAGTCTTGCGTTTCTTTTCGACCCTAGTATGATTTCGGCAGCTTCCCGAGCAGGATCTTTCGGACAAGGCGTCGGCATTTCCAGCCGAATGCCATCAGATGCTGAAAGCAGTTTGTTGTTTTTTAAGTCTAAGGAAAAATTGTATTTCCTTAAAAAGTCCAATCCGAGTATGCATGGATCTGTGATATCCGCCACATATGCCGTGTGATGGTAGGTGGCACTTCCAAACGTGCCACCTACCATCTACGATGCTTACGTTTAACTTCCCAGTTATGTCGATCTTATCACCAGACGCAGTCTGAAGGGTAACACAGGATGGCGTCCAAATAAGTTTATCTTTAAACTGTTCAGCTAAATCTTTCCTAATGATGGTAACATTAGCTCCTGTGTCAATGATCATATTGCAAGGAACTCCATCGATATTCCCATTAATGGACAGTCCGTTACTGTTGCCACTCACTGTATAAATTTTAAGCGCTTTAAAATAAGGTTTTTCATTATCTGGCAACCTCCGTTCCTCGATATGGTCACTAATTTGTTTACTGCGTCGTTGCTGGGAAATGGTCTTTTTTTCCGTACCTCGGAGTGTTTTGCAGTTTCTTCGTATGTGGCCTTCAACTCCGCAGTTCCAGCACTTTAGAACTAGTTTCTTTTCACTTCTGTTCCGTCTCAAGCCACTGACTTGTCTGGTAAAATCATCTGCTTTATATTCCGTACCCTGGGGCGTTCTACAATTCCGTCTTAGGTGACCTTCACTACCCCATCTCCAACACATTAGAGCCACTTTCTTCTCGCTCCTACTCCGTATCAAAGCGTCTAATTGTCTGGCTAAATCATCTAAACGAGCCATCAGTTGATCCACTGGCTCATGGACTCGCACAGCTCTAACTGGGTAGCGATCTCTACTAGTTGCTTGGTGGGCTGCCTCGAACTTCACGGCGAACAACAGAGCGCTTTTTATGTCCCTTACATTTGCCATTCGAAGAGCTTTCTGTATTTCAGGATCCCGGATGCCATCGATGAAATATTGCAGCGACAGGATTTCCCTTGTTTCTGTCGGGCACTTCGAAAAGGCGTGATGTGTCAGCCTTTCAACATCCGTGGTGAGCTCCTGAAGTGTTTCGGTGAGCTTCTGTTGACGGAATTTTAATTGGAGCCTGCTGTAGTCTTTTAAACATTTTTCGCCGAAGCGCAGCTCCAAGGCGCCGGACAGAGCTTTGATTTTCGGGAAGCGTCTGCAGGATATCCGGTGCGTCTGCTCTCAGAGAAGCGGCTAGATGACAGGCATTAGCTTGGGAATCCCATCCATTCGCAGCCGCAACGATAGGAAACTGAGTCTTATACACTTGCCAGGATGTCTTCCCATCATATGTGGATAGCTTCAGAGGTGGACGAGCAAGCATCGGTAAGAATTTAAAATCGTCACTCCTGTTCCCTGCCGACGCTACGAATTTCTTTAAAGTATTCATTTCTTTGGCAACTGCAGAAACTCTCTTATCAATTTGTTGTTCGATTTGTTGTTTAACGGAACAAACTCTTCCTTCTATTTCTTCTTTGACTGAATCAACTTTGTAACCTATTTGTTGTTACACGGCCGAAACTCTGTCTTCTATTTGCTCGACTTTATTTTCGACAGCTCCTATTCTGTCTTCCATAGCCTCAAATTTACTTTCTATTACGCAGGTTATTTCTCTTTTCATTTCGTCTTCACCTGCTTCAATCTTTTCTTGTACAGCTTTTATGTCTTCTTTAAAAGTTACTTGACCAGCTTCCAACTTTTCATTAACGGCTCTCATTTCCTTTTTAACGGATTCTTCCATCTTTTTCTGACCAGATTTCATCTCATCTTTCATTTCTTCTTGAAATGCAGCAAAGGCTGATATCAGCTGTCTTAATTGCTCTTCCATCGCTCTTGTAATTGGCATTCAAATCCCACTTCTGACACCAAAAATTGTTGCGTGCGTACGGATTCGTTACGAAATGAATGCACAAGTCCGATGAAAAATAAACAAAAATTTATTATTATCACAACAAAATGCTTAAATTTTCTCAAATTATCATGCAGTATTACAATATCTCACAGTAGTTATCTTTTAACTACTCAAATGTCCAATAGAACGTAATTCAAAACAGCTAAAGAAAGCTAATCCGCGAATTCGCTACAATCAACAAGAGCAGTTTTCTAAACAACAACAAACTAAGCAACTACTACGAACTGAGATGTTTTCCTCCTTTTATAAGATTTTAAAATCACGCGCTAGAATTTTTCAGTACTTTCTCGAAATCAAAAAGAGATATTTATTTATTTAATGCACGCGCTCTTGCATTTTCAATTTTCCGCCTTAGCTTTCTTTTAATATTCGTCACGCGCTGCACTGCGCGAGAAATAAAACCATTTAATTTATAATTGAACTAACATTAGCTTTTTAAATACCAAATTCGTAACAATATCATTTTATTTTCTCCCTGACGGATAGGGTGTTTTTGAATTTTTAACTTTTTTTTATTACCGTGAAATGCTTTTGGCATCTTATACTGATTTACTGGATAAAACTCTTTCGTAAGTGTGTTCCAGCTGCAAGTGAAATCACAAAAATATGCATTGAATCATGACTTTAGAGATAATTCTAAGTCGCTGAATGAGTCCGCGACGTGCCAACAGGCATGGCCCTCACACGGAAGTTATCATGAATGTGCTTTTTTTGCTCACACTGTCAGGAAGCAACCGCCCTGATGCCGGCATTTTTGCTGAAAGAGACGTTAGAATACCCGCGCGGATCCCTATCGCAGGCAGGAGGCCGCCATTGTGAGTAAGATCTCTGAAGCCAAGCAAGTAATAGGAACTAATAGGAACACTTACCTCTCGTGGCCATGCTCAAAGATTTTGGCATACACAATCTAGTTCAAGCTAGCAGCCAATAACGAAAAACCCAACGCAACCGTCAGCCCTTTCTCTCATGATGGATAACAACATTTTTGGGCTTTCTGCATGCACGATTCTCTTATGGAACGCCTGTAACCTCACCTCAAAACTTGCAGAATTCTACGATTTCGTGGTTAATCACGATGTAAATATAGCTATGGTCACCGAAACGCATGCAAAGCCCCAGCATAGACTAAGGATTGTTAACTTTAGCACCGACAAATGTGGTAGCCTTCGACACAAAGGAGGTAGAGCTGTCATTTACATTTGAAGGTCTATTAACTCCTGCCTCATCATCACTTATAATCAAAGATTTATGAAGTTGTGAAATTCTGTGTTGTGTTTGCAAAAATACGGAAACATCAAACTTTGTGCCATCTACAACCCACCGGATAATCGTTTATTGGTCTCTGATCTGAACTTATTATTCAATAATCGTTACGCGACCTATATTGGAGGTGATTTTAAAAGTAAACATGTGGAATGAAGCTGTTACCGCACTAACATTAACGGACAAGTTATTCACAATTACATTCTTAATCATCTAATCTACCCGCATGTTCCTGACACAGGCACCTACCTACAGGTCGATTACATTAAGCCCCAGACTCGATATCCTGGACTTTTTTATCGGCAATATCAATATCCGAAGTCACTCAACGTAATCGACGATCTTTCATCAGATCACGTGCCTATGATTACCCATTTAGGAGCCAATATTTCAAAACACCTCCCTGACAAGAAAACTACGGATTGGAAGTTTTTCTGGACTATTGCCCACACATCATCTCCTCAAAGGTTGATATTGACTTTGAAATTCATCATCTCGCCAAAAATCTCCAAAATTGTCTAGATAACCCTACCAGTACCATAAAATCTGATTGGCCAGCTTTCCTAATAGATCAGAAATGTTATTAAGGAATCGAATTGCTTTCGTAAAAACTTCATTAGCACCTGGGATCCTTATGTGAAAACCAGAATAAAGCAATTAAATCGAAAAATATTAAATCTCTTACCAGCAACACACAGATCCCAGCTGTGGCAGTGTAATGCCGATCAATTTAATTTAGATCACGGTTCCTTCCTCCCCAGTAGAGCGGTGTTTGCAACACCAGGGTGCCTAGGCCAGAGGCCTTACCCCTTGTAGAACAGTTTGGTTCCATTTAATTTTATGATTTTGAAACTTTCAAATAAAGCATTTAAATAGTGGCCAAAATGTTAGATGAATATATATAGGAATTTATTTGTTTATTAATTTTTTTTTTAAAATCCTAATATATTTCTTTGGAAAAATTTTTTAGGTCAAAAATTGCTGTAAAGATAGAGGCCCAGGGAAGCTGTCGAGCTGTGACTACAAATACATGGTAAGTATTAGCAAGTAAGTTAGTAGTCTGGATAATTTATAAAGTACATGATGCATGATGCAGAATATAAATATGAAAAGTAATAAATACAATATATGCAATTGGTAAGGATACATTAGAAGAGAATGAGCAATAAAATACATGAGATCAGAGGTGGGTTGTGGACGAGAAATGGTAAACACACCAGGAACGAATTACATAATGTAAACATTGAGCTGGGCAAGGGGGCGATCAATGTGCCTGAGATCATTATAGTCATAATCACAGATTTTTATACATGTGTTGTCAATGATTTGTTGTCTACTGTGAAAGCTTTTGGCTAGCTTATAATAAAATGATCTTAGCTGTGTCATGCCCAGCTCTTCATGAATTCTGTTGTTCCTGATGTACCACTCTGCATTAGTGATTTGCCTGAGTACTAGATTCTGACAGGCCTGTAGCCTACCTCTGTTGGTTTTACGCGTATGAGCCCAGATAGGGCTAGCATAACATAGTAATGGTCTGAGAATGGACTTGTAAATAAGTAACTTGTTGTCTATAGATAATACACTGTTCCGAGCTATTAAGGGGTTGAGTTGTGCTTTACGAACCCGGAACTTTTGGATAATAGAAGTGATGTGTGGGGACCATGTAAGAGTATTGTTGAGGATCACCCCAAGGTATAGGACTTGCTTGGCCCAGGGAATGGTGGTACCATAGAGCTGTAGATTTTTCTTAATCTTTGTTTTTCTGGTGAAGAGGATGGCCTTGGTTTTATCAATATTAACAGCGACCTTCCACTGGGTGAGCCAGGTCTCTAGTGCATGTATGTGATTCTGAAGTCGTTGTACTGCTGGACCAATAAATGCACTTTGTGCCAGGATCGCAGTGTCGTCTGCATACATAGCTAATGTTGTGTCATGTGTGGTGGGAATGTCGTTCACGTAAATGTTAAAATATGTAGGCCCAAGCAAGGACCCCTGAGGGACCCCTGCTTGGATGGGGTGTAGAGTTGAATTTGTGCCTGCTACGTGAACGAGAAAGGATCTACCTGTTAGGTAAGAATTGGTGATGGTAATGATGTAGTCTGGGAAACCCAGAACATGTAACTTGTATGTGAGTGCTTCCAACCAGACTCTATCAAAAGCCTTTGCTATATCAAGAAAGATTCCTCCTGTGATTCTCTTGTTGGCCATTCCTTCAGCGATAGTCTCGACAACCCTGTAGAGCTGGTTTGTAGTGGAAAGTTGCTTCCTGAAGCCGAACTGATGGGGAATCAGAATGTTGTTGTCGTCCAGGTGTGCATTGATTCTTTGGAGCAGGACTGCTTCAAACACTTTGCTTATGGACGACAGCAGGCTTATGGGCCTGTACGATTCTGGGTTGTTAGGTGACTTTTTGGGCTTCAGTATAGGAACGATTTTTGCTTTTTTCCAACAGTCAGGAAAGTATTGCCATTGTAGGAGGATGTTGCAGATCTTGGTGAAAATGAAGATGACTTTGACTGGCAGTTTCTTGAGCATGATGTTGGTGATGTTATCGATGCCAGGGCTTTTCCTGTTCTTGAGTTTCTTGATAATAGCTAGGACTTCTGACGGTAAGGTTGGAATGATGTTGTCAGTGCATGGGCTTGTAGGAAAAATGGAATGAAAGTGTTGAACAGTGCTCTCAGTGACAGTGTCGTGAATGTTGTTTGCGCGAAATTGAGATTCCAGATGCTGCGCTAAAAGTTCTGCTTTCTCAATTTCGGTGTAATGGATCCCGTAAGGCCCTTTAAGGGGCGGAATGTTGTTGCGGCATTTCGTATACCTTTTAATGGCTCTCCATAGCGAGTTGTCGTCTGTGGAGAGGTTTTGAAGGTACCTGGTCCAGCTGTGTTGTGCCTGTGTGTTGAGTAGAGATCTGACCTCATCGCAGAGTCTGTTGAATCGCTGTTTGTCCTCTCGGTTGCGAGACCTCTGGAATTGTCGTCTGGCAGCGTTTCGTCGTTTGACGAGAAGTCTGAGTTCTGGGCTACGATAAGTGTGCCCCTTCGGCACAGGCTTTCTAGCTGCTGAGTAGGCTTGAGTAATATCATCAGTGAGGGTCTTGATTAAACTATCAATGTCATCCCTTGATTGTACTGTGGGGGTCGTGTAATGCATGTTGTTTAGAGTTTTGGCGAAGGCTCGCCAGTCGGTGCGAAAGACTCTTGTGTCTGGTGGAGTATAGCTGCTGACGTTCAGAATCAGTCTAACCGGGTTATGGTCAGAAGAGAGTTCGTCGTGCACAGAAATATCCAGCGGGACGCTGGTATTTCTGAGCAGGAAGAAATCCAGGATTCCAGTAGAACGGGCAGTATACCGTGTTGGTGTTTTAGGAGCTGCTATGTGTAGATTCGCCGATTTGGCCAAGTTGAAAACTACACGTCCTATGTCGTTGGAATTGTAGCAGTTCCATGCGCGATGTCTAGCGTTAAGGTCTCCACCAATGATAACATGTGTGCCAAGTGAGAGTAAGACCTGCAAGTCCATACGGACAAGTTGAGGGTTACGTGCGGGTGGAATGTACGTGGAGACAAAAATGTATGTTGTATTATTGCTTGTTATGAGTGAGATGGCTGAGGCATCAATAGCTAAAAGCCGTGGAATTGGAACAGGGTTGTGAGGGATGCAGCGTTTAATAAGAAGTGCAGTTCCCCCGCCATGGGGGTTCTGAGCTGTAGCTGGTCTGTTGTATCTGTGTACAGCGTAGTTCTGTACAAAGATGGGTGATGAAGGGCCAAGGCGGTGCTCTTGTAGGAAGAAGATATCAGGGTCGTACTTATTTACAAAATCCCGAAGTTCATGAATTTTACGGGATAGTCCATTCGCATTCCATGTAAAAATATGTACACAATTATTTAAATTATTCATTATTTACAGTGTTAGATCCAAATATGTCCTCACAAATGTTAAAGACAACAAATAGTTTGTCAATGGCATTATTAGCTGCTTGTAACTCTGGCAGCCTGACACTAATTTTACTCATAACATTGCCTACTGATAGGCCTTTAAAAACACTGCTTAATTCTTTTAATAGTGTGAAAATGTCCATATTGGCGCTAAAGCCTCCCTCAGCAGAGGGCTTACAATTTTGAGCAAAATTAACATAAGATTTAGTATTTTCAGTTTTATGAGGCTTAGTAGGTGGCTTGTTTACAGTATGTTCTGAATTAACGGTATTAACACTTTTAACTGCCGCAGCATAGGTGCGACTGTTTGTTACATGAGCATTTTGAACATTGGTTTCGCTCTGCTTGGGAGCACTTAAGGTATTAGAACCGACTTTTTCCCCAACATTTTTGTTTTTAACAGTATTATTGACAGGGAACTTAGAGCACCCCCTATAATTAGCAGTGTGCCCTATTTGCAGGCAGTTGCAGCATTTAACTCCATCAAGCCTTTTGGCTGAGCATTCAACAGATTTGTGTGGCCCAGCACACTTAACACATCTGGGTTTAAATTTACAGTTATCCGAAGAATGGTGGAAGTGTTGGCAGTTGTGACACTGCACAACACTTCCGTTGGATTGGTAAGCAGTTACTTTAACATAAAAACCCAGGAGTTTGACAATGTCATACACTTGCTCAACACCAGGTACATTGCTAATTTGGACCTGATAGAGTGGCATAGGAACTCTGGTTCTTATTCTGTGCATTTGAGCGACTCGTCGAACCTTGAATCCTTGATCTTGCAGCGCTTCACTTATTTCTTCTACTGGGCAGTCGATGGGCAATCCTCTGATAACTACCTTGATCGGTCTGTCATGTTTTATGAGTATCACGTAGTGATCCACTTTTTTAGAATCCAGGTAGCTCGTGACAATCCTGTGGTCATTTTTTGTAGGCGGGAAGATTTTCAGAAATTCTCCACTGACTTTGCCAATGAAGTCAGCTTTGCTGTCAGTTTTGAGTATTTTAATAAAGTCGCTAAATTTTATTTCAGGCTTTACCATGATAGGCCGAATTTTTGGCGACTGAGCCGGTGGTATGACATTATCAGAACCCTGTTGGGTGTCCATATCAATAATCACAACTTCATTATCATTACAATTATTTTCCATGTTTTCATTACCATCATTATTAGCACAAGACAATTTTTCAAATTTGTTAGCCAAAGGGAGATCAATATTATTTTTAACTAATTTAACAGGGCGGGAGGTATTCTTCGGAAGAATAAAACCCTCGTCATCCCTTATATCATTAATAGACCTTTTGACTCGTTTGACCGAGTTTTTTCTAGCCTTGGGCTTAGGTTTGTTGTCACTGTCGGTAATATTATTGGCATCAAGAACATTACATAAATTCAAAACATCAGAAATATCAGACAAATTAAGATTTCTATTGATTACATTTTCCTTAAATCTATTTACAAAACCAGGATCCAGACTACTAAAGAACTCGCACTTACCTGTGCATGCAGAAATAAGTCCTTCAGCAATAGCTCTGGTCTTTCTGTAATTTTCTTCCACAATCTGCTTCTGAGTGTCATCAGTCATAATCCGTAGGCTGTTTGCACAATATCTACCTTGTGAGTTAATATCCGCATTGATTTTGTCACAAAATTGCACGCAGGCGATATAATCACGAGGTCCGAAGTCCTCTTTATGAAGAATGTCACACCAATTTCCACCTAAAACCGAGTTTCCATATTCGATGTAATCCTCCGAGAAATTAACAATTTGCCGAGCAGCCTTTTTCCTGATTATCGCACTATTATCACCTTCACTCATGATGAGTGAAAAGAAATTCACAAATCACACGTTGCAGTATCACAAAACACACTGAAAAAAGCTTGTAATCACATAGCAATCACAGTAATCCAGGAACGAAAAAAGCACGAGGTGAGTAGCGAACTCAAAATGGCGTCGAAAATGGCACTCAGGAACACGAGGCACGGAGCGAAATAACATGCGTCCTACACGCACCAAGTACACCAGTCGAATCCCTCCAAAAACGAGATCACGGTTCCTTCCTTTTGGAACTATGTCAGAAGATTAAAGATGACCAAACATTACTCTCAACCAATTGGAAACGAGAATACTACTACTTGCACTGACGAAGAAAACGCAGAGCTTTCCGCCAACTTTCTTGAAAATCAGTTGAAGCCGAAAGTTTTTCCTGAAAGTCATCGTAAGACTCACACTTCCTTATGGATTGTTTTTTTAAGTGTATTTTCTTCATCTGATCTATTTTGACTGCAAGTTATTTTTTTTTGGTATCATTCGCAACAGCTTATACGTTCTACAAGGGGTAGGGTTCACGATAACCCAGGTTGTCTGGTGCTACACCGTTCAACTGGAGTTTTCCCTGCAAATAACGCTTCGGATGAAGAAATTACGAACTTTGTGACTGATTGGATTTCCTGTCACTTTCCGAAGAATATCATACAGCATACCTTTGCGGCGAAAATCAAATATTCTTCACCTAGAAAAGCACCAGGCTGAGAAGGTATCAAGAATAAAATGCTTTAGCACCTTCCACAGAACTGTATTGCTGCGCACAGTAGCATTTTCAACGCTTGCACTTGGAACTGCTGTTTTCCCTATGCATGGAAACAAGCTCCCATTTTTATGATTCTCAAACTACTGAAACCCTCGATTCTTCAAGCAGTTTCAGACCCATCAGCCTTCTGTCTTCTTTCGCAAAATTGCTGGAATGTATTATCTCCAACAGAATAAAATGCTATCTCCAGGAAATTAGTGACGTTCAATATGGATTTCGAAAATGGTCGCGGACACTTAGCCGACACGACATCTAACCGACACCAGTTAGCCGACAGGATATTTAGCCGACACGGACACTTAGCCGACATGGACACTTAGCCGACATGGACACTTAGCCGACAGGGCATTTAGCCGACAAGAATACTAAGCCGACAGGGCATTTTGCCGACAAGGATACTAAACCGACAGGACATTTTGCCGACAATGAGTCTCGCTCTTCCCAATGTTTTCAGATCCATTACTACTTTGCTCAAATCGGTTTCGTTCCTTCCACTAATGAAATTTCCTTTCCCTGTCAGGAAGCAGAGTGATTCGCCCTACTTCTCGGCACAATGGAACTACTTTTTTTTCTCAAATTCCACTCTCAGAATGCTATTTACACGTTAGGCATCGTATATTTATATATCTGGGTCTCACGTCCGTTCCGGACCCTAACACTGACGCCAAAACGAATAACTCCCCCAATTTTCTGCCGGACCGGAGGAAATGATACGATCTTAGAGGTCTTTTTGCCAAAAGAGGTAAAAAGGGCACTTTTGGCGAGAAACTCCACGCCCCCATATTATTACCTAAATTTTTTGTCTACATTTCGAATTTTAAGCCTAAAATGTCTCCAAAAACGCGGTTTTCGCACATGCAAAAACCACGTTTTGAAGACACAATTTAAGCTAAAAAATCCGAAGCAAAAACAAAATATTTAGATAGCAAAAACGTAAAGTTTCTAATCAAAAATATTTGACAAGAATCCATGTATACAGCGATATGTTTTAACTTCAAAAAGCATCTACGAATTGCAGCGAAGGAATCAAAGAACTACGCCCACCTCGCTTCAGTAAATTAACATAACAACTATAAATTTCAAAGAATACCATGTACACAGCATTCTGTTTAAACTTGAAAAAAACATCTAGTACGAATTGCACAATCTAGGCATTGCACACAAATCAACCAAATAAACTAAATTAAATTACAAACAATTCAAAAAACAACAATAACAACAAAAATTCATAGTAAAAAAATGAACATAACATTCTACAAAATAAAATGCACTTGCCTTAATACATTCTTGAATAAAATTTCACCAGTCACACAACGTCTTCTGAGATTCCAAATTTCGAAAGTAACGATAGAAACTTAACTTACTACACCAAAACCACAATCCAAATCTTAAACTCCGCTGACAGCCACATACTTGACCAGCAACCATTTGACTGCAAAGCCACACAAGAACTATCAGAAACGCCCTTCTGCGTCCGAGTTCTCATAGCAGCTCCGAATTTCGGACTCCGTTTTAAAAGTCCCATAGAAATACCAAAAATACACTTCAATCCTTATACACCCGTGAACAAAAGACTCATTAACAACTCCAACTTAACAACCTTTTAATACTAAATTTACTTTCCACACAATCTAAAATACGCGATTCGAATCTTGCCACCACGTCTATCATTGCAACATAGGCCATTCAAAACACGCACGACACGAACCAACGAGCAATTAAACCACTCCAACAAAAGATTTTTCAACGTCAACAGTGTTGCCATACAACGCGCAATCACGCCAAAAACAGCGCAGAACACATTTGGTGAAATTAGGGTGCATATAAGAGTAGAGCCGTGTAAAGAATTATGTAGGAGTTCTGATCAGGAATGAAATAACCTTAATTTTCGACTCTTCACATCATAGACATGGAGCACTTGCTGTTCTAATGAAATACGAAGGTACTTTCCGACCGAAGAAAGAAAGATATTCCACTTAATTTAGTGATTCGTGGTTTGCCGGATGATTCGCATGTGGATCATCAAGGAGAGCTAAACAATGATGGGTTTCCTCTTATCAGCGTATCGAAGTTCACCAGAAAAGTCGACGGTATTGATAGTTAAATTCCCGGTTTTCTTCGCTTCTATCAGGAGCAACGACGTAGGTATGATCATTTATAAGATGAAAACTCTACTCGATCTCCGGGTCAAGTTTCGTAGATATAGGAGCAATCTAAACACTATGATGTGTTTCAGATGTCAGCGATGCAGACATGGGCAGCTATACTGTAATAACGCGCCAAGATACCTCAAGTAGAGTCACCTGACCTACACCTGCAAACTTCCTAAAGATGATAAACCTACTTGCGTAAATTGCGTTTTCGGGGCCTCAAGAGACGGCACAACTTTCTGGACTCTGCCTCATTTTTCGAGTGTGCCGATACGCTCACTTATCATGATTAGACTCTCCGCTACGCCTGTCATGTCCTAGGCTCCTCCTCCCTGCTTTCTCTTTCTACTGCATCTACTATGACCTGATTTTTAGTATTATGTGCCCATTGGCCTATCTTGTCATCGAGCCGGATACCATGACCAAAACATTGGGTCATTTATCATTAAATTCAATGGGATCGGATGTGAATATTTTGTAATTACGTTTTTAATTATACATATAAATGTATACATTATCTTTTTCTACAATATTTCAGAGTTCTAAGCATATAAAAAGAATACATTTTTAAACAAGATTTCATTCTGTACGGAATTAAATGCTATACTTTTCACAGAACAGTTTGCTCAGAACGGTTTAATTTGAATGAAATATTTTCACATTGTTTTCGTTAATTACATTAGAAAAAAATTAAACAAAAATTAAGATAAAAGTTTATTGTATTATTATTATTAAAATTATGCATTCTTTTATATTTATAGAGCTTCTTCCTAAAATACTTTCTGAAATGTGACAAGATTTTTTAGCTTCTGAGGCATCTTTTATATCGAAAAATCTAGGTCAATTTATAATTAATGCTCTATTCGGTCCATTTCGATTTAGAGTACCTTTTATTTTAATATCGAAATACGTTAAATAGTACTTAACTTTCTCTGACTTTTTTAAATATATTATTTAAAACGTGTAATTAAGTTATAAAATGTAAGATAATAATTCGTTTAATTATACTTATCAGATTTTTTTTACTCATAACTTCAACAATACATATTCTAAAACTCTTTTTTTTTTTTTTTTTTTTTTACTACTTTCTTAAGTACGCATCTCATAGAATTTACTTTACAGTACCTTTTAACAGATTGCTTGCCAGTACAAAATATTCTTGCTTAAATAGTTTTATAACATTGTCAGCAGGATTTCAATTTCTGTTTACAATTCAATGTTAATGTCATTATATATTTAGATAATATTTATAATCATTATACATTTAGATACATTTAATAATTAGATTTTTCACGGTTCTTTATGAATGAACAATGTTTATGAATGAATTCTTCATTTCAAATATATTTATATATTTGAAATGAGATATCAATCAATATCGTATAGACAAGACAGATCATTGAATTTATATTTAATTACACTGAAGAATTTAAGCGATTACTAATGGCAGAGCGCTTATGAAATGGGGCGTGGCTTAAGAGTGCTTGAAAGCTGGATTTTTGAAACTAATTTAGTTCTGATTTAAGGAGGGAATTCTTAATAAGTAAAGTTGTTGTTGATTTATAGCGTAGCACCCTGAAATTTTTGGAAAATGTACAAACAAAATCATAAAATCTTGAGTATCAATAATCACTACTCAAATGTAGCAACTAATTTGAGACAGACTAATTAACTACAACTAACAGAGGGAGTATCTGATTCATTGTGATTAATGTCATACATGTTATTATTATTATATGCTGTAGGTGATATTGTAATACTTGGTATTCATCACTAACTAACTTAAAATTTTGTATAAGATTCATTGTGATTAATGTCATGTATGCCATTCAAGAAGGTTAGAATACATGGAGATGGCGTCTCTGCTATTACAGTACGAAGAAAGTGAAGCCAGGGGGAAGGAAATAAGCCACGCCACGTGAGGGCAAGAAAACGATTACCTATAGACCATAGACCATCGCGTTTATAAGAGGTGTACGACCTGTGAGGGCCTTTACCAATCTATTTTTGTTTCCGTATGGACAAAATCATCTGAGGTAAAATACCTGAATAATCAGGACTGAAGGAAATTCTCTATGTCTGTACTAAGCAGCTGTGGATTCTATTTTTGTGTATGAATTTTCATCTAATTTCTGCCCTACAATATTTTTTTAGAACATTAAAATAATTTTTATTTACATATTTGAATAATAATATTTTTCTGCATCTTGTTTCTTTTCTGTATTTCTCTATACTGAATATTTCACGATTTTATGTACATTTATTTTCCTAAAAGTAGTTTTCTTGATTATATGCTAAATTTTCAAAATATCTACAAGTCCTTTCAAAATATATACAAGTTCATGAATTTTCACTTAATTTCTGCCCTACAATATTTTTTAAAACATTAAAGATAATTTCTATTTTCATATATGTATAATAATATTTTTCTGCTTCTTGTTTTTCTTTTCTGGATTTCTATATACAGAATTTCTCAATTTTATGTACATTTATTTTCCTGATTATATGCAAAAAATTTTTTCTTAGAATAAATATATACAAGTCCTTTGCGTTTTAAGGTTCCGCTGACGGTCGAACCGTTGATCTTAGGATGCACAGTGGTAGGGGTTTATCCCGCTAAGCTACCGGTCGCTTGTTGATTTATCACCAATTGCTGTTATGATGGATTGTTCTTGGCCGTTTAAAGGGCTGAGATACTGTGTAATCGTATTTTCCTATTTTTCTGAGGATGTCATAGTTGCTATTGTCCAATTTTTGAAAGAAGTTATGCGAGTGAATGAGGATTTCTGTATTTAGTTGGTTTATTTTTAGATCTCTGTGTAAGGTGGAATTTCTTACAAACCATGGTGCGTTTGTTATCATTCTTAAAGCTTTGTTTTGAATTTTTTGCAGGATCTCTCTATTGCTCTTTGCTGCGCTTGCCCATGCTGGTGCAGCATATAATAATATAGGACGGATGCTTTGCAGGTAGAGGATTCTTTTGGTATTTATATTTAAAGGTGAATTCCTTCCAATTAGTGGATATATTGATTGTAGAGCTTTGGATGCATTGGTTCTTGTTTCTATTATGTGATTTTTAAAGGTTAGTTTTTCGTCCAGGAGGACTCCTAAGTCTTTTGTAGCCGCTTTCCGGGGGATATTGTTGTTTTCAAATTTCAGATCTTGGTAAATATGCCTGGATTGTGTTCTTTTGAAGATGACTACTGTTGATTTGGTGGCATTTATTTTTATTTTCCATCCTTTGTACCAGGGGGCGAGTTGGTTTATTGCATTTTGTAATTTTTGGGTGGCATAGTCTGGATTCATGGAGCTGCAGATAATAGCTGTATCGTCTGCATAACAGGCGATGAAGGCATCTTTAATTATTGGGATATCATTTGTATATAAATTATATAGTAGTGGAGAGAGATTTGAACCTTGTGTTAGGCCGCTACTGATTTTCTTGATGAGAGAAGTATGGGTTTTGATTTTTACTTGGAAGGATCTATTGTTTAGGAAACTATTTATGAGTGCGATGCTCTTCAGAGGGAAGTTGTAATTTATAAGTTTGATAAGGAGGCCGTAATGCCAAACCTTATCAAAAGCTTTTTCTATGTCGAGGAATAATGCTGCTGTTGTTTCATTTTTATTGAAAGATTCGCCTATTTTTTCTACGATTCTCGTTATTTGTTGAGTTGTGGAGAATTTTTTCTGGAATCCAAATTGATGCTCTTGTAGTAAATTTTTTTCTGTAATAAATTCTTCAAGCCTTTGGACGATGATACGTTCAAAGACTTTTCCTAATGATGATAGTAGTGAAATGGGTCTATAGTCTGTTGTTGCCTTTCCTGGTTTACCTGGTTTCTTTATGACGGTTATGATGGCGTGCTTCCATTGTGCAGGGAAGTAATTTAATTTTAGGCACGCATTTATTAGTTTAGTGAGATATACTATTGCTTTTCTTGGGAGTTCTTTTAATGCTTTGTTGGTGATATTGTCATGGCCTGCGGCTTTTCTTTTGTTTAGATTTTTGATAATAGTCTTGATTTTTAGTGGAGTAATCGGTTGGATGGGGGCATCCGGGACAGTTGTTAGGATGTGCTGTACATGGTTTTCAATATTTATGTCATTTGGGTTTGGGAAGTTGTTTATCGTGAATTGTTTTTCGTAGGAATTTGCAAAAAGCTCTACTATTTCGTTTAGGTTGTGAGTGGTAGTATTGCCATCAGATATTGGACCTATGGTTGTTTCAGTTGTTTTAAGTGATTTGGCTATTTTCCAGACGGAGTTGTCTGTGTGGGAAAGGCTTTCTAGGAAGATGTTCCAGGAGTTTTCTCTAAATTCTTTTATTAGTTTTTGCAGTTGCCTGTTGCTTCTGTTAAATTCCCGTAGGTCTCTTGGATCTTGTGTTTTGAGCAATTTTCCTTAATCTATTCTTCTCTTTGATCTTGTTTTGGATATTTTTTGGGAGAGTTGCGTTACTGTTTTGGATGGGGTGTTTACTATTGTCGAGGGTTAGTTGAATTTTTTGAGAGAAGTAATTTATTGCGTTTTCTATTTCTTCTTCATTTTGAGGAGAAAAGGTTGGGTTGATGCTATTGTCTATTTCTTGTTTAAATTTAGACCAATTTATTTTACATTTTAAAGGTGGTAGCCCTTGTTGGAGGCCATGCAGGGTGAATTTGATGGGGAGATGATCCGAATCTAATGCTGTGTCTACTTGCAGGTATGGTTGTTGATTAATTTTAGAGGTGATGATTATGTCTAGTACATCGTTGGAGTTTGGATGGATTTTGGAGTAGAAGGTTGGTTCTATTGGAGCAGTGATGATGATATTATTGTTGATGCTATAGTTGTAGAGTAAGATTCCGTCCAGGTTATTATTTTTGGAGTTCCAGGTGGTGTGTTTTGAGTTTAGGTCCCCTGCAATAATTGTGGGGAAACCTAAACTGATAATTTTATCGATGTCTTGAGTGCATAGGGCTTTTCCTGGTGGTTTGTATACTGCGACTAGTAAGTAGTTTATATTCCTGCTGGGAAGTATACAGGCGCATGCTTCTATACTGTTGAGGGTTGGTAAATGAAATTTGGTGCTATTTAGACTTCTTTTGATGATGATAGCTGTGCCGCCTCCACGGTTGTGAAGTCTGTCCACTCTATGTATATCAAAGTTAGGAATTTTGAAGGAGTCTTCGGGTTTGAGATGCGTTTCGTTTAGGAGAATGACATCCAGGTTATGTGTATTGATGTAATCTTTTAATTGTAGCGTTTGTCTTTTAATACCATTGCTATTGAAGGATAAAAATTTAGCATAGTTGATATGCGGTCTATTTCTTTGGTTGATTTGTTGTCTGTGATTATACATAATTTTTGGTGTGAAAAATCTTTACCGCTTCTAAGGCGATCTTTAATTTGTTGACTTGAGTATTTTTAAATTTAAGGTAAAGGTCATGTATTTGCTCGACGAATTCGACAAAATCATCAAAATCCTCGTCTTTATCTTGAGTATATTCTTTTAATTGCGGTTTTTTATATTGAGGGGGTTCTTGTGTGGCGGTTTCTTCTTTTTGATGGGTTGGTTCTTTGAGTTGCGGCTCAAGGATCAAGGAAGTGCAAGTTACGGAGTTCATAGGCAATTACGCCTTTACCTCCACATCTTCAAAGGAAATTTAATCGTCCGAAAGAGGGTATTATCAAATAAGGTAAAAATTTTGATAAGCCGAATGACTTGGAGTAAGTGCCTTCACACTGAGTCAAAAAAAGGCAAAAAACTCAGAAGGTCTTAATTTTGCGCCGAAAAAGGGCCAGAATAATTTAGATAGGGACAGCCAGAATAATTTAGATAGGGACAGCCAGAAAAATTTTGACTAGAAATATAAAAGGTGAAGTTTCCTTGAACCTTGATAATCATTTTCTTTGCATACGTCAGATGAAGGACACGCAGGGGAATTCCGATGCGCGCTCTTCGAGGTGGGGGGGAGGGGGGGAACATGTTTACAGGTCGAAAAAGTGGTTCTGCCAGTGATCAGCTGGGAGGGAGAAGTTTCATTTTTTTTTTACGCTATTCATTGCGGTTTTTAAAAGCCAAAAAGGACGCTGTTAAGCGCCTAAGAAAGTTCCTTCTTAGAGGAAGAGAGAAGTTAAAGTTTAAAGAATCTTTATCAGTTTTAGAGAGAACTTTTTCAGTTTTATTTTAGTTGAAAGATTATAGTAAGTTAATCAGTCCTATTTGACTGTGATGTTTCTTGTTAAAGAAACGCTAAGGAGGTTCCTCGAGTTAATGCCGTGTGCATTAAAGAACTTTAGAGGCGGGGGGGGGGTTAAGGAACGAGAGGTAGTTATTAACGTGGTTATCAGTGTGCTCATATCTAGCCCGTTTAAATGGCAGAGCCGAATATTCCCTATTAAGCACCGCTCTGGGTCTTTTTCGGGAAGAAGCAACTGCAGGATCGTATACGGGTAGCATATGAAGCACAGGATTTGCGACACGTTGAATATTTTTGAAAAATTTTTCCGAAAGTCGCTGTATATAGTGATTAATGGGCATAATTTTGAGGTCGTTATGAATCTCTTCTTTCCGTACAAACCACGGAGCTTTTAGAATTTGCCGAAGCATTTTAGATTGAAAAATTTGGACATGTTTTCTGTTCGTCAGTGCGCATAGGCCCCATACGGGACACGCATACGTAAGAACCGGCCTAATCATTGATTTGTAGAGCAAGATTTTGTTATCAGTTGACAGGTCGCTATGACTAGCTAAGAGGGGGCGTAGGGCGGTTTTGACAGCTGTCGCACCCGCTATGATTTTGCGGATGTGAGGCTGCCAAGTTAATTTTGAGTCTAGTCCCAGGGAATGGGTTCACCGAAGAGCATTAAGTTGGATAAATTTGGGATATTTCTTCGGATGAACATGGTGGCAGCACATTTTGCAACATTAATTTTGATTTTATACAGACCGAGCCAGAGTTCTAAGGTCGAAAGGTAACTCTGCAATTGTGAGATTACCTGGAGAGTGTTGGAGTGTTGAGAAATGATGGCTGTATCGTCTGCGTATAATGCAAGATCGATATTTGGGGCCTTAGGAATATCATTTACATAAAGGTTAAAGATTGCGGGGGCGAGGAGACTTCCTTGAGCCACCCCAGCATAGATTGGGCGGGGAGAGGAGAATTTGTGGTTAACTCGCACGCGGAAACTGCGTCCGGTCAAGTACGAGTTAAAAATTTTAATGAGATGAGCCGAAAAACCAAGCCGCATGAGCTTGTAAATAATCCCGTCATGCCAAGTCCTATCAAAGGCTTTGGCAACGTCTAGATAGACAATTCCAGTTCTCTCTCGCTTACGAAAGCCTTCATGAATGAATTCCACTACACGGAGTAACTGGTGTACCGTGGAGTGTTTAGGTCGGAAGCCGAATTGTTCCGGGATTAGTAAATTTTGATCCCGACAGAATTCATTCAGGCGATTAAGTAAGACAAATTCATAGATCATAGAGAGAGAAGATAACAGACTGATGGGTCTGTAATTGACGGGCAGGTTTAAATTTTGTCCCGGTTTTGGAATGGGAACGACTGCTGCAATTTTCCAGCAGTCGGGGAAATAGCTTCTCCTGAGCATTAAATTTATGAGGACCGTGATCGATACGATAAACATAGGGGGGAAGTTTTTGATCATGCGATTCGAAATAGAATCTATGCCTTGTCAGCTTTCAGTTTGTCAATGAAAACCATGACTTCAGAAGGGTCCGTCGGCCTGAGTTCAGATGTGGTAGGTTGTGTTAGGAAATCTTTAACCCGTGCTTGTGTGAGCTCCTGTGTAACCGGACGGTTACAGTACGAGTCGTGGTTTGTTGTGAATTGAGTTGCAAGGCTGTCAGCTATGACATTTGCCTTTTCTGAGTCAGTGTAGGCCGTCTGCGCGCCATCGGCCGTTTGAAGGGGCGGAATGTGTGTTTTATGTTTGCGTAATCGGGCGGCTGCGCGCCAAATCGATTTGTCTTCAGTCGTTAGGGACTCAATGAATGTTTTCCACTCCGCTTGTTTTAATAAGCGGGTTTCGGTCCTTATCTCGTTCTGTAGCTTGCGAAATTGGGCACGGTTATTGGGATCTCGTGACCTTTGCCAAATTCTTCGCAAGTAATTTCGCTGCTTAATTTTGAATTTAGTCTCAGGTGGGAGCCTAGAACCTGGATGTTTACGTGGCTTTGAAGCCGCAGCTCTCGCTTCTTTTAGTAAAGACTCCAAACTTTTGATATGCCTGTCAAAGTCCGAATTGCTGGAAATTTTGATGGGAGGGAGTGAAGTTTTTTCCAAAATAAATCTAAAGTCGTCCCAATTTGTTGAGACTTGCTCCTCTAATTTTGAGTATCGATTTTGAATATCTAGGGATATCAGAACGGGGTAGTGATCAGAGTCCAATTCCTGAATCACTTTTATCTCATGCCGAAAGAATATGTTATAAAAGGCAGCCAGATCAAGAACTGCAGGGGACCCTCTATGAGGGTAAAACGTCGGGAGGGAAGGAGCTATGATCTGTACATGGTTACTCTGGCACCATGAATTTAGACTAATACCATACCTGTTCCTGTTAGAACGAAACCATGCGGTATGGCGTGAATTTAGATCACCAGCAATTATTAGGTGATTTGAAATATTCAAAATTTTATCAAAATCACTGACAGGAAAAGCTGGCCTTCCACGTGCTGTAGACAGTGGAAGTAAATAAGCTGAGACTATTGTCAGCGGGGAGGAATTTTGAAGGAAAATTTTGATGATTGTCGCTTCCAAAAAATTTAAATCAGGGGGCGGTATCATGTGGTGCTTTAGCGAACGCTTCACATAGATACAAGTGCCGCCACAGGGATTTCTGCCCTGTGACACCCTGTCAGTACAATAAATGTCATAATTCCCAATTTTGGGAGTATTCCCTGGGGTAAGGTGAGTCTCTTGGACTAAAAACACGTCAATATCGTGCTCTACTACAAAATCACGAACTTCGTGAATTTTTGGAGTTAAACCATTGGCGTTCCATGTGCAAATGGTCAGTTCTCTGATGGTATTTGAACTGTTATTTATACAATTGAATTTTATGCCGTTGTTAAAGTTTCATCACTGAAAAACAGAAGACATGGGTCTAAAAGAGCCGAATTAGGGTGAAAGCTCAACATAGCTTTCATAAATATAAAATGCCCTCATTAAAGCATCTGCTTGCCTGAGTTTAGGCATTGCTTTTTTGAAGGCAAGGAGCAGAATATGCTTGTCTACCGCTGGGTCGCGGGAGATTTCAATTAAGCATTTTAGTGTAGATGAGAAGACATCGTCTGAATCATTGCTACACTCTGCTGGGGCTGCAGGGGCTTCTGCAACCGGCAGTCTTGGATTCGTGGATTTGAATCCGTGCTCAGTGGTGTTCTTCACCATCTGTGCATAAGATGGTGAACTGACGTTGCTCGGGGGAGCAGGCATGGGACGTCTTGTCTCAGCATTTGCTGGGGCTTAGAAGAACCCTGAGAGGGGCTGTTTGAGCAGCTGCCCTAGTCCTAGGCGCGGAATTTTTACCGCGAGCCCGTTTGTTGCCTGGGTATCGGGGACAAGATTTGTACGAAGCTGGGTGATCTCCACCGCAGTTGCAGCAAGTGGCTGGTACATCTAAACCTTTGGTACACTCACGTGCCCAATGGGGTCCAGAGCATCTGACATAACGGATTGGAAGGGTGCAGAGTTCTGAAGAATGGAAAAAGCCCTGGCACCGAAAGCACTGAGTAGGGCACTTGCGGCCGCGGTAACGCTCAATGCTGATCTCTGTGCCCCACATGTCAGTGACGGCAAACAGATGATCGAGGAAGGGGTGAGGGATAACTTGTAAATATACAAGTGGCATTGGATGTCTGGAGCCAGGCCGAGTAAGCCGAACGATGCGATGCACTTTAAATCCCATCGCCTCAACTTCCTCTTTGATATCCCCGATTTCAGTTTCAACAGGGTGGCCTCTGATAACAATTTTGACTGGCCGGTCCTGCTTTAGGTCGAAAGTTTTGAACTGGATGCCGGCTTGCTTCATCCAGCGGGTAACCTCCCTGAACTCCAGCTCTGTCTGAACAAAAATTTTGAGATAAAGTCCAGTCAGGATGCTCCGTAAGTTTGGGGCAATTTCTCTCATGAAAGACACTTGCGTCTTCCAGTTTTTGCTGCTGTTGAGATGTATTGCCGGAATCTCAGACTGCGGTGGGGGGGGGGGAACGTTCCGTGCCTGCTCGGAATTAACTCCCTCACTTTTACTTGCAGTAACAATTTCTGCTTCATTTGATTGCTCGTTGATTAATGAGTTTTTGATTTTCTCATACTTGTTAGTACTCCTCTCCTTTTAAGGAGTAGCATTTTTTTCAGTGGCTGTCAATTTAGAATTTGGAATAGCACTATTTGTATCTTTAGCGTTCAAAGCCAAATCATCTATTGTGAGATCCACAATAGGCGCCTTCCCTTGCTTTCGAGCCGCGGGGGTGATAAACCCGTCTGAGTCGATTGTCTGCGTCTTTCGCTTCCGCGATGACGTCGACTGGACTGGTTTCCCCCGCACCTCGTGCGTGGGAATAGATGCCTCGTGCTTGCAAGGATCTTCTGCGGATTGAGCGGCGGCCATCTTGGCTAAGCGCTCGCTCTCCAATATATTTAAAAATTCCTCTCTGGTTGAGGGAAGATGAAAAATTGGTACATCTAGAGCGTTAGCAATATCATTAATCTTGTGAAAAAGTGACTTACCCGCCCGGTCGAGCTGGTCGTATCCATTTTGATCCAGTGGCGTTGGCGTCTTCTTCATGAAGTTCTTTTGACGCTGTATGGCCTCAAATTGTTGTTTCAGGTCATAAAACTTGATCACCAGGTCCATGCGTTCGTCATCTGGCGACGCTGATTGCACAGAGGGAGCTTGATCCCCGATTTCACACATATCTTGGTCAATAATAACATTAACGAGCTCCCGTCACCCTCGCTGTCCATCCTCGGAACCTAGAAGTTCTCCACTGCAAAGAGTCTCGCTTCAAACAACCAGAGCTGTCTTCTGATTCGCCAGCCCATGATCCCGGCTCTCCGCCCACAGACTGCGAATTTCTTTTAACCACCATCACCGCCACCAGAGGGCGACACACTTGACTGATATTACTTTTTATTTTCCTCTCACTCACAGCTCCCTCCATGGGATTTATTCAGGTTTTTTTCATAAAATATTCAATACTTCTTACATTTATTGATATAAGATTCAATACTGAACTTGAAAATCAAACCTTCCAGGTGTTATTAAAACCTGGGAAGAAATTTTATAAATAATCCACTGAATCAAATAAATATTGTTGCAGCTCATCCTGATGAAGATTAGTTCAAATTATGAAATTAGAAACTGATTTTTTTAAATAGCAATTATAAAAATGACTATTTTCCATCTTCACTATCCATATAATAATTCTAAAAATGCTGTAGCCTGGATTTTACATAATTTTAATTTTGCAAAAATCTATTTACTACCGAATTATTCGACCAATGAGTACATTCAATTCTGTAAGCTTAAAAAAGAAAAAACACATACCATACAATTCATAATAAATTTTTATAACTCCATATTTAAAATTTTACAAGCAAAATTTGCATGATAACTAACCAAAACAGAAAAAATAATTAAAAACAATTACAAGTACCCCTAAATAAATTGAAAACACTGAATTCATTATAAGTATCTGACCTCAAAAAAAAAAAAAAAAAAAAAAAAAAAAAAAAAAAAAAATTACCAAGAAATTTTAATTATTTGAATTATTTCGAATGACCATTATGAAAACCAAGAGTCAAAAGCATTTGACTTAAATTAACAAATACAAGATTACATTTAAAAAGTCTTACATAAGTTGCACATAAATTACTAAAATAACTAATTTCATTCTTTTGGTTCATAAAATATTCAATACTTCTCACATTTATTAATATAAGATTAAATATTTAACTTGAAAATCAAACCTATATGTATTAAGAAGTTTTGTAAATAATCCACTGAATCAAATAAATATTATTGCAGCTCATCCTGATGAAGATTTTTTCAAATTATGAAATGAGAAATGAATTCTTTTAAATAGCAATTACAAGAAATGCCTATTTTCCACCTTCTCACTACACATATAATAATTCTAAAAATGCTGCATGCTTGGATTTTACATAATTTTAATTTTGTCACAAATCTCTTTAATCCAGAATTATTCCACCAATGAGTACATTTAATTCTGTAAGCTGAAAAAAGAAAAAAACACATATCATATGATACATAATGAATTTTGATGAATCCATATTTAAAATTTTACAAGCAAAATTTGCATATAACTAACCAAACATTAGTAACAAATTCTGAAATGATTTCATTTCATCTAATTTTATTTTGATGTACGACAACCAATAATTTTGCAGATATGACGTTAAATTGTAGTTACCGGTCATAGTATCTAGTTAAACAATTTAGCATTTCTTTGTACAGTTTTGTTAACAATATGATTAAAAAAAGATAAGGCACCAATAAAAAGTACACATTGTTCGTAAAGTGCATCCTTAAAATGTTTCTTTCCTTATTCACACCAATATGTAGTGGTTCCCTAAAGTGTTCGTACAGTTATGAGTTTCAGTGAAATAATATTGTGAGAATTTTTTAATATCTATAAATTTATCTTAGCAAAACTATATAAAAGTATTCTAAGAATACTGTAAAACTTTTGGGGCGGGGAATTAATAATTAAAAAGTAACAAAAAATTTATGTCACAAAAATCTTCGTGCACTTTAAAGAAATCTGCAGACACTATTACGAAATAATGCAGTTAAATTTCTGTCAGTTTTTGTAGGATATCCTGCAGTATTCAAGCTTGTAATACATAAATTACAAAAATTATCTTCTAAAATATTAGAAGAAAGAAATTTTTAAAAAAATTTGGTTTTATTCAAAATCACTTCGAGATATGAGAAAATATTGGGCTTTATATTCAAATTCAATTCCGAGCTACTTGGATATTTACAGAAGAACACTGAACTATTTGTCTATGATGAGGAACACTTAATGGAAAAAAACAAGCTATTTATTTAAATTATTCCACATACATGAAATATTTGCTTCTCTATCGAAAACTGAGATATATCTATATTAATAATAATCACAGCTTAGTTTCTTTTAAACTTAGAAATGATTTACCTAATAGGATTCTTAGGAAATCTAAAGAATTTCCTGTCTGGTGTTTTTCGAGACGTTGTCCCACAAACACAACAGCAATACCAGGATTTGGGTTGTTCGCTAAGTAAAAGATAGAGTGAGTTAGTCTGTTATTCACCACACCACATCAAATATTGAGAGAAATCAAAATTATGTTTTTATAATAATGAATATAAATTTTTAAAAAATAATCATAAAATACGAAAAATTGTATATAACTATCAATATACTAAATTAAAAATAATCTTCAGTGGCCACTAATATTAAATAAGTTTATAAATTTTCTCAGATAAACTATTTGGTAATCTAATAGCATAAATTTAAAGCTGAAGCATAATACAATTTATTAACAAAATTAATTTATGCAATCATACATGCCATTAGCTGCCACATGGCATAAATGGCAAATTTATTCCTGATCGCTCGTTTTGTCGTAATATTATTATTAGTTGACTTTAAAGCTTAAAACTCATTTAAAAAATTTGGAAAGAAATACCAAATTGCCTGCACAAGCTGTAGTATTTATTTGCCATATGATTAATTATATAAATTGAGATTCATATGCTAAAATGCAAAGTTAATACATTAAGAATGAAAATCTAGCTGCTGTGTTATACAATGAGACAAAATATTTTTGGAGCTTGGGAATAAAAATTAATGTACTATACAAAATCAATTTTTAAAATTTATGATAGGTTTTCGAATTAAAAAAGCAAGCTTACTCACAGAAAGAGAATCGGGTGAATTCCCGTGATGGTCTTGCGAAACATCCATCTTATGATCTGCTTAAATATCTAGATAAAAGAACTGAAAAAAACTTTCAAAGAATCTCTTCGAACAACGCGGTAAAAGATTGCTAATATGGCTGACGTTCTTGCTGCTATTTCGCACATGCGCAGAAAGGTACGGAGGGTGAATGGTTTGCCCGTTTAAAATAAGCTTTAGCAACATACACAGTGTCTCTTCAGTCTGACGAAACCACATTTGCTTCGGGAAACCTTTTCTTCTCCTTGGAGATTCCATGACGAATCCTTTCCTTTCCTTTTTCCACTATTGCCGTGTGTAGCTTGCTGATAGCAAGCTGTATACCTGCTGTCATGAATTAAAAAGTACATTGCACGTATAGCAAATGCATGAGTGCGTCTGTAGCACAGGATGCAAAATAAAACCCTGACGAATCCTTACGCACGCAACAATATTAAAGCCATGCAATGAAAAAGTAAAACGGTATTAAAGTCTCCATGCAGTCGCAGACGGTTCAAAAAACCCTGCGGGGTATAGAACCCGCGATCTCGAGGTCCGTAGAAAAATCCCTTTTTCTTTTCATCACTGGGCTACGCTCACTTGTGACTTAATTGTGAAGATAGCAAGTGTTTCGGCACATGATTGATTGTCGTTTTCTGCAAAGTCCATAAGTCTCTTAGCTGCTTGGAAAACTGCACATAATTTCTCAACAGGAGATTTTGCAATCTGAATTTTTTTCGATAAGTTCGAATAGTTCCTAATAATTTCTGAATTTTTTTATATAAGATGCATGACACTGCATCTTCTAATGATTTTGGAGCATATTTGATGAGAGTATTTTAACTTTATCACTGTAGAAGGGATTTGAATTTTTCTGAACTGGAACTTCATTCTGTTTTGTTAATTCTGGGAAATTTATGGGCGGGAGGTTGTTGAGTTTTCTTCTTTTCAATCTATCTTTGCAAGCTTTACAGCCGGGATAGCTGCTGACGTGATCATCCCGCAGAAAGATACAGCAAGGTTTCTCCTTTGGTTTCTTAGGGCATTCGTTACTTCTACACAGCGTTCTGGGTTATTACATAAATGCTGCATATGTCCGAAAGCCTGGCAACAAAAATATTGATCAGTCCGTTTTCTTGGATTCTACTTTTCAATTTTTAATTCGAAGCTAAACATGTTGTTCAAGTGATAGATTTGATTTCCGCTAGAGTTGTTCTTCTGTTAAATGAAGAAGATCGGTAATTTTTCTATAACTCCTTTTCTGCTACTGGAAAATTGCTTGACATTCACAACTGGGAATTTCCTGCTTTCCAAATCTTTAAAAATCGCTTCTTCTTTAACTGAAATCAGGAGGTTCTTAAATCAGTACCAAATTAGTTTCAAAAATCCAGCTTTCGCACAACTTTAAGCCACGCCCCATTTTCTAAGGACTCTTCCTTCAGTAAGGGCTTAAAATCATCAGGCTAATTAAATATAAATTCAATTATCTGTTTCCTCTATACAAGCCAGTTTGCCTTAGAAATTCTTCCAAAGAGGCATCCCTCACCTTAGGCACACAGCCCCAGAGGCTTTGCCTTAATCACATAAACACGAGCTTTCTGATATACGGGCGGTAGAGTCCATACAAGATGGGGCGTGGCTAAAGGGCGTGCGAACCCTCTAAATTTGCGTCGATAAAATTGTCCTTGCGTGAACGAAGATCAGGTTTTTGTGGGCGCCTGGGTAAGAAACCCTCACCCCAGTCGAGTAAGTGGATCAGTTTCCGAATGTTGCCGATCGGGCAGTTGAAGAATAAAAGATGTGATTTTTCATTCCTAAATTTTTCTTTTATTTTTTGTAGAAGAGTCCTGATATGCTAGTCGATAATGGAAAGTAAAGTAGGCAATGGAAACGATACTGCTAGATAATACTTTTGGGAGAGTGACGATCGGAGAAGCATGCAGGCAGCAATGGCGGCTGGTGGAGGGTGAATGAATTGAAGTCAGGAAAGCATGGAATTTGGCCAAGAAAAGAAAGTTGATTGGAGTGTGCTAGGGGAGGAGGGGCTAAGGCTCTTTTCAGTCCATACTAATTTTGAGGGAAGGCCGAATAGAAGTGTGGGGAGGGGTTACGAATTGAGGAAAGCCTGCTAGACTTAGAAAAATAATTGGATTTTTTGTAGGCAATCGGCTAAATTTTTTTTTTTAAAGGAAATAAAAGTTAAAAAAAAAAAAAAAAGGCTTAGTATTAATTTAAGGAGCATGGGATAACTACTAGGTTTAAGCAATTAGGCATACATTATTCAGTTAAATAAATAACAGCGAAGTTATTTGTATTTTTTAATTTTATTTTATTCGTGTTTAGGTTTGTTGAGCTCTTCTATGATAAGAAATAAAATGTACATTTTATCCATTTGAGTTTCTGCAGATCTGACGTTATTGAGGTTTTCCTTAAGTAGGTGTTGGTGTATTTAATTATGGCAAAGCACACTAGGGCTATCTGCCTAAGGGGAGGGGTGCCTTTCGTGGAGGACTTTCTAAGGGAAACTGGCTCGTATACACGTTACACATGGGGAAAACCACGAAAACGCCCATGCAGCCAGCCCGTTCGCGGGATTCGAACCTCGGACCGAACTACCAGAGTTCAGCGTCTACCGCTCGGCTGCTGGTGGGCGCTTTTCTTAAGTAGATTGGTTAATTTTGTCATTTGTTGCCAGCCGAAAATAGATTCAATTTCACGCATGACTTGAAATAATTCAAGAAATCCAGATGTATTTAGGCGTGGGTTATTTTTGAAATTAATTCAAGCTGAGGGTTTGTTTGAACGAAATTATTCTGTCTTATGGCTGTAAGTGGGGGCTGGTTCTTGGTTGGTTGATAAGATAGGTTGTACAGTTTCTTGTGTTTTTGGATTTAATATTTCAGGTATAGTTTCCTGGGGCCTTGTGTAGTAATATTTAGTGGTTTGGGAAATTTTACGCACCCCCTATAAGAAGCAAGATGAGAATTTTTACAGTTGCACAAATTGGATTTTCGATAAAATCTTTAATGGGGCATTCTGCAGATCTATGGTCCCCGGCGCATTTAACGCAACGGGGGGTGAGAAAGCAATTGTCAGATGAATGATGCCATTTCTGGCAGTTATGACATTGTGGGATGAGGTTCTTATTCACATATTTTTCGATTTGCACAATAAATAGTGACATGTGAGTGATTTTGTAAATTTCTTCAATGTTTGAAGTAGGTAATAATTGGATTTGGAATAGGGGCATAGTCTGCCGAGGTCGGTTTCTAGTCATTTGTGTGATTTTGTGAGTTTTGAATCCTTGCTCAGTAAGAATTTCTTTTTATCTCATCTGTGTCCATGACCTCTAAATACAACTTTTACTGGTTTTAAGTGCCTAGCGTTTATAAGGTAATGTTTAATATTTTTTTTCTTTCAGAAATTGTGTCAAAGTGTGATAGTCATCTGGTGTGTTTGGTATAATTTTTAAGAATTCGCCGTTAATTCGGCCTAGGAATTTAACTTGCGATTGTTCTGCGAGTTGTTTCAGGTAGGTGTTGTATTTAACGTTTTCTGGTGGTTTCACCATAACAGGGGGAACAGACTTCGATTGGGGAGGAGTGGGTGCTTGCGGAGAGGAATTATTATCTTGGGCAGCGGGAGTAGTATCAGATTGAGAGGGCATGTTAGTATTTGTATTATTCAATGGACTAAATCTGTTTTTAGTGGTGATGTGGCTAGATGCATCTTTAAGGTTAACTGATTTTTTAATTTGCTTAGAGCAAGGGTCGGCAACCTGCGGCTCGCGAGCCGCATGTGGCTCTTTTGATGTAAAGTTGCGGCTCTCCAATTCCATACGGGAAAACTAATAATTTATTATCAAAACCCTTAAAAAATAAGAAAATACAGTTTTAAGTGCCTAATTTCTCAATAGCTTCAATTTTCATAATCGTTAATTAAGCTTAACATGACCGTAATGAGATAAATTTGAACCATTGTTACTGTACTGTTGATTTAAACTATTGTTCATTTTTTCAGCTCCGCTGTCAGCATGGCAGCTGGCAAAAAAAGAGAAGAACTGAAGAAGAAAACAGAGAATTCAATCAGGATTGGGTGGAGTCGTTTGCATTTATATGCAACACAGATGGCCTTGCTAGTTGTCTCATTTGCCACCAAAAACACGCACACAAAAAGAAGTCGAATTTGGGGAGACACTTCACGACAAAATATACCCAGTTTGCTGGTAAATATCCAAACGAGGACGCACCAAAAAAGCTCTTGAAGAGCTCAAAAAAATGTCAAGTTCCATGCTAAGTAACTGGCACAATCTTCCAATAATGTAAGCTCTGCAGTATCATTAGAAATTGAAAAAGAGTAAAACCATTCACGTCAAATACGTCAAATATTGTTTTATATGTGCATCTGAATAACTGTTTCGTGATATTAAAATCTAAGCAGAAATCATGAAAAAAATCAAAGATTTGCCATTATCTGCAAAACCAGTACAAAATAGAACTGCTAAGATGTTTCCAAATGTAACACATATGCAAGTGGAAGACATTCAGCTGGCTGCATTATCACTTGCTATAGATGAGTCTTGTGACATAAAAGACACAAGTTACCCTTTTCGTAGGGTATATGTCCTCCCAAGGTCCAAATGAAGAACTGTAGGATTGCTATCGCTCTCAGGGCAAATTCTCGTGGAGAAGGTATAGCAAATGCTTGTGCAAAGATGCCTGAAAGACTGTGGATAAATAAAATCGTTTCGATAGCAACTGATAGAGTCACAAGTCTGACAGGAATACACAGAGGTGTAACATATATTCTTCAGAAATGCAACCATGAAACTCTAACGTTTCACTGTGTAATTCACCAAGACGCGCTTTGTGCCCAAACATTTCCTGCCGAAATTGTTGACGTTATGAACTTGGTAATTAAGATTATCAACAGCATTTTGCAAAAGCCCTCTACCGTCACCAGTTCAAACATTTCCTTTACAGATAACCAGTTTTCTGACCCACTTCAACACAATAAAGTGTGATGGCTTTCCAGAGATAAGATATTGCAACGTTTTACTTTGTGTTTGAGTGAAATAAAAACATTCCTCAATGAAAAAAGCATTGATCATCCCGAATTGGAAAAAGACAAACGGCTGCAAAACTTCTATTTCGTGGTAGATACCACAATGAAACTAAATGAACTAAATCTAAAACTGCAAGAAAAGGGCAACCCAGCCTACGCCTTGCTTGAAGAAGTAGTTTGTTTCGAAAACAAATTACTTATTTTTGTTGAAGACATGGAGAACGGTAAATTACTTCATTTTAAAAATCTGATGTATATCGCAATGAGACCAATGCAACTATTATCACGAATTATTTCAACATAGCTTTAAGAAATATGAAGGATGGATTCGCTGAGAGATTCAAGCAATTCAAAACAAACTAAAATACTCTTGCGTTCATAGTAAATCCTCTCAACGAAAATAAATATGATATCAACAATGAGACATTTGGAATTGATGCTGGAACGCTTCAAATGCAACTGCTATATTTGAAAATGAATGCTTATATATTATCTTATATATTCTTTTCAGTGCTAACTTGAATTTAATACAAATTTATTTTCGTATATCACGTTTAACCGGTTAGTTTTACATCTACATGCTTATTATCTGTGAATTTGTACTACCATATGCTTAATATATTGTTTTGTCTGCTAATTTGAATTTACATGCACTAAAAATCACGTTTACAAAATGTCACGTTTACGTCTCGGCTCATCATCGATGAACCGCGAGCTTGGCGAATAAAAATGCAACGACGCCAACGGGTTCTCTGTGGATGAAAACCCGAAAAAATAATTAAAAACAATTAAAAGCACCCCAAAAATAAATTGAAAACACTGAAATACTTTATAATTATCCGACAACAACTTTAAAAAAAAATTACCATGAAAACTTTTAGACAATTATTTAGAATGACCATTATGAAACGAAGAGCAAAGTTGCACCCAATAGCCAAAACCATTTCACTTACAGCATTACTTTTAAAAATCTTTTAAAGAATTTCACATAACTAGAACCAAGTACCTCTGACTACAACAACAAAGAACTTTTTCGAACAATGCGGTAAAAGATTGCTAATATGGCCATGCTGGATGTTATTTCGCACATGCGCAGTAAGGTACGGAGGGTGGAAGGATTGCCCCTTTAAAATAAGCTTCAGGAATATACATAATATGTGTCTTTGATCTGACGGAGCCACATTTGCCGCGCAGAACCTTTACTTCTTCTCCTTGGATATTCTTTGTCTCCGGGGTGATAAAAAAATTTATGATATTTTTATTTCAGGAAGAGGAGAAAATGACATGCAGCTGAACACACGTACACGTTAAGAATCTTGTTTATATACCTTACTTCTGGTAATTCGTTCACTGTGGCAAGCCTTGAGTGACGTTTACGTACGGACGCTGCTATCTTCTTTCATGCTTCAACTGCTAGCAATCGAAGTTATCTTGATACACATTCGAGAAAGATTTAAAGCTGCATGAATAACATCCAATATAATTTTATTTTAATATTTTAGTTTAAATCTCTACTGGTTACTACTTTTGTTTACTTTATTTTTTCATTACATTTTCAAAACGTGGTCTGTTTTACCAAGGCCAACTTATACTCAAGGCCTGCCAGTGCGAAAATATGCTTATGTATTTTAGGTGGCCTCCATGAAATTTCTATTGACCGCAAGATGGCGCTACTATTCCGCTACGCTTTGCGACATTAACAATGAACAGGATGGTACCGGAGACAAATAATTGTCTTGTTATATGCAAAATTTAAAAACGATAAATCTGTAGGCGTCAGAAATTACGCATTTCTTTATAATAAAAATATTTTTATTTAGAAAGAAGACATGAAATTTCAAGTTATCCCATTTTTCTTTTTTCATATATAACCGTCAGCTACTTGATTCTGAATTTAATTCCTGTTTGCATCTAGATATACGCTATTTTTAATTATACTTATTAGAGTCAACTATTCTAATTTAAGGGTAATTTAGAGGACATGTTTTACTTTAAAATTATTTATATAGTATGAAGTTAGCAGGTAGCTACAGAATAAAAACTATTTCAGCGCAAAATTTTCCTCGTATTAATATCAGTTGTCCTATGCAACAAAATAATTTACAGTCGATACTAAATATGTAATTATGAAATGATTATCTAAAGTTTGTTAATACATAAGGGAAGAAGTATTCCTATAAGAGATATGATTTTAGGTACTGAAGATTTTTTTCTCTTTTTTAATTAATATAAAATACTTTTTTAGGAAATATTCAAAAATAAAATTTTAAATAATGCAGATTTAGAGCTCTGAAAAGTAAACGCAACACTACAGATATTAAAAGTAATACCAAGTATTTTACTATCACCGACAGCATATAATAATGGTATCAAGGAGATTAGAACTCAGGGAGATGCCCTCCACTCAGTCCAAGTGAAGGCAAAAAAAGGGGAAGCATGCCCTTAGTAGTCGTGGCTTAGAAAGATTGACGTGCTCTAACCACACCCAATTTTGGTCCTGGTAGTCGTAAAGGATCGCAGATTCTTCACGTCCTCTTTACCTTACTTTTCTCGCCATTTCATTTTATTTCTACATTATGTAATTGCAATAATTTCTACATTATGTAATTGCATCCTGTAATTAATGAATGCTAGCATTAAAAGTATTGTGAACACAGAACAGTAACTATTTACTCAAACTATTATTTGATTATAATTTACTTATTCTATGTATATATAATTCTCAACTTTTTCATATTATAAATATTACTAATGTTTCGAAAAAACTTAATTTGAATAAACAATGATAGAAATATGTAAACTTTACGTTGTTATTTTAAAACTCACACAACAAATGGGATTAAAGATCAAATCTACTTGAGCGCAAAATAAAATGTAGTTAAACACATAAAAGGTAAGACCTGTAATGTAATTATGATCAGACATTAAAGTAAACTGTTTTCTTTTTCATGGAGAGCTAGCCACTCCCCCTCCCCCTGTTTACTTATCGTTTTGCTTTCACATATAAGTTAATTACGAATATCGCTTTTATTATTATTAAGAAAAGGAAAATGTGAGAACTATATATGTTTCTTCGTGTACTTTACACAAAGAAAATACTCAAACTCTTTCTTGAAGGCCACTGAAACACAAGTTTCGATTATTCTACTTGTATATGCACGTTCTAAAACATTCTTTTACATGGACATGAAGTCGGAAACGTAAACATTATTTCGCTGTAACAATTCAGTGCCTTTTAGGCCTTTCAGATCTACGCATACAAAGTCAGAAAACACACTGAGCACTTGAAACCAGCTGGCGTTTTACCTCACTTCGCTAAGTACATGGACCTTATAAGAAATAGACTAACCCAAATGCGATTTGTCCCTCTTCTGAGCTGTTCCGGGCTGTCACCTTGATCCCATCCGGAGGAGGAGGGACGACTTGCAGAAATTTAAGAGTGGTTGCCTATTGCAGCGTGCATAATTGTCAAGAAAAAGCTGGTTGTAGCGCCTCATTTCACAAATTAGTATTTGTCCATATTTTTATTTTTGAAATTGAGATTGATTTTTAAAAATTTAGCATATTTCTCAAGCATAATTAATGTTCCAAATAATTATAAAGCTATTGCATGCTTTGAGGGCTGGATATTTTTTTAGCTTTTCGTATGCAGTAAGGAAATTTGTAACTACTACATTTAGAAAATAATCTTTTAAATCTGAACTATTAGAAAATTTCAAACAAGCAATTCTCTCTTGCAATTTTTATGCCTTTTATTGGTGTAAATAAGTAAAAAATACTAAAATATTTAAAAACAAATTTTTGAACGTTTTGTTTAAAATTCTAAATTGTACTGCTTTTTAAAATTATAGATGAGTATTATAGCACAATTTTTATAAAGGAATTTTATTTCAATTATATTTCATAATACATCATAGTGATGAACACGTTTGACTCCTTAAAAATGTTTATACATTTAATTCTAATATTAAAATTGTATTTAACCCTAATAATTAATTTTGCTTGTATTTTATAGTGATTATTTTTTTAAAATTTATTTTTTAGTTCTGCATAAGATTTTTTTTATTTACTGTTAATTTAATTTATTAGCCTAAATGGGCGGTAGCCTAGAAAGGCTGTTAGTTTCGAAGCGGGATTTTGCGCTGCTTTACTATAAATGTCCGTGTCTCCTTGCAAATTGTTGTTACCAAATATTATCGCCCTGTATTATATTTAAAGAAATTAAATAATGAAGAATCTGCATGAATACATGTATGTTTCTCGCACTGCGACAAAATCGACAGTATCTAGAGCCATCCAATTTTGAATAATATCCTCCACCCGAACTTGGGCACCTGGATGGCCGAATTTCGAATTTGTTTTAATCTATTTCATATTTTGTAAAACGTTAACGAATTTTTGATTAACAAACTCAACGAGTTCAGAGCGAGCACTGTGCGGAAAATAACAGTTTTATCTCCAGTGCGGAAATTGTAAAGATATGCTGTTTTCAAATGTATGTGGTTTACGGGCGAAGAACATGATATTCAATAAATATAGGTAACACACAAAACTTTAAAAAAAGGCTCCCTTTGGGCGTAATGTAAAATCTGAGTTCTAGATTTGATTTTATTTTTTCCTTCATTACGCTCACATTTTATGCTCCTAATTTTATGAATTATTAAAATAACTAATCCACTTTAATGTTAATAATTTAATGATCATATAATCAAATAAATATGATCGTTTTGTAATGTTATTATAGTTTGGAAAATCACTGCCTGAAAATGTTCATTAAATGAAAAAAAAATTATCAGATCTTGTTTAATTTTACCTTATTTATTTCAAAGCATCGCGTACTATCAATCTTATTTAATTTTACTTTATTTTTACGCAAAATTAAGTTCATAAGTTTTGTGCTTAGAGTTTTTACCGTTTTACCAAAGTAAAGATATTTGTACAAGAGTTACGTGTAAAAAAAAATGGGCGAAATGCAGTAAAAAGTGCTTTAATGAGATATATTAAATCCTATTTGGAAGAAACTGTGGCTTTTATAATCTCATCACTATACAACGTGCTTTTACATCACATTTAAAAAAATTAAATGTGCTTTTATATCACATTTAATAATTAAAAACAGTTGTTATACAAACGCCATAGGTTTCAGTGTTAAAGTAAACCAAATAGTCCCTACTCTTTCCTTCCCACATGTCTGTGACGCGCTCCCCGCCCACTGGGTTAGTCTATCTCTTATAAGGTCCATGAATCAGGAAGACTGACGTCAGATGAGTTGAGTCATGGACCTTATAAGGTAATATTATTTCTTATAAGGTGGATGAAACTTGAAAAGTGACGATGAGTATAAAAAGTTGTGCTGTCTCTTGAGGCCCCGGAAACGCTATTTATTTAAGTAAGTTTATCATCTTTAGGCAGTTTGCAGGTGTAGGTCAGGTGACCCTACCCATACTTGAGATATCTTGGCACGTTATTACAGTATAACTGCCCATGTCCGTATCGCTGACATCTGAAACACATCATAGTGTTTAGATTGCTCCTATATTTACAAAACTTGACCCGGAGATCGAGTAGAGTTATCTTATAAATGATCATTCCTACGGCGTTGCTCCTGAAAGAAGCGAAGAAAAGCGGGAGTGTCAACCTTTTTGGTGAACTGCGATACGCTAATAACAGGAAACCCATCACTGTTTAGCTCCGCCTTGATGATCCACATGCGAATCATCCGGCAAACCACGAATCACTAATTTAAGTGGAGTATCTTTCTTCGGTTGGAATGTACCTTCGTATTTTATTAGAACCGCAAGTGCTCCATGTCTATGATGTGAAGAGTCGAAAATTAAGGTTATTTTATTCCTGATCAGAACTCCTACATAATTCTTTACACGGCTCTACTCTTATATGCACCCTAATTTCACCAAATGTGTTCTGCGCTGTTTTTGGCGCGATTGCGTGTTGTATGGCAACCCAGTTGACGTTGAAAAATCTTTTGCTGGAGTGGTTTAATTGCTCGTTGGTTCGTGTCATGCGTGTTTTGAAATGGCCTATTTTGCAATGATAGACGTGGTGGCAAGATTTGAATCGCTTATTTTAGATTGTGTGGAAAGTAAATTTAGTATTAAAAGGTAAGATGTTGGAGTTGTTAACTAGTCATGTTCACGGATGTATGAGGGTTGAAGTGTATTTTTGGAATTTCTGTGGGACTTTTAAAACGGAGTCCGAAATGCGGAGCTGCTATAAGAACTCTGACGAAGAAGGGCGTTTCTGATAGTTCTTGTGTGGATTTGCAGTTAAACGGTTGCTGGTAAAGTATGTGGCTGTCAGCGGAGTTTAAGATTTAGATTGTGGTTTTGGAGTAGTAAGTTAACTTTGAAGGAAGTTTTTATCGTTAATTTCAAAATTTTGAATCTCAGAAGACGTTGTGTGACTGGTGAAATTTTATTCAAGAATGTATTAAGGCAAGTGCATTTTATTTTGTAGAATGTTATGTTCATTTTTTTACTATGAATTTTTGTTGTTATTGTTGTTTTTTGAATTGTTTGTAATTTAATTTAGTTTATTTGGTTGATTTGTGTGCAATGCCTAGATTGTGCAATTCGTACTAGATGTTTTTTTCAAGTTTAAACAGAATGCTGTGTACATGGTATTCTTTGAAATTTATAGTTGTTAATTTACTGAAGCGAGGTGGGCGTAGTTCTTTGATTCCTTCACTGCCTAGAATGTGCAATTCGTAGATGCTTTTTGAAGTTAAAACATATCGCTGTGTACATAGATTCTTGTCAAATATTTTTTATTAGAAACTTTACGTTTTGCACACAGCTCCGCCTTCTCAACTTTGTTGATGCAGCCTTTTCTGCGAAAACCTGCAGAACGGATAGAAAGTGATGACCATGGATTTCTCATAAAAAGACAGTAAGAATTCCTGATAAGGCAAAACCTATGGAAATCACGAACAGTAACAGATACCAGTCGCTTGAGAAGGTAAAAGAGGAGGAGCCAGAAGCTGGAGATGTCCAGCAGGAGACGCCCCCACCAATTGTATTCCGAAGCGATGCAACTGATTGGTTGCAAGTCGAGGAAATACTGCAACAAGTATGCGTTTAGTCCTAGCAGATTACGAAAGCAAGGCTGGCGAATAGGGCAGCTTCCGACCTGAGGCTGTTGCAAACGAAATTAAGTGCCGCCCCACCCCACAGAACAATGTACAGTACCTGTACGGTCACTGCCAAGCCTTACTCTGTCCTGATAGCCCTCAGGCCTTCTGTGAAGTCTGTTTTTATACCCCGGGGTTGAGACTGCCTAGGTACAGATCCTGACCAGTACTTCCCAGGCGTTCGCCTGAGTCAACCCCCGGGGGAGAGATACAAAAGCTAAATCAATCTTCGTTAATGTGAAGAATGTGGATGGTTATAGGAATGCTCCAAAGCTGCTGAAAGAAAGGAACATACCGTTTCATACCTTCCAACTGAATGAAGAAAAACCATTGAAGGTAGTACTGAAGAACATCCCGGACAATAAACTGAAGAAGCTATATTCAAGGACTTAGAAAGGAGAAAGTTCCCGATATTGAACGTAAAACAGTTCCAGAAAAGTAGGAAAAATAATTCGGAAAAATTGCCCATCTTCCTGCTGGAGCTTGAGAAAAAGAAGTCTGGCTATGCCATACACGAACTAAGTATGTTTAGTGTAAACATCAGAATAGAAAAGTATGCACTCGAAAAAGAGACCTATTCAGTGTTATGGGTGCCAAGAGTGGGAACACACACAGCAGTTATGCGCCAATGCAGAGAGGTACTGCAAATATGGGAAAAATCACAGAAGTAATCAGTGTGACCTGAAACCAGACGCAGAACCAACGTGCATTTTTTGCCAAGAAAAACATGTTTGCAGTTATCGTGGTTGCGCGGAGTATAAGAAGAAGTTTGAAAGAAGGATCCCGCGAAATACGATTCCACCGCCTAAAAAAGCTGACTTTCCAAATCTTGTTCAGGCTGAAGTTGACAGAAATCATAAAAACCCAAGCCGCTGTACAGCGAGAAACTGCAGAGGAAACTGAAGCCTCTTCCAGCAGAAGCAAGAGAAGCTCTGGAATGGCTAAATGACCAGAAAATTAACAATTTCCTCAGAATTATTATTTCGCAAATAGAAAAGATAAGACCGGTAAAGACGACAGTAGGAAAACTAACAGCAGGTTTTTAAGCTGCGATGATGCTACTGAAAATTGCCGAATCAGGCGAATAAACTGCTGATCGTCAAACATAGACCCCGAATGACTCCGTGTACCTACCACAAAGGCCTGCTAAGCTCCGCATAAACTCTCGCCTCGAATAGAGGCAATTTTTGATTGCATGCTTCGGCATATACTAGATTTTCGCCTTCGGATGGTGGACATAAATACGCCCTATTTTTTATTTTTCATTACCGTGATCGGCAGTTCTATGCGGCAACGTTGATTGTACAGGTAAAAACTCACAGTAGTTGTACACCTGATGTTTAAAAGCCATAACGCCAAGTCTTTCTTCTCTATGAAATTGAAAACTGCCAAGATTATTCTCCTTCCAAAGCCAGGCAAGGATATCACTACTCCTGAGGACTATCATCCGATCAGCCTACTGCCCGGACTTGGGAAGATTCATAAACGAGTTATTCTTCGCAGATTGAAGAATATATGGGCAGACTTCTTCCAGAGCAATTTGGTTTTCGTAAAACATTATTTACCACTAAACAACTCGTACGACTCACATAATTTATCGGTTCTGCATTGCATAGCAATAAGAAAGTCGCCTTAGTCATGCTAGACGTAGCGAAAGCTTTCGACCGCGTCTCGCATGAGGGGCTTATCTTTAAGCCAACACAACTTTTCTAGAGGAATGACACAGCTCATTTATTAATCTACCAAAAATAAACGGTTTTTCGTCTCAGGCAAAAGAATATTTGATGAAAGAACTCAGAGCCAGCGTAGCACAAGTGTCTATTTTAGGACCTGTCCTTTATCTTTCCAATGTTTCTCATTTTCCAAAAATTCACAGTGGAATTAATAATTTCTTAGGATGCTATGCTGATGACACGGCTGTAGCCGTTTAATCTCTTAGCCCCACATTAAAAAACTTTAAGATATCAAAATAAAAAACTTCAAGATATGATGCCTCATATCGAACAATGGGTCGTTAAATAGCGCATTGTGATTAACGCTGATCTCAGCTGCTTCTTATTAGTGACTAAACGTTCCAGAACAATTATTGATGCTAAAGTGAAGCTCTTTAATACAGAAATACCTACGGTCAATAAAGCAAAATATTTAGGTGTTATTATTATAAGCTTACCTGGACCTACCATATTAATAGTATTAGGAATAAGTCAAAGGGAATATGAAAAAACTCAAGCCGCTTCTAGGCAAGTACTTAGATTTAAAGAGAAAACGTAATATTTACATAGTTATTATACGTCCCTTATTATGCTACGCATCTCCTGCATCTAAGAAAAGAGATATTAACAAGCTGCAAATTGCGAAGAATAAATAGTACTTAAGATTGATTACTAATGCACATTACTTTGTTTTTAAAGCAACTCTTCATAAGGACCTGATAATTGAATATATTTAGGAGTTTACGCAGAAATTAAATGAAAATTTCTTCAGCAAAGCAATTACTTGTCTTTTTGTGAACAACTTTCATGTCTTCAATATTGCAAGAGGACAGAGGTATAAGACCTTTAGCGGCCTCTGTGACTAATTTTCTCTAACCTGTGACTAACTCTGTGACCTATGTGACTCTAATTTTCCGAAATAATATTTTTCTGTACATAGTTTGTATTATAGTTTTTATTTAGCTTGGGCATTTATCTTACTATAATCAAGTATTTATTTACCACGTATTTAATCAAGTATTTTATTGTATTTTCTCATTTTATTATTAGCTGTATTCATTTGTGTTTGTATTTATTTTTATTTCATTATTGTACTCATTTCGTATGAATGATTTTTTACCTTTTGAGATCCCACCTCACTTATCAGGAATTATTAATCTTCGATTCATTAACAATACTGCACTCAACCTTGTCTCAAATGGTCTACTAACTGGTTTTCCATCCTTGTGACACATGGTCACATTCTTTCCCCCTTTACCCAGTTCCTTCTTTACCACCTGTTATCAATATCCAATTGCCAGGTGCCCTTCCGGCAAATATATCAGGAGCCGATAACGTCACATCTACTAGTGACAATTCGACAATATTTATATGGATTGAATTGGATTGGATTCGATTGTTTCGAGAAGAGCCATTTAGATGGCCCTGAAAAGGGTCGTTTCATTGAAAATTATTAAGACATTAGCGATAGCGATGAAAAAGTGACTGGGAAAATTGCGTGTTTTCTTTCTGCTCTCCTAGGGAAAGAGCGCATCTCAAAAAACTCGCAATCCGAAAAACTGCCTAATACTTAATTTTGCAATTTTCCGAACTTCCAAATGTAAACAAATATCGTTCGTTGCCGTTGCCATACTCATGAAACAGGGTTTATTGTTCCCTACCCATGAACAAAAATTCTTACTCCCCGATGAAACAATAGAATCGCATCGCTCGTAGACTGTCGTTTTGGAATGTATATGCTTGAATGCTAGCGATAAAAATCTGTTATCAAATGAATTCATTGAGTGCTTCCAACTTCAGGTCGTCATGGAGTAATTACTTTTATCCTTAATTCGCTATTATGCGAAAATATCTTGCTTGTGGTTTCTCTTCCTCAGCTGTATTAGCGGAAGCCCAAGCAATTTCCCCCTCAGGGGGCTCAATTTTGTGAGTACGGGTGTGGCAATCCCGAGGTAACCTACCCCTTCAGGGGATAATCTTCTTGGTGAGACGGGGGTCACGATCCTGGAGCTCCAGTGATCTATCCTCTTTTCCGTCTCCTCTCCTCTTGGCTGGAACTTTTTCCCTTCCCTTCTCCCTCGTGGTTTCTCTCTACGGAGTTTGGGGCTCGTCACGAGAGACTGGACCATCCCTTGTCTCTAGTTGTCGAGTGGCGAGAAAACTGCCCACGTGTTTGCCGTGCGTGGAGACCCGTGTCGCTGGAAAGGAGGGTACTGGTAGTTGAGGGGCGAGGTACTGTCCCCAACACACTACTTTGGCCTCTGCTTCAGCTAAACGGGAGCTCACGGGTGTCAATCGGCTGGTCACTAGTCCTTGTGTCAGTGGCTTGGGGTCAAGCTCTCGGGAGTACCTGCTTTCGGGAAAGCCGACTGTGGGGCTTCAGTTTGCGTATAGGTCCGGCTAGCCCTAACACAGGAATCTGTGTTCCCTTGTTGGGCTCCGTGGTGGGCGGGGCCGTCGGACCCGAATCTTTCTTCTCTTCAATATGGCTTCTTCACATATATATTTAATTAAAGATTTCGAGGTCACTCCAGTTACTCAAGTCACTCCAGTCACTCAACCTAGTTCTGAAACGTCTACTGCTAAACCAGTAACTCAACCTAGTTATGAAACATCTACTGCTAAACCAGTCATTCAACCTATTTCTGAAACGTCTACTGCTAAACCAGTCACTCAACCTAGTTCTGAAAAGTCTACTGCAAAAAAATTACGTACAGATACAAATGAAAAAAATCATAACAATAGTCCCCGTTTCTTAGTCATCTCTAGTCCTTCTGGCGAAATGCATAAGATGTCTCCTTTCGTAATAAACAAATACATCCAGTCTTGTATTGGTGAGCCGAGAAATATAAAGCGTCTCCGCTCCGGAGACTTGCTTATTGATACAACCTCAGCCACCCAGTCTGCTTCTTTACTTCAGATAACTAAACTTGGGCAAGCGAATGTCACTGTAACACCACATAAGTCACTGAACTATTGTCGTGGTGTAATCTCAGAATTCGACGTTCTGTATGTTTCTGAAGAAGAGATAGCTTCTGAGCTATCCGAACAAAATGTCTGCGGTGTAAGGCGGATCAAGATGCGTAAAGAAGGTACGTTGATAGACACGAAACACGTGATCCTTACCTTGAACACGCCTGATCTGCCTAAGAATATTAAAGCCGGATATCTAAATATTCCTGTAAGACCTTATATTCCAAACCCTATGCGATGTTTCCAATGCCAGCGTTTCGGCCATTCTAAGACGTCTTGTCGTGGCAGCTTCACATGCGCCCGATGCTCACAGATTGGCCACGATTCTGATAATTGTACCGCTGAGCCTTTGTGTATAAATTGCAAGGGTGACCACCCAGCATTTTCTCTCTTGTGCCCAAAATGGAAATCGGAAAAAGAAATCCAGACTACAAAAGTTACAAGGAACATCTCTTACGCCGAAGCCAGAAGACTAGTCCAGAGCACACAGCTTCGACCAAATACATCATACGCCAGTGCTGTTAAATCATCTCGTACAGTTGCCACCCAAACATCAATACGCACATAGACCCTACCAAATAAAACCCAACCGTCTACGTCCAACAAGAAAAAAGAAAATGCAACCCATATAGTAGAAAAAAAAAAAAGAAACAGTTATTCAAAGTAAGCCCAAAACTGCCACACAAAAAATATCAAATAAAAATAGAAGTCACAGCAATAGCTCTCTTGATGAGATGATTTCTGAATCTGCGGATTCAGACTTTATGGAAGTGGAAGAGGGTCTAGAAGTTCCCAGGCATCTACTTCCACGAAAAACAAAAGAACAGCACAGGAAAAACAAAAACCATTCATAATGGCCACCCTCGTGTCATGGAACTGTCGCGGTTTCCACCGAAATTTGCTAGACATCAAATTTATAATTAATGTGTATTGTAATATCTTGTTATTTAATAAATAAATATAATTATTGTTGAAGTGGCAACGCCATATTTGTATTAAAACCGTTACTCAGCAACGAGAGATATTGTTTTAAAAAGAGATTTTGTATTCTGAAGATTTTACAGCTAGGAGTAGTATTAAAATTTTGCCACTTAAGAATTGTATAAAATTTGTCTATCACCGAGAACTAAAAATAAAATTTATGTTCTACTAAGAAGATTGTCTGTTTTGTAAATTACTGCAAAATACATTACAGTCTTTAATTAATTGGAGGTTCCACCGAGATACTGGAAATTAGGAGTGCAATTATCAATTTCGATGGTGCTGGTCTCCTAATCCCAGAAATTTACTGAATTTTTTAGAACAAGTTTGCTAATACCAATTTCCGAGTTTGTTTATTTCAAGGAGAAATGGATGTAAGAAGTCTGCTGTTTTAAATCCAGATTTGAAGCGGATCATTAAGATTATTTTCTGTGCTTCTGTAACTTGCGTCTGAGCAAAAATTGTCAAAAACAGGATACTGGTGATCTCTGAAGATAAGATTAACTTTTGGTTTTCTTAAAAAAGCTTTTATTGAATTTTAATACTTTGTTTCAGAATTATAGTTTATAGTGTAAGATTTTGTTTAAAATAACTAACGCTAAAAATATTCAGTTTAAATTTATAATTGATATTTGTGGTAAAGAAGTATATTAAAATTATTAATTATGCTTTACTTTTATTTGTATTGAATTTTTATGTTGATAATTGATATGTGGAAGCCATCCCGGCGTTTATATAAAAAAAAAGAACTGCTAGCTGAATTTTGAATTTTGTTGCCAAGCAGGCGCGTGGAAAATAAGTAGCAACGTCAAACTGACGTAGTGTGATTTAATTATACTGCAGAATTGGCAAAAGATTTTTTTCTTAGTTCTCGCCATCTAGGCGTGTGGTAGATAGCAACGTCATCCCGACGTATTACAGATTGTATATTCTAAAAGTTGTATTGCCAAACTGGCAAAAAATTGTTTTCGTTATCGCCAACCAGGCGTGGAGATAGATAGTAAAATCGTCAAACTGACGTTGGTAAAATTCCATTGTATTGCCTAACTGGCAAAGGTGTTTATATAGTTATAGCTAACGAGGCTTGTTAATAGTGAGTTAAAACATCAACCCGACGTAGTATTAAATTATTTTGTGCCAACCTGGCAAAGTTGTTTAAATAATTCTCTCCAATTGGTTAGTGTGAATTTCGTATTCGAGAAATTAAATCTCGCCAGAAATTATATATTTTTAATACAAGTACGAGCTTTTAGATTGAATTTCAAAAGGAAGCCTATTAAAAGTAACTTGTGTCAACACGTCATTCTTAGCTAGGAGTAAAAAACAGGATTTAAAAGTACTAGCAGAAGAGTTAGGTTTAACCGTGAAACCTGAATTTAAGATTGCTCAGTTGCATAAACTGATTACGGAAAGTCCCGATTATGATGAGGAGTTTACTCGAGAACTACTGGCTGCAATTAGGGAAGAAAGGGAACGAAAAGAAGAATGCGAAAGAGAAGAAAGAGAAAGAGAAAAGGAACGCGAAAGAGAAGAAAGAGAAAGAAGAGAAGAACGCGAAAGGGAAGAAAGAGAAAGAAGAGAAGAACGCGAAAGAGAAGAAAGAGAAAGAAGAGAAGAACGCGAAAGAGAAGAAAGAAAAGAAGAGCTTGAAAGAGAAGAGCGAATTAGAGCCTTTGAGCTACAGAAACTTCAACTGGAAGCAATGGCTGCAACCGCACAGCCGGCAGAAACTACGCAGTTACCCGAGCAGCCTTTAAAAATCAGAATTCACGATGTCATGCCACGTTTCAACCCTAAAGAAGATGAAATAAGTTTATTCCTGGTGTTATTTGAGCGTCAAGCTAAAATAATGAATATACCTGCTGAAAATCAAGTGACTCAACTTATTTCATTACTGCCTCCTGACATTGTTCAGCTTATTGCTAGAGAACCAGAAGAGGAAGCGAAAAAGTATGAATATGTAAAAACTTTACTGTTACAACGATTTAAATTGACTGCGGAAAAATTTCGACAACTATTTAATAAACACCAAAAATCTACTGAAAGTACTTGGTATGATTTCTACTATGAATTAAAAAATTATTTAGAAGGATGGCTTAACGGATTAAACATTAAAACTTTTGAACAGCTAAAAGATCTCATGCTGGTTGATCAAATAAAAAAGCGTACTTCTCCTGATTTCAAAGAACATTTTATGGATCAATGGACAACCATCATTTCACCTACAGAAATGGTTAAGAAAATTGAAGATTTTGAAGATGTGAGAAAAACAATAAAACCGAAATTTTCTACCAATCAGACTGAGAAATTTAACAAAGGATCATTTAAACTGCGTTATGATAATTTTGTGAAAAAAATAGAGCATCCGCCTCATTTTAAGCATTCTGATAGATGGAATGATTCAAAATACAAGAAAGATCATCAGCAAAGGAATCAGTTCCAAAACAAAAACGAAGAAAATTTATATGACAAAAGATATCGACCACGTTGTTTCGAGTGTGGATCATATGAACATTTTAAGCCTCAGTATCCTCGCTTAAAACCAAATGAAAAGGTAAATTGCGTATCTTCAAATGATGATTTGTTAGAGACATATACAATTAACGGTTTAGTGAATGGGTATGAAATGCCTATTCTTCGAGACACAGGAGCCACTGTTGATGTTATTTCTCGGAAATACATAGATAACGCAAAAATGACTGGAGAACATGTCTGGGTACAATATCTTTTAAATGACCATTTAGTATGTCTACCGTTAGCGGAAGTTGAAATTAATTGCGAGCTTGGTAATATAAAGACAAAGGCAGCTGTTGTTACAAATGATCCCGGAAGATATGTATTGGGTAACAAAACTGCACAATTGTTCAAAAATAAATCATTCTTAAATTTAGAAAAAATAAATGCGGTTTTGACACGATCTCAAGTAAAAAGATCTCATGAAGATGACCGAAGCAGAGAAATTGAAATGGAGAAACTAGAAGAAGTGAAGTTTATTGAAACTGACGAAGATATTTTACCGCAAGCTGATGAGGAAGACAAGGAAATTAAGAAAGTGATTAATGTTAAAGGAATTAATTGAATCTCAGCATCAAAGCAGAGATCTAACGTCATTACTTAAGGAAGCTAAAAATGAAAATTCCAGCAAGACAAATGATTTCAAAGTAAAAGAAAACGGATTGTTGGTGAAAAGGAAAATAGATAAAAAGGGAAATGAAAGGGAATTAATTGTTATTCCTGAAAAATATAGGGATCAAATGCAGAACTACACAAATTTGATGCAGAACCAAACAAATAATACTGCTGAAAGTCAGAATAATTTGGTCAATACGCACCCTCCTAAGAGTCAAGCCTCTGTCAATGCTTTAGAGAAATCTGACAAACAGTCTAAGCGTTCATCTCTTCATGAGAAAACTGAAGTTATTTATATGGAAGTTGACTCGCCTTATTTACCTGGTGATTCATCTTCTATGGATCATGTGTGTGATTATTCCTCTATAAGTTCCACAGTTCCTTCTTCTCCAAAAAGTAAAGATGTGTTTGACAGTTCGTTAGCAGCAGATCAAAGAAATTCTTATAAAAGAACTCATGAAGGTCCTTCTAAAGCTAAGAAATTAAAAATACGTTCAGAATCTACGCACACGTCAGAAAACTTAGCAAAGAGGCACAAACACGATGAAGGATACTCAAAGTTGCCACATTCAATGAGAGTGCAAGTAGCAGATAAGAACAAAGATTCATCTCGCAAAGAGCAAAAACTATCTTACAAGAAAGAACTGACAAAATTAAACGATTCTCAGTTAAAAGTTCCAGATGAATCGCCAAGTTCTGGAGTTGAGATGCAAGTCAAAGAGAAGTTTTTAAAGAAACTAAACAGACAAGAGCGAGTTGTTGAAGAAGCAAAACTGCCACAAAAGCCTTTATAACACTCGCCTGATTTCAATAAGGAGATTATTTTGCAAATTGATGTTTCAGACTCTAATATGGGTGTCATTTTAGCTCAAAAAGATGAACGAGACAATGAAAATCCAGTATTATACCTCAGTAAGAAGTTTACAGAAACTGAAAAAAAAAGTACTGTACCACAGAAAAGGAATGCGCCGCCATAATATTTGCTGTAAAGAAACTTCAATGTTATTTAGACGAGCATACTAAATTCCTCATCATGACCGATCATAATCCCTTAGTTTGGCTCAAAAATAATGTGAGTTTAAATCCACGACTTATGAGATGGGCACTAGTACTACAACCCTACAATTACACGATCGTTCATCGAAGTGGTAAAAACCATAAAAATGTAGACGCATTAAGTCGTACTCCCTGGCCTGATTAAATAATTTGTTTCTCTATATAGATTAAAAAAAATATTTTGTTCCTTATTCTCTTCCTCAGTGTATCTTATTATGTTATATCTTGTATTTCAATTCTGTATTTTGCTGATATTGTTGTTTTGAAAAAAAAAAAAAAAAAAAAAAAAAAAAAAAAAAAAAAAAAACCCGTAAACTTTAATTTATAAAAATATAAATTAAAGTTTATCTGGAGGGGGGAGAGGTTGTAATATCTTGTTATTTAATAAATAAATATAATTATTGTTGAAGTGGCAACGCCATATTTGTATTAAAACCGTTACTCAGCAACGAGAGATATTGTTTTAAAAAGAGATTTTGTATTCTGAAGATTTTACAGCTAGGAGTAGTATTAAAATTTTGCCACTTATGAATTGTATAAAATTTGTCTATCACCGAGAACTAAAAATAAAATTTATGTTCTACTAAGAAGATTGTCTCTTTTGTAAATTACTGCAAAATACATTACAGTATCGTCCTGTATGCTTCGCAATACAGGAAACAAATCTAAAACCAGAACAACAGGCAAAACTTCGGAGATTTTCTCTCGTCAGGCAGGATAACCTTGTAGGTGAGCGTGCCAGTGGAGGTGTATGTCTCCTCACCTCACTGGACTATCCCTCAAGCAACCCATCACTTCTCTCCAAGTTGTCGCTGTACAAGTAAACTTTCATATTGTAGTTTCAGTCGTTTCTCTTTATTTGCCTCCTAATGAGCACATTGATCAGCAAGATTTAAATGATATTTTAGAGCAGCTGCCTGAGCCTTTCATAATAATAGGAGATTTTAACGGCCATAGTCCGCTCTAGGGTACTAAAGATACAAATTGAAGTGGAAGACAAATTGAGCAGATGATCGAAGATCATAGCCTTTGTCTCCTGAATAATGGGCAGAATACTTACTTCCATGAGCCTTCAAGGACATTCCACGCTCTCGACCTTGCCATATGTTCACCATCTCTGCTGCCTTTTGCACTTTTAGTGTGGGAAATGATCTTTACAACAGCGATCACTATCGCATTTTTATATCTCTTGCACGAAGAGGAGCAAACACCATGTCGAGACTCCCTCGGTTTATACTGGACAGGGCAGACTGGGAACTCTTTTCTTCCATTGCAGAGCTCACAGATGAAATGATAGAAGATGCGCATATCGATGATGCTGTTGAAGCTGTTACAAATACTATTATTGAGGCAGCTATGCTTTCCATTCCTACAACACCAGGAAAAATAGACTAGAAGAGAAACACGCTAATGTGACAATCAAAATCGTAAAAAAACAACCTTATATTTAGCGTAGGTATAATGAAACACTCAATCGATTTCGAGGGCAGCTAAAGGTCCCTCCTCATCAGGAGAAAGAAATACATAGAAAGAAGAAAATAGGAATCATAGAAACACGTGGTGCTTATCAGCACTGCACGTGGTTATAACTAGATTTTTAATCAGAGTTGCACTGGCCGCCTACTTTTACTGAGCCAGGCTGTCTGATCAAGTATAAAGAAATATTAGCGAAGTTAAAATAGGGAGCGAGGGGCAAATAATTATTTGAAGTTCAGATTTTGAGCGTAATGTGCATTTGCCCCTCGCTCCCTATTTTAACTTCGCTAATATTTCTTTATACTTGATCAGACAGCCTGGCTCAGTAAAAGTAGGCGGCCAGTGCAACTCTGATTAAAAATCTAGTTATAACCACGTGCAGTGCTGATAAGCACCACGTGTTTCTGTGATTCCTATTTTCTTCTTTCTATGTATTTCTTTCTCCTGATGAGGAGGGACCTTTAGCTGCCCTCAAAATCGATTGAGTGTTTCATTATACCTACGCTAAATATAAGGTTGTTTTTTACGATTTTGATTACCAGGAAAAATACTGAAATATTCGAAACCGTGGTGGAATAGCGATTGTCATAAAGCACTGAAAAAAAACAGAAAAAAGCATGGGGTATTTTTCGTAGATATTCTACTCTGCGAAACCTCATTGCATTTAAAAGAGCCAAAGCAAATGCACGAATAGTACGGAGGCAGAGCCAAAGGAATTCTTGGATTTCCTATGTGCCGTCAATTACATCCTCTACGCTTAGCAAGCAGGTTTGGGAAAGAGTTCGAAAAGCATGCGGAATATATAAAGACCACTCACTTTCCTTTTTGGAAAAAGATGGCCGAGTGATTAGCTCCATAGAAGAAATTGCGAATACTATCGGTGAGACATTTGCTGCCGTTTGTTCCAGCAGAAACTATTCACCTGCATTTCTTTCTATCAAGCAGCACTCTGAAATAAATCCCATTGCATTCAACTCGTCCAAATCTGAGCCTTACAACAGAGCATTTACTATGCTGGAATTAAAGAGAGCTTTATTGCAGACGCATAGGTATTCTCCGGGTATTGATGGCGTGAATTACGAAATGCTAAAACATCTGTCCTATAAGTCACTGAATGCCCTCCTCACTCTTTACAATAGAGTGTGGAAGTAGCGTATTTTTCCCAGTGCTTGGAGGAGAGCTGTTGTAATTCCTATTGCTAAGCCAGGGAAAGATCCAAGGAATCCATCGAGATATTGGCCAAATGCCCTTACGCGTTGCGTACGCAAACTCTTTGAAAAGATGGTAAACAGCCGCCTAGTCTACTTCTTGGAAAAGAATGATATTATATCGCCTTATCAGAGTGGTTTTCGAAAGGGAAGAACAACTGTAGATAACATGCTCCTCTTAGAGACATCTATTCGAAAAGCATTTGTAAGAAGAAGCCACCTTGTCTCGATATTCTTCGACATTGAAAAAGCTTATGATAAGGCATGGAGATACGGTATACTTCGCGATCTTCATGAAAGTGGCTTGCGCAGCAACCTACCAATTTTCATTCAAAATTTCTTGAACACTAGAACTTTTCAAGTAAGAATTGGCTCTGTTCTGTCAGATGTTTTTGAACAGGAAGAGGGTGTGCCTCAAGGCTGCGTGCTCAGTGTAACCCTGTTTGGTTTAAAAATAAACTCTGTACTAAAAGAACTTCCTCCCACCAACTTGGGATCTCTATATGTTGATGATCTGCAGATTAGCTGTCGAGGGGCAGACATGAGATACGTACAGAGGCAATTGCAGATGGCTCTGAATAAGATCCAAGAATGGTCAAACAAACAAGGATTTACTTTTTCCAAACAGAAAACTGTGTGTGTTCACTTTTGTAGGAAGCGCGGTCTCCATCCTGAGCCTGAGTTATATCTGAATGATACAATTATTCCAGTTACGCTCGAAGTAAAATTTTTAGGAGTGACGTTCGACCGAAAATTGACCTTCCTTTCTCATGTTTTAAACCTGAGAAAGAAGTGTCTGAAAACACTAAGTATTTTAAAAGTGTTGGCGAACATCTCCTGGGGTGCAGAGCGTTGCTCCGTGCTGCGCATTTAGAGAGCGCTCGTCCGCTCTAAACTGGACTATGGCTCAGTTGTTTATGGATCCGCTCGGCCATCAGTATTGTTAAAACTGGATCCTGTTCACCATCAAGCTCTGCGGATTTGTTCAGGAGCTTTCAGGACCTCTCCCGTCCAGAGCCTGTACGTTGACTGTAACGAACCATCACTTTATCTGAGGCGTGAGCAATTGTCCCTCTTGCAATATTTTAATATTCTATCCCAACCTGAACATCCCAATAAGCTGTGCTTACTCGATGATGCGTGTAACGTTTTATTTGAAACGCGTCCATCCTGTGTTCCTACCTTTCCTTTAAGAGTTCGCCCTGTCATTGAGGAATATTCCCTCTCTGATATGCGCTCCCAAGCAGTACAGATATTCGAAATTCCACGTTGGGAAAATTCACGGATCCAGCTTCTTGATGTTTTCAAATATCACGTGAAGGCAAGCACTAACGAGATCGTTTACAGACAACTCTTCGCTGAACACAGGCACAAATACAGCAGTTATTATCCGATATATACAGATGGATCCAAGTCAAATGATCATGTTGGGATGGCGTTTGTATTTGAAGATTACATAGAGGGCAGAAGCCTGCACCATGCTTTCTCAGTCCTAACATCTGAATTAACTGCAATATATTATGGTCTTTTGTACATCTCGAAGCTCTGCCACAAAAAGTTCATAGTTTATATAGACTCGTATAGTGCTCTAAAATCTTTGGAAGCTTTTCCCAACACTCAGAATCCTGTGGTAGTGGATGTTCTCAAAATTCATATAAACTTAACGATTCGAGGATATGAAGTCCTGTACTGCTGTGTTCCTGGACATGCTGGAATAAAGGGAAATGAGCTTGCAGATATCGCAGCCAAATCTACTGTTGAACTGTCTAGTCGCCTTATACCTTTTAGAGATATCTGCTGTGTCATCAAGGGAAAGGTCCGAAAAAAATGGCAGCAAATTTGGGATGTTCAGCTTCAAAACAAGTTAAGACAAGTAAAACGTAGAACTGAGCATTGGGAATCTACCAAACATCGTAAGGAGGAAGTTCTTTTGACTCGCCTCAGAATTGGTCATATTAAAGTGACACATAGCTACCTTTTAAAAGCTGAGAATGAGCCTGTTTGTTCAAATTGTAATGTTTGTTTATCTGTCCGTCATATTTTAATTGAGTGTCCATATTTTAATAATCTTCGTCAGAAATGTTTTAATGGCTGTGACTTACCTCTCGACCGTTTAATCGGAAGAGAGGTCAATTGTAACTTATTTTATTATTTAAAAGAGACTGGATTTTATCACCTAATGTAACTTATTTTAAAGATTGTGTCTTGAATTTTAAATGTGGGGTTTTAACTTGTTTTTATATGATTTCATCCTCTGGATTTGATACATTTGTCTACTTGTTTTTATTTATTGTATTCTAATTTCATCAGTTGTACACACCCCATCTCGTGTTTGGCGCTTTATAACCATCTTTAGTTTTGCGCCATAATCTCTCACTCACTCACTCACCCCAAGCAATTTCATGCGAATTAGCGTAATAGTGTTAATATTATCAAAGCATTCTCCGGAGAAAAATGATGTTCCGTAGTAGTACACTGTACTAGAAGATTTAGTATGATTATTGTGTCCTATACACAATATTATACCAGGGTAATGAGTTTCCGTTCACTTCATAGAGGAAGCTCTTAGAGCATTTGTCTACTGAAATCACATTGAGGTTCTTTACAGTCACTGATGTCTGCCAAATGTTTTTCCTGATATCGAAATATTTCTCTTGTATTTTGACCATTGACTGAAAGCACATTTTCCTTAGAGTAAAAGCTGTATGTAACTTATCAGGCCTGCTGGGTTCTTCAGTGTTGAAAGAGAATATTTACTATATGCTTATAAAGAAATATTAGATTGCCTACTGAATAAGTATTATACATAATCTTTGATAAGTTAATATACATCTGCATTTTGTAGATGAAAACAGATAATCTTTGCATAAAGTTTCTGAAACTACAAGGGAAAAAAAGGAGTACTTTAAATTTTATTACAATTACATAAAGCAACATAATTTTGTCTCTTCTTTTATGTTTGAAATAAGATTTTATATTAAATACACATCAAAACAAAACTGTTTGTGGTTTACACGTCTGCATGTTTAAGTAAAAATGTAATAGCAAAGGACTGTTATGAAAAACGGCCTGTGTACGAAATAAATTCAACATATTGTACAAACGTAATGTATAAGTAATGTATAATGTATAACTTAATGTTTTAACATACAACGTAGATTAAAATGAAGGTATAACGATAAGGCTTTATGGGAATTCATTTCCTGCATCAGTTAATAAAAGATAGTCCAGTAAAAGCCTGGCAAACCTGCGTTCGACAAACCGGAAGCTCAGGTAACAAGAATATTTTAGCATTTATGCACTCCCTCGACGGGGGGAGAAGGAAATCTTTTTAAAATCATCGCAAATAAGTGATCTTCGCAAACAACTTGTTGCGTGCGTACGGGTTCGTTATGAAATGAATGCACAAATCCGATGAAAAATGAACAAAAATTTATTATTATCACAACAAAAATGCTTAAATTTCCTCAAATTATCATGCAGTATTACAATATCTCACAGTAGGTATCTTCTAACTACTCAAATGTCCAATAGAACGTAATTCAAAACAGCTAAAGAAAGCTAATTCGCGAATTCGCTACAATCAACAAGAGCAGTTTTCTAAACAACAACAAACTAAGTAACTACTGCGAACTGAGATGTTTTCCTGCTTTTATAAGATTTTAATATCACGCGCTAGAATTTTCTAATACTTTCTTTAAATCAAAAAGAGACATTTATTTATTTAATGCACGCGCTCTTGTATTTTGAATTTTCCGGCTTAGCTTTCTTTTAATATTCGTCACGCGCTGCACTGTGCGAGAAATAAAACCATTTAATTTATAACTGAACTAATATTCGCTTTTTTAAATACCAAATTCGTAACACTGCCCCCTTCCCAAGGACTGCACGTCCCGGGCAGTACAATCCCTGGACAGGAAGCCAAACTTACAAATGTCGCATAAATGCAATAATAAGAATTACAACATTACAATAATAAACAACATAAACAATAAATGCAATAAATAACTTAAACAAATCAAATACTAAATACAAAACAAATACTAAATACAAATCAAATCAAATAAACATTTAAAAACAAAAAGGACCATGGTCTTTCAGGTTAGAAATGCTGAAGAAAACATCAAATGTACAAAATTGCAGAAATAATTACATAAAAGGGAAATTTTTCTAGTAATCATCAGAGTAACAACATATGGAATAAACCAAATTTCATCACTTAATACAGTCTAGCAGTCCTGTAAGTTGAAATTCGGAGTCCATGATAACGTGATGGGGGTGGTGTAAACAGAATCATGTTGTCATTATAACAGTCGAAGATGTTTCAGGAAAGCAAATATGCAATAATTTTAGTAAGAGTTACAAAATAACAGAATAAATGCAGAACAAAAGTTAACACAAAATACGTATATACAAATTCAAGATGTCTATACCAGAGCATACTTAGAATAAGCAGTCACATATCACGTGAGCGGAATCGGGGATTCTGATTCGCTTAGCGTAAACTTGTCCAAAACTGATGAAAAGAGTAAAATAATTAAATAAGGGTTGCAATAGCGAAAAATCACTATTTTTTCAGTGTTCTTCAATATGATAAATATAAGGAATATCAGAAATTTCAGTCCTAAAAATGCAGAAAGTCCTACGACAGGGCTGAACATAGAGCTCAAGTTCTTAGATCACGTGGGAGGTCACTCTCCCAGGTGCTGACTTTTAGAAGTGCTTCTTAAATATTGAAGAAACGCAGTATTCTGGAGTAAAGTAAAAGAAAATAAGAGTAAAATCACTATGCACAGATCAAAATTTCCACTAACAGGACATTTAGCCGACACGGACATTAGCCGACAGGACATTTGACCGACACAGAGAGGTAGCCGTCAGGACATTAAGCTACGGGACACTTAACTGTCAAAACATTTAGTCAGCAGGATACTAAGCCGACAGTGACGTTTAAGTGACACGCACACAATAATTATTTGAACTTACTATCAATTACAAAATTTCTCAACTTCTCCATAAGTTCAATATTTAAGTTATTTTTTTACCTATCAGTGAAATTCATTTTTCGATTCTTAAAGATCTCATATGTGCTTTTAATTATTGTGCTAATTTAGCATTGTTTGACATGTATCGTGCTGTTTGATGTATATTTACCAAATTGAAAAAGCGCTGAAATTTCTCGTCAGAGAATATGATTTAAATTTCGAAAAGAAAAAAGAATTTTTTAGCTAAGTACGGTGGTCACTTAATTACATTTTAATATGGGATCTTCAAAAATTATTTATAAAGATTCTTCATTTAATCAACTGGGTTCTTTGAACGACAAGCAAAGGTATAAATTATTTGTGACCTCTATAATGAACTGTTCATGCCACCATTCTTGAGATAAAAATTCTGTAAGATTTTATTGCCCACACGTGCCTGCTCCGATTTCCCGCCTGAGAACTAGCTGTTAGTTGACACTCTCATTCTCCTTAGTAGATTAGATCAATATAGCTTATTAACGCCCACCAGGGCTAATATACATAACCAATTAGTATTTAAGCATTGACCACGCCTCTCTCTTAATATATTTAATGTTTATAGCACTAAACTGGTTTTTTTAAGGTTTTGTTTTATTCATAACTGAATACATTTCTGCAAAAACTACATTTTTCACTCTTCATATATCGAAAACGTTGCTGATATGAAATTCCAGACTTGGGAAAATCTCCAAAGAGAAATCAGATGAAGCTGCAGGTGTGTGTGGGCCACAAATCAAACAGAACGGAGCAAAGCGAGACATCCCGCAGTTACCGTTTTGTGGTGCCATCTATCGACGTTTAATTGAACTAGATCAGTAACGTCAAGGCCAACTTATACTCAAGGCCTTCCAGACTGAACGAAATTCCAATTCCCAGTTTTCAGTGGCTTTCGTGAAATTTATCACTAGGTGGCGCTTGCATTCTGCTACACTTTTGCTATACGTTCTCTATTTGTAATGTGGCATGTTATTAACAAAAGGTATATTTTATTAAAACGTGCCGCTGTAACTAATAGTAACGTAGGATGGTATATTGTTGCACGCTATACTGCAAAGTTTCCTTCCTTTTAAATAAATGCTTACGACTGTATTTAAATAATTATTCGAAACATACTGTTGGACGGATAGCATTTCCATTAGTTTCATGAAATACAGATTTGATACAACTATAAAATACAAAATTTCTTAAACAAAAGCCATCACGTAAAATTTTAAAGCTTTAAAATTCATTTGATATGTTTCTTTCGCTCAGCTTTTGTAAATAAATAAGCTTTTTAATATGTGTGTGTACGTGTGTTCAGCTTCATAACATTTTTTCGTCTACCTGAAATAAAATATCACAAATTTTTGCTTTTATCATACAGGAGATAATCTCTGTTTTGTGCATAAGTGATGTTATAATCTATCATATATATATATTAACATTTTGCATAAAATATATACGTGATCATCTAACTGAGAGGTTTTCCTCCTTTTTATAAGATTTTTAAATCGCGCACGAGAATTTTCTGGAATTTTCTCGAAATCAATAAGAGATATTTATTTATTAAATGTTAAATGCACGTGCTCTTGTATTTTTAATTTTCCAGCTTAACTTTCCTTTAATATTCGTGACGCGCTGCACTGCACGGGGGAATAAAACAATTTAATTTATAATTCAATTAACATTAGCTATTTAAATACCAAATCCGTAACACTGCCCCCTTCTCAAGAACTGCATGTCCCGGGCAGTACAATCCATGGAAAGGAAGTCAAACTTACAACTATGGCATAAATGCAATAATAAGCATTACGTTACAATAACAACAACAAAAAAAAAAAAAAAAACATGAACGATAAATGCAATCAAATACTAAATACAAATCAAATGCTATCAAATAATAAATACAAATCAAATCAAATACACATTTAGAAACAAAAAGGACCATGGTCTTACACTATCTACAATTATTTACAGTACGTACTATGGCCATAGTAATGAGCTAACCTGTCGTAATGAACGACTTTAGGTTCAGAGTTCGAAGACTTACGAATCCGAACCACGACGTCATTCAGCCTGTTTAGGACTGTGTACGGGCAATCCCAAGGTGACTGTAATTTCGGACAAAGTCCTTTCCGTCGAGTCGGATTCCACAACCACACCTTGTCTCCTTCGTGGAATTCATGTTCAGTAGCTCTTGTGTCGTATCGAGTCTTCATCTTCTTTGTGGCCAAGTTGACTAGCTCTCGTGCAAATTTGTGCATCACTTCAAACCGGGCCTGGAGACCTTGAATATATTCCTTAGACGATGAAGGAGCATCCAGTGGGCGACCAAACAATAGATCACAAGGGAGACGAAGGTTACGACCGAGAGCATCTGTGATGGGGAATAGCCGGTAGCCTCGTGGACAGCACTGCGGTAAGCCAGTAAAAACAGTGATAATTTCTTTTCCCAGTCCTATTGATTTCTGGAAACCACTAATGAGATGTTATTGAGGGTGGTTCGATTGAACCCCTCTACCATGCCGTATGACTGGGGATGTAATGGAGTCGTTTGGGTTTTGCAAATGCCAAGTAGTTTGCATAGTTCTTTGATTACTGCCGAGGTAAAATTACTTCCCTGATATGAATGTAACTGAAGAGGCACTCCGAACCTGGAAATCCAGTACTGTATCATCACCTCAGCTACTGTGACAGCCTCTTGATCAGGAATAGAATACGCTTCAGGCCACTTGGTGAAGTAATCAATGACAACGAGTATGTATTTGTTGCCATCAGCAGTTCGTGGCAGAGGTCCTAAGATGTCAAAAGCGATACGCTCAAAAGGCGCACCTATGTTGTAACGTTGCAGCTTGCCTCGACTGCGTTTTCTTGGTCCTTTTCGACCTGCACAGGCATCGCAAGATCGGCACCACTTTTGCACGTCATCCTTTGCATTATTCCAGTAAAAGCGCTCACGAACTCTCTGTAAGTCTTCATTATTACAAAGTGACCTCCTGTAGGGATGTTATGCAGTTCTTTAAGGACATCAGTAATCCGGGATCTTGGAAGTATCAGTTGCCATCGGAATGTCTTCCCATCATCCGATTCGAATTTCTGGTATAAGACGCCGTTTCGAATAGGAAGTGAATCCCAGAGTGCCCAGTATTGTTTTGTTGTAGGACTACAGATAGAAATGTCCTGCTAGGTAGGTTTTCTGTTTGATGACTCCATTAAATCAATTATGGGTTTAATGTCGCGTTCTTCCAGCTGGTCCTTCCTGACTTCACCGTCATCACTCCACGGGTCTCGATCAGCCGATGTTGATGTTGTAATTTGTCTTACGACCGGAGTCAGCAGCTCGTATTTCGCGTCTACCCTGGAACAATATCGGCAGCTTTTTGGGCTAGGTCTTCTAGACAGAGTGTCGGTGTTCCTGTGTGATGATCACTTACGATGACTGATAGTGATGTCATATTCTTGGAGTCTCTGTATCCACCTCAGGATGACCCTCAGGATTCTTGAAAATTAAAAGCCAGGCCAATCAGGCACGGTTCGTGCGGAGGAGGAATTTTCTGCCGTATAGATAATGATGGAAATGGTCTACGGCTTTAACTATGGCGAGCAACTCTTTCCTAGTGACACGGTAAGTCCTCTCCATTTTAGACAGGCACTTGCTCCAGTAAGCTACTACACGTTCTTGGCTGTCTATTTCTTGGGACAAAACAGCACCGACACTTTCATTGGTCACGTACGTGTTGAGAATAAATGGTCTGTCGAGCTGAGGATACGTCAGAATTGGAGCAGATGTTAAAGCTTCCTTTAAGTCGTTAAATGCATCCTCGTATTCTTTTGTCCACAAGAACCTTTGCTTGCTCTGTGTCAGCTTGTGAAGGGGTCTTGCGATGGAAGAAAAGTCTTTCACGAATCTCCTATAGTAGATGCAAAGCCCTAGGAAGCTTCTCAGCTGATGGACATTTTCGGGACGTTTCCAGGATTTAACGGCTGACACCTTTTCAGGATCCGTGCACACACCTTCTGCAGAGATGACATGTCTCAAATAAGTCACTTCCTTTCGGAACAATTTGCATTTAGCGGGAGTGAGTTTAAGGTTGGCTTCTTTCAGTTTCTAAAGCATCTTTCTAAGATTTTCTAGATGTTCTTCTAAACTCTTTCCGACGATGATGATGTCGTCCAGGTATATCAGACAGGCTTCGTAGAAAAGACCTTTCAAAACAGTCTCCATGAGGCGTTCGAATGTTGCCGGCGCATTACACAGTCCAAACGGCATCACCTTGAATTGCCAAAGGACTTGTGCCGTAGTAAATGCCGTCTTTTCTTGGTCTTCAGGATGTATTTCTACCTGCCAATACCCACTCTTTAAATCAAGTGTTGAGAACCACTTGCTTCCAGAAAGAATGCCCAGAATGTCGTCAATTCTAGGAAGAGGGTAACTGTCTTTCTTCGCAATCTCATTCAACCGGCGATAGTCAACGCAAAATCGTGTTGAGCTGTCTTTCTTTCTGACGAGGACGATCGGAGATGGCCATGGACTTGCTGAAGGCTCGATGAGATCGCCTTCTTCCACATCTTTTAACAGTGTTCGCACCTCTTCCTGTTTAGCAAACGTTAGACGTCTTGGATGTTGCTTGATCGGGGGATGATCGCCGGTATCGATTCTATGTTGTGTCAAAATGGTTCGACGCACGTCAGAAGACGAGTGAGAGAAAACAACTTAAAGATTTTTAATGACGCGATCGGCAGCATTCCTCTCCTTATCAATTAATTGCGCATTCTCCAATAACTCCGATGTATTGCTCTCTGAAGACACGGATTCTGGGATGTTACTCTTTTTTTTCAACTCTGTTTACTGGAGTACATGCGGCAACCACTTCACCTTTCTTAATAACTCTCGCCTTCTCAGTTACACTGGAGACTCTCACCGGGATAACCGTTCTGGATAGGTCGACGAGTGTTGAGGCTACTAGTACCCCTTTCGGGCTATTACAGTTATTGGGATATTCTATGATGCCGTAGCGGAAATTTCTATTTTCGGCTATGGATCCAGGAACTCTGTCTTGCGGGTATTGTGATATCGTCTTGAGCTATAATTTTGTGGATATATTTCACTCCATCATTTGTTCCGAATAGGGCTATGTCCTCAGATGTAGAGTGCAATTCGTTATTTTTAAAGTCCAAGGAAAAATTGTATTTCTTGGACTTTAAAAATTTCTTAGAAAGTTCAATCCGAGTATGCAAGAATCAGTAATCTCTGCTACATATGCCGTGTGAAGGTAAGCGGCACTTCCAAATGTGATGTTAACGTTTACTTTTCCGTCAATGTCGATCTTGTCACCGGACACAGTCTGGAGGGTAACGCAGGGCGGCGTCCAGATAAGTTTGTTTCCCAGTTGTTGAGCCAAATCTTTTTTCACGGTAATGTTGGCTCCTGTATCTATCGTCATATTGCAGGGAACTCCATTAATATGTTCTATTCTGAAAAGTCCATTACTGCGGCCTCTCACTGCAGAAATCTGAAGCGCTAAACTGGGGTTTTTCATTATATGGCAATCTCCGCCCCGCGAGATGGCTACTAATTAGTTTCCCTATGGGAGCGGTCTTAACATCCGTGCCCTGGGGTATTCTGCAGTTTCGTCGTATGTGTCCTTCAGCACTGCAGTTCCAGCACTTTACGGTCGGTTTCTTGTCACCAATATTTCGTCTCGAGGAGTTCAATTGTCTAGTTAAATCGTCTAGACAAGCAGTAACTTGATCCTCTGTCTCCTGGACTTGAGCAGTTCTGATTGGGTGGCGGTCTCTACGAGTGGCTTGCTGGGCTACCTCGAATTTCATGGCGTACACTAGAGCATTTTTCAAATCTTTAACATCCGCCATTCGCAGTTCTTTTTGTTTTGCAGGGTCTCGGATGCCATCGATGAAGTATTGAAGGGAGAGGATTTCCCTTGTTTCTGTCGGGCACTCCGAAAAGGCGTGATGTGACATCCTGTCAACATCCGTGGCGAGCTCCTGAAGTGTTTCGGTGGGTTTTTGTTGACGGGATTTTAGTTGAAGCTTGCTGTAGTCTTTCAAACACTTTTTCCCAAAGCGCCGGATAGAGCTTCAAAGTCTAGTCTCTGGTTTTCGGCAAGCGTCTGCAGGATATCCACTGCGTCTGCTCTCAGAGAAGCGGCGAGATGCCAGGCCTTAGCTTGGGAATCTCATCCATTCGCATCCTCAACTATAGATGATTGGGTCTTATACACTTGCCAGGATTTCTTCCCATCATATGTGGTAGCTTTAGAGATGGACGAGCAGTCTTCGGTAAAAATTTAAAACCCTCAAAATTTCTTCCTTCTGTCGCTAATCTCTTCTTTAAAGTGTCAACTTCTTTGGCAACAGCAGCAGAAACCCTTTCCAGAGTTTGTTGTTGGACGGCAGAAACTCTTTGTTCAGTTTGTTGCTCTACCGCAGAAACTCTTTCTTGAATTTCTCCAACTTTGTCTTTAGCTGTATCTATTCTTCCTTCCATAGACTCGAACTTGTTTTCTATTATGCAAGTAATTTCTCTCTTCATATCATATTGACCTACTTTCATTTCCTCTTTAACAGCTTTCATCTCTCTTCTACGGATTCTTCAATCTTTACCTGACCAGCTTCCATCTTTTCATGACCAGATATTATCTCCTCTTTAACAGAATCTTTCATCACTTCTTTAACCGATTTAATCTTTTCTCTAACGGAATTTTTCATCTCTTCTTTAAATGCAGCAAAGGCTGCAATGAATTGCCTTAACAGTTCTGTTATTCTCTTGTGATTGGCATTCAAATCCCACTTCTGACACCAAAAATTATTGCTTGCGTACTGGTTCGTTACGAAATGAATGCACAAGTCCGATGACAAATGAACAAAATTTATTATTATCACAACAAAGATGTTTAATTTTCCTCAGATATTCGTTCAGCATTACAATATCTCAGAGTAGTTATCTTTTAACTACTCAAACGTTCAAGAGAACTTAATTCAAAACAGCTAGAGAAAGCTAATCCGGGAATTCGCAACAAGGGCAGTTTTCTAAACAAACTTTTAAAACCACAACAAACTAACTAAATTGAGAGGTTTTCTTCCTTTTTTATAATATTTTAAATCCCGCGCGAGAAATTTCTGGAATTTTCTCGAAATCAAAAAGAGACATTTATTTATTAAACGTTAAATGACAGCTACAGAGAGACAGCTAAAGAGAACTTCAGCACGACCTACATGTATCACGTCTCAGCTCAGAACGCCACGAAGGCATGCTGGAAAAAGAAAGAAAATACCTTATATATTCCCTTTTTTCTTAGAAAAAGGGCTACTGGCCATAGGGGATCCAATCACCAAATCCTGGTGGTGACGAAATATTGTCAAGATCTTTATTACTCCACGCGCCACTGTAGAGATATTAGAGGGTTTTTTTTTTTCTTTTTTTTTTCTTTTTTTTTTTTTTTTTTGAAGAGTGAGATCTGTAAATTATGAAAGTCCTTCGCCTTGCCTCGAACCTGGAGCTAATGCATACGCGCCGAGTGCACTACCGTTACACCACGAAGGGATACTGGAAGGAGAGAGAAAATACCTTTACATCAGTAAAGTTTTGTTTTTCAACTTAAGGGGTCAGGTACCTTTTGAATGGTAAAATATGTCAAAAAAAATTACTAAAATTACAAGTGATGTATCTCCAAAACTAATAGTCCCATAAAAGTTAAATTTCTAACACATATTATGGTATCTTTAGTTATTTAAGATTACTAAATAAGTCATGTGCATTAGTAAAACTTTTAAATAAATATTTTAATGTAGAGCCTTTTTTATAGCTAATATTTTGAAATTCACTGTGCGCAGCATTGCAACTATATAAAACATAACCAATTTTTTTCATATGGTAGAAAAATAATATATCTTTAAAATGACGAAGATTTATTTTATTTAAATGTTCCTTTCCTACAAAAATATTTTTTTAAAAACAAAGTTAAAATTTTTATGAAATTGCTTAGGCATAAATTAGCTCCAGTTTTTGCATAAGAACCATTCGGGTTCGTCATATTAAGCATATATAGCATATAAAAAATCCACGTAAAATTTGGTGCTCTTTAGATTAGCCGTTTCAAAGAAATGCTGCGCGCAGTGAGTAAAATCATAGTTTTGAGAAAATTGACTTTAAAGATAAAAGTATATTTTTATCAGACAAATATGCATTATTTAAGAAAAATAAGTGTTCATATTAAATCAAATACATGATATAATTATTTATATATGGATACTAAACATCTAAAAGGAAAATAAGTTTGTACAACTCGTGAAAATAGGAAAAGAAAACTTTAACGCCCTGACCAGAAAATTTACAATACTACGCGAATTTTACACGAATTCACTTTTTTTTCCAGGCTAGTCATTTGGACATTATTTTTTTTTAAAATTCTTTAAAATTATACAATGCAGGTTGTAAAAATAGTGGTGTATTTAATTACGGCAAAGCACACTAGGGCTATCTGCCTAAGGGGAGGGATGCCTTTCGTGGAGGACTTTCCAAGGGAAACTGGCTCGTATACACGTTACACATGGGGAAAACCACGAAAACGCCCATGCAGCCAGCCCGTTCGCGGGATTCGAACCTCGGACCGAACTACCAGTGTTCAGCGTCTTTACCGCTCGGCCGCTGGTGGGCCTGTTGTAAAAATAGACAAGATAAGTTAGTTTCAAAAAACAAACCAAAAAAAGAAAGTAATGCGTATATATTTAAAATGCACCAGGTGAATATGTTTTTCCTTCATGTAACAATACGTTCTCCGCAATAGCCTTTTGCTTATTTCTCTTTTTCTTACGCATTTATTTTGTGCTTTGCAAAAGGCTTAATTGACTAGTTTTCACTCGTTGCTTGTCTAATTTACATAGACATGCTCGACTACACGAACCAACTGACAGCCCTAATTTCGCCATAACTTTTAATCTTCCCTGATTACCTTCATTGTAAAGTATTGTGGCCTCACTCGTAGCTATTTCAGCAATTCTTCTTCCTGGAACCAAGGGTCTTGGGATACAATTTCCAAATCAAATTATTTAGAGATTCATTGCAGTTTTGTGTCTTTCCGCCAAGACATCTTCGCAACAGTGTCAGTTGCGATAAATCATTAAATGTTGGTTTAATAACATCCATAACACAAAAATGAAGTGTTGGTTTATGTCTGAATTCACTGACGGTTCCATTAGCTACAGCTTTCTGGTATTTACACCAAGTATTGGGACCTATAGGACAAAAAGTATGCAGCGGTTCAATATCAGTTGACCGTGTGTGAAAATAGATTGCCCATGTAGCATTACGAAATTCCGCCAAAGAAGTTTCGTCTTTTCGAATCACATTACCATAGTAAACAGTCAATTTTTCAATTTGTGTATCAGTCAAGCGACCTTTTCCTCCAATTGATTTTCCATCTGCAAATTTAATACCTTTCAGTTTCAATTCTCTTCTGAATATGACCAACACAGTCGATTTTAGAAACGGATTATCAGAACCATAGGGCTGGGCCTTCGTTATAGACTGAAAAGTCTTGGAATCTCCATCCCCTATGTATCCAACATACTTAACATCATGCTCTGTTTCTGACCGCTGCAAAATTCCAGCCATACCGACGACCTCTATTTTACCCGCAGAACCACTCTGATTCATAAGACACTCCGCCTCATGTTTCATTTTCCAGTTACCATACTCTGGTGTACCTTTCATGGAATTCCATGTATCACATGCCTTACAAAAAGATGAAAGAACCTCTGTGATGATACCACTTTTGTGTCCAATAAGGATACACACACCTATTCGTGATGTGTGACCCCTGGGTTTCCATGAACCATCGCCGCTAACCACAACATTTGAAGAATCCGTTTGCTGAATTTCTTGGCAAGCAGCATTTTTCATAGATTGTTGTGCCACATTACTTAAGCACAAGATAAAAACTTCTTTATTGTAGCATTGTATGCTTTTTTCGATACTGGGTGTGGAAGATCCATGATACTACAAAATAGCTTCATTGCCGAGTAGCCCATTCCAAGTGTTCGCATGGACTAAGTAAGCATCACGTATGTTAATGTCAGCACAGTTGTTCTTTTTACGAATCATTTTTGAACATTCAGTTCTTTACGATTTCCACAATTTAAAGAAAATTTAGAACTTAATCCACTAACAAATTCTTCTTTGTTAGTGACATCACTGCCACATGTTTTGCAGCACAATACTTTTCGAAAAAGGAAATTATTATATTAAAACCTTTAAAATCCTCATTAGTTTCATTTTCCAACTGCTTAGAAAGTTTTATTTTCTTTGCAAAGCAGTAGACGACTGGCAGTGCTTTCGCGTGTGGATATTACCAGTAAATTTTCTCTTTTTATTTCTACTGCCAGATGACCGTTTTGGCGTCAATCTACCTTCTATCCTATTAATATTAATCTTAGGAATGAATTTTCAATATGAACATTTAATTATATTATTAAATAAAGGAAAATATATGGAGAAACCTCTCACAGAATATAGAACACGTTGTAAAATTCGCAAGCAAAGCAAAATGAATGCAATCATTCATTACAAAAAAATGTTAGATTGCTTTTGTAAACGGAATTTATCACCACTCTTCACAAGCGCAGCTGTAAATATCCAGCTGTCAAAAAAAGGTAAACAAACCACACGATCCTGAATTTTGAAAATTGGGTTTCAGTTCTTCCTCGATATCTTTCGTTCTAGTGGGAATTTTTTTATGCGGTTTGTTTTAAAATGTTCCTATTAGTTACCTCTTTAATGTAAAACAATAAAATGTTTTTATTTTTTTTTTACCCTCAAAGGTACCTGACCCCTTAATGCAAGCAGCATTAAGGGGCAGCACCCTACAATTTTTAATTTTTAAATTTTTCGTTTGTGGATAACAGGACGAACCAGCACTTAAACTGGCACAAAAAATATTTTTTAGTTTCATATGTTACGTGAAAGGCGCTAGGGCAATTTGAGATATTACTGGCCAAAGCAATAATTGTGCTGAATGCCAGCAGTAAATTTACATTCTAAATTTTACGTTCTAAAATATTTAACTGAAATCAGAATGAAGATGAAATATGTATTTGCAATAAATAATAATAATACTCTTTTGTAAGATATATATTCTACCGTAATAAATAATAATAATACTCTATTTTTCTAATACAATTTTTGAAATCTGTTTCCATTCAGTTAGCAACTACAGAAACGAAATCTGAAAAATAATACATTTTTACACTGGAATTGTTCATTTATAAATATTTTTATCTGATTAAGAAAATTAAATAATATGAATTGTATAAAATTTCTGAGAGATTGATAACATTAGACAAGATACAGACAGTAATCAACCTTTATTTATCCACACATACAATAACAATTTTATATTCTCTAACACAGCTATAAAACATGTCTTCATTGTACAAATCAAAAAATGTTTCGAAGCATATTTTTACTTCTTTATTTGTTACAAATAACAAAAAAGATAATTTGATTTGGGCTTATATTCATTCTAAAATAAATTAGATTTACATTTCTAACAAATCACACGAATTAAGATTGACAGTTCACGACATTCGGTATAAACACAGAACTGTACATAATACTGGTAGAGTACCTCTATGATAGTAATGTATGAAGTCATGGCTTTGAAGTGCCTGAAGATCTGAAAAATATTTTATTTTCATCGTTGGTCCCTAGTTCACAGCACAAAGAAAGCAGATGATTTGGGGGTCCCTTTCGTTGTAATGGAAGCTGTAGGATTTGAGTGTTGCTTAGATTTTTGGAAAAAAGAATAATGGCCTAATACACATATTCTAGAAAGCTAAATCGTAGTTATACGCATCTATGACAAACAGATCATAGCTATTAACCACAAGTTTTTATTTAAAAATGCTGCGATAATTTGATTTACTCATTTATTGATCTCGCCTTCGGGCGCAGTGTATTTTAAATACACCTCTTAAATTTTTAACTTTATGGCCTATGGTAAAATGATAATATACTGGTAAGAGCTCCTAGTAGCTAAAGCCAGCAGTAAAGATATGATCCAAGATCCAAGTACCGATTCATTCTGAAATAAGGTTATACTTTGACAAGAAAGAGCAATACATGATTAGAGAAGGCGCTGAAACTCGGAACGGCTGCTCTTGTTTTAGGAAGAGTCCAAGATTTGTAAGTATGGTACTTGAAAGTAGGGATGAGGGAACAGTGGAGGAAAAGACGACACTATATCTTTTCTGGCTCGTGCTTTGTTAGTGCAGCTAGAGTCTCGACTAGTGCGAATTTAATATTTATTATTCTTATTTTTATCGATCGTCTGCTATCTGCTTTACTTCCTTGTACGAAGTAAAAAGGAAGTATTGTAATCGCGAAAAGTTTCAGGCAGCATATTTCAACGAAAATATCCATTTTGACCGCTATCGAATGCAATTTAACGATGTTTTTGCGTGATATCTGTACGTAAGGACAGAATAAAAAAAAATTGTAAACTGCTTTAAAATTAATTCTGAAGAGAATTTTTCGTGGCATCTGTACGAACGTATGTGCGTACGTACGTACGTATCTCGCATAACTCAAAAACGAGTAGCCTCAGAACGTTGAAATTTTGTATATAGGATTGCTATAACATGTAGATGTGCACCTCATACTTTGGTTGTAATCGGCCGCACCAAACGTATATAAATATATTTATATATATATCCACTCTATTACCCGGCTCAGTGATCTCAGTTTCTTTACTCTTATATGTTTGTAAATTGTACATTTTTTTCTTTAAAAATGATTGAATTATATTGTTTTTATCTTCCGGTTAAGAATTTTATGCCTTTAGTAAATCTGTGTGCAATATTTTAAAAATTATCAGCAATTTTAAAGTTGTTTAATTGCCGCTAAGCCTGTTTTTAATGGCGGCCATTGATGTTTGTTTACATTTGAAACAGGAGACTAGTGGGTTTGTTGCCAATCTAGAGAAACTTAGCTTCGCAACAACAAAGATAACGCATTCATTTATTATTGCCAATTAAATCATGCTTAATTCTTTCTGGAATTTTTTCGAGGAAATAAGCGTTTGAGATTTACTTCGTAATTTTTAATATAGATATTTTGAGTTTTTATGTATTTTTGCCTTCTCGCGAAGTAAGAACTGAATTAATTAAATGAGAAGTACTCAATCGTCTGTGAAAAACTGTTTCTTTTTTGTTTTATTTGCTTAATTTCTTTTATACATAGTTCTAGCTTTATTATAGTAATTGAATAGAACATGTGGCAACGATTAGATAATTCTTTAAATGATGTACACTGCTCAAAAAAAAAAAAAAAAAAAAAAAAAAAAAAGGGACAATGCTATATCTCTCGTTCTACTGGGGCGATTCACGAAATTAAAATTGCGTTCTTCATGTCTCGAAAGCGCGACTTAGGATATATATTAGATTTATATATAGCACTATTTTAACATAGGTATTTTGACACAAAATCGGACTTTTTCTGAAATAACATACCATTTTTTTTACATATTTCGGTTCTACGACTCAAATTATGCCAGAATACCAAGTTTTGTAAAAATCGTACGAGTAGTTTTTGAAATATTAACTCTCAAAATTTTAGCTCCTCAATGTTAATTGAATTTTGCAAATTTATGTCTCTTTTTTTATTAAAATTTTTTGATTTTTTATCTCACATTTCAAAATTTAGGTTCATTCCAAATAAAATGTACCCATTTTTTGTGTTTTATTTTTTAAATTTCTATTTTTAAATAATTTTTATAAACTTTTCGAAAAAAAATTTTAATTATAACCTATAAAATTTTTACCATCATCTTAAAGTAGGTATATTTTTAAGCATATCTGCAAAAAATTAGACTTTTTTATTCAAAATTTTCTAAGATATACGCAAATTTACATATTTTCGCGTTTTGAAATTTGGCATCTTTTTTTTGAGCGATAATAACGCCAAATGTGGTCTATGGATTTTTGTTACGCTGTATTGCCACAGCTATTTTTAACCTTAAATTTCAAGTAAAATTTTACGGAGAATTAATTATATGACATTTTTTCCCTCAATGATGCGTATTTTTTTTTTTAAATAAGAGTAAATTTTTGTAAGAGTAAATTTTTACCTTCGGCGTTTTATCGTCTGCTACTTTACTTCGTTTAAATCGAATTGTCTAAAACCGAGAATTTTCGTTTGATGTTTATTTGAATTTTATGACATTAACTGCACAATTTATTTTTAAACAAACTGATGCTTTTGAAGTGGCTGAAAGAGCGGCTGGTACTATCATCCATATTTTTAAAGCACAGTATATTTTTATAGAAACAAAAGATTTAGAAAAATTATTTTTATAAAAGTCAAATTATGATATAAATATACAACCCTGTAGAGACTGAATTAATGGAAGTTCAATGGTTATGTAGAAATGATCTGCAGCTACTTAATCACTGGATTTCCGTGAACAAGTAAGAATAATTATATAAACGACACCCAACATTCTGAATTCAATTAACAACGAGGATACGATGTTTATTAAATGAATTCAAGAAGTTTTAAAACATAAAAAATCAACTCATTTTTTAACCTAAAATGTATTTTTGTGCGTAGCGTATTTTCATTATTCTAATTTAAAATTCTAATAATTCTTAAAATTCTAATTTAGAATGTAATTGTCAAGAACTGATTCCTAATCATCAGTAATATAATAAGTAATTATTACGGTTATTAATAAATCCTTCTCATAAAGTAATTGGAAATATTTCAAAAAACTTTCTGTCTGAATGCAAATATTTTTAATTTTATATTAATCAAGATTGCACACGATATTATTTATCTGCACTTCAATTCTTAACGTCAGTTCTAGTAGAAGTTACAAATGAATTATATTTAATTAAGGATTGGATTGGATTGGATTATTTAATTATGGCAAAGCACACGAGGGCTATCTGCCTAAAGGGAGGGATACCTTCGTGGAGGACTTTCTAAGGGAAACTGGCTCGTATACACGTTACACATCGGGAAAACCACGAAAACACCCATGCAACCAGCCCGTTCGCGGGGTTCGAACCTCGGACCGAACTACCAGTGATCAGCGTCTTTACCGCTCGGCCGTTTGTGGGCCTTAATGAAATGGAAGGCGATAACTTTATTTAAAATGATTGTCAGAAATACCAAAATGTTTCGAAAAGTTGGATACTTTTTAATATACTTTCAGAATGCTTAAAGAAAAAGAGAAGAAAAGTAAAATTTTTCGTAAAATTTAGTATTTGTATTTTTTTTTTTAATTTAAAACTTTTCAATGTTATGATATTTGATTCTTGCGATTTCAAAAATAAAATATTTGACTAAAATATGAATAACATTTTAAGAAACCAAATGTAGGATAAAATTGTGTAAAGCAGTGGGCACAATGATAAAACTGTTTAAAGCAGTGTATGCAAGTCATCCTAAGTTAAAATGTCGGTTATACATCTCTCTTATTTATATATATCTTTTCTGAACGGAATATTGAAAGGCGTGTAAAACTGTGCTTTACTATATTTTCTCTTTTAATATAGTATGCAGTTTTCAAACTCATCGTAGTCTGGGTTACAAAGTATTCTTCCGAAAGAAACGCAGTTCAAATAAATAAAATCAAATTCTGGAAAATTGATATTAATAAATATATTTAAAATGCTCAGTTCGAAGGAATAAATAGAAAATTTTAAAACAATTTCCGAAGAGGCAATGCAACACAAACAATTAAAATAAACGTATAAAAATTTAAAAATTACCTAAAATAATAACTGTGACGAAAAATATATATAAAGAAAACTATTTGAAAAAAAAAAAAAAAAAACGCTGCACCTTTATTTACGCAGTTCGAATAGGTAAATAGAAATTTTTAAAACAGTTATTCGAAACAAAAAAAAAAAAAAAAAAAAAAAAAAAAAATAAAATAAAATAAAATAAAAAAAAATAGTCCAACTTAAACAATTAAAATGAAATTCGGAAAAGAAAAAATTACTTAAAATAATAAGTTATAATTAAAAATATAATATAAAGAATATTATTTGGAAAAAAGGAACGATGGTGACTTTTTTTCCTCTCACGGGAAAGGAAACTAGGTTGCCATATATTAAGAAGTTCGCCAAGTGAAGTATTCTTGGCGCAAACTGACAAAAAAGTGCCAACATAAATTTGTGAATTTCTCTGTAAATTTCGCTCAATTTTACAAAATTTCATATTTAGGCGTAATTTGTGTCGTAGAATCGAAATATGTAAAAAAATTGGTATATTATTTCAGAAAAATTCCGATTTTGTGTCAAAATACCTATGTTAGAATAGTGCTATATATAAATCTAATATATATCCTAAGTCGCGCTTTCGAGACATGAAGAACGCAATTTGAATTTTGTCAATCGGCCCAGTAGATCGGGAGATATAGGACTGTCCCATTTTTTTTTTTTTTTTGAGCAGTGTACATTTTGTGCATTGTGAGTTATAATATGAATGAAATATAATACTGTTAAATAAACCTAGCGCCAGAGTGTCGCTATGGTAAACAAAGTGAATTTTAAGGAATGCATTTATTCTATTGTGGTTTATGCGCTGTCGGCGAAGTAGGTTTAATTCAATCTAATAAGTTTAAATAAAATGCAAGAAAAAATGCGTATAATTTAATATTCCGTACAAGCAAGTCATGTGGTGTACACATCAGATTTTTTAATTTTGATTACCTAATTTAAAAAATTCTGCGTTAAATTTAAATAAGAACTGAAAAGAAATAATACTTGTTCTTTATACAAAATGGAATTCAAACTAAATTGTTCTTTCACAAGTGAATACAATACTCTTTTCAGTATAAAGATAGGCCTTTTAAAGCTCCATCAAAATATATCATACTAAAACACATTATTTATTTTGTGTACCAGAGGAATCGAGGAATCATCACTTGAATTATGGTGACAACCACTAAGAGTTTTAACCATTCAATCAATTAGTGCCTATGGCAAATCGCTGTTTTTTAATTAATTCAGTGGCGCGTAGAGCACCTCGCCCGCAGGCGAATTACTGGTCAAAGGTGGCAAGTCTTAAGAAAGTTATAGATCGTAAATGGCATACATTAGTTCAAGTCATAAGCAATTAAATGTGCATAATCAGGTCGTTTTTAAAACTAGAATAGGCGCTGGCTGGTGAGTAGCAGTTTAGAGGTGCAACGTAGCTGAGAATTCTAAGCAGACTGGGATGAGCAGCGAAAACATAAGATTACTGAGCCGTATCACGTGACTTAATAAAGCTTTGTGATTGGTGTGTAAGTCTAAGCAGTACTTGAAGTAAAATTAATATATCATTTTTTACAATCAAAAATACAATAAATTCCTTTAAGGGTGAGTTCATTTGTGTACCAGATGTCTATGTCTATGTCTTATCACTTAGTAAAAGGCAATCGATCATTAACGGCCTTTACCAATATATTATAATTGACTTTATATATTATAAATGCTTGAGGAATCGAGAAAGTTGAATCCAATAATCTGGAAGTACTTGTGCACATGCTGTGCTAGAACTCGGAGATTACTAGCGACGGAGGCTCCTGCGCCGCCGTCCGTAGAATAAGTAAACTTTGAACAAATGAGGCGTCGTGTGGCGCCATCTATTACTAGTTTGTGTACCAGATTAAAAGAAAGTTAAATAATTATGTTTTGTTGTTATGATATTAGCGGTAAATATTATAAATATCAAAAATGTGCAGCTACAATTTTCTACAATACCTAAAGTAAATAAAAACTTTACAATTACTTATTGTAACTTCATGTAATACTAAATCACTTTACCGAAATAAGTGTTCTAGTGAATATTAGATTTCGTTGGAATAAACAAGATTATATAATTTTGCCAAAACGTTATGATTTAAGAAAATTTTAAGTAAGTATACAATGCGTACAATTTTACATTTCAGAAAGGTATTTCTCTTCGAAATATTATTTTTGTTTCATGAAGTGATAAAAATGAATCCGTCCTTAAGCAAAATGTTGAATAAAACACAGCACATAAAGATGCGCTGTGAAACTCCTTTCACAATTTAGGAATAAGCCTACTCAAAGCTATTCCGCGACCTACACTCTTTCCGTTTGCAAACCAGAACCTTTCCTTTCTCTTCCTCTTGCCTGCGTAAATTGAACTCGCCCAGCTAACAAAAGAAGCCGTTCCGGGATTGACGGTCTAGTCATAATTAGCGGGATTTAAAAGAAGTTACAAACATGAACATTATCCAGCCAGGAAAGTTTAAAAACTTTCTAATTTCTTAAATGTCTTGCAATATTCATCAATGCGAGTATAAACAAGTATTTAGAAAGAGCACTTGATGGATTATATAACCATGGACGCTGTTCAGCCAGAGTTACCAAAAATATCTAAATTTCTGTATACCTTACTGGCTTCATTTTGCAAAGCCTGCTAGAGTTTGAGAAGAAAGAAATGATCATTAAATATGAGCATTTACAACCGAAAAATGATATAATTATGAATATTTTTCTGAATTATCATCATAAAAGATATATAGTTTAAATTTTTCCTATGAATTCAACGTTAATACCGGTAATTGGTAATATGTCGTAAATAGCATCTAAGAATATTATTAGGAGGTGTAATACAAAAATAATTATTCTTTTTCTGTCTTCAGTGTTATATTCAAGAACATAATTTAGTAGGAGTTCATTATGAAATGACTTTAACATCTTCTGTTCAGTCATTTTCTTCCATTCTTAATGTAGTAATTCTTAATTAGAATATAAAATAGCTAAAAAGAAAATAATTTATGTTATTTCGGGTTTGATATTCTATACAACTTACTTTCAGTAGTTATTTTCTTTAGTTTAAACATTTTTAGGTCTTGATATTTTTCTGATACTACATTTAGAATTTTATGTATAGTAAAACAAATGCATAGTTAAATTTATGTTATTTGCGCTAGTACTTCGAAATGTTTCTAACAGAAGTACTAAACTCTAATAAGAAGCAATTCACTTCAGTTGGAAGAAGGAAGATTAATTGTTGGAAATCCATCTAAATTCATTGATTCTTTTTCAGACACTATAACTTCAAATAAGAAAAGAAACTGACAGCGGTGAAGTCATAAATGTATTCCATTGTTACTGGGTAAGTCAAGTCGGGTTACGTATAGACGTAACTAGGGTTATGTATAGACCTCTGCGATTGATAACGTGTGGTCTCGTCGGGTTACATATAGACCTCTGCGGATTGATAACGTGCGTTATGATTTAATTTGAGAAAGAACGAGGAGAAAAACACAACCATAAGAAAAGAATTCAGAGCTCTGAATTACCAAACTGGCGAAGTTTTGTAAAACGTGGTAAATGGATTCTTTAATATTTCGTGCTCCGAAGAAAAGTCCTGATTTTGTAAGGCAATAGTAGGTCTGGGCTGTTGTTAGTATGTAGATAATTGTAAGGTTTTTAAGTTTGACCTAGCAGTTAAATTTTATGTTGTTTAGCTCTTTTTGCCTTAACTCATGAGCTCAAGAGGACACATTACTGTCTGTCTACGAGAAGAAAAGTTCCCGCCACAGTGTCTGGTGGATGACTGTTGCTATAGCAACAGGGCTTGTATATTTCAAATAGGGGCGAACCAAGGGTTGCTTTATTGTTATTTTCTTTTTGGCTACTGTTGATTGAGGGGAAAAGAGTTTATCATTCGTCTTCAAGACAGCCCTACTGAAAATGGGTCAAGACTCGTTTCTACGGCAACAGACAGCTGCAGACTAACTGGCGAGAGCTTTTCTTATGATAGACAGACTGTAGACACAGAGAAACAACTGCACTTGCTAATCTTACCAAAGAGACTTCTTGTTATGCAACAGCCATGTGGCACCATACAATTTTCTATCAGCAGTAGTTAAGTTAGCATCATGAGCAGTTAAATGAAGCAAAGAAATTTTGGATATTAGTTCACTTTAAATAAAATACATATGAAGTTTTAGTAAAAGCTTAAGATTAACCCGAATATCTTGGAAGCGAAAATGTTCACTAACATTTCTGCTGGAATTTAAAATTTTATTCGAGTTTTATTGCTGCAAGGAGCAAGCAGATTATTGAGCTATTTTTCAACTGTACGTGATAGAAACCAAAAAATATAGTTATCGGTCATTTATCTTTGAGTTTCTTCTGTTATTTGGTGTTAAACTCATCTATGGTGACCTCTCGCTCAGTAATTTTTAACATCAGTTAGCGCAAATAGAGAAGAGATTTAATAAGATCTAAAACATTTTAGTTTACTTATTCCAGAAACTTCGCAATACGTTCCTAAACCATATCTCACACCTAAATATTAACAATGTTCAATCATTTTATGTGTATAACTGGAACTTTCATATTCCGAGAAACCCTTGTTTCATTTTAATATACTTCTATATTTGAGTTTTAGTTTTAGAAATTGAAATATTGTCTTTTGATCAATTATAATAAAACAATGTATTATGAATCTTTTGAAAACATTCATAATACATTCTTTCATTGTAATTAATAAGCGGAAAATTAAACTAATTAATTAATTAACTTAATTTTCGAAAACAAGTATGCCGCTTCTCTGTTCTCAACTTGCACCCTTTTGGGGAAATTCTTTTGTGTTTGTTGTGTTTTTTGGTTTTAGAAGCAAGAAGCTTGAGCATATGAGATGCTGCGGACCTGCGGCAGAAAGCTGAACACATGTGATTATTAAGTGTATAATCAGTTTGAGAATCGGGAGTTTTTGCACAAAATTATTGTAAAGTAGGACAATTCTCAGGCTGAATCTGAAACGCATTATCTGGAAATTTATTTGAGAAATTTCGTTTCACGTTATGGTTACAACAGATATAAAACGTCAGTCCCTATTACAAATGAAAAATTTCAAATTTTCTTCTAAATGATATACAAGCATCTTTTCTTTAGTGTAAGTTATTTAACGCTTTAATGCGCAATTTTACGCGAGAATTCGATATGCATATATTTTTTACACCTAAGAGTAAAGAAAAGAACTCGTAAAAATACTATGGAAAAAAAGTGCGTTTCATTTGATATCAAGGCATTTTTTTAAGTTCTTGCACATGTGCAAAGTTTTTTGTATAAAGCAGTATTAGATCAAATACATGCGAAGGCACAAAGTAATATAGAGTTATACAAGGGAAATAAAAGTATTTATAAAAAAATTAAGAAGGTGCTAGTGTCAAATATTCAAAGTGCCAGGTGTCAAAAATTCAAAGTTCGCTTGAAAACAGCTCGAATATAGTTTAACCTGTCATTTGATAGTGATTAATTTGATGGCATTTTCATAAACTTTTGTACAAAATATTGCAGTGAAAAGTTGCAAAATAAGCAATCAGTGTTTGATATCTGAAATGGTACAAGGCGGAAGGTTTTAAAAAATTCTAGAGCTAAAAAGATTAAAATCTAGCAACGAATAGTTTGTGTCAACTCACATATTGTTCAATAATAAACATAGATTAAAACTGTTAATTAAAATTGTAGCAATTACCACAGTAGCATTGGAATAAAAGTATCGACTTCGCGTCATTAAACAATTATAGCCTAATCCTAAGATTTCAGTTCGCGAAATAAGGTTTCTCCTTATCACGACTATAATTGGATTAATATGAATCGGAAAAGAATATTTCTTGGGAACACCAAAAAGAATACCTTTTGATATTAATTGTTTTTATTCAATATTGCTGTTTTATTTAGATAAAACTCATATCCAGACTTCCGATTTCGATACGTTAGGCTTCAGATTTCGATTAAATAATGTGTTGAAGATATTTAACCTAAAAATTTTTTCACTATTGTTAATCCAAAAATGTCACAGAAAGATATTCTATTATTTACTCGTAATCAGCTCGGATTTCAACATTAAATGCAAAACAAGAGCAATTAATTTAAGAAGATAAAAATATATCACTTATAATTAATAAGATAAAAATATATTACTTACAGTTAAGCTTAATTACGCAGCTAGAAGTATAATGGACAGGAATATCTTACACTAGGCTAACAGTTAATAATTAGTTACCCAAAGAACACGCTTCTGAAAGCTTTTACTGTATTTACTGTTATTTAAAAAGGGAAAAATAAATAAAAAAACCCTGCGAACCATTTACTAGAGAAAAACCTACAACAAGAAGTTCTTCGTTAGTGTAAAAGGCTAAATGTGGTTTAACCAAATAATTAGAGTTAATAAACTAAAATTAATTGGAAAGTTTGGATTAATTATGAAATATTTCAATACAGAAGTTTTAGAAATAATTATCTGCATTAGGGGAGGGAACGTTTAACATTTCATAAATAGAATATGAATTACCTATTGCTTTTAACAAAGTTGCAATTTCTAAGTGCAAATGAATTTTGCCTGAGATAAGTTAAACATTATAGCGGGTCTTTACCTATTTACTATATAAGCAGAAAGAAATCGAATCAGTATATCTGTTGTCTTGAAAATAATCTTTCAGTATAAAAAATCAGCAGTCACTTATATGGACGATATTGTCTATGATAGCTTGTAAAACTTATGGTCTTCAAATGCTATGAAAAGTTTTGAAAAATACTTGAAAGAGTAAAACTGTGGATTTCGTTTGAAAATGCTATGCCTACTTTACATTTCTTTACACTTCCGTAAAAAGTAAGATCACTAGTTTAGTAAATATGTAGGAAGCACACAAAACATAAAAACTATTCTTTGGTGGACTAGCATTCTCTTATATCCTTAAACTGAATTAGTTAATTTGTACCTTTATTTTAAACTGATAATTATTTGTAGATATAACAATCAAAAATCAGCAATATTGGCAGTTAAGGTGGGGCTAATGAACTTGTAAGACGTAATCTCTGTAAATCATCATCGTATGAGTTGCTTTTTAAGATCAAAATACATATCATTAGTTCTTGACCAGTATGTGCTGAGTAACACATGTCTAATTCAAACTCTTATTGTTGGCCTGAAGTTGGTTAATGTACCAGGTAATAAAGGAGGCAGCATGTTGTTGCTGAAAGAACTCGATTTGGATTTCTTCATGATTTTCCCGCTCATGATAAGTCTACCGAAACCCTCTTGGTGGGCAAAGGCGTAACCGGACCTCATAGATTTCCTTCTGCTCGGTCTTCTCATCAGTTGGGGCATCATGATTTGTGGCTCGGATGGTTCAGCTTGGATGCGCATCCTCCTTTGCTTTAGACGAACGCGGTCCGAAAGCGTTGGATGAACGTGGACATAGTAGAATCGAATGGCAATGATTGGAATAAGGAGAATAACCAAGATGAGAAGAGTCGTGAACCAAAATGTAGGCGAGCTGAGAGTCATACGAAAGGCCCCCAGGTACTTGCTTTTGATGAGATCACTGTTTATGAATAAGGTAAGTGCGAAGAAAAAGGCCACGCTTCCAAAGATCACAATATGGTTAAAGACAGTCCAATAGGAAGTATCCAATGCCACCTAAGATTTGAAAATCATTATAGTTTTATAGTTAAAAACTCTTAACTTATATATCTTGAAAAAATATTAATGCATTACCTGAGCAGTTACGACAAGCACGAGAAGCGTGGACACAACTGTTCCAAATATTTGATGTCCATCCATATTGATGCCATGGATATTCACATTTTGGTAGAATGATCCATACGGAATGAAGAAAAGGGTGAAAGATGTGCAGACTCCGTGCACAAGAGACTTGAAGAACTCCTTCTTGTTGAAGAGCAAGTTCTTGTGGCCAGGAGTATAAAGTTTGGGATAGTGCAAAGAATTGCGATCATTGACATCCTAAAGATAACAAAAAGAAGTTAAACTGAAATGTTACATCCCAAACATATCTATCTATAAGATTTACTTAAAAAAAAGCAGGGAACGCGTTTTGTAATAGTCAGTGAAATAAAAAAAATACGAATTGTTTAAAACGACTGATCCTGTTTCATATGAAGATCATACAATACATATTTAGAATATATTAATACACATCAAATGTATATAGGTTATGGATATCTGTGGTGTTCTATGTTGTGAATTTGTGTTTATGGTTTTTTTTTTGTTTGTTTGTTGGTCTGTAATTTTGTGTTAGATGTGCTTACTTATTTTTGATTTAATATTTTGTTTGTTGTTTGGGGGTGGCTGTGTTACTGGCTGCCCTCGTTTGTGAAGATACGGGGCCCCTTCTTTTGAGCTATGGGGACACTCGTGTTCAGGTGGGCTGAAGGGAGCCTCCAGTTCTTACAATTCTTACATATCAAATGTGAAAGAGAATTCCAAAATTTTAATGTGTGTGCTGTAATTTTCCAGATTTCAATAATTTCTTCTCCTACGTTTTGTTGATGCCACAAAACTGATCCATTTACTTTCTAAGATCATTCGTAGATGGTGACAGCAGATCCACTAAATAGCAACGTATCCATGCAATAGTATGATGACTGTACAATTAGTTTGTATTAGTTTGTATTTCTTTCACATTTGATATGTAAGAATTGTAAAAACTGGAGGCTCCCTTCAGCCCACCTGAACACGAGTGTCCCCATAGCTCAAAAGAAGGGGCCCCGTATCTTCACAAACGAGGGCAGCCAGTAACACAGCCACCCCCAAACAACAAACAAAAATACTAAATCAAAAATAAGTAAGCACATCTAACACAAAATTACAGACCAACAAACAAACAAACAAACAAACAAACAAACAAAAAAAAAAACAAAAAAAAAAAAAAAAAAAAAACCATAAACACAAATTCACAACATAGAACACCACAGATATCCATAACCTATATACATTTGATGTGTATTAATATATTCTAAATATGTATTGTATGATCTTCATATGAAACAGGATCAGTCGTTTTAAACAATTCGTATTTTTTTTTACTTCACTGACTATTACAAAACGCGTTCCCTGCTTTTTTAGCTGTAGACGCAAGATCATTTTGCTTCTTTACTATAGTTTATGTTATCTGTAGAGGCAAGATCACTTTTCTTCTTAGCTATAGTTTGTATTAGCTGTAGAGGTAAGATCACTTTGCTTCTTAACTATAGTTTGGGTTAGCTGTAGAGGCAAGATCACTTTCCTTCTTAGCTATAGTTTGTATTAGCTGTAGAGGCAAGATCACTTTCCTTCTTAGCTATAGTTTGTATTAGCAGTAGAGGTAAGATCACTTTGCTTAACTATAGTTTGTGCTAGCTGTAGAGGCAAGCTCATCTTGGCTTCTTAACTATAGTTTGTGTTAGCTATAGAGACAAGATCACTTTCCTTCTTAGCTGTAGTTTGTATTAGCTGTAGAGGCAAGATCACTTTCTTTCTTAGCTATAGTTTGTATTAGCTGTAGAGATAAGATCACTTTGCTTCTTAACTATAGTTTGTGTTAGCTGTAGAGACAAGATCACTTTCCTTCTTTGCTATAGTTTGTATTAGCTGTAGAGGTAAGATCACATTGCTTCTTAACTAACTTTCTACGCTTAATCAAGTCATACAGCAAGAGCCTTTTCTTTACCGATATTCTAAGAATGTTTCATTTAAAATTGCTACATGATCTCAAAAACTACGTTTTTGCTGCAAATAGATGTACTAAGAAGGCATATACTGAAAAAAATTCGGCAAGAATGAGATTATCATCTTGGCATTCATTAGCTAAAGCAAATAAGTAAATCTTGAATATTTTCTTTCCATAAGAAGGCGTACTGAAAAAACATTAACAAGAACATTATTATGGTTTTAATGTTCATGCAAAAACAGGCGCTATTTGGAAACAAAAATGCTATTTCGAACTGAAGTAATATTAATTTTAAACAACTCTGTACGTATTATATATTTGAGGCATTCTAAAATTTCATTTAATTTTTCAGAAAGTACTCTGGTTAATCTATATTTTTTGAAAGCATTAGATTTTAAACACATTTTAATATAATCTCTGCCGATTGTGATGAATTCCTTTAGATAATGTGTCCAATATTCTTGTCACTGAAGAAATTGGTTGTTCCTAAAGCACTTAACACTTGTTGACAGCCCAGCTGATGTCATCTTGATGAAAATACTCTTATCACGTATCTTTGAGTTTTCTGTCAGTCAAATATCAGTTCCACGAAAACAGGAGAATAGAATGGAACTTGAATTAAATTAATTTCTGGTTCTCAATGGACGAGCTAAACTTTATCGTTAGGATTGTGAATAATGTATTTATTTTTCGAAGGAATTCAGTGATATTGATGTCAGTTATGTTAAAAGTGTAAACTAAAGTTTGAAAGACATCTCAATTATTTCTGGGAAAATAAATAATTGACCGTTTTGTATCTCCTTGCGCATGCTGAATTTCTTCGGCAAATTTATGTGTATTGTTAGATTATCATATGAAGATACTATGAAAGCTTCTACATGTTAAATACGTTTTACAACTATTTGATAAGTATTAATTTAAAAAGCAATTTTATGACTTTTAAATTCATAATTGCGTAACGCCAATTGGAACTTTTGCTATATCTGCCAGTTTAAACTGACATTAAATTTTTTTTTAAAATTCAATAACTGCCATAAATGGAAACAACAATTTATAGAAAACAACAACCAAATTTTGGGATTCGAAAGAAATTTTTAACGTTTATCAGGAGGTTTTGGCGATATTTCAAAAGATCATTTCAAATTATTAAAATTATTTATGATTTATCAATGTTGCCCTACGACGCTTTTATAATATGAACTACTTTTGTAAATACTCATGCACTTAAATTACGTTAAATATTAGCAAACCTGATGAGAAGTCTCATTATCTCGTAAACTCATGTTTCACGTTACTTTCTGCTTATCTGTTCATGATCGTACCTTTCTCTACTTTAGACAAATGTGGCCCCAAAAGCGTTACATGAACGTGGATATACTAGAACCGAAAGATAATGATCATAATAACATTTTCTTGTAGTTGTGTACGATGATTCTTGCAATTACGTACTATTATTTTAGAGAATATTATATACTACATTCATGAAATTCTTAGTCCAGGTCCTTGAAGAATTCCACAGATTTACACCAGGATGCGCTTTTAGCAGTAGCCCGGGATAACAACTGTGTATTAACTGTGATGCGCTGGTTGTATGTGGGCACCGAAACTATTTTGTGTCACCCACGAATAAATTTCCTGTAAATTAATTAACATTATTATGACAAGAATTTTAAGAAATTGTTTAAGATTTTAATGATTTACTGTTCAATTTTACAGTATTTCCATCACTAAAAACGAGCGTGAATAACGCTCCAGAAACTCTAGAAAGGACGATAATTAATTTAAACTGGGATATAAATCTTATTCAAAGATTTGAAAGCTCCAAATAGGATCCATTTTACTAGCACGTTCCCACTTTCCAAAAGATAAATATCCTCAGTGATGGATATTTGCAATAACAATAATCATTTTGTTTGGGAGTATATTTAAATGTGAACAGTATTTTTTCTGAAGCTGAAAATTGATAATTCGATGAAAAGAACCAAACAGCTGACGAATATCTACAATTTGTGATGAAGATCCTTTCTAATTTTTTTCCTGCGATATTAGAAACATTTTAAAAATCGAAACCCCATGAGGTGTTGTAGCTGAAAGATGTAGTAAGAAACAAAGTTGTTTGTATAATTATTTGTATGTTTACATGAAAATATGAAACATACAGAAATCTAATGAAAAAAGAAGAGTTATTCTCAAATTTTGTCAGACTTGGCAAGTTTTCATATATTTATTTTAAATAAGTTATTTAGTGGGTTCTTCAATATATTGTAAGGATCTTAAGTTTTACTAACGTATATTTTATTTAAATCTTTACTATCACTTCTTATTTTCTACTTCCGGCCAGAATTAAGAGCTTTAACTTATTTATGCAAATTTGTCTTGCGAACGCCAAGTACTTAAGTTGTGGCTTTTTGCCAAGCAAGAGAGAGGAAGGAGTGATTAGGAGCAGGCCGCTTGCCATAGCAGTTTTACTCGGTTGCTGGTTGCCTTCAAGGCCAGAGGTTTAATCCTCTTGATAATTTTAAACGTATCGTAGTGTTAACAGTTCTCTGTACTACATACGGCCTTTCTGTTAATATACGGCCAATCTTCAAGTAGACACTTGTTTATTAATCCAAAGTTAGTTTAGTTAGAATTTAGTTAATATTTTTATATTCTTACGTTCAGACCACAAGTGGTTGGTCTCTGTATTCCGAAGTCCGGAAATCATTGTAAAGAGAGAAAAATAAATGGTTTCGTATACCCTTCCTGTGTATCTTGTCTACTTCCCACATTTATTGAACATAGCTTTAGTAAGCTCCCTGTTCCGAGTCAGGTCATTTAGTGTTCCCAAAGCAAGTAAGAAGGAAGACTGAACCTGATAATATTACAGATATTTGAATAAATGGCAGCCTAAAAATTTTAAGATTTAGCTGCTAATACGTTCGAATTTCAAACTGTGACCAACAGAAATTCCCGCAGATACCAACTTTTTAATGTCAAGCAGAAAATAAATAAAAATTAGAATTTTTCTCTTTGCTTGATTTTTATATGTACGTTTTGATAAATATATAGTGAAAAATTTTTATATTTAATTAACAAATGATACTTTGTTAAAAAATTATTTTATTTATTTATTTATTTTAATTGTGGCTTGTTAGCTAGCTACTTTCAGATCATGTATTTGGACCAAGTGCAGTTTGAGTTTGAGAGTACTATTAAAGTAGTGTTAATATAATGGTTTTCTAATTTACCCCCATGAAATGTGGTTACCCAATGAAATGTGGTTGTTAATATAATGGTTTTCTAATTTACCCCAATGAAAGTTAATTTAAGAATTTAGAAATAATAGCTGTAGTAAGACTTAGAATTTCACTAATGTTTTATAATCATAGTTAAGCACTACTTCTTTAAAATTATCGGACTTTTTTTTTCTTTTTTTTTTTCTGGTGTTTAATATAGCATTTATTTGAAATCTAATGTGTTAAAAATTTATCCCTTTTTGTAAAAGGGTCCTTTATCTGGGACAAAGTGTTATACAAAATGGCTTCTTCCTAGTTTTTAAAAGACTTGAAAGCTACACTTCACCATAATTTATGGCAAATATTTTCCCGGAAATGAGAATGGTTTTCCCCTTTTATCCAGTGTTATCAGAAGTGGCATTATGTCATGGTAATCAAGCCTCAGTGTAGAAGTCTATTATGTATATGCGTGAATACGAGTCAGTTCCCCTTAGAGAGTCCTCCACGAAGGCATTCCTCTCATGAAGCAGATAGATTGTGTGCTTTGCCATATTCAAATAGCCTAACCGAACCTATTAGGTATATAAAAAAGTTTATTTTAAGGGAAAAAATAACGAAGACAATATTATAATCTAAATACAGTTTAAAAAGTTTGCATAAACAGATATAAACAATTAACAGATAAATATTACAAATATTACAACAAATATATTAAATAATGAAAAAAACATGTTATGCAAAAATGATACTCAGTATGTTAAAAACACTATATGGAATATATGGCAGAAGTTATTCTCTTTAACATCAGTGGTTATTTGAGGTACTAAATATTACTTACTTGGTCAAAAATGCCGAGGGCGAGAACTGGCATCGATGTATAGAAAACGTTATAACAGGAAATGAAGTTCGGATCATACACAGTCTGTAGGAAACAAATGAGTCTGTTGAAGTTCATTAACAGAAGTTAAATTAACATTTAAAAATGAAAATTTTTAAATGTTAATTTGAAGAAGGGAATAAAAGTCCAAAATATTGGTTTTTAAAGCTAAAAAGGACAATTGTATTTACATACCGTTAGATGGCGCCACTATCATTGTGATTTACGCGCTTGAAGAATGATTTTGAGAGCGTATACGTAACATAACTTATTGCAAAATCAGTTATGGCAGCAAACATGAATCAGTTTTGTGGGTGAAAGCATCTTTTATTTTCCGATTAAAGAGGTACAGGGAACTGTGACAGGGAAATATTTTTATTTGGCCGTTGCAACTTCTGTCTAATTGTTTGAATAGTTAGAACTGTACGTGTATTACGGTTATAAATTTAACTGTGCCTTTAAGTTTTGTGTTATTATATTAAGTTCACGTGCAAACTGCCCGTTCTTCATTTCCACTAAAAATCTAGTCATTGTTATTCCAATTATCTGTAAGTTATTTATTTACTTATTTATTTTTTTCTGGTTCATAACTCACCTAAATCGTGACCATGAGGAATTTAGAATAGTCTCCAGTTGGCCGTGCATAAACATGTAGTTAATTAAGATATATTGTAGGTTTGACAAACTGAGAAATGAAGAGGTCAGGTACCTTTATAAAAATCAAAAAAATGAAATTTTCTTTTTAACTTTCATATTAAAATTCGACCTCTTGCAAATTTCTGAAAACACATTCCGTGTAAAAATTAACCCTAGGAAAAAACTTTATGGTAAAAAAAGAATTATAAGTTTTTGTCATTTAAAGGGATAGATGGTTTGTTTACACATGTATTTCAGCAATTCCTCAGCTATATATAAACAGGTTCAACTATTTATAAAAGGGTTGTATATTAAGTCTGATGCAAATATAATAATAGGAAAGTACATATCTCAAAATCGTAAAAAACAACCTTATATTTAGCGTAGGTATAATGGAACACTCAATCGATTTCGAGGGCAGCTAAAGGTCCCTCCTCATCAGGAGAAAGTAATACATAGAAAGAAGAAAATAGGAATCACAGAAACACGTGGTGCTTATCAGCACTGCATGTGGTTATAACTAGATTTTTAATCAGAGTTGCACTGGCCGCCTACTTTTACTGAGCCAGGCTGTCTGATCAAGCATAAAGAAATATTAGCGAAGTTAAAATAGGGAGCGAGGGGCAAATGCACATTACGCTCAAAATCTGAACTTCAAAAAATGGAAAGCAACCACTGAACGGATTTTTATACCCTCTGGTAGTACCAAGTGCGAGGAGGTAACGCCAGCTATCGGCAAAAATAATTGAATTAAGACAGTAGAATTTTAAAGGCATTAGGAAGGACTGGATTGGACTTCAAATCATTAACTAAACTTTCTAAATCTTTGTGAATGTGAAAAGCCTCAAGAAAATCCAATTCGCCTATGGAAGAAGCCTTTTGGATGATTTTTGCAGACCCAAAATCAAAATTATGGTTAAAAGTCCAGCTATGATACGCTATTGAAGACTTGTTAATTTCCCCTTTTTTGACATAAGATTCATGTTCCTTGATACGAAACTTCAACGCTCTTTTTGTTTGGCCAATATATCTTAAACCACACTGACATGATATACTATAAATTTCCCAAGAATTCAAGACAGAAACGCAATCTTTTAGAATCGAAGGGTGAATTTTATTAATAGGGGAGAAACCGACTTGAAAATTGAATTTCTGGAGAATCCGTGCAATTTTATAGCTAACAGAAGGATAAAATGGAAGCACGACAAGGTCATTGATATTATTTCTAACAGTGGAATGTCTTCTTTGATGGGAATCTGAAAATTTTTTGACGGCTTTATCAATAATCACCGGAGAAAAATCCACGGTCAGTCGCAACTGCTCTCAAATAATTAAGTTCATTGGTAAGCAAAGATTCAGAGGAACAAACTTTTAGCGCGCGGAAAACATAATAGTAAAAAGAAGCCATTTTTTGCTTAACAGGGTGGCATGACTTGGCATGGGGTGGTAAACAAACTGCAAAGGGTTTACGGTACACAGTGGTGCTAAAATCGGTTTCATTGCGGATTATAAGCCCCTATAGAGAAAATCATCGCCCCTATAGAGAAAGCCTTTAAATTCTCCAAAATTTCGGAAACGCAGAAGGATACAATCCGCCACCTAATTACTCATAACGTTAATTTTAACAATAAATCTTTGGGTTCTAATCTTAGCAAAAAGGAAAATGAGATCTTACGTGAAATTCATTCTGATACTAATATCATTATCTCTAAAGCTGATAAGGGCGGACAGATCGTTGTTATGGACAAACACACATATATTACTGGAGTCTCTAAATTGATAAATGAAGGCCCATACTGCTCGATCCCTAAAGATCCTTCAACTTCGGACCTCATGAAAGTAAAAAGTGCTATTAAATCTTCCCACATTCTGCCAACTCAGTTGAAGAAATCACTTATTCCGCCTATTACTAATTGCGCTAGACTTTATGCTCTTCCAAAAGTCCACAAAACCGGTATTCCAATATAGGTACTGCTTCATATCCTTTGGCCAAATATTTAGTTTCCAGATTTTCTCCTCTACTTGATAACAATATTCACACTGTAAAAAATTGTGTTGAAGTCATTGATAAACTTAAAAATATTTCCCCACTTCGTTCCATTATGGTTTCATTTGATGTTAAATCATTGTTTACTAATGTTCCGGTCGAAGGAGCACTAAATTGTCTTGAAACTAGGCTTCGGGAATTTCACTTCACACATACTGAAATTAATGAGTTGGTTTCGCTTACTAAAGTTTCTCTAAGTCAAACCCACTTTGTTTTCCAAAATGCATATTTTCGTCAAGTTGAAGGATTGGCTATGGGTAATCCTCTCAGTCCGGTACTTGCTAACATTTATATGCACTATTTTGAGATGAAATTATTTGATAAATTATCTTTTCGTCTTTGGATTCGGTATGTTGACGACACTTTCGCACTTTTTGACGGTTATAAAGAGGATTTATCCGAGATTCTATCTATTATGAATTCAATTGATCCAGCCATCCAATTCACTCTTGAAATTGAATCCAACAATTCCCTCCCCTTCCTCGATATTCTTATAATCCGCAATGAAACCGATTTTAGCACCACTGTGTACCGTAAACCCTTTGCAGTTTGTTTACCACCCCATGCCAAGTCATGCCACCCTGTTAAGCAAAAAATGGCTTCTTTTTACTATTATGTTTTCCGCGCGCTAAAAGTTTGTTCCTCTGAATCTTTGCTTACCAATGAACTTAATTATTTGAGAGCAGTTGCGATTGACCGTGGATTTTCTCCCGTGATTATTGATAAAGCCGTCAAAAAATTTTCAGATTCCCATCAAAGAAGACATTCCACTGTTAGAAATAATATCAATGACCTTGTCGTGCTTCCATTTTATCCTTCTGTTAGCTATAAAATTGCACGGATTCTCCAGAAATTCAATTTTCAAGTCGGTTTCTCCCCTATTAATAAAATTCACCCTTCGATTCTAAAAGATTGCGTTTCTGTCTTGAATTCTTGGGAAATTTATAGTATATCATGTCAGTGTGGTTTAAGATATATTGGCCAAACAAAAAGAGCGTTGAAGTTTCGTATCAAGGAACATGAATCTTATGTCAAAAAAGGGGAAATTAACAAGTCTTCAATAGCGTATCATAGCTGGACTTTTAACCATAATTTTGATTTTGGGTCTGCAAAAATCATCCAAAAGGCTTCTTCCATAGGCGAATTGGATTTTCTTGAGGCTTTTCACATTCACAAAGATTTAGAAAGTTTAGTTAATGATTTGAAGTCCAATCCAGTCCTTCCTAATGCCTTTAAAATTCTACTGTCTTAATTCAATTATTTTTGCCGATAGCTGGCGTTACCTCCTCGCACTTGGTACTACCAGAGGGTATAAAAATCCGTTCAGTGGTTGCTTTCCATTTTTTGAAGTTCAGATTTTGAGCGTAATGTGCATTTGCCCCTCGCTCCCTATTTTAACTTCGCTAATATTTCTTTATGCTTGATCAGACAGCCTGGCTCAGTAAAAGTAGGCGGCCAGTGCAACTCTGATTAAAAATCTAGTTATAACCACATGCAGTGCTGATAAGCACCACGTGTTTCTGTGATTCCTATTTTCTTCTTTCTATGTATTTCTTTCTCCTGATGAGGAGGGACCTTTAGCTGCCCTCGAAATCGATTGAGTGTTCCATTATACCTACGCTAAATATAAGGTTGTTTTTTACGATTTTAAATTTGAAAACTCAGGAAAAGTTTGACTCATTACATTCCATTGTCTCTATTAAAAGTATGATTGTTATGTAAGCAAAACTATTTAAATGTATAGCTATGCACTTACGCAAACTTAATATATTTTTACATTTTGTTATTAATTTTAAGAAAGTAGTGTGCATTTACAAGATATTAAGGTAATTATATCACCAAATTTAAGATTCCTGTGGAAACTGTAATTTTCCTGATTACGGTTATGATTTCTGTGAAACCATAGATCAGAAGATCAAGAAATTTTGACCAATTGGTATAAGCAATCTGTGTGAATAAAAAAATGACCAACTATTATACATCTGGCATAAAAATTTTAGAAATTATCTTTAATTGTATGAAAAAATAGTCGATTTTCAAGCCCAGAACTAAAAAAAAAAAAAAAAAAAAAAAAAAAAAAAAAATGTTTGAAAAGGAGAATTTGATTATTCTTAGGTCATTTTAATTGTACATTATTTTTCTATTTTGGAGGAAAAAATCAGCTAAAAAATAACGATTTTTTATTCATAATGCGTTACACGGTACATATTACAATTTAATTTAGAAGATGAGCAAGCTATCTTATTATTATTTTATTTAAAGTGAAGAAGCTAATACAATATCAAGGATCGAAATACACCCTTTTTAATGGTGGAGAATGGTTACAGATGGAATATTCTCCAGACTTCTTAGCATGCAATTATTTTCTGAGTGGCTATCTGGAATTTCAAATCCGTAGTAGATAAGTAGGAACATCGATAACCTCAAGCTAGCATTATTCGATATTTTTCAGATATATCAATCAACATGTTTCAAAGAGCGGTACAGAAAGCAAAGAGTAAATGATAAATATGCTGTTATAAAATTAATAGGCTGAGAATAAGAATGATACTGTAGTAATTAATGATAATATATGAGCCGTTTTTCTTTGTAGAGTTATAAGTCCATTTTTCACAAAAAGTTAGTTAATGATAACAATCAATGCAATGTGCAATGAGCTCTCTGCCTATAAACAGTTAAACAGTTCAAAAAAAATTCTGCAAAATTTTCATCATTTTGATATAAATTTAAGTAGTTAATGAATTTGCAAATCTAATTACTTTGAAAGTGGTCATGTCCATTTTCCGCAAAGCCATAATATTCAGTTCAAAAATTATTATACATGATTTCTCTAGTTCGTTTTTATATGTGTGGCAACAGTGTTCATAACATAAGAGTTTTCGCTCGTTCACTGGAATTTTGGCTCTAAACTAAACTCAGTGGCGCAACAGCTGTAGTGCGCCAAGGTTTGCAGTGCCCCGAAATCTTCTTTCTTGACCGTGGGCCGCGAGGTGCGGGAGCGTATGCCCAGAACAAGTGGTCAGCTTGTCGCAGGGCTTTGGAATTTCGGTACTTTGCCCGTTTATTGCAAAGTATAAAACTTCGTAATGTGTTTTTTTTTTTGCTTATATAACTTAAATAAATAAAGTATGATTACCTCTAAACCATATACAATGCTTACTTAAAGGTAGTTTATTTTTTCCCCCTTCTCTTTGAACCAACAAGCTATACGAAATCAAAAGATGTATGCAAAAGCGCGACCATTTTTCAAATTTTGTTATTTATTCCCTTCTTCAGACCATTGGTGCAAATGATATTACAAGTAAAGGTATCAGAAATAATAAAAGAGATAAACAATTCTTCTCTGGAAGGATACCTGGGCGGAGAATCCACAAAAGAATCCGAACCAGAAATGGCATAAGGTGAAGGCGAAGTTCTTGTAGAAGAAATACCTGAGGAACTTACTCATTCTGAAATATGACCAACGACCGTGGACCAGCAGTAGTCTTTCCAGATATCGGAACTGGGCAAGGGAAAAGTCACTGGCAAGAACAGCTTGCATGCCTTCTTGTCCACTAATCCCTACTCCGATATGCGCAGCTGCAAAGAAAAACGTGAATAAATGAAATATAAATGACAATAGTGTGCGTAAAGTAAGATAGTTATAGAAAAGTTCAAGCATGGCAGAGTAAACTAATATCAAGAGAATTAGAATTAAAAAAAAATTATGAAGAAAATTGCTGTCTAAAGACATCAGATTACAGTCAAAGAACTCAAAAGAGATTTCAGTCTTAAAAAGTTAAGAAATAAATAAATAATTTTTTTAAAAAAATCTGAAAGGAAATTTTTAAAAAATTTTTAAAAATGTAAAAAAAGCTTTAAAATATTAAAATTTATACAAGCATTTCGCTTGCATTCTTATATAAGAATAATTATCCACTATATTTATTTAATTTATCTCAGTCACTGTGGAAATTAGCACTTGTTACAAAATGTTATAGGAGTTTAATTAAAGTGTAAATGGTTTCATTTAATGGTGTTTTTAACAATGCTTTTCCTAATATTAAAGATTAATAAAAACTCCTATTTATTTACATTGTTAACAGTGTAACAAATTTCTGCTAACAATGTCTATTTGTGTCTGACACAAGTTTATCGAAACTGAAAACTAACACCTCTGCAACGTGTTAAAAAGTACTTTTTGGCTCCTTTCGGCGTATATAAAATTATATGAAGAAAAAAAAATGTGGTTAAATATAATCTTTATACATATTTAATTCTAGCCTCTACGAGGCCAGCCTTCGTATGTCTTTTAAATATACCAAAAAATGCCTAAAGGGAACAACATAAAACATTAAATTAAAAAACTGCGCATAATTTTATTCTGCAGAACAACTTTATTAAAAAACAAACAAACAAATAACAACACAACTTGAAAAGTCAAACGGACAAACACAAACGACGCAGAATGCAAAAATGAAATTAATTTTCCCTTTTAGGCTAACGCCCTTTGGGCTAAAAATCTTAACGTTTTCAGATTTTATATTACACCAAAAGGGTTTTTTTTTAACGCTTTGTGTGTTACCATTATTTATCAAATATCATGTTCTTCGTACCTAAACCATAAAATTCAATTCAATAGCAATATCACAAAATAATTTAAAAAGAGCATATCTTTAGTATTATTAGTCTCGCGCGCTGGAGATAATTCCCCCCCCCCATACAGTGTTGCCACTGCTCGCTTTGAAATCGTTGGGTTTCTTAATCAAAAACTTATAAATGCTTTACAAAATATGAAATAGAATAGAAAAAATTCCAAATTTGGCCTTTAAGATGCCCATATTCGGGTGAAGACGTACGTTATTTAAAATTTGATGGCTGTAAGTACCCTTGTTTTATCACAATGCGAGAAATATATATACATTTATGCACATTCTTCATTATTTAATTTCTTTAAATATATTACAGGGCGCTAATATTTGGTGGCAACAATTTGAAAAGTGAACCGACAATTATATTGAACAGACGCAAAATGTCAAAACGAAATTAATAGCCCTTCTGGGAAATTTTCCTTTTAGGATAGAAAAACCCTCAAATTTCAATAAAAATGCATTATATAGAAAAAAAATTACAATGAAATAAGCAATATCCCTTAATACATATATTAATTATCGTAATATATTAAATTAACCAACCTCCCGTTGCAAAATCTTAAGAATTCAAGTGATATAAAGGAAGTTAAAAAATTTGTGCCCTAAAAAAAATCAGGCAAAACTTTTTATATAACTAAAATTTTTTATAAATAATTTTAAATTATATATAATTAAAACATAATATAAAAAATACAGTGAAATAAGCAGTTTTCCTTAATAGAAATATTGCTTATTTCACTGTACAAGTAAAATATATGATGATGACACCAGATGATTTCTTTGTGCAACCTATTAAATTATATACATTTTATGCTGCATTTCATTTAAACTTATTTCCTTGAATTTTATTAGAGGCATATTTCTCATTCAATAAATTTAATTCTCACTTCGCTGTAAGGTGAAAATTCATAAACACTCAAGGCATTTTTATTAAAAATTTTAAAATACCGAGAAACCTAAAACACCAAAGTCCGTTAAAAACAGCTTTTACAATTAAAATTAAAAGTTTTTATGGCAAAACAAACAGTTCAGCCGACAGGTAAGACCAAGTTTGCGGTCTACAAAGCTTAAAGTTAAATTGATATTCTACTGAGCGTAAAGACACCCATATTGGTCCACAAACTGACTTAATTCCCTAGTCTACTAAGAGTTATAGATGAAAACAAATGGCAGTTTCGTTAGGCTTAGTAGCACTTAAATAACTTTTAAATTGTTGATTATGCTACAACTACTGCCTGCAGATTAACTAAAGCTTAAAAACTTTAACTGGAACATAAGAACAACACATTTCAATCACTTTTAAAGTAAAAAATGCACGATTTACCAATATAATAAGAATAAAAATGTTGAGCTCACCGAGCCGAATAACAAAGTGGATATATATTTATATATTTTTGGTGCGGCCGATTGCAGCCGAAAAGGAAGATGCACAACTAGCTATAGCAGTCTCGTGTACAAAATTTCAACGCACTGAGGCTACTCATTTTTGAGTTATGTGAGATATATACATACGTACGTATGTACGTACAGACGTCACGAAAAAAAAAAAAAAGCTCTTCTGAATCCATTTTAAATCCATTTTACTATCCGTTTTGGAAAAAAGAATCCTTTATTCTGTCCATACCTACAGATATCATCGTTCAAATGGACACACACACACACACACACACACACACAAAAAAAAATCTTTCAAATGGATACGAGAGCGATAAAAATGGTTATTTTGTTTGAAATATGATACCTGAAAATTTTCGCGATTATAATACTTTCTTTACTTCGTACAAGGAAGTAAAAATTAGGAAAATTTACTTTGGTTTTAGTAAAAAATTTACATTTTGTGAAATAATCTTAATTCTATAGCTTAAATTTGTGTAAATTATCTAGATTTTGATGGATAAGACTATTCGTGAAAGACAACTTTTAGTTCTTGAATTTTGTTTGTCTTGCGCTGCAGTTATCACTAAAAAAAAAAAAAAAAAAAAAAAAAAAAAAAAAAAAAAAAATACATATTTTAGCTAGAATTGAGCTATCCAATTCTTGATCATTTTTATTCTGACTTGGCCTATTTTACTCTTAGCCAATTTCGTGATGAGTGTCCGCACTTTGAAGCTAACGAACCAGAATAACGTTAGTGATTCATTCTATGAGTATATCGCTATGGTGACGAATAATGATTATGGTTCGTGTGTCTCGCTGATTAGATGACAAATAAGGTTATTGTGCTGCAGACACTGAGAAAGGAAATATATGTTTTATGGTAGCAATTTACGCCAGTATGTTCAGATGTTCTAATAAGGCAACAATAGCCCTTTTTTACTTCCTTGTAAGAAGTAAAAAGGAAGTATTGTAATCGCGAAAAGTTTCAGGCAGCATATTTCAACGAAAATATCCATTTTGACCGCTTTCGAATGCAATTTAACGATGTTTATGCGTGATATCTGTACGTAAGTACAGAATAAAAGACTCTTTTCCTCCAAAAAATTATAAAACTGCTTTAAAATGAATTCAGAAGATAATTTTTCGTGGCGTGTGTACGAACATATGTACGTACGTATCTCGCATAGCTCAAAAATGAGTAGTCTCAGAACGTTGAAATTTTGTATATAGGACTACTATAACATGTAGATGTGCACCTCGTATTTTGGTTGCAATCGGCCGCGCCAAACGTATATAAATATATTTATATATATATCCACTCCGTTACCCGGCTCAGTGATCTCAGTTTCTTTACTCTTACATGTTTGTAAATTGTACATTTTTTTCTTTAAAAATGATTGAATTATGTTGTTATTATTTTCCTGTTAAGGTTTTAAGCCTTTAGTAAATCTATATGCAACAGTTTTAGAATTATCAACAATTTTAAAGTTGTTTAAGTGCCGCTAAGCCTAATAATTTTTTTGATGGCCGGTCATTGCTTGTTTACATTTGAAACAGCAGAGTAGTGGATTTGTTGCCAATCTACAGAAACGTAGCTTCGCAACAACAAAAATAACGTCTGCATTTATTATTGCGAATTAAATCATGCTTAATCCTTTCTGGAATTTTTTAGGAAATAAGTGTTTAAGATTTACTTAATTTTTAATAATTTAATTTTTAATAATTAGTAATTTTTAATACAGATATTTTGAGTTTTTATGTATTTTTGCCTTGTCGGGAAGTGAGAACTGAATTAATTGAATGAGAAATACTGAATCGTCTGTGGAAAACTGTTTCTTTTTTGTTTTGTTTGCTTAATTTCTTTTATACATCATTCTAGCTTTATTATAGTATTTGAATAGAACATGTGCAAGCGATTAGATAATTCTTTAAATGGTATAAATTTTGTGCATTCTGAGTTATAAACGAAATATAATTCTGTTAAGTGAACCTAGCGCCAGAATGCCGCTATGATAAACAAATAGAGTGAATTTTAAAGAATGCATTTATTCTATTGTGGTTTATGCGCTGTCGGCGAAGTAGATTTAATTTAATCCAATAAGTTTAAACAAAATGCAGGAAAAAAATGCGTATAATTTAATATTCCGTACAAAGAAGTCATGTGGTGTACACATCAGATTTTTTATCATTAACTTCAGAGAAAATGCTTTGATATTAATGGGAATTATATATATTAATGAGAAATTAGAGTCACCTAAAAACAAACTCCGTTAAATCCTCTTAAAATATACGTTTCCTTTTGTTATTAGTCAATTGAATGTAATATTTTCCTATATTGAGGAAGCTAGGAAAAGAATCAGTCCACGTTATAAGTCGTGGATTGATTCGTTGTTGTTGCTGTGACAAATCTCGCAGGTCTGATATGATAGCAAGCACACGAAATTCATCGTGACAAGGAGGCAAAATTGCGCTTGTTGGCAATAACCTCAGCCTCTATACAGAGGAGAGTACGAATTTACTTAGTTTCGCCACCAGTTTTGAACATGAGCAAGAGTACTTTCGGCTTGCCACATATCTTGAGTGCCCCTATGTCGCACAGACACTATACACATAGAAACATCCACACCTTACCTGGGATTCAAACTCGGGTCTTTCGATACATTAATCAGAATCACTTATCACTATCCCGTTTGGGCGGCTCTCTGTAAGTCTACGTACTGTTAATTAAAAGTGACGTTTCACTGATAGAAATAAATCACATTTCTATAAATATATAAGAGTCAAAGTGTATTATTTTGAAAAAGAGATTCATAACAGTCGCAGTAAGTGCAAACAAATATATCTCAGGCAGAATTTTTTTTTCTGGGGAACATTTTTTAAATTTAATGTGAATGACATCACGGCCTGATCAACACAGTCTGGGGGCGTTTGCCACTCAAGATTCTCAAGAGCTTTGAAAGTTGATGTTCTTATTTATAAGAAAAAATGAAAAAAACGTTATGAATGAAAATTTACATAATAATACGCCGATTCCTTAAAGTCCCAGATACAAGGTAGAGTTAATCCGTACGTAACTGGTAATAAGACTCAAGAGGATATTATAATGTGTACTTAATTGCGGATCTGATTTAGAGCAATAAAAAATCTGATGTATACACCAAATGACTTCCTTGTACGGAATATTAAATTATAAGCATTTGTTCTTGCATTTCATTTAAATTTATTGGATTCAACTAAATCTACTTCGCCGATAGCGCATAAACCACAATAGAATAAATGCATTCTTTAAAATTCACTCTAGTATTTGTTTACCACAGCGACACTATGGCCCTAGATTCACTTAACAGTATTATATTTCGTTCATATCATAACTCAGAATCCACAAAATTTATATCATTTAAAGAATAGAATTATCTAATCGTTGCCACATGTTCTATTCAAATACTATAATAAAGCTAGAATGATGTATAAAAGAAATTAAGCAAACAAAACAACAAAGAAACAATTTTTCACAGACGATTTAGTATTTCTTATACAATTAATTCAGTTCTTACTTCCCGACAAGGCAAAAATACATAAAAACTCAAAATATCTATATTAAAAATTACGAAGTAAATCTTATGCGCTATCGGCGAAGTAGACACTTATTTCCTCGAAAAAATTCCAGAAAGGATTAAGCATGATTTAATTCGCAATAATAAATGAAGGCATTATTTTTGTTGTTGCGAAGCTTGTTTCTCTAGATTGGCAACAAATCCAGTAGTCTGTTGTTTCAAATGTAAACAATCAATGGCAACCATAAAAAAAAGGGCTTAGCGGCACTTAAACAACTTTAAAATTGTTGGTATTCTAAAAATATTGCATACAGATTTACTAAAGGCATAAAAACCTTAACCGGAAGATTAAAAACAACGTAATTCAATCATTTTTAAAGCAAAAAATGTACAATTTACCAACATATAAGAGTAAAGAAAATGAGATCACTGAGCCGGGTAACAGAATGGATATATATATAAATATATTTATATAGGTTGGGTGCAGCCGATTGCAACCAAAATACCAGGTGCACTTTTACATGTTATGGCAGTCCTATATACAAAATTTCAACGTTCTGAGGCTACTCGTTTTTGAGCTATGCGAGATACGTACGTACATACGTTCGTACACACGCCCCAAAAAATTCTCTTCAGAATTCATTTTAAAGCAGTTTTATAATTTTTTTGGAGGAAAAGAGTAACTTATTCTGTCCTTATGTACAGATATCACGCAAAAACGTCCTTAAATTGCATTTGATAGCGGTCAAAATGGATATTTTTGTTGAAATATGCTGCCTGAAACTTTTCGCGATTACAATACTTCCTTTTTACTTTGCACAAGGAGGTAAAAATGAATATTGTAATTGTGAGAATTACGTAACACATCCTCAGAATTCTAGCAAAAGTGAACAAATGGTGCTTCCTCAACTCAAATGTAGTAACAATTGGATAAGAAAATAATAATCTGAAATGTATATGTATCTAATGTTCATTTGTTGCCATATCTACCAAGTGCTATAGCTTGGGATCAATGGAATACAAAGGCACACAGAATATACATTCGATTGCACAAGAAATTTTGTTAGTTTTATTTTCGCAAAGAATGTAAAATAAGTTTATGCCGAGAAAGCATCTGAAGTCTTTTATTTATTGTTCAATATTTTGGTGTAGAAGGACATTGACCATGCACAGAATCACCTTTTTGAAATGAATTGGTAAGAAGTAATGAATGGGTAATTCGTAACAGAGAAATATATAAACTGAGGCTTCAATAACTATAGAAATATTATCTGTTTCTCTGTCTGCAGGAGTCGATTAGCTGCGTTGACAGTTCTGTTATTGGTTTCTCAAGTTAAATACCGTATTAATTTATTCATTGAGAATAGGAAAAGAAGTACTTTTATCAAGGGAAAAGTTCATTGTCGCTATTGTCATCGAACCTTTGAGAACTTAATATCGAGCGTTTACACGTGGACATATGTGGAAGGGCAACAGAATTCCCAGGCTTAAATATTTAATAAGCATATTGCAGTTTAATCCTAGCTTTACTATGTTTAGATATGAGTATTTGATATCTATGTACAATGGTATCAAATGCCACGCGAAATAAACAGAATGAAACTCATTATTTTTAATTGCTGTTTACTCGAAAATAATTCTGTGCTAGCCCTAATCAAAGAGAATTTATTAATAATGAATTTTATTGGAATCATTTTAGGAAATAAACATGAAAAGTAGTTTTAAATTATTAAAAATTAACATTTCAACTTCTGAAGTTTTTATAATAAAAATGGTTTATTTTTGTTTCGTTGAAACATTTTAAGGGTGAGCTACCAGTTAAAACGTTTGCATTGTTTTTAAAGCTGGAGAATAATATTAAACAATTTTAAAATCTTTACCTTTAGTAATTCAGTTCCTTTTAAAATTCTTTGCGTCACAGAGTCTTTACTTCCCTTTCTAATGTCTATTTATTTGTTTCTTTATGTTTAGCAGGTCTACAAGCGGTCGAATGGTAAAATCGCTGAACCCTGGTAGTTCGGTCTGAGGTTCGAATCCCGTGAACGAGCTGGCTGCGTAGAACTTTCGTGGTTTTCCCCATGTGTAACGTGCATAAGAGCTAGTTTTCCTTAGAAAATCGTCCACGAAGGCAACTCTTCCCTTAGGCAGATAGACATCGAGTGCTATGCCTTAAATAACCAATCCAAACCAAACTTTATGTCTAGCAAAACACTCAAAGGCTACCTTTCTAAAAAAACAGGAAAGCCTTCGGGGAAAGCAATTCTAAGAAACCTAACTCGTACTTACTTTACATGTAAGGTAAAACATGAAAATACCAAAGAGCCAGTTTATTCATCGGTGTGACTAGTTCATCTGTGACTAGCAGTGTTTTTGCAGTTTTAAACCATTCAGTCACTGATGAAATCCAAGTGGTTTAATGCCATGCCGGTTTACTACTTAGATTATGCTGAGGTACACTGCGAAAAACAAAAAAATGGGACAGTTCTATATCTCCCGTTCTACTAGGCCGATTGAAGAAATTCAACTTGAGTTTTACATATCTCGAAAGCGCGACTTAGGATATGTATTAGATTTATATATAGCATTGCTCTAATATTGGTATTTTGACAGAAAATCAGACGTTTTCTGAAATGACATGCCAATTCTTTTCCATATTTCGATTCTACGACTAAGTTTACTTATTCTACTGCTAAGTTTCGTAAAATCGCACGAGTAGTTTTCAAAGAATTAGCTCTCAAAATCTTAGCTCCTCAGTGTTCATTGAGTTTGGTATATATTTATGAATCTCTCTTTTTTTATTAAACCTATTTGATTCTTCGTTTCACATTTCGAAATTTAGGTTCATTCCAAACAAAATTCATCCATTTTTTAGGGAATTTATTTTTAAAATTTGTATTTTTAAATAGTTTTTACTTCCTTGTACGAAGTAAAAAGGAAGTATTGTAATCGCGAAAAGTTTCAGGCAACATATTTCAACGAAAATATCCATTTTGACCGCTATAGAACGCAATTTAACGATGTTTTTACGATATCTGTACGTAACGACAAAATAAAAGACTCTTTTCCTCCAAAAAACTAAAAAATTGCTTTAAAATGAATTCTGAAGAGAATTTTTCGTGGCGTCTGTACGAACGTATGGACGTACGTATCTCGCATAACTCAAAAACGAGTAGCCTCAGAACGTTGGAATTTTGTATATAGGACTGCTATAACATGCAGGTGTGCACCTCGTATTTTGGTTGCAATCGCCCGCACCAAACGTATGTAAATATATTTATATATGTATCCACTCTGTTACCCGGCTCAGTGATCTCAGTTTCTTTACTCTTATATGTTTTAAATTGTACATTTTTTGCTTTAAAAATGATTGAATTATGTTGTTTTCATCTTCCGGTCAAGGTTTTTATGCCTTTCCTAATTCTGGAAGCAATATTTGTACAATTATCAACAATTTAAAAGCTGTTTAAGTGCCGTTAAGTTTTAAATAACTTGGCAGATATATTTGTTTACGTTTGAAACAGCAGAATTGTAGATTTGTTGCCAATCTAGAGAGACTAAGCTGCGCAACACAAAAATAACGCCTTCATTTATTATTGCGAATTAAATCACGCTTAATCCTTTCTGGAATTTCTTTGAGGAAATAAGTGTTTAAGATTTACTTCGTAATTTTTAATGCAGATATTTTGAGTTTTTATGTACTTTTGCCTTGTCGCAAAGTGAGAACTGAATTAATGGAATGAGAAATACTAAATTAGTGAAAAACTGTTTCTTTTCTGTTTTGTTTGATTAATTTCTTTCATACATCATTTTAGCTTTATTATAGTATTTGAATAGAACATGTGGCAACGATAATTCTTCAAATGATATAAATTTTGTGCATTCAGAGTGTCGTTATAGTAAACATATATAGTTAATTTTAAAGAGTGCATTTATTCTATTGTGGTTTATGCGCTGTCGGCGAAGTAGATTTAATTCAATCCAATCAATTTAAATGAAATTCAAGAAAAAAATGCGTATAATTTAATATTCCGTACAAGGAAGTCATGTGGTGTACACATCAGATTTTTTTTATTAATGTTACAAAAAATGTTGAATTATAATCTATGAAATTTTTACCATCATCTTAAAGTAGATGTATTTCTAAGCACACCTGCAAAAAATTAGACTTTTTTATTCAAAATTTCCGAAGATATACATTCATTTATATATTGGAACGTTTTGAAATCTAGCATGTTTTTTGAAAGCGACAAAACATCAAATATGGCTTAGGCACTTTGTTAAAATTATTTGAAAGTAGGAACGATGCACAATGGAAGTGAAAAGAAAATAGGTTGCCGTATATTAAGAAGTCCGCCAAGTAAATTATTCTTGGCGCAAACTGAAAAAACACGCCAAAATAAATTTTTAAATTTCTCACCAAAAATTACAAAATTTAATAGCGAGGCAAAATTTGAATCGTAGAATTGAAATATGGATAAAAATTGCTATGTTATTTCAGAAAAATGTCCGATTTTTTGGCAAAATACGTTAGAATAATGCTATATAAAAATCTAATATATAACCCAAGTCGCACTTTTGAGACATGAAAAACGTAATTTGAATTTCATCAATCGGCCCAGTATACAGGGGGGTGGGAATAGGACAGATATAGAATATCCTTTACAGATATTCTTTTCCTGTATTTTTTCCGGTTTCACTCGTGGATTCATTTCAAGGGAAAAATGTTGTGCCAGTATCACCTTTTGGATGTTCCGTAACTGGCTTTTTTAACACGTTTCTTATTTAAGAGCACTTTCTGAAATTTATATGTTCTGCTCCAGCTTTTGTATATACTGTAAGGATCTTAAGTTTTACTAACGTTTATTTTATTTTAAATCTTTACTATCACTTCTTATTTTCTACTTCCGGCCAGAATTATAAGCGTGAAGGAGTTTATGCAAAATTGTCTGGCGAACGCCAAGTATTTAAGTGTGGCCTTTTTGCCAAGCAGAAGAGAGGAAGCCGTGAGTTCGAAGCAGGCCGCTTACCTTAGAAGTTACGCAGTTGCTACTTTGCCTTCCAGGCCAGAGGTTTTAATCCTCTTGATAAATTAAACGTATTGTAGTGTTCACAGTCTCTGTGCTACATACGCTTTCTGTTATTATAAGGCCAATCTTATTCTAAAGTTAAATTAGAGTTTAGTTTTATTTTGATATCTTTTAAGTTAGACCCCGAGTGGAGGGTCATTGTATTCCGAAGTACGGAAGTCATTGTATATAAAGAAAAAAATAAAGGGTTTTGTATACCCTTCGTCTGTATCCTGTCTACTTACTACAATTAGTGAACATAGCTTTAGTAAGCTCTCTGTTCTAGTCAGGTCATTGTATGTTTCCGAAGAAGGTTAGAAGAAACATAGAACCTGATAGTGGCGCCCGACGAAGAATAACCATGGCCGAGTTTCAAGAAGAACCTGTGCTGCCTGCAGAAACAGCTCAGAATCCAGAAATGCCAGCTGCCGCCCTGGAAGGATTTGGGTATATTGTCCAGACCATGCGCGCTTCGATGAAACCAGAAGCAACGTTTAATGGAAACTCACAGGTAACCAGTTTTTTGGAAAAATTGGATGACCACTTCATGCTCTACCCCGTGCACGAGTTTCAAAAAGTTACCTTAGCTACCAGCGCTTTGAGGGGCCAAGCGCTTAACTGGTTCAAATGTATCGGCAGAAGTCTCTTGGGTCAAGCAGGAAGTCCCACCTATACCTACGAAAATTTCAAGACTGCCCTACTAAAAGCCTTCCCTGTTGTAAGGGATCGTGCGAAATTAGAAACAGAACTTTTCAGTATATATCAACAAAGAATGGAAAACATCTCGAGTTTTATTTTAAGAAAAATTCACGTTTTCAAGCTCTTGTATGGAAACCGTCCGGATCCTGAAATAATTCAAGTGATTTTGCCGAGGTTACTACCCCAAGTGCAAGACTTTATTGAATTGAGAAATCCGACTACACTGGAAAAATTATTTGAGCTAGCAATCCAGTTTGAAAGTAGAAGAACGGCGGACGTCGAAAGAAGACGCCAATATCAACAGCGAAACCAATTTGGTACGCCAAGACTACAGCAAACTCAAGCACATGGCTACGGAGAAAAAGCGAATCAGTGGGCAAGGAAACCCGAGCATTCAAAAACAGCCGGCGAACGTCGACAGTTCAATAGCAACCCAGGAAAAAAGTCTCAAGGCCAGTGGAGAAAGAAGGAAAGCACCGAAAGGAAAAATAATTTAAACTAAAACGGATTTCTGCTGACGAGAGGGTGCGGAAATCCGAAGGCCACGAAAACCCCTCTTCCTACAAGTTAAATACAGTAATGGTGATAAATTTAACTCTTCCGAAGATTGAAGTCTTGGTAAATAATATCCCGGCCACCGCGCTCCTGGATACCGGCGCGCAGTGTTCCTGTGTGGCAGAAGTCTTTTTTAGAAAGTATTTTCGCAAATACCGCATATATAATGCGGATAATACAACAGTATTAGCGGCGCAAGGAGAACAATGTAAGTGCGTAGGTAAAGTACCTTTGTACATCCGTATCAAGGACGAACAAGTAAAGGTGATGTTTTTTATAGTAAAGAATTTGCAAGCACACTTAATACTAGGAATAGACTTTCTTTCAGACGCACAAGCTACACTGGATTTTAATGAAGCGTCTCTTAAGCTGACGATGAAACCAGTGCGTGTAGAAAAGGTTGAACCGCCAAGGTTAAATCTCGACCACCTGCCTAATGACGAGCAAGATAGAATCCGACAAGTGGTAAGTGAATTTGCTTCCTTATTTAGTGATATTCCAGGATTTACCCAGGTTACTAACCATAGTATTGACACCGGAGATGCATTGCCGGTTCGTCAAAAACCATACCGGTATGATAAGAATAAGGAAAAAATTATAGAATGGCATATTACCGATATGCTACGTAAAAAGATCGTAACGCCTATCTCAAGTAGTTATGCTAGTCCAGTGGTTTTATGTAAGAAAAATAATTATTATCCTTTGGAGCATCCAAAAAGGTGGAGATTCGCTATTGATTACCGTAAATTAAATTCCATAACGAAATATCCGGTATATCCGTTACCGATTATAGAAGAAATTTTAAGGAACATAAAATCAACCAAATTTATGACAACTTTAGACTTAACGAATGGTTATTTTCAAATCGGGATCAGGCCTGAGGACGTGCCTAAGACTGCTTTTATAACCAAGTCTGGCACTTATGCATTTTTGCGAATGCCGTTTGGCCTTTCAGGCGCCCCAGCAACATTTCAGCGATGCATGGACATTGTGTTAAGACCTGTTCTCGGAAAGTCCACATTTATCTATTTAGACGATATCATTATTACTAGTGATAATCTAGACCAACATGTACAGGATTTAAGACAGGCGTTTTCTTTATTAAATGAGGCCGGTCTAAAAGTTAATGTCGAAAAATGCAAATTTGCAGCCCCTGAATTAAAATATTTAGGTTACAAAATATCGCAAAAAGGGATCGAGACAGATGAATCAAAAATAATCGCTGTACAAAAGTATCCGACTCCAAACACGGCAAAGAAGCTCTCTTCTTTTCTAGGACTTTGTTCATATTATAGGTCCTTTATAAAAGATTTTGCGGCTATCGCTGAGCCATTGTTAAAATTAAAAAGGAAAAAGGCAAGATTCTCGTGGACGGCCGAAGCCAATAGTGCTTTCGAAAAATTAAAACAAGCATTAACGCAAGCCCCTGTGTTGAAATTTCCTGAAAAGGATGAAAATTTAGAAATTTCAGCGGATGCTTTGGATTATGCGGTAGGAGCGGTACTTTCGCAAAATCAGCAGCCAGTAGCATTTTTTAGCCGAACTTTAAATCAAACACAAAGAAACTATTCCGCGACCGAGAGAGAGGCACTTGCAGTTCTGTTAGCAGTGCAAAAGTTCCGAGTCTATTTTGGAAAGGCGCCGATAACAGTATATTCTGATCATGCGGCGGTAACTAGATTGTACTCTGGAAAAAATTTATCCCCAAGGTTAATAAGATGGGCACTCAAGCTGCAAGAATATAATCTGGTAATCAAGCCTACCCCCGGAAAGGAAAATATCGTAGCAGATGCCCTGTCACGAATTAAATTAGACGAACAGGGTAATACCGTAAAAGTTGCAATGCTGACAGCGTGTACAATAAATTCCCGAGAAACTGTAATAACCGAACTGGGTAAGGATCCTGAGTTTGGAAGTATTTATGAGTATTTGAAGGATTCTGAAAATTTTAGCCACCAAGATATTGTGGCGATAAGAAATAGGGCGGCCCATTACGAACTAATAGATGGTCTATTATTTTATACAAAAACTACGAATTCCAACAACGAATTTCGACCTGTTATCCCAGCTAGTCTTAGATTAAATATCCTGCAAGAGCTCCATGACAGCCCTTTAGCTTCTCATGCTGGTATTCGAAAAACTACTCAACGCGTACGCGAGGCAGTCTACTTTCCTGAACTGCAAAAGTTAACAAGGGCGTATGTCCAGTCCTGCCCAACATGTCAAGCCGTTAATTATATTAATTTCCGCCCGGCCGGGTTTCTAAATAGTATTAAATCCGAATTTCCAAATGAAATAATCGGCATCGATTTATTGGGCCCTTTCCCAAAAAGTCAGTTAAACAAAAGTCGCTATCTCCTTGTTATAGTTGATCATTTTAGTAAATGGACCGAAATTGTTTCCTTAAAACGAGCCTCCGCGAAATTAGTTACCGATTCTATTTTAAATAAATATATTTTAAAATACGGGGCGCCCCTAAAAGTTATATCGGATAATGGTCCTCAATTTGTAAGTAATATATTTGAAGACATGTGCCAAAAACTGGGCATACGTCATTTAAAAATGGTCCCGTATCGGCCGCAATCAAATATAGCGGAACGGGTCAACAGAAATATAGTGAAAATTATCCGTAGTTATGTTAAAAATTTTCATAAAAGCTGGGATAACTATGTCAATGAATTTGCTTTCGCCCTTAGGACCGCAAAACATGATACAACGGGCAAAACTCCTGCTGAGTTATTTCTAGGCAGAAAGGTTATAACACCGTTAGATAAACTATTTTATGTGCAACAAAGAGCCCCAGAATTTAAAATGGGTGATATAGAAAAACTAATAAAAGAAGCAAAAAAGAATACGGAAGTAGCACAAAGAAAACAAAAATTGTATTATGACTTGAAACGACGGGGAGTAACTTATAAAGTAGGGGATGAAGTACTAAAAATTAAGCATTCACTTTCTTCAGCACCAGAAGATAAAACTGCCAAATTTTTTCCACGCTTTGAAGGACCATATGTTATAGAAAAAATAACTCACGCTGTTGTAGTGTTAAAGGCAAGAAATGGTGAAACCTGTTCCGCAAACATTGACCAGATAAAACCATTCTATGACCGTAATAAAATGCAAATCTTTTCAGATCTTTTGCAGGATCCGGTACGGCAGACACCGCAGGTACAAGTTCCAGAGGTGGGAAAACGACAAGTACAAGGGCAAGCCAATGAGAGACAGAAGCAAGTGAAAAGAAAATTGCCCCGCGGAAAAATTGAAGGTACAAAGAAAAAGAAGCCTTTCCACCGTCCAAAAAACAGAGTTCACGAACACCCCCAGAATGAAGAAGGGAGAAGGACGACGTATGTGGAAAAGACCGGGAGAAAGGACGGCAACTATAACCCGGCTGTGAAACGGAAGATTGACTCATCCGACAGAACTCTCCGCAGCAAAAGTCGCCGAACTGCGGAAGGGCCATCAGCGGCGGAGGAAAAAGTACAAGAAAAATTTGAACGGCCAACAACGAGGTCCAAGCAGGATCACGACAGAAGTTTCCCGGTTCCACCAAGACCAGCTGCCTTCAAACGGCCAAGACCACAAGCAGAGGACAGAAGGAAGATGTTCAAGGGTGGCCGTAGTGGTGAAAAACGGAAGCTTCCAGAGGAAAGCACTGAAGGGCGAGCCCGTACAAGAAGGAGGATCAACCAAGCTACGGTCTGCAGCACCTTTAAAGACTGGGCCCAGAAAAGGATGTCTGAATATTACAAAGATAAGTAAAATTTTATGTTACTTTACAAACTTAAGTTAATCTTTCATTCTTACTGCAAGTGGCAGATTTCAAGAAGTTTTACCTCATGCGAGGTCTACCTTTATCGCCAAAAGGGCGAGAAATGAGTTGTGACCGATTTTCTTATTATGTTTTTCAATTACTCGCGCGTAAAACTAAAGTTGATGTATAATAGCGTTGTATAAAGACTTAAATATTGTAAAAAGTTATTGTATAAATTTTATTTAAAACATTCTAACAAGAAAGAAGTTTTAGTCTGAAAGACTTTTTGAAATGTAGTATTATTTCAATGTAGAAAGAATTGGCACTTGCTTTGAAAAGAATAGAAGTTAACAATGTACTACTAATGTATGTTTTCAAATGTGTAAAATTAACGGCATCTTGATATGTTCTTGTATACATGTGAACTGTTATTTTGAATGTTTAGAAATAACGTGATATGGTAAAAGTGAAAGTAATGTTAAAAAATTTTGTTATTCGTGTGACTGTAAAGATTAAATCATGGTGAATATGTGTTAAAGGTTGAATGATGTAGTTAGGCTCTCTGACGCTACACTTTAGAGTTAGCCACTTTCAGAATAGTACCTCAGGGTCTAGAGTTGAAATTAGGGTGTGTTAAGAGGTCTCGTATGTTGAATTTTAACACGTTAGTGTTTTGATTGTAGGAGGAAGTGTTGAACACATAGACAGAAACACATTCGTGTTTGGTGTTTTTACAACACATGTCAGAGAGCACGGGGAGAGATAATTAAAATAGTCATGAATGAAATAAGAATGTTAAGAAAAGTATATTCTATATGTTATTTGCAATGTCATTCTGTAACATTTCATTAAACTAGTTTTCCTTCCAGATCTCTGGAAGGAACCAGAATTGAATAAAGCTCCTGTTTTGATGCAGTACAGATGAAAAAGAAAAAAGATTGTTGTATATTCCGGGAGCTGCTATTGTAACAAATTTCTTTCTTTTAAAATTTTCTAGTTTCTAGCTAAGTTATGATTGTAAAAGTTTGGCCTCGCGTTAGTTTCTAGAGCTAAAAGTTTTCAACAAGGTCGTTTTAGACCTCAGTTTCAAACTAATTAACTCTGGCGGGAAGTATGTAAGGATCTTAAGTTTTACTAACGTTTATTTTATTTTAAATCTTTACTATCACTTCTTATTTTCTACTTCCGGCCAGAATTATAAGCGTGAAGGAGTTTATGCAAAATTGTCTGGCGAACGCCAAGTATTTAAGTGTGGCCTTTTTGCCAAGCAGAAGAGAGGAAGCCGTGAGTTCGAAGCAGGCCGCTTACCTTAGAAGTTACGCAGTTGCTACTTTGCCTTCCAGGCCAGAGGTTTTAATCCTCTTGATAAATTAAACGTATTGTAGTGTTCACAGTCTCTGTGCTACATACGCTTTCTGTTATTATAAGGCCAATCTTATTCTAAAGTTAAATTAGAGTTTAGTTTTATTTTGATATCTTTTAAGTTAGACCCCGAGTGGAGGGTCATTGTATTCCGAAGTACGGAAGTCATTGTATATAAAGAAAAAAATAAAGGGTTTTGTATACCCTTCGTCTGTATCCTGTCTACTTACTACAATTAGTGAACATAGCTTTAGTAAGCTCTCTGTTCTAGTCAGGTCATTGTATGTTTCCGAAGAAGGTTAGAAGAAACATAGAACCTGATAATACTATTATACGAAAATTAGGGAGGAAAAAAATCCTGTGTAGTTCCAACTTCCTGCATAATTTTTATCTATCCAGTACGTAAAAAGTTAAACCGATTGTTAAACAAAAACCTTTACTATTAACAGAAAGAATAGAATAATCAAATATGTGTGTTTGTATGTATGTTATGTTGTACTTTTGTCATAGAGAAATATAGATAAAAAAATCCGGAGAAATAAAATTGTAAGAAAATGCATTATTGCATCGTATGCTCCCATACAAGTTTCGATTATTAATCATCATCTTTAATACATGTTCTGTGAATTACAATACACAGCGAATGGGTATACTGCACATTAAAAATGAAAATCTTTATAATAAATTAAATGTTCCAATAGTTTCCAAATATATTTATAATAAATTAAATTTTCCAATTAATTTAATTTTTATAATAAATTAAATTTTCCAAATTTTTAAATTAAATTTTTCCAATACGAAAAATTTAGAAAACATATGCAATTAAATATTTTAAATAGCATTGTTTTTGTAATAGATGGAAACAGTTCCACTGTAACTAAATGTACACCTTTCACACGCATACACACACACACACACACACACACAAAAAAAAAAAAAAAAAAAAAAAAAAAAAAAAAAAAAGAGGGGGGGGCACAGTTCTATATCTCCGTTTCCTCTGGACCGATTGTTGAAATTTAACTTACGTTATCTATGTCTCGAAAGCATGACTTAAAATGCATATTAAATTATATATAGCATTGTTCTAACATAGTTATTTTGACACAAAAATTTGACTTTGTATGAAATAGCGTGCCACTTTGTTTTTTCTTATTTCAATTCTACGACTCAAATAATGCCAAAGTGCCAAGCTATGTAAAAATTACACGAGTAGTTTTTAAAAAATTAGCTCTCGAAATTTTAGCTCTTTCATCTTAACTGAATTTGGTATATATTTATTAATATCTCGTTTTTATTAAACTTATTTGAGTGTTCCTGTCACATTTCGAAATTTAGTTCCATTCCAAATAAAATTCGCCCATTTTTTTATGATTTATTTTTTAAATTTATATTTTAAAATAATTTTTTATAAATTTTTAGGAAGAGATTTTGAATTATAATCTATAAAAGTTTTACTATCATCTTAAAGTAGATTCATTTTGACACATACTTGCAAAAAATTAGAGACTTTTATTCAAAATTTCCTAAGGCATACGTGAATTTACATACTGGTGCATTCTGAAATTTGGCATATTTGTTATAAGCGATAGTAACGCCAAATGTGGTTTACATACTTTACTAAAATCATTTGAAAGTATGAACGATGACTTTTTTCCGCTCATGTACAATGTTGCTATAAATTAAAAACTTCGCCAAGTGACCTACTTTTGGCGCAAACTAAAAAAAATGCGCCAAGATAAATCTTTATATTTCTCCATAAATTTCTCACCAAAAATTTAATATCTAGGCATAATTTGAGTCGTAGAAACAATGCTGTATATAAATCAAATATATATCCTAAGTCGCGCTTTCGAGACATGGAAAAGGCAAGTTAAATTTCAACAATTGTTCCAGTAGAACGGGAGATATAGAACTGCCCCCCTTTTTTGTGTGCAAGGTGTACATCGAATTTCTTGGTTATTTAAAGTTTGTCCAGATGGATAAAAAACCAACGCCGAAGCTCATGCTTCTTTATAATAATTCAATTTATTGAACTCAACAATTATTCAAACAGAAGTAATCAGCATCATATGACGTTTTTAAATTGATATTTATAAACTTCACTTTAACGTATTAGTTATGGAAAACGTGGCGGTATAATTATATAATTAAAAACCCTGTATAATTATTCTAGTTCTACATTATGTGCTACAATTACATTTTCGGTTAACCGTAATCTTGTTTATATTTCAGTCATTGCCAATGACGCAATGTGAAGCATTTAAATGTTTGTGGTCTAGCATTTTGGTAAATTTTAATATTTAAGAGATTTGTGTTTATTTTATGCTAATAAAGGAAAAAAAAGATTAGTACTTATGTTATATGCATTCATTTATCTTAACTTTTAAATAATTTTTCGCATGATATTTACAAATTACATGGTTAATTTGTTAGTACTTTAACATTCCTGTAAATCTTAAAATCGTTTTCCAATATTTATATGAAAACATCTACAAGTAATCAAAATCTTGCAAATTAAAAGAATATAATTCAAAGGAAAATTGTAATTTTAGTTTTTCGATTTTTCGCCGAAATACTCTGAACCTTTCACTTTTCAAACAGTTGCCACCAAATGTTATCGCCCTGTATTATGTTTGAAGAAATTAAATGATAAAGAATCTGCATAAATGTAGGTATGTTTCTCGCATTGTGATAAAACAACGGTACATAGAGCCATCCAGTTTTGAATGACGTAATTCTTCTGCGAATATGGGCATATGGAAGCCAAAATCTGAAATTTGGAATTTGTTTTATTATCAATTTCATATTTTGTAAAACTTTAACGCATTTTTGTTTAACAAACTCAAGGATTTCAAAGCGAGCAATAGTAACGTTGTACAGAAAAAGCATTTTTATCTCCAGCGCGTGAGACTGTGTATCGGAAATTCTAAAGATATATGTTCAGTTTAAAATTATTTTGCGATATTGCTCTTGAACTGAATGTTATGGTTTAAGTGCGAAGAACATGATATTTAATTTAATAAACAAAAGTAATACACAAAATGTTAAAAAAAAGGCCCTGGACGTAATTTTAAATCTGAAACTTCTCAGATTTTCTTTTTTTTTTTATGTATTGTTATATTTTAAAAACTACAGACTACAGACTTTTTGTTAGGTTGTTTTTGTTATGTTATATGTTACCAAAAGCATTTTAGAATTATGTACTTTGTCCTTAAATAAATTATTACTTTTTTATTAACTCCCAAGACCTGTTTCATCTTTAATGTTAATACTAGACTTAATGAATGGAGTATTCTGATATATATTACAGAAATCTGATAAAAATTGCACAATAACTATGCAAGAATATAGTTTTAGTTAGTTAAAATGCAATATAACAACATAAGTAACATAACAAAAAGTCTGTAGTAATAAATTGTAGCGAAAATAATCATCCCTTCAGCTGTATATTTATTTTATTAAATGATATAGTTCAGCGCAAAATACAACTTTCAATAAATCATCCAGGAATTTCATACTCACTCTTAATCATGGACACATCATTTGCACCATCTCCTATGGCCAAGGTAACAGCCCCCTTGTGCCTTTTGACAAGGTCAACGACAAGGGCTTTCTGCAGGGGAGTAACACGGCAGCAGATGACAGCTTTGCATTGGCACGCCACTTCCAAGAACAATAACTCCATACTTTCCTCCAGTGCATGAACCTAGAAAAAAATTATGATTTTGAAATTGAACAATTTAACATATGTTAACAGCCTGAAATAAATATTTGACACACCTGTAGAGACCAAAAATGTACGGAAAGAAGGCAGGTTTGTATGACTAAATCATTTTTCCGAATGACTGCTATATCAAAACTTCTGTTCATTGATTAATATTCAGCAAGTATTAATGACCTTATAACTCACTTTAATTTCCCTAACCAGTTACTTTAATTTCCCTAACCAATTACTTTAATTGCCCTAACCAGTTACTTTAATTTCCCTAACCAGTTACTTAAATTTCCCTAACCAGTTACTTTAATTTCCCTAACCAGTTATTTCAAATTTTTTATCTGGACTCGTTTCATCTTCCTGCCAGAATGTAAATTTTCAGCTTGCACAATATTCAAAGTACGTAAAAAGAAGTTAGTACTTAAATGAAGATTTAGGAGGATGATATCAGAGCATATTCTGCCTGCTTTAAGACCACGTTGCTAACTTGGATTATGTAGCAACTAGGAATTCTGCAACATGGAGTTATTCTCCACGTTGCTTCATTCAGGCTTGCTAACGCCGACTTCAGTCAGGACCAGAAGTTAGTTAAACTGCGAAACCGTGAGGGTATACTTAAATTTCATTAATTTTAGTTTATCCATTAATTTTAAAACCAAACGTGTTGGCTTTTGTAACCAAGAATTGGTGCCGTCTGTTAAACTCTATTTGGATTAATAATAGGGTCATTTACACCCTTTTCCTGTCTCTGTGGTACTTAGAAAGATATAGTGAAAAGTCACAAGTTGTCTTTTTAAAGTTCTGGTCTAATTGTATGTTAGCGAAGAAGATCTGATCTCTTAATATTCGCTTTTCAAAATAATAAGAGCAAAACCAATAAAACTAATTTCTAATACCAATACCAATTATTTGACTTCTCAACCTGCACGCGAATCCATCTGAGCATGCCATGAGGGTGAGCCGTTAGAAAGAATGGCCAGTAGTAGACTTACCATACCTCAAAAGTTGCGCTGATAAGTCTTTTCAAGCTCTTTAGTTATGTCACTTATGTAGACATTTAGAAAGACTTCAGACGTAGAGGATAAGCAAACGTAAACCGCGTTTTTGTAACGCGGGCACTTAAGACTGAAAAACCATTCTTACATGATTTGAGGATTAGCAGGCTAGAAAGGGTAAACTATTGACAAAATGAGGAAATAAAGGCTGTGAAAGAACATTTCGCGATTTCATGTAAAGGATGCTGTCACTAAATAGCTATAATAAGTTATGAAAAGAGATTTTTTAATGGACAAACCAAGCTATGTCCATTGACAACCAGGGCAAATCCTCCTGTAGGGTCGACAGGCGATTCGACTGCGTTGAGATCATTGTGGAAACGGACGACGTTGCAGGATGTGTTCCCTTGACTGTGTGCAAGAACGTTAGCGATGGATTCTCGGAACCGTTGGAGCTGATTAGATACCTCAGCGTAACTTGTTGCGTCTACGATGAAAATATCCACCATCTCGTCAGATAGAAGATGACAGGAATAGCCGATGTTTATAGCGGTCTCTGAAAGTCAAAAAATAATTTTTTATACGATTTAGAAAACTGAATAACAAAGCTTTCAGTCAAGGTGATTTTAAAACGAATTTATCGCAAAGTTATTTAATAAAGTCGCAAATTAAGAAATGCTATTTCGGAATGGATTAAATCTATGATATTCAGCTGTAAAATATCCAAAATGTGGTAGTTTCTGGTAATAATTTTTGATGAATTTAAAATATAAGCTTTTTTTGTTACGAAGTACAGGATGGTTAGAAAATAACGTGAAGTATTCAGTATTCAGAGCTCTCTAGCGAGTATTGGACGAAACATTGCAAAATTTGATGGACATCCATAGTGGACCATGGGATTACGATTTCTAGAAGAGAAATAGTACCAAAAGTCGCTACCAGGAGAAATGTTGACTGTGCAAAAGTGTATTAGTGTGAATAATGGATGATTAAAAGCCAAACGAATTTTGCACACACCAATTTTGTTGGCAACAAATGATTGTTATTTGCAAATGAGGCTCAATATGACCACCATTGTGATGTTCCAAGAGCTGCATACGTTGGAGAACATTTTCCATAGTTATTGGTAACATATTGGTATTGATTTGTCTCACCTGTAACGTTATCCGATTTTTCAAAGTTGCGATATCGGGGACATGTCCTTGATTTCAAAACATTGAATCACATTTCGTAAATTTGTTATGCTCACCGGTCTTTCGCCACTTCTTTAACCGCCAAAATTCACGAATGCGACACGGGCATTCTCATTCTGCTGACAATACAGCTTGGCTAACAAAGCAAGATCTTATATAACAGTCATCGAAAGGCAGTAACCTCAGAATGATGTGCTGAAAATTCTCCCAGCCTTTCCTTTTATACTCACGATTGCTACACAGAAAGCGATTATGCAAATTAATGCATCTTATTCAGTAAACAGAGTCATATTTTTTTAAATCAAAATTCGATGGTCCTCTATGTACGCCCATCAAATTCGGTCATGTGTCGTCAAATATTTTACTAGCTAGAGGGCTCTGAATTCCTCACGCTATTTTGAAGCCACCCTGTATATCGTTTCAATAATTTTTAAAAAGTGCATAAAAAAGCTAATGCAACAAAATGTAAAATTAAGTACATGCTTTGGAAATTTTTCTCCAAAACATTCTACATAACCCAGTGTTTTTTCAAATATGAATGTCATTGGAGCTTCTTTTCTCAATATCTTAAATTTCTGACTGCTGCTTCAATTTTAGAAGGATGATAAAGACTTCATGACTTCATTAGATTGATTCATGTTGCATCGCTATGTCAATACGATGGATCAAAAGACTTCATGACTTCATTAGACTGATTCAATGTTGCATCGTTATGTCAGTGCGATGGATAAAAAGACTTCATGACTTCATTAGATTGATTCAATGTTGCATCGTTATGTCAATACGATGGATCAGATCAGAGAACATCTTTCCAAAAGTAAGGCCTCGATGGATCAGCTCAGAGAACATATTTTCAAAAGTAAGACCTCGATGGATCAGCTCAGAGAACATATTTCCAAAAGTAAGACCTCGATGGATTGTGAGTGGTATTATGTCACTGATAAGGTGGCCATCGGACATCTTGGCTTACTTATCCTGCTAATTTCTGGTTAATTTTCGAAGTCTCATTATGGTCGAATTCTTAATATTTAAACTAAGGTTTGTAAGTTAAAAGAAACAAAATAATTAACGTCAAAGGTAAGATGTGTAGCTAACGTCAAAGGTAAGATGTGTAACGTCAAAGGTAAGATGTGTAGCTAACGTCAAAGGTAAGATTTGTAGCCTTCTTTTTTCGTTACTTATGTACTTGCCTCAGATGCTTTAAGTCGGGTTTAAAAAGAATTTGATTACTGTACAGATATGTACCTGAAATTAAGAATGCACACACAAAACCTTTCTTACAGTGCTTCTGTGCAACTTAAAAGAACGTAGCACGTCATATCTTCAGCTATGTATTTTGAATATTTGCTTTCATTCTGTGGTCCATTTAAATGATAAAGAGTAAGATCGAAGTAAGTATGAGTGTATTCATCTAATAGCATATTCCCAAGGAAGAGTTTACTCTCTTTTTTACATTTGCAATTTGTTCTTAAATTATAATATGCAAAAGCTTCACAATGCAACGATGAGTTACGGTTTGATAAGCCTTTCGTCAAGGGAAAGTAATGTAACTTGAAAGTGTATGTAATACAAACAACTTATGCATGCCACTGTTTAATATAGTCCAGCGTAAATGTGATTAAAACAATATAATTTACATCGCAGATATGAAAACTATCATTTATAACGCAAAGTTGCTAACACAAAACATATTATTTTTTTTATGCTGAAATTTGTTTATGCTACAATGAACAGCTACAAAAAGAATGCTTAAATAAGCAAACGCTCCAATATAACGATACAGTTACATTTTGATAAATCCAACGTCAATTGAAAATAATGTAACTCGAAAGTGTAAGTAATACAGACAATTTATGAACATTAAAGTTTAGTCTACTCCAGCTTAGGTACGCTCAGAAAACTTACAATTATCATTTATAACGCAAAGTTATGAACACAAAGCATATCTCATATTAAAGTTTTTTATGATGAAATTTGTTTATACCAAACTTCAAAAAGAATGTTAAAACATGCAAAAGCTTTGATGTAAAAATGAAGTTAAATTTTGATAAATACATCGTCAACTGAAAATAATGTAACTCGAAAGTGTATGAAATACACATAACCTATGACTATTACAGTTTAACCTTGTTAAGAAGCCTATGACTGTTACTGTTTGCCTATCTCAAAAATATGCCCCAAAGCCTACCATTTATCATTTATAGCGTAAAAGTATTAACAAAACACAGTATGTTACAGTGAAATTTTCTTTGTAGAATGAAATTTGTTCAATATAATAGTGAAAAACTGAAGCACAAATGGTTGCATATCAGTACTCAACATCAATATACCCATGAAAGCGGAGAAGGCCTAAAGCATTTAAGGTTCAGAATATGATTTAACTCTGAAAATGAGTAATATATCTGAAAATATCAGTACTAAGCATCATCTTTATAACATGAGTTCTTGCCACAAAAGATCCAATTCGCTTGGAACTTATGGTGGTTGTCTTTTAAAAAAGTTCACACTTACATATTTTACACAAACCCATTGTATAAAATCACATATTACATTAATTGTAAATAATTAAAAATAATACGTATATAAGTTTTGTTTTGCTCAAATAAAAATAATTTCTTTTTTAATGAGATTAATTTTTAAATACTATGCAGAACATATTCTACAGACAATAATTTAAAAAAAAAAGGTGCTATTCAGAAGTCATTAAACTATGAATTTCAAGATTTAATGATATGTATTAATCTGTAAGTTCTATGTTTTAATGTTTTCAATAAATAAGAAAATATGTCTTATTTTATTTAACTAATAAATAAAAGTTGTTTAATGTTTTGATGTACAGTACCAGCCGCTTATTAAAATCACTTCCGTTCCAAACATATTTCGGTTAAGCGGTTGAGCTTAATAGACGACGATTTATGTATTGCAGATTGTAATAATATCAATATAAAATTCCTCTAGTAAAATAATAACTAACAACTAGATGCAATAATTAGTCATAAAATAATTAAAAATGTTTCATAAAAATACTAGTGGTTTTTCTAATCAGCACTTTTCAATTCAAGAGGAGGTTCGAATCTTCCCCGTGCGTAACGTGTTTACAAGCCTGTTTGCCTTAGAAAGTCTGTAAGGATTCTAAGTTTTACTAATGTTTATTTTATTTTAAATCTTTACTATCACTTCTTATTTTCTACTTCCGGCCAGAATTAAAAGCTTTTGACTTATTTATGCAAATTTGTCTTGCTAACGCCAAGTACTTAAGTCGTGGCTTTTTGCCAAGCAAAAGAGAGGAAGGAGTGATTAGAAGCAGGCCGCTTGCCATAGTAGTTTTACTCGGTTGCTGGTTGCCTTCAAGGCCAGAGGTTTAATCCTCTTGATAACTTTAAACGTATCGTAGTTTTAGCAGCTCTCTGTACTACATACGGCTTTTTGTTAATTTACGGCCAATCTTGGAGTTAGGCACTTGTTTATTAATCCAAAATTAGTTTAGTTAGAGTTTTAGTTAATATTTTTATATTCTTACGTTCAGACCACAAGTGGTTGGTCTCTGTATTCCGAAGTTCCGGAAAGCTCTGTAAAGATAGAAAAATAAAGGGTTTCGTATACCCTTCCTATGTGTATTGTCTACTTCACAATTTATTGAACATAGCTTTAGTAAGCTGCCTGTTCCGAGTCAGGACAGTTAATGTTTCCAAAGCAAGTAAAGAGGAATACTAAACCTGATAAGTCTTCCACGAAGGCATCCCTGTCCTTAGACAGATAACCTTCGAGTGCTTTGCCGTAATCAAGTAAACCAAAACACTTCAAGAGTTTTTCTTACAATTTACAGTTCCTTTTTAGATTCGATTGATGTTGTTGATGATCTTCGATAATGTCTTTATGGCATGGGAGCACTCAATATGTAGTTCTCTCGCCAGGATGGTGATAGGAGAATAGGGGTAGGAAACCCTCGCACCTGTCCACCAGGGGTGTTGTCCATCAAAATTTGGGGCGGAATTGAAAGATGTCGTACTGTCACTTGTATGGTGCTCAAGGCTGTAGCCAATGACAGGGGCAATCTTTACTTGCCATGATATAAATTTTGTAGGCTTGTTCTGATATTACTGCCAGACAAGCGGGATAAGTTATAACACCACACAATAAACCATTGAGTTTAATAAGTGTATGAGTACTGCATTTAGGAAAAAATGAAAGGCAAGATCAATACGAGACTGTTGGATTCTTTCAACGTTATCTTCTGATGTTTCTCATCCATAGGCAGCTCGTGTACACAATAAAAACACATACACTTTATCTTCTTGAGTGACTCAGTTAAATAAATAAAAATTCTATCCATTTAATATAATATACACACACTTTTCAGAGACCTCGCGAAATCTTAACATTAATTCTCAGAGATTCTGCTGCATTTTAAACTCTTAACATTTATTACCTTGTTTGTCTCCAGTAAGTACCCAAAGCTTGATGTCAGCCATAGCTAGATTGGCAATAGCATCAGGCACTCCATCTTGCAGCTTGTCTTCAATGGCTGTCGCACCCAGAAGGATCAAGTTCTGTTCGATCTCTTCGTAAACGGCATTCACTTTCTCTTCTCTTTCTTCCATGGAAGTGCTGAAAGGGAAAAAAATGTTCAAACACCGAGCAAGAAAAAAAGGCGCTTTTGTATACAAGGCAATTTAGCATTTGGCAATGAGAATGTAGTTGCTAGATAAGACTGAAATATTATATAGATTTGTGTTTATTGTTCAATAAAATTGTTTGCTTCATAAATTTATATAACGGTATTACCTTAGTTTATTGCAGCTTGATGTCCGAAACATAAGTATATTTTATATTTTTAGAATGAATCTTATGTAAAATGGCAAGATTTTCTTTGTTTAAAATCAGTGCATTTTAGTATATCTTATGTCTATTAATAAATTATATTTCAACGTAATATTTTAATAGTTGAAAATTTCCTATATATAAATAGGTACCTAAAACAAAATTATTGCTTCAGTTATTTAAAATTAAACGTTATATTTAAGGGATGTTTAGAATATTTAGAATGCATTTTATGTAAAATGGCAAGATTTTCTTTGTTTAAAATCAGTGCATTTTATTATATCTTATGTCTATTAATAAATTATATACCAACGTAATATTTTAATAGTTGAAAATTTCCGATATATAAATAATAACCTAAAAGAAAATTATTGTTTCAGTTATTTAAAATTGAACGTTATATTTAAAGGATATTTAGAATGAATCTTATGTAAAATGGCAAGATTTTCTTCGTTTAAAATCAGTGCATTTTACTATATATTATGTCTATTAATAAATTATATTCCAACGTAATATTTTAATAGTTCAAAATTTCCGATATAAAAATAAGTATCAAGAACAAAATTATTGTTTCAGTTATTTAAAATTGAACGTTATATTTAAGGGATATTCTCATTCGGAAGAAAATTAATTTCTAAAAGTTTTTTCTCACATAGAAAAGATAAACATAGAAATCTGAAATTTCATTTTAATTAAATTCTTTAACATTTTACTTTAAATATCTGATTTTTTTAAACGCGAAACCGGACTAAATCTTTAGAATGATGGCGAATAATATGCGGTTGGTGACATCTGCAACATTTGACAGAATTTGATCTAAGAAAAACAAAGCATTTTTAAATCAGAAAAATTATCCTCAACATATGAATTATGTCACTTTATTTAAAAGGAGATTTCTCTTCATTCTATATTAATTTGTAACTATCAAACATCGTAATAGGTAATCAATTCTGATGTTCAAAGCAATTAAACACATATACAGTAATTGCGCGTACAACTCTACAGAAGAGCCGCTAATAACATGAAACAGGACATACAGCACTTACAAGTAGTTCAATGAGCTATGCTGATATACCTTTAAGAAACCAATGGTCACTGTGTGATGAAGATAAAATCATTTCATACGCAGTTAAATGTCATGACCCACTAGTTGAAAAAGGCTAATATGGTACTTAAGCAACAGTGTCTCGCATTCTTGTTATAACCATTACGTGTACACAATGTTTAATCTAGGTAGCGGTGTATGCTCCACCTGCCCAAGTCTGAACCTAAAACGGGACAACTGATGAGACCGCCAGTGGTGACAGAGTAATGTCGATTGCAGCAAACAGCAATAGGACATCGGCAATAGAACGGCCTCATGGGTCCCGGGAAGGTAATTTTAATCTGGATAGATAGCGTAAGCGGCCTAGGGTAAATTATAAGTGGCCCTTACACTTATACCACGTAACCTATATTGCTACATAAAAAAGGTAATAAGGAAAAAAAAAGTGAATTTTTAGCCAATTTTTACACTGTATCGGATAAAAGTTATATAATGAATGAACTTATTTCTTTATTATCATATCTATCTATCTATCTATCTATATATATATATACTATATATATTGTAACTAATATTGCTTAAATGTCATTAATTTGAAATGAACGTTTTTAGTATAATTAGAAAGATTGAATTTCTTTCTTTCTTTCTTTTCTTTTTTACTTCCTTGTACGAAGTAAAAAGGAAGTATTGTAATCGCGAAAAGTTTCAAGCAGCATATTTCAACGAAAATATCCATTTTGACCGCTATCGAATACAATTTAACGATGTTTTTGCTTGATATCTGTACGTAAGGACAGAATAAAAAACTCGTTTCCTCCAAAAAAATTATAAAACTGCTTTAAAATGAATTTTGAAGAGAATTTTTCGGGGCGTCTGTACGAACGTATGTACGTACGTATCTCGCATAACTCAAAAATGAGTAGCCTGAGAATGTTGAAATTTTGTATATAGGACTGCTATAACATGTGGACGTGCACCTCGTATTTTGGTTGCAATCGGCCGCACCAAACGTATATAAGTATGTTTATATATATATATCCACTCTGTTAGCCGGCTCAGCGATCTCAGTTTTTTTACTCTTATATGTTTGTAAATTGTACATTTTTTCTTTAAAAACGATTGAATTATGTTGTTCTTATCTTCCGGTTAAGGTTTTTATGCCTTTAGTAAATCTGTCTGCAATATGTTTAGAATTATCAACAATTTTAAAGTTGTTTAAGTGCCGCTAAGCCTAATAACTTTTTTTGATGGCAGCCATTGCTTGTTTACATTTGAAACAGCAGAATAGTGGATTTGTTGCCCATCTAGAGAAACTTAGCTTCGCAACAACAAAGATAACGTCTTCATTTATTATTGCGAATTAAATCATGCTTAATCCTTTCTGGAATTTTTTCGAGGAAATAAGTGTTTAAGATTTACTTCGTAATTTTTAATACAGATATTTTGAGTTTTTATGTATTTTTGACTTGTCGCGAAGTGAGAACTGAATAAATTGAATGAGAAATACTCAATCGTCTCTGAAAACTGTTTCTTTTTTGTTTGCTTAATTTCTTTTATACATCGTTCTAGCTTTATTGTAGTATTTGAATAGATGATGTGACAACGATTAGATAATTCTTTAAAGGATATGAATTTTGTGCATTCTGAGTCATAACATGAACGAAATATAATACTGTTAAGTGAACCTAGCGCCAGAGTGTCACTATGGTAAACAAATAGAGTGAATTTTAAAGATTGCATTTATTCTATTGTGGTTTATGCGCTGTCGGCGAAATAGATTTAATTCAATCCAACACGTTTAAATGAAATGCAAGAAAAATGCGTATAATTTAATATTCCGTACAAGGAAGTCATGTGGTGTACACATCAGATTTTTTTTTTAAATCATAGTCATTGGAAGAAATGAGGGGGGGGATACTTAGCATTATTTCTTTCATCTACAATTGTAAAACACAGAGTAGACCGCAGCACATATTTAAAATCAAAATATAAAACTTTAAAATCAATTAATGTACTGATTAAATTAGTATGTCAAGCATTTTAAGTGTAATATAATTCCCAGCATTTTAAAAGTGAAAGTGGAAAATAAAGTGCTGTGCTGTTTAAATTAAGTATAATTTACCGTTGCAATTATCTTTTTATCTTTTTTTTTATAATTTATTTGTGTTTCGAAATTCATGCTATCGACTCGTCGAAGTAAAAAAAAAGACTTGCATTAAAATGATATGAAATTATTATATTGAAAGTTGATGTATAATAAGAAACAGAAGAATAAGGATATGTAGGATATCATCTTTCACGACCGACAGATGGCGCTGCACGCCATTGGATGAAATTCTTTTGTGAAAACAGCACAGACGAGGGCCACCGAGAGGAGACATAAAAAAGGTAATCTACGACGTTATAAGGATGAAAGAACTGTTTTTTTATTTTACTTTATTGTGACAATTTTCTGTAAATATTCGTGCTCCTGTCATTTATTTTCATAGTGTGTAAAAATCGTTAATAATTTTCATTCAGTGTTCAAGTTAAAATGTCATTTGGGGACTCGTGTATCTATTTCCCTAAGGCATATAGTTCTTAACCCATATATGAAGTAAATTTGCAGATGTCAAGGCAAAATAAGAAAGTTATCCCCACAGAAATTAAGTCAAAAACATTCCTTGATTTATGAACATGATTATGAATAAAACCGCAAAACACACCATGACAGAGAGATAAGATGTGATTATTTTGTAAGAAACCTCGAAGTTGAAAGATGACACTGGAATGTGTTATCGTGCTAGTTCGTAACAAAAGTTTTTTTTTCTTTAAGGAGGTGAATGCATATAAATACGTATTGTATTTGAGATTTCAAGGTTCGTTTACTCTGTGAAATTTGATAACTTTCAATAGGATGTTATGTGAGATGACTCATCACTATAGATAATCTGATATGAATTGCAAGATAAGAAGCGAATGTTTGCAAAGAGTCGCTTCAGTTACGTGTACTTTAGTAAATACGAATTCTTCCTAGAGATAAAAACTGCTTATCAAGTGGGATTTCTTTCGTGAAATAAATAAGGGATTTATATTTTTACGAAAATTGCAAGCAATCGAAAATGAATACAAGGTGTCTGCTAATTAATTGTAGAATCTAATGCATAGAGTATGTAGTAATAGATTCTACTTAATACCGCTGACATAGTGTTATTGTTATTAGTGTTATTATAGTTTAAAACATGGATATTAAAAAGTATTAAAAGATATTCAATTGTACGCCATTAACAAAGTATCATACTTTGGAACGAAGTCCACTGTCAGCACATATTCAAATGATATCGCCTAGAATCAGTGCCTGAAATTACTATTTCAAATGGTTTCATTTAGCCCAACAACAACCGGACGGATGCCATTGAACACTGGTAGTTCGTTCCAGTGTCCGAGTTCTGGTGAATGGGCTGACTGTTTGGGTTCGTGGTTTTTCCAATATGTAACGTGAATTCGAGTCAGTTTCTCCCCCTCCCTCAAAAAAAAAACTTTCATTCATGTGGCCAAGATGCGGAATGTTTTTAGGCCAACTAAGAAAAGGATTTAGTGATACGATGTCCCAGACTTTTCCCAGAAAAAAGAAGGGATTTAAATTTTCTTCTGTGTAGCAGTGTAAGAAAGGAATATTTAACTACCTCGTCTGCATATCTTCGAGCTGTTACAGAACCTCCTTGAAAGACATGCAGCTCGGTGCGACCACTTGACATGATTTCTCCCCAAACCTTTAAACCGCTGTCGGGGAAACGGGATATTTCACACACAAGGGAAGGCAAGTCCTGTTTTCCTTCCTCTCTCCGCGTGAAAACACGTCTAGAATCACTGTTCAGATTATGTCTGGACTAGTCAGCAAACAGTACTCGGCACCAGTTGTCTTGGCTCCATTGAACATGACACTAGCACTAGTGTAGAAGAGCCCCTCTGAAAGCTTGAAGAAGTGACACACAAAACCATTGGTTTTTCTCGCATACAGTTCACTTTCGTGTAGCAGTGGAACAACTAATTCGAGATTCTGTGGGAAATTGAAGGTCTAAAATCAAATCTCTTGCAGTCGCTTCGCGGTTTCTTCTGACCGACAACGTCACTTATTGCTCTTGGTTGCCCTAGACTGGGTTATTTATTAACTGCCCTAGACACTCTATCAACTTAAAAAGCGGTTCCAAACTCTTGATATGACATTTAGAGTTATGAGGTATTTCTCCCGCCTTCTTAGCCTTCGTGGTGTAGTGGCCAGCATACTCAGCGCGTAATTGAGAAATCCGTGGTTCGATTCCCAGCGAAGGCGTAGCATATTTTTCATCTTGCTTGCTTCCCCCCCCCGAAAAAAAAAAAAAAAAAAAAAAAAAAAAACTAATGTCTATACAGTGGCACTCGAACTAAAAGGGTGTTGGATGATGATTCTCCTCACCCAGGATTTAACGATTGGGTCCCCTAAAAACCCCAGTCGCCCTTTAAAAGGGAGAGTATATAAGGTATTTCTCCCGCCTTCCTAGAGAGCCTGCGTAGTGTAGTGGTCAGCATATCAGCTCGTAATTGAGAGGTCCGTGGTTCGATTCCCGGCGTTGCATATTTTTCATCTTGCCTGCTTCCAAAAAAATATCCCAATGTCTCTACAGGGTTATTCAAATTTTCAGGGACCTCCATTAGTATTTGATCTCCCGATTCTACCAATTATTCGCCACTTTTGACCTTAATTTAAATGATGCGTTTGAGCCATAACTACTTAATACTATCACTATCAGAAACCACATTCATTTTAATCAACACTGCAGACGGAATTCCAGCATTCTTAATCGTATTGAAATAACCTATATAGTACTCTAACAGAAGCATATTAATTATGTATTGTACAGTATACGGTGCGGATTATCCGTGCATGGCAGTGCTTGCCCGTGGTCTCACCTTCCAATAACTCTTGCTGAAAAAGATGATGATTTAATGACCTTTCTGGAAAGAGTTGACTGTACTGAATGCCATATACGGAGTAATAAAGTCTCGGTCGAAGGTAAACCCAACAACAATGGTTTAGTCATAGAGGAATATTCTTCCTAATATAGAATTCGGAGATTTATCTAATTGTGAAGAAGTCGAGGTAGTAAAAGTTGTATGCCAAAAAACTGAAAATGTAAAATTATTGGGAACTGTCGATCTAGAAAACAACAAAGTATGGTTCGATAGCGATTCGATAGAGACGGATATTTAGGGCTTGAGCGATGGGGATACCGTTTCGAACGTCACAATAATAGATGAGGTAATGGGTGATGCTGAAAAATAAAAGCGAAGAAGATAATGACAATTACCATTAGTACCAAGGACAGCAATGACTTCTGCTGAAGCTCTATTAGTATTTCGTCAACTACGACGATACGAATACAATAATAAAACATGTATTTGAAAAATATTCAGTGAAATTCGAAAAATATTTAAAAGTTCTCAAAAACAAAGTAAAATTACCGGTGTTTTTAAGAAATAAACACATGTAGTATTCATGGAAGTTGATAGTTTCGGTTATTCGTGTTTTTCAGTTATCCGTGACATGCTTTCCCGGCATTAATCCGAATAATAAAGAGCACACCGTATATAAAAACACAACAGAGAGGTAGTTGACACATTTTTTTTTCATTTTGATTTCAAAATATTATAATGCTCAAAGACAAAATAACAGTATTATTAATATGTAATATATACGCTGAAGATATTTTTAATACTTACGCCGCAGCATGAAATTTTTCTTTCCATCTCTCGAAACTTTCTTCATCCAATTCTTTTACAGCCAAACACAGTGTCCTCAGTCCTTCTCCGGCAAATTTCTGAAAAAAAAAAAAAAAAAAAATGCATATTGGCAAGGGAATTTTTAAATAAATTACCAAACAAAGCTAATTTCATTAATCATTTCCTTTTGAAGTTAATCAGTGAAATAACTCCAATTTTCTCCGACACAGAGTTCACAGTGCTTTACAATCATCAGCAGAAATGTTTTTCTTGTGACTGGTAAAAATTTTGAAATTTAGTTTTTGAATTATAACAATATGGAAATTATTAATATAACAGACTAAACACTTAAAATAGTACTTTTTGAAAACTTTTTACATTTATTAATATTTATTCCAAATTTTTTAGAAATAATAAAAATAACATAACATATACACTAGTTATTTTGTCTCTTGTATATTTATTCAGAAGTTTTGTATGTGTTGATTACAAAATAAAAAATAATATTTGGTTTTTATGAATTCTACTTTTCTATTATTATTACGACACATTAGGCGCTTTGAAAAACATGCGGCATTTATAATTATGCAAGTGAATAGTTATTGTGCCCTTCATAGTTTATATACAGTATATTGGCAGGATTGGTTTATTTAATTATGCAGAGAACAAAGGCTGTTTGATTTAGGGCAAACTGTTCCATATAGAGTATTTGACTCACATGTCTCAAGTGGAATACAACTTATTCGTCAACTTTAGAATTCAAACCGTTTGTAGCATTATCTAGATCACATAAACGTGTCAGTACTGTGTCAGATGTAAGATGCTGTAATGTAAGCTGTAATGTAAGATGTCAGATGTAAGATGTACTGTGTAAGATGCTGTGTCAGTACTAAAGAGCATTGGCGCCTCTCATTACAAAAAAGTTGGTTTGCGAGCAAATGTTTTGAACAAAAAACGTCTCAACTAATGAACCGCGTTTCGAGTAACGAACACAATGCCAGCAACAAATGGTTTTCAGAAATGTTTGGAGGCACCTCCAGATCCAATATCAGTTCACTTTCTGAAAACATCATTTATTTAATCTCTGTTGCTTAAATATCATTCGTATCCTAAAGTCCTAGCAACTAGTTTCTCGCAGGGCCATGAATTGGGCCTGAAGGAAATTATATTGCATTCAGAGTCTTTGAAGCTTTGACATTGTGGGATTCTTTTGTTATAATTGATACTGCGGATGTAGGTAAAACATAACCTTGGATATCAGCAATAAAACACACGAAAGTAAGAAGAAAACCGCAGAAATAAACACAGCTCCAAAGAATTGGAATGCATGCTCTCAAAAGTCGCAACAAAATGCGTTAGCAGAAGTAATATTCTCAAGGGGAAAATGAAATGGAAGAGGTTAGTTCTTTGATCTTCAAAATTTGTGCAAAATGGAATTAGGTGCGACGTTTAATGGAATTATACATCCTGATAAAGAAACAGCATAAGCGTTTTCAATGGTAATTCTGTGTTTCGCTTTAGAAACATTTTGAAATCTGTTCTATAGGATTGTATAGCAACAAGTTATGTTGAACAGAAGTTCGTTGTACATGCGAGTATCCCTAAGAGGAAAAAATAAAGTTCCAGAAGCCGAAGGAAGAGATTTACCCGATGATTTTACTGAACGGGATACGCAGTCTAGACGAAAATCTCCTCTTCACCATCTTCAACCATCTTTTCGTCTAGGTGTGGCAAAACTAAATCACGTTTTCGTCTATTTAATTTTTTTAGTGATGGGTTTATGATTATTATTTATCTTAGATTTAATGATTACCATTGGTGTTTGTTAGGTTAATTATTTTGAATACGGAAAAGCAGGAAAGGCTATCTCTCTAGGGGAGGACAGGAAAGGGAAGATTTTGTGCAGGGCTTTCTATGGTAAACTAAGTAGTATTCACGTTAAACATTAGGAACATTACGTAAAATCAAATAGGCGACCAGCCTATTCACTTGGGATCAAATCAAGGTCAAATTCCCATTATTCAATGGTCTTAATCATTCGGCCATTTGCTTTGCGTTATGCTCTTACCCACAAAATATTACTATTGAAATTTAAATAAGCAATCATCTGTAATCCTGGAGCGGATTAATCAACTTCATATTAATTCCCAAGGTGAAGAGGTTTGGATTTATGAGTGTTTCAGGTAGCCAGTAGCTTTCAGGAATGAATTACAATCTCGAACCGAGGTTTCACAGTATGTCTTTTTGCGTATAAGATGTTAGATTCGCTAAGGATACGAATAACGATTACTCATATTTAACTAACGAATGCTTTTAGCCACCAACCAGGATAGTAGTTAACGAATCTGACCGCGCACCGAAAGTTCAGGGTTCGAATCTAGGAGAAGGCATGGAAACACTCTAAATATGTGGCCAGGCAAAAGTCCTCATGTGAAGTTGGTGGTAGGGTAAGAAGAGTGGGAGACCCGCTAACCCTGCCCCCGGGATGCTCTCTCTCTCTCTCTCAAAATTAGGAGTGTAACTGAGCTAAAGTCGTGTTGTCATTTATATAGTGCTCAAGGCTCTTGCCGGTGATAAGCGCATATGACTTCCTGCTACGATGAATATCGTGAGCTTGTGCTGATCTTTGTCAGACAATTGAGATTGGAAAATAACAGCAACGAATGCTTGTTAACTGCTTATTCCTTTGCGAATTGATTAATGGAATGATTTTTCCTTGACAAATTGAATTTAAAGCTTAAATTACTTTCACTTGTATTTTATTCCAAATGTATTAAAGGAATATATTGTAAATTGCATCATTTATTTCGAATAATTAATATTTATATATAGGTAAATTTTATTATACTATGAAATCGTGGAATTCAACTCAGAAATTCAAAATGACTAACAACAACATCAACACCAAACTTCTTTGCACTCTTAAAATCACGAATCGGAAAGCCCCTATTAATATTATCAATTAAAAAGCCATCAAACAGTATCTTATTATGGTCTGTTACTTTAAAATATGCACTAGTACAATGCATTTCCGACCCTCCCTCATTTGCGACCGTAATATGTGTAGTCATCACCGTATAGCTATTATTTTCTCCATTTCATTTGAGATTGTAGTTAAAATGAACCTTCTTTCACACGTTTTTTAAGAAGCGAAACACGCTAAAAGGAAATGAAAGGGGATAAAAACAATTAAGGGACTCGATCATCTGCCGCAGCTGATGTTAGTATGGTTACGAGGCAAGCAGGGCCAGAGAAAATAGCCCTGAAATGTCTATTCTACAATTACAGATTGTAGTAATATCACCAATACAAACCCTGCATATTATAAGATATTCATGTAACATTACTACTTAATTTACATAAACAGTATACGCAATAAGTAAGCGTGGCCTTATATGGTTTCACCTTTCTATTAGTGAATTAATCTGGTGACTTATTTCCACATCTTGCGAATTTCTCTTAACAGAGAAGATCAATTCATAACAAACATCCTCACAAAAAAGGGCTATTAATTTAAGAAACAGACAAACAAAAAGTGGAACAGGCATCTGAATAATAAAATTAGTGCAACCAGGAAACGTGCATATACATCTGCACTGTTTGTGTAAATAACGTAGTAAACTATGTAAGTTTGTGCAAGCAATGTGTAAATTTTCATGCAATTAAATATATTTGGGTGCAGAAAATCTTTAATATTAATGTATTTATTTTGCTTTTAAACATTTGGAAATCTGAGGATTTGCCTAGCGACTGCGCTGTGAATTCTGCCTTTCACGACAAAAGCATTGCCTTAGCTGTATGTTATAAACATAGCTCAACCGTGGCAAACGCAACCTTGGCTAGCGTTGTACTAAAACACTTAGAATCGCCCAGAAGGGGTGTTAATTACTTACCGAAGGGTGAGAGGGTCACATGAGATTTCATGTTTTGCCGGAAAGTGTGAATTTACTGGAGGAAAAATCCCCCTGTCTTCGGGTGATCTATCGCGCCTTTGTTCCATATTCACAGATATAAATCTGGGATCTGCAACCCCGGAAACCACAAATTTTGAATTTTTTAATAAGCTACGAACAGTGCATATTTCATTGCTCAATTTAAAAAATAATATAATTGAGCAATGAAATATGCAATGCCAATTTAAAAAATAATATAATTAAAAATAATGGATCGACCATATTTTTTTAAGAGAAAGCATTGTTTTGGCAGTTTAAACAAAAAAGGTCAAAATGTTTTTATCCAATTTGAGAAGGATCTTCCCTGATTGTAGCTGATTTAACGGAACATTTGCCAATATTGTGATCTCCTAAACAAACATGTTGTTCCGTACATTTTTCTAAAATATTTGTTTTTCCAAAATGCATAAAGTTTTTAGCGCAAAAATCAAAAAGAAATATAATAATTATTTCTTATAAGTATTATAATTAATGAAATACCTATAATAATCATTTAATATAGTTATTATAACTAATTATTAAGAAATTTCTCTTTCTATTGTGTATGAATGGACATACGTTTTAAAGACAAAAATATATAATAATCATTAATTATATTAGATTCATTGCCCCCATAGCACAAAACTTCCTAAGGATGTCCTATTTAAGTCGCAATATCCCGGGACATACTTAGGATGTCCTGAAGATGCTGATTCTCAGATGTCCTGAGGAGATCGTAATTTAACATCCTGAGGATGTCTTATTTAAGTCGCTATGTCCCGGGATATGAGAGGATGTCCTGAAGATGTTGATTCTCAGATGTCCTGAGAACTTCACCAATTTCACATCCTGAGGACATTCATTCTGCATTGTCCGGATGACTTCCGGTGTCAAACATTCTGAGGATATTTGTTCTCAAATTTACCAGTTTTAATTTTTTGACACTGCACATCCGAAACTTACACATTATTTAATTTTCATATGTATTTTCATATGTGATGATAACACAATAATGAAAATTATACAAAAATATAATAATTAAATAATTACTATATTAATATTTATACGATAATAGTTATTTATTGCACTTTATATAAAATTATGTATGCATATCAAATTTAGCTTTTGAAAATACTGACAATTTTACCAATATAATAATAAATAAATGCAAAAAATTAAACGCAATGTAATCACACAATTAATTATAAATAATTGATTAGCATATTATCATAGATTACTTAAAAGTAATTTTGTGCTCTTTGAACGCAGTGAACTTAAATAAGGAAAGAATAACAACAGAAAAATACCCCGCCACATGCTTCATGTGCATCCATTCTATTTCGTGAATAAATTGGTCCGAATAACCCATGCATGTTTGTGTTCATGGTCTGAGTTGTAGCGGTTCAACTATATATATGAATTCCATTCTATAAGCACATTTTTCAATAAGTGTATATATTTAACTTACGTTTAAGTGCTCCAGTGTTTTGTGTTTCAATTCTGTACAGCTCTCATCCAGTCTTTCGAAAATTACAGAATCTGCTCCTTTGCAGTACAGCTTCAAAACGCCGTCTTTTCGAAGTATCACCTACAGAATATTACGTGTGAAACATCAGTATGAGACTTAATTTCTTTTTTCTATTAAAACTAGTATAAGTTAAATGACTTTGTATTTTGGTTTAGTTTGGTTTATTTATGCCAAAATTTCTGTTCAAGAGCGTGATCTTTGAATATTTCCATCCTGCAACAAGCCAAAGACTTTATAAAAAAGATTTATATTTTACATTTAATATTTGAATTTTTCCATCTACAAATTGACTATAATTAAAATTGACCCATCTAGTATAGTGACATTGTAATGCTGAAATACAGTTGAACGGGAAGAATCTTAAGAACTGATAAGTAAATAATCGCTTGAGTTCGTGTGACAGGAAACAACAAGATGGAAGGGTAAATAACCCTTTATTATTCAAATAAGATTTAACAGAAATCCCTCTTGGAGTTGGAGTGTACAATAAAAACCCACACTTGGGCTTGAACTTAAGAGACTAAGAATTACACTAAAACTAATCTAAAGAGATATAGCCGAAGCTATTAAGATTCTAACTGAGTTAGCCCCTTAGCATTAATAGACTGCGAAGATATCAAGGGCTTAAAGTACGGCCGAGCGTAATAATAGCTTACGAGAGAGTAGCCTAAGGAGTCGGTCGCGTGCAGCCAGAAACCTGCTATCTCTCTCGCTAAGACTGAAGAACTTCGCGGTTAAATACCGCTTTTCCTCATTATGTATTCTGGCCGGAAGTAGTAAGTTGAAGTTATGAATCGATAGGAAAGGAACTTTAGCTTCAAATTTAACTGTTAATAAAATTAACATAACCCTTACAACATGTAACCGATAAATGGATTCATTCGGAAATACACATGCGTGCTATTCGAGGAACGCGAAGAAAACACTTCGAACAGAAATTAAGAGGGAAAATTGTCCAATGGAGCATGGTCTAAGTAGGGGTTCCCAAGCATTTTGTCTTTAAGAGCACATTCTAGAATATCTGTTTGGACTGCGTGCGCCATTTACTTTTCCAATGTGAATTTGTAGTTGAATAGAGTTAATAATGCATGCACATAAAATAAGAGATCTGTTGCATTTTCGCTTTGTGCTGGTATCTGTGTTGCTCGCAATTTCTATTTCATTAAAAGTGAGAAAACTTTCACATAGAACTTTACTGAAAACTAAAACATTTTTTTACAAGTCAAACAACAAAAATCAGCAGTTATATTTGCAAATTTTCACAGGACTAGTTTCGATGGTTTTACCGAACCATCATCAGCAGCTGCCAAAGTGGAAATGAATGAGATAAGATAAGAATTTGGCTGGGCAGAAGTTAAGCTACTGGCGCCATCGATTGATGAAACAAGAAAACTAAAACATAATTTCCTTAAAGGCTGAAGGTAAGGATTGGAACTAGGGTCCTTAACCAGAACAAAAAGATTTTTTTGAATGTGAAACACCTTTAGAACGCTGATTAACGCTGACTTTTGTTGTTTGACTTCTAAATTATCATTTGTTCGGCGTGTTATTTTACCTTAATTAAAACATTTTTATTGTGATCACACAGCGGCGGACACGCGTTAAATAATTGGCGGGTCCCATGGTACCCGTGGGCATTGGGTTGGGAACTTCTGGTCTAAGGCAAAGAAACGTATAAAAACAAATGAAAAAACAATAAAAATATTTGAAATATTTATTACATTTTAAAAAATTACAAATGGAATTAAAGACAGAAATGTCACTACAAAAGCTTGAGGTAATTATTCGGATTATTTTACACATATGTGTGTCATTAGGCATTCGATTCCTAAGCTTGGCACCTACCCACATCGGATGTCTTAGATTTCTTGATATAAGGTACCTTAAAGAATGCTGTTTATCGGGGAAGTGCTGCAACTTTGGCAGCATTGAAGGACCTTATATCTTTGCTTGCGCGGAGCATTGCAGAGGGTATTTGCAAATGTCTAACTGAATAACATTTTTTATTGACCTCATCCTGTTCAAACTGAAGATCAATATATATTAAGTTAGATTATTCTGCAAGTACATAAGAAATGTTCAACTCTGCTAAGACACACTGTGTACTGCAATCCATGATTTTATGCAAATCAGCTTGTGTTTAGCTTTCAGCATTCCAAATGATAATTCTTTCAGATGTTTCATTCATAATGCTCGTAAATGGTAAAATCCAGTGGTTCTTTATGAGTTCGAAGACAGATAAATTACTCTTAATACTCACTTTATCTTTGGTTAGTAGGATTTTATTTGATGTGCACTTTGCGGAATCCCTAATCATTAATTGCAATGGTTATTTTTATCGCATTTTTCAAAATGAATTCAAATAAAAAATAAAATATAGAACTGCAGAATGTCCTTTTGATACCTCACTGTTAACTCTCAGCCGTCAGTTTCCATGGACCAGAGTTTAAAAATCTTCAGTGTCATAAATGATTTGATATTTTGCGTGACTTACGTCAGTTATACAAGAGATTCGTTATTTTTCTGTAGTTTATATTTAGGCGTCTTCGAGTCTGCATAATATGCATAATTTTTATCTTTGGTAATTTATTTTGCGCGTCACTCGAATAGTACAAGCATAAATTTGCAGTAAATCCCTCTTCTCGGTTACACAATTTTCTTAACAAGCAATTTTTACTACAATCATCAGGTGGTTTTACTAGAAACTGAAGAACGTTTACTTTAATGCTAATAAATGCAACTTTTAAAATAAAGGTGAAGCTAAAGGTAAAATTAGAGTTTTAAAATAATTTCGAGAATTACGAATGTTTAATACATTTTGGGTCAGCTTGACTTAACAGTTGTTATATAAATTCGCCATAAAAACATAATTTTTAACGTGTTTGACGTTAAAGATGCATAAAGCATATTTTATTTAAAAACTGTATTAGGCATTGAATTATAAGTATTATAAAATGAAGTTACAAGTACGACCATCTAAGTAAGTTGTAAACCTAATTTATAATTTACTCAGGATTACTTTGTTAAAGATAGCATAAAATGGAACTTACAGACATACGCTTGCGTACGTTATTGAAATCTAAAATACAATACAAGTCATATACTTCATGATGCCCCATCACGTCAATGACTACAGATGCTGGTGTCCGATTCTGCAGAGAAACATAAAAATATGTCAAATAATTATAATGTAAATAATAGCAGAATTATTATAAGTCTTATAAACTGAACCACTATAATAATCTCCCTGACCACTATACCGTCGCCGGACGGTATAGTGGTTAGGGAGCCTACTACGGTACCGAATGGCACGGGTTCGAATACTGGGTAAGACATGGATGTTTGTAAATGCATAGTGCCGGTGCGGCATAGCGGCACTCTAAATATGCGGCGAGCCGAAAGGTCCTCTCGTGTGGATTGGTGGGTGAGGAGAGGGGTGGGAGACTCCCGGATCCCCCGAGTACTCTCCCTCAAAATTGGGGGGGGGGTGGAAAATAGAAGTCCATCCTCTCTTTGGAGCAGGCTATGCCAACCATTGTTCCATGTAATATGGACTAGACAACAACAAGAACAACAGAATTGTTCACCTGCTAGTCAAGAAATATTAAGTATGACTTGAAGTGCTTCACAATGTTCGTATCAGATGCGTTTGCAAATATGATATTCAAGACCTTTTGAGTCAAAAATTAGAAATTATATTTTCCTGGTACATGAAGCCTTAACTTCTCTTAACTATCCATCCATCCACTTCAGACTTTTCTCCATATGAAAGAGTATTTACTTACAAATAACCTTAGATTTTAAACACACAGAAAGAATCACGTTATATTTTTATTACCCCGAGACGTGTATTTAAAATTCAAAGAATTCTGAATACAAGCGTCACAAGGAAATGAGGCATAACTAAAACCAGTTTCGTCTGTTGTAGTACTGCACATAATAATAAGCTGCAAATTTTCCCGAGGACTCAATTTATCAGAACGAAACATTTTATCCGCCTCTTGAAATTTTAAAAACTGCTCTTCGTTTTTACTAAAATTCAAAATCACATATCTTAAATGTTATTATCATCGACACTGGAACTGTCTTGGTATTGTATGTATTGCCAGAACTGGAAACATACTGGAACTGGAACTGGAAACGACACTGGAACTGTCTTGGTATTGTATGTACTCAGAAAAGTAAAAATATATGGTACAGAAAAATGTCTGTCAAGAAATAGTACACAGTCAAAATCGTAAAGACAACCTTGTATTTAAATTAAGAAGAAAAATAGTTTCGAGGGCAGCTAGTTAGCTGCCCTCGAAACTATTTTTCTTCTTACTATGTAATTCTTTCTTCTGATGAGGAGGGACCTTTAGCTGCCCTCGAAATCGATTGAGTGTTTCAATATACTTACGCTAAATACAAGGTTGTTTTTACGATTTTGACTGTCACATTAGCGTGTTTCTCTTCTAGTCTAATAGTACACAGATTTAAGAAAGAGCAATAATATGGATTTGTTTTAAATTTAAAGGTTTGGCCAAAAAACATTAAAAATTATTTAGTTTTGAATGGGATGAAATCAACTGCATATTTTTACTATTAAGTGAAAAAAATAATATATTTAAATATTAATAATTAAATATTGATGCTAATTTCTACTAATATAGTTCCATTTTTAATTTAATACCTAGATCTAAACATGTTATTTTCTATTGAAATTTTGTACTCGGCGTAATAAAGCAAAGGGCAAAAATATTTCATGTTTCATGTAATCATATACAATTTATAGCCTTATAAACTATTTTAGAAATTCAGTTTCTTAACTAGAACTAGCGTTAATTTGTACTGTGACGTACCAGACATCAAAGGTTTTGGACTAATAACGCGAAGTGAAACTTTGCTACGGGGAATATAGTCTTTATGTGTATACTAAAAAAACACAATTCTGTTTTTCTTTCACAGGAATTGTAATACATAAGTTTATTTTTTTTAAATATGTAATGTATTTGAGAATCAAACAACACGAGAACACGATCGAAGTCTTTCATGATGTAGAAAGATCATATAAATTAATCTTGCCTTTCGGTTGTTTTGCTTAAAAACTGAAAAAGAAGATAACCTATGATCCATCGAAAAATTGTCTTCTCGTGTTATGTATGATTTAAATTGATTTACAAAGTGAAATGCTGTTACAGGCATAAAAAGGCTATCATCTTTTATGTGATTAATAAAAAAATAACAAATTTGACGAAGAAATTATAGAAAATTTTGATCCAAACTTACCCGGAAAACAAATCCAAAGTTTCTAGCTGCCGATGTGAGTGCCTCTTCATCAGGAGATTGTGCTTGATATTCCAAAATACCTCCTAGAAAAAGTTAACATAGATTTTGACACTGTAAATTAATTTTAAAATTAACTCTGTAAGTAGATATCTCTTAATTTCTTGATCTTTCCGCCGTTGTATTGGAACAGTTAAATGTACATAATATTTTTACACAAATTCTTCAGGACAAGTACATTGAACGTCCTGGACAACTCACCTGCTTTTTCTTCAGACATGACAGTATGGCACAGAGCAAGTAACCTAAAGAACTCGTAAACGTAAGGATCTCCATTTCGTATATCTTCGATCAAAGTTTTGTCGTAGAACTTGAATTTGGCTTCATGCATCGGATTAAAGGACAAATCGATTGGTTTCGTATCCTAGAAAAGTTTGAAATAGAAAAAAATATTTCGTTAAGACTCAGAAGTACAGCAAATATTTGAAACTGCACGACGTTACGTGTGTGAAGTTCAGTTTACAATGAAGTTATACTACAGTGTTCGATTACAGGAAGATTAATATAGCGTCGTATTTGAGAGATTCGTCAGAAATGAATTAGCTGACGTTGTTGATAATTCCCGGAAATTTACCTGTTCTATTGGTAAATACGTATGCATCCATATAAACTTTTGCTCAAGTTGATACGGCAATGCCATTTGAAAGTAGCATCTTATTGATATCTGTGGATTGTTACGGAAACTTATTTCTTTGAACTAGTCCTACAAAAAGAAATATGACTCCTCAATTAAGAAAAGAATGGCGGCAAAGGCCTTTTTGAAATTTTGCTCTTGTTAAAGATTCCTCTAGTTCCAACATCGACTTCGTACGGGCGATATGTTGTGCCATATTACTGGAAATATACGTGTGTGAATTATATATCATCTAACTCTTTAACGGTTACAAGGAAATTGAGTAAAGTTACCATAAACATGCAGAGCTGCATCAATATGTTCTCTTTGAAATAAAGGTCATTTCTAGAAAATGATGTCTACTGGTATAGCCAATCTTAAATAGTGTAATCCACTGCTCTTTAACGCATTCAGTACTCTAATATTAGCATATGAATGTCTACAGTTGTGCAAGAAAATGATTAGAAGGGACTTTATGAGTGATTATAAAGGACTTTAATAGATTTAATATGGCTACTATGCCTCGCGAATTTGCCTTCACTCATGAATCTGTGGCAAACATTATATTTGAACTGAGCATGTATGGATCTATATGATCTCAATGTTTCCGAAACGTAGCCGACAAGCCTGTTTGCAGATTTATTCTCTGTTAGATCTATTTGATGTATGTATTTGACACTGGATAAGGTCATTTTGAAGAATTTTTTGATAATTTTCTCCCCTTTCATTTCTGATCTATTCCCAAAACATAGAGTTTGATTCTGTAAGGGATGAGGACAAGGATGTCAAGATTAATTCATATCGTTAGGACGAACATTTTGAATTCCGGAAATTATGCAAGAAACTTACCTCTGTAATGACTATAGGTTCTCCTGTGTTTTCGTCCAACATATCTCCGTATAGCTTCCCATTAATGGAGCATTTGTTGAAGGTCATTATATTTTGGGTTAGAGTGCCAGTTTTGTCGGAGAATATGTACTCGATCTGCCCTAATTCTTCGTTGAGAGTGGTCGTCCGAGCTTTGGCCGGAGTGTCATTATGCGCGTAATACATATTTTCATCCCAATTGATCCACAGACTGTGGCAGAATCTTATGACTTCGACACTGCGGAAAAACAGAAAGAGAAAACATTCTATAATCTTTTTTTGTGAATATGTATATATAGGTAAAAAGTAGCAAAATGAAAACAAATTGGGACAGTTAAATCACAGGACCTTTCAACAGAAACAAAATCTACTGTGTCGTTGATATATTGCATTGAAGATGGGTGGGAGGGGAACGTTCATCAGATTTAAGTGTTGATTTCCAGATTTAATAACAGAAATCTAATAGATGGGAGTGCGCTTTGCTTTAAAAGTTATTAGTATGCAGTGCCCGAACCTTGTTGGCATCTGGCTTGGGAAGACGATTATTTAGAAAAGAGAGTACTATGACTTTTAACTCGATATTTACTGCGGTCTAACATGGTCTCAATGAGATGCTTATGATAATCAAAAAAAAAAAAAAAAAGATAAAAGAATCTAGTTGGCATCAGACTTGGTAAGAAGATTCTCTAGAAAAGAGAGTACCATGAGTTTTAACTCGATATTTACTGCGGCCTAACAGGATCTCGATCAGATACTTACAATAATAAAAAAAGAAGATAAACAGAAACTTGTTGGCATCTGTCTTGGGAAAACGATTCTTTAGAAAAGATAGTACCATAGTACCAACTCGGTAAGCTACTGCGGCCTAACGGGATTTCAATGAAATACTTATGAGAATCAAAAAAGAAGATAAACAGAACCTTGTTGGCATTTGTCTTGAGAGGAAGATTCTTTAGAAAAGAGAGTACTATGAGTTTTATTATATACACTCTAGAAGAGATTCAGAGTTGGGATAGGGACAAACGGATTTACCTCCACAACAGTGACCAACAATCATGACTTTCTTCAGTGACCAACAGTCATAATCTTCTTCAGTTACCACAGGATGCTTCCTTATCGAGATCCTGTTACCATTAGATCACGCAGCGCTACCCGACTTTGAACTGTGTATAGTTCCTGTTTGTTTGTTGTATATATTCACATGTCCTCTGTTTCTGCCTCATAATTATCGACAAAGTCACTGCGAATTTTCTTACATTGACTCCTTAACTCCGTGCATTGCACTTGCTGGAATTTGTAATCTACTGACAACATATTAACATACAACGGGAAAAATCTCGCTACTTATAACAGTGGTCTTTTTTATTAAGTACCTAACATGGGTGTGCCCTCATGCGGTTTCCCAGTTATTTCTCTACTCAGATGACACTTGACGTTTGGAGTTCCTCTCCCTCTGACAATGACAGCCTCGAGCGATATGCATGCAGGATGTTGTAAAGCAGATCACTCCATCAGGCTCACAGAGGAACAATTACAATGCCGATTGTGTATAGCTATTGTGTATCTGATCAGACAAGCTGATGTTGAAGTGAAAAGCAATTCTACATGTAGATTTCAGTTATCAAAGTTGTAACCCTTTCCCTTTAAACCTGAAAAAGAGAAGACTGTCTGTCAGACGAATGGTTCATGTCGCGACTAAGAGTTTGAAGAAAAAGATTTAGTTCCTGATTCCTTTCAGGTTTAGATATATATCCTTTATACAATATTAATCCTTTTCATCTTTCCATTTAAAACGCAAAATTTATCCTTTCGTTTTAACAATTACAGAGAATTGTTCAATTGTTAATAGTGCTAATTCTGACACAGGCTTTATGAAAGCTTTCAAGCTAAATATATACACTCAAGATAAATATTTAAATACTTAAAAAAGAAATCCAAGAGGTAGACAATTTTAATAGTAGGTAAAATTTAACAACAGTCTGTTAAAATCTTATTTATTATTATTTACTCACTTTGAGCTCCATTATAAAATTACCTGCGAATTAAAATTAAAGGATATTACTCAAAGTAAAATTTAACTATTTTTGACAAATCTCTGTCGAAGAGCTATATTTGATTAATTTATCTTTCTCAGAAATGATTTAAGAAATTTATGCGAAAAATTATTTATCAGAAATTACTATGCTTACCAGTTGTTTAATCTCATATTGAACTTGAACTCAAACTTAATAAAAATTTAAAAATGATGAAAAAATGAACTCTTTTATTTTGCAAAATCTCTTTCTTTAATATGGTGTATGATCCTCTCTAAATGAAATGAAAAATTCACATCATTATTTGCTAGAATTTAAGAAAGTGTTGATCTTGTCTTGTGGGACTACATATCACTCTTAAGAAAGAAAATCCACTTTTCATATCTTGAAAGGACATGCAGGCATTTGGTGCGCTGAAATCAAGTGGCTGAAGGCATCCCAAACATTCTCAGTTGGTGTAAACTCTGGTGGGTAACCTGCTGTTTCCAAGTATGCTGAAGTCAGAGATGCTTATAGCGGATGAGAATTACCACCCATTAGAGAAACAACTGAAACAGCAGTACCCCTAAGCATCCTTAAATGGGATCCGTCTACATATCTGTATCTAGATACAGAAGCTTTGTCAAAAATATACAGCTTGGTAAGTTCAATTCTGATGGTTACATATGAAAACACTTTCCTCTTTCTTGAATAAGGGAAGAGAAGTTACGTGTTTCTCTCTTTTTCCAGATCTAAGCACATTTAGAATCACAGTTCAGGCCATATCTAACATAAGGCTTCATTTTTGTTGACTTCACTGAATACGGCGGGGACATCACCTTAAATGGGACTTTGGAAGATGAAGTAAGACGGACACAGCACGAAATTTTCTCGCATTAAGTCCAATCTCGAGATTCCTTTATAGGGCAATAAAATCTTGATTTCAATTCCTGTGGCAGTCTGAAATTCTAAAACCTAATCTACTGTTAATAGCTTCGTTGTTACTTCTAATCGAAATAGGAAAAAACGTACTTGAGTTGTTACTCTTATTTTCTTTGACCTGATGCATACTAAGTGAATCGCTACTTAGAAAATGTTTAAGTTACTTAATATCACATTTCGAAGGATATACAAATGTTGGCTGACTTCCACATTTGTATTTACTCTTTTCGGAATCTATCAATAAACTGCTACGTTTATCTTTCACTTAAATAATGCCTTTGAACCATAACTAAACACTGACCCGTTTAGAAATCACGCATTATTAGCTTTAAACAACATTGTCCATCCATTGCGAAAATCTTCGTAAACACCGGCAGGAAGTGTCACACTATAAACAATATTGTCTTTTTCTTGATAAGTCTTAAACAGTAAACGTTTCATTATACATCCTTTGCTCAACACATTTTGTCTCTTAATTTGCATATTGCATGCGTTTACCTCAGCGTAGCTTTGTAGTAAGGTATAATTATTATGGTAATTAACATAATAATTATACCTTTAGTCGAAAACTTCAATCAAGGAGGATATATTTTAGATTATCCTTGAATTTTGACAAGCACTGTGTTATTTCGTTCAGTTCCAATTAAATAACAACGGAATAGTCTCAAATAGTGTGAAAATGATTAAAAGACAAATGTCTAATAAGAAGGGAGAAAATATGATTGGGAAATTAGTAGAGATCAATTGCTTGAAAAAAAGATTACTAAAAACGATCAATTCATGATGGCGGAATACATAAGCAGCTCGAGAAAGGTTTAAGCGCAGTAAAATAAAGTACGTCTGTCTGTAAGAGGACAAGGACAATTTTGGTTTACTATATTATTAGGTCAGTCCATGTGTTCGTGCGCATTAAGAGTATGCGTAGAATTCACTATGACGCATTTACTAAAACAATACAATTTTGTACCTGTTGAAACTTGTCATCGTTTGACTAACATATTATTCAGTTCATCACCAACTTTCGTAAATATCGAACGCATTTTAGTACCCATAGAAGATGAATATAGATAATCAGTACAAACGTGCTGTGCTACATTTTTTATTTTTGTGTGGGGAATCTGCCAGGTTTGCGGCGATAAAAATTAATAGTGTACATTAGTGTAAGGACTGCCCAGAAATGGTTTAAAAAATTTAAAGTTGGAAAAAGCAGCATTGATGATGAACCCCGTTCGGGACGTTTTGAACTGTTAGAACCAACAACGTTGCCGTCTAAACTCAGAATTGATCAAAAAACGTCCACGATTGGTGAATATCAAGAAAGTGTCGTTTCATCGTGATAACGCTAGACCGCATACGGCTGGAACAACGCTGCAAAAAATTAATGAATTTAATTGGGAGCTTTTGCCACATCCTGCTTACTCCCCAGATATTGCCTTAAGTGATTTTCACTTATTTTGTGCCTTAAGAAAGTTTTTACTAGGAAACAAATTAAATTATAAACAGGATGTACACAATGAACTTTCAAGTTTTTTTGCATCAAAACCAGAGTCTTTTTACACCAATGTCATAAAAGAGCTGCCTGTAACATCGCGAGACGTTGTAGATAATGTAGGAAAATATATAATTGATTAAAATGTATTTTTTTATATTAAAAATTTACCAAAAATGTGCACGTATTTATGGACTGACCAAATATTCATCATATTAATTCTGCATATTCTGCATATTATTCTGTTATATTACTCTGCATACTATTCTTTTCATATTAATCCTGCGTATATTCTACAAAAACGTAAGATTTTTGTAATTATTTTAGTTACTCTTCCATTCAGTAAAGTCTCTTAAAATCTCACCTGACATAGAGAGATATAGGCACAACGGTATTCATGACAATGCCGTAGGAGAAGAAGACGAGGACGGCTGTGACCGCAGCGCCACTAGTGGTGCTTTCCGGCGCCAACGGGTCCCACGGCAGGTAGAGGCGGAAGTGCTGGCCCGTAACCGTCTCCCACACACCACACGCTACGGTGCAGAACAGGCACAGGCTCAGCAGGAAGAACACGATCTGCGGAAAATTAACAAAATAAGTTTGTTTGCACACTTAAAAGCAAATGGATCGTAAACACGCCTTTCTGATGAAACTTCCTTTTGCAAAGTTTCTTTGCAGTAAAAGTTTGATTAACGTATTAACAGAGGATTTCAGAAATTAAAAGAGCATACATAAAACAGTTTTCGAACGATAAAATTACATACCTCATTGGTCTGAAATTTAGAAAACTCTTCATAAGACATCCTCAGGTGAAACAGAACTCATTTTTGAAGTTCTCTTAACAGAAAAGAAACGCTTGCATACTATGCCAAAACCACGATATATTTAAAGTTTGAAACCTTTGGAAAAATTTCGGCTTTAATATATCGATATATCATAATTAATTTGTATGTATTTAGAAGAATACACATTTTCCTCTTTTCTCCCTCGTCTTTTACTTTCTACTTAAGCGACAGTCGTTAAACAACTTATGTAATTAATTAAATAAAGAATAAAAAATGCAGATTAGTAGTACTGCATAATGTCCACGAAATATAAGCCTTATGTATTTCCGATTTTCCGCAAGAAAGGTATTAATTAAATTGTCCATAAATCATACCTATATTTTATAAGATATTTTCTCCCTTCTTCCAACATGCCTTCGTTGTGTAATAGTAACACACTCGGCGCGTATGCGAGATGTCCAGGTTCTTACTTATGACTTATGACTTACTTTTTTCTGGTCATTAACTACTAAAGAGTTTTCGCCAGTAGATCGCATTAAAGTGCACTAGGCAAAGATATTTTCAAATAAATGGTCATTAACTACTAAAGAGTTTTCGCCAGTAGATCGTATTAAAGTGCACTAGGCAAAGATATTTTCAAATAGTACCATTTATTTGAAAATATCTTTGCCTAGTGCACTTTAATGCGATCTACTGGCGAAAACTCTTTAGTAGTAATGACCAGAAAAAAGTAAGTCATAAGTAAGAACCTGGACATCTCCGATAGCTTATGCTGGATAAAAATAAATTATGACGAAGTAAAAAGTGGTGGACAATAATTCGTCACCACCAGGATTTAGCAACTGGGTTCTCTAATCTCCAGTCGCTCTTTTAAAAGGGTGAGTATATAAGGAAGTTTCTTCCTCTTTCTAGCTCGGCTTCGTGATGTAATGGTAGCTCACTCGGCGCGTATTCGAGAGGTCCGAGTCCCGGCGAAGACATTGTTCATTTTTCATGTCTCCTTAAAAAAAGAACCTAATGACTGATTAAAGAATTTTATAAATTTTTTTCTTCTCAAACTTTACTTTAAGGCCAGACTTCGTTTGTTTTGTTCGATTATGGCAAAGCATATTAGAGCTCTCTGCCTAAGGAGAAGGATGCCTTCGTGGAGGACTTTCTAAGAGAAGCTGGGAAGCTCCATATGCAACACGTTGCATATGGAGACAACCATAAAAATGCCCATGCAGCCAGCTCGAGGCCAGGAATAAGTGAAGAATTATTTTAAAACATGATTGCGGATACACCAAGGTTTTATTTTTAGAAATACATTTAAAGGAGAAAACATAGCTTTATTTTTGCACCTGTAGGTACTTCTAACGCAGATGTTTCAACCATTTTAACTAAAATAACTTCTATTTGCACAGTTTAGTAAGGAATACAAATATGGATAACGAGCTCCAAAGTGCAACATATCCCACATTCTTATAACGACATTTAGAGAAGCTGACATGAATTCACACTGCAGTTATAATAAAATTGTATATTATTAAACTTAACAAGATAAAAAAATAAATATATTTTTCGTAGGATTAGACTGACAGCGCCAGATGTAAGCCATTACTATTATTCATGCCGAAATGAATGGGCAAGCAGGCATAACTCTCGACAGATGGGAAATTCTTTTCTTTCGTAACATAGCGGAATCAGTATAGAGGTCTTGGCAGAATAGCACTGTATGTAGGACTGACTAATGAAATCCTGTTTAAGTGCGTAGTGACTTTTATATTCACAGAAGAACATGAAGAAGAGTCAGGGTTGTTTTGATCCTTACTTCCGTTTAACTGAGAGAAAATAACCTTTAAACTGCAGTTCTATTCACTGAAGTTATTAAATAAGTATATGCAAAGTTGGCAAACATTTATATTTCAGTCCGCTTGCATGATTTTTAAATAAAATTCAGATACTTTAGAATGCAGACATAAACTGCATTCTGAGTTTTTATTTTTTATCGTTATTGGTATAAAGAAAGATAATTCAAAGGCAGGAGAATTGAGACAATTATGTTATTTATTTTAACCTTCATATGTTTATTTTTACACCACTAAAAATCTTGTTTTTCTAGCGACAGTCATTCAGCAAATTCAGAAATTTGTAAAAATCTTAGCTATGTGAAAGTTAGTTTAAAATTTTATTCATATTTGTATTTCCATAACTTCCATGTAATCCATAACTTCCATAACTTCCATGTAATTCCATAACTTCCATAACTTCCTTGTATTTCCATAACTTCCATGTAACTGCAATAAATGCTGAAACTTACAGACATTAATTACTGCTGGAAAAGCATAATTTCTGTTCGAGAAATTGCGTAATTCGGTGCTTGTCACCGCTGTTTCTGAAAATTTGCTTTTGGGTGTTAGCGGAGGATTAAAAAATAACAGATTTCCAATTGATCAAATTAATTTAGTAGCTAGAATAGTGAATTGTGAGCGTCGTTAGTCCAGTAACTGTTAATCGGTAGTTAGAAATAAACTTTTATTTATCATTAATTAAGTCTATTTCCTCTCCGATCTGTCTCTTGAAACATATATGAGAGAAACATAGGTCATTAAATTCTGTACAGTGTGATAAACGGAAAGTCTAAATATGTGTCAGAGTTAAGAAATTAAGTCTTTAACTTTGGAGGAAATTCTTTTATGAAACTACCAAGTGACCTTGAAACAATTTTTTGTGAAAACAAATTGCCAAAAGAAAAGCTTGCATATGATTTTTATGTAAATAATTTCAGATTGGAGAAAGGGAGGGAGTAACAGAAAATGAGAATTCTATTCTTCGACACCAACCGAAATGGGAAAAATAAGAATCATATTTCTTAAATTCGAATTTCTGCTCTGGCTTATAAGGTATTTCTCCCGGCACCCGAACTAAAAGGGTTGTGGATGATGATTCTCCGCACCCAAGATTTGGCGACTAGATCCCCTAAAAACCCTAGTCGCCCTTTAAAAAGGGGAGTATATAAGGTATTTCTCCCGCTTTCCTAGCGTGCCTTCGTGGTGTAACGGTAGCACGCTGGGCCGGTATTCCAGAGGTCCGTGGTTCGATTCCCGGCGAAGGCGGTTGCATATTTTTCAACTTTCCAGCTTCCAATTAACCTAATGACTCTACAGGCTTACGAGAAAGAATATTTCTACTGATATATATCACATCGTAGTTATACGAAGCAATTATATAAAAATCATTATGTTTCGTAATGCATCAAGTCCACGGTGTTGGAGGTGAGACTAACAGATTGAGTCTTTAAACCCTTAATGATACGAAATTACATCAGAATAACTCTTAAGTTAGTTCATTTGAAATTATTCAACCAAAGATATCGTTTCTTATATAAATACCTCTTATTAACATACTCTTAAATAAGTATCCTTATTTAACAGTAAAGTAAACAACATTATATTATTCATTGGTAGAGGAATCAGATGGTTTCACTCTTCGAGAACATTCGTTTGTTCGAAACAGAAATAAAGCAGTCTGTTTCGGAGACTAAAATTATAAAGTGGATATGGAAATAATAACAATACGCACTCTAATAATGATAATATTTAGTGGGTATGGGAATAATAACAACAATTCACTCCAATATTGATAACATTTAGTGGGCATGGGAATAATAACAACAGTTCACTCCAATATTGATAACATTCAGTGAGTATGGGAATAATAATAACACTCACTCCAATAATGATAACATACAGTGGATTTAGGAGTAATTAACAATACTGACTCCAATAATGATAACATTCAGTGAATATAGAAACAATAACAGTACTCACTTCAGTATGGATAACATTCAATGGATATGGAAATAATAACAACAATTCACTCCAATATTGATAACATTCAGTGGATATGGGAATAATAACAACAGATCACTCCAATATTGATAACATTCAGTGAGTATGGGAATAATAATAACACTCACTCCAATAATGATAACATACAGTGGATTTAGGAGTAATTAACAATACTGACTCCAATAATGATAACATTCAGTGAATATAGAAACAATAACAGTACTCACTTCAGTATGGATAATATTCAATGGATATGGAAATAATAACAATACGTACTCCAATAATGATAACATTCAGCAAGCGGTCGAGGCTTGTGCGTTTGAAGATGGTTTTTCCGCTGTTTTGCATGAGTTTAGTGTCTCTGCCAGCGAAGATGACGATCCCGTAGCACCAACGAGTGTTTCGCAGGACGCAGCCCCTGTATAGCACCTTGTCGTTATCCAGAGAATACGTTTCTCCCTCCCACCGGAGAGTACCCTCGAATTTGCTAAGGTTGTTGTTGGGGGGTTCACAGATTATATCACCTACAACAAATTGAGGAAGAATTTGAACTTCAACGCAAATGAAATTCGTAAACCTAAAAAAATTCTCTGCAGATTGATTGAGATATTGAATTTCACAGCTCCAATTATACTTGAATATTTTCAATATTCAAGTATAATTGAATATTGAAATAGGGAGTGTCATATTATTGAAAAATTAATATTTTTAATATATGAAAATGCTTTGAATATGTAAAAGAGTATGAAAATTCCACTGAAGAAACACATTAGCCAAGCAGCGTTGAAAATATCAAAAAATCTGATGTGGACACCGCACGACGTTCTTGTACGGCCTATTAAATTATGCACATTTTTTGTTGCATTTCTTCTAAACTTTTTCCCACGAATAACATTAGAGATATACTTCTCATTCAATTAATTCAGTTTTAACTTCGCGGCAAGGCAAAAATACAAAAAAAAAAAAAAAAAAAAAAAAAAAAAACTCAAAACGTCTTGATTAAAATTGTAAAATACAGAAAAAACACTAAAACACAAACACTTAAAAAGAGTTAAATTTTTTTTCATAATTAAAATTAGAGTTTCTAAGCCAAGACAAGCAATTCAGCCAGAAGGCAGTTTTTTAGGTGCACTAGATTTAAAGTTAACGTTTGGTCCCGCTGGGAAAAAAGACGCTGATGTGTTGCGCTAACGGACATAACTCACAATACTACTGAGAATTTCAAATGTAAATAAATGGCGACCTCGTTAGGCTTAGTACCACTTAATAAATATTAATTTGCTGACAATTATTAACTAAAGCATGCAGATTAACTAAAGGCATAAAAACCTTAAAGGGAAAATAAGAGCAACAGAATTCAATCACTTAAAAAAAAAAAAAAAAAAAAAAAACACAATTTACAAAATATCAGAAATAAAAAACCTGAGCTCTCCGACCCGGGTGACAGAGTGGGTATATACATACACAATTCTTGAGGCCGATTGCAACCAAAAAATGTGGTGCACAACTACATGTTATAGCAGCCCTTTCTAAAAACATTTCAACGTTCTGAGGATATTCGTTTTTCAGTTATCTGAGGAATATACATAAGTACGTACCTCACTACGTACAGAAGTCACGAAAAAATTCTCTTCTGATTCCATTTTAAATCTTTTTTACAATCCGCTTTGTAAAAAAGAGTACTGTATTTTGTCTGTAGGTACAGATGTCACTCAAAAACATAGTTCAAATGAATTCGAGAGCGGTCAAAATGGATATTTTCTTTCAAGTATGATACCCGGAATTTTTCGCGTATGATACCCGGAATTTTTCGCGATCACAAAACTTCCTATTTCATACAAGGAAGTTAAAACATATAGTGTGATGAACACATAGTGAACATACCTTATTTTCCATGCTGAGTTTAGTACTGTATGGAGATTGCACAGGTGATGCTCAATACTATTTATTTTTGTTCTCAGGAATGCTAGTCAAATTCAGAACTGGTAATTTTATTAAGGCTTTCGCCTTTCACTATACACGTGGCGAAATATGAAAATGCTATGTATTATATTACTGTCATAAATTTGTAGAGCAATTAAATATTTTTTTTCTGAAGTAGAAATTATGAAAAATTATTTTTGCTCCCGCCAGGACTGGAACCATAGGTTTCTCGCTCGCTAGTCGAATGTGCTCCCAGTGCACCATAAGAATAGATAATGAGGAAGGTAAAAATTACTTATATCCTACTCCACTTTAAGGGTGACTGCAGAAAAGGAAATGAGACCAAATTGAGAAAATGCAAGTGATTATAAGTTATAGTCTAGTACATTTTAAGTGGAGAGCTATTTAAGAGCTCATTAGAATTTTTAGAAGCCATTAAATGGAAAACAAATCTCCTAAGCTTGGCCAAGGTTTCAACTTGACTGCCCAAGATCCAACTTCATTCACGATTTTAGGTGCATGAGAGACCAGTTACACCAAGAAACCATGCAGTGGGGAAGTGGAAACTCCTTATAATCTATACATGAGTTTGTTTCATAACTTTTCATTTTTAATGCTTAGTGTTAATAAATAATATATATGATTAGTAAGAGTTCAACAACTCAACACGACTTTCCCCACTGCATGGTTTCTTGGTGTGACTGGTCTAGGTATCGCAATGTATACTTGGTATCGCAATAACTAGCAATTTGGGCATTCCGGTCTTCGCTAGACTTAACAGCATTATCAGTCCTCTCACCCTTTGGAACACGTTACGGAGGTTCAACCCCTCCAGGAGAGGGCGCACCACCTGGCATCGCCACGCAGCACTGATCATTTGATTTCCTACCTGCCAGTCGCTCGGGCGAGCCCGTCGCAATGGTTCATTACCTAGCAAACCGTGGGCCACCACCAACCGGCTATCAGAGCCCTACCGCTCAGGACATGCCAGCCCACAATTACCTTTTCCAGGGCCTTCAGAACCACCAAGTTCACAAATTGTATATCCCCGTGGCCGAGACTGCCTAGGTACAGATCCTGGCCAGTAGCTTTGCAGAGTTCTCGACGTCGACCCCCCGGGGGAATATCGCAATAAGATGGACGATGGAAGAGAAGGATAGCAGTCGTGCTTTCGACTAAGAGGTCATGATTAGACAGCAAAGATGTAACCTTTCAATCATCACCCTTTTTTCATTTGTAAATAGTCACTAATGTATCTCCACCAATAGCTAAATACTTAAGTCAACTAGATATGTGTCGTTATCTTAGAAATCCCCTAGACACCGAGTTCACATATATATATCCTGTAATTTAATCAACGGAGCTCTCAGAGAAAATATAAAAATGAGTATAAAAAAATAACAACATTTAAGTTATGTTTATTCCTCAGATAACACGCTCTTTCTAAATAACTTTATGATAACATAGCATTGGATATATGAACAGTGTAATTTATATGACCACCTCCTTACGACGATTATCTCTAAAAGTAACCCGTATTTCTGGGAACATAAGTAAATATCAGTATTAGGTATAAGTTCTATCAGTATTAGGTTGTAGTGTTCCTCCCTTTTATTCTACTAAACTAAGTGTGAGGAACCTAGTGAACAGCTAAGCGAATAATCGCTTAAGTCCAAGAATATGAACATAAACTCAAGAAGGTTAATTACCCTTTATTTGCTCAAAATAAAGATTTAACAGTTGGTCCCTTTCTCAAGGCGTACAGAAAAGCCTCCACTTGGGCTTAAACTCAAAATAAGAATTAACTAATGACAAACTAAAGAGATTTAGCCGAAGCTAACGCAATTCTAAACTAGTTGGCCCGTAATATTAACTTAGCCAGCGAAGCTATCAAAAGGCACGTAATACGGCCGAGCGTAGTAACAGTTTAGAGAGACGTAGCCAAAAGGCAAACGCGCGCTATTCAGGAATACTAACTTTCTCTGTCGAAGTCAGTGGAACTTTGACTCAAACTTTTTCTACTTCTCATTTGCATTTAAAGCGATTCTGAAACCTCATTCTGGTAAGCAACAACTGTAAGTTGAAGCTTAGAAGAGATAGGAAAGTGTCATAAACTTAAATTAACTATTATAAAATTAAGGTATACCTTTAAGAAGGTATAAGTTCCATCAGTATTAGGCATAACTTCTGTAAAGTAGCCGCCATCTCAATAGAAGGCCGAAATCACCTGGAACCGTGAATGATCGTCTAAGTGGAGGTTTTTGTAGTATGCAAACTATAAATTAATCGACCATCACCATTAATGGTTAAGTTTTCGATTAAGTGGATGGTGTTAATAGTTTAGACTTTGAAAAATCAAAAACATATACACGATTGGATTTTCAGCAGTGCGCAATGCGATCATTCGGTACCACTGTGCATTCTCATAGTATTACCTATACAACAATAATTAGGTTCGACTTAAGAATGTTTTACAGTGTCAAAAAATAAAACAAAGTAGAAGAGTACAAAATACTCCTACAGTTTTACGCTACTGCGGCGCAAAATTACAAAACTATCATTTAACATGAATTCAAACTTATTATACCGAGTATATACTTCACAAGATTTTACATGAAAAGCACAGAAATAGTGTTTTACCTGTAAATTTTGCAAAGAGTGCGTGATCTTCCCCCATCTCTGCAGTCTCCGGAATAGCTTGTCGGCATTTAAGATTTGTTTCCCTAAATAAGATGAGAAAAATATTTTAGATAGCCACCGTAATTAGTATAATTACACAATATTTGAAATATTTCGTTGATCGAAACAGAAGATAACCACTCCAAAATAAAACATAAATTTGGCAAGGCAACAACTTTGTGTTTAGCGTAAATACAGCTAAAAACTCTGTCGATTTCGAAGGCAAGTATGTATAGTCCCTCTTTGGTAGGAGTAAAGAATTTTACTGCTAAAAGCAGCAGATGGAACAGAATTAGTAATTTTAGCAGCACATTTTTTTTGCTCTTGATGAAGATGACCTTTACGTGTTTGCCCTCAAAATCGATAGAGTTTTTGACGAAACCTATCCCAGACGCAAGGCTATTTTTTTGGTAATTTTATTTCATAGCTATTTTATCATTAACTAAATTTACTCACCCATCGAGTTCAGCCGTTTCAATGTAGCAAAGTCCGTTGGGTTCGCTCGTGGAGAGTAAGAGGAGATCTGCCTGCGAAAACAGCCATTAGACACAAAACAAATCACATTCGACACAGTATATTCAATTACTGTTTTAATTCAAATAAGTGTGATTTTCAGCCTAACTGTTCCGTGCAAAACGTCTCAGTTTATTGAATGACGAAATTTGGAAGCTGCCGCCAGCAGCAATTTGGGAAGTACACAGTAAATTAGCAGTCTTGGTTTATTCGAATTGAAAACTAGTATTTTATTGTTATCTCCAATTTATGCACAATCACTAATTTCACGGAGCGATTATAAATGATTTATACACAATTACAAATTTCACGGAATGATTTAATATGATTTATGCAAAATCACAAATTTCACGGAAGGATTGTAAATGATTTATGCACAATCACAAATTCGACAGAATGGGTCAACAATCAACTATTAAAAATTTTGGCTACCAATTCCTTGATGCTGTCTATGTTACTGTCAATGTGTAAAATTAGGCAGTGTAGATAATATTTACGAATGCTCATAATACTGAAAATGGGCATCAAAATATGAAAAGCTTCAATATATTCACACATTTTTAAGTGTTCTTTACAATGAAAAATAAACTGCCAAAATATAAAATACTCCAAAATTTTTATTCTACTTTGCCAAGAAGTGTGACTTTGAACACCGAATTTTACCCGAAGAATATTAGTATTATAAAAATTGCACTTTAATCTGTGTTCTAAACTAACGATGCATGGGAATTTATATTTGTGTAATGAAATCTAGTTTATAAAATGCTAAGTGCGGAACAAAAAAATGTTCGGAAAAGAATCACAACGTGAAACAGAAGCATGACAATATTGTTGAAAGAGAAGAATGACTTTATTTGTTTCATTTATATACATACTCATGTTTAATAAAGCTGTATATTATTTAGCCAAAACAGGCGTTCACACAGAAGGGCTATTAATCTCGAAACGGCATATTGCGTGGAACCACTAAAAGCGTTGTATCCCTTTTTAAATTGTTGCCACCAAATATTATCTGTCCGTATTATATTTAAAGAAATTAAATCATGAAGAATCTACTTGAATACGTATTTTCGCGCATTGTCAATAAAATTACCACTTGGAAGCTCGAATTTGGAATTTGTTTTATTGTATGTTTCATATGTTTTAAAATTTTAACGAATTTTTGATTAACAAACTCAACGATTTCAAAGCGAGCAATGGCAACACTGTACGGAAAAAAAAAATTATCTGCTGCACGCGAGACTGTCTATCGGAAATTCTAAAGGTATGTTGTACTTAAATAATTTTATCTCAAAGGGATATAATCTCAAATACTCTCGAAACGTGTCTCGAAAGAGTGCGTGTCTCGAAACGTGTATGTATCTATAAAATTTGAAATCTTTCAGTTTTTTTAATTATGTGTTTAGTTTGTTATCTCCAATTTATGCACAATCACAAATTTCACGGAGCGATTGTGAATGATTTATACACAATTACAAATTTCACGGAATGATTGTAAATGATTTATGCACAATCACGAATTTCACGAAAAGATTGTAAATGATTACTGTGTGTGTAAATAAAATTTCGAACATTTCCCTTGTAAACCTGCAGGGCATTTGGCAGGGAATTGTGAATAATATCTAGTTATAAGAATAGATTACAGATGCAAATACACACGTACACAGACACATACAGAACACAAAAGAACTTCATTATTTAATTTTATGAATAAAATTGTATTGGTTTATTGAGACATGCATATTTTATTTTTTAATTGTGTATAGTAACAGTGTGTGTATACACTGTAATTGTGCATCTTTTAACTGTTTTGACTGTAAAATAGAATAAGAGTGGATATAAAATTGTATATATTGCACGGATCTGTGCAATATATATTGCACGGATTCGTGCATTTGTGCAGAATGTGGATTAGTTTGAATGCTTTGATTTCTGCATTTTAAATATATTTAAAAATAATTAATGAATGATAATGAGTTAGAAAATAATTAATGAATGATAATGAGTTAGAATAATTAATGAATGATAATGAGTTAGAAAATAATTAATGAATGATAATGAGTTAACTAATGAATGATAATGAGTTAGAACAGCGTTTCTTGAACACTGTTTCACATGCTGATCATATTTAAAAATTAGAAATTTTTTCCGACCACCGTACGTTTCTCGTCTCTTTTCAAAGCAAAGAATTTGTCTAACGTGAGTGATAGTTTTTCAACATAGCGAATTGGTGTGGAAGTGTAAAAACTACAGTAAGGCATATACAGTAAATTTGAATTCTATTTTTTGTATTTTGAGGAAATCTAGGAGGATCACGAGGGCAGGCTTCGAGAACCACTTGTGGTCCGTGGACCACAGATTGAGGAGCTGAGTTAGAGGAATTTTCGTGACGTTCTTTGAAACAGGATATTGAACCTTTTATAAATGATTAGGATGCATTCTTTGCTGCATGCATCTACCTTTAATTAAGCAAATTTCCTTGACTCTAATTTTTCCTTGGAGCAGGATGACATGGATATTATGGATAACATAAAGGGATTAAAAATATCCAGATAACATGGTGAACGTAATTTTCGGAAGAAAAGTGTTGAAGATTTAAGTCCTTTAACTGTAAATTTGATAAGTGTTTTTAATAATATTTATTTAGATTTTGAGACTAACTGGAACACTGTCTTGAAAAGTGGTATAATAAATAATTAATACATTCTTAATAACTACAAAGAGGAATTAAATCACTCAAATGACATTAAAGATAATTAATTAATTGAAAATTTAAACAAGAAGACAGTGTCAAAACATTCCTGTAACACTAAACTACGCGCGTGGGTGATAGGTTTCACTCAGAGATATCTACTGCAAGTCCGCAACACTGTTTGTGCATTTTCGAAGTCGCACGTTTCAGTAGCTGAAAGTTAATTGTTGATGTTCATTGTAGTGGCAGCAGTACAAAATTGATTTCACTAGACACAATTTCATAGGTGCGTGATACCTATCACCCACGCACCTAATTGTTCAACACAAGCGTACACGCCTAGCGCTGTCTTGAATAAAGACCAGAGAATACATAAGCGTAAGTTCGGTATCTATATCTAAACTATCTGTTTAAATACGGGTAAAGAAAAATTGCATTTATAAAGACAGTTTTTAAAAGAATTAGCACATGGGGCAAATCGTAACTTTTTTAGTTAATTCACTGGTTTGATTACAAAAAAAAAAGGAAAATGCTGTGAATTTGATATTTTCGAAAGGAAAGAGACTCACAGCTACGAATTGGTCATTCTCCATCCGAATAATGTCCCCAACTTGTACCTTGTACCATCGTTCTTCAATTAGTTGGCCATCTCGGAGCACCTGGGACGAACGGTTGTTGACTTGACTGTCACTGCGATGGCGTTGCTGTGCGAAATAAAGGTCAGTAATCAGTCACTTCCTATTTTACAATAAAAAATAATAAGTCACATTACATTTCCAAGAAAAGACAGTAACGAATCACTGTATGTTTTCCAGAAAGGGCAACAATAAACCATTTTGTGTTTTCAAATAAAGAATAAGGAATATGTCAGTAATTTTCAACTAATAACAAATTCAAATTGTCCTCTATTTCCATAGAAGGACAATAACAAATATATTCATCTTTCCCAATAAAGGATAATAGTAAACTATTTAATATTTTCCATTTAGATGGTTTCACCTGTAGCTCCAGTGATGAAACTCCTGAAATAGTCCGACTTCTATTGGGTTCTAAGCGAACGGATGGACCACTGCACTGAGTTTAGTTGTCGTAGTTTCCTGCATATACTACGTGAATACTAGTAATTTTATGCAAAAGCTTTCTTCTTATGGCACAAAGCTCTTGCATGTTTGCTATCACATTAAAAATACATATTAAAAATGCGTAATTGGACATATTTCGTAATAAATAAGACTTCATAACGAAATGTTTAAGTTTCCAACATCATCTAAACTCAATCAATGTATATTAAAATATATCATTGTCTGTTAAAAAAATATATATAACAGGAGTTTCCTTTAAATTGAAATCAGTTGCTTTCTTATTCTAAGAGCAATCTTAGCAAATAAACGTAGCCTTATACAAAGAGATGAATTAAATTGTTGCAATTTAATTGAATTTATAGTCACAGCTAACTGCTATGCCCGTAATGAATGCATGCCTTTCATCATTAGCCATTGAGAATGCGTTATGTTTATTATATTGGGGGCAGAGTCATGGAAGGACTGCAGGCTAATATTGTTGAATTTACAGTAATACAGTACAGAGTAATTAGGATGATTGGTGCTACTTTGGTAGACGGTTGCACGGATTTTGGCGATTTTTTAGCGATATTCTGGCGATATGTTTTTGGCGAGAGATACGACTTATGGTAAACCCATTGCTGGACAAGTTATTTATGGTAACCGATACTTTGTTGTCATTTTATTTAAAAAATAATGCGTTTTATTATGCATAAATTCCGTGTTTTAAATATTATTTATGACTTCAAAATAATAAAAATGAATTTAATTTTGCATTTTTATTTGAAATAAAAATTTTATTGTTTATGATATTTTATGGAATTTTATGTTATGAATGATGTAATGAATGACGTCACATTATTTTAAAAGTAATTGGTTTTAATATCTATAAATTTAATCTAATGTTTTAAACATTACTTATGGCTGTTAAATATTAAAATACAATTTAATTTTGTAATTTTTTAAATATGATTTTATTATGAATGATTATTTAAATAATTTTAATTCTATGCGTGATGTAATCAGCTCCCTGATTGGTTACTGAATATTTGTGCATTTCCGCGCCATTTTAAAATTTTATTATTCATCTCTTAGAATTCCTCAGATTTCAAAACGAATGGATGTCTCCGTTTCGAAGATAAATGTTGTTATTGGTAATTACCAAGAATTATTGGTATCGGCATAAAAAAATTGCCGTGTGAAACTTTATTTTGGACAACCTGGATTTCCTACTCAAAGATTTATTTATTGTTACAAGGTTCAGAAGAAATTTATTAAAAATTTTTTGAGGAAACCTCGCTAATTGTTTCTTCAATGAAGTGCGAGAGATGGGGATAAGAGATGAAAATCGTTTTTTTTTTTCTGGTACTTATCAATATACTTAAGGTAAAATGCTTAAAAAAAAATGTAAGTACATATTTTTCTTTTACTTTATTATTGTATACTTAAATTTTTATTAAAAAATTAATACACTTTTTTCAAAAATTCCTGAGATATTTATTGCCACATATGTTTTAATGTTAAATAATTATATCCTATAAAACTTATTTTAAAGGATTTGAATTTAAGTAATTGAAAAATTTAATTCATTTAAACGTTGGTTAATGTTTTTAATTCAATATTCAATTAAAGTAATATTTTACTCCAATTAAATGTTGGCGCAATGTTTTTATAGCGGTGTTTTTATTCTATTATATGAAAGTAATAATTTAACCTTACTTTAGCATTTTATACACTTAGTAAATCTCTTTATTTACATTTGCCAGCCATCTTAAAAAAACAACGTTTTCAACAAAAAATTAATCCATTATTTTTAACGATATTTAATTTTTATAGTTTTATTTTTTTAAAGTTTCGAATACTTTACTATGCGTGAAATACGTAAAAACAGCATTTTTCAAGATGGTTGACGACTGTAAAAACCAATGTAAATCGCCAAAAATCCGTGCAACCGTCTACCAAAGTAGTACCGGATGATTGAATAAGAAACACAAAAAATGAGCAATGGCCTAGCCGGGACTTGAACCTGGACTTCTCAAATACGATGAGTGTTCTACCGTTACACCACGAAGATATGCAGAGAGGAGGGAGAAATTACCTTATATACTCCCCCTTTTAAAAGGCGACTGTCGATTAAGGGACCCAATCACCAAGTCCTGGTGGTGAATAATCATCATCCACTACCTTTTAATTCGGGCGCCACTGTACAGACATCAGGATTTTTGAAGAAAGAAACACGAAAAATGAGCAATGGTCTTCGCCGGGACTCGAACCTGGACCTTTCGAATTCACCAAGTGTGCTACCGATACACCACAAATGCATGCAAAAAGGAGGAAGAAAATACCTTATAATACTTCACCATACGATTTATATATTGTTGCGTGCGTACGGGTTCGTTACGAAATGAATGCACAAGTCCGATGAAAAATGAACAAAAATTTATTATTATCACAACAAACATGATTAAATGCCCTCAAATAATCGTGCAATATCACAATATATCACAGTAGTTATCTTCTAACTACTCAAACGTTCAAAAGAACTTAATTCAAAACAACTAGAGAAAGCTAATCCGCGAATTCGCTACAGTCAACAAGAGCAGTTTTCTAAACAACAACAAACTAAGTAACTACCACGAACTGAGAGGTTTTCCTCCTTTTATAAGATTTTAAAATCGCGCGCGAGAATTTTCTAGTACTTTCTCGAAATCAAAAAGAGATATTTATTAAATGTTACATGCACGCGCTCTTGTATTTTCAATTTTCCGGCTTAGCTTTCTTTTAATATTCGTCACGCGCTGCACTGCGCGGGAAATAAAACCATTTAATTTACAATTCAACTAACATAAGCTATTTAAATACCAAATCCCTAACAATATTTTCTAATCTACCTGCATCTCTTAATATTTAATTTATCATATTTAAAAGAATATTAAAATTTTCTGTGTGAGGAAAATCATGCGTGGGTCGCAGTATATGCTAAAAATAAAATTATAAATGATTAAAGCTGTATTAAAATCGACAAACACAAAACTCTAAAAAAATATAGAAATTCGAATAACAGAAATAAAAAATTAAAATTAAGCTCACATTTAGAATGTTATGTAACGATTAAAGTTTTTCAAGGATTTTTGCATTCGTAAAAAACGTTCATAGAACTTATATGTGAATCAATCGTCATCTTCAGTATAAGCCATAAAGCATTTCATGTAATGCTAACTTTCCTGTAGCTGTTGAATATATGCAGAGAAACCAACGCATGAGGTTGCACATTCAAACGATGCATTTTCCAAGAAACTACCTCAGACATTACTGATAAATACGGAACTATTTGACGTGGAAGGAATACAAAATATAGAAAATTCGTAAATCTTTCACTACCCAGGGCTTACACTGAGAGTTTTCTGGTTGAGAATTTTAATTAACACTTCCGAGAAAACTATTTATCAGAGGCGAGGCAATAGCACAAATAATTAATACGTAAACTAAATATTATTCAATAAATTTTTTAATCGAAATTCACATTTGCAAGCTAATAAAGGGTGGACCACATGATTACTATTAATGGAAACATGATTACTACTATTTAACCACAGTGTATTAATGCAGTTAATTGTATATATACACTTAAACAAATAAGAATGCGTTAAAAAAAGATAGTTTGCTATCAAAGTTTTTTGTCCATACTAAAAAGCATCATATAGAGACTTAACGTAACTTCGAGAAATAACTTTTCTAAATTTCCAGCGAATCAACGTAATTCAGATTTCCAGTTTAGATCTCCGTATAGGATTATTTGCTGCAAATTCTTACGATAGATAACATAAGAATTATTTAATTATTCAAGTAATCTTAAAATTGTACATAAAGCAAAAAATAATGAAAAACAGCTTTGAAATTGCGGAGATATTAGACACTTGAGGAAGATTTTGAAATTAGCCAAATCTTAGAAAAATCGTCTACGTGAAATCAATCGAAGCAACAGAAATTCGCTTTATGATTCGATATGAAATATTTGCTGTGCGGCCTATTTAAGCCTAACAGAACATATGTATGTGACATAAAATTACATACTCAAGCAGAAAACTGTTTAAGCATATAAAGATTAACTCAAATAACGATTTACATTTCAAGTGGATAAAATTCATCTTTGAGCAGCGGTGATGGTTCTGCATCTCATCAATTTCTAAAATAATTCTAATTATAGTTTTAAAATATTCTAATTTCAGATTTGAAATAATTTTTAGAAGTTTTTCGATAAATGTCTTCCAACGAAATTTTGTTATTCATTAGAAATGTCAATGGTGGAAATATTTAAGGATATAATTAATTATTATATTGTTACGAATTTGGTATTTAAAAAGCTAATGTTAGTTCAATTATAAATTAAATGGTTTTATTTCTCGCGCAGTGCAGCGCGTGACGAATATTAAAAGAAAGCTAAGCCGGAAAAATTAAAAGTACAAGAGCGCGTGCGTTAAATAAATAAATATCTCTTTTTGATTTCGAGAAAGTACTGGGAAATTCTAGCGCGTGATTTTAAAATCTTATAAAAGGAGGAAAACATCTCAGTTTGTAGTTGTTGCTTAGTTTGTTGTTGTTTAGAAAACTACTGTTGTTGATTGTAGCGAATTCGCGGATTAGCGTTCTTTAGCTGTTTTGAATTACGTTCTATTGGACATTTGAGTAGTTAAAAGATAACTACTGTGAGATATTGTAATACTGCATGATAATTTGAGAAAATTTAAGCATTTTTGTTGTGATAATAATAAATTTTTGTTCATTTTTCATCGGACTTGTGCATTCATTTCATAACGAACCCGTACGCACGCAACAATATTATTGCATAATTATAAAATGTTTCCTATAACACATATGAGTTTTGCCTTCACAGATAATTTTAATTCATCCAGAATTTAAAAAAAAATGCTTGAAATACAATAAAACAAAAAAGTATTTTTGATTTTCAGAAAATTCTAAAACTATTTCTTAGAAAAATTGTCAGCCAAATCTTAGATATTTCCAAAGTGAGCCATAATTGATGTTCAGTTTGGAGATGAATTCTTCCTTGGATTCTCTTTTGAAATCGAAAATAAGTTGTTTAATTCTTCTGTTTAAAATGTTAATTTCTCGTTTTAAAGCCGGATCCCAATTACGATGCCAGAGTTTAAGTTTTCTGTTGCGTTCTTTAATAATTTGTCTTATGCTTCTAGGAGTTTAACATTATTATTAGTCAGTTGCTTAGTGAAAGTCGCATCACGAAAAGCTTTCAAAATGTTGTCAGTGAAGACCTTAATGGCATGGTCAATGCCCTGTTTGGTAGAAATAGCATGGAAATTAGAGTGCTGTTTAATCAGGATGTTGTGGAAACTGATCCAATCAGTGTAGCTTTTAATAATTGAAGGGTCTTCTTTCATAACACCAATAGTAGCGATAACTGGTACATGATCGGAGGTAAGCTCAGATTTGACTTCAAGAGCGATGGGAATAAAAGTATTAGAGACAGTAATGTCCAAGATATCTGAGTGGCATGGATTATCTGGTCTATAAGTAGATTCAATCGGGACATGCAGTACAATTGGGTGGTTACATACGAAGTTATGTAGAATACGTCCATTGGCATTTGTTCGGCGGCATCCCCAGTGAATATGTTTGGCGTTAATATCTCCAGCAATGATTACTTGTTGATCTTCTGGGAGTAAGTTTTTAAACATGTTATCAGAGAGTATATGTTTAGGTTGATTGTAAATAGCAGTAAAATGTATGACTTCTTTATTTGGAAGCACAACAACAGCTGTCACGCTTTCATATCTGTCAGTACAAACTGAGGAGACGAGGCAAGATTAAATAGAGTTTTTTATAAGGATTGAAGCTCCACCACGACTTTGCGTGGTTCTATCACCTCTGTATGTACGGTAATTTGGCACATAAAGTCTATCGGCAGGAAGAAGAAATGTTTCCGAAATCATGCCGATGATGTTATATTCGGCTAAAAAGTTTGTGTATTCATCAGTTTTGTTCAATATGCCAGCGGCATTCCAATAGCACAATTTGAGAGGATGTTTGAAATTATTGAATTTGCTCATTTGATTTGGAGATATCTGATTCCGTGAGAGTTTCTTGTTTTCTGATATTTTGTGCTAAAAATCGTATTCCTGAATTTTTCAGGAAATTAACTAAAGTATTAAGATCTTCAAAGATCTTTTTAGCTTCACTGATGAAATTAGGTGTGGATCCATTTGTGGTTTTGATGGCATCCAAAGGACCTTGTTGATGATAAATCTGTCGGCATAAGTTTTAACAGGTTCTTTTTTGGTTTGTTTGGGAAACATTTCGCAACCTTTAAAGGAAGCGGTATGATCCAGTCCGAAGTTAGCACATTTAGCTGGAGCGTTCTTATCTTTTTGACATGTTCTAGAATCGTGGTTGTCTCCACATTTGACACATTTAAAATCATTATGACAGGCAGCTTGAGAATCATGAAAGCCTTGGCATCTAAAGCATTGGGCTGGTCCAGAGCGTCCTTTATATGTTTCGACTTTGATATGTAATTAAAAAATTTCGGTTTCTTTAGAAATTTTTTTAGATTTTTTTTCTATAGAGTGATAAGAAAAAGGTTGAAATTTTTTAACTTCTCCTTTAAATCTACGAGAGAGTTCATTGACACTTATAACTTAATAATTTTTGCTTAAAAGTTCTTCTTTGATTTCATCAAGATCTGTGTCCATCGTAAGATGACGGAAGACCACTTTATGATTCTTCTCATCAGGCAAGAGAAAGGAGTGATATTTAATTTTCTTTTTGTTCAGAATACTTGTCATTTCTCTATGAATGTTGACATGAGAGACTTTAATTTTAAAGCCTTCTTTTTGAATGTAACCTGTGTAAACAGATTTGTCTGATAATTTGTGTTCTGCAAATAACGCTTTTGATTGTTTCCAATAAAATTTTTTATCATTTATCTATATAGCATGTGGCGCTTTGCCTTTTTGGTTTTGATCGTTTTGGATTTCTTCATTTATCTTAGATTCATTTAGAACAACAGAACTAGTGTCCATTGATTCTTGACTATTAATGGAAGGCGTAACAACTAGTTTGCGCTGAGAAGGTTTAATGGGACGAAAGTGGCCCATTTTCTTTTACCCACAGTACGATCTCCTTTGAGTTTTTGTTCAGACTCGTTACTTGAACTATTCGTTTCTTGTTCTAAAGGAATTTCCTTTGAATTGTCTTTATTTGGCTTACTAGGTGAGCCTTTCATACGTTTTCTTTTGAAAATTTTCCATTCATTTTCTGTAGCTGTAGAAGGAGTTTCTTCTTGATGTTCTAATGACTCTTCAATTTCTTTGTGAGCAGTAGATAAGGCATCATACATTTTATGAAGTAGATCAAATTCTTTGTCTTCTTTGATAGAAAGATTTCCATTTTGTTTCTTAATTCTCAGCTCCCCAACGGTATCCGCAAAAGCTTTCAAAAATGGTTCCATCATCCATAAGCAAATTCAACAATGGAACCTGTGCAAATCCAAAACCTAAATGGATGGAGTGCGGTGCCCCGGAACCAGACCCACACGAAGGTGTTCTGGATGAACCGGCGGGACTTCACAAGGACTTCAGCACTGACAGTCAAAGCTAGAGGGTAACAATCCAGACCAGTAAAAAATCGAAGGATCGAAATCCAACAAATCAGTGATGAGCGATCAATGGCACAAGATAAGCAACCACAGGGCGTGGCTTTCATAATTTTTGTCTGTGGCTTTCACATGCACACCCTACTGAGTATCTCACAACATTTGACACCAATATCAATTCACATGACTTAATCATCTGACTTCTATCATATTATATGAAATATACACTCACTTCCAAAAGTTAAGCACGAAGATGTAAAATGCAAAAAAAAAAAAAAAAAAAAAAAAAAAAAAATACAAATACTGCTTTGATTGACACAAAATTTGGCAGGAAAGTAGCATATATATTTATGCATAAAACAAAATCAATAATTATATACAGAAATGAAAACAATATTAAATTTTTGTAAGTTGTCGTATAATGACATACTGGAGACTTAAACAGAATTATGTATAAAGTGAAAATAAACAGCATAAAATAAAAAAAGGATATTAATAGGGTATGTGATCCCCCTCATCTGTATACAAAGTTTACATCTTGTGACCATGCTTTCAATTAGGTGGTCAACCACCGCAGAATTAATCAACCGTCATTTTTCTTGTAAAGCAATTTCCAGCTCATTGAGAGTGGCTGGAGATGGGAAACATGAAGATACAGCACGGCCGAGAGCATCTCAAAGATTTTCAATGGGATTAAGGTCGGGTGAACATGCTGGCCACGCCATACGCGCAATCCCTTCACTCTCCAGGTAGTCATCGACGATGTCAGCTCTATGGGGACGTGCGTTATCGTCCATTAAAACAAACGGACTTCGGACAACTGTCTGTGTGGTTTGGAATTGTTTACATGAACGTGAAATTAGAGAATGATGAACGCCGAAGAAAAGAGCAACATCTGTGATCAACTGTCCTGCTTCAATGCGCCCCACAGCACACCAGCGCTCAGAATAAGAAGTCATAGAAACACGTATGTCTTGAAAACAAATTGTACGAAAGTTCTAAACACCTTTTATCAGCACTTACAATCAACTTCTGTAACCCAAGACTGCCCTTTTTGCATATTTCTTGACATGAAAGCACGATTGGCTGTTACCTTACATATTTGCATACTTCCATCTATCTCTGAGCGAATTGCATCCTCTTCAATTCTGATTGGCTTTCGGAAATTAGCATTTTCCTCTCCGTGCTTAACGTTTGGAAGTGAGTGTATAAAAGAGTGCTTCGCAATGACGTAACAGTTACTAATTAAATCTCAAATTTGGAAAAAGTTTCTGAAAATAAAGGTTATTTCCGATATAACAAGAAAATAAGTATATCAGCTTATTTAGGTTTTACACAAGTGCAATATTCATACTCTGTTGCAATGGAACTATTTAATGCTCATGACAAATACTGGAAATTTTCTTTTCTATGCCCATTTAAAGTTTGGGAGAACAAATATTATTTTCAAGACAGTAAAATCATTTCATGTCTTTGGCGAACTCACTATTGAATTCAGTAATAAATAAAAGCAGTGTTGTATATATATATATATGTAAAATATAAAAAATACGATGGCTTTGCTGTACGAGAACAGGCAACCTCTAACTAACTTTTCGAAATTCGAATCAAGATCTCCCCCTAGACCAGTACCTTCGAGAAAATTCTAGTCTATTACGTAACAGCTACTATAAATAACGAATGCGCGCCATTTTGCGGACAGAAACTCGCCTCTCCTCCTGTGCTATATATCTCGCTGCTACTTAACCTATCTTTCCTTTGTTAGAAATAGTGATGACGCAGAAAGTTTAAATTCAATCGTACTTAGTTTAAACCACTATTTAATATGTAATTTGGAGAATTACATATGAAGTAAAGCATGATGTACGGTGAAAATTGAATTAAAGCTATGGAATAAAAATGTGCAATTAAAAGCTAAATTATCTTGTCTCGTCATTTGGATTCCGCCTTACCATTCTGCAAAAGCAATGCCAAGCTTCATCACGACAGCTGGAAAATATTACATATATTTATTTATTTTATTTTTTCTGAATGGGATGGTCAAACACATATTTTTTTAATATTCATGACGAAGTGCAATGGTCCAGTAGTCTCACTAGAGCTTTTGATGGACAGAAGTCGATTTTGTCGGACAGAAGTCGGTTTTCGATTCATCAAAATCTCTGGTTAGGGAGTGCTTTAACGGGAGATGAATCGTAGAAAACTTCAAAAACTCCTGTGTTCTCCAGATGTTGAGCCCTGGCCCATCGATATAATATATCTGATGGCTTTTCAAACCGTCATACCGCACAGAGTAGAACAGTTGTGTCTCACGAAAGGAACTATGGATAACTTAAGTGCTGAATTTCAGAAGCACATACAGCGTAAAGGAAAAACGTTTCAGAAATATTTTCGAAAAGTAAAAATTACAGAGTTTGATTAAGAACACGCATTTAATAGTATACGGTAATATATTATAAATCATGACAATATAAATACAGTAAAAATTAATAACTGCATTGGCATTGATAAGGATAAATAGGTAATTGTTCTTTCATTGCATTGATAAGGATAAATAGGTAATTTGGTAATTGATAAGGATAAATAGGTAATTGTTTAATTTATAAGGATAAATAGGTAATTCGTTTCTTTCTCATTTATATAGAGGTATTTCTTTGGCCGTAATTTTCAGATGAAGCTATTTATACTAAATTGAAATTCTATAATGATTTTCTAGAAAATGTATAAGATAAACAAAATGTAACACGACTTATTTTACCCTGTCATTTCTTTTTATCTTTCTTTTCAATAATTCTTCATTAAAATATAAAGAAATCTTATTAGTTTCTAATTAGATCTCAATGAACGAAACTGCATTCTAATTAAGAAATGAGTCAACAACCTATGGTAAGTTTATTAATAATAATAATAGAAACTAGCAGGTTTTCTTCCACTGGAAGAAAATAAGTAAACAAAATGACCGATACAGGTCTAATCCTAAAAATACAGAAAGATATACTCTTAGTTATTCTTAAGATAACTTTCCTTCTCAGTTCAGAAATTCAGACCTAAAATATTAGTAAGTTAGTTGGTTCAGAAATTCATAGACCTAAAATATTAGTAAAGCTTTCTGTTTTCCGTTTCATAGAACTTAAGCATTAATAAAACCAGGTACAGGCACTTATTATTAAAGCTAAGTATGTCTGAATCAGTGCAGTACTTCGTATCCGGTGCTTAAAATGAATGAAAACATAAAAAGTAATATGAAATTTTTAGCCTATAATTTAATGCCCTGAAGGGTTTACCATCAAAACTTTAAAAAGTTAAAAATAGTATTAAATATTTAAAATCCTAAAATTCAGAGCATTAAATGAAATTGTAATCTGACCTCCTTATGCAGATTCCAGTTAAATACCTCAAATAATTTTAACTAACCAATTACGATAGGGCTAAGATTTAAGAATTAATCCATCAAGATATTAAGAATTAATGAGATATAAGAAAAAAACACATAATTTATTATTTAAAATGAACTGTTCAACTTCTCAAGATCTATTCGGAAAAAACCAGTTTTTCTTTACACTATTTCATCATGAATTAACGCAAGTAGAAGACCTATGCTTACATGCGCCCTTGGACTTAATTTAAGGAACCGGCAACGTTGCACCTGCAATGGGTCTGTAATATAGAACTGTCTAGACCTATGCTTTTACTTAATAAACATTTATTTGATTGCTTGCTCACTAAGATTACAAAACATTCAATATGGTAGCATTTTCTATTCCGCCAGGACATGAAATGTGCTACGTCAAAACAAAAAAATAACTCAAAGATTGTTCCTTTAAGTGTTGAAAGCATTCTACTACGTGTAAGTTCCTAATTATAATCAGTTAATGGCCATAACATAGTTAAAACTTGAATAACAGCAATAGAAATGCTCCGGGTATTGTCGAGTAATCATGACTACTTGCCTCTGCATCTTTAACTGAAATAAGCTAATAATGATAATGAAAATGGTCACAGCAGAGTCCTATATATGTTCCCAGCTTACATGTTAATTATGAAACTAGTTCAGATACCCCTACCATACCGTGCTTTATAGTTATAATTACATTGGCAAGATATAGCAGTAATCAGTGACCAGAGTATCTGAATATCATTAAGTTTATCTTTCAATGTTTTGGTATTCATTATTTTCTTAAAACATTTACATTCATATTTCTGCTATAATTCTCTCAGTTCTCGTTAGTTCTCGCTGTATTAGCTATATCACTTTTTCCGTACGTTTTTAGCACAGGAATACATTTAAATTCTTTCCTGAAACATGAGGTAATTCAATAGAAAAATTACATTGTATGGGAACTACATTTCTTTGTTTTTCAATCGTCATTTGCGGATTGGGCTAAATCATTAATATCGCTCACGTTCATACGTATCAGAGATAGACATTTATATAGTAGGGTGCAATATACTGTGTTTTTAACACTGATAACATTTTACTACGCACAATGTATGAATTAAATTTAGCTACAGTAAAATTACGCATGTTGAACAGTATCTAGTGTTCACTACCATCCGCGATTTCAAGTATCTGAGATATGTCTTGGAACGTATTATTAGGCTAATTACAATATATAGTCATACAGATATTGTATAATAATATTCATATGATACAAAAAGCAATTATTAAAAATTATTAAACAAATTGAAATGAAAGTATAATTACAAAGTCATCGATGGCATCTTTTAGGGCCGTGACCGTCAATACCACCGCTAGAGGCACTGCTGTAGTCACTGCTGTAAGTGAAGATATTTGCGGTATCAGCTGAAAGAAAGAACATGTTAGTCGCAGAGCAAATAAAATTGCAGAAGAATATGCAAATCCGCTAGTCAGTATCTATAAATGTTTATTTTCTAGGTAAGACCATAAGCAATACGTCATATTTCATTATAAAACTCTGTAGGTTTGCTGTTATTTTATTTTCATCATGTAGCTGTAATAGAATTAAAAATAGCGTGTTATGGAACGTCGTCACCTGGGTGACACAATATCATGATAAATGGGAGAAGACGAATTATTTTTTTTCAGCAATTTAAATCATTGATAACTCTACTTAGAAAGCAGAACTGGACTTATTTGATATTTTTTTTCTTTCTGATTTTACCCTATATAAAAGTGCGCATTCGAAGCCATTTGAACCACTTCAGTGAGTATCTTTATCTTGAGTTCAAAACTTTAAGGGTTTAGAGAAAATTATTTCTTTTATTTGCTTTGTTTTGTTTTATTGGAGTTAATATTTAGCAGCGTTTTCATCGCGAAAGTTTTTTAATTTTGCGTCATGATTTACAAAAGAACAGCATTGGATGCTGGTAACGTACTATGTGAACGTCTAAAAATATCCGTAACGAGTGAATTGCTTCGCTACTTGCGGGTTAAAACGTACACTGGAAAGTCTGAAATAAAAGTGAAATTCTTGCTCATATTTTAGAAACTCCCTAATGAATACTGTTTCTAAAACGTAATCAAAGGAAAGTTGCGTCTGCACGCTATAGATATTTTCCCGTTATTAACATGTTATTTCATTTGTAAGCAAATGTAATATCCGACGATTACACCTTTCTCAAAACTTCGCACTTCGTGACATGTCTCATGCAACTAATGCCAATGTTGTTCCCTACATAATATTTAACTGCAGGGGACGTAACGTATATCAGGACACAGACATCCGCATTCACATTGGTGTCCAAATACTTACTAATTCCGGTTTGGTCGGATACATTACAAGCTAGCAGAAATTTTCATATGCAATGAATAAGAAACCGACCTTCTGTACGGAATTTTACGTCCATAACGCTGACAGGGTTAACAGAGATTTGTTGGTCGTACTAATTGGGATTTAACTTGTTGTATATTTTACATAAACGATCTTTTCGAAAGTTATCAATATTTCATAAACTATTTTATGTTGATTAGCCAATTATTATGATTTAAAACTTTACTGTAACTTCTGCTTTTCGTAGCTCTCACCAGGGTGCAAATTATATAGAAAAGATTTTAAATTGAGTGTTTAGAATGTTTTAGATGTAGTACTCTAGGCAGTGACGCCTGCAGTTTACACTCTGTCACCCAACTGTGCAAGTGAATATTCCGGTTTCAGTCATTCCGCTAGCCGACGTTAAACCGTGCCATAAAAATACTGAGCCAGCTTAAGTATGCCAAATACAATGCATTGAATTTAATATTTTTCCAGAGCACATTCAAAGTTTAATTTTATTACGTGTCAAGAATTATTTTTTAAAAATTTGACATTGTCAAAACATGAATATTTTCGCCGTTTAAAACAGTTTTGCAATTGGATGTACATAACTGCATCCAACGATTCCGAAAATAGAGGACGGATAAGGAATTTTAAACCGGGTAAGGGGAAGGGTGGTATATGTGCATATATACGATTGGTGTTGCCGAATGAATAAAAAAAGGGAGGCGCACAACGAGATGTTATAGCAGTCCCATATACAAAATTTCAGGGTTCTTCGGCTAATCGCTTTTTTTAGCTGCGAGATAAATACGTATAAAAGTCAGGAAAAATTCGCTTTTGAGTCTATTTTTACAATATGTTTTCGAAAGAAATGTCCTATATTCTGTATGTACATACATCCATCACACACACACAAAAAAAAAATCATCTAAATGGATTCGAGAACTGTCAAAACGGATATTTCTGTTGAAATATGATACCCAAAACTTTTCGCGATTACAATACTTCCTTTATTTCATACAAGGACTTAAAAGTTAAAGTCAACATTATCTTTTGTTACATCAAAGACTAAGGATAAAATAATGGGGCTGTTAATGACTACAACTGTAAAGTAAAATAGTCAGCGAAACATTTAAATAAACTAAATGCCATGTTCATAGATAGCTATGTCGTTTCTGATTGGTAACTTCTATTATATAAAATCCTGCTAATGTGTCAACACGTTTTTTAAATAAGGTTTGTCCTTCATAACAAAAATACAAGAATATCGCAATAGCTAATTTTTTAAAAATATTTTAAGGTAAAGCTGTGTTACATATAGAGTTTCTTAACACGTGCTTCCTTTATTTTATTTTATACAAGAATGAGTAAAAACTGCCCTGTGATCATATGAAAATTTATCCTTCTAATCAGAGCAGTTAATGAAGTACATGACCTCCACTTCCTTTCTAACGCTTCCGGTGTGTCGAAAGGTTTACGATCATAATCAATTCATTTAAATTTCTGTTTAGATTTAAAATACGATACCATCATCATTTAAAATGCCTAAGATGTCAGCAATGGAGGATCAAATTTTTAATTTGAAAACCTATAATTATTAGCAGCTGTTGCATAGCTAAAATAATTTATCTATATTTTAAAATCCGCCAAATTTCCGAGATTTCAGTCAGAGATTTAGAAAAATTTTGATTTTAAGGTTTATTTCTAGCCTTGTCTAACGATGTAAAGATCAAAATGATGCGGTGATTATCTAAATCGGTAAGTAAGGATATATGAAAAATATTGAAAAGTATAACAATGATTTCTCTCGAATACTGGGAATATCGCTTTGAGGTATTACATTGCCATTGCAAATCCTCTGTGTGCAAAATCTCATAAAAACTGGTTCCTTAGAAGACAGTCAGAAATAAATTTCAAATTTTTTTCTAAACAAACAAGTAAACTAACTATCAAATAGATAGAAACACTAAATAAAAAAACCTTAAATTTTTACCTGAAGCACCAGCAAACAGAGAAAATAGAAGTTAGCCAGCCGTTGGAACTGCTCAAACAGATTCTGAGGCACGAATGTAAGTAAACTGTACTTGGAAGTTTTGATAAAATTATTCTAGAAAAAAATATTGCGAGTTAATTTACAGGAAAATTTATTGAGAAAAGACAATCCGAAATAATGTATAAAGCACTCAGAGAAAATCAACCCTAAAAAATAAACTGATTGGAAAAAAAATCTGTGTCAACAAAAAAATAACTGCAGTTCAAAAAATTTACACTTGGAAGTCCTTTATTATATATTAATAACAAAAAATAATTACAGTTAAAAAATTTACGCTTGGAAGTCCTTTATTATATATTAATAACAAAAAAAAATAATTGCAGTTCAAAAAATTTACGCTTGGAAGTCCTTTATTATATATTAATAACAAAAAAATAACTGCAGTTCAAAAAATTTACGCTTGGAAGTCCTTTATTATATATTAATAACAAAAAATAATTGCAGTTCAAAAAATTTACGCTTGGAAGTCCTTTATTATATATTAATAAAAAATAATGCGCCAACTAAGAAATAATCACCAAATATTAAAGATACACATCCAAAACAGATAAATCATACATCTCAAGGGCACACTAACGTTAAAGCGCTAAAGTGTGTGTGTGTATGTAATTATGGCAAAGCCTCGAAGGCTATCTGCCTAAAGGGAGGGATGCCTTCATGGAGGACTTTCTAAGAGAAACTGGCACGTATACACGTTATACATGGAGAAAACCACAAAAAGGCCCATGCAGCCAGCCCGTTCGCGGGATTCAAACCTCGGACCCAACTACCAGTGTTCAGCGACTTTACCGCTCGGCCGCTAGTTGGCCTTAAAGCGCTAAAGTCCCTGAACACTGGTAGTTCCGTCCCGAGGTTCGGTTCGAATCTCTGGAAGTGGTGAGTTGCATGGGCGTTTTTGTGTTTCCCCTCTGTATAACGTATACTATCCAGTTTCCCTTATAAAATCCTCCACGAAGGCATCCCTCCCCTTAGGCAGATAACCTTCGCGGCTTTGCCGTAATGACATAAACACACCATACATCTCGAACAGGTAGTGGTATGAAAAGAATAATATTTCATCAATAATAAATGTTAGGTAAAGATGTTTACATTTACTTGATAGAAAAGAACTTCATTATTTTAAGATGTACAAACATATTTTTGTATTTGCTCGCAAAATTTGAAACAAATATTTCTATATATAAGTCACAAACCAAACCATATATCTCGAACAGGTAGTGTATGAAAAGAATAATATTTCATCAATAATTAATGTTACGTAAAGATGTTTACATTTACTTGATATAAAAGAACTTCATTATTTTAAGATCTACAAACATATTTTGCATTTGCTCGTAAAATTTGAAACAAATATTTCTCACAATATACGAGAAATCAAATTCTGCTTCGCTGAGACACGTTGCCGGTCATGAAAAATAAAACTAAAAGCCAGAAAAGCCTTCGACTTTTGGGCAGTTTAAAAACAAATCTTAAATTCTTATAAATAAGAAGATAGAGACGATTTTATTGATCGTAGATGTACTTCGATTTTTAAAATAAAAAATATCAGCGTAGTCGTGTTCTCAGATTATAGAAAATGCTGTGAAGTACGACTAATTAAAATAATAAAACATAAATACAACTAATTGTCTAGTAATATTTTTGTTAAACGATAAATGTTTTGTTAAGCAGAACACAATTAACGTTTTCCACGAAATAATTTATATAAATGCATTTGTTTCTGTTCGAATTATTTTAATCATCAAAAATACTGATATAAAGTTTATCATAAGAAGAAGGTTGATAAGTTGAGTTGAGTTGAGAGCAGAATCTGGACACCCGTGCGGCTTACTAAGACTATTCGGGTCTAGTCCAGGTTCCGCAACTATCCCGGGCAACACCTCATGGGGCCTATAAGGGCATACATTGGTCCTGTATATATGCTTACATAGTTCATAACATATGCTTATAGTTACATAGTTCATAATATATGCTTATATAGTTACATAGTTCATAGTACATGCTTATATACAAGTAGTTCATAATACATAGATCTTTCATAATACATGCTTACATAGTTCATAACATATGCTTATAGTTACATAGTTCATAACATATGCTTATATAGTTACATAGTTCATAATATATGCTTATATAGTTACATAGTTCATAGTACATGCTTATATACAAGTAGTTCATAATACATAGATCTTTCATAATACATGCTTACATAGTACATAGTAGGTTGATAAGTTGCTATTAATTACGCGTTTTAGTTTTATAGGGTTTTCGTTTTTGCAGAAACAATGATTTGACATCATAATTCTAAGAATAAAATACGGCCTATCAGCGGCTGAGCGTACATCGCTGAACACTGGTAGTTCGGTCCGGTATTTCGAGTTTCAGCTTTTAAGGCTCGCTGCATGAACATTTTCGTGGTTTTCCCCGTGTGTAACATGAGTTTCCATTAAAACGTCCTCCACAAAAGCATCCTTCCCATTAGGCACATGGCCCTCGAGTGCTTCCTGGAGTTAAATAAACCAAATCAATCTAAAAATAAAAGAATCTAAATGAAAGAGTTTTTTTTTTATCTGTTTGGGAACATTTTCCAAGTTAAATAAATGTTTATTCCAGGCTGTGAATCTTTAGGACTTTAAAGGACTTTACATTCCAATCTGAAACGAAGCAGAACCAACATGAAACACTCTTTAGAGAAGAATTGTTTTAAAGTTATTCTGTAATAAAATTAATTCAAATTAAGTATCACTTAGTTCATTTTCGTAAATAATAACCTAAATGGTACTATATATATATATGTCTGATAAAAAATATTTTATCAGGCATATATATATAGTACCATTATAACGGATGTCTGAGAAAAAATATTTTATTAGACATCCGTTATAATTCCGGAAATGTTAAATGCATAGAAAACCACAAAACATTCCTAGTCGTCGTTATAGTACCTCTCCTACAAGAACCTGTTTTCCTTCGCCTAGTGGGTACAGGTAAACCCACAAGCTATAAAACATCTCATGTTTGATGCAATACTTTTGCCACAACGAAATAACACAATATAAAAAACATAATTCAAGACTCGTTAGCTTTCGCCCTGTCCTTTAAAGATTCCATGATGCGTGGATGTTACTATAACGACGCGCACTGGAAGAGCACTGATGCGGGTAAAGACCTAACCTCGGAACTATATTAATGCGCGGGCAGAGAGCATGTAGTAAGGCAGCCAATTATCATCGCGGAGTGAATAGGCTGCCAGTAAAATATGAACCCCTTTTTCCAGAAACTGTGTGAACAAAGAATTGCTGTTACCATTTTATTTCTAAATTCTCAAAGCAACCTTAATTTGCCAAAGGACATTAAACAGCAAACCTTAATTTGCCTTATTTAACCAACCAATTAAACCTTAATTTCCCATGAGACATTAACAAGCAAATTGTGTTTACAATAATAATTATACAGAATTTTGAATTAGTAACTGTACAAATAATAATTATTAGATGTAAATTAATTCGAAGAAGAATATTTAAAATTTACGTTATTTTATTCCAAGACAGGTACATCTACAAAATAACTGTTTCATAAATTTGTTGTTTTACCATATTTCACGCCAAATAGCTCACATATTTATAAATTATTTTAGTTGCTACTTGAGTGGAAATTATTTTAAAATTAATTCACTATGCTAAGAAATTATGTGCAGTTGTAGTTGAAATTACGGACTACTCAATAAAGATTTTCCGTTTTTAAGAAAGGGCTTATCAATATTGATGAAATAATTAAATGAATAAAAAAATTAAGCTGGAAGCTTGAGATGTGTAAGTTGCACCTTTTTATATATTTCTTTGCGTTGAACATTGTTTTAGAAACTGATTTACTTATTGTTTGCAGTTTTATTGATCTCAGCCTAAGCCTACAATTTTTGAGTAGTACTTGTAATGTTACGATCGCTTTCTTCCAGTATACGTGATTGAAAGGGAAATCTATGCAGTCCACATGCCATGCCCGCTCATAAGGTTTTATACTTTGCTTCAAAGTTCAAGACATTAACTAATCAAATTAAATAATCAAAGGAATTTAAAAAAAAAGAAAGAAAATTTTAAAAAATCTGAAAGTTTTCAGATTTTACATTACACACAAAGGGACTCTTTTTAACCCTTTGTGTGTTACCTTTATTTATTAAATGTTCTTTGCACTTGAACTATATAATTCAATGCAAAAGCAATATCGAAATATAAATTTAAAATGAGCATATCTTTATAATTTTCGATACACAACCTCGCAAGCTGGAGGTAAAAATGTTTTTTTTTTTTTTTTTTTTCATACAGTTTTGCTATTGGTCGCTTTGAAATCGTTGTGTTTCTTAATAAAAAAATCGTTGAAGTGTTACAAAATATGAAACCGATAATAAAACAAACTTCAAATTCCAAATTAGGGCTTCCAGATGGCCATGTTCGGTGGAAGATTACGTTATTCAAAATTTGATGGATCTAGGTACCGTTATTTTATCACAGTGCGAGAAGCATACATACATTTAAGCAGATTCTTCATTATTTAATTTCTTTAAATATAATACAGGGTGATAATTTAGCTGGCAATAATTTGAAGAGTAAAAACGCAAAATAACAAAACGAAATTAATAGCCCTTCTGGGCTGAAGCCCTTTGGACTAAAAATAGATGCTTTTTTCAAGAGACCGATTTGAGTGGTAAGATTTCCTTCTTTTATTAGCAATAAAAGCAAAATTAAATTCTCTATATTTTCTCAAATCTATCGTTATCATCATTTTCCTACTAGCGCCGGCCCACCAGCGGCCGAGCGGTAAAGTCGCTGAACACTGGTAGTTCGGTCCGAGGTTCGAATCCCGCGAACGGGCTGGCTGCATGGGCGTTTTCGTGGTTTTCCCCATGTGTAACGTGTATACGAGCCAGTTTCCCTTAGAAAGTCCTCCACGAAGGCATCCCTCCCCTTAGGCAGATAGCCCTAGTGTGCTTTGCCATAATTAAATACACCACACACCACCTATTAGCGCCATTTTTTTTCTTGTCTCAAGTACCCCTCTGACTAAGATTTTGATAGAACATTAAGTTAAATCTAACCTTTAATATTATTATGTTTTAAAATGTTTCCTACTTTTTATACAAAACCCTTTTTGGTATACGTTTATATGTGAGCGTGTGTGTGAGTAACAGGATGACTTGGAGTAAGCTCCAACGGATTGATGACGGTTCTCTGTGTCTTCTTATAATCTTCTCATAAATCTTCTTATAATTTGGAGAGTTTTTACTGTGTAATTAGAAAGATGATAGATAATTTGGAGAGATTTTATTGAGTAGTTAGAAAGATGATAGATAATTTGGAAAGATTTTATTGAGTAGTTAGAAAGATGATAGATAATTGAGAGATTTTATTGGGTAGTTAGAAAGATGATAGATAATTTGGAGAGACTTTACTGGGTAGCTAGAAAGATTATATGTAATTTGGAGAGACTTTACTGGGCAGTTAAAAGATGATATATAATTTGGAGGGAAGACTTTATTGGATAGTTAGAAAGATGATACTCGAAGGAGAGTCTTATAGATAAACGTGGCCGAATTGAATATAATTTTTATTGCTGGACACGAACTAATAATCGAAAATATATTTTTCATCACACATGATCATGGACGCAACACGCACCCCACAGTTTTGTACAGATTTTAGATAACTGTGTAATTAGCAGCACTATAAAGTAAAGGAAGCGAAGTAGCGTCTTTGACTTCAAAAGAGCTGAAGCTAAAGTACGCACCTATCCGGTATGGAGGCTCACCAAGGGAAGTTTTTGCTTTAAGATAGAATGGTTTCAGTTTTCAAAATTTTGAGCTCAAGTTCCGAATAAGCTACGTCTTTAGCGTTACGCAAGCCATGTGAGATGGATTGATCAAGTAATGAGGCAGTCCAGAAAAGTTATTATGATTTTTAAATTAGGGAGGGGGAATTAAGGACTACTGCTAATTTAAATTATAATTTTGATTTACATGTTTTTAATCTTATATATCCCCCTTACTAAATGACGTCTCGTTTCCTTGCCATATTGTTCCAGCGTGTAATTCTGTATATTAAATTCTGGGGACGCTTAACAGTAGTCGTAATGATGTTCTAACTAAAACAAAAAGTTACATCTAAAGAACTGCTCCTGTTGCAAAATAAAAATGACGTTTTAAGCATCAAGCTAATCTTGTTTTTCCTTCTAGCCATGTACTACGTAGCACTCTCCAGCTATCTTCTATCATGGGAAATCTATACCTTTTTTCCATTTCATTTTCTCTTTCTTTCCATTCCACTGATTAGAAAACTAATTGGTTTCTTCTCTGCTCTCATCCTGAACTGAAATTATCATATTTCAATTTAGTCGACAGGATACGTATCCTGTGTGTCAAAATTTCAATGGAAGAATGCGGCAAGGAGAAGATACGTCATTTAGCAAGTACCTTTATGCGGCGAAAAAAGGATGAAAGAGGGACAAACTATGCAGTTAGTTGCTATTTGTATTAGAAGTTTTGCTTTAATCTGATTGGCCAAGGAATTATGCGCAATGCATATGGTTACAGAATTAATTTCCAGCTATTACGAGTTTTCAAATTAGAAAGAGGAATTAAGGGGCTATTGCTAATTTAAAGTATAAATTAAAGTTGGATATTTTTTATTTTATACATATATAAATACAAAACAATTCTTTTGAAAACAAAATATAAACATGCCTAGTATATATATATGTGTGTGTGTGTGTGTGTGTGTCAGCTTTTCTCCGGAATAAATAGATTGGTGAAGAATCATAGATGTAGTCGTAGCTTAAATTATCAGACGATAAGTTTAAAAAACAGGATCCATTTATTATTGGTCAGGAGAAATAGCAGTTACAAAAATCATATTTCCGGAGTAAATAAAAAAGAATTACTAATAACTTTTTGTATGAAGTTTACTGCATCGTTACATTAAAGAAAAGACCCCGAGTCCTTTGCGAGTCCTTTTATAGCCTCTGGAAAGGCGGAGCTTCCAAGAAATGACGTCAGCCTCGTCAGCCATTCCAATTCGCTTTAGATATCTCCAGAACATTCTATAACTGTATGTGTAGAAAAGGCGGGAAAAATAACTTGACTACGGGGCTGTGGATTTAATTCCACGTACTTTCAAATAAGAGACCGTCGCCATTAAAAATGAAAAGAACATACAGTTAGAATTAAGTGTATTCTTGACTATGGACTTTTATTATTACATATATATATATGTGTGTGTGTGTGTGTGTAAAATAATATAAAATATCTACTGTTCTGATAATAAATTAATAATAGTCCTTGAAATCCTCTTTTAAATTTGAGCATGCTCATTCTAAATCATCCTATTCATTCTAAAAATAGCAAAGCAATAACTCTTCGAATATAACCTTTGACTCCTGTAATTCTGAAAATAAATTCGTCAGCTGATATCTATTTCGCAGTTATTCCTGGAATGCAAAAAAATCGTAACCGAGCATCCGAATATTAATCTCTTATGTATCTGAAATTTAATTCGCTTAATGTAAGCATTCTTGCAATGTGATCCGAGATGTAATCTGTTTAATGTAATCGTGCCTTGGTATAAAAGGTCTTTGCTACTCAATCTCGTCTCTCTTTTTGATCGCTTCCCTAACATTGTCTGGTGGCTTCTTGGTTTCCTCTGTTGTTTCAGATATGTAATACGTCATAGATAAATCCTGAGATGCTTATTCGCGGCCATTATACAGCGATATGGAAAAAATATCTTTCAAGAACGTTCAAAAATATATTATGTGTTAACTCACTGCAATGTTGTATGGAAATCATTCATCCTCCTTACGCAGTTATGCCATCACCACCTGGTCGTCAATCAAAGTTATCAACTGTACGTTCTCCTAAATTTTATCTCAGCTATTGCAACGACTGTCAAAACGTTTTATTTGTCAAAAGCTTCATTCCTTCATTACTAAGTACGCTTATTTTCATTACATACATTTATATATATATAATGCGTTAATACGCTAAAATAACACATGTTACGTTAAAATATTTAGTAAATTTAAATTCTTCGGTTAAATTGAGCGCAATGTAATTTGTATGTAACTTGCCATGCTGATAAACTATATTTTCTCTGACATCGCATTTTATATCTTTCATGATAACTTTGTTTTCAAAATTATGTATTTCTTTATGCGAGTCTGTTTCACGTCGGGTTAATCGCATGCTATGCCTCCTATGAAGGGACGGACTGTTACAACCATGCCTTCTCCGGGATTCAAACCCGGGTCCATCGTTGCGGCAGTCACGGTCATTGACAAGTATGCCGGATGGGTGGTAAATTATCAAATGTATACAAATAAATAAATACAAAGTAAAAAACTGTTCAAAATTTAAACCAGTTTCATTAGCAACAACAAGTGATGGTAGTAATATAAAATAAAATAAAATAAATGTTTTCATCCGATATTCCGTTTGGATTAAACTATATTCAAAAACCATAAAAGAGAAAAACTTCAAGAAATAAGGAGGACAAAATATGCCAAACCAAAAATGAAATTTACATATTTCGCTGCATCATCATTAGGGGGGTTGGTTGGTGCAACGAAAGTAAATAAATAAAATAAGTAATAAATAAATAATACATAAAAGTAAATAAATAAATCAGCCTGATTCTGAACGGACAAAGCATAAATTAAAGTTTAAAATTTATCCGTTGGTTGGGCTGTATCTGTATCAGCCCAACCCCTACGGATTGAAGTTAAGCATTCCTGGGGCTGCTTGAGTGGCGAACACGTGCGTCGGCAGATGGTGGACAGCCAGATGTCCTGTATTATCTTCTAACAGGATAGCTTCAAATAATAAATAAGAAGCAGTGAACCTCTTCCCGTAACCTGGTGTTATGCGACCCATACCTAGGATGAATGACACTGCCATTATAGTGTCTTAAATGAGCCTCTAGAATGCCTCGCAACTTCTACAGCATTTTGCATTACCCAGCAACAGGCATTACTGGGTGGACCTTTTTTATGCTGTATTTGCAGGTACAACCTCTGATGTCGAGCTTTCTTCTCAAAACAAGGAAACCCAGAGGAAATCAATTGAAAAAGCAGAAATGAATCTGTCATGGAGGTAAAAAATGGCCTCGACTCGAGTTACTCAGTCAACAACTGGAGAAAGGCAGGAAGCTATTTAAAGCATAACTATCTCTCTAGATAAAATCAAAATCAAAAAGACAATATCCGGAGCACAAAAACAGAACCGTGCCCGAGAATTGAAAATTGCCAAAGATACTTCGGTTTCTTCACAAACTATAAATTAACCCAATTTCTTACCGGCCAAGAAAATTTCAAAAGTTACTTGAACAGATTTGAGTCTCGAGTCTGTCTGTGATTGTAGCCTCGGTGGCGAGGAGAATGTTGAACATGTGCTTCTTCTATGTCCCTAATATGAGAGCGAAAGAAAAGTTTTGAAACTGGGACTGAAAAATTTTAATATTAACTGGCCTCCAGAATTTTACCAATTTATTTCCGAGAGAAGTGGTTTTAAAACTTTTTGCCAATTCATTGTAAAACTTTGTAATCATTCTTAATTTCATTTCAGTTTTTCTTCTGTTTATTTTGTATTGTGTTTCATACTTAATTCTGTAAGCTCCATGTGATACTATGTGGTACATGGGGACCTTATTATGTTTCTTTAATAAAAACAAATACTAAAGTGTTACACCTGAACTCCATTAAGTTGCTGTCAGACTTTATAAACAAAGTGGGCGACCGAAACAAATGAAAGTAGGAAGAACTGGGCTTGATGAGCTTGGAACAAAATTGGTACCTGATACCTGACATACTCAATATGAAGAAGATGTATGCAGTGCCAAAAATGCAAAACTATAGAATCAAAAACATAGATAAATTCAAGAAAATTGCAAAGTAATAGACAAATTAAAAGGATATTTAAGTTAATGGCGTCGAAAAACAAAACTTACAAAAATAATAATTCAGTACTTAAAAAAATATGCAAATTTTTCTAATCCAGGAAATAACAAAACAAATTTTGAAAACTAACAGGTCGGGTAAAAAAATAATAGAATAAGTCATAAACAAGCAAAAAAGCTAAAAATCTAATAAAAATGTCTCTGTGAGTGACCTAGACCAAAAAATGTAAAACAGAAGTAATCGAACAAATTCAAAAATAAAAGAAATAAACGAATTTAATCTAAAAAATAAATATAAAAAAATTGAGGAATAAGTTCCTAAAATTTCTCGCACAAAAGCAGCAAAGGGTTTGAAAAGAAAAAAATATATCTATCCTTCTAATTAGATACATACCCAGACTTTAGACGTAAAATATCCTAGTTAAAATTTTGTATGACAATGGTTCAAAATTTTTTAGAATTTTTTCTTTTAACGCTTCTGCAGATAAATACAGAACGGCTTTCAATTAAGATATCAAAGCCATTCGAAAGGCCACTTAGGTTTTGAAAATTTGATTTTAAATACTTTACCGTCCTATGAAGTTCAAATATTTGTTTCTTTTTTCCTCCAAAGATAAATTTTTTGCATCTGAAATTAGCTTTCGAAGTATTTCTTCCACCCCTTTCGCGGCCTGTCAAGACATTACTTAGAAAACACGTACTCGTTTCCCTACCCTCAAGAAACATTTCTTTTGTGTTCCATAGTATCTTATCTGAAAATTAATAAAGATGACCTCCTAAATCAGACTTCTAAATGAGAAGTAGTTCCATTGCACTGCCAGCTGAAGGAAGCGGAACTGTATTCACATTTCTCATATTTTTATGCTCTTTGTGCGATCTTGATACAGTCCCGCTGTCGAAAGCTCGAGACTAATTAAAGCATCAATCACCTCTTTCCGTTTCTGAGGTAGTCTGAGGGTAGGAGGGTTGGAAAACACGAAGTGACGAGTCTCTCTCGGGGGTAACGAACCAGGCAACATCTAACACCGACGAGTGAATGACGTCATTAATGCCTGATAACAATTTTCAGATTGACAAGTCTCTCTCAGAGAAAACGGTGAAGACGCCTTTCCTAGTGCCCTCTAACTGAGAGTCATGACCTTGTGTACGATAAACGTTTGAAAGATAAAAAAAAATTAAGGTTCTCGATATTAATCTGACTTTTTACCCGATTTGTTAAGAAGAGCGAATAATAACATTCCATTCCATTTACCGCTGTTACACTGGGCCTAGCCTGCGTGAATTTGCAGGCTTTTTGCCAGTTGCATTCTAATATGGCATCCCGGAAGTAAAAATATCAGTAAAGGGTCACAGAAACAAGATGCGAAAAATAAAGAAAAAGGTGACACTTTGCCACTGCAGAATTTTAGATCGTGGGGTGGTATAAATAAATAATTCAAATACAATTCATACACAAACATTAATAAGATACAAAGATAATTTCAAGGAGCAAAACATAGTTTCTCAGATGAGAGTTCCGATAATTGAGTCTTGATTACATGTGAAAAAAGCATTTACAATATTTACATAGAGAATAAAAGTCCAGTAGTTGACCATGTCATGAATAATAACAATGCCAATGATTTTCAAGTTTCGGAGTGCCTATGGTTCAAAACCATTTACCTCTGCATCAGAATTACTAATAGTGAGCAGAAATAGGAAAAATTTTGCGTAAGTAATTGACTTGATGCTCAATAGAGGGAGCCACAGGCTCGAGAAAGTTTAGGGATAGGAATACGAAAATAAAAATTTAAACATCATATTTTTTTTTTTTTTTTTTTTTTTTTTTTTTTTTTTTTTTTTTTTTTTTGGTTTTTTAAACCAAAATAATAACAAAAAATAATAGCAATCTTAAAGGTTGAACATTTTAATAAACAAAGTGGTTGACACTGATTTATCAGATCAGTACACTAAAGTTCAAAGATGGAAGAGATTAGCGATTAAGCGGTCTACCTGGAACAGAAAGCAAGATCGCATAAGCTAATGACCCGTTAATTCGTAAAAGCTAAGAAATTCTCCTATATATTGAAAATGTGATTCAATAAGTAAATGTGCATTTGCATTGTATAAATTTTACCAAGCATTTATTTAATTAAAAAACAGGAGTAATTTTAATTTTTTATTTCAGTTATTTATTTATTTATTTTTAAATTTTCGGTTGGGAAGAAAAAACACGGTACTTTTTCATAGAGGAAATACCAATGAAATGTGACTGTTTTTATTGTTTCAACATTATTAGTGTTGTTATTAGTTGTCGTCAAAGAAAAGGAAAAAAAAACACAAAGAAATGGTAATCATACTATGCGAAATTTTTCATGTAGTTTTAATTTACCCTGGACGATAAAATTTTGCATGTTTGTTTTCTTATGCGCACTTCATATCTTGAATTGTATAACGTTTTTAAAGACATTTCAAATCCAGGTAACCTTAATTCGATATCTTATTATAAATTAGAGAAAAAATGCCAGTTTTATGCAGATTTTTAAATAAAATCCATTTGATTTCGAGAGTCATTGACATACCTTCCTCTTCTCAAGCAGAAAAAAAGTTTAGTAAGTATGTTTATGCCTAAAATTTCCGTATATGGGTTAGGCAGATTTCTATTCAAAGATACTTTTTTATTCAAAATTACAATGAAATATAAAACTAATATATTTGGCTTTTAATTAAAATTTTATTCATTCATCTTTTCTCCTTGTGTGCATAAAGGATTTTATGCGTTTATTTTTTGATATATATTACTCAGTGCTTAAGTCATAAAAACCAGAATGAATCATAAAATATTTACAATTTCGTTTTTATTTTCAGAGTTGTCAAATTCCGTAATGAGGTTTTCAATTCTTTTCCGAATCCTATAGGTAAACTCCCGATGATACAGACGGTTTAAATAGAGAATGAGTTACATAATAAAAATTCTAGTTTTAGCTTAAATTTTAAGTAACTCAGAAAATTTTCTTTGATTATGAAGTACAATATAGAATTTCAAGCATAGTAATTCTGAAATAGCAATGAAAGCCAAAGATGTCAAAATGGTCACCGAGGATTTTCGTCCCCTTCATAATCCTATAAGTAAATTCTCGACTGCGGAGTTCGAGCTTGGTTATGGCACAGAACAGCTGTTCCCAATCTTTGTTTTGCGGAATCCTAAGGGCTTAGCATGATATTTCCAGGGACTCATCAGAAAAATACAAACTAAATAAATTTTAATTTTTAGGAGCAAAATTAGAAATTTTTTTTTAAATCTAAAAGATTTCAGATTTTAAATTGCGTCCAAAGGGGCGTTTTTATTAAATTTGTGTGTTACCTTTATTTATTAAATATCATGTTCTTCGCACTTAAACCATGAAATTCAGTTCAAGAACAATAATACAAAATAATTTTAAAATGAGCATATCTCTTGAATTTTCGATAGAGTCTCGCGCGCAGGAGATAAAAATGTTTTTTTACTTCCTTGTACGAAGTAAAAAGGAAGTATTATAATCGCGAAAAGTTTCAGGCAGCATATTTCAACGAAAATATCCATTTTGACCGCTATCGAATGCAATTTAACGATGTTTTTGCGTGATATCTGTACGTAAGGACAGAATAACAGACTCGTTTCCTCCAAAAAAATTATAAAACTGCTTCAAAATGAATTCTGAAGAGAATTTTTCGTGGCGTCTGTACGAACGTACGTACGTATGTACGTATCTCGCATAACTCAAAAACGAGTAGCCTCAGAACGTTGAAATTTGGTATATATTACTGCTATAACATGCAGATGTGCGCCTCGTATTTTGGTTGCAATCGGCCGCGCCAAACGTATATAAATATATTTATATATATATCCACTCTGTTACCCGGCTCAATGATCTCAGTTTCTTTACGCTCATATGTTTGTAAATTGTACCTTTTTTGCTTTAAAAATTATATAATTTTGTTGTTCTTATCTTCTGGTTAAGGTTTTTATGCCTTTAGTAATTCTGTATGCAATATTTTTAGAATTATCAATAATTTTTAAGTTGTTTAAGTGCCGCTAAGCCTAATATATATTTTTTTTTGATGGCGGCCATTGATTGTTTACATTTGAAACAGCAGACCAATGGATTTGTTGCCAATCAAGAGAAACTTAGCTTCGCAACAACAAAGATAACGCCTTCATTTATTATTGCGAATTAAATCATGCTTAAACCTTTCTGGAATTTTTTCGAGGAAATAAGTGTTTAAGATTTACTTGGTAATTTTTAATACAGATATTTTGAGTTTTTATGTATTTTTCCTTCTTGCGAAGTGAAAATTGAATTAATTGAACGAGAAATACTCAATCGTCTGTGAAAAACTGCTCCTTTTTTGTTTTGTTTGCTTAATTTCTAGATATACTAGAGTATTTGAATGGAACATGTGGCAACGATTAGATAATTCTATTCTTTAAATGATATAAATTTTGTGCATTATGAGTTATAATATGAACGAAATATAATACTGTTAAGTGAATCTAGCGCCAAAAGTGTCGCTATGGTAAACAAATACTAGAGTGAATTTTAAAGAATGCCTTTATTCTGTTGTGGTTTATGCGCTGTCGACGAAGGAGATTTAATTCAATCCAATAAATTTAAATGAAATGCAAGAAAAAATGCGTATAATTTAATATTCCGAACAAGGAAGTCATGTGGTCTACACATCAGATTTTTTTTTTTTTTTTTTTTTTTTTTTTTTTTTGTACAACGTTTCATGTTCAACAGGTAACACAAAAACGTTAAAAAAAGCCAGTGAGGTTGTACCGCTAAAAAGGGCTCCCCCAGTCTAAAACTCTTAAGGCTTTGAATATTACTTGCTTAAATGCCATACGAAATTGAAAAGTGACGTAGTCGTAGATCAAACAAAAATAATCTTGGGAAGCTTCTTTGTCTTGGGAACAAAAATAACCTTGGAAAACTTGCGGATTAGTATCATAACATTCAGTATCAGTTGTGTAGTTTGTTTATCATGAGTCTTTAAAATGTTTCATTGGAATTACGAATAAACCTGTATTATCACTAGTGATTAATTAATGCATTCTTATTAAACCCCATCTTTGAACAGTTATGTAACTCAAAATTATTGCTTAGTAACGCGAATAAGAAAGCAGTAAAGTTAAATTCAGACAGCAATACAGCAATTAGAAATACCAAAACTTAATTTTATGAAATAAAACAAACTATGCGTTTTAATAATCCATAGTTTCTTTAGTAGTTTAATATAACATTAATAAAATACAACTTCTTTCATTACGTACAACTTCTAAATTCGAAACTGTACTCATTCGCCAAATTGTTTTCTTTTAATTTTTCCTTGGAAATAAAAATATATTTTTTCATAATCACATTCTGTTTCATTAGGGATAATTAAATTGTATATATTCCATTAGGAAAATGGGTTCTCTGTTAAATTTACAAAATACGTAATGAAACTATCCTTATTACCTACACATCCAACTAGGTGCTGTCAAAATTACAGTTTCATCCGAGGAAACGCATTGCCATTAAAGTGCTGTCTGCAATACTGAATTCCAGTCTCATTCGCATCTACGTGAAAGGAATTAAAAAACACCTATTTCTGGGAAAACATTAAAAGCCTGAAATTAATGGTAACTTTTGATTAAATATTTACGTGGGTATAGTTCATTCACCCTGTTTTAATTCACAGATCATGTACTGCCTACTTGCATTTAGGAAAGCGAGTATAGAAATCAGATTTCTGCAAAACGTAAAAATTCGGTGAAAAAACGTACACACCTCCGTACTTCCCAGCTTTATATTAAAACATATACAGACAGCCATAAGGCGGAAATAGCCAGAATTTATGACATTCGTATTCCGTTTGCGTCCCTTAGGAGAAAGAAAAAAGTTGCTGACCGGTTTGATGTAGCTTTGTGACCGAAACTTTGTCCTTCTCAAGGTCGATAGCATATGGTCATGCATTATTGCTACCGCGGTAGTGTACAGCCATCTAGGAGAAGAATGTAATCATTTTCACACGGGTACCAAGTATATTTTGCAGGTATATTAAAAGTTTGTTTTAAAGCTACGCAAAAGAAAAGTAAAGAAACGTGAAAGGATTCGAATTGCAAAGTAGTGCCAGGGGGTTTGTTAAGTTTTTTTTTTTTTAACGATGTCGCTGAGCTCGTGCTTTACGAATCTACTCTTGGACTCATTCCCGTTAACACAGCACAATTTTTTTCCTTTCAATGTTGTTATTAAAAATCACTTTTTTGCACTTACATTACGTAAAATTCAGCATCAGATTCACATACGTATGATTCTGCTGCGACATATGTGATTTTTACTATAATCACAAAAAGAGAATTTACTAAAGTGTTAAGTTAAACTCAACGGAATATACACTCATGTCCATAAATTAAGGATAATTCGGAGTCACGCGGAAATCGAACTCTAAAATAAATATATCACCTGTAAAATCACTACACACATCTTCAAGAATCATATGCAAATTTCAGTTTGTAACCAGATGACACCGATGGTACGTCACAATGACGAGAGTGTAAGAGAGTGATATAAGGAATACAGGCAAAGAAGTAAAATTGCTCGCAGGCGCTTTATAAGCATTTCAGTGCAATAACCGAATAGTTATGACACAAAGGACGCATCTGGATGATTTTTTTACGTGGTAGATTTATCGGCTGTCTTGAATGTGGGCGTACCCAACTAGAAGTATCAGACGAACTTGGAACTGTCCAAAGTGTCATCTCCAGGCTTTGGCAACGATTCCAAGGTGATGGTAATGTGAGTAGACGTTACAGCACAGGTCGCCCCAGAGTTACAACGCCGAATGAGGACCAGTATTTGGCAGTTACTGCCAAAAGAAACAGGCGGAGCACAGCCTCAGACCTGTCTCGTCAGCTCTCTTCAGCCACTCGTACGACAATTTCAAGGCAGACCGTGTACAGACGCTTAGGGCAGATTGGTCTATATGCTCGTAGACCTGTCAGAGGCGTTCCACTTACTGCAACTTACTGTCGCCTGCGGTTAGCCTGGAGTAGAGAGCATGCATTGTGGACACCGCAACAGTGGACTTGTGCGATGTTTTCCGACGAGTCCAGGTTTAGCTTGTTGTCTGATTCTCGCCGGACTTTCATATGGAGAGCTCCAGGTACCCGTTACCACCAAGAAAACATCATTAAACGACACCGTTGCGGTGGTGCAGGAGTGCTCGTTTGGGGTGGAATTATTCTGGGTTCCAGAACTGACCTGCATGTTCAAATTGGAACCATGACAAGCCAAATCTATCGGGACGTCATTCTGGAACAACATGTATGTTTGTTCCGAGGCGCCATGGGAGCACAATTTGTGTTTATGGATGACAATGACCGTCCTCACCGTGTAAACATCGTAAGCGAATGCCTTCAGTCGGAGGATATCACCCGTATGGACTGGCCAGCATTCTCACCGGACTTGAATCCACTAGAGCACGTGGTGGACATGCTTGGCCGACGAGTTGCAGCCCGTCAGCCTCCTCCTACATGTCTACCGGAACTTCGGAGAGCATTGCTTTGTGAGTGGTGTAATACGATAATTTGATACTCAGCATGCCTAGACGTTTTACGGACTGTATTGCATCGTCTGGGAGACATACAATGTACTCGTATTAACAATTATACCAACCATGTAATATTGGTTTTTTCTAAATAGGTTTTTTTTTTTTTTTTTTTTTTTTTTTTTTTTTTTTGTAATTTGCTCCAGGGAGAAAAAATCGCTAATTTTTTAATAATATCAAACATATAACATCTTTTTTGCTCTTTACCTTTTGTTTAATAAATAAGCTTTACAAATAAGTCAAATTTGTTTTGCTTCTAACTCTTCCTTTGTTTGCTTTTTCATTATCCTTAATTTATGGACATGAGTGTAGTATGATATCCTTAAAAATTTAATATCTCGCAGTGCACTAAAATCGCGAGAGTTAAGTGTTGCCATACCTGTCGTTTCTATTCACTATATACAGGATACAGAAAAATAATACATAATTACATTTAGTAGCAAATTCCTTTCATCTGAAAGTGTCATGTCAGTGTCATGGACAAAAAAAAATGGGGATCGAGATTAATAGCACTTCTAATGCTTAAAATAATTCATGCTAATATTGATAACTATAATGTGTGGTCAAGTATTTTAATTTACAGCAAGTACACATTTAATTGAAAATAATATAAAAATTTTAATGACTAATAAATAAAATTATTGCTTTTAAAATTTTTAATTAATTTAGCAAAAACGGTCTGATTTTTTAAATTTGAAGATAAATTACATTTTTTATGTTTCGCCAAATGATAACACTGATATTAGACCACCAAATATTAGAGCCCTGTATTATATTTACAGAAATTAAATAATGTAGAATCTGCATTAAGTACGCATTGTGATAAAATAACTGTACCTAGAGCTATCAAATCGTAAATAAAGTACATCTGCATCCAAATATGGGCATCTGGAAGCCCAAATTTGGAATTTATTTTGTTATCTGTTTCATATTTTGTTTATGAGTTTTTGATTAAGAAACTGAACGATTTCAAAGCGAGCAATGGCAACACTGCACGGAAAAGGAAAACATTTTTATCTCCAGCGCGCGAGACTGTGTATCGGAAATTCTAAAGACATGCTTTTTAAAATATTTTGTAATATTGCAGTTGAATTGAATTTTATGTGGTTTAAGTGCGAAGAACATTATGTTTAACAAGTAAAGGTAACACAGATTTTTTTTGTGTGTAGAATGTACATAACAGAAAAGTACCAAGGGTTCGTTCCATATAAATTAAGAATAGTTCTTCCTTTTCATCAAACCACTATAAGACGAAATGACACGGAAATCTCACTTCCCCCTAAGAACGTTCAATTTTTCTCATACATAAGATACCTAGACTACAAAACTGAGAGTAGTAATAAACTAGAAAGACCTTTTTAATTTATAATTTCTTTCTTCATTATTCCTGAGCACTTTTCGGCGTATGTGTGATCTTCACATAAAGAGTTAATGAAGAGCAAATATTTAAATAGAGTTTCCCCTTGACAAGCACACATAAAAGTATAAAACTACTTGTCACAGCTTACGAGGTGTAGATTAAAACTGAATATTTGTGTAATGTAACTAAGATTGCAAGGGGAAGAAATCTTATGTTCAGATACTGTTTTTTTAATCCATTTTTTTTACCATCATGAAACTGAAAGTAACGATTATTTCATATTTTATTTAGAGGTCAGTCATTACAGGAAAGTACAATTTTAATATAGAGTTTGTAAAAGTATCTGCGAATTACCTTTGGTTTTGTATTTTTGATAACTTGTATTATTATTATGGTTTTATGTTTATTAATCAATTATCTTATTAACTTAATCATTTATCTTATTAGCTTAATCATTTATCCTATTAGCTTAATCATTTATATTATTAGCTTAATCATTTATCTTATTAGCTTAATCAATTATCTTACTAGCTTGTCTTTACTGTCACTTCTGCTTTCGTGGGTTCCCACAAGAATATAATTAATGTATTTAAGCACATAATTCTTGAGCTCGACATATAGCTTCAGAAATTATCGTGGGTCCCTATTGATTGAATCGACTTTAGTCTTACCATCCATAATAGCTCGTGATAGTTTGATAACCTGGAATCTAAGCTTACTAGGGCATTTCGCGTTGTAGATTTTATAATTTAAAATTTACTTTAAGCTTTGTTTCTGCTATTTCCACAAGCTGTGAAGTTTGATTAGTGTTATTGCACAGGTTTGTGTAACTGTTACGCTGACAAACCAATAAAATGGTTTATTTTAAACTCTTTTTCTCTGTTAAGTAACTTTAATCAGACATTTTACGCGGCTTAAACCGTCTGACTGTCTTCGTAGATCCAGAGTTTCATATTTGAAACTGTTAGGATGCGCCTAGAGCTTTACATAAATTATCAAGGCTTAAAACTTCCTCACAGGGTGACTTTCTTATAAACTTAATTAATTAGCTTGTCTTTAATCAATTTAAGGTGATTTTAGATAACTCTCACTTAGAAAGTATATTTTACCTAAATGAAAAACGAAGACTTTCAAAGAAGCGAAAATTAGCCTTTTGCATAGCCTTAAGATTCTGGTAAGAAGTTAAAGTTCAAAAGTGTGTTAATTCACCACAAATATTTCCATATAAGTAAGTATACGGATAAGCAGCCTCTATAAAAATGAAAAGTACTTTCTTATTAAAGCCACCCCCAAAATTTAATCGCTGATCAACCCAGATGTAAAATGCAGGTACACTTGGCGAGATTTCGACTAGATATCTTGGTTGATTAGTGATGCAATCTTGCGGCAGCTATAATAAGGAAGTAGCAAATGAAATAATATTAAAACAATTCTGAAAGCTTTCATATTTTGTATTACTTCTAAAGAGGCGTTTGTATCATTTACATGCACATGCAAGTTTCGAGAGCATTTGGGCTAATGTCCCTTTGGACTAAAATATATGAAAACAGCATATCTTTAGAATTTCCGATAGACAGTCTCAGGCGCTGAAGATAAATTGTTTTATTCCGTACAGTGTTGTCGTTGCTCGCTTTGAAATCGTTGAGTTTGTTAATCAAAAATTAGTTAAAGTTTTACAAAACAGGAAACAGACAATAAAACAAATTCCAAATTCGGGTTTCTGGGGGAAGTATTCGAGTGGAGAACTACGTTATTCAAAATTTAATGGTTCTATCTACCGCTGTTTTTTTTTTCCCAGTGCGAGAGACATACATACATTCATGCAGACTTTTCATTATTTAATTTCTTTAAATAAAATACAGGGCAATAATATTTGGTGGCAACAGTTTGAAAAGTGAAACAGACATTTATAGTGAACCGGCGCAAAATGCCGTTTGGAGACTAATAGCCCTTTTGGGCTAATGCCCCTTTGGGCTAAAAATAGTATACACCAGCTTTATGCTAATGGGAGGAAGAAAATGTATTTTCTTTTTAATACTGGATCTCTATCATTATGTCTTGTTAACTTTCCTGCTGAACATTGCAGAATTTCCCTGGGAATCCCGCAACCAATGCCATGGCTGCTTGCAGCTCATGTGACAAACTGTCACGCCCCTTTCACCATCAGCTCCTGCCTTCTTGGACCTACGGTCCTGACTCAGTCTACCTTCTGCGCTCTTTGTACAACCACTTGATGACAGCCGGAACAGATCATGCAATTTGATAATCACGGCAAAAGAGCAACTTGGAATGGACACTATAAGTTAACTTTCGTTTTAATGTCGGATAGCATAAGTGCATTTTCGTTTTAATATTGGATAACGTAAACTAATTTTTATTTGATTGCTAAGTAACATAGGCTCGTTTGGTTTAACTGTTGAATAGTATAAACGTATTGTCGTTTTAATCTTCGACAACATATTCTCGTTTCTATCTTAGTGATGAATTATATGAGCCCATTTTGGTTATAGCTAGAATTTGCGCATTTTTGTTAATTAGGAAATTTCTGTACTCACTGCATATTTGAACTGTGCATTGAAGTCCGGATCGTTGGCTCGTACACGCCTCTCCGTCTCTAAAAATTCAAAAAGAGAGAATGACTACTCATGAAAGTACCAAACATGCAAATAACAATATAACTATTCTTAAAACTAATATAACATATTTTTTCTTCGCCGTTTTAAGGCATTAGGATTTAAATCAATACATGAGTTTCAGACTATTTTTCATTTCTTCAAGCTTAACTTGGAGGGTATAAGTTCAGTTAAACAATTGGATTAACATATATATATACTGGTAACGTAAAGTTACCATCATAAAATGATTTGACTCATCCATACAATCAGATTTATAAAATATTAATATCATGTCCAAAACTGAGTCTATCGTGTCCTTAGACTCGTATGTCGTATTCCTGTCTACTTTCAAATTTTACTTATCGAATGTTACAATCGAGAAGATCAAGGACGTAGGAAAGATTAATTACGGTTACTTCTTAGGAAAGATTAATAACAATTATTCAATTCGCTAATTACAGTTACTACAAGACTTAGGAAAGATTAATTACAGTTATTTCTTTGGAAAGATTAATTACAGTTATTCAATCCTCTAATTACAGTAACTACTAGACTTAAGAAAGATTACTCACAGTTACTTCCTGGGAAAGATTAATTACAGTTATTCATTTCTCTAATTACAGTTACTATTAGACTTAGGAAAGATTAATTATACTTATTTATCAGGAAAGATTAATTACAGTTATTTCTTTGGAAAGATTAATTACAGTTATTCAATCCTCTAATTACAGTAACTACTAGACTTAAGAAAGATTACTCACAGTTACTTCCTGGGAAAGATTAATTACAGTTATTCATTTCTCTAATTACAGTTACTATTAGACTTAGGAAAGATTAATTACACTTATTTATCAGGAAAGATTAATTACAGTTGTTCAGTTCTCTAATTATAGTTACTACTAGACTTAAGAAAGATTAATTACAGTTGCATTAGATGTATGCCAGAAGATAGTTTAATAGCTTTACAAAGAGCCTCACAATACTTAACATTATTTTTTTTAATTCCTCGAAATTCTTCGTTACTGATATAGAAATGAAAACTTATATTACGATAAAAAATTTTGTTTTCGAGAAGGAAAATATTCTTTGCATTAAAAAATTATTAATATTTGCAAAGTTGTAGAAAAAATAAAAATTCTCGGTCCTTTTATGTTATTGAAAGTGGATTCGGGCAGGCACATACGTATGTATGTGTACCTGTATGCATATATGTTTGTACGTACGTATATGTATGCGTATGTATACACGCTCACACGTATACACACATACACGTTTGTGTAAAATATAAAATAAGAAATGAATCTAATATGTTAGCCTTATTAACTAAAAAAATTGAATTTAGAATTCAAATTAGGCCTAAACACTTTTATGCCCAAAATTAATGTTTTAGACTCCTTATAAAAAGTTATGAATGGCTATAGATACCTAAAAACATGAATATAAGACACAAGTCAAGGTGAAGGCACAGAAATAAAATCAAAATATGCTTAGAAGTATTCATAATTTTCTGCGATTGCCATTTACAGATCCATAAATCTACAAAAATTCTTCCAAGTTTTTGACAATTGCTAGATTTCTCTCTGTATCTTTAAAACAAAAAAACCAGAACTAAAGTGCAAAATAATTTCAAAGTGCACGTTTCATATCTTTTTGCCTGTAAACATTGCTATTAGTTAAATACTATTTCTATTGCTCGTGTTTTGAATTAGCCTCTCCCGCACTAAAGATAAACGAACGTGCAGTATTTATTATCACTTTGGATATTTTATGTAATGAGACTTGCACAGTCCTCAGCTTTAGCAGTGCTTTAGAAGCGAAACTTTTTTGCAGTTATTTTTCTACATCAAAGAATATTCACTCCAAACTGAGTATATTTCAATACAGTAATACTTGAAATGCTCCTGTTATAGGACAACATAATATTATTTTTTTTAATGTAAGAACTATGCAGTTTAGGTTAGTTATTTTAATAAACAAGATTTAGTGTCAATACTCTTCCCAAACAGCATTGTGTTAAAAGAATTCAGAAAAACACATTTTTAATTTAAAGACAGCCAATTTGCAACACATACACACATATATATGTATGCATACGTATATACATATTGTTTGCATCAGTTAAGGTATGTTTAGATCTGTCAGATAAGATACTTTTAAATAGATTTTTTTTAAATAATGTGTGACGGGAGAATGTGGGCACCATTCTTTTACCATATGGTTAATTGGTAAAGCGCCCAGTCAACCTTTATTTTTGTTAAAAAATACATGTGGCATTGGATGTTATATAGATACATATACGTGAAGTGAAATATACATATTTTTATGTTTTTCTCTTCCTGACACCAGTTGTTACGTTATTTTCTTCCTTCACGCGCGTACGGGGTTTGTAGATTTGGAGTGAATAACGACGGCACTTGATGAAGTATCGAAACACACTTTAGTTAGCCAATATTAATCAGCACAACTCCAATAACACTTTTTACAGTCGTCGAAAATCTACTATAAACACGCTGGAACAATCAGCGACACAGCCTTCACACTGTCAGGAAATAACGGTGGAGATAGCTTCACTGCTAAGCACCAGAGTACAGCTTCCGACTCTGTTTGGTCGTTCTCGGAACTCCAAGTACGCTCGAGACTCTCCACGAGATGCACTCGACGATACACAAGAGTATAACTCTCGACTGTCTAAGACAAAACTCGACGATGCACTAATTCGCGGTGCACTAAAAGACTCTCTCGTTGCACTCGACTACCAACTCGGCGCTAGACTTCGAGACACTCGCTCAATGACTGACTATCAGCTCGCTAGACGAGGCACAAACACTAACTGACTTCAGACCAGCAGGGTTTATATAGCTGTCGGCTTGTGTTCGAGAGCATTCTGGGCTAAACCGGTAAGAATTCGTTCCAGAAGGTTCTCCATCCGTCCATGGTATGTCGCCAAGTAGGCGATTTCTCGTCAAATGTGGCAACCCTGCCTTCTCTTGCCATTTTATGGCAACCCTAAAACTGCTTTGCGGGGAAGCCATCTTATCGCGCCTGTACAATATATAGTAATGAAATAATCATATATAAGTGAAATATACATATATAAGTGAAATAAACATATATAGTCTTGCGTGCATACAGGTTCCTAATAGACTGAATGCACGCAGGTCCGATTATAGATTAATAAAATTTATTTTTATCAAAAGAAATATTTCAGGGTTCTACAGTATCACACAGTACAAGCAATAGTTACGCTTCAAGCTACTAAACTAAGAACGTTAAGCACAAGGCAATGCATCGAAAGAAAAAGCTAATCCAATCCCCCACTGAACAGCTCGCAACAATAATAACAATTAACTAAGAGCAAATGCTCTATATTGTGCCATACATAGTTTGCACCCTGCACCTGATACCTTTAGTACTTTCTGCTTCTCGAAATTACTGGAAAGCAATATGATGGTCGAAGTGCGATTGCAGCTAATATAATGATCAATTACATTTATTAAATTGCAATACCTACTACGGTGATACAGGGACCGGACCAAAATGTCGCCGAATGGCCCTAAAGTTTGACGACTTTTGGCAATTTCTCGCCAAAACTGTTGTCAGCTTGGCGATATCTCGCCAAATTACCGAGATACCCATTTACTCAATGTTAACTACACTTGCCTTATTCGTACTTTTTCGGCACTGCTTCTCTCTTCAGATTTTTTTTCACATTACATTACACCGAAAAATACAACAATTTTACATATAATTGCACTAAAATCATGTAGCTATGTACAAATTCGTAACAATAGTATAGTTCAAATATAGCGAAATACTTATGGTGGTTGAATACACAATCACATATTTTAAACAGTAACATATTTGTAATATATTCACCGGTTTGCATATTGATATAATTATCATAGGTCTAAGTGAAATAATATACATGTTAATAATCATAACGACTGGTGCTAGTCATTAGTCATATTTACGATTAAATTACTAAATCGTTAACTGATTAAAAAGTCCCAATATTATTTCATCTTACAGTGCTCTTTCTAATAAATGCATATAAATGTCAAATAAAGTATGATTAGTAACACAGTATACTTTGTGACTACAAAACGTCGTTTGGCGCATGTTGTCCCACAGCCAAAAATAAGCAAATTATTTAGTATTAAATTCTCAAATTGAGAATTGTTCATCGATGCTACGATATATATTAACAAAATGATAAGCTAAAGGTTTTAAATATTGTTAAGTTTTCCTGACGATTAACAAAAATTCTCAACCCAAAAGAGGCATAATTACGATTATTAGTGTTTTTAGTCATGATTTGATGTTAATGGCTTACGTTAACTTTGACTATTAGCATTTTTATTAATCATACTGATGATCAAAATCATGTTAGTCATCAAAATTTGAAGAAAAGGTGCACAGAAATGACTAAAAACGTTTTTGAAGATATAAGTTTGAGGATATATAAAAAATGGCTATAAGACCTCAAATATTTGGTGACCAAATTTTTCTTTCCTGACATATGATTCATATTACTTAATGAGAAATTTAAAGTTTTCTTAGTTAAAACCAATCTGATTGCGAATTTTATAATTCCTGAAGAGTTAAAAATCTAACATAGAGCAATGAGTTTTCTAAATAGGGTAGACAATAAGTTAGAATTTAAAACTGTGACGAATGCATGTATTTAAGTAACTATTCATTTCTCCTTCCTTCAAAAGATGGCGCTGCAATTCTCGTATTGCCTTTTGTTTCCTTTTAAATTAATTTTGTTACTTACTATGTTTATTTATTCTTTTTTCCTTTTAAATTAATTTTGTTACTTACGTTGTTTATTTATTCATTTCTTTCCCAGATGCAATTAAGATAAACTATCCGAAAAGGTTTCTGTAATTAATAAATTTGACTTCGAGGAATCATGTCATATTTATCAAAACCTATCATCACTGTCTTAGCGATTTCAGTTAAGTATTTGAACATTTCTCCGAGAATTTTTATCTTCGTATTTCAGATATGGGACGCCATATTCATTGCTAACTTTTCCAATTTTAATGAACTTTCAAGCACAACCATACACACTTCCAGATAATTCTGGATTTCTGTGGAGGCAATCATTTTCTGTTGATGATGACTACCATGTATGATAGTGAAATATTCTTTTAAAAATATAGAGCCTATAAAAAATCTCTGTGTACACATAACTTATATTATATATATATAATATAAGTTATACTGTCGTTGTATGCCGTGATTAGCACGAAGATTTCGTACTGTGTTACGACTGTCTCAACTTCTAGTGTCTTAGAATGGCGCTTCAAGTAAAACGATTAATGGACACTGAGGTCCAGAGGGACAGAATAGAAGATGGCAGAGGAGCATGACCACTTTGTTACGAGTGCAGTCGTCAACATCACAACTGATACACAATTTATAAAACACCGTCATGTTTAATTAATAATCTTAAAACTAAATTAATGGTATCGAATACGCTTCCATAATGTAATTAATATTTAAATGTATATTACAGTTTTAAAGTGTATAAGTTTTATTTAGTTGCATACTAGGTATTTGTATTATTTTCCATTTCTGTACACCTCACCTTCTGTTTTAAAATTTAACGTAAAACCTCGATGCCGAATTTTTCGCAATCTTAGACCACGACTTTTTCATTTTCTTTCTGCGTAAATTTACTTCTTTAGCAGCTCCTGTCACTAATTAATGATCTTTGATTATCTCCTGAAATTAATTCAGCTGTTTTAAAAGTAGTCTTCTCAAAGGGGGTAATTGCCACGAGAGGGCTTACTGCATTTATTTATTTACTTCATCTTTATTAAATAACGTATTTGAAACCAAACAAAAAGAGAAAGATTTTTGCTTCTTGAAAAAGGAGCACTTATTTATCGAAACTCGTCGGGCTTTGCCGTAAATTACAAACAAAACTGAGTTTGAATTTTAAAATATTTTGTATAAAATATTAGAGATAATTATCATGCCAGGCAAAAAAAAAAAAAAATAAATAAATAAATAAATAAATAATAAAAAATAAAAATAAAAATAAAAATAAATAAATAAATAAATAAATAAAAAATTAAAAAAATTAAATAAAAACAAAAATAAATAAATAAAAAGTGGCTATCTTCAATTCCTCGAACAACGAGCAGCATGTTGTTTTTGATTTAGGTACTTATATATTAACGCAACCGCCTTAATAGAAGTCGCCAAATTTTCAAATATGCTAAACTCTAGTAACCATGCTCATAACCAATCTTCTGGCAAACGTGCTCATAACAGTCTTTCAGTTAATCAACGCCGCCATTTTCGTATGTGTTCTTTTTTCTTGCATTTCAAGTTCCAGTGGTTTTTATGAAAAATCGTGCCATGTTTTGCCTTAGTTTTAAAATATGAGTTTGTGGAATTTGCCAGCTGTAGAAGAAACTATGGTAAAATTTCTGCAGAAATACAGAATTTTGCTAAGTATTTTCTAAAGGGAACAAGGAGGAAATGTGTTTCCTAGAGCCGCTGTTGCACGAAGCCAATTCTTCGCAATTCTCTGATGGTTTTTTAAGTGGAAACAGATAGCTCTTATTTAAAGAATAGCTAAAAAAATTACAAACATTTGAAGAGGACATTCAGAAAGATTTAAAAATTAGAAAGTTAGAAAGAAAAATTAAAATTTATAAAGATTAGAAAGAAAAAATTAGAAAGATTTGAAGAGGAATGTGTTTTATTTTTTAATGTATCACGTATTCCTTACTTATTAATTCAAATCTGCATTTTAAAATGTTACGTGTGTATTCTTTTCATATGTTTATAATGTTTACCGACTTATGATAAATATCTATAATTTGGGAATCTTAGAAAAAAAAAAAAAAAAAAAGAAAAGAAAGAAAGAAAAGAAAGACAGAAGGAAAAGGGATGCGAACACTCCCACCCGATAAGTCACTTTTACTTTTTCGTCTGTAAAAAATCGCCATACTGAGCCAAGGTGGTGGCGTTAATACGTAAGTGCTTCGTTTTTAAAACAAATCTTAATAAATTATTGTCGAAATCCCTTTGCAGATTATTTTTACATTTCACCAAAAATGCGAGTAAGATGATTAGAAAAATACCAAAACCGTCGAAATGAGTTCCCTATAATAAAGATTGTGCCTAATAATTGACAAAAATATCTACAAAAACTATATGAAGCTTTAAAACTCTTATAGCCAAATAAAAGAATTCTGCTCAAAACACTATCGACAAATATTCATTTAAAAAAAAAATCTAACAATGATGTTCCAAAATACGAAAAACCGCAGCGTTACAAAGCTGAGGCAGCTGCAAAAAAAGAATGGCACAATGACCCAGAATATTCGATAACAGCTTAGAAATCATTCCCATTTTCTCCCTTTCTAGTGCTAAAAAGAAAAGAAAAACGAAAGAAAACAAAAAAGTCTAGTCTCAATATTTGAAGTGTAACTACGCAGGAAAGGCATAAGTGAAAGCATTTTTCTTGTCGTCTGCGTGTTGTGACGTCACTTCCCGATCGATGCAGGCGATCTCGTGAATAAAAGACATTTAGAAGTGAGTGACACAATCGGCGAGAGCAATATCTCTAAAAGTAGTTATAATATCTGTAGCATATTGTTTGCGAACGACTCAAAATTCTTTCCAGACGAGTTAAATCTTTGATTTAAGCCAAGAAACCGCAAGGGAAAATTCCAGATAAATTTACATTTGTAAAAAGCGCCTCCAAAGCGGCTGTAAAAGCTATAACTAGTTTTAAACTATTACCTGCCTTTTTAGCATAAAAATACAATTTATTTGAATTCATTGAAGAACTCAGAATTTCGCAGCATTCTGTACACTGGTATCTTTTTTCCGCCGAAAGGTATCTAAATTTTATTTCAATTTTAAACTCCTTTCAGTCAATACTTTTATATGTAATTTTTAGCGCTCTTCAAATTACCATGCACACGGTTGTCTGTTTAATCGGTACTTACGTATTATCGCTACCAGGTTGGCGCTATTTGTAAGTTTGAGTAAAAAAGTATGAATAGAAAGAAAATGTACATTTATTAATTACAGATAATTTTTAATACAGTTTTTTATATTATTTTGTTTTAAAATATAAAATAGCAATTAAACCCTTCCGGTTTCGAATTTGAATAAGTTGCAGAATTATTTTTTCGGCGGAAATCTTTTGGCTATTGCTTTTACCACTGATTGAAAAACGTATTCTCCATAACCATGTACACGTCGACTTATTTTTACTTAAAAAAACATCCCAGAATTGCACAAAACTGGCATTGCGCACACTCTTTACTTTATCCATGTACACTGCTATTTTCTCATAAATTACAAAAATTTGCACGAAAATGCAGGAAAATTTTGTGAATCTCCACATGCTCTTTTTACAAAACTACGTACAACACGTAGGGTTGCCGTAAGTAGGGTCGCCAAATTGGGCAATTTATGCGAATTTTGGCCTGGTTGCGATAATACGTAAGTACCGTTTAATCTTATAAAACCATCCAAGACTTGCACAAACTCAATATTGCCCACCGGCTATTTGCCAAACGTATCGTGTCTGTAGTTAATTTAGCCATTTTTAGGCCAAATATTACATTTCTGCAGTATTTCATTTCTCGCAGTTTCTTCTATTGTTGGGAAAAAGCATAACCAATATTTTAAGGCGAAAGCTACCACGATTTGCTTACAAGAACTATTAGAACTTGAAATACAAAAGAAAAAAAAGAACTCGTACAAAAATGCGACAATGCTTGACTGAGGAATTGTAATGAGCGTAGTTGCCTGCAGAATGGTTATATGTACAGATGTCCCAGTTTGGCGCATTCTGATATTTCCACTGTAGAGTGATATTCACTGTGATATCCACTGTGATATTTCCCTGTATGAACTGATGGGGTAACAACCAGCAAAACATTTGTTACCAATACTTTACAAGCGCTTGATAAATATTATATATGCGACCACAGACGCAATTTTGACTTCATGTAATCCTCTTCTCGCATATCTCGCAGAATTTTACGTAAATTTGCGCACTCTAAATTTCCTTTTATGCTGGGATTATTTAAAGCTTTTGGAAAGGGTTTTAGAAGTAATTTATATGTATATGTATTTTACCAGGATATATGTATTCCGGAACAAAAGATTTTGTAGAACAACTCTATATGCTTCAGAAGAAAGCTGTAATTTAAATGTATATGTATTTTACCAGGGTATATGTGTTCCAGAACAAAAGATTTTATACCACATATACGAAAACTCTATATATTTCAGAAGAAAGCTCTAATTTATATGTATATGTATGTGTGTTCCAGAATAAAAGATTTTGTACCATATATACGACACCTCTATATGCTTCAGAAGAAAGCTGTAATTTATATGTATATGTATATTTTACCAGGGTATATGTGTTCCAGAACAAAAGATTTTGTACCACCTATACGACAACTCTATATACTTCAAAAGAAAACTGTAATTTATATGTATATGTATTTTACCAGGGTATATGTATTCCAGAACAAAAGATTTTGTACGACAACTCTATATGCTTCAGAAGACATTTCGGTACTATTCCGTTTTGAGGACCGTAAAAAACTGCAGCGAAAATGTATGCGCAAAAGCGCCAAATCTAGCAAACGCGCTGATTTCAGATTGCGTAAGTTTATATAGTTCTATATTTCTTAAGACGCCATTGAAATAATAGTTTAATTTTTAAATCCTTTTTCGATTTTAAATCCTTTTTTTAATATCCTATGGATTTAACAATTTGGGAATTGACGAAAAGTCGGCAATAGAATTTTGGGTGAAGTGCAGAATCACCCACTGTTTGACGCGTTTTTAAGAATTGCACATACTCCGTATCCATGTGTACATCGACCTACTTTCACTTAAAAAAAATCCCAGAATTGCACAAAAATGGCACTGCGCACACCCTTGACTTTATCTATGTACACATCGACCTATTTTCACTTAAAAAGTAAAAGAAAATTGACAAAAATCCAATTGTTTTTACCCTTGTAAAAAGCGGCAAACAAATAAGTGAGCGATTCTGCACTTTACCGAGAATATTTTCAAAGAAAACGCATCATTCATTATAGAAAATTATGTTTGAACAACCAACGAGATGAAATTACGCTTTAGCGATAAGTCGGTAGCGGAATAGCGATGCAGGCATCCATTCAGTTATGCTTAGCAATTTTTATATAAATTATAATAATGATCTGAAATAGTTATTTACTTTTATGCTTGTTTTCATATAAATTATAATAATAAAAAAATATTATATGAAATTAACCTTTCATCTAAATTAAAACGTCAATCTTAGATAGTTATTTACTATTATACTTCCTTTCTTGCCGCAATTATTTTTGGCAGCATTGGCATCAAAAATAGTTTGGCGATTTTTTACGGTCCTCGAAACCGAATAACACCGAAATTTCTTCGACTAACTGCAAGAAATCCGCATAGTAATCCAATTATAATAAATACATTTATATAGTACGGCTTCAGCAGCTAGCCGTTCATTTCACTGTTAGTCGGTTCTGAGTTCACTGTTATTCTGAGTTCACTGTTCACTGTTCATTTCACTGTTAGTCGGTTCTGAGTTCACTGTTATTCTGAGTTCACTGTTCATTTCACTGTTATTCGGTTCTGAGTTCACTGTTATTCTGAGTTCACTGTTCATTTCACTGTTAGTCGGTTCTGAGTTCACTGTTCATTTCACTGTTAGTCGGTTCTGTTACGGATGAACCATGATTATGAGAAAATTAGCTAAATCGAGTTTCAGCGCTTTTATCATTTCCATTTCAGCTTCATTTTATTGGATGGAACTGATGACATTTATCTTACGTTAAAGAGAATTTGTCTAATATCTGCCGCGTACTTCTTGAGTTATTTACAACTATTTTTTGCTGCATGACTTTACTAATTGTAATAAATTTTCAATTTCTTTTCATATTCATGAGGAGTGCTATTTTGCAGAGACATCCACAATCCATAACTCACAATAGTATGAGGTTCTTATACTTATCCATAATCCATAACTGACAACGGTATGAAGTTATATATTTTTATAATAAACTGTTAGAGGAATGCTTTGTTCTTTGTCGCTCTGACATTTTTTACATAAACCTATCCCTTCTCATCCGCTCTTCATTTTCGCAATCATTGGTCGTAGTCATATACTTCTAATTTCAGAAGAATTTTAAATGACGAAAATATTCGTGCTTTGGCAATGTCACCTTAAAAAAAATTAATTTTCGACGAGTTACGAAATCTAACTTTTAATGCGGTTTCTCGGTTCCTATAGTTATATTTGAAAAAGTCTTATACTCGTTATGAAAAAATAAAATTACAAGCATTTTGACTGTCTTACGAAAACAATGATCGGCTATATTTAATTTCAGAATTTGCAATTTTTGATGTCATTTTCAACTTGCCGTGAGAGATCGGTCAATTAAGTTAGAATAATTTGAAGAAATTAGTTTAAATGAAGTGCAACGAAAAGTATTTATAATTTAAAAGGCCTCACAGAGAAATCTTATGGTGCATAATTCATTTTTTTAAGGTGCACAACTAAATGTCATAGCACTCTTATATGGAAAATTTTAAACGTTCTATACCTAATATATATATTCTATACCTTTTTTTAGTTATTCCAGACTTCACAAAAATCCCTACTGAATCCTTTTAAATTCATTTTACAATTCTTTTTTTAGAAAAAACAGTTCTTTGTTCTGATCGTACCTACAAAGGTCTGGAACGTCACCACCCACTGTCCACTATCATGTGTATATTAGGGTTTATGGTGGCATGCAGGAATGAGTATTTACATCTAACGAACACAACCGACATCACACAAAAAAGTCTAAATTGATTCGGGAACTTCCAAAATAGATATTTCCATTGAAATATTATACCCGAAACTTTTCACGATTACAATACTTCCTTTATTTCGTACAAGGAAGTAAAAAGGTTTCTACTTTCAAAAAATTCTATTTATTTCAGCATTCTCTCAGGAGAGAGAATAGCTTCAGATTCATCATATTCTACTCTTAACTGCTAATAAAGAAAAATAAACATAAATGGCAATAATATTTATTCATATATTTCAAATTCAAACATTTCAAATTCGATTATTATAATGAAACATAGTTGTTTACCGATACAGAAACTTTCATTTAGTATTTGAATTCTTTATAACCAAATCGCCCTTTACATTTTCTGCGATTACATATTTACATATATTTTTATAATAAACTCATTATTGCATTAAGTGTAATAGCATACAAAGCAAGAATAAAAACGAAAAGAGAAAGGCAGAATATGCTGTCAGTATTGTCGTAGCAGCGCTGTAAGTATTATAATAACAAAACCACAAGCATGAAAGGAGAGGTTAAAATTTAAGCAATTACAGCAAAAGTGACGAAGAAATCGAATATGTATGTATCATGTTTTTGAGAAGGGTAAAGGAGGATATCACCAAGAAAGACAAGAATTCTTTTATTCTAAAATTATCGTTATCGCCGTTAATGTTCTTTTGAGACATCACTCGGAAAGTGGTTTTGTCCCTACATCGAAATGCCATCGACTGTAATGGCTTTACTCATATTTAACACTTAATGGATGGATCGTGTAAATTCACGTTTTTCCATTGTGACTTTTTAGTAGGAGGGCCATCCAGATTTACGTTTTCGCTTGAATTTTGAGCACGCTGCGTTAGTTTTCATTTTATGCATATTGTGTTGTTTTTTTCCTGATGCCTAGTACTCTCTTTTGACCCAATTAGACCCTAAAGGTCCACTCGTGACGAGGCGGGTCGGGGTTATCTCCACATTAAAACCTATTACTCTCTGTCGGTTGATTCCACTGTGCAGTTTTGCTTTTTAGGTAGTAGTTTTAAGTAATTTTGTAACCTTTAAATTGGCGAACACGAAAGTGTTTTCTGTGAGAGATGCGGAAATTTAACAGATGATTTATCCGATGTAGGGAGTGAGAATGAATCCGAACTCTATAAGCAAAACAAGATTATGTATATATGTCAGTTCTGTCATGTAATCGAAATGCCATCGACTGTAATGGCTTTACTCATATTTAACACTTAATGGATGGATCAAGTAAATTCACATTTTTCCATTGTGACTTCTTAGGAGGGCCATCCAGATTTACGTTTTCGCTTGAATTTTGAGCAAGCTGCGTTAGTTTTCATTTTATGTATATTGTGTTGTTTTTTCTTGATGCCTAGTACTCTCTTTTGACCCAATTAGACCTTAAAGGTCCACTCGTGACGAGGCGGGTCGGGGTTATCTCCACATTAAAACCTATTACTCTCTGTCGGTTGATTCCACTGTGCAGTTTTGCTTTTTAGGTAGTAGTTTTAAGTAATTTTGTAACCTTTAAATTGGCGAACACGAAAGTGTTTTCTGTGAGAGATGCGGAAATTTAACAGATGATTTATCCGATGTAGGGAGTGAGAATGAATCAGAAATCTATAAGCAAAACAAGATTTATGTATATATGTCAGTTCTGTCAGGTACTACTTCACAAGGGTGAATGTCTTACAAACTATCACACTGTAATATACTAAACATATTAATAAATAATTTTGTAAAGTATTATAAGAAAGGTGCTCATGAATAAAGCTACAACTCTTTAAAACCATACATACATGTTTATTTAATTCTCCTCAAAAATGCCCGGAAACCGAGAAAGGCAGAGCAGATTCTACCCGTCCGTTAAGTGTTAAGAAGGAATAACGGACTGAACAGTAATTTGTCTGTTAATTAATGATCAAACTAATTAACAGAAGGACAAATCAAAATAACAACGAAACCTTACGAAAACGAAATGAAAAATACTCTGCACGTATTCTGCTTTTAGTTAATTAAATACAGGACTTGGTATTTTTATACGCATACTATACATATAGTTGTAAATATTACGTACATAATTCTAGCCTGTTTGTTATAGTAATTGCATATTTTACATTTTGTACACTTAATTCAATTTTACGTTTATTTAGCTATTTTGATTAATCTATGATTTTTGCTCTCTTAAATTTCCACGTGTTTTATTATTTTATTAGTGCTTCATTGATTTATTAATGCTTTATTGTTATTATACACACTTCCAGATGATCTTCATCTTCTGTGGAGAAGGTCATCTTAGAGTTATTCATATTGATACTTATTTATGTTCTCAGAAATACCGAGAGAATTTTTCGGGTAGTCTTCTTCGAGAGGGTTACAGCCGAAAACATCGCGGCAAAAACATCGCGGACGAAAACGTCGCGGAGAAAACAACGCAAGGCAAAAACGTCGTGCTACAAAACATCGTGGGAGAAAACATCGCAACGAGAAAACATCGCAGTTCTAAAACATCGTGGTACAAAACATCGTCGTCGAAAATAAAGCGGTTCAAAAACTTCGCAGTTTAAAAACATCGTCGTTGAAAATATCGTGGTAAAAAATAAAGTATCTACAAATCATCGCATGACGATAACATCGCAGACATGCTTCTTTCAGGCTTTAATAACTGTAAATGGATATTCCCACATTGATTTGTGATCGCAAGATGGAAAGAAGGATAATTTTTACTTTCATACTTTTTATTAACTAATAAATTTTTGTTGAGAAAATAAGAATGAAACTTAAGCATAGAAAATTAATGCAACTTATAGCACTTAATAGAATTTTAAACCGACATAGTTAACTTACAAAGGCCATTAATAAATAATTTTTATAAAGTTTTTACTGGTAATTTTTCATGAAAAGTATAATCTATAATTTGCATTTAATTTTTTATGGTTAAGTTTCCTTCTTACTTTTTCAGCAAACATTTATTAGTTAATAAAATATGTGAAAATAAAAATTATCCTTCTTTACATACTGCGCTCACAAATCATTATGGGAATATCAATTTACAATAATTAAAACCTGAAAAAAAGCATGTCTGCGAAGTTATCGTCATGCGATGATTTGTAGATACTTTATTTTTTACCACGATATTTTCGATGACGATGTTTTTAAACTGCGAAATTTTTGAACCGCTTTATTTTCGACGACGATGTTTTGTAGCCCGATGTTTTAGAACTGCGATGTTTTCTCTTTGCGATGTTTTCTCTTTGCGATGTTTTCTCCTACGATGTTTTGTAGCACGACGTTTTCGCCTTGTGTTGTTTTCTCCGCGACGTTTTCGTCCGCGATGTTTTTGCCGCGATGTTATCGGCGGACACCCTTCGAGAGTGGGTATCCTCAGCATAAGAATTCGCTTTATTTGTAATTATGAGCAAATAAGTGTTGAGTACGTTGTTGTTGTTATTGACTAATCTCTCTCGTGTGATATCAGATCAAACCCTACATCGTTGACAAGAGGTACGGCAGTGAACGTCGCTAACAACTATCCAGGTTGGGCGGTGTTAAGTAAGTGAAAATGTTTAATGAGCTGGAATTATGAAGTAAAGTTTATCAGGCTTGGACGAGATTTGGCGATTTCTAGCCAACTTGGTGATATTATGGAAGTTTTCGGAAGAAAAAGAATGGCAGCTTAAGCTCAATTTCTGTGAAGTGTTTCAATACTGCACTCTCTATAGCTGTGCTATGAAGAAGAAGTTGTAAAAGTCGTGAGTCAGTTGAAAGTTAATGTGCTTAGACTGACGATTCATTTAAGCACTTCCATGATTTTTAGCTTTTCTTGTGTGGGTGATTTGCAATTTGAGTTATTCATTTTATGTAAATGACAATTTCAGCATTATTCTTGAAGAGATACTTTTATTCGTCTGAACGAAAATTTTTGTTGTTCGCTGTTGCAAGCCATATCTAAATTTTCTTCTCCTTCTGGCCTGTTTATCATTTAGGAGTTCTTTGATAATACATGATGCATCACAATATGTTTAAATATTATATATTCGTACAATTTATTGACTAAAATTGTAAACATTTCTAGGAAGTGTTTGTAAGAAGTGTTATGATAATACCAAAGCTGATTTTATTTGAAAACAGTTTAAGCTTTATTTATAACATTAAAAAAGACGAAGGGCAAAGCCATAGTTTCAGAGAAAAGAAGAAGAATGATGCTGAGGACATTTTAGTTTTCACTCGTAAATATTCTTAAAGAACTTGAATTTAGAAATTTGTCACTTTAATACAGTTACCTGTTTTCGATTTACATTGCGTTACAGGGGACTGTTCTTGTACTGAAACTGAAAAGTCGCTACTATCATCGTTATTAATGGCTCCATAACTAAGTCGCTTGTAAGTCTTCTGCTTTGGAGACGTATTCTATGAGGAAAGGAAACATACAGAAATAATTTTGGAGGCTTTCTCTTAATTTTATTTCTTCTCTAAAATATATTGAAAGTATTTCCTAAGTTAAAAAAAATTTTCAATTTTTTATTAAAAAGGGTTTAATATTTTTATCACTTGAAATAAGTCGGACGAATGTCGAAGTTTTCCAATTATTATTAAACTGTGTATTTCAAACTGATTTATGAATAATAAGAAATTAAACTGCATTTTTTTCTCAAAATCCTTGTTTTCGAACTTCTTAAAAATTTATTACTTAAAGGGACTTGCATTAGACTTAGACAGTTCTATATTGCCGAGCTAGTGTAGGTGCAACGTTGCCGGTTCCTTAAATTAAGCCCAAGGGCACATGACACAATGAATTCAGGAAATGGAAAACATCTCGGATGAGAAAACGGAGAAAAGAAAAGTGAGATGGGTAGCAAAAGGAAAAAGGCCAAAGGCATCTAGCAGGTGAATGGAACTTGACAAGATGAAGAAAATCCAAACGGTTCCTTTATAATTCAGAGAAACGACAAATGCAAAACATGGTTGAAAATGCTATACAACAACAAAAAAAGGTCAATACTACTATAAAACTACACAAATTCAACCCATACAACAGAAAATCAATACACAACGACTATTACAACATAACACTAGCAATCCAAACAACTTAGAGTACAGCACTGTCTTTATCAGATAAAATGAAAGAAATTACCGCCTCCAATTGAGGAGCAAGAGAAGAAGCAGAAGTCTCATCCCATGAAGGTGTGAACAGCAAGTGGTCTTATGTTGCGGTCTTCATTGTGTAATTCGTAGTTGAAGACTTGGGAATAATTCACATAGTCGTATTGGACAGCTTTAGAGAAGAATTTCTCATTTGTTCTTTTAATAAATTCTGTGATGATTTCAAGCTTAAGATCTCTATGAAGAAGTTTATTTGGGATGAGAAAGTCAACATCAGTGATAATACGAAGAAATTTATTCTGCACTATTTGAAGTTGATGTAACTGATTAGGAGAAAAGGGACTTGCAACTGACTGAGAAAGTAAAACTCTCATAGAAAGTTCTTGCATTAAAAAAGTGAAAGTTTTATGGGCACTACAAAACAAAACTTTCAGAGTCATACTAGGTTCACTTGGTGCCTAAGAAAATAATTGATTTACTTCGATTTTTATAGCATGATACTTGAAATTCTTTTACTCAAGTCGAGATATAACTTTTACCGCTTATTTTATTTAACGACTGGTCTGTTATGACTTTGTAAGCCAACAGACTTGAAAACATGCTCAATATTACCAATTGGTAAATGTGCCTTACCTTTATAGCATTTTAATTTTCTTATATTTACTTTCCTAAGTGACTAAATGTAACAGTTAGGAAATATAGGCCAACTGCTTGCCTACAAAGACTGATCTCCGATCTTTGACGTCCATTCTACAATATTTTTCATTGTTTTTACACTTCTAGGTAAACGTTCCTTGTCCGATCATTTGTGATCGTGTAAAAGCAGTCTTTCGCTGAGAGTGAGACTTTATTACGTTTTTTAGTATTTAGTATTTGTCAAATCATTCTATGTCATCCTATGTCGAATAATGACTGTCACTTATGAGCCATAAAACCTTTACCAAACTGGACAATTGAGCAATAGCAATAAATGAAATTTCTTAGGAACGGGTTCTCGCCAAATCAGTTTGAAGAGCAGATAACCATAACTAACATTTTAGCCGGAGACTCAAAATGTTTCCCAAGTGACATGCTGTGTTTAGTTCAGCTATAATGGAAAGTTCTATCGCACTAGATCTCAAAGTGCATCTTTAGCTCGAATAAAGTTACCGATTAAAGGTGATAACCTAGCTTTCCAAGTAGAATTAATGGAAGCGCGGAGGCTTATAGAGAATTACGAGAATTTGCCACCCAATTCCATCTAGCTAAGAGTACGCTTATTACTAAAAGCTTTCTTGTCTCCGTTTTACCATAAGCTACCGAGGTGTGCTGCGCAGAGTCATCTTTGGGTGGAAGGATTCTATTCCTTGGCATAAAAGTGTAAATATTTCTGAACTAATCACACAGCATTTAAAAACGTGCCCGAATCCTATAGCATTTGCCAAAACATAAACTCATTTACGGCATATGTATTTTGCGAAAAACACGATTTCCATTGAATAATAAAATGCTCTTTTTTAAATTAAAAAAATTAAATAAATGTTAAGTGTAGGGTTTTTTAACGTGCCATTGACACAAAACTTTAAGAAATCAATAGAGCCTAATTTTTAAAATAAAATAGTTCGGAGTCCCTTCGAAGTTTAATAAGAAGGATTTAAAATGTAGATGAATAAAATTATAATAATATAAAATAAGTAATAAAATAAAAAGTAATGAATAATTTAAGCATAAATCAAATTAAATTAATCAAAAATTAATAAATTAGAAACTAAAAATGAACATATCATAAAGCCAGAAATACGAGCAAAATAGAGCTTAGTAAATTAATAAGAAAACACAATAAACATAATAAAATAAAAACAATATTTTCAACATATTTCAGTTCATATAAAAGGTAGAATGTCTTAGATAGATATTTTTTGTTCAAATAGTTATTAAAAATATTTCTATAAATGGAAACTTTCACTTTGAATTATTTATTATGCATGAATACTTCAGGAAATACTTATACAAGAACTTAAAATTGGAAAATTCGGAATATTCGGAATATTCGGAAACCACATAAGAGCCCATACAGACTGCATTTTTGCGGGACTCAGAACCAAAGCCACTGCGGTGCGTATGGATCACACTTTGAAGCAGTTAGCTCAAATACGCCATTATAACAGGAACTCAACGACACTCCTTATAGACAAATTGTTTTCAAGAGGTATTCTTTATTTACTTGCGAATTTTTTTCTCTGGAATCCCCCATAGCTCTGTAGTTAAACTCATAAATGCTATTTATCTATTTTAATTGGATCATCGCTTTTGTAAGTGATCTTTGATTTCAGTTGGCTTTACCAGTATATATTTATCGTAGTGCCTAAGGTAGCATATTTGTAGAATTGAAATCCCCCAAAATAAAGAACTTATGCACAGTAGTGTTGTAGTCTCTTGTTAGTATTTCTTTAGACACTAGCAAATCTTAAGCAATTATACATATAGTTAAATACATTAAGATATTAAATAAAACCATCAATCAAAACCGCATAACTAAAGATCCATGAACGGATGTACACTGCCCTCCAAAAGTTAAGGAACAGAATGCTTTTTGTGTCCAATTTGAGAATGAAGCAACATAGACACAAGAACTAAATCTAACTAATTCACTAAACAGTTCTTTAATGAATGCGGCATAGAATGGTTCTAAAACTCAACACAAATATGAATCACAACAAAAGATTGCACTGTCAGCAGAGAAATCCAGTCTTGGAGAAACAGTATATCACAGTGTTTTGAGAAAAAATGGGCTCTAATAAGAAAATGCGTCCACCCCCATCTGCAATATATTGGTGAAAGCAACGTTCCATGCTGACAATTAAGTTATCAGTCAGTGAAATGGGAAGCAATGACCAGACACCGAGTAATCCTTGATCAAGCTCATTTAACGATCTTGGAGGAGGACTTAAAGCAGCAGTCGTTCTCCTAAGGTATTCCCAAAGATGCTCTATCGGATTCAGGTCTGGGAATTGAGCTGGCCATTCCATCCGCTTCAAACCGTAACCCTCAAGATATCCTTCAGCAACCCGAGATCGGTGCGCCCGCGCTCTGTCGTCCATCAGAAGAATCTATCTCAACGAATCGGGTCCCCCCGTGGAACACATGCAGGTCAGTGTGACCACAGATAGAGATCCTATCCCACACATTTGGTGCCTTGTTCCCTTCAGATCAGCGGACGACCTGAATCACTCTCCAGTGGGAACCTGGACTCGTCTGTGAGGAGAACAGACGCCCATTGTTGATTATTCCAGGAGAGACGTGCTGTCTTGCCCAACATAAACGGGCACCTCCGTGTCTTCGGGTCGAGGAGACACAAACAACTGGTCGTCTTGCATACAGACCTGTGTTGTGCAGGCTTTAAAGTACTGTATTAGCTGAGATACTTGTTCCTGTTGCCACTAAATGATCTACGATGAGCTGATGCACAGTAATGTTACTCCTCCTTCTGGTCGAAAGAACTAAATAACTATCTCACGCAGGTGTTATAACTTTAGGTCGGCTTGGAACTGGTCTTCTAGACGCAGAATCCTCGGATTCAACCTGATCCATCTTGGATCACATTAGAGACGTCTAAGAGCATCAGTTTGTGACATCACCCTTTCCATCCATCATTGTTGGTGTTTTACATTATAGTTTAGTGTATCAAATATAGCCTAGAATATCACAGGTCAAAGTATGCGGCTCGATTAAGTAATGTCATTTAGACCGTTCACGTATATTAATTTTCAATTGTTTCCTCTGGGAGTAAAACGTAAAGCGGAGGGGGGAAAAGTTTGTACAGAGGGTGTTTCAGCAAATCGGTTACAAACTTTCGGGACAGACAGAGTCCTCCTGATGATGGTCGATTCCTAGACGATTGGAAAATCACATAACAGTGCATGGTCGAAAAGGATTTCCTGGGGCGGTAGCGACAACACAATATACAAGAAAGGAAGAACATAAACAGGATGACGAAACATGTTTATTATGCTTAGTACAGCAAAAATCAAGAAATAAGAACAAAATAGACAAAGGTCACCATCAAAGAAGGTGTTCGAAAATTACGATCCCGGACTCTGATGCAGCCATCGCATCTCCGGCTTATGGGAGATTCGTTTCACTTTCTAAATTTTTTCTACCAAATATTATATGTTATATTTAAGAAATTAAATAATGAAGAATCTGCATAAATCTATGCATGTTTTTTGCATTGTGAGAAAACAACGGTACCTATAGCCGTTAACGTAATCCTCCACCGACTTTGGCCGCCTGAAAGCCCCAATTTGGAATTTGTTTTATTATCGATTTCATATTTTGTAACACTTTAACTAACGAATTTTGGATTAAGAAACTCAACGATTTCAAAGCGAGCAATGGCAACACTGTACGAAAAAAAAACATTTTTATCTTCAGTGCGCGAGACTGTGTATCGGAAATTCTAAAGATATGTTCATTTAAAAATTATTTTGCGATATTGCTGTTGGATTGAATTTTATAGTTCAAGTGCGAAGAACATGATATTAAGGTTACACACTAAACGTTAAAAAACGCCCCTTTGGGCGTAATGTAAAATCTGAAAACTTTCAGATTTTGTTTATACCACTCTAATTTATAATTATCTCTTTACATTTTATTTAACTTAAACCATAAAGTAAGTATCTTTATATTTATAATTATTTTATTCACTTAATTATCTTCGCCGTTAATTACAGCTTTCCATAGCACTTAGTACCGCCGTTAATTACAGCTTTCCATAGCACTCCGACACACATTCCAGTAATTAAGCTCTGGTACAAAGATAAATAAAACAATAAAATAAGGAGGAAAAACAAATAACAACACAGTAAACTGCATTATTGAAACGTCTGAATCTTTTATTTAATTCTACCTCATTTTGAAAATGTTGATTATTATTAAACAAATCTGAATCAGCTCGCTTTTTTGGGAGCCATTATGTCATGAAGCTCATTTCCCATATCACATAGAAAAAGCTTTATTAATGACAGTTGCATGCCATAAGTAATCCTCCGTTTCCGTGACAGGCCAATCAGCAAAGCCAATGCGAGGACCAGATAGCAAGCCATCTGTCATGAACAATTTGCGTTTATAACTCTGTTACATATTTCAAGCAAAATATCGATAAAACCGTTGCCAAAAACAGAAAACAAAATGGCAAGAGGGAAAAATCCTCACGAAATACATGCCATGGAACGGGGTAAGTCCAAGTTTGAGCTCAAGGAGATGTAGTATTCAAAGCAGAGAAAAGGACATTAACAAATCTCGGGCAAATCCCAGTGCAACCAAAGAAGAGGATGAAGGGGCATCGGAGGGGAAATAAATGTGCACGTGCGCAAGATGGCTGCATTTGCGTGTTGCGTGATCAGACGAGACCCACGAGCTGACAGAGATGATAGCGTGTGTCTCTAGCCTCGCCTTCTCTTGCTGTCTCTAATGGTTTAATGGAATTTTCTTCCTGTTATTTGGATAATGCATCCATTTTTCTTTATTGTTTTTTATATTCTGTTTCCTGTGGATTATTTCAGACAAATGGTGATGTTGCAGGAACATGATGGACTAGTGAAAGAACATCCTCGCGTTTACTGAAGGCTGTGAAAGGACTCGTCAATATAAATAAAAAATAAAGCGATATTTTATTGCTTTCTGTCACAGCTGGTGAAGCCTGACGTACCTAAATGATACTCAGAAATGATTTTTCTTGCACATTTTAATGTTTTAGTTTGTGGGAAATTGTTTTTACTTTTAAAGTTTTAACTTCTTTTCGCTTTTAGTAAATTGTTTACTCGTTAGCGTCCTAACATAACCCTTATGAAAGTTTTAAAAATTTATGTAACAAATCATTTATTGTATATTACTAATTGAAATTATATTTAAAATAATTCGTTCAAAAAAATCTTTCGATTGCTATTTAAAATAAATACCTGGTTTGAATGCTAAAATTTTGTGAAGTAAATTGGAAAAAGTGTTAGATAAATATCAGGTTTGTGAATTGTTTTATTTTTGTGCAGTAAAGTATATATATTATGTAACGACATTTAAAAATGAAAGAATGTTTCATAGATTACTATATATTTGTACTGCAGAGGTTAGCTGTATATATTACAAAACGCTATTTATAAATGAATGAAAATTTCTAAAAAATGTTTCTTTTCGTATAGAAGAAAAGCGAAAGTGTTTGCCGTGTCGACATGGTGGTGGAGAAGGCGAAGGCCTTTGGCTCGGGTTCGAAACTTGGAGACTGAAGGGATGCTTGGAAAAGTATCGTGCTTTTGCGGCATGAGGAGCTTAAAATACTGTTGAACCGAAATTTCGTTTGAGAGGTTAGTGGTTGGGAAGAGGAGTGGAAGATCTTTGGATTGGCTCGCGGAATATTCTTCATTAAAAAGTCAGGATAGCACACTTCTCTCTTCTTGCGCGTGTATTTCGATCAGCGCTTGTGTCGCACCCTGGGCATAGACCTCCGTGATGAGACGGCTAAATTAAAGCTAAATTTTGGTTATTCTTGAGAAATGTACAAATAGCAAGTGTCTGGCTATTTGAAAGAACAACAACAACATAATCAAACAGTATTTTTAAATAAATGAAAGTTTTGCAAAATGCTGTATATTGGAATTGTGGAGGCAACTTCATACACCACAACACTGTAAGTAAATGAAAGTTTTATAGAATGCTATATTTGCATTTTGTAGAAGAAATCTATCTATATAGAAGACTTCTTGGAATAGAGCATTTCACGTGAGAGGAGATACCTGCCTGTATTTCTAAACGTCAGTATATATTAATGAACGAAAGTTTCATAAAATATTCTGCTTCCGAGTAACATGGAAAACCTGTACGTATTATAAAAAAGCATTTATTTTACATATATGTCAGTATTACTAACATTTAAAAATTAAAATTTCAGAAATTTTATCCAGTTAGGAAGCATCTACACTGGATGTTCTTAAACCTTTCAGCATTGCGATACAAATGCCTGCGTCTGCACGGGATCTTCATGCAAACAATTACTCGGAATGGATTAAAGAGAGAAAAGGTACTAATAAATTATTAATAACTGTACAATATACATACCGCCAAACAAAACCGCTACACTTCGCCGCCAAACTCGCCAACAAACCGGCGCCTTCTTTACCGCCAAACAAAAATATCACTAGTGGTCACACACTGGGAGCCATAATGCATGGATCCCCATTTTCTGGAGAGGTGCGAAAATACCAAAAATAAACGGTTCCTTTATCCAATGTTTCTCCCCAATCTAGAAACCTCCGAGAAACGGTGTTTTTTTTTAATGATTTGCGAAGAATTATTCCTTTATAGGCCCTTTAATAAGGAATTAAATGCCATATAGCACTACATGCCTTAAAATATATAATTAATGGCATATAGTACTTAAAATATATAGCAATTAAATGGCATATTTGAGAACATAGGTTATTAAGATAGAGAAATATGACATCCCCAATAGAGGGAACGCTAGATACTGACATTACTTAATATGACATTACTCTAAGTGGAATCCATTACCTGCAACGAGTCACTTAGAATAGTTCATCCCACCAATAACAGCGTTAAAGCATTTCCAGTAACATATCCATTAGCGTTTGCATTATGATGAATTAAAATGCATCACGGTAAATTAATAATGACATTATGGAATTTCGTAAAGCTGCTTTTTATCTTGTTGTCTTTTATTGCATAGAAGTTTTTCAAAACTTAAGATAACATTAACTTAGATGAGCTTAACTTAAGATAAGATTATTTTATCGCATTTATTCTCATTGACATTACTCCTCTCTGTAGTTGTACATTAGTATATCCAATCAATGTAAAGCCATGGACCTTATAAAAAATAGACTAACCCAAACGGGTTTTCTCCCTCGTCTGAGGCGTTGTCGGCTGTCACCTTGATCACATCCGGAGGAGTAGGGACGACTTGCAGAAATTTAACATTGGTTGCCTATTGCAGCGTGTCAAGAAAAAGCTGTATGTAGCGCTTCATTTCACAAATTAGAATTTCTATATATTTTTATTTTTGAAATTGAGATTGATTTTTAAAACTTTAGCATATTTATCAAGCATAATTAATGTTTCAAATAATTATAAAGCTATTGCATGCTTTCAGGGCTGGATATATTTTTAGCTTTTCCTATGCTGTAAGGAAATTTGTAAATACTTCTTTTAGAAAAACATATTTTCAATCTGAACTAATAGAAAATTTCAAACAAGCAATTTTCTCTTGCAATTTTGATGCTTTTTATTGGTGTAAATAAGTAAAAAGGTATAAGTATTTTTATTGGTGTAAATAAGTAAAAAGTACTAAAATATTTAAAAACGAATTTTTGAAAGTTTTGTTTAAAATTCTAAATTGTGCTGCTTTTTTAAAATTATAATAGATGAGTATTATAGCACAATTTCTATAAAGGAATTTTATTTCAATTATCTTTCATATAGTGATAAACACTTTTGATGCCTTAAAATTTTTTATACATTTAATTCTAATATTAAAATTGTATTTAACCGTAATAATTAATTTTGCTTGTATTTTATAGTGACTATTTTTTAAAATTTATTTTTAGTTCTGCATAAGATTTTTTTTTTATTTCTGTTAATTTAATTTATTAACCCAAAGCGGCGGTCGCCTAGAAAAGCTGTTCGTTTCGAAGCTGCATTTTGCGCTGTTTTACTATAAGTGCCCGTGTCTCCTTGCAAATTGTTGTTACCAAATATTATCGCCGTGTATTATATGTAAAGAAATTAAATAATGAAGAAATCTGCATGAATACATGTATGTTTCTTGCACTGTGACAAAAACGACAGTATCTAGAGCCATCAAATTTTGAATAATGTAATTCTCCAACAGAACATCTGGACGGCCGAATTTCGAATTTATTTTAATCTATTTCATATTTTGTAAAACTTTAACGAATTTTTGATTAACAAACTCAACGAGTTAAGAACGAGCACTGTACGGAAGATAACAGTTTTACCTACAGTGCGAAAATTCTAAAGATATGCTGTTTTCAAATGTATTTGGTTTACGGGCGAAGAACATGATATTCAATAAATATAGGTAACACACAAAACTTTAAAAAAAGGTTCCTTTTGGGCGTAATATAAAATTTGAGTGCTTCTAGATTTTATTTTATCTCTTTTTTCCCCTTCATTACGCTTAGAAAAGTTTATGCTCCGAATTTTACGAATTATTAAAATAACTAATCCACTTTAATGTTAATAATTTAATGATCCTATAATCAAATAAATACGATCGTTTTGCAATGTTATTTCTGTTTGGAAAATCACTACCTGAAAATTTTCATTAAATGTTTTTTAAAAAATTATCAGATCTTGTTTAGTTTTACTTATTTATTTCAAAGCATCCCGTACTATCAATCTTATTTAATTTTACCTTATTTTTACGCAAAATTAAGTTCATAAATTTTGTGCTTAGAGTTTTTACCTTTTTACAAAGTAAAGACGTTTGTACAAGAATTACGCGTGAAAAAAATGCGCGAAATGCAGTAAAAAGTGCTTTAATGAGATATATTAAATCCTATTTGGAAAAAACTGTGGCTTTCATAATCTCATCACTATACAACGTATCACATTTAATAATTAAAAAGAGTTATGTGATACAAACGCCATAGGTTTCAATGTTAAAGTAAACCAGATCGTCCCTACTCTTTCTTGCCGACATGTCGGTGACGCACGCCCCGCCCACTGGGTTAGTCTATTTCTTATAAGGTCCATGTGTAAAGCTCATTTGTCTACCAAGGGAGTGTCATATGTCGATGATTTAACTTGCATTGCATGGCCGATGGGCCCTCTTTCCTCCCTTTCTCCACCTTCCCGGCTGGAATTTTTTCGTTCGTAGTTTATAATCTGATCGCCTTAGGGATTAGTTGAGCATAGCTTATAAAACCCACCAGGCTACATAAGCATAAGAAAGTCGCATTTAAGCAAACCATCCAAATTTGGAATCCAACACGCCTTTCGGGGACATTTTATTGACCACGCCTTCACGATCAGATATTACCAAAAAAAGTTAATATTGTGAGAATTAAACAGTTATATAATTTAAATATAAAAAAAGGTTTAAAATTTTTGTTTTTTGTTCAGAATATACTTTTAATTTTTGTAAAATGAAATTTACGTATTCAAAAAAACATAAATCTCTACCTACACTTGCTTTTACTTTACGAATTTAAGCCTTGCCCATTATTTGATACTGACTGCATTATGCAGAGAATTTGTAAAATCATAACTCGTAGCTGTTGAGAACGATTTGTTCCTTGTTTTCGTAGCTAAGTAAAGAACATTTCTGTTAGACTGAAATAGTGAAGGTAAAGGTAACATGGTTTAGGTTAGTAGGTAAAGTTTTACTTTAGAAGTATAGAGGAATTAAATTTTATAGAACCATTTTATTTCTTTACATTCCCTTTTATATGTTTATATTATACATTTTAAAAAGTTCTTTAAATTTTTTATAAAATACAGAGCATTTTTTTCCTTATTTCAAAACAAATAAAAAAATGATGTGGTTATTCAAGGGTTTAGAATAGATTAATGGCATTTAAATGTATTTCAAAATGACACATCACTTCAGGATACGAGTAAATCTGCTTACGACCCTGATCACAGAACTAGGTTAATCTAGTTTATTGGATATGGCCGAGAATAGTGCAGAAGCGACTTTCCGGCCCAGTCAAAGAATGCCGCTTATGCCATTCACATAAATGTGCCTTTTATTTGTTTCCTCTGAGAGGGAAACTTAAAAAAAGAATACATAGATAGATAAAGCTTTGAATAAGTATAAACAAATAATTGCAATTCATCAGTTGGTGAAAAGGGGAAAACCATGCAAAAGCCGGTTCAGGATGGAAAAATGAGTAAATTTGCCGTAGGGTAAGTTGGCGTAAAGTTGCCGTAGAGAATTAAACTTTATCTGCTGATCCTTAGGTCCGCGTGCTCTTTTTCACATTCAAACATACGCAAACTAGTTCTGCTTCGGCCTGCAAATGGGATTTTCTTCTAATAAAATTCATGATAAGCATTTCAAAATCAGAATGTAAACACAGGATACGAATGCAATGAAATTAATAATAAAAGTATGTACAAAATTGTACAATATACATCTGTTGAGATTAGGTTGGAAAATCCTCATTGTTGATGAGATGTACGACATAAGGTAGAATAGTTAAATCTTCTTGTAGCATTACATAGTTAAAATTCTTAAAGTGGCTGAAGTGCTCGCAGGGAATTGCATTATCCGAAAGGTTTTTGCTGATCCTCTTCAACTTTTAACTTCTTGGTTTCTTTGGTTTCTAACTAGGGAGCGTACTAGTGATAATTCTCAAATATCCGTTTTGCAGTTTTAAACAGACGCTTTTCTTTTGGTTGTTGTAGTCTAAACAGGTGAACAGGTGAAGCATACGTAAGGATGAGGCGGATGATAATTGATGCATGGAGCAATTTCATTTTATGTAACTAACAGATCCTATGGGATGTAGAACCATCTTTGAATACTTCCCTGCAATCGGGAGAAAACAGTTTGTAACGCGAATGGCTTTGCTACAAATATTTGTAATGTGATTTGTCCATCTGATTCTGTCGTTGATGATTGATTACCCAGATAACTAGCCCTTTTTCACTATTGGAACGGACTCGTTTAATGATAATCAGGGGTTTGATTTTTGAACTTACTCCTGTGAATCAATCACCAGTAGCTGTGATTTTGGGGCGTTTATGGCGATACGCCGTCTCATGCACTAGTCCTCAACTTTTGCGAGATGCTTCTGTCTATTTTGTATACGAAAGTTCACATTTGCGGATTTCATTGTGATTGTCATTAAACTCAGATGCTAAGGTACCACAGTATATGTGCTGTTACAAAATGCCCAGCTGGGGTAAGGTAACTTAGGGTTCCCAAATTTGGCGCGAAATCGCCCATTTGGCGACAAAATAGTCGATATGCCGTAGACGGAGCGAGAACATTCTAGAACGAATTCTTGACGGTTTTCCAGAGAATGTTCCCGAAGGCAGGTTAAAGCTATATATACCCTACCTGTACGCGGAAGAGGAGTATCGTGAATTCAGTAGTAGTCCTTCAGAGATTATCTTGAGTTCAGAGATTATCTTGAGAGCGGCCGAATCGAGTCAGGAGCTGTACTAAAGTGTTTGCCGGCTGTGTTGCTGATTGTTTCATACCCCCTTATGTGCATAATGTTTTTCCTATGTATCACTAATTTCCCTGTGTATAATTTAATGTGCAGCCAGTGCAAAAGAACATTATTAAAATCTGATGATAATGTATCTGTTACCAGTATACGGCATATTAGGAAAGAAAATTAACGTAATAAGTAGTTGCGAAGTTAATGTAATGTTAAGGTAAACGCGTTATTTCGTCTTGTCAGTCTGATGTGTAGAATATAATGTAATGTGTAAACCATGCATCGCAATATATAATGTTATGTTGTGCAGTATGTACTGATAAACGAAGTATGCACTGTTTTGTTAATTTGATATGTAGTACATAATCTAATGCGTAAGCCAAGTATTGTAATATATAATGTAATATGTAATGTAATTGTAATAATGTCATATGTATCATGATACACTCACTTCCAAACGTTAAGCACGAAGATGTAAAATGCAAAAAAATCAACAAATACTGCTTTGATTGACACAAAATTCGGCAGGAAAGTAGCATATATATTTATGCATAAAGCAAAATCAATAATTATGTACAGAAAAGAGAACAATATTAAATTTTGTGAGTTATCAGATAATGACATACTGGAGACTTCAACAGAATTATGTATAAAGTGAAAATAAACAGCATAGAATGCAAAAAAAAAAAAAAGGACATTAATAGGGTATGTGATCCCCCTCATCTGTATACAAAGTTTACACCTTGTCACTGTGCTTTCAATTAGGTGGTCAACCACCGCAGAATTAAGCGCTCGCAATTCTTCTTGTAGAGTAGTTTCCAGCTCAATAAGAGAGGCTGAAGGTGGGAAACGTGAAAATACAGCACGGCGGGGAGCACCCCAAATATTTTCAATGGGATTAAGGTCGGGCGAACATGCTGGCCACGCCCTACGCGCAATCCCTTCACTCTCTAGGTAGTCATCGACGATGTCAGCTCTATGGGGACGTGCGTTATCTTCCGTTAAAACAAAAAAAGGTCAATTGGTGCAGCTTACAATCTCACAATGGGTTCTAGGACTTTATCTCGATACCGGACAGCCATCAAAGAGCCCCGTTTAAAAATGTGCAGGTCGCTGCGGTATCCTAATGAAATCCCTACCAACACCATAATGCTTCCGCCTCGGAATGCGTGATGTTCGGTGATGTTTTGGGACTGATTGCGTGTTCGTTGTTCACACCATATCCTTATACGCTTGTCATCTGGCTCCAGAGCAAATCTTGACTCATCAGTAAACATTGTCCCAGTCAGACACACTTCAATTGACACGTTCCCGGCACAACTGTAATAGTGCCCCTCTTGATTGGATAAATAGAGGAACACAAACTCGAGGTACCCGGGCGTGCAGTCCACTCATATGTAATCTTCGGCGTACAGTAGCTGCAGATATCGCCTTACCAATGGACGCTGTAACCATAGATGTCACACGTGTAGAGGTCGCTCTGCGATTCCGCTTGGCTACAATAGCTATATATCGATCTTCCACGGGGGTTGTAACCCTTGGGCGACCGGCTACGGGCGACCTTCGGGCAACTGCCTGTGTGGTTTGGAATTGTTTCCATATACGTGAAATTACAGAATGATAAACGCCGAAGAAAAGAGCAACATCTGTGTTCGACTGTCCTGCTTCAATGCGCCCCACAGCATGCCAGCAGCCAACGTATGTTTTAAAAACAAATTGTACGAAAGTTTTAAACACCTTCTATCAGCACTTAACAATCAACTTCTGTAACCCTTCATAAAGCTGGCTTCTTATAAGACTGCCTTTTTTGCACATTTCTTGTCATGAAAGCGCGATTGGCTGTTACCTATTGGCTGTTTACCTAACGTATTTGCATACATCCATCTACCTCTGCAACGAATTGCATCCTCTTCAATTCTGATTGGCTTCCGAAAATTAGTATTTTCCTCTCCGTGCTTAACTTTTGGAAGTGAGTGTATATAATGTAATCGTAATAGTGTCATATGTATCATAACATATAATGTAATATGTAATGTAGTATGTACTGATTAATAAGCAACATGACACATAATGCAAAGCCCAACTGAGACAATGTGAATGTAAACTGTATAATTGTATTATGTATAATGATGTAAGCAGTGTACCGAGAAACGGGTACAACTGGCCTGGTGCTGATGACAATTCAATATGCATCCAATACATAAAGCTTATAATGTGTATAGTTTATCCTGTATAATGCAATACCTATGTATAAATAATTTCTTGTGAATAATTGAACTCGTATCGTGCGTTTAATGTTCTTATGTATCATTTAATTCCTCCGTATATAATGCAATGCGTACCCAGTGTATAATGATAATATGATGTATATCCTGTGTCTAATGCGAATCCTGTGCAAAATAACCCTTTTATAATCTACCGATATAGAGTTTATTAGGAAAGAATTTTAATGTAATAAGTTGTGAAGTTAATGTAATCTTAGGGTAAGGTATTAATTTGATATGCAGTATGTAATGCAATGTGTAAATCATGTATCGTAATATAATATGAAATGTAAGATAAAGGTGGACGTGGTGCTGTACTGATTAACCCAAATTGTAAAGGGACAGTGCCCACGTCCTCCGTCGCTTATCCCTTATCAAAGATATAAGAATTTTTAAAATTTAAACTCTTGAATGGTTTTCTCCGGAACAAAAAAAAAAAAAAAAAAAAAAAATTCCTTACTGAAGAACAATTTCGTTTCCTACAGAAACACTACACTACGGAGGAATTGCTGCGGACAGTGGAATTCACTCATTAAGGCTTTCGTAGTAAAATATTGACTGACACCCTATTTCTTGATATAGTCCAGTATTTTTCAACAGTAACATTTCATCGTTACTAGTGGATTAATTTCCCATTCCTTTCCAAAACTAAAAAAATACGTACATAAAATAATCTAAACTTTTTTGTTTAGTAAACAGCAAAAAGTGTAGAAAATGTGATAAATATGAAAACTTGAGTAAAATTTTATGTTCATAAGTTAAAACCAAATCCCTAATGGATAAATAAAAGGTTAAGCACATTGCCCTTGAAGCTATAAAATCCCCCCCTTAGGAGAAATTCCTCCCTTGTTGAGAACTTCTCGTATAGCTAAAGTATTTGATAGGAATTGTCATGCAGAAATCATAATCAACCTCATACGACGTAATTTTTTTTTGGCTTAGTTGCTTCATATTATTAACTCGGAATTCAATAAAAGATTCTTTTCTGTGAGAGTTAATACTTTTCTACCTTTCATTCAGTTCTTGTCAGTGTATTTAAAGGGTCATTCCTAAGTCCTCAGGGGGGACTTTTCAATCACTTTACCAATGACTTACCACCTAATATCAGACCACCCCAAGCACCCTCAAGACATAGCGCCCCAAATAGCACTTCAAGGCATAACGGTAAAGTCGCTGAAACTGGTCGTTCCGACCTATTTCAGGCGAACAGGCTAGCTGCATGAGCGTTTTCGTGGTTTCCGCCATGTATACAAGCCAGTTTCCCTTAGAAAGTTCTTCACGAAGGCATCCCTTCCCTTAGGTAGATAAGCCTAATGTACTTTGTCGTAAACTTAATTAATCAAACCACTCTAGCACTGTATGCAGATGACACAGCCATCCAAGCTCAACTTTACAACTGGGTTACCTGGTTACCATTTTCTGCAAAATCTAAATTAGTGTCTCTTAAAAGTTCTGCTACGATAATTTCAAGGTCCCCACTACCTTATCTTACCATTAATATAAAGTTTTTTCCTCCATGACTATATTCTGTGGTGTATAAGTACCAAGGAGACATGTTAGATTCAAATTTACTCTGAAGTGTCCCAATGAGTCAATTTCTAAAACTGCAAAAATAGTCAATTCCCAATTATTCCCTTTATTAGTTGGAAAATACCCATTCGTCAATTGAAACGTAAACTCTTTTCTATATCTCAATTACAAGACTTATATAGTATGCGTTTATTACTCATATAGTTTTTCGTGATATCACGAAACTCCAAGCCTTTCAAAGCAAAACCCTGGATTCGGGTATTAATGCAGCCTGGTAGATAGGTAGTGATGTGATTGTTTTGGGCCTTTATATTAATTTGATTAATGTTTTATTTAAACGATTGTCTTAAAAGATTCTTATGGATTACCGCTGCACCTTAGTAGAAGTCGCCAAAATTTCAGAGTGTGCCAAATTTTGGCAACCATGCTCTCGTAACAATCCTTCAGCCAACCATTTTCGTAAGCTTTTTTTTTTTTTTTTTTTTTTTTTTTGTGTGTGTGTGTGTGTGTGTGTGTTTCAAGTTCCAACGATTTTAAAACAAATCGTGGTATTTTTTGCCTTAACCTTTTCCAGGTGGTTGGGATATATATGTCCCGCAAGTTCACGATTTTAAATGTGTTTCAAGAAATATCAGTAAATAATGAAGATTTAAAATTTACCCTTTAATATGGAGTAAGAGGTGTAAGATCTTGTTGATTTATTTTTTTGCTCCTTCCTGTTAAAATAGCGGACTAAATAACCTTAATACATAAAAATTGGTCCTTATAGCCCATGGGAAAAGGTTTCATACTTAGTTTTAAAATATGCGCTTGGGAAGTCCGCCAGCAATGGTGTTGGTGTATTTAATTATGGCAAAGCACACGAGGGCTATCTGCCTAAGAGGAGGGATGCCTTCGTGTAGGACTTTCTAATCGCCAGCAATGGAAGAAACTGAGGTAGAATTTGGCAGAAATTCGTAATTCTGCTGAAAATTTTCTAAAGGGAACACGAGGAATTACCTATCCTAGATAGTCGATGTTGCCGAGGATTGCTCAAAGCTGAGTCTCCGCAATTCTTTAAAGATTAAGCGAAAACAGATCGCTGTGTACTTCAAGAGAAAAATAGCGTGAAAAAAATTACAGAAAGTCCTTTTAAGAAGAATGTAAGTGTTTTATTTTTTAATGTAGCACGTAATCCTTATTTAATAATTTAAATTGATAAAGTATGTTTTATTTTCATATGTTGATACTGTTTATCGACTTGGGAATCTTTCCAAAAAAAAAAAAAAAAAAAAAAAAAAGGGCCACGAAAACTATCATCTTCCACTCAATAAGCAACTTTTACCTTTTCATCTGTAAAAATTCGCCAAATTGGGCCAAGGGGGTTGCGTTACTACGTAAATACCAATTTTTCAAAATTTAACAGACTAATAATTGTCCATTACAAGAAATGCCAACTTACGATCGAGCAACCAACAAACTCAGCGAAACAACCGGGTTCCGTCATTAATCTGGAAAAAGACATATTCCGCTCCTGCAAGCGTACCAGCTTAATATTATAAATGACGTTCTTTATTTCTGGGCCCACCAACGGCCGAGCGGTAAAGTCGCTGAACACTGGTAGTTCGGTCCGAGGTTCGAATCCCGCGAACCGGCTGGCTGCATGGGTGTTTTCGTGGTTTTCCCCATGTGTAACGTGTATACGAGCCAGTTTTCCTTAAAAAATCCTCCACGAAGGCATCCCTCCCCTTAGGCAGATAGCCCTAGTGTGCTTTGCCATAATTAAATACACACACACACTCTTTATTTCTTATTTTCATACAATAACTAAACTGGCATTGGTTTGCCGTAATGCATTCGTATACTACTGAAAGAAGTGCACTGAAGTTCTAACACTCGCCGTTCTGTATCAGTCTACCCATTAAGATAATCCTAAACTATAATATTCTCAGTTTCGGTTTATAACGTTTAACGGTGTTTTAAATGAGGATTACGGAAATTTTAATTACGAAAAATGAGCGTTTATCGAAATTTGGGTAAATATAACTATCGCTCATGAGTTGGTAAACGAAAACTTCCTGTTTTTCGAATACCAAATCTGACGAAATATGGACGGATTAAAATAACCCATTCCCCAAAACAAAGCCACTAAAAAATTATTTTCTATGTTCAACTTAACAAACGTTCTACTTTAGCTAATAAGGATTACGAAAATTTGAATAATGAAAAATGAGCGTTTATCGATTTTTCAGTAAATATAACTATCGCTATTTAACATGAGTCGGTAAACGAAAACTTCCCATTTTTCGAATCCTAAGTCTGACCACATATGGACGATTTAAATTATCCTATCCCCCCTGCGCCGAGAATACAATATTCAAAGAACATCAAAAGAAAATTAATTAGTTACCGGTAGAAAAATACAAATTAAGTTTTATCATTTAGAATGCTTGCGAATATTAACGATTATACCACAGTTTCCAAAAAACTATATCTATATCCGAGTGTACTGTAGTACTTTGCAAACTTGGTTGAAAACAAGATTGAAATGTTCTTGTCATGTATCTTGCCAAACAGCCGCCTACTTTGCGGTAAGAATCTAGCAAGCAAGACAGACAACAGTTGTCTGCAGGCATGGACCTTATAAGAAATGGACTAACCCGAACGGGTTTTCTCCCTCGTCTGAGGCGTTGCCGGCTGTCACCTTGATCACATCCGGAAGAGTAGGGACGACTTACAGAAATTTAACATTGGTTGCCTATTCTAGCGTGTATAATTGTCAAGAAAAAACTGGTTGTAGGGCTTCATTTCACAAATTAGAATTTCTACATATTTTTATTTTTGAAATTGAGATTGATTTTTAAAAATTCAGCATATTTATCAAGCATAATTAACGTTCCAAATAATTATAAAGCTACTGCATGCTTTCAGGACTGGATATTTTTTTAGCTTTTCCCATGCCGTAAGGAAATTTGTAACTATTTCTTTTAGAAAATGATAGTTTAAATCTGAACTAATAGAAAATTTCAAACAAGCAATTTTCTCTTGCAATTTTTATGCTTTTTATTGGTGCAAATAAGTAAGAAATACTAAAATATTTAAAAACGAATTTTCGAAAGTTTCGTTTAAAATTCTAAATTGTGCTGCTTTTTTAAAATTATACATGAGTATTATAGCACAATTTCTATAAAGGAATTTGATTTCAATTATCTTTCATATAGTGATAAACACTTTTGATGCCTTAAAATTTTTTACACATTTAATTCTAATATTAATATTGTATTTAACCGTAATAATTAATTTTGCTTGTATTTTATAGTGACTATTTTTTTTAATTTATTTTTAGTTCTGCATAAGATTTTTTTTTTATTTACTGTTAATTTAATTTATTAACCCAAAGCGGCGGTCGCCTAGAAAAGCTGTTCGTTTCGAAGCTGCATTTTGCGCTGTTTTACTATAAGTGCCCGTGTCTCCTTGCAAATTGTTGTTACCAAATATTATCGCCGTGTATTATATGTAAAGAAATTAAATAATGAAGAAATCTGCATGAATACATGTATGTTTCTTGCACTGTGACGAAAACGACAGTATCTAGAGCCACCAAATTTTGAATAATGTAACCCTCCACCCGAATATGGGCATCTGGACGGCCGAATTTCGAATTTGTTTTAATCTATTTCATATTTTGTAACCTTTAACGAATTTTTGATTAACAAACTCAACGAGTTCAGAGCGAGCACTATACAGAAAATAACAGTTTTACTTCCAGTGCGAAAATTCTAAAGATATGCTGTTTTCAAATGTATGTGGTTTACGGGCGAAAAACATGATATTCAATAAATATAGGTAACACACAAAACTTTAAAAAAAAAGGTTCCTTTTGGGCGTAATATAAAATCTGAGTGCTTCTAGATTTTATTTTATCTTTTTTTCCTTCATTATGCTCAGAAAATTTTATGCTCCGAAATTTATGAATTATTAAAATAACTAATTCACTTTACAGTTAATAATTTAATGATCATATAGTCAAATAAATATGATCGTTTCGTAATGTAATTATAGTTTGGAAAATCACTGCCTGAAAATGTTTATTAAATTTTTTAAAAAAATTATTAGATCTTGTTTAATTTTACCTTATTTATTTCAAAGCATCATGTACTATCAATCTGATTTAATTTTATTTTATTTTTACGCAAAATTAAGTTCATAAATTTTGTGCTTAGAGTTTTTAACGTTTTACCCAAAGTAAAGATGTTTGTATAAGATTTAAGTGTGAAAAAAAAATGCGCGAACTGCAGTAAGAAGTGCTTTAATGAGATATATTAAAATCTATTTGGGAAAAACTGTGACTTTCATAATCTCATCACTATACAACGTATGACATTTAATAATTAAAATGAGTTATGTGATACAAACGCCATAGGTTTCAGTGTTAAGGCTCGTTTCCACTACTGCGTACGAACGCGTTGCGTCAATTGAGGACACGCCTACGGCATCCGTACAAGCGTTTCCACTGCTGCGTATCCGTAAAATATTTTAATTTTCCGCCGCTAGGTGTCACTGTAATATTTTGGCGCCAAACAAGCAGTTCGCGAGTTACGACGCTGAACATCTGAATTTTTCCAGCTTAAGCGAGTATTGTTTGTCTTGGATTTGATATGGATCCTGACGTAAAAGGCAGAAAAGTTTTGTTTACTAAATTTCATGTTATTAGAAATTTTTATTTCTGCTTCTGAACTGCGAAAGTAAAGTACGCTAGCAATTTTTAGATAAGTAAGGTTATAATGCATATTATGAACATCACTAATTCCATAGAAGCTGAAGTAAATTTAAAAAAAAAAAAAATTGTTTCTAGAAGCCTTAAATATTATGAAATAATATATATATTATTAAAACTAAAATGTACTGTTAGTGAAAAAGTAAACAAATAAATAAAATAAAAGAGTTAAAGGGATTAAAAAATAGTTGGTACTTTAAAAGTACAGAGCAACTGTAAAGAAAGGTTCACAATATTTACGCAAAATTTGCTATGCTTGTCTACCGCTGACTTAAGGGTCATAGCTGGATAATTTATTAGAAATCTCGTTTGTTTTAAAATGCACTATGAGCAGTTATATTTTATGCATAATCCATAAAATATTATTTTTAATTTAAACATTTTTAATTCATATCTCTTTTTATAAAAGAAGTTATAAAAATAAGATTTTTCTCTTTATATATACACACATTAGGTAAAGAAAATGGAAATATTTAATTAATTAATTCCTGCGCTTCTGCAGGAGAGGACTGAATTTAAAAGCAATTATTATAGTAATTTTTTGTTAAAAATGTTTAGGGCATTAATACTGTCTCATGTTAATTGGAATGAAAGTTTAGAGTAGTAAACATCCCAAAGTCTGAGCACATGTATATACATACATTCACATAAAAATGAAACGAAAATATATATATATATCTGCAGGGTTTCAAAATAAATTAAATTTAATTCTCTTGCGCCATTGCTGCAAGGAATGAAATTTGAATTTAACAAACATTTTCTATTCGTAAAAAGCAAATTAAAAGTTAATTAAATTTAAATGAAAATTAATGCAAACAAATAAAGGATTAATTATTGCTGCGAACTAATATACAATATCATTTAAATTCTGAGAGCATATGTAAATCAAGTGCAAGTATCAAAATCCATGAATAAACATATAATTCCAAAAATTTATTTATCCTATTATTCACTTATGCATTTTTATAAATATTTTAGGATTAAATCTATCCTATTATTCATTTATGCATTTTTATAAATTTTTCAGGATTAATAAGCTATCCTATTATTCACTTATGCATTTTTATAATTTTTTTTAGGATTAATAATCTATCCTATTATTCACTTATGCATTTTTATAATTTTTTTAAGATTAATAATCTATCCCATTATTCACTTATGCATTTTTATAAATTTTTTAGGATTAATAAATTTTTGGAATTATATATTTATTCATAGATTTTGATACTTGCACTTAATTTACATATGCTCTCAGAATTTAAATGATATTGTAGATTAGTTCGCAGCAATAATTAATCATTTCTTTGTTTGCATTACATTTCATTTAAATTTAATTAACTTTAAATTTGCTTTATACGAATAGAGAATGTTTGTTAAATTCAAATATATATGTACAGGATATGCTTTAAATTAGCATTATATAATTTTCAAACTTTTTTGCGGGAAAAAGTTAAATAAATAAGAGCATAAATAAAACAATATATTTAATGCATATAATAATAGAAACAAATTATAAAACACGAATATAGATCAAATTGGAATAAAAAGGTAAGAAAGTTGCAGACAGGATGCAAAAAGCGTATGGGATTCGAACTCACGACTCCAAAAAGGATGAATGTCGTTACCATCAGCTTTACCACTAAGCTAGAATTGCACGTGACTCGTATGCATATTTTGGCTTATATACATCATCAAGTAAACCAATTCTTAAAACTTAAGTTTTTTGGTCCTATTTCACTGTGCTATCATCTGAAAAATTCACCAGAGTTTGTTCTTCAGCTTCTAGTACATTTTTTGCAAAAAACTTTATCTTTTAAAGTGGCGTTCCGATTGAAGTTAAACGGGCTGTTAAAAATATATTTCATGTGCTTACAAATATATGTTGGCCAAAAAGATATATTTATAAAGGGAAATACAAATTTAACATCTCTTTAATGCAGTGGAATATTTAAAAGGCTATCAAATTTAATTTATAATTAACGTTTTTAGTTTTTACATGTTTCAAAAGAAAAAAATAGAAAATCTTTTAATCATATCTAATTTGCTATAGCAGTTTGATATAGTCAGACATTCATTTTCATTAAAGATAAATGAGTATGCAGAACTAAAAAATGGTTATCAGAACAAATTTTGCTATTTCATGGACTTGGAATTATAATTTTTGCCGCTGATTTTCTTGAACTGAATTTCTTGAAAGAACAAGTACTGTAGTTGCGGTTATCTTGTTTTTCTTATCTTTTTTAACTAAATTCAGCTGATTGTTGTCTTTTTCAGCACGCAGATTTCTCGCTATAATGTTAATTCAGAAATAAGTATTTTTTAGCAAAATATTCTTTCCCTATTAGCGAGCGTTCATCGCTAATTCTGTCGCCATTAACTTTTCGTGACAGCACCTGATTACTCCTTTTTTACCACGTGACCCCAACGCATCCGCAGACATACGGATAGAAGTTGAACATTGTTGAACTCCATCCGTATGTCATCCGTCACCGCACACCGAACTGATTGCAGATGTCAATCAAAGTGAATTCGCTCGCTGATTGGAGAAACGCATACGCACCGCAACGCACACGCAGCAGTGGAAACGGGCCTTTAGACTCTATAATTGACCGAGCTATTGCGAAGAGCAATGTTGCCGGTTCCAGAATTAAAGGCCAAGGGCACTTGATATAAAGAAATCCGGACGTGGAGAAAATCTCAGATGAGAAAACGGAGAAAAGGGGTAAAAAACAGAAAACTGTGAAGCATAACTCTATCTGCTGGCTAGAGACAGAAATATTGGTGGGTAAGAAGTAATTACTTTAATTAAGTACGGATCATAATACCAAGTGAAATTAATAAAGTTTGCCGGGAACAATGTAAATATAGATTTGATATAAAACACATAAAAAAGTTTTAAGTTCTTCAGGAAATAGTAAAGAATTCTTTGTTCTAAACAGAACTTGATAACGAAATCAGTAAAATTTCATATCAATCTAAAATTTTCTTTCTTTTAAAAATAACTCTATTTTGGAGAGGGGGGAAGTATAATATTACATCGGGCACTCCTGTGTGTTTCTTCCCGATACAAATATAACTGCAAAAGCTGTGAATTGTAGAATTCCAGGTGTCCTAAGCGGACACCAGAAATGCCTTAAGTTTGACCGGAGGTATAAGATCTACCCCCATCTGTGAGAAATATAGTACTCATCAAGTCACTCCTGAACATCTCATCTATTTGGGATTTATAAAAGAGGATATATTGAAAAGATCTACTTTCATTTTGGATTTATTGACGATTCTTGGACTCTAGTTTAGCGTAATGGCTAACCAGTTAGAATCAGTAACAACAACAACAAACATAATTCTCCTGTTTAACAAAAATCAACTGCTGCGGACTTAGAAGAGTATTCTGCGATTCATAAACCATACTATAACGTCGTAATGCTGATCAGTGTAAAGAAAGACAGTCATCTTATAAATTATATCCTTCTGTATATCTTATATGTATTTGGCTTACCTGGTCGCATCCGTAATGACTTATATTAACTCTACTATAGCAGTTTTTTTATAAAAAATGGCAAGGCCCAAATATGTTGCCTATACAGCATTCCTTTTAGTAATATTTTTGTTTTTTCAATGGCAGCGAGTTTTATAATACGATATATTAACCTTTTAAACTATAGTTTTAGTACATAAAGGACACAAGCACAGTATTAGCGAAAAAATTAAAAGGATGTAAACAGACAAAAGTTCTGCTTTGAAAACCTAAGTAGTGAAAAATTATGTTTTCAGGGCAATTACTTGTGGATCCCATTTCGTATATTAAAATTTTATTTTGGTACAGAAGTAGTAATATTATTCCATTTTGTAGCAATCTGATTCTAATAGATGAGGGTAAAACTAATATTTTATAATAATCTGAAGCAGTACACATGCACTGGCACCATTAGCAGCAAGGGATAGCGAACTATGTTTCTACGTATCACAAAACTACATTTTCAGCTCTTCATTATAGTCTGTGTTTTATTTTATCGACATATCAGTTGATCGGAAGAGGTCAAACTCTTGGCTGAACTATTGTTTTTATTCCAGTCTATTAGAGAAATGAATACCAAGCCCATAATAATTGCCCTTTTACAATACACAGATATTAGAATTAAGCAGAAATTCTACCATCGTGGTACTTAAGGAGGCACTCTGAATTTTATTTGGTTTTAGACTGCACCGTGGTAATTTAAATAATTTCGAATTTAAGATACCTTTCACATCAATATCGCATTGTAACTAGGTTCTCAGTTGAAAATTTGCTATTTGCTATAGATTTCACAGATTAATCTATATATTCTGAGACTTCATTTAAGCTATTTCTGCGGTAACATTTATCTTTCCAAAAGATTTGCATAATAATTTAGCTATGCACACGGTTCAGTTAGTTATTGTAGACTGATATCTTTTCCCTCTCATCCGCAACTTTTCTTTTTAAATGTTTGATTTAACCTTGTAATGAAATTGTGACAAGACCACTGCGAAAACATCGTATTGCCTCACATTGGGAACTGAAATTCCATATATCACCAGCGACAAATAAAACGTAAAGGTCATTGATAATCACATGTTTGATGTTCGCCGGAGTTTTACGGTTTCATTTAGTTGTATTCTTATCTACATCAGACCAGTTACCTTATATGCTGCTACTAACCAAAAATCACTGTGACTAACCTGAATCATTGTTACTAACCTGTACGTCATCAGGGACCAATTAAAGAGTATTTTCTGGTTTAATTTTATTACTGTTTAAGTTAAAGTTCACTCCGCGCCTTCATACTGGTGACTTAGGAGTTGATCTCTAGCTATGGTCGGTCCCTTATGACTTAACATGACATGACAGATACTGGCATGCTTAATTCTTGTAACGTGTAAACCTGCTTATATTTCTACTCTGCTCTACAGAGATGATCCTTTCAATGCTGTTGTGATGAAGTGATCGTCAGCTGTAGAAGAGAGGTCAAATACGAGTATATGAACCTGTAAGTCTCCTGTGACCAACAGCCTCGATAAGCACATGTACTCCTCAATTTAATTTAACTCCCCTATGTCTCATATTAAGGGGTGTTGGAACCCAAAAATCTTCCAAAAATGGCGATTTCGGATTTTTGCATTTTCAAATTCTCTACACTTTTATCTTTCTAAAAATACCATTCTTTAATCTCTATGAAAATTAGAACAGTAAAAAATCTAGTTTCAACTTGTCGTCGAATGCTTTGATAAATGAGGAATTTTACATAAAATCGCTTTTTTCTCCAAACGTGATTTTTTTATACTCGATGTACTTTTTCTCAGGAACTTATTTCAGTATACTTTCTCAGGCTTATTTCAGTATAATTAGATAGGTATACTTTAATTACACAAAAAATGTCAAGCGTTTGAGAAAAGGTACATCGAAAATGGCCAATTTAATATTGTCGGTATAGGGGTTTCTGATATCCCTTAAAATACTTATATAGAATGCACTATCCCTCATCGATAACCCACTTATTGACTACGCGTGACCCTCAACTCGTAAGTCACTAATAATCAACGTCTTTGATGGGCATTTCTCACTAACAGCCTGAATGAACTCAGTGTACTATGATTCAGTTTACACAAATGTCTTACATTTGGATTCCAAGTAATCTTCAGCATGCAGTCAATGACTAACAAACTGAATATCAACGATCGGAATTTTCAATTTACAAATACATCTAAACATACAGCAGAGCCATGCACCAGTGATCCAGTGATTAACTCCAAATGATTATCAATTTAAATGCTATGGAAGATCGACAGTAATAATGGGAACTATTGGCTAAATGAATGGGCGCTGTTGTGATCTGACGTCATTGCCGGTCGTTATTGTGTCACTTTAACAATGTTACTTAAAGCCATCGATACAAGCGCACTGGCATATTGAGTGATGGTGTCATCCTTCTGTATGACAATACCGGCCCCATACTGCTCTTCAAACTCAAAAACTGAAGGAAAAGTGAGAAGTCTGGGGTCCCCATAGAGTCCCGATTTAACCCTTAGTAACTATTTCCTTTATCCGAAAGTGGAGGAACATGTGTCTCGAATGAGGGTCTCTTCAGACAGTGAAATGAAAACAACTATCGAGAACTAGCTCAATAGGCAGGGACGTGATTTCTGCTAAGATGGATTTATAATATCTCCATCTAATAACTTTTATTAACTTCTGCAGTACTATATTTATAAATAAAAGATATTTTAAAAGTTACGTATTCTTTTTCTAATGCATAATCATTTGAGTTTACATTCTTCCTGTCGTCTTTGCTTATTGATGCAGAGAAGGAATATTACATCATTACAACTCATGTGATTATGATAAAGCATGACATGCTTTGATAGTGATCTTTGGCCTAGTGTTGGCATGAATTTCATCACACTATAACTAACACCTCAAGTGACCTCGGCTTGTGGAAACCTCACATGGCAAACCTCAAGCGATACGACAAATGGGTGAATTGCGGATGAGTAAAGAAATTCGACAAGCGAAGAAGAACCTTATAACAGTTTTAATTTTATTCAAACATTAATATGTATTTCTTATCCTTTAATAGCCTTCTCTTTCTATTAGGTTTTTGTTCAAAACGGAAATGTATAAACAAATGGCAGAGCTCTTAAAATTGAAATGCATTTTGCAAAAAAGAGCATTGTAAATGATACAACAGAGGAGAGGAAAAAGAACTTTTATTGAAATTACAAGTTTTCAAAGTTCGCAAACGATAACACATTGCATACGAGAGACTGCTGACAAAAGTGACAAACGTAATATCGCAGAGGAAGAATATGTATAACTTCACGTTTACATCTTTCAGCTTAAACAATTCTGGTGGATTTGATGTGTACAGCTTTCAGATGACCCCAGCACAAGAAATCCATCGAAGTGAGGTCGAGGAATCATGATGGTCACGAAACTGGAAAGTTACGGGAGATAACTATCTTGAAACGTTGAAAACTTTTAATTCCGATAGACGTTTTTCCCACTTTCCTCTCTTGTGTTATTATTGGTGTCATTTGGTCCTTTGCAGGCAGAAAATGTCGTCATACGTGCATCGTTCAAACACTATTTATATTTTTTCATGCGGTGATAAATTTTCATAAGAAAAAAGGGGGATGTTGCTTATTATATATAACGCTAACTTATAGCACTTAACAGAATTTTAAACTGACATAGTTAACTAGCGAAGGCCATTAATAAATCAGTTTTATAAAGTTTTTACTGGTAATTTTTCATGAAAAGTGTAATCTATAAGTTGCATTTAATTTCCTATGCTTAAGTTTCCTTCTTACTTTTTCAGCAAAAATTTATGAGTTAATAAAAATATTAAAGTAAAATTATCCTTCTTTTCATCTTGCGCTCACAAATCCTTATGGGAATATCCATTTACAGTTATTAAAACCTGAAAAAGCATGTCTGCGATTTGGCGACAACGTGATCTTTCTATTATTTTGATGAAAGACATCAACAAGATCTATCACAGTAACGCGGCGAGAGCGCAAAGTTCCGCAGACTCGACTCTCGACATTCCGTACAACTCGACAACTTTTTAGGAGTTTATTTAAGATCTCTGTTATGGGAATTTTGTTCCTGCGTCGTCTACGGGATGAAGCTGAGAAACGACGTAATCTGTAGCACTACAATTGTATGCTGTACTTTTGCGAGTCCAATACTGTGCTACAAATGTCTAGAGTAATTTACAGTTAAATATTAAGAGTTCTGAAAAACCCACCTCTTATTCCGTAAAACTCGACCTTTCGGAAACTCGGCGGTCTCTCAGTTTATATTATATCGAGTTTGCGGGACTCTACTGTTTTTCTCTTTCGGTGCAACACTATCCGCTAACAATGAAAAGTTGCAACAAGGTTTGATTTTTTAATGACGGTTCTTTGTAGGTTGTTACTTCAGAGATTTCTATTCATCATCATTTCATTGTCAGTCATTCGGAATATGCATTTCTCTCACTAAAGAATAGTGACTCTATTGAGAAGGATTAAACAAACGTAAAAGAGATTGTGTATATTTAATCGCCCATTTTTACATCTTAATAGAATTACTTAATCAGTCAAGTGTAAAGTATTTCCTTGAAGCTGATCGTAAAACTAATGCTCTAGAATTTAGGGCTAGCTCATAGGCAACAATGGAAAAATTTTAAATGCACATAAAAAATGGCAGCTTTAAATCTTGAATGTCAGAATTTGCGGGTAAATAAATTTTCCAGCAGACAGTTTTATGCAATTTTATTTTATAAAGGTCGAGGTAATCTAGTAATAATCATTACGCAACAGCATCACAAATGTGTGAACGTTTCCAATCTGAGATTTCGGTTTAAGTACTATATTTAATTATGGCATAGCACTCAAGGGCTGTCTGCCTAAGAGTAGGGATGCCTTCGTGGAGGAATTTCTAAAGGAAACTGGTTCGTATACACCTTACAGATGATGGAAACCAAGAAAGCTTCCATGCAGCCATCCCTCTCGCCCCTGGTCGAACTACCAGAATTCAGCGACCTTACCGCTCGGCCACTGGTGGGCTGGCCAATCTGAGCATGAAGAAACTAAAACCTTTTTTTCGGAAATGGAAACTAAATTAAGGGGTGAGAAATAAATATCTTTAAAACTTTGCTGAAAATTACAACGTAAAGTACATTTTTTAAATAATAGAACTGCGAAGACAGAAACAAAATCTTTGCAAATGTCGCTGCTCACTTCCCCCCTTTTTTTTGCAAGTACTTCTGCACTTGTTCTTTTTGACGGCATTGTGCGTCTGAAGATAGTTGTCTGGTGATAAATAAGAAGCCTAAATATTGAGTAAGAAGATGTCGAAGCATTTCTCACATATACGGGGATTATAATAAAATCTTAAAATAGTGGCCTTTTTCAGTGTTATAAAAAGGACGGGATTAACACTAGCACTTTTTTAGTTCATCACAAAGCCCTTATTTTGAACGTGATAAAAATGGTTATTGCATTTATTTTAATAAAATAAGTTTTAAAATTATTTTCATTAGTTTTGATACACGCATTTCCGTAAATTCCCCTTTCAGAATTCAACATCGAGAAAATGGATCTGTTTTCTAAGACAAGCAAAAAAATAAATTTTTTACAAAAGTCAAGAAAGAGGAAAATTCGTAAGAGAAAATATTTTAGAGTCAATAAGTCCCGCCACTTTTCTGACCCAAGTTTTAGAATCAAATGTCATTTTGGAAGTTTCGGTAAACTTCGGAAATCGAAAGTCATTGATTTGCAGTCGAGTACCGAGATACCTCTGTAGTTGTTAGCATGTTACTCATTTAAAATAGCTTTTGAAGTCATCGTCGTAATAAAAAGTAGGAAATCATAAAATTCGAAATTTCTTTTTTACCGAAAATATGGTTACGAAATGTACAGGCGACATGGACGGATGGAGAACCTTCTGGAACGAATTCTTACCGGTTTAGCATAGAATGTTCCCGAAGACAAGCCAAAAAGTATATAAACTCTGCTGGTACGCGGAGAGTCAGTGCGAGATAGTTGGTCTCGAGTTAGTCTGTGCGTTGTCGATCGAGTTAACAGCCGGGCAGCGAGTGCCGAGTGGGTCATCGAGAGCATCGAAAGAGTTTCTTAGTGTATCGCGGTTAGTGCATCGTCGAGAGAGTGTCTTGAGCTCCGGGAACGACTGAATCGAAGAATTGGGAGCTGTGCTCTGTGTGTCGTCATGTGCATCGCGAGTTGTAGCGTGGGGCGTCTGGAGAGTACGTGGAGTTCCGAGAACGACCGAGCAGAGTCGGGAGCTGTACTCTGGTGCTTTGCAGAGAAGCTGTCTTCACCGTTATAGCCTGATAACCTGAAGGCTGTGTCGTTGATTGTTCCAGCGTGTGTATAGTAGTTCTTCGACGACTGTAAAACGTGACTTTGGAGCTGTCCTGATTAATATTGGCTAAATAAAATGTGTTTCGATGCTTCATCAAGTGTCGTCGTTATTCACTCCAAATACCGTACGAACATCGTACGAATGTGAAGGCCGAAAATAACGCAACATAACCCATATTGGTCACGCAGCATGTTGCTAATTAGAGTAGAATGGAGTTTCCCAAATTCAAACTCAGGAGGTAAACTAAGATGTTGAACCATGATTTGGGATAACCATTAGAGCTGAATCAAACTACATGTAGTATTCGTTACTGGGTAACGGGTACATCGGTTGACTCGAAGTACCCATTCGGTACTCACAAATTCATTTCGGTTACTCGCATCTGTCGTACGATGCGGTTTATTCGAGTACGAATGATGCGGTTGCTATTCGAATACGTATGATGTGGTTGCTATGCGAATACGAATGATGTGGTTTCTATGCGAATAAAAATGATGCGGTTGCTGTTCGAATACAAATGATACTGTTGCTAACAACACCCGTGCGTTACAATGCGCTCATATTTTTCATTGATAATTTCGAATTTTGGTTAACTAATCTGGCAAACTCTTGTTTACATTATGTGTTTTAGTTGAAATATTTTTTAGTTGTTGATATTTAAGAAGATGAGCAATTTTGATAGCGTGAAGCGTTATTTTGTATTTGCTTTTTACATTAAGATTTATAGTGCAGATTATGTTTGTAATTTGAAAATTTAGATGATTATTGATTTTTTTCTTGAGCATGCCATAGTGAGATTTTATTGATTTGAAATATTTATATACTGCACTTAGGTATTGTTTGTATAAGAATATGTAGGTTAATATAGGTTCTTTACTTCCTTGTACGAAATAAAAAGGAAGTATTGTAATCGAGAAATATTTTGGGTATTATATTTAAACGGAAATATCCATTTTTGACGATTACGGAATCCATGTGAATTATTTTTTTGGGTGACGTCTGTACGTACGAACACAATTTTTTTTTTCAAAAACGGATTGTTAAATGTAATCCCATTTACTCTAAGTTTATACTTGAAAGGGATTTTTTCGTGATGTGTAAGTACGTATGTACGCATTTCGCATAACTCAAAAACGATTAGTTGCAGAACGTTGAAATTTTGTATATGGGGCCCGTATAACATCTAGATGTTCACCTCCCTTTTTATTGCAATCCGTAATACAACCAAACGTAAATATGTATGTATATTTTAAATAAATTATAATTAAATGTAAAGTAGATATATATCCTTATAATTAAATGTAAAGTACACATACACACACACACACATATATATGTAAATGAAAATAAAATAAAAGCCAAGTAAGGCGAAAGCCTTGGCTTTTATTTTATTTATTTATCACTGAGTAAGTTACTTGCCTTTTATTTTCGCAATCGTTGATTATAGTCAGGACTTAAATTTTAAAATTAGAAGTGCTGGAGCTCTGTGGAAGGCCATCAGGAAAGGTGAATAAATAAATAAAAATAAAAAATAAATAAAATAACTTTTACAATAATAAAATAATTAGCAACTAGAATATTAAATGATTATTATTATAATTCAATAAAAATGTAAAGACAAATGAAAATTTATTTAATTCTTAAATTAATGATGAATAACTAAGTAATGAAATAAAATACCAGACATCGTCTTGTTTGGATGCTGAGGCTGAAATTGCAATTTAAGAACATTAGCTAAATTTAGGCCCTTTTGATAAGCAAATAATATACTGTTTAACAGAGTATGGATAGAAATTTGGTTATGCAGCTCATTCTTCTAAAACGACGTTTCGTCGCTGCCTCCCCACCCCCCCCCCCCCGTTTTTTTTTTTTTTTTTTTTTTTCAGTTTCGGTTTATTCGGTTACGGCAAAGCATACTAGGGCTATTGCCTAAGGGGAGGAATGCCTTCGTATAGGACCCTTTTATAGGAAACTGGCTCATACGCAAGTTACACATGGGGAAACCCACGAAAACGCCCGTGCAGCCAACCATTAGCCGGGAACTGAACCCCGGACAAAACTATTAGTGTTCAGCGACTTTACCGCTCGAGCGCTGGGGGGGCTCCTTTTTCATTTCATTCGCTGTTTGAAAAACAGATGTTCACTTTACGATAAAGCAAGCACCTGTTTACTTCATTTAAAATGGGTTAGACGATATGACTCTTAGTACTTTAATTTCACTTAGCTTTTGATTTCTAATATTGTTCAATATTTTCTGTAGACAAAGTATTCTGATTAGAATAATGGATTTTAAACATGTTCAAAAGGTATGTATCTGAATATAATTAGGTTTTTATAACATAGGGCTCATTTTATTAATTTCGCATATTTCTAAAGCAATAGAATCATAGTATCGCTGTTTTTAAAAAAAGTAAAAATGTGACAAATATATAATGAACATTAATATACATGCTTTATTAGAAGTAGTCAGCCTTTTTAAACGTGATCGACTATACTTTTAGAGGATTTTTGGAGCTCTGTGCATTTGCTCTGGCATCTTAAAAAAAGTGATGTTCAATATCAACGTATGTTTATGTTCTCAAAAATGCCGGTGTCTTTCAGAAAACGACCTCTTAGAAGTCGTCAATAAATAATTCAGTATAGTTATTTTTTAATAGATAATAGAATTAATTTATTTTAACGTCAATTTAAAAATGGCTGCTTGTGCTAATATTTAAGAGCAAAAAGACTAATTTTTCTTTCGCAATTAGCTGTTATGCCAGCTGAAGTGTTTTCTGTATAATCTTTATTGTATATAATTGAAATATTGAGCTACGCATTCAACAAATATACAACAAATGTAAGACAAATCATTTAAAAAAGTAAAATTTAAAACATTAATAATAATTTTTCTGTTATACATAATACCATTAATGAATGATTAATTTATATTATACATAAATCAAAATTTAAACTCCTATTCCTTTATAATAAATTGAAGAAAAGCTATGAAGTGAATTAATTTTTAAAAACAAAACGAAATTTTTTGTCATATACCTAGAATCTAAAAATGATGACTACTGAATTTTACGACTCATATAATAATAAATGCATATTCATATTTTAAACAGAAATTGTGTTAGAAGTCTAGCATATGTATAGTTATTTGTAATCTTTTAAAACTGTCGTAACATGATGCATATTTATCATTATCGTGAACCACAACAGTATGCTTTACATCCTTACAAATATACGTAATAAATTTTAATATTTATTTATGCATATACTCAAGTTTCCCAAAGACACGAAAGCAAGTCAAGCAGATTTTGTTGCTTTAAGCAGACTAGCCTTCTAGAATTATTAGCAAAATAGTGGAAATGTCTTTACAAAGTGTTTTTGTAAGCAAACAGCAGATGTACACTGAGCAGTGATCAACTGATATATTTCTTAAATGATTTGGTTTAGTTGATTATGACAAAACACACTGGGGCTATGTGTCTAAGAGGAAGAATGCCTTCGTAGAGGACTTTCTTAGGAAAGCTGGCTCGCATGGTACGTTGTAAGCTGGTACGAGGAAAAAACCTCGAAAACGCCCAAGAAGCCAGCCCGTTCGCTTGAGATCGAACTCAGGTCGGAACTACCAGTGTTAGCGATTTTACCGCTCGCTCGACCGCTGGTGGGCCATTTCTTAAATGAATAAAGCTATACTCATAATATTATGAAATAACATTGATTGAAATATTTAGTACTTCACTATTATCTCTAATAAAGTAACAAAAATTTTCTTACCTTTTATAGATTTCTAAATTTAAGCTCTTTCTTAATTCGTACTTAACCTATACACGTGCAAATGTGTTTATCGATCATATTTTTAAGTGTAAAAAGCAAGTTGACATTTATCATATACCATTCCTTGTCTCAACAAATAACAGTCTCAACAAGGAGTTTTTGGAAAAGGGATGAATCGGGGAAAAGTCACTCTTTCGTCATTAGCGGTTCTGATGAAGGGAATGGGGGAAGCAGCAAACGAAATAACGAATAATGGACAAATAACGAAATCTAATCTTTAATGCGGTCTCCCAGTTTCTGTATTTGTATTTGAGAAAGTTTTATGAAAAGTGAAATGAAAAGTTATGAAAAGTGAAAATTTGATATGGATACCACATGACTTCCTTCTACGACTGTTTAAATTAGGCTTATTTTTGCTTCACTTCATTTAAACTTATTTCCTCGAATTATTCTAACTTAATTAAGCGATACCCGAAGGCAAGTTACAAATGGCATCAAAGAGTGCAAATTTTGAAATTAAATTTCCCGGTCAATCTTTGTCCTACGGGACTCAAACCTCTTGTATTTTTATTTTTTCATAACGAGTATAAAACTTTGCCAGGTATAAATATAGGAACCAGAAGACAACATTAAAAGTTAGATTTCATAGTTTGTCCAAAATTAATTCTATTAAAAGTTTGACATTGAAAAAATATGAATATTTTCATCATTTAAAACACTTCTGTATTTTTGTTGCACCGTATTTAAATTTGCTTCGTCGAGTTATTTACATTAAATTACATAATTTCCATTATCTATTAGAAAATAGTTATAACAAATCCTGTATTTACGACATCTCTAAGAGGTTACTTTCTAAGAGATCTATATTTTTGAGAACATAAACAAGCATTGGTAGTGAACATCACCTTTTTAAGATCACCACATGTAAAATCCTCTAAAAATATGAATGGTTGCATTTAAAGAGGACCCATTACTTTTAATAAAGGATGTAACAGCATTAATCTTAATTATACATGTTTTTGGTGTGTGTGCCAAAATAGTGATACCGTTGTTCTGTTGCTTTAGAAATGTGTTAAATTAAAAAAATGGTATACAGTCGGACTATACAGTCAAAAGTCTTTAATCCGGACTCGTCGGGACTTCGGCGATTCCGGATTATCGATTTTTCCGGATTATAGATCATCAGTTTAAATCTGGTAAGATGGCATGCAGAAATTATAAAATTAAAACTATGAAACCGTAATTTATGAAATAAAGAGCAATTATGATGTAAAGGGTATCAAAATTTACAAAAAAAGCTTAATATTTATTTATTTACTTTATTAAACATTTCTTTCAACGCGCGCATGCGTTACACATGGTTCAACGCGCGCATGGCTTTACGCATAGTCGAAATTGAAAAATTGCAACCAGAAAATTATTTCATTTGTATTCGTGATATTTATAATGACGAGGAATTTGATTTAAATCAAATCAAAGACAGAGTACATCGAGATGAAATACTACATTTAGTAAGGAATTATAAGCGGAATAAAATAAAAACATCTGCCCTGAAGATAAGGATAGTGCTGACAGATCAACTTCGAGTTCATTGCGAGCCGCTACGTTCCCCTCCCCCCCCCCCGGGCAGAGCAGCGTGAAATTGATAATCAGATTTCGGAATGGTTAGAGAACAAAAGGAGCCTTTATCCATTTTTTGCAGCAATTCCACTTTTTGTTTGATGGACATCGAAACATGCTTTCTCTTTGTAGGTCCAGCATCAGAAATTCTATTTGACATTATCGAAAGTTCCGACTAACTTTTATAAAATTGCTCTAAAAGTCTGCAAAAAATAATAAGGAGGATCCATTTCGAAGATTAAGGAACAACGCAATCTGCAACATTAACTGAAATAGATAATTAGATAATTTTAGCTTAGCTTATAGCGTCCGTTATACATTAAACGCGCATGCGTACATGCGTAAAGATATTACGCGCGACGCATGCGCAGAAAGTTTGTAGCTTTGAGGTCCGGATTATGGGTGTCTGGATTAACGACTTTTGACTGTATAACAAAAATCTTATTATACTCAGATACACACCTTTTGAACACGTCTGAAATTCATTATTCTGCTCAGGTCCACCAGCGGCTGAGCGGTAAAGACGCCGAACACTGAAAGTATCCAATTTTCGAAACATTTGTATTTCTGACAATCATTTTAAATAAAGTTATCGCCTTCCATTTCATAAAGGCCCACAAACGGCCGAGCGGTAAAGACGCTGATCACAGGTAGTTCGGTCCGAGGCTCGAATCCCGCGAACGGGCTGACTGCAGGGGCGTTTTCGTGGTTTTACCCATGTGTAACGTGTATACGAGCCAGTTCCCCTTAGAAAGTCCTCCACGAAGGCATCCCTTCCCTTAGGCAGATAGCCCTCGAGGCTTTCCCATAATCACACACACACACATTATTCTGCTCAGCATAACTTGTCTGCATAAAATATTAAATAGCATTAGAAATCAAAAGCTAAGTCGAAGTAGAAACAGTCATCTCTTCTAAACCATTTTAATTGAAGTAAACAGACGTTCGCTTTATCGTAAAGAAAACACCTATTTTTCAAACAGCGGATGAAACAGGAAAGAGGGAATTGGTAGGGGAAGGCAGAGAACGAAACGACACTTTTTCGAGCTGGGGATGAAATGAGAAAGGACGAAACGGTACTAAGCCAATAAGACAAGGTGTGGTATTTTACTTTATTGTTTAAATATTCATCATAAATTTAAGAATTATTTAAAATTGTATTTGTCCTTACATTTTTATTAAATTTTACTTACAAGTATTTTACATTTCAGTTGCTAATTATTATGTTAATTTAATTATTCATTATTTTAATCACTATTTCTTATTATTTTAATTTTTAAGTTTTTTAATAGGTAATTTTTATTATTGTAATTACTAATTAATGTTACGAGGGCCATCCAGGAAGTATATTACGTTTCCGTCTGTGTCCGCTAGGGGCGGGGCTAGCGCGGCCATCTTGGGGTCAGAGCGTTGCGCAGCTCAGTCTGCATCTAGCCGTGCTAGTGAGAGGTTCGTGCTGTGCTCCGTTCAGATACTGTGACGGTTTGAAATGTCTGCGTTAATTGAAAATCCCGCGAGCTGCGAGGTGCGCTCAGTAATAAGGTTTCTGACTGCAAAAAACTGTAAACCGATAGAAATCTATCGGCAGCTTCGTGAAGTGTATGGGGACAACATTATCACTGAAGGTGGAGTGCGTCAGTGGGTCATAAGATTTCAAAATGGCCGAACCAATGTTCACGACGAAGATCGAAGTGGGAGACCCAGCATAGTGACCGCCGAACTTCTCGAAAAAGTCGATGCTAAAGTCCGTGAAAATCGAAATTTCACAATAACGGAACTTTCTTTGAGTTTTCCACAAATTTCGCGAAGTTTGTTGCACGAAATCATCAGCGAAAAGCTTGGTTACCACAAGTTTTGTGCAAGATGGATTCCAAAAATCTTGACAGAGGACCACAAAATTCAGCGAATGGCTGCAGCGTTGAACTTTTTGGACGCTTACCATAAGGATGGTGACTCTTTACTCGATCGCATCGTTACTGGTGACGAAACATGGGTGAAACATGTGAACTGTGAAACGAAATTGCAATCAATGCAGTGGGGGCACACAAGTTCTCCCCAAAAACCCAAGAAATGCATGCAAACAATGTCGGCAAGGAAGATGATGGCGACTGTTTTTTGGGACAGAAAAGGTGTAATTTTGGTGGACTTCCTGGAAAGAGGCACTACAATAAACTCTCAAAGGTATTGCCAAACTCTCCAAAAACTCAGAAGAGCAATTCAAAACAAGCGCAGAGGAATGTTGAGCTCTAAGATCTTGTTGATTCACGACAACGCCCGGCCCCACACGGCAAATGTCACTCGTAAAGTTCTTGAATCTTTTAAGTGGGAGTTGTTTCCTCATCCGCCGTACAGTCCCGACCTGGCACCGAGCGACTTCCACCTATTCCCAGCAATGAAGAAGTGGCTGGCTATGCAGCGTTTTGATGACGACGCACAGCTGCAAGAAGAGGTAACGAAGTGGTTGAAGGCGCAGGCGGCCGAATTTTTCGACGAAGGAATTTCCAAGCTCGTACATCGCTACGATAAATGCCTTAATTTGTATGGTGACTATGTAGAAAAGTAGTATTTGAGTGTGGCTTTCATCTGTATATAATAAAATTTGTTTCCTATACTTTGTTTATTTTTTTATTCCAAAACGTAATCTACTTTCTGGATAGCCCTCGTATTTATTGTAATATTTATTTTTTACTATTTTCCTTACGGCCTTCCGTAGGCGCTTCTGACTTTAGAAACTAAGCCCTGACAGCAATAGAAAATTAAATAATGAATCATATCCAGTGCACTACAGAATGAAGTGAATTATTTCTACCCAAAAATGCGAAGCAAAACTCCCTATCGCAGCACTACTCAGTTCCCGCGGGTTAGAATAGCTCACGTGATTCAATGCGATGAGACGTTTCAAAGCCGATAAAATAGGCTCATCATACGGATAAAAGAGATGAATTTTACCGAAACTAACAAGTAACGATACTCGTACTATCGCATACAGTATTTATTCCCCAAGTAAATAATACATACGGGCACACAACTTCTTGTTACTTCTACAGAAATAATAACACTTATTACTAAATATGTCATGCAGTCCACATTTGGTCTGCATTCCGCACGAAAGTAGTGACACAGATTGCGATACTTTCTTTTCTAGCTTAAAATTTCTAATAAACTTTATTTTATGCAGAAAGTGGTGATCGTACATATAAACAATTTTTCATACCACAAAAAATTTAGAAAGAAAATCTACAGTCCTCCTTCATGTGGTGCATATTGTTAGAACTTTCGTAGTACATCCAATACTCTTTATACAACACCCAAGTTCTGCTGTTGCCGCGAATAGCAAGCATTTTGCCTAGCTGTTTTCCGCCTATCTTCGTCTAGTAGCTTCTTAATGCTTCTGCATTCTTTCTAGACGATGACTGTCAAGGCCAAGGCTAATTTGTAGTCAAGGCCTGCCAGACTGAACGAAATTCCAGTTTTCAGTGGCTTTCGCGAAATTCATCACTAGGTGGCGTTCGCATTCTACTTCCGGTAGTCTGAAGTATTCGGTAGTGACACAGTAGTGACACAGATTGCGATACTTTCTTTTCTAGCTTAAAATTTCTAATAAACTTTATTTTATGCAGAAAATGGTGATCGTACATATAAACAATTTTTCATACCACAAAAAATTTAGAAAGAAAATCTACAGTCCTCCTTCATGTGGTGCATATTGTTAGAACTTTCGTAGTACATCCAATACTCTTTATACAACACCCAAGTTCTGCTGTTGCCGCGAATAGCAAGCATTTTGCCTAGCTGTTTTCCGCCTATCTTCGTCTAGTAGCTTCTTAATGCTTCTGCATTCTTTCTAGACGATGACCATGACCAAGGCTAATTTGTAGTCAAGGCCTGCCAGACTGAACGAAATTCCAGTTTTCAGTGGCTTTCGCGAAATTCATCACTAGGTGGCGTTCGCATTCTACTTCCGGTAGTCTGAAGTATTCGGCCTATCGGCCTTTACTCGAAAAATTAGTATCCCTACTGGACATTCTTAGTGAAAATCTTAAACAATACAATTTGTACGTCTTCCTTGGCAAAGCAATAAATGAGAGCGAGACTTAGCGAGATTAAATACAACACCTAGTGCATTCTGTTAGATTGAACATGCAGAGTAGTCAAGTGAAGAATAATGACTTCCATATCATTAAAAATTGTCCGAGTAATAAAGTTTTTGTATTTTTCGTAAGATAAATGTTCAAAGTTCATGGAAAAATACCAAAATTTTAAAAAGGATGAAGTAGAATTAATGAGGAAAAAAAAAAAACATAAATTTCTGGGCGGAACTCAGTCTTGATCAATGCTATGATGTCCAATAGTCATGGACCTTATAAGATATAGACTAACCCAGTGGGCGGGACACCCGTCACCAACATGTCGGCAAGAAAGAGTAGGGACGATCTGGTTTACTTTAACACTGAAACCTATGGCGTTTGTATCACATAACTCTTTTTAATTATTAAATGTGATACGTTGTATAGTGATGAGATTATGAAAGCCACAGTTTTTTCCAAATAGGATTTAATATATCTCATTAAAGCACTTTTTTACTGCATTTCACGCATTTTTTTCACGCGTAATTCTTGTACAAACATCTTTACTTTGGTAAAACGGTAAAAACTCTAAGGACAAAATTTATGAACTTAATTTTGCGTAAAAATAAAGTAAAATTAAATAAGATTGATAGTACGCGATGCTTTGAGAAAAATAAGGTAAAATTAAACAAGATCTGATAATTTTTTAATGAACATTTTCCGACAGTGATTTTGCAAACTATAAAAACATTATAAAACGATCATATTTATTTGATTATATGATCATTAAATTATTTACATTAAAGTAGATTTGTTATTTTAATAATTCATAAAATTCGGAGCATAAAATTTTCTGAACGTAATGAAGGAAAAAAAAAAAAAAAAAAAAAAAGATAAAATAAAATCTAGAAGCACGCTTTTTTTAAAGTTTTGTGTGTTACCAATATTCATTGAATATCATGTTCTCCGCCCGTAAACCACATACATTTGAAAACAGCATATGTTTAGAATTTCCGCACTAGAGATAAAACTGTTATTTTCCGTACAGTGCTCGCTCTGAACTCGTTGAGTTTGTGAATCAAAAATTCGTTTAAGTTTTACAAAATATAAATAGATTAAAACAAATTCGAAATTCGGCCGTCCAGATGCATATGTTCGGGTGGAGGATTACATTATTCAAAATTTGATGACGCTAGATACTGTTGTTTTTGTCACAGTACAAGAAACATACATGTATTCATGCACATTCTTTATTATTTAATTTCTTTACATATAATACAGGGCGATAATATTTGGTAACAACAATTTGCAAGGAGACACGAACATTTATAGTAAAACGACGCAAAATGCCGCTTCGAAACTAACAGCCTTTCTAGGCTACCGCTCCTTTGGGCGTAAATTAAATTAACAGTAAATAAAAAAAAAAATCTTAAGCTGAACTAAAAATAAATTAAAAAAATAATCACTATAAAACGCAAGCAAAATTAATTATTACAATTAAATGCAATTTTAATATTAGAATTAAATGTATAAAATTTTTTAAGGAGTCAAAAGTGTTTATCACTATGTTGTATTATGAAATATAATTGAAATAAAATTCCTTTATAGAAGTTGTGCTATAATACTCATCTATAATTTTAAAAAAGCAGCACAATTTAGAATTTTAAACAAAACTTTCAAAAATTCGTTTTTAAATATTTTAGTATTTTTTATTTATTTACATCAATAAAAAGCATAAAAATTGCAAGAGAAAATTGCTTGTTTGAAATTTTCTATTAGTTCAGATTTAAACTATCATTTTCTAAAAGAAGTAGTTACAAATTTCCTTATAGCATAAGAAAAGCTAAAAAAATATCCGGCCCTGAAAGCATGCAATAGCTTTATAATTATTTGGAACGTTAATTATGCTTGATAAATATGCTAAATTTTTAAAAATCAATTTCAATTTAAAAAAATACGTACAAATTCTAATTTGTGAAATGAGGCGCTACAACCAGTTTTTTCGTGACAATTATACACGCTACAATAGGCAAACACTGTTACCTTTCTGCAAGTCGTCCCTACTCTTCAGGATGTGATCAAGGTGACAGCCGGGAACGCCTCAGACGATGTAGAATGCCCGTTTGGGTTAGTCTATTTCTTATAAGGTCCGGCTCACCAGCGGCTGAGCGGTAAAGACGCTGAACACTGGTAGTTCGGTCCGAGGTTCGAATCCCGCGAACGGGCTGGCTGCATGGGCGTTTTCGTGGTTTTCCCCATGTGTAACGTGTATACGAGCCAGTTTCCCTTAGAAAGTCCTCCACGAAAGGCATCCCTCCCCCTTAGGCAGATAGCCCTAGTGTGCTTTGCCATAATTAAATACACCAACACCATCTTATAAGGTCCATGCCAATAGTCATTTGACGAAAACACATTCTGAGTAACTTGAACAAAGATTATTTACAGGAAATTATTTACAATACAATACGATTTCAATAAAACTTGAACTTCTGGGATAAATATTAGCAATTTGAGCTAAAAAGATTTAGCCAAGATTATTTACAACACGTTACGAGTTCTAATTAAACTTGATCTTCTGGGATAGATAACAGGATAAATAACGAAATTTCTTGAGTAAATATATACAAATGCGTACATAAATGTTTGACTACTTCCAATTATTATTATAGAGAATTGTACTAGGACGTTTAAAGGGCTGGTTAATGCGGTGATCGTAATTTCCTAGATATCTAATGACATTGTGCTGATGATTATCACATTTTGAGTGAAAATTTTTAGATAATTTGAGAATTTCTTCGTTGATGGTGTTTATCTTGAAACTTTTCCTTATGACGGTGTTCCTGAGGAACCATTGAGAGTCTGACATAATTCGTAAGTGAATATTTTGTTGGCTTTGTAATTTGGATCTGTGGGTATTGGCGGTAGCAGCCCAAGCCGGAACTGCATATAGAACTATTGGACGAATCGACTGCAAATAAATGATTCTTTTGGTAGCATATTGGAGTTGCGATTTTCTCCCTAATAGAGGATAAAGCGCCATAAATGCTTTTTGAGCTTTCTCTTTCACGTAGTCTGTATGTTGACGGAAGGTTAATTTCTTATCAAGGAAAACTCCTAGATATTTAATATGAGGTTCTCTTCTAATGATGTCGTTATTGATTTTGATAGCATCGAAATTTCCTCTGAGAGTTTTTTTCCTGAAAAGAACGACTGTTGATTTTTTAGTATTGATTTTTATTTTCCATTTTGTAAACTAGCTTATTATTTTGTCGGTGGATTCTTGCAATTTAATTAAGGCCATGTGGGGATTCATGGATTTGAGTAGGACGGCTGTGTCGTCCGCATAACATGCAGTGAGTGCACAGTCAATAATTGGTAGATCGTTGATAAAGTAATTAAAAAGCGAAGGTGAAAGAATTGCTCCCTGTGGTGTGCCAGCACTGATTTTTCTGATGGTAGAAAGATGGTCATTAATTTTCGTTTGAAAGGTTCTATTGTTGAGGAAGTCAGCTATTATTAGTATAATCTCAGGAGGAATTTTGTGATCAATAAGCTTGATACGGAGGGCATCATGCCACACCTTATCGAAAGCTTTCTCAATGTCGAGAAAGAGGCCTGCCACAGTTTCTTTTTTATTGAAGCATTCTCCAATATATTCTATTAGTCTCACAATTTGATGTGTAGTGGAGAAACCGGCTCTGAATCCAAATTGATGCGGTTTGATGATATTTTTGCTATTAGTGAATGAAGAGAGAAGATGCAGGATGATATTTTCAAGTATTTTTGAGGTAGCTGGTAATAGACTAATGGGTCGACAGCTGTTTATATCTTGTCCAGGTTTTCCGGGCTTTTTTGTGTCTATTATAATTGCGTGTTTCCACTTCTCAGGGAACATGCAAAGGCGCAGGCAAGCATTAATGATGTTTGTTAAAAGCACTATGCCTTTTTTGGGTAGATGTTTTAGTGATTTATTAGTAACTTCATCATATCCATTTGTAATGTGGTTCGTTATTAAAAAAGTGTATTTTATTAAAACGTGCTGCTGTAACTAATAGTAACACAGGATGGTATATTGTTGCGCACTATACTGCAAAGTTATCTTTCTTTTAAAAAAATACTTACGACTGTATTTAAATAATTGTTCGCAACATATAACTGTTGGACAGATAGCATTTCCGTCAGTTTCATGTAATACACATTTAATACAAATACATAATACAAAATTTCTTAAACAAAAGCCATCATCACGTAAAATTTTAAAGCTTTAAAAGTCTTTTGATACGTTTCTTTCGCTCAGCTTTTGTATATAAACAAGCTTCTGAATATGTGTGCGTATGTGTGTTCCGTTTCATGTCATTTTTTTTGTCTTCCTGAAATAAAAGTATCATAATATTTTTTATCATACTGGAGATAAACTCTATTTTTTCTGTATAAATTATATTTTAACCTACTTTTTTTAAACCTATCATATATATATATATATATATATATATATATATATTATGCAATTAAAATTTAAGAATGCATCCACGTATATATTTTATAAGAAATGCTAACTGCTTGAGATTTTTTACGAAATTTATTACTTTTAAGCTCTCGTATTTGTTATCTTTGATCCAGAAACATTTGAATGCAGTCTCTACTAACTCCAAAATTTTAAAGCGCATATCTCATTTTAATTAGCGTGATGTATCAATATGCTGTGCATGAATTTGTGTCTACCTGGTTGAGTGTTTTGTGGTTGCCCTTGAAGTAATAGAAATTCATGTTGAATTCATATATATATATGTAATATGTATATATATGTAATTAATAGAGGTAATACTTTTTGATTTAGGAAATATGGCTTTATTTTTTAAAATATGCTGTCGATGATATTGAAATACTTGGTATTCAACACTAGCAGTCTCAAAATTTTATATTCCCTCCGTCTTAAACTAGTTGCTACACTTAGGTCGATAGTTTTGTCCCAAATTAGGTGCTACATTTCAAGTAGGTGAAGTCATAAATAACTTTCGATGCAGTTTAGTAGATGGACATCAGTAAAATTATAAGGTGTATTACAAAGAATGTAACGCTGCATACTAGGTTTTCATTCTCAGTTTTTACTTTCCACAAACGTAGCACTTGTTTTGGGACAACTTTACCGACGCAGATTTAGAGGGTTCGCACGTTCTTAACCCACCCTCATTTTGTAAAGACTATACCGCCCGTATTTCAGAAAGATCGTATTTATGTGATTAAGGCAAAGCCTCGAGCGCTGTCTGCCTAAGGTGAGGGATGCCTTCGTGGAAGAATTTCTAGGGCAAACTGGCTCGTATAGACAAGACAGATAATTGAATTTACATTTAATTAGCCTGAAGATTTTAAGCCATTATTGATAGAAAAGTCCATACAAAATGGATCGTGGCTTAAGGGTGTGCGAAACCTGGATTTTTGAAACTAATTTGGTACTGATTTAAGGAGGGAATGCTTGGTAAGTAAAGTTATAGTTGATTGATAACGTAGCACTTTGAAATTTCTGGAAAATGTGCAAACAAAATCATAAAATTTTCAGTATTAATAATTAGTACTCAAATGTAGCAACTAATTTGGGACAGAGGAAATATGATTCATTGTGATTAATGTCATACGTGTTATTATAAGCTGTAGGTAATATTGAAATGCTTGGTATTCATCACTAACAGGCTTATAAAATTCATTATTATACGCTGTCGGTAATATTGAAATACTTGGTATTATTTTGAATATCTGTAGTGTTGCGTTTACTCTTCAAAAAGCTCTAATCCTTCATTATTTAAAATGTTATTTTTTAATATTTCCTAAAAAAGTATTTTATATTGATTAAAAAAGAGAAGAAATCTTCAGTACCTAAAACCAAATCTCTTTTCGAAATACTTTTCCTTTTATGTATTAACAAATCATCATTTGTTAACTTCTTAATTACATATTTAATAGTGGCTCCAAATTATTTTGTTTTTGTTGCACAGGACAACTGATATTAATACGATGAAAATTTTGCGCTGATATAGTTTATGTTCTGAAGCTACCTGCTAACTTCGTATTATATAAATAATTTAAAAATAAAACATGTGCTCTGAATTACCCTTAAATTAGAATAGGTAACTCTAATAAGTACAATTAGGAATTAAAATCAGAATCAAGTAGATGACGGTTATATATGAAAAAAGAAAAATGGATAACTTGAAATTTCATGCTTTCTTTCTAAATAGAAATATTTTTATAAAAAAGAAATGTATAATTTCTGACTACTAGAGATTAATGATTTTAAAATTTTGCATATAACAAGAAGAGTATTTGTCTCGCGTACCATTCTGCTCATTGTTAACGTCGCAAAGGGCAGCGGAATAGTAGCGTTGTCTTCAGTCTTCAGTCTTCAGTGCGGTCAGTAGAAATTTCACGGAGGCCACCGAAAATACAAAAGAAAATTTTCACACTGGCAGGTCTTGAGTATAAGTTGGCCTTGCTGGGGCCAAGGTAACAGGTATGAAGTGCGTGTGAACAAATCACGTGAGCATCGATGAGCCGTCTAATTCGAACTTTTATACAACTCAATCAGTCGCCGGAGATCGCTGGTGTTACGCGATGTGTCCGGTGTTCCAATATGTTTGTTATCAGAATTTTGTTCAACTCTGTGCATAGTTCTCAGTAATAAAAATTTTATGCGAGACAGACATTTGAATTTATATCTCATTTTCAGTGCAGTAATCTTCAATGCAGTAAGAAATGGTATTAAAAATGCTACATGGATTTAACTGCACAACAAAAATATTGTTGCGTTTTTCTTTTCTGACACCAGTTGTTACGTTATTTTCTTCCTTCACGTTCGTACGGTGTTCGTAGATTTGGAGTGAATAACGACGACACTTGACGAAGTATCGAAACACACTTTATTTAGCCAATATTGTCAGGACAGCTCCAAAACACGTTTTCACAGTCGTCGATGAACTACTATAAACATGCTGACACGATCAGCGACACAGCCTCCAGGTTATCAGGCTATCACGGTGGAGACAACTTCACGGCAAAGCACTAGAGTACAGCTCCCGACTCTGCTTGGTCGTTCTCGGAACTCCAGGTATTCTCGAGACTCTCCACGCTACTATTCGCGATTCAATCGACGACACACAGAGCACAGCTCCCGACTCTTAGGTTCAGTCGTTCCCGGAGCTCAACGCGCTCTCTCGACGTTGCACTAACCGCTATACACTACGGACTCTTTCCGTGCACTCGACGACCCACTCGGCACTCGCTGCCCGGCTGTCAACTCGATCCACTCCGCAGGGATTGACTCGCTAGACGAGACACCAACTCGATACTAACTGACTATCAGCTCGCCAGACGAGGCGCACACTCTCTCGCACTCTATGCGAGGCACACTCTGACTGCGGACCAGCAGGGTTTATATAGCTTTCGGCTTGTGTTCGAGAACATTCTGGGCTAAACCGGTAAGAATTCGTTCTTCTGCCAAGGCACAACATCAAGTGGAAATTCTTCGCCCCAAGAGCAGGTTGGTGGGAAAGAATCATAGGCTCAATTAAGCGATGCCTTCGGAAAACGTTAGGTAAGGCTCTTTTGGATGACGCTGGTTTTATCACTGTATTATGTGATATTGAAGCCGCTCTTAACAGTAGACCGATTGTCCATGAATACGGAATAAAAGATGACTCTATGGAAGCTTTAACACCCTCGCACTTCCTCACGGAAAGAAATTAATTACTATTCATTCCAGCCCCACAAATCCTGAAACAAATTTAAATCGTATGTGGAAGAATTGTCAACATTTAATGGACTGCTTTTGGAAAAGATGGCAAAATATCTGATGGACTTGCGTACATTTCATCACGTGCGGAATCCATCTGAAACAAATAAAATCCGTAAAGGGGACATTGTCCTACCACAAGAAGATGTTAGACCTCGCAACACCTGGAAAAAAGCCCGTGTTGAGGCGCTAATCCTTAACCGCGACAAGTCCGTACTTGAATTCTGCGCACCAATGGACATACCATTACCCGACCTGTGCAGCTGGTCATCCCCCTGGAGATTGACCAGGGTGGGGAGGATTTTGCGGCAAAGCCATCGAACTATTAAAAATAACATTACACTTTTTGTGAATGGCATCACTTACGTTTTTGTATACATAAATGGTTTTCGCTTTTTCTGTACTTTATGTTTATGTTAGGAAATAAATAAGTATGAAATACTATCTCCTAATACGTATAGTGCGCTAAAAGCGTTAGAAGCATTTTTCAACACTCAGAATGCTGTAATAGTGGATGTTCTGAAGATACATATAAACTTAACGAGTCGTGGATATGAAAGTCTGTACTGCTGGGTTCCCGGACATGCAGAATAAAGGAAAACGGATGTCACAGCGAAATCTTCTGTTGAACCGTCCAATCGCCTTATCCCTTTCAGAGATATCTGTTATGTGATCAAAGAAAAGATCCGAAAAAAAAAAAAAAATGCCAGCAACTTTGGGACGTTCAAGTTGACAACAGGCTGAGAAGTGTAAAGCCTAAAATTGAGCGTTGGAATTTTAATAGAAATCGAAAGGAGGAAGTTCTTTTGGCTCGCCTCAGGACTGGTCACACTAGAGTGACACATAACTATCTTATATCTTCTGAAAGCTGAAAATGAATCTATTTGTTTAAATTGTAATGTTTCTGTATCTGGCCGTCATATTTTAATTGAGTGTCCAAATTTTAATAATCTTCGTCAGAAATATTTTAATAGCTGCGACTTACCTCTCGACCGTTTAATCGGAAGAGAGGTCAATTGTAATTTATTTTATTATTTAAAAGAGACTCGCTTTGATTATCTAATGTAATCTGTTTTGAAGATTTTGTATTGTATTTTAATGTGTGCTTTTACCTTGTTTTCATATGACTTCATCCTCTGGTTTTGGTAAGCAATTTCAAAGCATCATTCATTCATGATTTCATCTACCTCGTGTTTGGCGCATTATAATCATTTTTGGTTTTTCGCCAAAAACTCTCACTCACTCATTAAAATAATGAATGTTAAAAATCTGTCTAACAGGGGCTGTTAAACCACAAAACCACACCACATCACCCTCAACTTAGCAAATATTATATAGTTTATTTTCGTGCAGATTAAATCGGTTGAAATAGAACCTAAGCCTATCATGTCCAGTTTAAACATGATTAACGTCAGTATTGTTCCTATACTTCATCTTATTCGTGATTTACTTAGTTCCATAAATTATTTGTTTTTAGGTGAAGAGAACCACTGTGTTTTCCATTTGTTAACATAAAACTCCTTCATTCTTCTAATAGCTATTTTCTTCGAACCTGTTACTTCAATATCAGCTGCATTGACATCTAAGATCACCTACTTGGCCAGGATGGCGGCCCTCTCATTACCAACATAGCCTATATGGGCTTTAACCCAATGTAGCTTAATATTTAAACATGCATTCTGCCTTTTATGAGTAGAAGTCTTGATTACGCAGCATTGATACATGTTCTCCACCTCCTACACAATACCTATCTCATACATATACGATATTGGATGAGTGCGATGGCGAGACTGGAATTCAGCGAACTAGAAAGCATCTCGGTCTTGTCGGCGTAGCATGCAGTAAGGCAGTTTATGTTATATCATTAAACACTGGAAATTGCATTAAAGTAATGAGATAGATAATTGGACCTAGCATCGAATCTTGCGGGACGTCATGTATAAAGTTAGTAAAGGCAGAATAACAGTTGCTCTGCCCATTTTAAATTTTCTGTTTTCAATAAATGAGTTGGTAATGAAAATGGTTTTATCTGGCGAGGTTGAATGAAGTTATTTTATGTATTAAACGATTATGCCAAAGGTGCTTAAAAGCCTTTGCTATGTCTAGCATAATAAACGCGGTAATTTGGATGTTTGTGAATCGCAGCACTCGTAACTTCAACTATTCTTACCAAATTCATTGTAGTCGACAGGCGTATTCGAAATCAGCTTGCCTGTCAGTATGCTAAAAATTATGGGGGTGAAGGAATGTTTATAGGAGGTGTAATGTTAAGAGAAATTGGCTCAAAGAACTGAGCGTTTGCAATCATAAGGGTTGGAGAGCTACATGGCGGCGCAGCATTCGGGGTGGATCTCACACTAGAGAGACGTACACACGGAGCTTCTATGGAGTTTAGATATGATATTTTTAATCTCTTCAGGGACGGGGGTAGGGTGGCAGGTAAGCAACTGTGGGCTAATGATCAGAAACATTATTTATCATTAGGAGTGAAATGCTCCGGGAAATGCTGTGCAAATGCATTAGCCTCGGCCTCATCAGTGTAAATGAAATTAGTATTATTGCCTAATGGATTATTTCTGCATTTGTTACATTTTAGGCTGTGAATCCAATTCCAAGAAGCTCAATTTCGATGTTACGTCCCTGAATTTTATAATTACATGTAGATTTTTAGTGTCTGTCTATCAGTTTTTTTTTTTTTTTTAATCTGACTATATAGGTTAATTTTCGATTTTACTGCTGGGTTTCGTTAGTAAGTGCAAATATTTCTCAGCAGATTACTGATTCTTATCATGTGTAAAGAACGCTCCTGAACTCTACTAGAAAGACCTATGATGCTCTTGACTAGAGAGAACATCGTTAGCAAACTCTTCACACTACGAGTACTATAATTCATTTTAACACCGGCAACGACTTAACTGAGAATTACGCATGCGTAAAGAGATGAGACTTCTGTGAGACGCCTGTCAGTGAGAGAAGAGTTTGGGAAGCTCCGCCAGCGAGCTGAGGTGTGGAGACTTTGTTTGTCGAGTGATGACGAGTACCATCTTCGTTAATGTCTCTGATTGTGTCACCAGCTCGGATATCTACTAAAGTTTTCTAAATGTATTAATGTTGTATCTGTGATATGTTGTGTTATTAAAAAGTGATGCATCACCACTATCAGTGTTGATTCCGTTCCCACTGAAGCATCCACGACGTCACACATGTTAGTATATTCTGATGGATATTTTAGAAGGTAATTATCGGTCCTAATTTCGGACGCGCAATTATAGACATTATTGATAGAATCTGTGACACTTTGAATGTCCTGATGAATATTTTATGGAGTTTATAGAAGACCACTAGAGCATAATTTTTTATTTATTCTTGAAAAACAATTCTATGAATGATTTTGCGATGCTTTTCTTCATCTGATTTCAATATACAAACGTAAGCTAGCACTCGTACGTCGTCTGAGGACAGATCATTGATAAACTCAGCGGTGAGGGTGAGGGCTTTTGATTAGGGTTCGTGGGACGATGGTGTAATCATAATGGAGATGTAACTAATATGAATTTTTATAAAAAAAACTGTGTAAGATCTCGTCGCTTCAGTTTGTACGGCGTCAGCCTCATCTGACGTGTATGGCATTGAGTTCTCAACCAATAATAATGGTTCAATGGGAATTGTCTAGAAATTTAAACAAATGTTTATCTTAAAGATAGTTGGATTGTATAAGAAGCAGAAAACTATACTCTCTCTTTCGGGGATTTGTACGATTACTTTGACTTCATTTAGGTCCTTAGTGTTTTTAAAAGCATAGAAACAAGAGCTTCAACCGCTCTTAACGTATATATCAGTGCCGCTACCTCTGTGCAAGGAGGTTAGAATACATGGAGATGGCGTCTCTGCTATTGCAGTACGAAGAAAGTGAAGCCAGGGGGAAGGAAATAGGCCACGCCACGTGAGGGCAAGAAAACGATTACCTTACTAAGCGAAGTGAGGTAAAACGCCAGCTGGTTTCAAGTTCTGAGTGTGTTTTTCTGCTTTTGTATGCGTAGATCTGAAAGGCCTAAAAGGCACTGAATTGTTACAGCGAAATAATGTCTACATTTCAGACTAAGAAATTAAAAACAGTAAAAGAATGTTTTAGAACGTGCATATACAAGTAGAATAATCGAATTGTGTGTTTCAATGGCCTTCAAGAAAGAGTTTGAGATTTTCTTTGTGTAAAGTACACGAAGAAACATATATAGTTCTCAGATTTACCTTTTCATACTAATAATAAAAGCGGTATTCGTGATTAACTTACATGTGATAGCAAAACGATAAGTAAACAAGGGGAGGGGGAGTGGCTAGGCTCTCCATGAAAAAGAAAACAGTTTACTTTAATGTCTGATCATAATTACATTACAGGTCTTACCTTTTATGCGTTTAACTACATTTTATTTTGTGCTCAAGTAGATATATAATAACTGGATTTGATTTTTAGTCACACTTGTTGTGTGAGTTTTAAAATAACGTAAAGTTTACATATTTCTATCATTGTTTATTCAAATTAAGTTTTTTCGAAACATAAGTAATATTTATAACATGAAAAAGTTGAGAATTATATATACATAGAATAAGTAAATTAGAATCAAATAATAGTTTGAGTACATAGTTACTGTTCTGTGTTCACAATACTTTTAATGCTAGCATTCATTAATTACAGGATGAAATTACATAATGTAGAAATTATTGCAATTACATAATGTAGAAATGAAATGAAATGGCGAGAAAAGTAAGGGTAAGAGGACGTGAAGAATCTGCGATCCTTTACGACTAACAGGAACAAAATTGGGTGTGGTTAGAGCACGTCAATCTTTCTAAGCCACGACTACTAAGGGCATGCTTCCCCCCTTTTTTGGCTTCACTTGGACTGCGTGGAGGGCATCTCCATGAGTTCTAACCTCCTTGCCTCTGTGTCTGATTCTGTCCCAGCGATAATTGGGAACGTATAGGGAATGATTTCGTATTGCTTGAGTTTCATTTACAGTGAAATGCCAAAGTTGTATTTAAAAAAAACTTGGAAAACTTCACTTGGAAGGTCAAAATCAATGCAACTAAGTCCCACGTCATATTTTTTAGATACAACCTCAAAGAAGTAAACAACATAACACTAGATGGCGCTACAGTATCCACAGATAAAAATATTAAGTACTTGGGTATAATTCTTGGCGATAAGCTATCACTCTGGCTGCATATTATGTATACTCCGAAAAAAGCTCATAAAGCTTTTAAGTCTTTTTATGCCCTAATAGGGAGACATTCAAAATTACAAGAGAGTTTTCTATCTTCAAGCAATAAGACCGACTTGCAAAATAAATTTCTTAGAACTATTACAGACTCACCGTGGTTTGTAAGAAACACTGCAATACATCCTGGAATGGAAATCAAACCATTAGACAGCGAGATCTTAATTGCCTCACATAATTTCTACACCAAATGCGATAATCACGAAACTAAAGCTGTGCGTAGCATAGGAGATTATGACTTTACAGTCATTCAACGCTGCAAAAGACCAAGAACGTGTTATGGTGATCGATGTACATAGTGTATATAGTGTTTTTCTAGTTCTAAATAAAGAAAATTATTTAATCTTTATTACCTTTACTTAATTATTGCTGGCAAAGCGATACGGAGTTTATGTCCACGGGGGGCAGCACATTGATGTGTATTATGCGTTAAAAATTTTAGCGACTGGTAAGTGCAACTATGCTCCGCCCACTTCTGTTATATGCCTCAACTACTACGCCCACGATATTCTGTTAGCTTTAAGACGGAAGAAGGAGGACGCTACAGCCGTAGCACCTACGAGGAGAAAGTTATGCTAAAGTTTTTATGCTACAGATGTGCTAAATTGCTTTCACGATGTGAAAGTTATGCTTCAGATACGTTAAATCGCTATTTTGCCCATGTTATATTACTGTCACATACTGCCACACTGGATGTCATTCAGCACTTCAAGTGCACAGGTTTGCTCCAACATTTTGTTTTATTTTTCACTTTTAGGATACCCACTAAGGACAGATATAAATAGGTAAATACTTCAGGGTCGTATATCTATTAAATAAGCGAAGACCTATGACCTAATATGTGTGTGTACAAGTGTTTAAAGTCACAAACCCTAACACCAATCTTTACGAACGGCAGAAGCTAGCTACTAGAGTTTGTGAGATTATGCCTGTTGTGCTCGCCAGAGTAGCCGAAACAAGACGTAATTGTAAATTTAACAATTGTATTATCCAGAAACACGACTCTTATGTACAAATATTTACATGATGTTGATATTATATGATTTAAAAAAATAACTCCTATGAAACACAGGTGTTCAATATCTTACAAATTATATCAGGTCCGCTGCCTAAACTCGAAATTCCAACTCAGGCGTAAACGCCCTACCACACCGCCAATGCCAATGATTTAAAAATTTCGGAGTTCCTATGGTTCAAAACCATCTACCTCCACATCAGAATTAATAAAAGCGAGCAGAAATAGGAAAAATTTGGCATAAGTGATTTACTTGATGCACACTAGAGGGAGCCACAGGCTCAAGAAAGTTTAGGGATAGAGATGAGAAAATAAAAACTTAAGTATCATAATCTTTTTATAAGTTTTTAGGTTTTTAAAAAATTTTTTTTTGTATTTTATATTTTATACTTTTTTTGGTTTTTTACAATTTTTTTAAACACAGTACAAACACTAAAGCAAAAAGTGGATAGGAAAGATTTTACGATTAATAGGCTCATTGGCATGTGGCTTGTGTTGGAGAGTGCAAATAATTATTGAGATCGCGATGAAAATATTCTTAGGCAGATTTGAAATCTGCGGGAGATGTGATTCTTAAGTAAACAGATTGATAACTTTGCTTGAAGATCTTGATAGTGGTAGCAGAAGATGTAATAAGCAATTATATGGCAGCTCGCTGAAGAGACGTCCTTCCTTCGTGGCGCGGGAGCTGGAACTGATGTTGAGAGGGCGTGTCTTGCCCTTTTGGATGGAGGGTAGATGCCGAACTCTCGGCCAATCACGGCTCTCGGTCTCTTCTGTGAGCTGCGAATAGCAGGATCGTATGCTGGAATCCGCTGAAGTGCTCGGTTATCAATCTGCCCAATTTTGAGGAATAAATTTTGACTAAGCTTTTTAATATGGTAATCTACTGGTTTAATATTTAGGTCCGAATGAATCACATCTGTACGGACGTACCAGGCTGCATTCAGGGCCATACGTAAGGTTTTACTTTGAAAAGATTGAAGTTTTTTCACATGAGTTTTTGCAGCAGTACCCCAGATTGTACATGCATACATAAAGACAGGTCTTATGATGGATGTATAGAGAAGAATTTTGTTTTTAATTGACAGTTGGCTGTTACGAGCTAAAAATGGGTAAAGTTGGGCCCTAGCACCTTTCGCTTTATTGAGAACACTTTCAATGTGAAGGCGCCAGGTTAATTTTGAATCAAGTACAACTCCTAGGTACTTGTAAGAATTTGACCAGGGAACATAGTCATCAAAGAATTTAATATTAATGGAAGGAAGGGTACGGGAGGGGGCTACGTTTGAATATCATAGCAGCACATTTAGCAACATTAATTTTGATTTTCCAAGTGATGAGCCAGTGCTCAAGGCTAGAGAGATAACTCTGAATGATTTGGACCAAGTTTTCGAGGCGTTTGTGTTGAGCTAGGATGGCCGTATCATCTGCATAGAGTGCAAGAGTGATACTAGGTGATTTTGGTATGTCATTTATGAAAATGTTGAACAAAATTGGGCCTAAAAGTGACCCTTGGGGGACGCCGCTTAGTATAGGACGGGGTGTCGAAATGATAGAATAGAGATAGTGTATATCTCTCGCGAAAGGCGAGGAGAGGAAACGTTCAACATCTTGTGGGAAAGAACTTGCGCTGTTCGCAAAAATTCCTTCATTATGTGGTGTAAATTGAGTTTGAAGAGAATCCGCAATTAATTCGGATTTCTCAGCGTCTGTGTGAGCCACCACTGCGTCCGTAGCTAGGGACGGAATGTTAGATTTGTGTTTGCGTAGGCGGGCTGATGCGCGCCAAAGACTGTTATCATTGGTCGTTAGGGACTGAATGTAATTCGTGTATTGTGATTGGAAGAACTGGTCACATGATGCCTTGATCCCATTTTGGAGAGTACGGAGTTGAATTTTTAGACCTGGATTCCTATTTCTTTGCCAAAGTCTCCGTACTTTGTTCTTTTCTTTAATTTTGAGTTTAATTTCTTGGGGTAATTTACGAAAATTGGGTCTAAAGGTGGGTTTTGATACTTCCTTATAAGTATCTGTTAGAATGGTCGTTAAGTGATCAACTGCCGAGTCTATGTCATGGCTGGATTTAATTTCAAGGGAGGGCAAATCTTTACTTTTAAGTTTGAAACCAAAATTGTCCCAGTTTGTAGAGACGAGTGCCGGAGAATTTTGATTAAAAGTAGTACAGTTAAGGTCTATGGTTACGGGGTTGTGATCTGAAGATAAACAGTTTTCAACAGTCACGTGATATCCAAAAGGGATGTTTCGAAAGAGTGCCAAATCTATGAATGAAGGGGCACCCCGTGAACCATATCTAGTAGGGGAATCCGGCGCAATAATTTTAATTTGGGCGCACTGAGCCCATTTTAGAAGGCCACGACCAGCAGGGTTTGATCTATGACAACGCCAATGCTGATGGTGACAATTTAAATCACCAGCTATGATAAGATTATTTGAAAAATTGAGCAGTTTATTGAAATCTACCACAGGAAAATTTCCACCTGGTGGGAGATAGGCAGAGATCATAACTAGGGATGGTGAGTTTTGAATAAAAATTTCGATGATTGTTGCTTCAAGTTTGCTCATATTTGGTGTGTCAATTCTACGATGCGGGATGGAGTTTTTTATGTAAATACAAGTGCCACCATGATAAACATCACGTGTATTTGAAGCTTGTCTGTCATTTTTATATAGTGCATAATCTACAAGCTTGGGTGCTCTCCCTGGTTGGAGTTTGGTCTCTTGGACAAAAATGATATCAAAATCCTTCTCTTCTACATAGTCTCTAAATTCATGGAATTTGGAAAGAATGCCATTTGCATTCCAGGTGCATAGTTTGAGATTTTTCAACCCTTTCAAAGTATTGAATTTTAATGAATGTGGGAGTCAGAGAATTGGAGAGTAATATAACTCTCAAAGATGTAATAGGCCGCGTCAGCACCAGATGGAGCCACTCTGAGCTGCGGTAAGGCGTTTTTGAATGCCAGAAGTAATTTGCTCTGGTCAATGCCAGGCTGGTTTGAAATTTGGATTATAGCCAAAAGGATCTCGGTACAATTTAGAGTCGAGGTTGCTCCTAAGGGGACCGATAAATTTGGAATAGTTGGAGGTGCTGCCTGTTGCATACCCGTAAGGGCAGCAGAGTAGGATACTCCAGGACGAGTATTATTTGCACTGGGTGTGTGTGCAGCCGGCAGTGTTGGAAATGAATTGTGTTGTATATTAAATTTGTTCGTGTTGCCAACGGTCTGACTGGGTTTTGTACTTGGCTTTGGTGGTTGACGATTTTTGGATCCAGGGAATCTTGGACAGGATCTCCAGTTTGCTGCGTGGCTCCCAGAACAGTTGGCACATTTGTTGGGTTCTTCGAAGGGCTTGGTGCATTCCTTTGCCTGATGCGGACCAGCGCATCTGACACATCGTTGAGGTAACGTACAGACCTCCGAAGAATGAAAGAATCCCTGGCAACGCCAGCATTGTGAGGGACCTTTCTGGCCTTTGAAGTGTTCCATCACCACTTCTGTGCCAAGGAGTTCGGTAACTGAATATATTTCTGAAGCTTTGAGGCTGTTATGTATCTGGAGGTAGAAGAGTGGCATAGGCATTTTTGTCTTGAATTTCTTCAGCTGCGATATCTTATGGATCTTAAAACCAAGTACTTCGACCGCAGTCTGCACAACGTTGATCGGTGTGTTGGAGGGTAATCCCCTAATGACCACTTTGAGTGGTCTGTCCGATTTTAGTGTGTGAGACTTAAATTGAATGTTGTTTTCGGTGAGAAATCTGACGACTGTCCGATAATCTGTTTCATTAGTGGTAGTGAGGCGTAGAAATTCGATGTCTTGTTTGGATTGGACAGTCGGTGCGTGTCTGCATAGCTGATTCAGTAAAAAGAACCAATCAGCACGCGGTTTAATGAAGATGGGTGGTGGTGTCTGAGTTTTGGGTGTTGTAGTTTCAGCCGGCTGCTGCGTTAAGTTTTCTGTGGTTTCTGTGACGTTTTGTATGTTAGTGTAAGAGTTTGTAATTGTAATGTTGTTAGAGTTTTCTTTAGTGTTGGGTGGTTTCTTTGCAATCAAATGTTTAGGGGGGATTGCAAAGCCGTCACTGTCGACTGGCCTGGATCGTTTTTTGGTATCAGTCTGAGAGGTTTCGTTGGGTGGGTTTGAGGATGAGGGTGAGGTAGTTTTTGGATTATTATTTTCAGGTTCAGAGGTTTTGGTGGTCTTTTGAAATTCCTTAATGAATTCATCTTCTGTAGCTGGTAAAGTGAAGAGGTTAATGTTGAGGCGGGTACAGAGTGTGTGTAAGGAAAATAAAATTTTCTCCCCCTCATCCTGTAGTTGTTTCATCATCAGGTCCTTGTTGGGAGTTTCAGATCTCTGTAGACGCTGAATATCGAAGAGAAGATCAGTATGCCGGGTCTTTAGCGCGTATATTTGAAGTGCACTTTTTGAGAGTTCTTGGGCTGAAGGAGAAGCAGGAGGGGTTGAGTTCGTAATTTCCATATCTGTAAGAACTTGCAAAGGTTGCGAAGTCGAGTGATTGCCTACTGGCGGCGCCGTATTCGTGGTATCCTTTTTCGCATTGCGGAGCTCAGAGCTCGAACGTCCATCACTGTTGGCGTCCATGACGCGAATCCCTACCACACCGTCCTGCAGACATGGACCTTATAAGAGATAGACTAACCCAGTGGGCGGGACGCGCGTCACCGGCATGTCGGCAAGAAAGAGTAGGGACGATCTGGTTTACTTTAATAAGTCACTGTTTTTAAGCAGCATCTCGCAGGCTCAGTTTTTGGGAGGGTGACCTCCCACGTGACTGGCTAAGGCGAATGATCTTACAATACCTACAGAGAGGATTTTTCCATACTTCGATGCAGTAACAGAATGCTTCACCACGAGGCTTTCGCCATCTCGACCATCGTTCGTCTTCGGACGCGGTGCAAATGCACACTTGATCTATTTTAAAATTCACGAGTGGCCACTGGCCTACCTGAGTTATTAGTTAAAATTCTGGTTGATCTTTACATTATGGTAACTTGGCGTTTTTTTGGCGAAAATTTGGCGACCAACTCTCCTACAGCAACCCTCTATTTTTTTTTCCCGCCGCCATTTTGTCTTCACGAAGTAAAGACATGTTTCTTTTCTTTTTATCTACTGAACACTTCTTCCAACAATCTACTAGCCGAATTACACTTATGCTAGAAATTTTATCTAACAAAACTGCTTAATCATGACAAATATTCACTGCAAAATTGGGAAAAAGTGCACAATACCATACTCCTTACGCGTTTTTCAAAATAACACATACACATAAACCATGTACACGCCGACTTATTTTTACTTAAAAAAACATCCCAGAATTGCACAAAAATGGCATTGCGCACACTCTTCACTATATCCATGTACACTGCTTTTTTCTCATAAATTAGAAAAATTTCACGAAAATACATGACAATTTTCTCGATCTTTAAACCCGGTAAAAAGAACATATATGAAATTACCTGATCGCGAAAAAGTATTTACCCTTTCCAAATATGAACATTTCCACATATGAAATAAATAAAATATCCAAAAACTTTTACCTCTAAATCATCTATCACATTATACACGTCACCAACGAACTCATACCGCAAGCATTACAAATACTTAGTATCAAATATTTAAATTATTTCCGTGCACGTTTACTTCAACTTAAACGTATACCAAATTTCTACAAACATAAAATTCACAAAATAACTATCATTTAATTAAAATATCACTAAACCATGTACACGCCGACATATTTTTACTTAAAAAAACAGCCCAGAATTGCACAAAAATGGCATTGCGCACACCCTTCACTATATCCATGTGCACTGCTTGTTTCTCATAAATTAGAAAAATTTCACGAAAATACATGACAATTTTCTCAATCTTTAAACCCGGTAAAAAGAACATATATGAAATTACCTGATCGCGAAAAAGTATTTACCCTTTCCAAATATGAACATTTCCACATATAAAATAAATAAAATATCCAAAAACTTTTACCTCTAAATCATCTATCACATTATACACGTCACCAACGAACTCATACCGCAAGCATTACAAATACTTAGTATCAAATATTTAAATTATTTCCATGCACGTTTACTTCAACTTAAACGTATACCAAATTTCTACAAACATAAAATTCACAAAATAACTATCATTTAATTAAAATATCACTAAACCATGTACACGCCGACTTATTTTTACTTAAAAAAACAGCCCAGAATTGCACAAAAATGGCATTGCGCACACCCTTCACTATATCCATGTACACTGCTTTTTTCTCATAAATTAGAAAAATTTCACGAAAATACATGACAATTTTCTCAATTTTAAACCCGGTAAAAAGAACATATATGAAATTACCTGATCGCGAAAACGTAATGAACATTTCCACATATAAAATAAATAAAATATCCAAAAACTTTTACCTCTAAATCATCTATTACATTATACACGTCACCAACGAATTCATACCGCAAGCATTACAAATACTTAGTATCAAATATTTAAATTATTTCCATGCACGTTTACTTCAACTAAAACGTATACCAAATTCCTACAAACATAAAATTCACAAAATAACTATTATTTAATTAAAATATAATTAAATTCAAAAACACTACTTAAAATATAAATGAGCACATACATTAAATTAATAAAAATTACCTTATAATCCTAATTACTTTAAACTAAATCATTGCTAATAACAATTTTCCCAATAATACCAAATTCCTTTACTTCCACCTTACATTTAGAACAATGCATAAAAATAATATCCTCAAATAATTAAAAATACTAACTTACCTAATCTTCTTCAGAATCTTGATTACGTGTCCGATAAACTTTTCTTTAGTTACGGCCATGGGATCCAAAAATTCACGAACACTGTTTCACACAACACAGAATAAACCAAATACAAAATTTCCAGATTTTTTCCCGATTTCCCCCCTTTTCCGATTCAAGAACCGTAATTCGTCCATTAATATCACATGACATATCTCATGATCTCTCATTTCCCTCACACAAAATAATGCGTAATCGGAACTGAGTACTGCCCACATTATTACCAAAGTCCCAGGTAGTAACCTTTATCGCCTCCAAAATGTCGCCAAACTACCAGTTACCATATTGTAAAGATCAACCAAAATTCTTTTATAGTTGGTACTATAAATGAAATTGAAGATTCAAGATTCTTCTTCTCTTCCGACTGCCTCCACGCCCATGTGAATGGAATAGTGACAGAAGAAAAAATGCAGTGAAAGTTAATCTAATTGACTCACCAGTACGTTCCTCATTTTTTCTCCAACATTTCGCCATGGTCGACTCTCAGCGCCCGCCATTGGTGCCTTCTGTCATCATTAAAACTCCATCCTATAGATAGAAATGAGAAATATTCTTACAATGGAAATACATTTTTAGAAATTATAGTCATATTCAGGAATACTAAATTAAATATTTTTAATTGAGAAAAAAGGTCATATCTGAAAAATCATATAAAATATGTTTTTATTGCTGCACATTAAAAATTCGATACCTCCTTTACCAATTTCCTTTGCTGCTGAACATTGTACAATCTATATTATGAAATATTCTTCAGAATATTTGCTTTCTCATAAATCAAGTATTTGAAATCTATTGCTAGTGAAAGAAGATTTTTCCACACCGCCATCCATAAAGCTTTCAAACATTTTCTTGTCATCTTCATAAGAAACATGAGTTAGGAAACTGCTCGGATTCTTCACAACTTTGAAGTAATTTTCTCATCTACCAGTAAAACTGGTTTCCGATTTTTTAAGATTTCAGCTCTGATTTTAATCCTTAGGAATTTATAGCTTATCTATTTAGTGTGATTTGACATATATCGTCCAAACTGAAAAGCATTGAAATTTCACGTGAAGAAACACAGTATTGGAAAGGAGAAATGAATAACTCTTTGATAGCTACAAGTGGGCACTTAACCTCAAGTTTACAATTGTCAAAGAAATTTCTTCAATTTGCATGTTGACTTTCCTTGAAGCGTTTCAAGAACTAAAAAGTCTTTCGTCTTCAGTTACTGACATTAATTTCAATCCAGTTTCTCTCAATACTTTCAAAATTCTCATATGTTATCTTTTTCAAGTTTCGTTACAATTTTTCTGGGTAGATCACAATACATTTATTTTTGCTTTACTTCACCGATTACTTTCTATATAAAAACTCTGCTCTTGCTACTTCCAAGACAAGTTTTTGCTCCTCAAAAGATGAGACCTGATCTGATTCTTCTCGAAATCGGTTGAAGTTATTCAAAATCTACTCAAATTCCTTTCCTGTCATATTTTGTATTCATACTATGTCTGCCATTAAATAGATACAAAACATTTGATACCAAATTTTTCTGAAACATAGTAGTAAGTTTTAGTTTAACTGTTATCTGCTGTCAGTTAAGGAAAATGTCCATTCGTCTAGCAGCTGTCGGCTAAGAATTTTCGAAGGGTAAAATTCCTGCTGATAATATTTGAAAGACTTTTCACTTAGTATCGTAGAATTAATCTTTAAACATTGCAAGGATCAAGTATGTCGGAGTACCTAGGGCAGTGGTGGCGAACCATTTTGGGGCCGCGTGCCCAAAGTCCAAAATGCTTAGATTTGGAAACTACAATTCATTTAACAATGAAAGTATTAAAACTCACCGGCAGTCTGTAGCAAATTTGAATTCGTTTTAGCGAACATTAGCTGTTTCAACTTTGGCGTATTCTTTGCCATGTAACAAGTAATATGACAATATATGAAAATCTTATATCTAGGCTTAGGCCCTAAGCCTTTGGCATTATGCGATAAATAAGTAAGTGAAATATTTAAGAACAGACTAAAATACTTATTTCAATTACATAGTGTCATATTATTGTGATTGTTGATTAAGAAATATTATTTTACTAGCAGCTTCGCTGCCAGCCTTCGTCTGGCTTTTAAATGTACCGGAAAAATGGCTGAACGGAACAAACACCAAACGTTAAATTTAAAAAGTGCGTAGAATTTTACTCTGCAGAACAACTTCATAAAAAAAAAGTTATTACGTATAACGAAATTACAATGAAATAAGCATTATCCCTTAATACAAATATTAATTATCCTAGTAAATAAATTAACCAACTTCCCTTTGCAAAATCTTAAGACCTCAAATGGTATAAAGGAGGTTATGAACTTCGTTTCCTAAAAAAATCACTCAAAACTTTTCAATATCTTAAAGGCAGTGAAATGAGCAATAAATAACATAAAAGAATACAAAAAACAAAATATTCTGAAAAGCAAAGTATAATTAATGATATTTTATCTTATATTTTCAAGAGAAAAAATTAAAATGAAATAAGCTGCATCCCTTAATACAAATATTAATTATCCTAATAAAAAATTAACCAACTTTCCGTTGAAGAAAAACAATCATGCAAAACTTTTCAATATCTTACAAACAGTGAAATAAGCAAAAAATAACATGAAAGAAACTCAGAAAACAAAAAATTCCGCGCAGAATTTTACTCTGCAGAACAACTTTATTAAAAAATCTGATGTGTACAACGCATGACTTCCTTGTACGGAATATTAAATTATACGCATTTTTTCTTGCATTTCATTTAAACTTATTGGATTGAATTAAATCTACTTCGCCGACAGCGCATAAACCACAATAGAATAAATGCATTCTTTAAAATTCACTCTAGTATTTGTTTACCATAGCGACACTCTGGCGCTAGATTCACTTAACAGTATTAATAATTATATGACAGTTAACTTATATAATAATTATATAACGGAAACTAAGTTAACTGTTATATAATCCAATAATTATATAACAGTTAACTTATATATTTCGTTCATATTATAACTCATAATGCACAAAATTTATATCATTTAACGAATAGAATTATCTAATCGTTGCCACATGTTATATTCAAATACTATAATAAAGCTAGAATGATGTATAAAATAAATTAAGCAAACAAAACAAAAAAGAAACAGTTTTTCACAGACGATTGAGTATTTCTCATTTAATTAATTCAGTTCTCACTTCGCGAGAAGGCAAAAATGCATAAAAACTCAAAATATGCGTTATCTTTGTTGTTGGGAAGCTAAGTTTCTCTAGATTGGCAACAAATCCACTAGTCTCTGTTTCAAATGTAAACATAAATGGCCGTCATATAAAAAAGGCTTAGCGGCACTTAGACAACTTTAAAATTGTTGATAATTCTCAAAATATTGCATACAGATTTACTAAAGGCATAAAAACCTTAACCAGAAGATAAAAACAACATAATACAATAATTTTTAAAGCAAAAAATGTACAATTTACAAACATATAAGAGTAAAGAAACTGAGATCACTGAGTCGGGTAACAGAGTGGATATATATATAAATATATTTATATACGTTTGGTGCGGCCGATTGCAACCAAAATACGAGGTGCACATCTACATGTTATAGCAGTCTTATATACAAAATTTCAACATTCTGAGGCTGCTCGTTTTTGAGTTATGCGAGATACGTACGTACGTACGTACGTACATACGTTCGTACAGACGCCAGGAAAAATTCTCTTCAAAATTAATTTTAAAGCAGTTTTATAATTTTTTTTTAAGGAAAAGGGTATTTTATTCTGTCCTTACCTACAGATATCACGCAAAAACATCGTTAAATTGCATTCGATAGCGGTCAAAATGGATATTTTCGTTGAAATATGCTGCCTGAAACTTTTCGCGATTACAATACTTGGAAGTAAAAAGGAAGCAATAAAAATGTATTATATATATATAAAAATGACAATGAAATATGCCAATCTCTTAAAAACAGTGACATAAGAAATACGATGAAAAATTGTTGCCAAATCCATATTTCTAAAAGAATGAAATGATTCAAAATGATGCGATTTCATCAAAAATCTATCAACAACAATAAGAAAGGAAAATTGTTGCCAAAATCACATTTTTAAAGATGTGAGATGTGAGAAGTGTACTCGGAAGCTTCGTTTAAAATTTTTTTTAAAAATACAAAATATTATCATTTTTCCAAAATTCTTTTTGTAAAAGCAGTCGCAAGGATGAAAGTTTAACGTGTCCAAAAATCAAAGAAAAATAAACTGTACATTTTTAAAAATAAACTTTTTAGAAAAAATCCCGTTGAAAAGGTGTTAAGCTCCCTTTGTTAAATAAATTGGTATTTAATCGATTTATTGAAACACGAAATTTATTTTAAGTTCGTAAAATAGCTAAGTGCCTACGTTTCATGACGATGTGAGAAGGGAGTGTGTAGAGTAAAATCTCGCTTTCCTACAGCCCATTATGTCTCAAAATGACGCGATTTCGTCACAAAACATAAAAAAAAAAAAAAAAAAAAAAAAAAAAAAAAAAAAAAATCGAATTTCGAAAAAAATCGCTTCGAGATGCTCTGGCTCTTGTCTAGATGCACCTATGTACCAAATTTCGTAGCCGTGGGTGTATTAGCTTACGCACAGCGCGAACGAAAGACACACACACACTGACACACTGACAGACTCTTTCTTTTATTATATGTAGAGATTTTGTGTGCCGGCTGATGAAGCTCTTCGTACCTATTGTGGCACGCGTGCCTTAGGTTTGCCATCACTGCAGGGAATAGAGTCTTTTAAATCCTGCCAGCACTGACCTAGGGTCCTACCTCCACATCATAAAAATTAAACAGTCAACATAATTCAGAAAGGGAATAGTCGTTAGAAAAAATCATTAATACGTTGCCCGCCACGCGCATTTTGCCCATGGCGCCAACGAGATGTTTTTATTATGCGATGTATATTGTGTTGAAGTATTATCCACAAAAGTTAAGGTAAGTTATATAATGGTGATTAACGCATTTTTCGTGGTGGAGGGTTAATCAGTGACTCCCGAGGTGCTGTACACCATTTTTTCGATTTATTATTAAAATTTTTGGGATTTATTATTCTTCAAAAGATTATAGTAACAATTATTATTTAAAAATTTAACAGTATTAATTAAAATTTATGGTATAAAAATTTATCAGTGTCGATATTTATTATAATTATGTATTTTGACTATTGGTCGCGTCGCTGATCACCGGTGGTCCCCATCCCCCCTGAATCCAAGTCGAATACCGCCCACCGGTGACCCCCCCCCCACGGCAATCAACGTGTTAAAGAAGATCGACATGATTTGAGAAAGTCTAAAGAGAAGAAAAACTTTTAAGAATATTAAAAATGAAAAGCATTGAAAAGATTAACAATGATTAGCGGGATACTTCCTGACCGCTAAACTAGAGAGAAAACAGATTTTGTTTCCTTATTTTATATTTCATAATTACTTTTTTTTGGATTTTATAATGTTTTAAAGATATAAAGAAAACAAAAGCAAAAGCGTATAGGAAAGCTATTAAAATCAACAGGCTTTTTGGTCACATGGATGTTTAAATTATAATTTAGCAATGTGTAATGATAACGCGAGGAAATATCCCAGGCAGAATTTAATCTGTGATAATAAAGTGTTACAGACTGATAATAATGCTTGAAGATCTTAAATGAAGATGGGTGAAGCGGAGATAGTACTTCTTTAGGAGGTTGAAGCGACAGCTCCGGCTAGAGCACCAACATCTCTTTTGAACGTGTTTGGATATATTTAAATCTAATCTTTGTATATATGAACATATTTATATCTTAAATCTAATCTTTACATATATGAACATATTTATATCTTAAATCTAATCTTTATATATATGAACATATTTATATCTTAAATCTAATCTTTATATATATGAATATATTTATATCTTAAATCTAATCTTTATATATATGAACATATTTATATCTTAAATCTAATCTTTATATATATGAACATATTTATATCTTAAATCTAATCTTTATATATATGAACATATTTATATCTTAAATCTAATCTTTATATATATGAACATATTTATATCTTAAATCTAATCTTTATATATATGAACATATTTATATCTTAAATCTAATCTTTATATATATAAACATATTTATATCTTAAATTTGTTAATAATAATAATCTTTTGAACATGTTTATATCTTAAATATGTTAATAATAATCTTTTGAACATATTTATATCTTAACTATGTTAATAATAATCTTTTAAACATATTTATATCTCAAAAAATAAAATATCGTTTACTTTAAAATAGTGGAAGAATCGTAATTCTGAAAACGTTGTATCTATTCCTGCTAATATGTTATAATATTGCAATAAAAGTCAATAAAATTTCATAGAGAATTTTGTAGTAAGATATAAGAAAATGCGATAGCTGCTTTAAAAATAATTGGCGACCTCAAAATTAATGTTCTAGATTTGGTGCTTTTCCCCTAAATTTATCTGTTAACAACAGCATGATTATATAACCTCAAATTAAACAATCATAGCTTACAGTACTTTCTGCATGTACTTAGTATAAATACCGATCGCAAATAAACTACATCTTCTTCTCCTAGCTTCCATCACGCCAAGATGCACGCTGCTTTACCTATCCGTCTAAAATCATATCGCCCCGTTAATCTGTGCATAGAAATTATTGTAATTGTTTATGATAAAAAATATATTGTTTACGAAGAATTATTCTAATGTGCCTGGAAATGAAGATGGTAATTAGCTGAACTTGGTTTGGTATCACCAACGTCGTCCCGTGTTCCCGCTCTGCTACCACGACTACGCATCAAAAATATTACATATATATGGGACAGATTGTTTTATTTCAGTCACTTTAGAAACAAAACATAGAAAATTTATTAACATAAAGATCACGCTGTTTTCTATAGAAAAACAGATCGGGCTCTCTGCATAAGAAAAGAATACCTATGAGGAGGAATTTCAAAGCAAAGCTGGCTCTTCCTCTTCCACCATTGGTATTTGTTTTCCCCTCTCTTCTGCTACACTTCATTTTCAAGCAGCACTCTTATGGTCAGCACTCGGATGGATCACCCACGTGACTACTCCTGGCGTATTCAGGTGTCTTAAACACCACTCCATACCCTTTGCTCTGGGTACTCACACATAACACTCAAGTTATACATGCATTTTCATTAAAGCGGGAGAAGCTAATTTAATCATGCACAATAATTTTCCCCACGTGACTACTCCCACCCACGTATCACCCACGTGACTACTCCTGGCGTATTCAGGTGTCTTAAACACCACTCCATACCCTTTGCTCTGGGTACTCACACATAACACTCAAGTTATACATGCATTTTCATTAAAGCGGGAGAAGCTAATTTAATCATGCACAATAATTTTCACTTTTGATGATTATCTTCCCTCACATGTTTTCCTTTTTTTTATGGATTCTGCTCGCCGCACACTATTCACTGACTTCGGCCCTAAATACCTTTTACCTGCAATTCACACATAAGGTAGATTTCTCTGAAGTAAATTATGTGTGGTCACCTCAAATCGGGGCTACCTGAGGTGCTGGTAAAGTTCACGCTGATATCACCTAAAGTCTAGTATCATAGTGTCAACGTATGAAAACTGACTAACATTTCTCTTTTTTAAGAAAATACCCTTAAATTTTTGTTTGCGAAATTACCCCACCCGGGAATTATCTGACTTACCGAAAATATAGCGCTATAAAAGTTCGCGCAGATGCCAGCCTATATATAAGTATCCAAGTATCCAAAATTAGCTGTGTTTAAGTTTCTCATGGGGGTTAAGTTACTCATAACTTATTTACTTTTTATTATTTACCCCTAATTTTTCATGTATAAGAGTTAATGGAACTTATCTTGTTCTGAAATTTATTCTTATTCATAAAGTTTTCCAAGAATATGGATTAGATCTAAACTGGAAAAGGAAAATATCAGAGAGAAATGTAACTGTCACCACTGCCTTGCCGAAAAAATATTCTCAGTAGATAGAAGAGTAACTTTAACAGACTAAAATAATTAGTCACTTTCTATGAGTCTTTAGTCCGTATCCACTAAGACGGCGAGAAAAATATTATTTAATAAAAAATGTAAAGTCTTCAGTCCTAATTAAAGTCAGACATTAATCTACTGTATCTAATAGAGGATAGACTTCGGTTCAAAAACTAAAAGAGAGGAATATTACAAAAGTAAAGCTTTAACTAATAGTTTGCTAATCTTAAATAATTAACTTTCAATTTAGTTTTGCTGCCTTTATTTAAATTTCATTTGTAAAATGCTCGTATATTCCTTTATAAAAAATTACAGATATGTGGTTAATTTTTCTGTTTTTTTTGCCTTTGTTTCGCTTAGTGATGAAATGATATCCTCTGTGAATGTGAGAAATATTATTTAATATATAATATGATAATATGATTTCTGTTAAAACTATTATATAATAAAACATTTAAAGCTTTCAATCCTAATTAAAGTCTATACATTCGTAGTGCACCAGAAGGTGCATTTAAAGTCGATCGTACAACAACCTGTAAACAATCCAACAGTAATTAATAGTCGCAAGCGGGATATTCATATTACATTAATAAATATATTAATATTAATAGAAAACAGGGATATTTAAATATTTTTAATAGAAGAGTTCGTCTCAAATATTAAATTAGCATTCGGAAAATGAGCTGTGTTTTCATGCATAATAAAGTCCCTGCCAGGAAGGAAAAAGTTTTTATAGTTGTTCAGTCGAAAATAATGTAAAAATTATCAACTTGTTACCGTGATACGGCGGTTAAAAAAACTCCGGATTTTTAATTGAACGGATGCATAAAAGTATTAAAGTTTCTGGAAAAACAAAATGGTTAAACTCCGGATTTTTAATTGAACGGATGCATAAAAGTATTAAAGTTTCTGGAAAAACAAAATGGTTACATACAAATGTTAACACCTTGAAAGTTTTATATTAAATAATTTAAATCTAATAATTTTGAAAATGAGTTATAATCAATTTACTGAAATTTTTTTCATTATACTATAAGCTAAATATTATAACTCGAAAACTATTCCTTTGGAATGTTAAGCTTATTTACAGCTTTATTCGTATTGAGAAAACATTAATAAAGGTAAGAAATAAGCGTTCATTTTAAATTTAAGTATTCATTTTATTTTTAAATAATCCATCAAACTGACCCACATGAAAATGCATTTAATTTTCAATCTATACAATTTTCAAGAATGTTTTCAGCATTGTTTTAAGCAAGAAAAGATAAGTCCCTAGCGCTATATTACACATTTAATACAAAATCTTCTTAGATACCCAAAACGCAAACATTTTACATTGCCAAAAACAGCTTTTGCTGTAAATATGCACTGTTGCCAATCTGTGAATTAGAAGATCTTTAATTTATTTTTAGTATTATAAAAATTAATTTGTTCGGACAGCATACAAAAAACTATTTTATCTTATGTTCTTAACCGTATTTTGCAACAAGTTATTTTATGCGATGAGTGTTGTATATAAAACAGCTTTCTAAAAACGTTCGAAATGGTCAACTGCCAAATTTCTTTTTTATGACGTTATTGTCTGCATCCATGTAAAATGAATCATTTATGATGGCATTTTGTAAAATCATACGCAATTACCGTTCTTGATACATTTTTCTGTTTTTAATGGTATGAAAAGTGTATTATACATTATTGATGTTTTGATATATTTTTGTTTGTACCCTTTTAGAGCAAAAAAAGAAAGAAAAAATTCAGAAACAAACATTTAGCTGTTATCTCGCATTAAAGAAATGGAAAACTTTAATTGTATTTTTAATTGAATTATGTTCTAAATATGTAAATAAATGGGTTTTGTAGGGAGGAGGGGGAAGGGAAAATCTTTGTCACATTTTAGTTTTATGAATTATCAGAGGCTGATAACATTTTTACTTAAAATAAGGAGGAAATACTTGGCTTTTTACATTTTTAAAATTATTTTACGCTTAAAGTTTTAATCATTTTTAATCATTATACAAATTTTTATTAATTATTTTAATAAGTGTTATTCGTCGAGATGCTAGGCAGTAATCTGAAATTTCCGAGTTGCAATTTTTATTCAGTTGTTCAGTTTTATTTAACAGCCCAAAGGGGAAATTTGTCCAGGAGGGCTATTAATTTCGTTTCGGCATTTTGCGTTAGTTCACTATAAACGGCGCTTCACTTTTCAAGTTGTTGCCACCAACTATTAAATTCCTATATTATATTTAAAGAAATTAAGTAATGAAGAATCTGCATGAATGTATATATGTTTGTCGCACTGTGAAAAACAACGGTACCTAGAGACATCAAATTTTGAATAACGTGGCTCTCCACTCGAATATGGATATTTGGAAGCATAAATCTGGAATTTGTTTTATTATCTATTTCATATTTTTAAGCCTTCAACTAATATTTGATTAACAAACTCAACGATTTCAAACCGAGCAATGGGAACACCGCACAGAAATAAAAACATTTTTATCTCCAGCACGCGAGACTGTGTATCGGAAATTTTAAAGATATGCTCTTTTTAAATTACTTTGGGATACTGCTATTGAATTGACTATTATGGTTGGTTTAAGTGCGAGGAACATGATATTTAATAATTTAAAGGTACATACAAAACATTAAAAACTTGGGCGTAATATAAAATCTGAAAGCTTTTAGATATTTTTAAACATTATTAGTCCAAAGGGGCTTTGTCCCTGAAGGACTATTGTTTTCGTTTTGCGATTTTGCGTCGGACTCATAAACGTCGGTTCACTTTTCAAACTGTTGCCACAAAATGTTAGAGTCCTGCATTATATTTGAAGAAATTAAATAACGAAAAATCTGCATAAATGATTGTCTATTTCTCGCATTGTGATAAAACAATGGTACATAGAGCCATCGAATTTTGAATGACGAAATCCTACTGCGAATATGGGCATCTGAAATCCCAAATTTGGAATTTGTTTTATTATAGATTTTATATTTTGTAAAACTTTAACGAATTTTTGATTTACAAACTCAATGCTTTAAAAGCGAGAAATGGCAACGTTATATAGAAAAAAAATACTTTTATCTCCAGCTCGCGAGACTGTGTATATCGGAAATTCTAAAGATATGCTTAATTTAACATTATTTTGCGATATTGCTCTTGAACTGAATTTTATGGTTTAAGTGCAAAGAACATGATATTTAATAAATAAAGGTAACACTCAAAACGTTAAAAAAACGCCCCTTTGGACGTAATTTAAAATCTGAAACATTTCAGATTTTATTTATTTATTTATTTATTTATTTATTTATAATTTTTCTTCTTAACCAAAGGAACGTTAGTCCAGAAGGGCTATTAGTCTCAAAATAGGATTTTTGCGTTGAATAACTATAAATGTCTGAATCACTTTTCAAACTGTTGCCACAAATATTATCGCCCTGTATTATATTTAAAGAAATTAAATAATGAAGAATTTGCACGAAAGTATGCATGTTTTTCGCATTGTGGAAAATCAATGGTACCTGGATCTATCAAATTTTTAATAATGCAGTCCCCCCCCCGAATATGGACACGGGTAAGCCTGGATTTTGAATTTCGAATATGTTTATTGTGTATTTCATATTTTGTAAAATCTAACAATTTTTTGATTAACAAACTGAATGATTTCAAACCGAGCAATGGCAACACTGTACGGAAGAATACATTTTTATCTTCAGCGCGCGAGAGTGTTTAAGAGTCTCTCGCCTGCCTAAGAGATGCTGTTTTTAAACTTTTTAGCTCAAAGGCCCTCGAAAAGCATATGCGTGTGCTAATGTAAAACACTCCCCTTCGGGCGTATCATAAAATCTGAAACATTTCAGATTTTTATTTATTTTTGCGTATTTGCAAGTATATAAATGGATGGGTACATCTGTACCAAAAGTTCGGGAAACAAGTAAAAATTTCATTTGTACATGTTTCTTTTATAAATCAGCTAAATGCCTGAGGTTAAGTAACTAATCCTCTTATAAAAATATTATTTAACATAAATAAAAACTGATATATCGACATCGGGTAAATTATTTTATTGATTATTAATGCTAGAAAACTGAAATACACAAAAATCATGTCTTTGAAAGCTAGATTCTGTGGATAAATTCCACCTTCATAATAATTATCTAGGTTATCTTTAATCTGACTCATGCAATCAATAATCAATCATTAAATAAGTAATAACTGAACATTGTAACCGCCGATTTATGCATCTACCATCTATCATGATGACCCATTTCATCGGGATGGGTTGAGTCGCTCCTATGTAAAACTTTGCCAAACTTCTCTTGGGTGTGGAGAACAAACATTTTTGCCTCCGAAAATTTCGAAGCGGCAAAGTTTTGCTCGAAGAGGCCGCAGGGTGGAGCCTGAAGACAAACGCATGCGGCGTCTGAGAAGGGCGTTGCCATTTTAGTCCCGATAAATACTGGTTACAAAAGGTTCGTTAATTATTTAGAGACTTTCGGTCGGGCCAAGTCACGTGACCGCAGATGCAAAGCGGGCATCCAGGAAAAGATAAAAAAGAGTGCTTTTATTTTATTGGTGCCAGTCTGTTCCATCCACGTGACGGTGGAATCTTTTGACACTCCTTTCCTACATTGGTTTAGTAAAGTGTTTCGCGCCATTGAATCTGTTGTACCTGCCTGCATTTTCAGCTCTACTGAAATTAAAGAGTGAATAACAAGTGAGAAAGGTTCTCTATTTAATATTTTGAACCTATCACATCAAGAGCGTCGAAACGTAAACATGAAAGTGTAAGATATCTACCATCAGTAGAGGGTACACAGATACATATGACATAAATATATTTACAAACAGGATAATTTGGGTAAATCTTTATTTAAAATACATCTGGTGTTTTTCACAGGGAGCTAAACTGGAACTAGCGACATTTCAATCCAGTATTTTTTTTTTTTTTTTAAGAAAAGCTGTTTAAGAAAAGCTTTAAGGAAAGCTGTTCAATGTATTTATAGTTTTCATTTCGAGAGTTTCGTGTCCTGGTAAAATAGAAAAAAGGTCGGTCGAGGGAAATATTAGTTGACAGACTCGACCACTAAATAAATAAATCCGTGCGTGAAATAAATCCAAAACTTCAATAATAATAATAATAATATCTTGTCTTTGTTAAATAATCGCACAGGTCTTTACGTGGACGACTCGAAATCAAATAATAATGCAGCAATTTTTTTCTTCCTTCTGACGTTGCCATTTTCAATAAGTAATTTTGTGTATAAAATCTCATATTCTCTATCTTTAGTCTAAGGAAAACTAATTGTTAAACTAAGAGTAGTTGCTTAGCTTAAAATGGATTGACGTATTAAATTGAAATTTGCTACCGAGATACGATTTGTTTTTTACTTTTTATTTTTTTTAACCATTTACCGTTGTTTAATGTTTTTGAATTTTAATTGTTAAAGTCTAATGGGATTTTAAAATTCACTTTTGAGGTGTTAGACTGTAATTTGAAGATTCTCTCTGCAGTATTTTTACTTCCTTGTACGACGTAAAGGACGTATTGTAATTGCAAAAAACTTCGTGTATCATATTTTAGCGAAAATACCCATTTTGACAGCTCTCGTATCTATTTAAACGATGTTTTTGAGTGACATCTGTACGTACGGATACACCAAAACGGATTGTAAAATGGATTTAAAAAAGATTCAGAAGAGAGTTTTTTTCGTGAGGTTTGTGCGTACGTACGTCTCTATGTATCTCGCATAACTCAAAAACGAGCAACCTTAGAACCTTGAAATTTTGTATATGAGTAAACCTTAGAACCTTGAAATTTTGTATATGAGTAAACCTTAGAACCTTGAAATTTTGTATATGAGTAAACCTTAGAACCTTGAAATTTTGTATATGAGTGTATTATAACATTTAGTTGGGCACTTCCCTTTCTTGTTGCAATCAACATCGATAAAAGAATTTTATATATATGTTATGATTTTAAAATGCGTAGATGAAAACAGTCGAACTCTTAACAGCTTACGATACTACTACGTAAATGACCGAGAAGACCGTAGTAAGTTGAAGGTGGCAGAGTGGAAAGCATGATGACGCAATTTAGCACAACGTATCTTGAAAAATCCCAATCTTTATTTTTTTACGCATATCAAATCATCCTTTTTCAGACGTTTCCTAATTACATTTGAATACAGTAAGTTGCATTTTGAAATACAACGTCGTTTTTCAAGCAAGTAAGCGGCAGCAGCATACATAAATAGCATCTTTCCGGAAGGAGAGCTTATGCGGAAAAAGGGGAGGAGTTATAGTACTTTCAGAGGATGAAGGGAGTAGGAAAGTTTCAGTTCAGAGTTTTGGTTTACGATTAATTTGATTGAACAAGACGCAGCTGGCAAATCACCAAATGTAGAATGTTAATTTTGAGGTCGCCAATTATTTCTTTAAAACAGCTATCATATTTTGTTATATCTTACATGTGTACATATATCCACTCTGTTACACTGCTGTGTGAGCTCAGTTTATTTTTATTCTTATATGTTGGTAAATTCTCCATCTTTTGCTCTAAAAGGAATTCAATTTTGTTGTTCTTATGCTGCGATTAAGATTTTTATGTCTTTGCTTAAGCTGCATGCAATAGTTATAGAATTATCAAAAATTTAAGAATTTAAGTGGCGAGTGAAGCCGTTAAGCATTTGTTTACATTTGAAACACTTGATAGAATAGCGAATTAAGTCAGTTTGTCAACAGTGATGTTGTGCACCAACATCAGTGTTTTTTTGCCGAGTGGGACCAAAAGAGTAAGTAAGCTTTCAATTTTGTGCACCGAAAGAAATAGATCTTCCTGCCCGTTGGCTGCATTGCTTAATTTTAACTGTAAATTGTTTTTTTAATGTTTTTTTAACTGTATATGGCATTTTGTGTTTTTTCTGTGTTTTACAATTTTTAATGAATAAGTTTCGAGATTTTATGTCTTTTTCTTTGTCTTGAAGTGAGAACTGAATTAATTGAATGAGAAATTTATCTCTAATAAAATTCAAAGAAATAAGTTTAAATTAAATGCAGCAAAAAATAGGTATAATTTAATGGGTCGTACAATGAAGTCATATTGTGCCCACATTAGGTATTTTTATTTCTCATTTCTAGTTTATTTATTTATTTTTTGTTTCGCTGGCATCATTTCTGTACAAAAAGCATTTCAACGGCTTAAAGTAAAACTGTTTGGCAGATATGTTTTCATAAATATTTCAAATTATAACCTGAAATTTCTTACCAAAGTGCAAAGTAAGTAATTCTAAAACATCACGCCCGATGTTTTGAATATAAACAACTAGAAAGCCCGGCGGTCATACGAAATGACCTCTGTTCTAGATATTATAAATTGTAATTAATATGATTTGTGCAAAGGTGTCTGCTAATTTAAACTGAATTACACAGGGCAGGCGGCGAGGACGCTCCTTTGCTTACTCCCCCACGGGGATTCCCCCTTTTACTTGCTTAATTACTTAGAGTGCAATTAAGAAAACCACTGGCGGTACATTTCTTAAAAGCCACCGCTAGCTCAATAAAGGTGGTTTAAAAAATAAAATGTTAATTCACACGTCAAAGATCTTTTTCTGCACAACATTTCTTGTGTAGATCTCTCCATCATTTTTAAGCTCGCTTTGCAGAGAAACATTATTTATTTTTAATTTTACGTTCGCTTATTCACGAACTCTAGAACAGGTAACATAAAGTTGACCGTGTCCAAATGCAGGCTCGGGTAAAAAAATTCCAACACGCTTAAGCGTTTGGCGCTGAGACTTATTGATGGTCATAGCAAAGGCAAGTTTTACAGGAAATTGTCTACGTCTCAATTGATACGGCAACCCTGTGCCGTTGCCGTGGCAACTTCACCCCATTGGTTAGTACAGTTACACAAGCAACCAATAAACTATCGGCGACAAACAGACACTTTAGCCGCATATAATAAAGATATTTATTTATATCATTTTATTTGCTTTTTCATCGTTGCCGGTTGCATATCACCGAATTCTATTATATATAGATGTTAAATTTATTTATTAAACGTTAAGTACACGTGCTCTTGTATTTTTAATTTTTCCGGGTTCATTTTTTCAAGGAATGCAATGATACATTTCGAAATATGACTTGTGGCTTTATGTTGATGAAGTTTCACTCTTCGAAAGCCGTTGGGATAAAGGACAAGAATGTCTTTCGTAGATATCGGGCGTAAAGCGTTCTCTTGATAGTACGTTGATGAAAATTTAACAGGTTTTTCCCAAACATCTTGTTTTTTAATCCCCATTGCAACTGAATACTGCGAAAATCTATTCCTTACTGTAATTTTCTTTGCATTGGCGGAATTACGTGTACACTTTTTTATCCTCGTTTTCGATAATAAACAGGCAATTTATCTTGCAGTCATTTAAGTAAAACATGCGTCATCAGCAGTTACGATGCATTATTATGTTACGATATGTTATTTAACCCGTGCTAAATAACTTTCATACCAGCTTCTACATATCATTCGACATTGAGCCGCACGGCTTGGCAAAAGCTGGAGAACGTTGTGTATTTTAGCTTTTTAAAGTTGCTAATCTTAGTTTACTTTTTTATTTCTTGTTGATATAGATGTATTTAAAGACTCTGCAATTGAGTTCTTTTGTTTTGCACTTAGAAATTTTAATTCCACGCATTTTACAACATTTTTAAATGACAGAATAGGAAATTTCTCTTCTGGAGGCTCAAAGACGCAACATTCAATCCACAGCTTCTCTACGTGGGACATTTTGAAAGAAAATAAATTTTAAATGCGCAGACGGTATTTTTCATTTAAAATCACGAGCTGCTGCAAGAAATTTTTATTCTAAAACATCTGCTTTTTAAATACTTTATCAAAATCGTTCTAAACATGTGGTAATACCCTAGGTAGTTAGTTCTCTTTAAGACTTTTTCCGACCACCAACAGTTTAATCGCAGCACCAAACTCTTTGACGCTTCAGTGACGTGCATTTTTCTGCGTTAAAGCACTTCCGCGAAGTCTACTCACTCTCCCGCAATGATAGCCTTATATTCAGTTTCATTCTGCCTTTCCTTTCAACAAACTAAGAGCGATGAGGAATGGCATCGTGCTTCACGCGATCACTTATTTATTACATTAAAGAAATATTAGAAATGCAGTGGTGGCTATTATTTTCCGCCTAAATTCTTTACTATAACCCTGTATGTTGTTAATGTAAATGTGATAATGTTGTGAAAATCGTTCAAAGGCAGTTAAGTTACATTTTGTTCTGAAATGTTTTTGAAACAATGCCCATCGGACCTCATACACTCTTGTTCCAGAGCTCATGACATTATGCATTTATGCATGCTTACATAAAATGCCTGTTTTGTTATTTGGCCATCGCTTCATTTTGCATGGCTTAAATTCTCTGAAATCAATGACCTCACAGAACCGTTTTGCTAACAGACAGCAAGACGGACGGGACGGAAATGCAGCAAATAAGAATGTTGTGATATGAGAGGCTTTGTTCGGTTTCTCAAAAAAAAAAAAAAAAAAAAAAAAAAAAAAAAAAAAACTGAAGTTTTACTTTAAATAACTTTTGCCCACTGCATTTAGAGCATAACACACAATATACTGTTCCATATCGTGTCACTTCAGGCACAATTTCTGCAGCTAGTAAGCTAATATCTCCTAACAACTATATTTAGTGACTGCAGATATCACGTACATGACAAAGCACTCCTGCCAAACGTTTTGAACGAAGAAGAATTACTACGCTCCTTTGAAAAAAGCCAAAAAGTCATTGAAACCGAATATGCGAAAAGCTCATAAACAGAAAATAAACTGATTAAAAATTCAAGAATAGAATCCATCAATAGTACATTGAATGGTTCAAATCTTTGATTGGTTAAATCTACCCTGGCGGCGTTATGTGCTTATGCTTGATGATTTGCAATCTCATTTATGATCACGAGGGTTAGAACCGAAGTTAACCGTTATTTCTATACTAAAAGTTCAATAATTTGAAACATTTTGCTCTTTCTGTTTAAACAGAATAACATCCTTGAGTTTGAGAAAATTATTATTATCTCTATCTTTTATTTTCGCGGTATGCATAAAAGACAGATTTATTTCATAAATGAAAAACAATACCTAAGCCATCCTGATAGTTAAGGACTTATTGCATTTTAATAGGGGGACCGGAAAGTAATGTCGTTTCTGCGCATGTCGACAACAACATGCTAAGGGCAGAAGTGGAAGCAAATCCATGTCAAACACTCTTAACCAACCTTGGTCGACCCTCCAAGAGCATTTAAACCAGAATGGAAAAATAAGCAAAGCAGGTGTTTCAGTCCCCCATAATCTGTCCAAAAAGAACAAAGCCAACCAATCCATCACATGCAACGTATTGCTTCAACGGCACCATACAGAACCGTTTTTTGATCGTTTCATTAGTGGGGACAAAAACATAAGTCCTATATGATAATCCAAAACTCAAAAGGCAGTTTTAATAGGGGTCACAAAGGGTTTACATCCCGAAAAGGCGCTTCTGGGCGTTTCGTGGAGTATTCGCGGAATTGTTCATTTTGAATTACTGAGACCTGGACAAATTGTTAATGCAGACCTTTATTGTGAACAATTGGATGAAGTGAACCAATCTTTAATCGAAAAATATCAATTGTCAGCAGAAAAGGCGTCATTCTGCAACACGACAATCCAAGACCGCACTGTGCAAGACAAACACTGGGAAAAATGAATGCATTGGGGTGGGAGGTACTGCCATACTCACCCACCATACTCGGCCGATATCGCAGCATTGGATTTCCATTTATTCGGACCCCTACAACATTTACTTTGAAAATTTGGATGATGTCCAAAATGTCCTCTCGAGATATTTTACTCAAAAACGAATTTATTTTTATCGATCCGGGATTGAAAATCTGCACATTAGATGGCAAAAGATTGTTGATAACGAGGGTGATTATATTATTGATTGAAAATAAAAACTTGTTAAAAATGTATTCGTTTGAATTTAATGAAAGAAGCGACATTACTTTCCGGTCCCCCTATTACAACATGTTTAAGTGTAGATTTATGTATATTTGATTATGGCAAAGTGCTCGATGGCTATCTGCTTAAGGTAAGCAATGCCTTCGTGAAGGACTTTATAAGGGAAACTGGGCTCATATATACGATACACATGGGGGAAAACAAACCACGAAACGCCTATGGCCAGCTCGTTCGTAGAATTCGAACCTTGTACAGAACTATCAGTGTTTGCCGCTTTGCCGGTGATGCGACTTTACCGCTCTGCCGGTGGTGAGTTTTCCTTAATGTAAGTGATCAGCATGCATAATTAGCAAGTCTTCATTATTCGAATCCCAATGAGCACATTGTTGATTTTTTATGTTTGATGGCTTCCAAAATTCTTAGTGACCTTACTGCAGTACCGAAAGATTGGCATACCTTTATTTTCCCCACAGATGATAAAGTTAAAAAAAAAAAAAAAAAAAATGTAAGTTCTTTCAGAGTATTTAGACTCTAACTATTGTTTGTTCTCAACGGGAATGATTATCTTGAAAGAGGCAAAATTCATCATTTTTCATAATTGGTCGCCAAGAAAGGGCTTACTATATTTGAATTACGAAGGGAGAATTTCCATTGGAACAATTTAGTAATTCTATAACACAATCTGAAAAAGGAATGAAAATCAGATGAAAACGGAAATCAAACTGATTATAGCAAAATAAATATTTTTCTAATTTTTGGATACCATAACACATAAATAAATTATTAAGAAATACATAGCTCAAAATCATCTAAACTACCTCTCGATATGCACTCCATTATCATTTTTTTAAGTAGATTACACATTGGCAAAGATAAATGTCGAAGTGTTCTAAGTGCCTCTGATAGGCCGAGTTTCACATGATTTTCGCATTTTATTTACCGTTTGTCTTGATATAGATTCCTCTAATAGTAGCGTTTCAGATGAGGCAATGCCCAATGTGTGAAAGAGATCAACTCAGGATGTGGAGAAGGGGGTGTGACTAATTGTCATGTGAATTGTCAAAGTTGTCTGTAAATGTGGCTGGTTGAGTTATTCCAGGTCAGCTTTAAAATACAAATGTTGCAATAAAATTAACTAAAAGCATAAGGGTACAGTTTAAACAGTAATCATAAATGATGTATACAAATTTACAAGTGTGAGAGTCCTACATTAACAGCTGAGAAATTACACAGAGCGTGAAAGATCACAAAAGTGGTCACCCACCCAAGTGCTGACCACAGCGAATGCTGCTTGAGGTTCCAGATCTTCACTGTTTTGAGAGACAGAACTATCTACAATTAAACTTTATTAGGTTGGAAAGTCCTGGTTTTCATTTAGTAAAACTGCAAAAAGGGTCGTAAAAGAGCTGTCCTCAGTTAGAATTTCATAGTGGGAAAGTCCAAAATACTTCATATGCTCACACAATTTCGCATTACGAAAAGCGTTTTCATTCATGTTTCTAAGAAACTTCGCAAGTGGATCACTTTTTAAGTTCTGATGAAGGGGGTTTATTTCTTACGAAGTAGTGGGCATTCGTGCATATTCGTAAGAATCTATTTTGTAGCATTTCTATTGACTTGTACCACTTGTATTGCAGTAGCCCAGACCGACGAAGCATAGACCATGAGAGGTCTGATGGTTGAAAGGTAGATCAGTCATGTCTTAGCTAAGTCTAACTTAAGGTTATACAGATGGGTCAAAAACAGCTTACCATATTGGAGCAGCATTCGTAATGGGTGACCACACGCAGGGCAGACGCTTGCTCAGTCTTGACATCTGAGCCGATAGCCATATATTATGCACTTTTTACGTATCAAAGGTACGCCAGGAAAAGTTCATAATTTATACAGACCCCGTAGTGCATTGAAAGCTTTAGAAACTTTTCAACACTCACAATTCTGGAGTTGTTGAAGTTCTAAAATTAAATCTAAGCTTACAGTTGCGTGTATATCAAGTTGTGCTGGGTTTCTCGTTATGCTGAGATCAAAGGAAATGAGCTCGCAGATCTCACAGCTAAATTTGCTGTTGATTTGTGCAGCCAGCATGTTCCACTTATTCACAAAATCATCAGAGAAAAGGTCCTTAATAAATGGCAGCTACTATGGAATTCTCAGTTGAATAAGAAGCTTAGAAGTGTAAAACCGGTAGTAGAATACTGAGAATCAGTTAAAAACCGAAGGAAGTTATTTTAACTCGCTTTCGTATTGGTCACTTTCGAGTTACTCGTGGTTACCTGTTAAAGACCGAGAGTGAACCAGTTTGTTCGTATTGTGATAGAGTTAGTGTTCTGACAGTGTATTATTTTTAATTGAATGTTCGTATTTTAATTCAATTAGAATGAGGTATTTTAATGACTTTGACTTGCCTTTTGATCGTATTGTCGGGAAAGAGGACAATGCTAATTTGTTTCATTATTTGAAGGAAACTGGGTTTGATCATTTACTCTGATGTTATTTCTTTGTACTTTAATGCTGTATGTTTTAATGTCTCACATTTTACGATTTTACTGTTGCTTCACCTCGAATATCATTATTTAAATTCTAAGTAACTTCATCTTCACTTTCTTCATTTTATTCCTTCTTTTGATTTCCTAACTCTGCTATTGCTTTAAACTTGTGATTGTATGTAATGATTGTACTGTTTTAAATGTAATTTGTGTTTAAAAGAGGTGTCTGGCATTAACAACCTATCCAGGTTGTGCGCCACTAATTTCACCACCAACAAACAACAACTTAGAATATATTCCAGTGATGGAAAAAAGGCATGCCATAACCTTGACTGTTTTACCTTTTACATGCTCAATATGTATAGTCCAGATGAATCGGTTATTGAAGATGGCTCCCAAATATTTCCCATGTTAAACTATCAGCACGGGTTCATCAAATAATACAAGTTATTCTTAATAGTAAGATTTCTTTCTTCCGTCTGATGATAAGAAGTTTAGACTTTTGAGCATTGATGCAGATTTACGTTTGCGGAGATTACTGCTAAGGCAGTCTCTTCCGCATAACAGGCCAGTATATTGTTTAGGTGAATTTTTTGGAAAATCTGCGACGTAATACAAGTAGAGGACGGGGGCCAATGCCCGACCGCTGAGGCACACCACTTTGAATATGTCTGGTCGAGAGAATCACCAACTGTTATCTTAAAGCTCTATTTCTGATGAACAAGTGTATCAGCAAGATAAGTTCTCTTTAGAAATCCATATCAACGAGTTTAGATATTAATCCCTCATGCCAGACGCGATCGAATGCCTTCACCACATCTAGCTAGAAGATGGCAACATTCAGTTTTTAGTGAAGAGAAGCACCTACATTCGAGTGAGCTGTTTAGTCGTGGAAAAATGCTCTCTGAGTTCAAATTGTTCCGGTGGAAGTTTGGAGAGATAGTGTCTCATTCTGCTAAGAATAATTCTTTCAAATATCTTTGCAAAACCAGGCAGGAGGCTGATAGGTCTGTATCCTTCCTGTTGTGAGTGGTCTTTAGCTGGCATTGGAATTAGAATAATTTTTGCATCCTTCCACTGACTTGGAAAATGCGCATTCGCTAGTCAAGTATTTATGATGCTAACGAGACTGCATACTGCTGAGTTTGGGACAATATGTTATAGCGTGATTAGAGCTTCCATCAATGCCCGGGGCCTTTTTCGGTTTCAATTTCTTAATAATAAGATTCCAGACTTCAGATGGAGAGGTAAGTGTCAGTAGATCTTTTGCACATGGAGAGTTCAGCCAATCTCGTACTTTGGTTAGAGTCACACATACTAAAATCAGGGTCGGTCGGCCAGTCATTTGGCGCGAATTGTGTTTCGAAGTAAGTAGCGAAACAATTCGCCTTATCTTGATTAGAAATTGCAACTTCATTCCTAAAATGGAGAGGTCGATTACTTGAATATACTGTCTTCAGATTATTAATTAGCGTCCAAAAGGTTCCATCGTATATATTAAGATTTAACATTTTACTTTGCCATAACTCTTCCTTGTGATGTTTGATGAGCTTCCGTATTTCCTTATTGAGTCTATTAATTTCCCGTTTGAGCGGAAAGTCCAGTGTGAAATTATATGTTTTCCGCAGCCAGTTTCTTTATTTGATTAAGAAGCTGATGTTTCCTGGCAGTTTATAATTTTTTCTTTACTGACAATAATCTCACTTGCAACCGTGATGGCTTCCTGAATATTGTAGGTGAAAGAAGTAATTGCTGAGTCAATTCCAGACTCTGTGTGGAGATTAGGAAAATTCAGAGGGCGATTTTTCATTAAATTCTCAAATAGTAATCAGTCATTAATTTCTCATTACACTTTGGTACACCTGGAATTGCAATAATAGGAAGGTGATGTGATGAAATGACGTGTTTCACTTTCAAAGTTACGGGAACAGTTGTGGTGGATAAAATTAAATCCAGTATATACGAATGCTCCAGCCTTTCAGACCTGTATATATATTCTAGGTCTATATATATTTCAGACCTGTATATATATTTCAGTCCTATATATATATTGGTGCTATTATGCATGATGATCTGGTAAAATCTGTCGATATCATTACCGTGTTTCTGTTGTTATTAAAACATGTACGTGTGAACAATTTCGAGAAATTCTGGTTGGTAGAAGGAGGTTTTAAAATTTAATTTCAGTATTTGAATTAAACAAATAGTTAAATAAAGCTGAATAATGAAAATATTAGAAAAATGACCTAATTCTTGATACTCAATAAATCTTTGTTTGTGATTTGTCATTATTCCCCCTTTTTTGCGAGCATGCATAGGAAATGCATTGACAGAAATTGGTTTCCAACATAAAAATTGGTTGGAAAATCGAATCAAGTGCACTTAATCTAATCACTGATTAAATATCGAAATCAAAGTGTACGAATAGGAGCTGTATATTACACCCATTATTGCATATACGCATAGTAAAGCTTTGGCAAGCAATTGATCATATTACTACCACACAATAATACACCGAGTTACTTTTGTAGCGGAATTCTATTACACGAGTCTTTGTTAACTGAGTTTCTAATTAAGTTGTAAATTGGAAAAAAAGAAATCCACCAAAATTACCTTAAAAATAAATAAATAAATAAGAAATCTAAAAGTTTTCAGATTTTATATTACGCTCTAAGGAGCCCTTTTTTTATGTAACCTTTATTTATTAAATATTATGTTCTTCGCACTTGAACTATAAAATTCAATTCAACAGCAATATCACAAAATAATTTAAAAAGAGCATATCTTTAGAATTTCCTAAACGCAGTCTCGAGCACTGGAGATATTTTTTTTCATACAGTGTTGCCATTGCTCGCTTTGAAATCGTTGAGTTTCTTAATCAAAAACTCATAAATGCTTTACAAAATATGAAATAGATAATAAAACGAATTCCATATTTGGGCTTCCGGATGCCCGAATTCGGGTGGAGGATCACGTTATTCAAAATTTGATGGCTGTGGGTATCGTTGTTTTATCACTATGCGAGAAACAAACATACACTCATGCAGACTCTTCATTATTTCGTTAAATATAAAGCAGGGCGATAATATTTGGTGGTAACAATTTGAAACGTGATACAGCCTTTTAACGTTTTCAACGCAAAATTTCAAAACGAAATTAACAGCTTTTCTGAGCTAACACCCTTTGGACTAAAAATAATAAGTCATCTATTTGCGTAAAACAAAAGATTTACCGAAAAGTGAAGCTTACAATCAAATCTACGTAATCTTAATTAGATATACGTATACCCGTTCCCAAATAGCTAAATTTCCCGAAAGAAGAATCCAGACTTTATTTCAGCTTTCAAAGTCTTTTAAAATTCCATAGTAAATTTCAAAAGAAAATACTGTAAATAGGAATTTTTACATTCTACAAATCTACGTAATCTTAATTACATATACGTATACCCGTTCCCAAATAGCTAAATTTCCCGAAAGAAGAATCCAGACTTTATTTCAGCTTTCAAAGTCTTTTAAAATTCCATAGTAAATTTGAAAAGAAAATACTGTAAATAGGAATTTTTACATTCTACAAATCTACGTAACCTTAATTACATATACGTATACCCGTTCCCAAACAGCTAAATTTCCCGAAAGAAGACTCCAGACTTTATTTCAGCTTTCTTCCAGACTTAAAATTCCATAGTAAATTTGAAAAGAAAAGACTGTAAATAGGAAATTTTACATTCTACAAATCTACGTAATCTTAATTACATATACGTATACCCGTTCCCAAACAGCTAAATTTCCCGAAGGAAGAATCCAGACTTCATTTCAGCTTTCAAAGTCTTTTAAAATTCCATAGTAAATTTGAAAAAAAAATACTGTAAATAGGAATTTTTACATTCTACAAATCTACGTAATCTTAATTACATATACGTATACCCGTTCCCAAACAGCTAAATTTCCCGAAAGAAGAATCCAGACTTTATTTCAGCTTTCAAAGTCTTTTAAAATTCCATAGTAAATTTCAAAAGAAAAGACTGTAAATAGGAATTTTTACATTCTTTTTGGAGAAGATCGACACGCATAAAAACTAAGATGGAATTCGATTTTTTTTTCAATTTCCAAGACGTCTACGTACGTAAAAATGTAGGTAACTATTCATTAATTATTTCCTTTTTGATTAAACTCTTGATTATGCCGAATATTTTTGAAGTTTCGTTTTCAAATTTATTAAAAGCTCAGAAACAAATGTTATGTTCATGCACTAGAAGTTTCTGATACTAAACTGGTATTATTCTTTGCGCAGTTTGATGAAATTTATTGACTTTCATCGAAAGCATCGATAATCGTTCAACAGTTCAACAACAACAGGAATGCGCGCTAAGTTAAATTTGTTGGTTACCATCTCCAGGACAACTGTTAGTGTTTTGGTCCAGTTACGGTTGCAGAAATAGAGTCGATCGAGTAAAGAAATCTAGGGTTTAATTTTGCACTTATGCAAAAAGAAGCGAAAATATAAATAAACGTATGACCTTATAATGTACACGTGCCCATAGCATGAAATTTTTTATCACGAAACTGGGGTTACCTAAATTGATATCAAACAGTTTTGTTTATTCGCTTCTAAAATATACAATCAGTTTTTTTATAACTGAACAATAACATTGCAATTATATTTTTTTGCGTTATATTGTTCTAACTGTTACAGAAATCAAAATATTGCTATGCAGATTTTTAAAATATGAGTTCATTTTCAAATGAAAGTTAACTTCTGAAAGATATAATAATGTAGGATAAGAAATTATACTTTCATGTAAAATTTAACCTTTTATAAATGCATAAATAAATAAATAAGCTAAAAGGGCTCAAATTTTAACGGTAGCCCAAAGGAGTTTTCTACGTTCTCGCGGACCTTGCAGTCTACCAGCCTGCTGTTGCACTCATTTCCTGCCAACTCATTTCTTTTTGTCTTTTTAGCTTTTTCATAAAGCATCACGCCTTATACAGGTCAGCAGCAAAATTACAAAAACTTAACAAGTTTTCTTAGTTTATTTAACTTTATAAGTTTTCTTAGTTTATTTAACTTTACAAGTTTTCTTAGTTAGGCTTTCTTAGTTTTATTTCTTAGTTTAAGCTTTTCTTAGTTTATTATACCTATGTACAGTTTTCTTAGTAAGATGGCTCGCAAACCATTTTTTTTTTTTTTTTTTTTTTTGTCCTTTTACTATAAAACGTTTTGTGCGTTAAATTTATTAAATAAAAAGTCATCTTCTTCGCACTTACGCCACAGAAAATTCAGTTGAATAGCAAAATTAGAAAATATTTATAAACAGCATATCTTTAGAATTTCCAATATATACTCTCCCCCGGTGTTTTAATCCGTACAATGTTACCTCTGCTCGCTTTCAGATCTTTGATTTTGTTAAAATTCATTAAAGCTTTACAAAATATGCAATATAAAATTCAAAACATTCAAAATTTGGGCTTCCAGCTGCACATGTTACGCTGGAGGACTAAGTTATTCAAACTTTGATGGCTCTGGGTACCGTCGTTTTTTCACAGTGCAGGAAACATACATACATTCATGTACATTCTTTGTCGGTAACTAGAGCCATCAAATTTTGAATAACGTAGTCCTCCACCCGAACACTAGCAACCGGAAGCCCGAATTTTGAATTGCGAATTTGTTTTATTATCTATTTCAGAGTTTGTACAACTTTAACTAATTTTTAATTAACACTCTGAACGATTTCAAAGGTAGCAATGGCACAACTGTACGAAAAAAAAATTTTTTTTGCTTTAATTTTTTTATTTTTAAAGATATGCTGCTTTTAAGCCAATTGCCATTTTGTTGTTGAATTGAATTTTATGCGGCGTAAGCGCCAAGAATGTGATATTTAATTAATAAAGTGAACATACAAAACGTTAATAATAAAAAGACAAAAGAAGTTTCTTAAAGCCATCTTAAAAAGAAAACTGAACGCCAGTGTATTGAACTGAAATAAGATTGAATAAAACAGCAAAATGTATGAAAACATTTAACTCGGCATCGGGAAATGTGAACACGTACTGCTATGTCGCTTTTAAAATGGTTGTAATTTTGCTGTTGAATTGCATATGACGCAAGTGCGAAGAAACTTACGCTTAATAAAAAAAAAAAAAAAAAAAAAAAAAAAAAAAAAGTGGTAGCAAAAGTGAGTGTAACAGCAAACTAGTAGACTGCGACCTCAGCGAGAACTTCAAAAACCTCAACAAAATCTTTTCGGAGATTGTTAAAATCTGAAATATTGCAGATTTTTTTTTTTTTTTTTTTTTTTTTTTTTCATATCATGCAAAATGTGCTTGCATTTAGAACACTCGATGGATGGAAATAAACCTCGCTACATATGTACAAAGATCGAAGATCGTTATCATATACAAATGCACAGCCTTCTTCGCTTTATCTGAATCTTATCTATTATTGCAGGATCTGAAGTTGGCGTGATGAAAACGAAACGTATGATTCCCTTATACGGTGATGTCGATGAGTTAGAAGACTTTGAACTTCTAGTTCACAAATCCATATCGTAGAAAGGTCAGGAGAAGTAAACTAACATCTGCTGGCTGTTGTCATGAAATATCCTGTCAGGGCTTATAAAAGAAAAGAACTCTACACTAGGGTCATATCCAGAAACATAATTTTAGAATGGTGAAAATTTCCGTAATTCTTTCCGTGGTTTCTAAAGAATTAATTTAGATTTCGCAAATATTAGAAGATTTTTCGAGGTGCTTTTCTGTTAACGGGCACCAAATTTGCTCCTAAACCCCAAATACGGTAACCTGTTTATATCGTGTCAAGAACAGCTAAGCAGTGATAGTACATATAATGCTTAAGATAAACAATGAATTCTGTTGATCCTGCTATTCAGTTCATTTGACGTAACACATCCAACTTAAAAAATATAACAAACTAAATTGATTTTGTAAAGCTTTTTGGAGTATAAAATGTTTACGTGAGTGGATTTTCAGCCGAGTATATAGGAATACAGTTGAAGTTTACACAAAACAAGTTGAACTATTAATATTCATTATAACATTTCCAAAACTGATCTGACATCATTATTTTCTTATTTAAATAAATGATATCCTTTTTATCTGTTGAGTCACGATAGTTTTTCGGGTATTTTAAACGTTTTCTGAACGATTTCAACTGAAGAGCTGTTAGAAGTAATAGAAATTTATCGGTTCATCGGTTTCCCTTCCACCACACTTCATGTCATCCGACTAAACAAAAGTTAGCTTCATTTTATTCTTATGTTTTCCGTGCACTTCAAGTTTGCCCCTCCAAACTGTCTCTTGATGACGAACTAAATTATTTATAAGCAGTATCTATTGACAGGGGCTTTTTACATAGCATTATTAATCAAGCAGTTACAAAATTCACCTCTCAGCACACCAAAAGTCACACGCTTGTTTTAGAGGTGAGTGAGTGAGTGAGTAAATATGGCGCAAAAACCAGAGATGATTATGACGTGCCAAACACAAGATGGGATGATTACAATTGATGACATTAAAATTCAATAAATAAAAACAAGTAGATAAATATACCAAATCCAGAGGATGAAGTCATATAAACACAAGTTAAAAGCACACATTAAAATTCAAGACACAGTCTTCAAAACAAATTACATTAGGTAATAAAAGCCAGTTTCTTTTAAATAATAAAATAAATTACAATTGACCTTTCTTCCGATTAAACGGTCGAGAGGTAAGTCACAACTATTAAAATATTTCTGGCGAAGACTCTTAAAACATGGACACTCAATTAAAATATGACGAACAGATAAACAAACATTACAATTAAAACAAACAAGCTCATTTTCAGCTTTGAGAAGATAGTTATGTGTGACTCTAGTGTGACCAATTCTGAGGCGAGTCAAAAGAACGTCCTCCTTACGATTTCCAGCAAAATCCCAATGCTCAATTCTAGGCTTGACGTTTCTCAACTTGTTGTGATGCTGAACATCCCAAATTTGCTGCCATTTTTTTCGGACCTTTCCTTTGATGACACAGCAGATGTCTCTAAAAGGGATAAGGCGACTGGACGGTTCAATAGCAGATTTAGCTGCGATGTCTGCAAGCTCATTTTCCTTTATTCCAGCATGTCCAGGAACCCAGCAGTACAGGACTTCATATCCTCGAATCGTTAAATTTATATGAATTTTGAGAACATCCACTACCACAGGATTCTGAGTGTTGGGAAAAGCTTCCAAGCGCTTGTTTTAGGAGATTATACGAATTCTGTTGTCATTCCTTCCCTTCCATGAATTTGCTATAAAATTGCACGTACTTTACAGAAATTTAATTTTCAGGTCATTTATTCTCTTATCAATAAATTTCGAGTTCCATACTCAATGACCCTATCCGGATATGAATTCCTGGGGTATTTACAGGATTCCTTGCCTTTACATTAGTCAAACTAAGAGAGCCTTAAATTCGTTAAGGAACATGAAGCATATGTTAGAAAAAAGAAACGCAGAAGTCCTCTGCTGCCGAGCATTGTTGGTCTTAAAATCACACTTTCAACTTTACTGTAGCCAAAATTATTCAAAAAACATTCTCCATTGGGGAATTAGATTTTCTAGAGGTTTCACATTCAAAAAAATCTTTCTGTTCTAGTTAACAACCCTAATTCCAATTCATCTTTGCCTTCAGCCTTTAAGGAAATTATGTTTTAGTTTCCGTTTTATCAATAGATGACACCAGTAGCTTAACTCCTGTCCAGCCATTTTCATCTTATCTTAACACGTTCATTAGCGCTTTGGCAGCTGAGGACGATGGTTCGATAAAATCATCGAAACTAGTCTTGTGTAAATTTTCAAATATAAAGCTGATTTTTGTTCTTTGACTTCTAAATTAATACATATAATGCAATGCCGGATTTGCATAATTCTATGGTGTTTTTAAGTGAGAACAGATTTCATTTTTTACGTGGTTAGAACAACAGTTTCGTTCGAATAACAATTTCATTCGAATAACAGTTTTCGTATATGGGAATATACGCACCGTTCTGTTACCGGTTAAAAAACACAGAAATAGACAAATTCGACTTCGCGCTAAGCCTTTACATTATGCACATTAAATATTATATATATTACTTCCATTATACATAAAATAACTTTACAGCCATTCAGTTAGATTTTATGCCGAAGTTTATGTTTGCCACTAAGTGGTGCTCGTTAACCTAAAGTAACTTCTTCGGAGGATAGTTTGGGTTGGTTTGTTTTATGTTATTAGGACAAAGCCTCGAAGGCTATCTGCTTAAGAGGAGGGGTGTCTTCGTGGAGGACTTGCTAAGGCAAACTGGCTTGTATACACGTTACACAAGGGGGAAAACCACGAAAACGCCCACGCAGCTGGCCCGTTCGCGAGATTGGAGTCTCGGACCGAACTACTAGTGTTCAGCGTCTTTACCGCTAGGCCGCTAGTGGGCCCAGTAAAGGAAAGGCACGATTTCCATGTATTTTCCTTTTAATTTTTAATTCTTATTATAATTCTCGGATTTGTTTTATTTTTAAATATCTTTGACGATGCTTTCCATCAGAATTTTTTCAAAATTACTTTTATAGTAATTCAATTGCGGAAGTTTTATTAACCTAAGTTGGTCTGCAATTTTGACCCACTAGAAAATGTCATTTCCTGAAATTTCATAAATGAGACTTCTGTTTCATCAATGCCAACAAAAAAATTCGATCCCTAAAGATTCTTTTTAATAATGCACTTCTAAACAAACAAATCATCCGAAAGCATCATCAAATTAAATGGAATATTTATCTAAAACAAGTGTTGAATACCTTTCCAAAATTTAATAAATTTATAAATGTTAATTTCAGCTAAAAATGTGTAATTTACATTGTTTGCTTAATTGCTTTATTTAATACTTATTTGTGTTATTTTCTCATTTTTTACATAAATCTTTCACGAAATGAATGTCAGTTTTCAATTGGAAATTTTTACAACGTTCTACGGTACATTTCAGGCTGAGAAATTTCAGCAAACGTTCACTAGTAATTGTGATAGCCCCACGAACTTTACGCTCCCTCTCCCACGATAAAGTTATTGCACTAATTATGAATAATTAAGATAGTTTCCATTGATCTTGATCTGCTCAAACTTAGATTTATTTTCCTTAATTATAATTAATGAAAACATGCATTTCGATTTATTTACAGAAGAAAAGTAAAAGATTTTTCTAAAGCTTTTCGGAGTATAAAATGTTTACCTGATTAGATTTTCAGCTGAGTATATAGGAGTACAGCTGAATTTTACACAAAACGAGTTGAACTAGTAATGTTCATTATGACATTTCCCAAGTTGATCTGACATCATTATTTTCTTATCTAAATAAATGATATCTCTTTTATCTGTTGAGTCATCATTCGTTTTCGGGTATTTTAAACGTTTTGTGAACGATTTCAACTGAAGAGCTGTTAAAAGTAATAGAAATACACTTGAACGAAATCTTTAAAAGCTATCCTTTATCAACAATACTTCAGAAACAACTACACTGATCAACAAAACTGATCGTTTGAAGAGAGTTACGATAGAGATTACAGGTGAGCTTCCAGTCAGAAGACTAAACGCATTTGAAAGAAAAAATATATATATTTTTTATTTATATGTCCGAATTTAGAAAAGAGCATAACTCCTTGTATGGCCTATTCAATTATACACTCTTTTAGCTGCACCTCTCATTTAAACTTATTTCCTCGAATTTCATTAGAGATATATTTCACATTCAATTAATTCACTTCACCGCAAAGGAAAAATACATAAAACCTCAAACCATGTTCATTAAAAATTGTATGCAGAAAATCATAAAAACTGCAAATACAGTTACAACAATTAAAAAAAAAAGTTTTTACAATTAAATAGAAGCTCTATGCAAAAACAGGCAATTCGGCCAGAGGTAAAGAAGGCAGATTTTTCGGTGTACAGAACTGAAAGTTAACTTTTTGGTCCCACTCGGTAAAAAGACACTAAAGGTGCAGAAACTGACATAATTCACTATTCTATTGAATTTTTAATGTAAACAAATGGCAGTTTGTTAGGCTTAACTCGCCACTTAAACTTTTAAATTGATGATAATTCTATAACTATTGCATGCAGATTAACTAAAGGCATAAAAACCTTAACCGGAACATAAAAAGCCATATAATTCAATCACTTTCAAACCAAAAAATGTACAATTTACCATCATATAAGAATAAAACAACTAAGTTTAACGAGTAAAGTAACAGAATAGGAATTGCAACTATTGCGCAAGTATTAGAAAAACTTGTTTTCGAACTAAGTGAATTTTAGATCATTCAACATTTGATATCCAATATTTATATATATAGAGAGAGAGAATTTTTATATATCCAATATATATATATATATATATATATCCAATCCATACATATCTAATTTATAATCCTTTTTGGCAAAAACAGTTCTTTATTCTGTCATTACGTACAGTTGTCACGCAAAAACTTGATTCAAATGGTTTCGAGAGCCATTGAAATAAGATACCCGAAATGTTTCGCGATTACAATACTTCCTTTACTCCGTAAAAGGATTTTAAAAGACTGAAGAAATTCAGAAAGCTTAATAAAAGAATCTTGAGAGAGCAGAAAATCTGACTTGAATGAAAAATAATCTTTTCTTAATGTGGTATTATGATGTACGTGTGTCATTTTAAAAATAACTTTAATTTATTATTAGAAATTAAAACGTAGATCTTAACTTATATGTGAAAGGTTAACTTTTTAATATAAATCATGATATTCAGTAAAACAGTTTTAAAATATTTGAGGAAATTTTTACTTGGTAATTTTACACATTACGTTAAAAATATCTTTCATTAATTACAATTAATGTTATATGTATCATTTAGATATTAACTTTTATCATTTAGATATAATATTAAGAAATAAAATATGCATCTCAATTCATTTGATATCAATTTATCATTACTCTTAAAATAGTCAATTTGAAATTGATTAAATTGGAAAGATGAATATATTGTTTTCCCGAATGATAACACTCTGAGGGCTGATTAAATGCAGAGCTGCGGGACAGATAAAAGTCTTAAGTTTCTTTCAGAGGAAGCACTTGGTGGTACATTCATGCAACGTAACGATTTAGGAATTTTGGAATGATTCCGCTAAGGGCGTTTTACCTATGTTCAAAAATGAATACAACTCGTATAATAAGGTGTGTTAGAGTCGGTTAAAGCTGCATTAAAGTCGATCAAAATAAAATAAAATGCTTACCTGTAAGAAATTAATCGGGTTTTGAAATACGCACACCTGAAGGAATATATCACGCGACTCTTATTGCACGTTATCTTCACGGTGTACTTTCTTCTAGATATGATTGCGCTGGTAGGCAGATAAAACTCATTCAACAGATATCTTAAAGTGAATTCAACTTGTACTTTACACGTAATGCAGACCTTAATAACCATACATTAATAATTATTAGACTTAATAATTGTCTATAAAAAATTACATACTGCTCCACAGTTTTTGGTGTCTGAGCCTAAGCTCGTAACAGTGCAACGTTGCTTGATATTAAATTGTTTCGTGTGTGTGTGTGTGTGATTATGGCAAAGCCTCGAGGGCTATCTGCCTAAGAGGAGGGATGCCTTCGTGGAGGACTTTCTAAGGGAAACTGGCTCGTATACACGTTACACATGGGGAAAACCACGAAAACGCCCATGCAGCCAGCCCGTTCGCGGGATTCGAACCTCGGACCGAACTACCAGTGTTCAGCGACTTTACCGCTCAGCCGCTGGTGGGCCATTAAATTGTTTCGAATATTATATGAACGTTGCATTAGTTTTTTCCCGAGGGCTTAGGGTTCAGTTTTGCACGTAATTAGGATTGCAAGTGCCGCTGATATGCCGCGTTTAACTTGTTTTTCGCATGTTGTTTATCGGCTGTCTTGATATAGATTCTTCTAGTAGTGTTTCAGGTGAGGTAATGCCTGACGTGTGAAACAGATCAACTTAGGAGGTAGAGAAGGCGGTGTGACCAATTGTCACGTGAGCCGTCAAAGACATCTAGCTGGTTGAGTTATTCCAAGTCATCTTAGAGTTTAAAAATACAAATTTTACAGAAAAAGATACATAATAAAATTAAATAAAAGCATAAGGATACGGTTCATATAGTAGTTATAAATGCTATATGCATATTTAGTGTCAAGAATCCTACAATAGCAGCTGGGGAATTACACACAGCATCAGGGTGAAATTCAAGTGGCTGGTCACCCACACAAGTACCGAATGCTGCTTCAGTTTCCAGATCTTCACTGTTTTGAGAGACGAAAACAAAGCTTGTAAGAAGTGAGATACAAAGCCACGCCCACATTCGTGGGCGAGAACTCAGCCGCAAGCAGACGTATTAGGGCAGTGGTGGCTAACCTTTTTGGAGCCGCGTACCCAAAACCTCTTTTTGGGGGGAGGGAGCTGCGTGCCCAAAACTTCTCTGATTAAATCCGCAACGGATCGCGGTTTGGTTTTGCCAGGCACAGTGAAATTTGAAAGCGTGCCGTTGTTAGTTGGTTTGTTTTAAAAAGATAATTATAAAAACCAACCTTCTGATAATTACAATTCCTCAATTTTCCTTCAATAATCACCTTCCGCTCAGCTTCTTGTGGTTAGTGTTAAAATCTTGTGGTTGGTGTTAAAATCTCCTCTGACACTAGCTGTGCGACACAAAGCACTTTCCCCGCACAGAATGCATAATGCTTTTCTATTGTGTTCAATAACTCCAAATGGTTCTGTCCAGGTCTCTTGAAATAATCATTTACTATCAATGTTTAATTTTGCCTTTTTTGGCTGGAGTCATTTGTGAGGGTTCAAGACCGGAGTATAGAAAATCTATTTAACAATGAAAGTATTAAAACTCACCGGCAATTTGCAATAAATTTTACTTCGTTTAGCAAACATTAGCTGCTTCTACTTTGGCGTATTCTTTTGCCATGTAACAAGTAATTGATTACATGGCAAACGTGATTGGCCCAAACAACTGAAAGTTATAAATTGGATCAGTAAATATGTATATCATTTCTATGGCGACATATGAAAATCTTATATCTTAGCCCTATGCCAGTGGCATTATGCGATAAGTAAGCAAGTGAATCGCCCAAGAACAGACTGAAACAATTATTAAAATTACAGGGCTCGAATCACAGAGAAACCAGGAATGTTTGTAGGTGTATCTTGTCTGTGCGGCATGGAAGCACGTAAAATGATGGGGAGTAGAAAGTCTTGTCGAGTGGCTTGATGGCAGAGGAAGATTCTCAGACCGTGCCCCGGAGTGTTCTCCATCAAGATTGGGGCTGAACTGCGCAGTTAGTGGGGCGGGACTACAGCTGTACTGTAATGTTGAAATTCTGGTATCTCGTCCACTTTTACTCGTACTTGTAACACAGCATTCTTTTAACATGGTTTTCCTCCAGCACAGATCGACCAGGGGACAAGGCAATGACTATTACCTCATATTTTTCTGCAAAATGAATATCTGGAAATTACACCACATTGAAATATCGCGTAACTAAAGAAAATGTTTGTTAGATAAAATGAAGAAGCAGTTATTTAAATTCCGTCCGTTTATTGAAAATTTAGAATATATGTTTTAAATTAATATATTTCCATTAAAAGAAATCTTGCGAAATACTTAGCTCTAAACAATAAGCTTAATTGATGCCTTTATACTATCATCTTTTTCATATAGACTACATTTTCGTGGTTTTCCCCATGTGTAACGTGTATACGAGCCAGTTTCCCTTAGAAAATCTTCCACGAAGGCATTCCTCCCCTTAGGCAGATAGCCCTCGAGGCTTTGCCATAATCACACATACACACATATAGACTACAGCAGATAATGCTGAGACTTTTAATATTTACCTATATAATTCTGCTTAAATTTCATCTAACTTCGCACTTTCAAAAGAAATCCACGATGCTTTAATTATTTTGTGCAGACAATTGCGTGGAAAAGCATTTCAACCATCATGTTTACAGAGCCTGGAAGGTCATGGGAAATGACAGAAATGTTAGTGGAAGTCCATTGGTCCATTCTAGAAGCCACTCTTAAGGTGGCAATACATATGTCCACTTACGAATTATACGCCCTGCAACGTTGCCCAATTGTAACGGCGATCTGTCATTAATGGGGACAAAGTTTTGGCTACGCTAAAAGATATCAGAAGATTGAGTATCTGGGCGAATGAAAAATAGGTTTTGAATGAAAACATAATGTCGAGCTGTTTAATATATGATTATAGAAGTAAAATGATGACTATTGACAAATGTGAAATAGGACTGTTTCAATTGAAAGATGTCAAATCTTGAACTGGATTGAGGATGACTTGAACTGCTTTTTAATGTATTTAAAGTACAATAACGATCGTAAAGAGATATGGGATTTGCTCTTAAGAGTTACATCAGTGCAATTTTCTAGTATTGTATAACTTGATAAAATGATCTGATAAAAATGTTCTGGCAACGTAGTAAACGCATGAGCCTACATTAATTTGCATTTATTTATTTGTTCATTTATATACTGTTTTCGCGTGGTTTAGTACTATAATAATGTTATGAATTTCTTTGGTTTTGATTATGATTCAGGAGTGGAGGTCAACTGCTGCGAGCATACCAAAATCTGTTTTGTATTAAGCTAAAGATGCAACAGCTTTTATAAATTACTGATTGGATAACATTCAAAATTTTATCAGTACTATATCAGTACTGATATAATTTTGAGCTCAATACAAAAAACAAATCAAGGCAGCGAAACAAGAGTCATGTTGTAAGCACTGCAGTAACGTGCAAGCAACCTATGGTACATTACATAAAATAGCCTCCAATAAGGTTTTTCAACCCCTACAACTTACCGCTAAAGTAAAACAAGATGCAAAAAGCAAAACAGAAGCTCTAAACACTACCCTAGAAACAATCTTTGTTAAAGACAACATGGAATTTGATTTAGTAACTCACACAGAAATAAGGCAGAGGTTTAATAGGAAAAGCTGGAAAAGCAGCAACAGAGATATTACTCTTCCTGCAGACCACGAAGTTCATAATATCATCAAAGCCTTAGCAGACAAAAAGCACCAGGTCCCTATCGCATAGATAATACCACTGTTAAAGAAATTCACAAAGAACTCCCAGGTTTGTTTCCAAAACTATGCATAACCTGCTGGCGACTCGGCCACTTTCCTAGAAGCATGAAACTAGCCGAAATTGCACTCTTTCACAAGCAGGGCAAAGACTCAGCATCATATAGGTCTTTAAGCTTACTGCCTTCAATCAGTAAGATTTTAGAAAAAGTAATTCTACAACGCCTTAATTTCCACATGTACAGGAACAAGTTTATAACCGAAAAACAATATGGCTTCTGCGCAGGAAAGTCCACAGACAATGCCTTAAAACAACTGCTAGATAACATAAAGCAGAACAAAGACAACAATTTGGACACACTGGTTATTTTGTTGGACATCAAAGAGGCATTTGACTCGTTGTGGTGGCCAGACGTAGTCCAATGCCTAGACATCATCATCAAATGCCCAAAGGAAATCCTGAATCTTTTACGCAGAATCGTTGGATACAAGTTACAACGGACAATGTACTCAAAGTCAAGTTGTAAAGAGGTTGTCCCCAGGGTTCCTGCTTGGGACCTACACTTTGGAATCTTGTAGGGAACACAGCCTTATGTCCAACAGCAAGGAATGGGTATCCAGGCGTACGCGGACGACTTTTTATTGGTCATTTCTGGTAGCACAGATATTAGGTTAAAGGCACAAAGCGCAGTCAATACTTTTGCAAGCTGAGCAAATCAGCACAAATTAAATATCTCAGCAGATAAAACTAAACACCTGTTTATATGTAGGTATGGAGCGCGAAATAGGAATCCCAACATTAAGCTAAATGGAGTCTCTATAAAAGATGCCACTGAGCTTAAATATCTAGGTATTATAATTAACAGTAGGCTTTCCTGGGTACCTCATATTAAAGAGCTTAAGGAGAAAATAAATCAGCTTAGTAATTTCATGGTTAGAACAACATAACCTCGTTGGGGCACTCCAAACACTATACTCAAAAGCTGGTACAGAACAATCTGAGAAAAGATCATATTATATGGAGCTGCTATATGGGGAAGGAAGCTTACTGCCAGTATGAGGAGGCAGCTTCTCACCATCCAAAGAATGCAACTTTTGATCATATGCAAAGGTTATAGAACATCCCCAATTTCGGCACTGCAATTTCTGGCGGGTTTTCCTCCGCTGGACCTTCTAAGTGGAGAGAGAATCACTATTAGTAAGGACATTGCGGCTGGAAAATAACATCTCTCTGTGGCAAAAGACATTCTACCACACAGACTACGAGAAGCGCAAGGCGATCATGCTTGGACACCCTGCAGATACAGATTTATCGCACACAATACATATGCAATACACCCCCGCCAAATGAGAATGCATTTGCTGTTTATACAGATGACTAAAAGACGAAGAAAGGCACAGGCTGCGCTTACTGTGTACTCGAAGAAGGAGAAGTGGTTAAAACTTGGGAAAGACGACCGGCAGATAAAAATATCGTCTTTCAAGGAAGTTAAGAACTTTATTTCCTAAAAACAATCATGCGAAACTTTTATAATTAAAATTATATATAATTAAAACATAATATAAAAAATACAATGAAATAAGAAATAAATCTCATATTTTCAAGAGAAAACAGTAGGAAGTCCAGTATCCAAAGCAATGAATGAAAAACGGTTGCCAAAATCACATTTCTAAAAGAATGAAACTATCATCAGAAAGCAATAACCAATGACAATTGTGATTTGTGGATGACATAATTCAAAATATATAAACATCTTTGCCATTCGTTAATAAAGAGAGAGAGAGAAAGGAAATTCTTCCTGTTGTGCCTCGCGAGATGCATGTGCGTCAGGATAAGAAGATTGCGATGTGTGTGTTGCTCATCCAAATATCAAAAGAAAATAAGCAATATTTTATTTCATATTTTCAACAGTCAGCAGTCCAGTATACAAAGCATTGAATAAAAACTATTGCCAAAAATATAATTTCTAAAAGAATGAAACTATTCAAAATGATGCGATTTCATCAAGAAAGATAAAATAAAAAATTCTGATTCGAATTTTGAAAAAAATCACTTCCAGATGCCCTGATGCACTCTTGTCCAGATGCACCTATGTACCAAATTTCGTAACCCCGGATCTATTAGCTTACACGCAGCACGAACGAAAGACACAGACACAGACTCTTTCTTTTATTATATGTAGAGATGATTTCACCGTCATCCGTCTTTAGTAGTCAGTTCTGTAGTAAATCTAAAATAAATTGTAAAAATTTCCACCACTACTTGTATAAATTAAATATTATGTAAGTTAATTAAACAGAAAAAAATCACCACAATAGAATAAATGATGATATGTATTAAAAGAGCGTCTGCTCTGGCGGAGAGGAGACGCAATTTTTATTAATATTATAGAATTTCGCAGCGATTTCCTGGTTCCAAAAATGCAGTATCACAAAGAAATCCTTCGAGAGGCTTGAAATTTCATTTATTCGAAGCTCGATAAGACAGTAAATAATTAGCATTCTAAAAATTAAATTAAAATTCCGTGCTTTTTCTGCTGTTATTTAGTGTAGAAAGCTACAGTATGACTCGTCCGAAAAAATCCTCAGTCTCTGAAGAAGTTTCTAAGTCTTCGACGGAAATGTTGGTTATACAGATTACGGATCATATTTCCGGGAAATGAGCACTCATGTTGGAAGAACTCAAGTCACAGTGGTGAGAATATGGAATCGGTGGGTGGAAAGAGAACGCGCGGACCAAATTGGAAAATCGCACCAGGCTCGGCATACTGTGGAAACGGCAGTCACATATTGCTCTCGTAACAGAATCCAGAAAACAGAACGTTCTCTAAAAAGTCCCAGAATGCACTTCGCGATGGCGAAAGAAATTACATTGCGGATAGTGCTCATCTGCTGCGGGAAAGGAAACGATTCCTCACAATGCCAACAAACGAGAGCACTGACGAATCAACAACGCACCTGTTCATGGCATGGACGAGTGCCTGCATGCAACACATCTGTTCTACTACATCGCCTGTGCATAGTAACATTAGGGTATCTTAACGCAGGAATTAGGGTCTGTCGCACATCAGCTTGCGACGGTAGATATCATTCAGAGCTGTCTTTAGAGGGAAATCTTCGTAAGGTGTACATTCTTCCGATTACTGCGGACTGTACATCAGATGCGTATAAGCTGCGATTGTGCTTCCGGTTTAGGACATGGACAAACGAATGCTGTAACAATGTCTTTTCGGATCTCGATTCTGCCTACAACACCACAATGGCCGTAAACAAATCCGGGGCTTCATTGGGCAAACCTTGTATTATGCACCGCCGTATTGGTTTCATTACCTATAACTATGGCCAGTGTGTCATTTTATTTTATTTCCATATTCGCCTAATGATCATTTAAGCCATACTCAACCGCCACTTTTGATTTGCATTCAATCGAGTCCTCAAGTTGTTGAAATTCATTGACACTAAACGGCCAGTCGTTTGCGATGAATAATAATATAACTAATATCTTTAAAGAGAATCTAATGGGTGAAGTGCAGAATCGCCCACCTATTTGGCGCGCTTTGTTTGGCGCTTTTTACAAGAGTAAGAAGGATTCTTTGTCAATTTTCTTTGACTTTTTAAGTGAAAATAGATCGATGTGTACGTGGACAAAGTCAAGGGAGTGCGCAATGCTGAGTTTGTGCAATGTTCTGACTTTTTTTAAGTGAAAATAGGTCGATGTGTACATAGATATCGAGTTTGTGCAAGTCGTAAAAACGTGCCAAGCAGTGGGTGATTCTGCGCTTTTCCCATTCTTGGCATAAACGTTTTCAGTACCTAACTCTTATTTTCAGGTTCGGATGCACACAGGCAGATTTATGGTGTCACAGATTCTAACTCTCAAGTCACAAACCTTAGGAACCCGCTTTCCAAGAAGACACCAAATCACTACTTAACTTTTAAATAATTATATGTCTTGAAATGAGAGGTCCAAAATGTGGGCTTAGGAAGACATCCCTCATCTGCTAAATCCCCACTGAGTTACACGACAACATCAGCAGCTGCCTTGGAGGCGGATTTAAGGAGCCAGCTTCATCTCGCGTGTAACCGTATCTTGGTGGTAGGTCAGAATAATAATACGAGGGCAATCCCAAAAAAAAGGTCTCCTATATTTTTAGATATACAAAGAACCGTTTATTTTCTATAATTGCTACATCACTTTAAAGATTGAAGAATGCTTTATTTTTCAACATAATCGCCATTTCAATCGATGCATTTTTGTAGACGCGGTGGCAGTTTTACAATGCCCATGTCATACCAGCTTGCCGCCATGCCCTTCAGTAAGTGTTGAGAAGCTTCAGGAGCATCCAGATGATCCTCCGATCTTTACGCATTTTACGAACTCAACAATCGCGAACTCAACAAACTCAACGAATACGAACACAAAATCGCGAAAGTTGAGTTATTCAACTTTCGCGATTGTTTCGTCGGCAATTGACGGCCTCCCGCTCCTTTCTTCGTCGTGAATTTCAGTACGACCGGCTGGAAACTCTCTACACCACTTGCGAACGTTTTTGACATCCATGCGCGACTGTCCATACACTTCCGTCAATAGGCGGTAAATTTCAACCGGTTTAACGCCTTTTGCGTTCAAAACCGAATAACTGCCCGCACTTCCCACCTGGCAGTAACGTTTATTGGGAGCTCCATTTCGAATGGCTGCCAAGCCAAGACTGAGCATCCGAGTGAAGCGCCTGCGTGCTTATATGGTAGCGGAAAAGGCACCACTCACAACAGTGTTGCCAACAACCGTATTAAAACTTTTTATACGTCCCCAAAAAATAGGAGACATTTTTTTTTGGGGATTGCCCTCGTATTAGAGCATTGTGCTTGCTCGCTGATCGTGCTTACAAACCAAATCATTTCTACACTCATATCTCGTGAGATTAGATTGAATTGGATTATTGAGATACGGAAAAGTATACGAAAGCTACCTGCTTAATGGAAGAAATTCCTTTATGGCACACTTTTTAAGAGAAACCAATTCATATTCCTGTTACACATAGAATATTCTACTGAAATTCCCATGCCGTTCGCCCAGATTCAAACTGGGTCGAATTACTCTGCGGTTTTAAGGTTGGTGGCTAATAGACATGAAAGTCTGCAGAGGAGCTTGAAGTGTGAATATTGGTAAGTGAAGGCTATTTATATTTTTAAAGACAGAATTGTTTCTTACACGTGATTTTTGTAATTTTAACCGTCCAAATTTAGCTTTAGACCATGTTTATTACTTCCTTTATCAGGCATAGTTTTGAAATTTTTAAACCAGTTCTTAATTTCCACTTCTGGAAATGACATTTGTACAATTAATTTGACCTTGAACCCTTGTCTTACAAATTATTCTGTTTTCTTCTTACTATTTTTGCTTTTGTAATGTGACCTGCATTCGAAACCATTAGACTTCAACAAGAGAGGCAAATATTCGATTATGAATATTCTGACGAAGCTGTAGGTAGTTCAAAAAATGCAGTTTCAAAAATTATTAATTGATTACAGTTACAGATAAAGCACTTTTTTGTTGAAGCAATGATTTAAGAATTTCAGCATATTAAGCCACATTAACATTCCTTTATAATTTAATAAAATTTCGAAGAAAACAGCAAACAGCATCAAGAAAACAGCATCCAGAAAGCAGCAAACAATTTGCAATGTTCACCGAAATTATTACAGTAAGTAGCGAGAGTACAATAAATAGCCATTAGTACATCAATGCTGAATAGTAAAACGTACAATTTCGCCTCGTACATCTCATTTCTGGAATGACAAATACACCGAAAGAAGTTACTTCCTACATTCAAATCTATACTTTCCAAATACTGAACCTAAAGGGCGGTTCATCCAACGAAGTTTTTCCACAGTGCAGCTACAGTGGAGAGGAGTTTTTCTAAGTTAAAACTGAGAAAAGGTGATTTAAGATAACTTTGAAATCAACAAAAATTCAATTCTGTTTCATTTTTGTTGATAGAAAATGACACTGCTCAAAATTTAAAATATAATGACATCATAGACGACTTATCATTGTATTGTAATTTTTGATAACATTTTATGATAGATTGCAAACCTGAACAGTACGGTAATTTAAATTAATTAGATAGAAAAAAGAAGCAGTCAACGAGGTAAGAAGAAAGTACGTTTGTACTAAAAGTAATAAATTAGCGCAAAGTTCTGCTAAATTTAATTGAAGTTTAAAAGTAACGTTTGATCCAACTCATCAGGAAGAAAACATGAATTTTACCTAGTAAATTAATACATGAACTACATTAAAGTAAAAATCTAAGGTACTAAGACATTGATCTGAATTGAATGTAGAAATTAATAAAAAAGAAAGTAATTATGCCAAAATTAATCTCCCTTGTTTGGAGCTTCATAGCAGAACTTGTCAAGGGAAAAGTGTTTTGAAACTCCACACCTGTTCGATTAATAAGGAAGCCAAGACAAATTTCGTTGCTACTAATTCACTGAGACTCGGAAGTGTAGTACTTAATCAATTAGCTAACCAATTAGTTGAATTAAGAGTCTCATTGAATTGCCTCTTTTCCCTATTTGTCTTAGCTTTCTAACACAAAAATATGAAGGGTTGTCAGAAAGTGGCAGGAAAGGACAGGTTACAACACTTGGCGCTAAATCACCCATTTGGCGATATTTCACAGACGGAGCGAGATCTTTCTAAAACGCATTCTTAGCGGTTTTCTTGGGAATATTTTTGAAGGTAGGTTAAAGCTATATATACCCTGCCAGTACGCAGAGAGTAGTGTCTCCAGTTCAGAGAGTAGCTTGAGAGCGATCGACCGAGTCGAGAGCTGTAATTTAGTGCTTTGCCGTGAAGCTGTCTTCACCATTATAGCTTGAGAGCCTGAAGAGTGTACTGCTGGTTGTTTAAGCTGGTTTATCGTAGTTTTTTGACGACAGTAAACGTGTCTTCCGAACTCTTCTGTGTAATAATAGTGCTTACGGGCGAATAAATGTGTATTTTGACTCTTTATCACGTGCTATCATCAATTACTCCAAATCCACGAATGCGTAAAACGTAACAATATTATTAATTAATCCAGGGCATCAGCAGCACTAACCGCCTAAGACATCGAAAATCGTCGAATGGGGCTTCCATGTCTCAGTTAACCATTTTCTCTCTTCTTTATATCAATAGATTAAATTTAAATAAGGTTTTTAATTATCTAAAATAAAAATACAGGGTGTTTATAAAGTCCAGGACCCATTTTGATGTTTAATAACTCGTAAAATAATAAAGATAGATTAAAATTAATAACATAAATGGTTAGATAGATTCAAAAAGTTTCATGGCCCTTGTCAATGAACTTCCATGTGTGCCCCCTTCGCCGCACGGAGAATATCAAGTCGATATTCAATTTCACGCCAGGTACCGGTAAGCATGTCGGCATCCACAGAGGCCATTGCGGTTGTAATTCTGGCTTTTAGGTCATCAATGTTCGACACTCTCCTCTTGTAAACGTTGTCCTTGTCCTTTTTGGTAAATTCTTCTGCAGTTTCTCTGTGTTTGCGTTATGGATTTCGTTTCTATGAACTACCATAAAATCTGTGCTGTCTCTTGTGGTGTATGCATTCTTCTTAATATCTGGTCGAATAAAACATCACATACAAAAATACTAGAACAAACACATCAAAAGTAAACATAACATTGCAATAGTTGCCAAAAACAAAAGAGAAAAATGCAATTAATAAGCAGACGATATTTAGATAAGTGCAGATATTTAGACTGGAAAATGAAATTATCTGAAATTAACCAGACGATATTTACAAAAGTAAAAATATTCAAACCTGAAAAGGAAAATATATAAGTTATTCCATCAATAAATGCCATACGTTTGTTTATATATCTTCATTATTTTATGAGTTATTAAACATCAAAATGCGTCCGAGACTTTATAAACATCCTATATTCTGAAATCTCAGGAAAGAAACCTTAGTACTGCATAAGTACGTATGGATTCAGAACTGAATTTCTCATGCATAATATGCCTTTTGATAGTAGTATATTTTAAGAGTTAATCCCATTTTCAAAAATATATAATGGAAAGTTCACTAAATGTTTCAATATCTTTCAAATTAGGCAAAAGAGCAGAATGTTTGGCAAGCATTTTGAATGGAACTCTACGGATTTCGAGAGTCATCAGACATGTGTTCCTCTTCTTCGAATTCAAGTTTTAAAAAAATTGCCCCGCCTGTGATGGAATGTTAAATAAAAATATGATGAAATTAAATGAAAATCGAAGGGAATTCTCTACTTAAAACAAAGTGATGCTTTAATAATTATATGAAAACGCATTTATTGCGTGGATATGTGTCTTTTAGATATGTGTCACTCTTTTAGATATGTGTCTGCAAATAGCACTGGATCAATAGCCTCGCGAGATAGCATTTGTATCAACCCTTGGGTAAAGTCCTGATGTCCCGTATACTTACTTCTACTCTATCCTGTACTGCAGTAATGTGCAAATGAAGTCACATGTCCACGTTTTGATGTCGACAATGGTGGAAAGATTGGCTGCAACTGAAATCCCGAATCATGATATGTAATACGCAGGAGAATGCAGAAAATTGGCTAAATAGCATTTTTAAAGAATTATCCTTTAAAAAATACGAAGTGTTTACGTTATAATCTTTTTAAAGTTTGTAATTTTATAGCACAGATAAATTTTAGTAGAATTATCTAAAAAGAGTGAATCCATAATTATAGTAGAATTATCTAAAAAAATGAGTGAATCCATAATTAGTAAGTTTAATTCTGAAAATATATGTATATATATATATATATATATATATGTGCGTGTGTGTGTGTGGTATATATACATATATATATGATGTACCAGCTTTTGTTCGGAATAAATAATTGGTGAAGAATCATAGATGTAGTCGTAGCTCAAAGTATCAGACGATAAGTTTAAAAAACAGGATCCATTTATTGAAATAGCAGTTGCAAAAATCAGATCTCCGGAGTAAATAACTTTTTGTTTGAAAGAAAAGACCCCGATATTCCTTTGCGAGTCCTTTTATAGCCTCTGGAAAGGCGGAGCTTCCAAGAAATGACGTCAGCCTCGTCAGCCATTCCAGTTCGCTTTAAATAGCTCCAGAACATTCTATAACTGTACGTGTAGAAAAGGCGGGAAAAACAACTTGGCTACGGTGCTGTGGACTTAATTCCACGTAGTTTCAAATAAGAGACCGTCGCCATTAAAAATGAAAAAGCATACAGTTAGAATTTTAAGTGTATTTTTGACTATGGAATTTTATTATTACATATATATGTGTGTGTGTTAATTCAAGCGGACGCGTCGGGAAATTGGAACAGAGAATTGAGACTCAAGATTTTGCCAAAGTTTATTTAATTAAATGAAAAATGTGTCACCTACAGTTTCAGTTGTCTGTTTCGGCGAAACGCGGGATGGAATTAGCTTAGTTCGAAGTTCATTAAAAAATATTTCCCCTGACGTGCCTTGGTTAACTTCGAATTGGGCTAATCGACCATTTTACCACTTTTAATTTCTATTTTTAACTAATTAGTTAATACTTTTACTACGTTTTAAATATACCTTAATTGTTAAAATATATGTAAATGTGCCAGTCCCAATATTTACTTTATGAGAATTGGCAACAACAGTTTTGTTGTTATTCTATCCCTGTCTGGTGTGCATAGCTGTGATTGCTTGTTCCCATGTAACCTGATATTCCCAATATATTTTTATTTGTTCGACCTGGACTATGTCATTTCTTTAACCCACGACTAATCTCGATTTTTAACACGTTATCAGCACGAAAAGCTCAAAAGGAAATGCCATTATGATCCAGGATTGAAGATCGCACCGAAGCCTAACCGCGCCGATCGCCGAAGCCTAACCACGTTGTGAATCTGAAGTGAGCTGGATAACCATCCTTTAACGAAGATCCGGTACGAACTATGGCGATATTCCGGAGGAACGATGGTCAGGGTATGGAAGCAAAACAGACCACCTCAGAGTTTTTGGATGCAGAGCCTGGAGCCATGTTCGCTCACACTCAAGAGGAAGCAAGCTTGATCCTAAAGCTACAGAATGTGTTTTTGTGGGATATCCTAAAGGAGTTAAAGGCTACAAATTGTATGATCTGAAGAAGAAACATTTTTTCGTCAGCAGAGACGCCATTTTTGAAGAAAATGTTTTCCCTTTAAAACTGAGCAAGTGTGACAATCCTGCAGAAGAAGCTACCCTTAAAATTCAAGACTTTGAATCAGAATATCCTTTGGACCTACCTGAAACAGAAGCTCGTGACTCATCTCTAGATTATATAACTCCTGATGTAAATAACTTGGATGAAACCGAATGTCCCAATACAGATCCAATTTACCGAAATTCCGAAAGATGTCCAGACATACAGCTTGAAAATACTCCAGATTACAAAGATGAAGGTCAATCAGTTGCTCAAATACAAGACGTTGCTAATAACCTAGACCCTGAAATCGAAATAGCAGCCAGAAATCCTACCCGTGGAAGTGAGAGAGGTGAAAAAAGAAAAACCAAAATTCCTAAACTTTTCGAAGACTTCTATCTGTACGATGCCCAAGAGATACAACAATCTGAAGAAAAGGACCCAGTAATCCTAAAAGATGTCCTGAAATCACCCGAAGCTGACATGTGGTTAAAAGCCATGGAGAAAGAAATTCAGAACCTCACTCAAGCTCAAACCTGGGAACTAACTACAAAACCACCAGGAGCTAAGGTAATACCATCCAGATGGTTGTTTCGTAAGAAAAAAGACGAGATTGGGAACCGAGCAAAGTTCAAAGCCAGATTGGTAGCAAAAGGCTATCTGCAAATGCCTGGAGTGGACTTTCAAGACACCTTTTCACCAGTCATCAAACTCAAATCTGTAAGATTATTGCTTGCCGTAGCTGCAGAGAAAAACCTAGAAGTTCACCAAATGGATGTAACAGCTGCATACCTTAATGGAATCCTAGAAGAGGACATATATATGGCACAGCCAGAAGGCTGCATTGAGAAAGGGAAAGAACACCTTGTCTGCCACCTGAAGAAAAGCATCTATGATCTTCGACAATCAGGACGTGCATGGAATACTTGCTTGAATGACTTCCTGATCCAGTATGGATTGAAAAGATCAAATGCAGAACCTTGTATTTACTTTTGTCATGAGAAGAACATCATAATTGGAGTTTATGTTGATGACCTCCTGATAGTTGGAAACATGCCAGAGATAAATGAATTCAAGGAAGGCATTAAGAAAAGGTTCAGTGTCAAGGACCTAGGTCCTGCAAGCCAGATCTTATCCATGCGAATATGCAAAGAAGATAATGGGTCATACACACTAGATCAAATCGTTTATGCATCAGAAATCTTAGAAACATTTAAAATGACTGAAGCAAAATGTGCATCCACACCACTGGACCCCAGCATAAAATATAAAAATGTAGATGAACAGCAGTGGGAAGAAATCAAAGAAAACAGCAAGGGAATCCCGTATAGACAAGCTATAGGAAGTCTTCTATATTTGACTTGTGGTACTCGCCCAGACATGGCTTATTCTTCCACTTATATGAGCCAGTTCAATGAAAAACACACGGAAGAACATTGGAGAGGTGTGAAGCACATTCTAAGATACCTAAAGGGAACACGACACAGAAAGTTGAGATTCCAGAAGACAGGTGAGCCACTTCAAGTCTACTCAGACGCTGACTGGGGAGGTGACAGAACTGACCGTAAATCTTATAGTGGTTATATAATGCTACTCGCAGGTGCTCCAATCTCATGGTCGAGCAAGAAGCAATCCACAACAGCTTTATCGACGACAGAAGCAGAGTATGTGGCAATGTGTCACACTGCCAAGGAAATCCTATGGATTAAAAATTTGATCAAGGAAATCGGTAGTGAATTAGCTGCTTCACCTCAAAAAGTGCTAGTCGACAACCAGGGAGCAATCTTCTTAGCAAAGAACCATGTTACTTCTGAAAGAAGTAACATGGACTTCTGAAAGAAGTAAGCACATTGATATTAAATTTCATTTTCTGAGAGACCTAGTGAAGGAAAATGTGATTATATTTGATCATGTGCGATCCAGCGATAATCTCGCTGATCTCCTAACTAAGCAGACCTCAAAACTTTTACGTGACATGAACTATGCCGGGACTTGTACGTAAAAATGATCTCCTTTGAAGTTTACGACTGATAGTGTCTGTGTAGAGACTTGACTTAAAATTTCAGAAAGAAGCCTAGATACAAGTTTTTCTTAATTGCTTTTATGTAAACATCGTGTTTCCTAGTATAACTTAATATGTGTTCATTTAATGATGCAATTCATAAGTAGAAGTCAATAGTGTTTAAGCATGTAATAGCAGCTACATTGTTTTCCTGTAAATGTGTACAACCACAGCGTGATACATTTTTGTGGAAGTATGTAAGTATCTTGCAAATAGTGTGACTGGCAAGGGGGCGTGTTAAAAATATATGTAAATGTGCCAGTCCCAATATTTACTTTATGAGAATTGGCAACAACAGTTTTGTTGTTATTCTATCCCTGTCTGGTGTGCATAGCTGTGGTTGCTTGTTCCCATGTAACCTGATATTCCCAATATATTTTTATTTGTTCGACCTGGACTATGTCATTTCTTTAACCCACGACTAATCTCGATTTTTAACATTAATTAGTTTAGCATATTGTTTACTATTAATGTTGATTTTTACTTGTAAATAATCAAATGTTATATTTTTCTCTTTTAACACATTTCATTGCATCTAATTTTGCTTATGTTAAAGTTTTCACGGAACCACAGTACTTAAGCAGCTTTTTAGCGTTCGTACTACAATTTTTCTTTTAACTTCTTTAATTTTGCAGCACAATGCGCAAAATTTTTTACCATATAGGTCTTTTATCGTTTGTTCTTTCTACTTTACTTTAAATTATATATATATATATATATATATATATATATAATTTTGTACTGTGCGGTTGCAATAAAAAAAAAGAGGAGACGCAGAAATAGATATTATTCAAGATCGCTACACAAAATTTCTAATTAAATGCAATTCGCTGTAGAATCCTTTCGCTCTACGGCTAATTGCTTTTGATTTATGCGAGGTACATACGTACGTATGTAAGTATAAACGTTAAGCAAAAATCCAATTTTTAATCCATTTTAGGATTCATTTTGAAAGAAAAAAAAAAATACAGACGTCACGCAAAAGGGAAAATAAAAAGATTGTCAAAATTGATTTGGGAATGGTCAAAATGAGCATTTCCTTTCAAATATAACACCAGAATTTTTTCGCAATTACAATACTTCTTTTACTTCGTACCGGAAAGTTAAAAAAAAAGCGTGCTATAACGTAGAATCTGAAAAAAAGTGTATAGAAATATATTTAGAAATGTTTTCGCGTGGAATAGTAATGTAAACCGATTATTAAATATTGTTAAATACAGAATAGAAACTCTCATAAGCTCCTTAAAGATGAACATTATTTAAGAAATTTCTACAGTCTGTAAACCATAAGCAAAGTTCATGACGGAATTTGAGCGAAAGAGAACTTTTGTGCCACTCCAATATATATAGAAATCAAAAAATGACACATGATACTCTATTCGACATAAAATCTACATAGAAAGAAGATTTTGCAATGATGGCTGGAATCTTTAGATTAAAATATTTAAGAACAAAGCTGTAGTGAAAGAATGAAATACACTGTATCTGAGCTTTAAGATTCCTTGATTCTTAAGAAAACTTGATTTGGATCGTTTCCCAAAAGATCTGAATAATATATGTCAGAAATAACCAAAAGAAATGTCATCAAATTATTTCCCCTGAAAAATGTATGAATAGATTGGAACAATGTCAGTCATGGTGCCAACATTTATAAGAAATTCGTTAGCATAAAACAAGAAATATGCCCAGCATGAAAAGAATTTTGCAATGACTTGAAACCTCTCAACTTATATGCTTTTAATTTCCTGTAATTTTTAACATGTAATGTTTAAACAAATATTTAAATTAATGTGTTTTAGGATATATGATAACCATTTAAAAGAGTTACCAGTCTGTAACCATTTGAACATATGATGGTATGCTTCAAGATTGTAACCGTTGAACATATTGATTGTACAGAGGTTGTTCGCACATTTTTAGACGATTTTGGTAAGCGGTAATAAAAATCGTTTGCTGCAAAAGAAGTAATTGCAATTGTACTATGTTTTTAAAAGTCAAAATTAATGTCTGTGGCTTGAAATTTTTGTTTTTATTCAAAATGGTGAATTTAACAAAGCAGTGGTTCGAAGGCTACATTTACGCTCTTTCCGAAGAGAAATATGCATACTCCGTTATCCAAAAACGATGTGAGAGTCATGGTTTTGTGATATCTAAAGCGTCGATAGGTAATATCATCAACAAGAAAGAAAACAAACGTCAAATTGGAGCCCCAAATGGGACAAAAATTCCAAACAAGTATCCAAGGAAAAAACGGACATCTTTCGACTATTGCAAAGGTACGTTGTTTAATGTTAAAAGAAAATTCCCATAGTCAAAGGACAGTTGTAAAATCATTAAAATGCTCGATGTTCACTGTAAACAAAATGATAAACGTTGATTTAAATCTTAAGAAAGCGAAAAAACGCAATGTGCATCGTGTTCTTCCAAAGCATATCGCTCAACGCAGGACACGCTGCAGAATTCTATGAGAAACACTTATCCAAAGAAAAATGGAAAACAATTGTCACAATAGATGAAGCATGGGTGTATTTAAATGATTGTAACAAAAAAAGAGCCATTCATTTTCATAAAAGGGGAGAAAAAAAATTAAGTACATGGTTCAAAGAATTGAAAGAAAGTTTTTCTAAGGGATTCATGATTGTTGCTGGTTTTTTTTATAATGGCAAGTTAAAAATAAAGAGAGTGCAAAAAAATGTCAAGATTAACTCCAAATACTATCAGGAACTTATTTTGTCGCCAATTTTTCTGAATGAAATACCATCGCTTTACCCACAGTGCCATCAATCTGTGAGACTCCATCAGGACAAAGCTAGCAGTCACACATCAAAATCCACTGTAAATTTCCTAAAAGAAATGGAACTGGTAGAACAAAACTGGAACAAAACTAGAACAAAACTGGTATGAAGGCCATACCCTTCACTGATATCCCTACTAAATCTCCCGATGTGTCACCTATGGATTTTTGTACTTTCGGACTTTTAAAAACTGCATTATCCAAACGTTGTCCCAAAACCCTAACAGAACTCTGGAAAGCTGTTCGGGAGGAATGGGATAGAATAGCTCTTCTGCCACTTCAAAAGTCATTATTATCTTGGAAATTGCGGTGTCGAAAGATAGTTCAGAATAAGGGATGTCAAATAGAACATTTAAAACACAAGAATTTTATGTAATTTAGTTTTGTGAATACAACATACATCGTCTAAAAAATGTGTGAACAGCCTCTGTAGTGTAAGCTTCTGTAGATATGGTGTTAAGTAAATATGACGTTATACAGCTTAATGTAACAAAATTTTAAAATAAAACAAAATTTTCCTTTACAACAGTGTTATGTATTCAGACTCAGAGAGTCTGTCAGTAATATTAATATTAATGATTAAACAGAATTTTATTTTTATATCTTATGCAATATATCCAATATACCTTATGCGCTTTGGCATCTATGTTAGGTTAAGAAAAAGTGCCCGCGATTAATAGAAGGGCCTGAAAACATGTGATATTTAGTATATTTGAGTTAAGATATGAAACTATCTAACATTGCTTGAAGAAACAGAACTTTGTTTCGTTGCCAACAGCTACGGAAATTAAAAGGAAAACAAAATTAAAATTCAGGTATAAATATTGTTGCGGAATGCCCAACGGCTACGCGATGTCCCTGCCTTTTTAGCAAACAAAAAGGCAGGGTTAGGCAGTGTTCCCAGATTTGGCGCAAAATCGTCCATTTGGCGATATTTTTCGATATACCATAGACGAAGCGCGTTCTAGAACGCATTCTTAACGGTTTTCTCGGGAATATTTTCGAAGGTAGGTTAAAGCTATATGTAACCTGCCTGTACTGGGAGAAAGTAGTATCTTCAGTTCAGAGATTAGCTTGCGAGCGATAGACTGGGTCGGGAGCTGTGCTTTAGTGCTTTGCCGTGAAGGTGCCTTCAATGTTACAGCCGCAAGTCTGTGTTGCTGATTGTTTCAGCGTGTTTGTTGCAGTTTTTTGACGAGTTTAAACGTGTCTATGGAACTGTCCTGTGTAATACTGGCGAATAAATTGTGTTTTGATTCTTCATCAAGTGCTGTCATTAATCACTCCAAATCCAAGAACCCGTAGAACTCAACAGTATAAAGTAACTATTAGATCAGCAGGATTTAGAATTTGCCAAGCTATTCGCGAGATCAAGTACACTTAAGCTGCGTTCAGACGGGGCGTAAAGGACATAAGTGGTTAAAGCCGAGCTCCGTTGCCAAGGCAACCAGTCTGTGCTACGTCACAAAATCTGGTTTAGGGCTCGTGGCATAGGGTTTTCAACTTTACGCCGAGTTTTGGATAAGCGTCGACCAATCAGAGCGAAGCTAAAACGAAGCGGCGTTCTACAGAAGATTTCGCTGTTACAAAACAAGCAGAGCGAACGCGGGAAATCAATCGAGCAGGAGAACAGGGTGGGAAGTTGTAGACACATCCACGCATGCGCAAAGTTAGCATCTCTCATTGGCCACGGCTTACACCCCGTTCTCGCAAGTGTGAACGGAATTCCCGTATTTTATGCCCTTATGGCTATGCTTCTATGCCCTTTACGCCGCCGTCTGAACGCAGCCTTACAAACCCATGATTCGCTAAAACTTAGATGGTAAATACTCAAACCTTTATGGTACTAGGAATACTAGGGCCATGCTTAGAACTTTAAATTCGTAATTAATGTGTATTGCAAACGCAGTCTTTTAAATTCCATACGTAAGTAATTTCCGGATAAAGATTAATAATCTTGAGTCGGTATGTGTGTTGTGTATAAATGAATGGTACATTTAGTGGGAAGGAAATGTGTATTCCGACCGATGATCTCACACCAGTAACAAACATTTCTTTAAAGTTAATTTTGCATCATTTGAGTTGAACAAATTTAATATTTTAACTGACATATATTTCATATTAATTAAGCACATACGTAGACAAATTCGAGATACATGGCGGCGTCAGTTGATAATTCATTCCGTCTCGTTAATATGTAAACATATCCCATAGAATATTAATTTTGAGATGGCAGCTGTCACTATTTCAAATGATTTTTTTAATTTTGTGTGCGCAGATAGCAGAACTCCAGAATGAAATTTCAGATTGCACTCAAATGAAGCACAAAATGGGATTTTTGAATGCATAAATAGTTATAAATTACGCGTAAATAATTATAAAGCAGATTGTTATTCGCAATACTGTGAAACATTTTCTAAAATTTATAACAAATAAATTCAGAATCGAAGCCAAATTTTATTACATTGAAACTTACTAAGCTTCTTATTATATATTTAAAAAAAAGCTCATAGTGTCCAAAATTTTCTGAATATCTGATGTAATATCCATTTCGTCGGTATAGGATTGCTAGTATACCCCACTCGATCAGTGTCCCAGCATTGGTCTGGAGATTAAGATGTTTAGGTAGGGCAGGTTATTTGAATATTTTAAAGTACACTAAGACCCCACTTAACGCGGGGGATACGTTCCATCGAAGTAGAGCGTAATGCGAAACAGCGCTAAGCGAGGCTATCTTAACATGTAAATAATGGGGTTAGGGGAAGACTGATAAAAAATGGTTAGGCATTAAATTTAATAATGTTTTTTTTAATAAAAATAAAATCAAATATTTATTTCTTATAAAAATAAAAACAATATAAACGCATATACTTTTAAAAACAAATAAAATTCTCAGTCAGATCATTCAGTCTATTCTGGGTTTCCAATTTTCTGCCTTTTTGTCAAGAAGGCATTATGATAGATTGGCTTAATGGCATATTGCGTTCAATTTCGTCGTCAATCCATATAGACAGCCGTTTTCCCATTTCCTGTATAATGTTATTTCTAGAACAGGTAATTCTAGTTGCAGAGCTTGACGTAGTTGCAGTTGCCGATGACAGTATTTTTTCTTTATTCTTAAGAATTGTCCTTATTGTTGAAGTTGTCAAAATCAATGCAGCACTAATTTGAGATTGACGTTCACCAGAATCTAATCTTCTAATCACTTGCATTTGAGTTTCCAGTTACAATAATGTCAACAAATGTTGTTTCAAATGATTAAAATGCAAGAAACACAACTACACTGTTTCGGATATGTTATTTGGAAACCTAGCGCTGCGCACAATTTCGGAGAATTCCCGGGTTGAAATAAAAGAGCGCTAAACCGAAACAGCGTTAAGCGGGGTCTTACTGTACATGTGGACTGTCTGCTTTAGGGAAGCGAGGCCTTCGTGAAGCTTTTTCTAAGAGAAACTGTCTTGTTTTCACGTTATATATGCGGAAAGCCACGAAAACCAGCAATGCAGCCTAGATTAGAACTAAGGTCAAACTATCAACATTCGGTGGTTTTAAGCGTTCTGAAAGTGGTGAGGAGGAGATTAGGGTGGAGTGCAGGTAAAAAGTGTGTTCCCATGGCAAACCCCTAATGTCGCATTTGTTTAATAATACCTCAACTCCCACAGACGCCCTCTGGCGGAAGAGAGAAAAAGTAGCTAGTTGAAAGAGTGACGCGTCTAAACTTACTCGAAACGATGAACAGTTTCTGTATATACTTGAAACATAATACTTGTATTGAATACCTTGCAAGTATTATGTAAATATCTTTCATATATTAATAATAAATTTCTTAAAAAAATTGTATTAGAGTTTGGCAGTAAATGGATTTCAGGATAGACTAAAGGATATTGAAAGGAAACCAAGCCAGTTAAGGGCAGCCCTTTAGACGGTAAGTGAATTTTCCCTTATCTATTTAGAAAACTAAAAATTTTAGTAGTAAAAAGTTGATAATTATAACACTCAAGTCATACAAGAATAAATTTCAAAAATTAAATTGATGACTGCATTAACACATCGTTCAGTGCTGCCTATTCATTTTAGTGGCACATTTTAACTGAGATTCTCTCTCGAATGGTCTCTGTGGTAATACACTAGCATTTATATAGTAAAAGGAAGTAATCATAACAATGTTTGCTTCCGATTTTGTCACCATACATTAATGCATATATGTCAAATAAAAAAGCACCCTTTTATGAATTATGTAAAAAAAATAAGGGATTCAGTACAATAAAATCTGTAACGAAATCAGTGGCGTAATTTTTTTAAAGAACTTTTAAATAATTTCACAGACCATATGCAAAAACCTGTATGAAGTTCCTAAGTAAATACACAAGCTCAGTAGATTTCAACGATATCGTTGATTATTTTCAGCAAGTCCTGATGATGGTCGCTAATTAGAGGATTTCTTTTCGCGGATTTCATTACTTTCTTCATAGAATTAACACATGCATGTACGTTATAAAATAAATATAACAGTTATAGTGATAAATTTCCCTAATTTTGTTCAAAACTATTTCTGACTTGTTTTACTAAATTTCCTGGTTTAAAGTAATTGTGCTTTTCACTATCTTCTAGAAAAATATATGTTTTCAAGCGACAAACAAATAAGTATGAGAACTCTATATTTACTTTTCCGGTAACCAATCACATTCTCATAGGTCACTTTTCCTAGGGATTCCTTCCCAAGGACGTTTTCCAGTATAGAGATTATTCCCCAAGGGCGTTTTCCAAATAAACACTTCCCGGGATTATTCATTTTTTTGGGGTATTTTATTTCTGTCGCTACGCCTATGGCCATCATAAAATGCTTTACCTTGCTTTTATTAATATGTGTCATCTATTGCTTACTATGCTTACGGACCCCCAGTTTGTTAATTTAATACTCTAGTTATATTAGATTTTGTTTATTTTGTTTCGTTAGAAGGAGATTTGGGAGAAGCAAATCCATTTACATATTCTAATGCAATTTTCGAAATTAAACTGTTTCACATTACACAGGAAAAAAAATCTCCATTTAGCTAGCTGAATTCCAAACAAAAGCAAATTTCCACGGGAAAAAGCAATTTGGTAAACTTTTTCAAAGAGCAGTGGTTGACAGGTTTTAACAGAAATGACGTTAAAGATACTGTAGTGAAACCCAGGCGCTGGAGGTTAAACTTGATTGCTAAGTAATCTTTAAAACATCACTTCTCGACAGTGTTCAACAGAAGCAATGCACATGCTGATGGATATGGATTAAATTCTAGATACAGATATATGAAATTTCTTATAACCACATCCTTGCAGTAAAGATATACTTAAAATTTGTCAATCAGAGTGTTCTGAACAGAAAGATGGTTACGAGATCATCATACTCAGTATTCAGCTATTTTTAGTATCAAAATTTGGTTGTGGTGAGCTACTCTGTGATCCTGATGATTAAGACGCGTGATTAACAGCATGAGTTCCCACTGATGATTAGTCAGGACTCCTGTGTTTCTTGTTTAATGCATGGATGTTCTGACAGAAAATGCAGTCATCTTTATGCAAATAAATTTGTCAATTAGTTTTACAAGTTAAAAATATGTGTTAATTTGGAATAAATTACGTAGATGCGTATGAAGTCACTACTAAATAAAAGTCGACATTTCTTCACACGAAAATTCGACCTGTGGCTAAATTCTTACGACTAGGTGTCTAGATAAGAGAGTTCTCTATCATTGAACTGCAGAAATACAGAAATTTTAAGTAAGCAATCATTCAGGCTTTAAGCTAAGATAAAATGCAGAAGTGAATTGTCCCTTCCCGGAAGTTTAACCTTAAAATTACGTTTTAGTTTTCAGAAAGGCAATAATCTTTACTAGGAACAACGTAAACTTCTGCTACGTACTTGAAAGAAAATGATTTTCAAACTGCAGCAAATACTAAAAGTTTTGCTATATTGCACCAGACCTTTGAGCATAAATGCATTGAACCATACGCACCACGTGAAACGTCAAATAATACTAATAACCCGAAGCAGCAGAGCATGTCACTGAATTTCGTAGCAACGGCGTTTCAAACACAAAGAGCCAATTTAGAGGTTAACATGCTACTCTTAACATCAACTATGGAAGGGTAAATACGCGATTTTGGAAGAAGAATCTTGAGTTTCAGGAGCCTACAAAAGCTTTCCCTATTAAAAAAAGCATCTAGATACAGTAAAGAATGCAAATTACGCTGAAGTCTCTTCCTAAACATCTTCAAATAACTGGCAAAATTAAACGCTTATTTAGTTTTGATTTTAAAAGTAAGATCAGGGGGGGGGATTTCTTTATTTTAACGAGAAGAATGCTCGGTCTCCCTTCTTCAACAAGATTTTTTACTGCATGTATGCTGAAATTAATGTTATATATTAAGAAAACAGACCTAAACTTTAAGTAATTAAAAAGTAATTACTTTTTTTTCTATCTGTCTCAGTAGACGGCTTTATTTATTAAAGCTTTATTCAGGCTCAGGACATTCCGAAAGAGAATAATGCTGTCTCTCTTTTACAGATAACTTTCTTCGCCTAGGATGATTCCTTCCTAATGTTAGAAACGGGAAAACAGATAATTTAAATAATAAAATGCCTTATTAAGCTCAAAATTCTGTACTGAATTTGAAATATTCAACAAACACTTTACCTTTTTAAATGTTTCATTGTGTAATTATCTAGAGAATGTTTATGCATTAAATCTAACTTTTGTGTGAAAATAAGATATGGGGGAATCACATTCGTGAAACAAAATGAGCAATCCACGATCTTATTCAATCAGAACATGGTATGGCAAGTAATAATAAAATACAGTCCATTTATCATCCATTAATTCAATACTAACAACGAAAGACAAGTGTAGTCTATAACAGTGTTTCTAAACCGCCAGCTCACGGACCGGTGCCAGTCTTTCCATATTCTAAAGTATTATTTTAACAATATACCTACCGTCGTTTACAAAAGGAAAATATTAAAATATGCCAACTCTGTTTATTGTTTTAACGTTATCATACATACTGCACAACGCATTAGCTCCAACAGTCTCAGCGTGGCTGTTTTTTTCTGTTTAATTTACGTTTATTAGTATTAGGGGGCCTATCGTAGTGCCACGAATGTTTATTTGCGAGTAAAAAGTGCTCATATTAAATAATATATATCAGTTTTCAGTGGAGAGATGCTTATTATTCTTTAAAGTCAGTTGAATAATGGCAACTGTATTATTAGCGTAATAAAAAGAAAGAAATTATTTAAATAATTTTATTGAGGAGAGAACAGATGTTAAGGAAGTTGTAACGAAAGTTTTTAACCATATTCAATCAATATTATGAATTTCGATTATTTCAGCTGTTGCCACTTGAGCAAAGGAAAACCGACGGGAAGAGGTTGACAGGTGGCGCTTCAGTATGGTAGATCAGGGATTCTCAAAAAGTACTGGTCCGCCTTTTTTATATGCAATAGTTTTGTGTTTATTTTTTTATAATTTTCTGTGATTTTTCTCAAAATTTTATTTACTTATATATGATAACTATACCTCTTTATAATGATTACAATACTTAATTACATTTAAATATTATTGTAGGCAAAAGATAATAAGAATGTTACAATTAAGTAGTAATCCTTTGCCTTCTTATAAAGTATTCTCGTATTCTTATGTAGTATTCTTTCATACTTTCTTATGTAGTGTATTAATTGTAGTAATAACTTTTAAAAAAATTTTCCGGGGGGGGGGGAACACCGGTCCGCGAAATGTTTTCCTAAATTTTACCAGTTCGCAAGCCAAAAAGTGTTGAGAAGCATTGATCTATGGTATTCTTTTGGCTTAGTTTTAGTTACCTAGTTGCATAAAAACAAACGGAATATTGCATAAACTCTTCACGAGGATATTCTATGCTTAGAATGATAAAAATCTGATTCACAACAATATTATTCATAGTTTTTGAGAGAAATGTAAACACGAAATTATGGCATCGTACATCCAGTTCAAAATAAGTACGATGTAGGGTTTCCTTAGTTCAATTAACCAATTTTTCAAATTTTTGTTATCTTTTCTGAACTTCTCAACTTCCTCTCGTATTTCCTCCCCAAGATGCAAATTCATTCAGAGCGTGCTTTCGCTAACCAGCGCAAGTTACGAGTCTGTCCTTGCTGTTTCGCGGAGTTGGTGTTGCTCTTTTTGGACATTTAAATAATTATCACATTGGATTTTAGGTTGTCAATTTACTTACCCTTAACTTAAAGTGGTGGTCTAGCACTACTCTTTAGCCTTGAATTTATTGTGTAACGATTATTAAGTTCCACCGCAAGTTGGGGGTGGTGTTGTAAGCACAAACTACGTACCTTTCTCTTCAGAGTTGAAAAATAATAAAGGGTTATTTTTACTTTTCTTCTGTGTTAGTTTACTTTACGCCTGTGCGAGAAGTCGCCAGTTCCTTAATAGAATCTAGTATAGTTTATGTGGCCAAATAAAACACGATCCTACTATGTTTCATTTTAAATATTATAAACGCACGACATTTCTGTCGATTTCCTCGTATATACTGTGAATAAATGCCAGTAATGACCCTACGACACGCGTGTAATAAGTGACACGTGAACCCATTTTGGGTGATACTCATCACGCATTTAAAGAGACGTCGACGGAGACAAAATAATTACATAACAGCAAAATATTTGTCTCTTGCAACGATCTCGTCATCGTCAAGATGTGCTGCGCTTACCTGAGGTGCATTCGAGTGCATCATGGTACATAGATGACACGGATGGCAGACGTATTATTCTATATGTGACACGATGCCTGAATTAAACAAGGATTTTTCCCAATTTTGACACGCCAAGCTCAAAAAGTTCGCAATCACTGATATAAGCTAATTACCCTTAGAAAATCTCTCTCGAAAGAAATCATCCCTTTAGGAAGATTTCTCAAATACTTTCTTATTATTTTTGATTAAAACCAAATCAGACCTTTGAGAATTCTTTCACGAAGGCAGATAGACCTTGTGTCAAATCAAAATCAGTCAAACAATTTAGAAGTCCTAAGCTTACATACGACGTTATAAATATTTTTATGAATTGCACTAATTATGTAAACATTTAAAAATTATTAATCAGATGTTTGTTAATATAAACTATATTTACAAATACTTTATGACTAATATTTATATAATTAATTATTACTTTATTGTAGCTACGCTATTATAAGTATACTTCATTTATTTATTTTTATATGAGACCTTTTTATACTTCCTTACTGACACTGTGTAATTAATTAGATATATATTAATATCAAAGGTATTTATAAATACTTTGAAACTAATATCTATATAAAATATTCAAAATCACATTATTTATAAATAAATATTTTTTTTTACTTTGAAGAGTTCTTGCTACTGTTAGAAAGGTAAGAAAAAAATAAGGCTAAAATTATTAAAAAGGCAGTATATTATTTTTAAATAAATTATAAATAATATTTCACCCTTATAAGAATGATAAATTAAAAGTGGTGTGATATGTGGAAGAGAAACATCTCTCAAAATTCGTGACTTTCCATGCTGCATTCCAGATTACCTTGGTAGTACCGTATTTATAACATAACAGGACAACTGAAATTCTAAATATATACAATCGGACCCACATATGATAAAATTTTGGTAATTAAATACATTTGAAACATCACGTGTAACATCCAAAAATAGGCCAGTCTAAGTACTTCAGCAATTGCTGTTTATTACAATATTGTTGTTTCTATTTTCTTGTTTACTCAGTTAGTTTTATGACACTTCGCAAGGAAGGAGGAAAAAAACGGCTTAAGCTTTAGTTGAAAATGTTAGATTGAGCGTTAAGAGTAAAATAAAATAAAAAAAAAAAAAAAAATTAGCAGTTGTTTGTTTATAGCAGACGCTGCCAGTCGTACCAATAGGCCCAGTTTCCAAACTTGGAAAAGGCATGGATGTCTGTAAGTGTATAATTTCTGTGCGGCATGGAGGCACTCAAAATAGTATTGTCCAGCCGTAATTTCTCTGGAATTTTTTGGTGGTAGGGAAAGAGGAGTGGGAAACCCAGAATGTTGCTAGAATAGTGAATACAAGTGTGTAACACGCTTCGCCAAGATGCGAAATAAAGTTGTAGTGCTATAAAATACGAATGTTGAAAATAAATGTAAAATTTTGTTGTTCAGGCCGTGTTGTCTTCGATGTAATCATTAGATTTTAGAGAAGAGCACTGTGATTTGCCGGTGCCTGTCACGTGAGTGAAACACCTACCCCCGGCAGGTGAATCTTCAGAGAAACGATGGTACTTCTGAACAATAATCACTGACATATGATAGAGACTTTGACTGCGAAGGTTTGGGTAGAACTTGCTGCTGTCAGATTTTCTAACTCATTAAACAACTGAAGCGGTAGTCAGAGTTTTAAACCTCGGATCTGAAACTGTGATGGGCCCACAAACGGCCGAGCGGTTAAGTCGCTGAACACTGGTAGTTCGGTCCGAGGTTTGAATCCCGCGAAAGGGCTGGCTGCATGGGTGTTTTCGTGCTTTTCCCCATCTGTATAGTGTATACGAGCCAGTTTCCCTTAAAACGTCCTCCACGAAGGCATCCCTCTCCTTAGGCAGATAGCCCTAGTGTGCTTTACCATAACTAAATACACCACACCACTGAGACTGTGCTGGTATTTCCATCTTATCACTTTTCTTTCTTTTAACCAATGCTTTTAAAGGGTTAGAAATGATCATGAGAAATTTGCCATATAAATTACATCAATAAGAGAAGAAACGAGTAACGTTAATGTAAATTTTCATTACAAAATTTATTTTCAATTCAGCATCAGTTATATATTAATTTAGAAGTCAAACAACAAAAATCAGCATTATGTTTTCAAATTTTCACAGGACTAGTTTCGACCAAAATTATTCAAAAAACATTTTCCATTGGTGAATTATATTTTCTAGAGGCATTTCACATTCAAAAAAATCTTCCTGTTCTAGCTAACGAGCCTAATTTCAATCCATCTTTGCCTTCAGGCTTTAAAGAAATTATGTTTTAGTTCTCGTTTCATTAACAGATGGCCCAGTAGCTTAACTCCTGTTCAGTCTTTCTTATCTTATCTTGTCTAATCACTGTATCTTATCTCGTTCACTTGCGCTTTTGCAGCTGAGGATGATGTTTCGGTAACACTGTAAGGATCTTAAGTTTTACTAACGTTTATTTTATTTTAAATCTTTACTATCACTTCTTATTTTCTACTTCCGGCCAGAATTATAAGCGTTAACGTATTTATGCAAAGTTTGTCTGGCGAACGCCAAGTATTTAAGTTGTGGCTTTTTAGCCAAGCAAAAGAGAGGAAGCAGTTAGTCGAAGCAGGCCGCTTACCTTAGAAGTTTTACTCAGTTGCTGGTTGCCTTCCAGGCCAGAGGTTTAATCCTCTTGATAACTTTAAACGTATTGTAGTGTTCACAGTTCTCTGTACTACATACGGCTTCCTGTTAATATAAGGCCAATCTTCCACGTTTATTATTTCAAAGTCAAATTAGAGTTTAGTTTTATTTTTATATTTTTACGTTTAGACCACAAGTAGTGGGTCTTTGTATTCCGAAGTACGGAAGTTATTGTAAATAGAGAAAAACAAAGGGTTTTGTATACCCTTCTTGTGTATCCTGTCTACTTCCCACAGTTATTGAACATAGCTTTAGTAAGCTCTCTGTTCCGAGTCAGGTCCTTGCATGTTCCCGAAGAAAGTAAGACGGAACATTGAACCTGATAACACCATCAAAACTAGTCCTGAGAAAATTTGAAAACATAACGCTGATTTTTTTTGCTTGACTTCTAAATTAATATTTGTTCTACGTGTTATTCTAACTTAATTAACAGATGTATAATTTCAATTTTAATGAATCGCATTATTTATTCGTGCTACTAATATTATATCTGATTTACCTGTAATATGTAAACAACACTTCATTTTTACTGAATCGCATACAGTATTTAATTTATAAATACGCGGGACGAATATTTATCATCTATTCATATCAACAATACATTTATCAAAAAATATCCTTAATCATGATAATTTATTTATTTATTCTAGGCAGGAAAGGGGCATCAGTCGGAGAGAGGGGTTGGCATATTCTTCAGCATATCACTGTACATTGTAGAAACGTGTTGCGTGCTCCGTTTTGTTAAGGAAAGTCTAGTATTAACATAATTTATTAAGGGAAGTCTAGTATTAACATAATTTATTGCCTGCAATAATGTACGGCGTTTGTGTGATGATACGTTATCTCTAGGGAAACAAATGTGTTTTTGTTGCTTTTGAGTGAGTTTTGAAACCATTTCCAGATTGCATCTTGTATATGTGAGAAGAATTTTGAAGAATGATTTAATACAGAAATTTCATTAAAAGGGCATTCAACCTGGAATATAAATTTGGTTTTCAGGAAAGGATAGGTTAAGACAAAATTTAAAAATTCGGGAAGCAGAATTACTCTCTGTACTGTCTGGTATCTACTGATTAACAGATTGGCCCGTGTCACTCTCTCGACGTAAAAAAAAAAGTATTGGGATTTTTATAAATGATTAAATGGGTTTCATAAATATGTATTTTTAATGGTAATGCATATAAAATAATAGCTGTTGCGTGAAAAGGATTCAAATCTCAAAAGGTTTACTCGCACATTATAAATGTTCTACTCGTCGTAGACAGATCACGCGACACATATCCAAGCAACAGTGGAGTTTCATTCATACCTTCTGTAGCCTGTTTCCCTCCCCTTTCTCCAGGTCTGATATCTTACTGTGTGACTTCTTCGGAAATCCATTATGCATTTCATTTTTACCCACATTTCTAACCCAGAAGGCCTATTAGTCATGAAACACCATTTTGCGTTGAATCTCTATAAACGGCTGTATCGCTTTTCAAATTGTTGCCACCAAATGTTATCGCCCTGTATTATATTTAAAGAAATTAAATAATGAAGAATCGGCATGAATGTATGCATGTTTCTTGCATTATGAAAAACAATAATACATAGAGCCATCAAATTTTGAATACCGTAGTCCTCCACCCGAAAGTGGACACCTGGAAGCCTCAATCTTGAATTTCGATTTTTATTATTGTCTCTTTCCTTTTTTTTAAACTTTAACGAATTTTTTTTATTAAGAAACTCAACTACTTCAAAGCGAATGTGTTGCCACGCACTGCACGAATAAAATTTTTTTATCTCCAGCACGCAAGACTCTGTCGAAAATTCTAAAGATATGCTGTTTTTAAACATTTTTGGTCCAAATGCTCTGGAAAGGCGTATGTTTGTGTAAATGAAAATAATAATAATAATAATAATAATAATGGCGTAATAGAAAACCTGAAAGCTTTCAGATTTCTTTTAATTTTCATATTTATATATGCATTTCATTTTCATATATATTCTCACGGCCAGCAACATTGGCGGAGCTCAAGACATGCATCAATGTTGCCATGATGGTCGCTAACCAATGCCTTCTACATGGGCCATTGACTAATACTTCTTTATAGTAGGTATCGCATGGACACGGGAACGCTGCTGAAGGTATGGACAGAACTCGGTTAACACGTGGATGTTTGTCATGTGACTAACATGGCATATTTGGAAATTTCATAGGGTGTAAAGAAAATTTGTTAAGTTTCCGATTTTTTTATACATCAACTATTACTTTATTCGTGTATAATATTTCTAGTAATACATTGCTTTAATGTCTTACAGATCCTTTATAATAACCTTATATAGTAATTTAATGTTTTTATTGCTAATTATTATTATATTGCGTCTTTTGTTTTATCTCATTATAAGAAATTAAATGAAATTTTAAACTGTGTTTAGTACTACACAACACACAAATTTTGCCCTTCTATTAACATATCTCTGCTCCGGTAAAGCGACGACCAGGATTCTGTGTATCTTTACCTATTTCCTATTCCTAGACCCACATACCCAGATAATAGATGGTAACCATAAAGCTTCGTGCTGGAGTTAGAATCCTCTAATATTGGAGGTATAGTATATGTTACGGTGAAACACCGAAATCTGGAGAATGTCGACTTTCACCGGTGAATGTCAACATTCACATAGTCTCTTGGTGTATCTCCGAAATATTTTCCAAATACTCTTATTTCTGACATACACCGGTCAATGTCGACATTCACCATGTACTAATGGTGAATGTTGAACAAATAACAATAGTTTATTTTCTTCTCCGTAATTCAGTCGCGAATAAACGCACTTGAGACTTGAAATAAGAACTTAAGAACATGAGAACCTAAAACACACAATACATTCAAAATGAGAAAGGAAAATAATAGAAGTTAAAAACTTACTTAATTATACAGTACGTTGTAAATGAGAAAATAAAATAACAGTCATAAAAAACTTACTAAATTATGTGATTCAAATCTTATTTATTGCAACAACTTAAACTATTATGGCACCTTATGACCTCTCTTTTCGACCTTCACCAGAGCATATCTGTGATTGTCGACATACACCGGTGAGGGTCCGAATATACAAGAATGTAGTGAAATATTCGGTCTTTCACCGACGTATTTGGTGAATGTTGATATTCTCCGGTGAAAGTCGACATTCTCCAATTTCGGTCTTTCACGGTAACATATATACCAAAGCGAACATGTCTTCTATGAAAACAACGGCTACGGGTTACCCCAGCTGTCTATAAGTCTTATATAAAAAACTAGTTTATTCCAAAATTACTCACAGTAGCTAATATAAGGATAATAACTAATGCGATAGATTGATAACATACCTTACGCATATCAGAGCAATTTAATTACTTAAACTTTTAACTGTCATGCCCGAGATAATCTCGGGCACAGCACTGGTGTTCGAAAATGTCACGCCCGAGGATTACTCGGGGTAATTTTTTTTTTGAGTGCCTCGTATTGTTATACCCGAATATATATCGGGAGACGTTTATTTCGGCTTCATCTCTTTGTCAAACCAGACTGTATCTCGCGAAAAGTTAATGTGCGCTCAATTCAATAGATGACAGCACCTTTACTGAAGATTTCAAAGGCTAGAGGTTATAAATTCTTTGGTTCAAAGTGCACGGGATCTTTTTGTTGTAAAATGGCGTCCAGTTTTTTGAAACATTATATAGATGATTTAGATTCTTCGACCGAAGATGAAGGATGTGTGTTTGACGAGCAGTATTCATGATACTTCCATGGTCAGCCTCAAAAATAAAAAAAAAATGAAGATATACTCAAGCCGAAGATTGTTTCTGACTACAGTCTAACTATGGGTGGTGTAGATCGCTGTGAGCAGAAAATATCCTTTCATCCAACAATCCAAAAACGTCAGAAAAGATATTATAAAAAGATATTTTTACATTTACTAGACAAGGTACTCTGGAACTATATTTGCTCTATAAAAATGTAGTTGAGAAAGGTATTACATTTTTAGAATCTCGAATCCCAAGTTGTAGAAAAGCTTTTACATAAATATGATGATGCAGCTTCTGTGCAAAAGAATGTTGGCAGACCACCTACAATAGATAACCCTGCCCGTCTTACTGAACGACATTTTATTTCCCATAGTCCTCCTTCTCCTGTGAAACGTGAGCCTACAAGACAGTGCAAAGTGTGTTGTTCGAAAAAGGATAAAAATGGGAAAAAGATAAGGAAAGAAACACGAATCTGGTGTAGTGATTGTGGAGTTGGTTTGTGTTTGGAAAAGTGTTTCCAGTTGTACCACACAAGACTGAATTACTGAACTACTAATAGATATTCACTTTTATTTATTTATTTTTTTCATTTATTTATTTTTCAGAAAGTAATTAATTTTTTTCATTTTTAGAAAATAATGCTCCACTAGAAGCGAACTTTACAACTGCCATGTTGAGTGGCAGCCGCCTCAAGCAAATATGCAGTGGCTACAAAACTTTAAAAATTTTACCCATGTACTTCAAAATATAAATTTTTATATTTTGAATATTATTTGTACTAAACATTTATATATATTTATATAATATATATAAATATTAGTGGTAGTATATTTTATTCTATCTATTTATAATCTAGGGAAGTATATTTTATTTTGTACTAAACATTTGATTTTTCCAATAAAAAAAAATTTGACAATTTGTGTACCCAAATCATCAAAATAACTTGACAGTTAAAGGGTTAATGACAAGACTAACTTAACGATTCTCAAAACTTTACTCTTCTAAAATATATACCTTTTTCGAGATTTAAGTATTGCTTTAATTGTACGTTAGAATGATATTAATGATTTTAGCTGGAACATCAACAAATTAAAATTCTTACAATTCTATTTCCGAGAGATGCTTATTTTGTTTTGATATAGGATAAAAAGCGAGAAGAAAACTCTTGATACTAGCCACATAATTGCCACTTTAATATATTGATTTCAAGCCAGTCATATTAATAAAAGCAGGGAAAATCAAACTGTAAAGCGTTTGGTAATTTCAAATAGGAGTCATAGCTATAATACTCACTCACAAATTATGTCTTTGAGTTTGACTCTTAAATTTTGTTAAATACCAAGAAACTTTTTAACACTTCAAAGACATGTTTTCAGTTAATATCTGAAATAAATTAAAATTACCGAATAAGATACATCGAAATATAACCGTTTTCTAAACATCGTGTTAGTTATTACAGCGAAATCCATCAAAATAAATGTAGCTTGTAACAGTTCATAACGTTAATTCATGATGATTAACCTAACGAGGGACAATTATTGCAAGAACGTAAGGAAGAGCGCACTCCTATAAAATATTTAAACTTAGGTAGATTTCAACCTTTAGTTTTAGTACATTTATTCAATATTTATTCATTGCGTGGAGTTCTTTGATAAAACTATCGAAAGATCAACAAATTATTCCTGAAAAGGCACTCACATGAGCAGTGACTGTAGATTTATGTACTTGAAAAATATTCACAACAATTACGTATAACTTAAAATCTTGTTATTGTACTAGTCTGAAGTTAGTCAAATAATAGTCATTTTTAAAACAAGTAACTGGTTTGAGTTCACAATAATGTCTGTAACAATAAAATACCTAGGGGCGGTAAAATCACCGAACGCTGGTAGTTCCGACCTGGGTTCCATCCCAGGCAAACGGGCTGGTGCATGGGGATTTGCGTGGTTTTCCATACTTGTAACGTGCATACGATCCAGTTCTCTTACAACGTCCTCCACGAAAGCATCCCTGTGCTTAGGCAGATAGCCCTAGTGTGTTTTGCCATAATCAACTAAACCGGACTAAACTAAACAAAAGCTTGAATTCTATTTAGGAGATATATTTATCAACATCCTAAGTAAATTCAAAAGCGTAACTGAAGTAATACTTATTCATATATAATTATATATGTTGTTGTTACCTCACTTGTCTCACTTACCTCACTTGTCTGACAGTAACATCAAAGCAAGCCCACGAAATTCATCGTGGCAAGAAGTGCAAGACTGCGCCTGTCGTTGGCAAGAGCCATGAGTACCATACAGTACGACTTTGCTTAGTTCTGCCCCCCCCCCCAATTTTGATGGAAAGCACCCCGAGGGGACAGGTTCGAGGGTCTTCCACACCTTTTCCCTTACATCAACCTCTCGAAAGGACTTTCGGCTCGCCGAATGTTTAGATTGCCCCCATGCTGCACAGATACTATACATTTACAGACATCTATGCTTTCTCCGGGATTCGAACGGGGGCCTTTGGTACGGCAGTCAGCGTTGCCAACCACTATCCCGGTTGGGCGGCACAATCATATATTGCTGTTAGTTAACATTTTTTGAAAATAAACTATTTCATGAGTAATGTCTTCGCAAAAAGTAGTTTTCACGTAAACGTAACTAACGTAATAACGTAACGTAAGTAACGGAATGACATTTTGTAGAGACATTAGGATTTTTTTTTTTTTTTTTTTTTTTTTTTTTTTTTTGAAGCAAGAGAGATAAAAAATTAGCAACCGCCTTCACCGGGAATCGAACCACGGACCTCTGGAATACCGGCCCGGCATGCAGAACCACTACACCACAAAGGCACTCTAAGAAAGTTCGAGATATATCTTATATACTCCCCTTTTTAAAGGGCGACTGGGTTTTTTTTAGGAGACCCAGTCGATAAATCCTGGGTGTGGAGAAACCTCATCCAACACCCTTTTAGTTCGGGCGCCACTGTAGAGACAATAGGTATATTTTTGGAAGCAGGAAAGATGAAAAATTAGCAACCGCCTTCGTCGGGAATCGAACCACGGACCTCTGGAGTACCGGCCCAGCGTGCAGAACCACTACACCACGAAGGCACGCTGGGAAAGTGGGAGAAATACCTTATAGTTTGACTAAGCATAATTAGTTTTGACAAAAATCGAGTACCACTTCATAACATTTCTTTTATTTAACATAAGATAAAGCATTCAAAGGAAAGCAAATGCAGACAACAAAAAACACGTATTCGTGGTTTAGGTGTGAATCCGATGATTTCAAGAATAAATAAATGACAGGAGGAATTCATACATAATAGATTTGTTAATGTATGTGACCGCTAATTTCAAATTGTCGATAAACTAATGAGTTCAGTGATGCTAAACAGTATAACTAATGCGGAAACGTAATGAAAAAGGCAATAACATCCTCTGCTAATCGTTGTGAGAAATGTAACATTTAAAATCAATTTGCTTTTGCTGATTTATTTTCTTTATTCAATTAATGAATATTTTGTAAAGAAAATAAATTATACTTAGTACGTCGCGTGCAGAAATGGCGCTTAGAAATTCTGGCCTTGAAAAAAACTTTCACAACACTTGAAGGCGCTACAGACATGTTTGTAAGAACCGCAAATCTTGTATTCTCTAATCTTTAAAACTGGCGTTTCTCTTTCGGGCGTCTTTCGGAATCAAAATATATCTTATTTCAGATTAGATAAATTATTAAAATTATTACAATGAATCTGTTTATTTAACACCTTGTTAACATGCAATTGCCATGAATCTGCTTTTTAAATTTTATTTAACAATACCCTCTATTTCTGCTTTAAGCAATACATATATTTTTCAGAAAAGGGTTATCCGAAATCGCTTCTCTTCGTTTAGTTCCGAAAAACAAATTCTTCAAGATCATTTAATATATAAGAAAAAAAATCACTATGTATTCTCTGATCTTTAAATTGGCATTTGTCTTTCAGTCAAAACTCTTCCAGACTTCTAAATGTTTCTATAGTAAATAAAGATATATTTCGAAATCAAATTGTTAAGAATTACACACAAATTTAAATTGCATACGAATTTTGCTTACAAATTATTCGAATATTTTCAACTTTATCTGAATTTTTCGAGCTAAACAGAAAAAAATTTTGAGCATCGAAATTACTTTATTGTGCGCATCCAATCAAAAATAAAAACATTTCTACAGTTTTTAGTTCATATATCTAAACTATACATTTTTTCATCGATTCTTAAATCTAGTGTAAAATGTAGCTGAACGTTTTGGAATTACTTGAAAATTTTAAACCATTTTATGAGGGGAAGAACTAGATTTGTTTTCTAATGATTGAAAATGATGAAAGAGTACATGCATTAATTACAGTTTCCTTTTATAATGCAAAAAATATTTTTCTTTTTAAACAGGTTTTTTTAAGGGAAGTTCTAAAATTAAATTATTTATTTTTATCTAAAAGACTCAAAAGGAAAATGCCGTTTCGAGATTAATAGCCTCTTCGGGCTAAACACTTTCAACATATACCGAAATATATTTAAAATCTCCTTATTTTTTAAGAAAAAGTTGAATTTCGACATTTAAAAATATTATTTTGGTTATTTTGCTTGAAATTTTTTTCCTCAAACGCATCGATATTAACGTAAAGGTCTAGCATTAGTATAATCACATTGAAAGTTGCGTATATTGTCATATAAAATACATACAATTTTCTGCAGTTCAGTTCTCTCGAAATGATTCCCACTTTTAAAACGTTTTAAAATAGGCGTATGTACTGTAAGTCCAAAAATAAAAATTACAGTAACGTTTAGTAACAATAATTGTATATCATCATTCAGGAAAACAATTTTCACGGAAAAAAATTACAACAAAGGTTTATATTTTTAACTAAATTTAAAACAAAAGTTTTTCAACTATTCAATTTAGAATTGATAAAAAGTGTGTCTTTTGTTCAATCCCTTAATTTAAACATATTGGAGAAAACGAACTTAAGTTAATGATCAACAACAAAATGTTAAAATTATTTATTTACACAGGAAATAAATTTGCCGAAAAATTTTTATTTTAAATCAGTTTTAGGCGAAATGAAGAAGCAGAACTCAATATGTCAGACAAATAAAATTTAGTTAATAAATATGCATGCTAATTTTTTTAACATGGAAACACATTGCTTTTATAAAAGATATTTATATACCTATATTAAATTCTTATTAGATTACAAAAAGTTTTATCTAAAGAGGGGAAATTTAATAAATATTTAATTAAAGATCATGCTTAATATGAATTTTCCCATTATTTGCCAGGACGGCCTACGCTTCAACCGTTTTATTATCTTTCTAACGAAGATAAATACACCTACGCAGTAAGTTAAACAAATTCCTACCAAATGAAACCAATTTAAAAAATCAAATACACAAATAGATCTAGTAACTCAGTTTAACTCTAAACCATGTCAATTTTAGTCAAAAAGCACAATTTACTCAGAAGGACTCTTAATTTCGTTTTGGCATTTTGCGTCGATTAACTTTTGAAACTGTTGAAAATAAAATGATCATGCGTTTGAAATCGTCTGATATCTTTTCCCCGGCAGGTCCTGCGATAAATGTTTATGTAAAAAAATATTTAGAATTCGGAATGTAACGGTTATTTTTTGCTTGCTAGGTTAGTTTATTCTTTATTCTTTTACTCGGATTACCTGATTAATTATACCTGGATTATATTTCACTCTAATAAGTTTATGTATGAGATGTGTTGTGAATAAAAATAAGAAAAACTTGGGCAACTTGGTCTTTATGTGAGAATCACGTTTATTCTTTAGTGCAATATAATATTATTTTTGAAGATATTGCTGTTTAAATGAATTTTATGGTTTAGGTTCGAAGAACATGATATTTAACAAATAAAGTTTACACACAAAACGTTAAAATCGCCCCTTTGGGGGTAATATAAAATCTGAAAGCTCTCATATTTTCTTTTAAATTTTATTTTAAACTGCTTTTTTTTTCACATGCACCCGTTTCACAATTGCTAGATGATCACGCCCCCCCGCTTCTTCCCCAAATTCGAAAAATTCATTTATGTAAATTCAGATTGTTTTTAATGTGTTTTATAAATTAAACACAAGAAAATATAGAAAATATTAATAAACATCAAAATTTGAATAGAAGCAGGATTTTATATTAATAAATTAAAACTAAATACTTAAAAGATACATAAAAAAACTGACCGAATTCCTTTCTCCCTGAAACTATGAAATTCGTTCCTGGGAACTCCTGTTCTAAATAGATCAGTCATAGTTTTAGAATGTTCACTTTCGTATAGTTTTATAAAAACGTCATTCGTAATGTCGCCATTAAGTGATTCAAATACTAATTTCAGCTTCATTAAATATAATGAATACTGATTGCCGAAAACTGAGAGTTTGCAAAAATATTCATTTTAGTGCCAACTCACCACAAACTGCCCTAGTTCAACTCGCTCTTTGAAATTTAGTCAATCGTAAGACGAGTACGTGATTGATGGTACTGCTAGAGTGGCTTAGCCTTACCAATTTTCTCTTTATCAACAATGAACAATAATAGGAATTTGATAATGTTTAAATTATTGTATTGGTTCTTATTGTTATCAAAAAGATAACATCAAACGTGATGTTAACAAACGATAACACTTCGTTTTACAATGTGATTAAATAAATTAATTTTTTCTTATATGTACAGAACAGAAGTTGTGTCAAAAAGATTTCCACATAATTTAACTCTTCACTTTTATTGTTAAAAGTTAAATATTTACTTCATTTTTGTTCCTTTACTTTTATGCTGAAGAAATAATATTTATTTATTTTTCTTAAAGTAATGTTTAGATCATTTAATTTTATTCTTGTAGTGCAACTTCGGGATATCAAGCAATATTTGAGGCTGCATTTGTGTGCAAGTTCGTTTACTCCTTTAAAACTAAGTCGACTCGGATACCTTAACAGTATGGTATTTGCCCTTAGTTTTTAAAGAGAACTTTACTAACCACATTAAAATTCATATTTATTATTAAAATATTTTCAGACAAATAGCACTTACCGAAACTCTTTTAAAGCACTTTTACCTCATTGCACATTCCTTGAAACACATGTTTATAATTTTTAATTATTGAAAAATGATGAAACATAATACATTAATAGTAATGTTTATTGGCCCTAGAAATAAGCTGTTAAAATATAACTAAAATAACTCCTCTGTGGGCTCCTCACCGCGAAAATAATCGTGAACTTAGACAACCTCCGTTAGAAGATGAACAGAAAGGTACTAAACAATTAATATATTTTAATTAGCAATTCATCGCAAATATATTTTCATTAGCGATTAAAAACCTATATGAGTAAAAATGAAATGAGTAAAAATTTAGAAGTTTTTTGCTTAGTTTTTGGTCTTAATTTAAGGCGTTGTTATCTTTTTCCATACTTTTACGAACCATACTCATATCTCCACACTTTAATGAACCAAATATAAAAAATAATCTCGTTTTGCAGCCACAGACTAGAAGTTGTATGAAAAGGAATATTAGCAAAATTTAGTTACCTCTCTGTTATTAAGTGTAAATAAGAATGCTTACTTAATTTTTGCTTCTTTACTTATTTTATCTTAAGATAGAGTGTTTATATAATTTAATTTCTTACTTGTAGTTCATCAATATATCCTCATATCTTTGAGGCTGAGGGTCGTTTTTTAACTATAAAATTAACCGAATCAGATGTCTTGATAGCATATTTACGCCTCAGTTTACGCTTAAGAAATGCATTACTTCCAATGCAAACTACACTAAAATTCTTATTGATAATTTAAAATACTCTAACAAACTCGATTTAAAAACTTTCATACAATTTGGTTCAAACATAATATAACCAAAATATATAAATTCCACACTTTCTTAAATTAAAAATAAACCAGGTTTTGATACCGTTTGATATTCAAATCAAGAACTTTGTCCTTCAAAAAACTATTTAACTCTACCTGTTGAGTTCCATTGCTTGTGCATGTAACTCGTGCAAAGACTTCAGTGAGAGGGGAGATAAAAGAAACGCTTTGCTTTTCACAGACCCACACGCACATGCAGCAAGACAGAATCGCATGAAACAACTAATTAGCTGTGTCCAGTTGGTCCGAAAGGAAATTCCGTCCGAGTCACCTGTCTCGTGATACCTGCCGGCTGATGAAAGTCGTCCCCCGCTTCCCATCGATCTGCACGCCCCGCCTCTGTGACGTAACAAAAGTTCTTGGAGTGGACACACCCTACGGGACATGCCGTTCTTCCATCCCTAACCGGAGACAATAGAGATGAGTTGCTAGGGTATCGGATGGACAGAAATCTTCCCTACATTAAATTTAGACCTTCAGCTCTTTTGTTGTCTTGTAGCTTTATTGCACGCAGCTTTTAATCATATTTACCAATTCAAATCCACCATATCTGGTGACAAGACATTTTTGGCCATTTTTTGCGTATGGTATTTGTTGAATGATTATATCATGACAATGACGTTCAATGCTAAATATTAAATGCTCTCCGTACCTTTAACTTGTCGTTTCAAGACGAGCGAAGAGCATAGAAGCAAATGTAACGAATTATTCAGACTTATCAACCATTGAAAGTCTCTGATGGACAGCCGCCAAGGATTATGTTTTACGCAGTACCTATGGTTCAAAACCATTTACCAGAATATACTACATAGAGAGCAGAAATAGGAAAATTACATAAAAATAGTTAAAAAGGGAAAAGCTAGAGGGAGCCACATGGCTCGAAAAAGATTAGTTACAGGAAAAATCATTAAAAAAAACACAAGTTTTTATTTTTGTTTTTGTTGTTTTGTTTTTACAGGTTTTTAATAATTTTTTGGTACTATTCGGTTTTGAGGGTCGTAAAATATCGCCAAACTATTGTTGACGACAGTGCTGCCAAAAATTATTGTGGCAACCCTAATGCAAGAAAAGAGGTCTAATAGTAAATAACTATCTAAAGATTGATATTTTAATTTAGATGAAAGGTTAATTTCATTTAATACTTTTCTATTATTATAATTTATATAAAAAGGCTAAACAGGACTGAATGGAAGAATAAGAGTAAATAACTATTTCAAATCATTAATATAATTTATATAAAATCTGCTAAACATAACTGAATGGATGCCTGCATCGCTGTTTCGCTACCGAGTTATCGCTGAAGCATAATTTCATCTCGTTGGTTGTTCAAACATATTTTTCTACAATGAATGATGCCTTTTCTTTGAAAAAATTCTCTGTAAAGTGCAGAATCGCCCACTTATTTGTTTGCCACTTTTTACAAGGGTAAAAACAATTGGATTTTTGTCAATTTTCTTTTACGTTTTAAGTGAAAACAGGTCGATGTGTATATAGATAAATTCAACGGTGTGCGCAGTGCCATTTTTGTGCAATTCTGGGATTTTTTTTTTTTTTTTTTTTTTTTTTTTTTAAGTGAAAATAGGTCGATGTGTACATGGGTACAGAATATGTGCAATTCTTAAAAACGCGTCAAGCAGTGGGTGATTCTGCACTTTACCCAAAATTCTATTGTAGACTTTTCGTCACGGGAATTCCCAAATTGCTAAATCCATAGGATATCAAAAAAGGATTTAATAATTAAACTAGTATTTCAATGGCGTTTTAAGAAATATAGAACCATCTAAACTCACGCAAGCTGAAATCAGCGCGTGCGCTAGATTTGGCGCGCTGTTAAATGGGCGCGTTTGCTAGATTTGGCGCTTTTTTGCTTCGCTGTAATTTTTTTACTGTCCTGAAAACGGAATAGTACCAATTTTTTTGTATTTCATAATTTTTTATTTTATTTTATTTTATTATTTTGGTATTTTATCACCTCCTTTTAATATATAGTGCAACACTAAAACAAAAAGCGGATAGAAAAACAATTAATTATTAACAGACTTCTTTCTCGATGACGCTAAATTATAGTGCAATAAACTAAATGGGAACGGGTGGAAATATTCAAGACCGAAACAAAATTTGCTAGAAAGATGAGATTCTTATGCGAGTACAGAGAATTAACAGTGATACAGGTTAGTCGGTGTACTTAAAATAAAGTAGTGATAACTCTACGAGTAAAAAGAATGTTTTCGAGAAGAAAAACATTGTCAAAGTTTTCAACCGATAATTTAAATTGCAGTTGACTTCCGAAATGTGCATTTTAAAGAGTTGAAAAACGACGAAAGCTGTTCAGTCCCGAGTGGTCCTTATAAAATTATTAGTCCAGTTATTCGAACGCTTAATTATTCAAACTAGGTTTGTTCTGGTAGATTTAACCATCTAGAATAAACCCAGTTTGGATAAGTAAGTATTTCTAGATAACTAGAGTTCTACTTTAGCAGTTACGAAGAGAGACTTTTAATGGAAGGCTTAGTTTGAGATAATACCTGAAATAAATGTATTCATATTTACGCTGTTGTCTACTAAGTGCATATTTCGACGAATGCCTGTTGTTTCACTGAACATCCTTTGTGAACAATTTCATAAAGTGCAAAATTTAATTCTCGGGGAAAGATAATAGTAATCTATAAAGATAATCAGATTTCTTTGCGTTCTAGTAAAGGGGTTCTTTAAAACTGAATGCTGATTTGAGTTTTAAATGTTATACTCATTTACAGTCTCATGTCATTCGTAATTACAGTATAAAGTCCGGACGTCCGTTATCCGGAATGATCTATAATCCGGACCTCAAAGCCACAAACTTACGCATGTGCGTTTAATTCCTGCGTCCGCTACGCATGCGCGTAAAGCTTTTACCCATGCGCACTTCCGATAGAAAGTGACGGAGAGGTTATTGAAAACGAAAAAATTTCGATTGACAAGTTAGTCGGTATTCTCGACACAGCAATTACAGGACTTGAACAGTGGACCTTTGTAACTGAACAAGAAATTATGTCTCTTTATGGAATTAAAGAGAAAGTATTAGTACAAAAAACGAAGCAATAAGGTAAACAAATAAATATTAAGCTTTTTTTTTTTTTTTTTTTTTTGTAAATTTTGATACCCTTTAGATCATAATTGCTCTTTATTCCATTAGTTACTGTTTTATATTTTTAATTGTGTAATTTCTGCATGCCATCTTACCAGATTTAAATTGATGATCTGTAATCCGGAAAAACCCCTAATCCGGAATCGCCGAAGTCCCGACGAGTCCGGATTACGGACTTTGTACTGTATTACACAATTTTCTGGCTTTACGTTTTAGAATTATTAGAATTAGAATTATTATAAATACAGGGCTAGATTTACATTTGCTGAGACTAAGTTGAATTAACTGGCACTAAAGAGGTGAATAAAAATTTTTTCTCAGAGTTTCTGGGCACTGTTCTTTTTGGCTAACTTTAATTAAGATAAAAAATAACTCGCATTTTGTGATTGACCTAAGTTGAGACATCTCACCCCCCCCATTCCTAAATACATTGTTGCATACTACAGCTTTGTGCAATTATTTTTCTTTGGGAAAATGTCTGACCCAACTTGTTTAACATTTCGCAGTAAGGACAGCAAAGTTTTGTATACCTTTCATAAAGTTATCCTGTTATTTCTTTATTTGGGTCACTTTCCATCGCAAAATCAGACAGCTCCTGTGCTTTTTTAATAAATTTATTTAACTTCTTGTACGGGCAGCACTTTGATTTGTATTACGTGTTAAAAATTTCAACGATTGGTCAGTGCAACTGTGCTCCGCCCACTTCTGTTATATGCCTCAACTACTACGCCCACGATATTCTGTTAGCTTCAAGACACGGAGGAAGGAGGACGCTACAGCCGTAGCACCTACGAGGAGAAAGTCATGCCAAAGTTTCTATGCTACAGATGTGCTAAATTGCTTTTAAGATAAGAAAGTTATGCTTCAGATATGTTAAATTGCTATTTTACGCATGTTATGCCACTGTTACATACTGCTACATTGGATGTCATTCAGCACTTTGAGTGCACAGGTTTGTTCCAACAATTGGATTTATTTTTCACTTTTAGGATACCTACTAAGGACATATATAGATAGGTAAAGACTTCAGGGTCGTATACCTATTAAATAAACGAAGACCTATGACCTACGACCCCTATGGCGCAAATAGTGCATAGGTTTGCTCCATTTATCGGATTACTCTTCTCTTTTTAGGACTCCTAGAGGGAACAAATATAGAAGTGCAAAGACCTCTAGGTCGTGTACCTTTTTTATGAGAGATGATCTATGATCTGTGATTTGAACCCGTTCAAGAAACAACGCATCTCTGGCTTTGTAAGTATACTTTTGCTCCTTCTCCCAAGGCGGCCAAAAAGGCACCAGACAAGTTTTGGCATGATGGAAATGACAGCGATAACGACGAAATGGATCACGACTCAGATTATCCCTCATCATCTAAACAGAGCGGTAAATTTAAATTGCGAGACTTCATTAAAGAAACTCCCAACTTGAAGCAAAATTCGAATGAAGCTAATTGTATCAGGAAAATAAGATTAACTCTCCAAAAGCTCAAGAATTTAACGCAGTAATGATAAAGTACAAAGAAATCTTCCCGAACTTAATCGTAGGCCTAATTGATCAGGAAAACCGAGAACTGAAAAATTAAATTCTAACAGAAGTGAACCAGAAATCGAAAGAACGACTTACAGAATCTTTAGCACTTGCAAGCGAAGGAACCATCTCGAACGAAGAAAACGTTAAAACCATTATAAATCACTTACAATTAGAAAGGCAAATTGATTCAGCACTTAAAGCTTTAGTTCCCGATTTTAATCATCCAGAAGAGGAAACTTCAAATGCAGACTGGCAAACCCGTAAAAAGACGTATAAACCCCACCAGAAACTTAACGAAGGTAAAGAAGTTGAACTGTCTCTAACAGATTTCAACCATTAAAAAATAAAGCAAATAAATGAAAGTAAAATTAATTCAGAAAATTCTCTAAATCATAATGACAAAAATCGCGCCCATTGTTATAACGCAAGATGCTGACTAGCTGAGTTTACATCAAGTTTTGTAAAAGCAAATTTTAAAATCTCACTACGAAACACAGCTGAAGGCTAGGAACGTTCATTTATTAACTAATACACCTGATGATAACCAAAATGCAATTAAATTTCTGCAGGATTCCAAAATAGAATTTCATACTTATCAAATTAATTTTCAGCCTACTGTAAATACGATCCTAAACGATATGCCACGTACCCTTTCTGAACAAACCATTTAAGATAATTTATTAAGAAGATACTTTCCCGTTCTTAAGTGAATAATTTACTAAAAACCAAGCATATTCTTATACAAGACGTCCCATCTATTTCATTGAGCTAAAACGAAACCCCTAAAGGCGAAATCATCCATAATGTGAACAATATCTTCAATTTTAATATTACAACTGAAAAGTATGCACCAAAAACTTGCATACATATTCAGTGTTTTAAATGTCAATCCCTCAGACACCCTCAAAAAAATTGTTTCAAAAAGATGTTCGTTGCAAATGCTCAAGAAATCGCCGTTCCAACACATGTAATTTAAAAACTAAAGGTATGTGTAATTTGACTTAGAATAGAATACTGGGAAACCGATGTAAGCTTGAAGTGACAACATCTATTTTGTCGTATCTTAACATAACTCATTATTAAAATCTTCAGATGGAATTATTTGAAGCATTCGGTAGAAAAGTGCCATCAAGATGTTGAAGGGCATTTTTATGCTGAAAGGGCATCATAGAGCGATTAGGGTACAGTATGATAAGACAAACAGCTATAAAAAAAGCATTTTTCTAATACGCGGCGACAAGCAATTACAGGTGACAGGTGAGAGCAGGTCCGGACACCCGGACGGCTTAAATAGACTAGTCGGGTATCGTCCGGATCCCGCAACTATCTGAAGCTACACTCCGAAAACAATACAAGGGCAAAATATAGATTTTTCTGCGTGCGAAATTAAACATTTTCCTGGCTACATCGCATGCTAACACATTGCTACATATACTCGCTACAATATACATTTCATAATATACATTGCGTTGATCATTGCACTGTACTTAAGGCACATTTACAACTCAATGCTACACTTAATACACTATATATTCTTTGCAATATATTACGCTGAACATTATTCTTGAAAATTCAACATAGATTCTGAACAATGTAATTGTTTAAAACCGACATAACTGGATTATATAGTACATAACTTCGTTTTATAAGACAGACTTAAATAAATAAAATAAGAGCTCTTAAATAAAGAGCAAAATTGCACATTACAAACAAACTACACATTTTGCACACAGAAATCCTCTTTGTTTATTTTGTGCTGTACTTATAATATACAAAATACAGATTTAAGAACACAGTACAGCCCATATTACTTTTAATTAAATAACATGTTAAAAGTTAACTGTGGCATAAATTTTGCTGTATTCTTAAAACATACCAAAAATAACTTTGTAATTAAACATTCTACTGGTTACATTGCACCTTAACATACTGCTATATATAAAACACTCAATACACTAAAATTTTTATAATACATATTACATTGAACACTGCACTATATTTAGGACACCTTACAAAACTCATTTCTACACTTAATGCACTGTGTGTAGTGGCTACATATTGCATTGAACATTACTCTTGATTAAATAATATAGGCAGTGGTAGTAACTCTTTGTTATATACAACATAATTCTTAATAAAAAAAGCTTATAAAAACATTGTTAGAAATACACATTGAGGGAAAAAAATTACAGATTAAATTAATTGCAGTTAAAAATTTACATGTGCTAGATACATTAATTACCGTGTTTACCATGCACTATACATTTCATAATATGCACGTTAACATATTGCTATATATAAATCACTCAATACACTAAAATTTACAGAATGCAATAATATTTACATACATATAACTACTATAATATTTACATTCTTGTGCTCTTGAATACATTAAGTTGTAGTACTACAGTTATAATTATTATGCTTCCTGCGGCTCAAAGCATAGCTCTGCATGCTACGAGCACTTACACATTTTACCAAGCAATTACAGTACAAAGTCCGAAATCCGGACGTCCATTATCCGGAATGATCTAAAATCCGGACCGCAAAACCACCAACAACGTTTTTCTGGTAGGCTTTACACATGTTCATTTCATCTCCCCCCTCCGCGGATAATAAGACATCTGGAGAGTCCCGATAATTAATGTCACTTGGACACTAAATAAAATACCTTGTTATTGAAGACACAATCATTTAAGCATAAAATTGTACGATCAGTAACTTGGCTCCGTTGCTGCATATCTCAAACCGAAACATTCCACATAGATACATCGTTCAAATGACGACAACCATCATTATTTGTTATACTTTCCCTTCATCACCGCATGTTTATCAACACATGACAACTTGAGTAATGACTCATGTAGCAACGCCTAAACAATATTTTTATGTTAGTAATTGAATAATAAAACGAGTATGGTAACTTTTTATGCTGACATTACGCTTGGCGATGATTACAGATTTAAGTTAAATGCGCTAAATAGTGTTGACGAAGAAAAATTTACCAAAAATTTTCTTTCAATATGCTAAAACTAGATTTTATTGATGATACTCATAGACCCAAAGATTACATTTAGCGCTATTTGAATTAAGAATAACTGATTTGTTTTTCACATAAACCCAGAACCTGCGCCAAGGCTCGTTTGGCCGCAGTGTGCGGCAGAATTTAGGACCGACAGAGTCTGCATCAGGCGATAAGATATCTAGCGCCGGCCCTCAATAAGGCTTAAGTATATGTGGGAATTTATTTATTCAGAACTCTGATAAGCCTTAAGCATGTGCAAGAAATAGACATAAATATAATAAATACCTAAACTAATACAATTCAAGTTTAATTGTCTCAGTGCACGATAGAAGCAAGCTAAAATTTAACGGAGCAACTTGTCGTTAGTCGCCGAGCTCATGATGCATAGCCAAGTATGTATAGTGAAGGATAGCTAAATTTGATGATGATAACCGCTAATTTTAAAGGTTTTCGGATATTGCAAAACAAAGGTGAAATTTTCCAATTAACGGATTTTGTAAAGAAATGTGGAGAAGCGGTAATAAATGAAGATGATATAAAAGAAGTTTTTCATTGTGATGACAATGCTTCTCAATCATCAATCTATCAAGGAATGGCAAAGTCTGTAGTATGGTTCTAAATCCAGAAAATACCGCTACCGGATAGTGAAGAAAGTGACAGAGAAGTTACTGAAAACGAGAAAATTTCGATTGACAAGTTAGTCGGAATTCTCGAAACTGCAGTTACAGGACTTCAATGTAACTCAACAAGAAATTTCGTCTGCCTACAGAATTAAAGAGAAAAAAAAAACAACGAACACGAACTAACTAAACACGAAGCAATTTAAACAATTTACGTTGAAAAAAAATGTTTAATAATGGAAAAAAATAAATATTAAGCTTTTTTTTTTTTTTTTTTTTTTTTTGTGAATTTTGATACCCTTTACATCCCAAATACTTCATTATTTTATAAATCACGATTTCATATTTTTAATTTTATAATTTCTACATGTCATCTTGCTAGATTTAAACTGATGATCTAATATCCGGAAAAATCTCAAATCAGGAATCGCCGAAGTCCCGACGAGTCCGGATTTCGGACTTTGTACTGTATATATCAATTTGCGAAATAGGTCAAGCTATACGTTATCAAAGATTTTTGCGTGCCGCTTTGTCGACTATTTATAACTGGCGGAGCCAGGCAAAACAGTTTCTTAATTCTTTATACGCTGTATGGATTGTGTCTGTAGGTTGTTTGGTGTGATAAACTGGAAACGAAGAGTGAACTCTGAGTAGGAAACAGGATCACAGTTTGTCTTGCAAAGATGACCAGCTAGCATGCACCCTATTAACTTGTTATCAGCTGGGAGGAAATCCATTAGCTCCGCCTTCACACAACAAATATAAACTTGCTCAAATACATTATGGGAACATGCAGTTTTAAGCATTTTTAAAGTTTAATTTGGCATTCACTGGAATCCCTTCATGTCCAATAGGAATTTCATTTTTATTTGTCACTAGAAATTATGTTTCTATCAAGTCTTCAATTACATCGTCACTATAGGATGAAATATCTAGTCTGCCACTACCTTCGTCGCTTACGTAAACATACTTTTGTTAATATAACGATGGTGGGTAATCCATAGCTTACGAGACCAGAAAACGTTTTTAAGATTCCTAATGGCATTTTTGGCTACCAACGTACTATTCAATTTACAACAGCGACCGTCTTCCTACTTTAGGAAGAAAGACGCTTTTTCAAATCAAGTTAAAGCGGATCAAAACATACAACTAATCATTACTTTGGCAAATTTATTAAAAGCTTTATTTACAATTTTAGTGGTGATTATATTTTTCATTCGTCTTAAAACGTTCTTTCAATGAACGACGTCTTTGATCTTCACTTTACCACTGGTGCACGACTTAAGCAGTAATTTTAAATATTGCCTTTTGCGGTAATTTACGAAGAAATGGTACCTCTGCATCACCACCCGGAGGCGAGAGTCTTCCATGACAGCGTGCCATAGCAATAGCAATTTTAAATCTGCAGTTCGTATAAGCAATTTATCCATTAAGCAATTCGTAGGAGCAAATTATTGATGGTATTTCCAAATGGCACATCTTTACTGTGATGGCATGAAAAGACAATTAGCAATAATCATGATGCAATTAATGATTTCAATCAAACGCAGCAATTCTTCGGCGAACCTTTCTATTCGACCTTTCTATTCCTACTTCAACTGAGCATAGAAATAGTAAGTTTTACTTAGATTGAGAGTATACTTGTTACTTGAGTGAATTCGTTCAATCGTAAGATACTATAGTTGAAATTTTAGTCTTTGGTTGAGATGGGTCACGTGGTAAGTGTAGCGGTATTAATTTCTTTAAACACATCCTTAAAACTATTTAAACACTTGAGAAAATATATTTTCCCGGTAAACAAATAAGGTAAAATATAAACTAAGTAGTAAAGTATGATAAAATAAGTTGGCAAAGTCCGTCCCTCTTTAACAGGGATAAATCAAAGTCTCTAGAATCTGCTTGACAGGCAAAATACGTAATATAAAATAAGTAAATATATAGTTAATTCCTTTTTGGTAAGAACCCTTTGTAGTTTTCAGCTGCATTTTATTTTATTTCTGTTTTATTAACGCAAAAGGGAGTAATAGTCTGCAAATGGGATTTTGCGGCTTATCGCTATAAATTTCGGTTCACTTTAGATGGCTGATTCACTTTTTAAATTGTTGCCACGAAATGTTATCGCCCTGCATTATTTTAAAGAAATGAAATAATAAACACTGCATACATGTACGTATGTTGAAAAAACGACGGTATCTAAAAACCATAAAATTTCGAATAATGTAATCCTCCATCCGAGCATGTGCATCTGGAAGCTCAAATTTAGAATTTAGAATTTGTTTTATTGTTTATTTCATATTTTGTAAAAGTTCAATGAATTTTTGATCAACGAACTCAAGATTTCAAAGCTAGAGGTGACAACACTTTTCGAAGTTAAACTTTTTTTTATCTCCAGTGAGTAAGGCTGTTGAAACTGTTGCAATTCGGAAAAGTGTAAGATATTCTTTATCTTTGAGTTAATTAACAAAATAGGCTGTCTGAAAGCAATATGTTGCCATGGCCGGAAATGTACTACTTTTATCTTCCACGCGCCAGTTCGTATGGTCATTCCGTAAAGCCAACGATACTTTCAGATTTAATCTGAAAAGTTGCTGAGTGATAAATTAATGTGATGGATTTGAATATTTAGAAATATTCAATATTTTTATGAGATCACACTAGCTGTATGCATAGGAGTACTCCTTTTTATGATAACTATTTTAGACGGCTCGCAGCGCAAGCGGTTGGTTTTTAAAGAAATAATAGAGCGAATATAAAAATACGTATGGTAAAAATATTCTAAAGATATGCTGTTTCAAAATATTTTGTGAGTTTGCTGTTCAGTGACATTTTATGTGGCGTAAACGCAAAGAACGTGATATTTAATAAAGTAAGTTTTAAAATAAAAAGTTAATAATAAAAACAAAAAGAAAAATTCTGTAAGCTATCTTACTAAAAAAACTGAGCATTGATATTGTTACGAAATGTCAAGGCGCGGTAAGATGGCATCCCCGCAAAGAAGTTTTAGGGTTGCCATAAAATGGCATGGGAAGGCAGAGTTGCCACATTTGGCAAGAAATCGCCCATTTGGCGACAAAATTGGTGATATGCCATGGACTTCTGCAACGAATTATTACTGGTTTTGCCCAGAATGTTCTGGAACACAAGCCGAAAGCTATATAAACCCTGCAGGTTCGCTGTCAGTTAGTATCGAGAGTAAGTGCCTCGTCGAGAGTATTGAGTGTGTGTCTCGTCTAGCGAGTCAGTCCCTGCGGAGTGGATCGAGTTGACAGCCGGGCAGCGAGTGCCGACCGGGTCGTCGAGTGCATCGCAAGAGTCTCGTAGTATATCGCGGTTAGTGCATCGTTGAGAGAGCGTGTTGAGTTCCGGGAACGACTGAACGAAGAGTCGGGAGCTGTGCTCGTGTGTCGTCGAGTGCATCGCGAGTTGTAGCGTAGAGAGTCTCGAGAGTACGTGAAGTTCCGAGAACGAACGAGCAGAGTCGGGAGCTTTGCAGTGAAGCTGCTTCCACCGTGATAGCCTGATAACCTGAAGGCTGTGTCCCTGATTGTTCCAGCGTGTTTAGAGTAGATCTTCGACGACTGTAAAAAGTGTTATTGGAGCTGTCCTGATTAATATTGGCTAAATAAAGTGTGCTTCGATACTTCATCAAGTGCCGTCGTTATTCACTCCAAATCTACGAACCCCGTACGAACGTGAAGGAAGAAAATAACGTATCAACTGATGTCAGAAAAAAAGAAAACGCAACAATATGATGAACTGAGAAAAGACTGAAAAAAAAATAAGAAAATGTATGCCAACGCTTAACACTGCATCGGGAATTCTAAATGTATGCTGTTACACCGCTTTTAAGATTTTTGTGATTTTTCTGTTGAATTGTATGGGGCGTAAGTGTGAAGAAAACGAAGCTTAATAATAAAACAGGAAAAGAGTGGTTTATCAAAAGTGAGTGGAACAGCAAAATTGTAGACTGGGAACTCACAGGGAGAGTAAAAAAACTTAACAAACCTTTTGGGGTAACCGTTCAGTCTGAAACTTTTCAATTTTCTTTCTTCTTCTTCTTCTTTTTTTTTTTTTTTTTTTTTTTTTTTTTTTTTTTTTAACATTCTTCTTTTATTTCTATTTGAATGTTTTAAGTTTCGGAAATATTACCAAAAACCCAAACGGTGCCACTTTCTGCCCTTCACAGATTTTTACTGTTATTACGACTGTAGTAGAATTATTTTTACTTCATCTGAAAATCTCATAGTGAGAGCTTTTCTGTGTGCACTTAGAAATCTACACAGAATGGCTTCAGACTATGACTGAAACATAAACAGAAAACTGAAGCTGTACTATTCTGTAACAAATCCTGCTACTATTAACATTATGAACAATGACTGAACTATTAGCTAAATGGCATTAATGGCTATTATCCGTACTATACGAATTTCCTCTTAAGTTCATTTAAGCTTTCAAGCCAAATAGAGAATCAAGGAGTGCAATGTGATAAGCAGCGCTATTGCTGTCAAGAAATGCTTTTCTAAGAAGCTTTCTAGCTTCACAATATCGTTGTTAATCTAATCAGAATTAAAACATCTACAATATAGTATGTGCAATAAGTGCAGACGAATTACCATTTTAAAACAAGGGGAAAAGATTAAGCAAGTGAAAACAACAGAAAACACTGTAAAATTATATAAAACAAAATATACATTTAGACTATACTATTTACCAATTAAGACTGTACTTCCTAGTTCCGGAGCACAAAATTTCCTTATTACATCTTTAAAAGCAGGTTCCAAATGGAAATCGTTTATTAGGTAGTAGGTACAGGCCCAGCAGAGATCATATGGTACTATCTCGCCTGGCCCTAGGTTGTCGGGACGTTACATGGTTAGATATCAAAGGCTGTCTTTGGCGGTTTGGCTCCCCTTGGTCAACAATAGGAGACGGTTGATGTCTTTACTATGATTGGTACGGGCGCTACCATCCACTATTGATTTGAGTTACTTAACCCAGACTGTGTGAAACAAAATTGTTTGCATAGACTCATTGATAAATTTTTCAAAAAAGGACTCTTTATTGACGCAGGAAACTTCAGTGCTACACTGAATCCGAAGGACTTCACCATCCATCCATTTACTGCGCACAGATTGCGTAACCACAGTTCCGTGCCCTGAGCTATTTCATCTCCCATGCATAATTGGCATGCGTTCTTGAATTCATGAGCTTGTATTTGTTTAATTTGTAGTATATACTGTTTGTAACATATTCCTGTATATACTTTGAATGTATCTGTTCATACTTTACTGAGTTATCTGCACATTCTAGTATTACCTCACTAACTTACCTACTTCCATAGGTGTGAGTCCTTCATGGACCACGGTCCCCTTTCCTCTTCTTTTTTTCCTTTAGCTCAGCTAAGCTTTCTTAGCTAGTAAAGCATAAGCATTCAGCATTAAAGCATTAAAGTATAAAATTGTCCACCTGGGTTCACCGGGGGTTTTACCTCCTTGGATGTCCTCTAGGGGTTGGGGCGTTTAACTGTGCATGGCTTCCCTATAAGCTGGGTCTGGGTGGCCCTTCTCCTTGGTAAAATATAAGTTGGAACACCGAAAGGCAAAGAAGGAACAAGCTTTGGGCGTTCAGAGCTTTTCAAGAAACCCCGCAAATTATACTAACCTTAAAACCTCATATAATATTAAATCGTAGTAGTTTTACAGATACACATTTCTCACAGACAGGAAGAATACAAGTATATGCACAGTGTAGTACATTCAGATACAAACAGCATGAACAACGTGAAAATTTGCATACCAGAAACACAATAAACATGTTAGAAGCAATAAAAGTGATAACAGCTCCTTGGTATCTTGACAGAGTTATTAGAGATACCGTTGAGGGAAATAGTCAACAGTGCAGAAAAGAAAGATGACAAATATAGTCTATTATCATTAACAAATATAGTTTTTAACATTGACAAATATAGTCTGTTAACATTGACAAATATACTCTATTTATATTGACAAATATAGTCTATTAACATTTTATAATTATTTTTTATCAGATAACCGGCGATAGGATTCCATGCATGTCTGGTCCAATATCGAAACTCGAAGTCTGTAATGTATTTTGAATGCCAAGGGAAACTTAAAACCAAACTATGCACATTACTGTTTAATGTGATAAATATTTTCTGCCATTTTCGATTGATTTCCTTCACAAGAAATCAAAACATTCTGCTGTGGAGCGCTATGCTTACTTGAAATCATGTTATAGTTATAACTTACTTGACATCATGTTATAGTTATAGTAATATAGAGTTTATACCAAAGAAAACGCTTCTCATTTTATTTTTCTTGTGCAGCTAGAACAATCACTTTTACAAAGACGTATTCTATGGTAATTTAGAAGCTGTAGTTTTCCTTTTATGCATAAAAATAATTTATCATTCAGAAACTGCTTCTGACTTTATAACCATGACTTTTGGTAGTGTCATATCTGTACCAGCCTTCGGTGCATAATAAGTTGTCGTTGAATAAATTGTAATCAAAAGTTAAAAGTTGCAATCACAGTTATGCTGCTACTAGCGCCGCCAATACACAAGGTTCATACGATAAAGTGCTTCAACATGAAGGCTATGCCACAGGATGTGGTAACAACAATGAAATAATATTTACAACTGCCATAACCAGCAGTTTGCTACAGGACAACGATTCTTTGCTGCGTCTAAAGAAGAGATATGAATCTTATGGTATAAAAACCGAAAATTTTCAGTTTTATGCTGAGAATGGCATTATAGAATGGAATTAAAATTGGTTAATCTGGCCGAAATAAGTGGTATTATTTTCGACTTGAAGGGAATTATATTTTAAAAAAACTAGTTAATCTTTAAAACAAACTCTGTGTTCGACAACAAAGCTTGAATATTTTGATATTTTTCTTTTACTGTGTTAAAACGTATAACAGTCTAATATTTTACTGGGAAAGGCGTCTTTGGTGTAAATAATTAAGTAAAAATAAATCGAAAATTTAAATAATAAGTACTAGTAATATTGTATGATTCTGCTTCTGCAATTACATAGTAAAACCCTCCGCATCACTGAGTAATGTGAATTCTCCAATGATTCTTAGAACTGATGGCTAGCTAATTAATGATATTCAAGAGATTGTGTAATTTAATAGCACAAGAGGTGCGAACTCTAAAAGTAAATTCATAATAGGGCGAAAACAGAAACGCTTTGTTTTTGGAGCCTTGTAAAATTCTAAACCGAAGAAGCACTTCCGATGAAAAGTTTGTGGAGTCACAAGTAAGTGCATTTGGTACAGCAGTGACAGAATTCTAACATAAAAATATGCTTACGAATACCGAACAAAATATAAAAATAAACAAATAGTGCACTATGTATTACACCACAATAAAAAGAAATAAAAGCAAGACGAGTCTTAATTTATTTATAAATGGAAAACGAATCGATCAAATTCGAAACACTAGAATGATAAAGAATGTATTTAAAGAAAAAAACCATGCAGCGTAATAAAAAAAAAAACGCTTGAGGTCTTGACTCAAACCAAAACTCTTCCATAACTATTGCAGTCACACCTTTGGCAGAGGCGAATTAAATAGTATCAACAGCACAAATACTGCCTGGATAGCTTACATAGAGATAATTTTTTATAAACTTCTTTTATTCCTATAGTGGCAGTTAAATATTTCTATTTTTTTTTTTTTTTTCATTTGAGAAATCTAATAGAAAATAACATTTATCACTAAGTTCATACCAAAGAAAAACGCTTGTCATTTTATTTTTATTCTGCAGTTAGATTAATCCAAAAATTATTTCTCATTTTATAAAAATTATCTTTTTCTCTTTGAAAGTGGCATAATTATAGTCTTCAAGGTATAATAAGTTGTCGTTGAGTAAGTTGCAATAAGTTGCAGTCCTGCACTTCGCTATAAAGGTAACGATTCTTCCCTGTGTCTAAAGAGGATGTGGAAAATTTATGGTATGGTATAATGAAAGGAATGATATATCGGATGCAAAAATAGCAAGAAAGGAAGTTAAGTGGATTTGCTATTGTTTTTCATTAGATTTCGTAGAAACCCCATCTCTTTTCTTTAGCATAATATGCTAATGCGGAGTATGATACTGATTTCCTCGCACAAGATATCATTATGGAAGTTGCTCGGATTTTGTGTTTTTCTTCTGAAAGATATCATTGTACTTTAAAAGCGTTAATCATATATTGGTTCATAAGCGTTAATCATATATCATCATATATATATTTATACTGATGCCCTATCTGCGCTTCAGGCACTCGCCCAAACAGATCATAAAAATCGACTAATTAATGAAATAAAATTAGGAAGATATATCTAAAAGTTTTGTTTAAAAAGGCTGAAAAAAAGCATATTTTTAAATTACACTGAGTGAAAGCACACAGTGGAATTGTCGGAGTGGACACCTTTGCTAAAATGGCGGCACTTGGGGATGGCACCGATAATTTTGATATCCAAGATTCAAGAAAAAAGACCATTGCTGAACTAGAAAATTGGATTTATACGGAATGGAATTTTTGATTAGAGTCGTATAATAAGGAAAAAGAGTTAATGAAAAATGTAAACAAGAAGATGAATATTATAAATAATGTTGATATAAATCAGGTACTGACTAATTATGGGCATTTCCCGGCTTATTTTAATCGGTTCTATCTAGAGAATAATGATCAATGCTTAATTTGTGATAAGTTTGGCACTTCGTCCATGAATGTACGCTTACCCAGAGTGCAACAGAGAAATATAGAAAGAATTTTAAGGAAGATTTTAAAAGGAACTATTCAAATTTGAAAGTTTTTGCAGAGACAATAACAAAGATTATAAATACGAACAAAGATAGAGTTGGAATTCGGCACTGAGACTCAGATTTTGGACTTTTTATGTTTTTTTTTTTTTTTCCTTTATATTTGTTTTTTTTCTGGCCAGTCCCATTTTTTATCATACGCCGGCTTGTGCTGGCTAGGAGGATCGGGTCTGTGCTTTTATAATAATAATAATAATAATAATAATCGTATATTGGTTCCACATGGAGGCCTGTGTTTAAATCTCTGCTCATTGTGCATTGACATTTTTTACATATTTACACGGTGCATTTTTTATGTTTCTCATTTGACAACCTGTGAATTTAACAGATCTAGAACCGTAGTACAATCCTGGTTCGTTAGTTGAGTGCATAAGCATTTTCGGATTTATCCCATGTATGACGAGAATGTGAGCTTGTGTCATTTGAAACATCCGACATAATGGCATCTCTTCCTTTAAGAAGATATACCTCGTGAGCTTTAGTATAATTGACTTAATTTGGATTTTTCTGAAACCAGCCTAATATTTCTAGCCTGAAAGCGAACTACCGTTCTGGCTTTTACTACAGTATCAAAATACTAAAAGAGTACAACAGAATTAAAAACAACTATGCTTTATTTCTGATTTTAATCTCAAGTACAGAACTGAAATAAAGTAACTGAAATTAACTGCTACTTCACATGGAAATGAGAGACAGTAGGAGAGCAGTGAATTCAAATTACTTACATTTTAAAAATTTTGAATTCTGTCTTAGCATCTGGCTCGGTTAAGTTCACGAAGTTTAATTTTCGACGAAAACGGGTAAACTGTCAACTTTAAAAAGAAACAGCTCTTCCATCGGACAAAAGCAGAGGTTTGATATAATTCTGCTTTCAGCCCTCGAGGGTGAAGGGCTCTCTACCGCGCCATGATCCTAAGTCAATTAACGATGCTCTTCCACCGGATAAACGCTTTTCTGGTTGAAGTGCGCCTATAGAAGACTTTATTAATGATACTATGACTGCTACCGAAAACGGACTTTCTGATTTTGATGACTGACCTGACTTTGAAGCTCAGCTACAAGAGTTGAATATACAAATCCATATATTGGACTCTAAAATTGAAGCGGCTCAAAGGAATGAAACTCCAGTTCGATGCGAATAAACCTGTCACTGCACCGGATAAATACACCGAGGTTTTTGTAAAGACTATCCAGGAAAGCAAGATGCAGAAGGAATATTTCATAGATAAGCGAGATCTTTTAATTTTTCAGTGTGCTAACCCCGCTAAATCTGTTAGTAACGCTAATTTTCAAACTCTAAAAAGAAAACAACACGAAATAGAAAATTTAGATACCTTCCTTAGAAATACAAACACAATTATGGATAAAATGTACATATTATTCATAATGTTCGAAGAATTAAATAACTCAAACAGTAATTAATTAGATAACTCATTTATTAGTTTACTCTTGTATCTTAGGTTTTTAACCGGGTACCCATTAAACTGAACCTTTGGTTCACCGAGGTATGATTTACAGCCGGCTGGCGCTGCCAACTATTCATCTATTTCTTCTCGTGTTTATGTTTTTGTGGAGTACAAAAGCTTTTGTAGAAGTACAGAACAGATTTTAACATAAAAAACTGTTAATGAATATAAATTTTGCAACTAAATACAATACAATATAATTTCCCACCTTATAATTTTCCTTTGCTACTATTACACATCAACCAGCAGGCTATCAATGAATGATATCATTGAACCAATCAGTTATACTAACAATGAACGATATCATTGAACCAATCAATTATACTGTCAATGAATGACCAGCAGACTATCAATGAATCATACTATGAATGAATGAAAGTCAACATAGAAGGCATGCCACATAGAATTGGTTGTATAGATATGTTATATTTAGTGAAAAGTTTGGCAAATGTATTTACGAGAGGGCAGTACAAGTTGCATTTGTGTGATCCCGGTGGCAAAATTCGTAAGTGCTCATTGGTATCGCAACCGAGAGAGGGCTTCTAAAAGGGATCAGGGGGATCAGTAGTGTTTTCGGTTGTATCACACAATCAAAAATGCTGCAATTAACGCACTGTAGTTTTTATTTTATTAATTTAATTTTAATTTATTAATTAGTTAATTATTAATATTTAGTTTTAATTTACTGCAATTAAAGCAAGATAATTCAGCATCTTTTGCCGCCCATATCCTCTACAATGGAAGACGAGAGATTTTATAGACAGAAAATGAATAGTAAAACAATTCATTAAAAATGATGGAATAAACAACAATACAAATTTATACACAGTTGTTGTTTAGCAAATGAAATTAAAAAGCAAAATCCTGAGAAGGCCATCTTTTTTCAAAAACAGAGCATTACTATAATTTACTTTACAAATGCCAAACATTAGCGCATGAGCTATAGTTCACGGGCTTTCCAGTACTTTTTAACAATGTCCTCATACCGAGAAAATGCAGTGTTCAAAAACCATAGGCTGACTGAGTCGCACAAAGTACCAATTTGGGGAATCCACCACTCCAGTTCTGGTGGTCTCGCAAACAGTCATGTCCGGTCAGACTTCTAAACAGAGCTACCGTTGTCTTTCTTGGAAAACTGGGAATGAAAGTTGTCTCTTTCCCCATAATCCTTCAACTCCTATCCATGGTTCGTTGAACTATTTTCTACTAAAGAATTTTCTTAAGACTCAGGTTAATAAACAATTTAGTCGTATGAAACGAAAGTGGTCGATTAATGCGTTATATTATAAACGTTCCTTTCTTAGCCAATACAACAGCTTTTTCATTTCCCATAACTCCACAGTGGGCTGGAATCCACTAGCATTAATATAATGAATACAGGAAGTGATAAAAAAAGGCAAGAAAACGTTAGTAACAGGTATTTCCTAGTTACTAGCATGACCTGCGCTAATAACTCGTACGGAAATTCCTCAGTATTCATTACGCTTAGACGGTGGAGCCTGTCCTAAATATCGTATGATATTACCCTTAATACTTTATCTCGATCTTATTCAAACTTATGTTAGAAAGTCTGGCAAGGTTTCATTGCAGAGATATAGAGGAATGAAGGAATTTTTAGTGCACAAATAATTTATAAGATCATTGCTACAGAACGATTAATATGTCCTTTAACATCCAACTTTTTGATGAAATTAAGAAATAAGAGTTGATGAAAATAGGAGGGTTGAAAACAAAATCTGTACGTTTACCATGTCATATATAGGAGGCAACAAAAGGGCCGACTCTTTAGATAAAGAAGCCACAAGTCACCCTTCCACCGACTCAGAGATCCCACTCTCCATAGTCGCTGCTAAACACAAGATCTTCTGCGCCTTCATCTCCATTTGGCAAGCTCGTTGGGACGACTCAGAATACCGGTCGGCAAGTTACTCCATCTTTCTCGTGGTCTCCACCAAGAGGTTCAAAACAGACTTCTATCTACAACAAGCTTTCACAAATCACGGAAGATTTTCCCCTTACTTCACCAGGTTCTGCCATCAAAACGTCAAATGTGCCTGCGCTGCTTCAGCAGACGTCTCACATTATATCCACGACTGTCCGCTCCCATCACAGCGTCCCTTTCTCAGCTCCAGGGATCACATAGCCTCAAAGACCTTCTTCAGGATTACTATGGATAGCGGGGAGTCAGAATCATCTTAGAGTATGTCATAGCAGATAACCAGGTCTAGGCACCTGACGAAATGTAAAGGCAGCATGCCTCCATTCGTGTATATATGTAAATATCTCTATACTAACTAACCCTTTTTGCTAATTTTATACTAACATACTCAAAACATTGTAAGTTGGAGCACCCAACAAAAGCAGTACACTAATATTAAACCTGTTTATCAATTATAAGGTTAAAAAGATAAACAACCAAAAAAAGGTTGTTGGTGCAACGAAACAGGAAAGCATGACTGACCTGTAGTGCCCATTGAGAGGTGAAGTAGGCGGAATAATAATAAATAAATAAATGTCAAGTATATCGTGTCCACAAGTGGCCATACCTAGCCTTTATTTTCTCAATTGTTGGTTGAAGACACACACTGCTAGTTATAGAAATATTTTATATGTGATCCAAATATTCAAGTTTTGATACCTTTAAATTTCAATAAATTTTGTAAACTTACAAAATCTAACATTTTATACATTTCTAAGGTCCCTATGCATATGTTTAGAAAAATTTTATATTCATAATTTAAGAAAAGAAAAAGGAAATTAGCTGATATATTTAATTTTTAAAATGGAGATCATATTTAAGGGCCATACATAAACTGAAGAAAGAAATATTTTCATGTGTACGTAATTAAAAGTATACCAGTTTAAAAGAATTTTTATTATCAATAGATTACGTACCAAGTACGAGTATTTCTATGCAAATCGTTGTAAAAAATGTTGATGACAATAATTCTTTCAAAAAAAAAATCATATTTACAGAATTTGATACAATCTGAGACCTAAAAATTCTGGCAGGTTTCGGTATTGGTACAGAGCTAATTCGTAATATTATTTGCATAAATTAAAAATAAAAAATATTTCTAATTTAAATAATTTTTGTATAATTATAAGGTTTTGATTGTAAAATAACGAAACTTCATCAAAATAAAAATAGCGTTTGCATGGCGTTCGAAAACTTATAAAATGCTCGCGTGGGAGTTCGCTATTGTGGCAAAATTATTAATTGTGGCAAAGTCATGAATAGTTATACCAATTGTGGCAAAATTATGAATATAAAGAATATCACAAAAGAATATGATTGAATGGCATTTAAAGGGAGATGAACCTCGAATTTTTATAATTTATTTACTATCCAACCCCTCAAATAAAGTTGATATTAAAGTCAATTATAACGAATTTCTAAATCAAATATTCGATATATTTTTCACGAAAAAGACAACATTTTTGTTTTTCACTGTTTCTAACTCTTAGAAAATTTCCTGCTTCTTTTCAAGAAGTGGAATATATAAATATATTCTATTTCTTGAATGGAAGCAGGGGGGCGACAGAATATTAGAACAAATTGTTTTGTTAACATTTACAGGCATTTGGTTAAAAGAGTATAGTTATAAACATCTTTTAATCTTTTTATTATTTTTTATATTTTTTATTCTTTTTAGGAAATGTAAAAAAGAAAGAAAAATCACTGCCTCTGAGGATTGGATATTACCTACATTGTCACTGTAAGGAGATTTTAACTTGTCGGACTGAACATTGCGTAAAAAAAGGGGGGAAGGAGACAGTTCTATATCTCCTCTTCTCGAAAGCGCGACTTAGGGTATGTATTAGATTTATATATAGCTTTGTTCTAATATAGGTATTTTGACACAAAATCGGACTTTTTTTTAAATGACATGCAAATTGTTTTCCCTATTTTAACTCTACGGCTCCATTTATGCTAAACTGCTAAGTTTGGTTAAAATCGCACTAGTAGTTTTTGAAAAATTAGCTCTCAACATTTGAGCTCCTCAGTGTTAATTGATTTTGATAGATATTTATTAATATCTCTTTTTTTATAAAACTTATTTGATTCATTTTTTTAGAATTCGAAATTTAGATTTAATCCAAATATAATTACCATTTTTATGACTTATTTTTAAAATTTGTATTTTTAAATATTTTTTATAAATTTTTATAAAACTTTTTTTTAATTACAACCTACAAAATTTTTAACAGCATGTTAAAGTAGATGTATTATAGGCAAACCTGCAGAAAATTAGAGTTTTTTATTCAAAATTTTCTGAGATAAACATGAATTTACATAATGGCGCGTTTTGAAATTTGGCATCTTTTTTTAAGGGGCGATAATAACCCTAAATGTGGTTTACGCATTTTGTTAAATTTATTTAAAAGTATGAATGAGGACAATTTTCCGCTCATCTACAATGAAAGAAAAGCAAAGGAAAATAGATTGCTATAAATTTCTCCATGTAAATTATTCTTGGCGGAAACTGAGAAAAATTGCGCCAAGATAAATTTTTGAATTCCTCCGTAAATATTGCACCAAACTTTAACAAGCTTAATATCTAAGCATAATTTGAATCGTAGAATCAAAATATGGGAAAAAATCGGCATGTTATTTCAGAAAAGTTCGATTTTGTGTCAAAATACCTATGTTAGAATAATGATATATATATATCTAATACATATCCTAAGTCACTCTTTCAGGACATGAAACACGCAATGGCCCAGTAGAACGGGAGATATAGAACTGTTCCCTCCTTTTTACTTTTAAAAATTTTTGCGCAATGTACATTCAACTCATTTAAATTTTTGCTTGGTTTAGAAAAGCCAAAACTTCGTTCATGAGATAGATCTAAATTTCTTTTTCATTTAGATACATTCAGCTCACTTACATTTCAGTTATTTATATTTAGAATTGTAGTTTAGAAATCTTCTTTCACCATGACTTGTCTTTAAGAGACTTTTAGTAATGAAGTTCTAAATTTTTGATTTAAAGACTTATAAGCAATTGCATAATAGTTTAAGGAAGGATAGTAAGAAACGTTTAATGATTTTTGGAACTGCCAAAATTTTGCAGACTACGTTAGAAATTCAAAAATCTTTCAGAATTACTAATTATCGATGTGTTTGTAGGCACAAAGACCCAAATTCTGCTATGATTATTTTGATTGTTAAAGAAGAATATGCGAAAACAATTCGACAATAAATACAAATCTGTTTATAGAATTCCTGAAAAATATTTTGTGAAATATTGCATTGTCTTTGGATTTATGTAAATGCAAAAACTTTCAAGAATATTGCATCAGTAGACAGTTGTTAAAACTTAATTTCAAGATTGAATCCAAACAAATATAAAAAACACAAATTAATAAAATTCATGTGAAAACTGCCTTCTCTCCGATTTGCTTTGTAACACATGCAACCAAATACCGTCTTTAAATTATGCCCACCAGCGGCCGAGCGGTAAAGACGCTGAACACTGGTAGTTCGGTCCGAGGTTCGAATCCCGCGAACGGGCTGGCTGCATGGGCGTTTTCGTGCTTTTCCCCATATGTAACGTGTATACGAACCAGTCTCCATTAGAAAGTCATCCACGGAGGCATCCCTCCTCTTAGGCAGATAGCCCTCGTGGGCTTTGCCATAATTGAATAACCCAACCCGTCTTTAAATTACATTACTACGCTTTGAAACACGCTCAAAAGAGAAGTTTAAATCCAGAAATCGAAACAAAATAACCACAAGCAAAAGAGTCAACAGAATAATATCTTACTCCATTAGCTTCGAATTTATTGTAACAATCTTATTCCCTTTGAGAATTATTTTTGTGATAATCATTAGGCGCGGTTCACCCCCTTTCTGCTTTCGAAAACCCCCAGAGATCGTTTTTTACATCATCCTTATCTTCGTCCCTTATTATTCGAAACTGACTGTCCACTCAGGATCCATTAAAAGCATAGAATGAGGGCCGTGGGAATTCAGACCGAGTTCGGATTTTGAAAAGTCGTCTGTCGAAAGGGCACGCCTTCGATAATCGTACTGCCTAATCGCGATGATGTTGTAACAGGGTGGTAGACGAGGAATTTGGGGACATTCTATTCTCTAGAGATATATACGTCGTTCCATCAATGGGCACTTTTGAATACATCGTGATAGAATATAATTACGGAACAATAGATTATTTTGAACAAATAGATAATTAAAATACCACATGATTCTGTTAAAATTCTACATGATGTACCAAGCTGTCATATATTGCGATGTTGTTTAAAGATAAAAGGAAATAATTATAGCTTTCTGCCTCAGAACGTACGATTACAGTCTAAGATTCCAAAAGAGTCTTTACTTTTAAGGGGGCGGGCTATGAATATAAACTGGTTTTTCTTTAATATTTCAAAGATGAATCTGCCAATAAACTCTCGAATAATGATGATAAATATAAAATATTGTTGCGTTCATACGGGTTCGTAATAGATTGAATGCACAAGCCCGATAAAAAATTAATAAAATTTATTAACTTATCACAAGAAATATAACAAAATGCTGGATTTCTCCTCACTATTCGCACAATATCACACAATATCACGCAGTAGTTATATTTTAAACTACTAAAACGTTAAATAGCACGCAATCCAAAGAGTAGAGAAAGCTAATCCTATCTCAAAATTACAGCAACTAAGATGAGATGTTTCTCTCCAGCTTTTATAGCTTTTTAAAGCGGCCGCGCGAGACAATTCTAGAAACTTCCGAAAAGTAAAAAGCGTAGAATTACGGTCACAGCTAACACGGAAGTCAATTACATTTATCCAGTTTAAATATAAATTACGAGATATCCTATTTATTAAATGTACGTGCTCTTGTATTTTTACTTTTTCCGCTTAGCTTTCTCTTAAAACTCGGCATTGCACGAGGAAATAATTAATTTTAATCACAATTATTCTGAAAATAGCCAACTAAATACAAAATCCGTAACAGTATGGTCAAGAGTAGCTTATCTTTTTAAATAAAAATAATACTTATTATTATCACCTCAAAAACTACTACTTCACCGAAGAACAAAATTCAAGCTTGTTTCAAATTTAAAACTTCGAAGTTTGTTTTTATGTTTCTTTCCTTTGAGCAAAACGTATTAGCCGAAAATATTCAAAAATGTATTACTTTTCGAATAAATTTTAAAATAAAAATATATATATAGAAGCTTTCACTACATATGCTTTTATCATTGTCATTAGCATTCATTTTTAATACACGCAATAAAATACACGAAATGTTAAAAATTTTGCAATTCATGAATTATACGATTTTACAGACGTATTTTATTTCAAGATACTGAGAAATAAAATTAAAGTTTTGCTAAATATTGTTTAAGAACCCCAAATAAAATGATGGTTTGTTGAAAAATGTACGCTCTGTTCATCAAAATTTTTGCAATAGCAAAAATAAAGGAAAAACTTACGCATCGTTGATTGGCAACAACATCTGTTGATGATAGAGAGAATTTTATCCCGAATTGGAAACAGACGTTTCAAGCTGTTAAATGTTTTTAAATAAATTAAATACTAAAAGATTTTAAATTTATAACTGCTATACAAATATTTCACTTTCTTCTTAACCAAAAAAAAATTGCTTGCAGCTGCCGACTATTAAGCTGCGACTATTATTGCTGCTATTCAATAAAATTTAAGAAAAAAAAAAAAAAAAGGAGAGATTTCCGATTTTATATCAAGCTCAAAAGGGCGTTTTTTTAATGTGTTAGCTTTAGTATTTAATAAATATCATCTTCTTCGCACTTAAACCACATAGGATTCAACAGCAATATCACAAGATATTTAAAAATAGCATACCTTTAGAATTTCTGATAGACAGTGTCACGCGGTCGAGATTTTTTTTTTTTTTTTTTTTTCCCTGTAGAGTGTTGCCATTGCTTGCTTTGAAATCGTTGAGTTTGTGAATAAAAAATTCGCTAAAGTTTTACATAATATGAAATAGATAATAAAACAAATTCGAAATTCAAAATTCCACGTTCCATGATCGGGTGGAGGATTAAGTTATTCAAAATTTGATGGCTTTAAGTAACGTCGATTTTTCAAAACATACTCCCATTTTCCTATATTTAATTTCTTTTAAAATAATGCAGGGCGATAATATTTGGGGGCAAAAATCACTGTAAAAGTGATTCAACCTTTTACAGTGATTCAACGCAAAATCACGTTTCGATACTGATAGCCCTTCTAAGCTAATTCTTCTCTGAGCTAAAAATTAAGCTGAAAAAAAAATAGTTTAAAAGACCCACTCCTTGTGTTTGCAATTTTTTTAATAGAATTCTTACAAATAGAAAAGAATCAGGGTATTAAAAGTAGATTGCTCTTTCAATTTAATAGAGAACTATACGGAAGATTGCAATTTATATGGTACTACAAAATTGTATCATTGCTTTTAGATTTAATCCTTGATGTATACAAAGATGTACACATGAATTAGACATTTTACAATCGCCACCTAAAATGAAATTTTAGAAACTAATTTATTATCCTTACGATATAAAGTAATGATAATTGCGAAATATTATTAGCATGTACCGATACAATGACTTTTTTGAATATTTTACTTTGTTAAATAGTTTACAATTACAAACGATTTACTTTATTATGCTAATGAGCAGCATAATTTTATAATAGGGAACACAAATGAATGATCCTTTACTTCAACAACTGGCACAATTTTTTCTCGTGTATATAATTTTCATTTTACAGTAGGGTTTTATTCGACAATCATACTTAGAATAATATGAAAACAATCAGATTTCTTCGAAGTTTTAGTGATTGAGGATTAGTGAGTTTTAGTGATTAAGTTTAAAGTGATTGAGGAATAATATCCCTAAGTAAAAGGAAGTCAAAGAGATTTTATAGAGATTATCAAATAGATTCTGAAAGGAGGAATAAGAAAGAAACAGCGCAGGGAGATAGAAACAGATAGAGAAAAATATATTATTTAGAAAGCTTCTATGAAAGCTAATTCACGAGTGTTGCTTAATTAAAAGCTTTTAAGGCCCACCAGCGGACGAGCGGTAACGTCGCTGAACACTGGTAGTTTGGTCCGAGGTTCGAATCCCGCGAACGGGCTAGCTGCATGGGTGTTTTCGTGGTTTTTCCCATGTGTAACGTGTATACGAGCCAGTTTCCCTTAAAAAGTCCTCCACGAAGGCATCCCTCCCTTAAGGCAGATAGCCCTCGAGTACTTTGCCGTAATCTAATAAACCAAACCAAACCAAAAGCTTTTAAGACTTTTTTCGAATTTTTAAGAAATTTTTTTAAAATTAGTTTAAATTTACTCTTACTTTTCATTCATATTGCTTCTATATATCAAATTAAATCAATCAAACTTTAAGCAAAATATTATCAATGTAAATACAGGTAAATTATTTAATACTTTATTAGTACATAAAAATATTATTAGTTATTTAGTACATAAAAATAGATATAAGTATGATATTTTTCGAATTTTGGTGAAAAAAATTTAAAAAAATTAGTTCAAATTTACTCTTATTTTTTATTCAAATTGCTTCTATATGTAAAATTTAATTAATCAAACTTTAAGTAAAATATTAAAAATGTAAATACAGGTAAATTATTTAATACTTTAGTAGATAAAAATATTATTAGTTATTTAGTACATAAAAATAGATATGAAAGCAAATTCAGCTCACCAAAATGCTAGAATTTCAGCTCAGTTTAGTTTCTTTTGAAACGATAAACACCTAAATTCAGCTCTTGTAGCAACGAAATGTTTTTGAACTGAGAGCATGGCATTCTATAGATAGAATACTTCAACCTGCGTTTGAATGACAACTGTTTTTGGTCGTCATTGGTAACAGCTGTCACATGCGCTACATACGTTCGGATTTTCCTTTCGTCAAATATGCGATAAAATACACATAATGGCAATTGAACAATCAGTGTGTAGTTTCCTCGTCGGCTACCGTGCCATTGTTCGGGTTTGGATCACGTGACTTGCAGTTAACACGAAACGAGAATTCAGTAAGGAAGCAGAGTCCCCATTGAACAGATTAAGACATACGGATTTGTAAAAATAACCTCATTTCTTTGAGACGTAAGTTGTCTGATTCTCAATTCTTGCTTTAAATATACTGAAATTACAACAAATCATTAGACCTAACTGTGACTAGTAAATGTGACTCAAACTATGGCTAGTAAATACTTTAGTAGTATCAATGCTAATGTAAAGAATAATTCAATAACGCTTAAATAAAAACAGCTTTTTTTTTTTAGCCTAAAAGCCTAATTTGTCCAGAAGGGCTATTAATTTGAAGATCTGCATAAATGTATGTATGTTTCTCGCATTGTAATGAAACAATGGTATCCACAGCTATCAAACTTTGAATAACGCACGTCTCCACCCGAAATTGGAGTGAACGGGCTGGCTGCATGGGCGTTTTCGTAGTTTTCCCCATGTGTAACGTGTATACGAGCCAGTTTCCCTTGGAAAGTCCTCCACGAAAGCATCCCTCTCTTAAGGCAGATAGCCCTCGAGTGCTTTGCAGTAATCTAATAAAACCAAACCAAACCAAAACCATTCGAAATTGGGCATCTGGAAGCCCTAATTTAGAATTTCGAATTTGTTTTATAATCTATTTCATATTTTGTAAAGTATTTATGAGTTTTTGATTAAGAAACTCAACGATTTGAAAGCGAGCAATGGCAACACTTTATCATAATTTTAGAAAACATTTTTACTTCCAGGAGATGAGTAAAGTTATCTTTTTCCCTCTAGCGCGCGAGACTGTGTATCGGAAATACTAAAGATATGCTGTTTTTAAACTATTTTGTGATATTGCTGTTGAATTGAATTTTATGGTTTAAATTCGAAGAACATGATATTTAATAAATAAAAGTAACACACAAAACGTTGAAAAAAATCCCCTTTAATAATATAAAATCTGAAATAATAGTATTATAAAAATCTGAAAACTTAAAGATACTTTGTTTTTTGTATAGCATTTTTTGTTCTTTAAGAACGATATTACCATTTGAATCATATCTCAGAATATTTGATGAAAAAATATGTCAGATTTCTAAACGTAGTTCTTTTTTAAATTTATAAGGTATTTCTCCCGCCTTCTTAGAGTGCTTTCGTGGTGAAGTGGTCTGCACGCTAGGCGCGTGTTCTACAGGTCCGTGGTTCGATTCCTGGCGAAGACGTTGCTCATTTTTCATCTCCCTTGCTTCCAAAAAAATACCTAATGTTTTTACATTAATGATAACATTGGATGTTATAGTAATATTTTCATTACGCAATTTTTTGTTTGTTGGAAGCCTTTCCCGGGAGCTATCCGGTGAGAAAAATGTGCAGATACGACTGAATTAATTGCCTTTCTCTAAATGCAGGTTATAAGAAGTTATGTCTTTCCCTCTTGTGTGACGTCAGTGCATACTATTAAGAACTGGAAGACTTGTAGTTGGAATATCGGCTATGGTATCATCGATTTCTCACGCTTCTCGCTTCGAAAATTCTAAATGGCCCGACAATGGCGCCCGAACTAAAAATCTGGTGGATGATAATTCGTCATCTCCTGAATTTGACTAACTAGGTCTCCTCCTTCTTTAAGTCTCTCTGACTAGGTCTCCTCCTTCCCCAATTTTCCCTTTAAATGAGGAGGAAGATGAAGAATTAAAGCGTTCTCGTTGTGTAAATGATAGCATTTCGAGTCAGTAACTGGAAGTTCCTTGGTTCGACACCTGGTGAGGGCATATCGATTTTTCACATTTTTCCTTTAAAAAAATAACCTAATATTACAAAATCTCCAACTGGAGAATATTTATGTTATAATAGCATTATAGTAAGTCTTATATTTGACTAATTTTTTTCGCATATTTCATTTTAAACATATATCTTTATATATGAAGATTGATTTTTAATTGTGTAGTTTATTATAATTGTTTAGCTTAAAATGGTTACAAGTTGTAAACTGGAACTGTTAGAAACCTGAGTGTAGACTGCAATTAAATACAAATTTTTATATAACAATTCAAACAAGAGTTTTCAGTTAAAATCTGGTGTGGATGTTACTGGCAAAGTAGTCAGCAATCCGGCATTTTATTAGAATGCCAAATAACAAACTGCTAAGTATGAAATACGTCTGCGATTCTTTTCGAATAACCGCAACTACATATCAGAATAATTTTGGCAGCAGAAAAATTGAAAGTGTGATTTTCGGACCAACAATGCTGGGCAACAAAGACTTCTGTGTTTCCCTTTTCTAACATATGCCTCATGTTCCTTTAACGTGAAATTTTAAGGTTCTCTTAGTTTGACCAATGTAAAATTACGAGTTCCATACTCAAGGACCCCATTCCGTTTATGAATTCCTGGGGTATTTAGAGAATTCCTTGCGAGTGTGGTTTAATTTACATTGGTCAAACTAAGACAGCCTTAAAATTTCGCGTTAAGGAACATGAGGCATGTGTTAGAAAAAGGGAAGATGTCTTCTGTTGCTCAGCAATGTTAGTCCGAAAATCCCACCTACATACCAGAAGTTAAAAAATGATGCAAAAAAGCCAAAATGACTGCTAAGAAGGAACCACGGAACTATTGGTTACTGAATCGCTATGATGTGATGTTTGTGGAAAACAAAAGAAAACTCATTTTGCCTATTAAGGAAGGCATCCGTTATTTCATGTACTTCATTAAATTCATTTGGCTGTTTGGCACGGAGGCCGTGACAGGACGTTGAAGGAACTTTAAATCAAATACAAAAATATTACGCGGAATGATATTTAATTGTACACCCACCTTTGTGAGCCCGGCCGGGAATAACAAAAAGATATCAAAAAGGGCATTATTGTGAAACCTACGATTTTCTGAATTTAATTCCCGTTGTTAGGTAGATCTTATTGATTTCGAGTCAGATAAAAATACAAATTTATTATAGTGTACCAAGATCGTCTCACTAATTTTTTTTATATATTTAGAATAAAAAATTTTTAATGGCAGTCCTTCATTATTTTTTTAAACAACATTTGTATTTTTCAGTTATGAACATCTTTTAAATAATAGCTAATCATGACCGTTTTCTCATATTTTGCCTAAAGCGCATTTGTAACTCTATATAAAGTCTAGCTATTATATGCATTGCTTAGGTAAAGTATTATAATAATTGTCATATTTTATATTTTGCCTATAAACGGCACGCATCCTATAAAATGCCGGCATTTCATATATTGACGGTAATATGGACACTTCACTTGCTTAAACGCTAATTAAATTATACAATTTTATAAAGTTCATTTAAGCTTATTTACTTGAATCATTCTAATTAAATAAATCGAACCCTCAAGGCAAGTTGAAAATGACATAAAAAATTTCAAATTTTGAAATTAAACATGCCAGCCAATTTTCGTTGCACGGGATTCAAACTGCTTATATATTTATTTTTTCATAACGAGTATTAAACTTTCTAAAATACAAGCATAGGAAATGGAAGACAGCATTAAAAATTCGATTCCGTTATTTTTCCAAAAACAAATTTTTTTTTTAACTTTGAAATTGCCGAAACATGAATATTTTCATTGTTTAAAACACTTCTGTAAGTAGAAGTACATGTCTATGAGCAACGATTGCCAAAATAAAGGGCCGATAATGACTTTTAAGATGGGGAAAGGGCTGGGTATGTATATATATATATAATTTTAATAAAGAATATATGAAAGATTAGATTATCTCCTAGAAAATGTGAAACAAAAACTGGAATTTGTAATTAATTAAATTGGAATAGGCAATTTGTTGAATGCTAATAAAAACCGTAATTAAATACTAATAAAATAGTTTATCAATGTAAATAAATAGTACATTTAGGCAATTAAAATTGTTGTTTATTTCACAGAATGATCCCGACTTATCAAGAGGATTTGCATTCCAATTGGATTCCATTGTCACATGCCGTAGTTCATTGTTTAATGAATAATGTTATTTTAATAAGATTTTAGGGTTTCTGAATGGCAGCAGTATTTATTAAATAAATATCTGCCGTGGCAACTTCCACGTAATGATTTTATTGGTATCTTCTCTTTTATCTTTTTATATATATAAACGGCTTAAGTGTGTGTCGCCGATAGTTTAGTGTTGCCACTCGAAAAAATGAGGGCGAAAATTAACGTTTCCGCAGTTTTTATTTAATATCTCGGCCGATTAAAGTCGTACGAAGATGAAAACGGTATAGATGGATTCGGAGAATATTTTGGAATCCCAGGATATGCGTCTCGAATTTGAGCTCGGCGCCGTTCCATAGATATTCGAGAAAAAATAATTCGGCACGTAGCCAAATCCCTCTAATAGGAAAAACCCAAGAAAGAAAGTGGAAAATGTAGGGAAAACGTATTGAAAAATTAGTTTTTAATTAATATCTCGGCTAATTAAAGTCCTACGAAGACGCAAAAGGTCAAAATGGCGTGCCATGAACCTGCGGAATCCAACGGTGTGCTTCGCTAAGCCCGGGAGCGAGCCGTTTCGGAGGAAATTATGTTACTTCACCTCATATATATATATATATATATAAATATATATATGCGGCTTAAGTGTCTGTTTGTCGCCCATAGTTTATTGGTTACTTGCGTAACTGTACTAGCCAATGGGGTGACGTTGCCACGGCACAGGGTTGCCGTTTTAATTGAGACGTAGACAATTTCCTGTAAAACTTGCCTTTGCTATGAACATTAATAACTCTCAGGGCCAAACGCTTAAGCGTGTTGGCATTTTTTTACCTGAGCCTGCATTTGGACACGGTCAACTTTTTGTTGCCAGTTCAAGAGTTCGAGAAGGAATGGACGTAAAATTAAAAATAATGAAAGGTCCTCTGCAAGGCGAGCTTAAAAATGATGGAAAAATCTCCACAAGAGATGTTGTGCACAAAGAGAATCTTTGGCATGTGAATTAACATTTTATTATTTAAATCACCTTTATTTATTGATCTAGCGATGGCTCTTAAGAAATGTACCGCCAGTGGTTTCCTTCATTGCACTCTACTTTAAGCAATTAAGCAAGTAGAAGGGGGAAACCCCATGAAGCAGTAAGCAAAGGGGCGTCCTCGCCGCCTGCCCTAGGTAATTCAGTTTGAATTAGCAGACACCTTCGCAAAAATCATTTTAATTACAATTTATAATATCTACAACAGCGGTCATTTCGTATGACCGCCGGGCTTTCTAGTTTATAAATAACTGCATTATAATTAAGACACAATAACTAGCCGAAAAATACTAATTCAGAAGTCAAACAACAAAAATCAGTGTTATATTTACAAAATTTTCACAGGACTAGTTTCGATGGTTTTACCGAACCACCATCTTCAGCTGCAAAACCGCAAATGAACAAGATAGGAAATAATGATTAGATAAGATAAGAAAGCCTGGACAAGAATAAGCAAGTGGCGCCATCTGTTGGTGGAACCAGAACTAAAACATAATTTCTTTAAAGGCTGAAGGCAAATTTGGATTGGAATTAGGATCGTTAACTAGAACAGAAAGATTTTTATGAATGTGAAATGCCTCTAGAAAATCCAGTTCTCCAATGGAAAATGTTTTTTGAATAATTTTGGCAGCAGAAAAACTGAAAGTGTGGTTTTCGGACCAACAATGTTGAGCAACAGAAGATTTCTGTGTTTCCTTTTTTCTAACATATGCCTCATGTTCCTTGACGCGAAATTTTAAGGCTCTCTTAGTTTGGCCAATGTAAATTAAACCACACTGGCAAGGAATCCTATAAATACCCCAGGAATTCATATCCGGAATGGGGTCCTTGAGTATGGAACTCGGAATTTTATTGATGGGAGAATAAACGACCCGAAAGTTAAATTTCTGCAAAATATGTGCAACTTTATAGCTAATTGATGGAAAGAAGGGAATGACAACAGAATTTTTATAATCTCCTAAAACAAGAGTGTGCCTTTTAGTGTGTTGAGATGTGAATTTTTTAACTGCTTGATTAATAATGTTGGGTGGAAAGCCCCTGTCAATAGCTATTGCTTTTAAATAATTTAGTTCTTCATCAAGGGCTAGTTTGGAGGAGCAAACTTGAAGAGCACGGAAAACATAGGAATAAAATGAAGCTAACTTTTGTTTAGTCGGATGACATGATTTAAAGTGTGGTGGAAGGCAAACCGATGAAGGTTTACGGTAAACCGTAGTACTGAAGTTGGATGTGTTACGTGTGACCAGAATGTCGAGAAACGGAAGAGAATTGCAAGTCTCAAGTTCAAAAGTGAACTGAATAGCAGGATCAATAGAATTCATTGTTGAAAGAACTTTATTTAAATCATCTTTATTACCTTCAAACAGAGTAAAAGTATCGTCTACGTAGAGGAACCATGCCGGGAAGTTTAAAGTTTCAAACAATTTTGATTCATAATAATGCATGTAGATATCAGCCAGGATATCCTAGCCAGGATAATTCAAAAAAATCTTGCCAATATTAATTTTCCAAAATTATTCAAAAAACATCTTCCATTGGAGAACTGGATTTTCTAGAGGCATTTCACATTCATAAAAATCTTTCTGTTCTAGTTAACGATCCTAATTCCAATCCAAATTTGCTTTCAGCCTTTAAAGAAATTATGTTTTAGTTCTGGTTTCACCAACAGATGGCACCACTTGCTTATTCTTGTCCAGGCTTTCTTATCTTATCTAATCATTATTTCCTATCTTGTTCATTTGCGGTTTTGCAGCTGAAGATGGTGGTTCGGTAAAACCATCGAAACTAGTCCTGTGAAAATTTTGTAAATATAACGCTGATTTTTGTTGTTTGACTTCTGAACTGCATTATAACTGCATATATTTCCCAAATGCATTTTCATAAACGGCAGGAATTAAACAAAATCATAGACAGGAAGACAAGAAAGCTGTCTGCTAGGAGAGAGAAACCTCCGTAATGAATGTATGAAATGAGAGTGTCCCATAAATTTGGAAACTTTTTCAAAGTCATCTGTTTGACGTATCAAAGTGTTTCATACTACAGACTTATCAGAAAGGCAGATGGCGGTGACGGATTTTATTTTGATTTATTTTTATAGGGTAAAAGAAGTGAACGCTATTGACCTCAATGTCCGTTAACATAGCAAAAATATTCAAATTTAAATCCCTTGAAAGAAGATGTATAATTTCAGCTCTTGATGATGAAGAAATTATTCGCAGCATTGTAATATGCTTGTAAATTCAAACGAATAAATTCTTTATATCAGCGATTCTCAACCGGTGGTACGCGTACCACTGGCGGTACTCAAGAGAAAAATAGGTGATACGCAAAGAAACAAAGTATTTTTTAATTATTAAATTCAAGAATATCGTGAAGAATAAGAACAGTTGACAGAAATTGGCTGAAGATTTCAAAAATAACACAGTCGTTAACTGTAACCTGAACCGAAAAAGAGAATCTAAAAGCATTTCAAATAAGGCTATCAAACTTTTATTACCTTCTTGCACAGCCTGTTTGTGCAAACAAGGATTTTCTTCCATGTTATATTTGAAAAATAAATACAGAACAAAATTAAAATCTTTATGGATTATATAATTTAAATGGATCTTGATTGATGGATCAAACTAAGCGAACTAAGACCAGACATAAGGAAATTGATCTCCCTCATACAGGCCCAAATTTCACACTAAAATTTAGAATTAAAGTATTTTAACTTAAATTTTGCTAATTAAAATGGAAACCAATTTTTTATGTAATATTTTTTGTGAACATATTTAATACAAATATCCAACAGGTTATGCAAAAGGCAAATATTTATATATATATATATTTAAATATTTCTATAAAGAAATTTAAAAAAAAATCATTGCAAAATGTAGTGCTGGTACTAAATTTTTCTTTAGATGGTGCGTGTTAGTCAAAAGGATCACAGATCATCATTCGTGTAAAAGGCATGCTAAGGCCGTCACCAGTCTATATTTCTTAGATTCCAGATGGCATAAAGATGAAGAAAAAAATTCTGAACAAGCGGAAAGTGTTAAAGGACTGGCTGTGGATGTCATAAGAAAAAGATGTACGACGCTTTTGTGGCGCCATCTGTTGACTTGGGAGTCAAAAGGTTGAAAACCGCTGCTCTATATGTCATTATAGCCCTAATATTGTTATAGCAGAGCCATTTTTCGGTTAAAATAAGAGTTAAATTTATGCTCACGCCCTACGCTTCCCTGGAAAAAAAAAAAAAAATCTGTCACAATTTGTAGGAATGCAAAACATTCTCTGATACACACATTCAGAGGTGCCCGCCGGGTTATTTTTCTGCGGCCCATCACTGATCTTTTAATAATGTAGCTTGCACTCAGAAAAAGGAATTGATTAAAATTATAAAACATGTTTTGTTCAGTATATTTTTGTTGTTTTATACAAAATTTTGATTTGAAATTAAAAATCGGTTTTGTTGCAAGGACCAAAAATATTGTTAACCCTCTTGTTACAAAATTTCTCCAGTTTTACTTGAGTTTACAAAATCCGTTTGTTTTTAATTTTACAATACTTTCATAATTCAGTTTTGTAATTGTAGCCAAATTTTGCTGTTTTTGCAAAAGTTAGTTTGTTGTGTGACTCTACGTAACTGGATATGCGATTTATATAAACGAAAAAGTTGTGCTATAAAAAAAAATATTCTTTAGCTGCCAAAAGAGTGGATACGTGAGCGGAGATGGTGCTACTCACACTTCGATTTAGCTCCTTTCCGCCCCCAATTTTGATGGAGAGCACCCCAGGGGAACAGATCCGAGGGTTTCCCACCCCTCTTCCTCTACCATCAACCTCATGAGAGGACTTTCGGCTCGCCGCATATTTAGAGTGCCCCCATGCTCAAGTTTTGTTTCAATATTGTTACGAAATGTAAAGGCGCGGTGAGATAGCTTCCCTGCAAAACAGTTTTAGGGTTGCCATAAATGACATTGGAAGGCAGGGTTGCCACATTTGGTGAGAGATCGCCTGTTTGGCGAAAATATTGGCGATATGCCGTGGACTAATGGAGAATCTTCTGGAACGAATTCTTACCGGTTTAGCCTAGAATGTTCTCGAACACAAGCCGAAAGCTATATAAACCCTGCAGGTCCGCAGTCAGTTAATAGTATTGAGAGTGTGTCTCGTCTAGCGAGTCAATCCCTGCGGAGTCGATCGAGTTGACAGCCGGGCAGCGAGTGCCGAGTGGGTCGTCGAGTACACAGAAGGAGTCTGTTAGTGTAGCGCGGTTAGAGCATCGTCGAGAGAGCGTGTTGAGCTCCGGAAAAGACTAAACCAAGGAGTCAGGAGCTGTGCTCTGTGTGTCGTCGAGTGCATCGCGAGTTGTAACGTGGAGAGTCTCGAGAGAGCGTGGAGTTTCGAGAACGACCAAGCAGAGTCGGGAGCTGTACTCCGGAAAGCAGAGTCGGGTGCTTTGCAGTGAAGCTATCTCCACCGTTATTGCCTGACAGTGTGAAGGCTGTGTCGCTGATTGTTCCAGCGTGTTTATAGTAGAATTTCGACGACTGTAAAAAGTGTTATTGGAGCTGTCCTGATTAATATTGACTAAATAAAGTGTGTTTCGATACTTCATCAAGTGTCGTCGTTATTCACTCCAAATCTACGAACCCCGTACGAACGTGAAGGAAGAAAATAACGTAATAACTGGTGTCAGAAGAAAAGAAAAACGTAACAATATGAATCAAGAGTTTCTTCTCTCATCAAAAAAGCTGTGAAGTAGTAGTAGTAGTAGTTTATATTCATGGCGCAAAGCTCAATAGGCCATATGCGCCAAACACAGGATTCCTTTTCAACATATAAACTAAAAAAAGAAATCTAAAGACAACAGCACACTTTTAAGATCGAGGCAAGTAAAAAGATATTGAAATGATGGGATGAAAATGCTGATTATGACTCTGATAATAAGATATGCAGTATAGATATAAAATCCTAAAACATCTGATTATTAAAATTCCAACATAAAATCTCAGGACAAAAATCAAATTAAATAATAGAAACCTGTTTCTTTCAGGTAGTGAAACAAATTGGTATTGACCTCTCTTCCGATTAAACGGTCGAGAGGCAGGTTGCAGCTATTAAAATACTTCTCACGAATACTGTTAAAATATGGACATTCAATTAAAATGTGATAGACTGAGAGACAAACATTACAATTTGCACAAACAGGCTCATTCTCAGCTCTTAGAAGGTAGCTATGCGTCACTCTAGTGTGCCCAATTCTAAGGCGCGTCAAAAGAACTTGCTCCTTACGATTGCAAGTAGTAGGCCAATGCTCTATTTTATCCTTCACCCTTCTCAACTTGTTATGAATCTGAATGTTCCAAAGTTGCTGCCATTTATTTCTAATCTTTTTTTTTTTTTTTTTTTTTTTTTTATGACACAACGTATATCTCTAAAAGGGACGAGGCGGCCGGACATTTCAACAGCAGATTTCGCTGTGATGTCCGCCAGCTCATTGCCCTTTATTCCTGTATGTCCTGGGACCCAGCAGTACAGAATTTCATATCCACACCTTGTCAATTTAATATTCAACGTGAGAACATCGACTATCACAGGATTCTCGGTGCTAGAAAAGAATTCTAAAGCTTTCAATGCACTGTAAGAGTCCGTATATACAATGAAATTTCCATGGTGCAGCGTTGAGATGTACAAAAGCGCATAATATATGGCAGTCAGTTCGGAGGTTAAGACAGAGTGGTCCATGTGGTCACCAATTATAAATGACAAGCCAACATGGCAAGCTGACTTAGATCCATCCGTACATATGGAAACATAACTCCTGTAACTATGCCTGTGCTCAGCAAGAATTTGTCTGTAGATGTTCTCATTAGTAGCTGTTTTGACGTAACTATGGAAAATATCAAGAACCTGGATTTTTGGATTTTCCCAAGGTGCGATTTCAAAATGCTGTACTGCTTGTGGGGACATATCAGACAAGGAGAATTCTTCAATGAGGGGACGAACTCTGACAGAAAAAGAAGGCACATAGGATGGACGCGCCTCAAATAAAAGGTCACAGCTATCATCAAATAAACATAGTTTGTAAGGATGGTCAGGTTGAGACAATATATTAAAATACTGTAAAAGAGACAACTCCTCACCCCTCAAACGGAGTGATGGCTCGTGACAGTCCATCAAAGCTGTGAAAGTAAGTTAAATTATTTGGTACAATCTCATTATATAAGATAAGATGACAGAATTTTAAATTTTCATTTTCTCATTTACATTTTTAATCGCGTGCTTATTTACAATAAACGAATTCTCTTTTCAGTTTCTCAAATGACGTAATCTTGCGAATCATTGTTTGCAATTGTGTAAATGTTAATATTTATATAATAAGTCAGAATCAAAATAGTACATCATTTTTCAAGTTTTTCGTTACTTTTATATGTATTTAATATGAATCTTTGGGTTGGTATTTTTTAAACATAATAATAAGTGTTAATGATGAAATAGTTATTCTAACGTGCGGCCCTAACCAATTTAAACATTTCTTGAATGGCCCTTCACAATAATTTGTTCAATATATATATATTTGAAAGGGCCCATATTAATGAGACATCTTGTGTGCAGTTATTGATGGAAACTTTTGCATTGTTATTGTAATCATGTTATGAGCATTTATTCTTATTTTTAAAACAATAATTTTAGTACTTTACAATAATACTAAAAAATGAAATCTACTTGCAAGTAAACTCAGCATGTATTTATCGATATAATACCAGATCAGCTAATTCTGCAGTCCATTTGGTACATCTAGTATTTCTCATTCTCAGATGAGCATTTTCATAGCCAAGTCTAAAATTTGAAATTTGCTTTATTTTGATAAATTAAATTAATAAAAATTATGAAATTTACTAACATTATTGACTGTAGCAACGACTTATCCTTATAAATATTCAAGTCCTATTAAAAGTAACATACCAGATATTTTCTATCTACACGCAGATAATAATTTGCACTTCGTTGGTCTTCCATCTATTACCATGATGCTTTGCAAAGAAACATTCTGTCTCTGATTACTGGCTCTAAGCCCATCGCAGGAAGAGAAAGAATTAATCAGTTCCTTGCCAACTTCAATCAATACAACTGGATTATCTTTTGGTTCTTTCTTTACAGATTAGTGATGTGGCAACACGGTTTTCATCTGCTATCTTCGAAGAGTAATAACAATTAGGAAGGGTGTGGATGCTAAGTAACAGCCTGATTTGGTTATATAATGATCCCTTTAGGAACATAAAATGACGCACAGGGATTCATGATAAAGCAAGACTTAATTATTCTGTATCGCAAGGTTTGAAGTTTTAACAAGCAAGGCGAGAATGATTAGTTCTCAGATTATTAATTTATGAAGAGTAGAAAAGTGCTTTACAGTTTGTGAGTTTTTTATGCTGATGCATGTTAAAATGATGCATTGGCAAATACATCGTTTTGAAAGTAACAAGTTAATTTATGCTTGAGATTATTATGCTATTAATAAGCTATGCTATTCTTTGGGCATATCGTACACACCCGCAGTGTAGGAATTCACGGATGCAGAAAATCCTCAACAGTACGTCATTTTTAACAGTCGTTAAAAGTGACGAATTAAGCGGAATGATTTTTAAATGTTATATAATATGTATGTTTAATGTTATATATAATGCACATTTTTAGACGCTTTTACTTTGCTATAAAAAAGATCTGCCTGGAAATTCTTTTTAACTGCAACTGTATTTTTCAACGTATAAATTATCGTCTGCTACTTGACATTCTTGTTGTCCTGCAAAATGTCGCTTTTAAAGAGGGAATGGATAGAAGTCTATGTTTGTGCTCTTCTTGAAAAAAATTAATCGTATCTAATTATTAAGAAACGCTATGAAAGCATAGTGTTTCGATAGCTAAAGCTACGATAAATAATACTATCAACCAGAAAGGGAAAAGTATGTAAAAGTTTGGCTTTAAATGGAAAAATTGTTCCAGATACATATCCAAGTGAGAAGCAGAATGTTTCGATTGGTGCAAAAGTAAGATATTTAACGTTAAAAGAATATCCGTCAAGTCAAAGAGAGTTGCTAAATCATTAAAATGCTATAAACAAAGTGATTAATACTGATTAGAATATTAAAAAGGCAAAAAACATAATGTGCATCACTGAGTGGGAAGAAGGATCTGTTTGTCGTATTTATAAAAAAAGAGACAAGCTAGAATATAAAAAAATTATAAAAAAATATTTATAAAAAATTATAAATAAATTTATGAAAAAGGAAACAAGCTAGTAAAGTAATTCCTCTGTAGATAAAAGTATTTACTGAGGAATTACTTTACTGAATTCGGCATATAAAATATTCTCCATTATCTAGTACGAGGGTAAGTTGAAAAATAAGTGTCCCCTGTCGACTGTGGTCAGAGTTGTGTATGAAAGTCAAAAAATAGAATGAGACATTAAAGATATGACATACCTTTATTTTTCCACATAGGTACCAAGTACATTGAAACATTTGCCATATCGCTTGATAAGCTTCAAAAAGCCCTCCAGGAAAAAATCAGGGCTTTGCATATGGAAGAAGCGTTGAACGGCTTGTTTCACTTCAGTATTGCTTCCAAAGCGCCTTTCCCCGAGATTTTTCTTCAAAGCCGGAAACAGATGGAAGTCGCTTGGTGCGAGATCAGGACTGTATGGCGGATGGTGTAAGCGCTCCCAAGTTGCAATATGGTTTTGCGTTGCCGTCGCCGAATGTGGTCTGGCATTGTCATCCAACAGCAGAACGCCAGATGTGAGAAGGCCAGGCCGCTTTTTCCGAATCGCCTCTTTCAATTTCGACAGGGTGTCACAGTAGCGCGTAGCATTGATGGTTCCAACCTCCAAAACGTCCAGCAACAAAACTCCTTGGGCGTTTCAGAAAACTGTGAGGAGCTTCTTTACCTTGCAGAGAGAGTTGTCTTGAATTTCTTTCGGACAGGTGATGACGGATGTTTCCACTGCATAGATGCGGCCTTCGATTCTAGCGTGAAATGGTGGACCCACGTTTCATCCCCCGTCACAATCCGAAACAGAAAGTCATTGCCATCTTCATGGTAACGCACGAGATGTTCCAGGCTGACCCCCATGCGTTGTTCCTTGTGTGTCGAGGTCAATTGTCGGGGCACCCATCGTGCTGACACTTTTCTGTATCGAAGAATGTCGTGGATGATGTTTTGAGCTCGCTCATGTGAGATTCCAAGTTCTTCCGCTACTTCATCGATGGTGATACGCCGATTCGCTCTAATCATGTCATCCACCTTCCTGACATTTGCATCTGTAGTGGCCGGCTTTGAAGAAAAATCTCGGGGGAAGGCGCTTTGGAAGCAATACTGAAGTGAAACAAGCCGTTCAACGCTTCTTCCATATGCAAAGCCCTGATTTTTTCCTGGAGGGCTTTTTGAAGCTTATCAAGCGATATGACAAATGTCTCAATGTACTTGATACCTATGTGGAAAAATAAAGCTATGTCATATCTTTAATGTCTCATTCTATTTTTTGACTTTCATACACAACTCTGACCACAGTCGACAGGGGAAACTTATTTTTCAACTTACCTACGTATAAATGATTGCTTGCATATACTTCTAATGTTATTGGGGTTTACAAAGTGTGGATTCCAGAAGAGAAAAACAACAACTGATGAATTGCATTCTATTAGACAAATCTTGGAAAGAACTAAAGAATACAACGTCGACACCTACCGCCTGTCAGTTGACTTTAAAGCTGCCAATGACAGTATCAACAGAGAAAAAATACTTGAAGCGATGCTGAAATTTAATAGCCTGAAGAAACTGTTAAGCCTCACAACGATGTCTCTTAACAAAGTGATATGTGGAATAAAAATTTCACCACATCTCTCAAAACGTTTTTTACTGAGAAAGGGTTAAGATAAGGAGACTCACTATCTTGCCTGTTGTTTAATATAGCTCTAGAAAGACTCTGGAATAAACCATCTTGCACAGAAAGCATTCAACTGCTGGCTTTTGCCGATGATACTGATATCATTGGGCGATCAAAACTAGTTGTGGTGAAGGCATTTGTCTTGCTTGAACATGCAGCAAGGAAGATGGGCCTAATCATTAATGAAGACAAAACTAAGCTTATGATTGCATCTAATAAAACTGTTGATTTATGCGCCTTGAAGATAAACAATTATACCTGTGAAATCGTAAAGCTATTTAAATATCTGGGCACATTGATCACAAGTTGCGACGATATAAAAATTGAAATAAAAAACAGAATATTTATGACAGATGTTACTACGGCCTTAAAAAACAACTGAAATCCAAACTAATCAACATAAAACAAACGAAAATGAATGTTGGATACTTAATAGGGCAGAGGAAGACCTGATATCAACTTTTGAAAGAAAAATCCCAAGAAAGATCTGCGGAAAGGTACAACAAAATGGCATGTGGATGATTCTCTATAATCATGAATTATATGGAAAATATAGGAAATATGGTGACACTGATATTGTGAGAATCGTAAAGGTATTTCGTATTAGATGGCTAGACGATTGTGTTTAGATATGATGATGCATTTCCAACCAAAAAGATAACCTTTTCGAGAATTGAGGGAGTAAGATGAAGAAGAAGACCACCACTAAATGGATGGATGATGTCGAGGGGGATTTAAGGTTAATTATTGTTAATCGCCGAATGGGGTCAGGTGGAGGAAACTTGGATAGACGGCCTTGGTCTATAACAGACTGTGGAGCTTATGAAGAAGAAGAGGAAATCCTGTCTCTAGTCTTCTAGTAACCTCTCCATCGCAATTCTTCGGGCAAATGATGCCTGGAGGTTATTGTTACGAACTGACTATACCTGATTTCTTCTCGCAGTATGACAGCAAAATTTGCAGCCTTGCTCTACACATGCAATTTTATGCTCCTTGAAGACGACATATTGCGATGGCAGCTCCACTGATTAGCATACTGCAATTTTACTCAGCAGCTCTTATTTAACAACATATTCAAATGTTATACGGATTATTTTTGAACGAGCTATTGCTAATTTTGTGATTTTCCCTTAATTTTTGGAAACCGGCGTATTTCGGATAACAATTAAGCAATAAGATGGCTACTTAATAACAGATATAAAAAAAGACATTCTACCCATACTTCTTAGTGTCTGAAGCAAAATATTTAGCAACACCTAAGGATATCATTGAACCATATTCGACAGAATGTAAAATTTCAAGCTTGTCCCAATTTACTGTGTGTGATTCTTTGATAATGGTAACTGCCATGACGTGATGGCCACGCATGCGCAGTTTAGCCGAACGGCCAGCGACGCCTATCCTTCACGTGACTTACTAGAGAAGAGAAGAGACATTTAATAACGAAGAAATGAAAGTAACCCGCCAGCGTAATGTTAAACGTGGTTTCTAGTTTTGTGTTAACGTCTTGCTTTGTTTGTGTGCTAATAAAGTCTTTGTGCCGTTAAATGTCTGGTTTATGCAATGCTCACATTTAGTGCACGTTCTACGTTAAGGAAACATATATCCAGAACCCGCCCAAGAAGCAGTATATAACAGTAACCTAACCTGTTTACATCTCACACACGTTTTGCAGAGTAAGATTCAATACTATGTTTTGATACCTATTAATCGTGCATCATCATCTTGGATTATTATATTATTTATGAACTAGATTTAATTGATTCCTACGTTTGTGCTATAATTCTTTTGAGTGTTTGGTATAGAATCTGCAACACCTGAAACTTCAGCGATGTCTTGCTGCTTTAAATTACATTGCTCCTTTGCTATTAGCTTGCAAGATATAGCGTTAATTCTCATTGTTAACTAAGTTTGGTTGGAGCTTTTTGCTGAACAGGAGAAGTCAATCTGTCTTAGGAAACGGATGCCAATCCACGTTACACATGTAGAAAATAAAAAAGGCCATTCATCCAGTTCCCTTCACTGGGACTTGAAATTGAGTTCAATTACCATTATTTAGCGATTTTACCGTTGGGCTCCTGAAGTCCTTTAAAAATGCACAGTTATTTTTAAAAATAAACACTGCACCTACAAGGTGCCTGTAAATTAATTAAAGTTAAGCTAAGTTCTAGCTTGAAACTTTAGTATTATTCCATTTAACTTTTAGTTAATTACATGCACAAATTTTAACATTTTCTTCAAAAATTACAAATTTGTAATTTAGTATTCGAAATTTCCGTTTAAGTTATTGAAAAGAAGGTTATTTATTATATTTTATGATACTTTCTTCATTGCACATGTGGGCAATAGAACCTGAATCTAGATACCAGTTATGTGTTCCTGTGTCTCGTATTGTATTGATGATGCTGAGCGAGCAACCGTGTATCTCATTTTCATAATTAGGGCGCTTCTTTCCTGCATTCGGACACTTTATGGCCTCTTTCTGTTCAATTACAGCATCTAAAAGCTTTAAATTTCCTGTTTTAAAAAGTTAATGTCGCATTGTGTTACATTTAGTAAATGAAGCTCCCTCAACCTATAAAAAATAAATTAAATTTCAAAGAAATAAAATTTCAAATTATTCAATGAAATACTTCTGCGCTGCATTGTTAATTTGTATCTTTGTAGTTATCACTGCTTCATAAAACTGACTTTCATTATTGAGCCATTCGGTTGATGTATTTAATGTAATTTTAATTAACCCTCATTTGAAATTTTAAACTATTTATATTTTATATTTTTAAAACTATTTATAGTGTACACTCAGATATTTTCACACTGACAGCAATAACTACTACATCTTTAAAGTAAAATTAAATAGGATTGACAGTACGTGATGCTTTGAAATAAATAAGGTAAAATTAAACAAGATCTGATAATTTTTTTAAACAATTTAATAAACATTTTCAGGCAGTGATTTTCCAAACTATAATAACATTACGAAACGATCATATTTATTTGACTATATGATCATTAAATTATTAACTGTAAAGTGGATTAGTTATTTTAATAATTCATAAATTTCGGAGCATAAAATTTTCTGAGCGTAATGAAGGAAAAGATAAAATAAAATCTAGAAGCACTCAGATTTTATATTACGCCCAAAAGGAACCTTTTTTTTAAAGTTTTGTGTGTTACCTATATTTATTGAATATCATGTTTTTCGCCAGTAAACCACATACATTTGAAAACAGCATATCTTTAGAATTTTCGCACTGGAGATAAAACTGTTATTTTCCGTACAGTGCTCGCTCTGAACTCGTTGAGTTTGTTAACCAAAAATTCGTTAAAGGTTTACAAAATATGAAATAGATTAAAACAAATTCGAAATTCGGCCGTCCAGACACCCATATTCGGGTGGAGGGTTACATTATTCAAAATTTGATGGCTCTAGATACTGTCGTTTTTGTCACAGTGCGAGAAACATACATGTATCCATGCAGATTCTACATTATTTATTTTTTTTACATATAATACAGGGCGATAATATTTGGTAACAACAATTTGGAAGGAGACACGGACATTTATAGTAAAACAGCGCAAAATGCCGCTTCGAAACTAACAGCCTTTCTAGGCGATCGCCGCTTTGGGCTAATAAATTAAATTAACAGTAAATAAAAAAATCTTATGCAGAAGTAAAAATAAATTAAAAAAACAATCACTACAAAATACAAGCAAAATTGATTATTACTGTTAAATACAATTTTAATATTAGAATTAAATGTATAAAAATTTTTAAGGAGTCAAAAGTGTTTATCATTATGATGTATTATGAAATATAATTGAAATAAAATTCCTTTATAGAAATTATGCTATAATACTCATCTATAATTTTAAAAAAGCAGCAAAATTTAGAATTTTAAACGAAACTTTCGAAAATTCGTTTTTAAATATTTTAGCATTTTTTACTTATTTGCACCAATAAAAAGCATAAAAATTGCAAGAGAAAATTGCTTGTTTGAAATTTTCTATTAGTTCAGATTTAAACTATCATTTTCTCAAAGAAGTAGTTACAAATTTCCTTACAGCATGGGAAAAGCTAAAAAAATATCCAGTCCTGAAAGCATGCAATAGCTTTATAATTATTTGGAACGTTAATTATGCTTGATAAATATGCTAAATTTTTAAAAATCAATTTCAATTTCAAAAATAAAAATATGTAGAAATTCTAATTTGTGAAATGAGGCCCTACAACCAGCTTTTTCTTGACAATTATACACGCTAGAATAGGCAACCAATGTTAAATTTCTGTAAGTCGTCCCTACTCTTCCGGATGTAATCAAGGTGACAGCCGGCAACGCCTCAGACGAGGGAGAAAACCCGTTTGGGTTAGTCTATTTCTTATAAGGTCCATGATCACACAACACTGGTGTGCAAAAATTAAGGCTTAAATGCTTAAATGCTAATTGCTTATGCTTATATTAGCCCAGTTGGGCTTTAATAAGCTATATTGATCTAATCCCCTAAGGACAATCAGAATGTCAACTATCAGCTAGTTCCCAGCCAGGAAATCGGAGCGGGTAAGGAAAAGAGGGCCCATCGGCCATAGTGACAAAGTCCAATCATCAAAGTAACTTAACTCTTACCCCTGAGACAAGAGTAATAATCACGTGTATGGAGCTATGAAGATGCAAAAGAAATGAAAATACATGAAATGTGCATAGGATACAGTGTTGAACATGTAATAAACAAATGAAAGTTAAGTAATGTACGCATAAAAATGTGTTATTTACATATTTGAAAACGAGTGGGCTAAGTGACAAAATTGTGATCCCTCATTCTGTGAGCCGTAAAAGGCCTGATATTGTAGTCCTCTGGAATGCAGACATAGTTCAGTACAGCATTAAAGTTTCCTTTACTGCAATTCAAGCCTTTGTCAAAGAACTTGCTGTTAAGTTTTTGCAGATATTTGTCAATATATTCAACTTGTAAATCATCGTGCAGGAGTTTGTTACGGATGTAAAAATGCGCTCCTGTCATGGTGCGTAAGATTGTGTTTTGAGTCACCTGCAATTTGTTGATATCTGAGCTCGTAGCAGTCGCCCAGACAGGGGACGCATAACACATAATTGGTCTTAAAATGGAAATATAAATCTGTCTTTTCCTTCTCAGATCTAACTGCGAGCTGCGCCCTAGCAGTACTTGTAATTGTTGAGCAATTCCTCTGGTCTTGTTTGCAATGTAATTGACATGCGTACTCCACGTGAGTCTTCGATTCAAGTAAACACCTAAATACTTGGCCTTGTTTACCATCGGGACACGTTGGCCGAATAGGTAAAGTGGCTGAACTGAGACCAGTATTTTCTTCCTTCTAACAAGAAGTAGCTGTGATTTAGTCGCATTGATGGAAATCTTCCACCTGGAGCACCACTCCTCAATGTCCATAATTATATCCTGCATAACAGAAATTGCCCTGTTAGGCTGAATAGATCTGACCGCTACAGCGGTGTCATCCGCATAGCAGGCCAGCAATGTATTTCTGTTGAGTTTATCCCGCGGGAAATCAGCCGCATAGAAAAGATAGAGTACTGGGCCAAGACAGGACCCCTGGGGGACGCCTGCAGCGATAGTTTTGTATCCAGAATGACTTTGCTTGCAGCTAACTGTAAAGTAACGATTTGCAATATAAGATCTGGTGAGTAAGATCAGTTCTCTAGGCAAATTCATCATTATCAATTTATATATTAAGCCCTCATGCCAGACACGGTCAAATGCTTTGGCCACGTCCAGCATGAGCACTGCAGTACAACTCTTATGATGCAGAGCAGAGCCGATAAATTCCACAAGCCTAATCAGTTGTTTAGATGTGCAAAGTTCGCTCCTAAATCCATACTGATCTTCCGGAAGTACCTGTAAATAAGGCTGGAATTTCCTTAAAATTATTCGTTCAAAGATCTTGCCTATATTAGAGAGCAAGCTTATGGGCCTGTGATTTTCCGCCTTAGTGATGTCTTTTGCAGGCTTCGGTAGTAGGAAAACTTTTGCGTACTTCCAGCAGTCCGGGAAGTAGCATAACGTAATGCATATATTAAAAATGCTGGAAAGTCTTGTGATTCCACCGCGCGGGAGGTTCCTGATCATTAAATTTGTAACTCCATCAATACCTGGGGCTTTCTTGGGGTTCAATTTGGAGATAATATCCGTAACTTCTCTTGGATTAGTTAAACCATCGGCATTTAGAGCCGTGGGAGCACCTAGCCATTCTTCTACTTTCATTCTGACTTGGGTCTCAAAGTGAATATTACAAGGTGTCTGATTGGGAGAAAACTGCTTTTCAAGATGTGAAGCAAAAATCTGACATTTGTCAGTATCTGAATAAGCAGTGACGCCGTTGTCAATAATTGGCCTATCACACTGATGCGTCCTCTTTAACATTTTTGTAAACTGCCAGAAGGCATCACTGTCTAAGTTTAACTCCTCCATTTTAACATTCCAAGCCTCACACTTTAATTTATGCATTTCAAGCTTAATATGCTTACTGATCCTATTTAACTCCGTTTTAATAATTGGGTCCCAGGTGATATTATACCTCCTTCGCAGCCTGTTTCTTTCGGCTATGAGAGATTTGACGTACCTTGGAATCTTAGCGATTTTACAAGACCTTTGAGTAACCTTGGTGGCCTCATAGTAAGAGTCATTAAGACATGTAGTAAACTTATCAATCTCCTTGTCAATATCAGAAGGGCTTTTCATAGCACCTAATTTAGGGAGCCTCACTTTCACAACATTGTGGTACATTCTCCAGTCGGTATGGGTCTTAACATTCGTATAATTAATACTGGTGACCCCTAGTGTAGCAACCACAGGAGTATGATCAGAGCTTAAGTCGTCTCGAACCTCCAGCACCATATTAATTCCTGTATTAGTCAAGATGATATCTAGAATATCAGGAGTGTACCTGATGTTGCTGGGCCTGAACGTCGGTACGTCAGGCGCAAATATACCAACTGGGTGGTTACTGATATACTCTCTCAGTACTTTACCATTGTGATTAGTGCTACGGCAGCCCCAATCTTTATGCTTACTATTGAGGTCGCCACCAACAATCATTATTGAAGAATCCGGAATAATATTTTGTAACATTTCCTCAGTTAGCCTATTAGTAGGGGGGTTGTAGATTGCCGCAAATAAGGTATCTCCAATCTTAGGCAAGCTAATAGAGGCAATCACAATTTCATAGCCCTTGTCTCTTTCAGTCGAAATTAAACAAGATGAATATTTACAATGAACGTAGATGAGTGCTCCACCTCCTCTGTGATGTAACCTATCACATCGGTAGGTTCTATAATTTTTGATGCTAACTCTGTCTCCTGGGGTGATGTGCGTCTCGGAGATCAGGCAAATATCAATGTCGTTCTCATACATAAAGTCCTCCAACTCATCTTTCTTTCCTCTTATGTTGTTAGCATTCCACACTAACATCTTGATTGGCCTAAAATTATTATCTTTCCTATCCATGATTGGGTTCATTATTGACCGCGTTGAAACTACTAGCATTGGCGCTAGGAGCTAAATTTACTTGTAGAATGCCGGAAGCCTTAATAGCCTCAACAAGGTTTTTAAGCCCTTCAAAAATACTTCTAGCTTCATCTAGAGTATTCATTGTTTGCCCGCCAACAGCGGCGGCATAAGATTTATTGATAATTACTCTATCACTGAAATTCTTCAAAGGCGGATTTTGAGTATTTATTTTGGGAAAATTCGGGCAACCCCTGTAGTTGCTTGTATGATCTAATTGGCAATTTATACACTTAGGTTTATCTTCTCTTGGCTTGGGGCAGTCTTTTGAATAATGATCGCCAGCGCATTTCATGCATTTCGGGTCATGCATACATCCTGCCTGGGCATGATGAAATGCTTGACACCGAAAGCATTGTACCGGCCTTTTCCTTCCTTTGTAAGCTTCTACTTTAACATTCAGCAAACATAATTTAGTTATATTATGTATCCCTCTCGCTTTTTCATTCCTCTTCAAAATAACTAGAAACAGGGGCAGATTAAATTTTTCTCCATTTCTGCGTCTTACTAATTGCGAGACTCGTTCAACTGGGAAACCTCTATCTATCAGTTCATCAGATATCTCTGAGGTTGGCGTGTCGATCGGTAAGCTGCGTATAACAACTTTAACCTTCTTGTTTTCGGGTAAAATAAATGAGTGATATTTCACTCCTTTGGCATTAAGTAATGCAGTTAAACTCTTATGAGTTTCTATACTGTCAACTTTTAGCTCATAGTGGTCTTGAGCTTTCATTATACCTGATTTTAGCTTAATTCCTGCATCTTTAAACATTTCCTTATATTTTGACCAGGAGTATTTACCATCCTGTATAATAATCGGGGGAGCTTTATTGCTCACTTTATTTGGATGTATGAATTTATCCACATCCTGCTCATTATTTTCGGCAGAATTGGTACCAGTTTCATGATCATGAGCATCACCTATTAGCCCAGCCGGGCACGTGACCTCATCTGCAGCACCGATAGGCCGCACCATGCTTTCCGTCTGAGACGTACTCGCAGCCGGCTTTTCGGGGATCTCACTAGATGGCGCCACATTAGCGTGGGCTTTATCCATATTATCCACGTCTGGGGCTGTATCCATATTATCATAAGTTATTTCCGTGGTCGGCTCAGCTGTCGAAACTTCTGACAAAACAGAGGAATCCGTCAGAGTAGACTTTCGAGAGGGTTTTCTTAGTCTTCTAGTAAAATCTCCTTTAGGACCTGAGTCCGTGTCGGAGCTGTCTTCATTCAGTGCTTTATGTTTTTTCGACTGCTCTTCATCTGAGCGCGCAGGGCTGCTGGCTCGTCTGACATTAGTTTTGTTGATTCCAGTTATTGAAGAATCACTGTCATTAACCTTAGGAGCAGGGATGTTTGGTTTGGGAAGAGAAGTAGAAGAACGATCAGCGTTCAGTTCTCTGTCAATGAAAAGTTTGAGGCGTCGAAGGAATTTAAGGTCTCGTGCGTCCTTAGATGAGAGAGATCCATCAGCTTCTTTGATGCATTCTAAGTTGGTAATCTCAGAGGCAATAAAATCAATCATTCGATCCATGGTGGAGCGGATGGCAGAAAATGAAGCAGCGGAGAAAGCAACCAGAGTCTATTGCAATGCCGACCTACTGTTACAGCGGCATGCACTCTGATCAGGTATAATAAAAGAAGAGTTCTAATATCACAAAATCAGGAGCGAGCAGATGCACGTCTTACATGTACGATAGTCAAAACTCGAAATCTCTGGGCACGTGCATAGATCCTGTGTGAGCCACCGCTGCGTCCGTAGCTAAGGACGGAATGAGCGCGTTGATTGATTGAGTTCAATTACCATTATTTAGCGATTTTACCGTTGGGCTCCTGAAGTCCTTTAAAAATGCACAGTTATTTTTAAAAATAAACACTGCACCTACAAGGTGCCTGTAAATTAATTAAAGTTAAGCTAAGTTCTAGCTTGAAACTTTAGTATTATTCCATTTAACTTTTAGTTAATTACATGCACAAATTTTAACATTTTCTTCAAAAATTACAAATTTGTTATTTAGTATTCGAAATTTCCGTTTAAGTTATTGAAAAGAAGGTTATTTATTATATTTTATGATACTTTCTTCATTGCACATGTGGGCAATAGAACCTGAATCTAGATACCAGTTATGTGTTCCTGTGTCTCGTATTGTATTGATGATGCTGAGCGAGCAACCGTGTATCTCATTTTCATAATTAGGGCGCTTCTTTCCTGCATTCGGACACTTTATGGCCTCTTTCTGTTCAATTACAGCATCTAAAAGCTTTAAATTTCCTGTTTTAAAAAGTTATTGTCGCATTGTGTTACATTTAGTAAATAAAGCTCCCTCAACCTATAAAAAATAAATTAAATTTCAAAGAAATAAAATTTCAAATTATTCAATGAAATACTTCTGCGCTGCATTGTTAATTTGTATCTTTGTAGTTATCACTGCTTCATAAAACTGACTTTCATTATTGAGCCATTCGGTTGATGTATTTAATGTAATTTTAATTAACCCTCATTTGAAATTTTAAACTATTTATATTTTATATTTTTAAAACTATTTATAGTGTACACTCAGATATTTTCACACTGACAGCAATAACTACTACATCTTTAAAGTAAAATTAAATAGGATTGATAGTACGTGATGCTTTGAAATAAATAAGGTAAAATTAAACAAGATCTGATAATTTTTTTAAACAATTTAATAAACATTTTCAGGCAGTGATTTTCCAAACTATAATAACATTACGAAACGATCATATTTATTTGACTATATGATCATTAAATTATTAACTGTAAAGTGGATTAGTTATTTTAATAATTCATAAATTTCGGAGCATAAAATTTTCTGAGCGTAATGAAGGAAAAGATAAAATAAAATCTAGAAGCACTCAGATTTTATATTACGCCCAAAAGGAACCTTTTTTTTTAAAGTTTTGTGTGTTACCTATATTTATTGAATATCATGTTTTTCGCCCGTAAACCACATACATTTGAAAACAGCATATCTTTAGAATTTTCTCACTGGAGATAAAACTGTTATTTTCCGTACAGTGCTCGCTCTGAACTCGTTGAGTTTGTTAACCAAAAATTCGTTAAAGGTTTACAAAATATGAAATAGATTAAAACAAATTCGAAATTCGGCCGTCCAGACACCCATATTCGGGTGGAGGGTTACATTATTCAAAATTTGATGGCTCTAGATACTGTCGTTTTTGTCACAGTGCGAGAAACATACATGTATCCATGCAGATTCTACATTATTTATTTTTTTTACATATAATACAGGGCGATAATATTTGGTAACAACAATTTGGAAGGAGACACGGACATTTATAGTAAAACAGCGCAAAATGCCGCTTCGAAACTAACAGCCTTTCTAGGCGATCGCCGCTTTGGGCTAATAAATTAAATTAACAGTAAATAAAAAAATCTTATGCAGAAGTAAAAATAAATTAAAAAAACAATCACTACAAAATACAAGCAAAATTGATTATTACTGTTAAATACAATTTTAATATTAGAATTAAATGTATAAAAATTTTTAAGGAGTCAAAAGTGTTTATCATTATGATGTATTATGAAATATAATTGAAATAAAATTCCTTTATAGAAATTATGCTATAATACTCATCTATAATTTTAAAAAAGCAGCAAAATTTAGAATTTTAAACGAAACTTTCGAAAATTCGTTTTTAAATATTTTAGCATTTTTTACTTATTTGCACCAATAAAAAGCATAAAAATTGCAAGAGAAAATTGCTTGTTTGAAATTTTCTATTAGTTCAGATTTAAACTATCATTTTCTCAAAGAAGTAGTTACAAATTTCCTTACAGCATGGGAAAAGCTAAAAAAATATCCAGTCCTGAAAGCATGCAATAGCTTTATAATTATTTGGAACGTTAATTATGCTTGATAAATATGCTAAATTTTTAAAAATCAATTTCAATTTCAAAAATAAAAATATGTAGAAATTCTAATTTGTGAAATGAGGCCCTACAACCAGCTTTTTCTTGACAATTATACACGCTAGAATAGGCAACCAATGTTAAATTTCTGTAAGTCGTCCCTACTCTTCCGGATGTAATCAAGGTGACAGCCGGCAACGCCTCAGACGAGGGAGAAAACCCGTTTGGGTTAGTCTATTTCTTATAAGGTGCATGATCACACAACACTGGTGTGCAAAAATTAAGGACGAAGTCGAAAAATTAACATATCAGCTGAACGAAGAGGCAGAGTGGACAGAATGACCAATCAGGAGATTAAGCAAGGTGATGTACGGTACAAGGTTCTTTAATATACTAAGGTTAGGCCAGGAACGGAAAAAGCGTGCCATTGGTTGCTGGTAGTGACGTCACCCGGGAGACAGGACGCATCGGCCGACGCGTCTGCTACATGATTTTGGTAATGGAAAAAATGTAAACTAAAGCAAAATGATCATTTTATATGTGGTAGATACACCGGAAATACCGGGTATATACTTTCCGATTAAGTATTTTGTTAAAGAAAATGTTTATTTTATGCATAGAATTCGTACGAATGCTGAAAATAATTATAAACATTAAATTCTTTTCGTAAAGGGAAGCCTTAGAAAATGAAAAACGATATTTAAGTTAACTAAGGGAAATAAATATTGTAAAACAAGGTATTTTTCAATATTTTTTCGTAGTATTGTTTGCACTAAATAAATTTTGTTGAACAGAACACATGATGGCATAACTGCTAAGACCATGGTAAAAACATAATAAAAAAGTATTGTTCTATTTATTTTCATTGCTCATGCACTTTTTTTAATACAAATGAACTTTGACATTCCATGAGAAAGATATGATCGTGATTTTCAGTTTAATTTACATATCTCAAGCAAAAATATATATAAAAAGATTTGACTTAACAAATTCATATTTAAATACCATAAAATTCTACAAATTTCTTAATATCCGTCATTATACTTTTAAATAGTATACTTATCACATTCTTTTTAAAGTGAAAAGTCACTTCATACTGATTCACTTCAGATTTTAGCAGAAGTGCATATTTTTTCAGTATAATCTAAAAGTACTCTTATAACCCCTTACACTCCCAAGATTTCTATATAACATTTATCCTGACGTGATTATTTGCTATAGTAAATAATCTTCGATATCGGCATCCTATTCTTCCTTCCATACATTAAAAATGGAACAATTAAAATACATTTTCTTAGACATATACGCATAATAATAATAATAATAAACTTGCCATACATCTTAGTTTCAGCCCACCAGCAGCTGAGCGGTAAAGTCGCTGAACACTGGTAGTTCGGTCCGAATCCCGCGAACGGGCTGGCTGCATGGGCGTTTTCGTGGTTTTCCTCATGTGTAATGTGTATACGAGCCAGTTTACCTGAGAAAGTCCTCCAAGAAGGCATCACACCTATTACGCAGATAGCCCTAGTGTGCTTTGCCATAATTAAATACACCACCACATCTTATTTTCAATTCAGCCTGTACACAAATTAAATATTTTTAATTACTAATGTATTTTTATCAGGTTGTTTCTTAAAATACTTTTGTTATACTCAAAATATGTGTTCAATATTAAATTATTTTTCTTTCTCTTATAATTAAAAACAAGTTATATGGAATCAAAATTAAAACATATGCAGCAGTTAAATAACACTGAAGAGTATCTACTTACTCTTTCGCTATTTGTATTCTAGCATTATACACAGATTTGTTTTCCTTCAGAGTCAGCTATGTGTAAGTTCACTTAGTTATATCAATTAAATTACATCAGACATATGCATCAGTTAAACAACATTGAAGGAAATATGTTGCTCGCTCATCGATGTTTGCATCATAGTGTGGTCGAGAAATTGTTCTTTCTTCTGAAGCATGTATCAGTTTACTTAGTTCTCAATGCTTAACCCAGACATTGCTTCAATACATAGAATTACTTTTGGGATGTAAAGAAAGTAACCAAAACATGTGAATTAACTTGGATAAGCGAATTTATCAACTAATCATTCAGGTAGTCACTATTGGTAAACACGACACTGAGATTAAATATCTCGCTATAAGTCTCCTTCATAAAAGGAAAATTATGATAAAATGAATAGCACATATTCTGGCATTTTCGATGTTGAAATTATCTGCTCTTTTGCAGCGAATAGTCCATAACTTACGATCACTTGGAAAACGATGGTATGTGATGCCTTGACTTTTAGTTTTCCTTCTATAATTCTGACACAACGCTATAACACAACTTGCCATTTCCGACTAGGTATAAAAGCAAATTAACAACACAAATCAAATGTATCCCAGATCAAATGCAACGAATGTAAACAAACGCCGAGAACTAACGACTGTCACCCACATGACGTCATGCGCAGGTGGCATAATTTTCTCCCTGCACTACGCATCGCTCTTGGGCCCCCCCCTGTGTACGGTAGCACATGCGCAGATATGCAGGTAGACGTAATGAGGGAGTGTAGTATAAAGCATGTTGTCGGTGTAAGATCAATATTTCTGGCAAAGAGATTGCACGCCGTATAGCAGTTAAAACCACACCGAGTTGCTGCGTCAGCGAGAAATGGCGAATAATCAATCTGTTAGACGACATCTGGATGCTTTTACCCGAGGTCGAATCATTGGGAAGTTGGAGGAAGGCCGCAGTGTGACAAGTGCGGCTGCAGAGTTCGGAATTGCTCACAGCATCGTTTCACGACTTTGGAGACAATTTCAAACTACAGGAACAGCTATCCGGGGGTTTAGTAGTGGTCGTCCACGAGGAACCACACCCGCAGATGACCGGTATATTGCCTTACAGGCCAGAAGAAACAGGCGGCAGACAGCGGGAGAAATCGCTAGACACACGACACAGGCGACTGGACGACCGATATCGCGTTTTACCGTGGCCAGAAGACTGCACGGTGGTGGTCTGTTTGCACAACGCCCTTTACGATGTGTACCTCTAACGCCTGCCCATCGGAGAAGGCGTTCTCTGTGGTGCCGGGAACACCGGAATTGGAGAGACAATAAAAGGGGACGAGTACTCTTTACAGATGAGAGCAGATTCAGTCTGAGTAGCGATTCTCATCGCATACTCATCTGGAGAGAGCGGGGAAGCCGCAATCATCCCTCGAACATCATTGAAAGGGACAGGTATGGAGGTGGCGGTGCTCTCGTTTGGGGAGGCATCATGCTTGGTAGTCGACGCAGACCAAGCATCGACGCAGTTTCAGTCAACAGGACCCGTTATTGTAACGAGATTCTTCTTCCATATGTGCGTCTTTTTAGAGGCGCTATGGGTCCGCAGTTCCTTTTCATGGACGACAATGCACCATGTCATCGCACAATAGCTGCCGAACAACTCTTAGAGAGTGAGGATATTGAACGTATGGATTGGCCGGCACGATCTCCGGATCTCAGTCCCATCGAGCATGTGTGGGATTTTCTAGGCAGACGCTTGGCAGCTCGTACCTTACCACTAGTAAGGATTAGGAAGCTTCGATTGGCGCTGCAAGACGAATGAGCAGCAATGCCTCAACAACTCATTGACACACTCATTCTCAGCATGGGCAGACGCTGTGAAACCTGCCTAGCAGTCAGGGGAGATCATTTCCCCTATTAAAGACCGGATGTTTCTTGCTGGACACCCATCACAGGGATGTTTCGGCCTTCAGTCGCATTGCGCTCCATGCTACTTTTTCAATAAAGCTTCTTTTTATCCCTCTGATTTCTCTTTTAGTAAGTGTTGCTTACATTACTCATGTCCTTATGTATTGGGGATCTTACAGTATTAAATGTGTTGATTTGGAAAGCTTTTGTACAAAGTTATATTGAAAAAAACCATCTCGTCCTTAATTTTTGCACACCAGTGTACATTCATTCCCGTATAAAGTCGTTTCGCTCCTTCCACTAATGAAATTTCCTTTCCCTGTCAGGAAGTTGAGTGATTCGCCCTACTCCTCTCCACACTGGATCTACTTTTTTTTTTTTTTTTTTTATATCTAAAATGCTATTTACACCCTATACAATTACAGGTTAGGCATTGCATATTTATTACAGGTTACTACAATTCTAGGTTAGGCATCGCATATTTATTAATATGGGATAGTACTCCGGCACGGGAATTCGTACCTCGTGGCCTGTGGCCAGAAGTAGGTTTGATTTATGTAATTACGGCAAAGCCAGAGGGCTATCTGCCTAACGGGAGGGATATCTTCGTGGAGGACGTTCTAAGGAAAACTGGCTCGTATACATGTTACACATGGGGAAAACACCCATGCACCCTATCCGTTCGCGGAATTCGAAATTCGGACCAAACTGCCAGTGTTCAGTGACTTTACGCTCGGCTGCTGTTGGGCCTAACAGAAAATGGACACCAAAAATTTCTCTATTATCATGTAGCTACAACAGAAACGAGAAAGAGAAGGAATGAAAAAGAAAAAAAAAGTTGAAGTTGATGAAAAGGGAAATGAAAATTTATACATTTTTAACAGATATTGAGAAAGTTACATTTTATGAAAAAAACATGACACAAGATAACATATTATATTGAAAATTACACATCGCGACTTTCAAAACAGAGTACATAATATTATCTAGTTACATGACTGATCTAGTTAAATCTAGTTTTGATAGATGGCACCACATTACGGTGACTTTTCAGGAAGTATCGCTATGCTCCGCCCTGTTTGGTGCTCCTCCTTCTGCGGATTCCTCCGATTCTTTTTCGGAGGCTTTCCAACGTTCGGAATTTCATATCAGCAACGTTTTCGATATATGAAGAGTGAAAAATCTAGTTTTTGAGAATAGAATTCAGTTATGAATGAAATAAAACCTGAAAGAATATTTTACTTCTAAATTAAACATAATGCACCAGTTTAGTGCTATAAACATTAACCTAAGTATTTTAAGAGAGAGGCGTGGTCAATAAATTGTTACAGAATTTTTATCTCAAGTATGGTGGCATGAACAGCCCATTATAGAGGTCAATAATTTATACCTTTGCTTGTCTTGATGCACGTTTTTTCACCCAACGTACATCGCTGCTACGAGAATTTACATTTTTGGCTATAAGAGTAGGCGGGGCCTGTACAGTGCTTCCGATGTCAATGCTACGGACATACGCAGAAGGCGAGAGCTACAATATTCTCAGATGCGTTCGATGTCTAGAACATAATAATTTTTATGAATGTCCTATAAAAGGAAAGACAGAAATTTCAGCCAGATGTGTTTTGTGTAATGGTTTACACGTAGCCACCAGCCTTGATTGCCAGGAACATCCTAGTAAACAATTAAACAAATTCTAGTAAACAATTCCAAAATAATACGCCTTTTACTAAAGAAGGTTTTGCCAAATTTACTGAAAGCACATCTGCAGCAACCACAAATAATTACAAAAACCTACGCTGAAGTAACTAATAACAAGGAAGATGTTCCCCAAACTGGAACAACTAAGACCTCGAACATCTAGATGGCTTTAAATCTCTCATTTTTAAGCTAAAAGATCTTACCACAAATTTATCTGCATTAATAACGAAAATGGAAAGCTAGATTTTTTGGCCGGGGGGGGGGCACTTCAGGCGCTCTAGCTCTTCATTTAAAATATTTTTTCTACTAGTTCTTCTAAGAGCTTCGTAGCCAAGCGGGATTGCCCCTGGACTCAGTTTTTGAGTTCGACGAGATCGCTTACACTGGGACTTAAAAGTATTTCATTTATCTAATCTTATTCATCGTATTTTTACTTTTATTTTAATATGCATTGTGTATTATTATGTTTCTTCATTTTTAATCAAGAATTGTTTTAAATATTGACTGCAAACTTCTTACACGCCTGATGATCCGTGATCCGATACGTCACACGATCAGCACGAAATACGACAAATTTGGTGAACTTTTCGCGATGAGTAATTTATAAACAAATTATCAAACGCACGTCATAAAAGGCTGTCTATTTTGAAATTAAATAAATTAATGATTATATAAACATTTTAAAAATGACTTTGACAGTTATACGGCTTTTTCCATACTTCTTCAATTAAATTCTACTTAAAATAAATCGGCATCTAGTTCCACCGGATAGGATCTCACTGTTGCAGCTATCGCCATACTGTATATTACCCGTGATCCGGCATATAGCCGGAATATCGCTTCCTCGGTTAGAAGAAACATTTCTTAGAAAACTTCTCGTTTCTCAGAAATGTCCCGCCTAACCGCGCGTGTCGCTAGATATGATAGGGGTTTTACATCCCTCAGTCAGGGAAAATATACTTCAAAATATTGATTTAAATTCCAGATAAAATCACCACCGGTTTTTCACTTCCTTTCTTATACATAAGAATTTTTAATTAACCTAATTGTTTATTAAGAAATTTATACATCCACCACTGAAATGGAAGATACAATCATTAATGCGTCTTATTCCTGCAAAAGCACTGACTTTATCTCTCTTCCTAAATACAGTACAAAGTCCGTAATCCGGACGTTCATTATCCGGAATGATCTATAATCCGGACCTCAAAGCCACAAACCAAGGAGGTTCTAACCTATTTGTCACGAACTTACGCATGCGCGTTTGATGCGCGCGTCCGCTACGCATGCGCATAAAGTCAGTAAAGCGTTTATACATGCGCGCTTCCGATAGTGAAAGTGACAGAGAACGAAAACGAAATGTTATTGTTATTGAAAACGAAAAAAAATCGATTGACAAGTTAGTCGGTATTCTCGATACAGCAATTACATTTGGACAGTGGAACTTTGTAACTGAACAAGAAATTATGTCTGTTTACAGAAGAGAGAATTAAAGAGAAAGTATAAGCACAAATAACGAAGCAACTTAAACAACTTACATTGAAAGAAATGTTTAATAAAGTAAACAAATAAATATTAAGTTTTTTTTGTAAATTTGTGTACCCTTTAGATCATAATTGCTCTTTATTTCATAAATTACGGTTTCATATTTTTAGTTGTATAATTTCTGCATGCCATCTTACCAGATTTAGATGATCTATAATCCGAAAAAATCCCCTAATCCGAAATCACCGAAGTCCCGACATGTCCAGATTACGGACTTTGTACTGTATATAAAAGATATTATTGCAGAGAAGAATAGAAAACATAAGGAATGGCAGCGGTTCGGAGACCCTCGTGCCAACATCAACTTTTTAAACAGGAAAATCAAGTGTGAAATTATGGAATTCAGAAACAAAAAATGGGACTTTCTCCTATCAAACCTGGATCCTCAAGATCAAGCAGTATGGAAAATTGCTAAATCTCTAAGAAATAGCAGACCAAATCAAACTCATGCAATTCATCTCATGGGAATTTCTTATCAGTCTGAGGACGAGATTGCTAATATAATGGCTAATGACTTAGAGAAAATCTTTCAACCTCGCCCTCCAGAGAATAACTCCCAAGAAGAAGTTAGTTAATTTTACCATTGACAGTATTAACAATTATCCTATTACGAATTTCATTCCCTTTACTTCACCAAGAGAAGTAAGAGAAATTATTCACAAACTCAAGCCAAGGAAAGCCAAAGGCTATGATCAAATTAGTAATGAAGACGTTGTATTACTAACATAGTCAATATGTTTAATGCCTGCATCCGAAGTAATTATTTCCCTCAGCAATGGGAACACTCAATAATTGTCAATATCTTAAAACCAAAGAAAGATCCTAAACTCGTCATTTCCTACAGACCTATCAGTCTTTTACCTTCATTAGGAAAAGTATTTGAGAAAATCCTCTACTCAAGGCTCACTAACCATCTCGAAAGACTCAATTTAATAGATGAACTGCAATTCGGCTTCCGCCGTGGGCACTGCACGACTCATCAAATTCTCAATTTGGTGGAATTTGTTTCGCAAGCATTTACTAAGAAAAATGGAGTTGCTGCATACTACCTCGACTTCGAAAAGGCCTTTGATAGAGTGTGGCCTGCAGGCCTCCTGCATAAATTTAATAATTTTATGCTACCAAACCGTAAAACTCATTAGTTCCTATCTGAAAAACGGGACTTTTCAAGTTCGCTGCGGTGATGCCTTATCTGTCAGAAAAACAATTCACAGCGGGGTCTCGCAAGGGTCCGTTCTTTCCCTCCGGCTCTATAATGTTTATATCAATGATTTCCCGCACTCATTCAACACGAAAATACTCAAATACGCTGACGACACTGTAGTACTGACTGATCCAGAAATCCCTAGCTCGCTCTAAGTAATTTAAAAGTGCATCTCAATATGATCAATCACTGGTGCAAGACTTGGAAAATTAAGCTCAACGCCTCTAAATGTTGTCTTGTGCTCTATCGGGGATACAAAACAAGATTAAGAGTCAATACTGATATCTACTTAGATAGAACTCTAATCACTGTAGCTAATTCCTATAAATACTTAGGTGTTTACATAGCTAAGTCTCTCAACTTCAAAGATCATATTTCTTACATCTTAAACAAAGCAAATGTATCCTACATGGCAATTTATCCTATTATCGGCAAAATCTCAAAGCTCAGTATAAATAAAGAAAATGCTTTACATATCTCTAATTCAACCGATCATGCTATAAGCAGTACCGACTTGGGCAATCGCCAATAAAATTGAGAGCAAAAAAACTAGATATACTTCAAAATAAAATCCTACGTAGCATTGTGAATGCACCTTGGTACGTGAGAAACTCTATAATTCAGAACGACCTGGATATTCCATCTGTGCATAAATTTATACTCATGACAGCTCACAACTTCTTCGAGAAGATGAAGCATAGTCAGTATAACGCAATTAAACAAAGATTGGATTATGATCCAACCATTGAATACACTGTCAAACGCCCAAGGACAATTCATCACAATTCGTCATGGTGGTAATTTGTAAATTTTAATTTTAAAATTTACTTGAACTCTGAAATTGGACTCTATCCTATTATTTGTGTTGCATCATATACTTATGTTAATCAGGAAACTTTTTTTATTCAAGATTTATATGTTACTATTTCATTTTTTAATTATTTTGTATGAAATTTACTTTATGATTCTACGAACTTTTGCACTTTTTACGGCCTATCTAGCTACTGCATACTTCTGAAGGACTTTGAACTCTTATGCCATTCACAGCTTCGAACTGTCGTCGCGCCATTTTCATGATGTCTCACTACTGCTTATCCTGCACTCTTACTAGCTACATTGCCTCACCATCTACATTTGCTATACAACTCACTGCACCTGCCTGCATGCTTAAATTTAATGCCATTGCTTATTACTGCATAATTTTTATGATGAACGCCTACTTTCGTAAGTATTAAGATGTGCCTGCTCACGCAGCTGAATTTTCTTCGGCCACGGGTGTTGGTACTTCCCTAGTACCATCTATTTGGAAATATCTTTGCCTAGTGCACTTTAATGCGATCTACTGGCGAAAATTCTTTAGTAGTTAATGACCAGAAAAAGTCAATTGTTTATTAGAAGCGAAACCAGCGATGAAACGCATTTGCAATGTACGATGTAGGGTATGCGTGAGTGATCACCTTCGGTGGAAGTTTCCTATTTGTACTTAACAAATTTGGACTTAGTTTATTACAGTAGCGAAAATAAAATGATATTAACCGACTGAACAATTCCAGTTGATCTAAAAATTGAGAAGTCGCAGTAATAAACGCTGTCAGTCATCATTTGGCAGGTTTGCTGTAATTTGTTAACAAATAGTAGTTCGAGAACTTTGCACACATATATTGTTCATGTATTAAGATTATTTATGACTTAAGAAATTTAATTGTGCGTTATTTTAAAATACAGTTATCCACTTTATTGGCAGACTTAGGCTTATCATACATCCAGAATTAACCCTGATTGTCCCGATACTTTAGTGTTGCTCGAGGTTTGAGAATTTTATGACTGGCGAGGATCTTTTTTAATATGTTCGACATCGCGTTTTTAAGCATTCTCTTACGTTTTAAATACTCTTTGCCTGTCAGCGAATACAAGCACTGACGATTCCAAAGTGAGCTTCCGTAAGTGAATGTTGTGCATCTTGAACTCTCGTAAGTATCCTTTACTTTTTGCATCATGTCAGCCAAAAAAACTACCTGACCGTCTTTGGAGTAGGCCTGATAGCGATAGTGAAATGGAACGTGAATCTGATTACTCGACCTCCTCTAAGAATAGCACGAAATTCAAACTTAAAAACTTCCTAAAAACCAGCCCAGCCCAAAATAGCAAAACCCAGCAGAAGAAAAGATAGACAATCGAGATAGAGACCCCCAGGACTAAAAAATTTGAAGCCATTATGGAAAGATATAAAGATATTGTCCCTAATACGAAATCAACGAAGAAAAATGCGAGGTAATTTTTGAGGAAATATTAACTAGCTCCCATGACTGAATGGTTGAACTGAGTGATCTCTATTGCTTTAAAGATGAAAATGAGCATATGCATTCAGATAGCGTAGCAGACCATAACAGACTTGCTAAAATCATCAGCGAAGCCAGGAAAGAACTTAGAAAATAGCCATAGCGGCAGCAAAAAATAATAAGGAACCTGACTGGAAAACCCTTACAAGACCTGTAAACCAGATGTCAACTCTATAAAAGTAAAAGAACTAGAACAGACAAATCGGTTTAAACCCCTAAATAACAAAGCAGAAAATACTATGCAAGCAGAAGAGAATGAAAAAATTCCTAAGGAAATTCCCCCAATAGTAATCACCCAAGAAGATTTAGACTGGATCGATTTATAAAAAGTTTTGAGTGTCCGCATATTAAAGCATGAGTACGAAACCCAGATGAAAGCGCGCAAAGTTTACCTAATTACTAATACTGAAGCGGATCATGCAAGCGCAGTTGAATTTCTAAAAAAGACTAGCATCGAATTTCATACTTATCAAATTTATTCCCAGTCCACAATCATTCTCAAAAATATGCCAAGAAATATTCCTGAAAATGCAATCCTAGAAGATCTTAAAAATACAAGATTCCCCGTGATAAAAGTTAAACAGTTTACGAAGAAAATAGAGCAGGATTACATCAAATTACCAATCTATTTCATAGAGCTTGAAAGAAACAAAGCCGGAGAGGAGATTCGTAATGTTAGCAATATTTTCAACTTTTACGTTACGATAGAAAAATACGCTCCGAAAACCAGAAGACCGGTGCAGTGTTTTAAGTGCCAAGCCTATGGACATTCTCAAACTACTAACTGCTTCAAGAAAGATATTTGCTGCAAGTGTACTAAGAACCATCGTTCTAATATGTGCCCACTAAAACCAGAAGAAAAGCCCGTCTGTTATCTTTGCCGAGGCGAACATGTAAGTTCTGACCGTGGATGTTCGGTATATAAAAAGAGGTTCCAAGCTCCCACAATAACAGAAAAAACTCAGCGACTACCCACCCATGATTTTCCAGCCCTAAAATCTAAAATGGAAGCAGAAATTCAGAATATCCAAAGAAATATCCCATTCAGCGCCGTGGTTTAACCAGCAGAAAATCCCAGTTAAAGAAGCAGAAGATATCTTCCAAATCTTTCAAGATCCGAAAGTTTTTAATTTCATTCCAGAGATGAACAACATAGCCAAAAGGATCAAGCATTCGAAAACCAGCACTGAAAAATTAGCCATAACCTTCCAAGCAAGTTAACGCTGGAATTTGCCGAAAATGAAAACTAAGCCTTAATTCATTTCTACGCTGAGTTCTCATGGCACTCACTAGATGGCGGCACAGGTAATCTATACTCCGGAATTTTTATCGATACGATAGTCTCGTACTTCTTCATTTCTCAACCTCATTCTTCACAAGTTCTACCTTCCACTCCTGTTAACTCCCTACAGTCATTCGAAACAAGTTTTTACTATTTCTATCATTCCCATGCTACACTCAACGATCGAAAATTAGAGTAACAAGTTCCATTGGGATAGCGATTTGACCCAAACGCCCGGATTCATTGAGCTTCGCTCAACGAGCACTGACGCCAATTTTGACGAAGGCATGGCTATTGGTCTCGCGACAAGCCTTATTGGCAACACAACAAAGGCAATTTGTTTATGTTGCCTTTGTGTGTAAAATAACTCACAGACACATTTTTTATAACTTTATCTCATCTTTTAGCAATAGGGAACAAATAAATATATTAAAAAAACTGAAAGATTTTCAGATTTTATATTACTCCCAAAGGGACGTTTGTTTAATGTTTTGTGCGTTAACCTTATTTATTAAATATCACGTTCTTCGCACTTAAACCACAAAATTGAATTCAACCGCATTATCACAAAATATTTAAAAAGAGCATATCTTTAGAATTTCGGACAAACAGTCTCACGCGCTGGAGACAACCACGGGGGATGTTAATTACTTCAAGAAAGATAACCACGCGACGGGGGGGGGCCCATCGTACAGTATTGCCATTGCTGGCTTTGAAATCGTTGAATTTGTTAATAAAAATTTCGTTAAAGTTTTTTTTGGTACTATTCCGTTTTGAGGACCGTAAAAAATTGCAGCAAAAATGTATGCGCAAAAGCGCCAAATCTAGCGTACGCGCTGATTTCAGATTGCGTAATTTTATATAGTTCTATAGTTCTTAAGACGCCACTGAAATACTAGTTTAATTTTTAAATCCTTTTTTCATTTTAAATCCTGTCTTGATATCCCATGGATTTAACAATTTGGGAATTGCCCATGACGAAAAGTCTGCAATTGAATTTTAGGTAAAGTGCAGAATCACTCACTGCTTGACGCGTTTTTAAGAATTGCACATACTCGGTATCCATGTACACATCGACCTATTTTCACTTAAAAAATATCTCAGAATTCCACAAAAATGGCACTGCGCACACCTTTGACTTTATCTATGTACACATCGACCTATTTTCACTTAAAAAGTAAATGAAAATTGACAAAAATCCAATTATTTTTACCCTTGTAAAAAGCGGCAAACAAATAAGTCGGCGATTCTGCACTTTACAAATAATTTTTTCAAAGAAGAGGCATCATTCATTATAGAAAATTATGTTTGAACAACTAACGAGATGAAATTATGCTTTAGCGAAATAGCAGGCATCCATTCAGTTATGTTTAGCAATTTTTATATAAATTATAATAATGATCTGAAATAGTTATTTACTCTTATGCTTCCATTCAGTCATGCTTAGCCTTTTTATGTAAATTATAATGATAAAAATGTATTATATCAAATTAACCTTTCATCTAAATTAAAACATCAATCTTAAATAGTCATTTACTATTATACTTCCTTTCTTGCGTTAGGGTTGCCGCAATTATTTTTGGCAGCACTGTCATCAACAATAGTTTGGCGATTTTTTACGGCCCTCAAAACTGAATAGTACCTTTTTTTTATTAATATTAAAGTATGAAATAGATAATAAAGCAAATTCCAGATTCCTGATTTGGGCTTCCAGATTCCCATATTCGAGTGGAGAACTAACTACGTTATTTAAAATTTGATGTCTCCAGGTACCGTTGTTTTTTTGCAATGCGAGAAACGTACATATATTCATGTTGATTCTTCATTATTTAATTTCTTTAAATATAATGCAGTGCTCTAAAATTTGTGGCAACATTTTGAAAGTGAAACGCCGTTTTATAGTGGACGACGCAAAATGCCAAAACGAAATTAATAGCCCTTTTAGGCAAATTGCCTCTTTCGGCTAAAAAAAAAATTGTATTTAATGTTAACCTGCAAAAAAAAAAAAAAAAAAAAAAAAAAAAAAAAATGCAAATTTTTAAAATTGTGTGATGAGAGTAACAATGAACGTGTTTATTGCTCACTATGTACTGGAGAACTCTCTGTCGCACATGAAGGAAAGAGTGATATTGAAACACTACATAAAAACAGCTACACACAGGAGTGTTATTAATACTACTATTATATGAAGACGATGCGGCATGCATCGAAAAAAGCTTTTTCGCCTATTCTGTAAGTGCATAAGACTTGTCTATGACATTTTTCGTTAATTAATTCAAACTACTAAAAATGTTAATTCAGAAGTCAAACAACAAAAATCAGCGTTAATCTACAAAATTTTCACAGGACTAGTTTCGATGGTTTTACCGAACCATCATCTTCAGCTGCAAAACCGCAAATGAACAAGATAGGAAATAATGTTTAGATAAGATAAGAAAGCCTTTGTAGATTAACGCTGATTTTTGTTGTTTGACTTCTGAATTAGTATTTATTCGGCGTGTTATTGTGTCTTAATTACTAAAAATGTCTTCGCATTTTCTAATTATACATTTAAATAGCATTTTTGTCAAATTTGCGTTTTCAGATGTGCTATATCATTTGAATGATGGACATAGAATTATCAAAACATCAGTAAAATGGACAGAACGATATTTCGTCTGACAACTGGAGGGGGTGGGGAGAAGTTTATTTTAGGTTCTAGTCAATTTCCTTATTATATATCTAAAATGAGGTGAACAATTTAAATATCTCCATGAAGTTCAGTTTTTCATTACTGAAGTAGTGAAGCAAAGCGGGGCCCCCCAAAGACATTTTTGCCCCGGGCCCCAGTGACGCTAAGTCGGTCCCTGGGGTTATAAGTTGATTTCTCTTTTAGCGGAAAAAGTATATATATATATATATATATATATTTAATCCTTGCGTATTTTTCTTTTGTTTTATTTGAATTATATTTCAAATTTCACTATTTCAATATCAATTCTATTTATGTTCCGTACTCCGAATGTGTCCTTAGAGCTTTTTAAAGCATACGACATTCTTTACAAAAGATTTCAAGGTAGATTCATCAATATTTTTTGTTATTTCTTTTCATACAAATATCAAAACGCTCTTTATCTACTTTTCTAATCGATTCTGATGTAGCGAACCAAACTTCCGGTCCGTCGTTAGTTATAGCGGGGCTCGACTGTATTTCTAAAAAGCCAAGTTTACGTGTCAAATAATTATTCCTTTTGCCCACAGATGGCGGAGTGAGTTTCAAATCTCCATCTCCGAAGTACAGCTTTGCCTAAGTAGCTGGCAAATAATTTCTTAATTACCGGCAGGGCCTTCATTTATTTAAACTTTCAACAAAGCATGTGAAAATTTTAATTAATGAAGGCCTAAAGCATTATTTATGTTCTGAGTTCTCAAAATACTTTCTGCTATGGTCGCATTAAAAATAATTCTTCACCATTTATTTATTTATTTAAACTTCATTTATTTAAACTTTCAACAAAGCATGTGAAAATTTTAATTAATGAAGGCCTAAAGCATTATTTATGTTCTGAGTTCTCAAAATACTTTCTGCTATGGTCGCATTAAAAATAATTCTTCACCATTTATTCTCAATTAATTAATTCACAGTGTGATATAGATATTGTTCAGAGATTTAGAGATACAGATTTTTATCAATTCTTATTAGTGCTTGTCAAAAAATAAATACAGTTAGGAGTTTTTTGCACTAAGAACAATTGCTTCGTTTAGGAATACTTTATATATGAAAAGCGTATTTTTCACAATTGAAAATTAATAAGAAAAAAACAGACGACAAATGAGCATGTAAATCCGTGAATCCTAATTTCTCTCCACGAATAAAAACTTTATTTGAAAGGTAGATTCGATCGATCAGAATCTAAACGTTATCAAATGTCAAGCTATAGTAAGAAATAAAAAACTGATGATTATTTCCATGCAAATATATGTATTTTCATTTATATGTCAAAAAAAATATAGTAAATTAAAGAAAGAGATTAGAGGTTGCCACAATTTATTCTCAAGTTTTGTCACATTCGGTAATTTTTGTCTGAAAACTTAGCATTCATAATTTTATTTTTAGTTTGTATTAAAAAAAAAAAAAAAAATCTGAAATCTTTCAGATTTTACATTACGCCCAAAGGGAAATTTTTTTAACCTTTTGTGTGTTACCTTTATTTATTAAATGTTCTTTGCACTTAAATCATAAAATTCAATTTAACAGCAATATCGCAAAACAATTTTAAAATGACCATATCTTTAGAAAGTTCCGCGCGCTGAGTATAAAAAGGTTTTTTTCCCCCTCTCCGTAGAGTGTTGCCATTGCTCGCTTTCAAATCGTTAAGTTTGCTACTCAAAAAAATTCGTTAAAAGTTTTACAAAATATGAAATCAATAATAAAACATATTCCAAATTTCAAATTTAGGCTTCCACATGCCCATATTCGCAGTAGGATTACGTCATTCACAATTCGATGGCCCTATGTACCGTTGTTTTATCACAATGTGAGAAATATGCATACATTTATGCAGATTATTAATTTCATTAATTAATTTCTTCAAATATAATGCAGGACTCTAACATTTGGTGTCCACAGTTTGAAAAGTGAAACGGTTATTTATAGTGATTCAACGCAAAACGAAAACAATAGTCCTTGAGGGACAAAGCCCCTTTGGACTAAAAATCTGTAAGGTTTCAGATTTTAAATTACCCCAAAGGGGCGTTTTTTTAACATTTTATCTGTTACCTTTATTTATTAAATATACGTTCTTCGCCCTTAAACATAAAATTCAGTTCAAGAGCAATATTTTCGGAAGACGAAATTTATTGGATGAAGTTGGATGAAATATTCACGATACACTGTGCGGAGGCCCACGAATCCCAAATGAGAGGAAAATCGATTTTTGTCTATGGAAGAACCTGTCTGACTACAGTGTGATGAACGAACTCCTTCCGGAAAAAAAGATCCCCTTCCATTCCTACCAGTTTTAATTCGAAAAACCGATCCGTGTTATCATGAAGAACCTCTCTGCTACTATCCAAGAAGATGCCGTAGTTCAAGACCTAAAGTTCGGGAACTACTCTATTGAAAAAGGTAAACAGTTTTCAAAAGTCACGAAGGACAAAAAAAAAAAAAAAAAAAAAAAAAAAAAATCAAGCTTCCCATCTACCTCCTGAAACTCAAAAGAACCCCCGAAGGAAATAAGATCCACCAGCTCAATAGAATGTTCAGCTTTAACGTCGTAATAGAAAAATTCAACTCCAAGAAAAGACCAGTCCAATGCTACCGCTGCCAGCAGTTCGGGCACTCTCAATGCTGTTGCAGTAATTCTGTGAGAGGTGTGAAGTGTGGGAATTAATATAGAAGTAACGAATGCAACATGAAGCCAGAAGGCAAACCTAAATGTATTTTCTGCGGACTCTGCCACGTCAGCAGGTATAGAGGCTGCAGTGAGTATAAGAAAAGATTCGAAAAGAAAAACATCCCTTCCCAACCTAAAGCGCCAAAATTTTCTGAAGAAAACTTCCCTAGCTCCAAGACTGCCGAAATTACAGTGCAGAAAAACCCCAGTCAAGCTACCTACAGTGAGAAACTAAAAAGCAAATTACTCCACCCTCTAAAGACCTCAGCGACATTTTGAAATGGCTTCAGTATGAAAAGATAAACTCGTTTTTAACTTCCATCATCTCTTATATTGGCAGAATCAGATCAGCAAAAAATTCTGCAGAGAAATTAAAAACAGGCTTTCAAATCGGCTCATCACCTTCGTGGAAGATTAGGAAAGATTTAGCACTCCTTCTATGACGGACCACTAGCGACGCAGGAAATTCTCACAACTACTTTCCGGATCTTATCTCTTCTACGTCTTATGCAGTCTACCTTCCTCTCCGAGGGTCTCATACGCAAGGCTCGTATCTAACATCTTGTGAGAATTCTTTTTCAGAATTCTCTGCCAACACATGGTAGGAAGTCATGGCGTTTCGCCATGAGTTATACACAGGATGAGGCTTTTAGCCTAGACGCCTGTTCTCCATGTTCTTCGCACCTGAGCCTTCAAGAACCATATCGCAAAATAATTTTAAATGTAGCCTATCTTTAGAATTTCCTATACAGAGAGTCTCGTGCGGTGGAGATATTTTATTTTTATTTTTATTTTTTTTTTTTTACAGCGTTGCCATTGCTCGCTTTGAAATCCTTGAGTTTGTTATCGTTAAAGTTTTACAAAATATGAAACTGATAATAAAACAAATTCCAAATTTCAAATTTGGGCTTCCACATGCCCATATTCGCAGTAGGATTACGTCATTCAAAATTCGACGGCCCTATGTATCGTTGTTTTATCACAATGTGAGAAATATGCATACATTTATGGAGATTTTTCATTATTTAATTTCTTCAAATATAATGCAGGACTCTAACATTTGATGGCAACAGTTTGAAAAGTGAAACGGACATTTATAGTGAACCAATGCAAAATCGCAAAACGAAAATAATAGTCTTTCAGGGACAAAGCCCCTCTGGATTAATAAATAATTTAATAATTAATTAAATATGTTAGCGTTATTTGAAAATTATTAATAAAATAATTTAATATGTCGCTGTCAGTATTACAAAGTGTAACCAACACAAATTTCTTACGGGTACCGAAATTTAGATTTTAGATAGGAAATAAATACAAGTTTGAATTTTTTCTTTGCGATAATATCTTTATTATTTATACATGTTCTGATAAATATTTAATAAGCGGAAAATTAAATATGTTTTTTATGTATAAAATTTTTAATTTTGTAAGAAAAAAAATTCTTGCTTGTCAGCTTTTGGAAATCATGCATTCGGCCCCCATGCAATTTGAGACCACTCCTTCAAATAATTTATTGCAATAAAATAGCCTGTATTAAAATTAAATTCAAGACAATATGTGTAATATATGCACATTATTGCAGCATTTTATTCATTAAAAAATCTGATGTGGTTATCATATGATTTCCTTGTACTGCCTATTAAATTATACACATTTTTTGCTGCACTTTATTTAAACATATTCTCTCGAATTATTCTAACATAATTAACCGATTTCTTAAGTTGAAAATGACAACAAAAATTATAAATTTTGAAATTAAATATGTCGGTCAATTTTTGCCGTACGAGAGTCAAACATCTTGTACTTTTATTTTTTCATAACGATTATAAAACTTTCCCAAATATAAATATAGGAGATGGAAAACTCCATTAAAAGTTAGATTTCATTGCATGTCAAAAATTATTATTATTTTTTAATTTGGCATTGGCAAAAAATCTACGGAATCCTAACTATGGAAAAAGATTTAGAATAGGCTTCTATCCTATTGTAAACCTTCTTCTATTCTTCTACCTTTATTTTCTCAATCGATGGTTATACTCATATACTTCTGGAAGAATATGAGTATAACCAACGACTGAGAAAATAAAGCTGAGGTGAGGACTTTTAGACAGGTAGAAAGGGGGTGGGCTAATTGTATCTACATATATATAGATACACGTTTGGTGCTGCTGATTGCAACAATAAAAAAGGGAGTTACACAACTTGATGTTCTAGCAATCCCATATACAAAATTTCAAAGTTCTACGGCTAATTGAGTTATGCGAAATACATACGTCACGCACAAACTACCCCCCCCCAAAAAAAAAAAAAAAAAAAAAAAACATGTTAAAGACATTTTGCAGTCGGTTTTGGGGAAAAAGAATCCTTTATTCTGTCCGTACGTACAGGCATCAGGGAAAAAAAAAAAAAAAAAAAAAAAAGTCAAAAATAGATTCGGAAACAGTCAAAATGGATATTTCCGTTGAAATATAATTCATATTTACGATATGTATAAATATGAATCATATTTCAACTGTACAGTAATCGCGAATTATTTTTCGCGATTACAGTACTTCCTTTACTTCAGTATTAGGAAGTAAGAAGGGTTTCACAGACGTTTTCTTTTCTAAAAACCGCTTTAAAAAGAAAGCGGTTTTTCACCATTTAAATCAGTTTTCTCAAGCTTGCGTTTGTTTTAAACCTTACACGATAAAGTCGGCTGAAGGAAAACATTTCTTGGATCAGGATCATCCTTAATATAATTAATGCTAGCTGTGAAAATATTTATCATATTTTTACAAGATAGTACTAGTAAGGGTGCCTTCTTGTTACCTTAAACTAGCCTACCAGACGATGATATTCTTGAGAATGAAACCCATCAAAAAAGAAAGGCCTAGTGAAAAATAATAAAAGTAGAGACCTGTGTCACTAGTTAGACATTCCGTCAGTCATAACTGAGTGAAAATTTTAGGGTATGCTAGAATTCTCGCACGATAACAATAAAAATGGATCTCAAGAAAAATACAATCAACAATGACACAAAACTGTGTTAATAGAGATAAAAAAAGACTTTGATATTAAGAGATAACTCTATCTTCACCAAATGTGTGTCCAAAGGGCTACACGACGTTGAAAAACTAGGAAATTACTCCATCAAATAAGAGATCAAAAAGGAAGACACGTAATCAGCTTTCCTTTTTCAGAGTGTAGGAAAATATGAGCCGAATAACTTTGAAAATTGATGAATTGAAAGAAAACTGAAATCTTAAGGAAAATGTTGCAATGTAAACTGCTAAAAAAAAGGGGGGAGTTCTGTATCTCTCCATCTACTTGGCTGATTGACGACATTCAAACTGCGTTTTTCATATCTCGGAAGCGCGACTTAGGATATATATTAGATTTATATACAGCAGTATACTAACTAACATAGGTATTTTTACCCAAAATCGGGCTTTTTCTGAAACGACATGCAAATTTTTTACCATATTTCGATTCTACGACTCAACTTATGCCGAAGTATTAAATTTTGTAAAATTTGGTACGAAATTTACTGAGAAATTCAAATATTTATCTTGGCTTATTTGTTTCAGTTTGCGCCAAGAATAATTTACTTGGGGAACTTCTTAATTTATAGCAACCTAATTTCCTTTCCTTTTTATTTTTGCATTGCGAACGAACGGAAAAAGTCATTGTTCTTACTTTCAAATAATTTTAACAAAGTGCGTAAACCACATTTGACGTCATTATCGCTAAAAAAAAGATGCTAAATTTCAAAACGCGCCAATATGTAATTTGATGTATATCTAAGAAAATTTTGAATAAAAAACTCTAATTTTTTGCAGGTGTGCCTAGAAATACATCTACTTTAGGAGGAAGGATGTTAAAAATTTATATTAAAAAATAAACACAAAAATAATAAAATTTTATAACACAAAAACGTTTTCAAAAAATTTACAAGAATATTTTTTAAATAAATCTTAACAAATGTGCGAATTATATTTGGATTAAGCTTAAATTTCGAATTCTGGAAGAAGAAATCAAGTAAGTTTAATAAAAAAAATAGATATTAATAATTCATATTAATCAGAATCTTTAACTCCTGAATGTCAATTAACATTCAGGAGCTAAAATTTTGAGAACTTTGAAAAACTACTCGTGGGAATTTTACAAAACTTGGCAGTTTGGCATAATTTGAGCCGTAGAATTGAAATATGGAAAAAACTCGGTACACTTTTTTATAAAAAGTCCGATTTTGTGTCAAAATGTCTATAATAGAACGATGCTATATATAAATCTAATGCCTATCTTAAGTCGCGCTTTCGAGACATGAAGAACGCAAGTTAAATTTCGTTAATCAGCCCAGTAAAACGGGAGATAGAGAACTGTCCCTTTCCCCCCCTTTTTTTTTCATGCTAGGTACATTGTGTTTTAACATTATTGTGCTCTTTATGTGTAAAAATGTGTACTGTCCAAGATATAAGATGCAGAAATTCAATACAGAAGTTCTAGAAAATAAGTAGGGTTAAGGAAATTCAAAAGGCACTCAAAATTCGGCATATAAAATGTCATTAGTAGTTGAAATATAGAAGTAGTCACTTAACTGCATAAATCTGAATTGCATTTATGTGTAAAATTAGTAATTTTAGAAACTTTTGAAGTCCTCGAATAATAGCATTTCTAGTAAAGAAAGGACTATTAGTTATTCAAGGTTATTCACATGCTTTGTTCTTGTAGGGTCATTAGGGTTTTTTGAAGCAGGAAAAATGAAAAATGTTCAGTGCCCGCACCTAGACTCGAACCCTGGAACTCTCGAGTATGCTTCCAATTACACAACGAAGGCTTGTGGAAAGAAGGCAGAAATTACCTTATATACACCCCCCTTTTAAAGGGCGACTGGGGATTAGGGGACCCAATAGCCAAATCCTGGTGGTGACGAATTATCGTCCACCACCTTTTAATTCGGCCCTTTACTATTGGGAATGCTTTTATCAGCGTATGTTTAAACGTTTCCCAGGTGTCGGTGTCACTTCCTAGCTCACCTAGCAGGAACGCTTGGCCTTTCAAATTAAACGTAGCAATCGTAACTCTTTGCACTTCCGGAACACGATACAATATAGAATGCAAATCCAACAGTTCCAGGAGCAACATTACGGAACTCTTTCCGTCAAAGGTTTCATAGCGGCCCGCATGGTCTTGACTATGAAGCCAAAACCCTCCTTCGAGTTACCTCGTGCCGGTGGAACTTGAACACCAGGAGGAGCCAAAGTAAATATTCCACTACCCTGTGACATGGCTCGAAAAATTTTCGGACGCCAAATGTAAGTTTCTAGCTAAATTAACTTGAATTAATTTGTTGGCTAGATCTTTACTTGAACTCAGAAATGATTGTTCGCTAAGTTCAACTTGTATTAATGATAAGGTGTACGAAGGTGAAAAGACTCTTTAATTCAATTCAAGATATTATTTACAGTCGGATGCTTACAAACTAAGCCAGTACTTTTGGTTGCAACTCAGAATAGAAATATAAATTTAAAACTAAGCCTAAATTAAATAATCAGCCGAAGCTACACAGAGATAATTAACGTGAACTGGCTCTTAGCCCCATTACACGTAGTCAAACCCGCAATTAATGTGCACGACCGTAATGCAGCAAGGTTTAAATATCAGCGAAACAACGGAATTGAAAAGCAGACCACGCTTTGTATGAAGTAATTCAGACACCAGCTTAAATAGTATCTTTTTACTTTACTTTGCATATCAGGAGGAACTGAAATCTCTTTCTGGCAGGACATGAATATCAGGAAAGACAGAAAAGCTAATTAACGAAACAAAACTGGTTTAAGATATAATAACACGCCGAACAAATATTAATTTAGAAGTCAAATAACAAAAATCAGCGTTTATTTTCAAATTCTCACAGGACTAGTTTCGATGGTTTTACCGAACCAGCATCCTCAGCTGCAAAAGTGGGGGAGGATGAAAAAAAAAGTAAATCCTCAGCTGCAAAACCGGGGGGAGGGGAGAAAAAAGGTAAAACCTTCGAAACTAGTCCTGTGAAAATTTGAAATTAAACGCTGATTTTTGTTGTTTGATTTCTAAATTAAAACTGGTTTGTTTAAAACTAAAATAACATTCTTTACAACCTGTAACTTCTTATATTATTTTTACCTGCCTTTGCCATGCAGGTGAACATAGCTATGACAGAAGAATGAAGAAGATAAAAATAGAATTTTTCGTATTAAAGCTTAGAATAGAATTTCGTCTATATGAAACAATGTGCAACTTTTGATAGAGAAATTTTATACTATTTTTAAATGTGCAGTTTTCGAGAATAATACTGAATAATAAATAGGCAATTAAAAATTAATATTGTTAATTATGTGGAATTGTTTTGCGTTATTAACAAAAGCTGTTAATTTATGATAATGATTCCATTAGTAGTTTAAATTACTTATTATAACCTAAAATATAAGGTAAAAAAAAAAGTTGCATACTTTGCGTTATTTGTTATATAGCTTACTTTTAAATTTGACTGCTTAAAATTTCGTAACTTATTATGATACTTTATTTACATAAATTATGATACGTTTATATACGTTATACATAAATTATGATACGTTTATATACGTTATATATAAATTATAGTACGTTTAAATACGTTATACAAAAATTATAGTTATGATACATTTATACATAAATTATAATTATGATAAATTATTTACATGAATTATTATACATTTACTGTTTAAAATTATGATACGTTATTTACATAATTTTCACAAATAAATATTGAAATGATTACTGTGAGCAAAACCAGGAGATTTAATGAATTTAATACTAATAAATATAATGACAATGCTGAAAATATTATATATATATATACGGCTAAATAATAAGTTATATAATATAAAAGCTATATGATAATTTATATAATAAGAGACTGCGAATATTACATAACAAAATGCTATAAATTTAATCAATAGAATTTTATTTTTATAAAATTTCTCTGTAACTCTCTGAATTCTTATTTTCTTAAAATACTTTTCCGACATACTCAGAAACATTTTAAACGTTATTTATTTTAAGCATTTAACACAATTATAAGAATTTGTGATATTTGTTCAGTCCCTTCTCAACGTTGATGGAGATAGATGGTAATAAAATGAAAATGCTGCAATAGGAAAGTCTTGAAAATATTTAAAATCAATCAGGTGTTTTTAATTTTTTTCAAAGGCTGTCAGAAACTATATATTTAAATATATATACTATATATTTAAATATATATACTATATATTTAAATTTTAAACTATATATTTTAAAACTATATATTTAAATATATTTAAACGACGACGGTATATGAAGACGTTATTAAAAAGTCTAAATTTATTATTAACAGAAAGATCTAAAAAATTCCAGAGGAATATGAGTAATAATATGAGATTCTATAAGTTTTGCATAAATAATATATTATGTAAATTTATAAATAAATCCTCATAAAATGACAAACTACTGTATTTTTCTCAAAGCACTGTAATTATATAATAAAGTCTACAGTATACATTGTTAACAAGTGGCGCAAAATAATAAGTAATACAAAGTTTCATATTGAGGGAAAAAAGTCCAGTTTGTTTCAAGAAACCACAGGAAAATATCTTCTTTAAATCTAACCCAAATAAATAAAAGTTAATAAACACAATACGGTATTTTATGTTTTCATATTTTAATCAATTAGGAAAGCATGAAATATTGTATTTCTCCTAAATTAAGCCATTCTCGAATTTAAGCGGCAATATGGGTTATCAGGGTCAATGTTCCTTCTAACCTTCTTCGGGAACATGCAAGGACCTGACTCGGAACAGAGAGCTTACTAAAGCTATGTTCAAAACTGTGGGAAGTAAACAGGATACACAAGAAGGGTATACAAAACCCTTTATTTTTCGCTATTTACAATGACTTCCGTACTTCGGAATACACCGACCCGCTACTTGGGGTCAAAACGTAAAAGTATAAAAATAAAACTAAACTCTAATTTAACTTTAGAATAATAAACGTGGAAGATTGGCCTTATATTAACAGGAAGCGTATGTAGTACAGAGAACTGTGAACACTACAATACGTTTAAAATTTATCAAGAGGATTAAACCTCTGGCCTGGAAGGCAACAAGCAACTGCGTAACTTCTAAGGTAAGCGGCCTGCGTCGACTCACTGCTTCCTCTCTCTCGCTTGGCAAAAAGCCACAACTTAAATACTTGGTGTTCGCCAGACAAACTTTGCATAAAAACCTTAACGCTTATAATTCTGGCCGGAAGTAGAAAATAAGAAGTGATAGTAAAGATTTAAAATAAAATAAACGTTAGTAAAACTTAAGATCCTTACATACTTCCCGCCAGAGTTAATTAGTTTGAAACTGAGGTCTAAAACGACCTTGTTGAAAACTTTTAGCTCTGGAATCTAACGCGAGGCCAATCTTTTACAAATAATTTTCGCTAGAAACTAGAAATTTAAAAAAAAGAAATTAATTTTTTTTTTCTTTCTTTCTTTCTTTCTTTTTTTTTTTTTTTTTTTTTTTTACAATAGCAGCTCCCAGGATACACACTTTTTTTTCATCTGTACTGCATCTAAACAGGAGCTTTTATTCAATTCTGGTTCCTTCCAGAGATCTGGAAGGAAAACTAGTTTAATGAAATGTTACACAATGAAATGGGAAGTAACATATATAATTATACTTCTCTTAACATTCTTATTTCATTCATGACTATTTTAATTATCTCTTCCCGTGCTCTCTGACATGTGTTGTAAAAGAACACCAAACACGAATGTGTTTCTGTCTACGTGTTCCACACTTCCTCCTACAATCAAAACACTAACGTGTTAAAATTCAACATAACCAGACCTCTTAACACACCCTAATTTCAACTCTAAACCCTGAGGTACTATTCTAAAAGTGGCTAACTCTAAAGTGTAGCGTCAGAGAGCCTAACTACATCATTCAACCTTTAACACATATTCGCCATGCTTTAGTCTTTTTACAGTCACACGAATAAAAAAACATTTTAACATTCACTTTTACCATATCACGGTATTTCTTAACATTTAAAATAACAGTTCACATTGTATATAAGAACATATCAACATGCCGTTAATTTTACGCATTTGAAAACATACATTAGTAGTACATTGTTAACTTCTATTCTTTTCAAAGCAAGTGCCAATTCTTTCTACATTGAAATACTACATTTCAAAAAGTCTTTCAGACTAAACTTCTTTCTTGCTAGAATGTTTTAAATAAAATTTATACAATAACTTTTTACAATATTTAAGTCTTTACACAACGCTATTATACATCAACTTTAGTTTTACGCGCGAGTAATTGAAAAACATAATATCAAAATCGGTAACAACTGATTTCTCGCCCTTTTGGCGATAAAGGTAGACCTCGCATGAGGTAAAACTTCTTGAAATCTGCCACTTGCAGTAAGAATGAAAGATTAACTTAAGTTTGCAAAGTAACATAAAATTTTACTTATCTTTGTGATATTCGGACATCCTTTTCTGGGCCCAGTCTTTAAAGGTATTGCAGATAGTTGTGTGATTTATCCTCCTTCTTGTACGGGCTCGCCCTTCAGTGGCTTCCTCTGGAAGCTTCCTTTTTTCACCAGTTCGGTCACCCTTGAATACCTTCTTTTTCTCTTCTGCTTTTGGTCTTGGCCGTTTGATGGCAGCTGGTCTTGGCGGAACCGGGAACCTTCTTTCGTGTTCCTGCTTGGACCTCGTTGCTGGCCGTTCAAATTTTTCTTGTAACTTTTCCTCCGCCGTTGATGGCCCTTCCGCAGTTCGGCGGCATTTGCTACGGAGAGTCCTGTCGGATGAGTAGATCTTCCGTTTTAGAGCCGGGTTATAGTTGCCGTCATTTCTCCTGGTTCTCTTCACATACGTCGTCCTTCTCCCTTCTTCATTCTGGGAGTGTTCGTGAACTCTCTTTTCTGGACGGTGGAACGGCTTCTTTTTCTTGCTACTTTCAATTTTTCCGCGGGGAAATTTTCTTTTCACTTGCTCCTGCCTGTTAATGGCTTGCCCTTGTACTTGTCGTTGTTCCACCTCTGGAGCTTGTGCCTGCGGTGTCTGCCGTGCCGGATCCTGCAAAAGATCTGAAAATATTTGCATTTTATTACGATCAAAGTAGGGTTTGATTTGATCAATGTTTGCGGAGCAGGTTTCACCATTTCTGGCTTTTAACACTACTACAGCGTGAGATATTTTTTCTATAACATATGGTCCTTCAAATCGTGGAAAAAATTTGGCAGTTTTATCTTCTGGTGCTGAAGAAAGTGAATGCTTAATTTTTAAAACTTCATCCCCTACTTTATAAGTTACTCCCCGTCGTTTCAAATCATAATAGAGCTTCTGTTTTCTTTGTGCTACTTCCGTATTCTTCTTTGCTTCCTTAATTAGATTTTCTATATCACCCATTTTAAATTCTGGGGCTCTTTGTTGCACATAAAATAATTTATCTAACGGCGTTATAATCTTTCTGCCTAGAAATAACTCAGCAGGAGTTTTGCCCGTTGTATCATGTTTTGCGGTCCTAAGGGCGAAAGCAAATTCATTGACATAGTTATCCCAGCTTTTATGAAAATTTTTAACATAACTACGGATAATTTTCACTATATTTCTATTGACCCGTTCCGCTATATTTGATTGCGGCCGATACGGGACCAGTTTTAAATGACGTATGCCCAGTTTTTGGCACATGTCTTCAAATATGTTACTTACAAATTGAGGATCATTATCCGATATAACTTTTAGGGGCGCCCCGTATTTTAAAATATACTTATTTAAAATAGAATCAGTAACTAATTTCGCGGAGGCTCGTTTTAAGGGAACAATTTCGGTCCATTTACTAAAATGATCAACCATAACAAGGAGATAGCGACTTTTATTTAACTGACTTTTTGGGAAAGGGCCCAATAAATCGATGCCAATTATTTCATTTGGAAATTCGGATTTAATACTATTTAGAAACCCGGCCGGGCGGAAATTAATATAATTAACTGCTTGACATGTTGGGCAGGACTGGACATACGCCCTTGTTAACTTTTGCAGTTCAGGAAAGTAGACTGCCTCGCGTACGCGTTGGATAGTTTTTCGAATACCAGCATGAGAAGCTAAAGGGCTGTCATGTAACTCCTGCAGGATATTTAATCTAAGACTAACTGGGATAACAGGTCGAAATTCGTTGTTGGAATTTGTAGTTTTTGTATAAAATAATAGACCATCTATTAGTTCGTAATGGGCCGCCCTATTTCTTATCGCCACAATATCTTGGTGGCTAAAATTTTCAGGATCCTTTAAATACTCATAAATGTTTCCAAACTCAGGATCCTTACCCAGTTCGGTTATTACAGTTTCTCGGGAATTTATTGTACATGCTGTGAGCATTGCCACCTTTACAGTATTACCTTCTTCATCTATTTTTATTCTGGATAGGGCATCTGCTACGATATTTTCCTTTCCGGGGGTATGCTTGATTACCAGATTATATTCTTGTAGCTTGAGTGCCCATCTTATTAACCTTGGGGATAAGTTTTTCCCTAAGTACAATCTAGTTACCGCCGCATGATCAGAATACACTGTTATTGGCGCCCTTCCAAAATAGACTCGGAACTTTTGCACTGCTAACAGAACTGCAAGTGCCTCTCTCTCGGTCGCGGAATAATTTCTTTGTGTTTGATTTAAAGTTCGACTAAAAAATGCCACGGGCTGCTGATTTTGCGAAAGTACCGCTCCTACCGCATAATCCGAAACATCCGCTGAAATTTCTAATTTCTCATCCTTTTCAGGAAATTTCAACACAGGGGCTTGCGTTAATGCTTGTTTTAATTTTTCGAAAGCCCTATTGGCTTCGGCCGTCCACGAGAATCTTGCCTTTTTCCTTTTTAATTTTAACAATGTTTCAGCAATAGCTGCAAAATCTTTTATAAAGGACCTATAATATGAACAAAGTCCTAGAAAAGAAGAGAGCTTCTTCGCCGTATTTGGTGGCGGATACTTTTGCACAGCGATTATTTTTGATTCATCTGTCTCGATTCCTTTCTGAGATATTTTGTAACCTAAATATTTTAATTCAGGGGCTGCAAATTTGCAAATTTCGACATTAACTTTTAGACCGGCCTCATTTAATAATGAAAACACCTGTCTGAAATCCTGTACATGTTGGTCCAGATTATCACTAGTAATAATGATATCGTCTAAATAGATAAATGTGGACTGTCCAAGAACAGGCCTTAGCACAATGTCCATACATCGCTGAAATGTTGCCGGTGCCCCTGAAAGGCCAAACGGCATACGCAGGAATGCATAAGTGCCAGACTTGGTTATAAAAGCAGTCTTAGGCACGTCCTCCGGTCTAACCCCTATTTGAAAATAACCAGTCGTTAAGTCTAAAGTCGTCATATATTTGGTAGACGTTATGTTCCTTAGAATTTCTTCAATAATAGGTAACGGATATACCGGATATTTAGTTATGGAGTTTAATTTACGATAGTCAATCGCGAAACGCCACCTTTTTGGATGTGTCAATGGATAGTCATTGTTTTTCTTACATAAAACCACCGGGCTAGCATAACTACTTGAGATGGGCGTTATGATCTTTTTACGTAACATATCGCTAATGTGCCATTCTATAATTTTTTCCTTATTCTTATCATACCGGTATGCTTTGTGGCGAACTGGCATTGAATCTCCGGTGTCGATACTATGGTTAGTAACTTGAGTAAATCCTGGAATATCACTAAATAACGAAGCAAATTCACTTACCACTTGTCGGATTCTTCCTTGCTCGTCATTAGGCAGGTGGTCAAGATTTAACCTTGGCGGTTCAGCCTTTTCTACACGCACTGGTTTCATTGTCAGCTTAAGGGACGCTTCATTAAAATCCAGTGTTGCTTGTGCGTCTGAAAGAAAATCTATCCCTAAGATTATATGTGCTTGCAGATTCTTTACTATAAAAAACATCACGTTTACTTGTTCGTCCTTGATACGGATATACAGAGGTACTTTACCTATGCACTTACATAGTTCTCCTTGCGCCGCCAACACTGTCTTATTATCCGAATTATATATGAGGTATTTCCGAAAATACTTCCTAAAAAAATCTTCTGCCACACAGGAACACTGCGCGCCTGTATCCAGGAGTGCGGTGGCTGGGATATTATTCACCAACATTTCAATCTTCGGAAGAGTCAGATTTTTCACCATTACTGTATTTAACTTGTAGGAAGAGGGGTTTTCGTGGCCTTCGGATTTCCGCACCCTCCCGTCAGCAGAAATCCGTTTTAGTTTAAATTATTTTTCATTTCCGTGCTTTCCTTCTTTTTCCACTGGCCTTGAGACTTTTCTCCTGGATTGCTATTGAACTGTCGACGTTCGCCGGCTGTTTTTGAATGCTCGGGTTTCCTTGCCCACTGATTCGCTTTGCCTCCGTAGCCGTGTGCTTGAGTTTGCTGTAGTCTTGGCGTACCAAATTGGTTTCGCTGTTGATATTGGCGTCTTCTTTCGACGTCCGCCGTTCTTCTACTTTCAAAGTGGATTGCTAGCTCAAATAACTTTTCCAGTGTAGTCGGATTTCTTAATTCAATAAAGTCTTGCACTTGGGGCAGTAACCTCGGCAAAATCACTTGAATTATTTCAGGATCCGGACGGTTTCCATACAAGAGTTTGAAGACGTGAATTTTTCTTAAAATAAAGCTTGAGAGGTTTTCGATTCTTTGTTGATATATACTAAAAAGTTCCGTTTCTAATTTCGCACGATCCCTTACAACAGGGAAGGCTTTTAGTAGGGCAGTCTTGAAATTTTCGTAAGTATAGGTGGGACTTCCTGCTTGACCCAAGAGACTTCTGCCCATACATTTGAACCAGTTAAGCGCTTGGCCCCTCAAAGCGCTGGTAGCTAAGGTAACTTTTTGAAACTCGTGCACGGGGTAGAGCATGAAGTGGTCATCCAATTTTTCCAAAAAACTGGTTACCGGTGAGTTTCCATTAAATGTTGCTTCTGGTTTCATCGAAGCGCGCATGGTCTGGACGATGTAACCAAATTCTTCCAGGGCGGCAGCTGGCATTTCTGGATTCTGAGCCGTTTCTGCAGGCAGCACAGGTTCTTCTTGAAACTCGGCCATGGTTATTCTTCTTCGTTGGGCCACTATCAGGGTCAATGTTCCTTCTAACCTTCTTCGGGAACATGCAAGGACCTGACTCGGAACAGAGAGCTTACTAAAGCTATGTTCAAAACTGTGGGAAGTAAACAGGACACACAAGAAGGGTATACAAAACCCTTTATTTTTCGCTATTTACAATGACTTCCGTACTTCGGAATACACCGACCCGCTACTTGGGGTCAAAACGTAAAAGTATAAAAATAAAACTAAACTCTAATTTAACTTTAGAATAATAAACGTGGAAGATTGGCCTTATATTAACAGGAAGTGTATGTAGTACAGAGAACTGTGAACACTACAATACGTTTAAAATTTATCAAGAGGATTAAAACATCTGGCCTGGAAGGCAACAAGCAACTGCGTAACTTCTAAGGTAAGCGGCCTGCGTCGACTCACTGCTTCCTCTCTCTCGCTTGGCAAAAAGCCACAACTTAAATACTTGGTGTTCGCCAGACAAACTTTGCATAAAAACCTTAACGCTTATAATTCTGGCCGGAAGTAGATAATAAGAAGTGATAGTAAAGATTTAAAATAAAATAAACGTTAGTAAAACTTAAGATCCTTACAGGGTTTTAAATTTAGAAAATTTGAAAATAAATAAATAAATAAATAAAAAACAGAAAATACTTTATTATGGGTATTGAAAAATAAGGAATATTTTCATTTAAGTGCAGAATATAAGCAAGTGCAATATAAATATAATGCAAATATAATATCTAAAGCGGTGAATATCTTTCCTCCTGCTGATTCACTTCTTTCAGAATTTAAATTCTCATCTTCACTGTTGCACTCATGATGTCCCACGTCAGGATGTCCCACGTCAGGCTTTCCCACTTCAGGGTTTTTAGAAGCGGTAACAAAAATCGTGCCATTTCAGGCCTTTTCTTTCCTTCTAAGATGTTCCCGACAAGAATGCAAAAATCGTGCCTCTTCTTTCCTTCTGAAGTGTTCGCCGAGCGTGTCATTTTAGCCTTACATCATAGAAATCTTTTTCTTTTCCCTGTAAGGTATTTCTCCTGCCATCTTAGCATGCCTACGTAGCGTAGTGGTCAGCACGCTGGGTGCGTATTCCAGAGGTTCGTGGTTCGATTCCCGGTAAAGGCGTTGTTCATTTTTCATCTCTCCTGCTTCCAAAAATAAACTAATGACTCTACAACCAAATATTTTACTTACCCACCCACCCCGAAAAAAAATCCAAACATATCGTAGCTTAAATTATAATGAGGAGAGTACCAGACTGACTTCATTGATTAAATCAGTTTTTCTTCATGATTAAATCAGTTCTACTTCTTGGGCATCGAATGTTTATCACCGATAAAATCATCTCAGAATTTGCTTTCGAAGCAAGAATTCCAAAATAAAATAGTAAGTAGCTCAGAAATAAATTATTCATTAAACATGAAACCCTGCCCCCAAAAGAGAGCTTTTTAAGATGCAAAGAAAATACTTATTTCAGCCGCAAAATAAGGACACATCTTCTATTTGAACACCATATAGTAACTGCTTTTGATAAATGGTCATAAAAAATACAGTTCTGTAAACACGGTTCAATATTACCGTAGAAAACATGTATTTTACTAATTAGTAAAATCATGAAAGCAATTTATAATTGTGATTTGTAACAGTGATAGCAATATCGATGATGAATTGAGTCTTTCGAGCATTATATTTTAAAATTAGATTTCTAAGTGAATCCTCAAAAGTTCTCATTATTCGCTTACATTTAAGGCATAAATTTCTCTCAAAATCTTTAAGAGGGATTTTTTATTAAAACTCAGTGAGGTCATATTTTAAAATAGCATGAATTTTGTAGACACGTTAGGTTACTTCGAAGCAGGAAATATGAAAAATGTGCAATGCCCTCGCCGGGACTCGAACCACGAACCTCTCGAATACGCGCCGAGCGTGCTGACCATTACACCATGAAGGCATGTTAAGAAGGCAGGAGAAATGCCTTATACACTCCTCCTCTTAAACGGCGACTGGGGATTAGGGCATTCAATCGCCAAATCCTGGTGCTGGAGAATCATCATCTAGCACCTTTTTTTAAATCGTGCGTCACTGTAGAGTCATAAGAATTGTTTGGAAGCAGAAGTCGTGAAAAATGCCTTCGCCGGGACTCGAACCTCGGACCTCTCGAATGCACGCCGAGCGTGCTGACTATTACACCACGAAGGCATGCTAAGAAGGCCGGGGGAAATACCTTATAATTCGATCAAATAAAGGATATTTCCGTGTTTATCGTATAAGCTTGTAGAGTCATTAGGTTTTTTTTCTTAAGCAGGACGTGAAAAATGTGCAGTGGCCTCACCGTGACTCGAGTTTGGACACCTCGAATATACGCCGAGTATGCTGCCAATTACACCACGAAGGCCTGCGGAAAGAAGGGAGAAAGTACTCTCCCCCTTTTAAAGGGCGACTGGAGATTAGGGACTCAATCGCCAAATCCTAGTGGTGACGCATTATCGTCCACTACCTTTTAGTTAGGGCGCCACTTGTACAGTCATTAGGTTTTTTTCGAAGCAGGAGACGTGAAAAAATATGCAATGCCCTCGTTGGATCTCTTGAACACGCGTCGAGTATGTTTCCAAAACACCACGAAGGCGTGCGGAAAGGAGGGAGAAAATATTTTCTAAGCCCTCCCTTTAATGTGACATTAATGCTGTAACGAAATTTTTCTGAACACGAAAGACCGAAGCGCTATTTTGCAACATCATTTCATGCATATTTCACACTTACGTAATATCCAACCATATTTTCGAATTAATGTTGACCTTGAATAAAAACCTGAGGGGGAACTTGTCTTCCCGTTCCATCAAAAAAGACCGAAGTGGCTCGATGTAAAAATATTCCTCATCTAGGAAAATGGGAGATAACCATTACACTCTATTCGGGACCATTTAAATTCTTAGTAATGCAACACGGTTAAAGAAAAAATAAATTTTTTAAAAATTAAAAAGATCATTGCGTAATGAATATTGCCAGAAATAAGACGTTAATATTTTTATTTTGGGTACTGTTTGTTCTGTTATCCAGACCAGATTCAGAAACGTAAAAATGTATGCACATGTGTATGTACGCATGCTCATATACGCGCGAATTATGTCATAATTTCGAAGCACAGTCGCGATGGCTGAGTGGTAGGGCGAGAGAAAGAAGTTGATACGAAACCGAAGTTCAGCCAATTATCAACTTTATTTCCACACATATAAAATTATCTCGGTAGATATTTATCCAATCATAACGAAATCCGATACATTTCTACGAGTCAATCATAATGAAATATGATAAATTTCTATGTACACTAGGTTTTTTTTTTTTTTTTTTTTTTTTAAATGACGCAGGCAGTTTTTAAAGAAGCGAAGCGGGGAGATATTAGCAATGTAGAAGCTAGCAGATTAATTATTAAACTTATTATTAAACTGGTTATTAAACTGGTAAAATATACGTTAAATGTTATGCTTATTTTGCTCAAAATGCGGTCACTAGGAATCGACGCTAGGTTTAACGAGTCAAAATTTTATTTTAATATTTATTTAGACAATTTATCATTACTTAGTAGTAAATTTTACCGCACATTTTTATGCACTGAACTAATTCTTAAAATTTTTCAAGATCACCGCTTCATATATACCTTGGTTATATGATATACTATTTGTAAGTACTCTTAAAGAACCAAAATTAAATTACCGAAATATATATCTTGTACGAAAATGCGTTTTGTTTTCATGTAAAAGACAAAGCATGAACTAATAAAATATCTCAATAGACTTTTAAGCATTAACAGGGCATGATTTTTTTCAGAAAGGCCATTTAAGAAAAGAAAAAATTATCTAATATTTGGCCTAATAAAGCACTTTTTTCATGTTTCTTAAAAAGTATTATATTTAAACATATTATGTATAATTATATTATTTTAATTATTATGAATATTTATACAAGATTATATTTAAACACATTCTCACCTACCTGCTTTTTGCAGGAGTGATTCTGATACACGAGAAAATCGTCAACAAACAAAAGCTCTCGATAGAAGTTCCTTAGCTCTTTTTTGCTATCACTTCAGGTTTTCTGCTTCCACAACAAACTGTAAAAAAATAGCAAACTCCTGCGTTTTCTACTCAGCCCCAGTTATTTATCCTTCTGATGCATAAGCAAAGACACCAAGTTTCTTGGTGCTATTAGAAAAGCCTCTATCGCAACTTTTATCTCTAAATGTAGCTTTATCTTTAGCAGAGACAATCTGTACTGAAAGTGGGAGGAAATTTTTTTATTACATAAAGCAATAAATGGGCAAGTCAGCTGAGTGGTGACTTTGTTATGAATGGAAGGATGGCAGAGATTTATTGATGCTGACGGAAAAATCACAAGAAATTCGATTCCTTTAAATAATCCTCTGCATTGTTAATAATACTAGCATCGTTTTCTTTAAAAAAAAAAAGGAAAAAAAAAAAAAAATCATTCCCAAAACATGTTCTAAGTTATTTTCACGATATAATTTAAAATAATTCGAATGTCACATTTACTTGGCCTGTGTTTGGCCGAGCGGATAAAACCGCTAAACACTGATAATTCGACTCGAGTTGAAATACTGTCGTATGAGCTCGTTATATGAGTGTTTCTGCGTTATATGAGTGTTTCTTTTTTAATTTGCCTTTTTTCGTTATTTCAGATCTTGACCTGCCCACCAGCGGCCGAGCGGTAAATTCGCTGAACACTGGTAGTTCGGTCCGAGGTTCGAATCCCGCGAACTGGCTGGCTGCATGGGTGTTTTCGTTGTTTTCCCCATGTGTAACGTGTATACGAGCCAGTTTCCCTTAGAAAGCCTTCCACGAAGGCATCCCTCCCCTTAGGCAGATAGCCCTAGTGTGCTTTGCCATAGTTAAATACACCATCACTAGATCTTGACCTAAAAAAAAAATCTCAGATCATTGGAAGGATCAGTTTTATTTTTTCTCCCTAATGGACACTTCTGTTGTAGTCCCAATGGAAACTTTAAGTTAAAAGAGAATATGGTTGAATCATTATTTGCTTCCTCTATTTTTTATTGCCATTAAAAGTGTTTAGTGCTTTTACAAACCAAACGCCTAAAATAGCAAGTTTTTTACTTTCCTTGATATATCGGAGTGTCTAGAGTTCCATATACGGTATTTATCTTTGCTAATTCATGAAACAATCCTACGTTCTTTACTCTTGTTTAGATTTAAAAAGATTCTATAAAAATAAATAAATAAATTTAGAGAAAAATCTGAAATCTTTCTGATACTATATTGCACTTGAAGCGGCGGGTTTTTTTAACGTTTTGTGTTATTTTTAACGTTTTGTGTTATTTTTCACGTTTTGTGTTATTTTTAACGTTTTCTGTTATTTTGAACGTTTTGTGTTATTTTTAACGTTTTGTAATATTTTGAACGTTTTGTGTTATTTTTTAACGTTTTGTGTTATTTTTAACGTTTTGTGTTATTTTTAATGTTTTGTGTTATTTTTAACGTTTTGTGTTATTTTTAATGTTTTGTGTTATTTTTAACGTTTTGTGTTATTTTTTTTAACGTTTTGTGTTATTTTTAACGCTTTGTGTTTTGTGTTATACGGTATTTCTCCCGCCTTCTTAACGTTCCTTCGTGATGTAGTGGTTCTGCACATTGGGCCGGTATTCCAAAGGTCAGTTGTTCGATTCCCAGCGAGTGAGTGAGTGAGTGAGTGATTATGGCGCAAAAACCAGAGATGATTATGACGCGCCAAACACAAGATGGGATGATGACAATTGATGACATTAAAATTCAATAAATAACAACAAGTAGATAAATTTACCAAATCCAGAGGATGAAGTCATATAAACACAAGTTAAAAGCACACATTAAAATTCAAAACACAGTCTTCAAAACAAATTACATTAGGTAATAAAAGCCAGTCTCTTTTAAATAATAAATTAAATTACAATTGACCTCTCTTCCGATTAAACGGTCGAGAGGCAAGTCACAGCTATTAAAATATTTCTGGCGAAGACTATTAAAACATGGACAATCAATTAAAATATGACGAACAGATAAACAAACATTACAATTAAAACAAACAGGCTCATTTTCTGCTTTGAGAAGATAGTTATGTGTGACTCTAGTGTGACCAATTCTGAGGCGAGTCAAAAGAACGTCCTCCTTATGATTTCCAGCAAAATCCCAGTGCTCAATTCTAAGCTTGACGTTTCTCAACTTGTTGTGATGCTGAACATCCCAAATTTGCTGCCATTTTTTTCGGACCTTTCCCTTGATGACACATCAGATGTCTCTAAAAGGGATAAGGTGACTGGACGGTTCAATAGCAGATTTGGCTGCGATGTCTGCAAGCTCATTTCCCTTTATTCCAGCATGTCCAGGAACCCAGCAGTACAGGACTTCATATCCTCGAATCGTTAAATTTATATGAATTTTGAGAACATCCACAACCACAGGATTCTGAGTGTTGGGAAAAGCTTCCAAGGATTTAAGAGCACTATACGAGTCTCTATAAACTATGAACTTTCTGTGGCAGAGCTTTGATATGTACAAAAGACCATAATATATTGCAGTTAGTTCAGATGTAATGACTGAGCAAGCATGGTGCAGGCATCTACCCTCAATGTAATCTTCAAATACAAAAGCCATCCCGACATGATCATTTGACTTTGATCCATCTGTGTATATCGGATAATAACTGCTATATTTCTGCCTGTGCTCAGCAAAGAGTTGTCTGTACACCATCTCGTTAGTGCTTGCCTTCACGTGATGTTTGAAAACATCAAGAAGCTGAATCCGTGAATTTTCCCAAGGTGGGATTTCAAAGTTCTGTACTGCTTGGGGGCGCATATCAGAGAGGGAATGTTCCTCAATGATAGGGCGAAGTCTTAAAGGAAAGGTAGGAACACAGGATGGACGTGTTTCAAATAAAGTGTTACATACATTATCGAGTTAGCACAGCTTATTGGGATGTTCAGGTTGTGATAGAATATTAAAATATTGCAAAAGGGACAATTGCTCACGCCTCGATTCCCAGCGAAGGCGTTGTTAATTTTTCATTTCTCCGGCCTCCAAAAAATATCCTAAAGTCTCTACAATGGCGCCCGAACTAAAAGGGTTGTGGATGATGATTATCTTTAAACAGAATTGGGGATTGGATCTCTTAAAAAAAACTGTCGCTTTTAAAAGGGGGGGTATATGAGGTATTTCTCCCGCCTTCTTAACGTTCCATCGTGGTGTAGAAGTTCTGCATGCTTGGCCGGTATTCCAGAGGTCTGTGGTTCGATTCCCCGCGAAGGCGCAGTTAATTTTTCATCTCTCTGTCCTCCAAAAAATATCCTAATGTCTCTACAGTGTGTTACCTTTATTTATTAAATATCATGTTCTTTGCACTTAAACCGTAAAATTCAGTTCAACAGTAATATTGCAAAATAATTTTAAAATCAGCATATCTTTAGAATTTCCAATACATAGTCTTGCGCGTTGGAGATAAAAATGTTTCTTCTTCGTTCAGTGTTGCCTTTTCCCACTTTATTATGGTTGCGTTTGTTAATCAAAAATTCGTTTGCGTTACAAAATATGATAATAAAACAAATTCCAAATTAGGGCTTCCAGTTGTCTATATTCGGTGGAGGATTATGTTATTCAAAATTTGATGGCTCTAGGTAATGTTGTTTTATCACAATGTGAGAAACACACATACATTTATGGAGATTCTTCGTCATTTAATTTCTTTATATATAACACAAGGCGATAATATTTGGTGAGAACAATTTTAAAAGCCAAACAGATATTTAAAGTTTTCAACGCAAAATGCCAAAACGAAATTAATAGCCATCCAGGGCTAACGCTGTTTGAGCTAATAAATAAAAAAGTCTAAAAGGGTTCCGATTTTAACGGTCGCTCAGAATAACTCTTTTAAAGCTTAATATGGATTGTCAGGAGAAATTAACAAAAGCGTAGGTAGAATAGCAAAACATTTTATAGGATAGTAGATGAATATACATTGGACTAACATGGGAAAGTTATATATCGTCTATATATTTGAAAAGTTTAAAAAAAAAAAAAAAATGAATGTATAATGTAATTTTATAAAAGTACTGAATGTTTCTAATTAAATATACCACGAATTAAATGCATTTTTATTTAAATCAATCAGATTAAAAATTTAAAAAAGAATAATAATATTCCTAAGAAATGCTTTTAAACAGCTTTGTTTGTTAATCAATAACAGAGAGATTAAATATGAAAAAAAAAAAAAAAATCTGAAAGTTTTCAGATTTTAAATTACGACCAAAGGGGCGTTTTTTTAACGTTTTGTGTGTTACCTTTATTTATTAAATATCATGTTCTTTGCACTTAAACCATAAATTCAGTTCAATGGCACTGTCGCAAAATAATTTTAAAATGAGCATATCTTTAGAATTTCCGATACGCAGTTCCGCGCGCTGGAGATAAAAAGTTTTTTTTTTTTTTTTTTCCATAAAGTGTTGCCATTGCTCGCTTTGAAATCCTTGAGTTTGTTAATCAAAAATTCGTTAAAGTTTTATAAGATATAAAATCGATAATAAAACAAATTCCAAATTTCAAATTTGGTCTTCCACATGCCCATATTCAAAATTCGATGGCTCTATGTACCGTTGTTTTATCCCAATGCGAGAAATATACATACATTTATGCAGATTTTTCATTATTTAATTTCTTCAAATATAGTGCAGGACTCTAACATTTGGTGGCAACAGTTCGAAAAGTGAAACGGACATTTATAGTAATTCAACGCAAAACGAAAACAATAGTCCTTCCGACAAAGCCCTTTGGACTAAAAAGAAACAGAAAGGATTTAGATTCTAAAACTCACCCAAAGAGTTTGTTAAGGTTTTTTACGCTCCCGCTAAACTTGACATAGACAGTGTCTAGTGCTGGAGATAAAAATATTTTATTCCATATAGTATTGCCACTGCTTGCTTTGAAATCGTTGAGTTTGTCAATCAAACATTCGTTAGAGTTTTATAAAATGTGAAATAGATAATAAAACAAACTCGAAATTCAAAATTTGGGCTTTCAGGTAACCATGTTCGGGAGGACAACGTTATTCAATTTTGACTGCTCTAGCTGTCGTTGTTTTTCCACAACGCGAGAAAAATATATACATTCATGCAGATTCTCCATTCCTTTCTTTAAATAATAATAAATTGAAAAGTAATTGGGCGGTAATTTGGGCGATGATCAATTTGAAAAGTAATACAACGCATTCAAGTGTTTCGACGCAAAATGTCCTTTCGAGATTGATATTCTATTCGCGACTAACGGCCCTTTGGGGCTTAAATAAATTTTGCCGAATGGCAACAGACTGGAAGGAAAAATTGAAACAACTCGGTTACAGTGGACGACATTTAAAGGGAATCATTCCAAAATCGTGGTTGGAGATTAACAGCGCTTTGGAATTAAAAACTGAACTGTTACTTAAATATTTTTCGTCAGGTTTTATTCAGAAAATATAAACCTTAATATTGAAGAGTTTTAGTTATGGACTTCAGTTACTAAATTTCATTTGCATCTTGTTAATAAAATACCGAGGCTTTTCACACATTTTTTAGATGATTTTCATTGTAATTACCTAAATATTTTACCTAACATTTTTATGCTTTTTTTATGACATTTAACAGCAGATTTTGACGTGTCGCTAATTGCTTTGTCTTGATGCAGTTCTACTGATTGTTTACACGGTGTGTAAAGACAAAGTATTTGATATTTGAAAATTGGATATAAAATATGTTTTGATAATATTGTGAAGTTCTTCTTAACCATTTTCTTTACTCTCTTTATTTTTAATTTGCCGTTATATAAGAAACCAGCGGCAGTCATAAATCTTTTACAAAAACTTTTTTTAGATTCCTTGAACCATGTTTCGGATTTCCCCCCCCCCTTTGATGATACTAATGGATCTCTTTTTATTGCAATCATTTAAGAACACCCAAGGTTTGTCTACTGTGACAATATTTTTCAATTTTTGTCCGGATAAATGTTTCTCATAGAGAATTCTGCAGCGCGTTCTACGGTATGTCGTGGAGAAAGATTTCGGCCTTTTAAAATTCAAATCAGCATTAGGCACTTCGTTTACAGTTAACATCGAGTATGTTAATGATTTTCTTTTAGTGTTAAAGATCTTGCTTTTGTAACATTCCGTTTTTCAGTTGGATACGTATTTCGAACAATTTTTCTACTCGAAATTAAATTTTGATAACATTACTTGTCGTAGATTTAGATATCGAAAAGGCCAACGTTTTCATAACGTTTTTTATTAACTAGATACGAATAATATTCTTCGGAAAGAACGGAAACATAGCCTTCCACCCGTTTCTTCTTTAAAAGCGACATTTTGCATGAAAGCAAAAAAGTTTCAATAGCAGACAATAATTTATACTTTCAAAAATGTAATAGTTGCAAGTTGAAAAAATTCCAGGCAGAAGATTTTTTTATAGCAAAACAAAATCGTCTAAAATATGTAGGAACAATCTCTGTATAGGTGTTTTTCAAATTTTCTTTTTATAAAAAGTAAATTTTTAAAGTAATTTAAAAGTATCTTGTTATTTTATATGTCAAGAACTTTAGATAGTAATAAATTTTCCTGGCACAAAACTAAAAGGTTATATGTATCAGACATATGGTATAAAGCCCTCTATAACGATATGAAGATGAAAATGTATTAATGTCAAATAGTAAGAATGAGATAGAACATAACAAAACAAAAAGCAAAAATAAACTGATGGGTAATATTTTCAGCTACAGCAAGTTGATGTATAAAATTCACAAGATGAAAGATAAAACTAGGTAAAACCTGAATACATATAAATGTTTAAAATCATTTCAGATTAAGCAATAAAAATCAGTCTCCCTTAAATATTCAAGCAAATAAAAATTCACATCCTTTCCAATTAAACGGTTGAGACTTACGTCGGCATTATATTAATAAAATACTTCATACGAAGACTAATGAAATAGGGATATTCCACCAAAATGTGTCATACTGAAAGCACAGCATTACAAAGTGACACACAAGTTCACTCTCAGCTTAGTAACTGTGTAAGTAACCAAGTAAATGTGCCAAGTAACTGTGCGTAGCCAAGTAACTGTACGTTACCCAAGACTGACTAGTTCCAGGCGAGTTAATAGAACTTCCTCCTTCCGACTTTTATTTGCCTCCCAATATTCCACCTTGGGGGATTTATACTTTTCAGCTTATTATGTATTTGCATGTCCCACAGTAGTTGCCAATGGTTCAAGACTTTACCCTTGATGGTCATTTTATATCGAACAAACGAATAAGTTGAGCAGAGAATTCGACAGCAAATATTGCTGTGATGTCAGCCAGATCATTCCTTTTTATTCCAAGATATCCAGGAACTCAGCAGTAAAAGACTTGGAAACCACAAATCCTCAAATTTTGATGTAATCGTTGAACTTTTTAGGATATTTTTGGAAGCAGGAGAAGTGAAAAATGTGCAATACTCTTTCCGGAACTCGAACCTGGACACCTCGAATGCACGTCAAGTATGCTGCCAATTACACCACGGAGGCATGCAGAATGGAGGGAGAAAATACCATATATATTGCTCCTTTTAAAGGGTGACTGGGGATTAGAAGACCAAGTTGCCAAACCCTGGTGGTGAAGAGTCATCCACCACCATCTTTTTAGTTCGGGCATCACTGTAGAGACATTGGGATATTTTGAAGCAGGAGACATGAAATATGAGCAATGCCCTCGCCGGGACTTCTTGAATATGTGCTGAGTGTGCTAACTGTTACACCACGAAGGCATGCAGAAAGGAGGGAGAAAATACTCACCCTTTTAAAGGGCGACTGGGGATTTGGGGACCCAATCACCAAATCCTGGTGGTGAAGAATCATCATGCTTCACTTTTTAGTTTGGGCACCACTGTAGAGTCATTAAGGGTTTTTTTTATGCTGGAGAAGTGAAAAATGAGCAATACCCTCACCAGGACTTGAACGTGGATTTTTCGAATATGTGCCGAGTGTGCTGTTACACCACAAAGGCATGCAGAAATTCCTTATATACTCACCCTTTTAAAAGGCGAGTGGGGATTTGGGGACCCAGTCGTGGTGGTGAAGAATTATCATCCACCACTTTTTTGTTTGGTTGCCAAAGTGGACATTAAGATTTGTGAAGCCTGAGACATGGAAAATGAGCAAAGCCCTTGCCGGGACTCGAACCTGAACCTCTCGAATGCGCGCCGAGTGTGCTAACCGTTACACCACGAAGCCATGCAGTTTTGAACTAAACGTTTTGATCTACAGGATTCCGGGTATTAGAAAAAATTCTTAAAGCTTGGAGTACACTAAGCGAGTCGTTATAAATCACAAACCTTTTCTGGCAGAGTTGTAGATATAAATTTAAGAGCATGATATACAGTAAAGTCCGAAATCCGGACTCATCGGGGATTCCAGATATTAGATCATCAGTTTAAATCTAGTAAGATGGCATGTTGAAATTATAAAATTAAAAATACGAAATATTATAAAATTAAATTACGAAAATTAATAATTAAATATTATTAATTTAATAAATACGAAAATTTACAAATAAAAGCTTAATATTTATTTGTTTACCTTATTAAACATTTCTTTCAATGTAAGTTGTTTCGTTTTTTGTGCTAATACTTCCTCTTTAATTCTGTAGACATAATCTCTTGCTTAGTTACATTGTTGAAGTCCTGTAACTGCTGTGTCGAGAATTCCGACTAACTTGTCAATCGAAATGTTTTCAGCAACTTCTCTGACACTTTCTTCACTATCGGTAGCAGTATTTTGCAGTTTGATGTCTGATTTTATATCTGTCAATATGTAGGAGAAAAAAATGGCGTCACACAGCTTTAAATTGTTGATAAACGTGACCGTCGAACCTGTTCGAACTTCGACATCAGCTTCGAGCTTTGGCGCTTTTTGGCCTCAGATATTTCACGCATGCGCAGTTGTGTCCCTTTTCGTTCGGAGGGAGCCACTTCTGCTGCCGCGAAGCTTTCCTTCTTAACAATGCATATTCTTTGGCGAAGCTGTGTGGTGAATTCTTCGAGTCGCGTTTGCTTACTTCGGCGAAGTGCTACGTGTTAAAGTGCGGGATTTCTTCCCATATTGTGGTGTTTAGTTTGCGTTTTAAGTAAAGCTAAAAACAGATTATTTTATTCTCCTGGTTTGGTGTTTTCAAAGAAGATTCAGGTAGGAGAATTTTCCTTTTTATTTTGCGCTCAGACGCAATTGTGATGAAGAAAAATGGAATGGAGCTCTGACCTGGACCTGTCAGTACAAACCGCCCATATCGTCAGAACGTCTATTAAAAATTTGTCATGAAAAAGGTGTAAGAAATTACAATGTTTTTCTTAAAGGTATAGAGAAAAATATTAACGTAAACAACTCTAAAATTTTGAAAAATGAAATATCCAGCAAAGTGGCTTAGTTAAAAATATTGACTTCATTAAAATTATAAGAGATGGAAGGCTTCTAATAAATACCTCAGTGGCAGAATGTGCATAGCAAATTTTAAACATATCTGAATTGCATAATGTAAAGGTCTCCCCGCTGCTTGCCATGTCTGAACTGACAAGCAAATTTCTTCTATCCTCCATTAGAGTAGAAGTCGAGCTCTCGGAGCTAGCTAACGAGCTGAATCATAATAACGAGATTGAAGTATTAAATTTAAGAAGATTTATGGCGAAAAGTTCAGACAGTAACAAGAAACCTTCAGAAAGAGTACTCGTTACTATTGCAGGACACCACTTGCCAGAATATGCAAAAATATTGCTGACAAGACATAGGATCACAAGGTTCTACGATAATCCACGGCAATGTCCTCAATGTGTGAGGTTTGGTGACGGGATTAAAAGCTGTAGAGGATTAGTAAGATGTAGCAAATGTAGCGAAAATCACACCAGGGCACAGTGCCAGAGTGAGCAGATCAAGTGCGCGTTGTGCAGTAACTCACGTGAAGCATCCTCGAAGAATTGTCCCAAATACATCGAAGAGGGCAATATTCTCAAATATAGTGCTGACCATCATGTTTCCGTAGTAGAAGCAAGGCAGGCTGTAGCAAACAAAAATTCTTATGCGAAGGTGACAGGAACTCAGGTGTCAACTCCTGCAAAGGAAGATTTCCTGAAAGTCATGACTCCAATAATAGCTGCGCTGCAAGGATCTTTTGAAAGTGCTTTAAAACAGCAGGCTGACTAATTCGAAAAAATCTTAGCAGGATTGGATCAAAAGTATGAAAGCATGTTCAACAAGCTCGATACAAAGTTGAGCGATATATCAGAATGCACTAGAGATAAGCATATTGGGAAAAGAGCTCTTGAGTCCGACAGTAACCTGGACTTGGATGAGCATATTACGGAAATAGAAGTAATAAGAAGCAAGAGCAAGAAGCCTCATTCTAAATCAGAACCTATAACAAGGGAAGCCTGCATTCAAAGCAAGTATGACATGAGCAAACCAAAAAAGTCTGGCCAAGGTTAGAAACCGGGATTTTATTCATAAAATGAGTTTTTTCCCCCTGCTTCTCTCTTTGCTTCTTTTTCTCATCTAATTCGATGGGACCTACGTTTTGTTCATGGAATGCAAGAAGCATCTCTAACAAAAGAAACTTTACCATTAGCAGGAAAGAATTCTTCTGCGATGTTTTAATTATTCAGGAGACTTGGCTTTCTAGTTTAGACGATTTTTGCTTACCCGATAAAGTTATTTTTCGCAAAGATAGATTAAGCTCCTACCAAGGCGGGGGTCCAATGATTGCCATGAAGAAACAATGGGCAAGCTTATTTGTACAAGATAGCAGTTATGATTTAGCGGGTGGAGAAATTATGAGAGTAGATCTCCGAGCAAATAGTTTCGATATTTCAGTGATCAATGTCTACCTTCCCAATGGCCAGTTCAGCGTGAAAGGGTGGGATAACGTTCTGGCTACAGTGCCCGGCAAATTTATTATCTTAGGAGACTTCAACTGTCACAACCAGGCTTGGGGGTCAAGCAGGCTGTCAGCAGGGGGTAGAGTGCTTTTGGAGTGGTGTAACAACAACCTTTGCATTTTAAACACAGGGAAGGCCACTCATGTAAGTCCCGGAGGAATTGAATCCTGCATTGACATCGCTTTGTGCTCAGCCGAGCTTTATGGTCAATTGAAATGGGAAGTTTCTCCTGATCCCTTTAGCAGTGACCACTACCCTATCAAAATTAAGTTCGAAAATAACAACGCCTCTGCTGTTGGAAACCAGAGAATAATCGTTTAAAGAAGTTCGCTACAGAAAGCAGTAACAGAATCAGGGCTTTGCACCCAGAAGAAAGGAACCTGGAAAATTTCAACCGCATCTTGATTGCCACGAAAATGGAGAACCTAAAAAAATTGCGATCCAACGCAATAACAGCCTGTGGTGGGACACAGAATGTAACTTCATTCTTGGCTAGAAAAGAAAATGTCTTAGACTCGCTAAAGCTCATCTTTCAAGAGGTTACTGGATCTCAAGAGGATACAAGAAATGGAATGCTTACCTTAAGAGGTTCATTAAAATCGAGAGAAGGCTGTATTGGGAAAAAATTTGTAGTCATACCAGAAAGGATGGCAATTTATTTAGGATAGTTAAAAATATTCAAAATAAAAAAAGTCAGGTCCAGTTCTCAAACAATATCTTAAAGTACCAGAATGGACACGCTTGGTCATCTGATGAGCAAAGTGTAGTATTTGCTAAGTATTATTCAAGTTTCACTATTCAAAAGTTCATTCCCCTGGATTTTAGTGACGAAGAGAGTAGCCGTATTAATAACCCCTTCTCAGGTTCTGAACTCGATAAAGCTATTAGTAGCCTCAAAAACTCTGCTCCGGGACAAGATGACTTTACAAGATATGCTATCATAGTTTTAGTTGATGATTGCAAGCAAGGGCTCCTTGGGGCCTGCAACAAGTCATGGAATTCGGGTCTGATCCCTAAGAATTGGAAAGAAGCTATTGTTATTCCGTTCTTTAAACCTGGGGGCGACAGTGCGCTGGTTTCCAGTTATAGTCCAATTTCTTTAACGCAAATTCTTGCCAAAGTAATGGAAAGGATGATTCTCAATAGATTACTTCCGAGGATCCAGCAAAGTAAAAGACTCTCAAATATGCATTACGGCTTTATTCCGAATAGAAGTTGCCTGGTCCTGCTTAATAAATTGTTCAGTAGTATCCTGCACCACAGGTAGTAAAGGAAAGTTGTTCAGCTGGTGGCCCTTGATCTCAAAGCTGCATTTGATTCAGTTTGGCATGATGGCCTGCTGTATAAAATCATAAAATTCGGTGTTAAAGGGAATAGTATCCTGTGGATTGCCAATTTCTTAAACCAGAGAACTATTAGAGTAAAGTGGAGAGGGGTCCTTTCAAGAAGCTATGAACTTATTAGCGGTGTCCCTCAGGGCTGCATTTTGTCTTCTATTTTCTTCACAATTTTCATGCACGATATCTATGAAATTATCCCGGCTGATGTCGACTGCTACGTGTATGTGGACGACGTATGCCTCTACAGTGCAGATGTCTCGTCCCCCAAGGTAGTCAGTAATTCGCAGCGTGCGCTGTTCAAAGTGCATAGATGGGCTAAAGAGTGGAACTTATGAATTTCCCCAGATAAAAGTAAATCGATTATTTTCGGCGGGACAAGGAGTAGTGAAGAGAATCTATTGAAGCTTGATGGTGTTAGCATCCCTACGGAAGATCACATTAAAATTCTGGGCATGTGGTTTGATAGTAAATTGAGCTGGAACGTCTATGTTAATAAAATAGTACCAAAACTGGAAAGAATGCTGAATGCTTTTAAATTCATTGCGAGCCCCAAGTGGGGTGCCAGAAAAGTGGATCTCGTTAATATTGCAAATGCTACAATAAGAGGAAGAATAGAATATGGCAGTTGTCTCCTCATGTCTACCTCTCAACAAAATAAGAAAAAGCTTGAAATAGTTTATAATCCCGCCTTAAGACTGGGTATAAGGGCGCCTATCAGCACGCCTCTCCCATTGTTATATGTTGAAGCAGGGGTTTTCGCCTTAGCTACGAGAATATGCATCACCGCAATGAAGTTCCTAATAAAGAATATCGCTCTGTCAGCAGCCTCTCCCATTGCAGAAAATCTGAAAAATTGTTTGCAAAGATGCAAGTACAAGTGGAGCAAAATACGTAAGATAAGCTAAGCCAGTGTGTTAAAGATAAGCTAAGCAATCTCGATCTAGATTTCAGTAAGTGTATTATTTTTAACAATGAACTAGATTTTTCTGAAAAAGTTAAATGTTGTTTCCAAACTAATGAGTATGAGTTCCAGAATAAAAATCTTTCAGATGTGGAGATACAGAAATTTTTCCGTTCCATTATTAATGATTAAGTGAATCAAGGTTTTAAAATCTACACTACAGATGCTTCCAAGTCCGATACAGGAATTGGCATTGCGGCTGTAGATCGTACCGCGGCAATTGTCAGTCAGCGCATAGACAATAGAAGCTCCATCTTTTCAGCTGAGGCTTGGGCCATTTGTAAGCTCCTTGAGATACTGAATCCTATCGATAAGATTGCTATCCTTTAGTCAGCGAGTTGAGCTGTGTTCATAGGAGATCCAACTCTCTCATTCTTAAGCTCTTCGAGCGGATTAAGTCTTTCCATCACTTCACAGTCATCTGGGTTCCTGGCCACAAGGGTATAAGGTTCGATGAAAGAGCGGATAAAGTTGCGAAAAGAAGAAATTTGAATAACTCGGAAGCTCTTTCAACAGAGGATGCATGTAGGTTAATCGAGAATACTATTAAGGAAGAGCAAGTCGACAGCTGGCGGATTTCTTACACCGGCCGCAGATTCAGCTATTGTAATGTTCACTGTGAGTGGAGTAAAGGTTTAAACATCGATAGGAAAATGGAAGTTGTAATCAGTAAAATAAGATTGCAAATGTTGGACACGACTCAACTGTTGTACAGGTATCGTAGAGCGAATTCGCCATTTTGTGACTCATGTTATACGATTAACAGTACAGAACATGCAGTTATTCACTGCAGAAAGTACGACAGCGCCAGAAACATTATGCTCAAGAAGATGAAAATCAGCAATATTGACCTCTTGGCTGATCTTTTAAATCATTGTAATAAGAAACCTTGGAGATATTATTTCCTAGGCAAATTTGTCATCAAATACATCTTAAAGAATTCTTAAGCACTTTTAGTGTAAGGATTTGGTTTTCGGACCGACGTTCCCCCTTGAATTGAAGGGAATGCGTCCTTGTGGTTTAACTTGTAAATAACTTTATTTTTGAGTTGGAGCATAAGGCGCCAAAACCAAGCTTCAAGAAAGAAAAGGGAAACCAAGCTTCAAGAAGAAGAAGAAGACAGACTTTATGGACGCAAGTTAGCAGAAGAAACATATTACCAATTGCTGTTCTACCCCCTTTACGGAAACCACTTTGACATGAGGAAATTACATTGTTCCTTCCCAAGTACTAGACAAGGTTTATCATTTTTTCCATAAACTTGCACATGCAATTTCTAAGTGCAATGGGTAGTTAAAAAGATTCTGCGTCTTTCCCTGGCTTAGCTATGGGAATGACTACAGCTTTCCTCCATGGGCTGGGAAAGGTATGCTCCTTTCACACCCAATTGTAATGAGTAAAAAGTGTAGTCTACAGGAGAGATACTTCAGCATTTCGTAACTAACACCATCTGGACACGGACTTGACCTATGTTTATTCAACAACGCTCTCTTCAATTCAAGTGTAGCAAAATTGCCATTATAAGGCTTTGAGTTGGAAGAATACAAAGGGAATTTTCTCTAAGTGAAGCTTGGCAGAAAGAAATGCATGTGAGTTACTGCCATTCGAAACAGTAGCAAAGGTATCACCTATGGTTTTTGCTATTTCTTCTGCTGTGCTAATTACATAGCCGTCTTTTTCCAGAAAAGAAAAAGAGTGGTCTTTATACATTCTACATGCTTTTCTAACCATTTCCCATACTCGTGTACTGGATATAAAGGACGAAATTCCCGACACGTAAGACATTAATTTTTTCGGCTCTTGCGCCTTACCTTTCTTGCATGTGCTGTCGCTTTTTTGAAGGCTAGAAGTTTTGACAAAGTGAGTTACCTAAGGAAGACATACTAGGCTTTTCTTTGTGTTCTGAGAGCCCCTTGACAATCACTGTTCCACCATGTTTTCAAAATTTTGGTAACCTTGTTGATGTCATAGATATAAAGGTATAAATAAGGTCATGGGCTAAAAAGATATCATGCAATTGAACATCACTTATGCTTGCTAGGACACTGTACCTTTATATTTAGTTACTAAATGCTAGTCAACTAGTAGAAGTGCCTTATAATTTTCTTTTTTAATTCTTATTTTGACGCGTCAAACCCAGTGGATTGTCACGTGGAACATCTGGGTTCTGCAGAGGACAGGTCAAGATTAAGATTAAGATCAATGTAATTCAATGTAATTTATCAAGTAGCATTAAATATTTTACACTTATAATAACTGGACATATTTGAAAGAAGATAAGTGACATTTTACTAACAGTTAGCTTTTTTATTTTTAATATCTCATTTTGTCACATACTTGCTCAGTCTAGAGGTTTAGTAAATAGTAAGTAGATTTTATGTCAAGTAGCACAGGTTAAAATGAGCATTAAAATCATAATCAGCATGATTCATAACAAAAGACTGGCTGTTGTCATCCACCGCCCTTGCTTGCCTAGAGAGAGGCCTGCTGATCAGAACAAATCTGAAAGGCCTGATGTAGGTTACAGTTAGTAAGTTTTGAAAGTTAGCTGAGCTCTGTCTGATGCAGTTAGTGTCGTAGCTTCATGTAGATTTCCAGAGGTTGTAACTCAGTTAATATATTTTAAAGTTCTATTAAGCCATTAAATAGCACTAGAGGTGATTAGTTGTTTTCCATTATTTTAAGTTTCACTAGATGCGAAGAATAAGCTTTACATGAATTTTTATATTTTTGTGTTTCACCTTGTGACCACTGTAAAAATTAATGAAAGCCGATAACTCATTTTAATATGCAAAGATAATTTTTAAAGATAGACACTTAATAAGTAATTAAATTAGGTATTAAATAACCTTAGTCATATGGATTTATATGGACAGTATCAAATTAAATTTATTTTTTAATATTTGTTAACAAAACCCTATTAATATCATAATCTAATAAAATTTCACAGTTTAAAATACATGCAATTTATTACATTGATTTTTAAACAATATTAGGATAATTACACATTAAACATTTATGTTTTGTAGCAACAAAACAAAATAGTTATGATTCTTTTTAACTTGAAGGCCTGCCCAGACATTTTGGCTAATTTATATTGATTTCCTTCTCCTCAAGCATCTTTTCTAACAATTAGAAATTTGTCTCAATATGCAAAACAATATTTTCATTAGGTTCTGCCTGTTTTATCTCCTAACTGTTAACCTCTCTACACTACCTATGAAGGTTTACTTGATCTGGTAAAACTTAAATACTCCCCCTCCTGACAGATGTGAAACAAATCATGGCTATGTCAACATAAAGGTATGTTCTTATGCTAACAAAATCAGTTACAACTTGTGGTGATGTAATTAAACAAAAAGAGTCAAATTCAAACTAAAAATATGGACTAGTGGTCAATTTAATCTGCTTCAATAACTTTATCGCCATAATAAACTGAAATGTCAGCAGCGGTAAAGGAAATTATCAGAGCTGATAGGAACTAATACAGGGAGCAAGTGGAGGTCAGAAACACACTCTTGTCTTACACTCCAAAAATCTGAGTTTATAAACTGTCTCAGTGACTTGCATTCTGGTGAGAAAATAGAAATGGGAAATTATAGTAAAGGCTGAAATTGTTAACAACTGGGTAATTTATATAATACAGTCAAAAGTCGTTAATTCGGACACCCATAATCCGGACCTCAAAGCTAAAAAACTTTCTGCGCATGTGTGGCGTTCACGCATGCGCATAGGCGTTTACGCGTGCGCATAATACGTTTACGCATGCGCGTTTCATGTATAACGGACGGTATAAGCTAAAACTATCTAATTATTTATTTCAGTTAATGTTGCAGATTGCGTTGTTCCTTAATCTTCGAATTGGATCCGGCTTATTATTTTTTGCAGACTGTTAGAGCAATTTTATAAAAGTAAGCTTGAACTTCTGATTATGTGAATTGGATTTCCGATATATATTTCTAATACGTAAAGGATCTACAAAGCGAAAATATGTTTCGAAGTCCATTAAACAGAAAGTGGAATTGCTGCAAAAAAATGGATAAAGGCATATATCTTTTTAATATTTAATCATTCAGAAATATGTTTATCAATTTCATGCTGCTCTGCGGGGCGGAGGGAAACGACATGGGGCGCAATGAATTGGAAGTTGATCTGTCAACACTATCCTTATCTTCAGAGCAGATGTTTTATTTTATTTGGCTTATAATTCTTTACTAAATGTAGTATTTCATCTCGATGTACTCAGTCTTTGATATGATTTAAATCAAGTTCCTTGTCATTATAATTCGCTTCCAATAGTGAAGAATAGTGACTCAGAGGTTATTGAAAACGAAAAAATTTCGATTGACAAATTAGTCGGTATTCTCGATACAGCAATTAAAGGACTTGAACAGCGGAACTTTGTAACTAAACATGAAATTATGTCTGTTTAATAAAATTAAAGAAAAAGTATTATCACATGAAACGAATCAAATTAAACAACTTACATTGAAAGAAATGTTTAATAAAGTAAACAAATAAATATTTAGCTTTTTCTTTTTGTAAATTTTGATACCCTTTAGATCATAATTACTCTTTATTTCATAAATTACGGTTTCATATTTTTAATTTTATAATTTTTGCATGCCATCTTACCAGATTTAAACTGATGATCTATAATCCGGAAAAATCGATAATCCGGAATCGCTGAAGTCCCGACGAGTCCGGATTAACGACTTTTGACTGTAATAACTACATATCTCTGAAGAATAATTTTCTTTCTCTTTACATATTTAGTTTGTTTCTTCAATATGTTTCCTTTTCACTTTAGAATTAACAGGATTTAATTAAAGATTTCTGATATTCTGAAAGACAAAATGCACTTAGAACGTATGGAAAAAGCTGCTAATTTTATTTCTTTAGTAATACGAAAAATCAGAAGATATATGAAATACATATGGCAAGGTCCGGTCACAGAGCTGGTGTGGCATAATTTTTAGAATTTAGAGCAGGCATTGGAAGCAGAATTTAGGATCCACAGAGACTGCATCAGGTGGCAAAGTGCCTAGTGCCAGCTCTGTGTATGATGCATTAAGACATATCAGATGAATCTTTTGAATAGTCAGTTTTCAATTTTTTTATTAATAAAAAAAATTCCTTTCTATACTGCCTGTCCATATGGATAAGATTAGAAGCATTTTTTATATTTTCCATGGTGTCTATTGAAAAGTAGAGAAAGAGAAAACTGATGCATATTCTGAGAATTCTGAACATACTGAGAAATGGGAAAACTCTTACCATGAAAAAATTACAAAGACGTTATTAATTAATTTCATAGCTATTTTGCTAAAAACTGTTTCACGAAACAGTTTACCTTGCTTATTTTTCAGATTCATACCTTGCTTGCTTGCGTTTACGAAACAGTTTACCTTGCTTATTTTTCAGATTCATACCTTGCTTGCTTGCGTTTACGAAACAGTTTACCTTGCTTATTTTTCAGATTCATACCTTGCTTGCTTGCGTTTACGAAACAGTTTACCTTGCTTATTTTTCAGATTCATACCTTGCTTATTTTTCAGATTCAAAACATTGTATAATATGTGGCCAAAATGGAACTTTATAACATGACAGTGAAAAATAAAAATGCTTTATTTTAATGTTATTTCTTAAATATAATTCCAATACATTACCATTGTTTTAATGAAATTTATCAGTGTAGAATGTTCTAAAAAAGTCAACAAAAATTTCCCAGATTTCGGAATTAAAATTTTTTCGCAGAAACCGATTTTAAAATCGCCAAAATGTTGATAAGTCACCAAATTTAGAACCATTTAACAAAAGAATTCACATCCCAAAAAGGCGAAAGTTGTTTGAGAGTTCATCATTACAAAAAATGAAATAATTTCGAAATACTTATGTTTCACTTCTTGCTCAGAGAACAGAATATCCCACCAGTTATATTACAAATTATAACCCATGAACCGTTTCAAAAAATAACCATATTTGTCAGTGCAGGGTTGCCACTCAAACAGGAGAATGAAATTCCCCGACTTTTCCAGGTTATGTTTCGAGAAAATTCCAGTCTATCCGCGTAATGTACGTTGGCTGTGCTAAGAGGTAAATTAATTATGGTATTACTTATACTGTGTAGCAAATTCACTTAATTATTCAATAAATCGCAGAGGACATTTATTCTTAATTATTCTTGGTACACTTTGTTTACTTTTCCACTTAAGAAACTTAATAAAACTTAATTTCCACTTGGATAACAATTGTACGCTTTATTTAATTATTACTCATGATCATCACCAGTTCTTATAAATCACAACGCAATGCTAAAAGTTAGGTTAGATTTTACGTAAATTTAATTTGTGTGAGGAGTCTTCTTAACCCTTTCAGGGGCAGTGGTTTCGCCTTGAAACCGCATTTTCAACATTTTTTTTAATTTAGAAAATTTAGTTTCATTTTCTCAAAACCACTGCTAAAATTAAATTACTCCTTAAAACTGATAACAGATGGCAGCACTAAACCTTTTTGGGCATCCATTAATTGATACAAATCGTTCAAAAATACCTTGTTTATGTCACTGTTCTTTTTGGGCTATTTTAAGAACAAAAAACACAACAATTTTTAATTTTTCCACAATATATTTTATAAGCAGGCATCAATGATTAATGAAATGTCCTTAGTTCATAAAAAAAAAGTAATGGAACCCTTTTAATTTTGAATGTTTTCAGCGCAGTTTCAGTATGAAATCACCGCCCCTCTGAGACATCGAAGAAAGGATCCGATGACGCAGTCGCAAGATTTTTTACAGCTGTGTTTATTGCTTTCGGATCACTGCTGTAAGCAGTTTGCACCATATCTTCGTTTGAGTGGCTTCAAAGATGAGGATTTATGGAGCTTTTGAGAGAGGGAAAACATTTCTTATTTTTTACAGAGACACAGAGCACACTGAAGAACACTCACAGTTGCGTTTTTATTCTGCTTCTCTTAGCCGTCGCTTTTCTCATTCTTCTAGTTCATAGTAAAATATTTGTATACATCTAAATTTATTCTCATTCTTCTAGTTCATAGTAAAATATTTGTATTCAGTGAAACCTCGTTACAACAATATTTTAGGGACCAAATAAATATATTGTTGTAGAGAGGCATATTGTTATATCGAGGGCCCACATATTTTGAGCATTTAATAAGAGTTTTTTTTATTATTATTATTAGTTTAAGGTGCATAACATACTACTTTTAAGTCTATATTTAGAAGAAATTAATTTGTAAAATACTAATAATAGTGGTTTAAATACTAAATAAATAAGATAAATTCAGAAAATAAGCACAGAAATATTCACATACCTGAAAACACTTTTTATTGAAAATAATCCAATATTTTTGTTTGTTTATTGATTTTTTTAACTGTTAAGTTCACCAATACTGTATGCATTGAGTCTAGTGCACGAAAATGTTTTTCATTTATCGACGGAAGGCTTGAAAAAAATGTCCGTAGAGAATTCACAGATTGAAGAGCTTCCTGGGATGACAGTAAGGACTGCGATGGACCTGTATTATCATCATCATCTTCATCATTGTTTCCTATCTCATCAGTAATTTCAGAGAGAATATCTTCATCAGTAACTCCTGCAAAAACCATAAGATCATCATCTGCTGTTAAATAGTCTTCTATACTAATTCCAAACTTTTTACCGCTTGTTTCCTCAAGTTGGGATACGGATTTTTTGATGTGCAAAACACATTCTTGATCATCTGAGAGATCATTGTCTATGGAATTTTCATCATTATCAGATTTCTTATCTTTCATAACACAAAGACCGGCCTTTTTCCAGCAATTCCGAATGGTTTTTTCTGTTACTTCCCACCAACTTCCAGCAATATTGTCACACACTTCCTTGACATTTACAGCTTTGAAAGGGTCTTCTACTTTATTTTCAAAGTTTACAAGTATGGAGTCCACCAACCGTTTTCTGTAATATCCTTTGAAGCACTTAATTATGCCCATATCAAGAGGCTGTAAAATTGAAGTGCAATTGGCAGGGAAAAAAGCGATTTCAATATTTTGTAGCTTTGGAAATGACGTGTGAGCACCGCAGTTATCTATCAACAAAACGATTTTTTTCTTTCTCTTCTTCATTTCATTGTCTAACTTCTGTAACCATTCGGAAAAAAATTTAGACGTCATCCAAGCCTTCTTATTTGCTTTATACTCCACGGGAAGACTTTTCACGTTCTTAAAGCACCTTGGCTTTAATGATTTACCAATGACGAGAGGTTGTATTCTATGCATTCCTGTGCTATTTGTGCACAGAAGAACAGTCAGTCTCTGCTTTGATTTCTTCCCTCCATAACACTTTTCACCCTTGAATGCCAATGTTCAATCAGGTAGGAGTTGGAAAAACAGCCCAGCTTCATCTGCATTATAAATGTCTTCTGGAGCATACTTTTCTAAGATTTCTTTCATCTTGTTTTGCCGCCATTCATTTGCATCGTTTATCGGTGCTGACTTTTTCTCTCCGTGAACTTCTTGGAAAGTTATTCTATGACGATCTCGAAAATGCATTAACCAACCATTGCTAGCTTTGAAAGTTTCGTTCCCTAGCATTGCTGCAAATTTCCGTGCTTTTGCACATAATAAAGGTCCATTTATTGGGACATTTGTTGCTCTCATCTCTTGAAACCATTTTAAAACAGCAGCATCAATGTTTTCATTTGTCGCAACTTTCAGTCGTTTTCGCTCTGGGTTAATTTCATTTGAAGTTACAGCATCTTCGATTTGCTTTCTCTTCTTTAGGAACGTTGCAACTGTAGATTGCGATAATCCATGTTTCTAAGCCACATCAATCTGCTTCATTCCCTCATCAATATGATTGATAACGTTCAGTTTATCTTGAAAAGATAGTTGCTTTTGCCCTGCCATCTTAGGGAACAATATCGCGTGAAAGAAAGAAAAGTTTAAACCAAATGTTTCACGTAGAACTCAAAATCGTTAAAGACTATAAAACAACCTTTGAACTCATTTTTCACTAACAACACTTAACTTTCACACGTCACTTAACAACACCCTGCCTCCATCTCCCCCTGTTCCTCTAACAAAGGGCACTTATTCTGTGACAAGGTGACCAGACAGGTCTAGATGTCCTTAAACCTTATCAGAATTCCAAAGCTTACTGGGAAATGAGACTAGGCATACATTTACACTTTACCCCCCCTCACCCACTCCAATTCCCAAAAGGGTGGTCTTCATCTGTTTTGAAATCTGAACAATAGCTATTTATTCAGGGATAAGTTGAATATCCACAATGAGTCTTAATAGACGGAAAAAATAACAAAAGAAAATGAAAAAAAAGTATTCGAAAATCAAAATATTATTATAAAGGGAGAAAATAATACTGAAATTTAGATTGAAAAAATCGTTTTACAGAGTTTTTTTGTTCTAGAGAATATAGCAATATTGAGGGGAGATTAACATTAGTTTATATGCAAAATCACCGGGACCACGAAACATTATTGTAGTAGAGGGAGTTATTGTTGTATCGGGTATCATTGTAGCGAGAGTTTACAGTACATCTAAATTTATTTTATTTCCACATATAATTGTCTTAGTTTTTAACATAATTTTTAAAAATATTTCATAGTTTTATGTAAGTAATTTAAGGCATTATTAGTTACTTTTGTCTCTTCCTGTTTTAAATTTTTTATTTATAATTAAAAATGCACGTTTATGCAAATATTACTTATTTCATTAGTTGTTCAGTAATTTACTAGTATAATCTGCAATGTGGGTTACGTTCAAATACTTTCCAGCAAAGTAAAGATAAATAAGCAAATGCTTAGTCTTAAATGCTCTAGACGAGCGCTGTTTTCAAGGCGAAACCAGTCCCCTTTCCATAAAGGGGGATGAAAAAAAATTTTTTACACTCATTTATGTTGTCTATAGGACCATTGCATGTCATTATGCTTACTTTTTCATAACTTTTAAAAAATTATAACATTGTGCCCCTGAAAGGGTTCTCATGATCATCACCAGTTCAACACGAGGGTAATCCAGTTCTTATAAATCACAACGCAATGCTAAAAGTTAGGTTAGATTTTAGGTAAATTTAATTTGTTTGAGGTGTCTTCTTAAAAGGCACCTTAACACATGAAAACACAAATACAATTATAATAGGAGTTATTTTCTCCATTGAAGATTGAGATTAGAATCTGCCCACTCTGGAATAAAATAAGGCTTTTTTTGCAGACATTCTGCAGCTAAATGAAAGAAAGAAATCTAATGATATATTTTTTTACTAAATTGAGGTATTTTATATTTATTTCGCAGCATACATAAGGAAAAAATATGTGCATTAAATTTCGTGATGTCATCATACTGCTAGAATTAATTTCAGGATTATGCCAGAGAAAATTTCCTGAAATTTGGAAATATTATTTACTAATGATAAATAAATTTAGTGGGATGAAGCAACATTAAATGATATGAATAACATAAAAATAAAGATAATTACTTACAAATTGAATTAGAATAATCAACAATATTTTAGCGAATATAGTTATATTACATGGTTAGCCTAGATGACTGATTACTATTTTTTTATTTTACTGCAAAATGACAAGGTATTTATTAAAAAGAAAAGAAAAAAAGATTTTGCGGTAAAATCCTAGTATACAGTACGGCCTTCGCACGATTTTGAAAATTGTCACCAAGAACAAAATGACCCGTTTACTGCTCATCATCATGTCGCCAAATCCCGCTGTACCATACATGGAGTTTATTCTAACCAAAGAACGTCTATGTAAAGAAGAAAAGGTTCCATACACGTAAATGCTATTAAGCCGCTAGGAAGCGGAGGGAAAATTTGCCAAGGGATTTGGCGATGGAAACTGGCGGCCAGAATTTCCCTCTCCGCGATGTGTACAGGAAATTGAGAAATACGTGTTAAAAAGAAACGTTCTTTGACAAAAAAGAAAACTACGAAAATCCGTTTTTAAATTATTGCGAAAAATCCAAGAAGAAATGCTTATCAAGGAACGTTTTTTCTTGGATTTTTTGCAATAATTTTAAAAACGGATTTTCGTAGTTTTTTTCTCCCTCCTCAAAATATAACTAATCCATGAATTCATTTACTTGCACCAAAAAATATTTTCTTTTCCTTTAGAGTTGAAAGAAATTGTAAACGATATTCATTTTATGAACTCTTGATAGATAACGTGACTTTCAAACTTTGATACTGGTTTCGAGCTTTGGCGACAGATATATCGCGCATGCACAGCTGTTTCCCTACAGAGCCACGTCTGTTGCAGAGAGGTTTTTCTTCTTTATAATACATATTTTTTGATTCTAACCTTCATGGTACCATATACTAGGATTAAACCCATTTTGTTTTATACAAGAACAGGTACTTTCTTTAGTTCATGCACTACACATGCGATTCTCGAGGTTACTGGAAACCAAAAGTTGCAGGAAACTTGCTTTGCCTTTCTAAAAGACAAACAAATTAGAGCTGTGAAAATTGGCTTATGCCAGCTGCCCGAATGACACTCACGTGATACACAATTCAGCAAAAAAGTGATCTCTTCCGAAGTCAGCGCAAAACTCGCCTTTTTTGGCGGGATCGTTGTATGAAATTCACTGACTTTTCCAGATTTTGACTAAAACACTTAAATTCTCTGAATTTTCTGGTCAATTTCTGAATTTCCTGACTTTTTCCTGTTTTCCAGGTAGCGTGGCAACCCTGTCAGTGAATCACCAAAAATATTGCTACAAAATGCTAATTCACACTCAAAATAGCAGTCGTAAAAACAGATAGAAGTTTCAGATTATTAAAATTAAGGACCTTCTGCCGATTTTGGCCGAAATTAAGGACTTTTAAGTACCAAAAATCGATTCCAAAAAACTTAAGGACTCTTAAGGACCGGACGAAACCTGAATTCAGTATGGTTTTTTTCATTATTTTTTCCCCTTATATTTTCTATCATGTTAAAAAATATTTAGCTTACATGATGACTATAGTTATGAAAATTATTGGAGAGATATAATAATTTGAGTTTCCTCAAAATCGCGTGTGCCAAACATACCCCACCCAACCTTTCCTAAACAGTAATTCTGCAGATTAGTATTTCTGTTATAGGGTGTAAACACAAATTTCAATTTTGGAATACTCTTTTTCACCTCAAAATGTCATGAACAGATCTATGTTACATTTACCAAGTTCCTCTACTAGCATCCCCAGTCAGAGATAAAATTCTGTCCTTTTTACGATTCATAATCCACAGCTCAGCATAAATTATTCTTCATTACATCCATTGACACATTTAAATCAGCTATATGTTTAAAATCTCAGCATTCTCTTTTAACAAACCTGTATTCTGCTACTATTGCCGATAAGTGAAAGTTAATAGAACCTTATTGGGTGAAGACACTGAAATAATGAGAAAAGGATAAGCAAATGTATTTTAATATTTTAATAAAAATTTTCTGAGAGGCAATATGTTCATGTACACATAGATCATTCTTCATAAATATTCAGCTGAAAGCACTTCCTACAAAAAAGTCTAAAAATTACATTCATTACAAATATGCACAATGGAAGTAAAATTACACAAAAATCTTTGAGAAAAACTTTTTCAATGACCATGCATTTCAAAATACAAATTTAGACAAAAGTATTAATCTGAAAATAGTGTTGAGAAAATACATTTTGCGTGACATGTCATGGAGCGTTTTAAAATCAACAATGTTTAAACAAACACTACAAACCTGAGTCGGAATATTCAGAATAACTAACTAAAATAAAAAGCAATTATATACTGCTGAGGAATGGCACATTATACAGCATCTCAAATATTCAAATATGTATCACAATATCAAAATATCAGTAATTATTTACACATAACAAGAAACTATAAAGATAACAGCATTCTGTTTTGCATAATGAAGGACCAATTTGTAACAATCCATTATTTTTAACACCTTCAGAAGCTCCTTTAATGCAAATTTAAGGCAGAACTAATCTCTTCATTCAGACTTTCCAGCAGCAAGCTTACCAGCAGCTACAAAAAGAAAAGGTAACTTAAGTATTCAAATAAAACTACGAATGCTATTAAACTTCTAATAAAACTTTGTAATGTGTGCCTATGAATATACTTTGATATAAATTAGTAAATAAAAATTAGCATGACCGCACAAATACTGTAGAAGATAAAACTGTAATTAATTGATATTATAAAATAATATAATAAGCGTCAAGATTTCAAGTTATCCTGGTTCAAGAAACATTAATTCAAATCACACATAACATCACAAAGGTAAATGAACATTACGAATCAGGTTTTTTAAACTTCCAAGTTTATTCAAGTCTAACATGCATTCAACTGTCACTGGCAGATCCAAGAACAAGAAGTATACATCATAAAAGATTTACGCCCTCTTTGGCGATTAAAATATATTTCCACATAAAATTTCTTACAGATGTCACAGAAAAAGTACGCAACATATACCAGATTACATTTAAAAATTTCAAGGGAATTCTGAACAGGGAAAGCCTTAATTCATCAGAGCACTTTTAAACAGGGTGAAAATACAATTAACAATGTACATACTGTTGTGTGGAGAAACCTAATAATGTCCCAGTTATTTACGTAAAACAACATTAAATAAAAGTATTTATTGATTAAGCATATATATTTTATATTAATTTAATGAGTTTTATATTTAAAAAGCTTCATAAAAATCAATGCATATGTTATTTTCACACATATACACTGAGATAATGATGCATGCCTCTTAAAATCTCAAACTAGAGATTAAAATTTTAAAACCGCAAAGAATAGAGGTCTGAAATAATAATCCCCCTCCCCAAGGTTTTGAAAGAAGTTTTGCAACAAGTAAAATGGAAGCCTTCCTTAAAAATATTTTGTCCTTTATTTGCAATAAATTACTAATGCTATTATTCCTGTTATTTTAAACACAGTGCTTAAAAGCATCTTAACTATTTAACAGCACACGCGCTGGGGTAAAATCCACCCCACCTATAGTCTTTTCTTAGAAAATGAGGGAAGATGGTACGTGACCTTTCTAGTACTTCATGTACCTTTCAAGATCAAGGTTAGAAAGGGGTCAATCCAGAGGAACTTTTCTCGTGTTCTTGGGATTTTGTGTTTTCGGGGAATGACAGTACAGTGGGATTGTAGCTACCCCGCACGTGTACTAACGTTTCACTTCTAGGGAGACATTCATTGAGATGAGTGCGTGCGAGTGAGAACAGCAACGACTGCAGGTTCTTCTCGCTAGTGTTGAAACTAATAACGAAATTGAAGATTCGGATTCTGAGTGCGATAATATTTCTGAAAGTGGCTCACGAAGCTGATTCTGACTGGTAATATGATTATTCACACGATTTAGGGAGCATATCTTCTGTGACATCAGATGGTTTTATGTTTGAAAAGATGGAACGATTTGAAGTAAAAAAACCCTCGAAAAACGTTCGGACACAGCCCGCAAAACATAGTGACACATTTACCTGGTGTCATGAAAAGCTTTAGAAATTTGAAAAATGCAACTGAGTGTTTATTGCAAATTTTTGATGAATAAATAATGGAAGATTTGGTGAAATCAAGAAATATTTACATTTTATCAATAAGAAACAAACTCTCTAGAGAACGTGATGCACAAGAGACAAACGTAGCTGAATTGAAATGTTGTTTTTCCTATCATATTGCACTGGAGTGTTGAGAGCAGCACTTCTCAAAGAGAAGATTTGTGGTCAGCTGACAGAAGCGGAATAACTGTTTTTCAAATAACAATGTCTATCAAAAGATTCCACTTCCTGTTGAGGTATATTAGGTTTGATGACATCAATTTATGAGCAGAGCGAAAGATGACGGCTAGACTTGCACTTATTAGAAATGTTTTTGAAATATTTATCAAAAACATACGAAAAAAATATTCTTTATCTGAATATTGTACTATAGACGAAAGATTAGAACCCTTTCGAGAAAGGTGTCAATTCAGACAATATATAAAAGTAAGCTCTCAAGATATGGAATAAACACTTTTGCTTTGTGCGATTCTCATACATTTTACGCATACAACCTAGAAATTTATGCAGGTCAGCAGCCTGTCGGACTATATAGACAGTCAAATGTGGCATTGGATGTTGTACAAAGACTTATTGCACCCATAAGTGGCACTGAAAGAAATATAACCTATGGACAATTGGTACATGAGCATTCCTTTGGCCAATGAACTATTGAAAAAGCACAAATTGACATGTTTTGGGACACTGTGAAAAGATAAAAGTGAAATTCCAGAAGAATTTCTGCGAAATAAATCAGTTCTCGTTCTATCATCCATTCATGTGGATAATCAAATAGATCCATTGTCTAAAGAGCAGCTCAAGCTCGAAATGATAACATTTTGCAACTATACAAAAGGTGATGTTTATACTGTTGATGAGTTATGTGGAACTTAATCTGTTTCAAGAAAATGCCGCCGCTGGCCTCTAACAGTATTTCTCGGACTAATGAACATTGCAGGTATAAATGGTTTTATTATTCATCGATCAAATAACCATCAAGTGAATATGAACCGAAGAGCTTTTCTCACAGATTTAGCATTAGAGCTTGTAAAAGAACATTTCCTAAAAAGGGTTGCAATTATATCTCTCTCGAAAAACTCAAAACTGGAGTAAAAAGGTTGGCAGGAATAGAAGATGCAGCAGACCTTCACTCTAAGAAATTGTTTGTAAAAATATGTTGTCACACTATGTGAGGATTGTTCAAAACGAGATTATTTGAATAATAAACTCAGGTAAGGGGGGGGGCAGAAAACCTATATGTTATTTATATTTTGTAATATTCGTATTTAGAATCTATTCTTTGATATGAATAATCGTATGACATTATATTGAGTTTTAAGGAAAAAAGTAAGAATGCAGCCTTTTCATATTCCTCTAGTGCTTTATCAAAGCACTCTTTATAATAAACACTTATGTTTAAAAAATATGTACATGTGCAAACTGATTTTTCTAATATAAGAAATCATATATGTATAAGTCAGTAATTTTGCATATATTTCGATTTTTATGGCTTACTTTGGGTAACCAGTATGGAAATGTTTGTATAACTTAAAAATAAGATTATCTTGAATTAAAACTGGAAAAAAGGTTTAACAGAATTCACAAAGCAATTAGTCATTTATACATTTATTTTAAACAAAGAAAATGCATTTATTTATACGTTGGGAGGGTGAACTCCGAAAAACAAACAGTGGGGTAAAATTTGTCCCGCGCGTGTACTAACGTAGCGCAGTGATGCGCGTGTGCTGAAGAGTTAAAATCTCAAACTACAGATTAAAATTTTAAAACTGCAAAGAATAGAGGTCTGAAATAATAACCCCCCTCCCCAAGTTTTTGAAAGAAGTTTTACAACAAGTAAAATGGAAGCCTTCCTTAAAAATATTTTGTCCTTTATTTGCAATAAATTACTAATGCTACTATTCCTGTTATTTTAAACACAGTGCTTAAAAGCATCTTAACTATTTAACACTAAAAACAGACATACATAAACTAATTTTGGCACACTTTACTCGAGAACAGAAATGCTTTTAAACTGATGGTATGAGGGCAATTAATTTAAATTGTACTCATTGACACATCATTTTACAAACATATATCAGATAACATACACATTATTTTTTTCCTTTAATTTCTACGAAATATTCATTATAAAAGAACTGCCCATCTTATGGATCTTTCTGCTATAAATAAGCTTCATCTATTTTTTTAAAAATTTTCATCATAATTTTTATCTCACGAGATGATTTAATAGGCAGTTGAAATATTAAACGAATTTTTCAATTAATTAGGGAAAAACTACGACAAAACAATAGGAAAGCTAATGGTTGAATAACTTTTCATGCATTTTCTTGCACACAACTTTGTACTAGTAAGTGATGTATTATACAGGGTCTGGCAGAAATAACTTCTTAATCTGAAATGTGAATAACAAACCAATGATCGGAGATGTCGAAAATTTTTACAGTTTGATATAATAATCTTTACCATTGTTACATCATGTGGTGTTTAAATTAGATTTTTGAAAATTACATAGTCCAAATGACAACCATCATGTTGTATACACTTTCGAAGTCACTCTCTGAAATTCTGCATTACCTTTCTTGTCAAAGGTCTGGTGGTATTGCCGTGATTTTGCCACAGACAGCAGCATTCAATTCTTTAATTGTCCTCGGCTTACGTTTGTAGACTTGAGCCTTAAAGTGCCCCAAAGATAGAAATCGTCACGAGGTACGAGATCGGGGGAACGAGGAATATCACCTCGTAAAGAGATCAGGCACTCAGGAAACATTTCACATAGGAGATTCATCTATGACCCTGCTGTGTGTGCAGTAGCACTATCCTGTTGGAACCAGAAATCAAGCTCCAAGAGTTAGTTGAGTCTTGGCTGCAGAAAGGTTTGCAGCGTTTCTATGTAGTGTGCGGACATGACTGTTACTGTTCTGTTCTTGTAAAAGTATGGGTCTATTATTCCAAAATCAGCAAAAGTGCACAAGACAGTTACACGTTGGCTGTGGAGAGATTGCTCATGAACTGGTCGGGGATTATTTTTGGCCCAGTAGTGAAAATTTTGTTTGTTTACACAACACGGCAATTGAAAGTGAGCTTAATAACTTGATAGCACTCTGCCGTTAAGAGGAATACCTTGCAGGATAAAAGTATGTAGCGTCTATACGCAGAGATAAGAGGTCGTATAAATTTTGCTCCCACATTTTGCTTCACAGTGAACGGAATATTCAGGCTTACAAGAGATTTTTTTGTATCTGCAGTTACATAAAAGCACTAGGACTTCAGTTGTGCAAGTTTCATCATTATTCACTGATTATTTAAATAATTTTCTAAGTATTACTCTTCCGGCTTGTGTGTCTGACCGTCGTTACTTTAACACAGTAACGCGGTTACCCAACCCTCCTTCCTTCTGCTGATAAGAAAAGAAAAAGGAACTTTAACCTTCTCTCCTCCTCTCAGTCTCGGACACAGGCAGCGCAGGGGTTCGCTTGTAATCAAATACTACTCTAAATCCACCCCCTTCCAAAATCGCTTTTTTTTTTCCAAAACAAGAAAGAAAATATTGTCAACCGCCATATTTGGCCACATAAGAGTAGTAATCATCTTACGACTGTCGGTGTATTTGATTTTTTTTTTTTAGTAGTACTACACATCATTCGTGCCAAGTGAGTGTTTGCATTCAGCTCAAGCAGTATTTTCCTTTATTAGTGCTACAGTGCAATTCCTCATCCAAGTTCATATCTGTGATAGTGTGTGCATTGCTTATTTTGAAAGAGATTTTAACGCTTACGAAGTATTTACCTCTTACATACCCCAGTCGGAACTAGTGCTATAGCACATACTCAATATATGTAAAGAAGATTTATGAGATTTCCCCACACATTTCATTATTCATTATTAATACCAGAAGTTTGTGCATCGTGTTCTCGCAGTACGGTAGATACTTTATCGGCAGTGTATGCAATTTGATTGTACGTCTCCTCATTCAAGTTTAATGCTACGAAGAGCTCCAGTATTCATCATATGATTCAGTGCTGTGATATAGTGCGTGTGAATATTATTCAGTACTTACTTAGAACAGTGAAAAGTGCGTGTATTGTGCTCAAGTATTCATCGTTTTTTTACACAGCGCTGCGTTACAGTGTACAGAGTGCATAATTATTATTCAGTGCTTACCGTAAATGTGTGCACATTATTGCTCTTTTTTTTTTTTTTTAATCTTTTCTCTCATAGTGCTACAGCACAAACTCAATATTTATGCAAGATAATTTATTTATGAGATTTCTTCATAAATTTCCTAATCAAAATTTCAGTGCTGTGAAAGTATAGTGTTCTTGCACTTATCTAATCCTATAGTGCATACTTTACTGTCAGTTTATGTGATTTGATTGCGCATCTTCTCATTCAAGTTCAGTCCTAGAGAGTGTGTGTATCGTGTTCTAGTAGTCATTTTGTTATTACTCAGTGCTGTGTAATAGTGTGCATGATTATCACTCTGTGCTTACTTAGAACTGTTTAGTATATGAGGTGAAAGTGTGTGCGTCACATTTTATATAAAACAAATATATATATATATATATGTCATAATAAGAGCAAAGGAAAAAAGACGGAGCAGTGTAGATGTGTAGTTATCGTATATTGATGAGGAAGTAATCTGATTTTGTCATAAGGTAATGTGTTGACTTCGTAAATAAAACTTGGCAGTAGAAGCGATTTTAATTCCATTTTTATTTCCAATTGATATTTGTGGCCACAATTACTTGGCACTCTAATCGTGCCTTTCCACACAAGATTTACATTTTTATATATTGTTAAGATAGAAAGCAAGCCAGCGAAATTACATCTTAGCAGAGTAGAGAGCAAGAGCTGAAGTGCGTCGTTATGAAAGATGAAAGCACGCAAAGAGAAAAGTTTTGGTTTACAATTCGGTGATTGGTCGTCAAGAGGCATCTGGTATTAACGGTTATGTAAGATCGCATGATTAATTTGAATGGTGCAATGCAGATAAGTTATTACGATTTTAGAATAGAGAGGAAGAATTAATGTTTATAGTTATATTATAATTCTGATTCATACATTTTTATCTTACATATTCCCCCCTTCAAAAAGAAAAAGACGTAGCGACAGAGAAGCCTTTTTAAAGAGAAAGAGTTAAAGCCCTTACAAATGTAAAAAAAAAAAAAAAAAAACTTTTGTCCTGTAAAGTATAATTTATAAATATCAAATTTTTTAAATAAATTTTTCATTTTTAGAGTCCTATTGAATTTTCAGCATTTCAGTCCAAAAGTCTTTTTGTTTGAGAGTTCACATAATCATAGTTCTTCAGGGAAGGTTCTTGTTATTACAGAATATCACCAAATAAACTTTTACATAATCATTACTTATAACTAAATGTAATGCACATAAATATTTATGATACTTATTTCCATACTGATAAATTATAATTTAACATCATAAATAATAGGATTAAGATTTTCAGAATTTATGGTTTCACCGTTATCATCTTTCATTTACAATTCCTGATTTTACCAAACTGGAAGCCTCGCAATACTTCTAAACAAACATATCCATCAATAGGGCTGTCCTCTTGAGCTAACCAGTGTGTTCTCTGCACTAGTGGCCCAGGGTGCCTAGGCAGTTACTTGAAAAGGCCTCCGTTCCTTGCATTAAGGTAACTGGCCTTTGAGAACTGCACTAATATATTCCATAATAAAAAAAATAATAATAATATAAAAATTTACACACACACATAAAATGAGAGCCTCCAACATTATCTTACTTGAAGAGGGTGAAGGAAACAACTGTACAGAGGTAATTACAGGCCTCTGCTTAGGAACCCAGAACTCCCTCGCCATACACTATACTACAATCATCCAGAAATTTAACATGCATTTACCATAATTTCATATTACGTATCTCTAATAATTTCACTTATTTTTTACACCTACTTCATTTTTAGAATAATTATAAAATTCGTATTCAAAATTCTCAACAAAATTTCAAAAACATAAAAACTTATCTTAATATCTTTCCCTATGAATAATTTAAATAGCTTAAAATTCGTTACTTAATTTGCTCACACATAATTATGAAAAATTAGAAAATTTAACAAGAATTTCAGATTTTCTCAAAACAAATTGCAGAAATTTTAACCAAAGTTGAAATGAAAACTATAGAATCCACAGCACATTAAATAATTTAGTTCCTGAGCTAGATTCACACGAATGTAATAATTTTTGAGCTGTTGAAAAAGCGGAAGTGCAACTAATTTTCTGTCGCACATACTTGCAAACACTAACTCAGATCGACCTTGAACTCGCTGTAATGCTGAATTCCTAAACGGTAATTCACTGATGATTTAAAGCACTTTTTTTCTAAATGTTGTAGACATCGGCGAAGCAAATTCAATATTCCTTTTTACTAGGCATTCGAACTTCTCAATTTATCGAGATATTACATTCAATCTGTAAACACTACGCGTGATTATTTTTTCGAAGCACTTGCAAAACACCACAGCAGAAGAATGATCTGTTATTTGTTAAACACTGAAAAAACAAACTTGATGATTTACTTCTTTCACATTATCTTGGATTTATCACAAAACGATGATTTGAAGAGCTGAATTAAATTTTCCATTGAGGTTTCAGGCTGCAGGAAACTATCCTGCCGGCTTAATTGTCATAATAAAAGCACAGGAAAAGGAAAAGACAGAACACTGTAGATGCGTGATTAGATCCATATTGAAGAAGAATTTTGATTGCGTAGTATTTAAAGAACTTGGCAGTCGAGGCAGTTTTAATTCCATTTTTATTTCCAATTGATATTTGTGGCCACAATCACTTGGCACTCTAATCATGCCTTTCCACACAAGATTTACATTTTTATATATTGTTAAGATAGAAAGCAAGCCAGCGAAATTACATCTTAGCACAGTAGAGAGCAAGAGCTGAAGTGCGTCGTTATGAAAGATGAAAGCATGCGAAGAGAAAAGTTTTGGTTTACAATTCGGTGATTGGTCGTTAAGAGGCATCTGGTATTAACGGTTACGTAAGATCGCATGATTAATTTGAATGATGCAATGCAGATAAGTTATTACGATTTCAGAATAGAGAGGAAGAATTAATGTTTATAGTTATATTATAATTCTGATTCATACATTTTTATCTTACATATATATATATATATATATATATTCCTCTTATAGTGCTACAGCCCATATACATTATACAAGAAAGACCTCAGTATACAAGAATACCATTAGACTCATTATACAAGAAAGACCATTAGCTTACGAGATTTCATTATACATCACTTCATCCACTTTTAGTGCCGTGAAAGTGCAGACATTGTGTTCTTGCAACTATCTAATCTTTTATTGCTATGGTTCATGCTTAGTACTCTAGCCCAACCGTTAGTGCATGTGATCTGATCATGCATCTCCTCATTCAAGTTTAGCATTCTGAAGTGTGTACATTGTGTTCCGCTATCTTTCCTTACAGTGCTATCGTGTAAACTTAGTATTCCTGGAATACTACAGGTGCATGCATAGACTCCAACCTTCAGCAAACTTTGTCAGTAGTCAACATTTTTACAACTTTGAAAATGTGCGCGTAGCGTATGTTGTAATTAACCATTCATTAATTTTAAATTAATAATTGTAATCAATTTTATTACATTTAAAATCCATATACATATAAAACTGAATAATTAAAAATATACCTTGTAAATTATATGCACATTTAATTAGAAATTTTCTTTTAACTCCTCAAGCATTCACTAATAAAAAGTACTTCAAATCACTACTAATCATAGAAAAAATCAGAAGCTATAAATCATATCTTTATTCTGGATATGATTTCTACAGGGAAATAAAATTAAATAACCAAGAATGATACATATAAGTATTAAACAAAATACGCATAATTTATGAATGCAAAGATTTATATGTAGCATGCTTAGCAAGCTTAAGTTCTGATTTTGAGAATATTTTTTTATAACACAGTTCTTCATTTGCCTGCATATTTATTTTTTCAATCAAAACTGCTTCAAGAGTTTTAAAACCTAAATTTGGTCGAAATTCCGTCTGATTTTTTTTAACAATAGAAAAAATTCTTTCGCAAGCTGCATTTGAATGAGGTATTATTAAGACAGCAAGCATTACAGAAGGCAATATTTTGTATTTAATACACCCATTCATATTTTTTAATTTGGCAATTTCTCCCCATGCTATATCAATACGCAAATCTACAATTTCTTTCAAATCATCTACTTGATACATGGAAAATTCAATTTCTACTTGATTAAGACATTTTTCATCAATAATGGATGGAAAAGTATTCATCAAGTAAAGAACAGATGAAAATGAGACTTCAGTTCTCAAGTTGATGTCCGCAACTTCAGCATGTTTTAGAAATGGATCACTCAGTGGAAATTTATCAATTATATATGAACATGCAGTTACAAAAAAAGCTCGCACAGAATTGAAAAATGATTTCACTTCACTTTCATTCAACTTGGCATTTTTTTAAATATAGTCTTGTTTCCGCACCAATCACTAAATTTTCATTTTCTTTTTGTTTACTATACTTCTGAAATGGAATAGACTTTAGAGTAACATCTTCATTTTCTTTAGAAATTACTGATGGTTTTACGAATCTAACAAATAAATTCATTAAAAGTTCAAAAAGTTCTCTTCTCAATTTATGTATATAAGGAGCTTGTTGTTGCAAATTAATATTTACTGTTATAAACAAAGGCAAAGTATTTTTCAAAAATAACAAGTACAATTTAACAAGTAAAATCCGTAGTTTTTTCCATACTTTTCGTAGCTTGTAGTTTTTCATGAATTTCCGTAGAAACTACGGAGAATCCGTAGTAGTTGGAGTCTATGGTGCATGTATGTGGGAAATGTTATGTCATGATATTCCCTAATCCCCTACTGTGTGACGTATGCATTGCGTCAGCATGTGTTTCCCACCTTCGAGAGAAGATGAGGATTAGTTGGTGAGCGGAGCAGACGTCGCTCGATCGCTCGTATACCATTTTCATTAATTTGTAATCCTAATGTAATCTATATTTGTAAATAGTAATAAATGTGTGTTATCAACTATGGTCGTTGCCTTTCCCCACATTTTGGGGGCTCGACCGTGCCTTTTCTGCGTGCGTTAATCGAATCCTAGACACCAGCAATCACTAAAGACGTTCAGAAAGCTAACAAAGGCAAGACGTGCCTTTATGACGATTTAATATTCTTCAAGCCAGACGATGTATGTGAATGAAGACGTGCCTTTATGATGATTTAATATTCTTCAAGCTGGACGACATATGTGAATGATGTTACATGCTACTTGTCCGTTCTTCTGAGTTTGGACGTTAAATCGAAATTTGATTTTGGATTACATTGGATTGGCCAAGATATATATTGGATCATAAGGACTGCCCCGACGTTAGGTAGGCCCATTTTCCCCTGATTTGTTCATAATTTATTAGTATTACGATTTTAAGCTGTGTTTACACTGTTTAATTCTCATTCATACATACCCTATTTCATATTCATATTGTCCTATTTTACTGTTTAAAGAACTATGGCTCTAAAATTAGTGATATCCCATTGATAGCGAATTCTCTTAAATATGGCACAACATGAGTTATTAAATTATTTAATACCGTGCTCGGATATTCCGATTTTGATCATTCTTCGCAAAAGCGAAATTTTGCCGCTTTCCCAGACAGTTTCGATTTGGCAAAACATAAAGAACTTCTATTAAAAGATTTCTCTTTATCAGATTTTATATCAGTGGCGAATTTATTACATTTGGAAGCTTCCACTAATAAAGATGTTTTATGTGAAAAAATTTTTAATGCACTCACTAATCTGACGGATTTTCACAATTCCCTAGATGTAGTTTTTTATCCGATGACTATCATTCAATTTCAAACACCGACAGCGCACCGACGCCTGTAGGTTTAAGTTCTTCTGTTCCCCCTTCCCCTCCCTCCACGGCACCAAGCCCAAATCGCGTTGTTTCTTCTGATGCGGAAGTAATAAATTTTAATTCGAGTCGCTACGGTGTTTATATGACGGCAAACACCGAGATTCGCGAGATGAGTCATGATTTATGGTTTATTTTGAGAGATCTTTCAAACACTTGCAGAAACTTTTCAGGCAATGATTCCTATCCAGTCCGCGCTTTTTTCAACGATATAGAGGATAATTTCCAATTATTCCCAAATCTTACCGACCAGCAAAAATTAGTTTTTGTGAAACGACTTGTTGTAGGTACTGCTAAAACTTTTTTGTTTTCACAACGGAATCTCAATTCATACGACATGTTTAAAACGGTATTACTTAATGAGTTCTCCGATAAAATTACGTCTATTAAAATTCATAAACAACTCGAAAGACGAAAAATGCGCTCGAATGAAAGCTCTTTGCAATATTTTACATACAAATATCTCTCATCCATCAAATTTTAAAAATACGAATAATGGCCCCAGTCGTGGTACTGGATGAAAAAATTCAGACCAACAACACGACACGAAATTTAATAATACTGGTCCATCTAAAACTAAACCATAAACTTGTTTTAACTGCAATGAGGTTGGACACCTCTCACAGTCTTGTCCTAATTGTTCTCTTGGCCCAAAGTGTCTAACTTGTGGTCGTTTTGGACATAAATCTATGGATTACCGCCCCACTACATCAAATGAGACTTCCACTCCACCTGCCGAAGTAAATACAGTACAAACATCTCACGGTAATATGTGTAAAACTGTCGTTATACTCAATAGCACAGTTTCTGGATTAATTGACACTGTAAGTGAGGTCACATTACTGAACCAAAACACTTGGATTCAACTTGGTTCCCCACCACTTTCAAATAATCCTGGAGTGTTAACTGGTTTCGGATTCTCGAAAATTCCTATTATTGGCTATTTTCAAACCATTATCAACATTGATAATCAGGACTTTCCAGCTAATATTAGAGTTGTTCCAAATCATTCTATGCAATTTTCTCTTATTGTAGGATGTGACGTAATTAAAAATGCTAAATTAACTATTATTACACCAGACGGTATATATTTTTCAAAGCCTCCCAAGCAATGCTTTGAAACTGCTTTTGAATCTTTCATTTTTGCAATAAATGACGATGTTCCAGCTTTTGATATTGGTTCAAATGTTTCCAAAGAAACTCTTGCTGCGGCAGAATGTTTGCTGAATTCTTATGTCATAAATAAAACAAAGACGACAGATATTAAACTTAAATCACTCTATCTGATGATAAACTGATTTTTCACCCTCCCAGACGCCTTCCTTTTGTTGAACGGGAAATTGTTGACAAACAAATAAATGAATGGTTGAAACTTAAAATTATTGAACCTTGTTCATCTCCATATGCCAGTCAAGTTCTCGTGGTGCGTAAAAAAGATGGTACACCCGGTGTTTGCATCGATTATAGGAAACTTAATCGACTTTTAATTAAGGATCATTTTCCTCTTCCTCTTATTGATGACATTTTGGATAAACTTCAAGCCGCGCAAATTTTTAGTACTCTTGACCTACGTAACGGCATTTTTCATGTGCCAGTAGCGGACGAAAGTAAACTATATACAGCTTTTGTAACTCACAACGGACAATTCCAGTTTCTTCAAATGCCATTTGGTCTTTCAAATTGCCCTTCAGTATTCCAGCGCTTTATAAATTATGTTTTTCGTGATTTAATTGTCAAAGGTTATGTTTTACCCTACATGGACGATGTAGTTATTCCCGCCAAAAATGAAAATGAGGCCATTCATCGTCTCAACCAAGTACTCAAAGTTGCTAGTGAATATGGTCTAGAAGTTAATTTTCGTAAATGTCAATTTCTTCACAAAAAAATCGAATTTCTTGGACATATCGTTGAAGGTGGTAAACTTTTTCCTTCCCCTTTGAAAACAAAATCTGTAATTAACTACCCTGAACCTAAGAGTACGAAAGACCTCCAACGCTTTCTTGGTCTCACGAGATATTTTAGGAAATTCATCCCCTCATATTCTAGCATTGCAAAACCCCTTAGTGATCTCCTTCGTAAGGACACCCCCTTTCAATTTCATGCTGATCAGAAAGCCGCATTTCACAGATTAAAATATTTGCTTTCTCAACAACCAGTTTTAAGTATTTTTAATCAAAAGAGTCCTATTGAAATTCATACCGATGCATCCATTGATGGCTTGGGGGCAGTCCTACTAACAATCTATGAACGATAACAGCTTTCACCCTGTCTACTACATGTAAAAGAAAACATCGGACAACGAGCGTAAATACACCAGTTATGAACTCGAAGTCCTTGCAATTGTTGAAGCTTTAAAAAAGTTCCGTATTTACGTCCTTGGTTCACATTTTAAAATTATCACTGACTGCAACGCTTTTGTGCAAACTTTAAATAAAAGGAACTCAATTCGAGAATAGCCCAATGGGTTTTATATCTCCAAGATTTTGACTACGAAACTGAGCACCATACCGGATCAAAGATGGCTCACGTGGATGCCCTCAGTCGCAGTCCATGTTGCATGACTATCCAAGACAGTGTCCTTCTCCAATTTCGCAAAGCACAAGAAACCAACGAGCATATTACGGCTATTAAAGCACTCCTTCAAACAACGCCTTCGTATGATAACTTTCTCGTTAAAAACAATCTCCTGTACAAAAACGTCAACGGCACTGACTTACTTGTGGTGCCTGAGAATATGCAGGCAAATGTCAGTAAAACAGCTCACGAACGAGGCCACTTCGCCGTAATCTGCACTCAAGAACTTTTAACCAACGAATATTTTATCCCAAATCTGAAAGAAAAAATTGAGCGGTGTATCCATAACTGCATCCCATGCATCCTCAATAATCGAAAGCGTGGCAAACAAGACGGACTTCTGCACCCCATTGACAAAGACGACGCACCCTTGCACACGTACCATATCGACCACCTAGGTCCCCTTGCCACCACATCAAAGAAATACAAACATATTTGGCAGTTATAGACTCGTTTACTAAATTCGTGTGGCTTTATCCGACAAAGTCTACAGACGCAGATGAAGTTATCAGTCAGCTGGAATCTCAAAAATCAGTCTTTGGAAATCTTTCATGGATTATCTCTGAGGCCCTGCATTTAAATCCACTGCATTTGCAAACTATTGTGACACACAGAGAATAAAGCACGTTCTTATTACAGCTGGCCTCCCACGATCGAACAGTCAAGTTGAGCGTTTGAACTCTATTATTATTGCTGTCCTTTCTAAACTCTCCATAACCAACCCTGAGCAATGGTACCGCCATGTTCCCGCCGTGCAACAAATTATTAATTCAACTTTTCAACGTAGCATCAATTCCACTCCCTTTGAACTTCTCTTTGGGACTAAAATGAAATCGCAAAATGACATAAACATCGCTGCTCTAATCGACGAGGAGATCAAATCTGCATTCATTCAGCAACATGATGATCTCCATAAAGACGCAAAACAGCAAATCTCTAAAGTGCAAGACGAAAATCGCCATACTTATAATTTGTGACGGAAACAGGCACAAAAATTTCAACTTCATGACCTCGTGGCTATCAAACGAACTCAGTTTGGCCTTGGTCTAAAACTCAAACAGAAATTTCTCGGACCTTATAAAGTCACCAGGCTCAAACAAAATGGACACATATGATGTGGAAAAGTGTGCATTTTTCGACGGACCGTCCAAAACATCCACTTGTGCTGAATACATGAAGCCCTGGTCCAACAATATTGAACGTATCACTTGATTTTTATACAACTGTCAGCATTATAGGTCCTCCTGAGTTTGGACAGATGACACCTGAGAACTTTCTAATAATTTCTTTCCCTCATATCAACTTTTTAATTTATTTTGTCATACTAATGTTCTTTTTATTTTTAGTTAACTGCTGTGGTGTGCTTAATCTATTTTTTTGCTCCATTTGTGTAAGTATCCTCAGCTTTGTATCTACAGATTATTTTTTTCATACCTATGTTACTATATTATAATATATTTTTTTAATTTGATGATATACTATGTTGCTTCAGGCGAGGTCGCCTGTCCGGTCATGATGGCCCAATGTGGGAAATGTTATGTCATGATATTCCCTAATCCCCTACTGTGTGACATATGCATTGCGTCAGCACGTGTTTCCCGCCTTAGAAAAGACGAGGATTAGCTGGCGAGCGGAGCAGACATCGCTCGATCGCTCGTATACCATTTTCATTAATTTGTAATCCTAATGTAATCTATATTTGTAAATAGTAATAAATGTGTGTTATCAACTATGGTCGTTGCCTTTCCCCGCATGTATATCCATCATTCATCTCCTCATTCGTTTTTTATGCTCTGAAAGCTTCTTCAGTGTGTTCTCTTACTTACTATGCCTTCGGATACTCCCCCGTCACCAGCCGGCACGGAGCATAATATTCAAAATTCTCCCCCTTCTGTTAAAAGTGCCGCTAGCCCATCGACACCTAACTCCAGGTTGGAAGCAATTAACCACATCTGTAACCAACTCCAGTTATTTATCTTACAAGCAAAGGAATCTCGCAGACTAAATGCTTCTGAAAGAAAGCAATTTACATCTTTTGTGAACATTGTTCGCATAATGTTAACGGAACAAGAGGTTTACCTCGCATTACAGAGGACAGGGGACTAGTTACAGGGACAAGTCTTGGCTCTGCAACAACAGCAACTCGCACACAGTTTACAGCCACCTCACGAGAATCCTCAACATTCCGAGTCTTATCTAGCAGTGGAATACTCAGCCCCAGAAGAACACTCCACAAAAGAATATCCCTTCACTGAGGTGACACGAAAGAAGTGGAAAACTTCACCACCTTCAAGATCTTCTCCAGTTCTATCAGAGCATGTTCTATTATTAAGGTCAAAGACCTCAACACGGACACCCGAAGGGATTAAAGCTCAACTTTCGGCAGATTTGAAACCCTCCCAGCTAGGGATCACTTTAGTGCAGATTTGGCCCACAAAATCCAGAGAGCTTCTCATCCGCTGTCGAGAAAAAGCTCACCTGCTACGCCTCAAACAGGCAATCGAGGACAGGCCAGCACTACTAGAGACACTCGAATTTTGGGAACCCAAGCCAAGAAGGGAAAGTGTAATTATTTTTGGAGTACCTGAGAATTTAGGAAAAGATCTAACAGCAGCACTTGTAGACCAACTGCCCAACTTCAATCCCAGTGCTTATCAAAGCCGTTCTGGGCAAAGCGGAAGGAAAAACTGGGTTATAGACATAGACCCTAAGTCAGCAGAACACCTAGTTAAGCTAGGCCATCTTTTAGTGTCCTCTCCGTCCATACATTAGGATAATACGCTGTTACAACTGCCAGGAATTCGATCACTATAGCAGGAACTGTACAAATGCTCCACTTTGAGCGAAGTGTGGTAACAGCCACCTGATGCAGGAGTGTAGCTCGGAAAAAGTGAGTTGCACTAATTGCTGCAGTAGTAATTCTGAAAAGGGGACCTCTTTCAGCACAGATCACCCAGCTACTTCAAGCTCCTGCCCAGTGTATGGAGCCCATTTCGAGAGCCTGAGAAAGACCACTGCTAAGAACTAAGCTAAGATGACACTAAATAAACATATAGCAGGTCTTAGATTTTTACAGTGTAACTTGCAGAAGTGCTATGCAGCAACCATAAATACGCTGCAAGTAATGACACATACTGCTGCCAATGTCGGAATCTTCCAAGAGCCCTACGTTTACAACGGAGCGATTCCCAGTGTTCCAACACACAGCAGAACGTTTCTCTCAAAGAATCAGCTAGCTGCGATTACTTACAGTGGCCCTCTCTCCCCTCTCCAAATGAAAATCACAGAGCATACAGTCTCCAGACACTAGTAATTGCCGCATTGATATTATTGCTGTGTATCTACCCCCGAGCGAAGATATTACCTCTCTATTAGAACTTAATTCTAACCTTCTAACTGGAGCGTCACACTGTATCATAGCAGGAGACTAACGCCACCAGTCAACTATGGGGTGCTGACTCGGAGAACCGAAGGGGAATTGCGGTACTAGAATTCTTAGACAGTAAGCATTTCATTGCCGCCTACCTTTGAAACATCTAGAGCTCGAGGGTGGCCAGATTTGACAATATCAACTCCCAATACAACTCCATACATACAAGATTGGACAGTGAATGACCTCACTCAGTGATCACAAAATTATTACTTACAAGCTGGATACTCCTATAGACTACATAATAAAGAAAATATTCAAAACAGCACTTGCAGGACATACCGTTTTACGGGAACACATTCAAGCGTATGTAGAGAAATTTATCAAAGATTTCAACAACTGCCAGGACAGAAACTCCTTAGATAATCTCTACGACTTACTAGTTACAAAAATAGTGCAAGCGCCCATAAAGCATATCGTTTGAAATCTGTAAAGGCAAAGCACTTCATATCCTGGTGGTCACCAGAGCTTAACACAGAGAGGAGCAGAGTTCGGGCACTTCGCAGAAAAGCACAATCCATGGTAGATCCATACCTATGGCAACTCAAAATGATAACATACAATAAAGCCAGAGCTTTATATAAAAGAAAAATTAAAGATGCCAAGTTAATCTCATGGAGAACTTACTATAGTAATGTCACTAAAGCCTTCGGACCTACTCAAAAGATAACATATAAGAAGGTGTTTCGTCCTATACCCTCTCGTCTATGGCGAATAGCACTGCCTCATCCAACATCGAAGTAATCAGTGAGATCATTAATGCAGTTTTCCCTGATGATGATGAAGAGGATTTCTTAGAGGAGCAAGAGGAAGCGAGAAAAACCTACAGTATGAAATTTCGCCAAGTTACCAGAAGAGACGAACCCCCCTCCTACGCAAATGGAAGTGGATAACATCATACGTACTCTGGCACCCAAAAAAGCTCCAGGTTCGGATGGAATTGATATCATCATTAGAGAGATACACCGGGAATTCCCAAAACTATTCCTTGTGGTCATTTAAGCTTGCTGGAAACATCAGTACTTACATCAGTTACTGGAAACATCAGTACCTAAAAATATGAAGTTGGCAGAAATGGCGTTATTCCTAAAAACAGGCAAAACTCCGGCAGAACCTTCATCTTACAGGCCAGTCTGTCTACTGCCAGTGCTCGGTAAGGTATTGGAAAGAGTAATTCTTTACAGACTGGACTTCTTCCTGCAAAAGAACAACGCCCTGCATCCCAACCAATATGGATTCCAAATGGGCAACTCAACTGAGCATACCATAAAAGACTTAATGGCCACTATCAAACAGAACAAGGATAACAATTTGCACTCACTGGCAATAGCCACTGACATCAAGGAAGCCTTTGACTCCCTTTGGTGGCTAGACATAATAAATTTGCTGCCTAATATGGCCTGCCCAACAGCCATTATTACCATCCTTCGCTCGTACCTTCAAGATCGAAGTGTACAAGTAACATCAGACAGTGACATTTTATGTCAAAAATGTCTTTAGAGGGTGCCCACAGGCGTCATGCCTTGGACCAACACTGTGGAATATAGTGGCAAACTCAGCATTTCATCAGTTCGAGAGCGTAGAATACGCTCGAATCATAGCCTATGCGGACGATTTTATGTTAGTTGTGGCAGGAAGAAGTAACCTCGAAATGAGATCTCAATATTGTCTTGATCTGTTCTCCCAATGGGCCAGAGCACATACGCTTCAGATTTCGGCAAAGAAAACTAAACGAAAAGGCAAAGACAAGACAGATACAGCTTAGCAGGAGACAGGTAAAATATTTTAAACAAGTGACTTACCGCTAGTAAATAAAATGCTGTTTCAAAGAAATTAAGGAAAGGAGTTTGGTTTTGGTAACAGTAATGAAAGGGGTGTGCAATATTATACTGAAGAAACATCTCTGTTTAACGGGCTTACTTTGCCCTAAAATAGTATCACACACTACAATTTTCTTTTTTCATTAGCAAAATTATTACAGACATTATTAGATTATATTCCTATTCATGCAAAACCTTCTGTTCAGCAAACAAGGTCTCAGATGCATAGATTGCTTCAATAATTTTTATAAAACTGCATCACAAAATAAAATTTGAGCTAGGATTGATACACACCTACATGAACAAAAGACTCTAGAAGTTGGTTTGGAATATTCCTTACACAGCTCAAAATAATGAGCAGTGTTAAAAAACTGAATGATAAATGAACCATTCAAGAGTTAATTATGAGTATAACACCCTCCTAAAAAACCTAGAATTCAAAAAAGTATTTAGTTTTAGTTTATGAAAATAAAAAACTGCATTCAAGTATTGGTATTTATCAACATTTTCTACTTTTTGTTATTCACTTTATAAAACATTAAAAAATGATCTTATTCTGAATAAACGTACATGCATTTTTGACTTTTGGTAAAGAAGAAGGGGAATGATCTAGCAATGGTGAAAGGGATACAAGGCTCAAAACAGGTTGAGAACAACTCTCTTTAAATAGCCGCTACTGAATATAAAAAAACCTTAATGACTATTATTCACTATTATTTTTGAACTATTCAATTTTCTCCACTTATTTAAAAAGACTTCAACTAAAAGATAAGGAAAAGAAAGAAGTTGGATTTTTTTTTTTTTTTTTTTTTTTTTTAAGTACTGTGTCCTTTTAACTAAAACAGTAAGAACACATATCATGGATCAGATCCACATATCATGGAAGCGTTTGTTATGTTGACAGCTGTGGACTGAGGGGCTAACAAACTGTAATCGGATATTGAGGTATGAAATATATAACATGACATAATCCATCCTCCCATATGAGCTAGCTAGGAAATCAGCAGTGTAATTTTTGACGTAAATACAAGTACATGGGTTAAGCTAACATTCTTATAGAAACAAAATATGACAGCTATAACAATTAAAAGCATATTTTTGTATCAAAATCCCAACTCAGAATCTAAAACCAACAATTTTTTTAAGGCTTCTCAAAATTTTAAAGATACATAGAATGCATAGCTTCTTTCTTGACAATAAATAAACAATAAAGCTTTCTTTCTTGACAATTTAAAAAAAAAGTGTACATAGCAGATTAACAGTAAATTAGAAATAAATTTTACCATCCGTAACTAAACCAGCAACACCAGAGGCAGCTTTGTTTAAGGTTTCATCAATAGCCTTCCTATTCTTCAAGAATACAGGCCGAATGACCTTGTGGTACAGGAACTGCGATCCATTGTTAGAAATTGGAGCAAAGCACCAGATAAGAAACAGGCACTAAAAAGAGGAAAATTAGCAGAAATGCATCAAATATACAAATAATGCCATTATAATGAAATATTTATCTTAGAAATTTAACATTGTAACAAATTACATGCTCAATGAATTTAATACAGAGAATCTTTTAGCTAATGCATATTATGCCTTATCATATTTATGTATCTCGTATATTTCTGAATTCAAACCAGAATATAAGTTACTTGAGGACTAATTTTAGAACTCTTCATTGCAATAGAAATGAAACAAACAAACAAAAAAAAAAAAAAAAACTGTAATTTACATATTGTAACTAAAATGAATTTTTTAAAATACTCGTTGAACTCTGCCGTCTGCAACAACAGAAGTTATTCATGATTGTTACTTTTCCATCAGTATCTTGACTTCACTTGAAAAATCTCACCTATTTTTGCACTTTGCTATCACTTACTGCTTTGTCAACACACAGTTCATATATATGTCAATAAATATCTGAAGTTTTGAACTTTTCCCCTATTAAGAACTGCATGTTTTACAGTATATCATAGTCCTTTGCTTATGGTATTGGAGAGTAATGCAGCATATTGTGCTTTACAGAGCTCCAGTGTGGTGTAAAAATTTATTACATCAAATAAGACAGAAGCTTAATTCCCAACAGTATCCACACTGTGCTCTACATATGCAGAGCTCAATGTCCACAGTATGCTCTACATATGCAGGGCATATCGCACAATATCAATGGCAGTGCTTCAAGTTCTCACATGGATACTGACTTTAGATTTGGTAATTAAAACAAAGGCTACCATTGCAAATGTCCTCACAGTTAAGAATATGTAGTCTCTAGGGTGTCAGATATATGTACTTTCCATGTAAGAAAAATGGACGGTTCTTATTCTGCACACGAAAACGTGAAGCAAAATGTCAGTATAGATTACTCGCCATGCACCAAGGTAGCGGAAGCCATTTACATGGATGGATCCAAGATGAAACATGACACTGGCAATGGCTTTTGCCATTTGCTGAATAACACCATTTAGTATAAGCGGACACGCAGGCTTGGAGTCAACAATTCCATTTTTCAAGTACAGCTGATTGTCCCGCAAGCTGCAATGTAATTGAGCATTTGTCAAATGCCAAGATTTTTAGTAATTTGGCTTCTAGCCTTCTGCTTATATTGAGCACACATAACAGAAGCCCAATGGTATATGCCATTTGCCACTTAATATTATGAACCCCTTCTTCCCAGCCTTCCTGTTTTTTGTTGGCTTCCAGCTCACAAGGGTATCACCAGAAATGAATTGTCTGACGATCTAGTGGAGCAAGCAGCAAACATCCTCGGAGATGAAGTGATTTCAACTCTACTCCCATCGTCAGATATTAAACTGGTACTCAGGAGCATATGCTCAAAATGTTGCAGTAGAGATGGCTCACAGCCACGAGTTGCAGAACATTCCTTTTCTTCCCAAAAGTGTCAAAAGAATTAAGCTGCAGCTTTGTTTTACTAACACATTACTTCTCTGGGCATGGTCCATTCCCACCACATCTACACTGCTTAACACACAGTGAGACACATCTCTGCATACGTGGTAGGAGGAACAAGTAGACTACTACATATTTGACTGCCTACATACTTCAAAATATCACTTTAAAAAGACAGCTTCTACAAACTCATTAGGCATAGGCTACTAGCACCAGCTGGCTTAGATATTACATATTGTGCCAGTGCCTACTCAGCCACGTCAATTGATAAGCAGCCTGCCCCAAACACACTCACTACGTAAGTGTCTAATAATGGGAGTACAGCAACACATTTCCTCATTATTCAACACTGTTACCCATATTCAACTTTGTGCATAGTTCTGTATTGATATACTTATTTTCAATTTGTTTAGCTGCCCATATGTTTTATGCTCCTTCATTAGCTTAAGCATTAGCTGCATTTTAAATTGTTTATATAATGCAAACTTTCTGATTGCTCAAATAATCAGTAAATTAAAGTGCCCTATCATCATTAACATGTTTCCAAGCTATATTTGAACAGTCCAACAGGACTTATTTCACTATCATAGCCTTAGTTTCTTCTACAAACAAGCTGGCATCTAACTTTGTATCGCTAACACCCCAGTTAGAAGACCACTCAAACAGTGACCAGTATATCATCTTAAAGCAGGGAGCCAGATTTTATTTTAATCACTTTAATCTCTCACTTCAAAGCATATAGAACGAAACTTTGAATCCAGATGGCATCGTATTTTTTCACAATGGATGCTAGGAACCTGTGTATGCACTCTTCTGCACATATGTGTAAAATTTCAAATGGTATTAACAAATAGACTTTATTCAGAAAATAATCATTTTATACACTTTATACTCACAACGATGTTTTCGAAGATTAAGAACACACAATTATTCACTATTATTTTATTTGTAAAAACAAGCATTAATGCTTTCAAGACAAAAGGCGCACATACCTATGGAATTTATGCTATTTCTTTCACACATATCTCTCCAGAGGCGGAGGGTGTATTTTACTAACTGGCATCCGATATGTAATTTTTACCTCTTAATCCTCAAAATCGCTAAATCGCACAAATTTGTTTGCCTTAATATGTAAGTACCCACCCTTCTACCTTTACAACAAAATTTTATTAAGCAGTCTAACTGAATGAAGACATAAAACATATTTTATCATCTTACCTTTACAAGCCAATAGAAAGGGACAAAGTCTAAGATGATTTCAGAAAAAAATTCCAAAAGACTGAAAGCAGCGAACGTAACCCAATAGGTGAGCCACTTTGTATCATCTTCTTTATTGCGAGTTTCAAGTGCAATCATTCTGCAAACATAAAAATTTTATGCATAATTTTCTGCAATTGTGTATTATAATATATATATATATATAATAAAAACAACTTTAGAGGTATTGATGTAAAAACACAGAAATGCTGATTGTGCAGCACATAGACAGCACAGAACGTAGATCCATATTGAAGAGGAAGAATTCTGATTGCATAGAATGGTAAAATGTTGAATCCGTAACGACTAGTAAACTTGGCATGTGTGTGTGTATGTGTGTATTTAATTATGGCAAAGCACACTAGGGCTATCTGCCTATGGGGAGGGATGCCTTCGTGGAGGACTTTCTAAGGGAAACTGGCTCGTATACACATTACACATGGGAAAAACCACGAAAACGCCCATGCAGCCAGCCTGTTTGAGGGATTCGAACTTCGGACCGAACTACCAGTGTTCAGCGACTTTACCGCTCGGCCACTGGTGGGCCCTAGTAAATTTGGCAGTCGAGGTAGATTGTATTTCATTTTTCTGTGGCCACAATTTACTTGATGCTTTAATCATGCCTATTCAAAAACATTTTCATTTTTGAAACTGCTGCGATAGAAAGAGAGCACAGCGAAATAGTTTCTTTACAGTAAGAGAGGTACAAGCTAAAATGCACAATTATACAGTATGGAGGTTCACCAAGAGGTTTTGTTTAGGTTGCTTATCAAGAGAAAAGTTTCAGTTCCCGAGATTTTGAGTTCAGTTTCTAAATTAGCTAAGTCATCAGCATTATGCAAGCCACGTGCCTTAGATTAATCTAGAAATGATGCAGTCCTGAAAAGTTATAATTATCTTTAGAATACAAAGAGGAAATATGCAAATTAAAAATGAAAAATTAAGAGGCTATTGATAAATTAAATTATAAAGCTGATTTACATATTTTTCATCTTAAATATATACAATTTACAAATTTAAGTTTACTCAAGTTTTATCTGGCAACAACAAAAAAAAATCTGCCGGTCACGAAATCGTCACTATAGACACTGTTAATCAAAATGGCACCATCCATGCAGGAGAAAGTGTACTGTGTTTAAAATTATGCCAAAACACTACTTATTGTCCTTCACAGATATTTTTGTTCAAAAAAATTATCCAAATATTTTTACAAAATTAGTTAAACGTTTTTACAAAGTCCCACAAATGGAAACGTCTATAATTCCAGCCATACATCTTTCACAGAGTGCAGGCATTTAAAAACCTCTGACAATCCGTTTCATAACACTTTCTATGAGAATTCAAAAGATAAGCTGGAGATAGATGGTTTCATGAACAGACTTGTATTACTTGCAGATGAAGGCATTTCTCAAGGTTCTGGCAAAGTTAATTACCATAATTTACAATTTTGGAGCATGAAAAATTCAAATGGTGCAATGAAACATGAGCATGATTCTCCAAATGTGAACGTTTTATAGTTCCAAAAGTTGCATTATTGGTGCTTTATTCTTTGTGAAAAAGTGTCTTAATAGGTGCATATGCTATCAGAATGGCTGTTCCCTCAGTTGGAGGAAGCAGTTCCAGACTTTGTCCGGTACACATTTGATGCTCCACGACATTGGCCCCTGCCCCCCTCAAAAAGAAGCCGGTACCTGAACGATCGCATACACCATCCCTGCACTGGCCGTGTTGGGTCAAATGATATGTCATTTCTTTGTTGGCCACCGAGATCCCCAGATCTAGCTCGTAATGATCTTTCCTGATGAGTTTTATAAAAAACTGTTTGTGCTTCCATTTCCACAAGACTTGCAGCAACTGAAGTACCAGATAAATAAAGTGCTTATATCATTAACAGACGATAGGAACTGGAATACCACACAGATATCTGCTGTGTCACTGGAAGGGCACACACAGAATATCTATAGAAACTTGGATAACTAATTTCACTGTAAATCTGATTTATCAAAATACAGCAATTATAGCATTCAACACCCTGTATAATAACAAAATATACAATTTGGAAATGGAATTAAAGTTCAATTTGAAAGTCTCTAAGAGACAAGTTTGCAAAGTTCTTGAAAACATTGTTGAAACATTTTCTCCAAATACTCTGAATATGGAATAATTGAGAATGTTTAGAGTTATTGGGAAGAATCTTGAGAACACAGCATGAATTTTATAGTCAGTTCGAAAGCTCATAAAAGCATATGTTCTAATTCAATGCGAAATAAAAATGTTTCCAATGTACAGTTACAAAATTATACTTTATACAGTACAAAAACCAATTCAGATTTTGTTACTGTGCAGCAATGTAATACTTAAAATATAAAAACAAAGAGACAATATAATAATAAACTTTGAGAAAAATGGCAGGCCCTCTCTACAAGTGAAAGAGCATGACTATCTGCTAATGGCTCTGGGATGCTTAAATAAAATTAGAGATTCTCGATTAACATAACCTTGCATCTTATAAAAAGTAACTGGTTTTCAGTATTTTATGATAATGTTTCAAGTTTTAAAATCATCAATCATATTTTTATGGCCATAAAAATTCTTTTACATTCAATACTTATATAATACAAATAAATACAGTGGAGCACCGTTTATATATATTTTATGTTTATATGTTTCATCTTGGTCCTGATTCAATTCTATAATTAAATGTTTCTTTTACACATCACTTTTGTTTGACCTACTGCATTTTGCAGTCCCATCTTATAAATACTTTTCTCAGAAATGAGGATAGGAAAGGAAACAAAGGCATGAGATTTCACACTTTCGTACATGAGTTGAAAAACTAATCATGAATTGGGGGGATACTTGAAAACACAGAGGTGTTTATTTTTTTTCCCCTTCTGAACAGGATGCTGTATTAAGTAAACTACGTGGAACTGATACAAAACATGATGAAAGCAAGATACTCCCGTTAAAAGATAAAAGTCAAATCTTAAACAACAACAAAAAATAAATAAATAAATAAATAAAAATGAAAGTCAAGTTAACAAAGAAACTTGATATTCCTGTGACAACACTAAAAATGGTTGTTTATGATAAGAAAAAAGTTGAAGAAATTGCAAAAATTTGTGTACAGTCCATTTCAAAGAAACTGTGCACTCAAGGTGAAGTTTCCTGAGCTCAAAGAAATTCTGCTAAAAGATCCCATCAAGTACCATGCATAAAATATTCCAATGAATGGCCATTAAATATTACCATGCATCCAATATTCCAATGATTGGCCCTATGTTAATCAAGAAGTCAAAAGAAATAGCACTTCGACTGAATGTGAAGGAAGCTTGCTTTTCAACTGGATGGCTGCATAAATTTAAACTGCGGCACGGAATCTCATGTCATATGTCAGTTGAAGAGTAGCTTAAGAATTTATCTACCAAAATAGATGGATCATATTTATATGAGTTAAAAGACATTTTTAATATTGATGAAACTACTCTTCTCTTTAAACTTATGCTGCACAAAGCTGACCAGTGTCATGGAGCTAAGCAAAGCACTTATCACACTGCTTTACTTTGCACAAATGCTGATGGTATGGAAAAGATGACTCCTTTAAGTTATAGGAAAGTCAAAACAAAGTTGCTTCAAAAATGTTCAAACTCCATTATTAGAACATAATGCAAATAAGAAAGCATGGATGACTACATTTTACAGAAAGGGAGGGACATTTTTACAGAAAAGGAGGGGCTTAAGAAAACAGACAAAACTGTTTTTTATGGATCAATGTACCACCAATCCTCAAACGACAGATTTTTTTGCAAAATGTGAAGGTTCTTTTCTTCAAGGCTAACTGCATTAGTGCAGTACAACCTTCAAGGCATAATTAAGAATTTGAAAATGTTCTACAGACAACCTTTCAAAACTACAGGCAATAAAAAGAAAAAAATATTTTTCAGGCTTATGAATATGATTTCATTTGCCTCGGCTCAAGAAAAACCCCGAACAATTAATTGCTTTATTAAAGGGGAATTTTAAATCTAAGTGAAAGCATCGACAGTAAAAATGATTATAAAACTGATTATGGATGAAGAAGCTTGGAAATTGCTGCGATTAGACATTACAATCAAGAAATATGTAAGCTGATGCCAATGTAATGACATCAGACTTGAGTACAATTGAAGAACTCATTCAAAACATTTTACCAGATTCGCATTTAAGTAGCGGGGATGAAGAAGAAGAAAAAAAAATAATTTCACCTTTTCAAAATGCTATCTACTGCACTGAACCCTCAGAAATTTCAGAAATACAAGTGAGAAACCATTTCAAGACCCGAATTCGAATCACAGCGCTTTGCTCAAGATTCAGAAGCAAAGCATACCAGATGACATATATTTTTCTTTAAAAAAGTTCATGTATGCTTTAAAACATTCTTTGGAAAAAAAAAAGTTACATAATCAAAATGGAAGTTCAAATAAAGATACAATTTATCGATTTTATATAACAATGTATAGTAATTTGCATTCTTATGAGTTTCAAAAGAAATTTCTTTTAATATCATTTAAAAAATATTAATTAAAAAATTGTTTAAAATATTAATATTTGAATAATTACTTAAAATGTTAATTTTAAATTTGAACATGTTAATATTTTAAAGCACAGCAAGAAAAATCATATGAGCTGCTTATAAATCATGGTCACAATCATATTTAAAAATTTCTTTGTTCTGTGCATACAAGTCACAAATAAAACATTTTATAATATACAATTCACATAATCCACATTTCATAACAAATTTGGATTGAAATATTCCCACAAATAGTCTTAATGATTTTTGTGTCATGCAGCGAAACAATCATCTTGCTGAAAGAAGTTATCATCACTTTTTTCATTCCACTGCAACATCAGTCAGCTTGTTGAAGCATATCCTCTTTATGACAATGCACAGATGTATATTGTATCAACAAAAGGGGATACATTGAATGTTACTGAAACATCCGATAAGAACTAAAAACAAGTTTAGTTTAATGAATTGTAATTTGATATGAAATGCCTAGTTTTTTTATTCTTTTTTCTTTAATGATCTAGATCAGCGATTCTCAACCGGTGGTATGCAAAGAAACAAAGCATTTTCAACTACTTAATTCCAAAATTAAATACAACATTCTGTTTAAGTTTTCTCAACATTCGTATATTTATGCGATCTGAGCTTTGTTCAGGGTCAATAGCCGTTCATAGACTTGAGCAAAATACAGTACAAAGTCTTAAATCCGAACTCGTCGGGACTTCAGCGATTCCAGATTAGGGGTTTTTCCAGATTATAGATCATCACTTTAAATCTGGTAAGGTGGCATGCAGAAATTATAAAATTAAAAATATGAAACTCTAATTTACGAAATACAGAGCAATTATGATCTAAAGGGTATCAAAATTTACCAAAAAAAAAAGCTTAATATTTATTTGTTTACTTTATTAATCATTTCTTTCAACGCGCGCATGCGTAAAGCATACGTTATGCATAGTCGAAATTAGAAAATTGCAACTAGAAAACTATTTGATGCATATTCGTGAAATTTATAATGACGAGGAACTTGATTTAAATCATATCAAACACGGAGTACATAGAGATGAAATACTACATTTAGTAAGGAATTATAAGCCGAATAAAATAAAAACATCTGCCCTGAAGATGAGGATAGTGCTGACAGATCAACTTCCAGTTCTTTGCGTGCCGTGACATTCCCCCTCCTGGAGATCAGCGTGAAATTGATAAACAGATTTCGGAATAGTTAGAGAAAGAAAGGATATGCCTTTATCAATTTTTTGCAACAATTTCACTTTTTGATGGACATCGAAACATGCTTTCGCTTTGTAGATACTTTGGCAGTTCCAGAATCGGAAACTCTTTTTGACATAATCGAAAGTTCAAGCTTACTTTTTATAAAATTGCTCTGCCTGCAAACAATAATAAGCCAGATCCAATTAGAAGATTAAGGAACAATGCAATCTGCAATATTAAATGAAATAGATCATTAGATAATTCTATCTAGCCTAGCTTATACCGTTCGTTATACATTAAACGCGCATGCGCAGAAAGTTTGCAGCTTTGAGGTCCGGATTATAGATCATTCCGGATTATGGACGTCCAGATTAAAGACTTTGTACTGTAATCAGTTTTTATTTTCACAAATATTCATTTAGCCATAGACATAAAAAAAAAAAATCGTCATAAATGAAGTTTCTAAAAGGAGTAATAGAAATGGATGTTGTCTTCAATAGGAAATAAAAATAAGTTCCTGTAAAAAGATAATAGTATCTCACTCACAATTTTTTTAGAGTTCTTTTAGATTTATTAACATGTCCACACATTATTCGCCACCATTTCCGGACTTTCCCACACGATTTGAGAATACCGTTGTTAGAGCTCGAAATATAAAGCGAATTTAAATTTTTATCAATATAGAGCGCATTTCTGAGAAAATGATTAAACAATCCTAGATTTTCAAAATGGAAAGGATTGACTAAGCGAAAAATTCATGATTCCCAGTTGATGGATCCAGCATAATCTACCAGCATTAAGAATATTGAAAAAAGAAAAATTATTTATAGAAAATTTTTATTTTCCTCTGTGATTTAAAATTTGAATTGCAGAATTATTTATTTAGTGAATCATGGTTGGTGCATTTAGCATATTTAGCTGGTATTTTTTGAAAGTTTAATGAATTAAATTTAGAATTACAAGGACGAAGTGTTAATTTGTTTACCATTAGAAATAAAATAAATGCAATGATAAAAAATCTCGAGCTAACAATGTAAGAATTTGGTTAATATGTTAATGTGTTAAGTTTTTATCATTTTAGAAAATTTTCTAACGGAAAATAATTTGAAAATAAGAGAAGAATTAGCATCCAACATTAAAAATCATTGTTTTTCATTGATAAGTAATTTCTGCATGTATTTTCTGAGGAATATGAAAACAAAAATTGGATTAGAAATCCATTTCGTCCAAATGTACCTAAAATTTTTATCTTGAAGAAAAAGAACAATTGATAGAAATTTTCTGCGATCGAATTGAAGATTTAAAAAATAACACACTTGTTAAAATTTGGCTGAACTGGAAAAAAAGAATTCAAAAGCATTTCAAAGCTATTACATTTTTATTGCCTTTTTGCACAACCCATTTGGATGAAAAGGGATTTTCTTCCATTTTACATTTGAAAAATAAATACAGAACAAAATTAAAAGTGGATCATAATTTACAGTTAAAACTAAGTAAAATAAGACCAGACATAAAGAAACTGATCTCTCTTAAACAGGCTCAAATTTCAGACTAAAGATTAAAATTAACTCTTTCACAACCAATCCACCCTACATGGCTCTACACTGAGACAAACAAAACTGCCTGAAAACGGCCGAAATTGCAATCTTGTTGTCTCCCCCTAAGATATGCAGTAGCAGGTGCAGCTTTGTATCAGTTTACTGCAGACAGCTTGTTCTAAGCGGTTTCTTATCTTTTGTTTGCTCGCTTCTTTGTTGATTCATTTTTGGTAAAGTGTGCTTTTAAACATTGATCAAAATGAGCAAATATCGCAAAGTTTTAACAAAAAATTGAGGCTATTCTTTTTAATGATACATATGAGTCAGATTTGGAATCAGAAGAAAGAAATAGAAAATGAAATAAATGATAATGAAAAAGAATCATTTATAGCAGAAGATGAAGATGAGCATAAAACAAATCTGGAAGCAGATATTTCAGAAAATTGTAACGAAAATCCAGTAAAAACCTGGTCTACTAATGTGAATAATGATGTTGTAATTTTGTCTCCATTTAATAGCTTTTTAGGACCAATTCATAATTTACCTTTTGGTGTTTCACCTTTACAATATGTAAAGTTGTTTCTTACGGATGAAATTTGTGAATTAACTCTCACAAATACAAATAAATGTGCCGAATTCTGTGTAAGAAAGAATGGCACTGTTGACTGTCAATGGGATAAATTTTCATCCATAAAAGAAATATGGGCATTCATTACATTCCTCATAATGAGTGTTGTAAAATTACCAAGAATAAGTGATTATTGGTCAAATAACGCAATGCTTGGAAATCAAGCATTATTTTCATTTGTCTGATAGGGAAACTGAAGTTAAACATAGCAAAGAGAACTTTACATATGCACAAAAATTAGAGACCATCATTTCGTATTTCAGAAACAAAATTCAGCAACATTTTGTGTCTTATACTGAAATATCCAATTGACGAAACACTAATTAATTTAAAGGTAGATTAGGGATCGTGCAATGTATGCCTATAAAATCAACTAAGGTGGATTAAAGATATGAATGCTCTGCACATTTCACTTAGGGTATACTTACAACTTTGAACTTCATTGTGGTAAAAAAAGATCAGATACCAAAGTCAGGAAAGGGTTCAGGTCATGATGTAGTTATGCACTTAATAAAAGCACTTAAAAACAAAGGCCATGAAATCTATTTTGACAGATTTTTCACCAGCGTAGAGTTGATGTCTGAGATATATAAATCTGGACAATTATCATGTGAAACTGTGATGACAAATCGGAAAAACATGCCCGAGAACATCAAGGAAATGAAGCTGGGAAACCAATACGACAGCGTAGTTATGCATTGCAAAACCCTGCTGAATTTACTTTATTCATCCTGGCCTGATAAAAAATTTATACATATCATTTCCACAAACTGTAAAAATGAACCATGTTTTACTACAAGAAGAAAAGGCTCCAAAAAATATAGTACCATGGTCCACCCGCATTTGTCAAGTACAATAAAAATATGGGAGGTGTAGATCTAGCAGATCAGAGTCGAAAATATTGCTCAGCTTCTAGAAAATTCTCAAAATGGTGGATGTACATATTTTGGTTCCTTTTACACACAGCAGTGAATAACGCCTTTATAGTTCAGAGTCGTTAACTATTCAATCCTAAAACGACCAAAGCAGCTATAGGACTTCAAATTAGAACTGACTGAAGAATACACATCGCAAAAGTCATTCAGAAAACGAACCTCAGGCATATTTTCACCTAGTGCACGTTATGATCACAAACATCGAAAAATTAATGATCGTAAACGTACTTGTGTTCAATGTAAAGAATTACGAAAAAAAACTCAGTGAGGTATATTGAAAGTTCTTGGGAGTGTGATATATGCAGAATGTGCTTGTACAAAACATGCTTTTAGGCTTCGAATTTCAGTTGCTAAAATACAAAAAAGGAGCTTTTCAGGGCCATACAATTTCAAGTATAGTTCTCTTATCAGGAGCGGATTCAGAAATGTATGTATGCATGTAAGGATGTATGTGTGTGTGTGTGGTCATGTATGTATATATATATTGTAAATACGAATGTACGTGTCTGTATACATATACATGTGCATACACTCATATATTTCTGATCCGGTTACGATTACAGAACAGTATTCAATTTAAAAAAAGTGAAAACGTTATTGCAGCATCACAAAAACGTGTATAAATGTAGAATAAATAGCAATATGTATATAAACATAGACACATTTATGCAAGCAACACATTTATGTATGCATATCTAGCCACAAATTTATATGAGTGAAAATATGCATATGAACATATCAAGAAATTATAATATACGTATATAAGTTAATGAAAACATGGAAAAACAATGACATTTATAAACGCACTTTGAAATTCATACAATAAATAAAATCATACAAAAGTCTATAAACTAAGGTTTATTCCTCACAAAGATGGAATCAAACAACTGATCAACAAATGGAAAGACCCTAATTTTTTTTGCAAAATGAAAAAGTGAAACAATAATGCACCCCATTAACCCTTTGAGGGGCGGTATATAAAATAATTTAAACTGTGGTAAAATTTTGCATGAACTATAACTTACGGACCCTAAGGACACAAAATTGAGACTTAAAAAAATTCTAGAGCGAAATCCTCAATTTTGAGAGCCGGTATCCCCTCTAGGACATTTTTTTCCAGGTAGTTGCCAATTGTTAATCTTTGTTTTTAAAATTAATTTTGGGTACTTTTGATGTGCATCTGTAGTGATGAGTGCTTGAATATAGTTAGTTATGTAAGTCTAAAGACAAAATTTTCTTAAATTTCGGCAGAAATTTAAAATTTTAAAAATAAAATTTATGTTTTTATACATTTTGATGATGCAACCCAGCTGAACATACTTATGGGTAAAAAGCTCTTCAACTTGATTTAAATTCAATATTATTTTATAAAAAAAATTTAGCAAATATAACACTGCATGTGTAAATTGTATCATGCTGTAACTGAACTAGTATAATATTACAAGCAGATGTAACTCAGCCGAAAATTTAAAAAAACTGAAAAATGAAGCACTACGACCGACTCAGCTGAGAAAGTATGTTGCATTTTTGAAGTTGTATTTTATGCTTTAGATAATATGTGAAAAAAACCATGCTTCATACTATGATACGAAGAATCCCCCCCTCCACGCACACACACTTTAGATTACGGAGGACCGTAAGGGTCCCTTTTTTATTTTTTGTAAATATAGGTTGTAATATATCTTTTTGTTCAGGAAGAAACACCGTTAAACAATTTTATTATTTGATACACCTCAAAGCTCTTATTCTGATTTTCAACCCCTTTGGCTTCATAGGGGATCCTTTTCAACTTTTGGATAAATTTTAGTTTGCATCTAAAACGGGGCTTAGAAATATTTTTCCTCCTTTCACCAACTGTGAAAATTTATTTCGGAAACAACCTATTTGTATCAACCAGAGTGCAGATTTCTCTTGTGTTCTCTAGTCTTTCATCTGAAATTAACAAAGAATAAAAAAGAATTTCCCTAAAGAATAAAAGCATGCTTTCAAATCAGCAGTTTTTGTGATTACACTATGAGATGGACCTTAAGTACATTTCCATTTTAAGTGAGCTTTCCCTTTGTGAAGGGAAGAAGGCCTGGCTCCGGAAAGACAAATTGGTTGTCAATCACCTTTTTTCATTTTCTTACATTCTAGGATTTTGGAAAACAAGAAGCAACAGGTATCTTTTGGGGGCTAGCATGCCACGTTTAACCCCCACAATTGTGTGAAGTTTTGACCCCAGACGGCAATTTTGAAATCGATGAGTCTTTCTCTTGGGAAAGAGATAAGTGCTGAAATAAAAATTTTAGCTAAACACAGACGAATGAAACTTGAGCTGAGTACACAAAGAATAAATGAAACTAATATACTTGTATTCAGTCCTAGCACAGGGTCAGAAAAGTCCCCATTCCCCCATGAACATAATATTTAATCTTAAACGACTTATAAGTTAATCATGAAATATTATTACATCATAAACTGCTATAATAATAAAGAAATTCTGTCACGTCACAGAGTAGTAAAGGAGAATACTGGTGCTGCCACCTATTGGCGTTGTACCCTCAGTGTGGGCGCCGGTATATATTATATACCAGTTTTAAAATCGTATAAATAATCTGCTGTTAATTATCACTTCTGACTGAAATGAAGTAAATATATAAGATTCAGCATGTGTACGTCATATATTTGCAGATTTTGAATTTTTTCTTTCCCTCCAATAGAATTTATCAATCTTCCAACATGATACCTTGGAACGACGTATATTAATTTCATAACTGTAAAATATTGAGCATTCATAGGGGGATGTTGCCATTTAGTATCGAAAGAAAATACTAGACACTTACGATTATAGCTTTTGGTGTAGAAAAATTAGCATTTTTTGGAGGTTAAAAAATTTACAAACCACCATAAAGGGTTAACTAAAAAATAGAAACTTTACGTGAAAAGAAAGAAGTGAAATCTTAATCCTCTATTCAATAAAAGAAAAACAAGAAATTCCTGTAAAAACAAAATTTTAAAAAAGAAAATTACTTATTTAAATTAAATTCACAATTTATTTACTTTTTATTTTATTTAAAAACGTGCACTTTAAAGGAGCAGAAGGTAGCAAAAACTCATTAAAGATTCCTCAGACTATATAGTTTTGATCTGGAATAAATTTCATAATGTCCAATTATTAAACTAGAAGAAATCCTGATAAGCTTTGATAATCACATTCAACTGTATTTAGCCTTTTCTCAACATCATCCTCATATAATATGGCCATTTCCTTTTATCCATTTAATCCTATGTAATGAAACAAATTCTTTCTCTACACAGTCAAAAGTCTTTAATCCGGAATGATCTATAATCCGAACTTCAAAGCTACAAACTTTCTGCACATGCATTTACGCATGCACGTTTAATGTGTAACGGACGGTATAAGCCAAGCTAAAATTATCTAATTACCTATTTCAGTTAATGTTGCAGATTGCGTTGTTCCTTAATCTTCCAATTGGATCTGGCTTATTATTTTTTGCAGACTGTTACAGCAATTTATAAAAGTAAGCTTGAACTTTCGATTATGTCAAAAAGAGTTTCTGATTCTGGAACTGCCAAAGGATCTACAAAGCGAAAGCATGTTTCGATGTCCATCAAAAAGTGGAATTGTTGCAAAAAATGGATAAAGGCATATCCTTTGTTCCTCTAACTATTCCGAAATCTGTTTTTATCAATTTCACGCTGATCTCCGGGAGGAGGAATGTCGTGGCGCGCAATGAACTGGAATTTGATCTGTCAGCACTATCCTCATCTTCAGGGTGTTTTTATTTTATTCGGCTTATAATTCCTTACTAAATGTAGTATTTCATCTCGATGTACTCCGTCTTTGATATGATTTAAATCAAGTTCCTTGTCATTATAAATATCACGAATACACATCAAATAGTTTTCTAGTTACAATTTTCTAATTTCGACTATGCGTAATGTATGCTTTATGCATGCGCACATTGAAAGAAATGTTTAATAAACAAATAAATATTAAGCTTTTTTTTTTGGTAAATTTTGATACCCTTTAGATCATAATTGCTCTTTATTTCATAAATTACGGTTTCATATTTTTAATTTTATAATTTCTGCACACCATCTTACCAGATTTAAATTGATGATCTATATTCCGGAATCGCCGAAGTCCCAACGAGTCTGGATTAAAGACTTCTGACTGAATTAAAAATTAATTTGATGCAAAATATGAAGACTCATTAGCACTAGTTAAAAACAGACGTTATAGTGCAATTCATCAGGATACTTTATGAAAAAACAGTTTATTCTGCATGTGTATATGCATGTATGCAAAATAAGCTTCATTTTTTAGGGATGCATGCCAGGTGTTTTTTCAGGACATGATACTGGCACTTACTATCTGAGCAAAACATGATCAAAGATGTTTATATGCTCTTGATTATGATACCGATGAGCTATAAAATATCTTCCTAACTCTTCAAGATATAAATAGCAATTTTAATTTATTATATCTCTCGAACAACTATTTTTGGATGTACAATCATTGTCAGGTTAATATTTTTATGGATAAAAATTTAAGATTTATCTTCTGAAGGAAGAAATGTAAACTTTTTTCAAGATAAGGAGTTCAACTAAAGAATATAAATCGTGAAAATAAACACAAAATCAAAATATTTCACTACTGGAAATGGATAACGATACAGTTTATCATAACAGAGGAAAAAAGCAGTATCTGGGTTGAATCGTATTTTCTAACAGCTCTGAGATTTACATGTTCTTGAGACTGAAAATTAACTTCAATAAACTGGTGCAAAAAACAGTTTGAAACATTGAAGTCACAATAACATAAGGAAATATAAATGATTTACGTCAAGTTTCGTGCTGCCCCATTACCAAAATAAATAAATAAATAAATAAAAGATAAATACAGAAGATCCAAATTTGTTTGTCATAATGCACAAAATTGTATGCACCAAAATTTATATCTCCTCAGCTGAATTCAGCAATATATGCCAAGAGTGACTAAAAGTCAAGAGTCTCAATTAGTGTTTTCTTCTACATATATATACCTAACAGTTCAGTGGTAGTAATCATTGAAATAATTTAAAATAAATGAAAAATCAATCATACGATGAGACTTCTGGATATGATATTGACCAACAGAAAATACTATGTTGAATGACAGCTTAGAGAAAAATAAGAAATACCACGAAACAGCACATGACCATTTAGAATCATACCCTTGCAAAATTTCTTAAGCAGTAACCCCCCCCCTAAAAAAAAAACTTTTGAAAACACTCTGAAGGTATTTTGAAACTGTTTTCTGCATTAAGCAATTATTTATTTTTAAACAATGAACAAAAATTTACATGAAAAACAGCAGAAATTTCAACACATTAATCATAAATAAAGTTTTAAAAATACACCAATGACCAAATACGACTCCCTGGTTTTCTACTATTCTTAAGAACATTTGAAATTTATCTCATTTTTACTTCTAAGTATCACAAAATCATTTTGGGTCAGGCTACTTCTCAAATGCACCGATAGGCGAAAAAGCACCTGTTTAAGTTAGAGCAGATTCTAATGTAACTAAATTTGACTTCATTTATTCTATACACTCTATTTAAGATTTTCTCAATGATGTGAAAGAGGGAAATTATTTATTCTCAATTTTTAGACAAGGGTTAGTTAATAATACACATTATTATAAATAATTAAGGCCTGAAATAAAATATATATTACTTATTGATAATAAACAGCAACAGCATAATTTTTTTTTTTTTATATTATGGCTCCGGGGAAAAGTTCATGGCATTTTTCCCGATAGATGGTGTCAATGGCAAATAACTAGGGAAACAGATTGCAGCAACACCACTAAACACTCATTGAAAAGCGATTCTTCGAGACGTTATTGTGAGTGTATAAACATTGAACATGCTAAAGTGGATGGAAAGTTGTGGGTGAATCACAACAGAGAAAACTACAGAAAAATTGTGCTATTACAATAAAGGAAAGAACACTGCGCAGGCTTGTGAAGAAATTTGTGTTGTGTACGATGAAGGTACCTTATCAAAATCTTGTGTGCAGGAATGGTTCGCTTGCCTTCATTCTGGCAATTCTGACATAAAAGATAAGTCATACTCTAATCACCAATCACTAAAAAAGCTGATGAAATTCTTGCAAAAGTCCAGCTAGATAAGCACATCAGCAGTGTCAACATTGGTATGGAGCTGGCCATTGAGCAAAAACTGTTTCAAACCACTTTTACATAAAGCTGTATGGATTCTGCATGAGCTGAGAGCGGAAAAAAAAAAAAAAAAAAAAAAAAATGTAGACCACATTAACATCTACAATGCAACAAATTCAATCTATTTCTCAAACGTGAGATAAGTGAGGATGAAAAATAGATCATCTAAGACAATCGCAAATGCAAAAGATTATGTATAAAGAATGCAGAGCTGTCACGAAGCCAGGATTGATATCAAACTAGGTGCTGCTATGTGTGTGTGGTGGGAATGGAAGAGACTTGTCCACCATAAGCTACTTCCATTTGGTCAGACGATTAATTAACTCTACTGTAAATAATTAGAGAGATAATGCCAGGCAATTGACAGAAAACAGTCTGCATTGAATAACAGGAAAGGTGTCGTCTTCTATCATGACAATGTTGACCACACACTTCTTTGATGACTCATTGAAAATTGCGCGAGCTTGGTTGGGAAGTCGTAATGCACCCACCGTATAGTCCAAACTCAGCACCATCAGACTGTGACTTGTTCCAATTTTTACAGAATCCTTTCAATGGAATTAGGCTGGTTTCAAAAGAGGCCTGTGAAAAGCACTTCATTCAGTTTTCCAACTAGAAACCATAGAGGTTCTTCACCGATAGCATGATGGCAAATCATAGTCAATAATAATGGAACATATTTGGTTCAAATAATTTCTATTTCGCACTATATGAAAACCATTTGAATTTTACACCAAAAACACCCCAAACCTTTTCCCAGATATTATATTAATTGATTTAATCATATAAAAATTTCTAATCTCGATTTTGTTTACAATAACTTACGAAGCATAGGCTGGATAACCAAATCCAATACTGTTGCAAATTAATTCTGCACCATGTCCTAATACCATATATAAGGCCCATAATGATAGAAGTCCTGAAAATAAAAACACAGCAGTAAGTTTGGATAAAAAATAATCAGTTAACTTACACTTTTCCCAAATTTCAAGTCTTGTGAAATAGAATATTGTAACTCTTCACTCGCCTGTCATATTTTATATTATTCATAAGAATTAAAGACATAAAATTGTGTTAAAACTTTGATTTTTTTTATTTTTAATAATATGATTCTAAATTATTAATAGCATTTAAAATTATCTATGTAATATGGCATCATTAAAATTGCATCTATTCAAAACATTACCTGCTTTGACATAAGTAACAAAACTATTAAAATATTATCAAAGTATCTCGGATGAAAACCAATTAATATGATTTTCTATGCTTAAATGTAAACAGATATAGAGTAAATTAAAAATTTCATCCAAAGAGATATGCATTAATCCATTATTCATTGCTACAGATATCTCATCTGCAAAAAATATTCATGAAGTACCAACAGCAGTAAGATATACTATGTTCAGAATTAGAATCAAGTACAACATTTAAAACTAAATTTATGATCTATTTTTGATATAGCACTCAAAGAATATTGATCTTGAAATTCGGTGCTAGCAGCACTGATTTTTAGCATCATCATGGCAAAAGATTTGGAATGCTATATATCTTATACTGTCAGATTCAGTATTGTACTCACTCCACTGTTAGCAATATACAAGACTCTAGACTCTGTGAGGTAGGCAGATAGTGCCAAGATTCCACAGAGTGGAATTTGGAAGGAGTGCCCTTGACACAAGTATTCCAATACATATTCCAATGAATTGTTCATAAGTTGAATGTCATATTGGTAACAATTTTTGGTACTTTTCCATTTTGCCAGTGCAGGAGATAAAATCGGCAATAATGGTACAACTGATGCCAATTAGAATCTCCTCATTGGTAACCTTTACTTTAATGTATTAAAGAGCTTTGCCTTTTACGCCTCATTTTCAAAACAAGTCGCAGCCATTTCTTATCATTGATTGTTTCTTTCAATACTGGCATACAATTACATAGAATTTTTACCGGATAGTTCAATTGTATGCCCTAAGGCCGTTCGCGATACGGGTTAAGTCTATTAGGATGCAATCACACTGCTCATCTGAAAGCGAAAATATAGAAAAGGCGATGTCAAGGGTTAAATTCATCAATTCTAATCAGAATGCACTAGCAAAGTAAATCACCATGGTTTTACATAATTTCTGAGTAAGCTATTCGTACGAATTGAAATAATTCTTGCATTTACTTTTATTCCAAATTAAGATTTAACTCGAAATTAATGTAGATAATTACTAAATTAGATTTTTGTAGTTTACGCGAGATGAGAGCACTTGGGGTAACGTGATATGAACCAGTGAACAGGATGCTGAACCATGAAAGCATAGTAAATTCTTAAATTGTCTTTATTTGTAAGATTTTTACAAAATTTTAAACAATATTAAAATGTTTATGGCTTCAAAATAAAAAATCTCTTAGAACTAACATTTGTGGTTAATCTTTAGATTATGGTAACTTGGCGATTTTTTGGCGACCAACCCTGCTAAAGCAACCTGCTAGTTTTTGTTTGGACGCCATTTTGTTTTCACGAAATAAAGACTTTTTTTTCACTCAAAATTTTTTTCTAACAATCTGCTAGCTGAATTACGCTTATACTAGAACTTTTATGGAACAAAAGAGCTTAATCATGACGAAGATTAGGTGTGAAATTGGGACGAAGTGCAGAATCACCCACTGCTTGCCGTGTTTTTAAGAATTGCACATACACAGTATCATCCATGTACACATCAACCTATTTTCACTTAAAAAAAATATCAGAATTGCACAAAAATGGCATTGCGCACACTTTTGACTTTATCCATGTACACTGCTAAAGTCCTAGCTAGTAACCTTTATCACCTTACCAAAATGTCGCCAAACTACCTGTTACCATATTCCAAATATTAGCCACATTGGTTAATATTTTATGTGTATACTGCATGTTGTCACAAAGTCTGCTTGGCGAGATTTGCGCTGGCGAAACTGGAAAATACCCAATTTTGAAATGTTTTACAGATCTTTTAATGTCAGCATAGTAATCTTGAACCTATTTTGATTAAATACTACTGATTAGAAATTTCCTTCAGATCTGATATTAAATATGAAAAAGAAAAATTAATGAAATTTACCTCCTGTGCAGACTAGCAAAGTATCCAATAATAGAAAAAATTTACAGCACCTCAAAATGGAAATTTAAGTGCCATATGTGTGGTTTATATTAAATGAGAAAGAGTTCCTGTTTCTGGGCTGACTCAAAAAGGAAATGATTTTTCAAAAAACTTAAACACTGGGAAAGACTAATTTCCAGATAGATGGCTTGCTTGTTTAAAAAATGTCATGAAATTCACAAGATCAACATATCTGGTGATAAACTTTCTGCCAAAATACGTACCTTTATGTAGGAATATAAAAAAGACAAAACTAATATGCAATCTGCACTAAAAATGTTAAAACTTATTGTAGATACAGATGTCCAAGAATCAGTCCCTAACTTGTACTTGGCAATCAAGACTTCTTTGACAATATGTGTTTTAGTTGCTTCTGGTGAGAGAAGCTTTTCTAAGCAAAGTTGATTAAAAGTTATCTTCAGTCAGCAATGAGCTAAATAAGACATAATGCTTGACAATCCTTTTCACTGAAAAGTGCAGTCGCTAAAAACATTAATTTAGGAGAAATTATAAAACAGCTTTCAGGAGTCAGGTTTTCATCCGCAGAGAACCCGTTGGCGCCATTGCATTTTTACTCGCCAAGCTCACGGTTCATCGATGATGAGCCGAGTCGTAAACGTGACTTTTTTCAAGTTAGCAGACAAAACAATATATTAAGCATATGGTAGTAAAAATTCACAGATAATAAACATGCAGATGTAAAACTAACCGGTTAAACGTGATATATGAAAATAAACCTCTCTTTTTTATAATATATTTCACAATACAAATAACCTTCAACAGTAATCAAATTTTCTTTAGTAGCATTGTTAATAAAACTAGAACTTTATACATTTTATTATTTTTCAAGAGTTATTTGAAGTGTATTCCTTACACCAGCAGTGGTTTGCTAATTTTGATGACCATGGGGACACATCAAACTACTCTGTCCTCTTAGTTAATCAATTATATTTTTTATTTCAATTTAATCAGTTATTTATGTCACACCTGCCATCCTCGGAAAGGTTATTGTTAGAAAAGCATTAACAATATAGTATCTTGTTAAAATTTTACGCCATAAAAATTGGAGTCGAGAACCGGCATCTTCGATGAAAACTTCTTTAATTATACGAAAATACCGTAATTTCCGGAAGAAAGGCCGCATCAGCGTAAACGCCGCACACGAAAAAAATTAAAATTACACAGAAACGCCGCAATAGATTAAATTACGCATGACATCGTCGTGGGCCGTATAGATGCAAAAACTCAACCTAAGTCCTGATATATGACATACCAGTTAAGAAAAATGCATGAAATGAAACCATAACTCAAAAATAAATTAAAGGTAAGAAATGTATAGCTTCTATGCCATTTAGAGACATTTTCAAAAATTTTCCGCTCCCTTCTTACTTAAAAACTATCCAACAAGTACTTGTACTTAAACTGATGGGATCTGTATTTGGCAGAATGCCAAGAAAAATCCATTCATGCTGAAGGGGAAATACGTCAGAGTTCGTTATTGCGAGGCAGGTGGAGTCGTGTCCGCCTTTGAAAAAAATTGCAGAAAAGGCATGGGTGAGGAGAGGATGGATCTTGGAAGATTCATCGAATAGCAGAGAAGAGACTATTCAAACTGATGAGAATGTTGATTTGAAAGGGGGAAGAATGTTATTGTTCTGAGATCTCGTTTAGGGTGAATAAGGCATGTAGGTCCATTCAAGGGAAAGAATGTAAACAAAATAACGTTCGCAAAAAGCAACTGACTGGTCTTTTGTGTGGGAATAGCACCAGTCTATGCACAATGACAAGGCCATCCAAACTATGTACAATGACCACCGTAGGAAATATTTTATTTTTAGTGCACCTAAACGCCGCACCCGCTGAAAATTTAAGTTTTAAACACGTAAACGCCGCGGCGTTTCTTCCAGAAATTACGGTATTTCTATCTATTCGTTGTTAAAAATTCAGAAAAAATAACGTGGAAAATCAGAAAAAATAATAATAAATAAGAGAAGAAGAATATAAATCTCCAAATGCGAACAACTACAGTGATAATTCAACAAAATGAACTCAAGGGGAATGCTTGCAACCTTCAAACAAGCGAATAGGATGAATCCGATAGGTTACCAGGTTTGACTATTATCGCCAACGTTGGCGATGTTTACATTTACCGGGTTCTCTGCAGAAGTGCTTCCCAGGAGTCAAAAACTTTAAAAAAAAAAAAGGCCTTTCTATTGAGATAAAAGTTGTAAACTTTTTGAATCATAAAATATGACAGATTAATAAACTTTTTAAAATATGATAGATTAAGTTTTTTTTCCCAAATAATTTTAACTATTTAGTATTAATTAAAGGTACTATTTGGTTTCGAGGGCCGTAAAAAAAATTGCAGCGAAAATGTACGCGCAAAAGCAGCAAATCTAGCAAACGGGCCCATTTAAAAGCGCGCCAAATCTAGCATACGCGCTGATTTCAGATTGCGTAAGTTTATATAGTTTTATAGTTCTTAAGACGGCATTGAAATACTAGTTTAATTTTTAAATCCTTTTTTGATTTTAAATCCTTTTTTATATCCTATGGATTAACAACTTGGGAATTGCCCATGACGAAAACTCGGCAATAGAATTTTGGGTAAAGTGCTGAATCATCCACTGCTTGACGCGTTTTTAAGAATTGCACATACTCTGTATCCATGTGCACATCGACCCATTTTCACTTAAAAAAAATCCTATACCCTTGTATAAAGCGGCAAACAAATAAGTGAGCGATCCTGCACTTTACCGAGAATATTTTCAAAGAAAAGGCATCATTCATTATAGAAAATTATGCTTGAACAACCAACGAGATGAAATTATGCTTTAGCAATATGTCGGTAGCGAAATAGCGATGCAGGCATCCATTCAGTCATGTTTAGCCTTTTTCATATAAATTATAATAATAAAAACGTATTATATGAAATTAACCTTTCATCTAAATTAAAACATCAATCTTAAAAGAGTTATTTACTATTATACTTCCTTTCTTGCCGCATTTATTAGGGTTGCCGCAATTATTTTTGGTAGCATTGGCATCAACAATAGTTTGGCGATTTTTTACGGCCCTCGAAACCGACCAAGTAGTACCTAATTAGGTATATGTTAATTATATATTTGAGTTGACATTTTAAATGGTGATCTTTCAATCAGGCCCATGGGCTAATTTTTGGCCCGGGCCTAGATAGCTGTACTCTGCCGTTGCTGTAATGAATTCCGCTTGATTTTCATCTGAAAATGCTCTTTAGTTTCATCTCTTACATAATCAATAACAGCAGGTATCAGAATTGTTACTTTGATTATTTACAACAGTCAACTTCAAGAAAACGCCTCCCTCTTAATTAAAATTTCGTCACATTTTTCAACACTTCTAAAATCTTGAACAACAACAACAAAAAAAAAAAAAAAAAAAAAAAAGCTTAATCTACATAAAAATATCATTTAATAAACTTTACAAGTTGATGCATTAAATATGATCATCATACACACTATTTTAAAATTCAAATTACTCCACGACAAAATTTATAAAACAAATAAATATTGTATACACTCTCAAACTGAGAGCAAATTAAATATATATGAAAGTAAATTAATTGACATCAAGTGTTATTCAAACTTTAAGTAGCGCTAAGGAGGAAAATAACGATTTCCTCGTACCGTTTACCTATACACAAAAGGAAAGCTGTCTTACCTACGGCAAGGTATAACCGTCTGATTCCAGTAGCCTGCTCTGCTTTTTCAAAATATTCAGTAATTTTATTCTTTTCATGCAGTTTCTTATCTAGTTTTTCGAGAAATCCCATATATGAAGCCATATTTAAGTTAACGTTTAGCTACTACACAGACTAAACAGTAAAAGGAGTCGGAAATCCGTTGACAGTGCAGGAAGGTGAAAGAAACTCAATACGAGCAGCAACCAGTCACCTGCAACAAAAAGGTTGAGTAACATCTGTCTGCTTGAGACCGAATTTGAATGATCACGTGATATTTTAATTTAAAACACCTAAAATTTTCTATAAATTTAAGACTGTAACATCCTTACATTTGAAAATTAAACACTTAAATTTCGTGGAAGTTAACACTAGGTTTTATTACATTCAAAAATCACCAAGATCAGATGCATTTCTATTTCTATTTCTCAGTTTTTCACCTCTTTTCTTTGTCAGCTTTTACTTCGGTCAGGCATTTAGTTGTAAAAATTTTCAATTTTGATAATATTTTATAATTCAATTTTAATATGAGTTCAATCATCCACTTGTGCTGCAAATAAAAGAAACGATGGTACTGTTCTTGACTCAAATGAAATGCCCTGGTTTAAATTAAAGTCATTATTCAAAAGACTTAATAAATTCAATAATAGTTGAAATGACTTACCAAACTATTTTTTAAAACGCAAAAATTTAGCCGAATATTTAACTTCAGAAATTAATCAGAGATTTAATGATTCGAAGAGTTTAACTAAAACAATAAAAAATGGCATACTTTAAAAAACTTTTGCATTATTAGATTCTAACTACTTTCAAGCATTAATAAGTGCTTAAAAGTAGATAGAATCCTAAGAATCTTAAAGCTTTTCAAGTTAATTCCCTTAAAAAATTGAATTATGAAAGTTTCTATTAACCGAACATAATTTCTTTGGAAGAACTTACTCCTACTATTAAGACAACACGTCTACAGTTGTAAAACTTTCGAAACAGGAAAACAGTTCAAAGATTTATAAAACTCACATGTTTCGTGGTTTTTATAGCCACTATAAGTATCAATGGCAATTTCCGCATATAAACATCTTTTTATGTTTTAATAATTGGCAGAAATTAAATTACAAACTCTTTAACAAATGTTTTGGCAATGTTGTTTTGCTTTTCATTTCTGATGAATTAACATATTTTACTCCACTATCAAATGGAAAGCTGTTTATGCACATATGTTTTAAGAATGAACTGATAGCATAATTACTGATGAAGCGATGGGAAACCGTTTAGACATTGGTTACCACAAACCGCCGACAACTTATCTTCGCGAAATTAGAAAAGAAACTTCTCATCATATGAGAAAGCATATAATAACCCAGTCACAGAAAAGACTATCTACTGGTGGAGGGACGCAAAAACAGAAAGATGCCGTGACAGAATTGAGTAAGGTTTTTTTTTTTTTTTTTTTTTGTTTTGTTTTGTTTGTTCTGTTCTTTTCATCATATTAAGCTACAGATGTTATCTTGGAATCTAGAATATAGGATAGAATGGATATATCTTTGGACTGAAATAATTGCTTTGTTACTTTAAAGATGGTATTTCGTCTGACTGAATTATTTTACTGCTTAAGTTTTATTGCTTAAGCTTTTAATATTTAATTTGAATTTATTGAATAGCTACAAGTTGCTAATTTTTGTGCAGTTTCGACTGCATAAATTACATTAAAAAGGAGTGTATCGTACACTCTACAGATTCAAAAAGATATATTTTGTAAATAAGAAAATATAGGTACAATTCTATTATCGGAATCGTAGAAAATCACCACACTGTTGTTGACGCCAATGATGCCAAAAATAATTATGGTAAACTCAATGCAAGAAAGGAATCATAATAGTAAATAACTATTTAATGCAATTAATTTATATGACAGTTAATTTCATATATTCCATTTTTGGTACTTACGTATTATCCCGTCGACTGTCGGCGGAAATTTCGGCAACGGTCGAGACTGGTTAATGTTTGAATTCTAGATAACCCTGTCATCCATAATTGGCGCTAAATCGCGCTACTTAACCCATCGGTGAAATAATACGTAAGTACCCATTCTTATTACAATCCATAAAAAAATAAAACCGCTAAAAGTAACGAAATTAAATGGAGAGTATAAAATTTTTTATCTGCGTTCAGACGGCAACGTTAATGTCATAGAAGCATAATCACAAGGAATAAAATGCGGGAGTTTTGTTCACACCTGTGATACAAGGTCTAAGCCGCACCCAATCAGAGCAGCTAATTTTGCGCATGCGTGGATGTGTCTACAGCTTTTCCACTCTGTTTTCCCATTCAGGTTTCGCGCGTTCGCTCTGACTGGTCGACGCTTATCCCAAGTCGGCATCAAGTTGAAAACTTCGAACTTTATGCCAAGAGTCCTAACCACTTATGCCCTTTATACCGTCGTCTGAATGCAGCTTTTACGTTACCGTCTGAATTCAGCCTTAGGAAAAAAAAATCAGTTGGAACGAGTGAGGCGAAAACGGTTGACGCGCGAGGAAATTTTTTAATTATAGACAAAAATCTTTAAAAAATTGAATTTTTAAAACTGCAAAATAGAGAATTATGTACGAAGTATGTAAAATGTACGAAACTGGAGGGCCGCTTGCAGTTGCATTTAAGGGCTTCTGAAATGAACTGAAAATAGAAATTCATGGATTCAGAAATTGGCCCTTGACTACAAATAGCGGATTTCGAAATTTAACAAGGTCACTGTATTGGGCGATTTATCATGTACTTAAGCTTCAAGGTAATATTTTGAGCCTGTTAAATAAATATGAACCAAAGCTCAGTAAAATAAATTAATAAATACATCAAAAAAATTTCTTGGAGTACATCAGCATAGTATGGAAAACGCAATTTCTAGTAAAAAAGTGAAGTTTGTTAATGTTACGAATGTTTTAAGTAATCTTGAAATAGTTTTAAATTAAAAAGTCTAGCAGTAGGAAATATGAATTTATTTTATTTCTTTTGAGTTGTGACTTAGATTGCACGTAGGAATATTGCATGGAATTATCATAATATTTTAAACTGCAGCTCAACCCAATCGCCGAAAAGCTAATCATTATAGCATCTAATACTAAAACAACGAGAATAGATGTGATTAAATTTGAAGGGCTATGGTTACGAAAGTTAAATCGAATCTCCTTCCTGAACTACGGAGTGGAAATGACGAAAAAGTGATATGCGCCGACATTAGAATAACACGGAGTGGTAATGCTAGTAGTGAGTTTACTGTTGCAAATACCCCAAAGGCCATCTGGGCCGAATACATGTCAGATGCTTTCGCACACATATGAGACTTAGACAAAACAGATGAAGAGAGAAGATTAAAACCATGGAAATGCATAAAATACAAAGAAGCATAAAGATTATGGATACTAAGATGAAGTTTCTTATAATGCAGATAATGAGATTAGATTTGTACAGGTGTAAAATCCTAAAACATGAAATATATTAAAAGTTATATTATTAAGATACCAAGATACAACATCAAAACAAAATCAAATGAAATAATAAAAACCTGCCTCTTTCAGGTATTGAAACAAATTAGTATTCACCTCTTTCCCGGATATTGAAGTCTTTTTAAAATCCGGACACTTAATTAAAAAATGATGAACTGAGATGACAGCATTAGAATGGGGGAAAATCCGTTCACACTCTGCTTTTATGTAGAAAATAGTCGTGGGTAATTTGTGAGTGACCAATTCTGAGTAAGTAGAACTTCCTGCTTCCGGTTCCTAGTAGCATCCAGTAATCAATTGTAGTTTTCACACTTAAGCTTATTATCTACCTGAACATCCCAGTGTTTCTGCCATTTATTTAATATTTTCTTTTTGAGAACTTTGATGATATCGTCAGGAGGGGTAGCCCAACTGTACAAATTGATAGCCGACATTGCTGTAGTGTCTACTAGCTCATTACCTCTTATGCCTACATGTCCAGGTATCCAGCAGTACAAGACCTCGTACGCACAGTGCCTTAAATTTACTTCGAGAATGACGACATCTATAAATAAAATAACACGGAGACATTTGAAAGTCTCCGCGTTATTTTATTTATAGATGTAATGTCTCCGTGTTATTTTATTTATAGATGTCTTCTATAAATAAAACTTCTTGCTAAATGATAAAGAAAGAAAGCTACCGAAACCATTTGTTGATCGAAAAAATAACTAAAAGCATCATAACTAAAAGTCAATTTTCGGATTGCTAAAGAGAGATTAGAATTGGGATCATTATCCAGAATGGAAAGATTATTACGATGTGAAATGTCTTCAGAAATTCCAATTTTCCAACGGAAGACATATTTTGAATAATTCTATCTGCAGAGAACTAGAAAACGCAATTTTTTTTATTAGTTATTGGACAGTGGAGCATTTACGAGTTTCTTTTTTCGATCATAAGTGTTACTCTTCGAAAAATTTCAAAGTTTTTTCTTATTTGAATAATGTATATTGAACCATGCACTTGAATATTATAGGCACAACGGAAGTTCGTATCTGAAATAGAGTTTTTAGGTACGGCACCGCGGATATTATTAGTATGAGAAAAAACAGCATGAAAGTTATTAAGTTATAAATGAAAGCTTTATAAACAGTGCATGAAAAAAGTGAAATCACTAGTGAATTGTTATCTATAGTTTGTAATTTAATTAATTAATTAATTTTTATTATTATTTTTTTATTTTAGTTTATTTATTTATTTATTTTTTTGCATTGAGATAAAACATTTTTAACTATTCGATCAAAAATATGAGACCCGGAACCTCTGTCGGTTGAAACTGGTTCTAAGTTCTTCCAAGAAATGGAGAAATATAAAGCAAAACTTGCAGAAAGTATTGTGAAGAATTATAAAGGAACGTTTGAAAATTCATAATATTGGTTAACATGTAAGGATCTTAAGTTTTACTAACGTTTATTTTATTTTAAATCTTTACTATCACTTCTTATTTTCTACTTCCGGCCAGAATTAAAAGCGTTAACTTATTTATGCAAAATTTGTCTGGCGAACGCCAAGTACTTAAGTTGTGGCTTTTTGCCAAGCGAGAGAGAGGAAGGAGTTAGTCGAAGCAGGCCGCTTGCCTTAGAAGTTTTATTCAGTTGCTGTTTGCCTTCCAGGCCAGAGGTTTAATCCTCGTGATAATTTTAAACGTATTGTAGTGTTAACAGTTCTCTGTACTACATACGGCTTCCTGTTAATATCCGGCCAATCTTCCACGTTTATTATTCCAAAGTTAAGTTAGAGTTTAGTTAAATATTTTTATATTCTTACGTTCAGACCACAAGTAGTTGGTCTCTGTATTCCGAAGTACGGAAATTATTGTAAAGAGTGAAAAATAAAGGGTTTTGTATACCCTTCCTGTGTATCTTGTCTACTTCCCACAGTTATTGAACATAGCTTTAGTAAGCTCCCTGTTCCGAGTCAGGTCTGTGCATGTTCCCAAAGAAAGTAAGACGGAACATTGAACCTGATAAACATAGTTAAACATAGCGGAGATTGAACTTATTAACATGAAATAGAGTACTAAGAATCAATGACAAATTCAAAAGGCTTTGAATCTTGATTTAGATTTTACGGCTATATACTTAACTCTTCTTTCTGAAATCTAAAATTTACAGGCACTGATTCAAACTCTGTTTAGTGAAAAATAAATATAAATTATTCTAAATTTATGTAAGTATGCAGATAACTTTTTTTTTTACTATCTGATGATATTCGCAGTAATAAAATTCTTGTATCTGGGATCCAGAAACAGAAAAAAATCCTTGTGAAAAAAAAATGAAGTGAAAATTCCTATCTTTACTTCTTATTTGACATAAGACTGATCCAAGTATGCAAGTTGATAGTTGTTCGTTTTCTAATGCTAGAGGGATATAATGTTTTCCAGGTTATACATACTTTGTTCACAGAATAAATCTTAGAGAGAAAGCATTTTCACTTTGAGAGAAGAAAAGAACATAATCACTGCAAATTTTGAGAGACCAGATACTAACAGGGCCTTATGATTTTCTCTCTCTTGAAATAAAATCTTCCCTTGTAAGCACTGATTTTTTAGAGGAAAACAATTCAACATCTTTCGAGCTTAGATGTTCAATATAAAGCAAAAAGCGTGAGCGAGAGCGAAGCAAAAAGCGAGCTTCATTCTAAAAAGCATTTAATTAGGATTAATCCATCCATATTTCGCTTGGATAGAACAGTTCATTTCCTATAAATGCAGACAAAACAGTTCATTTCCTATAAATCTGTAGTAGCAAAATCTCTTTCAATATCTGAAATTAATAGAAAGGAAATGTGGCATAGCAACAAGATTTTTGTTATTATTGTTATAGTAGAAGACAGCCATATCTGAGCAAAAGTCATTTTTATTCTAAGGGTTTCTTCATTTACGCCAATGCATTTAAAGAAACGTTAGCTGATTCGTGTCATACAGGAAACTTATCGATCTTTTTTACGACTTTTTTCCTATTAGTTTAATACACAGGATTCGGTTTGACTAAAACTGAACAGTATTCTAAATTCAAAATTTGAGACTGAAAGGCTGTGCCATAAGTTGAATTGAAATTTCGATCCGTCTTATTGGGAACAAGCAAAATACTCAGGCAGTTAGACTGCGTTTGACTCCCGTGACTATTCTTATTTTTAAAACTCAAAGTACACCTTCCTGATTTTCAGAATTAAGTTCCTGATTTAGTTTGAGTAGCGAGACAAATGCTCCCTTGCAGCAAAAGATATTCAATTTAGATCTACAAAAATGCATATTTCCTTCTTGAAAAATTTATTAAAAATTTTAAGGATAACATGCACGGAATAAAATATTGTAAAAATCCTCTCCTAAGCTTTTTTTAAGAAATCCCAGTGTTCACAATCAATATTCGATGTACAGAGGTTGGACAAAAATATGGAAACACCTTTAAAAAAACATGTTTCTTTGCTTAATACGGTGTAGGAAACCCGTTGGCATCCAAAACAGCTTGCAGTCTTCTCGGAATGAATAAATACAGTTCCTGTATGTTTGCCAAGGGAATATTATACGATTCTTCCTGCAAAACGGTGGCAAGTTCAGATAACGATGTTGGCGGTGGATAACGAGAACGCACTTTCCGGTCCAATGTAGACCACAAAGGTTCGATAATATTCAGGTCTGGTGACTGTGGTGGCCAGGGGAGATGGGACAACACATCCTCGTGCTCAGAAAACCAGTCCTGGACAAAGTGAGCTGGGTGAACAGGGGCTTTGTCGTCTTGGAAGACACGATCACCATCGGGGAACAAAGTTTGTACCATGGGATGAACTTGATCGGCCAAAATGTTCACATAAGTCTTGGCAGTCATCTGCCCTGACACAGTTATCATGGGGCTAGCAGAGAACCACGATATGGTTGCCCAAACCATAACAGAACCCCCGCTATGTTTCGCTCTTGGCAACAAGCAGTCTGTATTATAGGCTTGAGATGGCGTTCTCCAGACGTAAACTCGGCCAGAAGTGGGAAACAATGTGAAAGAAGACTCGCTCTATAGTCCAGGCTTTATGACTTAAACACCACCTTTTCCTGTTACGGGCATTAGCATCACTGATGAGTGGCTTCTCAATTGCAGCACGGCCAGCAATTCCCTGTTTATGAAGCTCCCTTCTAATTGTTTTGGTACTCACAGGGTTTGGTAACACAACATTCATTTCAGCAGTAACTTTTGCAGCTGTGGTCTTCTTATTTTTCGTCACAATTGCCTTTAATGATCGTCTGTCACGATCACTCAGGACACACTTTCGTCCGCGCTGTGATTTAGCAGATGACGTTTTTCCGCTTTTCAAATATGCGGAATAAATCTTCCATACAGTACCTCTTGAAACACTAAACACCTCGGCTACCTTGCTTACGGAAGCACCTACCATACGTGCTCCAACAATTTGCCCACGTTCGAAGTCTGTTAACTCTGACATAATGCAATGACAACCTCACATAACAGTACTCCGACAACAACTGAACTGTTTAGCACATTTACGAAGTTGTATAGCTGGCGTCAGTAGTCAAAAACGCCAGCGCCACTTACATATTTTATTAAAATCAATCTTTCTTTTCAAACATGCATTTCACAAGGTGTTTCCATATTTTTATCCATCCACTGTATGTGTGACATATTATACGCTATCTTTTCTGTATAAAAATTCTATCTTTTTCCTTTGTATATCTTTGAAAAGATTTGATTTGATGTTACATTTTCTTTTTCTTTTATTACTTTCATCATTTAATTACTTTTTACCGCTGTAGTCACACTTAAATTCCTTTCTATCATACATTCGTTTAATTTCCATTCGAAAATATTTACATTTGACTGAGATATTCTTCGGACATTGTGGTCGAGGGTTATGCTTCGATTTCGTAACTTCTAAAACTTAAAGCTAGCTTGAAGACACATTGCATCGGAATAATTTTTGATTTTAACATAACTTAATTTGTAAAATATTTTGTATTTTAGTCATTCACATATTCATCGTAAGAAAACGAAGTAGAATTATGTTTTTGAATCATTAGAAGGTTCAGTGCCAGACTACTGACAGAGCTATGTTTCTTTGCATACTATAACACCGATCTTTGATCTCAAACTGTGCAAAATAATACTTTTAATAGATATATTGTAATTAAAAGCTGCTTCGACAACTCTTTGTAGGAGTTTAACATTTTCTCCTCTTTTTTTTTTTAGCGATGGACCAGGTAAAAGAATTTCTCCTCAGCAATCCAGATTTTACGGACGATTTAATAAAGAAACATTTTTCTCAAGACAGAGTAAAAGCTTGGCTGAGAGAATCGGATAGTAAGATGCTTCATATATTTGAATTGATTTAAGTATCAATGCTCTCATGCTTTTATCGATCATCTTTTGACATCACTTGACACGTCACTAAATGTTAGAAACTGTAGGAGAATCAGGGATTAAACGGAGTCCCACTCTGGTATTTCTCAGTCTAGGGCTTAATTTCTAAAATTAGAAGAACCGGAGCCCTATATAAGACCTTCAGGAAAGATGAACAAAAATAAATAAATAAATAAAATGAGCAATAAAGTAATTAATTATTAAAAAAAATAAATAATTCATAATTAAAATACTTAAAAGTTAAAGCAATTAAATAATTAAAATTAAAATTTAATAAAATGCAAAGAAAAATCAAAATTTAATAAGTGATTTTTAATATAATTTTATTGCTAAAAATGCAGGTTAGATGATTAAATTTCTACTGAAATCTATGTTACTTGTTGTTGAAATGTTACTTGCTGTTGTTGTAAAAGTGCCGGAGCCTTTTAATTTAGGGTTCCGGTGCGCTACGGCTAGAATTATGAATGATCCCTAAACCTAAGAAGTACCGGAGCCGAGTTCCGGCGCAATTTAAGTTCTGCTTAGTCTTTCAGTAAGACTATTAACCCTTTGAGTACCGAATTATTTGAAGATTTTTGCCCATGGGACGGATTTAATTTGTCGCTATATGGATTAATATGTAAAAGTAATGTATTTTATTTGGAATATACTTATATTGGTGATATAAATATATTTTTGAAACAGCATTTTAGTTACAACACTGATTAGACACGAGTCAGACTCGTTCACCGTAACTTCGCATAAGTAAGCAGATGACGAGTCTCACTCGTCAAATGTACCCAAAGCCGAAGCCAATTACAGCCGAAGCTCCATACATGTTATTTTAATTTGTTTATTATTTTTTTAAATAATTAGTTATTTTTTATAATTTATTGAGTTTCATTACTCATTGTTTATTATTTCCTTTACTTAATTTTGTTCGTATTTCCTAACAAGTCTCCCATAAGTTTTTGTTTCTTCTATTTTCAGAAATTAAGCCGTGAGGCGAACTAAAAAATTCTTATATTTGTAAATTCCAGTTTTTTCGGATAAAATGCTTCAAGTTAGGAAATTATCAATCATATTTAATTACCTGGAGATTAAATTAAATGTGAAAGCAATTATTAACAACAGCGTTCTGCAGGGTATTGTACTATAATTTTTGCAGAACATTTTCCATCAATAATAACAGAAATGGCATATAAGCTGTACAGAATAACATCCAAAATGCGATTTCCATTCCATTTAGGGCCCACCAGCGGCCGAGCGGTAAAGTCGCTGAACACTGGTAGCTCGGTCCGAGGTTCGAATTCCGCGAACGGGCTGGCTGCATGGGCGTTTTCGTGGTTTTACTAATGGGTAACGTGTATACGAGCCAGTTTCCCTTAGAAAGGCTTCCATGAAGGCATCCCTTCCCTTAGGTAGATAGTCCTCGAGGCTTTGCCATAATCACACACACACACGCACTCCATTCCATTTGTTTAAACTCCGTGAAAAGTACAAGTCCGAAGTCTTTTTTTAAGAAAAATTCATAAAACATATTTTTGCACTGCACTGCATAAAAAATAATGAGAAGGCAAATCTGGAAGAATAAGAAGTTTATGACATTTCAGGTTTCAAAAATAATAACAACAATAATTTAGTTTTTTTTTTCCTAACAGGAAGTAAGCTAAAAATACTAATACAGTTACTGTATACGGATTAATAATGGATTGAGTGCACACAAAACTGATGATAACTTAATAAAATGTATTTTCCCCAAAGAAACAGTTTACTGTTCTGGAATTTTTCGCAAAAGTTTTCTTACAGCACTTTTCAGTATAACAGAGCACAAACAGTAGTTACCACTTTAAACTATTAAGAATGCTAAACACAACGCATTGCAAGAGCGAAGCTCGCACGGAGATCTCTCAGTACTCCGAACTTAACTCTGAACTGTAAACTCAGAAGTGATGCCTCTCCGTTTTACATAGTTTTTTCCCGGTCCCTGGGAAAATTTCCATTACCTTCAATTTCTTGAGATTACTGGAAGGCATATCCAGTTACAATTATATATAGAGTCGGATACAGTTACATATAGTGCTCAGACCAATTACAGTTACATAACGACAGGACCAAAATGTCACCAAATGGTCTCCAAGTTTGGCGATTTTGACCGATTTATCACCAAATTTGGAGACAAAAATTAATCGCCAAAAACATCCCCAGCTCGAGGCTATTTCTAGCAAAATTTGGCTAAATAACCATTTACCTCAATCTTAAAAGGACCTGCCTCTTTAATCGTATTTTTCTGGCTGAGCTTCGTATTCCCGAGACATTTCTTATTACATTATAGATGATATACTATGATTTGCATATCATGTCGCTAAAATTACTTACATATATACAAAATTCGTTACAATATCTATTTCTTGCTCCAGATCACAGTTGCAATTACTGTATTGCTATGAAATGTACGAAATTTAGAACATAGTAAAATTAATATCATTAGACCTTAAAAACATAATAAATCGTGACATATCGAGGTTTTATAATCACAGGAAAATGAATGCTTCAGTAATCTATCGTAAGATGTTTTAACATTCGATTTTAAGATAATATGAATTTTCTTTTGAGAAAAAAATATGATGACGTGTTTGGTAACCGTCATTCGGATGAAAAATTAGGCAATAGTTATCCATACGATTGGCGTTGGCTTTACAGAACTACGGCAGCTTAACACTGACTAATTGTATTTTGTGATTTATCTCACTTGTCTGGCAGCAACAGCAAGCCAAGTCATTTATGTCTTTGCGAGAGCATAAGATTGCACTTGTTGGTTGCCCTCGGGTACTTTATACGTGACAGAACAACTTTGTCCATTTTCATACCAGTTTTGAAGGAGAATCCCCTGGGGGACGGGTCCAATGTTTTCCCACCCCTCTTCGCCTACCATCAAACCACTGAACAAGACTTTCGACTTGACATGTATTTAAGTGTCCCCATGCTGCAGAGACAATATACACTCGCCTTCTCCAGGACAAAGAACGTCTATGCAAAGAAGGTAAGGCTCCACAGAAGTAATGTAAACCAGTTTACTATTACACCGACAGAAAGCGCAGTGAAAAATTAGCCAAGGGATTTGGCGACGGAACCTGGCGGCAAGAATTTCTCTCTCCGCGATATGTACAGGAAATTGAGGAACACGTGTTCCTCACGTATTAGAACATACGTTAAGAAGAAACGTTCTTTGACCAAAAGTTTCTTCTTTGACTTTTTCGCGATAATTTAAACTCGGATTTTCGCACTCTTTTTTGCTCAAAATAACTAATCCTTTAATTCATTTACTTACGTGAAAAAATATTTTCTTCTCTTTTAAAGTTTAAAGCAATTTAAAACGATATTCGTTTTATGAACTCTTGATAAACATGACTTTCGAACTTCGACGCAGGCTTCGAGGTTTGGTGCTTTGGCGACAGATATTTCGCGCAGTCTCAGCTGTTTCCCTCTACGTTAGGACGGAGCCACTTCTGTTACGCAGATGTTTTCCTTCTTAACAATACATATTCTGTGTCCAGGATTCGAACCTGGGTCGATCAGGGTGGCTTAACTGATTGTTTACTTATTTAATAAAATACAGCAAAGCACAGGCGCTCTAACTACAATAGTATTGCTGAGTTTTTCTTTTCTGACACCAATTGTTACGTTATATTCTTCCTTCACGTTCGTACGGGGTTCGTAGATTTGGAGAGTATAACGATGACACTTGATGAAGTATCGAAACACACTTTATTTAGCCAATATTAATCAGGACAGCTCCAAAACACTTTTACAGTCGTCCAAGAACTACTATAAACACGCTGACACAATCAGCGACACAGCCTTCACACTATCAGGCTTTAACGGTGGAGACAGCTTCACTGCAAAGCACCAGAGTACAGCTCCCGACTCTGCTCGGTCGTTCTCGGAACTCCACGTACTCTCGAGACTCTCCACGCTACAACTCGCGATGCACTCGACGACACACAGAGCACAGCTCCCGAATCTTCGGTTCAGTCGTTCCCGGTGTTTAACACACTTTCTCGATGATGCACTAATCGCGATATACTAAGAGACTCTTCGATGCACTCGAAGAATAACTCGGCGCTAGACTTCGAGACACTCGCTCAATGACTGAATATCAGCTCGCTAGACGAGGCACACACTAACTGACTGCGGGCCAGCAGGGTTTATATAGCTTTGGGCTTGCGTTCGTGAACATTCTGGGCAAACCGGTAAGAATTCTTTCCAGAAGTTTCTCCATCCGTCCATGGCATTCCCGCCAATGTGGCAACCCTAAAGCTGCTTTGCGTCTGTACATTTCGTAACAGTATTTTATAAATAAGGAAGGTCGTGAAATCACCAGTGCAATCCCTATACTCTATACATAGGTTTACCCTATATATACAAATAAATATAGTTTTAAATCCGGGTTTAAACTATCAGTGTTCAGGGATTTAAGTCTCTTAAAAAATGTAAGATTGATATTTGCCTAATATCATACCCTATTATGATTGCCTTCAGTTTTACACATTCAAAATACAGCAACCTGATAGAACAATAAGTAAACAAAGGAACTGAAAGGCTAGCAAAAAATATTTAAATGAAAGCAAATTTCTTCCAAGGAAATCGAGAGAAACACATTGTCGTGCATATCAGGTTTTTCGTTTGTGACAAAATTTTTTAAATTACTGTGAGCAGAAAATCTAAGTGAGCGGCTGAGCTTGGAAAATTTTTAAAATAGTGCAAAATTTGTCCGCTAATTGGAGTTTGATAAGGAAAATGAAAGTAACATGTCATAAGGGACATGAAAGTAAAGTTCGTACCTTTGCCCAGAAATCTTAATATCTGTGGCTAGAGTTTTGAAGCTTTCATTACAATCTGACATTATATCCGCATGCTGAACTGCTCTAAGAATAATTTTGAATATTTAAATTAAATTGCAAAACTTAGAAATTTTAGAGCAATTTACAGGAAATTTGAATGCTTTTCTTAGTGAATATATTTGAGCTTCCTTTACTTATCAGAGGCCAGACCACGATTAAAAAAAGTAAATTTAAAAAAAAAAAAAAAAAAAAAAAAAAAAAAAAAAAAAAAACGTTTTATCAGCAGCATGACTTCATGAAAAAATATTCGATCCATATCTGAGTAACAGCGTCATCAACCACTTTAAGTTCCCAGTCATATCAAAAAACAAAGGGCCGCTAATGCTGTATAATGCTGACGTATAAATGGGGAAATAATTCTGTATTGTTGTAAAGAGTTGACTCTCCTTAATACGATTCATAAAGTCTTAAAGCAAATGGACTTTATAATGAGTAATCACTACAGCGAAAATGGATTTAATGTATTTTTATGAGTTATGGACTTTTTGCACGAATCCTTTTAACTCACCGGTAACTGGTATAAAGTATGCTACCATAAACATTAGATGTAAACATAGATTTTGTTTTCTGTGTTTGCCAACAAAAGAAATAAGTGTGATAATATGGAACTATCTATTGCTCTAGATATTTTTTGAATTTCTTTTCGGTGATGCGATTTGATAAATGTCAAACTCATCCCGGGATCAGAATATTTGTTCAGCATTAAGTTTTGAAAGAACTATCAGGTTCTGTGTTCCTCCTTACTTGCTTTGGGAACATTAACTGTCCTGACTCGGAACAGGGAGCTTACTAAAGCTATGTTCAATGAATTTGGGAAGTAGACAAAACACACAGGAAGTTTATACGAAACCCTTTATTTTTCTCTCTTTACAATGATTTCCGGAACTTCGGACTACAGAGACCAACCACTTGTGGTCTGAACGTAAGAATATAAAAAAATATTAACTAAAAATTTAACTAAACTAACTTTGGATTAATAAACAAGTGCCTAACTCCAAGATTGGCCGTAATTAACAAAAAGCCGTATGTAGTACAGAGAACTGCTAACACTACCATACGTTTAAAATTATCAAGAGGATTAAACCTCTGACCTTGAAGGCAACCAGCAACCGAGTAAAACTACTATGGCAAGCGGCCTGCTTCTAATAGCTCCTTCCTCTCTCTTGCTTGGCAAAAAGCCACAACTTAAGTACTTGGCGTTAGCAAGACAAATTTGCATAAATAAGTTAAAAGCTTTTAATTCTGGCCGGAAGTAGAAAATAAGAAATGATAGTAAAGATTTAACATAAAATAAACGTTAGTAAAACTTAAGATCCTTACAGAACAATAAAGGTAAAATCATCTGCTATTACATCAATACATCTAATTACATTCAGTTTTTTAATATTTCCTTCTCAACATACTTACCATCGGTCGAATGGAGAAGATCGTTAAACACTAGTAGGTCGCCAGGGTCTCAAACCCCGGCGAACGGACTCGTGAAGCATGGGGATTTTCGTAGTTTACACTATGTGTCATATAAATACAGCCAGGGTTTCTCAGAAAGTCCTACAAAGAGGCAACCTTTCCCTTAACCAAGAAGCCTTCTTGTGTTTTTCCTTATTTAATTAATCAACTATGGAAGTTCTATATAGCAATAACTCTTTTAATGTTGAAGCTTTATAAAGCTTATAGAACTTGTGAAGTGTTCAAGCAAAGAATTAGCGTACGTTCCATTTAACTGCTCCTAGAACATGATGTTGTTGCTCATTAATAAAATGCTGCAAATTTTAATCAATAAAATAATTTGACATGGCAAGATCAGGCATGACCAAGGGAATATGAAAAATATAGAGTTTTTTTTTTTTTTTTTTCATGCAAAACTCTTCAATCTTGGGAAAACAACGGACATTATCCTGGCCAATGCCAATGATTTCAAATTACGGAGTGCCTATGGTTTAAAACCATTTACCTCCTCTCTACTTTTTGTTAAATCTTCAAAAGCAACTTTGTACAATTAGGCTACTGGGAATTATCATAAAAATATGAGAAAGAATCAACAACGTGTTTTCTTAAAGAAAAAGGGTGAATTTCTTAAGGAAAAAGAGTGAGCAACTCTATTTCTTTCAAGTTCCAGTTTTTCGAAACTTGATTTAAAAGTCTCTTAATCCCTTAAACATTTTAACTGAACTTAGGTTTAGGAACGGGAAAGATGGACACCACACCATTTGGTTAATTGGTTTAGCGCCGTCTCTTCAATTGTTCAAAGTCCATAGTTCTATATTCAAAATCCAAGTCTATATTCAAAATCTACAGTTCAAGTCTATATTCAAAATCCACAGTTCAAAGTCCATAATCTACGGATATGGTTCAAAATCTATAGTTCAAAGTCTGCGAGTAAAGTAATAAGTTTACGTAATTCATATAGTTCAAATATACAGATTTTGCAAATATAGTTCAAATAGTTCATGTGTAAATATATAGTTCGTGCTAATTCAGAAGTCAAGCAACAAAAATCAGCGTTATATTTACAAAATTTTCACAGGACTAGTTTCGATGGTTTTACCGAACCACCATCCTCAGCTGCAAAACCGCAAATGAACAAGATAGGAAATAATAATTAGATAAGATAAGAAAACCTGGACAAGAATAAGCAAGTGGCGCCATCTTTAAGTGAAACCAGAACTAAAACATAATTTCTTTAAAGGCCGAAGGCAAAGTTGGATTGGAATTAGGATCGTTAACTAGAACAGAAAGATTTTTATGAATGTGAAGTGCCTCTAGAAAATCCAGTTCTCCAATGGAAGATGTTTTTTGAATAATTTTGTCAGCAAAAAAATTGAAAGTGTGATTTTCGGAATTAAAAGTGTTGTTTATTCTCCCATCAATAAAATTCCGAGTACCATACTCAAGGACCCCATTCCGGATATGAATTCCTGGGGTATTTATAGGATTCCTTGCCAGTGTGGTTTAATTTACATTGGCCAAACTAAGAGAGCCTTAAAATTTCGCATTAACATGAGGCATATGTTAGAAAAAAGGAAACACAGAAGTCTTCTATTGCTCAACATTGTTGGTCCGAAAATCACACTTTTAATTTTTCTGCTGCCAAAATTATTCAAAAAACATCTTCCATTGGAGAACTGGATTTTCTAGAGGCATTTCACATTCATAAAAATCTTTCTGTTCTAGTTAAGATCCTAATTCCAATCCAACTTTGCCTTCGGCCTTTAAAGAAATTATGTATTAGTTCTGTTTTCACCAACAGATGGCACCACTTGCTTATTCTTGTCCAGGCTTTCTTATCTAATCAGGCCCACCAGCGGCCGAGCGGTAAAGTCGCTGAACACTGGTAGTTCGGTCCGAGGTTCGAATCCCGCGAACGGGCTGGCTGCATGGGGGTGTTCGTGGTTTTCCCATGTGTAACGTGTATACGAGCCAGTTTCCCTTAGAAAGTCCTCCACGAAGGCATCCCTCTCCTTAGGCAGATAGCCCTCGAGGCTTTGTCGTAATTAAATAACCTAACCTAACCTAACCTATCTTATCTAATCATTATTTCCTATCTTGTTCGTTTGCGGTTTTGCAGCTGAGGATGGTGGTTCGGTAAAACCATCGAAATTAGTCCTGTGAAAATTTTATAAATATAACGCTGATTTTTGTTGTTTGACTTCTGAATTAGTATTTATTCGGCGTGTTATTGTGTCTTAAATATAGCTTGTATTTCAAAACGTCCATGTATATAGTTCAAATAGTGCATATACGTAGTTTAGGTAGTTCTAATAAAGAGTTCAGATATATAAAAAAAAATTAAGTTCCTAAAGTATAAATAGTTTTAAAGTTTAAATAAACTGTAGTTTATCAAACTGTTGAATGTTTATCTGTAAAATAAAGTTCGGGTAGTTCAAAGATAATGACTCTTAGTCAGTAGATCAAAGTATGTGATATGATATGTTAATAGTTCATAATTGTAAACTCGTAAAAGGTTCCTAACAAAATAAAATAGTTCGTAATTGGTGGTAGATAAGTTCGTAATTGGTGATAGATAGTCTTGACATCCAATGGAAACGTTTACTTTAAAAAAAAAAAAAAAAAATTGATGTGGACTTCACATGACTTCCTTGTATGGCCTATTAAATTCTTAACATTTTCGCTCCACTTTATTTAAACTTATTTACACTAATTTCACTAGAGATATATATTTCTTATTCAGTCAGTTCAGTTCTCATTTCGTGGCTGGCAAAAATACATAAAAACTGAAGTCATCTTCATTAAAAATTGTAAAATACAGGAAAACTTAAAGCACCAAATACAGTTAAAAAAAAAAGTTAAAGAAAAGCAATTTTTACAATTAAATTTAGAGGTTCTACGGGAAACATGCCATAGACTGGAATATATTGAATAGATTATAATCTAGTAATAGATTTTCTAGTAATAGTTGTGTTTTACTTTTTATAAAATTTTCAAAACTAAATCTCAAACCATGTTGAAAGTTTGGGTTATATATCCATGCTTAATTCTTAAAGTGATCCTGTCCTTTTCTTCACTAGTTTTGATTTAGATATATTCCAGAAAAAATTTTAAAATTCCAGCTATTATTCAAATGTATTCTACCAAATTGTAATAAGATAATTATTCTCAGCATTCAAAAGTTTTAATTAGACACTTCTTTTATTAAATTTCATTAGAGTTTTTTTTTAATAATTACAGAAGCGTTCTTAAAAACAGCATTCTGAAATTTGGTTTACATTTAATTAAAAATGCATTGATCTTTGGCTTTAATTAAAAATGGCATTAATTAAAAATGATGATGATGGCTTTAATTAAAAATGAAGGTGATGGCTTTAATTAAAAATGCATTGATCAGTACATTAAATTACAAGGTATTTTCTTCATCTTTCCGCATGCTTTGTTGTGAAATGAAAGCATACTCGACGCGTCCAGTGCTCTAGTCACGAGGAGGACATTGAACATTTTACACATCCCCTATTTTAAAAGATCCTAAGTAGATTAATTATTTTCTTATTCTTCTTTTCAGCTAGCACTAATTCTCCGATAGAGAAAAGAGAAAAGAAAAGAATCTGCTTTCAAACGAAATGTCAAATATTGCAAAATTTCATAGAAATACCACGGAAAAAATTTAGAATGAAGGAATAAAATCTACATTAATTAAAAAAAAATTTTTTTAAATAAATGCTAATAAAATAATTAAATAAATGCTTTAAATAATAATAATAATAACAACAACAATTTTAATTATCACAATATTCTTGATCATGTGTGATTAAACATAAAATCGTTTGGTTGCTAACAATAACGGACTTTAAATTAAGCTTGACTGTAGAAGAGGTATCTAAGCAAGCTGAATGCAGTCATTCATACATAAGTCAATTCTATACAATCAGTTCCATAGTTCCTTAAATTTCTGTTAGCATTCCGAAGCACTTTTTTATGTGGCAATACCAAGATATCGTTTTTAATAGTCTGTGAGTAAGAATCTTTATCATAGCTTAAAGAATTATTTTTAGCCCAAAGTGGCAATTTGCCCAGAAAGGCTATTCATTTCTCTTCGCCATTTTGCATCGTCCACTACAAAACGGCATTTCACTTTTGAAATTGTTGCCACCAAATATTGTTGCTGAATTATATTTAAAGAAATTAAATAACGAAGAATCTGCATGAATGTATGCGTATGTTTCTCGCACTGTGAAAAAACAACTCTACCTAAAGGTATCAAATTTTGAATAACGCAGTCCTCCACTCGAATATGGGCATCCGGAAGGCCACACTTCGAAATTGGAATTCGTTTTAATATCCATTTCCTTTTTTGTAAAATTTTAACGAATTTTTGATTAACAAACTCAACAATTTCAAAGCGACCGATGGCAACATTGTAATGAGGGGGAAAATATACTATATCTCCAGCGCGAGAGACTTTATATCGGAGATTCTAAAGATATGCTCTTTTTAAATATTTTGTGATATTGCTCTTGAAGTGAATTTTATGGTTTAAGTGCGAAGAGCATATTTAATAAATAAAAATAACACAAGAAACATTAAAAAATGCATCTTTGGGTGTAATATAAAATCGGAAAGCTTGCAGATTTTTTAAAATTTTTTATTGCATTTCAGCAAAGCCGCATAGTTTAAAAAATACTTTTATATAATTTATGATGTGCCCTTTTTTTCTGCTTCAGTGCGGGAAAAAAATAAAGGAAATAAAATTCACCGTCTATGAATATAGAAAAATTATTCTTTCTAATCTAACAAAGAGCACATGAAGTCAGTTCTGTTTTTTTGCATTTGTTGCAATAGAAATCAGATGCAGAATCTCTAGTCTTTTATTATTAGCATCCCAAAGTGTCTTGAATTATGTAGGGCTATCTTGAACTGTAACAAAGGGCACATGAAGTCAGTTCTGTTTTTTTTTTGCATTTGTTGCAATAGAAATCAGATGCAGAATCTATAGTCTTTTATTATTAGCATCCCAAAGTGTCTTGAATTATGTAGGGCTATCTTGAACTGTAACAAAGGGCACATGAAGTCAGTTCTGTTTTTTTTTGCATTTGTTGCAATAGAAATCAGATGCAGAATCTCTAGTCTTTTATTATTAGCATCCCAAAGTGTCTTGAATTATGTAGGGCTATCTTGAACTGTAACAAAGGGCACATGAAGTCAGTTCTGTTTTTTTTGCATTTGTTGCAATAGAAATCAGATGCAGAATCTCTAGTCTTTTATTATTAGCATCCCAAAGTGTCTTGAATTATGTAGGGCTATCTTGAACTGTAACAAAGGGCACATGAAGTCAGTTCTGTTTTTTTTGCATTTGTTGCAATAGAAATCAGATGCAGAATCTCTAGTCTTTTATTATTAGCATCCCAAAGTGTCTTGAATTATGTAGGGCTATCTTGAACTGTAACAAAGGGCACATGAAGTCAGTTCTGTTTTTTTTGCATTTGTTGCAATAGAAATCAGATGCAGAATCTCTAGTCTTTTATTATTAGCATCCCAAAGTGTCTTGAATTATGTAGGGCTATCTTGAACTGTAACAAAGGGCACATGAAGTCAGTTCTGTTTTTTTTTTTTTGCATTTGTTGCAATAGAAATCAGATGCAGAATCTCTAGTCTTTTATTATTAGCATCCCAAAGTGTCTTGAATTATGTAGGGCTATCTTGAACTGTAACAAAGGGCACATGAAGTCAGTTCTGTTTTTTTTTGCATTTGTTGCAATAGAAATCAGATGCAGAATCTCTAGTCTTTTATTATTAGCATCCCAAAGTGTCTTGAATTATGTAGGGCTATCTTGAACTGTAACAAAGGGCACATGAAGTCAGTTCTGTTTTTTTTTTGCATTTGTTGCAATAGAAATCAGATGCAGAATCTATAGTCTTTTATTATTAGCATCCCAAAGTGTCTTGAATTATGTAGGGCTATCTTGAACTGTAACAAAGGGCACATGAAGTCAGTTCTGTTTTTTTTTGCATTTGTTGCAATAGAAATCAGATGCAGAATCTCTAGTCTTTTATTATTAGCATCCCAAAGTGTCTTGAATTATGTAGGGCTATCTTGAACTGTAACAAAGGGCACATGAAGTCAGTTCTAATTTTTTTTCATTTGTTGCAATAGAAATCAGATGCAGAATCTCTAGTCTTTTATTATTAGCATCCCAAAGTGTCTTGAATTATGTAGGGCTATCTTGAACTGTAACAAAGGGCACATGAAGTCAGTTCTGTTTTTTTTGCATTTGTTGCAATAGAAATCAGATGCAGAATCTCTAGTCTTTTATTATTAGCATCCCAAAGTGTCTTGAATTATGTAGGGCTATCTTGAACTGTAACAAAGGGCACATGAAGTCAGTTCTGTTTTTTTTTTTGCATTTGTTGCAATAGAAATCAGATGCAGAATCTCTAGTCTTTTATTATTAGCATCCCAAAGTGTCTTGAATTATGTAGGGCTATCTTGAACTGTAACAAAGGGCACATGAAGTCAGTTCTGTTTTTTTTTGCATTTGTTGCAATAGAAATCAGATGCAGAATCTCTAGTCTTTTATTATTAGCATCCCAAAGTGTCTTGAATTATGTAGGGCTATCTTGAACTGTAACAAAGGGCACATGAAGTCAGTTCTGTTTTTTTTGCATTTGTTGCAATAGAAATCAGATGCAGAATCTCTAGTCTTTTATTATTAGCATCCCAAAGTGTCTTGAATTATGTAGGGCTATCTTGAACTGTAACAAAGGGCACATGAAGTCAGTTCTGTTTTTTTTTGCATTTGTTGCAATAGAAATCAGATGCAGAATCTCTAGTCTTTTATTATTAGCATCCCAAAGTGTCTTGAATTATGTAGGGCTATCTTGAACTGTAACAAAGGGCACATGAAGTCAGTTCTGTTTTTTTTGCATTTGTTGCAATAGAAATCAGATGCAGAATCTCTAGTCTTTTATTATTAGCATCCCAAAGTGTCTTGAATTATGTAGGGCTATCTTGAACTGTAACAAAGGGCACATGAAGTCAGTTCTGTTTTTTTTTTTGCATTTGTTGCAATAGAAATCAGATGCAGAATCTCTAGTCTTTTATTATTAGCATCCCAAAGTGTCTTGAATTATGTAGGGCTATCTTGAACTGTAACAAAGGGCACATGAAGTCAGTTCTGTTTTTTTTTGCATTTGTTGCAATAGAAATCAGATGCAGAATCTCTAGTCTTTTATTATTAGCATCCCAAAGTGTCTTGAATTATGTAGGGCTATCTTGAACTGTAACAAAGGGCACATGAAGTCAGTTCTGTTTTTTTTGCATTTGTTGCAATAGAAATCAGATGCAGAATCTCTAGTCTTTTATTATTAGCATCCCAAAGTGTCTTGAATTATGTAGGGCTATCTTGAACTGTAACAAAGGGCACATGAAGTCAGTTCTGTTTTTTTTGCATTTGTTGCAATAGAAATCAGATGCAGAATCTCTAGTCTTTTATTATTAGCATCCCAAAGTGTCTTGAATTATGTAGGGCTATCTTGAACTGTAACAAAGGGCACATGAAGTCAGTTCTGTTTTTTTTGCATTTGTTGCAATAGAAATCAGATGCAGAATCTCTAGTCTTTTATTATTAGCATCCCAAAGTGTCTTGAATTATGTAGGGCTATCTTGAACTGTAACAAAGGGCACATGAAGTCAGTTCTGTTTTTTTTTTTTGCATTTGTTGCAATAGAAATCAGATGCAGAATCTCTAGTCTTTTATTATTAGCATCCCAAAGTGTCTTGAATTATGTAGGGCTATCTTGAACTGTAACAAAGGGCACATGAAGTCAGTTCTGTTTTTTTTTGCATTTGTTGCAATAGAAATCAGATGCAGAATCTCTAGTCTTTTATTATTAGCATCCCAAAGTGTCTTGAATTATGTAGGGCTATCTTGAACTGTAACAAAGGGCACATGAAGTCAGTTCTGTTTTTTTTGCATTTGTTGCAATAGAAATCAGATGCAGAATCTCTAGTCTTTTATTATTAGCATCCCAAAGTGTCTTGAATTATGTAGGGCTATCTTGAACTGTAACAAAGGGCACATGAAGTCAGTTCTGTTTTTTTTGCATTTGTTGCAATAGAAATCAGATGCAGAATCTCTAGTCTTTTATTATTAGCATCCCAAAGTGTCTTGAATTATGTAGGGCTATCTTGAACTGTAACAAAGGGCACATGAAGTCAGTTCTGTTTTTTTTGCATTTGTTGCAATAGAAATCAGATGCAGAATCTCTAGTCTTTTATTATTAGCATCCCAAAGTGTCTTGAATTATGTAGGGCTATCTTGAACTGTAACAAAGGGCACATGAAGTCAGTTCTGTTTTTTTTTTTTTTGCATTTGTTGCAATAGAAATCAGATGCAGAATCTCTAGTCTTTTATTATTAGCATCCCAAAGTGTCTTGAATTATGTAGGGCTATCTTGAACTGTAACAAAGGGCACATGAAGTCAGTTCTGTTTTTTTTGCATTTGTTGCAATAGAAATCAGATGCAGAATCTATAGTCTTTTATTATTAGCATCCCAAAATGTCTTGAATTATGTAGGGCTATCTTGAACTGTGTATTTCACAATTGTTTTTTAAATTCCAGATAAAGCTAAGGAAGGTGTATCCGAAGGTCCTAACCTAGTTGAAAAAGGCAGTAGCCAAACTCTTTTTTCTGCTCAGGTAATTAATTTACTTTGGTCTTAGAACATCTGTTTAGCCATTTTTGAGTTCAAACGAATTTACCTGCTGTTTAAAGTTACTATCAATTAGAAACGGGAGAAAGTAATTGAAACTCATTGTATTAGTATATCAGTCTGGTCTTCGTTTTATTAAGTATTGATTGAAGAAGTAAATAACCACAGAGCTTCATAAAATAAAATGAGAGTTTTATTAAAGCAGAAATTTATTTTATGATTGTGAGCGGAGTGTGTTCGGTTTATAAGGTATTTTTCCCGCGTTCTTAGCATGACTTCGTGGTGTAGCGGTCAGCACGATCGGCGCGTATTCGAGAGGTCCGTAGTTCGAGTTCCGGCGAGGGCATTGTTCATTTTTCATGTGTCTTGCTTCGAAATAACTAATGTCTCTATTGGGTTTGTAAATGAAAAGAAATCAAAATTTTTATATGATCTACATAGCGTGCTAGCGTGCAATTAATCCTATTATTAAAATGGGGTTGCGCATCATCAAACTTTTAAAAATTCGGCTCTTGTTTTTTTATTACCCGAAGGTTGGTAGCTTTGAGCTCAGTTGCCTGTTTTCCTGGGGCGTTACTTTTAATATCATAGTGTTTAAAACGGGATAATTGATTATCCCATGTACCAGACTTTGCTTTACACAGGGTGGATGTGTCAAAATTCTGTACCTGCTTAGGGTTAAAACTATTAAGTGTATTTAAAGCATTTCATGCTCAAAGTTCGAAACTTTCAGAAATTTCAAATTGCCAACAACTGAAAAAATTTAGCAAATAATCTAAGGCTAGATAAGTAGTTTCTTAAAGCGGGTGGTCAAAATGGCTAGCAGCGCTAGGTATAAAGTACCTTGGCATGTTCCAACTAGCGACTACATGGCTTGTAACAAAGAATAGGTAATCTCGCCTAAATCTGACTACTCAGTTTCAGGTGCAGAATCCGCTCGCATAATACTTCTTGCTATGGAAGAAGCGCAGAAAGTTAAAGCCATAAAGCTCTGCTGCCGCAGAAGCTTCCTCCCCATCTGTGAACAATTCAAAGGCTAAAAAGATAAAACCATCTATAACCCTACATTTCAGCACAGTGCTCGAACTGCATGAAAATGTCTTTCCAAATCTCACAGAAAGCATTCCCAGCGTGCAGACCCCCACACCACGAAGGCACGCCAAGAAGGCGGGAGGAATACCTTACATACTTCCCCTTTTAAAGAGTGACTGGGGTTTTTAGAGGACACAGTCGCCAAATCCCGGGTGGGGAGAATTGTCATCCACCACCCTTATAGTTCGGGCGCCACTGTAGAGACATTAGGTGTTTTTTTAAACAGGAGAAGTGAAAAATGAGCAAATACCTTCGCCGTGAATCGAACCACGGACCTCTGGAATACGAGCCCAGCGTGCAGACCACCATACCAGGAAGGCAGGCCAAGAAGGTGGGAGGAATACTTTACAAGCTATTTCCAAAATTAAATTTATTACACCTAGAAAAACTTGCAAGTACTCTGGAAAAAAATCCCACCCATAAAAAAATTACGCAAAATAATAGATATCAAATCCTCTCTCAAGAAAATCATGAAGAATCAGAATCATTGGAAATAATCGGTACTAAAAAATCAGAAAAGATCCCATCTATAGTAGGTTCCATCTATTGTAGAAAGTAGATCCCATTTATTGTAGAAAAGATCCCATCTATCTATTCCAGCGGAAGAAAACGCAGACTAGCTCTGTATTGATAAAAATGCTAAAAGAAATTTGTAGAGGCAAGTACGAAGTAGAAATGGAGGCTCAATCTATTTTAGTTTTGCTGAGCGATTCTAAATTCCCCCAATATTGTTGTAATATATGTCTTACTAAGCTTTTCATTTTTAATCAGTGAAGTATTTTAAAGTTATTTAACTTTCTTACAAATTTCATATTTTACTATTAGAAACGTTTAAATATTTATTCTGTTGTCCAGTCATTCTTATCGTACTTCACTCTTCTTTTACTTTGACATGCATTTGATTTATAATACACAGTTAATTAATAATGGTGATCATTATGAGCATCTGCAGAATTTTCATAATTCATAAAAAAATCGAACTCCCTTATATTAAAATCTTGGGATTTTAACTTCCTCCTCATCCATTTCTTTTTCACATATTGTTGTATTGTATTTATAGCAATTTATATTTAAATTATAATTTTCATAAACTCTTGCATCATAATTCTAGTTAACAGAAGATGTTTCTAACACCTAGGCACATATTAATCTTCAGTATGCAGCTTATTTTCCAGTCCTGTTTCAGGTGTAATAATTTGTAAAGTTCACTAATAATATTTCTAACTGTTGTAATTTGTATTATAACAATTTCATGCGATTTATAATATATTTCATTTATAATTTTTATAAAATTTCTCAGCTGTATTTTAATTATCAGCAAATACTCCTAATACTATGCATTTAACTTATTTCACTGATGCTTTTATGTTATATTCCTAATATTTCATTATAGCATACAGATAATTTTCACTAATTTACCAAACATGCAAACCTTTTCTTTAATATATTGTTCAACACATAGCATCTCATCAGCCTAATTTCAAGAGGTCTTACGAACAAACGGTAATGTCGCTAAACATTGGAAGTTCGACCGGAATTTCAAATCCCAGTGATAACCCAGCTCTTTCATTCTCTGTGCGTATTTAATATCGAAAACTGCATTATAAAAACTTCAGTTTATGAAGTAAAATTATTTTTAAAATTTATTCTTCAAAAATACTAAAAAGTTTCATTCATTGGTAATTTTCATCTTTACTTAGCGTACCTCTTTGCAAATCCCTTTAATAATTAAAATAATAATTAAAGAAATAAACTTTTTCTATGATTGATACCTCGGTGCATAATGCGGTGCATTGATTACGTAAGTTTTTCTCAAAACATAGACTTTATACGGATATAATTAAATTATGGATTATTTCTCCATCTAAATTTGCTTAACATGTTTATTCCGGAATTTTCTTGAAGGTACTGAGTATTATCCTTTAGCATGTTTATTCTGTAACTATACTTTGTAAAGACATTACGTTATTTCGTTGCCGGAGAGATGAAAAATTAGCAACGCCTTCGCCGGGAATCGAACCGCGAACCTCTCAATTACGCGCTGAGCTTGCAGACCACTACACCACGAAGGCTCGTCAAAAAGGGTCGGAGAAATACCTCTAGTATCGATTAATCGTTTGCACGCCAGTTAACCATATTAAATTTTCCAGTCTAGTTCAGACACCATGACTATATTATATCAAAGAAGATATTAAATCAATAAAAGCATTAACAGACGTAATTTATAGGAAATATAATTCGTATGTTTTACAATTATATAATTTATAATGCACTTAACTATTTGCTCTATTATTGTAATTAATGAAATATGTTTCGAATGCTAATGTGTGTGTTTACTATTACCTTCTATTTTTTCTGCTAGCTCTTGCATTCATTACTACTCTCTTTACTTGATAATTATATTTCTCTATATTTTTCTTATCCTGTTGGCTGCCTTTGGCTTCGAAAAAATAAAACTAGATAGCAACTCTCACCTTTTTGAAAAGGAGGGGAATTCTTCGGAATGAGATCGTTAAATTGCCCGGCAGGCAAAAGGGAAAATCTTAATTCCCGCGCTTACTTCCTACCTCCATGCTCGTGCACAGAGAGGGGGGGGGGAGGAACTTGTTTCTCACAGTTGGGTTTACTTCTGAAAACAGGTGGCTAAAATTATCAAAATAATGTGTGCCTGTACAAAGGGTGAGGAAGAACAAAACTGACACGGAGACAAAAGCCACTAAAAAACTTCTCGTGCGGAATTTAGCTACGCGACATCTGACACCATGGTGAGGAGTTTGCCTATTGGATTATGTAGGGGGTAGAGGGTTATTGAAAAATTTGCCACCTCTGGGATAAGGAATCTCGTGATAAATGGAATAGCATTAGTCATTAAGTTTTTATCGAGCCTCTTCATTTTTGAGTAAAAGGCTTCACTTTATTAATATAAAGGGTAAAGACCATTTCCGTTTTTAACTAATTAAAACAACCAACTGTGTCGCTGTTTGGAATTATTTGCTCTATTGCTATTTATATAAAAGTTTTTTTTAAACATTTCGGAAAGATGTTTATTGTTTGCAGTAAGTAGACTTGCTTCAGAGAAACAAAACATATTGCTTCTCAAAAGACTCATGGAGAAGACAATCTTAAGATCAAATTCATGTACCTATGAGTCTTCAGAGTGTCCAAACTCACTGGTACGTGGATGTGGTTTAATTTTACTATGAAAACAGAAATAATCAGAAATAGTAGATCTTTTTTATTACAGACTTCTGAGTTGGAGAATCTTTTCCTACCTTTTTAAACTGCCCACGGTAGAGCGACAAACGTCGCTGAACATTAGCAACGTCGCTGAACCTATGTGCACGAGCGACATAAGAGACAATTTCCCTTCGAAAATCCTCCACGAAGATATACTTAGGCAGAGAGCTTTCGAGTGCTTATCCATAATTATATACACCAAAAACAGCCTTCTTCGATGTGTTTATTGTTTTTAGAAAGCGTATGTCATGTACTGGCAAAATACAAAATTTCGCCATTTGGTGGAAATTCCCTTGCAATCCTTATGCGCCAGAGGTTATAAAAATGTAAATCTTTCCTTTTTAAATAAATGCATAAACCTTCATGAGGCATTAATTGCGATGAAACAAAATTATGTTAAGTACTTATTTTTTTGAAACTCAGGATTTCTCATTTTTAATTCCTCATTCAGAAAGATAGGATTTTATGTGTTCTCTATTTTCGAACTTCCAGGGACTTATTTTTAAATTAGATGTTCTAATGTAATTAATTAGCTCAAAACTGACTTAGATATTAAACTGAAATATGTGTACACACATATATAAACTATATAATTCAGAAACGTGGCTCTGTTGTTGGAAAAAAGTTCTTTCAGCTTCCTCCTGGGGAAAAAAAAAAAAAAAAATCTGAAATGTTTCAGATTTTAAATTACGTCCAAAGGGGCGTTTTTTAACATTTTGTGTGTTACCTTTCTTTATTAAATATCATGTTCCTCGCACTTAAACCATAAGATCCAGTGCAACAGCAATATCGCAAAATAGTTTTAAAACGAGCATATCTTTAGAATTTCCGATACGCGCTGGAGATAAAAATGTTTTTTCTGCACAACGTTGCATTGCTCGCTTTGAAATCCTTGAGTTTGTTAATCAAAAATTCGTCAAAGTTTTAAAAAATAGGAAATGGATCATAAAACAAATTTCAAATTTGAAATTTGGTCTTCCACATGCTCATATTCGTTGGAGGATTACGTTATTCAAAATTCGATGACTCTATGTACCGTTGTTTTATCACAATACGAGAAATATACATACATTTATGCAGATTTTTCATTATTTAATTTCTTCAAATATAATGCAGGACTCTAACATTTTGTGCCAACAGTTTGAAAAGTGAACCGACATTTATCCCTCCGACGCAAAATGCCAAAACGAAACTAATAGTCCTTCGGGATTCAAATCCCTTTGGACTAAAAAAAAAAAAAAAAATTACTTTGAATTGCATAACTTACTTGCAATACATTTAGCTCAGTTTTGTTTTATATGTTCTTGGCTAATATTACATTATTTTGTGCTTTCCTGTTAGTTTACCACTACATAACGATTTTAATTCTGTGTAATTATCTATTTCTTGATATTTTATATATGAATTCTTTTGAATCTTTAAAGGCAAATTTTTGAAGATGCTGACATTAGATTGTTATCTAATGATGTTTTCAGGTAGTAATTCTTCAATTCCGCTCTATTTTTTTACTTCCTTGTACGAAGTAAAGGAAGTATCGTAATCACGAAGCCCGAATTTCGAATTTGTTTTATTATCTATTTAAAATTTTGTAAAAGTTTAACGAATTTTTTATTAACAAACTCAACGATTTCAAAGTGAGCAATGGCAACACTGTACGGAAAAAAAGCATTTTTATTTCCAGCGCGCGAGACAGTGTATCGGGAATTCTAAAGATATGCTGTTTTTAAATATTTTGTGATATTGCTGTTGAATTGAATTTTATGTGTTTTAAGTGCAAAGAACATGATAAAGGTAACATACAAATCGTTAAAAAAACGCCCTTTTGTGCGTGATATAAAAACGGAAAGCTTTCAGATTTTTTTAAGACCTAAATCGATAGTGTTGAGACTGCATTCATAAAATTATGTTTCTTATGTTTCTTTATATTAAGAAAGATTAGAATAACACTCATGTCCATAAATTAAGGATAATGCAAAATCAGGCAAAGGAAGAGTTAGAAGCAAAACAAATTTGATTTATTTGTAAAGCTTATTTATTAAACAAAATGTAAAGAGCAAAAAAAGATGCTATATGTTTGATATTATTATAAAAATTAGCAATTTTTTCTCCCTGGAGCAAATTACAAAAAAAAAAAAAAAAAAAAAAAAAAAAAACTATTTACAAAAAACCAATATTACATGGTTGGTATGATTGTTAATACATTGTATGTCTCCCAGACGATGCAATACAGTCCGTACAACGCCTAGGCATGCTGAGTATCAAATTATCGATCTGATCTTGGGGGATATTACACCACTCAAAAAGCAATGCCCTCCGAAGTTCCGGAAGACATGTAGGAGGAAGTTGACGGGCTGCAACTCGTCGGCCAAGCCTGTCCGACACGTGCTCTACTGAATTCAAGTCCGGTGAGAATGCTGGCCAGTCCATACGGTTGATATCCTCCGATTGAAGGCATTTGCTTACGACGTTTGCACGGTGAGGACGGCCGTTGTCATCCATAAACACAAATTGTGCGCCCACGACGCCCCGAAACAAACGTACATGTTGTTCCAGAATGACGTCCCGATAGATTTGGCTTGTCATGGTTCCAATTTGAACATGCAGGTCAGTTCTGGAACCCAGAATAATTCCACCCCAAACGAGCACTCCTTCACCACCGTAACGGTGTCGTTCAATGATGTTTTCTTGGTGGTAACGGATACCTGGAGCTCTCCATATTTAAATCCGGCGAAAATCAGACTGCAAGCTTAACCTGGACACTAGCGTCTACATCCCAAAACGGCAGTCTATGAGAGAGGCGATTCTATTATTTTCATCGGGGAGTAGGGAAGTTGGAATGGTTTTCTGAGGAGCGGCAGTGCGCGATGTTTGCTTACATTAGGAAGTTCAGAAAATTGCAAAGGTGGATTGCCATAGTTTCTGCGGTTACTTTCAGGGAAATATTAGGCAGTTTTTTTTTTGGTTTGCTGATAGATGGCAAATAGATAATTTACCTTTATAAATCCGCGTTTATCTATTTCAACTTCAGAAGATTTAAGATGAAGTGAATATATTTAACACAACAGAACGCAAGCTTAAGACTTTTAAATCTTTTAAAAAACAATACATCGATAATTAAAAATATTATTTATAGTTCATTACTAAAAACATTTTATAAATGCATAGTTATCATATAATTAACAATTCATCCATGCATTATCTCATTATTTATTATAATTAAAAGAGAAGATATTTTTTACAGTAATGTTTAAAAATTTGCTGTTGTCTTTTAAAAGATTTACAAGTCTTAAGATTGCGTTCTGTTGTGTTAAATATATTCGCTTCATCTTAAATCTTCTGAAGTTTAAATAGATAAAAGCGGATTATAAAGGTAAATTGTCTACTTGCCCTCTATCAGCAAACCGAAAAAACTGCCTAATATTTCCCTGTAAGTAACCGTAGAAAATAAGGCAATCCACCTTAGCAATTTTTTGAACTTCCAAATGTAAGCAAACATATAGTCCACTGCCGTTGCATTCCTCAGAAAACCATTCTAACTCCTCTACTCCCCGATGAAAATAATAGAATCGCCTCTCTCATAGGCTGCCGTTTTGGGATGTAGACGCTAGTAACCTGGACTCGTCGGAAAACATCACATAAGCCTACTGTTGCGGTGTCCACAATGCATGCTCTCTACTCCAGGCTAACCGCAGGCGACAGTGAGTTGCAGTAAGTGGAACGCATCTGACAGGTCTACGAGCATATTGACCAATCTGCCCTAAGCGTCTGTACACGGTCTGCCTTGAAATTGTCGTACCATTGGCTGAAGAGAGCTGATGAGACAGGTCCGAGGCTGTGCTCCGCCTGTTTCTTTTGGCAGTAACTGCCAAATACCGGTCCTCATTCGGCGTTGTAACTCTGGGGCGACCGGAGCTGTAACGTCCACTCACATTACCATCATCTTGGAATCGTTGCCAAAGCCTGGAGATGACACTCTGGGCAATTCCAAGTTCGTCTGATACTTCCAGTTGGGTACGCCCACATTCCAGACGGCTGGTAATTCTACCACGGAAAAAATCATCCAAATGCGTCCTTTGTGTCATATCTATTCGGTTATTGCACTGAAATGCTTATAAAGCGCCTGCGAACAATTTTACTTCTTTGCCTGTATTCCTTATATATCACTCTCTTATACTCTCATCATTGTGACGTACCATCGGTGTCATCTGGTTACTTCCTAAAATTTGCATATGATTCTTGAAGATGTGTGTAGTGATTTTACAGGTGATATATTTATTTTAGAGTTCGATTTCCGTGTGACTCCGAATTATCCTTAATTTATGGACATGAGCGTATATTATTTATGGCTAGGAGTAGTATTTAATAAAATAATATTCTTAACCACTTCTGATGTACTTCGTGTAATTTCAAATCGGTAATATAAGTTGAGTTCTGACATATTTGTGTTGATCGAAATAAATTTTATTAGATTATTAGCGAACTTGCACATTCAATCTATTACAAACCCGTGCGAACGCAACAATATATATAAATAACCACCACACTCTATCTCGCTTAGAAGTCTTACTAGGCCTTTATTTTCCCAATCATTGGTTGCAATTATATATACTAGAAATTACAGTAGTGTTTCATATCCCGAAAATATGCATGTTTTCGCCAAATAACGAAATCTAACTTTTAATGCAGTCTTCCGGTTCCTATGCTTATATTTGAGAAAGTTTTAAACTCATTATTAAGAAAAGAAAAAAAAAAAAAAAAAAAAGTGCAAGGAGCTTGACTACGGTGCGACAAAAACTGACAGAGAGATTTAGTTCCAAAATTTGCAATTTTTGATGTCGTTTTCAATTTGTCTTGAGGAATCGGTTAATTCAGTTATAATAATTCAGGGAAATAAGTTTAAATGGAGTCATACAGCGAAAAATCAGGCCTTACAAAGAAGTCACGTGGTGTCCATATCAAGTTTTTTTTTTTTTTTTTTTTTTTAATGAAGTACTAATGTTATTTTCCTTACTAATTTGAATAACTTTTAGTTGCTTTATAAAAGAAACGCAAATGTGAAATTTTAACTTCTGTCGTGCTTGTGCATTCAATGATTCAATATTCACTGGTTTAATTATCAACGGTTTCTTATGACCCACCAATTTGATCCCTATTTTCTTTTCTTTTAAAACTAAATAAACATACTACATACTCTTTAGAAGTTACAAATCATTACTGGAGTGAGAACGGGTCGTAATTTCGTAAAAGACAGCAATGGAAGTGTCCAGGACTAACTTCTCACAGCAATTCTGATTATTTCTTTTGATTACCAAATCATCAACGCGATAATAACTTTAAGAACAGAAATCTTTGAAATCTACCCTTTCGTAAATTTTCTTCCAAGAGGACGTTTTTAGCAGAATTTAAAAAAGTGACTAAATTTTAAAATGCACTTGCTTTTACTGATTTCTTTCATTCAGTCTTTTCTAGTTTTTCTTTGTTCAATTATGTGTTCCTTTTGTTCAAAAATTTATATTTATGAAGATATTGTTTTAGCATTTTAAAATAATGAAAATGAAAACTGGATATTTAAGCACTAAAAAAAGGGGGGGGCAGGGTATTCTTGCGTAGCTTGAAGTAGAAATATTTTGCGCTAGATGGGGTGGAAAGGAAAATTGTCGAATCAAACTCTAAATAAAAATAATGAAATTATATTCTTTGAGGGAGACATGCATTTTGTGCTAATGTACTTGCGTTCTTCTTTTGAATGAAGTTTACAGTATTTAGTTAGAAACTAATATCCATCGTGTAGTACTGTGTGTAACACGGAAGTGATGTGGAACGTGAACATTTTCAATTTCTAAAAATCATATTTTTCACGGATACTGAATTCATCCTAGGAGCAGAAAAAAATGTAAAACGTTTTTTGTTGAAAAGTAGTTTTTTATGTGTAGCACATTCTTGTTGATAATAATAAATGTTGTTTTATTTTACAACGGAGAATCGTTTCCCGCTTTCATAATCTTCCTCCTCTATTCCACTGAAGAACGATAAATTGAATTTTACTGTATTCCAGCTTCTCATGAGAGAAGCTTAAATTAAAGGTACGAAAAACCTCTGAATGCAGAGAAAAGAAATGGAATGATACTAATGTCGTTTTTAATATTAGCAGAAGACATTTCAAAAGTGAAAAACACGAAAACTTCGTGTTTAAAACATTAGCTAAACAATACACACAGAAAAGTCACTTTTAGATTGCTAACGCTGATATTTTCAATAAAATGTCGAAGAGATTTTCACAAGCCAGTTAACTCTGTTTATGAAGAAGAATATGGTGTTAGTTTATCACCTCATAAACCGATTAATTTTCAGATCTAAGCATGTGAAGTTAATTTTTGAAATTCTGCAATCATTCTCGTAATCCAAGGAACCAATAAAAAATAAATTTCCGAATATTTACAGGTAGATTCAGATAAAAAAAATATTGCATAATTTAGAAAACCTACTGCGTAAATCTGCATGCTGAACAAAGAGAATTGCAGTACTCGTACTTCTTTTTACTAGTCCACTTCAGAGAAAATAGTTCTCTCATTTATTTGGCAAGTAGCCAAAAGAATAATTTTCGTTCGTTGAAGAACAGCGGCATAATATAGCTCGTTATCAAGAACCTTGAGCATGTAATTGCCTCTAAAATAATAATTTCAGAATTCATTGTTCCACAATAAAAGAATTCCTTCCACTAAAACGTGCTATATTATTAGATACATATTCAGTTTCTGTTCAATGGTTTGATGATTTGCGCTTCAAATAAATAGTCTATTCACTCATGAAAGAATGAGAATTAAGACGGGTAAGAAATTTCTCGAGCGCCTGGAATTTTTAAACAGGAATATTTATTAAAAGAGAGTAGTTATAGTTATCTAAACTATAGGATAATTAGGAAACAACGGTAAAAACAGTCAACGGTCAAAAAAGTAACTTACCAGCTTTTATAATGTTTAATTAAATAAATTAAGAAAATTTAATTATTTGTAAAAGAGAGGCTCCTTAACATAATGCATGGCCCTATGTTCAAAATATTTGAGGGATATGTTTGGAAAAATTTTATTCTGTAGTGAAAAAAACAAAACAAAACTGAAAGGTTTCAGATTTTAAATTACGTCCAAAGAGGCGTTTTTATAACATTTTGTGTCTTACCTTTATTTATTGAATACCATATTTTTCGCACTTGAACCACAAAATTCAATTCAACAGCAATATCTCAAAATAATTTTAAAATGAGCATATCTTTAGAATTCCCGATACACAGTTTCATGCTCTGGAGATAAAAATGTTTTTTTCTGTACAACGTTGCCATTGCTCGCTATGAAATCGTTGAGTCTGTTAATCAAAATGCCTTGAAGTTTTACAAAATATGAAATCGATAATAAAACAAATTCAAAATTTCAAATTAGGACTTCCACATGGCCATATTCTATGGAAGATTACGTTATTCAAATTTTGATGGCTCTAGGTACCATTGTTTTATCACAATGCGAGAAACATATGCAGATTCTTCAATTATGCAAGAAAATCAGAGAAAAATCATGCAGATGAGAAATTCATGCAGATTCTTAATTATTTAATTTCTTTGAATATAATACAGGGCGATAATATTTGGTGGCAACAATTTGAAAAGTGAAACAACGCTTATCGTGAATCGACGTAAAATGCCAAACCGAAATCAATAGTCCTTTGGAGTAAAAAAAAAAAAAAGAAATCTGTTTGAGCGAATGATAAATAATATCTTAAATAGAAAAACGGAGAAGAATTTATCACATTCGTAGGATCCTGACCAAGTTAGAGTTCGTCAAGCTTATCTGATATAAATAGTTGGATATAGTATATAAAAGTGAATGTTTTTTAGCTTTAGATTGTTTTAAATTAATATCTGTAGCCGCACGAAAAACAGTTTATCAGGAAAATGGCGAATGCTCAGAAGAAAGTATTTTACAATGTACAGTTTCAGATTATCATAACTCAGCGTTAAGTATTGTTGACTGGAGCATGCTGACGGGGAAGGATGGCGAGATAAGCATAAACCGCGGGGGAAAAAATGAAAAGATGTGAAGTTAGGTAAAATGATTTAAATATTAATATGAAAGATCTAGAAGTAATTTACGAGGTTGAGATCTATTTTAGACATTAAAATGTTTTCCAAGACCTTTTTGTTTGATACTGCCCAATTTGTTCACAAGCGTGTAGAGTTGCGCGCCTCCAACTTGCACGCAACCAAGAGGTGACTCTTGAAACTGGAAAATGGACAGAGTCTTGCTAAGGGTTTAAGTCCCTTTTTATTCAACTTAATAAATTACAATTGCGTGCTCTTGACGCTCACAAACTACGCTGATCCGGCGGTAAAATAAAAATAAGGACCTGAAAAGAAAATAATAACAAGACTAACTACGAGGCTCTCTAAAAGTAACTAACCTCACCGCGTTTTACAATACCGCTGCTAATTCAGCAAACTTTGAATATCACGTTGAACAATTAACAATTCTCCTAGGCAAGCACACAGGCCGAAACGCGGGGTTCTTCAATTTCTGTCTAACTACCTCCGCGCTCGTGAAGTAAGAACAGCACACCTCGAACTCGTTTCCTTTCTACGAACTCAGAATACTTCCGCTGATAATTTGAATCCTTGCGCGTTCTACTAAAATTTACATACTCTGGCATTGGCAGTTCCAGGGGAAAGTCAGGCTTGACAGGAAAGATAGTTTAAACTTAAAATAAATGTTAGTTAAAATAAATATAAACCCTACAAGCGTTAAAAGTGATCCAATGGTATTCTTAATTTTACAAATGAAATACTGTTAGTCATTGGATGAGTGGCAACAGACCGACACATTTGGAATTCCACAGCCAGTTTTTTAGATTCCTAAGCTACCTTTGAATATATTGTTACGGATTTTGTATTTAGTTAGCTATTTTTAGTAGAATTGTAATTATTATTTTTTTTTTTTTTTTCCTCTCATGGAATGTTGCGCGTGACGAGTTTTAAGAGAAAGGAGCACGTCCATTTTAATATTTAATAAACAAATATCACGTAATTTATATTTAAACTGAATAAATGTAAGTGACTACTGTGTTAGCTGTTACCGTAATTCTAATCTTTTGCTTTCCAGAATCTCGCGAAAATGGAAATTATCAGAACATTCTCGTGCAGGATTAAAAAACTTTGAAAAGCCAGAGAGAAACGCCTCAGTTATTTAGATAGCTGTTAGCAATAGCTGTTGTTGTTTAGATAGCAACAATACCTAACGTTGATTGTAGTGAATTCGCGGTGAAAGGGGATTAGCTTTCTCTTATGACTTACTTTTTTCTCGTCATTAACTACTAAAGAGTTTTCGTCAGCAGATCGCATTAAAGTGGACTGGGCAAATTGGATTGCGTTTAATGTTTTAGTAGTTTAAAATATAACTACTGATTATATTGCGAGATATTGCGATTTTGTACGAATATCTTTGAGGAAAAATCCAGCGTTTTGTGATAAGAATGAATTTTATTTACTTTTTATTGGACTTGCGCATTCAATCTATTACGAACCCGTACGGCACGCAACAATATATTGAGAATATTGTTTGAAAGCCATTCCACGTTTTTCCACAAAATATATGTAAGCTTAAAAAATTCCTTTGTTGCTATTGAGAAGACTGTAAGGAAAGATATCTGAGCAGGAACAATGGCAAGAATTTTAAATATTGTCTTTACTATGCATCAGTCATACCATTAAATGAAGTCGTATAGGAAGTTTATGAGTAAAATTTGTTTTTCTTTTTATTTCTGCATTCTTATCACGTTCAGAATGTAAATTTCAGAACTAGATAGTATGAAACGGGATCAATCATTTTGAATGATCCAGCACATTCATCTAAGATCTGTAGAAGCATCATGTTGCCGCAAAAAACTATCATTTAAATATCGCATTCTTATAAGGCAGAGAAGAGGACGGAATTCGAAATCGTTTCATACACGTGGCTGCTCTCAGCTAATTTTGGTACAAAATGGTCATGAGTTGAATCACATTATCAAGAAAAAGTGCGCGTCACAATATATTTAGGCATATATATTATTAAAAAAAAAAAAAAAAATCTGAAATTTTTCAGATTTTAAATTACGTCCAAAGGGGCGTTTTTTTAACGTTTTGAGTATTAAATATCAATAATTATTAAATATCATGTTCTTTGCACTTAAACCATAAAATTCAGTTCAAGAGCAATATCGCAAAATAATGTTAAATTAAGCATATCTTTAGAATTTCCGATATACACAGTCTCGCGAGCTGGAGATAAAAGTATTTTTTTTTTCTATATAACGTTGCCATTTCTCGCTTTTAAAGCATTGAGTTTGTAAATCAAAAATTCGTTAAAGTTTTACAAAATATAAAATCTATAATAAAACAAATTCCAAATTTGGGATTTCAGATGCCCATATTCGCAGTAGGATTTCGTCATTCAAAATTCGATGGCTCTATGTACCATTGTTTTATCACAATGCGAGAAATAGACAATCATTTATGCAGATTTTTCATTATTTAATTTCTTCAAATATAATGCAGGACTCTAACATTTTGTGGCAACAGTTTGAAAAGTGAACCGACGTTTATGAGTCCGACGCAAAATGACAAAACGAAAGCAATAGTCCTTCGGGACTGAAATCCCTTTGGACTAAAAATAAAAATAAATAAATAAATAAATAAAATAAAAAAATTAAAAAAATAAAAATTAAAAAAAAAAATCTGAAATGTTTCAGGATCCAGTGCAATAGCAATATCGCAAAATAGTTTTAAAACGAGCATATCTTTAGAATTTCCGATACAGAGACTTACGCGCTGGAGATAAAAATGTTTTTTCTGCACAACGTTGCCATTGCTCGCTTTGAAATCCTTGAGTTTGTTAATCAAAAATTCGTCAAAGTTTTAAAAAATAGGAAATCGATCATAAAACAAATTTCAAATTTCAAATTTTGTCTTCCACATGCTCATATTCGTTGGAGGATTACGTTATTCAAAATTCGATGACTCTATGTACCGTTGTTTTATCACAATACGAGAAATATACATACATTTATGCAGATTTTTCATTATTTAATTTCTTCAAATATAATGCAGGACTCTAACATTTTGTGGCAACAGTTTGAAAAGTGAACCGACATTTATGAGTCCCACGCAAAATGCCAAAACGAAACTAATAGTCCTTCGGGATTCAAATCCCTTTGGACTAAAAAAAAAAAAGACCTATACTTTTAAATATGAATTACGAAATGAGAGGAGCATTAACAATCTTATACTCAAATATAAATGAAGTTAGGGAAAAAACACTAACCTCAAATTTCGCTTTAAATGCAATTTGTTAATATTTCATCAAATAAACATTTTGTTTACTTTGTAGTGCATTTCATATGTCATTAAAAATCACTTGTATGGAATTTTTACAAAATATATTGTAGGTATACATTAATAAATTAAATAAGTAAAGTGCTTTTAAATTTATGTTGTTTTAGTGTACCGGCAAATTTTAAAAATATTAACAGTGTACCGTGAACGAAAAAGAGTTTAAGGATCACTGTGATAAAACAACAATATTCAGAGCCGTCAAATTTTGAATAAAGTAATCCTCCAGCGAATATGGGCATCTAGAAGCCGTAATTTAGAATAGAGAATTTGTTTTTTTCTCTGTTTCATATTTTGTAAGACATTAAAGAATTTTTGATTAGGAAACTCAACTTTTTCAGAGCGAGGAATGGCAACACTGTACGAAAAAAAAATATTTCCAGCGCGCGAGAGAGTGTATTGGAAATTCCAAATATATGCTCATTTAAAAATTATTTTGCGATATTGTTGTTGATTTGAATTTTATGGTTTGAGTGCTAAGAACACGATATTTACTAAATAAAGGTAAAGCACAAAACATTTAAAAAACGCTCCTTTGGGCATAAAGTAGAATCTGAAAGATTTTAAATTTTTTTATATATTTTTTAAAATATTTAAATTGTTTCATTTTTATTAGGGTTCATTCTGATAAGTTTTTTAGTAACCTGAAAGCATTCTTTAAAGATACAGACATGACTAAGAAAATATTTAAAAAATATTTCTGTGAGGTTATTCTTCTGACTACTATAATTTGAGACTATCATAAATTTTTCTTGCATGCATAGCTGAATTCCATTAACCGATATTATGTATTATCAGAGCCTATTCTTACAGCGCAATATACTTGCTTCAAAAGAGCATTGCAGATCCCTGCATTGCAGTGAATTCTTTATTCTATTGCGCAGAAAACCTACGCAATATTTATCATGCAGGTGGTCTAAGAGACACAGAAACAATAAGAAAGAAGTACACCTGCAAATATTTTTGGTGCTGCCATGACTAGAAAATGCTGCGGGAAAACGAGGAATCTTCTTGAAACAAAGAGCTAATAAATGCATTTCGTAAGGGTGTTTAAACCACAACCTGTAATGTTAAAGGAGTTGTTTCCTGTTTATAAACTTGTTTATAAACTTATAAACTTTAAAACGTGAAAGAACATTTTATGATAACGTACAGATACTACACGTTGAAAAAATTAGCTGTTTTTTTTTCCATTAAACGTAACTGTGAACATTTCGATGACAGATTTAAAAGTCCTGTTTTTTAATTTCAAAATTTCAGAAGGGAAATAAACACTTGCCCTCAAAATGAGACAGATGCGTTAAAAAAATTGCGCTTTAAAATTTATAGAATCAAATGGTTATTTTATAGCAAAGTACGTACTATCCTTTGGATCATGAATCGCGCGGGAAAATTCTCAAATTCTTGAGGTCCTGAGACCAGAAATTCCACTTCAAGCTTCTATTGTAGAAGAAAACAGTGGCGTATTTAATTGTAAATTATTCCACACTTTTGTGGATCATCAGATACTCATCTTTAAGGTTTTAGCCCAAAGGGCGTTAGCCCAGAAGGGCTATTAATTTCGTTTTGGTATTTTGGCGTTGGTTTACCATAAATGTCGGTTCACTTTTCAAATTGTTACCACCCAATATTAGAGCCTTGTGTTATATTTAAAGAAATTAAATAAGGAAGAATCTACATAAATGTATGTATGTTTCTCGCATTGTGATAAAACAACGGTACCTAGAACCATAAAATTTTGAATACCGTTTTCTGTTATTTGAGGTTGCGTATTATCTAGATTCTAGAATAATCAAAATTCTTTTCTGTAAGCCTGATATGATTTGATCATTTACATAGATATATGACGACTCTTACAGATACAAAAAAGTAAGATTAATACTTATCTTAATAATATTGAAACAGAACGAATCCGCATTGCCCATTAAACAGTGATCCATGTTTCGAAGTACCTCACTGCAAAAAGAATTAACTGTTCTTTTATTTTGCAGTCTTCTTCTTTGCGCAGTTTTCTTTCATGACATTCTTATTTGGCTACAAAATTAAAATATAATCCTCTTTCATTTACGTTGAAAGAACCTTCTAATTTTCAATCATCAAAGGAAGAGAAGGAGCTTTTCAGCAGCTTTCACCAGCTTGAATCTAGAATTTTCTATGCAACAGGCATTGATTAGTACATATTACTAAGTCTAAAATTTAAAGCCACTCATCTGTATATTACACAGCCTCTATACTTTAATATCCAATTTCTTCGCCTTTTAAAAATGTAGTAGTGGTATAATGTCTTTTCTCCCTTCTTTCTGCATGCCTTCGTAGTGTAACAATTAGCACACTCGGCGCGTATTGGAGAAGTCCAGGTTCGAATTCCGACAGGGACATTGCACATTTTTCACATCTCTTGCTTCCAAAAACTCCTAATGACTCTAAGTGGCACACAAACTAAAAGGTGGTGGGTGATGCTTCTTCACCATCAGGATTTGGCGATTGGGTCCCCTAATTCCCAGTCCCTTTAAAAGGGGGGAGCATATAAGGTATTTTCTCCTTCCTTTCACCTGCCTTCGTGGTGTAATGGTTAGCACACTCGACGCGTATTCGAGAGGTTCCAGACCATTGCTTATTTTTCACGTCTCCTGTACAAAAAAATCCTAATGACTCTATAGTGGTAGCTGTGAGTTTATAGTGTGAACGTCTATAGTGTAGTAAAGTGTTTTAGTAGTTTATAAACTTGTAACACATCTTCGAGCTCGTTATTAAAGAGATCGTTTTTGGTATTGAAATTGGAAAAAAAAAATTCCAAACTTTTCGACACTAGAAACATTTTTAGCTTAATCGTTCCGTACTTCGTTGTCGTTTTACTTTAACGGGACATTTATTATTCATGTTGTCAGGTAAGTATTGGCTTCGTTGTTGTTATTGCTGTTGTCTTGTCCATGAATTTCATGGAAGAATGGTTGCCGAGCTTCAAGGAGGAAACACCGGCTTTCCATGAAAGATACGGTCTTCAGTTAGATGTGTCTTCATTCGATATGAAGTAATTTATCTTATTTAATATGCGAAACAATCAGCGCTCGCAGGAGTAATGTATGGGATACATTTCCCCCAGTCGAATAAAAAGCAGTTTTTGTACTGATGGGGGCACGTATAGCACGTGTGCAAATGTGTACAGTACATGTGCATATTGCTGTAAAACTGTATTTTGTAATCTACTAAGCTTCCCTCCAAAATATGTATAGTTGTATAAAAGTTTCTTAACGTAATTATTTGTCTCCAATTTTCCTTCTTGTCCCGATAAATTATTTTCCGGATGCTTATGTCTCCAACCATTCACTGTTTAAGTGAAAGAACTGAAAGCAATGTATAATATACAAGCTTCTTAATAGTTTATATATTTTACTTACTTAATTTATACACTTGTCTGTAATTTATGTAATTCATTCCATGCCTAACGAAAAGTTTTTAATTGCCTCTGCATCATTTGTGCAGTTAACAAAAGATGTTTTTAACGTTATAAAGTGAACACTTCAGCACAACCTATTCGTCTGCACGCCACCTGACAGAGACGGAAATTAGCTGTAATTATGTTACACACACCGAGAAAAGCACGCAGTACCTCTCTTTTATCTAAGCTGAACATGTTCCTTTCAGAATGATTAATTTTTCCGGTTTCTCACAGTAGAATATTTGCTTATGCTTTATAAAATGATTTAAAGAATAAAGAATGGGAATGGTTGAGAAAGTCAATTATTAAATTAAATTTTTAAAGGTATATTTAATGCTTGTAAGGATTTGATTTCTTTTAAGAATATTCTTTTTGTCGCCACGTGTGTACGGAAGTTAAAATCTTGACTCCGGCAGTTTGAAAGAATTAAATAATTATGAAACAAAGAACTTTGAAAAATATATGCTATAGTATACCTTGCTACTGCATTCGCCGAAAATATTTCTATAGATCTTTGTGATTTTGGAACAATATGCGCCAAACTATTTTCTACAGAAAATAAACATAGTTGGACACTGTTATATTAAATGCATTGTATTTATATTTTATAAAAGTGTTTTTGCTTTTAAAATAAGTATTCTCAATAAAAACTTTTTAAAATATATAATTTTATTTCGTTGTGTTTTGTTTATAGAAATAACTAATCTAAGAGGTATATTTCTGATATTTAGAATAATTTTGCTGCAGTCAAAATAAGCTGAAGATCAAAATATATTTTTCTGTCAGGAAGCATGAAGCATATACAACATGTCCACAAAGTAATTACCCAGCTTTTATTTTAACAACCGTTGGTCGTAGACACATACTTTCGTTACAAAAGTGTTTTAAATGACACAAATAATCGTGTTTGGGTTTTTCAAATTAGAGAGAGAAAAAAAAAAAAAAAAAAAAAAAAAAAAACTGTTTTCTAAAATTACGAAATCTAACTTTTTATACGTTCTCCCATATTTTATTACTTGTATTTAGAGAGCTTTCACTCGCATTGTAGACGCATGCTTTTATTACAAAAATTGTTTTAAATGACACAAATAATCGTGTTTGGGTTTTTCAAATTAAAAAAAAGAACTGTTTTCTAAAATTACGAAATCTAACTTTTTATACGTTCTCCCACCATTTTATACTTGTATTTAGGGAGCTTTTACTCGCATTGTAGACTCATACTTTCATTACAAAAATTGTTTTAAATGACACAAATAACCGTGTTTGGGTTTTTTAAACTAAAAAAAAAAAAAGACTGTTTTCTAAAATTACGAAATCTAACTTTTAATACGTTCTTCCACATTTTATACTTGTATTTAGGGAGCTTTTACTCGCATTCTAGACGCATACTTTCATTGCAAAAATGTTTTAAGTGATACAAAAAATCGTGTTTGGGTTTTTCAAATTTAAAAAAAAAAAAAAAAAAAAAAACTGTTTTCGAAAATTACGAAATCTAACTTTTTATACGTTCTCTTGCATTTTATACTTGTGTTTAGGCAGCTTTTACTTGCATTGTAAAAAATACATTACAAAAGGTGTTATTTTTGTATGACAAAAACTGACCAAGATATCTAATTTTAAAGTTTGAAATAATACTCAGCTACGGTAAAAAATTGACGGCAGAAATATTTGCATTTGTATGCAACTAAATATCAGATCAGAAAAAAGTTTCTGCTATTAACAGATTAAGTCAAGCAGTTCTGTGCATGTTGTTATGAAAAGTATTGATCCTTAAATAGGATGTCTTAGTTAGAAAATCTTAAAGAGACTGTGTCTTAGAAAACACTGGCAAACTTCCGTATTGGCACATAACTATCTCATAAAAGTGCTCGTATAAAATTAAACAAAAACAAACAAAAAAAAAAAAAAAAAAAAAAAAAAAAAAAATGAAAGGTACATTTTGTGTGTTACCTTTATTTATTATCATGTTCTTCGCACTTAAACCATAAAATTCAGTTCAAGAGCAATTACGCAAAATAATTTTAAATGGAATATGTCTTTAGACTTCCCGATACACAGTTCTCAAGCTCTGGAGATAAAACTGTTTTTTCTGCACAACGTTGCCATTGCTCGCTTTGAAATCCTTGAGTTTCTTAATCAAAAATTCGTAAGTTTTACAAAATATGAAATCATTAATAAACAAATTCAAAATTTCTAATTTGGTCTTCCACATGCCCATATTCGCGGTAGGATTATGTCATTCAAAATTTGATGGCTGTAGGTACCGTTGTTTTATCACAATGCGAGAAACATACACACATTTATGCAGATTCTTCATTATATAATTTCTTCAAATATAATACAGGGCGATAATATTTGGTGGCAACAGTTTGAAAAGTGAAACGGATATTCAGAGTGACTCGAAGGAAAACGAAAACAATAGTCCCTTAAGGACAAAGCCCCTTTGGACTAAAAAAATTGCATGTGAATATTGTTTACGTTATTTTCAATGCTTAAAATTTATAAATTTCTTATATGAAAATGATTTTGGTATACTGAATGTAATAAAATTATTGATTAAAGAATATACACATTAGTAAGTCGGAAAGAACTTTAACTGAATGACGTTAAATGAAAATAAACTGCAGTTTATTTTAAATTGTTTCCCGCCCGGCTCCTCAAGCGAGATAATAAACTCGATTTTATGACTTTGTAAAATCCACAAAAATCGCAAGCTTTAAAAATTAAATATCTGGGCCATTTTTTGTCGTGGAAAGTGAAACGATCTGTGTTTAATTTATATTCCGTATTTATCCAAAAAATTCCTTTTATAAATTTATAAATGCCAAAACTCGAATATATGTGTCGTTTAAAATACTTTTGTTTTGGAAGTTTTTGTTTACAATCAACTGTTGTAAAAATAGAGGCCGGGTAAAGACGGACATTGTGTATGTGTATCTCTGTAAAGATAATCTTTTAGCGAGTGTTGTCCTATGAAGAAAAGATGTGTTTCTTCTTACAAAATTGGTTAAGAAGTATTTATCCATTTATCAGTAGCGGATAATTTGTATTTGTACTAATAAAAATGTTTTCTGCAGATTACAGAAAGAAGCTTTCGTCATCGTCAGCTCCTTATGATCACAAGAAGTAGTTTGGTTTTCCCAAAACAATGGAAAAGAAGTGAATTGAACGACCTCATAGAACGACCGCAGTTGGAGAATGAATATTCCGATATCGACAGGTAAATGATTACCAATTTTCTACGAAAACATTTTTTGACGTATTATCAGTTAACTTGATATAAGACTTTAGGAACTGATACAGTGTAAACAGAAGCGTTACTTTTGTTGAAATACTACATTCATTTTGAGGTGAAATGACTAAAAAGAAAATAAGACTTTGTTTTTTTAAGAATATTTCAATCAGCAATTCTTCTTCTAAATTATTTGTTATTTTCTCAAAATACATACCACATTTGTCTAAAATTAAGTTGCATTCATTGTGAGGTAAAATGACTAAAAAGAAAGTATTACTTTGCTTTTTGAAAAATATTTCATTCAGCAATTCTTCTTCTGAACTATATGTTATTTTCTCAAAATACATATCACATTTGTCTAAAATTATGTAAATTTAAATTTTTCACATTTTAAAGATGATACGCCTTACCCTTGTTATGTTATTTTATATTAGCATATATCCATTGTAATTTACTAAAGAGTCTTCAGATAATCCATTGTATATTCTCCCCATTCACATATAATGCCATATAATGCAAAGTACTAACTATAATGCGAAGGACCACATACAGCGCAAAGTTCTAATTATACTAAAGAGGATTTGTGTTGATTATGGCCAAACAGACTAGGGCTATCTGCGTAAGGGGATGGATGCCTGCGTGGAGGACTTTCTAAGGAAAGTTGGCTCGTATAGGCATTACACATGGGGAAAACCAAGAAAATGCCCATGCAGCTAGTCCGTTCACCTGGAGTCGACCCCAGGTCTGAATTGCCAGTGTTCAACGATTTTACCGCTCGGCCACTGGTAGATCTATACTAATGAGGAGAGAAGTATAGGTACTTCTTAGTTTTCGGAATAAATCATAATTTTAGAAGGAGCTTACCGGAGCTCTAAATGTTCCGGCACTTCTTCTATGTAACTGAACAACAATTTCAGTAGAAACGTTCCGGCACTTCTTCTATGTAACTGAACAACAATTTCAGTAGAAATCTGATCTCGAAAATTATATTTTTAGCAATAAAATTAGATTAAAAATCGCTTATTAAATTTTAATTTATCTCTGTACGTTTTATGTAATTTTAATCATTTAATTACCTTAATCTTTAATTATTTAATTATTGTATTGAATAATAATTAATTAATTGAAGAATAATTATTAATGAAATAACAATAAAAATACCGATTATTAATTTATAATTATTAATTAATCTGGTGATAATTAATTATTTAATTTTTGAATTATTAATGATTTCAATGCCCGTTTTATTAATTTATTTATTTACTCTTGCTCCTCTTTCCTGATGCTCTTGCCTAGGGCTCTGGCACTTCTAATTTTAGAAATTAAGCTCTGCTTATTAATCCTAAACAATAGTATTTCTAATACATAGTTAACTGTTTCGAAGAACCCTTGTTAAAGGAGCTAAGACTCCTTAATGTTTGAATATGTTGTTGGATAATGAATTGGAATGCACATTTTCGTTCTCGCATGTTGAATCTTATTTGTATAAATAAATTATGTGCGAAATAAAAAGCTTTTAATATAACATTAAAAACATTTAAATTAAAAACATGCTAAAATTAAAAGGATTCTGTATCAATTTCGTATGGCATTGTAAACATCTTTTATTGATTACAATAAAGTTGAAAATGCTTCTGAAATTATTGAGGTGTATTAGAAGTTAAATGTATTTTAATTTATATCAGTTAGAGAAGAATAAAACATAGATGTAAATTATTAAGAAATGCTTTTACCGCTTTTAAATTGCGGTGAAAGCAATAATAATAATGAATAAAAAATTAATTAAATTTGAAAAATAATTTAAAGATTTCCTGCTTTGCCAAATAGTAGTACTATGTGAACTTGCCATATCTGATTATTTGATGATAATTAATTAAATGTCTTACTTTTGTCACAGTGGAACACTTGCCAAGGGCTGCTTAGAAAAATTGTTAAGATTTTCTAATCTGTTAACTTCTGTCGCACAGTCCCTCTTCGCATTTTATTTTGCTAGGAGTGGATTTTACTTTTAAATGAAATAAATACTCTTCCTTCGAAATTTAAAAATAAAATTTGTAAAATTTGTTCGAAAAGGGGTTCCGAGAGTCTGAGAATAATGGAAATCGCCAAATGATAATAATAGTAATAATAATAGTAATAATAATAATAATAATAATAATAATAATAATAATAATAATAATAATATAATAATAATAATAATAATAATAATAATAATAATAATAATAGTAATAGTAATAATACTACTAATATATAACAATTTGTAATTTATTAAAGCAATGATGATAATAATAATAATAATAATAAAATGTTTCAAACGGACTAATTGCGTTAATCATGAGGGACTCGAAAAACTTGCAGATGCTCCTCTTGTCCCGCCAAAAGTGGAAATTATCTACCTTCATATACATATATAGTCTTTTTATTCTCGTTATTAGCCCAGCGAGAATTTTATCGTTGAAAGAAAAACGAGAAAAATCAGGAAGCAGTCGCAGGTTATTAAATTTTGAAAACTTGCAAAACTTTCGTGGTCGCATTTACATTAACATTCGGGGAGAGGACTGCATACTAGGAAAGATGTAATATCGCAAAATAACCTCAAAATTATGCTATATATTTTTTTTTAATTTGGAATTTAGGTACTTACGTATTATCCCGTCGACCCTAAAATTATCGCAAAGAAGTGCGGTATAGCGCCAGTTGCGGTTAAACATAAAGTAAGGACACAGTCGTAACATCTGCGCTTTGCACACTACGGCTGTTTCCCTAAAGGGAAGGGTATCTTTGTGGAGGACTTTCTAAGGGAAACTGGCTCATATACACATTACACATGGGGAGAACCGCGAAACACCCCTGCAGCCAGCCCGTTCACCCGGAATCGAACCCAGATCGGAACTACCAGTGTTCAGCGATTTTATCGCTCGGCATTTTGGAAGGAAAAGAAACCAAAAAGAGAATGATTAAAAATTGGGACTTAGCTTCTACAGAGTAGAGAGAGAGTGGATTGTTTCCAAAGTAATAGGATTCTTCTATAAAAAATATGTGAATTGATCGACACGATATGGTCACCTGCGTATGACTGATAAAACAATATTAGATTGGAAAAGTTACCTGCAGAAAGTTTCTACTCACAGCATTCTAAACAGAGCTTCCTGTAAATTGGAAGGGCCTAACAAAATAATAGAAATCGACGAAAGCCTTTTTACGAAGCGTCGTAGAATAATGTTTATTTGTTAAATACACAGCTGTCAGTTTCTTCTGAATTTCACAGGAACGATTGGCACAGCTTTGGTGGGATCTTCACCAACTTTCATGCTTCGATGGTAGCCAACTTTCGTGGTCGACGGGATAATACGCGAGTTCAGAAGTTTACCATTTATAAACCGAAGTTTAATATTTATAAACCGAAGTTTAACATTTATAAACCAAATTTCAAGTTCAGGAATGTACTCAACACTGTTATATTAAGTTGGGATTGCCATTTAATTAGGTGCTGTTTTTATACATTACGCTGTGCTTATATAGATTTTGTTCGGCATCGAAATTGTCTGCCGGCATTAACAATAATCGAGGGGGTGGGAGGCCGACTATAAGTTAACTTCGTTAAACGGCTTTTTGCTGAATCCGGAAATCTATCAAAAGTTACGGTCATTTAAAGTCCAGTCGTTTAGTTTGGATGTTGCATTAGAGTTACTTAGTAGAGTTTTTTGCTGAAGTTCTAACAGGAAATACTCGTAGCTTAAAACTATTTAAATGTAAAAACAGTTTACAATTTTTAACATAAGGTTAAAAATATAAAGGAAAATTCCTAAATTCAAGGGTTTATTCGATATATCTGGGAGGGAAAAAAAAAAAAAAAAGAAAGCATATACATTTTATTTATTCTGGATAGAAGTAGATGATGACGCAGTGTAATACCATTGTATATATTCTTCTGATTTGTCTATAATTTTCTATCGCTTAAAATCTTCAGAATTTTAAAGCCATTTTATAATTCTAACAAATATATTCAATAAATACTTTCGCTTTATAAAATTAAAAGCACTTATAAAGCGACTTGGCAAGTTTTGAAGATTTCACCTCGAAATCGCCAGCAGTGAAGCAAGAATAAAAAAGAATTTAAATCTGTAGAAGGAAGAGATTGACTTCATTTAAGAACACGAAGAACATTAAGGTGTTGCCACTTAATAGTAGCGAATATAAAGTAATGTGTTAAAAATGACCGACAATACAGAAAGAGATTAAAAGACAAGCATTATTTCGCTTTTAATTACATAAGAAAGAAATAAGCATTTCCTAGAATTCCTCATTCATCTGCGAAGAAAAATTCTGGCAGTTTCGGCAGACGAATTTTTCTTCCTGTGCGTTATATTTGATCACAATACGAGTACCTGTACGTCATTACAAAATGAAAGAGAGCAAAAACAATAAAAGCGCCCACGTGAGATCTAAGGCTCCTATGTTTGTTTTTCTTTCTCTTGTTTGATGTTCCGAACCAGTTATGAGGGTTTGATGACCCATAAAATAATGAGCGAAAGCGGAAGTGGTTTGCGAATTTATCTTTGCAAGGGGAAGTTCATTTCTGTTCTGTGTAACTCATTAAAGACAGATGCAGTTGGTAAACTGCAGAACCGTCAGTAGGCTGAAATACTATAAACTTTAAATGTAAAAATATTTAAACGTTAATTTTTCGTGTGAGACATATTAGAAAGTGAAATAAAGTATAAAGAGAATGACGTTACAATCGTGGATAGAATTTCTACGCATGTTTCTAACGTAGTTACGTTGTGTTGTGACTTACCTCACTCCAGTTTTGATTGGGGACGGGTCCGAGGGTTTCCTATCCGTCTTCCCTTACCATCAACTTCTCGAGAGGACTTTCGGTTCACCGCATATTTAGAGTGCCCCCCATGCCGCACAGACACTATACATTTACAAACATCCATGCCTTCTCCGGAATACGAACCTTCGGTACAGCAGTCAGCATCGCTAACCTCTTTCCAGGTTGGGCGGCAATTTTAGGTTTTAATTATATAAAATTAAAAGGGACCCTAGAAGTTGCGAGGCAGAAAGCATCGAATTATGGAAGTACAGTTTGTATTCCATTCATCTTCAAAACACCATCTTTCCAGACGTGCCTTTAAAAGTGCCAACAGACATTTTATATTTCGCGACGTGGAGCTACACTAATCTCCGAAATATACTCATATTACAGAGATCAGAGTACACTTGCTTTTGACTGCTTTAATTATATGCTATATTCGCATTCCTTCTCACTACAGTCGCAGTTATTAAGCATAATTATCGACGGAAAATAGCAATTATAACTTTCTCTAATTAATTAAAATTTAGTTAAAGCAGAAATAGATATTTTAAAGCAAAAATCACTAGACACTTTTTAAAAATATATTAAAAAATATATCACACATCAGATTGTCAATCGTTGGACGAAAAATATCATTCTGAAGGTGTACGTTTCTAAACAATGTTTTCCACATTCTTTAACTCTTTGAAGACCATAACGCCCCAGACGGCCTTTCATTCAAACGACCACAACTGCCCAAAATGGCCGAAATTCCGATGTTGTTTTCTTCCCTCCCCTAAGGTATGCAGTAGCAGGTGTAGTTGCCCAAAATGCATTGTATCAGTTTATTACAGACAGCTTGTCCTAAAAGCATTTATTTATGGATTCTTATCTTTATTTGCTAGGAAATAGACAGGATGACATTTGAAATCTTCACTCTTCTTTGTGCATTAATGGACGGGAGGGGAGGAAATTACTGTGACTCTCGAAAACCTTTTCGGGCGGTTCGGTATTTTATGCGTACAGGTTAGCGAAAACTTCGGTTTTCAAAGAGTTAATAAAGAAGTATGAAGTATAGCATAGGACTGCAGTTTTCTAGACTCCAAGTATTAATAGAACTCAAACTATCCGTTTGTTATACGTTCTAGCTCAAGTGAAATTTAGAAAATAAGTTACTGAGTCAAGTACTATCAGTTTTTATGTTATAAGCTCTCGTTTACTTAGTAGCATCAAATGTATGAAACTTCTAAGATTTTAAGTGAATTTATCACTATATCTTGTAACGTATCACACACACTGACTGAGGGTTTAAGTAACCCTTTTATTTAATTCAAATAAAAAGCACCCCTCTTGCTTACAGAATAGCCAGCATTTATGGCTTAAAACAAAAGTAATGGATTTGACTTAATTAAGTAAACCTAAGTTAGCCGAACGGCTACAAAGATAGAGAAACGTGTAAGCTGGCTCTGAAGTAAGGTCGGCGTGGCAAACCGAATGGCAAAAATAGCGCAACGCCGCCCCAGAACAGAGCTTTGAACAGAATCAAATTAGCAACGTGTCTTTCAGAAAGCAGAACACGTTCTAATTCTACCCGCTAAAACCTTCCTTTACTATCTTCTATCTACCTCATTTGAATACACGTCAGATAGATCATTTATATTCTGGCAGTAAAATTAGAAACGAGAAGGACAGAAAAGCAAATTAACATGAAATAACTAACTAAGTTAATGAAACCTTAAATTGTAATTAAATTTTTGTCGATTTTTAAGTTCGTAGCTTAAGCACTACAAAATGTTTGGTAATATTTTTACTCTTTTAAGTAGTGGGTTTAGCTGTTTTGACTATTAACTCTAGACGAAGCGCCTGGATAACAGATATCAACTGCGCGCCTGTATAAGTAACAAGTAATTAAAGTAAAATGCCAGAACACTGGAAGACGGAGATGACAAAAGATAGAAACATTGTTCTAAGAATCGAATGTTGAAGGAATGTTGCTGATGAAGATACGAATGCAGAATGAAAATAAAAGTCCGTTATATTCAGTTGAACGCTGTGCACAATCAAAAGCATAACCTGTAATTGACATTTTGTGAAATAAATGAAAGAAAAAAGTTTTAAAATTGATTTTCCTTACTCTAGGTACATTCTAATGAGTGGATGAAAACTATCACCCACGCGCCTAATTGTGCAACACAATCATACGCGCCTAATTGTGCAACGCAATCATACGCGCCTAATTGTGCAACATACGCGCCTAATTGTGCAAAACAATCATACGCGCCTAATTGTGCAACATACGCGCCTAATTGTGCAACACAATAATACGCGCCTAACGCGGGGGTTGCTTCCCAAGTTTTGGGATCATTATTGTGTTGTGATAATCTTTTTATATATATAAGCGGCTAAAGTGTGTGTAGCCGATACTTTACTGTTGCCACTCGGAAAAATTTGCGGGCAAATTAACGTTACTTCAGTTTTTAATTAATATCTCGGCCGATTAAAGTCATACGAAGATGAGAACGGTATCGATGGATTCGGAGAATTTTTTGGAATCCGAGGATACACGGTCTCGAATTTCAACTCGGCGCCGTTCCGTAGATATTTGAGAAAAAACAATTTAGCACGCAACCAAATCCCTCTAATAGGAAAAACCCAAGAAAGAAAGTGGAAAATGTAGAGAAAACGTAGGGGAAAATTAGTTTTTAATTAATATCTCGGTTAATTAAAGTCCCAAGAAGACGCGAATGGTCAAAATGCGGACCTGCGGAATCCAACGGCGTGCTTCGCTAAGCCTGGAAGCCAGCCGTTTCGGAGGAGATGATGTTACTTCACCCCATATATATATGCGGCTTAAGTGTCTGTTTGTCGCCGATAGTTTATTGGTTACTTGCGTAACTGTACTACCCAATGGGGTGAAGTTGCCACGGCACAGAGTTGCCGTTTCAATTAGACAATTTCCTGTAAAACTTGCCTTTGCCAATTAGACAATTTCCTGTAAAACTTACCATCTATAAGTCTCAGGGTCAAACGCTTAAGCGTGTTGGCATTTTTTTACCTGAGCCTGCATTTGGACACGGCCAACTTTATGTTGCCTGTTCAAAAGTTCGTGAAAGAACGAACGTAAAATTAAAAATAATGGATGGTCCTCTGCAAGGCGAACTTAAAAATGATGAAAAGATCTACACCAGAAATGTTGTGTACAAAGAGATCTTTGACATGTGAATTAACATTTTATTATTTAAATCACCTTTATTTATTGAGCTGGCGGTGGCTCTTAAGAAATGTATAGCCAGTGGTTTCCTTCATTGCACTCTACTTTAAGCAACTAAGAAAGTAAAAGGGGGAAACCCCGTGGGGCAGTAAGCAAAAGGTCGTCTTCGCCGCCTGCCCTGGGTAATTCAGTTTAAATTAGCAGACACATTTGCACAAATCATTTTAATTACAATTTATAATATCTAGAACAGCGGTCATTTCGTATGACGGCCGGGCTTTCTAGTTATATATATATAACATATACATTTATACATATGTTTGTATGTATGTACATATATTATAATAACGTAAATATACATGCAATTTTTTGAGCCCACCAACGGCCGAGCGGTAAAGTCGCTGAACACTAGTAGTTCGGTCCGAGGTTCGAATCAGGCGAATCGCTGGTTGCATGGGCGTTTTCGTGGTTTTTCCCCATGTGTAACGTGTATACGAGCCAGTTTCCCTTAGAAAGTCCTCCACGAAGGCATCCCTCCCTTTAGGCAAATAGCCCTAATGTGCTTTGCCGTAATTAAATACACCATGCAATTTTTCCGTCTTTCGTGTCAAATATTAAGTGAAAATTTAAAGGAAACTATATATCTTTTGTCTGAAATTTTAAATAAAAGCTGTATTTTTCTTTTGAGTAATAATTTACGAAACTTGTTTTTGACTATTCTGTCATGTTTAATTCTGAAATTACGATTTAAGATATGGGTAATAATATGACATTCTACTTGCACCGCTACCAGCCCATTTATCTTTGTCCTAAATACATGAATGGATAATGAAGATAACAGTAAATAAGAAAATTTTCCAGAATGGGACAACGTAGGGAATACATTGAGAAAAGAAACACAATTTTCTTCTATTAAATTACACATATGCGAAAACTATTCTGCTTTTAACTTTGGAGAAAATAAAGAATTTAGACAACTTTTCATATCCATTGTTCAAAAATGATTTGCACGTAATACCCAGCCACAAGCTTTCTAAATTGTGACCATGGACCTTATAAGAGATAGACTAACCCAGTGGGCGGGGCGCGCGTCACCGACTCTTCGGCAAGGAAGAGTAGGGACGATCTGGTTTACTTTAACACGGAAACCTATGGCGTTTGTATCATATAACTCTTTTTAATTATTAAATGTGATACGTTATATAGTGATGAGATTATGAAAGCCACAGTTTTTTCCAAATAGGATTTAATATATCTCATTAAACCACTTTTTACTGCATTTAGCGCATTTTTTTCACGCGTAATTCTTGTACAAACGTCTTTACTTTGGTAAAACGGTAAAAACTCTAAGCAAAAACTTTATGAACTTAATTTTTCGTAAAAATAAAGTAAAATTAAATAAGATTGATATTACGCGATGCTTTGAAATAAATTAGGTAAAATTAAACAAAATCTGATAATTTTTTTTTAACATTTAATGAACATTTTCACGCAGTGATTTTCCAACCTATAATAGCATTACAAAACGATCATATTTATTTGATTATATGACCATTAAGTTATTAACATTAAAGTGGAGTAGTTATTTTAATAATTCATAAAAGTCGGAGCATAAAATTTTCTGAGCGTAATGAAGGAAAAAAAAAAAAAAAAAAGATAAAATAAAATCTAGAAGCACTCAGATTTTATATTACGCGAAGGATATAAAGGAACTTTTTTTTAAAATTTTGTGTGTTACCTATATTTATTGAATATCATGTTCTTCGCCCGTAAACCACATATATTTGAAAACAGCATATCTTTAGAATTTCCGCACTGGAGATAAAACTGTTATTTTCTGTACAGTGCTCGCTCTGAACTTGTTGAGTTTTTTAATCAAAAGTTCCTTAAAGTTTTACGAAATATGAAAAAGATTAAAACAAATTCGAAATTCGGCCGTCCAGATGTCCATGTTCGTGTGGAGGATTACATTATTCAAAATTTGATGGCTCTAGATACCGTCGTTTTTGCCACTTTGCGAGAAACATACATGTAGTCATGCAGATTCTTCATTATTTAATTTCTTTACATATAATGCAGGGTGATAATATTTGGTAACAACAATTTGCAAGGAGATACGGACATTTATAGTAAAACAGCGCAAAATGCCGCTTCGAAACTAACAGCCTTTCTAGGCTACCGCTCCTTTGGGCTAATAAATTAAATTAACAGTAAATAAAAAAAAAAAATCTTACGCTGAACTAAAAGTAAATTTTTAAAAATAATCACTATAAAATGCAAGCAAATTTAATTATTACGGTTAAATAATATTTTAATATTAGAATTAAATGTATAAAAATTTTTAAGGAGTCAAAAGTGTTTATCACTATGATGTATTATGAAATATAATTGAAATAAAATTCCTTTATAGAAGTTGTGCTATAATACTCATCTATAATTTAAAAAAAGCAGCACAATTGAGAATTTTAAACAAAACTTTCAAAAATTCGTTTTTAAGTATTTTAGTATTTGTTACTTATTTACACCAATAAAAAGCATAAAAATTGTAAGAGAAAATTGCTTGTTTGAAATTTTCTATTAGTTCAGATTGAAAATATTATTTTCTAAAAGAAGTAGTTATAAATTTCCTTACAGCACAGGAAAAACTTTAAAAAAATCCAGTCCTGAAAGCATGCAATAGCTTTATAATTATTTGGAACGTTAATTATGCTTGATAAATACGCTAAATTTTTAAAAATCAATCTCAATTTCAAAATTAAATATATGTATAAATTTTAATTTGTGAAATGAGGCGCTACAGACAGCTTTTTCTTGACAATTATACACGCTACAATAGGCAACCAATGTTAAATTTCTGCAAGTCGTCCCTACTCCTCCGGATGTGATCAAGGTGACAGCTGGCAACGCCTCAGACGAGGGAGAAAACCCGCTTGGGTTAGTCTATTTCTTATAAGGTCCATGATTGTGACCGAGTGACGTAGGAAGAGTAAAATATTCAATAATATGTTCAAAATTCCTTACATAATAAATGAGTAATGTTCTTTTATTAATATTAAATTCTCTTAGTATATACATTTTTCGATATTTAAGTTCATAGGATTAAATCTACTCCCTCTTAAAATTAACGAAAGTATTATCCTAAATTTTACCCAGCTTTAAGTATTTTGGGGTTAATTTGTCTTTCAAATTAGTTTGTACATTGTTTGATAAACTGAGTGATTTAAAAGCAATATCCGTGCTTCTCAACAATTTATATCTGTATTTTATTCTTTGACAGTACCTTAAATTGATTTAATTTGTAATGGCATGCCTAACCGTCCATATGTTCACCAGCAGCTGAACGGCAAAGGTCACTGAGCACTGGTAATTCCGACCTAGGATCGATTCTACTCGAATGGGCTGGCTGCATGGGCGTTTTTGTGGTTTTCCCCATCTGTAACGTGTATAGAAGCCAGTTTCCCTTAGAAAGTCCTCTATGAAGGCATCCCTCCCCTCAGGCAAGGAGCCCGCGTGTGCTTTTCCGCAATCTCAATGATCCATTCTAACCGTCCGTAATTTTATAAGTATTTGCAGCATTTGCTACTGAAAACTCGAGCACTTAATTTGTATCGAGTACAGCTAATTTATTCTTTTTCAGTCATTTGTTTCCTTATACCGAAGTTTCGCAACGCAACGACCTCAACAGGATTTTCATCTACATGGCCACGAAGTTATTCGGCAAGCACGCGTAAGTTGAAAATTTGTTCTTTTTGATACATAAAAGCTCTTTTGTTAAAATGATTTCTCTTTTAATAAAAGTATCCAGTGATACACATTCGGCAGAGTTCATGGAGAGCTTGAAAAAGTTAATAAACCATAAAGCTTTCTTTATTCCTCAGAAGAAATACCGATCATAACTACAGAAGACATACAAAAGTGAAGTAACTGTTAAAATACTGTTCATTTTATGCCCATGACTATTTATACCTTTCATAGGATTTTGAATAAAAAAACAGGCTTTTCAAACACAGTACTCATCTTACATGGTAAAGGTGTATCGTAGTTGAAGAAGAAAATAGGATGCTTTTATGAGCTAGATCAGGGTTTCTCAAGCTTTTTTTCAGTCGCGACCCCTTTTTATTACTGAGATTTTTTCGCAATCACCAGGACCCCATAAGCATTGCGCCAATCTGACACATGCGTGAGTGAAACTGTCAATTTTTTCACTTGTACTGTAATATATTATTGCAGTTTTGCGTCATTAACTTTAATTTCTAATTATAAGACATAGAAGAATGCGAAAATTTTAAATAAGTTACAGACGAAACGACAGAATCACGTGCAGAGCAAAGTAAAATGAACTTTTATATTATAAAAAGAATGCGTCGAAACCTTTTTGTTTTTTCTAATCTTTAGTCTGTATTGTCTTATATTTATCTATTTTCAGATATATTGTGTAAAAACATTTAGCAGTTGTTAAATTATTATAAAAAGTTAATGAAATATCAAAACTGCTAAAATTTTTTGCGACCCCTGCTGCAGGTCCCGCTAGCCCTTCGGAGGTCGCGACGCACAGTTTAAGAAACCCTGACCTAGATAATGATTTATTATTTGTACTTTTTCTGCATTTGTGATTTTTTTACACCTGTAAGGGTTAAGGTGTGTGTGTGTGATTATGGCAAAGCCTCGAGGGCTATCTGCCTAAGGGAAGAAATGACTTCTGGGAGGACTTTCTAAGGGAAACTGGCTCGTATACACGTTACATATGAGGAAAACCACGAAAACGCCCATGCAGCCAGCCCGTTCGCGGGATTCGAACCTCGGTCTTGAAGGAGAAAATATGGTAGCTACCAGTCTTCAGCGAATTTACCGCTCGGCCGCTGGTGGTCCTCTAAGAGTTAAGAAAGAGATAAAAATAGTTCAAGAAAAGATTGAAGTAGGTCGAGAAGAGATGAAAGTTTACCAAGAAAAGATAGAAGAAGTCGTCAAATCGGTTCAAGAATAAAATGGAGCTCGGCTTTAAGAAAAGATGGCTGCGGCCGTCAAGTCAATTCAAGAAAAGATTGTAGTAGGTCAAGAGGATATAAAAAGAGAAATTACTGCCGTAGTAGAAAACAAATTCATGGCTATGGAAGGCAGAACAGACGCGGTTATCGATAATGTTGGAGAAATTCAAGATAGGGTTTCTGCTGTGGAACAACAAATCGAAGAAAGACCTTTTGCTATCCAACAACATATCGAAGAAGTGTTTCTACTGTCGAGCAACAAATTGATGACAACAGCGTTTCTGCTTTGCTGTCGCCAAGGAAAGTGCATAAACCATTAGGTCATTAACTACAGAAGACACGGGAAAGTGGCATAAGTGGTAACATTGCCATCGATTTTATATCCCTGGCTATTTACAGGTTTCATAGGATTATGAATAAAGAAACAGAGTTATTAGACACAGAGCTGATCTTATACAGTGTAACGTATTTGAAGGAGAAAATATGGTAGCATTTATGGGCTAGATAGTGATTTATTATTTGTAACTTTTAGGCTTTTCTCTTCGTTTGTGTAACAGTGATGGATCACATTTTCCTGACCAATACCGACTTGTAGATGGTTTATTGTTGTGTAAGAGGTGCTGTTGCTTAGCTGGCTAAAATCTCATATGCCTCGCTCTTGAGGAAAAGAAACAGACTCATGGAATCATCCATTTCAAAAGAAGATCATTGCAACTTTGGCCAGAAAAGCCAGAAATTGGCCAGAATAGCGAGTGGTATATTAACAAATTGACATGGGAGGCTAATTCATCGCTGTGGCCAAATTTCTCAATTTCGTTTGCTCCATCTGGTGACAAAAGTAGATATTAAGACTTGAGTCAACTGAGAGTGTTGACCTGTGATATGTTAATTTCTCTTAGCACGTATCAGGGTTGTTACAATAGATAGGTTTGGTGTAGAAGTGAACTACTATTTCATTGCTTTGTTTTAAAATAAATTTTGAAACAGCAGCTCATTATCAATTAAATTACCAAGCGTGCAGTATAACCTTGTTTAGCCGAAACCCAGTTTAACAAAGCTGGTAGCAAGAAAATGATGTTCAATCAGTTAATCTCGAAATTAGTCACTTTCAAACAATTTTCAAGTTAAAATATTTCTGTCATTTTTTACAAGCAAATGCGCACTTCATATTAAAAATAAGTAATAACAGCGTAATTTACTCAACAGTGAATTTTGAAGTCCTGCCTAAGATATGTTTTACATGGGTACAGCAACAACAAGTCTTATCAAATAGTCGCGAGTAAAATGCATACAAGCATTGCAAGCAAAATTCCCCAAAAAGATTAGTCACTGTTTTAAAGAATGAACATAAAATGCACTGTAATATAAGTTATGTAAGTAATTTATTTTAATTCATACTTTTCCTTAATAGTGTCTACTCATTTATTTTTACATTTGGTTTCTGAAAATATTTTTCTGCCTTTGTCCGGAATGACTAGTCTGATTTGCTTCGGGCAAGCAACATTCCGTAGCATTCATTTGTGTTTTCCTTATAAAAAAAAAAAAATTAGAATTATAAAAAATAACATTTTTAAAAGTTAGATATTGTTACGAATTTTGTACATATGTAAAAAATTTTTGTGAAATTATATATGAAATTGTCGTATTTTTTGTATAACATAACATGAAATGTTTGAAAGAGACGAAGCTCTGCTGAAAAAATAACATTACAGGGGCAAGGCTATCAAACATTAAGTAAATGGATATATCACCAAGCTGGCGACGATTGAATAAATGTAGCTGATCCCAATATATGTAACTGTAACGTATCTGGTCCTCATATGCCTTACAGTAATTTCGAGAAGTTCAAAGTAAGAGAAACTAGTTTCTCAGTTCTTATCTCAGAGCGACTTCGGAGCAGGGCTTAATTTCTAAAAGTAGAAGTGCCGGAGCCCTATGAAAGACCATCACGAAAGAGGAACAAGAGTAAATCAATAAACAAAATGACTATTAAAATCATTAATACTTTAAAAATTAAATAGTTAAGGAGTATCAAATTAATAATTATTTAATTTGTATTAATAATTAATATTTGGTAATTATTATTTAACATGTAATTATTGTTTAATTAATTCACAATTTATTATTATTTATTAAAATAATTAAAGATTAAAGTAATTTAATAATTAAAATTAAATAAAATGTAAAGAGATAAATTAAAATTTAATAAGCGATTTTTTATATACCGTATTTGACGGCATATAAAACGCACCCTTATTTAGACGGCCACAATTAGCAAGGAAAAAAAGTTTCAATAGCGTGGTTTCTTTTAGTTCTCACGTTTCGTAAAAGCCAAATAAACAATTATTGAATGCAATTACCTTCACGTATAAGACTGTGTCCTTCACGTATAAACGCAGGTAACTTTTTTGAGACCAAATTTAGGAAAAAAAGTGCGTCTTATATGCCATCAAATACGGTAATTTTATTGCTAAAAATGAAATTTTCTAGATCAAACTTCTACTAAAATTATTGTTTCGTTACATAAAAAAGTGCCGGAGCCTTCTTATTCAGGCTCCGGTGCGCTCCGGCTAGAATTAGAATATATCCCAAACACTAAGAAGTACCGGAGCCGGGCTCCGGTGGGCTCCGGTGCAATTTAAGCTCTGCTTCGGAGTATTGAGATATCCGTGAGAGCTTCAGTTTTTAGATGCGCTTTGCATTGCGTTGTGTTTAACGTTCTTAATTTCTTACGTTTAGAGTATAACTACTGACTGTGATGAGACACTGAGAAAAGCTGTACGAATGCTTTTCTGGAAAGTTTCAGGACTGTAAAGGGTTTCTTTGGGTAAAAATAAATTTTATCAAGCTATCATCGATTCTGTGTGCATTCCGTCTTACGAACTTGTATGCACGCAACAAATTTTGGTGTCGGGAGTGGGGCTGAATGCCGGTGACGATTCAACTAAGACAGCTGGTGATAGACTTTGCTGCATTCCAACAAAAGATTGAAGAGCCCGCCAACTCGCTTAAGAAAGAGATGAAAACAGTTCAAGAAAAGACTGAAGTGGGACAAGAAGAGATGAAAGTTTACCAAGAAAAGATGGAAGGAGCCATCAAATCGGTTCAAGAAAAAAATGGAGGTCGGCTAAGGAATGATAGAAGAGGGTTCTTCAAGTCAATTCAAAAAGAGATTGAAGCAGGCCAAGAGGATATAAAAACAGAAATTACTGCCACAACAGAAAACAATTTCATGGCTATGGAAGGCAGGACAGACACAGTTGAAGATAAAGTTGGAGAAATTCAAGAAGGGATTTCTGCTGTCGAGCAACAATACAAAGAAAGAGTTTCTGCAACTAATCAAAGAAAGTGCTTCTACTATCAAGCAACAAACTGATGACAGAGTTTCTGCTACTGTCGCCAAGGAAACTGAAAGTTTAAAGAAATCCATAGGCTGGTCACAATTCTAACGTCTTTAAATTCGAACACATGTCGTTCTGACCTTCTCTAAAGCTATTCACGTATATCGAAAGACTTCCTAGCAAGTGTACAAGACACAGTTTTCTGTAGTGGCAAAAGCAAAAGAAGCTGATACATGTACTTAATAAATTATATCCTTGCCGAGATTCGTCCCTTTGTTCTCCATGAAGAAATCGCTCCCTTTAGACAGCTAGCCCTTGTGTGCAATAATAAAATAAATCAAACCTTAATCAAATAAACCAAACCAATCCAAACCACCTTAAAAAATGTAAGTATGCTTCTAATTTTGTTTTAAATTTTTGTTTATTTCTAAATTTTGCTTTATTTAAAATTTTTTAATAATAACTGATTCTTTTTGTTTCTTATTACTCTTATATGAAGGGTTATATAATTTATAACCTACAAATACTCTAAATTCCTTTAGGGTTCGTTCCACCTCTCGTTTTTAACACTTATACTTTCAAATATTCATACTGTAAAAAAAAGAAAAAAAAAAGTTAATAATCTATCAGTCATAGGAACTCTACATTAGTATGTGTGTACTGTGTTTCTACCTGCACTGGGACAGCCTAAATAAGCCATAGGACCATCTGCGGTCACGTGAGAGAGCTGCTCCCCACCAACAAACAAACTGGAAAAAAAATGAGTTGCTTTTTTACAACAGCGGTAGTGGATTATCTGGCGCAAAACCTTGCAGGTTATTAGCGCCGAAATCACATCTAAAACATCCAAAAGAAATACTCCCCAAGCACGAGATAAGAGCACAGTTGTTTAATCAAATGAAAGGTGATATATTCGCACATGAATCCAATAGAACTCACACGATTTCAAATACAAAACAGGGCTAAAATTCAAAAGTAAAATATGATATACTGCTTTTTATAAAAGACGTAATTTATTATGAAGCAATAGTTATAATTCAAGCTAAATAAATAACCACACAATAGATAAACAAGCATTTTTATTCTGCAATGAAGTCTCAGATTTACAAAGGACGCCAAGAATTTAGAGAAAAGTTTCCGAAAATTCTGTTAAAAGTAAAATTGTGAATTGCAGGAAGGAACTGGAATTGCTGTTCATTTTATAATGACCATGAAGTGCGAATAAGGAATTATTAAGCTTCATTTTTGGTCTTTCTTCGATTTCTTGTCAGGTGGCTTCTTCTTAGCGAATGATGATGGCTGGGGTTCATGATATTTGACAAGCGATTTTTTATCCAGTGTCTGACGAAATTTTACACTTGTAGAAGCTGGCTTTGATGTTGAAGCTGCCTTTTGTGTAGAAGCTGTCTTTGATATAGAAGCTCTATTTGATATGGAAGCTGTCTTTGGTGAAGAAGATCTTCTTCGTGTAGAAGCTGTCTTTGGTGAAGATCTTCGTGTAGAAGCTGTCCTTGGTGACGAAGATCTTCTTTGTGTAGAAGCTGTCTTTGGTGAAGAAGATCTTCTTCGTATAGAAGTTGTCTTTGATATAGAAGGTCTATTTGATGTGGAAGCTGTCTTTGGTGAAGAAGGTCTCTTTGGTGTAGAAACTGTCTTTGATATAGAAGCTCTCTTTGATGTGAAATCTGTGTTTGGTGTAGATGCTCTCTTTGGTGTAGAAACTGTCTTTGACATAGAAGCTCTCTTCGATGCGAAAGTTTTGTTTGGTGTAGAAGCTGTCTTTGATGTTGAAGCTCTCTTTAATATGGAAGCTGTCTTTGGTGTAGAAGCATCCTTTGATGTGGAAGTTGCCACTGATATAGAAGGCCTCGGTTTATTTGCAGTTGATATTGTTTTCTTCTTTTCTGAAGTTGTGGCAACGGAATCTTCTGCTTCCTTTTTTTCTGGTATAATTTTAACTAGAGGCTTTGGTTTTATCTCAGCAACATGTCGATCTGGGGGAAAAAGTTTCATTTAGATGTCAGGAAATTCTATTTCTTTATACAGATGGAAGTCTTTTAACAGATAAAACTTCTAACAGGTGTAGGAATTTCATTTCAAACATAAATCTTTTCTGATCTTTTATAATTAGAAACTTTAAAAAGTCTTTTAGAGTAGATTTCAAATAAAAATTCCTCAATGCATTTCAAGAAATGCAATGAGAAGTTTCATTTTTCTCAATGCATTTCACTGAACGGTTTTTCTCTTGTAGCGTCTGATTACTGATCACAGGAACTAATTATTTTAGAATTAATATTGGTTCAGTTGCCTCAAACCCAGCTGACATTTAGCTCCATTTATTGAGCCAAAGCATACATATGGAACTAAATTCAAGTTGTATTTGCATGTGTTGGAAATTTAATTAAATCAAATTTCGTAACTTCCTTGTAATTAATATCTGGTGACCCAAGAACAAAACGAACCCAAAGCAAGTAAAATCTCGCAAGCCAGTTTCGATTTATCTTTGGACTTTTAAAAGATCGCCTGCCGTTCAGATAGTACAGTGGTTAGAGAAGCCTACAGCGAAACTGAAGGGCTCGGGTTCGAATCCCGGAGAAGTCGTGGGTGACGGTAAATGTATAGTGTCTGTGCGGCATGGGGCACCCTAAATATTCGGCGAGCCGAAAGTCCTCTCGAGAGGTTGATGGTAGGGAAGACGGGTAGGAAACCCTCGGACCCGTCCCCAATCAAAACTGGAGTGAGGTAAGTCACAACACAACGTAACTACTGTTAACTACGTTACTAACTACGTTAGAAACATGCGTAGAAATTCTATCCACGATTGTAACGTCATTCTCTTTATACTTTATTTATTTATTTCACTTTCCAATATGTCTCACAGGAAAAATTAACGTTTAAATATTTTTACATTTAAAGTTTATATTTCAGTCGATTGACGGTTCTGCAGTTTACCAACTGCATCTTTTTTTAATGAGTTACACAGAACAGAAATGAACTTCCCCTTGCAAAGATAAATTCGCAAACCATTTCCGCTTTCGCTCATTATTTTATGGGTCATCAAACCCTCATAACTGGTTCGGAACATCAAACAAGAGAAAGAAAAACAAACATAGGAGCCTTAGATCTCACGTGGGCGCTTTATTGTTTTTGCTCTCTTTCATTTTGTAATGACGTACAGGTACTCGTATTGTGATCAAATATAACGCACAGGAAGAAAAATTCGTCTGCCGAAACTGCCAGAATTTTTCTTCGCAGATGAATGAGGAATTCTAGGAAATGCTTATTTCTTTCTTATGCAATTTAAAAGCGAAATAATGTTTGTCTTTTAATCTCTTTCTGTACTGTCGGTCATTTTTAACACATTACTTTATATTCGCTACTATTAAGTGGCAACACCTTAATGTTCTTCGTGTTCTTAAATGAAGTCAATCTCTTCCTTCAATTAATCCTAATTTAAATTATTTTTTATTTTTGCTTCTTTGCTGAAGAATTTCGAGGTGAAATCTTCAAAACTTGCCAAGTCGCTTTATAGGTGCTTTTAATTTTATAAAGCGAATGTATTTATTGAATATATTTGTTAGAATTATAAAATGGTCTTAAAATTCTGAAGATTTTAAGCGATAGAAAATTATAGACAAATCAGAAGAATATATATAATGGTATTACACTGCGTGATCATCTACTTCTATCCAGAATAACTAATATGTATATGCTTTTTTTTTTTTTTTTTTTTTTTTTTTTTTCAGATATATCGAATAAACCCTTGAATTTAGGAATTTTCCTTTATATTTTTAACCTTATGTTAAAAATTGTAAACTGTTTTTACATTTAAATAGTTTTAAGCTACTTCCTGTTAGAACTTCAGCAAAAAACTCTACTAAGTAACTCTAATGCAACATCCAAACTAAACGACTGGACTTTAAATGACCGTAACTTTTGATAGATTTCCGGATTCAGCAAAAGCCGTTTAACTTACAGTCGGCCTCCCCCCCCCCTCGATTATTGTTAATGTGGCAGACCCTCGGACCCGTCCTCCTTGGGGTACTATCCATCGAAATTGCGGCGGAACTGAGCGAAGTCGTACTGTACCTGTGCAGTGCGCAAGGCTCTAGCCAATGACAGGAGCAATCTTGCTCTCCTTGCCACGATGAACTTCGTGGCCTTGTTCTGATGCTACTGTCAGACAATTGAGATAAGTCAGAACACAATATTGCCTTACAGTATCTCCACTTGCTGTGGGTACGGTTTACTTGCTATAGGTACGGCCATTATGTATAAAGTTAATTTTATGAAATAAAACTGCAATGGATGGCTATTGTTGGGAAGAAGCTAATGTTTCCTTCTGTTGTTTCAATAGATGATGCAATATGACTGTTGAATCGAGGCAAGTGAGTCAATAAGCTTCAGAAAAATAATTTGCACTTGTAAAAGAAAGGCTATTGGTTTGTCTCTCGAAATAAATAGAAACGTTTTATTTAAAATTATATATATATATATATATATATATATATAAAAAATCAAGAAAAAAAAAAAAAAACAAAATCTGAAATGTTTCAGATTTTAAATTACGTCCAAAGGGGCGTTTTTTAACATTTTGTGTGTTACCTTTCTTTATTAAATATCATGTTCCTCGCACTTAAACCATAAGATCCAGTGCAACAGCAATATCGCAAAATAGTTTTAAAACGAGCCTATCTTTAGAATTTCCGATACAGAGACTCACGCGCTGGAGATAAAAATGTTTTTTCTGCACAACGTTGCCATTGCTCGCTTTGAAATCCTTGAGTTTGTTAATCAAAAATTCGTCAAAGTTTTAAAAAATAGGAAATCGATCATAAAACAAATTTCAAATTTGAAATTTGGTCTTCCACATGCTCATATTCGTTGGAGGATTACGTCATTCAAAATTCGATTGTTCTATGTACCGTTGTTTTATCACAATACGAGAAATATACATACATTTATGCAAATTTTTCATTATTTAATTTCTTCAAATATAATGCAGGACTAACATTTTGGGGCAACAGTTTGAAAAGTGAACCGACATTTATGAGTCCGAAGCAAAATGCCAAAACGAAACTAATAATCCTTCGGGATTCAAATCCCTTTGGACTAAAAATAAATAAGGAATTAGTAATTACTTCCTTCACTCATAGTTACAATAAAATATCTTCAGAAATAAAGAAACCAATTAAATTAAAATTGAAAAAACAGTGGTTTATAATGGAAGAAAGCTGGTTGAAAGTAAATACTTTCATTTAAAAATGGTTAACAATTAAGGACTTCGTCTCGAATTCCTCTTCAAAAGGATTCCGTTATTATTTCGTTCTACTGCATACATTTAACTTTCGAATTTCATAAAGATAAGTGCTTTCGCTAACTATAAGTTCATACCTCCATTCTTCCTAATTTCTAATGACGCCATCCTATTGAACAAGTTTAAACTTCTATTAATTAATTTATTTAAATTCTACTGCAATTAGGTTTGGCAGAATTGTTCAACTAATAACGTTGCTGTTATTACTCGAAATATCACGTGTAATCAAACAGAATATTTTTTTCTAAAGCCAAATAAGAAATATACCTAAAAATATAATACCTACTTGTAAAGCATTGGCATTTATTACCTAAACTAGTTCTCAAAAATTTATGCTTTTATTAGATTAAAATAAATATATATGCAAAGAAAAACAAAGTAATATGGCAAAAACCAAAAATTTAACAGCTGCAGGATTGAAGTAAATTAAACATAAAGCATCTAAAATTGAAATTAAAAGGCAATTCCCTATTAATATTAAAATAGTTTTTAATATTAATAGAGAATTCCTTTGTTTTGATTCCAATGCAGTTTTGATTTTGGATGCTTTATGTTTATATATATATATATAAGCGTTAAACGAAGGAGATTAATAAAAATTTTTGCTTATTATTATATTTTGTATTATCTTCTGTATTGTGTATGTATTTGAAGTTTAATTTTACTTGTTCTGCTTCTGGGTTACGACTTTAAGTGAGAAAGCATTATTAGGGCCTTCATAGATATTAAGTTATATACAACATTTAAGCTTTGCCTTTTTCTTTCTTTTAATAATAATATCTTATATATATGCGGCTTAAGTGTTTGTCGCCGATAGTTTATTGGTTGCTCGCGTAACTGTACTAGCCAATGGTTTCTCATAGATTTGGTTTTCAAATCCAAGGTCAGAATTTTCTTTTATTGTTGCCAAAACTAGATATGAAATACAATGCTGCTAATAAATGCATTTTCCTTTAAAATTACTAAATCTGTTTTTGTATTTTAAACTGAATTTTCAGCTGAACGCAAATTGAGCGTGTCAGGGGGAACGTGAACATTTGTTTGCATTGGCAATCATCTGTTTTTGAAATGCTTTACAACTGTAATTATATCTTTATTCCACGGAATCTACTCACAAGGATATTTGTTATTTAGTACTCTTGCCAGAGTGGGATCAATTATTTACACTTTGCATTTTTAACAAAAATTCATTTTTGTTAAAAATAAACTAATTCAGATTAATTCAGTTTGAATTAGCAGACACCTTTGCACAAATCAGTTTAATTACAATTTATAATATCTAAAACAGCGGTCATTTCCTATGACCGCCGGGCTTTCTAGTATATTTATAAATACCTGCCCTTTGTTTTAACGATATTTTTGCATTTAAATAATGTTTTTTGATTTTATACGACATGCCAAATAATTTTTAAATTGATTTACATAGTGTAGGGGAATTCTTGAAATGTATATGAGTTAGCTAAATTTGGGGAATTGAATATTTACGCATAATTTTAATTTTTAATTTACATATGCATAGCAAGGAGGAAACACGACGTCTGAACAGTTAGAAAGAGTGTGAACTAAGTTAATTCCCCCTGAAGAGTCACTATTGCTTCGCTGTCTTTTTGATTGTTCATTTTTAGGTCATTTTATTTATATGATTATAATTATTATTTGCAATTCTTGCATCTCAGGTTTATGTATTTCCTTTAATATTAGCCAGTGCTTGTAGGGCAGTTTTTTCCATCTGCCATTTTTCCTTTTACTTTTTCGAGTACTTTTAAAATAATATTACTTCAAATATGTTTAATATTCTATTAGTTTAAAATAATATCAATTTTTATTTTACCTTTGATTTTAATTTTTCTATCTACCCTTACCTATTGCGACTTTGTAAACCGGAATTTATGTAGACTTCAAACTGTAATTCTTAGTTATCTTTGCTGGCTTTCTTAATTTTTAGTTTACTGAAATATTGGAATTTTAATAGGAGTATTCCTCTTTCATTCTTATGATTACACACACATATAGTATATATGTATATATATATATGTTTGTGAGATATAACAAAATACGATGGCTGCTTTAAGAATAGTTGGCGACCTCAAAATTAACTATTTTAAATTTGGTGCTCTTTCACTAAATTCATCTGTTCTCCCAAATTCGAGATCCTTCCAAGTTACACAACAACCTAAAATTAACCAATCACAGCTTGTCTCCAGTGGCATTTACTTCGGTATAAATACCGCTAGCTAGAAATTACGTGATTCTTTTCCTAGCTTCGCGACTGCTAACATATCCCCGTTGCTCTGCTTGTCCGTCTAAAATTATGTCATCCCCGTTAACCTGTATACACAGGTTAACGGGTTATAAAGAATTATTGTAATTACTTATGATCAAAAATTGTATTATCTACGAAGAATTATTCTAATGTGCCTAGAAATAAAGATGGTAATTAACTGACCTTGGGTCTGGTATTAACCTTTTCTTCCTGTCTTGACACTCTGCCATTACGACTAATCACATATACATACATATATATATACTGTTTCGAATATTGTACATAGATAAATGATTTTAGTGCAACTATATGTGAAATTGTTGTATTTCTCTGAGTAATATAAGATAAAAAATCGAGAGAGACAAGCTATGCGGGAGCCGACAAACTTAATGACCATTTGGTGGCATTTTGTCCCAGTGCTTGCATCATCGTAACAGGTATTGTAATTAAATAAATGTAATTGACTACTATGTTAGCTGTAACCGTACTTCAACCCTCTTATCTCAGTAATTTCGAGAAGCAGAAAGTACTAGAAATATCTCGGCGGCCGAGTGACAACTATATAAGGCCAGAGAGGGCATCTGCTTTCAGTTGTTGTTGTTACTGCGAGTTGTTAGTTCAGCTTCAGTTTGGAGTACTGAGATATCTTCGGGTAGCTTTCTCTTTAGATGCGCTTTGCATTACGTTGTGTTTAATATTCTTAGTAGTTTGAAGTGTAACTGCTGGTTGTACTTTGTGATATTGTGAACACTCGTACGAGTATTTCTGTGGAAAATTCCGGAACTCTGAATTGTTGCTTTTGATAAAATAAATTTTGTAAATGTATCGTCCTACCGGGGATCTGTTGCGAATGTCGATCTGTTGCGAACCACTAAGCACGCATATGTGCATATTATACTTCGTTGTATAAGTTGCCACAGCCTGACGGGAAGAAGGAAATATTTCTGGGACTATTATGCAGTTATTCGGATATATCAAACAGAGTTAATTTTATGCAATATATAAAATTTATATATATAATTCTTCAACTGAGTTTTTAAAAATCATTGCGATAGATAAGAAGTTGCTTATTAAGAAATGAGAATAACGCTTTGATAGGAAAGAAAATTTATAAATGAATGGGATGAAGATAAATTGAAACAGCAAACACATATAAAAAATTTAATTACCTGCTTCTGCAATGGATTCTCTTCGGACTATCTTCTCTCTTTTTATTTTCTTCATTTTCTTCTTGAGGATATCTATGGCATCTGGAAAGTCATTAAGGATCAATCATTGAAAGAAGTACAATTTTATCAATTATAAATTTCTACATTTCTATTAAATATACACGTATAACTCTTTAATCTGATTCCATGTTAATCTTACCTTTATAGTTTAAAGGTTTATAGTTTTTTTCTATACATTTAGAGTATTTTAGTTACATAAGTATATATTCAATTAAATTTTCCAACTATGATCAGCTTGTAGTCTACATATGCTAAATACATGAAAGAGTAAAAGCTGCCTTTTAATTAGGTATCGGGTACAGGCTGTATGATTATAAATTCTGTATATTGAGCTGTGAATAAATGTTATATTTTTATGATAATAGATTATATATAATTTTAATCCAATAAAGCTATAAAATTTCTCTACGATATTAACATAAACTTCGCAGTTTAAAAGAGAATATTATTCGTGTAAAAATCTTACAAAGCAGCAGTCGAAAAGCAGCTGCAAATTACTGTCTGCGAGGCTAAATCTGCTTCGTCCAGTGTTTCTGAATGGTCTTTTAGCAAGGAATAACTTTTGCAGTTTTAAAACTTGGCTTCATCCAACGGGAATACATGAAAATTGTTGAAGTTACAAAGCCCCACTGAGTGCTGACAGAAAGCTAATTTATCAATTGTAGAACGTGAAAATACTTGCAAATGCTGCTATTTCGTATATGAAGGATATTTGTGGAGCAATATTTGTGTCCATTTGAAAAAGAACGGGAAAAATCTCAAAATACAATTCCTCCTTTCCTCATTGGTGTGTCTAAGCTGTAGCCTAATCGCAATGTCTTGTCATCAGCTTTTACTAAAATTACTTTTCCAACCACATTTTCAGACTCTGTGCACGTGGAAAGCAAATTCTATGATTTAAGATTCGTTAAGTTGTGAGGCTGAAAAAGTTTAGCTAAGCTTTGAATCTATTTCTTTGATCTGGAACGTAATTACAAGCTGAAAGACAAATGCCGAGCGAAGGATTCAATAAAATGGTTGAACTGTTGCCAAGAAAAATAATTTTCGAAAACGATTTTCGGAACATTAAACGCCTAAAATCTCAGCATTAACAGATAAATATTTGAAATCAGTTTTGAAGACAGGAACATAACATTTTGTAACACAGTTAAATGAGTATTCTTAAAAAAAGTAGAAAAATGAAAGAAACAGTTGTTTAATTAGTCTTCCACTCCTACGAATAACTGTTATTACTGGTTTTACAAAACATAACTATTTTGAATAGTGTGAGCATTAGATTTTTGAAAATGTTTTTCTTCCCTTGCTTTATAAGCACATATTTCTATAGCAAATATAATGACTATAAGCACATATAATGACTTCATTTTTAACTGTTGGTCTGAAAAGTTTAAAATTAACTAATACCTAGACCTTTACTGGGGAGGGGAAACGTTTACCCATGATCCATAGTAAAGAATTAAAACAAATGCAACTTCCTTCGATTCTCGTTGTTTAAATGCTCAATCGGTCATTGGCTTTTATCAAAGAGATGCAGTATTCCTATGACGTCATACTTCCGATTACCATGTTGTTATTGTTAGGGAAACACGGAAGCAGAAAATTAATCTGAAAAACAGCTCAACTCCTCTACAGTTTTTACTCATTATTAAAGTATAAACAATAATTATGCTCAAAGCTTTAAAATACTGGTTAATTAATTATTATATTTTTGTTGCTATATAAACACGGACATCTTATTATTAAAAAGCTTGATTCATTCTATATCAGTAATCAAGTAGAAAAACACTGTTACCTTTATATTGAAATATATTTTATACACGACAGACGCCAGTAGTGTTACTAGAAATTTTTCAACTAAAGTAGCAAAAGAAGACTAAAAAATTCACAAAAAGTCGCAAATGACGTCAGAGATCACGTGATTTTTGTGACGTCATAGTTATTTCGATCCTTAGTCTTTTTAATTACGTATCTTAGCTTAAACGAAAATTTTAAAACACTATTGCTCATTTTCAATTGTTTAAATATCCATCTCTTTTGTAATTAATTCTCATTTAATTTGTGTTTCTGTTTTTAAATTAATTTGTAGGATATTCCTCACGTTTAGATTGTTAACGCTTTTGTACTAAGTTTTTTGAGTTAGCAGTTAATTAATTAATTTATTTATTTATTTTGCTTAATTGTGAACATTTTAATTGAGGAATGCTTTTAGTAAGTTTTCCGTTCTAGAAGGTGTACTTATTTCAGATTCTGATTACTTTAAATTTATTTGTTTTGTTATTTAAAAAAATGCGGTTGCTTTAATTCTGAAGTCATTTCTATTCCTTAGTTCTTAGCACTATTATAATCAGGAGGATGAATTTTATTTCTTTCTCTGTTTGGGTACCCAATATATGGCACGCAAGTTCTTTTGTTCGATTCGTTATCACCATAGAACTGAGAGGGGTTGGACTATCTTAAAAACAAAATTTGTAGAGCACTAAAATCATGAATATTAGTATTAAGGTACATAATTCTGTGTTTTACAAAGCATTTTACGATATTAAAAATATCTTTGAAATCGCAAAAAGTAGCATAAGAAAATGATGAAGGTCGCAAAAATTTCACAAAATCGCGCGATCTGGCAACACTGAACGCCATACCTGGTGCAAATGGTGCTGCCGTGCCAGGCGTCAGAATTCAGAGATTTCAAAATGTTTAAGGTATGAGATTGCAAAATAATTAGGATAAAACCAAGCAGCAGAATTTCGGAAAGACAAATTTTTATAAAATTAGCGCTAGCCCTGATTTTTAAATGAGCACGTAGAAATTTTGTTGTTTTTGCTTGCTAACTCTTTGAAACATTTGTCTATGAGTGACTTATCTGCTTTGAGTAATTATCTGCGTAATTGTCTGCATTCATATTTAGTATGTAGAAGTGTATGTTTAATAGCTGCGCATTTGTGTAATGTCTTGCATTAATATTTAGTATCAGTGTATCTGTTTAATGTCTGCATTCATATTTAGTATCCGTTTAATATATAGTAGTGTATGTTTAATAGCTGCGTATTTGTGTAACGTTCTGCATTTATATTTAGTATCTGTGTATCTGCTTAATACCTGCATTCCTATTCAGTATCTGTGTAGCAATATGTAAAACGTATAGTGTCTATATCAGCATATGTAGCATTTAAATAAACTCCCGATGGGTTTATTAGCGACCTCCCTTCCACCTTGTGGGGCGATGGGAGCTGTTGTACTAAACAGTTGTCCGATCAGAAGAATACCTGATTATCAGTCTATGTAAGCCGTCCGGGTGTTCGGATCCCCTGTCAGCTGTCGCCTACTTTGAGTAGTTCAGAGTTGAAGAGATAAGACATCAAATTGTAAAAGTTTAATATACCCGCAGTAAATTTAAATTTAATTTGAGCAGAACTAAGGAAACCAGAACCTAGTGGGAATATCACAACGTGTTAGAAAATTTAGTAATCATGTAGTACGTGACCTACCGCTTTTAGTTATTTATTTATTTCTGACATGGCGCCAGTCAAACATTATTTTTTATTTCGAAAGTAATATAAAATGGCAGGGAAAAAATTATTAAAACAACAACCAACTTCAGTGCCTCCACGTAAAAGATAAATAACTAACTAAAAGCAATAAATTACACACTACATTATAAAAAAAGCTACGCATTACCAAAAGTAAATCTATAAAAGGTGCTAGGCTGGATTCTATCATATAGAAAAGAATGTGAGATAAGTTTTTTTAAGCTAAATAAAATTGTTAAATAAAATTAAGGGTATTATTTGAATTACATATTACTTCCGCTCATTTCGTAAATCTATTTGAATTAAAAAGAGTTCATATTAATGATTTGGACACTAACAGATAATTTGGATACGTGTGCCTCCAGAGCATGTTCTGCAAAGAGTATAAAAGTTATATAACCGGAATGAAGTTTAATGGACGCGGATGTAAACCTAATAATATAGTCCAGCTTATGAAAGCGTTCACGTTATTACCATTGCTGTACCTTGTGAGAATTTATTATTATTTTTTTTTGATTAATAGTTAATTTTGAGTTAAAACGAGTTTCCTATCGCTTTCCTTTTCACCCACACTTTCTTACCAAAATGTAAATTAGATAGCGCACATTTATTCAGACTAAGAGAGAAAAGTGTGCTATTTAAGTCAATGTTTCGGAAATTGATTTTAGTGGGTGTTATGCCTGCTCAAAGGCTACTTTGCTACCTTAATAGCGATCTGCTTCTGTGGTGTTGAATGCTTCTAGCCATTAAGCTTGTTTCCGCCACCTTCTACGAGTCAGAGCCTTCTTGCGCATTTAAATTACTCTGTTAGCTTTTAGGGTAGTTTAATTACATTTACATTCAACATTACTTGACCTGTTAATTCCTGTTAATTAAGATCAACTGCTTATTTTAATCGGTTCCATCTACAGAATAATGGTAAATGCTTAATATGCGATAAATTTGGGGACGCCAGTCATTTCGTCGATGAATGTACGCTTACCCGGAGTGCAAGAGAGAAATACAGAAAGAATGTTAAGGATGATTTTTAATAGAAACTATTCAAATTTGAAAGGTTTTGCAGATACAATAAGGAAGATTATAAATACGAATAGAGTTATACTAGATAGAATTGGAATTCGGCATTATAGATAGAATCAGTTATATCGGCATTATAGTTATAGATAGAATCGGAATTATAGATAAAATTGGAATTCGGCATTGAAACTCAGATTTGGACTTTATAGGTTTTTTCTGGCCAGTGCCACTTTTTGATGTGGCTTGTATTGGCTAGGAGGATTGGGACTGTGCCCTTATGATGATGATGGGTTGCCGTTTCATTTAATAGCCGAACCTTTAGCTGACATCTGTGATACCAAGATTTTACGCCCTATAGTGTTACCTATCCTTTGACCAGATCCCTGGACTTATATTACGAAAATGCCCGGCATGCCTTTCTACTACCTATCTTTGTTCTTCTCCGACACTGCCCTGGCCTGTGCGATCATCAGATCTCTCCCCAATAAAACAACACTTTTGGGCTCTCATGAGCAGGTGTCTCTAACTGTCTCTGGATCGCGTCAATCTAACTTGCCAGTCAGAAAGTGTATGGCATGGTATCTCGTAGGAGAAAATCCGCTAACTCTACGAGTCATTGTTCAGCTGGAAACAGTTTGCAAGCAGGGTGAGCCAACGCATTGTTGATTTTTTTTTTCTCTTGTAGCTATATTTCTTGAACGAAACGTTCGTTTTCAATAAATCTACCGATGTTGGTCCCATTCGGATAACTCTTTCTTGACGGGTCGCTTTTCGGGCTACGGTGTGTGTTTTGGCCCAGCATCTAGCCTTACCTGAATCGCAGATTTTTCTAGCAGTGTTTCCTGGCTATGATTCGAGAGGCCATTATTATAAAAGTGCAAATGTCTCCACATGGCGTTTATGTGCAATGGAATAATATTATTAAATTTTTTTTCTACGATTGGCTTTACAGTTTTGAATAGCTCTTTAAATATAAGATTTTATGCTCTATATTTTTAGTTTCTGAGGGACATATTTTTAAAGGAGTACGTCTGTTGTAGTTGCTTAGTCCATTAGTTAACCATTGTCTCAGGTGTTTATAATCTGCATACTAAGCTCAGATTGCAATTTGGTTTTTATCTTACCACTTTTAAAATTTTTAAATTACTTTTTACCTTTTTGAAACATTAAAAGGAAATTCTCTGCGGTATTAAATTGCCATTTAAAGTTACAAATGGCAGTTTTTTTCCTCGTGTTTCGTTTGCTTGATAGTTTCGAATTTAGATTCCTGATATACTTTTGTTAGCATTCCTGTAAAATAAATAACATTTTCCTAATTAACGATTATTTCCCTAAAGGTCGAGAATAACTCTCAAAGGTCACGAAATTAAGTTTTTTATTTTCCAAGTGAAGATTTCTGTGTTTTTTGCTCAGCATATATCTATTTAGAGAATGAAATATTTACCTATGGATGACACGGCCTGTAAGTCGTCTTCCTCCTGAGGTTCCATCATGACCTCTTCGAGTTCTTGAGATGACATTGCAGCGGGATCTGGAAGTTTTTTCTCCTCTTTCATTTCCTCAATTATCGAAAGTCTAGGTGTGCGTACATGCTCTGAGATAAACAAACAAACAAAAAAAAAAAAAAAAAAAAAAAAAAAAAAAAGAATATGTATTCTTTTGAAATGCAGTTGAGTTTATAATAGCCCAGACAAAATTACATATGTATTTCTGTTATTAGGCGATACATAAATAACGGTTTAAGCAGTGTTAGAAAATAGGAAAGATCTTTGCTTTTCTGTTATGTATCTGTGGGTTTCCTGTAATTGCTCTCATTCGGACAACTCCTTCTTGGCGGGTCGTTTTTTCAAACTATAATGTGTGTTTTCGCCCGGTATCTAGCCTTACTTGAACCACAGCTTTTTCTCGCAGTGTTTACTGGCTATGATTCGAGAGGCCTTTATTACAAAAGTGCAAAAACCTTCACATGACGTTTATGTGCAATGGAATAATGTTATTACAATTTTTTTTACTACGATTGGCTTTGCAGTTTTGAATTGCTCTTTAAATAGCGCGTTAAGTTTAGCATTACAGGGATGCTCCTGCCTGTAATGTTGCACTTTGTGCAAAGTTTTGTAAGTGAGCAATTCAACAGGAGCATGTTTTCTTAATCATTTATAAAGCTTTTAAGATGGCATTCACACGACGGCATAAGCATCGTAAATATCCTAAATGGGAGTTAGCTGTTAGACAGCAAAACAACAGGTGACGGAGAATAAGAACACCTGGCATCTACTAGAGGTAAGCCCCTCGTCCTGTACTATACAGTGCTTATTGCAGAAAGAGGAGGTGGGAACATGGCTTTACAGAGGATAGGTAGCTGAACAATGGCTACGGATTTGGACACAATGGGTGCAAGAAACATATTGCAATGCTAGAATATAAAAAGCGTAAAAGTTATACAGTAAAGAAGTAGTGCAATATAAAAGTACATAAGTAAGTAAATATGTAATAAAACAATGAAAAAGTACTAAAATATTGTTAGCAATTTTATACTTAGATAAGTAATTTTAGTAGAATTATAAGTAAAATTGGCGTATTTTTCTGTGTAATGTAGCGCGAGACAAATTTTAAGAGAGTGCTTTGCCGGAAAAATTAGAATACAGGGGCAAGGGCATTTAACACTGAGTAAATGGGCGTCTTGTAATTTCGCGAGAAATCGCTGAAATTTACCGAAAATTGGCGACCTTTTGGTCCGGTTTCTGTATCACCGTAACATGTACTGAAATTGAATAAATGTATTTGACCACTATGTTAGCTGTAACCGTAATTCCCCCCTCGTATTGCTTTCCAGCAATTTCGAGAAGCAGAAAGTACTAGAAATATCTTGCGGTCGGTTGAAAACATTTTAAGGCTGAAGAAAGAAAGCATTTGCTGTCAGTTGTTTAGTCAAACAGTTAGTTGCTGTTGTTATTGTTGCGAGTTCAGCAAACTGTGTGATATTGTAACACCTCTATTAGTATTTCTGAGCAAAATTCCAGAACTTTGAAGCGTTTATTTTGATAAAATAAATTTTTATTAACCTAGCATCGGACCTGGTGCATTTAATCTCTTACGAAACCGCTCGCACGCAACAATGTTAAATAACTAGTGCAATGAAAATGTAGTGCAGTATAGAATTACATTTAGTAGACTGGTGATGGGGGAGCGGGGTGAGCTGGCCTCTAACAGAGGTAAGCAGGTATACATCCAAGCACTCCTCTGGTTGCAAGCAACAACTCCCTGGAACTCATGAGAGTACCTTTCGAGAGTTTAGAAGAATACGAATTCAATGAATATGTTTAAGCTCGTGGTTCGTCGTACATTTTGATTCGCACGATCATACTATGTTGCGCTAAGTGATCAGATTGCGCACGGAATGCGCTGCATTTCATATATCTATGCATCATACTATGCTGCACTTCATATATCTATGCATCCTACTATGTTGCGCTAAGTAATCAGATTGCGCACGGAATGCTCTGCATTTCATAATATCTATGCATCATACTATGTTGCATTTCATGTAGTATCTATGCATCATACTATGCTGCACTTCATATATCTATGCATCATACTATTTTGCGCTAAGTGATCAGATTGCGCACGGAATGCGCTGCATTTCATATACCTATGCATCATACTATGTTGCGCTAAGTGATCAGATTGCGCACGGAATGGCTGCATTTCATATATCTATGCATCATACTATGTTGCATTTCATATAGTATCTATGCATCATACTATGCTGCACTTCATATATCTATGCATCAAACTATGTTGCGCTAAGTGATCAGATTGCGCTGCATTTCATATATCTATGTATCATGCTATGTTGCGCTAAGTGATCAGATTGCGCACGGAATGCGCTGCAGCTCTGCGTTGAAGAAAATATGCTGTTTTGTTGAATAAAGTCGGGGCAGCTCAGCGACAGAAAGTCTTATATGACCTGGCAGATGTCCTGTCCCAGGGCTGCAATCGTGATGATAGTCTGACATACCTTATCCACAGTCACACTATTTTGTATAATAAAGCGTATGTGAGTGTCCACATTACTGAAGCACAGCAAAACAACAATTAACATGATTTGAGGGAGATTATATAGAGAGCCGAATTTCAAGGTATTAAAATTCGTTCCAAGAGCATTAGCAAATGCAGGGCGAACTAATCAATCGTGGTAATGAATGAGATTAAAAGGATGACATTATTGCTGTATCTCTATTAACCTGAGCGTTTTTTTACACGAAAAACCTTCAAAGATTTTGGCACTTCACCCTTAAGACAAATACATGCGCAAAAGACGCATAACAGATTCTTGTAGAAATAAAATACCTTTAAACTATTAGGATGTCTTAAATCTTAATCGCTACAAGCTGTTACAGTGTAAACTGGTAATAGACTTTTAAGTCAACATATGATTCACTGACAAATATCAACGGCAAATAAATTCCAGAAAACGATTTCTTAATAATTGTTTGTATCACAACACTATTATTTTATGTGAGATAAGGATCACATAGTATTAGTTATAAAAATAAGAAATAAAAAAGCCTCTATATTATGTAATAAACAACAAATTTCATAGCGAGATATGGCTATTAATTAGTTTCTAAAAGTCGATGAACTTGTATGATATTCCAACTGAATTAAGCGCACTCTTTTTTAATATGAATGAAGTCACCAATTTTATGCACGCTCACCTTAAAAATTACGCAATGATTTCAAATTACTAAAGTTTAAATTAAATAGCAACTTCCTGAACAAAGTTAAAATACTTCTTTGCTACAGCATCAATCTTTATACTGATACACTTACGAACTTATTTTAAAGTATATACTTAATATATAGCAGCAGTTTTATTAAATAGGTCTGTGAATCATTTTATAGGAAGTAGGTTGTTTGGTGAGTTAATTATTCATATAAAAGCACATAAATCGTTTTATGTTTTATAATAAATTGAGCATGTACATATGAGTAACATTTATTATAAATGGAATTAAATTGGAATTATGAATTTACAAAATTCACAAAATTTATAGATAAATGAATTATAAGAGTTGACTGAAAACTTTAAAATCTGCATCTGTTTCTCTTTTCTGATGTTGAACGTGGTAACTTTGTACTTGTTTTTGAGAAGATTATATTGATATGTCTGAATCTGCAGTTGGATGCTCTTCCTCTGATTTTCTCACTTGCAGAACCACTTTCCTAGAGAATGCTACTTCATTAACAATGACTAGATAATTGTTAATAGTCGATCAGTTTAATCAACCCCGTACCCCAGCGTTACTTGCTTGGCTCCGAATGGGTAAGCCATCCTTCGATATGGAATTTTGCGTCCATGACGCTTGGAGGAATTAAAAAAGATGTTTGTATGCATGTTCCTCGCCTTACGGAAAAATGGCCACACCACCAGATTTTGAACACATATTCCTCCACCCGACAATGTGTACCTCGAAGCACGAATTTTAAATTTATTTATTTTAGGTTTTGAGCCAAATTTCTGAAGTTTAAATTAATCAACTCAATGATTTAAGGAATGTGTTATCACTCGTCAAAGCGTGAGATACTTGGGTTTAAAATTTAATCAAAAAACTGAGCGATTTCAAGGAAATGTGTTGCCACTTGGAAAATTTAAAATAAATTTTTGTCTTCAATTTTAATCAACAAACTCATTGATTTAAAAGAAAAGTATTGATATTCCCTGAATTAAAATGTAGTTATTTTTCACTTTCCAGCAGGTTGCATTCGGCAAAGCTTAAGACGTTTACTTTTTTACTTTCAGATATAATCTATGTGATTGATTAACAAATTAAGTGATTTAAAAGCAATAAACGGAGGTAATCTTTATTATCACTAATTATTAGCTGAAACACTGAAATTACACTAGCTGAACTCATTAAAATCATTCTATAAGCGTTCTTTTTCATAACAACTAATTTAGGAGGTCGGCTGTGTAAGCCTGTAGACTCCGTTAGTAGTGTTCATCCGTAATAATTCTTTCCGAAAATATGCGTACAACTCTACAGAATCATTTGTAGTTCTTTCATGCAGTTATAATTCTCTTAATTAAACAATTCCTTTTATTTTGAAAAAGACATTGCACAGATAATTAGTAACAAAGTCTTTGTGTTAGGCATTTTAATGACATCATTAGCTTTACTAACTCAGAGACAACGTGCTTAACTTACCAACAACGAGTATCAGCTAGCTGAATTATTAACCATATTAACTTACCAATAACGAGTGTCGGCAAACTGAAAGCAGCAGGTAGTTGAGGCCATGGGACGTTCACAAATTCGTGGCTCATGGCTTCACGAGCGCTGATGCGCGAATCGGGATTCATACACAGGATCTTATTAATGAAGTCATGGCACAGTTCGAAGTCCTCAGCGGAAAATATAACATTCTGAAAGCTGTCTTCCAGCAGATAGTCAAGGTATTCCTTGTGTAACAGAATCTTTTCAATGAAAGGCCAAACGTCGTGGTGCCACATTGAAAAGTAGGAACTCTTTGAGCTGCTGAGTTTGAGATTTGTAAGCAGGTCAACGGAGAGAATACCGAACTGCCACATATCTGCTTTATCACCTCCGAATTTGGTGCCAGAGGATAATGCAGGAGGTGGCACGCCGTGGCACCAGTGAGTATACTCAGGAGGCTCGTACAACTCGAGAAAATGAAATCCTTCAGGCACCTTTAAGAAAGATTGATATATGAATGAATATGACTTTTAAGATTTACTCAGTAGTAGAAAATTTAAAAAAATGTAATTGCATTCTAGCTTAACTGCAAACTGACATGGTTTCACATCTGAGTTTAAAAAAAAACATGAATGCTCTAATAAAACATAATACTCAATCGTGTGCATGATATTTACTTTAAAAAATATAAACTTGGATTTTATTGCAGGGAGATATACAGGCGGTGTTTGAACACATTTAGAACGATTAAGAGGCCGTTTAATTAATGTTTAAAATGTAAACAGTATGTTTTCTAAAGTTCGATCTGATAATCTTTTCTATGGATTATAACTCTGTATCGTGATTTCAAATGATAGAAGGAGATTTTATAAACTTTCCAGAGCTAAACTTTCCATAGTCCATCAATCGTGGTGGGTTTGCGCTTAGAAAGAGTGAGCTCATTTCAAGAAATTAAAGGCACAATAGTCCACAGTGGAAACATCAAGGGACTTTGCAGGAATACGTGGAAAAGATTTCAGGCAATACCTGAAACAATCTTCCTTTATGAATGCGGTGGTTTCAAGGAATGTAGAGGTTTTAATAAAATTAACAGAGGTATTCATTTCCATTCCTCTTCCAATATTTTAGAAAATCCATCAATTCCTCTTCCACTACTTTACAGAATCCATCAATCTTTGTGAGTTTGCACTTAGAAAGAGCTCTTTTCAAGAGATTAGAAGCACAATAGTCCGTAGATGAAACGTCAGGGGACCAGGAATACTTGGAAAAGATATATATGCAATACCTGTAGCACTCTTCATTTTTTCAAGGAATGCAGTGGTACTTTTCGAAGCATTCCTAGTACAGACATTAGATCATTTTGACGCTGAAGAAGTAAAAAATGAACAATGCCCTCGCCGGAACTCGAACTAGACCTCTCGAAATGCGCCGAATGTGCTACCGTTACACTTCGACACCGCGAAGGCATCCAGTAAAGAGGCTGAAAACACCGTATATACTCCCTCTTTTAAAAGGCGACTGAGTATTAGGGGACCCATTCGACAAATTCTGGTGGTGAAGAATCATCATATACCTTTTTAGTTTGGGCGCCCTTAAAACTTTCTCTTGGTAGTACGCTGAGTTCAGTTTAACACTTTTTTCCCACTCTTCTTATTTTTAATTTCTCACAGTAAGAGAATCCTGCGACGACCATCATAAGCCCTTTATTAAAACTGTTTGCATTGACAGAACCAGGCGTGTACAACTGGTATAACAGATATTATTTCGAAGCAAATAAAATAAACTGCTAAAATACATTTAAGAAGCATTTTTAGTGATCAACTTCAATTTATTAACAATTTATATATCCATTTTTATTAACTTAAGAAAATTTAACTCAAAATTATTGGGAATTCAGAATAATCTGTGATTCTATAAAGTTATCGCTTGCAAGATGTGCTCCATTTTAGCGATGCCTTTAATGACATAAAATGATAGTACTAGAATTAGTATTAGGATGGAAGTAATGCGGCATTCGTTTAATTATAATTTTATGTAGAATGCTTTCAACATATTAAGCATATGCACGCGAAGCTGTTTTTCAAGTCCTTTTTCAATGTCTGAAACGTCTAAAACAAGTGCAAGGTCATCCACAGGTCAGATCATGCAATATTTAGGCTAATATGTTAACAAATGCACTGGTTTAGATATTAACCTAATAAAAAGCTGTAATGCAGGTAAGTGTTGATTAAATAAAATTGCCAGATATAGTATAGAGAATTTATTTGAATAATGTTTTCTTTAGCTAAATGTTAATTAAAGTTAACTAATTATTTTAATTTTTTTAGCTAAATGTTAGTTAAAGTTAACTAATTATTTTAATTTTTTTAGCTAAATGTTAATTAAAGTTAACTAATTATTTTAATTTTTTAAGCTAAATGTTAATTAAAGTTAACTAATTATTTTAATTTTTAGCTAAATGTTAATTAAAGTTAACTAATTATTTTAATTTTTTTAGCTAAATGTTAGTTAAAGTTAACTAATTATTTTAATTTTTTTAGCTAAATGTTAATTAAAGTTAACTAATTATTTTAATTTTTTAGCTAAATGTTAATTAAAGTTAACTAATTATTTTAATTTTTTAAGCTAAATGTTAATTAAAGTTAACTAATTATTTTAATTTTTTAGCTAAATGTTAATTAAAGTTAACTAATTATTTAAATTTTTTTAGCTAAATGTTAATTAAAGTTTTCTTTAACTAACTTTCTTTCAATTTCGGAGGTATCTAATGGCTGCTGCGAGTACTTTGTAGAGACATTAGGTTATTTTGGAGCAGGAGAGATGAAAAATGAGCAATGCCCTCGCCGGGACTCGAACCACGGACCTCTCGAATACGCGCCGATCGTGCTGACCACTACATCACGAAGGCAGGTTAAGAAGTCGGGAGAAATACCTTATAACTTTATGTTTCTTTACTTTTATTTTTCCAGTATATGTTATAGCTATGACTATAATGATCTTATAATCCTCGAATCCAAATTTTCGTGCAGTTTTTATCATTGGAATTTTTTGAATCGCCTTATAAAACTTCATTCAACATTTAAACTTTGAAAATATTTCTTTGGTGACATTCAGTCGAAACGTTCGTTAAAAAAACAGCATGAAATGTTGTTGTTTCAACGAACTGGATCAACTGTATTATTTGTTTTGAATGTCATACTCTTAATTTTCTGAAGAGATTTTAGGGGTTTCGTGCTTAGTTTTAACCTATGATCTCAGTTGAACAATCTCTCTGCCATGACATTTGTTTTGATTTTAATAGAGTCAGGCTAAACAATTTGGATTATTATCCACATTGTTTTTGTCAGATTAACAGTTTTGCCCGATTGTCAGTTTTTGCCAGATTGTTTTTGTCAAAGTGAACTTAAAAATCCAAGAGTTCAAATTATATACTTCATTTCGTAAATTTAATACGGAACTTCTTAATGAATGCGGATATACCCTGAAGGTTATACACCACTTCAGGATTTCCCAGATAAGGCTCTTTTGAAAGCTGTCCCATTTCAGTTTGTTATTATAGAGTAGGAAAGAAGGGTTTCCATTTCAGCTTTTCAAGATCACTGCTAGAACCGAAACGCGGTGGTATATCATTATGAAATATGTGTGAAGTAGCATAACAGTGGCGTTCTGCCTTCATGTCCAGACCTGTTTAGATAAACGATAATGTCAGTAACGTGGATAACTGAGAAAGTGAACACGAACAAATTATTTTATGAAATACTAATACGTGACAAAGCATGTGTTAGCATTTCGCCGAGCTTCTTTACTTAAACATCCACTCCCCTCCCAAAATATCTCTGTCACTGCAATGAACCTATAACTAGCTGTAATGAAGGAAGGAAAGTAGAAAAAAAGGGTTGAAATGTTACGTTTTCTGATGCTCTTATTCCAGACAAGCAGGAGGGAAGAAAATCCCTGAAGTGACATATTTTTAGAATTATACTCGTACTTTCAGAAAAAATCCGTAGTCAGAAATAGAGCATTACGATTGTTAAAAACTGTATACTATTTAAATTCCCTTATCATTAAACGCAGATTTCAAGTTCCAGTTCAATTAATAATTTTTAGTATTAAGAAAAATCGTATTTCTTAAATAAATGTCTTAAGAGATTCAAAAACCTTTCAGATTTAGATTTTGGATTCGAAGAAATTTAGAAACTGAGTACACGCATCTATAATAAAGCCTTGTTATTTTTATCTATTGAACGAAACACGAAAAAGTGATACTGTTTGAAAGATATTAATTATATTGCTTATTAAAATATAATTTTTTAAATATTAAAGATCCAAACTAAACAGAAGAGCACGCGGGAAAATGGTCAGCTTTCATGCCGTCTGAGTTATCATATGGCATATGACTTGATAAGTGTTGCCATTTTCTTTGGATAAATTGGTCTTCCACGCTCATTACTACTAACTCTTTGTGAAGCTTCAATCAGCAAAGTTCCGCTGTTAGGAGCTCACAACGAATTTTTAAATTTCAGTAATTTTTTATTAGTTGATTAGTGATTCGACAGACAATTAAACAGTGTTTTCAAGAATGAAAAGGCACAAAACCTTTTTCATTCCTTGTGCTAAGTAAAGGGAATATTGTAACCGTGAAAAATTTAAGGTATTGCATTTCAACGAAAATGTCCATTTTGACAGCTGTCGAATCCATCTGGACGATTTTTTTACATGACATCTGTACATATAGACAGAATAAAGAACTCTTTTTCTTCCAAAACGGATTGTGAAATAAATTTAAAATGGATTTGACAGGAATTTTTTCATACCGTCTGTACTTGTTTCTCATAGAGAATTCTGGAGCGCATTCTGCTTTCGGCTATATGTCATGGAGAAAGACGATGCATATTAATTTTTCTCCTTTTTAAAATTCAAATCAGCATTAACAACTTTGTTTATAATTGACACTGACCATTTTAATGATTATACAACTGTCTGCTTTGACCTCGAAGATTTTCTTTTAACATTGTAGATACATTTGATATTTTTTGAAAGCAGGCAAGATGAAAAATATACAACACCTTCGCCGGGAATCGATCTACTGACCTCTCAATTACGCGCTGAGCGTGCAGACCACCACACCACGAAGGCATGCCAAGAAGGCGGGAGAAATACTTATAACATTAAAGTTCTTAACTTTGAAAATATTTCGTTTCTTCATAGCATTTGTATTTCAACAACTTTTTTTCCACCTTGAATACAAACTTTCAAATTTTCTTCCTTTCTTATTGACAATCATATCTATCTTTGCTTTAGATACTGACAAATCATGGCTTTCATAGCACTTTTTAATAACTAAGTAGGAATAAATTTCTTCAGAAAGAGCTCAAATATAGTCTAAAAGGTCCATTTTCCATGAAAATAGAATTGTCAAGTAATAATTTACACTTTCAAAAATATAGCTGCAGTTAAAAAAAAATTCGAAGCAGAAGATTTTTTTTTTACAGCAAAATCGTCTAAAAATACGCGAAATCTACAGAAGAAAGGTTAGCACGGGGTGCGTTATAGTTTCTTACAACATAACCAAAAGCATAAAAATATATAAGAATTATTTATTTAATTTCTCTCCTAAGCTAAAAGCAATGAGCATTTCAAGAAATATTTAGTAGCGTAATATACCTGAAACTCTCTATAAACAAATTTTAACGAGTCGCGGTTTTTATTCTTTAAACGTGCAATCCAATGCGAAGAAGTCTCACTTAAAAACAAACTCTTATAAGTAAATATCCTTAGTCAGATTACAGAATGGATAAAGTGGTGTTTAGAAAGTCTAGGAAATTATTTATATTTGGGACAGCTCCCGTAAATGTTTACACACGAATGTTAAAATTAACTAACTTCCTTTACCTGCTTGAACGAGAGTAAGGTCACAAGAGCGACCTCAACTAGAAGAAGGAAACCCGCAAGCTCAACCGTGAAAAAACTGGCTTTTAGTAATTAGTAATTAAACTGTTATTTATTTATTTATTTTTCCCTTAAGGAAACGCGAGTTCAATGAGGTTAGTCTACAACCTTCTCTGTCCCTTGCATTTAACGTCCCCATTTTAAAGCCAAGGTTAAGCTGAGACACGTGATCTTTTGTGACCAATTAATAATCGAATTTCCATCGGAGACTCGAGTAAAACCATGAATGCATAAAAGAGAGAGATTTAGCTTTTTCCTCAGCTGACAAATACAATAACAAATCAAAAGTCATTTAACACACTTATGTACTTCTTTGTGTGTGTCAATCATGCACATGTCCTTGTATATAAACACATAACTTCCTTACGTACACAGGAAAATACTTAGCCTCATAATACAGTCCTCATAGTTTACGCTTCAGTCCACACCAGCATATATATACGTAGTCTACCAGTATAAATACATGGATACAGTCTATAACTTATGATTTACGAAAATAAGCTTTAAAAAAATTTGAAAGCGTTCAGATCTTATATTACGCCCAAAGGGGCGTTTCTTTAACGTTTTATGTGTTACCTTTATTTATTAAATATCATGTCTTCGCACTTAAACCATAAAATTCAGTTCAGTAGCAATGTCGCAAAATAATTTTAAAATGAGCCTATCTTTAAAATTTCCGGCGCACATTCTCGCGCGCTAGAAATATTTGCTTTTTTTCTCCCGTACAGTTTTGACATTGCTTGCTTTGAAATCGTTGAATTTGTTAATCAAAAATTCGTTAAAGTTTTATGAAATATGAAATAGATAATAAAAAAAATTCCAAATCCCAAATTTGGGCTTCCAGATGCCCACATTCGAGTGGAAAATTACGTTATTCAAAATTGGATGTCTGTAGGTGCCGTTGTTTTTTCACAGTGAGAGAAACATACACGCATTTATGCAGATTCTTCATTATTTAATTTCTTTAGATATAATGCAGGGCTCTAATATTTGGTGCCAACAACTTGAAAAGTGAAACGCCATGCCGTTTATAGTGAACCAACGCAAGATTCCAAAACGAAATTAAAAGCCCTTCTGTGCAAATTGCCGTTTTGGGCTAGAAATATCTTACAAAATTGCTCACTTTCTATTTAGGATACTTCTAATCATTTAATGGGCCCAGCAGCGGCCTAGCGGTAAAGTCCATGAACACTGGTAGCTTGACCTGGGCTCTGTTCCAGGCGAACGCGCTAGCTTCATAAGCATTTTCGTGGTTTCCTTCACATGTAACTTGAATACGAGACATTTCCCTATGAAAGTGCTCCGCGAAGGCATCCTTGCTCTTAGGCAGATAGCCCTCGCGTCTTTTACCATACTCAAATAAGCCAATCTATTCATTTAACGTGTACCAGGAAAAAGTTGATTTTCAGCAACGAGAATTACCAAATCAAATGTTACCAGACTACGGGTTCTCAGCCAGGAGGGGTGGTTTCGTTTGGTTCATTTGATTATGGAAAAGTACTCGACGGCTAGCTGCCTAAGAGGTGGGGTGCTTTCGTGAGGATTTTCTAAGGAAGACTGACTCCTATACACGATACACGCAGAGGAAAACCACAAAAACGCCTATGCAGCCAGCCCGTTTGCGGGATTCGAACCTCGGACCGGACTACCAGTGTTCAGCGACTTTACCGCTCGCACCTCAACGAGGAGAGAATTGCACAGTTTCAGGAAAAGCGTGCAGTCGGACATTTATTTAGCTGTTATTGTTTATGTTTATGAATATAAAAAAAACTATTTTTATTCTAGTTTTGTATACTTATTTACATTCCCCCCCCCCATTTCAACATCTTCTATACTTTATGTTATTTAATTTGTAAAACACGCTAGAAAATAATCTAAATCTAAACAAATGTATTTACGTATAATCTAAATAAATGTAAATGAATGCATGTATATTTTTCAAGTTTTGGGAAGGAGGGAGGAATGATCTTCTAGCAATGGTTAAAGGGGTGCATGAGGCAGAAAGGATTAAGAGTCAACAGAGCAAAGCACAGATACTTCTCTACCTAAGAGGCCAACTCGCGCCCCTGCATAAAGTTGAGTGAACTATATCTGAACACTTTTATATTTAACAAAGGTAACTATTTGAAACAAAAATTCTCTATCAAGTTTAATATTTTAAATCGTAAGTTTGTATTTCCTGAAAAATGATGCAATGATTTACAGATTTGGAATTAAAATGATTTCAAAACTGACTGAGTTTTCAAGGAAAAAATCTGATTTGGACACCACATGACCTCCTTGTATGACCTTCTAAGTGACACACATTTATTTCTGCAGTTAATTTAAACATATTGCCTCGGATTTCATTAGAGATGTATTTCTCATTCAGTTAATTCAGTTCTCACTTCGCGGCAATGTAAAAATTCGTAAAAACTAAAAACATATTAATTAAAAAATTGTAAAAGTTAGAAAAACATAAAACACCAAATACAGTTAATAAAAAAGTTGAATAAACAATTTTTACAATTAAAATTAGAGGTTCTGCACAAAATCAAGCGATTCAGTCGAAGGGCCAAGAAGGCAAATATTCCGGTGCACAAGACTGAAAAGTTTACTTTTCGTCGTCTCACTGTTCATTGAGGTTAACTTGCCATTTAAACTTTTAAACTGTTGATAATTTTAGAACTGTTGCATGCAGATAAAAAATTTAAAAAAAAAAAAAAAAAAAAAAAAAAACCTTTCAGAAAATAAACAGCACACAATATTAGATCACTTTTAAACCAAAAAATTCACAATTTACCAATATATAAGAATAAAAAAACTAAGCTCAACGAGTCAGTAACAGAGTAGGAATATATACATATATTTATATACGATTGGTGCAGCGATTGCAACGAAAACGGGAGGTGCACTGCTATATGTTATGCGAGTCCTCTATATAAAATTTCAACGGCTATCGTTCTTGAGTTATGCGAGATACATACGTACGTACGTACAGACGTCAAAGAAAAAATATCTCTCCTGAATCCATTTTAATCCATTTTACAATTCCTTTTGGCAGAAACAGTATTTTATTCTGTCCGTACGTCCAGACGGACGTCAAGCAAAAACATCGTTCAAATGGTTTCGAGAGAGGTTGAAATGGATATTTTCGTTCAAATATAACAGCCGAAATTTTTCGCGATTACAATACTTTCTTTACGTCGTATAAGGAAGCAAAATTTTTCGCGATTACAATATCTCCTTTACTTCGTACAAGGAAGTAAATAAACGAAAAAAAATACCTATTTGCAATAAGAATTAGGAAATAAAGCTGAAATGTTATAAATAATAATGTAGTTAGCGTAAAATATATTGCACTTAATTTCTTCATTTTTTACCGTTTAATTTTTCTTGCATTTAACGAAGCAAATTAATTTTTTTTCCTTTTTAAATTCTGCTTCATTACTTATACAGAGAATTGCCAGGTTTGATAAATTTTTGACCAAGTGAAATAAGTTACATAATTTTTTATTATTTTAAATTCGTTGAATTTTTTCTAAACCTCTAGCAACAGTAACTAGGAATGTTAAAATATTCCTAACATCAACTTTTAAATTCCGATAAGATCAAACTAAACTATATTCGTGATTTATCTATCTTTAAAAGATCTAACTTTGTAGCTGCTTAATGCCTAGAAATACCGTGAATTTAAATGCAAGTAGAAAATGATATTACATCCGTTTGCTTGTGTAATTCAAACAAGGGCATTCAGAACGACGAGGGCTATTTGCCTAATTAAAGTGTGGCGTCGTCGGGAACTTTTCTTTTTAAGGGTTTTCTCTGGCTTGTATTTAACGATGCACATGCGAAAAACTCATAATTCATCGGGATTTGGACACAAGCTAATTGTTGTATTAGCAGCTTTATGTGTAGTTACAATTCCTGATTTGCAAGGCTTTAATTATCTTGTCTTCTATTCCTTGCAAAGTTAAATTTGTGTCACATTGTTAGGAAGCTTGCATTCCTCCTTTGCGGCTGCGCCGAGCAGGAAAGGTAAAGTATATAATCTCGCAGTAGACAACCAATGTCAAACAGAAAGTCCATCGTGTATAAACTGCAAACTCAATAATGACGCTAATAATACGGACCTTAATATGTATCACCCTGCTTACGCGCCAAACTTTCCAGTGTATCAAAAGGAAGTGAGCAAAATAATTACAAGAACCGAATATGACATCTTAGATTAAAATTCATCTTTACAACCAACAAGTTAAAATCATTCCTTCACCTTGATTCACGAAAACAATATAATTAAAATGTCGACAATACTATTTAAATGTATATATTTCCATTAATGACAAGTGCTTCGCAAGAAAGAAGACAGAAAAATATTAGGAAAATTACTACGACACTGATATAAATATATTTATGGTACAAAATAAACTGATGAAATCTATTACATGAACTAAAACTAAATTATAACTTATAAACCAATTATGTCAACTTATTAAGTATTGTATTTTACGCTATCAAGTGAAAACATTTACATTAAACAAAATGTGATACACAGGCACTTAACTAAAAGAATTCGAAAAAACTTATGATGTGAAATGACAACATCTCAAATAAAAAAAAAAGGGGGACTCGTAATAATAAACTATACATAGAGAAGCTATTATGAACTATTATAATTATGGCTGTTGGTCTACTATTATAATTATATCTAATGGTTATGATACCAATCAAAATGTCAATGTATATACTAACTCTAAAAATTATACATGATCATGTCATTGTCTATTAATCTGTTGATTATGATACTAATAATAACGACAATGAACTATTATGAAATAATAAAATATTAACTACTAATCTAGAGCCATTCCTAGATCCTAACGGATTTAATAATCCTTCTGAATAGATGTAAACTATACCAAATACTAACAATTGGGAACTGTTTACCTAATTATGGAATTATTTTTTATTAACTACGCCGAACAAATACTAATTCAGAAGTAAAACAACAAAAATCATCGTTATATTTTCACAGGACTAGTTTCGATGGTTTTACCGTACCACCAGCTGAGGCATGCTGCTGAGGATGGTGGTTCGGTAAAACCATCGAAACTAGTCCTGTGAAAATATAACGCTGATTTTTGTTGTTTGATTCCTGAATTACTAAGAATTATTTACCAATATCCTATAAATGTACTATTATAAACTATATACAAATTATATATGAATTATATAGCAATGAACTATTTGGGAAATGTATGCCAATGTGTTATTTTGAACTTGTATGAACTATTACTATTATAAACTATTAACTCTATTATAACTATAATTATTAAGAAGGCGGGAGAAATACCTTATGGGTTTAGTACTAGTACAGAGCCAGCTCGTAACCTCAACGGTTATATGCTCAAAACCTCAACGTTATATGCCGGAACACACGTCAAAAAAATGTTTTAGCACAAATAGACATATAAACAAACAGACAACCTAAAAGCCACAAGAATAGCATAAAATACAATGATGAGGTTATCTACAATATTAATGAATACGATGATAAAATATTTGAAATAAACTACTACACACACATCACATAATTATCTCAATTACAAAACAAGACTAAAATAATCAAACATGAGATATATTAAAAAACTTCTTATTAAAACAATAAGGTAAAACAACAATATAAACTATTAGGATCAATGAACTATTTATTATTGATCTATTGAATATATAAAGAGTGTTATATTTGAATATTTATATTGAATTGCTATACGAAACTAAATTAAATTATACATTGCATTATATATTGAATTAGAGAAACACTAAATTGTATTATTCATTTAAGTACGGTACTAATTAATTTAAATTCTCAAAACTATACCATCTATTGATAACTGGTCAAAATTGTATTATATTAATTGTCTTAATTGTATCAGTTGTATTACACCGAATATATATGTATCGCTACCACCAAAACCAAATTGTACAAGTCGAAACTGGATATGTATCCAAAGCACGTAAGTGCTATGGCTCCACCTGTTAAATGTTATGTACATTTTGTACATATTTTTGAAATTGTAATAAATGTCCGGAGTCTTGGTTGGGAGTCCCGGGGTTCACGGGAGGTCTCTGGACTGTCGGTGTGAGGTGAAACAAATGTTTCGCTCCCCGACAGCTGGATGAGCTCTGTGATCTTTTGGGCTTTCTCTAGATCGAAGTGTGGTGGGACTATACCTACGTTACTTATAGTAAACATTAGGTGGCCCACTACATTTCTACCAGACCAGACCAGTTAATATGCCAACGTTTATGTATCACTAACCACTGTTCAGTGTTGGCTTCCGGCCAAATGTGAATATCTACTGTGTGTTGTACTTTATCATAGTAATAAATGTCGTATGTGAACTCAGCACAATCTCGTGAAATAAGAACAATACACAGACCATGTGCAACCACCCCGCTGGTTATGATGACGTAGTTCATGACCCCTCAGTTCCTATGCGATAGTTTCGGATACATGAATCGTTTCATAGAACGAGCATCTGACTGGCCGTCGTCAGAATCGCTTCACGATATTTTCACCTGAATATTTTATACGCATAAATGCTGTTATCACTTCTAGCGACAGTGCCTGCTAGACGGGACTTTTCTGAGAAACGAGATTGTGTAGCAATGGTTTAACCGGGAGGATTCCTAGAAAAAAGAGCCCCCCTGGAAGCGAAGTCCCGTCTAGATACGGAAAAGTTGTAGCGGCTACGCGGGATTTTTGAAACTTCACCGAAAATGTCTTGGCTGGAGCTCTGTACCTGGTAGAGATCAACCAATTAGACAAAAGTTCTGCTTCTGAAGGATCCCGTGATCCCAATCTGAGCGATAATCGATTACTGTTTGGCGTTCAAGTCTTTGTAGCAAGTGAAAATGGTAACCTAGCTACGTGAGTTTCCTGGAAATGTGGGAGTTCTGAGAATTGTTCCTTTCGACGTCCAGTCCCGCGTAACCGAAACATAATGGGATTAGAACTTTAGGTTTGTAATGTGAGGTTTTACTGAAAATAAATCAAACAAAGGACTTACTTCCTTTAGGTCGGACAAGAGCGAAAAGTCACCCAGACAGGCATACCCATCCGGCTTCAGAAACACGTTGTCCAATTTCAGATCGAGATGGCAGAGGCCATGTTCGTGCAGATGGTCAAGCGCAGTGGCCACGTCTCGAAGCCAGATTCGACAGAGTCCGAAACTCAGTTCTTCGCTATAAAAACGTGGCTCATTAACACACCTATGGGAAGAAGCACATGTTAATACAAGTAAAATACGTATTTGCAGACGGGAAATATATGACAGTAAAATAAATTCTATGTACCAGTTAGTATTAAATGGCTTAATTTGTTTCGAGTCAGCAGTTTGAAGCTATATATTTAAACACAAAGTCTAGAAATATTTCGCCCTAAACTGATCTGAATATGTTATGGAATTCAGTTTAATATAGAATTCAGTTTGAAAATATCATTGAATTCCATAATATTCACTATCAGTTTAAGGTTTTGTTTTGTTTATGCATTGTATAGCGCATAACCTATTAGATTATCATGCCCCAAACACATGGTCCATTTACTTTAAAAATATGTGTACAGTCCACATAATTTTTTTAAAAGTAAAATAGACCATCAATTTAAGCAAATTATTTTTAGTAAATTTTCTTTTGGCGGGGTTGGGGGGGGAGGGAAGGAAAGATACCGAACATATACTTTTAAATGAAAGTTACGCTGATTTGTATATATTCTGCTTGTAAACAACCTTAAGCAAAAATTCTGAATCAGAAAATATTTCAAACAACAAATCTTTAAAAAAGATAAGTCCCTTGGTTTCCATTTCTCATTTCAGAATAGTGATTTCTAATCTTTTACCTTCTACTGCCCCTTAAGGGTTTTTTGCGCAACTTATTTTTGAAAGGTTGTTTTACAAAATATAATCAACCATGTAAGGTTTGATTCAAGCTAAAAACCGAAGAGGTTATGAACGAAAATCATTATTAATTTTAAAATATTTCCTCATGTATATGTTAATTAATTCGATATCTATCTCCAAAGAAAGATTTTAATTTATCTTAAACAGAGAGAGATTATAGCGATTCAATTAGTCAGACTCAATACTATGATTGTTAAACAATGTTATGTTGCAAAAGTATTTATAAATGTTTAGTGCACGGTAAAAATTAAAAAAAAAAAAAAAAAAAAAAAAAAAAAAAAAAAAAAAAAAAAAAAAAAATTGAAATATATCAAAACCTTGCGTTGTCAGACTTTGATTAATCAAGATTCGAAAACACTTATAGAAAATTTCAGAAAAAAACTAACTTTTGTATATATTTTCAAAGTTTAGAAAATTACTTTTGGTACTTATATTCAAAATTAATATTAACTTTAAATATTAATTTTAATATTAACTTCAAAATTAGTTTAGAAAATTACTTTTGATACTTATATGATAGGGTTTAATTTCCTTCATATACAGAGGCTGTTTTCAAGCGATTTATTTTAGTTAGTTTCAGCGTTATAATACACATTTTGTTCTTTTCTGAGTTCCCTATTGTGTATATATACTGTTGCGTGCTTATGAAGAAAGATTGCTACCCTCTATCTAGCACTGACAATATTCTGGACACACTTTCTGGAAGCAAGTAGTTTTCGACGTTTGATTTAAAGAGTGGATATCGGCAGGTAGAGAAACACCCTGATGTTTTGCAGTTCAAGGAGATGTCGTTTGGATTATCTAATTCCCCGGCAGCATTCGGACGCTTCATTGAGAAAAAGCAGTCACCAGCTGCCTTAGTTGCTCCTCAACCGCTTTCTCACTGGCATTCAGTCCCACTTCCGTGTATATTGGTGGAACTGATTAGTATCTAATCGCTCGCAAATGCAGTCTCAAGAGGAGGTTACCAGTTCCACTTCACTAGCCATTTGCGTGCATGTGAAGGCGCAGCTTATAAAGCGATGATATCCAGCAGAAAGTAAGAGTTTGGATTATTCTTATCGCTATAGAAGACTCTACTTTCCTACAAGTTCTTCAGTGTTTTCCAAAATCTTGATTGCGTCAAGATCGATTTTAATCTTTTTAACATGGCTATCTTAAATACTTTTATTTTTTAAGCCATTAAAATTCTTACTTTATTTCTTATTTCTATAAAGAAATAAAACAGGGAGCATACACAATGTAAACGTCATAAATAAGCAACGGATTTACATTAAATAATTTGGGATTTACATTAAATACAAGAACATTACTATAGCTGCCAATGAAATATGTAGAACTGCAATGTGGAAGTATTATCGTTGTAATTATTAACTCGAATAGGAGTTGTGTCCTTTCTTTAAAGGCCTTTGTTACTTAGTTTTCGATATAAAAAGCAATTTCTTTCTCAACTTATTAAAACAAAACTACTGAAATTTAATGAAATTGGCGAAAAGGAATTTGTTTCTTGAAAAAAGAAAAAAAAAAGTTTGACAAATTTGCTATTTTTATACACACAACAGCACATAAAACTAAGATATTTCAATAAATTTACATCAAAAGAGCATATTTAGTTTAGGATAAAATATAGTCGTAACTAAGTCACGCAAAATATTAGGGATTATTATAATTTTCTAACAGTTATTTTTAATTTTGAAACCCTCTTCTTTAAATTCTTGTTTTCCACCAACAACTCCCTACCAGAATGAGATTTCAGTACCGTGTTTTATATAAATGAAGTAGAATCAGTATTTAACGGTCAGTCACTTCCGGAAAAGTTAAGTCACTTCCGGAAAAGAGCTCAGAAGTTCTGAGTAGAGCGTGTTCTGTCTTCGGGCCATGTCTTTGCTTTAAGTATATCTTATTACGTAAGCCGTAGTTTTCCGTGCCGGTCAGGTTTAATTACTGGCCAACTCGGTTACTTATCTTTGTGCAGCTTCGGCTAAAGTTTAGTTAATTCGAATTACTTTAATTTCTTATTTTCTATCTTAAGTTTCTATCCCAAGTGGTGGCTTTCCTGCAAGGCCAAGAAGGGGCCTTCTGTGAGAGTGTTTCTTTGAGTGAATAAAAGTATATTTTTAAACCTTCTTTGGACTTACATTTTATAAGTCTGGACACTTCCATAAAAGTTCTAGTAGCCAAGAACATGTTAAATTAACTAGAACTTTATAAAATTAAACCTTAGATTTGTGTTTAATTCAAAACATAATCTCTTAAAATATCGAAAGACAATTTGAAATGTATTTTATACATCTCTTTTCTATTTTAACGCTAAACTAACTCCAGTCTGATGGTAAAATACGGCTAATTTTACACTGGCGCGTCTTTGTTACATCTAATTATTTTGCTTCAGTGGATATTTATATTGATAACTGAAATGGCTTCGTTAGGGCTGAAACCTGCAATTTATCATGCTTGCTGTAAATAAAATGGAAAACTGCAAGCCTCTTTAAAATTAACTGTTAGTCAATCGGTTTTAAATTAGATTTGGTGTTTTCGTTCTACACATGAAAAATGAATTCGGCACATGAAAATGTATCGATTCAACTCACATCCATAAATCCTTCCTCATGGCTGGCATGATGAAGACGGTACAAGCATCAAGAGTGATGTACTCTAGGAGTGGTAAGATGTTGGGATGATGTAACTTTGGCCACCATCCGAGTTCCATCTCGCTGGTTTCAGTTGTGCACTTAACAGCCAATGCACGAGATTGAACATCATCATAAACCAAAGACACCCATCCGTATCCTCCCTGAGCAAGGAATTCAACATATCTGGAACAAACGTGAGCAGAGTATAAAATTAGATATATTCACAGGGAATTTGAAAAGTTCTAGCTTCAATTTACAGCAGACAGACCGATGATGTGATAAATTAGATTGCAATAATTCCTCTTTCCTTTCTTTGAATAGTCCATAAAAGATTTAAATTTAATGAATATATATAGTAAAGAACACGTACGGTTAAACAATAAAAATAAAATTGACTAACAAAGGACGTAGGCATTAAATTGAAGATAAACAAATTACCATGATATTCTTCACATGGAAAAAGATCTAAAGTACGATGAACTCCTTTCCTAAATGAAATTTTCAGAGGTTGTTTAGGTTTAGGTTTAGTGGTTTAATGGCGCATAACCTGGAAAGGTTATTAGCGCCAGACACATGTTGAGAGTACACAATTAAAACATACAAAACAATTAAGCACAATCACAAATTTAACACAACAGACATATAAAATCAAAAGAAGTAATAAAATGATGAATATTTAAATGAAGTTACTCATAATTTATATAAAAATATGAAATGTGAAACAGTGAATCATGATTTACATAAGTTCTGAAATGTGTGTTTAAATTACATTATTAAAGTACAAGGGTATTATCAAATTAGGTGATAAAAGCCTGTTTCTTTCAAATACTGAGATAAATTAGTATTGACCTCTTTCCCGATTATTTGGTCAAGAGGCAAGTCATAGTCACTAAACTACTTTAAACGAAGTGTCTTAAAATACACGCAGTCAACTAAACAGTGACGCACTGTAAGAACACACCCACAGTAAGAACAAACAGGTGCAGCGGTTTTTTTAATTGAAAATTTAACAATATAACTCATTTAATCATGTATTATATATTCTCGAGTAATGGAAACTTTCAGCAACAGTTTAGGCAGGTGATACATATTCTTATTTGGATTTATACCCTTTTTTTCCCTTCTATTAATTCTTTTTGCTTTGCTGTCATCTTTTGTAAACGCTATTTGAAATATCATCCTTCACGTAAAATAAACATTTTATGTTTATCTTACTTTGTGCAAAACGAGCATCCATTTCTGGGAAAAAGAAGATATCTTCAACCAAGCGAAAGTTCACAACTTTCGTTAGTAACTGTAACTCGTTACTTAATTCGTTATTACAGAAACAATGTGCAGTAGAAATTAAAGGCGTACATTTTTTATATTGGCAAAGAAAAATTTACACCATTAAACAAAAGTAAAACTATTTCATAAAACATAATTAAACCTTACACATACATTGAAACTGCAGCAGATTTATACTAAAAATTAAATAAGCAGACGAAGCAGCTATCATCAGGTTAAAAATTTCTCTCCAAAGAAATTTACAGTTCAGAACTAATTTTCATACATACTTGATGCAAAGTTATAAATATTTTTTACCTGATGCCTCTTTCCTTGTAAATATTTGCGTAGTGATTTTGAGTGAAGTACCCGAAGCTTTTTGGCTTAGAAAGATTCTAATAACTACCTTGTCTTATAATCGCATTTAACATCAGTTATGAAAGAAATATGCATATTTTTATATAAAGACTAACAGTGCGTTTTTCACTGTGCCATTAAAAATTTTAATAAATACCTGTTCATAATTAAGACACAATAACACGCCGAATAAATACTAATTCAGAAGTCAAACAACAAAAATCAGCGTTATATTTTCAAAATTTTCACAGGACTAGTTTCGATGGTTTTACCGAACCACCATCCTCAGCTGCAAAACCGCCAAAACCACCATCCTCAGCTGCAAAACCGAGGATGGTGGTTCGGTAAAACCATCGAAACTAGTCCTGTGAAAATTTTGAAAATATAACGCTGATTTTTGTTTTTTGACTTTCGAATTAGTATACCTGTTCATACTTTTGTGATATTGCAACATATTGAAAGAGCGCACGGGTTTTCCAACAAAAAAGCTTTACAAATCACTTTGAAACAGTTTTTTTAAAAATAATAGTATTCAGTATCGATGAAAAAAATTAAGACCAACGTTAAATATGTCGACAATAGCCTAGATTTGAAGTTTTTTGGCATAGAAATTTACTTTCATATCATAAAATCTATAGTCAATAAACTAAAGTCACTGACTATCGCTCGTGACTAATAGTCAATGACTCCAAAGTCACTCCAAACTAAGTCAATGATGAAAACTAATAGTCAGTGACTTTGAAGTCACTATTAGTTTTCATCATTCAAACAAAAGCAGTTAGTTAGTTACCTGTAATTCCTTTTTGTTTGTAGGTAAGCTATAGCTCGCTTCGCTTCTATAACTAACTCCTCATCATCGCCTTCGCCCCAGCTCCAAGTAGAAGATATCATAATTTGAAATGCTGACGAAATTGATTTAGAGTACTCCTGATGTGACTCGATCAATTTAACTTAGCATATGGTGAAGGAAATTTATCAAAATTAGAATGAAAAATAAAATAAGATACGTGATTGTTGCATTTCTAAGTTTAAACAGATTACAACGCTTTGTTGAAATGTGAAACGACAACAATAACATACGCATTATTAGACTTAATAGTTCGTATTTTCAACAATGATTACATGTCAAGCTTTCTTTTGTTTAGAGTAAATATTTTTCATTCACTTCCCATATGTTTGTTTAAAGCAGTTAAATATCCAAGATGTATCAGCATTTACGAAATAACCAAAATTCGAGCATAAGAAACTGTGAATCTTTTTTCTTACTTTGCAAACTTTACTTTGACTTTACAAACGAAGCAGCAGTATTTCAGATTAAATGTACATACAGGGTTATTATAAACTAGAAAGCCCGGCAGTCGTACAAAATGACCGCTGTTCTAGATATTATAAATTGTAATTAAAATGATTTGTGCAAAGGTGTCTTAATTCAAACTGAATTACTCAGGGCAGGCGACGAGGACGACCCTTTGCTTATTGCCCCGCGGGGTTTCCCCCTTATACTTGCTTAATTGCTTAAAGTAGAGTGCAATGAAGGAAACCATTGGCGGTACATTTCTTAAGAGCCGCCGCTAGCTCAATAAATAAAGGTGATTAAATAATAAAATGTTAATTCACATGTCAAAGATCTCTTTGTACACAACATTTCTTGTGTAGATCTTTCCATCATTTTTAAGCTCACCTTGCAGAGGACCATCCATTATTTTTAATTTTACGTCCGTTCTGTCACGAACTTTTGAACAGGCAACATAAAGTTGACCGTGTCCAAATGCAGGCTCAGGTAAAAAAATGGCAACACGCTTAAATGTCTGGCCCTGAAACTTATGGATGGTCATAACAAAGGCAAGTTTTACAGGAAATTGTCTACGTCTCAATTGAAACGTCAACCCTGTGCCGTGGCAACTTCACCCTATTGGCTAGTACAGTTACGCAAGCAACCAATAAACTATCGGCGACAAACAGACACTTAAGCCGCATATATATATGGGGTGAATTAACATTATCTCCTCCGAAACGGTTGGCTCCCGGGCTTAGAGAAACACACCTTTGGATTCCGTAGGTCCGTGGCACGCCATTTTGACCATTCGCTTCGCGTCTTCGTCAGCCGAGATGTTAATTAAAAGCTAATTTTCTCCTACGTTTTCCATGTGTAACGTGTATACGAGCCAGTTTCCCTTAGAAAGTCCTCCACGAAAGGCATCCCTCCCCTTACGCAGATAGCCCTAGTGTGCTTTGCCGTATCCTCAATACACCAATACACACACCTACGTTTTCCCTACATTCTCCACTTTCTTGGGTTTTTTCTCTATTAGAGGGATTTGGTTACGGACCAAATTATTTTTTCTCGAATATCTACGGAACGGCTCTGAGTTGAAATTCGAGACTCGTATCCTCGGATTCAAAAACATTCTCCGAATCCATCGATATCGTTCTCATCTTCGTACGACTTTAATCGGTGGAGATATTAATAAAAACTACGGAAACGTTAATTTCCGCGCTCATTTTCCCGACTGCCAACAATAAACTATAGGCGACAAACACTTAAGCCGCTTACATATATAAAGATTAATTACTTTTACAAATTAAGAGGGGGGATAGTACTCATCCAGATGAGCAATAATTACCTTAGAACATAGGGTCGCATTCCACTCTGAGAAGCAGAAAAGAAAAATATTAGAATTTTAATCTGAACTTACAACAGTGTTGGGAGAGCGAATGAACGAGACCAAATGTTGCACAATTAGTTTACTGACAAATTCACAGAGAGTGCACGCAAGGGATCAAACCGAAAACTTGGTGTTCGAGTATTAATTGGAGCTGAAACTTTGATGGCAAACACTCAAATGCACATATTTGGTTGGCAAGGTCTCAACCTCGCAAACGATTGCAACAAGTTAATTATGTAATCAAGGGCTGAATATTGTCAACTAACTCCAACGTCCGCTGCATGCCGAGATTAGCATGAAAAGCCCATGCTGCGTTCCGGCTGTCAGAGCTTCGTATCCCATAGAAGAGCGCATCAAGTAGAATGAACGCGGAGAGTAAATCCAGGAAGACAGGATAGAAGATGGCTAAGAAAAACAAACAACTGCTACCTTGATACTTGATATCAAGGTAGTCCCCCCCATAGATAATTCCCCCCTAATAATTTAGATAATTAACTTGTTGCAATCATTTGCGAGGTTGAGACCTTGCCAACCAAAGATCTGCATTTGAGTGTTAGCCATCAAAGTCTCAGCTCTAATTAATACTCGAACGCCAAGTTTTCGGTTTTATCCGATTTGTGCACTCTCTGTGAGTTGTGACTAAACTAATTGTGCACCATTTGGTCTCGTTCATTCACTCTCCCAACACTGTTTAAGTTCAGATTAGAATACTAATATTCTTCTTTTCTGCCTCTCAGAGTGGAATGCGACCCTATATTCTATGGTAATTATTGCTCACCTGAATGAGTAATATCACCCCTCTTAATTTGTAAAAGTAATTTAAAATCACCCTGTATACAGACAGATACAGGCGCTGACGTTCTTCGTTGGCCACCGTTAAATTAAACATATCGTTCTAATATTTTATAACACTGTCCTTGTTTTCGAAGTCAGTAGTGATAAATAAAAGTTTTTATTAAGCAAGTCAGATGTCATTTTATTTCGTTTTTGGTTTACTGAAATAACCAGCCTCTGCACGTCTCCTGTTTAGAAAAATGTTATCGCAGTTAAAGTGAATTAATGACAAAAGTATGTTTTCTCGCTGGAAGTCGCAAACAGCCGCGTATATGTTTCTACAAAAAATGTTTTGGTAAAATATTGCCCTATGATGAGCAGGGTTTATTAGATTATGACAAAACGCACTATGAATATTTTCTAAGAGTGCAAATGTCTTCGTGGAGGATTTTCTAATGGAAACTGTTTCGTGTTTATGTTGCACATGGGGAAAAACTCGGAAAAGCCTGTGTAAACAGCTGTTTGCCAAGATTTGAACCCGGATCGAGCTACCATTATTTAGCGATTTTATCCGCTCGGGACTAATGGGCTGTCCTCTAACGAAAAAGATCTGAAATTAATTTATGAGAACTTGATACAGAAACATAATTGTAACAATAATGATAACATTTCAATTTTAATGGGAATGATAAGTTAATTAAAATTATTAGTCCAAAGGGGCTTTGTCCCCGAAGGACTACTGTTTTCGTTTTGCGATTTTGTTGTTGCTGTTTACTTAGCAGCAGCTGTAATTTTGAAATCGGATTCGCTTTCTTTGCATTTTGGATTGGGTTCTATATAACGTTTTAGTAGTTTAAAATATAACTACCGTGTGATATTGTACGAATATCTGTGAGGAAAAATTTCAGCATTTTTTGTTCTTGTGATAAGAATAAATTTTACTAACTTTTCATCAGACTTGTGCATTCAATCTATTACGAACCTGTACGCAGGTAATTATGGTTTTGAAAGTCAAAATTATGGCTTGCTATTAACAAAAAGACATGCCTAAGAATAACGTTTTTTATATCTAAAACGCATTTTATCAATAAAAAGCAATTTTAAAAAAAATATTATAGTAGTTTGTTCTGGCTTATTAAGACATAACTGATAATACAAATATAGAGTTACAATTGTAAAATTTATATAGATTTCCATTTACTTTGAGTCTATTTTACATTTTCTTAAAAAAATTTTTTTTAGGTTTCCTATGCCTGAGTTGTGTTATTTTTTATGCACTTTGAAGAATAATTACTACAAAACCGAGTACCACAACTATTGCCATGCAGTCAGCCATGCTCAGTCCATGTATTGGATTCTAAGAAAGAACCCAGGTTACTTTACAGAGCTAGAGGTATGTATAATGTTTTTATAATTTAAATTGATGCTAAAAGGCGAAAGTGATAATTCAAACGTGAATTGGTTTGCTTCGAATTCCAAGTGATTGGATTACTTTGCTATAATTTTAATAATCCAAAGAGTTAGGATTGTTAAAATTGTGGCTCTCTGCCTGAAGCAGTGGAGAGGTGTCTAGAACTTTTCGCCGTCTCTATTTCACCGTGACCGTTTCGCCGTCGGAACATTTCGCCGTCAAAAGATATTTTTCTTTACATGACTGTATTATATCTTGCCATATTATACTCGTATTAAATTTATTTAGTAAGTATTAAATTAACTATGTTTACCTTGCAGAGACATTAGCTATTTTTTGGAAGCAGGCAAGATGAAAAATATGCAACGCCTTCGCCGGGAATCGAACCACGGACCTCTCAATTACGCGTCGAGCGTGCAGACCACCACACCACGAAGGCTTGCCAAGAAAGCAGGAGAAATACCTTATAACCTTTTGTATACGTAATAAAGGTTTCTTATAATATGTACGTACTCTTATTTACAAATATGAGTTATAAAGAAATTACACACAGTTAGAAAAATCATGTCAGTATGAAAAAGAACTGGGGCTAAACCTCTAATGTAACAGAAGGTATGTTATCGATTTTAAAATGTTTACATGATTCGTCAAAATTTCTTTAAATTTTAATCAGCTAGTTCACTATTATATACATAACACCTAATTACGACACCGAGGAAATCCTTCCAAATAAATTATTTTCTGGGAAAAACGTTATTAATTCTAGGTAATATTTAGTAATTCTAGAAGATGTGTTTACTTACAAAGGTTTTTTTTTTCTTTTAAAATTTAAGGCAGCCACCAGAGGTATACAATAGGTAAACAAAATTCTTGATGATGATGTCTTGATGATGATTCTTGATGATGATGTGTCTATGACAAAGTGCAATTACTCGTATATAGCTGTCAAAGACAGCTTTTGCAACCTCGGCAGCTCTATCAGTATAAAGCAGGTCCACTGGGTCTTCAATGCCGATGTTAAACAGTCTGGCCTGGATTGCTGGGCAGCTGAAGATGTGATGGCGAGACAAGCGGGATGTCATCTGGGTCAAACAAAATTCTTAAATTAAATAAACTTAATATTGTAATATGACAAGATATAGAAAAATATCTCTTAAATATACAATAGGTAAACAGAATTATTAAACTAAATCAACTTAATACAATACGGTCATGTAAAGAATAATATGTATTGATGGCGAAACGTCCCGACGCTGAAACGGCCACGGTGAATAGTCCTATTCCCGTCGAGAGCTATCTGCTTGACAGGCTAATTAAGGCAAAACATAATAGGGCTCTCTGATTGAGGAAAGAGATTCTTTCATGGAGACTTTTCTGAAAGGGATTCACAATACACATGAAGGAAAACGACGAAAATTCCCCTGCAACCAGTCCATTCGCTTGAATTTATACCCATGTAGAACTATCAGGCTGAGGTTATGGATGCTGAGTTTCTAAGGAAAACTGGCATATTCACGTCAAAACCATAAAAACTCATATGGATCCAACGGTGTCCGCCGATAACATCGCGGCAAAAACATCGCGGACGAAAACGTCGTGGAGAAAACAACACAAGGCGAAAACGTCGTGCTACAAAACATCGTGGGAGAAAACATCGCAAAGAGAAAACATCGCAGTTCTAAAACATCGTGCTACAAAACATCGTCGTCGAAAATAAAGCGGTTCAAAAACTTCGCAGTTTAAAAACATCGTCATCGAAAATATCGTGGTAAAAAATAAAGTATCTACAAATCATCCCATGACGATAACTTCGCAGACATGCTTTTTTCAGGTTTTAATTATTGTAAATGGATATTACCATATGATTTGTGAGCGCAGTATGTAAAGAAGGATAATTTTTATTTTCACATATTTTATTAACTAATAAATGTTTGCTGAAAAAGTAAGAAGGAAACTTAAGCATAAAAAATTAAATGCAAATTATAGATTATACTTTTCATGAAAAATTACCAGTAAAAACGTTATAAAAATGATTTATTAATGGCCTTTGTTAGTTAACTATGTCGGTTTAAAATTCTATTAAGTGCTATAAGTTGCATTAATTTTCTATGCTTAAGTTTCATTCTTATTTTCTCAGCAAAAATTTATTAGTTAATAAAAAGTATGAAAGTAAAAATTATCCTTCTTTCCATCTTGCGATCACAAATCATTATGGGAATATCCATTTACAGTTATTAAAGCCTGAAAGAAGCATGTCTGCGATTTTATCGTCATGCGATGATTTGTAGATACTTTATTTTTTACCGCGATATTTTCGACGACGATGTTTTTAAACTGCGAAGTTTTTGAACCGCTTTATTTTAGACGACGATGTTTTGTACCACGATGTTTTAGAACTGCGATGTTTTCTCGTTGCGATGTTTTCTCCCACGATATTTTGTAGCACGACGTTTTTGCCTTGCGCTGTTTTCTCCGCGACGTTTTTGTCCGCGATGTTTTTGCCGCGATGTTTTCGGCTGTAACCAGATCCAACCCATTCGCCGGATTCAAATCCAGAACCGAAAAACCAAGGTTCAGCGGTTTTTACGCTTTATCACTGGTGGGATTTACAAAAAGGAAAGCCCTTAAATTTTCAACTGATAATAGCAAAAATTGAACTTGCTTTTGCCTCAAGGATTTTTTGTAGAGCTTTGATCTATTATTATTAGTGGTCCCAGGTACTTAAGTTCATTTTTTATATGTATAAACCTCTTTTAACCTCCTTTCATTATTACCAAGTTTACGGAATACTGCTGCTAACGCGTTCAGTCAAAGATGACTCAAACACACGTAACGTTCTCGAACCCGTGCCCCAATGCTATATAGCAAATGTACTTTCAAGAATTCTTCAAATAAGTAAAGAAAAAAATCCTGAAAGCTTTCAGATTTTATATTACATCTAAAGTGGCGTTTTCTTCATTTATACACACATACACGTTTCGAGAGCATTTGAACTAATGTCCTTCTAAGCTAAAAATATTTAAAATATTCTTTAGAATATCTTCAGAATTTCCGATATACAGTCTCGCGGGTTGGAGATAATTTTTTGTTTTGTTTTATTTTTGCCCCATATAGTGTTGCCATTGGTCGTTTTGAATTCGTTGAGTTTGTTAACAAAAAATTCATTAATATTTTGCAAAATATAAAACAGACGATAATACATATTCTAAATTCGGGCTTCCAAATGAATATTTTGAATTCGGGCCCTTCTGAGCTAATGCCTCTTTGGGATAAAAATTAAAATAAAATTTTCTCAGTTTTTTTGGAAGAAATTTAAAATTCCATGCTCAATGATTATTTATGAACTCTTGAAACTCTCTCTAATTCTTGAATAATCGTCTGTTCGTTTCACTTGCTTTAATTTTGAAACATTCTAAAAAATTTCAATTGTAAAAAAAAAAAAAAAAAAAAAAAAAAAAAAAAAAAAAGAGAGAAATATAAAATAAAAATTGTAAACTTTCACATTGTTACTTCAATATTTTAGTTAAACTATGCTGTGAAAATGAGCGTCAAGATTCAAATTTTAATTACATACTTCATTTTTGAAATTTTATTTGTATCTGCTGAATAAATATAAACCTGTTTTCTTTAAGTATTCTTAAATTTGTTTTCATTAAACGCAGATTTCAGATTTTACTTTAATTAACCACTTCAAATATTAAATGCAGACTTTCTTCCTCTTCTTATGAATTTTATATAAAAGATTAGACCTGTGATTTCGACATGCGTTGGATCGCAGGCAGACGGACTGGCTGCATGGTGGTTTCGTGTTTTCGCCAAATATAACGTAAATATTAGCCAGTTTTCTTAGAAAGTCCTCCAGAAGGTATTCCTTCCCTTATGCAGATACTCTTACTATGCTTTGCCACATTCAAATAACATAACCTAACCACACCTATGAAAGATTCAAGAGATTAGAAAATATGTGGATTTGGATTCGGAAAAACTCCGATTTTGTTCTAAATCTGCTATAAATGAAAAACATCTTGAAGCAAAAAATGCTTTCTTAAAAATGTCGGCTAAAAATTTTCCTATCTTCATTCTATGAAATTTTTGCACAACAGCAATAAGAAAATTAAAAACTAAAATAATTAATTAAATCAGAGAAATAATTAATTAAATAAAATGCTTTGCTATAATCAAACACTGGTAGTTCGGTCCGAGTTTCGAATCCCGCGAACGGGCTGGCTGCATGGGTGTTTTCGTGGTTTTTCCCATGTGTATACAAGCCAGTTTCTTTTAGAAAGTCATCCACGAAGGCATCGCTCCCCTTAGGTAGATAGCCCTCGAGGCTTTGCCATAACCGCACATACCATATATTTACAACTTGATACAGCTCGAAAACATACTTTCATTATCGACTATGGTAATTTTTTTTTAATATGAAATGTATTTATTATGTCTACCATAAAAAAACTGCTTTTTCAGATTTTAACAGTTGACCAAAACAGTTTGTTTTTTATACGCTCTAGCTGAACTTGCAGCTACCGAAATGTTTACTTTTGCTAACCTTCTTTCCCTCCCACCTTTCTAGTTGCAAAATCAAATATCGTTTTCTTCACACTTAACCACGTACAGTTCAACAGCAAAATTATAAACACTTTAAAAGCAGCATATGTTTAGAATTCCCGATGCAGTGTTAAGTGTTGGCTTACATTTATATATATATATATATATATATATATATATATATATATATATATATATATAATCTTAAATTTATTTAGTGCGAAAACAAGTTACTACTACTTCCGCAATTGCTGCAAAGTAAGTTAATAATAATTTATTTTCTAAACAATATTGATTAATTGATTATATTATCTCCTAAGTTTAATTAAAGTAGAATTATTTTAAAAGAGTGAATCCATACTGGTAAGTTATATTTTGAAAGATGTTTTGAAGTAACTTGAAAGTAAAATGTTAATAATGTTTTAACGGGGACTGGAATTAAATCATCATGAAGAACAAAATTTCAATTGTAAAAGAAAAAATTAAATTAAAAGCATGTAATCATTGTCATTGATCGGAAATTAGTTGGTTTTTCAAGGGGAACAAACCAACTCCCGTTCAATGAACAATAATTAATAAATAAATACGTAAATACGAAGGTGTTTCGTCTTTATTCGAGTAATAAGGTAAGCCAAACCAGCAATTCTAGTCAGGCCAAATATTTCCGCGAATAAGAAGGGATTATGAACCAATGCTGATACTCAAAGAACTTATTCTTATGAAGCATTTTAGCCAATTCAATTATGAGTGAAAAGCAATTTCTGTAGAGAAATCCGAAATAACTCGAGTAACCGTCCCCGACACCCCCGTGTTTATGCATTTGAGTTCTATATTATTTGTAAAAATTAAACATTGGAAATTGTCATTATGAAATAGAATTCAAAGTATAAAGTTGAAATAAACATCGAAGATTACAAAATAAGATAAAGATACAAACTTTGTAAAAAACAAATAAAAAATAATATAAAATAATATAAAAATAATATAAAAATAAAAAATATAATAAGGACAGTGAATGTACATGAAGATATAAAGGCCAGAAAAAGTATTAAGTAACTTACATTCTTTCTAGTGGGGAGTCGGCAAAGTGTTCTCTTCGCGTCTGACTCAGAAGTGTAGGGTGTCCGAAAAATTCTTAGCGGCAGTGGGGGCTTTGAATAATATCAGTCGGTAAGACTTAGGTGAAGTAATTTATGGTAGTGGGTGGGACTCGGAATTCTTGAGGGATGTATTACGTGAAGTTCTTACTTGAGTGAAACTGTCTGTTAAGATTTTTTTTTAAATACTAGTGAATGGAAATTAATTAATTTCTGGCTAATTGTCGTGTCGCAATGATTACGAATTTAAGAAAGGAAAAAAGGAATTTTCACTGTGTAAGAGCTATTAGACAGACTAAAGATTATGAAATAGGCCCATTTTTTTAGTAACAGCATAAGTCTGAAGACAATTAGCTTTTTACAATATATACAACTGAGTAATTACACTATATACAAATCCTTCAACTGATAGTCATCCAACTTATACCGCCTTCTGAGGTTTAGGAACAAATTATCATATCCCTATAAACGATTTAGAGTGAGTATTTAACGCCTGCTCTTTTAAGGCAATGGTTAATAAATTGAATGGGTATTTGAGAATTTTAATAAGGAGCAAAATTTCGCGTTGTAAATCTATTGTATCTGTGCAGATAATTTTAATTCGTTGTATTTGATTTATTATTGTATTGTTAATTACTTTTTTTGGATATGTTGGAGTTTCAATTTATTAATTTGTTAGGATTGAAATTGAAGTTTCTTGTTTTGTCAAAAAGTAAAATTTTTTTGTAGTTAATGATTTGAAGATCTAGATAGTCTATGCTATTTTGTGAATTATTAGTTTTATTAAGTGTAAGACAATTTGGATAAATCTCGGAGTGTTCAATTTTACCAAAATTAGGAATTGTAATAAGGTCATCAATATATCTGTAGGTGTGCTTGTAGTAACTTAACTCTTGTGGTTGTAGATTTTTAATATCTTTTTATTTATCAAAGAATTTAACTTCCAAAAAAATCTACAACCACAAGAGTTAAATTACTACAAGCACACCTACAGATATATATTTTGATGTAGATTTTTTTGGAAGTTAAATTCTTTGATAAATAAAAAGATATTACAGATCGAGGTGCTGGAATGTAAGCCCATTGGCAAACCTCTGACTTGTTTAAAAAGTTGATTTTGAAACTTGATGTAGTTATGAAAAAGTGTGCATTTAAGGTAGGTTTTCCATTTGTTAAGAGTCATAATTTTAAGCATATCACGGAAGAGTTTAGGCAGATCAAGTAGACTGGTATAGATTTCTTCTAGAGGAAGTGAGGTATATAAATTTTCAAAGTCAAAGCAGTTAATGTTTTGGATGTTAATTAGGAGATAATATAATCAATTAATCAATATTGTTTAGGAAATAAATTATTATATATATGTATATATATACTAGCTGATACTCGCCCGCTTTGCTGGGCACACTGTCCATTTGAATGTGAACTTAGACTTCTTATATGGAAGGAATGTCTAATTTCGAATTGATAATTAATGTAAATTTTTCTAATTTAAAGTAGGGAAATATAGTGCCAGTCAGTGAATCTGTCATACACAGATTTCCACATCGCCCATGAGGTACTGTGTATTGGGATGCGTACCCATTAACGTGGTAGGATCCCCAGTAGACCTACACCACGAAAAATTGTAAACCTAGACTTCTTATATGGAAGGAATGTCTAATTTCGAATTGATAATTAATGTAAATTTTTCTAATTTAAAGTAGGGAAATATAGTGCCAGTCAGTGAATATGTCATACACAGATTTCCACATCGCCCATGAGGTACTGTATATTGGGATGCGTACCCATTAACGTGGTAGGATCCCCAGTAGACCTACACCACGAAAAATTGTAAACCTAGACTTCTTATATGGAAGGAATGTCTAATTTCGAATTGATAATTAATGTAAATTTTTCTAATTTAAAGTAGGAAAATATAGTGCCAGTCAGTGAATCTGTCATACACAGATTTCCACATCGCCCATGAGGTACTGTGCATTGGGATGCGTACCCATTAACGTGGTAGGATCCCCAGTAGACCTACACCACGAAAAATTGCTAACATAAAACTAAGGTTTATATATATTTAACTGTTATCATAAGTTTCATGAGAATAAATATTATTATTTTTGTTATCAAATTTTTTAATCAATTATAATTATTTGTCCTTCTTTTTTTATGTATGGCCATTTTTATAAATAACAATTACATTTTTATATTTCGTAACAATAATTTATTTCTCTTAATAATAACATTTATTTTCATGAAACTTATGATAACAGTTAAATAGAAACGTTATTACTAATCTTATCATTTAAATGTTGTTTGTATTCATTGGATAGATGCAAGTTATTTATCAGTTTCATAATTTTAAAGGAAAATGCATTCATTGGCAACATTGTATTTCGTATCTAGTTTTGACAACAATAAAAGAAAATTCTGAACTTGGATTCGAAAACCAAATGCATGGGAAACTTCTATCCATTTTGGACAGGATTTACCTAAAATCCGTTTTTAGTGCGCGTCTGCATCGTGGAATGAGTAACTATGCAAAATTTCAAGTTCAATCGGATGTATAGTTTCGGAGATCTCATGATGAGTCAGTGGTATTTCGCATATATATATATATATATATAGGTAGATAGATAGATAGATAGATATACTTGAGTGTTTCCTAAGTTCATCATGTCAGTATTCAGTTTTAGTAAGATGGCTAACAAAAGAGATTTATTTTGTCTTTTTATTTATTAACTTTTTATGTGTTAACTTTATTTATTAAATATTCCGTTCTTCTCCTTTGCGCTACATAAAATTTATTTCAATAGCAAAATTACAAAATATTTAAAAACAGCTTATCTTTAGAAGTTGTCATACCTATTTTTATATTCGTTATGCTATTTCTTTAAAAACTAGCCGCTCACTCGTCTAGCCGCCTAGAGTAGTTATTATAAAAGAGAAAGCTTATATAATGATTTTAATGAGTCCACTTAGTATCATTTTATAAAAATACTGAATAATTCTAATTAGACATCTTATGATTTTAAATACATATTTTCATATTTAAAGAATTTACATGTCTTCATATTTAAAGAATTAAATCAATCACATTAGAAAGCAGAAATAAAATATTCCTAAGAACGGTGTTTATTTCTTTTAAATCTCTTAGTTTAACACTTAGCTTATAAATGAAAGTGTCTTTAATAGGTATTCATCAGCTAGTGAATTTCACACTGATCATTATAATAGGAGATTGTTATAAGAAGCAGTCGTTATAGAAAAGATTGTAATATAAATGATATTTTCAAGTTTTCTTTATATATTTATAACCAGTTCCAATGACTAAGCATTCACCATTATAATGCTTCGACTTGTAAATATAAATGACTCAACAGGAAGACTGTTCTGAAGGAAGCAAGATTAGAGTTGTTAGTAAAAAACACCTGATTCGAAAGCGGAAACGAAATAGTAAATGCAAAAGCAGTTTGAGTGTTATCGTTTAGATATAACAAGGGAGAAAGATATTGCGTAAAACGTAATAAATAAATTAAAACAAGGAGTAAATGGTTGAAAAAAATGAGAATAACCTTTCAGAAAGGGAGATATTTCAGCGTTAATTGTTTGATGTTTTTATAAAAATTTCGTATGAGCTTTCTCCGTTAGAAATGCGTAATGATTTAAAAAACTAGCTGCCGAATTGGTTAAGTAAGCAATTAAGAAATGCAAAAAGGTACGATACTTGATTATGGAGCTCTACTTTTCAGAATTCTTTCCAAACTCTCGGTTCTCCGAAACAAACAGATAAGGTAACAGATAAATCAGTTCAAACAATTACTCGTAATATCATGCTACAAGTATATTCAAACTTGTGGCGTAATATCATGCTACAAGTATATCTATAGTTGTGGCATGGTATTTCCGGCAATTTAATAATTTTGCAAGTCACCTTATTAAGAAAACTGAACATTGATATGAAAAGCTGAGAAAAGACTGAAAGGGGAAAAAAATTAGAAAAATACATATCAACACTTAACTCTGCATCTGGAATTCTAAACATATGCTGCTGTCCTGCTCTTAAAACTTTTGTAATTTTGCTGTTGAACTGTACATGGCTTAACTGCGAAGATAATGATAATTAATACACAGATTATGATGTTTAATAATAAAACTACTCGTAATAAGACCAAAAAGAAATGAGTTAGCAGGAGTGAGTACAACAGCACTGGTAGATTACAAAATGTGCGATAGCGTTAAAAAAAACCTTAACAAATCCTTTTGAGAGATTGTTAAAATCTGAACTCTTTCAAATTTATTTATTTATTAATGGCAGCCCTAATAATTACACTCCATATTTTTTCAATAATTGACTTTTGTTTTTAGAGTGTATCATTCGACGTTTATTTGACATTATTTGAAATTTAGAGGCTTTGTATAGAAGTATAAGAAACAACATCATCCTAGAATAAGGTAATTTGTATGCAAATGGAGCTAAAGCATCTTTCGATCACTCGTGGCAGTGTCAAAATGTGAGCAAATCCGTTCGAGTGCCGCAGTTTCGTTCAACAAATAACACATTTCCATCGTGCCCGAGCAATTACATCTGCCAGATTCCCCTCCCCCGACTCCGCTGTTCTTTCCAAGGTGAGTTCAACATTTTCAGACAATTCTATAGTTATGTTGAACGACGCGAAGGACAATCTACGGCAGCTATCAAAAGAGTGAATGTTTGTGTTTTCGTTTTGAATGAATGTTGCTTCGAAGTTGACTGAATAATAATTTGTTACATTGCAAACAGAATTGCTTTACAGTCACTTTTTGAGAACCTTTTCAACGAGAAATTACATTTTCAATTACAAATACGTATTGGTTGACTAGTAGGAAACCAGAAAGACTAAACAGGAACGAAAAGAATTTGATTTGAAAAACATATACAAGAAAGTCTGGAAATTCTGATAATCATTTTTAACGTGTGCTTTGTAATGCAGTTCGGCTCAGATGACGCAAGCATTACATATTCCCCTTGGAAATTAGAATGCTTGTGTTAAGGAAAAGAATGTTTTCATGGTGGACTTTCTAGGGAAAACTGACTATCATTCACGTACTTACGGGCAAAATTCCGAAAACGTCCAAGCAAACAAAGCCCATTCAAAGAGAGTATTAGAACACTGGTAGAACTATTTACTGTATTCGAAATTCCTGTCCACAAATCTTTACAGAAAACTCGGATAAGCCTGCTGAATACTGGCAGTTCGACCCGTGGTCAAATACCATTGAACGGGTGGGGCTGCAAAGGTGTTTTAATGCTTTCCTCATATGTAACATGAATAGAAGCCATCCAAGGTTATCTATCTAAAAAAGCATTCATAAAGTATCTCCTCCTTACGCCACTGTTGCCGTCGTGTGTTTTGTCGTTATCAAGCAAATATGAAAATATTAACAACGGGAAGCAATTACAAATGATGGGTTAATATAACTTCAACAGCGAAAGCAGATTGCTGTTATGTAAATAAAAATTCATTCATTAATTAAAAGCTAATTAAGCAATTATTAATGTAAGTAAAGTTTGTAAAATATGATAACTTCAGCAATACAGATACATTGGAACAAGCGTTTTCGACAGATACAACTCCACCGGAATCAGCACTTAAAATACGTGTTTAGTTCTAGCGTAATATTTTTCTTTAATGAACAAAACTATTAATTTTTCTCTGAATTACCGTAAGAGCTTTACTAGCTAACTTTAAATAGTAGCATTTTTTAATATTTCATTATAATATTTATATTTGATAGTTAATATTGAAAATTTTTTACAACATGGAAGATGGTCAAAATTGTTTAATGTTATTTCTCTTTCAAACCATGCAGGTATTCGGTGATTTAAGATAGACCGTCTGCCGTTGACTTAAAACAAACGTTCAGAATTCTTTCGCTTTCGCTCTTAGCGAAACATGTGATATTGTCTCTGCAATATTTTGTTCGTTTCGTTTTATTTTATTTATTACTCACCGTTGCTATGTTACCCTCCAGATCAGATAAGAAGATAAAAGGAGACTTTAAGTACAGTACTTTTAAATCAGAATGGGGTGTGAATTATTTTATTATAGAACTGAAGGAAATAACATCTGTGCGAAAAGTATACAATATATGTCGCCGTTACCAAGCTAAGCATGCGATACAGTATTCAGAACTTATAAAAAATGAACAGTCGCTAACAGAAAGAAACGGAAAGCTTAAAACAAAATGCTTCACTACGATGCAATTTATTCGTAATAATAAAAAACAATAACGAATCAGAAATTGAAGTCATATTACGAATAACGCATTTATTAGTCACGAAAGGGAAGGAAATTACTCACGGTGAATTAATTAATTAATCGTGCTGCAATTAATTATATAGTGTAGTAATTAAACTACGAGACAAACGAATAACTGTGGCAGCTGAAGAAACGAGTCCAGAGAAAACGGATTTGATTTCGATCTGTCAATGTTTCGGCGAGAACAACTGTTAGAAGAGCTAAGGACATTGCTGATGTTTATTCGAGGTTTCAATTCTGAATTTGAGGTGACTGAATAATTTTCTTCTATGAATAGTCTGGATAAAACAACCAGAAGTGAAGATATCTTCAAGGAAGTCGAGAAAACGTTAACACAGTATTATTTGCAATGTAATGAATTAAAATGTATTCTAAGTGATGGTGGTAAAAATGTATGGATCGGCGAAAGGATTTTTTGATCAAAATTTTAAGATTTATGAAGAGGGTAAATGGTCGAAACCTCTGGTAATTCATCATATTATTTACCATTATCTTATACACGGGAAATTCCTCATTGAACGCGTTGTTGAACCGATTGTGCCAGCGGCCCTGTTCGCTGTCGCGGATTTAACCATCGTCAACTGAGTGATTCTTTATAGAGCTCGAAGCAGGATATCATGAGGTGTCTTACTATAGAGCACTTCGGTGTTTCAGCAATGAAAACGTTTCATCGAGGTTTTTTTTTTGCTCAGTAATAGAAATTTTTCGAACTTATTCTGTAAGTCAGAAAAATTCTTTGCAACCATTATTATCGAACAAGAAATGGCTGCGGAAATTCGAATTTGCTCAAGATATCGAGGATATCATGACAAATTTAACTTGAAATTACAGGCAAAACGGGTATTATAGAAGACTAGCGAGCAAGCTCGCCAGATGAGTGGGCTGTGCACAAAGCAAAATTTATAAGTTCTATGTGCACCTGAAAAGAAAATGTATAAAAGCATTTCAATACGAATGAAATCAGTTCAGTCTTTCCAAGCAACAACCAATTCGTAAAAAATTTTTTTGTTGCCAAACCAGGAAACAAAACCTTTTGACACTTTAGGTTAATATGACGTCATGATTTCAAGTTAATGTAACATAACATCTTTTTCTCAATATGAATAAACAAATTAACGTGGCAATAACTTATTGTGTCAATTATCCTAACTTGAAATAAAAAAAATTGCCAACAGTAGTTATTTATTTAAATTGCTGACATTACGAAAAATCTTCGACGTACAGTGACGTCACAGGCAATCGCATGCTTTCTTCAACGTCAGAATATGACCTTACATATTAATAATACGTTTAGTGTTTGGCAATGCTACTTTTATTTCATATTTTATAAAACTTACAAAATTTTCATTGCCAAACTCTGCGATTTGAAAGCGAGCAGTGGCAATATGTTTCGAAATAAAGCAGATTTTTATCTCCAGCTCGCAAGACTGTTTTCAGTCGGAAAAATAAGTACGAAAATTAGCGTTTTCAGAGTTTTTAATTAATACCTCGGCTGAATAAAGTCGTACGAAGATGAGAATGGTCGAAATGGCTTCTCACGAGCTTTTAGAATCCGGGTGGGGGGTCCTTTCTCGAAACTCAACTCCCCACCGTTCGGGAGGGCGTCATGGCAAACCGCACATTGCGTTGATCAACGTTAAAAGAATTTCGCTTACTGCGCATGCTCAGAAGAGAATATGGCGCAGTTACGACATCGAGCAAATTTTAAAGATAAATATAGTATATAGTTGACATTGTGTTATCTTGGGCGTAAACAGTTCGCGGTTTTAAAACTTGTCAGGTTGTAAGTTGCTTCATTAACTTGGAGTGTAAATATCGAATGTAAACTACGCAAATTTTCGTTTATGAAGGATTACAAAACAGGAAACATTACAAGATATATCAGCTGATTATACTTCTGACGAATGAAAGCAACTGAGTATTTACCATATGTTCCATTTATATATACTTTAACAAATTAAGGATTAAATCTAGTTTAAATTACTGAATTAAAGTGAAAGAAAGTATTATAAATAGCTGATATTAAATCTAACGTTTATAAGCAATATAAACCAAAATGAAATGAAACAGAAGCAAATGCAATAAGCACAAACAAATTTTCGTAGCATTGCATTTGTAAACAGTCGATAAGACATACATGATGAACAGGCGTGTGTAGCGTTGCTTATGCTTAGTCGCCAGTATTTTCTCCCAAGCCAACGGTACACCACTGAGCATGCGCAATAAGCGAAATTCGTTAACATTGATTAACTCAATGTGCGGTTTGCCATTAAGCTAACGGAGGAGATGATGTCACAAACAAACAAACAGACGCACACAGATTTTAAAAGTGTAGATTAATCGAATTCAGAAATCTATTAGAAATTTGATGTAAAATTACTTCCAAGTAGTTTCTCATCGAATGCTTGCTGTCAATCATTAATAGCTTTCTTTATTTGTTTGTTTGTTCTTATTGCAACGCAGGCAATGGTCATTCTAGACTAAGGTTCAAATTTAATATCGGTCAAAATTGTTATTCGTTTAGTTGTTGCAATTAAATCTTTGCATGGAGTGGGATAATTGACAAATATTAATCGCGTTCTTTTCTTTTTCGTTAGATGAAGGCTTTAATGATAGCTAGCATCGCCCACGACACTGGACATCCAGGTGTGAATGAACAATACTTGAAGAAAGTCAACTGCACACTAGGCAGAATGTACCACACTCCGATCGTAGAAAATCACCATATAGAGATTTGTTTCCTCATATTGCAGGTATTTCTTCATAGTTAAATAGTCTGTAAACAATCGACGCACTTTATTATGGCAAAACTCTATCCGAATTGAATGATTTTCTCAAGTTAACTAACGTTAAACTTAATAATTTTTCTACTCTTACTTTTAATTGTTTTGTTGATTTAAATAACGTAAGAAGATAATATACGAAAGAAAAGTTTCAGGAAGAAATTTGTACGCCGTCCTTTAATTTCGTGCTAGCGCTGCAGTTCACTTCGAACAAACTCTTAAGTGATTTTGATTTACCAGTTATACTCGGTAATAAATTAACATTTACTTATGTACCTTAAAAATTAATTCATTTATACATTTTTAGTTTAGAGAGCATATTTCATAGATTTTTAGCTATAGATCCCTTTGTTAGCATTTTTTAGTTACGAATGTACATAATTTATGAAAAAATGTAAAATTCTAAACTTTGTTTCCTTCTGGTGATCAGTTCTCCTAAATCTCTTTAAAATCTGTATTATTGCACGAAAGCTTTTTCTTAATTTTTAATTACAGTTAATAATTAAACAATTAGTTAACAAGAAACTGTAACGAAAAAATCAGGTACATTTAAAATTGAGAAAACTTCAGTTTTAAACCAACATTAGTTTCATAAAGAAACTACGTGCATTTCGAGAAAGGCAAGTATCGGTCCCTCTTCATCAAGAACCAGAAACAGAACAGGAACTCTATGCCTGCTGTCCTGGAAATGCGTTAAGATTTCTGAATGTAGCTGAATATAAGCAGTTTAATCTGTGTTCATATTCTGGTTGTTGCATAGGGATTTTTGTAGCGTTTCGTAGTTTCTCAAATCCTCTACAATGTCATCTCTCTTCTTAGCGTGCTTTGTCGTAATCTAAATAATCTTGAATTCTGATAAACCAGTGTCATTTTGAGGTCGATTTCCCTAATTTTAATTTCGAGGGGGTGCTTTTCTTTCTATTAATTAATTAAATTTAATGCATGTTGAATATATCTGAAAACTGTAAAGGAAATTGTAAAATGTGCCGCAACTTTTATCGAAATTCTACTCCCTTGCTTCAAAACGATATATTGTATTTTGAACCTAACTAAAGCTAGGGTAGTTTGATATCTTAAATTTTCTTCATGACGACAAAATTTGTTAGAAGCCATTGTCTGAAGTCCATTTAAGTAAAGTTATCAGATTTTTATCGTCTTTATCTACTCCTGTCTATTCTTTTGTTAAAATAGTAACCAAATTTTACAAAACTGCAAATCAGGTTTCTTGTTCTACTTATGTTTTTTCAGCTTCCTGAAAGAAGATACCAAAAAAGACTAGATAACGTGTGACAGAGTATATTATATTATCGTATTTTAGATAAGGATTCACCAAAATAACACAGAACTTTGAGACCGGATTGTCTCGAATAAGTTATGTATGTCAGAACAATGTTCTGGAAATGATTGACTAAAAAATGTGAAAGACTATTTATTGATGATTCAAAAGATAAGCTTGGACACGTTACTTAGAAAGTAGTTTTATCGCGTCTTTGTTTTTAATATTTTTCTCTGCTTTCCTGATTTACATTGAATAGATTAGATTATTTATTAAGGTCTCATGCTTAGCAAATAATTTACTGTCCCAAAGGAAGCGAATGCTATATATATATGGTTCCAAATTGGTTTGAACAGAGTTTTTCTGACTTCATTGTAATATAATGCTAGCACTAATAGGTTTCGTGAGGATGTCATTCCATGGTGGCAAGGTCCTGCCACAAACTGAATGGTTAAAACCACTGAATACTGGTAAAAAAGCCACGTTTGAACTCAAGTGAAAAGGCTGCCTGTATTGTTTGTTTTTGTTTATGCGTAAGGTGAATACCAGTCAGTTTCTCTTAGAAAGTCCTCCACGAAGGCATCCTTCCCGTTAGTAAGTAGCCTGTGTGCGCAACGCCATATTGAAACAAGTTAATCAAGATAGAAAATAAATTTATTACAGTTTCTGCTGCGTAATAAATTGTCCTTTATTCCTATGCAGAAAGATGTTTGAATAAATACCAGGTCTGTGTAGGGCGTCCGATAAGTCTTAAGTCCCAATCACATTATGTTTCGGCTACGCGGGACATGACGTCGAAAGGGACAATTCTTAGAACCAATTCCAGGGAACCCACGTAGCTAGATTACCATTTTCACTTACTACAAAGACTTAAACGCCAAACACTAATCGATTATCGCTCAGATTGGGATCACGTGAGGCTTCAGAAGCAGAACTTTCGTCTGATTGGTTGTCTCTACCTAGGACTGAGGTCCAGCCGAGACATTTTCGCTAAGGTTTGAAAAAATCCTGCGTAGCCGCAACATTGTTTCCCTAGCTAGGCGGGACTTCGCTTCAGGCGGGGCTCTTTTTTCTAGGAATCCTCCCGTTTAAACTAGTGCTACCAGAATCTCGTTTCTCAGAAAAGCTCCGTCTAACAGGGAATGTAGCCATGTTTGATAACCTCTTTAGCATCTTAGACTCAGTTTTCATGTTACTAGATAGATCGTTGACAGAGTTTTCAGCAAGCAGCATGAAATACAGATTTTGTAATTGATATTTTGCATGTGATGTCAAATAAATCTCTTGATTCGTGATTAAGGATCCGCAATTCTTGGAAGAACGGGGCCTTTATTGTTTATTGATAAACTTGTCTTAGAACATTAAATAACTTACCCAGCTAATTCAATACTATTAAATATTAGTAAAATTAACGAATGGTATTAAATGTTATATATATAATATTGTTACGGATTTTTTTTTCTGACACCAATTGTTACGTTATTTTCTTCCTTCACGTTCGTTCGGGGTTCGTAGATTTGGAGTGAATGACGACGAAACTTGATGAAGTATCGAAACACACTTTATTTAGCCAATATTAACCAGGACAGCTCCAAAGTGACGTTTTACAGTCGTCGAAGATCTACAATATACACTCGCTGGAACAATCAGCGACACAGCCTTCAGGCTATCACGGTGGAGACAGCTTCACTGCAAAGCACCAGAATACAGTTCCCGACTCTGCTTGGTCGTTCTCAGAACTCCACGTACTCTCGAGACTCTCCACGGTACAACACGCAGTGCACTCGACGACACATAGAGCACAGCTCCCGACTCTTCGGTTCAGTCGTTCCCGGAGCTCAACACGCTCTCTCGACGATGCACTAACCGCGATACACTACGAGACTTTTTCGGTGAACTCCACGACCCACTCGGCAGTCAATGCCCGGCTGTCAAATTAATCGATTCGAGAAACTAATTATCTCGCACTCTCGAGGCGCACCAACTCGCCCTCTCAACGAGGCACCCACACTCGTTGAGAGACACACACTAACTGACTGCGGACCAGCAGGGTTTATATAGCTTTCGGCTTGTGTTCGAGAACGTCCTGGGCTAAACCGGTAAGAATTCGTTCCAAAAGGTTCCCCATGCGTCCATGGCACATTCTCAATTTTGTCGCTAATTATCGCCAAATGTGGCAACCCTCCTTTTTTGCAATTTTATGGCAACTTTAAAACTGCTTTGCGTGGAAGCCGTCTTACCGCGCCTGTACATTTCGTAACACTGCCCCCTCCCAAGGACTAGTTTGTTTGTTTAATTTATTGAGGAAAAGCATGGAAGGGGTATATATAGGCTAAGATGAAGAATACTTTCGTGGAGAACGCTTTAATGGAAAAATTTGTGTGAAAGACAGCGCCAGTATTGAAGTTACATATGCGAAAACCTTGAAAAAGTTCAAGTAGCCAGCTCTTTTGCAAGATTAGAACGCGATTCAAACTACCAGTTTTCAATGGCGTTATCCGTTCAATTATTAGTGTATGGTCAGTGTGGATTCTAGATGGAAAACTAGAATCCTAGAAAGGTGTTTAACATAATTCAGGCCCTACTTGCAAAGCAATGAATCTTTAACTTGGCTTCTTGCTGAATTATCAGATAATAGTCATTTCAATTTCATACATACTGCAGTACACTGATGTAACATATATTGTCTTATTGTAAGAAAATATATCAGTATGTATAAAAAAAACTTTAATGATGTATACAGGCCATTATTCACACAAAAGTAAGGGGAAAATATCATCAAAGAATCAGCTGGAGAATTCTTAAATTTTTTCCTTATTTAAAAATAATTGAGTTGAAAGTTATAAAACTGCTTTAAACTGATACTCCAAATCAGTTAGTTATTATTTTAATGGAATACTAAACACTAACGCCAAGCACATAAACCGTCTTCTGCACCTCGTAAGAAGCAGATGTTCACGGCCAAATGGGCAGGTGCTTTTAAGTGCTGTTAAAAATATCTATCTAAGCGATAAGGGCATTCGCTTATTTCTTGGTGAGACGACACACATTTTACAATACAAATAGAAATAAGGAAACAGCGACTGCTATTTTATGGCAATAAATGAAATCAGCAAATAGAATATGCATACTGCTACGTTTTCGTATGATTCACGTTTGATCTCCTGAGTGAATAATCAGGATTAATTTGACGAAAACCTGGAAAATTCGGAGAGAATATAATCACTTTGGAAGACAGGATCAGTATTGATGAAGGATTGGATTGGAATGGATTATTTGATTATGGCAAAGCATATGTGTATGAGAGAAGCGATGTCTTCATGGAGGACTTTTTAAGGAAACTCTATTTCTGAAAATAACACCAGAATTTTTTTCGCAACAAAAGAAAAATAAATTTAACAGCTTTTATTTGAAAATAATTGCTATGCACTGAAGCAAAACCTCAAATTCACAAGAAGGAAATAGTCAAAGCTAGACGACAAACATGTACTAAAAGCTGAGTACAGATTGAGATTCATAACTCAAATAACCGTGAACGAGGCTATTTAAGTGACATTTCACAAAGTTGCCGGTTTGGGATACTTAAGCAACTTGCTCTTCATGTCAGCTTGCAACAATATGACAACAAACTTAATTATTGCCATGTCTCTGTGATGACAATTTGAGGGTTTTTTTTTTTTTTTTTTTTTTTTTGAGTAATCCAATAGGGACACATATGATTATTTTTCTGAAGATGGGTTTTAATTAAATAAACGTATTTACAAAAAAAAAAAAAAAAAGTGAATAATGTATAAATATTTTTCTTAGAGTTTCTTTTCTGAATAGCAGGAATGATATTTAAGGTTAAACCATGTATATAAAATCACAGTACAGAAAACTTACTACACCAGTTCTTTACTTACCTGCAGGTTTTGGAAGTGAAAGATTTTAGTTCATAAGAAAAAAAATATTCCTTACAGAGTGCCGCTGTAATCATTATCAAATTTACGAAGTATCAATATAGTGATTATTTATTCAGTATTCTACTAGCTGTAAATTTTACAGGAGTTTTTGCTGTCATTTTTCAAACTAAGAAATAAAAAAATGACAAAAGTTCTTTGTTTTTAAGTGTTCTGTCAAGCTTTATGCCTTTTTATTCATGACATGGGCTCTTTTAAAAAATTATAATTAGTATACAAAATTACATAGGAAGATATATATCAGTTCCTGAATTTTTTACAGTAATGAAAAGATATTTTTTTATATATCTTTTGAATTTAAATTATTATAAATTTTATTGCTATTTTAATATACTAGAATGGAAACTAAAAACTAAAAGAATTATAATAAAGGTTTAAATGTATGGCAATTAAAAATATAGATCCAGATCTATCCTAATGCCTCAAATTTGCAGAAAGATGATTGGATCAACGTTATATAATGATTTCATTGACAATTTTTCAAGTTCTCAAAGCGATTATAGTATAATGACATTTGCCAATCATCATTTTTTTAAAAAAAAATGTTTTCTAAAAAAAATGCCACAATTCTGTCTGAAATACCGCAATCGATTTTACACAGATTCGTCATTCATATCGTCATAGATGTTCATCATGTTGCATCAATCATTTTATGTAACATCACCATCTCTCGGCAGAAAGTTAAACAAATTAAGATATTGAAATCACAGCGGACGCATGTCTAACATATACTTGAATTAAAAAAAAAGAAAAAAAAAAAAAAAAAAAGAAAAAAATTACGGTGATATTATTTGCGTAGACTTAATTGTATTCTACAGTATATATTTTTTAAGCTTTAAAATAATTTTGCATTTTAATAATAAATAATTATATTTTTTATGTATATTTTAGGACATCAATTGCAATGTCTTCTGTGATCTGGATGGCGATGATTACAAAAAGGTACATAACATAATTTCCATTCTAATGTTTTTTGAAAAGAGGAATATACCTTATTAGTTTCGTCGTCTAAACTTCAGTTTGACACTTCAAGCGCTCAACAGCTGCCTAAAATCTAATTAAAAAACTATCTAATTAAAAAAAAATTCTTATTTTTATATTGAGAAACATGAAGTGTTGAACAGCAATGTGTAATTTCTTCATCTTTATGAACCGAACTTAGTATGTTAAAATTTAATCAGAAAGGGAGGAGGTACTTTTCTTCTGTTTTTTTAAAAAAAGTAACATTTACTATTGTCATCTAATGAGTTTAAAATCTTTACTCTTTCAGATAAATTAAAGAAATTATACGAATTGTAGGTGACAAAAATCTATACGTTGGCAACATATTTTATTGTTGTCATTACTGTTTATTATTATTATTATTATTATTATTAACGCAGACGACAGTGCACAAGTAGAACAGGAAAGAGAAGTTCTATATTTTAGATACAGTTTACCTGGTAACAGAATCGTCCTTGGTTGTGCTCTTTGTTACACAGCAATGATAAAGCAGGATGATAATTCTAATTTTTCATTAAAAGAGTAAGGAGACACAATTAATTATGACTGAGTGGACGTATTTTAAAACTGATGATTGAATTTTTGCTCAATCTTATATATTTAGAATGGAAATATTGTTCATATTTATGGACAGAAATCATTTTTAACTATTAATTTCTATGTTTCAGAAGTGCACTAAATCTGCAATTTAGATTTCCGCTTAATAAGAGATGGTTCATTATCTCATTAATTCATTATGGCACAGCATGTTTCACAGAGGATTGCTAAAAACTGGTTCGTGTTCATGCTGTATATTATGTTAACTGCAGTAAAATTATTTAATTTCTTCATTGTTAATTATTGTGGGATATACCAGAAGATCGTATGAAGACTGAATCAGCTACATTTTCGGATTTATTTATTTATTCTGCTATGGCAGAATATTTTTCAAAAGGTCAATTCCTTAATACCTCTTTCACAAATTTCGAATTGCATATTTGGATTTTTTATTCACGCATTAATATTTGTAATTAATTTTATCTTTGTAATATCTTTCTAATCTTGTTTACTGTGGAAAAAATTGAAAATATTTTTTCCCTTTCTTATTCAAAATAATGATTTTTTTGCACTCTATTTAATGGCAGCAACTCATTAATCCTTAAATGCACGAATTTTTATTTTTATTTTTTAAATCAAAAATACATTAGAATTGATATCAAATAAAATAGGAAAAATGCTAAAAAAATCTAAACTAAGCTTTTATTCTAGTTTTTGAAAAAATATTATTTACAAAAGAAATATGATGGGCAAATGTGTAATAACAATTTTATGTAATAATATATACCTTATAAACTTGTTCAACCAATTTCAATTCTTTGAATGCATCAAAATAACAACAAACACAAAATCAAAAATTCGTAAACACAAATGATGTCCACACCCTACACGTCAGCTCACAATAAAATGATCGTTACACCGTTAGTGCAGCTACCAACATTGAAACTTTCAAAACCATAAAATACGCAAACAGCATGTATCCAATTGGTTACAATATGCAGTAAGCTAAAATTTGTGTTTCGATTTGATTTACATGACTAAATATCAGTTAGTCATATAGTTGCCAAATGGCAACTACGTGCATTTAAGGGTTAATAAAATGCTTTCAGTCTCGTAAGAGATATGAGTGTTACCAGCCCACCAGCAGCCGAGCAGTAAAGTCGCTGAACACTTGCAGTTCGCACCGGGGTTCCAATTCCGACGAACGGGCTGGCTGCATAGGCGTTTCAAAAGGAATTCCTAACACTTTTCTTGCGTCAACTCCTTTTAAAAGAACGGTTTTCTTCATCAATTCCCTTTTACGTTTCTTTATAATATACAACATGCAACATAATTATAAAACAAATAAAATGCACATAAATAACTTAGGCTAAGCATATGAAAAGAATGGTTTATTAGATTTATGTTTTATTATTCTTTTTGTATTATTATATTTAGAAATATAAATAAGCTTCCAAAAAAAAAATCACAAATTCTAATTGCACAAAAGTCAGATTTTAATTCATTGGATGATTGCGCTTGACATAATGATGAAATTTTATTTAAATATTTGTCATATAACTTAACTTAATTCTTATATCACCTCGTTCAAAAATATTCAACGTGTTTCTTGTTTTCTGCAGTCAATTATTGACTTGATTAAAGCTACTGCCACTTGGTAAGAAGTGAGAAAAGTCAATAATGTTTTTTCGGTAAAACTTTTAGTTCGAGATATTATTTATTATTTAGGATAACTTTTAAATTCCAAAACTTAGAGTAACTAGGTATTTTGAATAAGATTTGGCCTTGAGCATTCTCCTTTAATACAATCAACTGTGCTTGTACCATAATATCAAGATCAGATATCTCGCAATTCAGTTGCTCTGGATTTTGTTGTGATTCATTAATTTTGTTTTCTTAGTATTTTTTAGTAGTGTCTCCTTTTATTCCCGCTTTAATTTTTTTTATATTGCCCTTGTTGCACAAAAAGTTACTATATTCGAAAAATACTATTGATTTTCCCTTATATTTCTTTTATATGATTTCTTCTGTACTATATGATATAACTTTATATCAGTAAACAATAAATTGACAGTTTTATTAATAATTGTTTTTCTAATCAATGCGAGCTTCATTATGCCGCTTCAGATGAGATGGAATATTTGGCTGTTGACTCCAAATCAAGATTTATAGCAGTGTTTCTCAACCTTTTTGGCTGTATGGTCTATGATACCGCTTTTACCACTGCCAGACAATCATCTCCTCCCTCCTTTCCACAAGTCGAAAAATAAATACGCATGAACTTAAATTTAGATCGTTTTTGAATGTGTTTCATACATTAAACAAGAAAAAGGTATAGAAAGTATTGATAAATACCAAAACTTGAATAAAAGACGTTTTTATATTCATCAGCACAAAGGTAAATAAAAGACTAAGCGCATTCATCTTCTGAAACTATGAAATTATCCCTAAGAGAGAAATTCTCTCCTCTTTCCCCCCCCCGGTGGAGAGCCCCTGCTTTATTACATGGAGGTAGGAAAGGGAGGAAGGGCCATTCCGCACTAGAAGTGAAGCACTGCTTTGAAGCTTGGGTCACCAGACGGGGTGTTCTTTGTTTACATTCAGAAGCTCGCTTGACAAGATTCTGATAGTATTTCGACACACGACAGTTTCATAGAAATCGAAAAAGGGATACTCTCGCATGAAAGAAACATTCATAGTGTGATGGATAATAGCAATTTGTATAGTTTACTGATATTTACGCAAAAATCACATCTTGGTTATTTTTCGATAACTAACAACAGTGATTTTGATTATGAATTTGTTTTATAAAATTATAAGCTGTTGCACTACAAAAATATAGATTTTAAGAAAATTGCTAAAAGAGATCTGCCAAAATTTATTTTCTAGAAGATTTGAAAAGTTTGAAACTTGATGGCTAAATGTAAATATAAAATTATGTATGTTAAAATATTTGTAATTAAGCACATAGGTCAGATTAAGTTTTTATTAAATAGAGTAACGCATGCAAGGGCTATCTGCCTAAAGAGAGAGATGCCATCGTGGAGGAATTTTGAAGAAAAACTGACCTTTGAGTGGGTATTAAAAATAATACTTATAATTTTCACTCCAATTATATTCATATATATTTTTTATGTAAAACTTTCGGGTGTATGCTAAATTAGTGTAAATTACTTTACACGAAAAATATAGTGAATGCACAGAAATTAAAGATTTGCACATGCCGGAAATGATAAATAGGAAATATGTATGGGTATTTATGCATGTGCTTGCAAAAAGCATGTATCTGCCTTTGACAAAATACTTAAATATTCATTAAATTATTTATAAATGTATTTGAAATGAAGAATTTATTCACTTATAAACAACTGTGAAAGTACTGTGAAGAAATCTAATGATTAAATGTATCTAATTTATAATGATTATAAATGTTATCTAAATATATAATAACCTTAATATTGAATTGTAAACATAAATGGAAATCCTGTTGACAAATACGTTATAAAACTATTTAAGCAAGAATTGTTCGTATTGGAAAGTAATCTGTTAAAAGGTATTGTAAAGCAAATGCTATGAGATGCGCACTTAAGAACGTAATAAAGAGTTTTGGAATATGTATTGTTGAAATGAAAGGTTAAAAAAAAAAAAAATCTGATAAGTATAATTAAAAGAATTATTCCCTTTACATTTTATAATAACTCAGTTACAAGTTTTAAATAATACTTAAAAAAAAAAAAAAAAAAAAAAAACACCTTATTTTAGTCCCTTTCAGAAATGTTCAGAGAAAGTCAAATACTATTTAATACCTATTTAATTGTTAGGAATTAGCGAAATACTTATTTAAAGTATTTCGCTAATTCCTAATAATTCTCTAATTTAAAATGAACCGAATAGAGCATTAATTATAAATTGACTTACATTTTTCGATTTAAAAGATGCCTCAGAAGCCAAAAAATCATGTCATATTTAAGAAAGTATTTTAGGAAGAAGCTCTATAAATAGAAAAGAAATAATACATAATTTTAATATTAATAATACAATAAACTTTGATCTTAATTTTTGTACCTTAACCGAATAAAATGGAATTACCTTAATTTCTTTTTCTAATGTAATTAACGAAAACTTGTGAAAATATTTCATTCAAATTAAACCATTCTGAATTTTACGGAATTACGGAAGCGGAAGGTAAACGGCTCAGTAGCGAAAGAATAGCCGACACGAATATCAAATATGATATCACTTCACACTTTATCTTTGAAAGAAGATTACAGGTTAGTGTATTAGTATATAACAAAGCCACAAGGACAATATATCTAAGATGAAGGATGCCTTCGAGGAAGATTTTCTAAAAGAAAGTGGCTCGTATTCACATTATGCATAGGAAAAACCATAAAAATCAACCTTGCAGCCAACGCATTCGGCTGGCATTGAACCCTAACTAGGTCGAAATACCTTAGTCTTAACCACTCGAGCTGGGGAGGAAGATGACATAATCATTTGGGAAAGAAAGATTTGTTACACTTACCACCAACTGATCTTAAAATTATTGGCCATGTGCTCCCGGAGTGGTCAAATAACAAGGTTCGTTCTGAATAGATGAAATAGATTGTGTAAAAATCCCTATGATACGGACTACTGGGAAAATTTACAACCTCCAATAATCGCAGAGGCAACGTTTTGACTGGAGTTTCTCAGAAGAAAAGTTTATAAGAATTATTATTTTTAACTTGAATAACTTGTATATCAAATTCATAAATTTTTTCCTTGTAATTTTTTTAAAATTCTTTTTGCCAGTACTCAGCATTCAAGTACTTCAATGATGCTTCATTCCTAGTTACTTTGCCCATTTTTGGTCAATTTACCATAAAGTGCAATTCATAATATTGGAAGCCTGTTACGGGATTTTCCCCCTTTCATACTTCTAAGTTTTTCAATACAATGGAGTCAATAAGGCAAACATTATGTCATGTAAATGATATTTTATTAGAAGTATTTCGTGTAATAACATTATAGTTCAAAATTTTCTTTTCGAAGTTATTTAAACAAAAAAGTTTTTTTTTTCATGGTTTTATACGTTTTTATTCTCATTGTTTAAGAGTAGTATGTGTTATATAAAATATAAACTTATGCATTTTATATGAAATTTTGTTTTCTATGAAAGAAACTGAAAAAAATATGTAATAATAACCATGACCGACAAGCCAACGACAGTGCTAGACAGAGGCCAAGTGTTTGATTTTAAAGAAAGTCATAATATAAGGAGGACTATTTTATGCCTATGAATTTTATAATATTAAAACGTAAAATTTAAAAGAAAATACACAAACTATTTATCTACGAATGGATTTGATGGCCCTTTAGAAAGCGAAGACTCAGGGCACGGGCTTTGATTGCCTATGTGGAGGTCAGGTCCTATTCCCTTACTATAACTCCAGTACATTTCAGGAACATCCCCATTACACATAATTAGTGAAATACATAATTAGTAATTCACACATAATTAGGGAATTAGTAAACTTAAAATATAGTTTTATGCATTTAATCATGATAGACTAAAAATACCTAAATCTGTATACTGCTTTTTAAGGTACTGGCTGAACTCAAACATGCTATATTATCGACAAATTTAAACAGATATAAAAACCAGTGTGAGAATCTTCGCCATTTCATCGGATCGGATCTTGACATGCAACGAGAAGATGTGAGGTAAGAAATATTAAGCAGCTTGAGCTGTTATAAATGATCGTGAATTTATATTCTTTTGCACTTTACAGCACTGACTGAATTTAACGAAGTAAGTTTTCGTGCTTTATCTTTAAGTAAACTACGAATTTATTAAAAAGCGTGATTATATTAACATAGCATTGAAATATATATTTAAAATTATTAAAACAAATTATTCTTGGTTTTAACTATAGTACGAAACTACGGTTTTAACTATAGTATAGTAAAAGTTTCCGAACTATAACCTAAAACTCTCATACATTTATTTCTTCAATAATACACTTGAGTTGGTTAGTTATTTTGCTTGAGGCCCGGTATCGCAGTGGCTAACACGTCGCGCGGCAGCACTACAGGTTCGGGGCTCGACCCCCGGGCTGGGCAAGATCGACTCCCCACGAGTGGGTCGATGAGTACTAAATGCGCTTAGGACTAAACACTGGAGGTCCTGCGAAAAGCTGACCAGGGTATGTGCTCATACACCTCAGGGCCTACGGTCTAGAAAGCAGATAAGCAGATATCAGGGCACTGCAGGCCAAGGCTCTCTGAGGGCTGTTTGTGCCGCCGAGTTTAGTCGAGTTTTTAGTTTTTTACCTATCTTGCTTAATACAATAACTATCAAACTGCAACAAAAGTTAAGGAGAAATATCTTTTTTGCAGATTATACTGTAAAAGAATATGTCTGGAGTGCTGACTATGATATCACACAGGATTCTTTGCGATACATTTTCGCAAATTTTCAGATTCGAATACGTTTCCGGCAAAGAAAAATCTCTCTTTGTGAATCACGAAGCATTGACTATTTCTTCTTCCCATTTCTTACTCATTGTGTTTGGTGTTCCGTCATGCACGTAAGAAAGCTTTCAGACGGCAGATTAGCTATCACAATTGCCATTGCCATTTGCATCATTCCACGTTTGTGGAACAGGCCCTAATCCGTAGTCATGGAAGGTAAAACTGAGCATGCGTGTTTATGGAACTTTTATTCGACGAAATCGTGACGGGATATCAGTTCGTGTTTGCTTCCCGCTGTGATTAATCTGTTCTTATACCAGGTTAGTCTAAAATTAAACAATTAGAATATTTGGAACAAAATTCCTTATATCAGAGTTTCTGTTGAGTAAAAAGGTGTGCAGAGAAGTTCGTTCGTTACTTAGCTATTACGTAAGTTGTGACGGAATGTTTTAGTATGACTATGATGTTAATTAGCTGCCTGCAAATAGCATTGGCATTTTTGACATGAGGTAACCAATTAAGTTTATTGTCAAATATTATTCAAAAAGACTGTAGCGTTGAAACGACTTTTAGTTTATACTTTTTATCTTTATGCCTATGTTATGTTTTAGGGGACAATAGCGACAACTGTAAAAACTTTTGTTTTGGATAGTGAGGTCCTTAGTTTATGTCTGTTAATCCAAGCAAGTGTTTGCTGATTGAGCCAAGCTAATCTCAGCTTTTCCTTCAATTTCTTAGTGGTATCTTCTATTAATCAGGCTCATTATACTGTCAGCAAACGCTTGGATTCTTTCCTCTCTGGCATCAGGCAGCAATGGCAGCATAAAGTCTGCTATAAGGTTTCACAAGATCCTGCTGACAACTTTTAGCCATAGTTCCAAGGACTATTCCACACATTATCGTACACTGGACTTGTCTGTTACACAGATAGTTATCTGTGATTCTATAGCTAAGTCTTGGTCACGATGCAAGAGTAGACACACGTGGGATCTGGCCACCACATTGAGCTAAGGACTTCTGTACCTGTGTAGAAATAATAGCAATTTAAAGACCTTTATTTTTATTCTATTATTTTATTTTATTTTTACTCTACTTGTTTCTTTGATCTCTATTTTATGAATAGAGATCAAAGAAACAAGAATCTTTTATTCGAATACCGAGCTGTAACTGAATGGGTGAGATCATAGGAAAGTGGTAACTCATCTCTCACTGAATTTACGGTGGACAAAAGATTTGGTTAGGAGAAACGCACTTTTAAAGAGTCATCGTAAAAACATATCTTCTAAGGCAAATATTCTTTCAGTACTTTCTATAATTCTTTTCCATTATCTGAAATCGTAAATACATATCTTTCTAAGGCAAATTTTCTTCCAGTCCTTTCCATAATTCTTTTCCATTAGGTTAAAGCGTAAAGACATATCCTCTAAGGCAAATACTGTTCCAGTACTTTCCATAATTTTCTTCTATTATCTCAAAGCGTAATAACTATATATATTTAAGTTATCGTGGACAGTGGCGTAGCTAGGGTGGGGCAAGGGGGGACATCTGTCCCCGGGTGCAGCATTCAGGGGGCGCCAAATTGATGTTATTAAATTTTAGAATGAAATGTTTTCCGTTCTTGGAACAGAGAAAGGGGCGCAGCGTCTTCAGTTGTACCCGGGCGCTGAAAACCCTAGCTACGCCTCTGATCGTGGAGCTTTGCAAATGAGGTACTTTGAGGTGTTCATAGACTTCAGACGCAGCTGTCTGATATAGCTGGTCTCGTGCTAATTAATTTGCATTGAAATTCTTCAGTATTAATTATAGTATACATTCCATTCAGTCTACTCTATATTTTGTGATATTATTGAGAATTTTACAACAGAAATAGTACATATAGAATAAACAGTACATGATTGCTACAGAATGAGAATTGTGTGATACATAATTATATAATTCCTACTGCATCTAGTATTTAGAATCGTTGAATGGGAAGTATTGATTTAAATTAATGCAGAAAAAGTAACAGTTTTGGTTTATCATTAAAATCGTTAGATATTTTTAAGAGTTGACATTCGTGAAACTACTTCTACTAATTCGTGAAACTGGATTCCTTAAAATCATCATATTTTTTTTTAATAATAGCTGTATTAGGCTAACAGTGTAAGCGGCCAGCCCTAATTTAAAAAAATGTTCAAAGAAAATTTTAGAATAACTGCTAATGCAATTAAACATTTGTCGGTTAACATCAAAGGAAACATCAATCCATAAAATTGTTAATTCTGTTTTATTACGATAAGTTTAATTTCTGCCAAGTGCAATTTTATAGGGATGCTGTAAAATCAGTGTTGATGATGACTTGCGATTTATGCGCCAACTGGAAGCCATGGCCAGTGCACAAGAACGCTGTTTGGAGTTTGTACAAGGAGTTCTTTAAGCAGGTAAAGAAAATAGTACCAGTCTGACAGTCATTATAAGATTAAATCTTAATATAGTTAATTATTATTAACAAGACACAGTTCATTAAAATGATTCTACATTTAATAATAATTTCAAATAGATTTTAAGTTCTACATTAGCGTGCAGAAATTAACGATCGGGTTTTAATTTTCAGTTTTAATCGAGAACAGCATAAGAAAATCAAAAAAATTAAATAGCCCTGCCTCGCATAGTGAGGGAACATCCAGCAAAATGAATATGCTCACAAATTGAAAAATGTGCCTCATTAAGGACCATACCCACTTTTCGTCTGTTTTGCCTTGCATTTACACCTCATGTAAATGCAAATTCAAAAAATTGTTTATGCATAGACAAAGATAATGAGCAAGTAATTATATTCTATATTATTGTATTACTACTGAAAAACTACAAACTCATTTAAACGCTAAAATTTATGTAAGTCGGATATGGGAGTAAGCCCAGGTCACAAACCAGCACATTCGACGTACCAGTACTTATTCTTTAACGAGATGCCTCTTCGTCATACCCGAATTTGTGGTCAGTTGCACCTTGGTATGGACAAACACGGGTCAAGATTGCTTTACTGCAGTAGACATTGATTAAATTACCAGTCGTTATTAGACGCATCCGTTCAATACAATAAAATTCAAGAATTCATAGAGATTTCAAGAGAGTTTTGAACATCTATTTTTATTGTTTATCCACTATCTTCGTTAAGATAAGTTAGATTTAGTTAAACTTCCCTCACTAATCAACTCCACTTCTCATCTATTCAATTCACTTTTTCACTTGAGACATCCTACTCCCTTCCGTTCCTTAACATCTTCTTAATCACCTGTAGTGTATCTAAAATCATTCCAACTGAGTACCATTAGCTTGCCTTCCATCACACTTCAAATCCTGTCATTTTACTAGATCGATAAATTCTTCATTTTGTTCTTTCGTATTCCGTTCACTCAAAGTTTACCGTCCTAGCAATAGTTGCAAATGATAGTGATTTCACAACTTGGAATCATTGAAAAAGAGGTTAAACAATTTTGATTTAAATACAATAAAAAAAATTCTTCCAAGCGATTAAGGAAATTTATAATATTTCAACGAATATACCTATTTTGACCGCTCTCGAATACATTTAAACGATTTTTTGGGTGATAGCTGTACATACGGCAGAATAAAGGGCTCTTTTTTTTTCCAAAATCGATTATAAAATGGATTTAAAATGAATTCAGAAGGGATTTTTTTCGTTCTACTTAAAGATAAACATCAGTTTAAAAGAATTATGCAACGACTTTCTTCCTACGGTCTAGATCAGCGGTTCTCAACCTTTTGACCAACGCGTACCATCTAAACAAAAAATTGAAAACCTTTCGTACCACCACTACAAAGTACTACTACCACCATCACTCTTGAACAAAGTTTAGATCGCATAAATTTACGAGTGTTAGAGAAAATCTCAATCAGGAGGTTGGGATTTTCATTTTTGAATTTAATAGTTAAAAATATTTTGCTTCGTTGCGTACCACCAGTGGTACGCGTACCATCGGTCGAGAACCCCTGGCCTAGACCTATTTCAAGTATAAGTTTTCATATTGCATAAATTTAATGAACTTTTGCATCCTGCATCCTGTGAATATATACAAAATGACTTCACTTGTAAACTTTATAAACTGTAATAACCTTATATAACTGTGATAACCCCGTGGACGCATCTTTAGTATTATTATCACGGTTCATTATAACATTGTGTTCCTAGTACTTATCATATTTATCTCATTTAAGTTTATCTGTATCTAATTCTGCTTATCCGTTACTTTTGTTACACCAAAACAGATGATGTATTGCGATTTATGTAGTCTAATCTCATTATATCCTAAATCGTAATTATTAATAAATACTGGATGCGAGGCGTACGGTGGGATCACACAATGTACGATAATAGATCCAACCTAGATCCTTTGGAAAGCTTCAGTTGCTCATTTTTTTAACTTTTTTTGTAAATTCCTATAAAGCTTGTAATTGTGTTTCCTTCTTCCTTTTTTTAAATATTTAGCAAGGGGATGGCATTACCAGTTGATCCATGGTACATCGCTGGTGTTCCCCATACTTTTACCTCTACCTATATACATATCTCGCATAACTCAAAAACGATTAGACGTAGAGCGTTGAAATTTCGTATATGGGACTGCTATAACATGCACCTCCCTTTTTTTGTTGCAGTTGGCTGCGCCAGTCATATATATCCAGCTTAGTGAACTCTGTTTTTCTACTTTCACGTTTTGGTAAATTATGCACTTTTGCTTTAAAAATGATTAAATTATGTTGTTCTCATGTTCCGGTTAAAATTTTCAATCCTTTAGTTAATCTGCATGGAATAATTGTAGAATTGTTAACTATTTAAAAGTGTAAATGGCGTTAAGTCTAACGTAGCAGCTGCATATGTACACTTGAACTCTTAGTAGTACAAAGAATTAAATCAGTTGGTCCACCAACTTCAGTGTTTTGTAGCACAGTGGGACAGAAAGTTAATTTTAAACTTTTGTGCATCGAAAATGTTGTCTTTCTGTTTGTTGACCGCAATGCTTGTTTTTTCGCAGAAGCTCTAAATTTAATTGCAAAAATTGTTTTTTTAAACTCTTTTTAACTGTATTTAGTGTCTTAGGGTTTTTTTTTTTTTTTTTTAGTGTTTTGCAATTTTAGATATTTTGAGTTTTTATGTATTTTTGCCTTGAAGAAAAAAAGTGAGAAATGAATTGATTGAATGAGAACTATATCTCTGATGAAATTCAATGGATGTCCACATCAGTGTTTTTTCTATCGAATTAGTAACTCCACATATTTTACATTAATTTAAGTTATCTGTTATTTTTCCGCCTACTTGTGGCGTTCCGACAGATACTTTAACTTCTATTCATGAGATGGCGCCACGTGTCAAAATCCAGTTCTTAATCGGAGCAGTAAAGCGACTGGGACTTCTCGTCAGAACGCGACGAAAGCATGAACCGTGTTCCAAGCTTGCTTTCTGCAATGTAATTTTTAATTGTAATTTTAGTACTTAATATATTCTTTTGTTACAGCAGATTGTCTACTCTTATTTTCTTTGATTATATCATGCATTCAGTACACGACCACCAAAAGTGGTGACCTTTTGCCTGAGCACGCTGCTGACAGTGGATTTTCAACGACCGTAAGCCACGTGCATCCGAGGCATTCTGAACAACTGACTAAAAATAACAACGAATATGGACATTAAAAGCATGCTACAACGTACCCCTTCAATTATTTCTAGAAGTATTGATATGTATTTCTTGTGTTTTTTTCCAAGTCGTGCATATCATCGCAAGGAGCTTCAGCAAATCATCAATGTGATCAGTTCCGTTCCGCTGACTTCGCCAGTCGTGCAATAAATTCTTCGATCATTCAACTTTGTGACAAACGTGCTACAATAGTGATTTTCGCTAAATGTGCTACATCAGTGATTTTTCTGCAACGTGCTACGGCAAAATTCTTCCCTCAGTGTTCGAAAGTAGTGAATTTCTTTCCCATGTGCTACAGAAGTGTTTTCTTTCGATAATGTGCCTTAGCAGTGAAAAGTGGTGATTTTGTGTGTGCGCAATACAAAGTGAACGCATCATTTTTCTCAAATTGGGGTTTCTTTTCTTATGCATTTCGATCAAATATTATTTGTGTATGTAATCGCTGACCCTGTATTATTTGTGTGTATATTGTTACGTAAATTTTATGCGCAATACAAAGTGAACGCATCATTTTTCTCAAATTGGGGTTTCTTTTCTTATGCATTTCCATCAAATATTATTTGTGTGTGTAATTGCTGACCCTGTATTATTTGTGTGTATATTGTTACGTAAATTTTATCTGCATGGTTAAAATATTTATTGTTATCATGATAAAATATCAATAGTGTGTCCTCATGCTACGATATTTGTGCTATTAAGTGTTTATTAATTAAAGCGAAAATTATCTATCAGTATGCCCGACGATATTCAACCCGAGCCACAAATCACACCGCCTTTCTGGAAAAATAATCCTTCATTATGGTTCGCTCAGATCGAAGCACAATTTTCTATCGCTCGCATTAGTGAGGATTCTACAAAATTCAACCATGTAGTTGCAGCAATTGAGTCTGATATTCTGAATTCAGTGCATGACTTAATTCTCAAACCACCTAATTGTGATAAATACTCGATATTGAAACAGCGGCTCATTGAAATCTATTCAGAAAGGGAATCTTCAAAAATATGTACTTTACTACAAGGACTTGAACTTAAGAGATCAGCGACCTTCATACTTGCTGTCAAGAATGCGTGATCTGGCAGGAAGCCATTTTAGACTTGTTGAAGTCACTATGACTTTTGCGTCTTCCTAATAACATACAAATAATTCTTGCTGCTTCTAACGAAGATCTAACCTGTTTAGCAGCAATGGCTGACAAAATTAATGAACTTGTTACTCCAGCTTATGTCAGTGCTGCTAATGCTGCACCTTCCAGTTCACCCCTTGAACAAGTGGCTGAAATGACCAAAAAAGTATCTGAATTCTCTACCAGTCTTCATGCTTCACGGAGATACAATCGATCAAATCAGGGCCAACGTAATAATTTTCGTGCCCGAAGCAGGAGTCGATCTCGTCGCAATACTCGAACGCAGTACAAAGAGCCTACAAGTGGCATGTTTTTATCATGAATTTTGGTGCCGAAGCTTGCAAGTGTGCCCCTCCATGCACTTTTGAACAAGCGGGAAACTAAATAGGTGGTCTGCAGGCCTACAGAATGTCCGCCACATCGACAGAATAGTACTGGCTGATCTTTCAACTCAGTTATGTTTTTTAGTAAATACTGGAGCTGACATATCAGTGCTCCCGAGAACTAAAACAAATGCTCACCAACTTAATATACTTGTACTGTATGCAGTCAATGGTACCCAAATTGCAACTTACGGCACCAAACTATTGACACTTGATTTAAACTTGTGCCGGACTTTCAACTGGCCTTTTATTATTGCGGATGTAACTCAAGCAATTATTGGTGTTGATTTCTTGACAAATTTTCACCTTCTAGTGGATGTCAAGAATAATTGCTTAATTGATGCTACAATGCAGCTGACATCACAGGGCCAAGCTTCTCACATATCGAACATACCTACCAACATAACTGTTGTATCTGTTCATTGGTTATTAGCAAAATTCCCTGACATTTTAAACCCATCTAAACCAGGGCACCATATTCATCAGCCAGAAGTGTATCATCACATTGAAACACATGGCCCAGCTGTACTTTCCAAGCCTTGTCTTTCTCCAGAGATGCTAAAGGCTGCTCGCAAAGAATTTGAATTTATGCTAGCACAGGGAACCGTTCGCCCATCTAAAAGTCCCTGGGCCAGTCCACTTCACATGGTGAAAAAGTCTTAATTGTGACTGGCGGTCTTGTGGAGATTATCGTCGACTTAATGCCGTCACAGTCCCTGACAGATATCCAGTCCCACATACCCAAGACTGTACCCATCTCTTTCATGGAACAAACATATTTTCTACCCTCGATCTTGCCAGAGCATATCATCAGATCCCAGTGTATGCTGAAGATGTGCCCAAGACTGCAGTGACTACACCATTTGGTCTCTTTAAGTACTTATATATGCCACTTGGCCTTCGCAATGCTGGCCAAACATTTCAGCGTTTCATAAACCAAGTACTGTCTGGCCTTGATTTCTCCATCCCATATTTTGATATCCTGGTTGCATCTACAGATGCGGAAGAACATTTTCATCTGCGTTAGATTTTCACTCGCCTTAAAGATCATGGATTAAAACTAAATCCATTCAAATGTGTACTTGGTCAAACCTCAGTTTCATTTCAGTTCATACAGGGCCATAGGAGCAGTGCTTCAAGCCCATACCACTAAAGGACTTTCTTCCCCAATGGCATTCTTCTCCAGAAAACTTACTTCTGCAGAAAGGAAATACAGCACATATGACAGGGAACTACTTGCTGTGTACTGTACTGTTAAATACTTCCGGCACAACTTGGAAGGACACGACTTCATCATTTTCACCGATCACCTTCGCTTCTAGAAAAACTCTGACTCGTGCTCTCCTCGTCAGCTTCGACACCTGGATTTCATCGCCCAGTTTAGTACAGATATCAGATATGTCTCTGGTACTGATAATTGTGTTGCTGATGCCTTGTCTCGGGTAAACAATATCAACCTCACTACCCCAGATTTTTCTGAAATCGCAAAAGCTCAATTGCATGAGGAGGAACTCAAGAACCTAATCTCAAATCCACAAACCTCCCTTCAGTTACAACTGCTGCACATTGATCCAACGCTTAAAATTTTCTGTGACATAGAGAACAATAGAATACGTCCCTATATTCCTGTCAATTTTAGACGTGAGTGTTTAATGCCTTGTACACTTTGGCACATCCTGGAATCCGTGCCACCAAAAAGCTGATCGCAGACAGATTTGTCTGGCCAGCAATGAATTGAGACATCACAGAATGGACTCGTTCATGTATTAGGTGTCAACAGTGTAAAGTATCCCATCACACTCACAGTCCCATTCAACAATTTAACCTTCCAGCAAGATGCTTTGATCATGTGCACTTAGACTTGGTTGGCCCATTGCCTCCTTCAAATGGTTACACTTACCTCCTCACTTGTGTTGATCGGTGCACAAGATGGCCTGAAGCCATTTCTATTGAAAATATATCCGCTGAAACTGTAGCTCGAGCATTCATCCCCCAGTGGCTTTCAAGATTTGGCATGCCTACCACCATCACTACTGACCAAGGTCGACAATTTCAATGTCACTTGTTCGCATCCTTCTTGGCTTCATTCCTCTCTTGGCATTCGCCATATTCGCACAACACCATACCATCGATGGAAATGGGATGGTGGAACGCTTTCACCGATCTCTTAAACAAGGTCTGAAGTGTCACAGTAGCACACACTGGACAGAAGCTTTACCCCTAGTCTTGCTCGGTCTTCGCACAGCATTCAAAGAAGACATTGGTAGTACTTGTGCTGGGGTTTTCTTCCGGAGAGGATCCGTTGGCGGGGAAGCGTATTTATTCGCCAAGCTCGTCAACGGCTAATCGGCCATGAGTTTAGTGGTGTACAGTTAAGTTACAAGATATTTAAAAAGGTGAACCGTAATATAATAGCCCAAAAATATTATTATATATATTAAACAAACATATTGCAAGATAATTAAACAGGTGATCCGTGATGTTTAAAGCATATAAATTAGGTTATATTATTATATATATTAAACAAACATATTGCAAGAAAATTAAACAGGTGATCCGTGATATTTAAAGCATATAAATTAAAAAACGTATTAAATGCATCTAAATTTGTGTTAGTCGCAGAAAAATATCAAAAGGTTAAATATGATATTTAAAGCATAAAAATTATGAAGAAACATATTAAACACATATAAATTAGAGTTAGCTGGCAAAAAATAATATCAAACAGTTAAACATGATTTTTAAAGGATAAAAATTGGACTTAACAGGAATAGACATAATATTAATGAGTTAAACATGATAAATCATATATATAGCAGTATGTCATATATCTTTTGTTAAATTTGTATAGCCCTGAAAAAGGGCCCCCCCTTTTTTTTTCCCCAAAAAACTGTTGTAAATGAAATTGTCGGAGATTTTATGTCACTGGAAAGCAATCCTTGATGGCAGCCAGAATTTCTATGAATGGATCCTTATTGTGACTTATTTCACGCCAAAATAAATACTTGAGAAGGTGATCTGCTAGGTTTTCCTTATGAAGACCACTTTTCTGCAGTTTAACTTTCAGAGGTCTCCAGTTGGATTCTATAGACTGAGTATGTGCGCCAGTTGCTGGATTAATAAAATGGGTGGAATGATTTACGGTCTGGTGCACATAATACCCATTGTTGGCTAAAGATGCGTAGGCCCACTATTCATCAGTAATGATTGTGGTTCCCTTAGCCACGTGCTTTGTTATTAGCGGTATCAGGGTCGCCGCAGATCTATTGTTTTCTGGACATATTTCTAGCCGAAAATCTTTCGTTTCTCTTTGAAACATTCCAATTATCCATGTTCCTTCAACGACCCTTCCAACGTTGTACTGTCTTTTGCCTATTTTCGTTTCGTCGATTTCAACCATGTAGCCGACACCGCCAATTTTCGATGAATGCATTGCACGTAGCATTCTGTCAGAAATCAGTTGGCTCATTTTGGATACCCGGCTCTTGGCTGAATTTGGCGAGTTTTTGGCCGCCATCTTAGATTTCAGAAATGCGCCGAAAAGCTAATTTCGAAATCCAAGATGGCGGCCAAATATTGTTTTCCCTATCCGAGGGAAGTGGACAGGGAAAACAATTCTGAACTGCCAAAAGGAAAAATTGAACTTACCCTTGTTCATGTTAACATCATGATGCCTGACATTCCCTATTTGTTCAATGTTGTACAACATAGTTAATGTTATATTACTAAGCATGATATGATAACTTACTAATTTTATTTCATTCTAAAGTAATAGAACAAGAAATTTTAATTAACACGTACTTTAACGAGTGAAATGTTTTGCATGAAACGCTATAGGGCAAAGAAGTACTTATGCTCAAACTGTAAACAATCGATTTAAAAGAAAGCTTACTACGTAAAAATTTAACTTGCATGTAATTTTGGCATTCAAATTAATAATGGATTTATATGCCATTTTCTTTACATTTCATAATTCTTTTTTGCACATGTATGCAGGTAAGTGTATGATAGTTAAACATGATATATATGGATGAGAAATGTAAAATTAGAACATTTATTAAGCTATTTGTAATGTATGGAAGGGTGTTTGTGCTCCGGGATTTTGAATTTCGATACCCGGATATTACGGGGATCGTTGTTCAAAAGGAAGTAGGAATAATAGTGAATTATTTATTTTGATCTGGGTTATTTTGTTTGCTTTAAAAGCAGAAAAGGCAAGGTCAGTGTGTGTGGTGAAAACATTTCCGTTCTTTCTCCAAAGGATCTGGGTAATTTTGTTTGCTTTGAAAGCAGAAAACACAAGGTCAGTGTGTGTGGTGAAAACTTTTCCTTTCTTTTTTCCAAAGGCAGTGATAATGCGTGAAAAAGGGGGAAAAAACTTCTTTTTTGTTCTTTCCTTACTGCGAGTTACGACTCATTCCCCCGGTTCTCGGACATTCTCTTCTGGATTCTTTTCGGCAAGTAGGTGCGGTAGAAAAAAAAGGGAGAGACTTCGTTCGACCAGATGTGCGATCACGTGACTGGGTTCAAAGGTCTTATCTCTCCTGGATGGCGCCAATAAGTAGAGAAGAGGGATTTTTCGCCGTATTAGCTATTTGTCATTGATCGCTTCTCAACTTTTTTTTTCCTCCGCTGTGTAACATTTTCGCTTCATTTATTGATGCATGTGTAAATTTTTCGTTTCGTTTATTGAAATATTTTTTTATTTATGTACGCAAGAGAATTTCACTATGAAATTCTCGATATAAATAGTGATATTATACAACTAGAAGAAGGTGTCCGGAATGCATTTAGGTGGAATTGGATTGAACGGAGAGATGGTAATGGGGATACCATTGGCACATGGCGCAAGAAAATAAATATTGCTGGACAAGCATATTGTATTTTTTGTAACTCACTGCTGAAGTATGGTGGGGAAGGATTCAAGGCTTTCACAAATCATTCTAAAATTGTGACGCACATAAAATATTCAAAGTACATTAGACATTCAATGACTTTAAGTAATTATGCTAATTAAAAAAATACTGATGACTTACTGGAGACTGATGCTCGGCCATTGGATATAGTGACAAGAAAAGCATGCCAAGAGGTATTAATAACTTCGTTTATTGCCGAGAATTCTCTTTCTTTCAATGTAGTTCCCAATTTAATTGAACTTTGCAAACAGTTGAGCCGCGATCAGATGGCACTAAACTCGTTGGAAATGTCCAGGACTACTGCATGTTATAAGATGAAATATGGGCTCGCAAAAACTATTAACCCAGCAGAAGGCGCGCACCCAACACTGACGTTGGAGATCGCGCGGGGTGACAGCATCACCCCAAGCAGTTTCATTAGGAAAATGTGTTATATATTTTATAGAAATCATTTTATTATAAGCAATAATTGCAATATTTCATTTAGAAACTATACTTCTTTACTTAAAAAACTTATTTCAATATTTAAGAAAAAAAAAATCCATTCAAAATAAGTATATACCTAATCAGGAGTCAGAAGCTAATGTACACTTCTGGCAAACATAGGAAGAATGAATTTTACATGAAAAATTATCACATATTTTGCAAGAAATTGTAGTTTTATTGTCTTTGGATCTTGGACACATAGCACGTCGAGTTTTGTTTTCTTTGATGGGCGTTCTTCTGATACACTAGAAGTCGCATTATCGATGCTTTCACGAACCACTTTAGGAAACATTGACATATTTTTTGTAATCTCTATATAAGGCACTGTATAAGAGATATAGCCAAATTTTGTAGGAATTTTCTACTATTTCCATATTGTAAGGGAGGGGTTTTTGTTGGAAATAAAGCAACTCGGGTATTTATTGCAGTGACGTTCAACACAGTAAAAGACAACCATCGGCCATCTGTTGGTTTTTCGAGATGTCGAATATAACAATAACATTTCAACTTTATCTACACCACCTTTTGTTGTATTATGAAAGTAAATTATTTCTGGTTTCTTCGTATCATCACTTTTATCAATGGCATCATCGCAATGCATTGTAGATAACAAAACTAAACATTTGATTTTTTAGGCACGTACGATACTATTGTCGCGTTCTTTTAGAACCCAAATATAGATAAATAACCGTTCCTAGTTTTTGTTTGGACGAACTTGGTGGGAATTTCAGCCTTGTTTCTGTTCAGGGTTCCTACAATAGTTAACTTCTTTGACAAAAGTTCTTTTGCTAGAGGATAACTCGTATACCAATTATCCATTGTTACATTTCTGCCCAAATAAAGGGGTGCACAGGCGTTTTGTAATTTCAAATGAAGAATTTTCAAATCTAAAGGGACCTTCCGACTGTTGTCTTGTGTATATCTCCATGTTATAGCTGCAGAAAGTTCTTGTATCTACTAAGGCAAATATTTTGATTCCATAGTTCGATGGGTTGCTGGGTATATATTGACAAAAGGAACACCGCCCTCGAAATTTCTCTAATTTCTCTTAATATTTCTTCTCTTATTTACCAATAAGGTACATCTTTTGGCAATTTCCATTGAAATCGGTAAAAAATTCTCTCGCAGCCGCCAGTTTGTCCAAGTTTTTCCGAGCTTCACGATTGGTCACATTGTCTAACCGTAGACACCTGAGAAGAAATTTAAATCTTTTATATGACATTGTGTTCCGTAAAATTGCAATGCCTGTTTCAATTTTCGGTAGCCCACAAATCTTGCATATTTTTATGTGACGATTTATGCAAGCCTTACAGATGTAAAAGCCCAAAAAGTGCTCTAATTTCCACATCATTTGTCGTAATATTTTTCCAATATAAATATTTGTACACTCTACAATGGATTGTATGATTTTAGCATTGAAAAACAATTCTCAACTTTCTAGAAGCTCCTTTATATTGCGTGCAGTTTCTTTTAATCCTGCTAAATGAGTTATTATAATTTGAGAAGACCTTTTTCACTTTTTGATTTGGTTTTCCATTCTGCCAAACTCTTGTTTTTGCTAATAAAATTACTTTTTACTAAATCAGGATTTCCGTCGTCTTCATCATTCTGCTCAAATTCTCTATCGCTGTTGTGAGAACTGGATATTTCTTTATCTGATTCATTTTTACTATCTTGATCAACTTCTCCTTCAGAAGACTCAACTTCATCTAATACAGTTCTCAAACGTTCCATCTCTTTTTCATGTTCGGTAAATTTACGTTTGTAAACCATTATCTATCAAATAATCCAACAGAACCACAACGGCAACACTCGAGAGCACGAAGCTAAACTTCTACTAATGAAAAATTTCGAAGCAGTAACGGTCGCATGGGGTGACTTCCCTCATGCATTCCAAGAAACGATTGCTTCTCTCGCAGAAAAGAAAAACAAGCAAAAATAACAATACACATTCCAAGGGGAGTGTCAAACAGGAGGATACTGAAAGGATGATTCATTAAAATGAAATATTTCCGGTTAGGTTTGTTGATTTTTGACGCATCGAGCGACTCTGTGCCCCGTGCGACTTCTCCCGGGTTAAGGAAAATATCATTAAAACTTTAAAGGAGACTCCATTTTCTCTAAATTTGGATGAAAGTACTAGCAATGCTCAAAGTATACTGGCAATATTGGTGCAGTTTTATGACAACAATCAAAATGAAGTTGTAGTTCATCATTTTGCATCTCTAAAGATGGAATCTTGCAATTCAGAAGCTGTTTTTAAAGCAGTTGTTAATACTATTGAAGATAATAATATTCCATGAGCAAACTTAATTAGTGTATTAATGGACTCATGTAACACCACTACAATTTTCATTGTCATGGCCTTCCACAAAGCAATGTGCACATGTGAGTTTGCCATGACAGGACATTTTTGAGTGACCAAATCGCTGGCATTGAAAACATCGTAAGGGGTTAGGTATGTAAGGTCTTACGGGGCAGTGCAAATACCCGGCCTTAATACTTTTCGGCAGATCAGGTGAATTGAAAGTTGGGATTATATGTTTCGTATTGACCAGCTGACCTTCTTTGCGCATCTTGATCCACCTTGCAGCACTGACATTCTGATCGGACAGTTCTGACAAAATTTCTTCTGAGACAAAGATGAGGTCAGTCTCAGATATAACGCCCCGGCTGTAATTCAAGGATTTCTGTTTTGTCACATTAACTTCGACTTGCCCAAGTTTTTCGAGTTTGAGGAGGGTAGCAGATTGAGCTGGGGAAACTGTTTCTATAAGAAGGTCTCCAGAGCGCAGTCATTTTATTGTCTTTGGCTCACCAATAGTCGCTTGTATATGTTTTTGTATCAGGAATGGTGACATTTTTAAATGTTTGCCTTTTGAGTTAGTTATTACAAGGAATTTAGGTAGAGTTTCTTTAGTATTTGCATTCACATTCGTTTTTACTTTTTTTGATGGATGACAAGTTTTGTATTTTTCATTTGAAGAGGCCATATTGAAGATTAAGTATGATTCGGACCCAGCAGCCCCACCCACCACGGAGCCCAACAAGGAGACGCAGATTCCTGCGCCAGGGCTAACCAGGTCTATACGCAAACTGAAGCCCCACAGTCGGCTTTCCCGAAAGCAGGTACTCCCGAGAGCTTGACCCCAAGCCACTGACACAAGGACTAGTGACCAGCCGATTGACACCCGTGAGGACGACTAAGGTGCCTCCCGTTTAGCTGAAGCAGAGGCCAAAGCAGTGTGTTGAGGACAGTACCTCGCCTCTCAACTACCAGGACCCTCCTTTCCAGCGATATGGGTCTCCACGCACGGCAAACACGTGGGCAGTTTTCTCGCCACTCTAAGACTAGAGACAAGGGCTGTTCCTGTCTCTCGTGACGAGCCCCAAACTCCGTAGAGGGAAACCACAAGGGAGAAGGGAAGGGAAAAAGTTCCAGCTAAGAGGAGACGAGGCAGAAAAGAGGATAGATCACTGGGGCTCCAGCATCGTGACACCCGTCTCACCAAGAAGATGATCCCCTGAAGGGCTAGGGTACCTCGGGATTGCCACATCCGTACTCACAAAAGTGAGCCCCCTGAGGGGATTAAAATAAAGTGAAGCACTAATTTGAAACATAAGCTGTGAATGGTTAAAATTTCGTCTTACCTCTGTTATAGTATTTCATGACATTTTGGATCTGCAGCTGTGAAAGAAAGTTTATTTTAATGAAGGAATAACAAAATATATAAAGAATAGCTCTCACGTCAAAATAAAAGTTGAGAATAACTGAAATACACATTTACCTGTTTCTGTAAAAGATGTGCAACATTTTCATCCTTTTGTTTTCTGGGCTCTGTTTTTTGGTTGAATTCTAAAAGGAAATAAAAAATAACAATTTCATGTAGTGAAAAACAAAAAGGTATTAAATCAAAATTTGTGGACCATCTGAACATTTACACAAATTATAGTAAACAATTTACTTGTATGCTTTTCTTATCATTTATTCTAGTTTTAGGACTTGGTCTGTGTTCCCTTTGAAAAATAAGCACATAGATTATAATGGTACGTAATTTAATATTTAAAGGCAATTTTTGTATGTATATATATGTAAATAAATAAATTATGTCAAAAATAAAGTTATACTTGTTGGTTTTACCCCATTTATCATCATCTTCCTGAATCATCTTGTGGGGCAGATTTCTTTGGAGGCCATCAGGTCCTCAATTCCTTCGCTTTCTGATGTTGGTTCGTCCAACATTTTAAGTTCAAGGCCGACTTTTCCGTGGCCTGGATACACAGCTTTAATGTCCTGTAGAAACTGAGCAAGTCTTCCTCCATCATAAGTAAAGGGCTTCAAGCGGAACCGCCTGTAATAATGTACAGCCATGTACTGCGTGCAAATATCATCTGTTCTCTTGCTCTTTATAGACCTCTTACAAAGTTTGTTTCACCCTCAAGATCATCGATAGTATTTTTTTTATCATCAGGATCTACGAATACGCCTGTAAACAAAGGATTAATGAATGTTAAGGATGAAAAAAAAATGTCACTCATTAAAAAAAAGACCTATATTTACCTTTCTTGTGATTGGTAGTTTTATGTGTTGCTGCTGGAAATAAATTTTCTATCCTTTTATATTGTGGAGCAGAGTCAGTGTATATGAAGGTGGTTTCTGGGTGAACATGACGTTTAATGTAAGGCCACAAATGCCTTTTGCTTTTTCCTTTAACCTTGAAAAATAATCCTTCTATGTCTTCTCGACAGTAGATGCCTAAAACTACGATGGTCATATTTTTGGTTACCCTGCCGCAGTTGTACTTGCGGCGGGTCCAGAATGTTTCATCAATTAATATAGATTTTCCTTGACCACCTAACATTCTGCTATGATGAGAGGCAAAAATTTCGTATACCTCACGACAATATGATAAAAAGTCAACAATAGTCCTCATTTGCAATTACTGGTAATTTTTGCTTTTCCCTCCATAGCTTTAGCTGCTGATTTATGTAGCTGAAACTGTGATCTAGAACAAAGTACACAGTTATGACTAAAGCTTCTCTTATTGCCTTCGAAAAAAGTGTTTTCAATGGGGTTAATCATGCCAGAGCAGTTGTTGCGATTTCTCAGGCTGCAGACCCAACGCCATCCCAGCTTCGATTCCTTTCTCTTGTTGCTTCTCATCGGTGCCTGGCACTTGGGGCAAGGTGGTGCCTCATCCTCTCTGGGAAGAAGTCCAGCATCGGTGGCAAACTCGAGTGCAGCTGCCTCTGTATTAATTAAATGCATGTCAGTAATTAAACAGAAATATTTCAGTGTTACATGCAAAGAAGCCATATCAAAAAAAGTCAGTACAGTGACAGAAATAGTTTAATGAAATTTATTGTTAGAAATTTCAGAAACTAGGCAATTATGCAAGAGTCAAAACTATCAGAAATAAAAAAAGTTTAATAAAGATGAAAAGTAATAATAAATTTAATTAAACAATATTAGTTCATTATAGGAAGACAGAGAAGTGAAAAGTTCAAACTAGAAAGTACTGTTACAAAAATAAGGAAAATAAAAATAATAGTAATGATATGTATCTATGAAAACAAAGTATTAAAACAAATTCCAAGTGAAAGATAATATTCAAAAATGTAATGGATGAAAATAGATTAAAAGTAAACTTAGCTTTGGCAAAGTCCAAACCACGTTTTCACGTAAGTACCGAGGTACTGATTTTTTCAGTACCTGACAGACAGACAGCTGCACGGGCTTAACCGCGGCAAAATATGATCGCGAAAAATCTTCGTCTTTAAATTTATTTAAAATATTTTCCAAAAAAAAAAAAAAATATTTTACTTTACAAATAAATGTTTTTCGGTGCATATGTTTTTTAAAACATTTTTAAACAGAGATGCAGAAGAATAATAGGTATTGTTATTTTTGTGTGCAGATATGCGTGCGTGATGAACTAAAAAATGATTTTGAAGATTTCGTAGCATATTTATCCTCTCAAAAATATGCAACTTGCTCATCTTTTCAATTTTATTAAATTAAGTAAGGCCTATCGTTTTTTTTTTTTAAACCACTGACAATGAAAGCTGTTATGTTCCACTTTTGCGTTTTTATCCTAAAACGCGTTAGCCCAGAAGGGCTATTAATTTCGTTTTCGCATTTTGCGTTGAACTGTTTCTACCGAATATTATCGCTGTGTGTTATATTTAAAGATATTTAATAATGAAGAATCATTATTTTACTGCATAAATATACGTATGTTTAACATACATAACATTTATGCAGATACTGTGATAAAACAACGGTACCTGGAGCTATGAAATTTTGAATATGTACGTCACCACCCGAATATGGGCATCTGAAAGCTCAAATTTGTAATTTGTTTTATTAACTGTTTAACATTTTGTAAAACATTTATGTGTTTTTGATTAAGAAATTCGGACGATTTTTAAGCGAGCAATGGCAACACTGTTCGGCGCAAGACTGGCTATCGGAAATTCTAAAGATATGCTCTTTTAAATGTTTTGTCATATTGCTGCTTAAGAGAGAATATATAATTATTATGCAAAGACCGTATCGTATACTAGGATTTTACTGCAAAATCTTTTTTTTCTTTTCTTTTCTTTTTAATAAATACCTTGTCATTTTGCAGTAAAATAAAATAATAGTAATCAATCATCTAGGATAACCATATATAACTATATTCGTTAAAATATCGTTGATTATTCTAATTAAATTTTTATGTTATTCATATCATTTAATGTTGGTTCTTCCCTCTAAATTTATTTATCATTAGTAAATAATATTTCCCAATTTCAGGAAATTTTCTCTAGCATAATCCTGAAATTAATTCTAGCAGTATGATGACATCACGAAATTTAATGCACTCATTTTTTCCTTGTGTATGCTGCGAAATAAATATAAAATACCTCAATTTAGTAAAAAAATATCATTAAATAGATTTCTTTCTTCCGTTTAGCTGCAGAATGTCTGCAAAAAAAGCCTTATTTTATTCCAAATTGGGCAGATTCAAATTTCAATTTTCAGTGGGGAAAACAACTCCTATTATAATTATATTTGCGTTTTCAAGTGTTAAGGTGCCTTTTAAGAATACACCTCACACAAAAAAGATTTACCTAAAATCTAACCTAACTTTTAGCATTGCGTTGTGATTTATAAGAACCGGATTAGCCTCGTGTTGAACTGCGGTTGATCATGAGTAATAATTAAATAAAACGTACAGTTGTTATCCAATGTATATATCTTAAATTTTATTAAGTTTTTTAAGCGGAAAAGTAAACAAAATTATCAAACAAAGTGTACCAAGAATAATTAAGAATAAATGTCCTCTGGGATTTATTGAATAATTAAGTGAACAATATTGCTACACAGTACAAGTAATACCATAATTAATTTACCTCTTAGCACAGCCAACGTACATTACGCGGATAGACTGGAATTTTCTCGAAACATACCTGGAAAAGTCAGGGAATTTCATTCTCCTCTTTGAGTGGCAACCCTGCTAGTTACTTCTCTGATTTATAATTTTTGATTTGTGATTGCGAAAAGAGGAACCTTTCCTTTAAGGGTGGGCCGCCTTTTTATTTACTTACGCTCCGATCAAGTAGGAGACACTGAATTTACATACATTAATTTATTATTTACATTAATAATTTATCATTTATTTAATTATCCGTTTTAATTCTAAAAATAAAAATGAAAAGCAAAAGGGAAAAACATAAAAATAATTAATCTTCTTATTATATTTAATTATCCGTTTTAAAAGTAATAGAATTCGTCTATTTACATTAATAATTTATCATTTATTTAATTATCCGTTTTAATTTGCATTTAACATTATTATTTATTTACCTATGCTCCGATCAAGTAGGAGACAAACTTCTCAACTTCTAACCACGCAGCAGAAGCGAGGTAAAATGGTCACGTGACCTACATCTGTATCTGTATCATAAGCCTGGAAAACTATTATTCGGCCCTAAGAAGGGCCTTTACTAGTATATAGTTATTATACCCTTTAAAGGGCAGCCTGTGAAGTTCGTCATCCGTAATCGTCGGAAGATGCGTTGCTTACGCTAGTGACGAGATGATCCGTTTTTGTTGAGGATAATTTGTCGTATGCTGAATTATATAGGCATTATTGATGGTAATATTTCTAAAGGAACCAAAATATATACATCCACCATTTGGATGATTTTCTGGCAACTGTATAACATTTACGTCTCTGATTTGCCAAATCTACTCCTCCCATGTGCATATTATATACTGCGAATGAACGTGGGCAAAGAACTTCAATTTTGTCTTTTTCTTCTGTTCACATGACACAGTTCATTTTTTGTATTAGTTGATAGCATAAAAATTTGCTTTTTATCTACCCAAGACGTGCACAACAAATTCGGAAATTTTTCATTTTGAAAAGTCTGACTTTCATTTGGGATTTTCAATTTTAATGTGTTAATTTCAGGTGGCAAGTGCTTTCTGTTCGACATAATAGTCATTTCTCCAGTCTGATTCGGAGGTATCATGTGAAGAGTCCAAATTTTCATCGTGTTCTAAATTATAATTGCATTCGATTTCATCCTCTCCGTTATCTATCAGCATATGTTTTGAATGCCCATCATCTTCATTATCTATCAACATATGTTCTGAATGTCCATCATCTTCATCAGATTCGTCTGTTTCTTCAAATAATAATTGCATTTATATCTTCTTGCATTAATATCTTACGTCTTCTGATCATTTTGAGATGAAACTACAGAATAAGAGCAAGACGTTTTCACAACGTGAGAAAGGAGTAAAACGAGCGATCTAGACTCGAGTCACCTACCCTGGGAGCGTTGAAGCTAAACAAAGAGGAGCCAACCTGCATTCAAATAAAAGAGCTACTTTAGTCACTTCTAAAGAAATGATTGACATGTCATTTAACAGTTCGCAAAACCAATGAAGCATATACTCCGGAATGGGGGAAAGCATCAAGTAGAAGACAAACGAGGCAGTCGGGCGACCTGCCGATGTCTGAATGGCCGGGCATTTCAGGCGTCTTCGATGCAAAAGAGTTTAAGAGTGCAACCTAAAACTACCAGATCTGGAAGAAAGGTTAAATTTAACCCAAAGTACTTATAACGTACCGATGGTACTTGGGGGGGGGGAGTACTGTGGCCTTCCGATAGATACTTTAACTTCTATTCATGAGATGGTGCCACATGTCAAATCCAGTTCTTAATCGGAGCAGTAAAGCGACGTCATTACTCACTCGGACTTCTCGTCAGACAACTGTACGTGACGATAGCACGAACTGTGTTCCGAGCTCTGCGTTGTTCTCTGCAACATAATTTTTAATTGTAATTTTAGTACTTAATATATTCTTTTGTTACAGGAGAATGTCTACTCTTATTTTCTTTGATTATATCATGCATTCAGTACACGACCACCAAATACTAATAAAATGCACAGTTCGATATATGGAGACTTCATTTCGGGTTTCGTTGGATATCTAAGATACTCCTTGCAGACGAGACTTATTAATCAAAACTGAGTGAGGTTTGACAAAACAAGAAGAGTCTTGAAATTTCACAATAAAGGCTATGAGTTGGGGAGTTGTTTTTCCTCCTACCAGTTAAATGTACGAAGACTTCATTTCGGGGTTCTTCAAATATCTATAGCTGGGATGAGCAAAAGTTTTCGGTCGCGGGCCAAAAATCGAAAGAAAAACGTATGGTAAGCCAAGATAAAGTTTTCTGAAATTTTAAATACAATATATAAGTATTACAATTTAAATATGTTAATGAGGTGAATAAAATAGCGATTTCATTTTCTAAAGTTCCTTGTATTGAGGTTCGAAGTGAGATGTACTGATTCTAAGGAACGAGGCTAAATGCTCATCTGTTAGTCTACTTCTGAAATAATTCTTTCCAAGATTTTATAGTTGAAAACACTTGTTCATATATATAAGATGAAGCAAACACAGCACTGATTTTCTGGTCATGAGATATTAAATTTGGGAAACTTACTTTCGATAATGATTCGATAAAATGATTTTTCCCTTGCATATTGACTGTAGTTCAGTGACCGTATTTTAATGTGCCATTTTTTTTTTGCGAGTCCATTCATCCGATTTGAAACTTGGAAATGAATTAACAAATCCAACTTTCAATTGGTCCTATCGACTTGAATACAGTGAGCCTGAGTAAACAGGAAGTATCTTTCGTAAATATAAAAACCATTATAAGCGCCTTTCTAAATAATAATTTTAACTGGGATGGCTGTATTGGCGTTTACGATGTTTTCCCCACGTGTAACGTGCATAAGAGTGAGTTTTGCTTAGAAAGTTCTTCACAAGGCACCCTTACCCTTAGGCAAATAACCGTTGAATGCTTTGCTAATCAAACAAACCAGACCAAACAATAGATATATAAATAAGTAGCTTAAAAAACTGCTATATTTTATGTATACTTATCAAATAGTATTTAAATATATATAATGATTAAAAGAAAGGAAAAGTCGGAACGTAACTGATTGTATATAATGTAATCCCTATGAAGGCCTTAACAATTCTTTCTCACTTAAGTCGTAATCCAAAAAGAGAACAAGTAAAATTAAACTTCAGATACGTATACAATACTGAATCTAATACAAAATATAAAAATAAATTATATATGTACGAAACCTAACTAACTATTTATATTGATATTACATAAATGGTTGTAGGAAAAAAGTCACCCAGAAAAAAGGGAAACGGAAAGAATCTCCCTGGAAAATAAGGAACGGAAAAAATGTCACCCTTCGTTTGCAATGGGAAATATAAGGCATGTTTAGAAAGATCACCAAGCTGAGTGATAAAAGTTTTATCTCAACAACCGTAACTTCGGATTACCGGAAACATGTGCGAGTAGAAGCAAGACGATTTGCTAGCTGCTGCTTTCTTCGTTAAGGTTAAAAATAGAGGGGTGTTTAGTGGGGAAAGCTTTTGCGAATGAAGCCAGCGGGGAAGGCGGTTGTCCAGCTTTGGTCATTGTCAAGTCTTTAGTTTTAGTAATTGCTCTCTCCTCTCACCGCATGTAGTTATAGCCTTAAGCTGCGGTTTAGTGAAACATTTATTGACGCACAACAGAAAACTAATTCATCCTTAGCTTTAGTATAAGAAACAGTTGTACGAGTAGATGCACTTTCAAGTTATGGTTTGCGATAAGAATAGTACTAAATTTTTTAGCTAATTCATTTTCGCATAATTTTTTTTCTCATTTCATTTTAATTAAAAGTAACGTATCTGCACAGGAAACAATTGTTTAATTTTGCACTTAAGTTCAAAAACAAGAATACCACAGTTATTAAAATTAGGAAGTTTATTTCAAAATTATTAGTCCCTGAGGGATTATTGTTCTCATTTTGCGTCGAATCACTCTGAATGTCCGTTTCACTTTTCAAACTGTTGTGATAAAACAATGGCACCTAGAGCTATCGAGTTTCGAATGACGTAATCCTACTGCGAATATGGCAACTGGAAGGCTAAATTTGAAATTTGGAATTTGTTTTATTATCGGTTTTATATTTTCTAAAACGGGCTATCTACCTAGAGGGAGGGATGCCTTCGTGGAAAACTTTCTAAGGGAAACTGGCTCGTATACATATTATACATGGAAAAAATCACGAAAGTGCCCATGCAGCCAGCCCGTTCGCGGGATTGGAACCTCGGACCGAACTACCAGTGTTCAGCGTCTTTACCGTTCAGCAGCTGATAGGCTGAAATCTGATGGATATCTTAGAAAGGATTTTTACTCATAGTAGTTATATTAATTACAATTACATGTAAAGCTTATGGAAACTTAAAACACGAAAACACCCATGTTGCCAGCCCGTTCGCGGGATTCGAACCTCAGACCAAACTACCAGTGTTCAGCGATTTTAGCGCTCGGCCGCTGGTGGACCTCGGCTTGGGTTCGAATCCAGGGGAATACATAGTTCTAATTGTCCGTCCCTTCCTAGGAATCAAAAGTGGCCCACCTATTAGCTGCCTGCATAATAAAGTGATTACTTCTGGCCTTAATAGTGGCCAAGTTGAAGTCGGCTGAAAGCCCAACATTCATATTTAAAAAAAACTTAATAAAAAAATCTGAAAGGTTTCAGGTTTTAAATTACATCCAAAGGGGCATTTTTTAAACGTTTTATGGGTTATCTTTATTTATTAAATATCATGTTCTTTGCATTTAAACCATAAACTTCAGTTCAATAGCAATGTCACAAAATAATTTTAAAATGAGCCTATCTTTAGAAATTCCGATACACAGCTCCGCGCGCTGGAGATAATTTTTTTTTTTTTTTTCCCATATAGTTTTGCCATTCCTCGCTTTTAAATCGTTGAGTTTGTTAATCAAAAATTCGTTAAAGTTTTACAAAACATGAAGTAGATAATAAAACAAATTTCAAATTTGGGCTTCCAGATGCCCATATTGGCAGGAGGATTACGTCATTCAAAATTTGATGGCTCTATGTACCGTTGTTTTATCACAAGGCGAGAAATATACATACATTTATGCAGATTTTTCATTATTTAATTTCTTCAAATATAATGCAGGACATTTGGTGGCAATAGTTTAAAAAGTGATTCGCCGTTTATAGTGATTCAACGCAAAATCGCAAAACGAAAAGAATAGTTCTCTAAGAACAAAGTCTCTTTGGATTTAAAAAAAAGCTAATGATAAACCGTTAAAGTGATAAAAAAAGTTTATACTATAAAATATCGGTCTTTTTATAAATTAACTGATGATAAATCGTTAGTATTTAGAAAATTTATTATTAATCTATGCGTTATATTTCATATAACGCATAGATTAATAATAAAGAAATGCATAATATAGTATTATTGCTAGATTCGTTAAACCGTAATAAAAAATAACAGACTATACTACGCCAATAGCTATGTTTAAATTTGCTCCCCGTGAATTCTTGCCTTCCTGGTGACGTGGGTCGGTTTCCTAGAAGCAAATGCGGGGGAGAACATACGACCGCAGGCAAGTTGGAAAAACCTGCTATCGACATGACCTTGCTCAGCTGCAGCCAGCTCAACGTCTTACCCTTAAAACCTCCTTCAAGAGAGCCCGCTATAACTCTGCCTGTTAAATTAGAATTTGGCAGGTTTCCCCAACTCCAATCGGCGACATTATTTGGCGAGATTTTAGAGTTTCTTTTTTTCCGTTCCTTATTTTCCGAGTGACATTTTTTCAATTCCTTATTTTCCGGGCACATTCTTTTCGTTTCCCCTTTTTTCCGGGTGACATTTTTTCCGCACACCTACGTAAATATACGTATGGTAATGAACATTGTATAATAAAAATATTTTTCTTTGATATTTTATACATTGTTCTATATTTGGTTCCATTTATATATACTTATACATAGATATATATAATTTAAGGATTATAGTAGTAGTTAATAGTGCTACATAAAACCCAAAAGTGCATCAGTAATGTATTTTTCAGTATTATTTAACTTCATTTTGAAGAATTTTCTGCAGTCTAGTTTGCGTTATTTTATAAGTCTCAAATAAAAACAATTATTGTTTATATGTCATTAGAAAATTAACCAAAAAGCAGCGACCACAATGTAATTGGAAAACAGTCCTTAGACGTGAAAAGGTTGAAAGCCATTCGGTTATGACTATTATCTCACATCCTCAGCTACTTCGCATACATGGAACATAGCATTCGAAATGAAAAACTCAATATTTACTACAAATTCATTCGTGTAACAAATATCTGTCTTTCTACACCTATGGCTTTAAAAAAAGATGTTATTTATCTTACAGTTTATCGTTAAGTAATACATTTTCATTGTACAAAATTGCATTCATTCGAAGAATTCAATTTGTATTTTCCTCTGTATAAAATTGAATGTAGAGAAGTTAGATGTTTAAACAACCCCCACATTTTCTCAAGATCCCGAGCAAGATTGTCCCCTCCTTGTTAGTTCTCCCCCTGAAAAAAGGGATTGTAAATTTACGACCTGACCGCATATTGTGTGATTTCGTTTGTAGAACTGATTTGTTAGTTTAAATTTTGAATGGTTATTGGATAAGAGCTAATCAGATTGTAGAGTTTTAGTCCCCCTGAAAAAAGGGATTGTAAATTTACGACCTGACCACCTATGGGGTGATTTTGTTTGTAGAACTGATTTCTTAGTTTAAATTTTGAATGGTTATTAGATAAGAGCTAATCAGATTGTAGAGTTAATACGATGACACAATGCGGATTTGTTTCCAGAGATGACGCATTTTATATTCCAGAAAGGAGACGTAGCCAAATTAAAATTAGGAATTAAAGTTAGTAGTTTTCTTTCACATATATCTTGCATACATACATATAAACTGCTCGGTTATTCAATAGGAACGCCATGAAGGATGCATCCAAAGAGCATGAAACTTGCATCATGGGTATACCGCAATAGAATATGCAAATCGCCGATTTCAGGGCACATGCACATCATGGGTGACTGAAGTGCTCCTTACAATCCGTATATAAAAAGAGAAAAAATTGGCGTTTTGAATAATGAATTGTTCTCTCACGAGATTTTTTGCGTGTGAAGCTTCAGCATGTCTCGTAGAAAAACACCAGCATCATTTGAGCATATTTCAAATGAGTTCAACGGAGATAGACAGAAACTTTGCATACAGAGATTACAGATCTTCGTTTGAGGAAACTGTTAATCGAGTCGGACATAGCCAAGCAAGAGTCGTGTGGATGTGGGAGCAGACAGACAAAAGCAACTGCAACCGCTTCACGGAAAGACAGTAACACGACAAGTGGTGTCTGCACGAACACAATTCGATGTCTTTTACAGTAGAATGGACTGTCCGCTAGACATCCCTTGCTTCACTTCATTTAACTTCTTCGGTAAACTAGCGTTCAGTTGTTATGGGCATCTAGATATGGCCGCATTTAACTTTAAACCACTGAGTTTGCAATAGTGCACTAAATGGGGGAGACAGACATCCCAAAACACAATGTCACTCGAATGGCATGACACTGTGTTTTCGGGTGAACCATGCTTCTGGCAGCAATGGTCAGATTGGAGATACCGTTAGAGCCACTTATATTAGGTTATGGGCCATCATACTGGTCCTGCACTCGCTGTTATGATGTGGCGTGTACTGGATGCCACTCCCGCTCCTTCCTAGAACGCATTATCGGTACACTTACTACCAATCGTTATATCTCTGAAGTTCTGCAGCTTGTTCTCCTTCCTTACCTTCAGAGCTTGTATGCGACCACATTTTAACTGAACAATGCGCTACCACAAGTTTCTCGCAAAGTTCAAGCTTTCTTCTTAGCCCACTATATGGAATTGTTACTGTAGCCTGCTCGTTCTCCAGATCTATCAGCCATCGAGAATGCCTGGTCAATGACTGGTTAGGCAATCTGCACACGCGAGTACGCTAGAAGAATTTTGCCAACATGTGGAAGCAGCATGTGAGAATAACATATCCAAAGCCTTTTTCAGTGCCGTGGTATATTGCAGCAGTCATTGGCAAACATGGAGGCAACACTCATTATTGACTTGTCTTGTCGCCTCAAAGAAGGATGTATTTCAAACCAATAATAATTATATGTGTAATTTTCTAAATACATTTGGCCTGATATCTCTCGTTCCTTCTTCGTGTTGCATTTTGGGTAGCCAGCAGTGTATTATGGAGTATCACCTGATACCTGAAGTGATCAAAAATAACGCATTTCTTCAATTCCAAGGAACTCTTATTATCCCATATCAGTAGTGTTAAAATCTTATAACATCTTAGAATCAAGATTTTTTTTCGGATTCTGTTCTGTTTTCCGATTCTGTAATTATTTCGAAGTAATGAGTTTTTACAAATAAATAATTTAAATAGGAATACTTTTGTTTTCAACAAATAGTTGAATAAAACAAAAACGTTTGCTGGTTGCATTTGGGCGTTTTATATCATTTATTTAGAAATGGAAACATTCTTTTGGCGGTCTTGAAACTAAGGTGTGCTTGATATAATCAATGGCGCTTCAGAATCTAAGGAATATGATGTTTGCCATGTTTTCTATCTTTGAATTACATGTACAAAGCAAAAAAAAAAGTTAGTTTATTTTATCAGCTTTGATCATTGTAGTTACAGATCTGCAAAAGTCAACTGTTAAGGGCTAAAAATCAATCCCATTGTAATTCAGATTTTCTTAAATTTTATTCTCTTTGCTATGTTAATAATTAGTTTTTTTTTCTAAAAGTATTTTTTTTCTTTAGGGAGATTTAGAAATGGAATTTGATATTGAATCTCCTCCGCACATGATGAGAATGAACGCTGAAGAAATTCCCAAATACCAAGTGAGTCTTTAGGTATCTATGAAGCACGTGCTTTTATATTTATGATTTTACACGAATTAATGTAGACGCAGCAGAATTAATCCAAAGATTTTCTGCTTTTGTGATCGATTACTATTTTATTGCTTTGCTCTTAATTCGTCTTATTTCTGATTCAAGCAAAGTCTTAGATTCTCTCCGAAAGAGTGGTAAGTTATTACAGTCTCAGGGATTTCAGATTACTTCTGCATCGCAACAAAAACGAATAGAGTAACATAGCTGTTGTGCTAAATATTTGTGCTCCACCGGCATTACACATTTCTGAAGTTCTCGTCATTCGCGATTCAGTACCTGAAAATTCAGCATGTTCTTGTAATGCCATTTAATTCATGTTCTCTTCATTGTTTCAGCTAATTGGTCTAAATATTAGTAACCTTCGTAATGCTTTGAGCAAATTCCTTTAAACCTCAAGCAATTAAATGCAAATTGCATTCCACTTTCGAACGTTAACCCATACCTGTTTTCAATGAATGAGTTGATATTGAACGTGTGGATTAACTCATATTATCCCATATCACTAAAGGATGCGATAATATGAGTTGCCGGTACACTTGATGAGCATGCTTTCCCTCTAAGGTATGATAAGGACTAGGTGTTTAGAACCAAGATATTTTTCATGCCGCTCTTCCTCCAAGATTTAAAGAAATTTAAACAACCTCTTATCACTGGAAAATTAGAAAAAATGCAGATTGAACTGGATTACAGGATGGACAGCAGAATTTATATTTTTTGAAAAACTTATTAATTTCAAGCCCACTCAACTTGGCGAGAAGAATAAAAATATCAATTGGTTTTCTAAACAATTGGCAGATTATTATTGACAGTAATGTGTTCTCATAATTCTTCTGGTCATAGACCAATTCACCGATTTTCATAAAAGTAAATTTTCAGTTGTGAAATTATTTCACAGCTTATTTATTATACAAGTCAGTTGCCGTATTAGCCAACACACACACACACACACACAAAAAAACAAAAAAAAAAAAAAAAAAAAAAAAAAAAGTCTTCACTTTCTCTGAAATACCTCTATCTTCTCTTCTTCAGCATTAAAAATGACTTAATATTATTTCTCATATTCCTTCATTTTTATGCCCCTCAGGGGGCTCACTTTTGTGAGTACGGGTGTGGCAATCCAGAGGTACCCTAGCCCGTCAGGGAATCATCTTCTTGGTGAGACGGGTGTCACGATCCTGGAGCCCCAGTGATCTATCCTCTTTTCCGTCTCCACTCCTCTTGGCTGGAACTTTTCCCCTTCCCTTCTCCCTTGTGGTTTCTCTCTACGGAGTTTGGGGCTCGTCACGAGAGGCTGGAACAGACCTTGTTTCTAGTTTTCGAGTGGCGAGAAAACTGCCCATGTGTTTGCCGTGCGTGGAGACCCGTGTCGCTGGAAAGGAGGGTCCTGGTAGTTGAGGGGCGAGGTACTGTCCCCAACACACTGCTTTGGCCTCTGCTTCAGCTAAACGGGAGGCACCTTAGTCGTCCTCACAGGTGTCAATCGGCTGGTCACTAGTCCTTGTGTCAGTGGCTTGGGGTCAAGCTCTCGGGAGTACCTGCTTTCGGGAAAGCCGACTGTGGGGCTTCAGTTTGCGTATAGGTCCGGCTAGCCCTAACGCTGGAATCTCTGTTCCCTTGTTGGGCTCCGTGGTGGGCGGGGCTGTTGGACCCGAATCTTTTCTTATTTCAATATGGCTAATTCTCAAATTTTTCTGATCAAAGACTTCGAAGTCACTCAAGTCGCTCAAAGTTCTAATGGCGAAAAATCTACTGCAAAAAAAAATACGGACAGAGGAAAATGTAAATAATCCTAATAGTAGTCCCAGTTTTCTTGTTATGTCTAGTCCTTCTGGCGAGCTGCAAAAGATGTCACATTTTGTAATAAACAAGTATATTCATTCCTGTATTGGTGAGCCGAAAAATATAAAGCGTCTCCGCTCTGGAGACTTGCTTATTGATACAACCTCAGCCACCCAGTCTGCTTCTTTACTTAAAATAACCAAACTTGGACAAGCGGATGTCACAGTAAACAGCACATAAGACACTGAATTATTGTTGCGGTGTAATCTCGGAAATCGACCTTCTGTGTGTTCCCGAAGAAGAGATCGCATCTGAGCTACCTAACAAAAATGTCTGTGGTGCAAAGCGGATCAAGATGCGTAAAGAAGGTAAGTTGATCGATACGAAACACGTAATCCTTACCTTCAACACGCCTGTTCTGCCCAACAATATTAAGGCCGGATACTTAAATTGTCCTGTAAGACCTTATATTCCAAACCCTATGCGATGCTTCCAGTGCGAGCGCTTCGGCCATTCTAAGACTTCTTGTTGTGGCAGCCTCACATGCGCCCGATGCTCGCAGATTGGCCACGATTCTGAAAAGTGTACCGCTGCGCCTCTTTGTATAAATTGCAAGGGTGAGCACCCAACATTTTCACGCCTGTGCCCAAAATGGAAATTGGTAAAAGAAGTGCAGACTGCAAAGGTTACGAGGAACATTTCATACGCCAAAGCCAGAAAGTTAGTCCAAAGCACACAGCTACGACAAAATACATCTTACGCCAATGCTCTAAAAAGATCTCGTACAGTTGCCACCCAAACGTCAGTTGGTATGCAGACTCCACCAAACAAAAGTCAACAGACTACAAACAACAGGAAGAAAGAAAACCCAACCCAAACAGTACATAATAAAGAAACAGTAATTCAAAGCAAACCCAAAACTACCAAACAAAAAGTATCAAATAAAACTAGAAGCACCAGCAATAGCTCTGTTGATGACATGATATCTGAATCTGCGGATTCAGACAGTATGGAAGTAGAGGAGGGTCTAGAAGTTCCCAGGCATCTACTTCCACGAAAAACAAAAGAACAGCACAGAAAGAACAAAAATCATTCATAATGGCCACCCTCGTCTCATGGAACTGTCGCGGTTTCCACCGAAATTTGGCCCTCAGGGGCTCACTTTTGTGAGTACGGGTGTGGCAATCCCGAGGTACCCTAGCCCTTCAGGGGATCATCTTCTTGATGAGACGGGTGTCACGATCCTGGAGCCCCAGTGATCTATCCTCTTTACCATCTCCTCTCCTCTTGGCTGGAACTTTCTCCCTTCCCTTCTCCCTCGTGGTTTCTCTCTACAGAGTTTGGGGCTCGTCACAAGAAACTGAAACAGGCCTTGTCTCTAGTTTTCGAGTGGCGAGAAAACTGCCCACGTGTTTGCCGTGCGTGGAGACCCGTGTCGCTGGAAAGGAGGGTCCTGGTAGTTGAGGGGCGAGGTCCTGTCCCCAACACACTGCTATGGCCTCTGCTTCAGCTAAACGGGAGGCACCTTAGTCGTCCTCACGGGTGTCAATCGGCTGGTCACTAGTCCTTGTGTCAGTGGCTTGGGGTCAAGCTCTCGGGAGTACCTGCTTTCGGGAAAGCCGACTGTGGGGCTTCAGTTTGCGTATAGGTCCGGCTAGCCCTAACACAGGAATCTGTGTTCCCTTGTTGGGCTCCGTGGTGGGCGGGGTCGTCGGACCCGAATCATTTTTTCTTTCACTATGGCTTCTTCACATGTATACCTAATTAAAGATTTTAAGGTCACTCCCGTCACTCAACCTAGTTCTGAAAGGTCTACTACTATACCAGTAACTCAACCTAGTTCTGAAAGGTCTACTACTATACCAGTAACTCAACCTAGTTCTGAAACGTCTACTGCTAAACCAGTCGCTCAACCTAGTTCTGAAACGTCTACTGCTAAACCAGCCACTCAACCTACTTCTGAAAAGTCTACTGCAAAAAAATTACGCACTGATACAAATGAAAAAAATCATAACAATAGCCCCCGTTTCTTAGTCATTTCTAGTCCTTCTGGCGAGCTGCATAAGATGTCTCCTTTCATAATAAATAAATATATTCATTCTTGTATTGGTGAGCCGAGAAATATAAAGCGTCTCCGCTCCGGAGACTTCCTTATTGATAGGATCTCAGCCACCCAGTCTGCTTCTTTACTTCAAATAACTAAACTTGGGCAAGCGAATGTTACTGTAACAGCACATAAGACACTGAATTATTGTCGTGGCGTAATATCGGAATTCGACCTTCTGTATGTTCCTGAAGAAGAGATCGCTTCCGAGCTATCTGACCAAAATGTCTGCGGTGCTAGGCGGATCAAGATGCGTAAGGAAGGTAAGTTGATCGATACGAAACACATGATCCTTACCTTCAACACGCCTGATCTGCCTAAGAATATTAAGGCTGGATATTTAAATTGTCCCGTAAGACCTTATATTCCGAACCCTATGCGATGCTTCCAATGCCAGCGTTTCGGCCATTCTAAGACGTCTTGTCGTGGCAGCCTCACATGCGCCCGATGCTCACAGATTGGCCACGATTCTGAAAATTGTACCGCTGCGCCTCTTTGTATAAATTGCAAGGGTGAGCACCCAGCATTTTCACACCTCTGCCCAAAATGGAAATTGGAAAAAGAAGTGCAGACTGCAAAGGTTACGAGGAACATCTCATATGCCGAAGCCAGAAGATTAGTCCAAAGCACACAGCTACGACCAAACACATCTTACGTCAATGCTCTTAAAACATCTCGCTCAGTTGCTACCCAAACATCAGTTAGTATGCAGACGCCGCCAAACAAAACTCAACAGACTACAAACAACAAGAAGAAAGAAAACCCAACCCGTACAGTACAAAATAAAGAAATAGTAATTCAAAGCAAACCCAAAACTACCACACAAAAAGAAACAAATAAAAATAGAAGTTCCAGCAATAGCTCTCTTGATGGAATGGTGTCTGAATCTGCGGATTCAGACGGTATGGAAGTAGAAGAGGGTCTGGAAGTTTCCAAGCATCTACTTCCACGAAAAACCAAACAAGAGCACAGAAAGAACAAAAACTATTCATAATGGCCACCCTCGTATCATGGAACTGTCGCGGTTTCCACCGAAATCTGCTCGACATCAAAGCTATAATCAATGTTCATCAACCTTTATGCTTCGCAATACAGAAACAAATCTAAAACCGGAACAACAAGCAAAACTTCGGAGCTTTTCTTTCGTCAGGAAAGATAACATTGAAGGTGAGCGTGCCAGTGGAGGTGTAGGTCTCCTCACCTCACTGGATTATCCCTCAAATGTGCTTTCTTTGACGACATCCCTCCAAGTTGTCGCTACTCAAACAAATTTTGATATTGTTGTTACAGTCGTTTCTCTGTATTTGCCTCCAAATGAGCATATTGATCAGCAAGATTTAAATGGTCTTTTAGAGCAGCTGCCTGAGCCTTTCATCATAATAGGAGATTTTAACGGCCATAGTCCGCTCTGGGGTAGTAAGGATACTAATTGCCGAGGAAGACAAATTGAGCAGATGATCGAAGATCATAGCCTTTGTCTCCTCAATAATGGGCAAGATACTTACTTCCATGAGCCTTCAAAAACATTCCATGCTCTCGACCTTGCCATCTGTTCACCATCTCTGTTGCCTTTTTGCACTTTTAATGTGGGTAAAGATCTTTACAACAGTGATCATTATCCCATTCTTGTGTCTCTTGCACGAAGAGGAGCAAACCCCATGTCGAGATCCCCTCGATTCATACTGGACAGGGCAGACTGGGAACTCTTCTCTTCCATTGCAGAGCTCACAGATGAAATGGTAGAAGATGCGCATATCGATGACGCTGTTGAAGCTGTTACTAATACTATTATTCAGGCAGCTGTGCTCTCCATTCCTAGAACATCAGGAAAACTACTAAAATATTCAAAACCATGGTGGAATCGCAACTGTCATGAAGCACTGAAAAAACAGAAAAAAGCGTGGGGTATTTTTCGTAGATATCCTACTCTGCGAAACCTCATAGCTTTTAAAAGAGCCAAAGCAAATGCACGGAAAGTAAGAAGGCAGAGCCAGAGGGATTCCTGGATTTCATATGTATCCTCAATAACATCCTCCACACCTAGCAAGCGGGTTTGGGAAAGAGTTCGAAAAGCATGCGGCATATATAAAGACCACACACTTTCCTTTTTGGAAAAAGATGGCCGAGTGATTAACTCCATAGAAGAAATTGCGAATACTATTGGTGAGACATTTGCTTCCGTTTCTTCCAGCAGAAACTATACACCTGCATTTCTTTCTATGAAGCAGCACTCTGAAATAAATCCCATCGCATTCAACTCTTCCAAATCTGAGCCTTACAATAGAGACTTTACTATGCTTGAATTAAGGAGTGCTTTATTGCAGACACATAGGTCTTCTCCGGGTCTTGATGGAGTGAATTATGAAATGCTAAAGCATCTGTCGTATAAGTCACTGAATGCCCTTCTCACTCTTTACAATTGGGTGTGGAAGGAGCGTGCCTTTCCCAGTGCATGGAGGAGAGCTGTTGTCATTCCTATTCCTAAGCCAGGGAAAGATCCAAGGAATCCCTCCAACTATCGGCCAATTGCCCTTACGAGTTGCCTCTGCAAACTGTTTGAAAAGATGGTAAACAGCCGCCTAGTGTACTTCTTGGAAAAGAATGATATTATATCGCCTTATCAGAGTGGTTTTCGAAAGGGAAGAACAACTGTAGATAACATGCTCCTCTTAGAGACATCTATTCGAAAAGCAGTTGTAAGAAGAAGCCACCTTGTCTCGATATTCTTCGACATTGAAAAAGCTTATGATAAGGCATGGAGATACGGTATACTCCGGCATCTTCACGAGAGTGGCTTGCGCGGCAACCTACCAATTTTCATTCAAAATTTCTTGAACACTAGAACTTTTCAAGTAAGAATCGGCTCTGTTTTTTCGGATGTTTTTGAACAGGAAGAGGGTGTGCCTCAAGGCTGTGTGCTCAGTGTAACCCTGTTTAGTTTAAAAATAAATTCTGTACTAAAAGAACTTCCTCCCACCATCTTGGGATCTCTATATGTTGATGATCTGCAGATTAGCTGTCGAGGAGCAGACATGAGATATGTAGAGAGGCAACTGCAGATGGCTCTGAATATGATCCAAGAATGGTCAGACAAACAGGGATTTACATTTTCGAAACAGAAAACTGTGTGCGTGCACTTTTGTAGGAAGCATGGTCTCCATCCTGAACCTGAGTTATATCTAAATGGTACAATTATTCCAGTAGCGCCCGAAGTAAAATTTTTAGGAGTGACGTTCGACCAGAAATTGACTTTCCTTTCTCATGTTTTAAACCTGAGAAAGAAGTGTCTAAAAACACTAAATATTTTAAGTGTTGGCGAACACCTCCTGGGGTGCAGAGCGTTTCTCCATGCTTCGCATTTACAGAGCGCTTATCCGCTCTAAACTGGACTATGGCTCAGTTGTTTATGGATCCGCTCGGTCATCTGTTTTGTTAAAACTGGATCCTGTTCACCATCAAGGTCTGCGGATTTGTTCAGGAGCTTTCAGGACTTCTCCTGTGCAGAGCCTATATGTTGACTGTAACGAACCATCACTTTATCTGAGGCGTGAGCAATTGTCCCTTTTGCAATATTTTAATGCTCTATCTCAACCTGAACATCCCAATAAGCTGTGCTTACTTGATAATGAGTGTAACACATTATTTGAAACACGTCCATCCTGTGTTCCTACTTTCCCTTTAAGAGTTCGCCGTGTCATTGAGGAACTCTCCCTCTCTGATATGCACCCCCAAGCAGTACAGAATTTTGAAATTCCACCTTGGGAAAATTCACGCATCCAGCTTCTTGATGTTTTTAAACATCACGTAAAGGCGAGCACTAACGAGATCGTTTACAGACAAATTTTCGCTGAGCACAGGCACAAATATAGCAGTTATCATCCGATATACACAGATGGATCAAAGTCAAATGATCATGTCGGGATGGCTTTTGTATTTGAAGATTACATTGAGAGCAGATGCCTGCACCATGCTTGCTCAGTCATAACATCTGAATTAACTGCTATATATTATGGTCTTTTTTACATCTCAAAGCTCTGCCACAAAAAGTTCATAGTTTATACAGACTCGTATAATGCTCTTAAATCCTTGGAAGCTTTTCCCAACACTCAGAATCCTGTGGTAGTGGATGTTCTCAAAATTCATAGAAATTTAACTATGCGAGGATATGAAATCCTGTACTGCTGGGTTCCGGGGCATACGGGAATAAAGGGAAACGAGCTTGCAGACATCGCGGCAAAATCTGCTGTCGAACTGTCCATTCGCCTTATCCCTTTTAGAGACATCTGCTGTGTCATCAAGGGAAAGATACGGAAAAAATGGCAGCAAATTTGCGATGTTCAGCATCACAACAAGTTGAGAAACGTCAAGCCTAGAATTGAGCATTGGGATTTTGCTGGAAATCGTAAAGAGGACGTTCTTTTGACTCGACTCAGAATTGGTCACACCAGAGTCACACATAGCTATCTTCTCAAAGCTGAAAATGAGCCTGTTTGTTTTAATTGTAATGTTTGTTTATCTGTTCGTCATATTTTAATTGAGTGTCCATGTTTTAATAGTGTTCGCCAGAAATATTTTAATAGCTATGACTTACCTCTCGACCGTTTAATCGGAAGAGAGGTCAATTCTAATTTATTTTATTATTTAAAAGAGATTGGCTTTTATTACCGAATGTAATTTGTTTTGAAGACTGTGTCTTGAATGTTAATATGTGCTTTTAACTTGTTTTTATATGACTTCATCCTCTGGATTTGGTACATTTATCGACATGTTTTTATTTATTGAATTTTAATGTCATCAATTGTAATCATCTCATCTTTTGTTTGGCGCGTCATAATCATCTCTGGTTTTTGCGCCATAATCACTCACTCCACCGAAATTTGCTGGACATGAAAGCTATAATCAATGTTTATCATCCTGTATGCTTCGCAATACAGGAAACAAATCTAAAACCGGAACAACAGGCGAAACTTTGGAGGTTTTCTTTCGTCAGGAAGGATAACCTTGCAGGTGAGCGTGCCAGTGGAGGTGTAGGTCTTCTCACCTCACTGGATTATCCCTCAAATGTGCTTTCTTTGATGACATCCTTCCAAGTTGTCGCTACTCAAACAAATTTTGATATTGTTGTTACAGTCTTTTCTCTGTATTTGCCTCCAAATGAGCACATTAATCAGGAATATTTAAATGGTCTTATAGAGCAGCTGCCTGAGCCTTTTATAATAGTCGGAGATTTTAACGGCCATAGTCCACTCTGGGGTAGTAAAGATACAAACTGCCGAGGAAGACAAATTCAGCAGATGATCGACAATCATAGCCTTTGTCTCCTGAATAATGGGCAGGATACGTACTTCCATGAGCCTTCAAGGACATTCCATGCTCTCGACCTTGCCATCTGTTCACCATCTCTATTGCCATTTTGCACTTTTAGTGTTGGAAATGACCTGTACAACAGCGATCATTATCCTATATTTGTGTCTCTTGCACGAAGGGGAGCAAACCCCATGTCGAGACTCCCTCGGTTTATACTGGACAGGGCAGACTGGGAACTCTTCTCTTCCATTGCAGAGCTGACAGAGAAAATGGTAGAAGATGTGCATATCGATGACGCTGTGGAAGCTGTTACTAATACTGTTATTCAGGCAGCTATGCTGTCCATTCCTAGAACATCAGGAAAAATGCTTAAATATACGAAACTATGGTGGAATCGCGACTGTCATGAAGCACTGAAAAAACAGAAAAAAGCATGGGGTATTTTTCGTAGATATCCTACTCTGCGAAACCTCATAGCATTTAAAAGAGCCAAAGCAAATGCAAGAAAGGTAAGAAGGCAGAGCCAGAGGGATTCCTCGATTTCATATGTGTCGTCAATAAGATCCTCAATGCCTAGTAAGCGGGTTTGGGAAAGAGTTCGAAAAGCATGCGGAATATATAAAGACCACTCAATGTCCTTTTTGGAAAAAGATGGCTGAGTGATTAACTGTATAGAAGAAATTGCAAATACTATTGGTGAGACATTTGCTGCCGTTTCTTCCTGCTGAAATTACTCACCTGCATTTCTTTCTATCAAGCAACGCTCTGAGAAAAATCCCATCGCTTTCAACTCTTCCAACTTTGAGCCTTACAATAGAGATTTTACTGTGCTAGAGTTAAAGAGAGCTTTGTTACAGACACATAGGTCTTCTCCGGGTCTTGATGGCATGAATTGCGAAATGCTAAAGCATCTGTCCTATAAGTCACTGAATGCCCTTCTCACGCTTTACAATAGAGTGTGGAAGGAGCGTATTTTTCCCAGTGCATGGAGGAGAGCTGTTGTCATTCCTATTGCTAAGCCAGGGAAAGATCCAAGGAATCCCTCCAACTATCGGCCAATTGCCCTTACGAGTTTCCTATGCAAGCTGTTTGAAAAAATGGTAAACAGCCGCTTAGTCTACTTCTTGGAAAAGAATAATATTATATCGCCTTATCAAGGTGGTTTTCGAAAGGGGAGGACTACCGTAGATAATATGCTCCTCTTAGAGACATCCATTCGAAAAGCTTTTGTACGAAGAAATCACCTTGTCTCAATTTTCTTCGATATAGAGAAAGCTTCGGGATCTTCGCGAGAGTGGCTTGCGCGGCAACCTACCAATTTTCATTCAGAATTTCTTGAATACTAGGACTTTTCAAGTAAGGATTGGCTCAGTTTTTTCAGATATTTTTGAACAGCAAGAGGGTGTGCCTCAAGGCTCTGTGCTGAGTGTAACTCTGTTCAGCCTAAAAATAAATTCTGTATTAAAAGAACTTCCTCCCACCATTTCAGGATCTTTATATGTTGATGATCTTCAAATTATCTGTCGGGGTGCGAATATGAGACATGTAGAGAGGCAGCTCCAGATCGCTTTGAACAGGATCCAGGAATGGGCAAAAAGACAAGGATTTACGTTTTCAAAACAGAAGACTGTGTGCGTGCATTTTTGTAAAAAGCGAGGTCTCCATCCTGAGCCTGAATTATACCTCAATGGGTCTGTAATTCCAGTTGCACCTGAAGTAAAATTTTTAGGGGTGATGTTCGACCAAAAATTGACTTTCCTTCCTCATGTCGTAAACTTGAGAAAAAAGTGTACCAAAGTTTTAAATATTTTAAAAGTCCTGGCGAACACCTCCTGGGGTGCAGAGCGTTGCTCCATGCTTCGCATTTACAAAGCTCTAATTCGCTCTAAACTGGACTACGGCTCAGTTGTTTACGGCTCTGCCCGGTCTTCAGTGTTGTTAAAGCTAGATCCTGTTCATCATCAGGCTCTGCGGATTTGTTCTGGAGCCTTCAGGACATCTCCTGTGCAGAGCCTTTATGTTGACTGTCACGAGCCATCACTCCGTTTGAGGCGTGAGGAGTTGTCTCTTTTACAGTATTTTAATATATTGTCTCAACCTGACCATCCTTACAAACTGTGTTTAATTGATAATAGCTGTGACCTTTTATTTGAAGCATGTCCATCCTGTGTGCCTTATTTTCCTATCAGCATTCATTCTCTAATTGAAGAATTCTCCTTATCTGATATATCCCCACAAGCAGTACAGCATTTTCAGATACCACCTTGGGAAAATGCACAAATCCAGCTTCTTGACATCTTCCACAGTTTCGGAAAAACAACGACTAATGACATCATATACAGAGAAATTTTTGCTGAGCACCGGCGTAATTACAGCAGTTATCTTCCCGTATATACGGATGGATCAAAGTCAGCTTGTCACGCTGGGATGTCCTGTATAATTGGTGACCACTTGGAGGGCAGACGTTTACACGACGCCTCCTCGGTCTTAACCACGGAACTGACTGCTATCTATTATGCGCTTTTGTACATGTCAACGCTATGTTATGGAAATTTCATAATATATACAAACTCCTACAGTGCACTGAAAGCATTAGAATCCTTTTCAAGGACCGAGAATCCTGTGATCGTAGATGTACTGAAGCTAAATATTAAATTAAGAAGTCGTGGATATAAAATTCTGTACTGCTGGGTCCCTGGACACACAGGAATAAAAGGCAACGAGCTGGCAGACATCACAGCAAAATCTGCTGTTGAAACGTCTGGCCGCCTCATCCCTTTTAAATATATCTGTTGTGTCATCAAAGGGAAGATCAGATATAAATGGCAACAACTTTGGGACATTCAGATAGATAACAAGTTGAGAAGGGTCAAGGCTAAAATAGAGCATTGGCATACTACTTGCAATCGTAAGGAACAAGTTCTTTTAACTCACCTTAGAATTAGCCACACTAGAGTAACACATAACTACCTTTTGAAAGCTGATAACGAGCCTGATTGTGCAAATTGTAATGTTTGTCTATCTGTCTATCACATTTTAATTGAATGTCCATATTTTAATAATCTTCGTGAGAAGTATTTTAATAGCTGCGACCTGCCTTTCGACCGTTTAATCGGAAGAGAGGTCAATACTAATTTGTTTGACTACCTGAAAGAAACAGGTTTCTATTATTTAATTTGATTTTGTCTTGAGATTTTATGTTAGAATTTTAATGAATAAGATATTTTAAGATTTTATATCTATATTGCATATGTCATTATCTGAGTCATAATCAACATTTTCATTTCACTATCTTTTTATGCTGAAATACGAATCCTGCGTTTGGCGCATATGGCCTATAGAGCTTTGCGCCATAAATCTACCACTACCACTACTACCACTACCTTCATTTTTATGTTAAAATTAACTAATTACTCGGCTTTATATATATTTTGATATGTAAAACATATAACTCTTTTCTGCTAATAGAAATGTAGGTTTTGTTAGAATACTTAATTACGTTTGACGTAGTATACATTGAATGTATCAAGTTCATCTATATGAGACAATCTTACAAACCCACTTCATTTGTGTAAAATATTTCCAAAAGCAAAATCGTTTTAAATCTGTAGCCAAATCGTGTTTGCGCAAACACTCAGCAACTCGTTCATTCACATTTCTAGTTACTAAATGAATTTTAATCCAAAATTTTTGGAGCGGCAGCTTATGATATAATTTCTTTTCTTCATCAGTTTTATAGTGCATATAGCAATCATCACTGCTTCATCTTTTTAATAACTAATGTGTTGGTTGAATTTTTAATAAAACTGTTGAAAACTATTATTTCTGCAATATACTATAAAAGCTTTTTAGTCAGAAAATATTACTTACAACATATGTGATTTTGACGCTAAAAAAAAATGCAAAACATCCAGTTTCACACGGCTTGCAGATATATTTCTAGCAATTTAATTACCATTACTTTGAAGACAAAGTTCAGTATTTAAATTCTTCAGCGTGCAGTTTTACATTATTTTACTTATCATCAAAAATAAGTATAAGAATAGGCCAAAAAATTCACAAACAGAACTAATTCATATAAATATATATATTAATATATAAATTTAATTCCTATAAATTTTTTCAAAGATTTCGAGCTACAGATCTGGCGAAATTTCATTCATTCTTATCATAAAATAAAACATCCTCATTTGTGAATGTTTGCAAAAATAACAATCACTTTGTTTGCGTGTACATTTATAAGTAAACATTGTTTCTGCTCAGTTGAAAATTAATAAATCAAAAATCAGATTGGCGGATGGTTAGCAGGTTCTGCAGCGCAAATCTTCAGCCAGAAATACTGGAAATATTTTCTAAACCCTTTATTTTTAGCTTAAGAAAGTTAATCACTGATTGAGCATACTAGAATTATTTGGAATAAGAAAGATGCTTGTGTGTGTTTGACGCTATGTTTGAGTCCACTGCTCTTAGATGACAACATTAACAGAAAATCAAATGGATAGTGCTTAGAAAAGTTTCATGAAAATTATACATACACCTTTAATCTCGTTCTGAAGACCCAGCAATCTGTACGCTGTAAAAAAAACAACAAGATATTATTTGACATCTTAAAGAAAGTTATGTACTGATTTTGAGTATAAAAAAAGCTCTTTTTGCTACTGAAAATATTTGTTTATTTGTATACAAATATTTTCAGGCAACAGCAATGGGTGACATAAAAAAATTCAAAGCTGCAGAAACAACAATCAGTCTTTGAAGGTTTTTTGTTTAAAGGAACGAAACCTGCTGATTTAAAAATTTACTTATCAATATGATTTTAAACATATTGATTTAACAATAAAATTTTAACAATATGATTTAACAATAAAATTTTCGGAAAAACAATTCTGTCACATAAGCGGTGCCACCGCTGGGGCTGATAAAACAGCATGCCGATATATTTGATAAAATTACACTCACACTTTAGCGAATTTTTTTTTTTTTTTTTTTTTTTTTTTGCATTTTAGCACAAAATTTTAAGGGCCCACCAGCGGCCGAGCGATAGAGATGCCGAACACTGGTAGTTCGGTCCGAGGTTCGAATCTTCGTGGCTTTCCCCATGTGTAACGTGTATACGAGCCAGTTTCCCTTCGAAAGTTTTCATCAAAGGCATTCCTCCCTTTAGGCAGATAGCCATCATGTGCTTTGCCATAATTAAATAATCCAATCCATAAAATTGAAAAATATGTACAAAATTTTTAAAGAATTTCATTCAAATCCTTCAAATACTTATTCAATTCAATTCAATAGCATCAGTAACTGATGCCAATAAATCCAGAAATTCTTTTTCAGTCATTAGCGAGTCGACATAAATTTAATCTCTCGATTTATCACAGTTGATGTCATTATCTTTACTTTGATAGATTGCATTATATCTTCTCATAACGTTTTTTGGCTGAAAACAATCATGGGGAGCTTATAAAATGGAAAGAATTAAGAAATGTTTTGTGTTTTTTCTGAATGAACAATATATTTTATAATCAAGTTTGCCGATGTGTCAACGTTACGGATATTCAACATGTGAACGGTGTAGAAAATTGACCAGCCGATTCTCTTTCTTGCATTCAAACAGTTACTGATGCTATTCCTGTTAACTATGAATTTATTTTGCTAGCCTAATTTATTTCACATTGCTAGTCTCCACTATTACATGAACTTAAATCAAAAGATAAAAATTTCTGCTGATTGCCAAGAAGCCACAGAGTTTTAAAACATGAACACCAGACATGCCTTTTGTTCATCGAGAGCTTTTCCAGAAAAATAAGTTTGATTAAATTTTCTTGGCGTTCAGTTCTTATTTCATAAATGAGGCAGTAAGTAACTTGCTTGTCTCTACGACAAATACATCCTCAGATGAGGAAAATAATCAAAAATTCTATAAATTCATTTATCAGATGGTTCAGTGCATTTCAAACAACATTATATTCAAATATTTATAATCATTACAAGATTAACAAAAGCCAAACAGAAAATAATGCACTAAACATTGAGTTAAAAAGAAGAAAATCAAACTAAACATATATAAAGCATTAAATTACTACATATGCCAAAAAAAAATTTACTATAAATTACCTAGTGAGACTGCGCATTGCAGCATGTCTGCTGCATTTCGGCAGACAGCAGTAATTTTGTTGAGTGACTGAAAAGGATTAAAATCAGAATTAGAGTGCCATTTAAATAAACATACATTTAAATAATTTTTTTTTTTTTACATTTAAATAAAAACTTCAGTGAATTTGAAAGCATTTTATGATACTTCATATGATTTCTAACACATATATTCTTTGCTTTGTGCACTTTTATGAAAAACCTGTACATGTTTTAGTGTTTGCTTATCGAAAGCAATCCTAAAAAGAGTTTTGCTCATACCGGGGATTCTGTACACCATAACTCCAAACGGAGTAGCCTCAGAACGTTGAAATTTTGTATATAGGACTACTATAACATGTAGATGTGCACCTTGTATTTTGGTTGCAATCAGCCGTGCCAAACGTATATAAATATATTTATAATTTATCAAGCAAAGCAGTAATAACAATTTTTGAAAAACCAATTTTGGTCAAGAAAACATCTTGCGCAATATGCTGCAAAATAAGTAAAAAATAAAAATTGTAGAAAGCTCGCCTAAAAGTTACCAAGAGCTGCTGCTCCAAAAGGTTTAAGACGTTTTCAAAAATTAATACACATGAAAAGCAAATCATTAGACATGTAAAACATAAATACAATAAAATGAAAAAACAGAAAAAGTTAAAAAGTAAGCGGAAAATGGTAAATTAGCCCAATTCGACATCCTAACAGGCTTTTCAAGGGAAATTTCATTTATTTGAACGTCGAATCAAGCTAACCCCATTACGCGTTTCGCCGAAACAGACAATTGAAACTTTTTCGCTAAAAAATTTTTTTGACAAAGTGTCTTGGAAATTTTAATAGTCTCAATTCTCTGTTCCAATTTCCCGACGCATCCGCTCAGAATGACACATTAAGGTGTTAAAATATGTTAATCAAAATCAAACTTTCTAAACCTAGTCTAAAATTAAAATCAAAACGAAATAAATAGCGATGAGCTATTAGTCCTAAAAATGCAAATACATTCGGGCTGGGCCTGCAAGCTTAAAGATTAACAATTTTATTTTTAAAAAATAGATTTTATAAAACTGTAAGAAAACCTGTAGTTAATAATCAATATAAAATAAAAAATTGAGAAAAGAACAACTCAGTGGGTCTTGCTAAGACCAAGAAAAAGTTGTAACAAAAGAAACAAAAAACTGACCTTTGGCGATGTAAAGCTGTCCCTCTGAAAACATGCAGAAAAATGGCTGCTAACTTCTAGCGTCTTATTTTGGATGACGTACGTAGGGGGGAGCGCAGTGTTGTGGGCGTTTAGCCAATGTGAAGTGATTTTCATTATCTGTAACTCGTCTCCTATTATCGGAGGGGGCCGGAAACCTCGGAACCCGTGTGAAGAACTGAAAAAATGGCGCTTGGCTTGTAGTAGGATGGAAAAAATTTTTTCGAAGTGAAAATGGCAAAATTAGCTAAAACTATAAAAGCTTGGCCATTAAAGCATGAGAAAAAGGAAAAAACAGTAATTTGTTAAAAAAGTCGTAATTCTTCAAGGTAGCGGGCGATCAAGCTACTATGAAAAATGAAAAAAGCCCGATTTGTTAATAAAAGCAGTAAAATTGGCCACTAAAGAAATTTAAATTTAAAAATATGTACATAATAGTATTTATTATAAATATGTACATAATAGTACATAATAGTAAGATTAAAGTGCCAAAATTTTTTTGGAAGAAAGGGAATGAATAAACAAGAATTTTCTGTACATTTTTACAATAGATTCTCTGAATTAGTCATCCTTCTTAAACCATCCGTAGCTTTAGGTATAAAAAATCATTATCTAACTCAAAAAATCTATAATTAGGTAAGGTTAATGCCAGCTTTGGTAAGGGAATTTTTAATTATTTTATGTGGTATTTGGTTACTTTTTAAAATAGTTACGAAGTATAGTATTTCTTCTTGTAAGTGTTCCGCAGTATTGCAAATTCTTTTCATTCTAAGTAGCTGTGAATAAATTGTGTTGATTGTTACTCTTTTGGAAATATTTGAATTCCAGTTAGTGAGTTTAAGTGTGGAAAAATTAAATTCTCTTCTTTTATCGTAAACTTTAATAAAACGGTAATCAATAATATGTAAATCAAGGTAGACTACATCATGCTGTTCTGTATTGGTTTTATTAAGTTTTAAGCAAGCAGGGTAGATATTAGCGTTTTCTATTTTGTTGTAGTTATTAAATGCTATGACATCATCAATATATCTATAGATGTGTTGGAAAAAGAGACTTTCTTCCGTTCTGAGTGAACGTACATAGGTTAGTTCTTTAGTGAACAGGAATAATTCACAAACTGAAGTTGAAAAATTCCCGCCCGTAGGTATTCCCTGAACTTGTTTATAGATGTAATTGTCAAATTGAATAAAATTATTGAAGAGAACGCTGGTAAGGAATAGCTGCCATTTTTCGTTGCTGAGAATGGTAGAAAATTGTGGAAATAAATCTGGAAGAGCAAGTAAACTTGTAAAAATTTCTTCGAGTGGTAGAGATGTATAAAGGTTTTCAAAGTCGTAGCATTGGATATGTTCTGTTTGAAGTGAATTCAGAGTTTTAAGAACTTGTTCATTACTAGAGATCATCCAGTTGCAATGCAAACCTTTAAAATCATAGTTATTGATTAGTTCACGAATCACACGAAGTTTTTGCGCAAAGAGATAATCTATTTCTTTGAGATAACTTTTAGTACTATTAGCTATGAACCTGAATTTAATTGGAGACTTATGAAATTTCGGTAAGGCATAGAGATTTGCAAACCTATTGTTATATTTCTGGGGTTGTATTTTAAGTCTTTTATGCAGTGCTTTAAATTTATTTAGAAGAATCTGAGTACTGGAAGTTATTTTTTGGTAAGTGCAAGTGTTATTTAACTCTTTATGCAGAAGGTTGTAGTAGAAGTGTTGTCAAATAATACTAAAATTGTTGCTTGCTTTGTCAATCTTCGTGATGATAAAATTATGTTGCAATTTTTGAATGAGATCCTCCAGGCGTTTTTTATTGTGTAAAGAGTTGAAATTAGGCGCCTTGAACAGCAAACATTGAAATTCTTTTATAAGTGCAGCTTTCCATTCAAGAAAAGTTGTAGTGGGTAAATTGGATCTTGTACTAGCAATAATAATAAATTTATCTAGATCATTATTGAATTGTTTGAGGCAGACGTGTCTATTAAGACTGAAAGTAGGACGAAACTTGGTGCCAAGTTGCATAAGGTTACGTAATTCAGTATTTTCTACAATATTAAGATCTCCTGTGACTATATGTTGGTGGAAAGGATCGACATATTTTTTGTAGACAGGCATTTGGCAGTAACATGTGCTATTATCTTTTATAACGTGGTGGTTTATAACTAGTTGACCCAAGGTTTTTTCAAATTTAAAACAGGCTTTAATCTGGAGAGGTTGGTTAGGAAGCAAGTGCTGATATTTTTTGAAAATGCTAGGAATTTTGAACTTATCGTAAGAAGGGTGTTTGAACTGAATAGTACAAAGAAGTTTTTTGTGAAAGAAATTACTGTTTTTAAGTTTAAAATTGCAGAAGTCTTAAAATAAGATCCTTGACTATTTTGGAGCGTGAGTGAGTGTGTGAGTGATTATGGCGCAAAAACCAGAGATGGTTATGACGCGCCAAACACAAGATGGGATGATTACAATTGATGACATTAAAATTCAATCAATAAAAACAAGTAGATAAATGTACCAAATCCAGAGGATGAAGTCATATAAACACAAGTTAAAAAGCACATATTAAAATTCAAGACACAGTCTTCAAAACAAATTACATTTGGTAATAAAAGCCAATCTCTTTTAAATAATAAAATAAATTACAATTGACCTCTCTTCCGATTAAACGGTCGAGAGGTAAGTCACAGCTATTAAAATATTTCTGGCGAAGACTATTAAAACATGGACACTTAATTAAAATATGACGAACAGATAAACAAACATTACAATTAAAACAAACAGGCTCATTTTCAGCTTTGAGAAGATAGTTATGTGTGACTCGAGTGTGACCAATTGTGAGGCGAGTCAAAAGAACGTCCTCCTTACGATTTCCAACAATATCCCAATGCTCAATTCTAGGCTTGACGTTTCTCAACTTGTTGTGATGCTGAACATCCCAAAATTGCTGCCATTTTTTTCGGACCTTTCCCTTGATGACATTGCAGATATATCTAAAAGGGATAAGGCGACTGGACAGTTCAACAGCAGATTTGGCTGCGATATCTGCAAGCTCATTTCCTTTTATTCCAACATGTCCAGGAACCCAGCAGTACAGGACTTCATAACCTCGAATCGTTAAATTTATATGAATTTTGAGAACATCCACTACCACAGGATTCTGAATGTTGGGAAAAGCTTCCAAGGATTTAAGAGCACTATACGAGTCTGTGTAAACTATGAACATTTTGTGGCAGAGCTTTGAGATATACAAAAGACCATAATATATAGCAGTCAGTTCAGATGTTAGGACTGAGAAAGCATGGTGCAGGCATCTGCCCTCCATGTAATTTTCAAATACAAAAGCCATCCCAACATGATCATTTGTCTTTGATCCATCTGTGTATATCGGATAATAACTGCTATATTTGTGCCTGTGCTCAGCAAAGAGTTGTCTATAAACGATCTCGTTAGTGCTTGCCTTCACGTGATGTTTGAAAACATCAAGAAGCTGAATCCGTGAATTTTCCCAAGGTGGGATTTCAAAGTTCTGTACTGCTTGGGGGCGCATATCAGAGAGGGAAAGTTCCTCAATGATAGGGCGAAGTCTTAAAGGAAAGGTAGGAACGCAGGATGGACGTGTTTCAAATAAAGTGTTACACTCATTATCAAGTAAGCACAGCTTATTGGGATGTTCAGGTTGGGATAAGATATTAAAATATTGTAAAAGGGACAATTGCTCACGCCTCAGATAAAGTGATGGTTCGTTACAGTCAACATATAGGCTCTGCACAGGAGAAGTCCTGAATGCTCCTGAACAAATGCGCAGACCTTGATGGTGAACAGGATCCAGTTTTAACAAAACAGATGACCGAGCGGATCCATACACAACTGAGCCATAGTCCAGTTTAGAGCGGACGAGCGCTCTGTAAATGCGAAGCATGGAGCAACGCTCTGCACCCCAGGAGGTGTTCGCCAACACTTTTAAAATATTTAGTGTTTTTAGACACTTCTTTCTCAGGTTTAAAACATGAGAAAGGAAAGTCAATTTTCGGTCGAAAGTCACTCCTAAAAATTTTACTTCAGGCGCAACTGGAATAATTGTACCATTCAAATATAACTCAAGTTCAGGATGGAGACCTCGCTTCCTACAAAAGTGCACGCACACAGTTTTCTGTTTCGAAAATGTAAATCCCTGTTTGTCTGACCATTCTTGGATCTTATTCAGAGCCATCTGCAGTTGCCTCTCTACATATCTCATGTCTGCTCCTCGACAGCTAATCTGCAGATCATCAAGATATAGAGATCCCAAGATGGTGGGAGGAAGTTCTTTTAGTACAGAATTTATTTTTAAACTAAACAGGGTTACACTGAGCACACAGCCTTGAGGCACACCCTCTTCCTGTTTAAAAACATCCGAAAAAACAGAGCCAATTCTTACTTGAAAAGTTCTAGTGTTCAAGAAATTTTGAATGAAAATTGGTAGGTTGCCGCGCAAGCCACTCTCGTGAAGATCCCGGAGTATACCGTATCTCCATGCCTTATCATAAGCTTTTTCAATGTCGAAGAATATCGAGACAAGGTGGCTTCTTCTTACAAATGCTTTTCGAATAGATGTCTCTAAGAGGAGCATGTTATCTACAGTTGTTCTTCCCTTTCGAAAACCACTCTGATAAGGCGATATAATATCATTCTTTTCCAAGAAGTAGACTAGGCGGCTGTTTACCATCTTTTCAAACAGTTTGCAGAGGCAACTCGTAAGGGCAATTGGCCGATAGTTGGAGGGATTCCTTGGATCTTTCCCTGGCTTAGGAATAGGAATGACAATAGCTCTCCTCCATGCACTGGGAAAGGCATGCTCCTTCCACACCCTATTGTAAAGAGTGAGAAGGGCATTCAGTGACTTACAGGACAGATGCTTTAGCATTTCATAATTCACTCCATCAAGACCCGGAGAAGACCTATGTGTCTGCAATAAAGCACTCCTTAATTCAAGCATAGTAAAGTCTCTATTGTAAGGCTCAGATTTGGAAGAGTTGAATGCGATGGGATTTATTTCAGAGTGCTGCTTCATAGAAAGAAATGCAGGTGTATAGTTTCTGCTGGAAGAAACGGCAGCAAATGTCTCACCGATAGTATTCGCAATTTCTTCTATGGAGCTAATCACTCGGCCATCTTTTTCCAAAAAGGAAAGTGAGTGGTCTTTATATATGCCGCATGCTTTTCGAACTCTTTCCCAAACCCGCTTGCTAGGCGTGGAGGATGTTATTGACGACACATATGAAATCCAGGAATCCCTCTGGCTCTGCCTTCTTACTTTTCGTGCATTTGCTTTGGCTCTTTTAAAGGCTATGAGGTTTCGCAGAGTAGGATATCTACGAAAAATACCCCATGCTTTTTTCTGTTTTTTCAGTGCTTCATGACAGTCGCGATTCCACCATGGTTTTGAATATTTTAGTAGTTTTCCTGATGTTCTAGGAATGGAGAGCATAGCTGCCTGAATAATAGTATTAGTAACAGCTTCAACAGCGTCATCGATATGCGCATCTTCTACCATTTCATCTGTGAGCTCTGCAAAGGAAGAGAAGAGTTCCCAGTCTGCCCTGTCCAGTATGAATCGAGGGGATCTCGACATGGGGTTTGCTCCTCGTGCAAGAGACACAAGAATGGGATAATGATCACTGTTGTAAAGATCTTTACCCACATTAAAAGTGCAAAAAGGCAACAGAGATGGTGAACAGATGGCAAGGTCGAGAGCATGGAATGTTTTTGAAGGCTCATGGAAGTAAGTATCTTGCCCATTATTGAGGAGACAAAGGCTATGATCTTCGATCATCTGCTCAATTTGTCTTCCTCGGCAATTAGTATCCTTACTACCCCAGAGCGGACTATGGCCGTTAAAATCTCCTATTATGATGAAAGGCTCAGGCAGCTGCTCTAAAAGACCATTTAAATCTTGCTGATCAATATGCTCATTTGGAGGCAAATACAGAGAAACGACTGTAGCAACAAAATCAAAATTTGTTTGAGTAGCGACAACTTGGAGGGATGTCGTCAAAGAAAGCACATTTGAGGGATAATCCAGTGAGGTGAGGAGACCTACACCTCCACTGGCACGCTCACCTGCAATGTTGTCTTTCCTGACGAAAGAAAACCTCCGAAGTTTTGCTTGTTGTTCCGGTTTTAGATTTGTTTCCTGTATTGCGAAGCATAAAGGTTGATGAACATTGATTATAGCTTTGATGTCGAGCAGATTTCGGTGGAAACCACGACAGTTCCATGATACGAGGGTGGCCATTATGAATAGTTTTTGTTCTTTCTGTGCTCTTGTTTGGTTTTTCGTGGAAGTAGATGCTTGGGAACTTCCAGACCCTCTTCTACTTCCATACCGTCTGAATCCGCAGATTCAGAAACCATTCCATCAAGAGAGCTATTGCTGGAACTTCTATTTTTATTTGTTTCTTTTCGTGTGGTAGTTTTGGGTTTGCTTTGAATTACTATTTCTTTATTTTGTACTGTATGGGTTGGGTTTTCTTTCTTCTTGTTGTTTGTAGTCTGTTGAGTTTTGTTTGGTGGCGTCTGCATACTAACTGATGTTTGGGTAGCAACTGAGCGAGATTTTTTAAGAGCATTGGCGTAAGATGTATTTGGTCGTAGCTGTGTGCTTTGGACTAATCTTCTGGCTTCGGCATATGAGATGTTCCTCGTAACCTTTGCAGTCTGCACTTCTTTTTCCAATTTCCATTTTGGACAGAGGCGTGAAAATGCTGGGTGCTCACCCTTGCAATTTATACAAAGAGGCGCAGCGGTACAATTTTCAGAATCGTGGCCAATCTGTGAGCATCGAGCGCATGTGAGGCTGCCACGACAAGACGTCTTAGAATGGCCGAAACGCTGGCATTAGAAGCATCGCATAGGGTTGGGAATATAAGGTCTTACGGGACAATTTAAATATCCGGCCTTAATATTCTTAGGCAGATCAGGCGTGTTGAAGGTAAGGATCACGTGTTTCGTATCGATCAACTTACCTTCCTTACGCATCTTGATCCGCCTAGCACCGCAGACATTTTGGTCGGATAGCTCGGAAGCGATCTCTTCTTCAGGAACATACAGAAGGTCGAATTCCGATATAACGCCACGACAATAATTCAGTGTCTTATGTGCTGTTACATTGACATTCGCTTGCCCAAGTTTAGTTATTTGAAGTAAAGAAGCAGACTGGGTGGTTGAGATTGTATCAATAAGGAAGTCTCCGGAGCGGAGACGCTTTATATTTCTTGGCTCACCAATACAAGACTGGATGTATTTGTTAATCACGAAAGGAGACATCTTATGCATTTCGCCAGAAGGACTAGAGATGACTAGGAAACGGGGACTATTGTTATGATTTTTTTTATTTGCATCTGTCCGTAATTTTTTTGCAGAATTTTCAGAACTAGGTTGAATGATTGGTTTATTAGTAGGTGGTTCAGAGCTAGGTTGAGTGACTGGTTTAGTAGTGGACGTTTCAGAACTAGGTTGAGAGACTGGAGTGACTTCGAAGTCTTTGATCAGAAAAATTTGAGAATTAGCCATATTGAAATAAGAAAAGATTCGGGTCCGACGGCCCCGCCCACCACGGAGCCCAACAAGGGAACACAGATTCCTGTGTTAGGGCTAGCCGGACCTATACGCAAACTCAAGCCCCACAGTCGGCTTTCCCGAAAGCAGGTACTCCCGAGAGCTTGACCCCAAGCCACTGACACAAGGACTAGTGACCAGCCGATTGACACCCGTGAGGACGACTAAGGTGCCTCCCGTTTAGCTGAAGCAGAGGCCAAAGCAGTGTGTTGGGGACAGTACCTCGCCCCTCAACTACCAGGAACCTCCTTTCCAGCGACACGGGTCTCCACGCACGGCAAACACGTGGGCAGTTTTCTCGCCACTCGAGAACTAGAGACAAGGTCTGTTCCAGGCTCTCGTGACAAGCCCCAAACTCCGTAGAGAGAAACCACAAGGGAGAAGGGAAGGGAAAAAGATCCAGCCAAGAGGAGAGGAGACGGAAAAGAGGAGAGATCACTGGGGCTCCAGGATCGTGACACCCGTCTCACCAAGAAGATGATCCCCTGAAGGGCTACGGTACCTCGGGATTGCCACACCCGTACTCACAAAAGTGAGCCCCTGAGGGCGACTATTTTGGAGCATTGAGACGGTTGATTTACTGTTTTAATCAGATTCCATAAGGTAGTATTCTTAAAGGTATGAAGAAGTTTTATGGCATTTTTAACAAAGTCTTGATGTCCAAGGTAGGAATTAAGATTATGAATAATTAATTTCAGATCTTGTGACGAAAAAAATTTTTTGTTTTTAGCATCACCTCCTCTAGTTCCTCTGTTAGTAGTAGTGCTAAAAAATCTGAATTGTCCATATATAGAAATCTCGTGCTGTCTATTAGTGGTATTACTGAGATATGCATTCAGTCCGTAAGGATAAAGTGACTTATTTTGAAGTATGTAAATCCTTAAACAGTCGAAGTTTGGTGTTAGGAACAATATCAAGCACGTTAATTTCTATGTGATCAAAATTATGTAGATTATAATGTTCAAGAATAGCTGTAAGTTGATGATCTTTGGTGCTATTATTGTTTTTATTTTTAAATCTTTTTATATGAGATCTATGGTTATTAATTCTGAGGTTGAGAGGGTTTTTAGTTTGACCTATATATGCTAGAGAACATTCTTTACAGGTGATTTGGTAGATGCAATTGTATGTCTTTCAAAGTGATTGTGTTTTACTTGCAGTAGAAGGAAGCGGAGTAGCATTAGCCTTACAGGTTTTTCAAAGCTGGTTGCTTCATTTAATTATTTTTCTGTTATTTATCTGAGCCATTGATTGAAAGTAAAGAGGGAGCTAGCCTGCTTTACAGTGTTTTTTGGGAGGAAGACTAACCTATCGTGAAAGTGGAACTGTTAACAGTTCCCGGCAACTTATAAGCCAAAGCTCAAAAACCTGAAAAACTGAATACATCAGAACTTACTGACACTTTTTTGCGCTGTCAGCTGCGAAAAAGAAATAATTTATCAAGCAAAGCAGTAATAACAATTTTTGAAAAACCAATTTTGGTCAAGAAAACATCTTGCGCAATATGCTGCAAAATAAGTAAAAAATAAAAATTGTAGAAAGCTCGCCTAAATGTTACCAAGAGCTGCTGCTCCAAAAGGTTTAAGACGTTTTCAAAAATTAATACACATGAAAAGCAAATCATTAGACATGTAAAACATAAATACAATAAAATTAAAAAACAGAAAAAGTTAAAAAGTAAGCGGAAAATGGTAAATTAGCCCAATTCGACATCCTAACAGGCTTTTCAAGGGAAATTTCATTTATTTGAACGTCGAATCAAGCTAACCCCATTACGCGTTTCGCCGAAACAGACAATTGAAACTTTTTCGCTAAAAAATTTTTTTGACAAAGTGTCTTGGAAATTTTAATAGTCTCAATTCTCTGTTCCAATTTCCCGACGCATCCGCTCAGAATGACACATTAAGGTGTTAAAATATGTTAATCAAAATCAAACTTTCTAAACCTAGTCTAAAATTAAAATCAAAACGAAATAAATAGCGATGAGCTATTAGTCCTAAAAATGCAAATACATTCGGGCTGGGCCTGCAAGCTTAAAGATTAACAATTTTATTTTTAAAAAATAGATTTTATAAAACTGTAAGAAAACCTGTAGTTAATAATCAATATAAAATAAAAAATTGAGAAAAGAACAACTCAGTGGGTCTTGCTAAGACCAAGAAAAAGTTGTAACAAAAGAAACAAAAAACTGACCTTTGGCGATGTAAAGCTGTCCCTCTGAAAACATGCAGAAAAATGGCTGCTAACTTCTAGCGTCTTATTTTGGATGACGTACGTAGGGGGGAGCGCAGTGTTGTGGGCGTTTAGCCAATGTGAAGTGATTTTCGTTATCTGTAACTCGTCTCCTATTATCGGAGGGGGCCGGAAACCTCGGAACCCGTGTGAAGAACTGAAAAAATGGCGCTTGGCTTATAGTAGGATGGAAAAAATTTTTTCGAAGTGAAAATGGCAAAATTAGCTAAAACTATAAAAGCTTGGCCATTAAAGCATGAGAAAAAGGAAAAAACAGTAATTTGTTAAAAAAGTCGTAATTCTTCAAGGTAGCGGGCGATCAAGCTACTATGAAAAATGAAAAAAGCCCGATTTGTTAATAAAAGCAGTAAAATTGGCCACTAAAGAAATTTAAATTTAAAAATATGTACATAATAGTATTTATTATAAATATGTACATAATAGTACATAATAGTAAGATTAAAGTGCCAAAATTTTTTTGGAAGAAAGGGAATGAATAAACAAGAATTTTCTGTACATTTTTACAATAGATTCTCTGAATTAGTCATCCTTCTTAAACCGTCCGTAGCTTTAGGTATAAAAAATCATTATCTAACTCAAAAAATCTATAATTAGGTAAGGTTAATGCCAGCTTTGGTAAGGGAATTTTTAATTATTTTATGTGGTATTTGGTTACTTTTTAAAATAGTTACGAAGTATGGTATTTCTTCTTGTAAGTGTTCCGCAGTATTGCAAATTCTTTTCATTCTAAGTAGCTGTGAATAAATTGTGTTGATTGTTACTCTTTTGGAAATATTTGAATTCCAGTTAGTGAGTTTAAGTGTGGAAAAATTAAATTCTCTTCTTTTATCGTAAACTTTAATAAAACGGTAATCAATAATATGTAAATCAAGGTAGACTACATCATGCTGTTCTGTATTGGTTTTATTAAGTTTTAAGCAAGCAGGGTAGATATTAGCGTTTTCTATTTTGTTGTAGTTATTAAATGCTATGACATCATCAATATATCTATAGATGTGTTGGAAAAAGAGACTTTCTTCCGTTCTGAGTGAACGTACATAGGTTAGTTCTTTAGTGAACAGGAATAATTCACAAACTGAAGTTGAAAAATTCCCGCCCGTAGGTATTCCCTGAACTTGTTTATAGATGTAATTGTCAAATTGAATAAAATTATTGAAGAGAACGCTGGTAAGGAATAGCTGCCATTTTTCGTTGCTGAGAATGGTAGAAAATTGTGGAAATAAATCTGGAAGAGCAAGTAAACTTGTAAAAATTTCTTCGAGTGGTAGAGATGTATAAAGGTTTTCAAAGTCGTAGCATTGGATATGTTCTGTTTGAAGTGAATTCAGAGTTTTAAGAACTTGTTCATTACTAGAGATCATCCAGTTGCAATGCAAACCTTTAAAATCATAGTTATTGATTAGTTCACGAATCACACGAAGTTTTTGCGCAAAGAGATAATCTATTTCTTTGAGATAACTTTTAGTACTATTAGCTATGAACCTGAATTTAATTGGAGACTTATGAAATTTCGGTAAGGCATAGAGATTTGCAAACCTATTGTTATATTTCTGGGGTTGTATTTTAAGTCTTTTATGTAGTGCTTTAAATTTATTTAGAAGAATCTGAGTACTGGAAGTTATTTTTTGGTAAGTGCAAGTGTTATGTAACTCTTTATGCAGAAGGTTGTAGTAGAAGTGTTGTCAAATAATACTAAAATTGTTGCTTGCTTTGTCAATCTTCGTGATGATAAAGTTATGTTGCAATTTTTGAATGAGATCCTCCAGGCGTTTTTTATTGTGTAAAGAGTTGAAATTAGGCGCCTTGAACAGCAAACATTGAAATTCTTTTATAAGTGCAGCTTTCCATTCAAGAAAAGTTGTAGTGGGTAAATTGGATCTTGTACTAGCAATAATAATAAATTTATCTAGATCATTATTGAATTGTTTGAGGCAGACGTGTCTATTAAGACTGAAAGTAGGACGAAACTTGGTGCCAAGTTGCATAAGGTTACGTAATTCAGTATTTTCTACAATATTAAGATCTCCTGTGACTATATGTTGGTGGAAAGGATCGACATATTTTTTGTAGACAGGCATTTGGCAGTAACATGTGCTATTATCTTTTATAACGTGGTGGTTTATAACTAGTTGACCCAAGGTTTTTTCAAATTTAAAACAGGGTTTAATCTGGAGAGGTTGGTTAGGAAGCAAGTGCTGATATTTTTTGAAAATGCTAGGAATTTTGAACTTATCGTAAGAAGGGTGTTTGAACTGAATAGTACAAAAAAGTTTTTTGTGAAAGAAATTACTGTTTTTAAGTTTAAAATTGCAGAAGTCTAAAATAAGATCCTTGACTATTTTGGAGCATTGAGACGGTTGATTTACTGTTTTAATCAGATTCCATAAGGTAGTATTCTTAAAGGTATGAAGAAGTTTTATAGCATTTTTAACGAAGTCTTGATGTCCAAGGTAGGAATTAAGATTATGAATAATTAATTTCAGATCTTGTGACGAAAAAAATTTTTTGTTTTTAGCATCACCTCCTCTAGTTCCTCTGTTAGTAGTAGTGCTAAAAAATCTGAATTGTCCATATATAGAAATCTCGTGCTGTCTATTAGTGGTATTACTGAGATATGCATTCAGTCCGTAAGGATAAAGTGACTTATTTTGAAGTATGTAAATCCTTAAACAGTCGAAGTTTGGTGTTAGGAACAATATCAAGCACGTTAATTTCTATGTGATCAAAATTATGTAGATTATAATGTTCAAGAATAGCTGTAAGTTGATGATCTTTGGTGCTATTATTGTTTTTATTTTTAAATCTTTTTATATGAGATCTATGGTTATTAATTCTGAGGTTGAGAGGGTTTTTAGTTTGACCTATATATGCTAGAGAACATTCTTTACAGGTGATTTGGTAGATGCAATTGTATGTCTTTCAAAGTGATTGTGTTTTACTTGCAGTAGAAGGAAGCGGAGTAGCATTAGCCTTACAGGTTTTTCAAAGCTGGTTGCTTCATTTAATTATTTTTCTGTTATTTATCTGAGCCATTGATTGAAAGTAAAGAGGGAGCTAGCCTGCTTTACAGTGTTTTTTGGGAGGAAGACTAACCTATCGTGAAAGTGGAACTGTTAACAGTTCCCGGCAACTTATAAGCCAAAGCTCAAAAACCTGAAAAACTGAATACATCAGAACTTACTGACACTTTTCGTCGAACTGTCTTTTTCTTTTCCATAACTGTTTGTATTTATAACAGCCTCCCTCAGGGGGCTCACTTTTGTGAGTACGGGTGTGGCAATCCCGAGGTACCCTAGCCCTTCAGGGGATCATCTTCTTGGTGAGACGGGTGTCACGATCCTGGAGCCCCAGTGATCTTTCCTCTTTTCCGTCTCCTCTCCTCTTGGCTGGAACTTTTCCCCTTCCCTTCTCCCTTGTGGTTTCTCTCTACGGAGTTTGGGGCTCGTCACGAGAAACTGGAACAGACCTTGTCTCTAGTTCTCGAGTGGCGAGAAAACTGCCCACGTGTTTGCCGTGCGTGGAGACCCGTGTCGCTGGAAAAGAGGGTCCTGGTAGTTGAGGAGCGAGGTACTGTCCCCAACACACTGCTTTGGCCTCTGCTTCAGCTAAACGGGAGGCACCTTAGTCGTCCTCACGGGTGTCAATCGGCTGGTCACTAGTCCTTGTGTCAGTGGCTTGGGGTCAAGCTCTCGGGAGTACCTGCTTTTGGGAAAGCCGACTGTCGGGCTTCAGTTTGCGTATAGGTCCGGCTAGCCCTAACACAGGAATCTGTGTTCCCTTGTTGGGCTCCGTGGTGGGCGGGGCCGTCGGACCCGAATCTTTGTTCTCTTCAATATGGCTTCATCACATATATATTTAATTAAAGATTTCGAGGTCACTCCAGTCACTCAACATAGTTCTGAAACGTCTGCTAAACCAGTCATTCAACCTAGTTCTGAAACATCTACTGCTAAACCAGCCACTCAACCTAGTTCTGAAAAGTCTACTGCAAAAAAATTACGTACAGATACAAATGGAAAAAATCATAACAATAGTCCCCGTTTCCTAGTCATCTCTAGTCCTTCTGGCGAAATGCATAAGATGTCTCCTTTGGTAATAAACAAATACATCCAGTCCTGTATTGGTGAGCCGAGAAATATAAAGCGTCTCCGCTCCGGAGACTTGCTTATTGATACAACCTCAGCCACCCAGTCTGCTTCTTTACTTCAGATAACTAAACCTGGGCAAGCGAATGTGACTGTAACACCACATAAGTCACTCAACTATTGTCGGGGTGTAATCTCAGAATTCGACTTTCTGTATGTTTCTGTCCCTCAGGGGGCTCACTTTTGTGAGTACGGGTGTGGCAATCCCGAGGTACCCTAGCTTTTCAGGGGATCATCTTGGTGAGACGGGTGTCACGATCCTGGAGCCCCAGTGATCTATCCTCTTTTCCGTCTCCTCTCCTCTTGGCTGGATCTTTTTCCCTTCCCTTCTCCCTTGTGGTTTCTCTCTACGGAGTTTGGGGCTCGTCACGAGAGGCTGGAACAGACCTTGTTTCTAGTTTTCAAGTGGCGAGAAAACTGCCCACGTGTTTGCCGTGCGTGGAGACCCGTGTCGCTGGAAAGGAGGGTCCTGGTTGTTGAGGGGCGAGGTACTGTCCCCAACACACTGCTTTGGCCTCTGCTTCAGCTAAACGGGAGGCACCTTAGTCGTCCTCACGGGTGTCAATCGGCTGGTCACTAGTCCTTGTGTCAGTGGCTTGGGGTCAAGCTCTCGGGAGTACCTGCTTTCGGGAAAGCCGACTGTGGGGCTTCAGTTTGCGTATAGGTCCGGCTAGCCCTAACACAGGAATCTGTGTTCCCTTGTTGGGCTCCGTGGTGGGCGGGGCCGTCGGACCCGAATCTTTATTCTTTCACTATGGCTTCTCATATTTACTTAATAAAAGATTTCGAGGTAACTCCAGTCACTCAAGTCAATCCTGTCACTCAAGTCACTCAAATCACTCCTGTCACTCAACCTAGTTCTGAAACTTCTACTCCTAAACCAGTCACTCAACCTAGTTCTGAAACATCTACTGTTAAACCAGTCATTCAACCTATTTCTGAAACGTCTACTGCTAAACCACTCACTCAACCACTCACTCAACCTACTTCTGAAAAGTCTACTGCAAAAAAATTACGTACAGATACAAATGAAAAAAATCATAACAATAGTCCCCGTTTCCTAGTCATCTCTAGTCCTGGCGAAATGCATAAGATGTCTCCTTTCGTAATAAACAAATACATCCAGTCCTGTATTGGTGAGCCGAGAAATATAAAGCGTCTCCGCTCCGGAGACTTGCTTATTGATACAACCTCAGCCACCCAATCTGCTTCTTTACTTCAGATAACTAAACTTGGGCAAGCGAATGTGACTGTAACACCACATAAGTCACTCAACTATTGTCGGGGTGTAATCTCAGAATTCGACCTTCTGTATGTTTCTGAAGAAGAGATCGCTTCTGAGCTCTCCGAACAAAATGTCTGCGGTGTAAGGCGGATCAAGATGCGTAAAGAAGGTAAGTTGATAGACACGAAACACGTGATCTTTACCTTCAACACGCCTGATCTGCCTAAGAATATTAAGGCCGCATATCTAAATATTCCTGTAAGACCTTATATTCCAAACCCTATGCGATGTTTCCAATGCCAGCGTTTCGGCCATTCTAAGACGTCTTGTCGTGGCAGCCTTACATGCGCCCGATGCTCACAGATTGGCCACGATTCTGAAAATTGTACCGCTGCGCCTCTTTGTATAAATTGCAAGGGTGAGCACCCAGCATTTTCACGCCTCTGCCCAAAATGGAAATTGGAAAAAGAAGTGCAGACTACAAAGTTTACGAGGAACATCTCATATGCCGAAGCCAGAAGATTAGTCCAGAGCACACAGCTTCGACCAAATACATCATACGCCAGTGCTGTAAATTCATCTCGTACAGTCGCCACCCAAACTTCAATAGGCACACAGACCCTAGCAAATAAAACCCATCCATCTACATCCAACAAGCAAAAAGAAAATGCAACCCATATAGTACAAAAGAAAGAAACAGTTATTCAAAGTAAGCCCAAAACTTCTACACATAAAATATCCAATAAAAATAGAAGTCACAGCAATAGCTCTTTTGATGAGATGATTTCTGAATCTGCGGATTCAGACTTTATGGAAGTAGAAGAGGGTCTAGAAGTTCCCAGGCATCTACTTCCACGAAAAACAAAAGAACAGCACAGAAAAAACAAAAACAATTCATAATGGCCACCCTCAAGTCATGGAACTGTCGCGGTTTCCACCGAAATTTCCTTGACATTAAATCTATAATAAATGTGTATCATCCTGTGTGCTTAGCAATACAGGAAACAAATTTGAAACCCGAACACCATGCAAAACTTCGGAGGTTTTCTTTCGTCAGGAAGGATAACCTTGCAGGTGAGCGTGCCAGTGGAGGTGTAGGTCTCCTCTCCTCACTGGATTATTCCTCAAATGTACTTCCTTTGACGACATCCCTCCAAGTTGTCGCTACTCAAATAAATTTTGATATTATTGTTTCATTTGTTTCTTTGTATTTGCCTCCAAATGAGCACATTTATCAGCAAGATTTAAATAAACTAATAGAGCAGCTGCCTGAGCCTTTTATCATAATAGGAGATTTTAACGGCCATAGTCCACTCTGGGGAAGTAAAGATACAAATTGCCGAGGAAGACAAATAGAGCAGATGATCGAAGATCACAGCCTTTGTCTCCTAAATAATGGGCAAGATACGTACTTCCATGAGCCTTCAAGGACATTCCACGCTCTCGATCTTGCCATCTGTTCACCATCTCTGTTGCCATTTTGCACTTTTAGTTTCGGAAATGACCTGTACAACAGCGCTCAATATCCTATTTCTGTGTCTCTTGCACGAAGAGGAGCAAACCCCGTGTCGAGAGTCCCTCGTTTTATCCTGGACAGGGCAGACTGGGAACTCTTCTCTTCCGCTGCAGAGCTGACAGAGCAAATGGTAGAATGTGTGCATATAGATGACGCTGTTGAAGCTGTTACTAATACTATTATTCAGGCAGCTATGCTTTCGATTCCTAGAACATCAGGAAAAGCACTAAAATATTCGAAACCGTGGTGGAATCGCGACTGTCATGAAGCACTGAAAAAATAGAAAAAAGCATGGGGTATTTTTCGTAGATATCCTACTCTGCGAAACCTCATAGCTTTTAAAAGAGCCAAAGCAAATGCACGGAAAGTAAGAAGACAGAGCCAGAGGGATTCCTGGATTTCATATGTATCCTCAATAACATCCTCTACGCCTAGTAAGCGGGTTTGGGAACGAGTTCGAAAAGCATGCGGAATGTACAAAGACCACTCACTTTCCTTTCTGGAAAAAGATGGCCGAGTGATTAGCTCCATAGAAGAAATTGCAAATACAATTGGTGAGACATTTGCTGCCGTTTCTTCCAGCCGAAATTACTCACCTGCATTTCTTTCTATCAAGCAACGCTCTGAGAAAAATCCCATCGCTTTCAACTCTTCCAACTTTGAGCCGTACAATAGAGACTTTACTATGGTTGAATTAAGGAGAGCTTTGTTGCAGACACATAGGTCTTGTCCGGGTCTGGATGGCGTGTATTATGAAATGCTAAAGCATCTGTCCTATAAGTCACTGAGTGCCGTTCTCACACTTTGCAATAGAGTTTGGAAGGAGCGTACATTTCCCAGTGCATGGAGGAGAACTGTTGTCATTCCTATTGCGAAGCCAGGGAAAGACCCGAGGAATCTCTCGAACTATCGGCCAATTGCCCTTACCAGCTGTGTTTGCAAACTGTTTGAAAAGATGGTAAACAGCCGCCTAGTCTACTTCTTGAAAAAGAATAATATTATATCGCCTTATCAAAGTGGTTTTCGAAAGGGGAGAACAACCGTAGATAACATGCTCCTCTTAGAGACATCCATTCGAAAAGCTTTTGTAAGAAGAAATCACCTTGTCTCAATTTTCTTCGATATAGAGAAAGCCTATGATAAGGCATGGAGATACGGTATAATTCGCGATCTTCACGAGAGTGGCTTGCGCGGCAACCTACCAAATTTCATTCAGAATTTCCTGAACGCTAGAACTTTTCAAGTAAGGATAGGCTCTGTTTTGTCTGATGTTTTTGAGCAAGAAGAGGGTGTGCCTCAAGGCTGTGTGCTCAGTGTAACTCTTTTCAGCCTAAAAATAAATTCTGTATTAAAACAACTTCCTCCCACCATTTCAGGTTCTTTATATGTTGATGATCTACAAATTAGCTGTAGAGGTGTGGATATGAGACATGTAGAGAGACAGCTCCAGATCGCTTTGAACAGGATCCAGGAATGGGCAAAAAGACAAGGATTTACGTTTTCGAAACAGAAGACTGTGTGCGTGCATTTTTGTAAAAAGCGAGGTCTCCATCCTGAGCCGGAATTATACCTCAATGGGTCTGTAATTCCAGTTGCACCTGAAGTAAAATTTTTAGGGGTGATGTTCGAGCGAAAATTGACTTTCCTTCCTCATGTCTTAAACTTGAGAAAAAAGTGTACCAAAGTTCTAAATATCTTAAAAGTCCTGGCGAACACCTCCTGGGGTGCAGAGCGTTGCTCCATGCTTCGCATTTACAGAGCTCTAATTCGCTCTAAACTGGACTACGGCTCAGTTGTTTACGGATCTGCCCGGTCTTCAGTGTTGTTAAAACTAGATCCTGTTCATCATCAGGCTCTGCGGATATGTTCTGGAGCCTTCAGGACATCTCCTGTGCAGAGCCTTTATGTTGACTGTCACGAGTCATCACTCCGTTTGAGGCGTGAGGAGTTGTCTCTTTTACGCTATTTTAATATTTTATCTCAACCTGACCATCCTTATAACTTGTGTATATGTGAAAATAGCTGTGACCTTTTATTTGAGGCACGTCCATCCTGTGTGCCTTCTTTTCCTGTTAGAGTTCGTCCCCTCATTGAAGAATTCTCCCTGTTTGATATTTCCCCACAGGCAGTACAGCATTTTGAAATTGCACCTTGGGAAAATGCCATCGAAAATTCATTGTATATACGGACTCCTACAGTGCATTGAAAGCTTTAGAATCCTTTTCTAGCACTGAGAATCCTGTGATAGTGGATGTTCTCAAGTTGAATATTAAATTGAAATGTCGTGGATTTGAACTTCTGTACTGCTGGGTCCCCGGACATACAGGAATAAAGGGCAATGAGCTGGCGGATATCGCAGCGAAATCTGCTGTTGAAATGTCCGGCCGCCTCATCCCTTTTAAAGATATCCGTTGTGTCATAAAAGAGAAGATCCGAAAGAAATGGCAGCAACTTTGGGACCTTCAACTTCATAACAAGTTGAGAAGGGTGAAGCCTAAAATAGAGCATTGGGATACTACTAGCAATCGCAGGGAGGAAGTTCTTTTGATTCGCCTTAGATTTGGTCACAGTAGAGTGACACATAACTACCTTCTGAAAGCTGAGAACGAGCCTATTTGTGCAACTTGTAATGTTTGTCTTTCAGTTTATCACATTTTAATTGAATGTTCATATTTTAATAATCTTCGTGAGAAGTATTTTAATAGCTGCGACCTGCCTCTCGACCGTTTAATCGGAAGAGAGGTCAATAATAATTTGTTTCACTACCTCAAGGAAACAGGTTTCTATTATTTAATTTGATTTTTGTCCTGAGATTTTATGTTGGAATTTTAATTAATCAGATGTTTTAGGATTTTATATGTATACTGCATCTCTCATTATCAAAGTTATAATCAGCATTTTCATCCCATCATTTAAATATCTTTTTACTTGCCTCGATTTTAAAAGTGTTCTCTTGTCTTTATATTTTTTGTTCCTTTAGTTTGTAGTTTAAAAAAAAGAATCCTGTGTTTGGCGCATATGGCCTATTGAGCTTTGCGCCATAAAACTACTACTACTACTCTGTATGTTTCTGAAGAAGAGATCGCTTCTGAGCTCTCCGAACAAAATGTCTGCGGTGTAAGGCGGATCAAGATGCGTAAAGAAGGTAAGTTGATAGACACGAAACACGTGATCCTTACCTTCAACACGCCTGATCTGCCTAAGAATATTAAGGCCGGATATGTAAATACTCCTGTAAGACCTTATATTCCTAACCCTATACGATGTTTCCAATGGCAGCGTTTCGGCCATTCTAAGACGTCTTGTCGTGGCAACCTCACATGCGCCCGATGCTCACAGATTGGCCATGATTCTGAAAATTGTACCGCTGCGCCTCTTTGTATAAACTGCAAGGGTGAGCACCCAGCATTTTCACGCCTCTGCCCAAAATGGAAATTGGAAAAAGAAGTGCAGACTGCAAAGGTTACGAGGAACATCTCATATGCCGAAGGCAGAAGATTTGTCCAGAGCACACAGCTTCGACCAAATACATCATACGCCAGTGCTGTTAAATCATCTCGCCACCCAAACATGAATAGGCACACAGACCCTACCAAATAAAACCCAACCGTCTACATCCAACAAGAAAAAAGAAAATGCTACCCATATAGTACAACAGAAAGAAACAGTTATTCAAAGTAAGCCCAAAACTACTACACATAAAATATCCAATAAAAATAGAAGTCACAGCAATAGCTCTTTTGATGAGATGATTTCTGAATCTGCGGATTCAGACTTTATGGAAGCAGGAGAGGGTCTAGAAGTTCCCAGGCATCTACTTCCACGAAAAACAAAAGAACAGCACAGAAAAAACAAAAACCATTCATAATGGCCACCCTCATGTCATGAAACTGTCGCGGTTTCCACCGAAATTTGCTCGACATCAAAGCCATAATTAATGCTTATCATCCTGTATGCTTCGCAATACAGGAAACAAATCTAAAACCAGAACAACAGGCAAAACTTCGGAGGTTTTCTTTCGTCAGGAAATATAACATTGCAGGTGAGCGTGCCAGTGGAGGTGTAGGTCTCCTCACCTCACTGGATTATCCCTCAAATGTGCTTTCTTTGACGACATCCCTCCAAGTTGTCGCTACTCAAAGAAATTTTGATATTGTTGTTACAGTCGTTTCTCTGTATTTGCCTCCAAATGAGCATATTCATCAGCAAGATTTAAATGGTCTTACAGAGCAGCTGCCTGAGCCTTTCATCATAATAGGAGATTTTAACGGCCGTAGTCCGCTCTGGGGTAGTAAAGATACAAATTGCCGAGGAAGACAAATTGAGCAGATGATCGAAGATCATAGCCTTTGTCTCCTGAATAATGGGCAGGATACTTACTTCCATGAGCCTTCAAGGACATTCCACGCTCTCGACCTTGCCATCTGTTCACCGTCTCTGTTGCCATTTTGCACTTTTAGTGTCGGAAATGACCTGTACAACAGCGATCATTATCCCATTTTTGTATCTCTTGCACGAAGAGGAGCAAACCCCATGTCGAAAGTCCCTCGGTTTATTCTGGACAGGGCAGACTGGGAACTCTTCTTCTTCCATTGCAGAGCTCACAGATGAAATGGTAGAAGATGCGCATATCGATGATGCTGTTGATGCTGTTACAAATACTATTATTCAGGCAGCTATGCTTTCCATTCCTAGAACATCAGGAAAATACTGAAATATTCGAAACCGTGGTGGAATCGCGATTGTCATGAAGCACTGAAAAAACAGAAAAAAGCATGGGGTATTTTTCGTAGATATCCTACTCTGCGAAACCTCATTGCATTTAAAAGAGCCAAAGCAAACGCACGAAAAGTAAGGAGGCAGAGCCAAAGGAATTCTTGGATTTCCTATGTGTCATCAATTACATCCTCTACGTCTAGTAAGCGGGTTTGGGAAAGAGTTCGAAAAGCATGCGGAATGTATAAAGACCACTCACTTTCCTTTCTGGAAAAAGATGGCCGAGTGATTAGCTCCATAGAAGAAATTGCAAATACTATTGGTGAGACATTTGCTGCCGTTTCTTCAAGCAGAAACTATTCACCTGCATTTCTCTCTATCAAGCAACACTCTGAAATAAATCCCATCGCATTCAACTCTTCCAAATCTGAGCCGTATAATAGAGACTTTACTATGGTTGAATTAAGGAGAGCTTTGTTGCAGACACATAGGTCTTGTCCTGGTGTAGATGGCGTGTATTATGAAATGCTAAAGCATGTGTCCTGTAAGTCACTGAGTGCCCTTCTCACACTTTACAATAGAGTGTGGAAGGAGCGTACATTTCCCAGTGCATGGAGGAGACCTGTTGTCATTCCTATTGCTAAGCCAGGCAAAGATCCAAGGAATCCCTCCAACTATCGGCCAATTGCCCTTACGAGTTGCCTCTGCAAACTGTTTGAAAAGATGGTAAACAGCCGCCTAGTCTACTTCTTGGAAAAAAATAATATTATATCACCTTATCAAAGCGGTTTTCAAAAAGGAAGAACAACCGTAGATAACATGCTCCTCTTAGAGACATCCATTCGAAAAGCTTTTGTAAGAAAAAATCACCTTGTCTCAATTTTCTTCGATATAGAGAAAGCTTATGATAAGGCATGGAGATACGGTATACTTTGCGATCTTCACGAGAGTGGCTTGTGCGGCAACCTACCCATTTTCATTGAGAATTTCCTTAACGCTAGAACTTTTCAAGTAAGAATTGGCTCTGTTTTTTCGGATGTTTTTCAACAGGAAGAGGGTGTGCCTCAAGGCTGTGTTCTTAGTGTAACGCTTTTCAGTTTAAAAATAAACTCTGTACTAAAAGAACTTCCTCCCACCATCTTGGGAACTCTATATGTAGATGATTTACAGATTAGCTGTCGAGGAGCAGACATGAGATACATAGAGAGGCAATTGCAGATGGTTCTGAATAAGATCCAAGAATGGTCAGACAAACAGGGATTTACTTTTTCGAAACAGAAAACTGTGTGCGTGCACTTTTGTAGGAAGTGGTTCAATTATTCCAGTTGCGCCCGAAGTAAAATTTTTAGGAGTGACGTTCGACCAGAAATTGACTTTCCCCCCTCATGTTTTAAACCTGAGAAAGAAGTGTCTCAAAACACTAAATATGTTAAAAGTGTTGGCGAACACCTCCTGGGGTGCAGAGCGTTGCTCCATGCTTTGCATTTACAGAGCCCTGGTTCGCTCTAGACTGGACTATGTCTCAGTTGTTTACGGATCCGCTCGGTCATCAGTTTTGTTAAAACTCGATCCTGTTCACCATCAAGCTCTGCGGATTTGTTCAGGAGCTTTCAGAACTTCTGCTGTCCAGAGCCTGTATGTTGACTCTAACGAACCATCACTTTATCTGAGGCGTGAGCAATTGTCCCTATTGCAATATTTTAATATTCTATCACAACCTGAACATCCCAATAAACTGTACTTACTTGATGATGTGTGTAACACTTTATTTGAAACACGTCCATCCTGTGTTCCTACCTTTCCTTTAAGAGTTCGCCCTATCATTGAGGAACTTTCCCTCTCTGATATGCACCCCCAAGCAGTACAGAATTTTGAATTCCCACCTTGGGAAAATGCACGGATTCAGCTTCTTGATGTTTTCAAGCATCACGTCAAGGCAAGCACCAATGACATCATTTATAGACAACTCTTCGCTGAGCACAGGCACAAATATAGCAGTTATCTTCCAGTTTATACCGATGGATCCAAGTCAACAGATCATGCCGGGATGGCATTTGTAATTGAAGACCACATGGAGGGCAGACGCTTGCACCATGCCTCCTCTGTCTTAACATCTGAATTAACTGCAATATATTATTGTCTTTTGTACATCTCTAGGCTCTGCCACAAAAAGTTTATAGTTTCTACAGACTCCTATAGTGCACTTAAATCTTTAGAAGCTTTTTCTAACACTCAAAACCCAGTCATAGTGGATGTTCTCAAGATACATATAAACTTAACGAGTCGTGGATATGAAATTCTGTACTGCTGGGTTCCCGGTCATGTGGGAATTAAAGGGAATGAGCTGGCAGATATCACAGCCAAATCTGCTGTTGAACTGTCCAATCGCCTCATCCCTTTTGGAGACATCTGTTGTGTTGTGAAAAAGAAGATACGAAAAAAATGGCAGCAATTTTGGGATGTTCAGCGTCAAAACAAGTTAAGACATGTAAAGCCTAGAATTGAGCATTGGGATTTTGCTGGAAATCGTAAAGAAGAAGTTCTTTTGACTCGCCTCAGAATTGGTCACACAAGAGTGACACATGGCTACCTTTTAAAAGCAGAGAATGAGCCTGTTTGTTCAAATTGTAATGTTTGTCTATTTGTCCGTCATATTTTAATTGAGTGTCCATATTTTAATAATCTTCGTCAGAAGTATTTTAATAGCTGTGACTTACCTCCAGGGCCAGATTACCAATTAGGCACAGTAGGCACGTGCCTAGGGCCTACGAAGGCCCTAGGCACTACGAAGGCCAAAGGTCTTAGGGCTTTGAAAAAAAATATATTGAAATAAAAATACCCCAAAACTTATAAACATTTTTATATTATTATATAGTGAAGGTCAAAATAATATATGTAAATACAAATACACAAAAAATACGAATACAAAACGTTTGGTTTACTAAGTAGATCCTAAAATAACTCCTTTTTTCGGGATTTTGACACAGCGAATTCGTGTATTATATCTTCAAAATTAATGCCGCGGGCGACATCACTTTCAATACACAGAAGGCCCAGTGACGGAAGTTCTCTCTTGACCCATAGTTGAACGCATAAAATTTTTTATAAGCTTTAATTTGGAGAATGATCTTTCTCCTTCTGCATTCGAACCCAATATCGAAAGGTATATGCGCAATGCAATATTAACATTTGGGAAACTTGACACAAGTTTATCCTTTATTTGTAATTTGATGAGATCCGTTATAGAGGTGGTTTTGGGGTACAAATTTGAAAAAATCAAATACTCATCAACAAAGTTTTCTTCTAAGTCAGACGGATACATTTTTACCAGAGCTTGAGCCTTAACCTTGATAATGTCCTCGGTCAGTGTATTATCCGTAAGAAAACTAAATGTGTCATAAAGGCTGGTATACGCAGTGCGTCTCTTTGTCATTTCAGCGCAAAGCACATCCAGAACAATAAAAAAAACATTAATCTTATAGGAATCTTTGGCACTGCGAGAGGGAGTCTCATCTGGCCCTTCATCGAACTGTCGTTTTCTCTTACGAACTCTAGTTTCGGATTCTTTAAATTCTGAATCTGGTGCAAGGGCTTTTGCCTTAAGATAATAGCTATTATACATGTCCTCAGTTCTGCAGTGAGATAAATATTGAATTAAACTGTCGTAAAGTCGCACCATCGTGTTAAACTCGATGCCAGGTTCTTGAAGAGATTTATTTACAATATCGACGTGTTTTAGTAGATCTTCCCAAATAACTGTGAGTAATACCATCTCCAAAGTATTCATTTGATGGATTAAGGTTTGTGCCTCAATCACTGTTGTAGGTTTCATACCTTCACTAGTTGAAATATTTGTAAGAATACCACGTATATCATCATAATGGGCACATAATGTTTTTACAGCCTCATAACGTGCTGACCATCTGGTCTCTGAAAGTCTTTTTACAGAAATTTTACTTCCCAAAGACCTTAGTTTAGACCATCTTTGAGGGGACACTGCAAAGAAACTGTAGAGCGATTGTAAAATTTCAAAAAATTTTACAGCTTCTAAGCAGCTTTCTGCCGCCGCTGTGCCAACGAGATTAAGACTATGAGCTCCACATGGTACCCAAGTGGCTGCGCTGTTGATTTCCCTAAATCTAGTTTGTACTCCCGAATACACTCCGCTCATATTAGCCGCATTGTCATAAGACTGACATCTGCAAAATTTTGGGTCTATTCCCTGATTTTCTAAAACTGAAATTAGAGTGTCAAAAAGATACTTGGCATCATGTTTTTCTATTTTAACAAACATAAAAAATCTTTCATATATATCTCCAGTTTTTGAGACATATCTAATAACTATGGAGAGTTGATCCGTATGGCTAACGTCAGGTGTAGAATCCACAGTGATTTCATAATACTTGGCTTCTTTGATTTCTGTAACTATTTTTTCCAATACTTTTGACCCCAGTAAAATTATTAGTTCTTCATACGTTGTGGAGGATAAATATGATACTTTTCCGCGGCCTGGATTACCGTATCTTCTTACATGTTCTTCTAGAAACGGATCAAATTTGGCTAAGAGATCGATACACCCAAGAAAATTGCCATTACTAGGATCACCATGTATTTCATTATCGCCTCTAAACGCTAGTCCCCTTTCGGCCAAAAACTTAATTACTTCCACTACTCTTCTTAAAACCGTTGTCCAATATGTGCTTTCTTTTTCCTTGACAATATCAAACGTCTCATCAATTTTTCTAGTTTGTTGGTAGTTCACTAAAGCAGAAATAGATGCAAAATGTTCTTTTGACACTTCATGACTTGAAATTCTCGAATGTGCGTTTTTCCAGTCATTAAAGCCTGTAAGGAATTGGTTACACAGGTTTGGATTTCCAGGTAGGTCCGATTTGAACAAAATACATTTATAACAAAAAAACTTGTCAGTAGATTCGGAAAATATCAACCAGTCCCTTTTTATAATATCATTGTTGTTCAGTTTTCTGAAAAAATAATCTTGTGATGGACATCTCATTATTTCGCCAAATTTAGTGGCGTATAACTTAAAATTTATATCCAATTTCTGCACAGGGTGATTACGAGAGAAGTAATCGATAAGATCTGCGCTTATGGTTGTCCACCGTGCTGGATCAGAACTGAAAATACTTGAGGCTGATGTTGTTGGTAGTGATTCAGGCACCACCTGCTTGGAAGCGTCGTTAAAATTTCGTAAACCCCCGTCAGCCTCGTCTTCTGTGATATTCTCAGTTTTATTGGTTGAACATTCTTGCGAGTCCCAACAAGCCTCAGCTTCTTTAGGTCTAACCTCGATCGAGGAAATATCTACCGCATCTGCATTATCTTCTGTCTCCTTAGAAATGTTAACATATTTCAATAAAGAACCTTTAATTTTACTAAGCGACTCACTCACTTTCTCTTTCTTTTTGCGTTTTTCATGTCCACTTTGGTGTTGTCTTTTATATCCATCAGACATTTTTCGCTAAAAAAAAAATATTTAAAAAAGCTTTTATAAATTGCGCTTAAAAGTTTAAAATAATTTTTTAAATTTCTGATATACCATAATAAAAGCGATGGGCACGCACAAACTAAAATTTAAACTTGTTTTCTCCTTCTTCTCGTCACCTTTAAATATACATTTTAGTTTGCGCCCGTTGCTTTTATTATCCTATCAGAAAGCTAAAAAGTTATTTTAAATTTGTTAAGTAATGCATTTTAAACTTGTAAAAACGAAACCCGGATTTACGAGTATGGATTAAAATTAAGCTATTCCAAAGGTGATTTGGACTGTACTATTTCTACGACTATTACTGGAGATTTTTTACAATAGTATGGCCAAACTACCCCATAGTAGGCCTACTCAAAGTTCCTTGCATTGTGCTGCATTCTACGGCGGACTATTATACTAATAAGAAGTGATAAAATGAAAATTCTATTATTTATAATGAATGAAGCAATATTCCAGAATCAAAAACTAGGTTGAAATAAGTAGAGTATAAAAACAACTTTCGTTTACTTACCTTACTTATAATAAATTTAACTTCCAGTTTTTAAACTAAAGATTGACTTGGGGTTGAGCGTGATTAAATACAAGCACAGGCATACACGCTCTATCGTAGTGTTTACATATTAACTTATTACACAACTGAGCTACTAAAACAAAAGACCTTAGCAGCAGGGAAAACCTCTCGATCGCGCGCAAGCGTTTGGTAGTGGGCATGGAAACGTGGCCAACTGTGTCAAACGCATGTGCCCGTCCGAGAGGTTTTCCCGGCGGCTAATGTCTTGTCATGTTCATGTACTAAAACCCTGGAATTCTGCATGGAATTTGGTAGATATAAAAGTTGCATTGTTGCAGATAAACTCAATTCTGGAATTATGGCTATTGAAAATGGCTCTATGAAAAATAAAAACATTTAAATCCCAAAATAAAATAATGTTATTTTACCGCATCATCACATTTTCGGATTTATATCTACAACAAAATTATTACTTAATATTAGCGGTCAATTTCAGTTAAAAAATGTTTATTATTTCGGGGCCTACGCTGCTGGAGTGCCTAGAGCCTACGACACCCTTAATCCGGCCCTGCTTACCTCTCGACCGTTTAATCGGAAGGGAGGTGAATTGTAATTTATTTTATTATTTAAAAGAGACTGGCTTTTATCACCTAATGTAATTTGTTTTGAAAATTGTGTCTTGAATTTTAAATGTAGGGTTTTATCTTGTTTTTATATGACTTCATCCTCTGGATTTGACACATTTGTCTACTTGTTTTTATTTATTGTATTTTAATTTCATCAATTGTACTCACCACATCTCGCGTTTGGTGCAATATAATCAACTTTGGTTTTGCGCCATAATCTCTCACTCACTCACTCACTCACTCATAACAGCCAGATAATTTTATACCTTCTGATTTGTAAAGGTTAAACGAATCTATATTTCGTTTCGATTGTACAAATTTTTCTAAAGAAGCATATAATGAAACAATGCATTCAATTGTAATATCAACTTTTTGAAGCGATATATTAGTTTTATCGATGGTTTCCAATATTTCACTCCAAAATGCTATCATAATAGCAGTTTCCAATGAGTTGAACTCATTTAACAACCCCTCGGCTTCAACTTTTGTTGCAGGCTTTTGAAAATTATCTTCGTAAAGTTTAGTTAAAGCATTTTTAAAATTTTCATAGCCCGAAACCACTACTTTCACTGAATCAGCTCTTGCTGACCAACGAGTGTCGCTTTATTTTTTGGGAACTTTATTTTTTGCTGTTAGCGTATTTTTTAAAATTTCCCATCTTGATGTTGATGCGGCAAAGAAATTGTATAAGTTTTGTAGAAACAAAAACAATTTAGTTGCTTGTATGCAGCATTCAGCTGCCTATTGTCCAATTAAATTTAAAGAATGTGCCGCACAAGACACGTAAATGGCAAGATTATTTCTAGATTTAATGCGTGCTTGGAGGCCGTTACATATACCCAACATACTAGAGGCATTATCATAAGATTGTCCTCTACAATCTTCCAAACTAATATCTAAATCAGATAATAGCTTTAAAATACAGTCTTGCATTTCTGAGCTCTTATGGCCAGTATTCTCCAAAAATTTTAAAAACCTTTCAATGGGTGTTCCATTTTTATTGACATATCTTACGACAATGGTTAATTGATCCATATGGGAAATATCGGGCGTCGAATCTACTATAATAGAGTAATATTTTGCCTCTTTTAGTTCCGTGATAATAAAACATCTAACATTTCTGCCCAATATTTTTAGAAACTCATCACAAATATTTGCAGATAAATAAGAAATATTCCCAGTACCTTTATTTGCAAAATTAAATATATGTTGTTGCATAATAGTGTCAAATTTTGCTAAAAGTTCTAAGCACCCTAAATAATTCCCATTATGTTTATCACCAATAGTTTGATTTTCTCCCCTAAAAGCCAAACCCCTTGAACTTAAAAATTTTATGACTTCGATGATATGCTCTAAAATATTTTTCCAGTAATTCGTATTTTTTTTTTCCATTGATATAATAGGCCCACCAGCGGCCGAGCGGTAAAGACGCTGAACACTGGTAGTTCGGTCCGAGGTTCAAATCCCGCGAACGGGCTGGCTGCATGGGCGTTTTCGTGGTTTTCCCCATGTGTAACATGTATATGAGCCAGTTTCCCTTAGATAGTCCTCCACGAAGGCATCCCTCCCTTTAGGCAGATAGCCCTCGTGTGCTTTGCCATAATTGAATAACCCAACCCATTGATATAATAGAATAATTTTTGAAATATTCCCATTTTTCTGTAGATCTGTTCACAATTATACGGATGTTTTCTTTATGAAGGGCTGAATTTTCATGGTTCGAAATTTTTTCACTGTGTTTCCAATCGTTAAAACCTGCACTAAATGGATTATTGGCACTACCAAACAGTTTGCAAGGGATGCAGTATACTTTTCCTGAAGTATTTGAGTATAAAAGCCAGTTTCTTTTTTGTTGTTTTCCGTTTTGTAAACGTCTATAAAATATCATTTTTGTAGCATACCTGCTCTGTGATTTGTAGACCACTTTAGATGCAGAAAAGTCTAGTTCTTGAATATCTACCTCTACGTTAGATATGTTCTTCATTATATCTATAATTTTATCTTTGCTTAATCTTCCCCATAATGCTGGATCAATATAATTAACACTCAACATATTACTAAGTTCATCTTCATCTAAATATTCTCTTTCTTGATCTTCTGGCTGTGGCTGTTCCATGTTTTGTTGTTTCTGGTCCTCTTCTTTTTCTTTCACATTTGATTGCTGGGCATTATTGTCATACTGTTGTTGATTTTTTTCTTTTCCCTCTTTGTGTTGCTCATCCTCTGTAATATCCATAGAAAGTGTTTCGCCTGTTTTAAAGAAATTTGTTAATGTAGGCATGTTTTCCAAGAGAGCTTTTTGCCTCGCCTCTTTCTCTTCTTTTAATTTACGGTTGGCGGAACCAGATAATTTTTTTCGTTTATGTTCCATGGTTAGTCTTCCTACATAATGGAATAAAAAATTGTTATAAAATTGTTAAATATGTATATATTATTATTAATTAATTTTTAGCTAACATATACACTAGTGGCCAAAAAAAAAAAAAAAAAAAGCATAATAAAAAAATGGCATTTAGCAAGATAATATTTATTAATTTTAAAAGGTTAAAAATAAATTGGTTTTTTTTTTTCTCATTTTATATTTAAAAATATATTTACTTTAAGGTATAAAGAAATTAGGTAGTATATTGAACCGTTTATAAAAATCAAAGTGGACAAAAAAAAAAAAATGCATATTGTTTAATTAATACCTTGTATGCCCGCCCTTTGCTTTATAAAGTGCTTCAGCTCGATCTGGCATACTTTCGACCAACTTTTTGCAGAAATCCGGATCAATCCTGTCCCATTCTTCATGCGTTATCCTTTTTAACTCATCAATGTTTTTTGGCTGTCTTTCCCTTATTCTTGTTTTCAGGTGAGTCCAGAGATGTTCTATTGGATTCATATCTGGTGATTGGGATGGCCAGCTTAGCACAATAATCTTCTTATCTCTGAAATATTCTCTTGAATGCATTGAACGATGCTTTAGATAACTTAGTTATCTTGTTGGAATTCATATCCATTAAGACCCATTTTTGAAGCTGACAATGCAAGACAAGAGTCGATTATCCTAGTATATTTAAGGGAATCCATATTTCCCTCAATGATCGTTAACATTCCAGTGCCATTAGAGCTAAAACAACTCCAAACCATAATATGCCCTCCGCCATGTTTAACAGTAGGCTTTAAATTTTTCAAATTATATCTTTCCCCTACCTTACGACGCACATATCTTCGTCCATCTGATCCAAACAAGTTTATCTTGGTCTCATCTGACCAGATTATGCTATTCCAATGCTCTTGAGTGTAATAAACCCATTTCTTAGCATGCTCATATCTGCTTAAAACATTTTCAGAACTTAAATATGGTTTAGAACAGGCAACTCTGCCAGGCAAACCTATAGAACACAATCCACGACGAATTGTTCTAGATGAAACACATTTTCTTTTTCTGTCATTTAATATATTTTTCAATTTATTTGATCCTAATTTAGGATCTTTTGAGATATTTTGCTTCAAAAAAGTTAAATCGCCTGATGAGAGTGACAACTTTCGGCCAGATCCCGGTTTTCGAGATGAAGACCCTCTTATAATATATTTTTTAACAATTCTGGAAATTGTTGATTGATTTACGGAGTATTTTTTTGCTAACTCCATTTGGCTCATTCCAGACTCGTGGAAAGCTACAATTTGAGCCTTGTCTTCAATTGATAATTGCTTTGACATGGATGCATTGAATCATAGAATTGTTTTATGTTTTTTATGTTTTATGATTCAATATGCATTTTTTTTGTCCACTTTGATTTTTATAAACCGTTCAATATACTACCTAATTTCTTTATAACCTTAAAGTAAATATATTTTTAAATATAAAATGAGAAAAAAAACCAATTTATTTTTTAACCTTTTAAAATTAATAAATATTATCTTGCTAAATGCCATCTTTTTGATTATGCTTTTTTTTGTCCACTAGTGTATGTAAAAGGAAAAGCACTTACCTTAGGAAGATAATAATATAATTTAATAATTTCCACTTAATTTTCAATTTTTAATTCACCTTATTCAGTCGACAAATACTAAAATTATATCAATTTTATTTTTGTCGTGCAATCTATATTAAGGTACGCATCAGTGACCCTTTTATGTTCCTATCTTTTATCAGGATTGTTAAAATAATACAATTTACGTTTAGATAAATGAATATGCCCTGGCGACGCGGTGAGTATACGTAGGTGGTCTTATATTAACTCCAGTACAGCTCCGACAGTTCAAATGCGACTGAAACAAAAGTACGATCGGTAGGGTGTTACTCCTATTTCGCGTTGCCCTTCTCTATCTATCGTTTTTCAGCACATTTGAAGAAATGAAAATCAGTTTAATATTTTAAGAAGTGTTTTAATTTAAAAATAAGTAAAAACTAATAAAATGAAAAATAATTTTTACTATATCGCAAATAAAAAATTGCCGCCTCAAAAGGCTTGCGCCCTGGGGCTATAGCCCATTTAGCCCTGTGGTTAGGGCGGCACTGCTATATTCTAACATATCTACGTATCCTTGATGAATTAATCATTCCATCAATAGGAATATATTTTCAGTGCCATCTTCAGTGAAAAATTTCCAAAACATTTGTTTTTAAGGTATTTTACAGTTGGATATGTCAGGCCTTATTGATTCATTCTTGCTTTGTCTAACAAAGTTAGATGTTTTAACCATGAACAAATAAATGAGTCTTCTCCGTGAAATAACCATTTTCCAGTCATTTTTTATGGTCCAAGATTTGTATTATTCGGCTCACCATAATCGTTTTTGCTTCAGATGACGTGTCAAAAGTTGTTTCTTAATTGGCTTTCATGACTTCTGAGCAACGAGAGATGTCTACGACAGACACTTAAAGATTGGCTATCAATACAAATAGATAACAGATTTCATTGATAATTTTTATTGAATTAACAATGCTACTTCGGAGAAGGATTCGATCAAAATTTGTTGCTTTCCTTTTCCTTCCACACTTTCTCTTCCTTTCTGGAGAAAATGATCCAGTTTTATTCTGTTGCTTCAGAATTCCAGAAACACTCGATTTTTCAGCATCAAAGGTGGAAGCAATATTTCTTGTAGGCATGGATGTATGACTGTTAAATGCGATAATATTTGCTTTATTTGTAGGCAATATATCCACCTTTAGTATACTAAAATGAAAGAATGCAAACATATTTAAAAAATAATCGAAAGCAGACATCCAGACGACATAATAAAAAGTTAAAACTGCTTTGAGGCACCTACTGGTGCCAGTTGGCTACCAACTTAAAATTCTGTTTAAAAAAATCGCTTTTTCACGATTAATTTACACTCTACAGTAATATTTTTCGTTTGCTTACTAACTTGAAAATAAAGCTCATATAGCAGCTCACTCTTGTGCTTTTCCTTAATTTTTGCTGGAAGTTAGGTCTGGTGTTTAAATCTATTCCGCTTATTTTTTATTTAACTCATTTCTCCCTACAGTCAAATTTCTCAGGGACTATGGTGCATGCAAATGAAATTAATAATATAAAATTATTCGCCAGAGGAGTCAAGTGAAATGATTTTTAATAGTAACTACAGCTGGCAAGTCCTGGTTTAGCTTACGTTAATGAGCAAATTTAAACTAGTATTGATGCTGAAGGCTTAAATAAAATAGATACCGAACTCCGAAGAGTAATTAGAGCCCACCAGCGGCCGAGCGGTGAGTAGCTGAACACTGGTAGTTCGGTCCGAGGTTCGAATCCCGCGAACAGTCTGGCTGCATAGGCGTTTTCGTGGTTTTTCCCATGTGTAACGTGTATACGAGCCAGTTTCCCTTAGAAAGTCCTCCATGAAGGCATCCCTTTCCTTAGGCAGATAGCCCTAGTGGCTTTGCCGTAATCTCAATAAACCAAAGAGTAATTAAATTAAGTTTTATTTCAAAAACTGTAATATAACTTTCTGGAAAGACAGCCGTAAACATTTGAAATCCTTTTGCGTTATTTTTGAAGTAAATATATTTCAGTTGCAATTATGCTTTGTAAAATTAAAAAATGTAGTAGTGTGATTGCACTAGAATTGAAAACATTTGTACGAGAAAGCATTCGTATTTGCTTATGGAAGCGCACACTTCAGGAAAGAATCTTTGCAAGAATTAGCTCGTATTACGTTAGACAGGAGGGAAAATCGCCAATGCAGCCGATACGTTTGCTGAGATTTAAACCCTTTTCGATAAAACAGTTTCGGCGGTCTTACCGCTCGAAAACTGTCGGGTAGTCGTGTAAACAGAATTGTTAACAATTGGATTGTGCACTTTGGTGGATTGTGCACTTTGTGTTTTGCGTTTATTTATATTCAACAATAAAATCTTGATGTTTTTTCTATTAATTAAAGAAAGATTTATTTTTATTAAAATCACTAAAATCTATTGCGAATTTCGAAGATCATTTACAGTTTATATTTGTATTAACTTCAAGCCTATTGTAACTTCATTAAAATCACTAAAATCATTATTAAAATTACTAAAACTTAGAATTTCGAACATCATTTACAGTTTATATTTGTGTTAACTTCAAGCCTATTTTAACCTCGTTAAAATCACTAAAATCATTATGAAAATCACTAAAATTTAATGAGAATTTCGAAGATCATTTACAGTTTATATTTGTGCTAACTTCAAGCCTATTTTAACCTCATTAAAATCACTAAAATCATTATTAAATCATTATTAAAATCACTAAAATTTATTGAGAATTTCGAAAATCATTTACAGTTTATATTTGTGCTAACTATTTAAACCTCGTTAGCATAAGAAAACCAGCATCAGAGCTGCATAAAACTTGTTAAAATCTTTGGCATTTTCAATTAAAGCCTTACAAGAACAAAGATGAGTATTATTACTTTCATCATGAGTAACTCCTTAAATACAAGACTTAGCAGATTTCTTTCACCATTTCCAAATTTAAGGTGGATGTAATTATGGCTAAATATTTTCATACTTGAGAGTTCATTTTTCATATAAGGAAAAAAATGAGCTAAATCTAATATCTTAAATTTTTTTTTGTACAGTGTGCTTTTCTTCAGAATGTTGTCATACCCATCTTTCAATTGGTAACTAAGGTTTTTCCAAATGTCAGAGAAATCGTCGACGCTACTGTGTAAGTTTTTTGCTCTACGTAAAATTACTGTATATCAGAATTTATCTTTAAAATGTTAAAATGTCATTATATTATTATATCATTAAATATATATACAGAATTAATAAAAATATGCTAAAGCAAAATCTTGCACAAGCTGCATAGATATAATAGTAGGTGCAGATAATTTTAAAAAATCAGTTTGACTCGAATAACATAAAGTTACTATTACAAGGTTCTTAATTAACGAAATGTTATAAAAATGATTCTAAATGCTTCATTATATTATATTTTCTCAACTGTCATATCATCATATTCGTGATATTATCATCATCTTCATTATTTATTATACTCGCTCACCAAGCAGTATGTCGCTCAGCAAATACAAGCAATAGCTAATTTGCAGGCAATAGTTGATAGTTAATATTCATTTGAACCAAGTGAAGAACCCGAGTTTAAAAATGTTTATTGCTGCATTTTAGATGAAAAGCCAGTTGAAAATCCTGCAGTTAACTCTTTGTTGCATCATATCCACTCTAGTAGACAAAAGTTTAAATTTGTTTATTCTTCTGTAAATACCTTAGCAGATTCCATTCCTGTGTTCATTTATTCTATATTATTAGAACTTTCAACTGTCGATCATAGATGGCTGTATAGCATCACTAAGTAAAGCATTGCTATTTGGAAAATGGCCGCTACTTCTGTTTTCAAGTTAGTGCAATTTCTCATAGTAAACATTACATAATATTGCTTACATTTTCTTATACTGCCATTTTTTATTCATAATTAGTAATTTTAGACATTTTATCTTAAATGTCAGTTTGAGAAAATTGTGAAGTGGATACATAAAGATCTAATTAAAAAAGTGAATTGAAACCCAAATATACTGCTTATCAAGCTCAAACACCACTGGAAATGTTTATGTTTGGCAAGTAATTTCTCGAACATTTGACATTTGAATCGTACAGGTTACAAAATCATAGCAAAATGAATTCAATCAAAATGGACGAAATGAAGGTATTTTGGAGGATCTGTATGTACATGTCAGTTGTAGTTTTACCATATAGAAGATGGTAATGATCACTGCAAACGAAGCAGGAAATGATTTCAAATCGTTGAAAAGAGATTTGTATGCATGTACGTATATGCATGCAGTCCACTGTAGTGAACAAACTGTAGCAATTATTTAAAACGAAATTTGAATAAAATTATTTTTTTTTATTATTACTAAGGTTATTTTAAGTAGAAAAAAATGCAAACATTTTCTTCGTTTCACTTCTCTAGATTATTTGTATGAAACAAAGGGTTAATTCCTCTTAGTTGGGAAGTGCGAGTTTAGATCAAAGCTACTCTTCCTAACCTTTTTTAATTTTTAACTTTTTTTAATTATTATTTTGAGATTAGAATAAATAAAAACTGAAAATCTGAAATTACTAATGCCTCTATAAAGTACAAGCAGTGAATAGATGGGGGGGGGGGTCATTTACGTTAAACCAACTTTTATCATATTCTGAAAATGGTGGCACACTGTTTAGAATGCTAAATAAGAACTGCCATATCTCAGGGCGGTAAAAATCTCAGAAAATGTAACATTTTGGTTTTAATAATATCAAACAGATATTCATTCTATTTTCCTAAATATTGATTCGAAGCATGTGCCCACCAGCGGCCGAGCGGTAAAGTCGCTGAAAACTGGTAGTTCGGTCCGAGGTTCGAATCCCACGAACGGGCTGGCTGCATGGGTGTTTTTGTGGTTTTCCCCATGTGTAACATGCATACGAGCCAGTTTTCCTTAGAAAATCCTCCACGAAGGCACCCCTCTCCTTAGGCAAATAGCCCTCGAGGCTTTGCTCTAATTAAATAACCTAACCTGATTCGAAGCATGTACTTTCTATTATCGCCACCAAGACAGTTTAGTAGTTAAGGAAACCTACTGCTGTGCCAAAGGGACCGGGTTCGAATCCGGGAGAAAGCATGGATATTTGCAAATGTATAGTGTCTTTGCAGCATGGGGGGCATTTAAATATGTGGCGAGACGAAAGTCTCTCGAGAGGTGGGTTGCAGAGGGAAAGCAGTTAGAAATACTCGGACCCGTCCCGCGAGCGTAATGGCAAACTGCACATTCAGTTGATCAATGCTAAACGAATTTTGCATACTGCACATGCTCAGTTGGAGCATTTATGACTTGTTAAAATCAATTACAAATACAATTTAAAAAGTACAATTTTAAAAGAAGAAAAATATGGTGTTTGGTTGATATTCTGTTATCTGGGCGTAAACAGTTCAAGATTTTAAAACGTGTAGGTTTGTAAGTTGCTTCATTACTTAGAATGCAAATATCAATTGTAACCTACGCAAATTCTCCTTTAAAAATGATTATAAAACAGGTGATTATACTTGTGAGGAATAAAAGCAACTACGTATTTACCATACGTTCGATTCGTATATACTTTAACAAATTAAATAATAAATCCAGTTTAAATTACTGAATTAAAGTCAAAGAAGTTATTATAACTAATATTAAGTGTGATGTTTATGAACAAAATAAAGCAAAATGAAATGAAACAGAAGCAAATGCATTAAGCACAAACAAATCTCAGTAGTATTGCATTTGTAAATAGTCGCTAAGACCTGTATGACGAACAGGACTGTATAGGGTTGCTTATGCCCCCCTTAGTCACCAGTATTTCCTCCCATGCTAACGGTACACCACTGAGCATGCGCAGCAAGCGAAACTCAACGTGCGGTTTGCCATTACGCGTCCCGCCAAGATGCTGTCCTCCAAAATTGTGGGCGGAACTGAGCAAAGTTACTTGTGTTCTGATGTTACTGTCAGACAAAGGAGATAAGTCACAACAACATCAAATGGATTAATAATATCATATTTTATTAATTGTTCTATAAAATAACTAGTTATACTACGAATTTAGATAGAATGAAGATAGGTTTTTTAAAGTAAAAAAATAAACAATTTGGGTTTAAAACAAATTCTTTGCTTTATAAAATAACTGATGATAAATCGTTAGTTTCTCTACAAATACATTTCATATTACGAATAGATTAACTGATAAATAACAAAATAAAAGAGAATACATAATATAATATTGTTTCTAGATTAATTAAACAGACATAAAAAAATAGCAGACTATACTACACTAATAGTCAACGATGGATTTCGTGGGCTTGTTCTGATATTACTATTAGATAAGTGAGGTAAGTCACAACAACTTCCTATTACCATTTTTTTTTAATAAGGAAGAAATTTCTGTAACTGCCTGAATTTGGGGGAAGTAAATGATTTTAATAGTTTTAAAATAAATACTGAAATTTCATATGTCAGTCTTGAAATAAAAATTCGAATTAATAAAATATTCATTGGGTTTTAATAAATTGAAAACACTAGCCACACATTTGAGGTAGAAATTGAAAGAAACATTTGAAAACAAATTTACTCCTTTAAATTAACTGTAAACGCCTTTACAAAAAAATGACTTCTTTTTCTGTGCTTATACAGATTTCAATTCAAGACTTCTGAGAAAAAGTTTGGGAAGCAGCTGCAAAGTAAATGCTGCTAAATGTTTAATGGTTACGTTTGCAACAAACAGCGTATACAATTAAATTTGTGGATAATTCTTTTATTTTTTTAATGAAAATATTTATTACGTAGGTTTGTACGAATTTTACAGTAAATTTTAGGATTTCTTATTCTAAAATTTTCTCTACGAATCATATAAAAAACTGTACAGTCAAAAGTCGTTAATTCGGATACCCATAATCCGGAATGACCTATAATCCGGACCTCAAAGCTACAAACTTTCTGCGCATGCGTAAGACGTTTACGCTTGTCCTTTTAATGTATAACGGACGGTAAGCTAAAATTATCTAATTCAGTTAGTGTTGCAGTTTGCGTTGTTCCTGAATCTTCGAATTGGATCCGGCTTATTATTTTTTGCAGATTGTTAGAGCAATTTTATAAAAGTAAGCTTAAACTTTCGATTATGTCAAATAGAATTTCCGATATGTATTTACTAATATGTAAAGGATCTACAAAGCGAAAATATGTTTATAAGTCCATTAAACAAAAAGTGAAATTGCTGCAAAAAATGGATAAAGGCATATGCTTCGTTTCTCAAACCATTCCGAAATCTGTTTATCAATTTCACGCTGCTCTGCGGCTCGGGGGGGGGGGAACGTCGAAACGCTGCGCAATGAATTGGAAGTTAATCTGTCAGCACTATCCTTATCTTCAGGGCAGATGTTTTTATTTTATTTCGCATATAATTCCTTATTAAATGTACTATTTCATCTCGACGTACTTCGTCTATGATATGATTTAAATCAAATTCCTCCTCATTATAATTCGCTTCCGATACAGAAGAAAGTGATACAGAGGTTATTGAAAACGAAAAAATTTCGATTGACAAATTAGTCGGTATTCTCGACACAGCAATTATAGGACTTTAACAGCGGAACTTTGTAACTGAAGAAGATATTATGTCTGTTTATAGAATTAAAGAGAAAGTATTATCACATAAAACGAAGCAACTTAAACAACTTACATTGGAAGAAATGTTTAATACAGTAAACAAATAAATACAGTCAAAAGTCGTTAATCAGGACTCGTCGAGACTTCGGCGATTACGAATTATAGATCATCAGTTTAAATCTCGTAAGATGGCATGCAGAAATTCTAAAATTAAAAATATAAAACCGTAATTTATGAAATAAAGAACAATTATGATCTAAAGGGTATCAAAATTTGCAAAAAGAAAAAGCTTAATATTTATTTGTTTACTTTATTAAACATTTCTTTTAATGTAAGTTGTTTAAGTTTTGCTTCGTTTCATGTGATAATACTTTCTCTTTAATTCTATTAAACAGACATAATTTCTTGTTCAGTTACAAAGTTCCGCTGTTCAAGTCCTATAATTGCTGTGTCAAGAACACCGACTAATTTGCCAAACGAAATTTTTTCGTTTTCAATAACCTCTGTTACTTTTCTTCGCTATTGGAAGCGAATTATAATGACGAGGAACTTGTTTTAAATCATATCAAAGACGGAGCATATCGAGATGAAATACTACATTTGGTAAAGAATTATAAGCCAAATAAAAACATCTGCGCAGAAGATAAGGATTGTGCTGACAAATCAACTTCCAATTCATTACGCGCCCGCCGCGGCATTCCCCCCGCCGAGCAGCGTGAAATTGATAAACAGATTTCGGATTTCAAAACATACTTTCGCTTTAGATCCTTTACATATTAACAAATATATATCGGAAATTCTATTTGATATAATCGAAAGTTTAAGCTTACTTTTATAAAATTGCTATTACAGTCTGCAAAAAATAATAAGCCGGATCCAATTCGAAAATTAAGGAACAACGCAACGAAAATTAACTGAAATAGATAATTAGATAATTTTAGCTTATACGTCCATTATACATGAAATGCGCATGCGAAAACGTATTCTGCATTTGCGCACACTCATATGCGCAGTCGTAAAAGGTCTTAAGCACACGCGTAAACGCCTATGCGTGTGTGTCAACGCGGCGCATGAGCAGAAAGTTTTTAGTTTTGATGTCCGGATTATAGATCATTCCGAATTATAGGTGTCCGAACTAACGACTTTATAAAGCTTTTTTTTTTTTTTAAATTTTGATATCCTTTAGATCATAATTGTTCTTTATTTCATAAATTACGGTTTCATATTTTTAATTTTATAATTTCTGCATGCCATCTTACCAGATTTAAACTGATGATCTATAATCCGGAAAAATCGATAATCCAGAATTGCTGAAGTCCCGACGAGTCCGGATTAACGACTTTTGTCTGTATCTCTTTCCATCGGATTCTTCCCAATGAAATTTTTGTAAAGCGACATTTCTAAATTAAGTCGAAACTATTTAAATAAAATTCTGCCAGTTAGATTATTAAAGATTACAAATAGAAATATGTATTTAACACAAAAATTTATGGAAATAAATTGTACATCATTAATTTCAGAAAGCACATACTTAGCACTGAATTACTAACTTTTCTCAGGACTTTGTTTAAATGTAAAGTTTGTACTGATTTTTATGTATTGACCAGTTTTTATGAGACCACCGCTTCCAGCTTTAGTAACAGCAAACGGCTTACATTCTATCTCAAAAGTCCTTTTATCTCTCGTGCACTATTTTATCTTAAAAAAAATTCTGCTATTTTGACGTATTGTGAGGATGAATTGCATTACTTTGATATGCTTTACATTGTTTGATTAGCAAGTTTATGGCGCATAAACTCAAAGGTTACCAAACATATTGTCTGACAATACATTTTGTGGAAGATTTACATTCTAAAATCAGTTAAAATAATGTGGTGATGAGAAATGACTAATGTTACAGTAAAATACAGTTGACTTAAATCCAAATTATAAAGCAATGTAATGTAATTAACAGATGAATATGCAAGATGAATCCAGAAATTAAGGGAAAGCTGAGAAATGTTCTCGTAATCACGTGACTGCAAAGAAGCTTCGGCTTGAACACTTAACCGAAAAGTCAGTTCCTCTGCTTTCTCACCCGCGAATGAAACTATAGAGGCAATGCGCCTCACTCTAATATCTCTTCTGATCTCGCCCATAACCTTCGGAGCCTCACTTCCATGGTGACTCAGTTGTGAAGAACTACAAGAGCGAGGCCCCGAAAGGGATTCCATAAATTATCTGGTAAGAGCAGGACTTATTCCTGCTGTATACCTGAATATGCTGGACCTTTGAGTCGGTCCCTCAGGGGGCTCACTTTTGTGAGTACGGGTGTGGCAATCCCGAGGTACCCTAGCCCTTCAGGGGATCATCTTCTTGGTGAGACGGGTGTCACGATTCTGGAGCCCCAGTGATCTGTCCTCTTTTCCGTCTCCTCTCCTCTTTGCTGGAACTTTTTCCCTTCTCTTCTCCCTCGTGGTTTCTCTCTACGGAGTTTGGGGCTCGTCACGAGAGACTGGAACAGCCCTTGTCTCTAGTCTTCGAGTGGCGAGAAAACTGCCCACGTGTTTGCCGTGCGTGGAGACCCGTGTCGCTGGAAAGGAGGGTCCTGGTAGTTGAGGGGCGAGGTACTGTCCCCAACACACTACTTTGGCCTCTGCTTCAGCTAAACGGGAGGCACCTTAGTCGTCCTCACGGGTGTCAATCGGCTGGTCACTAGTCCTTGTGTCAGTGGCTTGGGGTCAAGCTCTCGGGAGTACCTGCTTTCGGGAAAGCCGACTGTGGGGCTTCAGTTTGCGTATAGGTCCGGCTAGCCCTAACACAGGAATCTGTGTTCCCTTGTTGGGCTCCGTGGTGGGCGGGGCCGTCGGACCCGAATCTTTATTCTTTCACTATGGCTTCTTCTCATATCTACTTAATTAAAGATTTCGAGGTAACTCCTGTCATTCAAACTAGTTCTGAAACGTCTACAGCTAAACCAGTCACTCAACCTAGTTCTGACACGTATACTGCTAAACCAGTCACTCAACCTAGCTCTGAACCATCTACTAATAAACCAATCATTCAACCTAGCTCTGAAACGTCTACTACTAAACCAGTCACTCAACCTGTCACTCAACCTAGTTCTGAAAATTCTGCAAAAAAATTACGGACAGATGCAAATAAAAAAAATCATCACAATAGTCCCCGTTTCCTAGTCATCTCTAGTCCTTCTGGCGAAATGCATAAGATGTCTCCTTTCGTAATAAATAAATACATCCAGTCTTCTATTGGTGAGCCGAGAAACATAAAGCGTCTCCGCTCCGGAGACTTGCTTATTGATACACACTCAGCCACCCAGTCTGCTTCTTTACTTCAGATTACTAAACTTGGGCAAGCGAATGTCACTGTAACACCCCATAAGTCACTGAACTATTGTCGTGGTGTAATCTCAGAATTCGACCTTCTGTATGTTTCTGAAGAAGAGATCGCTTCTGAGTTATCCGAACAAAATGTCTGCGGTGTAAGGCGGATCAAGATGCGTAAAGAAGGTAAGTTGATAGACACGAAACACGTGATCCTTACCTTCACCACGCCTGATTTGCCTAAGAATATTAAGGCCGGATATCTAAATATTCCTGTAAGACCTTATATTCCAAACCCTATGCGATGTTTCCAATGCCAGCGTTTCGGCCATTCTAAGACGTCTTGTCGTGGCAGCCTCACATGCGCCCGATGCTCACAGATTGGCCACGATTCTGATAATTGTACCGCTGCGCCTTTATGTATAAAAAACAAGGGTGACCACCCAGCATTTTCTCGCTTGTGCCCAAAATGGAAATCGGAAAAAGAAATCCAGACTGCAAAAGTTACTAGGAAGATCTCTTACGCCGAAGCCAGAAGACTAGTCCAGAGCACACAGCTTCGACCAAATTCATCATACGCCAGTGCTGTTAAATCATATCGTACAGTCGCCACCCAAACATCAATAGGCACACAGACCCTACCAAATAAAACCCAACCGTCTACATCCAACAAGAAAAAAGAAAATGCAACTCATATAGTACAAAAGAAAGAAACAATTATTCAAAGTAAGCCGAAAACTGCCACACAAAAAATATCAAATAAAAATAGAAGTCGCAGCAATAGCTCTCTTGATGACATGATTTCTGAATCTGCGGATTCAGACTTTATGGAAGTGGAAGAGGGTCTGGAATTTCCCAGGCATCTACTTCCACGAAAAACAAAAGAACAGCACAGGAAAAACAAAAACCATTCATAATGGCCACCCTCGTGTCATGGAACTGTCGCGGTTTCCACCGAAATTTGCTTGACATCAAATCTATAATAAATGTGTACCATCCTGTGTGCTTCGCAATACATGAAACAAATCTGAAACCAGAACACCATGCAAAACTTCGGAGGTTTTCTTTCGTCAGGAAGGATAACCTTGCAGGTGAGCGTGCCAGTGGAGGAGTAGGTCTCCTCTCCTCACTGGATTATCCCTCAAATGTACTTCCTTTGACGACATCCCTCCAAGTTGTCGCTACTCAAATAAATTTTGATATTGTTGTTTCATTTGTTTCTTTGTATTTGCCTCCAAATGAGCACATTTATCAGCAAGATTTAAATAATCTAATAGAGCAGCTGCCTGAGCATTTTATTATAATAGGAGATTTTAACGGCCATAGTCCACTCTGGGGTAGCAAAGATACAAATTGCCGAGGAAGACAAATTGAGCAGATGATCGAAGATCACAGCCTTTGTCTCCTAAATAACGGGCAAGATACATACTTCCATGAGCCTTCAAGGACATTCCACGCTCTCGATCTTGCCATCTGTTCACCATCTCTGTTGCCATTTTGCACTTTTAGTGTCGGAAATGACCTGTACAACAGCGATCATTATCCTATTTTTGTGTCTCTTGCACGAAGAGGAGCAAACCCCATGTCGAGATCCCCTCGATTCATACTGGACAGGGCAGACTGGGAACTCTTCTCTTCCATTGCAGAGCTCACAGATGAAATGGTAGAAGATGCGCATATCGATGACGCTGTTGAAGCTGTTACTAATACTATTATTCAGGCAGCTATGCTCTCCATTCCTAGAACATCAGGAAAACTACTAGAATATTCAAAACCATGGTGGAATCGCGACTGTCATGAAGCACTGAAAAAACAGAAAAAAGCATGGGGTATTTTTCGTAGATATCCTACTCTGCGAAACCTCATAGCTTTTAAAAGATCCAAAGCAAATGCACGGAAAGTAAGAAGGCAGAGCCAGAGGGATTCCTGGATTTCATATGTGTCCTCAATAACATCCTCTACGCCTAGTAAGCGGGTTTGGGAAAGAGTTCGAAAAGCATGCGGAATGTATAAAGACCACTCACTTTCCTTTCTGGAAAAAGGTGGCCGAGTGATTAGCTCCATAGAAGAAATTGCAAATACAATTGGTGAGACATTTGCTGCCGTTTCTTCCAGCCGAAATTACTCACCTGCATTTCTTTCTATCAAGCAACGCTCTGAGAAAAATCCCATCGGTTTCAACTCTTCCAACTTTGAGCCGTACAATAGAGACTTTACTATGGTTGAATTAAAGAGAGCTTTGTTGCAGACACATAGGTCTTGTCCGGGTCTGGATGGCGTGTATTATGAAATGCTAAAGCATCTGTCCTATAAGTCACTGAGTGCCCTTCTCACACTTTACAATAGAGTGTGGAAGGAGCGTACCTTTCCCAGTGCATGGAGGAGAGCTGTTGTCATTCCTATTGCGAAGCCAGGGAAAGACCCGAGGAATCCCTCGAACTATCGGCCAATTGCCCTTACCAGTTGTGTTTGCAAACTGTTTGAAAAGATGGTAAACAGCCGCCTAGTCTACTTCTTGGAAAAGAATAATATTATATCGCCTTATCAGAGCGGTTTTCGAAAGGGACAATATGACCGTAGACAATATGCTTCTATTAGAGACATCCATTCGAAAAGCTTTTGTAAGAAAAAATCACCTTGTCTCAATTTTCTTCGATATAGAGAAAGCTTATGATAAGGCATGGAGATACGGTATACTTTGCGATCTTCACGAGAGTGGCTTGTGCGGCAACCTACCCATTTTCATTGAGAATTTCCTTAACGCTAGAACTTTTCAAGTAAGAATTGGCTCTGTTTTTTCGGATGTTTTTCAACAGGAAGAGGGTGTGCCTCAAGGCTGTGTGCTTAGTGTAACGCTGTTCAGTTTAAAAATAAATTCTGTATTAAAAGAACTTCCTCACACCATCTTAGGATCACTATATGTAGGTGATTTACAGATTAGCTGTCGAGGAGCAGACATGAGATACATAGAGAGGCAATTGCAGATGGCTCTGAATAAGATCCAAGAATGGTCAGACAAACAGGGATTTACTTTTTCGAAACAGAAAACTGTGTGCGTGCACTTTTGTAGGAAGCGAGGTCTCCATCCTGAACCTGAGTTATATCTAAATGGTACAATTATTCCAGTTGCGCCCGAAGTAAAATTTTTAGGAGTAACGTTCGACCAGAAATTGACTTTCCTTTCTCATGTTTTAAACCTCAGAAAGAAGTGTCTCAAAACACTAAATATGTTAAAAGTGTTGGCGAACACCTCCTGGGGTGCAGAGCGTTGCTCCATGCTTCGCATTTACAGAGCGCTTATCCGCTCTAGACTGGACTATGGCTCAGTTGTTTATGGATCCGCTCGGTCATCTGTTTTGTTATCCCTCAGGGGGCTCACTTTTGTGAGTACGGGTGTGGCAATCCCGAGGTACCCTAGCCCTTCAGGGGATCATCTTCTTGGTGAGACGGGTGTCACGATCCTGGAGCCCCAGTGATCTATCCTCTTTTCCGTCTCCTCTCCTCTTGGCTGGATCTTTTTCCCTTCCCTTCTCCCTTGTGGTTTCTCTCTACGGAGTTTGGGGCTCGTCACGAGAGGCTAGAACAGACCTTGTTTCTAGTTTTCAAGTGGCGAGAAAACTGCCCACGTGTTTGCCGTGCGTGGAGACCCGTGTCGCTGGAAAGGAGGGTCCTGGTAGTTGAGGGGCGAGGTACTGTCCCCAACACACTGCTTTGGCCTCTGCTTCAGCTAAACGGGAGGCACCTTAGTCGTCCTCACGGGTGTCAATCGGCTGGTCACTAGTCCTTGTGTCAGTGGCTTGGGGTCAAGCTCTCGGGAGTACCTGCTTTCGGGAAAGCCGACTGTGGGGCTTCAGTTTGCGTATAGGTCCGGCTAGCCCTAACACAGGAATCTGTGTTCCCTTGTTGGGCTCCGTGGTGGGCGGGGCCGTCGGACCCGAATCTTTTCTATTTTCAATATGGCAAATACACATATTTTTTTATTAAAAAACTTTGAAGTCACTCCAGTCTCTCAACCTAGTTCTGAAACATCTACTACTAAACCAATCATTCAACCTAGTTCTGAAACATCTCCTACTAAACCAGTCACTCAACCTAGTTCTGAAACATCTACTAATAAACCAATCATTCAACCTAGTTCTGAAACGTCTCCTACTAAACCAGTCACTCAACCTGTCGCTCAACCTAGTTCTGAAAATTCTGCAAAAAAATTACGGACAGATGCAAATAAAAAAAATCATAACAATAGTCCCCGTTTCCTAGTAATCTCTAGTCCTTCTGGCGAAATGCATAAGATGTCTCCTTTCGTAATAAACAAATACATCCAGTCTTGTATTGGTGAGCCGAGAAACATAAAGCGTCTCCGCTCCGGAGACTTGCTTATTGATACACACTCAGCCACCCAGTCTGCTTCTTTACTTCAGATTACTAAACTTGGGCAAGCGAATGTCACTGTAACACCCCATAAGTCACTGAACTATTGTCGTGGTGTAATCTCAGAATTCGACCTTCTGTATGTTTCTGAAGAAGAGATCGCTTCTGAGTTATCCGAACAAAATGTCTGCGGTGTAAGGCGAATCAAGATGCGTAAAGAAGGTAAGTTGATAGACACGAAACACGTGATCCTTACCTTCAACACGCCTGATCTGCCTAAGAATATTAAGGCCGGATATCTAAATATTCCTGTAAGACCTTATATTCCAAACCCTATGCGATGTTTCCAATGCCAGCGTTTCGGCCATTCTAAGACGTCTTGTCGTGGCAGCCTCACATGCGCCCGATGCTCACAGATTGGCCACGATTCTGATAATTGTACCGCTGCGCCTTTATGTATAAATTGCAAGGGTGACCACCCAGCATTTTCTCGCTTGTGCCCAAAATGGAAATCGGAAAAAGAAATCCAGACTGCAAAAGTTACTAGGAACATCTCTTAAGCCGAAGCCAGAAGACTAGTCCAGAGCACACAGCTTCGACCAAATTCATCATACGCCAGTGCTGTTAAATCATATCGTACAGTCGCCACCCAAACATCAATAGGCACACAGACCCTACCAAATAAAACCCAACCGTGTACATCCAACAAGAAAAAAGAAAATGCAACTCATATAGTACAAAAGAAAGAAACAATTATTCAAAGTAAGCCGAAAACTGCCACACAAAAAATATCAAATAAAAATAGAAGTCGCAGCAATAGCTCTCTTGATGACATGATTTCTGAATCTGCGGATTCAGACTTTATGGAAGTGGAAGAGGGTCTGGAATTTCCCAGGCATCTACTTCCACGAAAAACAAAAGAACAGCACAGGAAAAACAAAAACCATTCATAATGGCCACCCTCGTGTCATGGAACTGTCGCGGTTTCCACCGAAATTTGCTTGACATCAAATCTATAATAAATGTGTACCATCCTGTGTGCTTCGCAATACAGGAAACAAATCTGAAACCAGAACACCATGCAAAACTTCGGAGGTTTTCTTTCGTCAGGAAGGATAACCTTGCAGGTGAGCGTGCCAGTGGAGGAGTAGGTCTCCTCTCCTCACTGGATTATCCCTCAAATGTACTTCCTTTGACGACATCCCTCCAAGTTGTCGCTACTCAAATAAGTTTTGATATTGTTGTTTCATTTGTTTCTTTGTATTTGCCTCCAAATGAGCACATTTATCAGCAAGATTTAAATAATCTAATAGAGCAGCTGCCTGAGCATCATATTATAATAGGAGATTTTAACGGCCATAGTCCACTCTGGGGTAGCAAAGATACAAATTGCCGAGGAAGACAAATTGAGCAGATGATCGAAGATCAGAGCCTTTGTCTCCTAAATAATGGGCAAGATACATACTTCCATGAGCCTTCAAGGACATTCCACGCTCTCGATCTTGCCATCTGTTCACCATCTCTGTTGCCATTTTGCACTTTTAGTGTCGGAAATGACCTGTACAACAGCGATCATTATCCTATTTTTGTGTCTCTTGCACGAAGAGGAGCAAACCCCATGTCGAGATCCCCTCGATTCATACTGGACAGGGCAGACTGGGAACTCTTCTCTTCCATTGCAGAGCTCACAGATGAAATGGTAGAAGATGCGCATATCGATGACGCTGTTGAAGCTGTTACTAATACTATTATTCAGGCAGCTATGCTCTCCATTCCTAGAACATCAGGAAAACTACTAAAATATTCAAAACCATGGTGGAATCGCGACTGTCATGAAGCACTGAAAAAACAGAAAAAAGCATGGGGTATTTTTCGTAGATATCCTACTCTGCGAAACCTCATAGCTTTTAAAAGATCCAAAGCAAATGCACGGAAAGTAAGAAGGCAGAGCCAGAGGGATTCCTGGATTTCATATGTGTCCTCAATAACATCCTCTACGCCTAGTAAGCGGGTTTGGGAAAGAGTTCGAAAAGCATGCGGAATGTATAAAGACCACTCACTTTCCTTTCTGGAAAAAGATGGCCGAGTGATTAGCTCCATAGAAGAAATTGCAAATACAATTGGTGAGACATTTGCTGCCGTTTCTTCCAGCCGAAACTACTCACCTGCATTTCTTTCTATCAAGCAACGCTCTGAGAAAAATCCCATCGCTTTCAACTCTTCCAACTTTGAGCCGTATAATAGAGACTTTACTATGGTTGAATTAAAGAGAGCTTTGTTGCAGACACATAGGTCTTGTCCGGGTCTGGATGGCGTGTATTATGAAATGCTAAAGCATCTGTCCTATAAGTCACTGAGTGCCCTTCTCACACTTTACAATAGAGTGTGGAAGGAGCGTACATTTCCCAGTGCATGGAGGAGAGCTGTTGTCATTCCTATTGCGAAGCCAGGGAAAGACCCGAGGAATCCCTCGAACTATCGGCCAATTGCCCTTACCAGTTGTGTTTGCAAACTGTTTGAAAAGATGGTAAACAGCCGCGTAGTCTACTTCTTGGAAAAGAATAATATTATATCGCCTTATCAGAGCGGTTTTCGACAGGGGAGAAGGACCGTAGACAATATGCTTCTATTAGAGACATCTATTCGAAAAGCCTTTGTCAGAAGAAGTCACCTTCTCTCAATATTCTTCGACATTGAGAAAGCTTATGATAAGGCATGGAGATACGGTATACTCCGGGATCTTCACGAGAGTGGCTTGCGCGGCAACCTACCAATTTTCACACAGAATTTCTTGAACGCTAGAACTTTTCAAGTAAGGATTGGCTCTGTTTTTTCGGATATTTTTCAACAGGAAGAGGGTGTGCCTCAAGGCTGTGTGCTTAGTGTAACGCTGTTCAGTTTAAAAATAAATTCTGTATTAAAAGAACTTCCTCACACCATCTTAGGATCACTATATGTAGATGATTTACAGATTAGCTGTCGAGGAGCAGACATGAGATACATAGAGAGGCAATTGCAGATGGCTCTGAATAAGATCCAAGAATGGTCAGACAAACAGGGATTTACTTTTTCGAAACAGAAAACTGTGTGCGTGCACTTTTGTAGGAAGCGAAGTCTCCATCCTGAACCTGAGTTATATCTAAATGGTACAATTATTCCAGTTGCGCCCGAAGTAAAATTTTTAGGAGTAACGTTCGACCAGAAATTGACTTTCCTTTCTGATGTTTTAAACCTGAGAAAGAAGTGTCTCAAAACACTAAATATGTTAAAAGTGTTGGCGAACACCTCCTGGGGTGCAGAGCGTTGCTCCATGCTTCGCATTTACAGAGCGCTTATCCGCTCTAGACTGGACTATGGCTCAGTTGTTTATGGATCCGCTCGGTCATCTGTTTTGTTAAAACTGGATCCTGTTCACCATCAAGGTTTGAGGATATGTTCAGGAGCCTTCAGGACTTCTCCTGTCCAGAGCCTGTATGTTGACTGTAATGAACCACCACTTTATCTGAGGCGTGAACAATTGTCCCTTTTGCAATATTTTAATATACTATCCCAACCTGAACATCCCAATAAGCTGTGCTTACTTGATGATGTGAGTAACGCGTTATTTGAAACACGTCCATCTTGTGTTCCTACATTTCTTTTAAGAGTTCGCCCTGTCATTGAGGAACTTTCCCTCTCTGATATGCACCCCCAAGCAGTAAAGAATTTTGAAATCCCACCTTGGGAAAATGCACGGATTCAGCTTCTTGATGTTTTTAAGTATCATGTGAAGGCAAGCACTAACGAGATTATATACAGACAACTCTTCGCTGAGCACAGGAACAAATATAGCAGTTATCTTCCAGTTTATACAGATGGGTCCAAGTCAAAAGATCATGTGGGGATGGCATATGTAATTAAAGACCACATGGAGGGCAGACGCTTGCACAATGCTTTCTCTGTCTTAACATCCGAATTAACTGCGATATATTATAGTCTTTTATACATCTCAAGGCTCTGCTACAAAAAGTTTATAATTTATACAGATTCGTATAGTGCTCTTAAATCAATAGAAGCTTTTCCTAATACTCAAAATCCAGTAATAGTGGATATTCTCAAAATACATATAAACTTAATGAATCGTGGGTATGATATCCTGTACTGCTGGGTTCCCGGGCATGTGGGAATAAAAGGGAATGAGCTGGCAGATATCACAGCAAAATGTGCTGTTGAACTGTCCAGTCGTCTCATCCCTTTTGCAGACATTTGTTGTGTTGTGAAACAAAAGATCCGAAAAAAATGGCAACAACTTTGGGATGTTCAGCTTCAAAATAAATTAAGACATGTAAAACCTAGAATTGAGCACTGGGAATTAACCAAAAATCGTAAGGAGGAAGTTCTTTTGACTCGCCTCAGAATTGGTCACACTAGAGTGACACATAACTACCTTTTAAAAGCTGAAAATGAGCCTGTTTGTTTTAACTGTAATGTTTGTTTATCTGTTCGTCATATTTTAATTGAGTGTCCATGTTTTAATAGTCTTCGCCAGAAATATTTTAATAGCTGTGACTTACCTCTCGACCGTTTAATCGGAAGAGAGGTCAATTCTAATTTATTTTATTATTTAAAAGATATTGGCTTTTATTACCAAATGTAATTTGTTTTGAAGACTGTCTCTTGAATTTTAATATGTGCTTTTAACCTGTGTTTATATGACTTCATCCTCTGGATTTGGTACATTTATCTACTTGTTTTTATTTATTGAATTTTAATGTCATCAATTGTAATCATCCCATCTTGTGTTTGGCGCGTCATAACCATCTCTGGTTTTTGCGCCATAATCACTCACTCACTCATCTGTTTTGTTAAAACTGGATCCTGTTCACCATCAAGGTTTGAGGATATGTTCAGGAGCCTTCAGGACTTCTCCTGTCCAGAGCCTGTATGTTGACTGTAATGAACCATCACTTTATCTGTGGCGTGAACAATTGTCCCTTTTGCAATATTTTAATATACTATCCCAACCTGAACATCCCAATAAGCTGTGCTTACTTGATGATGTGAGTAACGCGTTATTTGAAACACGTCCATCTTGTGTTCCTACATTTCTTTTAAGAGTTCGCCCTGTCATTGAGGAACTTTCCCTCTCTGATATGCACCCCCAAGCAGTACAGAATTTTGAAATCCCACCTTGGGAAAATGCACGGATTCAGCTTCTTGATGTTTTTAAGTATCATGTGAAGGCAAGCACTAACGAGATTATTTACAGACAACTCTTCGCTGAGCACAGGAACAAATATAGCAGTTATCTTCCAGTTTATACAAATGGGTCCAAGTCAAAAGATCATGTGGGGATGGCATATGTAATTAAAGACCACATGGAGGGCAGACGCTTGCACAATGCTTTCTCTGTCTTAACATCCGAATTAACTGCGATATATTATAGTCTTTTATACATCTCAAGGCTCTGCTACAAAAAGTTTATAATTTATACAGTTTCGTATAGTGCTCTTAAATCAATAGAAGCTTTTCCTAATACTCAAAATCCAGTAATAGTGGATATTCTCAAAATACATATAAACTTAATGAATCGTGGGTATGATATCCTGTACTGCTGGGTTCCCGGACATGTGGGAATAAAAGGGAATGAGCTGGCAGATATCACAGCAAAATGTGCTGTTGAACTGTCCAGTCGTCTCATTCCTTTTGCAGACATTTGTTGTGTTGTGAAACAAAAGATCCGAAAAAAATGGCAACAACTTTGGGATGTTCAGCTTCAAAATAAATTAAGACATGTAAAACCTAGAATTGAGCACTGGGAATTAACCAAAAATCGTAAGGAGGAAGTTCTTTTGACTCGCCTCAGAATTGGTCACACTAGAGTGACACATAACTACCTTTTAAAAGCTGAAAATGAGCCTGTTTGTTTTAACTGTAATGTTTGTTTATCTGTTCGTCATATTTTAATTGAGTGTCCATGTTTTAATAGTCTTCGCCAGAAATATTTTAATAGCTGTGACTTACCTCTCGACCGTTTAATCGGAAGAGAGGTCAATTCTAATTTATTTTATTATTTAAAAGATATTGGCTTTTATTACCAAATGTAATTTGTTTTGAAGACTGTCTCTTGAATTTTAATATGTGCTTTTAACCTGTGTTTATATGACTTCATCCTCTGGATTTGGTACATTTATCTACTTGTTTTTATTTATTGAATTTTAATGTCATCAATTGTAATCATCTCATCTTTTGTTTGGCGCGTCATAATCATCTCTGGTTTTGCGCCATAATCACTCACTCACTCACTCACCCCTTTGAGTCGGTGTTCTTAACACCTGCCCGTGGGGTGGGGATGTATACGTAGAAATAAGGTTTCTTTTATAACCGACAGTTGTTCTTTTTTCTTCGAGAATAGAGGTATTCTGAAATTATTTTTCTCCTATTTAAAGTCATGGTTATTTTCCCTCCTTTACTCTATGGATGGAAAGGTTTATAATTAGATTTGGAATTATGAACAGCGTGACTACATGAATCACCTTTTCACTTCCATTTCACAAAAGAAATGTTTAATTTTTTACTTCCTTTTGTGAAGTAAAAAGGAAGTATTGTAATCGCGAAAAATTTCGGGTATCATATTTCAAACGAAAATATCAATTTTGACCGTTATCGAATGCAATTTAAAAATGTTTTTGCGTGTCATCTATATGTAAGGACTGAATAAATGACTCTCCCCTCAAAAAAAAATTATAAAACTGATTTAAAATGAATTCTCAAGAGATTTTGGTTGATCTTTACAATATGGTAACTGGTAGTTTGGTGACATTTTGGAGGCGATAAAGGTTACTACCTGGGACTTTGGTAATAATGTGAGCAGTACTCAGTTCCGATTACGCATTATTTTGCGTGAGGGAAATGAGAGATCATGGGATATGTCATGTGATATTAATGGACGAATTACGGTTCTTTAATTGGAAAAGGGGGGAAATCGGGAAAAAATGTGGAAATTTTTTATTTAGCTTTATTCTGTGTTGTGTGAAACAGTGTTGTTTAATTTTGGGATCCCATGGCCCTAACTAAAGTGAATTCGAAATGGGTATTTAGGCATTGTGATAAAGAGAAGTTTGCTTTTTATTTAGCGGAGGAAGTATGGAGAAAAAATTCGCAGAAAAAATCTTTCAATAATTTTATTGAATGAATTAGAAAAGTGTATCCGCCACGTAATCAAGATTCTGAAGAAGAAGTAAGTTAGTATTTTTAATTATTTGAGGATATTATTTTTATGCATTGTTCTAAATGTAAGGTGGAAAGGAATTTGGTATTATTGGGAAAATTGTAATTAGGATTGTAAGGTAATTTTTATTAATTTAATGTATGTGCTCATTTATATTTTAAGTAGTGTTCTTGAATTTAATTATATTTTAATGAAATGATAGTTATTTTGTGAATTTTATGTTTGTAGGAATTTGGTATACGTTTAAGTTGAAATAAACGTGCATGGAAATAATTTAAATATTTGATACTAAGTATTTGTAATGCTTGCGGTATGAATTCGTTGGTGACGTGTATAATGTAATAGATGATTTAGAGGTAAAAGTTTTTGGATATTTTATTTATTTTATATGTGGAAATGTTCATATTTGTAAAGGGTAAATACTTTTTCGCGATCAGGTAATTTCATATATGTTCTTTTTACCGGGTTTAAAGATTGAGAAAATTGTCATGTATTTTCGTGAAATTTTTCTAATTTATGAGAAAAAAGCAGTGTACATGGATATAGTGAAGAGTGCGCAATGCCATTTTTGTGCAATTCTGGGATGTTTTTTTAAGTAAAAATAAGTCGCCGTGTACATGGTTTATGTTTATGTGTTATTTTGAAAAACGCGTAAGGAGTATGGTATTGTGCACTTTTTCCCAATTTTGCAGTGAATATTTGTCATGATTAAGCAGTTTTGTTTGATAAAATTTCTAGCATAAGTGTAATTCGGCTACTAGATTGTTGGAAGAAGTGTTCAGTAGATAAAAAGAAAAGAAACATGTCTTTACTTCGTGAAGACAAAATGGCGGCGGGGAAAAAAAAATAGAGGGTTGCTGTAGGAGAGTTGGTTGCCAAATTTTCGCCAAAAAATCGCCAAGTTACCATAATGTAAAGATCAACCGAGATTTTTTCCGTAGCGTCTGTACGTATGTATCTCCCATAACTGATAAACGAGTACCCTCAGAACGTTGAAATTTTGTATATTATAGGACTGCTATAACATGTAGATGTGCACCTCCCAATTTGGTTGTAATCGACGGGAAATATATATATCCATTTTGGTTGTAATCGACGGCAAATATATATCGACCATATATATATATATATATAATATCCATTTTGGTTGCAGTCGGCCACACCAATATATATGTTTATCTACTCTGTTACTCGGTTCAATGAGCTCAGTTTATTTAATCTTATATGTTTGTGAATTCTGCATTTTTTACTTTAAAAATGATTGATATGTATTTCTGGATTCTGGAAGATTTTTATGCCTTTAGTTAACCTGCATGCAATAATTGTGGAATTATCAACAACAGAAAAGTATTTTAAATGCAGCTGAGCCTAACTTTTTATTACCATGACAGCCATGTTTGTTTACATTTGAATCTTAGCAGACTAGTGGATTTGTTGCCAATCTTGAGAAACTAAGCATCACAACAATAAAATAGCGTCTACTTTTATTATTGCGAATTAAATTACGTTTAATTCATTCTTGAATTATCATTTAAGTTATTAGCTTGTTTTTGCGGTGAAACTGTAATTTTAATTGTAAAAATTGTTTTTAATTGTTTTAACTGTACTTGCTGTTCTATGTTTTTCTATATATTTGAAATTTTAAAGAAAATATTTTGAATTTTTATGTATTTTTGCCTTGCCGCGAAGTGAGAACTGAATTAATGAGTAGCGCATGAGCATTAGGTAAGCGGCGTTGAATCGTCTGTGAAAAAGTGTTTTTTTATTATTATTATTATTTGCTTTATTTCGTTTATAAATCGTTTTAGATTTATTATAGTATTTGAATAGAACTTGTGGTAATTATGCAGATGATATAATTTTTGTTCACTCTGAGTTATAAAACGAATGAGATGTTAAATGAACTAGAGCCGAAGTGTCGTTATGGTAAATAAATACAATGAACTTCAAAGAGTGCATTTATTCTTATTGTGGTTTATGCGCTATCGCGTAGTAGATTTACTTCAAAAATTCGTTAACTGTTAATTCAATATGTTTAAATGAAATGCAGAAAAATTGCATATAATTTAATATTCCGTACAAGGAAGTCATATGGTGTACAGATCAGATCTTTTTAACCAATGAGAGTACTGATAGCAGAGATCTTCATAAATGTATAATATAATTTATGCCGAGTCTTACGTATTTTATGAGCTTCAAATTTTTTTCCATCATCAACGGTCAGTTTTGTTATGCGAAATAATTTTTCTTCATATTTACCGTCATTGTTGCTTTTTCTCATAGAATTACTCAAATATCCTGGATGATGAAAAGCTTTATGAAGAGATTTCAAACCAGCGTCAGGGGAATTCTATAAGAAACACCCTTCTGTTTTTAGTTCTGTTTACTAAACTAAAAGTTAACATTTGTTTCCAGTGTAATAGGCTATTTATAAATGAGAGTTTCGTAAAAGAAATTAACGCGAAGCCTTATTTTGTTTTTCAGAGAGAACTTGGAACTATGGAACACGTATTTCTGATTCTTTCCAGTTAGAATAAGCAGACAAGCAAATGGAAATAATGTGAGACTACCTAAGACTTTCAATAAGATAATATTCAATTTCTGTGTCTTCTTCGAATTAAAAATAAAAAAATGACTCAAAATATTTTTTAATTTTATTTCTGTACCCTGAACTGAGTTCTGAAATAAACCCAAGTGTTCTGTTTGACTGAAATTAGATGGAAAGTTTTTGCTAAAAATATTTAGTTTGCTGTACAATAAAGACTATTAAACTAGATTGCAAGATTTCTGTTTGAGATTCTTTTTTGCTTCACTTTACACACATTTTTATAGGCTTAATACTCCTAAGAAGTAAAATATTTCCCTTTGCACAACAAAGTGGTACAACTGGAACATGATTGCGATTGCTGAAGCCTTTCTTTGCATCTGAGAGTATTAATTTTTCTTTAATCACAGGAACACTGCATGGAAAGATTAATGAAAACAGCGTAATTAAAAAGAGTTATCTTTTCATTTTTATTAAATTCCTATTATTATCTCACACGCTCCCTATAGCTTGTTCAAATTTTCCTCAATGGAAAATGTCTGAAGGGAACACCAAACGTTAAATTTAAAAACTGTGCAGAACAGCTTCATCGAAAAATAACAATAATAATGCATTACATATAACAAAATTACAATGAATTAAGCAATATCCCTTAATACAAATATTAATTATCCTAATAAATAAATTAACCAACTGCTCGTTGCCTTTTCTCAACAAACCTCCAGTATCCACGAGAAACATTAAATTAAAAATCTGCACAGAATTATTGCCTTCATCTTTCCAAGTGGCAACATTGCTGATTTTCAACAGTCCAGTATACAATTGAATGAAAAACTGTTGCCAAAACTATATTCCTAAAAGAATAACTATTCGAAATGATGCGATAAAATCAAAAAGATAAAATGAAAAAAATTTGATTCGAATTTTGAAAAAAATCGCTTTGAGGTGCACTGGCTCTTGTCTAGGTGCACCTATATATACCAAATTTTGTACTCCTGAGTCTATAAGCTGACGCGCAGCATGAACGAATGACACACAGACTCTTTCTTTTATTATATGTAGAGAAGAGTTATAAGACTTTCAAATAATGACCGTTTATTAGGTTTTTCTCATGTGCTCTAAAAATTAATTTTATAACAACTTGGCTGTGATAAATAGGATTGTAATATTTAACAAAAATAAGTGGCAACAGTAAGAGAGAGTTTTAAAGATTTTTGAAGTGTATGGAATTCAAGAATTGCAGTTTTATAGAGTTGGATGAAGCGGACGTAATGCCCCATTATGTAGCGAAAATTCTTATGTACAGAATGTTATTATTTTTTATATTATTTCTAACTTGCGATACACTAAGACTGTCTCGATGCACTCGACGACCAGTGCGGCACTTGACTACTCTTCGCAGCAGATCAAGCATATGTTGCCTTGAGTCGTGTGAAATCAATAGATGGAATATTACTTGAAGAACTGGACTGCTAAAAATTTACTGGAAAGGTTCCTTGCAATAATGAAGCATTACAAAAAATGGATAGAATGAGAAATTATAGACCACTATCAGCTTCATAAATTAGAAATGAAAAAATGTTAATAAAAATGTGACTAAAATAAAATTTTTCTTTGTTGACGTAAGTAGGAATTTATTTATTTATTTATTTATTTTTTTATATTAGTTGTTTTAGATATATTTAACATACGTCAAAACAGACTAAAAATACAAAATTTCATGTTGCTAAGTTTCTCTTTAATTAAAAATATAAATGTATTTTGATCCTGAAAAATAATTACAGTTTCCTTAAATACTTATAATTACAACAGCGCAGATGCTCTGATGATGACTAAATTATCCAGCGAAAACGTAAAATACAAATTACTTCGCATTTAACATTTGTAATAAACCTATATAAAAGAAATTGGGACCATGACATCCATGATTAGGAGATAACATTGGACTTGTTGATGAATTAACTCAAAGTAAATAATTTCGATAACAGTTTAATTTATGAAATATTTTCATCAAATGAATCACCCCTCAGGGGGCTCACTTCTGTGAGTACGGGTGTGGCAATCCCGAGGTACCCTAGCCCTTCAGGGGATCATCTTCTTGATGAGACGGGCGTCACGATCCTGGAGCCCCAGTGATCTATCCTCTTTTCCGTCTCCTCTCCTCTTTGCTGGAACTTTTTCCCTTCTCTTCTCCCTCGTGGTTTCTCTCTACGGAGTTTGGGGCTCGTCACCAGAGACTGGAACAGCCCTTGTCTCTAGTCTTCGAGTGGCGAGAAAACTGCCCACGTGTTTGCCGTGCGTGGAGACCCGTGTCGCTGGAAAGGAGGGTCCTGGTAGTTGAGGGGCGAGGTACTGTCCCCAACACACTACTTTGGCCTCTGCTTCAGCTAAACGGGAGGCACCTTAGTCGTCCTCACGGGTGTCAATCGGCTGGTCACTAGTCCTTGTGTCAGTGGCTTGGGGTCAAGCTCTCGGGAGTACCTGCTTTCGGGAAAGCCGACTGTGGGGCTTCAGTTTGCGTATAGGTCCGGCTAGCCCTAACACAGGAATCTGTGTTCCCTTGTTGGGCTCCGTGGTGGGCGGGGCCGTCGGACCCGAATCTTTTCTTATTTCAATATGGCTAATTCTCAAATTTTTCTCATCAAAGACTTCGAAGTCACTCCAGTCTCTCAACCGGGTTCTGAAACGTCCACTACTAAACCAGTCACTCAACCTAGCTCTGAACCACCTACTAATAAACCAATCATTCAACCTAGTTCTGAAAAGTCTACTACTAAACCAGTCACTCAATCTAGTTCTGAAAATTCTGCAAAAAATTACGGACAGATGCAAATAAAAAAAATCATAACAATAGTCCCCGTTTCCTAGTCATCTCTAGTCCTTCTGGCGAAATGCATAAGATGTCTCCTTTCGTGATTAACAAATACATCCAGTCTTGTATTGGTGAGCCGAGAAATATAAAGCGTCTCCGCTCGGAGACTTCCTTATTGATACAATCTCAGCCACCCAGTCTGCTTCTTTACTTCAAATAACTAAACTTGGGCAAGCGAATGTCAATGTAACAGCACATAAGACACTGAATTATTGTCCTGGCGTTATATCGGAATTCGACCTTCTGTATGTTCCTGAAGAAGAGATCGCTTCCGAGCTATCCGACCAAAATGTCTGCGGTGCTAGGCGGATCAAGATGCGTAAGGAAGGTAAGTTGATCGATACGAAACACGTGATCCTTACCTTCAAGACGCCTGATCTGCCTAAGAATATTAAGGCCGGATATTTAAATTGTCCCGTAAGACCCTATATTCCCAACCCTATGCGATGCTTCCAATGCCAGCGTTTCGGGCATTCTAAGACGTCTTGTCGTGGCAGCCTCACATGCGCCCGATGCTCACAGATTGGCCACGATTCTGAAAATTGTACCGCTGCGCCTCTTTGTATAAATTGCAAGGGTGAGCACCCAGCATTTTCACGCCTCTGTCCAAAATGGAAATTGGAAAAAGAAGTGCAGACTGCAAAGGTTACGAGGAACATCTCATATGCCGAAGCCAGAAGATTAGTCCAAAGCACACAGCTACGACCAAATACATCTTACGCCAATGCTCTTAAAAAATCTCGCTCAGTTGCTACCCAAACATCAGTTAGTATGCAGACGCCACCAAACAAAACTCAACAGAGTACAAACAACAAGAAGAAAGAAAACCCAACCCATACAGTACAAAATAAAGAAATAGTAATTCAAAGCAAACCCAAAACTACCACACGAAAAGAAACAAATAAAAATAGAAGTTCCAGCAATAGCTCTCTTGATGGAATGGTTTCTGAATCTGCGGATTCAGACGGTATGGAAGTAGAAGAGGGTCTGGAAGTTCCCAAGCATCTACTTCCACGAAAAACCAAACAAGAGCACAGAAAGAACAAAAACTATTCATAATGGCCACCCTCGTATCATGGAACTGTCGTGGTTTCCACCGAAATCTGCTCGACATCAAAGCTATAATCAATGTTCATCAACCTTTATGCTTCGCAATACAGGAAACAAATCTAAAACCGGAACAACAAGCAAAACTTCGGAGGTTTTCTTTCGTCAGGAAAGACAACATTGCAGGTGAGCGTGCCAGTGGAGGTGTAGGTCTCCTCACCTCACTGGATTATCCCTCAAATGTGCTTTCTTTGACGACATCCCTCCAAGTTGTCGCTACTCAAACAAATTTTGATTTTGTTGCTACAGTCGTTTCTCTGTATTTGCCTCCAAATGAGCATATTGATCAGCAAGATTTAAATGGTCTTTTAGAGCAGCTGCCTGAGCCTTTCATCATAATAGGAGATTTTAACGGCCATAGTCCGCTCTGGGGTAGTAAGGATACTAATTGCCGAGGAAGACAAATTGAGCAGATGATCGAAGATCATAGCCTTTGTCTCCTCAATAATGGGCAAGATACTTACTTCCATGAGCCTTCAAAAACATTCCATGCTCTCGACCTTGCCATCTGTTCACCATCTCTGTTGCCTTTTTGCACTTTTAATGTGGGTAAAGATCTTTACAACAGTGATCATTATCCCATTCTTGTGTCTCTTGCACGAAGAGGAGCAAACCCCATGTCGAGATCCCCTCGATTCATACTGGACAGGGCAGACTGGGAACTCTTCTCTTCCATTGCAGAGCTCACAGATGAAATGGTAGAAGATGCGCATATCGATGACGCTGTTGAAGCTGTTACTAATACTATTATTCAGGCAGCTATGCTCTCCATTCCTAGAACATCAGGAAAACTACTAAAATATTCAAAACCATGGTGGAATCGCGACTGTCATGAAGCACTGAAAAAACAGAAAAAAGCATGGGGTATTTTTCATAGATATCCTACTCTGCGAAACCTCATAGCCTTTAAAAGAGCCAAAGCAAATGCACGAAAAGTAAGAAGGCAGAGCCAGAGGGATTCCTGGATTTCATATGTGTCGTCAATAACATCCTCCACGCCTAGCAAGCGGGTTTGGGAAAGAGTTCGAAAAGCATGCGGCATATATAGACCACTCACTTTCCTTTTTGGAAAAAGATGGCCGAGTGATTAGCTCCATAGAAGAAATTGCGAATACTATCGGTGAGACATTTGCTTCCGTTTCTTCCAGCAGAAACTATACACCTGCATTTCTTTCTATGAAGCAGCACTCTGAAATAAATCCCATCGCATTCAACTCTTCCAAATCTGAGCCTTACAATAGAGACTTTACTATGCTTGAATTAAGGAGTGCTTTATTGCAGACACATAGGTCTTCTCCGGGTCGTGATGGAGTGAATTATGAAATGCTAAAGCATCTGTCCTGTAAGTCACTGAATGCCCTTCTCACTCTTTACAATAGGGTGTGGAAGGAGCATGCCTTTCCCAGTGCATGGAGGAGAGCTATTGTCATTCCTATTCCTAAGCCAGGGAAAGATCCAAGGAATCCCTCCAACTATCGGCCAATTGCCCTTACGAGTTGCCTCTGCAAACTGTTTGAAAAGATGGTAAACAGCCGCCTAGTCTACTTCTTGGAAAAGAATGATATTATATCGCCTTCTCAGAGTGGTTTTCGAAAGGGAAGAACAACTGTAGATAATATGCTCCTCTTAGAGACATCTATTCGAAAAGCATTTGTAAGAAGAAGCCACCTTGTCTCGATATTCTTCGACATTGAAAAAGCTTATCATAAGGCATGGAGATACGGTATACTCCGGGATCTTCACGAGAGTGGCTTGCGCGGCAACCTACCAATTTTCATTCAAAATTTCTTGAACACTAGAACTTTTCAAGTAAGAATTGGCTCTGTTTTTTCGGATGTTTTTAAACAGGAAGAGGGTGTGCCTCAAGGCTGTGTGCTCAGTGTAACCCTGTTTAGTTTAAAAATAAATTCTGTACTAAAAGAACTTCCTCCCACCATCTTGGGATCTCTATATGTTGATGATCTGCAGATTAGCTGTCGAGGAGCAGACATGAGATATGTAGAGAGGCAACTGCAGATGGCTCTGAATAAGATCCAAGAATGATCAGACAAACAGGGATTTACATTTTCGAAACAGAAAACTGTGTGCGTGCACTTTTGTAGGAAGCGAGGTCTCCATCCTGAACCTGAGTTATATTTGAATGGTACAATTATTCCAGTTGCGCCTGAAGTAAAATTTTTAGGAGTGACTTTCGACCGAAAATTGACTTTCCTTTCTCATGTTTTAAACCTGAGAAAGAAGTGTCTAAAAACACTAAATATTTTAAAAGTGTTGGCGAACACCTCCTGGGGTGCAGAGCGTTGCTCCATGCTTCGCATTTACAGAGCGCTTATCCGCTCTAAACTGGACTATGGCTCAGTTGTTTATGGATCCGCTCGGTCATCTGTTTTGTTAAAACTGGATCCTGTTCACCATCAAGGTCTGCGGATTTGTTCAGGAGCTTTCAGCACTTCTCCTGTGCAGAGCCTATATGTTGACTGTAACGAACCATCACTTTATCTGAGGCGTGAGCAATTGTCCCTTTTGCAATATTTTAATACTCTATCACAACCTGAACATCCCAATAAGCTGTGCTTACTTGATAATGAGTGTAACACATTATTTGAAACACGTCCATCCTGTGTTCCTACTTTCCCTTTAAGAGTTCGCCCTGTCATTGAGGAACTCTCCCTCTCTGATATGCACCCCCAAGCAGTACAGAATTTTGAAATTCCACCTTGGGAAAATTCACGGATCCAGCTTCTTGATGTTTTTAAACATCACGTAAAGGCGAGCACTAACGAGATCGTTTACAGACAAATTTTCGCTGAGCACAGGCACAAATATAGCAGTTATTATCCGATATACACAGATGGATCAAAGTCAAATGATCATGTCGGGATGGCTTTTGTATTTGAAAATTACATAGAGGGCAGATGCCTGCACCATGCTTTCTCTGTCCTAACATCTGAACTAACTGCAATATATTATGCTCTTTTGTACATCTCAAAGCTCTGCCACAAAAAGTTCATAGTTTACACAGACTCGTATAGTGCTCTTAAATCCTTGGAAGCTTTTCCCAACGCTCAGAATCCTGTGGTAGTGGATGTTCTCAAAATTCATAGAAATTTAATGATACGAGGATATGAAATCCTGTACTGCTGGGTTCCCGGGCATACGGGAATAAAGGGAAACGAGCTTGCAGACATCGCGGCAAAATCTGCTGTCGAACTGTCCAGTCGCCTTATCCCTTTTAGAGACATCTGCTGTGTCATCAAGGGAAAGATACCAAAAAAATGGCAGCAAATTTGGGATGTTCAGCATCACAACAAGTTGAGAAACATCAAACCTAGAATTGAGCATTGGGATTTTGCTGGAAATCGTAAAGAGGACGTTCTTTTGACTCGACTCAGAATTGGTCATACCAGAGTCACACATAGCTATCTTCTTAAAGCTGAAAATGAGCCTGTTTGTTTTAATTGTAATGTTTGTTTATCTGTTCGTCATATTTTAATTGAGTGTCAATGTTTTAATAGTCTTCGCCAGAAATATTTTAATAGCTGTGACTTACCTCTCGACCGTTTAATCGGAAGAGAGGTCAATTCTAATTTATTTTATTATTTAAAAGAGATTGGCTTTTATTACCAAATGTAATTTGTTTTGAAGACTGTGTCTTGAATGTTAACATGTGCTTTTAACTTGTTTTTATATGACTTCATCCTCTGGATTTGGTACATTTATCTACTTGTTTTTATTTATTGAATTTTAATGTCATCAATTGTAATCATCTCATCTTTTGTTTGGCGCGTCATAATCATCTCTGGTTTTTGCGCCATAATCACTCACTCACTCACCCCATCAAATGAATCACAGAAATCTGACATTTTGAATAACATTCATGGCACTTAATCTGGCAGAAATATTCATTTCGTCTATCAGAAAATTTCGAATTAATGAATTTGGATTAATTGAACTTCTACTGCTCATCTTATTCTTACGCCTTTTTACTTCCTTGCACGAAGTAAGGGAAGTATTGTAATCATGATAAATTCCGGGTATTATATTTCAATGAAAATATCCATTTTGACCGCAAAGAGATTGGCTTTTATTACCTAATATAATTTGTTTTGAAGACTGTGTCTTGAATTTTTATATGTGCTTTTAACTTGTGTTTATATGACTTCATCCTCTGGATTTGGTACATTTATCTACTTGTTTTTATTTATTGAATTTTAATGACATCAATTGTAATCATCCCATCTTGTGTTTGGCGCGTCATAATCATCTCTGGTTTTTGCGCCATAATCACTCACTCACCCATTTTGACCGCAATTTCTAATGCAATTTAACAATATTTTTGCGTGGCATCTGTATGTATGGATAGCATAAAGGATTCTTTTTTTTTTCCCAAACAGATTATGAAATTGATTTAAAATGGATTCAGAAGAGATTTTTTATGACATCATGTATGTATGTATCTCGCATAACTAAAAACGAGAAATTTCAGAATGTTGAAATTTTGTATATAGGACTGCTATATGCTATAACAAGTAGTTGTGTATCTCCCTTTTGGGTTACAATCGGCAGCACCAAATGTATATACATATATATATATATTTACATCTTTGTACAAAGGAAATACAGTCAAAAGTCGTTAATTCGGACACCCATAATCCGGAATGATCTATAATCCGGACCTCAAAGCTAAAAACTTTCTGCGCATGCGCCGCGTTGACACATGCGCATAGGCGTTTACGCGTGCGCGTAACCGTGCGTTTACGCTTGCGTCTCTTACTGATGCTAAAGCAAAGTTTAAAGAAATTAAACATTTAGCAGTAGTAGCAATAAAAGCTCCCTGAGATATCATGTTGTGCAGACATTGAAGACAATAAAAGGTTTTGAACTTAACCAATTTATTAACAATATAATAAAGAATAAAAACACAGAAAATAAATTTCAACAATATCAGAGTCTTATGAAAAATATAATATAACCATCATTCATCAAATAATATTTTTACCTGGTCTCCAAAACACTGGCATTCAATACAAACAAAAAGTCCTAAACAGTAATTATGTGGCCTAAAAATGAAGCTGGCTACACATTCAATAAGTCCATAATCAATGGTCGAGAAAAACACCTGAAATTTAAATAAAGTTCTTGAAAGCACTTAAAACCGGCCTAACTCCGTTTGCACGAGGAATCGCCGCTCACGTGTTTTAATTGCCGCCTTCATTGAAGAACATGGATTCCGCCCACAGCAGTCACTCATATGGTAGCCTCTGGAACCAAGGAACTTTATTCTGGATCTTATGGATATGAACCAAGGAACTCATTCCGGAACAATCATCCCACGGACAGGCACCAAGGAACTTTGTTCAGGAACAGCCATCCCGCGAACCGGAACCAAGGCACTTTATTTACCGGACTGCATGCATCCTTCTGAAGGGGCGGGAAACCGCTCACTCAAGTGCCAGGAAAGCAGGAACTAGGAGACTAGCAGGGTTGAGCCACATCCACATCCTGAGCCTGGAAACTGGTACACAGACCTAAAAAGGTCTTTAACCAGGCAGCTACGTACCCTTGAAAGGGATTCCAAATTTAGAAGTACTCCAGAAGCGTTCGCTTCTATTGGAGAGTGGCGCCATCCTTTGGCACCGGTGAAAAATAGGCACAATTTCTCGATTTAGGCTTAGCTTCTTCATAGGTGTTGCCATCTGTTGGTTGGTCTGCGTAAGAATTTAGTTTTCATCTTCAGCGAATTGTAAGGCTATTTGTACTGCTTGGAATGCTATTGCGAGCTTTTCAGTGTTTGATTTTGCTGTTTTAATATTTTTTGCGATGTCGGTCATGTCCTGAATGAATTTAAATATTTTTGGATTTGAAAAGACTTCTGTTAGAGGGTTATCATCTTCTGTTGGCATTTTTTGTCCTTTTAGGATTGCACTGTATAGGATATTTCTTGGAGTTTCTTTATTAGTAGTTTCTTTTTTTGAAAGGGCTGGAAAATCTTTAAGTTTTGGAATTTCTTGAGGTTTTTCTGCTGATTTAGTTTGGAATCTCTTTTTATACATAGGACATCCACGATAAGACGAGACGTGCTCGCCTTGGCAAAAATAGCAAGTAGGTTTGTCATCATTTTTTAATGTACAGGTATTTGTACGATGATTCTTTGAACATTTGCAACAGATATCTTTTTTAAAACAGTTATTTTGTGAGTGTCCATAATTTTGACATTTGTAGCATTGGACTGGTCTTCTGTTCTTGGGGGAGTATTTTTCTATTATGATGTTAAAATTGAAGATATTGTTTAAATTGAAAATTGCTTCACCATCTGCGGTTCTTTCAATTTCGATAAAATAAATGGGTAATTTAACATAATCTCCTTCGATTCTTTTAGTGAATTGCTTTACTTTAATTATTGGAAATTTCCTTTTCTGTAAATCTTCTAGGATGGCTGCTTCTGAAATGCTTCGTGGTATGTTTTTTAGTATAACTTTGACAGTGGATTTAGAATAGAGTTGATATGTATGGAACTCTATACCTGCTTTCTTTAAAAATTCTATAGCGTTATTGTGATCGTCTTCGGTATTTGTTTGGAGATAAACTTTTTTGGCTTTCATTTGCGTCTCGTAAGGATTTTTGAGTATTTGTGTGCATAATAATTTTTGTAGCTCAAGCCAGTCTAAATCTTCGTGCCCTCAGAGGGCTCACTTTTGTGAGTACGGGTGTGGCAATCCCGAGGTACCCTAGCCCTTCAGGGGATCACCTTCTTGGTGAGACGGGTGTCACGATCCTGGAGCCCCAGTGATCTATCGTCTTTTCCGTCTCCTCTCCTCTTGGCTGGTACTTTTTCCCTTCCCTTCTCCCTCGTGGTTTCTCTCTACGGAGTTTGGGGCTCGTCACGAGAGACTGGAACAGACCTTGTCTCTAGTTCTCGAGTGGCGAGAAAACTGCCCACGTGTTTGCCGTGCGTGGAGACCCGTGTCGCTGGAAAGGAGGGTCCTGGTAGTTGAGGGGCGAGGTACTGTCCCCAACACACTACTTTGGCCTCTGCTTCAGCTAAACGGGAGGCACCTTAGTCGTCCTCACGGGTGTCAATCGGCTGGTCACTAGTCCTTGTGTCAGTGGCTTGGGGTCAAGCTCTCGGGAGTACCTGCTTTCGGGAAAGCCGACTGTGGGGCTTCAGTTTGCGTATAGGTCCGGCTAGCCCTAACACAGGAATCTGTGTTCCCTTGTTGGGCTCCGTGGTGGGCGGGGCCGTCGGACCCGAATCTTTTCTATTTTCAATATGGCAAATACACATATTTTTTTATTAAAAAACTTTGAAGTCACTCCAGTCTCTCAACCTAGTTCTGAAACATCTACTACTAAACCAATCATTCAACCTAGTTCTGAAACATCTCCTACTAAACCAGTCACTCAACCTAGTTCTGAAACATCTACTAATAAACCAATCATTCAACCTAGTTCTGAAACGTCTCCTACTAAACCAGTCACTCAACCTGTCGCTCAACCTAGTTCTGAAAATTCTGCAAAAAAATTACGGACAGATGCAAATAAAAAAAATCATCACAATAGTCCCCGTTTCCTAGTAATCTAGTCCTTCTGGCGAAATGCATAAGATGTCTCCTTTCGTAATAAACAAATACATCCAGTTTTGTATTGGTGAGCCGAGAAACATAAAGCGTCTCCGCTCCGGAGACTTGCTTATTGATACAAACTCAGCCACCCAGTCTGCTTCTTTACTTCAGATTACTCAACTTGGGCAAGCCAATGTCACTGTAACAGCACATAAGACACTGAATTATTGTCGTGGCGTTATATCGAAATTCGACCTTCTGTATGTTCCTGAAGAAGAGATCGCTTCCGAGCTATCCGACCAAAATGTCTGCCGTGCTAGGCGGATCAAGATGCGTAAGGAAGGTAAGTTGATAGACACGAAACACGTGATCCTTACCTTCAACACGCCTGATCTGCCTAAGAATATTAAGGCCGGATATCTAAATATTCCTGTAAGACCTTATATTCCAAACCCTATGCGATGTTTCCAATGCCAGCGTTTCGGCCATTCTAAGACGTCTTGTCGTGGCAGCCTCACATGCGCCCGATGCTCACAGATTGGCCACGATTCTGATAATTGTACCGCTGCGCCTTCGTGTATAAATTGCAAGGGTGACCACCCAGCATTTTCTCGCTTGTGCCCAAAATGGAAATCGGAAAAAGAAATCCAGACTACAAAAGTTACTAGGAACATCTCTTACGCCGAAGCCAGAAGACTAGTCCAGAGCACACAGCTTCGACCAAATTCATCATACGCCAGTGCTGTTAAATCATATCGTACAGTTGCCACCCAAACATCAATAGGCACACAGACCCTACCAAATAAAACCCAACCGTCTACATCCAACAAGAAAAAAGAAAATGCAACCCATATAGTACAAAAGAAAGAAACAGTTATTCAAAGTAAGCCGAAAACTGCCACACAAAAAATATCAAATAAAAATAGAAGTCGCAGCAATAGCTCTCTTGATGACATGATTTCTGAATCTGCGGATTCAGACTTTATGGAAGTGGAAGAGGGTCTGGAATTTCCCAGGCATCTACTTCCACGAAAAACAAAAGAACAGCACAGGAAAAACAAAAACCATTCATAATGGCCACCCTCGTGTCATGGAACTGTCGCGGTTTCCACCGAAATTTGCTTGACATCAAATCTATAATAAATGTGTACCATCCTGTGTGCTTAGCAATACAGGAAACAAATCTGAAACCAGAACACCATGCAAAACTTCGGAGGTTTTCTTTCGTCAGAAAGGATAACCTTGCAGGTGAGCGTGCCAGTGGAAGAGTAGGTCTCCTCTCCTCACTGGATTATCCCTCAAATGTACTTCCTTTGACGACATCCCTCCAAGTTGTCGCTACTCAAGTAAATTTTGATATTGTTGTTTCATTTGTTTCTTTGTATTTGCCTCCAAATGAGCACATTTATCAGCAAGATTTAAATAATCTAATAGAGCAGCTGCCTGAGCCTTTTATCATAATAGGAGATTTTAACGGCCATATTCCACTCTGGGGAAGTAAAGATACAAATTGCCGAGGAAGACAAATTGAGCAGATGATCGAAGATCACAGCCTTTGTCTCCTAAATAATGGGCAAGATACGTACTTCCATGAGGCTTCAAGGACATTCCACGCTCTCGATCTTGCCATCTGTTCACCATCTCTGTTGCCATTTTGCACTTTTAGTGTCGGAAATGACCTGTACAACAGCGATCATTATCCTATTTTTGTGTCTCTTGCACGAAGAGGAGCAAACCCCGTGTCGAGAGTCCCTCGTTTTATCCTGGGCAGGGCAGACTGGGAACTCTTCTCTTCCGTTGCAGAGCTGACAGAGGAAATGGTAGAAGGTGTGCATATCGATGACGCTGTTGAAGCTGTTACTAATACTATTATTCAGGCAGCTATGCTTTCGATTCCTAGAACATCAGGAAAAACACTAAAATATTCGAAACCGTGGTGGAATCGCGACTGTCTTGAAGCACTGAAAAAACAGAAAAAAGCATGGGGTATTTTTCGTAGATATCCTACTCTGCGAAACCTCATAGCCTTTAAAAGAGCCAAAGCAAATGCACGGAAAGTAAGAAGGCAGAGCCAGAGGGATTCCTGGATTTCATATGTGTCCTCAATAACATCCTCTACGCCTAGTAAGCGGGTTTGGGAAAGAGTTCGAAAAGCATGTGGAATGTATAAACACCACTCACTTTCCTTTCTGGAAAAAGATGGCCGAGTGATTAGCTCCATAGAAGAAATTGCAAATACAATTGGTGAGACATTTGCTGCCGTTTCTTCCAGCCGAAATTACTCACCTGCATTTCTTTCTATCAAGCAACGCTCTGAGAAAAATCCCATCGCTTTCAACTCTTCCAACTTTGAGCCGTACAATAGCGACTTTACTATGGTTGAATTAAGGAGAGCTTTTTTGCAGACACATAGGTCTTGTCCGGGTCTGGATGGCGTGTATTATGAAATGCTAAAGCATCTGTCCTATAAGTCACTGAGTGCCCTTCTCACACTTTACAATAGAGTGTGGAAGGAGCGTACAATTCCCAGTGTATGGAGGAGAGCTGTTGTCATTCCTATTGCGAAGCCAGGGAAAGACCCGAGGAATCCCTCGAACTATCGGCCAATTGCCCTTACCAGCTGTGTTTGCAAACTGTTTGAAAAGATGGTAAACAGCCGCCTAGTCTACTTCTTGGAAAAGAATAATATTATATCGCCTTATCAGAGCGGTTTTCGAAAGGGGAGAACGACCGTAGACAATATGCTTCTATTAGAGACATCTATTCGAAAAGCCTTTGTCAGAAGAAGTCACCTTCTCTCAATATTCTTCGACATTGAGAAAGCTTATGATAAGGCATGGAGATACGGTATACTCCGGGATCTTCACGAGAGTGGCTTGCGCGGCAACCTACCAATTTTCATACAGAATTTCTTGAACGCTAGAACTTTTCAAGTAAGGATTGGCTCTGTTTTTTCGGATGTTTTTCAACAGGAAGAGGGTGTGCCTCAAGGCTGTGTGCTTAGTGTAACGCTGTTCAGTTTAAAAATAAATTCTGTATTAAAAGAACTTCCTCATACCATCTTGGGATCACTATATGTAGATGGTTTACAGATTAGCTGTCGAGGAGCAGACATGAGATACATAGAGAGGCATTTGCAGATGGCTCTGAATAAGATCCAAGAATGGTCAGACAAACAGGGATTTACTTTTTCGAAACAGAAAACTGTGTGCGTGCACTTTTGTAGGAAGCGAGGTCTCCATCCTGAACCTGAGTTATATCTAAATGGTACAATTATTCCAGTTGCGCCCGAAGTAAAATTTTTAGGAGTGACGTTCGACCAAAAATTGACTTTCCTTTCTCATGTTTTAAACCTGAGAAAGAAGTGTCGCAAAACACTAAATATTTTAAAAGTGTTGGCGAACACCTCTTGGGGTGCAGAGCGTTGCTCCATGCTTCGCATTTACAGAACGCTGATCCGCTCTAGACTGGACTATGGCTCAGCTGTTTTTGGATCCGCTCGGTCATCTGTTTTGTTAAAACTGGATCCTGTTCACCATCAGGGTTTGCGGATTTGTTCAGGAGCTTTCAGGACTTCTCCTGTACACAGCCTATATGTTGACTCTAACGAACCATCACTTTATCTGAGGCGTGAGCAATTGTCCCTTTTACAATATTTTAATATCTTATCCAAACCTGAACATCCCAATAAGCTGTGCTTACTTGATAATGAGTGTAACACTTTATTTGAAACACGTCCATCCTGCGTTCCTACCTTTCCTTTAAGACTTCGCACTATCATTGAGGAACTTTCCCTCTCTGATATGCGCCCCCAAGCAGTACAGAACTTTGAAATCCCACCTTGGGAAAATTCACGGATTCAGCTTCTTGATGTTTTCAAACATCACGTGAAGGCAAGCACTAACGAGATCGTTTATAGACAACTCTTTGCTGAGCACAGGCACAAATATAGCAGTTATTATCCGATATACACAGATGGATCAAAGACAAATGATCATGTTGGGATGGCTTTTGTATTTGAAAATTACATAGAGGGCAGATGCCTGCACCATGCTTTCTCAGTCCTAACATCTGAACTGACTGCTATATATTATGGTCTTTTGTATATCTCAAAGCTCTGCCACAAAAAGTTCATAGTTTACACAGACTCGTATAGTGCTCTTAAATCCTTGGAAGCTTTTCCCAACACTCAGAATCCTGTGGTAGTGGATGTTCTCAAAATTCATATAAATTTAACGATTCGAGGTTATGAAGTCCTGTAGTGCTGGGTTCCTGGACATGCTGGAATAAAAGGAAATGAGCTTGCAGATATCGCAGCCAAATCTGCTGTTGAACTGTCCAGTCGCCTTATCCCTTTTAGAGATATCTGCAATGTCATCAAGGGAAAGGTCCGACAAAAATGGCAGCAATTTTGGGATGTTCAGCATCACAACAAGTTGAGAAACGTCAAGCCTAGAATTGAGCATTGGGATATTGTTGGAAATCGTAAGGAGGACGTTCTTTTGACTCGCCTCAGAATTGGTCACACTCGAGTCACACATAACTATCTTCTCAAAGCTGAAAATGAGCCTGTTTGTTTTAATTGTAATGTTTGTTTATCTGTTCGTCATATTTTAATTGAGTGTCCATGTTTTAATAGACTTCGCCAGAAATATTTTAATAGCTGTGACTTACCTCTCGACCGTTTAATCGGAAGAGAGGTGAATTGTAATTTATTTTATTATTTAAAAGAGATTGGCTTTTATTACCAAATGTAATTTGTTTTGAAAACTGTCTTGAATTTTAATATGTGCTTTTTAACTTGTGTTTATATGACTTCATCCTCTGGATTTGGTACATTTATCTACTTGTTTTTATTGATTGAATTTTAATGTCATCAATTGTAATCATCCCATCTTGTGTTTGGCGCGTCATAACCATCTCTGGTTTTTGCGCCATAATCACTCACTCACTCTAAATCTTCGTCGGTAATGACTATTGGTGGGATTTTTACACTATTGTCATTTGATTTATTTTCAGTGGAATCTTTGTCTTCATTATTATTTAGGGGTTCAAATCTATTTGATTTTTCAATTTCAGTATCGGGTATGGGGTTTGGGTCCGCTTTACATGTTTTGGTGGGTTTTTTCCATTTTTCTTGAATTCTTAATGCTGTTTCCTCATTGGGTATTTCAATTTTGCTGAGTGCATCAGTTATAGTTTCCGTTAAATTCTCGTGTTCTTTTACGTTTTCTATATAAGTTTTTTCATCCATGGCGCCCGTATCCATTAAATCAGTTTGTTCTATTATTCTTTTCTGGGATTTAATCAAAATTGTTATGAGTGCATCGAATTGTATTTCAGTATCTGATTTTCCTGAATTTTCATCTAAATGAAATCCTTGAACTAAGTTGGGGAATATGCTTTTATATTTTTCCATTATTTCTTGAAATTCTTTAGTTTTTGGAGTTGTCGGATTAGGGGAGCTATTTTTCTTAATTCTTTTAGTTTGATGTAACGTAGAGTCTGAGCCGGAAGTTTTGAGATAATTTTTAGCTTTATATTTTTCGCTATTTTTAGAAGAGGATGAATAATCTGAGTGGTTCATCTCGCTATCGCTATCATGGCTTTGCCAGAATCAGTCAGGTGGTATTTTGGCCGTCATCAATGATGAGGAGAAGGAGAGAGCAAAAAATACTTACAGTAAATTCAAGATGCGTGCGTCGCTTAGCGACGTTAACCTCTGTGCGTGTGATGTGAGGGTTGAGCCATCCATCCATCCATCCATGTTGCTATTGCCGGTGTGCAGCTAGTAAATGCCGCTTTACCGGCTCCTGATAAGTGGTGGCACCTAAAAACAGTCGTTCTTGTAGGTTGGTGGTGGAACTAAAGGTCAGGAGAGAAGGGGGTGACCCTGCGTCACAGTGTGCGAATCAGACTAATTTGGAGAGTGCGGTGGTGAAAAAGCGTTATCCATTCCTAATAAATGGGCAAAGATTACAGAGAAAATAGGTAGAATAAAGCATATGAATGAATCAAATAGAATAATATATAAACATAAATGCATGCATAAAATAATAATTCTGGGATATATAAGAATACAGCATACATAATAAAGTAGAGTTTCTAAAAATAAAACGAAAATTAAATATAATACATATGTACAACACGATGAAAAGAAATACATGACAAGTAATAATAAACGAATAAAAATGCTGGAATAAATGCATAAATCTGGATTAGAATATAAGGATATAGATGCAAAAATAATATTTACAGATATGTACAAGTAAAATTAAGTTGGAAAATTTTGATCACAGAGGTGGGCCGCCCAGGGTCTGAGATCTCTGTCCTCAGGTAATGCTGTATAGTTGAATACTTGGAAGTAACTCATGAAGGGACAGTTTAGTGCTTTGCTGAAAAATTTAGTTAGTCTTCAAAATGTAATCCTTAATATAGTCAATTTTTAAGTCATTATGGAGAGTAGCATTGGAAACATAGAAGTGCGCTTCTGTGATGAGTCTTAGAAACTTGTTCTGAACAATTTGAATTTTCTTTATATCCTTATTTTTGACAGTAGCCCAGGCAGGTGAAGCATAGCAGAGGGTGGGTCTGATGATGGCCGTGTAGATATGCTTTTTACTTTTTAGATTTAGATCAGAGAATTTTCCTAATAGAGGCATGAGATTTTTCATATTACCATAGGCTTTACCTTTAATGATATTGATATGATCGGTCCAGGTGAGTCGATTATTGATGGTAATTCCGAGGTACTTAGCTTTATTAACTATAGGAATATTTTTGCCGAAGAGCTTTAAGTCGTTGGTAATGATTTGGTGCGTCTTTCTATTGCGGCTTATAATAAGAAGTTGAGATTTTTCAGCGTTAATGACAATTCTCCATTGCTTGCACCAATATTCAATGGAAGGCATGATATTTTGTAATTTTTGAATTGCTGCGTTGGGGCTAAGGGATTTTACTGCAAGAGCAGTATCATCCGCATAGCAACCAAGGAATCTATTGATCTCGTTGTCTGGATTAGGAAAGTCGGAAACATAAAATAAGTAAAGAATGGGACCTAAAATAGAGCCTTGGGCCACAGAGGCACGGATGTATTTAAAATCTGAATTTTCTTGGCCGAAGGAGACATAAAATTTTCTATTTTTAATGAAAGAGTAGATTAATTTAGTCATTTCCGGAGAGAAGTTGAGTTTGATCAGCTTGAAAATGAGCCCCTCATGCCAGACGCGGTCAAAAGCTTTGGCCACGTCGAGCATGAGTAGTGCGACTTTCTGGTGATTGTGCAAAGCACTGCCAATAAATTCGATTTACGAACAAGCTGCTTGGTGGTAGATAGTTTTCCTAAAACCAAACTGTTCTGGAGGTAGCCTACTGATGTATTGCTGCATTCTATTAAGAATGATCCTCTCAAAGATCTTGCCAAGTCCGGGCAGTAGGCTGATGGGCCGGTAGCCTTCGGGAGTAGTGGCGTCCTTGCCTGGCTTAGGAATAAGGATGTTTTTGCAATCTTCCATTTCATAGGAAAGTAGGATTTGTCCAGGGAGGCGTTATAGATACTAATAAGCTTAGAGATGGTGCTAAAAGGCAGGTTTTTAATGGTGATGTTATTTATTTCATTGTTATGATGTTTTTAACTTTTTATTTTTACCACAGAAAATATTAGTAACAATAAAGTTGAAAATTTTGCGTTGTGTTTATTCCGGATTAACCCTTAAAATTCATTTGAGTAAAGACTGGTAAAAATCATGAACACACAAAATAAATTTAACCATTGAATGATCTAGAAAAACTTATTTTATTTAACTATTAATGCAAATTATATCCATTAGTTGAAAAAAAATCAAAATATATTCAACAAAATTTGTACTATTGTTTTACACATCCAACATTTCTGAGTAATTATTTTTTAACATCCTTGTAACTACTATTAAATTTAATATTGCAAATCTGGTAAAACATACCAAAATAAACTATAAATTTAAGAACACTATTCTCTCCGGGGAGAAAAATAATAAAAAAAAAATAAATTTAACAAGTTACACTTTTAACTTCACACAGAATTCATCAATACAAAAAAAAAAAAAAAAAAAATATTGCTTAATATTGCACTCAATACCATCATTTAAATACTATTATTGCACATAATAATTTTTATTATTTAATTTTTTTTCTTTTGATTAATTAAATATGGTTAAACCGGATAAAGATAAGTACTGACACATTTACACTTCTACAAACAAGTTCGACCCTCGGGCTCACTTTTGTGAGTACGGGTGTGGCAATCCCGAGGTACCCTAGCCCTTCAGGGGATCATCTTGATGAGACGGGTATCACGATCCTGGAGCCCCAGTGATCTATCCTCTTTTCCGTCTCCTCTCCTCTTGGCTGGAACTTTTTCCCTTCCCTTCTCCCTTGTGGTTTCTCTCTACGGAGTTTGGGGCTCGTCACGAGAGGCTGGAACAGACCTTGTTTCTAGTTTTCGAGTGGCAAGAAAACTGCCCACGTGTTTGCCGTGCGTGGAGACCCGTGTCGCTGGAAAGGAGGGTCCTGGTAGTTGAGGGACGAGGTACTGTCCCCAACACACTGCTTTGGCCTCTGCTTCAGCTAAACGGGAGGCACCTTAGTCGTCCTCACGGGTGTCAATCGGCTGGTCACTAGTCCTTGTGTCAGTGGCTTGGGGTCAAGCTCTCGGGAGTACCTGCTTTCGGGAAAGCCGACTGTGGGGCTTCAGTTTGCGTATAGATCCGGCTAGCCCTAACACAGGAATCTGTGTTCCCTTGTTGGGCTCCATGGTGGGCGGGGCCGTCGGACCCGAATCTTTATTCTTTCACTATGGCTTCTCATATCTACTTAATAAAAGATTTCGAGGTAACTCCAGTCACTCCTGTCACTCAAGTCACTCAAATCACTCCTGCCACTCAACCTAGTTCTGAAACTTCTACTCCTAAACCAGTCACTCAACCTAGTTCTGAAACATCTACTGCTAAACCAGTCATTCAACCTATTTCTGAAACGTCTACTGCTAAACCACTCACTCAACCTAGTTCTGAAAAGTCTACTGCAAAAAAATTACGTACAGATACAAATGAAAAAAATCATAACAATAGTCCCCGTTTCCTAGTCATCTCTAGTCCTTCTGGCGAAATGCATAAGATGTCTCCTTTCGTAATAAACAAATACATCCAGTCCTGTATTGGTGAGCCGAGAAATATAAAGCGTCTCCTCTCCGGAGACTTGCTTATTGATACAACCTCAACCACCCAGTCTGCTTCTTTACTTCAGATAACTAAACCTGGGCAAGCGAATGTGACTGTAACACCACATAAGTCACTCAACTATTGTCGGGGTGTAATCTCAGAATTCTACTTTCTGTATGTTTCTGAAGAAGAGATCGCTTCTGAGCTCTCCGAACAAAATGTCTGCGGTGTAAGGCGGATCAAGATGCGTAAAGAAGGTAAGTTGATAGACACGAAACACGTGATCCTTACCTTCAACACGCCTGATCTGCCTAAGAATATTAAGGCCGGATATCTAAATATTCCTGTAAGACCTTATATTCCAAACCCTATGCGATGTTTCCAATGCCAGCGTTTCGGCCATTCTAAGACGTCTTGTCGTGGCAACCTCACATGCGCCCGATGCTCACAGATTGGCCACGATTCTGAAAATTGTACCGCTGCGCCTCTTTGTATAAATTGCAAGGGTGAGCACCCAGCATTTTCACGCCTCTGTCCAAAATGGAAATTGGAAAAAGAAGTGCAGACTGCAAAGGTTACGAGGAACATCTCATATGCCGAAGCACTGAAATCTTTAGAAGCTTTTTCTAACACTCAAAACCCAGTCATAGTGGATGTTCTCAAGATACATATAAACCTAACGAGTCGTGGATATGAAATCCTGTACTGCTGGTTTCCCGGTCATGTAGGAATTAAAGGGAATGAGCTGGCAGATATCACAGCCAAATCTGCTGTTGAACTGTCCAGTCGCCTCATCCCTTTTGCAGACATCTGTTGTGTTGTGAAAGAGAAGATACGAAAAAAATTGCACCAATTTTGGGATGTTCAGCGTCAAAACAAGTTAAGACATGTAAAGCCTAGAATTGAGCACTGGGATTTTGCTGGAAATCGTAAAGAGGAAGTTCTTTTGACTCGCCTCAGAATTGGTCACACAAGAGTGACACATGGCTATCTTTTAAAAGCAGAGAATGAGCCTGTTTGTTCAAATTGTAATGTTTGTCTATCTGTCCGTCATATTTTAATTGAGTGTCCATATTTTAATAATCTTCGTCAGAAGTATTTTAATAGCTGTGACTTACCTCTCGACCGTTTAATCGGAAGGGAGGTGAATTGTAATTTATTTTATTACTTAAAAGAGACTGGCTTTTATCACCTAATGTAATTTGTTTTGAAAATTGTGTCTTGAATTTAAATGTGTGGTTTTTACTTGTTTTTATATGACTTCATCCTCTGGATTTGATACATTTATCGACTTGTTTTTATTTATTGTACTTTAATTTCATCAATTCTACTCACCCCATCTCGCGTTTGGCGCACTATAATCAACTTTGGTTTTGCGCCATAATCTCTCACTCACTCACTCACTCACCCCTAGTTCCCTCAGGGGGCTCACTTTTGTGAGTACGGGTGTGGCAATCCCGAGGTACCCTAGCCCTTCAGGGGATCATCTTCTTGGTGAGACGGGTGTCACGATCCTGGAGCCCCAGTGATCTATCCTCTTTTCCGTCTTCTCTCCTCTTGGCTGGATCTTTTTCCCTTCCCTTCTCCCTTGTGGTTTCTCTCTACGGAGTTTGGGGCTCGTCACGAGAGGCTGGAACAGACCTTGTTTCTAGTTTTCAAGTGGGGAGAAAACTGCCCACGTGTTTGCCGTGCGTGGAGACCCGTGTCGCTGGAAAGGAGGGTCCTGGTAGTTGAGGGGCGAGGTACTGTCCGCAACACACTGCTTTGGCCTCTGCTTCAGCTAAACGGGAGGCACCTTAGTCGTCCTCACGGGTGTCAATCGGCTGGTCACTAGTCCTTGTGTCAGTGGCTTGGGGTCAAGCTCTCGGGAGTACCTGCTTTCGGGAAAGCCGACTGTGGGGCTTCAGTTTGCGTATAGGTCCGGCTAGCCCTAACACAGGAATCTGTGTTCCCTTGTTGGGCTCCGTGGTGGGCGGGGCCGTCGGACACGAATCTTTATTCTTTCACTATGGCTTCTCATATTTACTTAATAAAAGATTTCGAGGTAACTCCAGTCACTCAAGTCAATCCTGTCACTCAAGTCACTCAAATCACTCCTGTCACTCAACCTAGTTCTGAAACTTCTACTCCTAAACCAGTCACTCAACCTAGTTCTGAAACATCTACTGCTAAACCAGTCATTCAACCTATTTCTGAAACGTCTACTGCTAAACCACTCACTCAACCTAGTTCTGAAAAGTCTACTGCAAAAAAATTACGTACAGATACAAATGAAAAAAATCATAACAATAGTCCCCGTTTCCTAGTCATCTCTAGTCCTTCTGGCGAAATGCATAAGATGTCTCCTTTCGTAATAAACAAATACATCCAGTCCTGTATTGGTGAGCCGAGAAATATAAAGCGTCTCCTCTCCGGAGACTTGCTTATTGATACAACCTCAACCACCCAGTCTGCTTCTTTACTTCAGATAACTAAACCTGGGCAAGCGAATGTGACTGTAACACCACATAAGTCACTCAACTATTGTCGGGGTGTAATCTCAGAATTCGACTTTCTGTATGTTTCTGAAGAAGAGATCGCTTCTGAGCTCTCCGAACAAAATGTCTGCGGTGTATAGCGGATCAAGATGCGTAAAGAAGGTAAGTTGATAGACACGAAACACGTGATCCTTACCTTCAACACGCCTGATCTGCCTAAGAATATTAAGGCCGGATATCTAAATATTCCTGTAAGACCTTATATTCCAAACCCTATGCGATGTTTCCAATGCCAGCGTTTCGGCCATTCTAAGACGTCTTGTCGTGGCAGCCTTACATGCGCCCGATGCTCACAGATTGGCCACGATTCTGAAAATTGTACGGCTGCGCCTCTTTGTATAAATTGCAAGGGTGAGCACCCAGCATTTTCACGCCTCTGTCCAAAATGGAAATTGGAAAAAGAAGTGCAGACTGCAAAGTTTACGAGGAACATCTCATATGCCGAAGCCAGAAGATTAGTCCAGAGCACACAGCTTCGACCAAATACATCATACGCCAGTGCTGTAAAATCATCTCGTACAGTCGCCACCCAAACATCAATAGGCACACAGACCCTAGCAAATAAAACCCATCCGTCTGCATCCAACAAGCAAAAAGAAAATGCAACCCATATAGTACAAAAGAAAGAAACAGTTATTCAAAGTAAGCCCAAAACTACTACAAATAAAATATCCAATAAAAATAGAAGTCACAGCAATAGCTCTTTTGATGAGATGATTTCTGAATCTGCGGATTCAGACTTTATGGAAGTAGAAGAGGGTCTAGAAGTTCCCAGGCATCTACTTCCACGAAAAACAAAAGAACAGCACAGAAAAAACAAAAACCATTCATAATGGCCACCCTCATGTCATGGAACTGTCGCGGTTTCCACCGAAATTTCCTTGACATCAAATCTATAATAAATGTGTATCATCCTGTGTGCTTAGCAATACAGGAAAGAAATTTGAAACCCGAACACCATGCAAAACTTCGGAGGTTTTCTTTCGTCAGGAAGGATAACATTGCAGGTGAGCGTGCCAGTGGAGGTGTAGGTCTCCTCTCCTCACTGGATTATCCCTCAAATGTACTTCCTTTGACGACATGCCTCCAAGTTGTCGCTACTCAAATAAATTTTGATATTATTGTTTCATTTGTTTCTTTGTATTTGCCTCCAAATGAGCACATTTATCAGCAAGATTTAAATAATCTAATAGAGCAGCTGCCTGAGGCTTTTATCATAATAGGAGATTTTAACGGCCATAGTCCACTCTGGGGAAGTAAAGATACAAATTGCCGAGGAAGACAAATAGAGCAGATGATCGAAGATCATAGCCTTTGTCTCCTAAATAATGGGCAAGATACGTACTTCCATGAGCCTTCAAGGACATTCCACGCTCTCGATCTTGCCATCTGTTCACCATCTCTGTTGCCATTTTGCACTTTTAGTGTCGGAAATGACCTGTACAACAGCGAACATTATCCTATTTTTGTGTCTCTTGCACGAAGAGGAGCAAACCCCGTGTCGAGAGTCCCTCGTTTTATCCTGGACAGGGCAGACTGGGAACTCTTCTCTTCCGTTGCAGAGCTGACAGAGGAAATGATAGAAGGTGTGCATATCGATGACGCTGTTGAAGCTGTTACTAATACTATTATTCAGGCAGCTATGCTTTCGATTCCTAGAGCATCAGGAAAAACACTAAAATATTCGAAACCATGGTGGAATCGCGACTGTCATAAAGCACTGAAAAAACAGAAAAAAGCATGGGGTATTTTTCGTAGATATCCTACTCTGCGAAACCTCATAGCTTTTAAAAGAGCCAAAGCAAATGCACGGAAAGTAAGAAGGCAGAGCCAGAGGGATTCCTGGATTTCATATGTGTCCTCAATAACATCCTCTACGCCTAGTAAGCGGGTTTGGGAAAGAGTTCGAAAAGCATGCGGAATGTACAAAGACCACTCACTTTCCTTTCTGGAAAAAGATGGCCGAGTGATTAGCTCCATAGAAGAAATTGCAAATACAATTGGTGAGACATTTGCTGCCGTTTCTTCCAGCCGAAATTACTCACCTGCATTTCTTTCTATCAAGCAACGCTCTGAGAAAAATCCCATCGCTTTCAACTCTTCCAACTTTGAGCCGTACAATAGAGACTTTACTATGGTTGAACTAAAGAGAGCTTTGTTGCAGACACATAGGTCTTGTCCGGGTCTGGATGGCGTGTATTATGAAATGCTAAAGCATCTGTCCTGTAAGTCACTGAGTGCCCTTCTCACACTTTACAATAGAGTGTGGAAGGAGCGTACATTTCCCAGTGCATGGAGGAGAGCTATTGTCATTCCTATTGCGAAGCCAGGGAAAGACCCGAGGAATCCCTCGAACTATCGGCCAATTGCCCTTACCAGCTGTGTTTGCAAACTGTTTGAAAAGATGGTAAACAGCCGCCTAGTCTACTTCTTGGAAAAGAATAATACTATATCGCCTTATCAAAGTGGTTTTCGAAAGGGGAGAACAACCGTAGATAATATGCTCCTCTTAGAGACATCCATTCGAAAAGCTTTTGTAAGAAGAAATCACCTTGTCTCAATTTTCCTCGATATAGAGAAAGCCTATGATAAGGCATGGAGATACGGTATAATTCGCGATCTTCACGAGAGTGGCTTGCGCGGCAACCTACCAAATTTCATTTAGAATTTCCTGAACGCTAGAACTTTTCAAGTAAGGATAGGCTCTGTTTTGTCTGATGTTTTTGAACAAGAAGAGGGTGTGCCTCAAGGCTGTGTGCTCAGTGTAACTCTTTTCAGCCTAAAAATAAATTCTGTATTAAAACAACTTCCTCCCACCATTTCAGGTTCTTTATATGTTGATGATCTACAAATTAGCTGTAGAGGTGTGGATATGAGACATGTAGAGAGGCAGCTCCAGATCGCTTTGAACAGGATCCAGGAATGGGCAAAAAGACAAGGATTTACGTTTTCGAAACAGAAGACTGTGTGCGTGCATTTTTGTAAAAAGCGAGGTCTCCATCCTGAGCCGGAATTATACCTCAATGGGTCTGTAATTCCAGTTGCACCTGAAGTAAAATTTTTAGGGGTGATGTTCGACCGAAAATTGACTTTCCTTCCTCATGTCTTAAACTTGAGAAAAAAGTGTACCAAAGTTCTAAATATCTTAAAAGTCCTGGCGAACACCTCCTGGGGTGCAGAGCGTTGCTCCATGCTTCGCATTTACAGAGCTCTAATTCGCTCTAAACTGGACTACGGCTCAGTTGTTTACGGATCTGCCCGGTCTTCAGTGTTGTTAAAACTAGATCCTGTTCATCATCAGGCTCTGCGGATTTGTTCTGGAGCCTTCAGGACATCTCCTGTGCAGAGCCTTTATGTTGACTGTCACGAGCCATCACTCCGTTTGAGGCGTGAGGAGTTGTCTCTTTTACGCTATTTTAATATTTTATCTCAACCTGACCATCCTTATAACTTGTGTATATGTGAAAATAGCTGTGACCTTTTATTTGAGGCACGTCCATCCTGTGTGCCTTCTTTTCCTGTTAGAGTTCGTCCCCTCATTGAAGAATTCTCCCTGTTTGATATTTCCCCACAGGCAGTACAGCATTTTGAAATTGCACCTTGGGAAAATGCACTAATCCACCTTCTTGACATTTTCCACAATTACGGAAAAACAACTACTGATGAGAGCATCTACAGACAAATTTTTGCTGATCACAGGCAGAGTTACAGGAGTTATGTTCCCATATATACGGATGGGTCTAAGTCAGCTTGCCATGTTGGCATGTCATGTATAATTGGTGACCACATGGAAGGCAGACGTTTACACGACGCTTCCTCTGTCTTAACCTCCGAACTGACTGCCATATATTATGCGCTTTTGTACATCTCAACGCTGCACCATCGAAAATTCATTGTATATACGGACTCCTACAGTGCATTGAAAGCTTTAGAATCCTTTTCTAGCACTGAGAATCCTGTGATAGTGGATGTTCTCAAGTTGAATATTAAATTGAAATGTCGTGGATTTGGACTTCTGTACTGCTGGGTCCCCGGACATACAGGAATAAAGGGCAATGAGCTGGCGGATATCGCAGCGAAATCTGCTGTTGAAATGTCCGGCCGCCTCATCCCTTTTAAAGATATCCGTTGTGTCATAAAAGAGAAGATCCGAAAGAAATGGCAGCAACTTTGGGACCTTCAACTTCATAACAAGTTGAGAAGGGTGAAGCCTAAAATAGAGCATTGGGATACTACTAGCAATCGCAGGGAGGAAGTTCTTTTGACTCGCCTTAGAATTGGTCACAGTAGAGTGACACATAACTACCTTCTGAAAGCTGAGAACGAGCCTATTTGTGCAACTTGTAATGTTTGTCTTTCAGTTTATCACATTTTAATTGAATGTTCATATTTTAATAATCTTCGTGAGAAGTATTTTAATAGCTGCGACCTGCCTCTCGACCGTTTAATCGGAAGAGAGGTCAATAATAATTTGTTTCACTACCTCAAGGAAACAGGTTTCTATTATTTAATTTGATTTTTGTCCTGAGATTTTATGTTGGAATTTTAATTAATCAGATGTTTTAGGATTTTATATCTATACTGCATCTCTCATTATCAAAGTTATAATCAGCATTTTCATCCCATCATTTAAATATCTTTTTACTTGCCTCGATTTTAAAAGTGTGCTGTTGTCTTTATATTTTTTGTTCCTTTAGTTTGTATGTTAAAAAAAAGAATCCTGTGTTTGGCGCATATGGCCTATTGAGCTTTGCGCCATAAAACTACTACTACTACTACTACACTCACCCCTAGTGAATAGGATGGCCTTGGTTTTGTCTACATTGACTGCAATCTTCCACTGGGTGAGCCAGGTCTCTAGTGCATGGATGTGATTCTGTAGTCGTTGAATTGCTGGACCAATAAATGCACTTTGTGCCAGGATCGCAGTGTCGTCCGCATACATAGCTAATGTTGTGTCATGTGTGGTGGGAATATCGTTCACATAAATGTTAAAATATGTAGGTCCAAGTAAGGACCCCTGAGGGACCCCTGCATGGATTGGGTGGAAAGTTGAGTTTGTGCCTGCTACATGAACGACAAAGTATCTACCTGTTAGGTAGGAATTCGTGATGTTAATGATGTATTCTGGGAAACCCAGAACATGTAACTTGTATGTGAGTGCTTCCAACCAGACTCTATCAAAAGCCTTTGCTATATCAAGAAAAATTCCACCAGTGATGATCAAGTACTGAGAAGTGCAGTGTCATCTGCGTAGCTTGCAATTATAGTTTTAGTGCATGGTGGGATGTCATTAATGTAGAAGCTGAAAAGTATTGGAGAGATGATCGATCCTTGAGCTACTCCTGCTTTAGAAATTCTAGTGGAAGAGAGGATATTTTTTATTCTAACTTGAAAGGAACGATTGCGTTTGCGTAAGAAATTTGAAAGAAGAATAATTAAGCTGGGTCAAAAGTTGTAGTTAATGAGTTTGATGAGTAGTCCATCGATCCATACCTTGTCGAAAGCTTTTTCAATATCAAGGAATATACCAGCTACGGTTTCATTTTTATTAAAACTTTCGCCGATATATTCCACAATGCATGAGACTTGATATGTGGTGGAGTATCCAGGTCTAAATCAGAATTGGTTGCTATTGATAATGTTGTTAGAAAAAACGTAGGATTTAATTCTTTCTACAATAATTTTCTCAAAAACTTTGCCTATTGTGGGTAGCAGACAAATAGGTCTGTAACTTGAGGGTTGAGCTGGGTTTTTACCGGGTTTCTTGAGTACAAATATGATGGCATGTTTCCATGCATCAGGAAAGTAATTTTTTCTCAGGTAGGCGTTAAATATGTTGGTAATTAGAACTATTGTTTTGGATGGAAGGTTTTTCAGTGCTTTGTTGGAAATTTGATCATATCCAGTGGCTTTCTTGATGTTGAGGTGCCTAATAATGGTTTGAACTTCTCTGGAACTGGTAGGAGGGTTGAAGTTCCTAGAGTTTTCTTGAATAAAGTTGTTGACATGATTAGAGATATTGCAGTCGTTGGGACAAGGGTAGAGATTGTTAGAAAACTGTTCTTCATAATTATTTGCAAAAAATTCTGCTATTTTTCAGATTTGTTGATTAGTACGTTATTAATTTTGATGGGTCCAATGCTATTGTTGTTGCGTTTTAGAGCTTTTGCGATGCGCCAGACTGAGTGATCCTCGTGGGAAAGGCTTTGCACAAAGCTTTTCCAGGCCTTCAGTGTAGTCTTTGATAATTTTCTTTAATTCTTTATGACATCTATTGAAATTTCTTCTATCATTAGGGTGTTGGGTGCGTTGTGCTATTTTCCTAAGTCTATTCTTTTCTCTGATTTTTTGCCTGATATGGAGAGGAAGGGTAATGGAGTCATCTTTTTTATGCATTTTTGAATTATTTATTGCCGTATGGATTTGATTATTAAGTTGAGTAATAGCCTCGTTGATTTCTGTGGTGTTACTGAGGTTAGGAGCAGCATTGACGTTCCTCTGCATAATGTATTTGAAATTGCTCCAATTAATATTTGCCCTCAGGGGGCTCACTTTTGTGAGTACGGGTGTGGCTATCCCGAGGTACCCTAGCACTTCAGGGGATCATCTTGATGAGACGGGTGTCACGATCCTGGAGCCCCAGTGATCTATCCTCTTTTCCGTCTCCTCTCCTCTTGGGTGGAACTTTTCCCCTTCCCTTCTCCCTTGTGGTTTCTCTCTACGGAGTTTGGGGCTCGTCACGAGAGGCTGGAACACACCTTGTTTCTAGTTTTCGAGTGGCGAGAAAACTGCCCACGTGTTTGCCGTGCGTGGAGACCCGTGTCGCTGGAAAGGAGGGTCCTGGTAGTTGAGGGGCGAGGTACTGTCCCCAACACACTACTTTGGCCTCTGCTTCAGCTAAACGGGAGGCACCTTAGTCGTCCTCACGGGTGTCAATCGGCTGGTCACTAGTCCCTGTGTCAGTGGCTTGGGGTCAAGCTCTCGGGAGTACCTGCTTTCCGGAAAGCCGACTGTGGGGCTTCAGTTTGCGTATAGGTCCGGCTAGCCCTAACACAGAAATCTATGTTCCCTAATTCTCCGTGGTTGGCGGGGCCGTCGGACCCGAATCTTATATTATTCAATCATGGCTTCCTTATTTATTTTAAAAAAACCTGAAACAAACGACACGAATAAAGATATTGAAATCATTGACAAATCTGTGAGCAAGAAAATTCGTACCGATGCAAATGCCAAAGAAACTACAGAATGTCCTCGCTTTGTTGTTGTTACCAGTGCCTCTGAAGAATTTAAAAAGATGTCTCCTTTCCTAATAAACAAATACATTCATTCCTGCATAGGTGAGCCAAGGAACATAAAGCGTGTTCGTTCGGGAGACCTGCTTATTGATACCTTTTCGGCCACCCAGTCTGCTTCACTTTTACGACAAGCCAAACTTGGAGAGGTATCTATAACTGCGTCAGCGCACAAAACGCTTAATTTCTGTAGAGGCGTGATCTTGGAAATCGACCTTCTGTGTGTTTTAGAAGAAGAGTTCGTCTCCGAGTTAGCTGATCAAAAGGTTTGTGCTGCCAAGCGGATAAAGATGCGTAAGGAAGGTCAGTTGATGGACACCAAACACGTGATCCTGACCTTCAATTCGCCTGATCTGCCGAAGAATATTAAGGCTGGATATTTAAATTGCCCCGTAAGACCTTATATTCCAAACCCCATGCGATGCTTCCAGTGCCAGCGTTTTGGCCATTCCAAGATGTCCTGTCATGGGACCCTGACATGCGCTCGATGCTCGTCGGTTGGCCACGATAGCGATAATTGCACCGCTGCAGCACTGTGTATTAATTGCAAGGGTAACCATCCAGCATTTTCCCGTTCCTGTCCAAAATGGAAATTAGAAAAGGAAGTTCAGACCATAAAAGTTTCTAGAAACATTTCCTATGCCGAAGCCAGAAGACAAGTTCAAAGCACACAGCCTCAGTCAAACAAATCATATGCCGGCGACTTTAAATCAACACGCACTATAGCCACTCAAACTTCCATAAGTACACAGACTTCACCAAATAAAACGCAGCAGCCTGCAAACAAGAAAAAGGAAAATCCAACCCATGTCATACAAAATAAAGAAGTAACAATCTTGAGCAAACCAAAAACTGCGCCTCCAAAAACAGAAGCCGATCTACAGATGACATTAATTCTGAATCTCTAGATTCAGACGGTATGGAAGTGGAGGAGGGAATGGAAGTTCCCGAGCATCTACTTGCGCGCAAAACTAAAAAGGAACACAGAAAGAACAAACAACACCAGTCATAATGGCCACCCTCGTCTCATGGAACTGTCGCGGTTTCCACCGAAATTTGCTTGACACAAAGCTATGATCAATACTTATCATCCTGTGTGCTTCGCAATACAGAAAACAAATCTAAAATTTCGTCGGGACCCGAATCTTATATTATTCAATCATGGCTTCCTTATTTATTTTAAAAAAACCTGAAACAAACGACACGAATAAAGATATTGAAATCATTGACAAATCTGTGAGCAAGAAAATTCGTACCGATGCAAATGCCAAAGAAACTACAGAATGTCCTCGCTTTGTTGTTGTTACCAGTGCCTCTGAAGAATTTAAAAAGATGTCTCCTTTCCTAATAAACAAATACATTCATTCCTGCATAGGTGAGCCAAGGAACATAAAGCGTGTTCGTTCGGGAGACCTGCTTATTGATACCTTTTCGGCCACCCAGTCTGCTTCACTTTTACGACAAGCCAAACTTGGAGAGGTATCTATAACTGCGTCAGCGCACAAAACGCTTAATTTCTGTAGAGGCGTGATCTTGGAAATCGACCTTCTGTGTGTTTTAGAAGAAGAGTTCGTCTCCGAGTTAGCTGATCAAAAGGTTTGTGCTGCCAAGCGGATAAAGATGCGTAAGGAAGGTCAGTTGATGGACACCAAACACGTGATCCTGACCTTCAATTCGCCTGATCTGCCGAAGAATATTAAGGCTGGATATTTAAATTGCCCCGTAAGACCTTATATTCCAAACCCCATGCGATGCTTCCAGTGCCAGCGTTTTGGCCATTCCAAGATGTCCTGTCATGGGACCCTGACATGCGCTCGATGCTCGTCGGTTGGCCACGATAGCGATAATTGCACCGCTGCAGCACTGTGTATTAATTGCAAGGGTAACCATCCAGCATTTTCCCGTTCCTGTCCAAAATGGAAATTAGAAAAGGAAGTTCAGACCATAAAAGTTTCTAGAAACATTTCCTATGCCGAAGCCAGAAGACAAGTTCAAAGCACACAGCCTCAGTCAAACAAATCATATGCCGGCGACTTTAAATCAACACGCACTATAGCCACTCAAACTTCCATAAGTACACAGACTTCACCAAATAAAACGCAGCAGCCTGCAAACAAGAAAAAGGAAAATCCAACCCATGTCATACAAAATAAAGAAGTAACAATCTTGAGCAAACCAAAAACTGCGCCTCCAAAAACAGAAGCCGATCTACAGATGACATTAATTCTGAATCTCTAGATTCAGACGGTATGGAAGTGGAGGAGGGAATGGAAGTTCCCGAGCATCTACTTGCGCGCAAAACTAAAAAGGAACACAGAAAGAACAAACAACACCAGTCATAATGGCCACCCTCGTCTCATGGAACTGTCGCGGTTTCCACCGAAATTTGCTTGACACAAAGCTATGATCAATACTTATCATCCTGTGTGCTTCGCAATACAGAAAACAAATCTAAAACCAGAACAGGCAAAACTTCGGAGGTTTTCTTTCGTCAGGAAAGATAACATTGCAGGTGAACGTGCCAGTGGAGGTGTCGGTCTCTTCACCTCACTGGATTATCCCTCAAATGTGCTTTCTTTCACGACATCCCTCCAAGTTGTCGCTACTCAAACAAATTTTGATATTGTTGTTACAGTCGTTTCTCTGTATTTGCCTCCAAATGAGCATATTGATCAGCAAGATTTAAATGATCTTTTAGAGCAGCTGCCTGAGCCTTTCATCATAATAGGAGATTTTAACGGCCATAGTCCGCTCTGGGGTAGTAAGGATACAAATTGCCGTGGAAGACAAATTGAGCAGATCATAGCCTTTGTCTCCTGAATAATGGGCAAAATACTTAGTTCCATGAGCCTTCAAGGACATTCCACGCTCTCGACCTTGCCATCTGTTCACCATCTCTGCTGCCATTTTGCACTTTTAGTGTGGGAAATGAACTTTACAACAGCGATCATTATCCCATTTTTATATCTCTTGCACGAAGAGGAACAAACCCCATGTCGAGATCCCCTCGATTCATACTCGATAGGGCAGACTGGGAACTCTTCTCTTCCATTGCAGAGCTATCAGATGAAATTGTAGAAGATGCGCATATCGATGATGCTGTTGAAGCTGTAACAAATACTATTATTGAGGCAGCTATGCTTTCCATTCCTAGAACATCAGGAAAAATACTGAAATATTCGAAACCGTGGTGGAATCGCGATTGTCATGAAGCACTGAAAAAACAGAAAAAAACATGGGGTATTTTTCGTAGATATCCTACTCTGCGAAACCTCATTGCATTTAAAACAGCCAAAGCAAACGCACGAAAAGTAAGGAGGCAGAGCCAAAGGAATTCTTGGATTTCCTATGTGTCATCAATTGCATCCTCTACGCCTAGTAAGCGGGTTTGGGAAAGAGTTCGAAAAGCATGCGGAATATATAAAGACTCACTTTCCTTTTTGGAAAAAGATGGCCGAGTGATTAGCTCCATAGAAGAAATTGCGAATACTATCGGTGAGACATTTGCTGCCGTTTCTTCCAGCAGAAACTATTCACCTGCATTTCTCTCTATCAAGCAGCACTCTGAAATAAATCCCATTGCATTCAACTCGTGCAAATCTGAGCCTTACAATAGAGCATTTACTATGCTGGAATTAAAGATAGCTTTATTGCAGACACATAGGTCTTCTCCGGGTCTTGATGGCGTGAATTACGAAATGCTAAAACATCTGTCCTATAAGTCACTGACTGCTCTCCTCACTGTTTACAATAGAGTGTGGAAGGAGCGTATTTTTCCCATTGCGTGGAGGAGAGCTGTTGTAATTCCTATTGCTAAGCCAGGGAAAGATCCAAGGAATCCTTCGAACTATCGGCCAATTGCCCTTACGAGTTGCGTATGCAAACTGTTTGAAAAGATGGTAAACAGCCGCCTAGTCTACTTCTTGGAAAAGAATGATATATCGCCTTATCAGAGCGGTTTCGAAAGGGAAGAACGGCTGTAGATAACATGATCCTCTTAGAGACATCTATTCGAAAAGCATTTGTCAGAAAAAGCCACCTTGTATGGATATTCTTCGACATTGAAAAAGCTTATGATAAGGCATGGAGATACGGTATACTCCGGGATCTTCACGAGAGTGGCTTGCGCGACAACCTACAAATTTTCATTCAAAATTTCTTGAACACTAGAGCTTTTCAAGTAAGAATTGGCTCTGTTTTTTCCGATGTTTTTGAACAGGAAGAGGGTGTGTCTCAAGGCTGTGTGCTCAGTGTAACCCTGTTTAGTTTAAAAATAAACTCTGTACTCAAAGAACTTCCTCCCACCATCTTGGGATCTCTATATGTTGATGATCTGCAGATTAGCTGTCGAGTGGCATAAATGAGATACGTACAGAGGCAATTGCAGATGGCTCTGAATAATATCCAAGAATGGTCAAACAAACAGGGATTTACTTTTTCCAAACAGAAAACTGTGTGTGTTCACTTTTGTAGGAAGCGAGGTCTCCATCCTGAGCCTGAGTTCTGAATGGTACAATTATTCCAGTTACGCCCGAAGTAAAATTTTTAGGAGTGAATTTCGACCGAAAATTGACTTTCCTTTCTCATGTTTTAAACCTGAGAAAGAAGTGTCTAAAAACACTAAATATTTTAAAAGTGTTGGCGAACACCTCCTGGGGTGCAGAACGTTCCACTATGCTTCGCATTTACAGAGCCCTTGTTCGCTCTAGACTGGACTATGGCTCAGTTGTTTATGGATCCGCTCGGTCATCAGTTTTGTTAAAACTCGATCCTGTTCACCATCAAGCTCTGCGGATTTGTTCAGGAGCTTTCAGGACTTCTCCTGTACACAGCCTATATGTTGACTCTAACGAACCATCACTTTATCTGAGGCGTGAGCAATTGTCCCTTTTACAATATTTTAATATCTTATCCAAACCTGAACATCCCAATAAGCTGTGCTTACTTGATAATGAGTGTAACACTTTATTTGAAACACGTCCATCCTGTATTCCTACCTTTCCTTTAAGACTTCGCCCTATCATTGAGGAACATTCCCTCTCTGATATGCGCCCCCAAGCAGTACAGATCTTTTAAATCCCACCTTGGGAAAATTCACGTATTCAGCTTCTTGATATTTTCAAACATCACGTGAAGGCAAGCACTAACGAGATCGTTTACAGACAACTCTTTGCTGAGCACAGGCAGAAATATAGCAGTTATTATCCGATATACACAGATGGATCAAAGTCAAATAATCATGTCGGGATGGCTTTTGTATTTGAAGATTACATTGAGGGCAGATGCCTGCACCATGCTTGCTCAGTCATAACATCTCAACTAACTGCAATATATTATGGTCTTTTGTACATATCAAAGCTCTGCCATAGAAAGTTCATAGTTTATACAGACTCGTATAGTGCTCTTAAATCCTTGGAAGCTTTTCCCAACATTCAGAATCCTGTGGTTGTGGATGTTCTAAAAATTCATATAAATTTAACGATTCGAGGATATGAAGTCCTGTACTGCTGGGTTCCTGCACATGCTGGAATAAAGGGAAATGAGCTTACAGACATCGCAGCCAAATCTGCTATTGAACCGTCCAGTTACTTTATCCCTTTTAGAGACATCTACTGTGTCATCAAGGGAAAGGTCCGAAAAACATGGCAGCAAATTTGGGATGTTCAGCATCACAACAAGTTGAGAAACGTCAAGCCTAGAATTAAGCATTGGGATTTTGCTGGAAATCGTAAGGAGGACGTTCTTTTGAGTCGCCTCAGAATTGGTCACACTAGAGTCACACATAACTATCTTCTCAAAGCTGAAAATGAGCCTGTTTGTTTTAATTGTAATGTTTGTTTATCTGTTCGTCATATTTTAATTGAGTGTCCATGTTTTAATAGTCTTCGCCAGAAATATTTTAATAGCTGTGACTTGCCTCTCGACCGTTTAATCGGAAGAGAGGTCAATTGTAATTTAATTTATTATTTAAAAGAGACTGGCTTTTATTACCTAATGTAATTTGTTTTGAAGACTGTGTTTTGAATTTTAATGTGTGCTTTTAACTTGTGTTTATATGACTTCATCCTTTGGATTTGGTAAATTTATCTACTTGTTGTTATTTATTGAATTTTAATGTCATCAATTGTCATTATCCCATCTTGTGTTTGGCGCGTCATAATCATCTCTGGTTTTTGCGCCATAATCACTCACTCACTCACCCCAATTAATTTTTGTTTTCAAAGGAGGTAGGCCATGTTTTAACCCATAAAGGGTAATGTGAAGTGGCAAATGATCGGAGGAGAGATCATTTGCGACATAGACAAAAGGAGCTTGAGGGATTTTGCTTGTGATGATTATATCTAAAACGTCTGGTCTTCCACGTAGATTAGTGGGAATGTAGGTGGGTTCATTAGGTGCGTAAATATCGATATGGCTATTGAGAATATAACTGTTGAGGATGATACCGTTAGCATTGGTGGTAGAGCTGTTCCAGTTCGGGTGTTTGCAGTTAAAATCGCCTGAGATAATAGTGGGATATCCTAAATTAATGATATTGTTGAGATCGGTGATATTGAGTAGGTTATTAGGAGGTTTGTAGACGGAAACAATTAAATAATCTGTGTTATTACTTTTCATAATACATCCGCAGGCTTCAAGGCTTTGGAGAGGTGGTAGAGTGGCTGGTTAGCAGTTTAAATATTTCTTTGTTGCAATGAGAGTACCTCCGCCTCTGTTATGAAGTCGGTCTGAACGAAAGACATCATAGTTGGGGAGTTTAATAATATCGGTTGCTTTAAGATGGGTTTCATTGAGGAGAAGAATATCTATGCTGTGCTGTATGAGGTAAGTTTTAATTTCGAAAAGCTGCCTTTTTATGCCATTGCAATTGAATGAAACAAATTTAGCGTAATTGATGTGCCGATAGATTGGAGAGGTGCTATGTTGTGAATTATACATGGTGTAATTCAAAAACCTGTAGTGCGTTTAAGGCGATATCCAATTTAGTATCTAAGCTATTTGAATTCCTATATTCTATGTAAAGTGTGTGAAGAGATTTTACGAAGGCTCTGAATTCTTCAAATGACTTTTCTTCTTTACTATTGTTGTTAATTTTAATGGGAGCTTCTGATGGAGGGCTTGTCGGTTGTTTAGACCCAGAAATGACTGCGGCGTATGATAGGCTATTGTAGATGGGTTCACTGGTTTTTGATTGGCTGCGCGTACTGTTAGTTTTGATTTCCTTCATGGCACTTGGGTGTATGATGGGTTCTTTAATATTTTTTAGTTTAGGATCTGGTTTATTGAGTGGATGTTCAGGACATTTTTTATCGCAAGATGCATGGGATCCTTGGCATAAGACGCATTGAGGGGTGAAATTTTTCCCTTTATGCGGGCATTCGAAAGACTGTTGTTGTTCGAGGCATCTGACACATCTTGGTGGGTTATGACATGCTTTCTGAGTATGCCCGTACCGCTGACACTGAAAGCATTGTGTCGGTCCGGGCCTACCTTTATATGGAACGATTCTAACCTTCATGTCCATTAGATACTTTATGTCAAACATACGTTTTCCTGAAGGATTATTTGGAGCTTCTATGTAGTACATGGGGAGTTCTGTAGGAATACCATCGCGCATGCCTACCATTCTTATAACTTTGATTATTGGTATTTGCAGTTTCTTTATTTTCTCTTTAATTTCTTCTATGGTGTAGTCTGTTGAGAAGCCTTTTAATGCTTTGTCAGAGTGTAATAAATAAGTATGGTATGGGATATGTTTAGTTTCTAGATAATTTTGGGCTGCTTTATAGTCGTCTATACTAGTAACTTTGATTACGAAATTTTCGCCTTCAAGTTTAGCCTCGAATTTACCAAATTTAAGTGTTTCTATGAACATTTCATAGAAACACTTAAATTTCACTTAAATAGAACTTTCACTTAAATAGAAACACTTAAATGAAAAAGTGTGTTTCATAGAACACACTTTTTCTGATGTCCTTCCAGTTGATATCTTAAGTTATTACAAGGGGGGGGGGTATTTTATTGGCTGATTGTTGAGGTTGTTTGAAAGGTAAAGTATTAGTGGAATCATTATTGTCATTATTATCATCCATGTTCTGATTATCGAGATTTTGATCTATTGTTAGTGCGTCGAATTGGTTTGATAATTGCGTAGGAGGGGTGTTATCATTTGATAAGTTGCGCGCTCTTTTTCTAGGTGCGGTCCAAGTATCGTTGTTATTTTGACATATCCTGCTTATAGCTTCATATAATGAAGATTCATGTTTTGGTAATTCCGAAAATAATTTAGCTAATTCCGTGTTAAGTTTGTTGATTTTCTTTATATTTTCATCAGTGGGTTTTTCATTATTGGCATAAGTTAGGAGTTTAATATCTCGTTCGATTTCTAAGCTTTTCGTTATCATTTGACTGGCTTTAATTTTTTCGCCGTCTTTTTCTGTTTTCTTATTCATGATCAAGAGAGGTTCCGGTCGGTGATTGAAAGTAAAAATTTTAGGTAAGCAAATTCGAAGTAGTCACTGCTCTATTCTAGCTGGCTGTCGCATGCGAGAACAAGTGAGACATACTTACAAATAAATCAAGTAGCGAGAGAGCTCAAAAAATTCAACCTAGTCCCTAGGGAATGAGATGGTTGAGCTGTATCTGTATCTGTATCCTGGTCCTACTGACTCGTATACAGTCCTAAGAAGGACTTTTACCAGGCCAATATACCCTTTTTTAGGGATCCTAGATGTTAAAATCCTCCTGAAACAGTGCGTTTCTTTGGAGCATAGCACTTCCTAAGTGCTGAGATGGAGAGTGGTAAGGTAACCTGTCATGATATTTAAATGGCATTTAGAATCTTGAAGAATTGGCATAAGAATATCTTGAAGTTAAGGCATAAATATGATAAGCAATAGATAATGATAAGCAATTTAGATGATAAGCATGGCATGAATTTAGGAGCTGCGCTCCGCACGTCTTTCTCCTGTGACGCTTGAATACTGAATGAGATGATATGGGCGGTGATCTGGATACTTTTAGTGCGCGCTAAACTCTGATTCGTTGATTTGGTCTCATGTTACAATACACTAATGCGATTCGCAGGCCAGTCCTTAATTATTAGTCCTTCTGGTAAAGGAATCGCATAGAAATAATGAAAAAATAGAATCTTGGTTAAATATGATAAATATAAACTAATAAAAATATTTACATATGTACATTACCATTTTTCGTTATGAAAGATGGTGCGCGGTCTGTTATATCGCTGAATCAGAGTTGCGTCGTAGTTAAGAAGATTAGATATTGTAGAATCTGGGTGCTTACTGCAATTTAAAAAGAAGTTGTGGCTACTTTTGATAATTTCACTATTGAGTGGCATAATATTTAGATCTCTGTGAATGGTAACCCTGAGGCGTTAGATATGATTCTGAGCGTTTTATTTTGGATGGTTTGTACCCAGGCAGCATGCATTCGTAAATTGCACGAGAAAAATACGTGCAATTTACGAATGGCCTTTCGTATAAAAAACGTTCAAGTTGAACGTAAAAATATCATAAAAATGTCCAGTGGAAATTACTAAATATTTACGTATATTTTTACGTTATACTATACGTAACTTTTACGTAAAATTTAGGTATATTTACGCGAGAGACTACTGTTCATTCGCAACTTTTACGTATAATATACGTAAATTTCAGTGATTTACGTATATTTTTAGTAAAAATTTACGTATATTTATCGCATATACGTAAATCTCAATTTTTTGCTTCACGTATGCGTATATATTTAGTAAAAATTTACGTAAATTTCCCCGATTTTTTACTGTATATAAACGTATATATTAGGTAAAAATTAAGGTAGATATTCCCCGTATTTTACGGTACAAAAACGTATATATTTGATAGAAATTAACGTATATATTTCCGGTAATTTACGGTACAAAAACGTATATATTTGATAGTAATTGACCTAAATCTTCCCTACGTTTTCTTTGCATATGCGAATGACTGGTAAAAATTTAATCCGATGTATTCTATACTTTACTGTGTATAAATGCACATTTTTTGGTAAAAAATTTGCATAAATCTCCAATTACCTTTTCACTGCATTTTTCATAAAATGTACTTATTTTAATCTTATTTTTTATATAAATCTATGCAAAAACTTTCTGTATGCTATGATTAAAAGGTAAAATAATTTTTATATCAAATTCTTACATATCTGCCTTTTAGTTATGTACAGCAATATGGAATATATATAACTGGAAAATTTAAATGCACTAGTAAATGCAAAAAAAAAAAAAAAAAAAAAAAAAAAAAAAAAAAAATTATATTAAAAAATTATGTAACACTTAAAGGCTGAAAATTACTTTTAATATTTCATTTCAAAGTGACTACAAAATATGCAATAAATTTTGTAAACATCAATTCTGTGTTTTAAATCAATTAATGCTATCGTTCATTTGCATTTTTGTTTACTAAATTCATTTCATAAATTTAAATTTAGTAAACAACTGTAGCAAACAGTTGTTTACTAAATAACACTTTAAATAAATTATTTGCTTTTCCGAAGGACATTTTCTTATGCCATGTAAATGAACGATAGCATTAAATGATTTAAAACATAGAACTCAGGTTTACAAAATTTATTGCATATATTGTAGTCACTTTTAAATGAAATATTAAGTGATTTTCAGCCTTTTAGTGTTATGTAATTTTTGAATAGAAATTAATTTTTTTGCATTTAAATTTTCCAGTTATATATATTCCATATTGCTGTACATACCTAAAAAGTGGATATGTAAAAATTTGATATTAAATTAATTTTATCTTTTAATCATAATATGCAGAACATTTTTGCATAGATTTATATAAAAAATAAAATTAAAATAAGCACATTTTACGAAAAATGCAGTAAATAGGTAATTGGAGATTTATGCAAATTTTTTACCAAAAGTGTGCACTTTACACAGTGAAGAGGAGAAGACATCGGACTAAATTTTTACCAAAGTCATTCGTATATGCAAAGAAAACATAGGGAAGATTTAGGTCAATTATATACGTTTTTATACCGTAAAATACAAGGAATATCTACGTTAATTTCTATCTAAAGTACAATATAGTTAATTAACAAATTCAGTAAACGAATGTAGCACAAAAGAAAACATCATACGTTTAGATTATTTGAATGAGTGTGCTAAATTTTAAAATTGTTAAATATAGACCAGGAAATTGTATAAAACTTAACTTTTCCAATAGTTTACCAAGCTGACTTTGTTATTTTCCTTGAAGATGAATGTTTAATGTCACAAATATTTCATTCATATCTTCAGATAATACACATATACATATTTATTTATTAAAATTCAGTTTATCCCAAACATGTTAAAGAAAATATTAATTTGCATGCAAGTTAATCGAGTAGCTTCTGTTTTAATTACACACATAATTATGATATGTAAAAATTTTACATTTATCAGTCAATCTTGCAATGTATTGTAATCTATTATTGTTGTCTTTTTCAGTTTAAAATCTTATAAATATATTAGATCAGTACTAAAAGTTCACCTCTACAAAAGAAATGCTTTATTGAGGTATTTTTAAAAAGTTCCCTTTTACAAGGTAACTGTTAATTTCATAAATAAGTTCATAAAATTATGCAAATTCAAAATTACCTAAATATGTTCTTTATTTTATCTTATATACCAGATAAAATTTCAAAAAGTTAATTTGTTTAGGAATATTGAATTTTTTAATATTTATCTCATGTGACTTTTTCTATAACATCATTATAAATGTGCATGTTGATGTGGACATATCAATTATTTTTTTCATCAAATAGCTTTATGGTATTAAATGATTTAAAAAGAGGCAACTGGACAAAAGAAAGCAATTAGAAGTTGGCTAATTTTTTATTAATTTGTTGTCAAACGCTGTGCATTTTAGATTATGCTCATATGATGACAATGAGTTATTTAAATTATAAAATTATTATGAACATATCCCACATAAATTAACAAGTATAAAATTTCAAGTTGTTTGAAGTATTATGAACTGTAATACTTTCAAAAGAAATACACATGAAATTAATTTAAGAATTAGGTTTATTTTACAAGTATTCAAAAACTGCAATTACTGTTAAACAATAAAAACTAACATGAAATCTGAAGAGCATATTTTTTTCAATAATAAAATTCAACATAGACTTCATGCAGCTTCGCCATATTTGTTCTATAGTTCGCTGTCTTTAATATCCTGCTCGATTTTTGTAAAAGTGAATTCTTTGTCACCCAATGTTTTGAGAACAGCTCCTAAACCAGAAAAAGAAAAATTTGTAATAATTTCACACTTCAGAGGTTTTCAGTTTTTAAATATAGTTGAAGTATTAAAAGATGCATATAAAATGCACTGAGTATTTCATATTTAAAAATTTACATTTCAGTAATTAAAAATTTAATTTCACACTATCACACAGTAAGCTTCAATTATATACCTTACACAATGCCTATAATTTCAAGTGAAAAATACTTAAGATTTGTTTAGAACTGCAAGGTTGAGAAAGTCTTTAAAGGCTATGTTTGTATTTAAGTACATGAGAAAAAACTTAATTTTGTATTAATTATATTGCATTAGCCTTTTCAATTTTACTCCTACATATAGTAAAGAATATTCACTTTCTTACAGATAACTTTTTCTTAAATAAAGAGTAAGCAGAAAACTAATCACAACACTATATACATATAACAGAATACTTCATAAACATATACATGTCATTAACATACGTATATGCATTAACAGGCTATTTTACACATTTCAATAAACCAGAAACCAATACACAATCAAAAGTATTATCAGTAAATTCCTCCAAAATCAGAGCAAAAATCTTTAATTATGATAACAATGGCATCTCAGTTTGCAATATAAAATATTTCAATTCTACATTCATGTGTATTCTAAGCAAACAGAATGCTGAATAACAATAAAATTATAAATACCATAAAAAAGTTAAGAGCCACGTAGAATGATAGCAAGACTAAATAAGTCTTCCTTCAAAAATCAATTTAAATTCAAAAATTTGCCTTCCTGTTTAACATCTCAAAATAGGGTTACTGCTTTCACTAACTAAATTTCCTGTCTTGGCAAAATAAAAATTGTCACTTCTGTTGCAGGAAATATTTGCTGCAAACTTTGTATGCAAATAATCCAGTGAAAAAATTTTAATTGTGGCTTGAATTATTTTCTTTATTAAATAAATGAAAAATTGCCACATAATATTAATTTATGATCCACATGAAGCTTTTTACCTCTACCATATCATGCAGCTATTTTAAAATATATACTCTCATATAAAAGCCACAGAATTTTTTTACCAATATTAATATAGTATAAATCATTAATAAATCTTCTAAAAACAGCCCCAAATTTTCTGAATTTGATACCCAAAACATAATTCTACGTAACTGTTAATGTATGCATTTGCTTGCACATACTTAAAATGAATTATACACACAAAAACTTAACGTATTAACTTTAATAAATTCTTAATTAGCAGGATGACTCAATTAAGGCAAAATATGAAAGAAATCTAGCTGATGGAATAGTTGTAAAAGATATATTTAAAAAAAGCTAATATTGTTTACCTTACACATAGCAGAAATTGAGTAAACTGTATGCAGCTGGATTATTTATTAGGAATAGAAGTTAGATCAAAGTACCAAAGTCACACTAGGGCTTTAACCATTTGGGTGCAAAGAAGCACCTGAATTTCAAAAAGAATAATTTAAAAAAGCTAATAGAATTATATAACTTTTACAATCTAGTACAAATATTAGACACATACACAACACTAAATGCCATTATTTACTTGCATATTTTCCTTCTTTGTGTACTTTACTCCTTAATTTTTCAGGATATGATTTAGAAACAGAGTTATGGTAAAAATGTATACTGGTAAAAAAAATATTGCTGAAACTGATAAGTCCTTTGAATTATATACTATAGTGCAAAGAGGGATGGAATATGTGACTAAATATGATAAATCAGATTACAATAACATTAAACAAATAACATGAAAAACTGAAAAAAAGAAATTTTATTTGAAATTATTTTTTAACTCATGGAAAGACAGACAGTATTTCCAACTTATTAAATTCAATTATATTTTACCTTTGTCAAACCAATATTGGTAAGAGAGTTGTATTTAAAATCGGTGCTAAGCTAAAACTGCTTTCTTGCCTAATTTTATACTATTGAAAATACCGGTAATAGTCAAAGTTATTCGTACTCAATATGTGTAAGATTATTAATGAGTTGCCAAACCTCAGTTAACCATCTAATATACAACATTCAACATTATTATTTTTCTTTTTGAATGTCAGGTTTTCATTATTTCTGCCAATATATCTGTAACAGGACATAAAGATTGAGTTAATGTAGAATAGAAAATTACCTTGCAAGTTAGCACCTTTACCTTAGTGGCAGTACTTCATTCTCTAGAAAAAACATTTTAAATTATTATACTTAAACAAAAAATTCATATTTGTTACAGCAAAACATCATTAATACAATAAACCAGAGTTGAATGCAAATCTAGTTTAACTCCATTCTTGAAAACTAGTTTATTACTTTCAATTTAATTTAAAAATAATAAAAAATAAGGTACGTATTATGATGACTACCTAGATATCTCGCCTAAACTGGCAATCCTTGTAGGTTATACAGGTTATAGAGGGCACTAAGATAGAGAGTATTAATCCCACACTAGGGACTCTTAACATTTGGTAGGAACAGTTTGAAAAGTGAAACAGATATTTATAGTGAACCAATGCAAAACAAAAACAATAGTTCTTTAGGGACAAAGCCCCTTTGGACTAATAAATCCGAGTAAATTAACAGCTTTTAGCTATTTTTTCTTCTTGTAAAAAATAGACATACAGAATATTTTTAGAAAATAACAGTACTTTAAGCATGCAATTTCCACATATTTAACACAATAATTCATTCTAGCTCTGTTGCAATACTGGCAAAGGTACTCCTCCGTTATTAGGATGGGATTCAGAAATGTACAATGAAACCTCGAGATACGAGGAAAGTATGAGCAAAATATGAGATTAATTTGAGTAACGAGCAATGAGCCAGGCTGTTGGTACGGGTGGCGCCATTTCCCTATCCGGCTCAACTCGGGGAATCCCCTCGTCAGATCACTCAGTGTTCTTTTATATACATGTTTGTGCACTTGCAAGTTAATTGTTTTGACATTTAACATGAAAATAATTATTTCAAGATGCCTCGCAAGAAAATTGTTGCCTCAGATAGTGCTGCAAAGAAAAATAAGAAGGCCATGGCCGTCGATATCAAGAAAGAAATCGTAGATAAACATAAGCATGGTGACGGAATTGGCGAAGACTTGCGGCCTTTCAATATCGAAAATCTATACTATTCTGAAGAAGCAGGAAGAAATTAAGAAACCTGATGTAGCCAAAGGAATTATCGTTGCTTCCAAGCACCATAAAAGTACTCCTATATGTTGAGAAGCTGTTGTTGGTGTGGATTAATGAGAATGAGTTAAAATGTTGGTAACAAAGTTAAACTATTGTTATATTATTTACCAGTGTTATTTATTAGGAAAAATTGACTTGATATTAAAATAATGATATAAAAATTGATATTTTTTGGGGTGTGGAACAGGTTAACTGAATTTCCATTATTTTCAATGGGGAAGCTTGTTTCTAGATACGAGAAATTCGCTATACCAGTTGAATGCTGGAACGAATTAAACTCGTATCTCGGGGTTCCACTGTAGATATGTAAGCATGTGTATGTGCATGTATGCGCATATACACATACATACATAAAGAATATACACATGCACACACGAACACCTACATTTAAAAATGCATGCATATAAACACACATTTCTGAATCTGGTCCTGATAACAGAAGAATGCCTACATGAATCATAGGATTTACATTAATCAGTTTTATTAGAATTCTTAAATGCAGAGGATTTACATTAATCAGTTTTATTAGAATTTTTAAATGCAGAGGATTTACATTAATCAGTTTTATTAGAATTTTTAAATGCAGAGGATTTACATTAATCAGTTTTATTAGAATTCTTAAATGAAATCTTCACTATCCGAAAATTCAATTTCATTTCTAGCTGAAACTGTATCAGGACAATCTCATTTATATTATTTCCCTCTAACAACTGAACATTTAGAAAACCTTTTCTATTCCATGGAAAACTAATGCTAAATTAAACATACATTTTCTAAATCTGAAAATTTTAAGTTAGCTTAGAAACTGTAATCATTCTTAAAAAAGTTTGATTTATGCAGATGTTAGATCAATAAAATTACTTTCCTGTGAAAATGTAATATGGCATTGAACAACACGATTTCACACATCAAGATATACTGAGTGAAAATTCCTGAAATGTTTTATTTCTTGGTATCTCTGCAAGAACTGTATAAATAAGACTACCTCCCTTTTATAAAAAAAAAAAAAAAAAAGAAAATGTTTAGTAAATATACTATGAAGAAAATTTGTTACATTATTTACAGTTCATAATTAATAGAAAATAAATCATTTCTTATCTTATCAGAATTTATTTTTATCACATTCATAAACAGTACTAATTTAAACAAACATACCATTACAATTTCAACAACTATGAACTAGAAAATCCAAATCTGCATCTTTGATGGTCTAGTAGATTGGACGTCTCGTTTACTACAATTCAGCAGGGTGCTGACTCCCCAGACTGTAATATATATAGATAATTAATTTACAAGGGAAAAAGCAACGAAAATATAAACAATTTCTTGGTTTTATATAAGCATTTCTGCACATTTACAATTTAAATTTTTTTAACTATCTAGTTATATCAAAATACATGATTTTGTAAAATATCATTCAAATAATTTAAGGTATTTTAGATCAAATACCAATTTTTCAATAAATTTTTTCATGCAAGTCTAATAATCAACATAACTATCAAGTTTTGACTTCGAAAATTATGTTTAGAGAAATTTGAAGCTGCAGTAAATAGTAATAAATTTATTCAAAACTGAAAGTAAAGCATTCTTACTTTATTTTCTTTCTTTAACTATGGCAGATCTTTTAAAACAACAAAATCAAACAAACAAAAAAGAAATGCATTCATGAAAGGACTTAGGACTTACTTATTATTCATGAAAGGATATATTTCAGTAATTACTAGTGCATAAAAATTCAGTATATATATATAAAAAAATGAACACAGATTTGGAACAAAGTACCTGTGTTTCTATAGCATAAAGTTTCCTTTTTTAATAGCACAATATCTTTGAGTTAAAGATTATATATTAAAGCAAATTTATAAAACTAAATTCAAAAATAAGAAATTAAATTATTTTTAGGGAAAACACTAAGCAAATAAAAAATTTTGAATTTCATAAATAAAAGAAAGTTACATGCTTTATTTTTTGGCATAAGGTAGATAACATTTCCATAACAGATTTCTGAACAATTAGTCATGTTGATATTGCCTTTCTTTTTTCCATTAAAAGCTATTTCCTGCTTAATTACAGTATGCTTTAAGATAAATATTAAAACGTTTGAGTAAAAATAATATAACTATAAAAAGGTGAGACACATACAAAAAGTAGTGACACAAACAGTAAGAAACAGACTAGTGCAAAATTTAACAGTACCAAATCCTGAAAATGAATCATTAGGCACATACACAAAAGAACAACACATGGAAAATCACATTTCCTACACAGACGCTATTTATAAAATTTTATATAGGTGAAAAAGGTACGAGTATTAAACACTGAAAATATTCACTTACTTTCTTCAAATAATTAGTAACTTCGATGGATTCTGTCACAAACGCCAATCCACGAACAAACAGTATTCTTTGCGACTTTACCATTCTTTTCGACCGCCATTGCTGAGTGCTGACAAGGTTCTTTAATATACTAAGGTTAGGCCAGGAACGGAAAAAGCGTGCCATTGGTTGCTGGTAGTGACGTCACCCGGGAGACAAGACGCATCGGCCGACGCGTCTGCTGCATGATTTTGGTAATGGAAAAAATGTAAACTAAAGCAAAATGATCATTTTATATGTGGTAGATACACCGGAAATACCGGGTATATACTTTCCGATTAAGTATTTTGTTAAAGAAAATGTTTATTTTATGCACAGAATTCGTACGAATGCTGAAAATAATTGTAAACATTAAATTCTTTTCGTAAAGGAAAGCATTAGAAAATTAAAAACGATATTTAAGTTAATTAAGGGAAATAAATATTGCAAAACAAGGTATTTTTGAATATTTTTTCGTAGTATTGTTTGCACTAAATTAATCTTGTTGAACAGAACACATGATGGCATAAGTGCTGAGACGTAAAAACATAATCAAAAAGTATTATTCTGTTTATTTTCATTGCTCATGCACTTTTTTTTAATACAAATGAACTTTGACATTCCATGAGAAATATATGATCGTGATTTTCAGTTCAAATTACATATCTCAAGCAAAAATATACATAAAAAGATTTGACTTAACAAATTCATATTTAAATACCATAAAATTCTACAAATTTCTTAATATCCGTCATTATACTTTTAAATAGTATACTTATCACATTCTTTTTAAAGTGAAAAGTCACTTCATACTGATTCACTTCAGATTTTAGCAGAAGTGCATATATTTTCAGTATAATCTAAAAGTACTCTTATAATCCTTTACACTCCCAAGATTTCTATATAACATTTATCCTGACGTGATTATTTGCTTTAGTAAATAATCTTCGATATTGGCATCCTATTCTTCCTTCCATACATTAAAAATGGAACAATAAAAATACATTTTCTTACACATATACGCACAATAATAATAATAATAAACTTGCCCTACATCTTAGTTTCGGCCCACCAGCGGCCGAGCGGTAAAGTCGCTGAACACTGGTAGTTCGGTCCGAATCCCGCGAATGGGCTGGCTGCATGGGCGTTTTCGTGGTTTGCCTCATGTGTAACGTGTATACGAGCCAGTTTCCCTGAGAAAGTCCTCCACAAAGGCATAATACCTATTACGCAGATAGCCCTAGTGTGCTTTGCCATAATTAAATACACCACCACATCTTAATTTAAATTCAGACTGTACACAAATTAAATATTTTTAATTACTAATGTATTTTTATAAGGTTGTTTCTTAAAATACTTTTGTTATACTCGAAATATGTGTTCAATATTGAATTATTTTTCTTTCTCTTATAATTAAAAACAAGTTATATGGAATTAAAATTAAAACTTATGCAGCAGTTAAATAACACTGAACAGAATATCTTACTTACTCTTTCGCTATTTTTATTCTAGCATTATACACAGATTTGTTTTCCTTCAGGTTCAAGCATGTGTAAGTTATATCAATTAAATTACATCACACATACCTGTATGCATCAGTTAAATAACACTGAAAGAAATATGTCACTCACTCATTCGATGTTTGCATCATAGCGAGGTCGAGAAATTGTTCTTTCCTCACGGTGATGCATGTATCAGTTTACTTAGTTCGCAAAGCTTAACCCAGACGCTGCTTCAATACATAGAATTCCGTTTGGGATGTAAAGAAAGTAACCAAAACATGTGAATGAAGTTGGATACGCGAATTTATTAACTAATCATTCAGGTACTCAGTATTGGTAAACATGACATGAGTTTAAATATCTCACTACGATGTAAGTCTCATACACAAAATGAAGATTATGATAAAAAAAATGATTTAAAATGAGAAATTTTTGAATTTAAATGTAAAATAGCAGTAAAATGAAAAATAAATGTAAAATTACATCACAGTTATGTATGAAAACTACATAAATTCATTAAAAAATAGTTATTTTATCTGGTTGTAAAGAGTGTTTTCCGCCAAAAAACGTATTAACGTGTATAATTCTGACACAACGCTATAGCAGAATTTGCCACTTCCGCCTAGGTATAATAGCAAATTAACAACACAAATCAAATCAAACTGTTGATGCAACAAAAGTAAACAAACGCCAAGAACTAACGATGTCACCCACATGACGTCATGCGTATGTGGCATAACTTTCTCCCTGCACTGCGCATCGCTCTTGGGCCCCCCCCCTGGAGTGCTGACTTCACAAATATCCCGCCACAACCGGAAGTAGAAAGTGTCTGCTTTGCCATTGGTCAGTGAACAAGAATTGCAACGCTTTTTTTTTCTTTATAATTAAACATATTAAGAAAGCCTCTAAATTAGCATATGAAATAAACTTACTTTCGCATTATATAAATTTATATTCACAGCATCTCTGTATTAAGGTAATAATTAAATTTTTCTACGAAAAATAGAAATGTCTGTATATGCGCATGCTCAGTGTATAATCGTAAATCCGGTTAATTTTTATAGCGTAAAATTAACTATGCAAATTTTGAGTTCATTTAACTGAACTCTTGTACTTATTCTGTAGATCTCCATATTAAGAATGTCTTTAACTGTTTCAGGAAAAATATAAAATATAATATAATTATTTATTTACATTATTTATTAATTTTTTCCTCATATAAAAATTATTAAAATCGCTATATCATTTTTTCCGTACATTAAACAAAATTTAAAAAAATTAGCCTCATATGATTTTTATAACAAAGATTAAAGGAACTGAAATATATGTAAAATATCAGGATTCAGCTTGCAATTTCGTAGAGTTATTATTATTATTATTAAATAAAAATATTAGTATATCTTTGATTATAATTAATGATCCTTTGGTCTACATTAAACTATTGTTCAAGAAGTTAAACGTTTTCGAGCATCTTCTGCTGTATTTATTATTATATTCCTCGACATGAAAGATTTGCTAGTCTTATTCCAATTTAATTGCCCACATTTGCTAAATAAAATAAGGCGAGTATTATACCAAACTCAGTAAGTACACAAATTTAATATACAGCTTATTCCAGTTAAATGGGTAATAGGATTTTCATAAAAGAAATTAAATTGTGTAAATTAATGTAAGTGTTGATATGAATAAAAATAAAAAATTTGATATAAGAAAATAAATAAGTTGTTTTGAAGATGTTTGAATTAAGAAAATATAATTTTTTGTAAAAATGCACGTAAAGATTTAGCTCACATGTTAAAATTTATAGAAAAATTTTAGCCTCATATATGAATGCCCCTTTTTCATGTTCGTGGACAAGGAAAACAAAGTGAAATGCCAGAAATACACTAAATATTTTGAATTAATAAACTTCATTTTCAATCTTTTTAGACTTCGTATAATATCCGTAAAAGTGGCGAATGAAATATACCATAAAGGCAGTAGTTTCTTTCAGAACATTCGGATTCGTATAATATGCGTAAAAGTGACGAATAAAATATACCATCATGGCGGTAGTTTTATCAGTACATTCGGATTCGTATAATTTTCGTAAAAATAACGTGTGGAAAATAACGATCAAGAGTTAACAGTAACTTCAGCCTTTTTCATTCGTATAAATTTCGTAAAAGTAACGTGCAAAAAATACCATACCCTTATTTCACCAAAATTATACGTATATTTTTGGAGACGTGCTGCTTGGGTAGGATTTCTGTATTTGATTTAGCAGTGGCTGCCCATGCTGGTGAAGCATATAATAAAGTAGGACGAATTGCTTGTATATAGATGGTTCTTTTAGTGTTGAGACTAAGTTGGGAGTTTCTACCTGTGAGTGCTATTATTGCATTGAATGCCTTATAGGCCTGATTCCGTGTATATAGCATATGCTTCCTGAAGGTGAGCTTATTGTCTAGGAAAACTCCTAAATATTTGACTTCTTTTGCCTGTGGGATGATTTGGTTATTGATTGTAATATTTTCTAGTTGTCGTCTGAGGCTGTTTTTTCTGAAATAGATGAGAGTAGATTTGCTTTCGTTAATTTTAATTTTCCAGGCTTTAAACCATTGCGTGACTATGTTGAGGTGCTTTTGAAGATTATTTTTCGCTTTTTTGGGAGTTATAGATTTGCTTAATATAGCAGTGTCATCAGCGTAGCTGGAGATTTGGATACTTGGATCTGTAGGAATATCGTTGATGTAGATGTTGAAAAGGGTAGGTGAAATTATAGATCCTTGTGCTAAGCCCGCAGTGGGATAATGAGGGGATGATAAAGAATTTTTGACTTTGACTTGGTATGATCTGGTATTGAGGAAATTTGAGATGAGAACTATGAGGCTGGGTGGGAACTGATAATTAATTAATTTGATAATGAGGCCGTTCAGCCAGACTTTATCAAATGCCTTTTCAATGTCGAGGAATATACCGGCTACGGTTTCCTTTTTAATGAAACTTTCGCCGATATATTCCACTAGCCTGGTGATTTGATGCACAGTAGAGTAGCCAGTACGGAATCCAAATTGATGGTTTTTAATGATATTGTTATTGTTAAGATGATCTTTAATTCTATTTGTGATGATGCGTTCGAAAATTTTGCCTATGGATGGGAGGAGAGATATGGGTCTATAGTTAGACGTGTTTGAAGGATCTTTTCCGGGTTTCTTTAGGATGAAGATTATGGCATGTTTCCAACATCTCGGGAAGTGATTTTTCCTAAGGGCAAGCATTATAGATGTTACATAAGAGGATGATAGCTTTTTTAGGGAGATTTTTGATGGCTTTGTTGCTGATTTGGTCATGTCCTGCTGCTTTCTTGATGTTGAGGCTTTTTATGATTTTGCGTATTTCACTTGGGTTGGTAGGAAAATTTGGGCTATTGCAGTTATTGGAGATGAATTGATTTACATGATTAATGACATTACTGTCATTACTGCGGGGATATGAGTTGTTTGAGAATTGCGTTTGAAAGTCTTCGGCAAAAATTTCCGCTAGTTCCTCGGGTTTGGAGATAGTAGTGTTATTCCTTTTGATAGGACCTATTGTATAATTTTTGTTTTGTAAAGCTTTTGCAATTTTCCAAACTGAGTGATCTCTTATCTCTATTATTGAGGCTGGATACGAAGTCATTCCATGCTTTGTCGTTATAATTTTTGAGCAATTTTCTAAGTTCTTTCTGAGCTCTGTTGAAGTTTCTTTTGTCCCTATGGTCCTGTGTTCTTTGCGCTATTTTTCTGAGGTGGTTTTTCTCTGTGATTTTTCTTAGACTATATGGAGGTAATGTTGCAGGGGTTTCTTTGTTAACAGAGTTAGAGTGATTAATGGCTTGATTGATACGTTTGTTGAGTAGTTCTATTGCCGCGTCGATTTCTGGGCCAGAACCTAGGCTGGTAGTGGCTTGGATGTGTTGGTTGAGAAGGTAGGTGAAATTATTCCAATTAATTTTGGTCTTTAGGGGTGGGAGGCCATGCCTAAGCCCATATAAAGTAAATTCCATAGGAAGATGATCTGAGGAGAGGCAGTTTGCGACTTGAATATTTGGAGTTTGCTGGATATTATGAGTGATGAACGACATCTAGAACGTCTGGTTGACCGAAAAGTGTAGTGGGAATATAAGTAGGGTCTTCTGGGGCGTAAATTTCAGCGTTGCTATTTAGAATATAGTTGTTTAAAATGATGCCATTATTATTATTGGTTTTTGAGTTCCAGTTCTGGTGCTTGCAGTTTAAATCTCCTGCTATTATAGTAGGGTATCCGAGGTTGAAGATGATATCCAGATCGTTAGTGCTGATGTAATTATTAGGAGGTTTGTATGCGGAAATTAAGAGAAATTCGGTATTCTTGCTATTTAGGATGCAAGCAGTAGCTTCCATGCTGGAGAGTTGAGGCAAATTGAAGGGGTAGCAATTTAAATAACGTTTAGTGGCGATGAGGGTTCCTCCACCTCTGTTGTGGGTCCGATCTGTGCGAAAGATATCATAGTTAGGGATTTTAAATTTGACTGTAGGTTGAAGGTGAGTTTCTGAGATCATAAGGACATCTATGCTATTTTTGTGAAGGTAATCTTTAACTTCTGTGAGTTGCCTTTTAATTCCATTGCTATTGAATGCTGTGAATGTTGCATAATTGATGTGCTGGTTATTGTGATTAATATTATTGGAGATATTACTCATAGTTGTGGTTTTCAAATACCCGTATAGCCTCCATGGCCAGTTTTAATTTGGATTGACTTTCCTTAACATTCCTGAATTTAATGTAAATTTGGTAAAGCTCTTGGATGAAGTTTAAAAAATCTTCGAATGATTCGTCTTTATTTATTGTATTATTTTCCGGGTTTTTCTGGGTTTTCATATTATCCTTTTCTCTGATGTTAGCTGTGATGCTTGCGTAAGATTGGCTTTCAGTTGTGGGTTTCCTGGTATTTGATTGGTTCGCTGTGGTGGTAGTATTTTGAGTTTTGATCATGGCGCTGGGTATTATAGTTGAGTGTTCCTTAGTAACTCTTGCGGCTTGTTTGTTGTTAGGGTGTTCGGGGCATTTTAAATCACAGGCTGCGTAAGAGCCTTTGCATAGAACACAGATAGGGGAGATCTTTTTCCCTGCCGGATCATATGCTGCCGGATGAGAAAATGCTAAAGGTTGTTATCCGTAGAGAATTTTAAAAAGAAAAGTTCTTTAACATGTTTGATTCATGCAAAAGGATTTAATTGCTGTGCTTTAACCAAAGCGGTTGCATTTGCTACCTATATAAAAGAAAGTGTGCAAGAAAAAGAGCTCATTTGTCATCAGCATGTGTCATCTGAAGGATGTGGATTATCTAAAACTATTAGGAAAAAGTCGAATAAAAGCAGCTGTACTGAAAAAGTGTCCGAATCATCTCATTGAATCAGTTTGTGAGTGTGTTTTAAATCTTCTAAAAGGAAACGTACCCATCACCAAACGGGTCAAAAATCGACTCGCCCCTTTTAAAAGAACTTTAAGAAAACTAGCGGACAAAAAAGTACCTCTTTTTAAGAAAAGACGTATTTTGGTTCAAAAAGGTGACGGTTTTCTATCTTTCCTGATTCCTGCAGCAGTCAGTGTCTTATCCTATCTTGTCCATGGAACACAGTAAGAAATTTGCCTTGGTACCGCTGGATCGTATGCACCAGTTTGAAGATGAACATTTGAGTGATTTAGATACCCAAATTCAAAACATCTTAAAAAAGAAAATGGACGATGAAGAAAAATCCAAATTGTACATCCAGGTTCTGAAAAAGTATGTTACATTTCCTCATGTGAACGCTTTTGAAGAACAACCGCCTGAACAACTTTCTGAGAAAGATATAGTAAAAGAAATTATGCAAACAGTTCCTGTGAAGCAGAAAAGAACGGCACAGAAAATAATAGATTTTCTAAAAGAGCATCAGATTTCCTGGACACAGAATAAAGAACTCATTCTGGATGATCATGTGTTTTCTGGCTGTGACATTGTTCAGTTGATAAACTTTCTGTTGAGAAATAGAACTCAAAAACCTTTTGCCTTTGAACAGTTTAAAAATGTACTGAATGCTAACAACTTTCCTCAAGACTTTGTCAAAAACAAACATTTAATGAATGTAAAAACTATGTATGCTAGACCTAAAAGAAAATCCTCTTCGCAGCTGCGGCTAAAATTGTAATGACATGTGTAATACTTTGAGATATGAATAAAAGTTAATTTCTGATTATTTGTGTTATGTTTTTCTTTCTAATTAAGCTAACATATAAAATCATTTTTTTTTTCTGATTAAACTAGTATATACATAATCATAACCATTATTTTCTAAAAAAAAATATTAAAAAAAACTTACCTTTCATGCCATTCTTTGAAAAAAAGAAAAACACCATAATTTTCAAACTTCTGTTTATTTTTTATCTAAATAAGTTTTTACACGCAAATACTGTGCATAACATCTTTTTACATACAAACATTTTTTGTACATACCATACATTTTTACAAAAGTTATTTTCAAAAGCCAAATGGTAAGGTGGTCAAGTCCTGTTGCATCACCCTTTTATCCAACACAATTCTGTACAGTTTTGTTTCCGGTTTATTCACTACCTTTCTTCTTTTTGGTTCTCGGGTGATTTTGCAGGGGTTGTGGAGAGAGATGATCTCACTTCGGTCGAGGCTGCAGACCAGACTTTTAATGGCTTCAAAATTCAGCAACTGGGAATTCCGGAAGTTCAATGAAAATCATCTGACTTTCCAGCAAGTTTTCCCAGTGGCCGTCTGGTATGCGTAGTTTTTCGGTCCTCCTGAAAAAATAAAACATCATGAGAAAAAAAAGAGATAATAGAAAAAACATTAAACATTTTTGGTACATATTAAATAAGGAACTTTTTAAAGGTGTTTACCTGACACGAAGGTTTTGATAACATCTCCATCCAGTTCGTCGGTAAATTCTCCTAAGAAGTTTCCTAAGGGGGGATCGTTGCAACCATTCGAGGCATAGATGATGAAATCTGTGTTGTGATACAGGGCATTTCGACCCAGCTTCTCCATTTCACTATACAGCTTGAGACGAGCCCAAGCTGTTGTGAAGGTCGCTAGGAAAATGTTGGCCGAGGCATCCTGCGGCACAAACTCCTTTGAAGATTCCCAGGAAATGGCAGCCACCTCAGGCGTGGGCAGAAAGACATCTTTGATCTGAAAAATAGAAGAGTCATGAGGTAACAGTTCAAAATAGTTATAAGTTAACAGTTTGAAACACACTAAGCTTATAGATGGATAAAATCGGTAAGGAAACTTACTTTTTTAGTAGGATCCGCCAACATCTTTTTAAAGTCTGGCAGCGTATGTACGTAGGTCAGTTGCGCTTTGTTGACGTTCATGCCCCATCTGAAACAAAAATTCAACATAAATCACAAAGAATTAAAAATGTTTACAAAAAATTTAAGTCCAAAAGAAATCATATGATTTCTTGAAGAGATTCATTTATTTTTATTAACCAGTTATTTTATTGTTAATAAGCTTTTCTTTCTCGCTTTCCATTTTCCTGCCAGAATGCTAATTTCGAGTGTATTCGAATGAGGTAGAAAGCAGTAGTATTTAAAGGAAGAGGTTTTAGATGGTAGAATCAGAACAAAAAATCTACTTGAAGACCACATCACTAGTTGGTTCCCTTGGGAGCAGGTTATCTGCAGCATTGCATTTTTCTCGCCATTAGCTTGTCACGCCAATTTTAAGTCTGAGATAATTTGTACATTTTCTGTCAGCGTAGCCTTTGGGCTAACTAAAATTTACTTAGTTAAATTCATTTCGTTACTTTTGATTTATGCCATAAATTCTTTTGATATATGGTGTCTCTCATCTATAAAAGAAAAGTGTAAACTTAAAATATATGAGAAGTGAACATGGGTCTCATGTTGGATAATATGAGACAGTCACAATTTCTGGTATTATTATGTGTAGGACTTTGGGTCCTACAAATAATAAAAGATAATTATTAAAAGCAAACACTGTCACCCAGATGGCACCAATGGGCCCGGGTTCGAATCCCGGAGGCGTAATAACGTTGTGTTGATCAATGTGCATGCTGAATGGTGTACTGTTGGCATGGGACGAAATATTGGTGACTAAGGGAAAGCAAAAGCAACCTTTACACAAGCATGTTTGTGAAGCATGTCTTATTGACTAATGTTTACAATTGCAGCATTACAGAAATTTATTTGTACTTATTGCATTTGCTTGTGTTTCATTTTGGTTTGACAATTATTTCATGCAAAATCAGAAATCTTTCCCTCCCTTCAATGATTATCTGTACATTAGCAATATTTTTTGGGGGATTTATGCTATTATTGATGATGATGTAATCAATAGAGGAAACCTGAGTTTTGAATCCCATTCTATATAATGATGTTCGGATGATAAGGTATCGATTAAACTAGTTTTTAAATACTTCAGTTACATGCCTTAAAATGAATAGATTGTATAATATGAATATTTTGAATGACAGTCTGTTAATAAACAATGACCAAAAAATAATATTCTCATGTCTTAATTCTGTATTCCACATGATGAAATCTACTCCATGCTATGATATTAGCAGCTGCAGCATAGAAAAGCAAAAATTTGTGGTCTTAACTTTGCAAATCATCAGTAACATTTTAAGAAAATTAGAAAAGCTGAAGATGAAATGGGCATAATTAAGACTATTTTAAATTTCTGCATAAACTCACTGTTTTAGTGATATTTTAAGTACTACAGAGTTATAAAAAAGCTCTTTAAAATGTTACTTTTTTCTTTTTATACTTGAACTAGTTATATCATCAATTTTATAAATAATTGCATTTAAAGCTTAATTTTTTTAACAGGCAGATTTTCCTTCTATGTTCATTCATTCATTTGTTTAAAATATAAATATTTATTATACATAATGATTTAAATAATTAAATTTTAAAATATGTTTCCTTCATTAAATGTAGGAAAATTTAAAAGTATGCAATTGAGTTGATTGCATTATGTCTTCAAATCAATAATCAGACCATACGTTAAACTCTAATAATATTTGGAGTTGGAGAAGATTCCTCAAGCATTTAGAAAGTAGAACTGTTAGTGATATATGTTACTTGAATGTTCAGATTTTTACAACAGAGAACTACTTAGTAGTAACAATGGTTTATTAAATTCATGTACAGTATATACAAACATGTATGCAGATACAATATACAGATGCAAAACGTATAATTAATAAACATCACAAACTATAATCAAATAAAATACAATAAAAATACAAAGAATTAAAATATACATGACTTTATAATAAAACAGAAAAAAAGAAATATGAAATTGATTAAGAATTGTGAGAAATAGCATTTCTTTGATTTCTCTTTATCTTCAATGCTAAATCTCTCTTCCTTTTCATTCTTTTTTTAATTTCGTGACCTGGTGGATGGCCTGCAGGCATTCTTTTACTTCCTCTTGTTAGGTGTCTTCGACGCGCAAGAGATGTTGGTTGAACTCTGATGTTTCCATGAGTTTTTCCAAAAGAAGCATGGCCTCCAGCTGTACTTAAAAATGAGTTCCATCCATTTCTTGTTTTCACAGCCTGGAGTCTTTTGGTAAATCTTTTTAAAATGCTTCTTGATGTGCCATAATTCTTATGACACTTCATCAAAGCCTATGTTGTTAAAATAAACATTACCCAAGTTGTGGTTACACAAATACATTTCTATATATCAAAACAAATAAAGAATGAAATTTTAAGAAAATGTCAATGTGTAAATATTTCTTACTTCATTACCACTAATTCTTGAAATGTTATCATAAAACTGGAATTATTTATTTTTTCAATAAAACATTAAATTATACCTCTAATATTTCTTTCATCTCACTTTCCTAGGCTTCATCTGTATCTAGAAACATCGAGTTTTGATTCTGATCAGCCACGTCATTAGATTGTTGTTCAGGCTAAATTTAGAACATGAAATGAATTTTTATAATTTGCAAATAATAAAATTTACAGTAACTTTCAATTGACAGTTTTAACAAATATTCATAGTGTAAAGTTACAGATTTTAAATGTTTTCATATTTTATACACTTCATGTAGTTTCTAACCATTTGTATCTAAAATTTTGTAAATGATCCAATATGTCAATAACAACATAGGTAGGCAAAAGTGTGTGCATGTGGCTATTCAGAGACATGTTCACGAAGCATTAAATAGAGTAGGATGCAAGTGGTTCTAGGATAAACCAGACTGTACAGCATAACCAGTTCTAAGAGATAGTGTTACAGAGCAATGAATGAACATGAATTTCTGCTATAAATGGGAAAAAATAGTGATGATCTTTTAGACTGTGGAAAACAACATTCCATAGAATCTCCATGAATTCTGGTTTAAATTAACAGTAAGGCTTGTTCTCTGTGAAGATGATTTGTACAAAGGATGAATACTAATCACACATGGTAATTAATTCTCTAGAGATTTTTAAAGGTTTTCCTTTCTGCTCAGCTAACAACTTGCACATACAAATCAGGATCAGATCTTCCATTTATCCAGTCGATAATAATGCACACCATGTCTTTGTTATATATGAAATATATTCCCCCCCCCACGTCAAGATATGTTAGGTTATTTGAATATGACAAAGAACATTAGGATTATCTACCGAATTGGAGAGGTGCTTTCATGGAAGACTTTCTATGGGAAAACTCACTTGCATTTATGCTACATATGGGAAAAAGCATGATAACCAGCCAAGCAGCCAGCCCATTTGCCTACACTTGAACTACCATAATAGTCAGTGCTCTTAATCACTCGGCTACTGATGGAGCTCCTCCACCTGAAGATAAACATATCAGGATTGCCCCCCCCCAAAAAAAAACCTGCAGTAGCTAAATCATTTAATAAAAATATTTCAAAATAAGAAAATAGTTTGCAACGCAAATTATATACATATACACAGATTAAAATTTTTACTTCAATATTTATAAGAGTATGGCTATATTACAACCTATTCTAAGTATCTCTAATTATTGGAAATTTTATTAAGAAAGTTATTTTAAGTTAGTTAAAGTTATTATTTTATAAGAAATTTCTTTATATTCACAGCTAAGAATTATAATGGAAAGTTACAGAGATCATTACATATATGAAACTGTATTCTTCTACTTACCTTCGACAATGTTTCAGCATTTCTTGAACATGAGGGTGAAATCACAGTTTTTTCAGATTCTTGTAATCTAAGGGGCATAAAAGTGATAAAGGTGGAGCTTTGTCACCAGATGCCAGCACTGCCATCTCATATCGTGCCTCAGCAGTCATGCGTGGAACATGAGCAGCTATAATCTGGTGATGCAGGAAAACACCTGCTTGGTGTTTGCAGAATTTTCCTAACTCACCCTCGCCCTCAAGGGGCTCACTTTTGTGAGTACGGGTGTGGCAATCCCGAGGTACCCTAGCCCTTCAGGGGATCATCTTCTTGGTGAGACGGGTGTCACGATCCTGGAGCCCCAGTGATCTATCCTCTTTTCCGTCTCCTCTCCTCTTAACTGGAACTTTTTCCCTTCCCTTCTCCCTTGTGGTTTCTCTCTACGGAGTTTGGGGCTCGCCACGAGAGGCTGGAACAGACCTTGTTTCTAGTTTTCGAGTGGCGAGAAAACTGCCCACGTGTTTGCCGTGCGTGGAGACCCGTGTCGCTGGAAAGGAGGGTCCTGGTAGTTGAGGGGCGAGGTACTGTCCCCAACACACTGCTTTTGCCTCTGCTTCAGCTAAACGGGAGGCACCTTAGTCGTCCTCACAGGTGTCAATCGGCTGGTCACTAGTCCTTGTGTCAGTGGCTTGGGGTCAAGCTCTCGGGAGTACCTGCTTTTGGGAAAGCCGACTGTGGGGCTTCAGTTTGCGTATAGGCCCGGCTGGCCCTAACACAGGAATCTGTGTTCCCTTGTTGGGCTCCGTGGTGGGCGGGGCCGTCGGACCCGAGTCATATTTTCTTTCAATATGGCTTCTTTATTTATTCTTAAAAAACCCGAATCGAATGAAACCAACCAAGATATCGAAATTGTCGACAAATCTCTTAACAAAAAGATCCGAACTGAAGCAAATGACAAAGATATTGAAATTGTAGACAAAACGATTAGCAAGAAGATCCGTACAAATGCAAATGCCAAAGAAACTACTGGAAATCCTCGCTTCCTTGTTGTCTCTAGTCCTTCTGGTGAACTGCAAAAGATGTCTCCTTTTCTCGTAAGCAAATACATTCAATCATGCATAGGTGAGCCAAAGAACATAAAGCGTCTCCGTTCTGGAGACCTGCTTATTGACACCAAATCGGCCACCCAGTCTGCTTCTCTTTCTCAACAAACCAAACTTGGAGAAATATCTATAACTGTGTCAGCGCACAAAACACTTAATTCTTGTAGAGGTGTGATCTCGGAGATCGACCTTCTATGTGTTTCAGAAGAAGAGTTCGTCTCCGAGTTAGCTGACCGAAATGTCTGTGGTGCTAGGCGGATCAAGATGCGAAAGGAAGGTAAGTTGATTGACACGAAACACGTGATCCTTACCTTCAACACGCCTGTTCTGCCTAAGAATATTAAGGCCGGATACATAAATTGTCCTGTAAGACCTTATATTCCTAACCCTATGCGATGTTTCCAATGCCAGCGTTTCGGCTATTCTAAGATGTCTTGTCGTGGCAGCCTCACATGCGCCCGACGCTCACAGATTGGCCACGATTCTGAAAATTGTACCGCTGCGCCTTCGTGTATAAATTGCAAGGGTCAGCACCCAGCATTTTCACGCCTGTGCCCAAAATGGAAATCCGAAAAAGAAGTACAGACTCTTAAAGTTACCAGGAACATCTCGTATGCTGAAGCCAGAAAACTAGTTCAAAGCACACAGTTCCAACAAAACAAATCATATGCCAGTGCCGTTAAAACAACACGTAGCATTGCCACCCAAACATCAATAGGCAAGCAGACTGTACCGAATAAAGCCCAACCGAACACATCCAACAAGAAAACGGAAAAGTCTACTCATTTAATACAAAATAAAGAAACAGTCATTCAAAGTAAACCCAAAACTGCCACTATAAAAGTATCAAATAAAAATAGAAGTTCCAGCAATAGCTCTTTTGGCGAAATGATTTCTGAATCTGCGGATTCAGACACTATGGAAGTAGAGGAGGGTCTAGAATTTCCCAGGCATCTACTTCCACGAAAAACCAAACAAGAGAACAGAAAGAACAAAAACCAGCCATAATGGCCACCCTCGTCTCATGGAACTGTGGCGGTTTCCACCGAAATTTGCTCGACATCAAAGCCATAATTAATGCTTATGATCCTGTATCTAAAACCAGAACAACAGGCAAAACTTCGGAGGTTTTCCTTCGTCAGGAAAGATTACCTTGGAGATGAGCGTGCCAGTGGAGGTGTAGGTCTCCTCACCTCACTGGACTATCCCTCAAATGTGCTTTCTTTGACGACATCCCTCCAAGTTGTCGCTACTCAAACAAATTTAGATATTGTTGTTACAGTCGTTTCTCTGTATTTGCCTCCAAATCAGAATATTGATCAGTAAGATTTAAATGGTCTTTTAGAGCAGCTGCCTGAGCCTTTCATCATAATAGGAGATTTTAACGGCCATAGTCCGCTCTGGGGTAGTAAAGATACAAATTGCCGAGGAAGACAAATTGAGCAGATGATCGAAGATCATAGCCTTTGTCTCCTAAATAATGGGCAGGATACGTACTTCCATGAGCCTTCAAGGACATTCCACGCTCTCGACCTTGCCATCTGTTCACCATCTCTGTTGCCATTTTGCACTTTTAGTGTCGGAAATGACCTGTACAACAGCGATCATTATCCCATTTTTGTATCTCTTGCACGAAGAGGAGCAAACCTTATGTCGAGACTCCCTCGGTTTATACTGGGCCGTGCAGACTGGGGACTCTTTTCCTCCGCAGAGCTCACAGAGGAAATGGTAGAAGATGTGCAAATCGATGACGCTGTGGAAGCTGTTACTAATATTATTATTCAGGCAGCTATGCTTTCGATTCCTAGAACATCAGGAAAAATGCTTAAATATACGAAACCATGGTGGAATCGGAACTGTCATGAAGCACTGAAAAAACAGAAAAAAGCATGGGGTATTTTTCGTAGATATCCTACCCTGCGAAACCTCATAGCCTTTAAAAGAGCGAAAGCAAATGCACGAAAAGTAAGAAGGCAGAGCCAGAGGGATTCCTGGATTTCATATGTGTCGTCAATAACATCCTCTACGCCGAGTAAGTGGGTTTGGGAAAGAGTTCGAAAAGCATGCGGCATATATAAAGACCACTCACTTTCCTTTTTGGAAAAAGATGGCCGATTGATTAGCTCCATAGAAGAAATTGCTAATACTATTGGTGAGACATTTGCTGCCGTTTCTTCCAGCCGAAATTACTCACCTGCATTTCTTTCTATCAAGCAACGCTCTGAGAAAAATCCCATCGCTTTCAACTCTTCCAAATTTGAGCCTTATAATAGAGATTTCACTGTGCTAGAGTTAAAGAGAGCTTTGTTACAGACACATAGGTCGTCTCCGGGTCTAGATGGCGTGAATTACGATATGCTAAAGCATCTGTCCTATAAGTCACTGAATGCCCTTCTCACGCTTTACAATAGAGTGTGGAAGGAGCATACTTTTCCCAGTGCATGGAAGAGAGCTGTTGTAATTCCTATTGCCAAGCCAGGGAAAGATTCAAGGAATCCCTCCAACTATCGGCCAATTGCCCTTACGAGTTGCCTACGCAAGCTGTTTGAAAAAATGGTAAACAGCCGCCTAGTCTACTTCTTCGAAAAGAAAAATATTATATCGCCTTATCAAAGTGGTTTTCGAAAGGGCTGGACTACCGTAGATAATATGCTCCTCTTAGAGACACCCATTCGAAAAGCTTTTGTAAGAAGAAGTCACCTAGTCTCGGTTTTCTTTGATATTGAGAAAGCTTATGATAAGGCATGGAGATACGGTATACTTCGTAGTCTTCACGAGAGTGGCTTGCGCGGCAACCTACCAATTTTCATTCAGAATTTCTTGAATACTAGGACTTTTCAAGTAAGGATTGGCTCTGTTTTTTCAGATATTTTTGAACAGGAAGAGGGTGTGCCTCAAGGCTGTGTGCTTAGTGTAACTCTGTTCAGCCTAAAAATAAATTCTGTATTAAAAGAATTTCCTCCCACCATTTCAGGATCTTTATATGTTGATGATCTACAAATTAGCTGTCGGGGTGCGGATATGAGACATGTAGAGAGGCAGCTCCAGATCGCTTTGAACAGGATCCAGGACTGGGCAAAAAGACAAGGATTTACGTTTTCAAAACAGAAGACTGTGTGCGTGCATTTTTGTAAAAAGCGAGGTCTGCATCCTGAGCCTGAATTATACCTCAATGGGTCTGTAATTCCATTTGCATCGGAAGTAAAATTTTTAGGGGTGATGTTCGACCGAAAATTGACTTTCCTTCCTCATGTCTTAAACTTGAGAAAAAAGTGTACCAAAGTTTTAAATATTCTAAAAGTCTTGGCGAACACCTCCTGGGGTGCAGAGCGTTGCTCCATGCTTCGCATTTACAGAGCTCTAATTCGCTCTAGGCTGGACTATGGCTCAGTTGTTTACGGATCCGCCCGGTCATCAGTATTGTTAAAACTGGATCCTGTTCATCATCAAGCTCTACGGATCTGTTCAGGAGCTTTCAGGACTTCTCCTGTCCAGAGCCTGTATGTTGACTGTAATGAACCATCACTTTATCTGAGGCGTGAACAATTGTCCCTTTTGCAATATTTTAATATTCTATCCCAACCTGAACATCCCAATAAGCTGTGCTTAGTTGATGATGTGAGTAACGCGTTATTTGAAACACGTCCATCTTGTGTTCCTACATTTCTTTTAAGAGTTCGCCCTGTCATTGTGGAACTTTCCCTCTTTGATATGCACCCCCAAGCAGTACAGAATTTTGAAATCCCACCTTGGGAAAATGCACAGATTCAGCTTCTTGATGTTTTTAAGTATTATGTGAAGGCAAACACTAACGAGATTATTTACAGACAACTCTTCGCTGAGCACAGGAACAAATATAGCAGTTATCTTCCAGTTTATACAGATGGGTCCAAGTCAAAAGATCATGTGGGGATGGCATTTGTAATTAAAGACCACATGGAGGGCAGATGCTTGCACAATGCTTTCTCTGTCTTAACATCCGAACTAACTGCGATATATTATAGTCTTTTGTACATCTCAAGGCTCTGCTACAAAAAGTTTATAATTTATTCAGATTCGTATAGTGCTCTTAAATCAATAGAAGCTTTTCCTAATACTCAAAATCCAGTCATAGTGGATATTCTCAAAATACATATAAACTTAATAAATCGTGGATATGAAATCCTGTACTGCTGGGTTCCCGGGCATGTGGGAATAAAAGGGAATGAGCTGGCAGATATCACAGCAAAATGTGCTGTTGAACTGTCCAGTCGTCTCATCCCTTTTGCAGACATCTGTTGTGTTGTGAAACAAAAGATCCGAAAAAAATGGCAGCAACTTTGCGATGTTCAGCTTCAAAATAAATTAAGACATGTAAAACCTAGAATTGAGCACTGGGAATTAACTAAAAATCATAAGGAGGAAGTTCTTTTGACTCGCCTCAGAATTGGTCAGACAAGAGTGACACATAGCTACCTTTTAAAAGCTGAAAATGAGCCTGTTTGTTTTAACTGTAATGTTTGTTTATCTGTTTGTCATATTTTAATTGAGTGTCCATATTTTAATAATCTTCGTCAGAAATGTTTTAATACCTGTGACTTACCTCTCGACTGTTTAATCGGAAGAGAGGTCAATTTTAATTTATTTTATTATTTAAAAGACTGGCTTTTATTACCAAATGTAATTTGTTTTGAAGACTGTGTTTTGAATTTTAATGTGTGCTTTTAACTTGTGTTTATATGACTTCATCCTCTGGATTTGGTACATTTGTCTACTTGTTTATTTATTGAATTTTAAGTCATGAATTGTAATCATCCCATCTCGTGTTTGACGCGCTATAATCATCTTTGGTTTTTGCGCCATAATTTCTCACTCACTCACTTAACCAGTAATGCAATAATACTGAATAGTGAGAAGCTTAGGGGTTGCCCGTTGTCCCTAGAACGAAAAACAAATGGTGGCGAGGACTGGTAGGTTAGAAGCATTCAGGATTAGAGTTAGGATTAGGCTTAAGTAAGTAAGTAAGTAAGTAAGTAAGCTCAGCAGAAGGGCGATTCTCCTAGGGAGGGGACGAATTTCTAATTATGTAACTTCGTTTTTTTCCTTTATAGAAAAAAGAAAAAAAAAAGGGGGCACTTTAAGAATTTAGTATAAAATGGAGGTTAGGGTTTTAGGTTTTTACCTCCAACCATACCTATTTCTGTATTTGTTAAAGAAATTAAAACTTTTTAGAGAAACTTAAAGGATGATGGGTGAGGGCGGCAGTTTAACTTCAGCCTCACATCAGAAAAATTAAAGATCCGGCGCTGAGTTTTTTGGAATGTTATATATTTTTTCATGGTTTTAGATACGTGCATTTAATTTACATATGCTCTCAGAATGTCAATGATATAGTAAATTAGTTCGCAGCAATAATTAATCTTTGATATGTGTGCAATTAAAATTTCATAATTTAAATCAACTTTCTCTCAGAATGTCAATGATATAGTAAATTAGTTCGCAGCAATAATTAATCTTTGATATGTGTGCAATTAAAATTTCATAATTTAAATCAACTTTATATTAGCTTTATATGAATAGTGAATATTTGTTATATTCAAATTTCATTCTTTGCAGCAATGGCGCGTGAGAATTATTTAAATTTAACTTTACTTTTTATTCTTATGAAACAATATATATATATTCTGTAACTGTAGGGGGAAAAGCGTGAATTTTTCTCAGCTATTTAAACAGCTCCCATGTGTAAAATAGTATTTCATCCCCAAAAATATTAGTTAATTTTCTGCTAATGTATAATGTCTTGCCTGTTCGTTCAGTGTGGTTAATGTCATGGTAATTTTGGATATTTTCTATAGATCTTGCATAATAACTACACATTGGTAAATCTCTTATGATCTGAAAAGTTATTGCAGACTTCCACATAAATATGAATAACTTGGTATTCTCGCAACAGGTGACTTACCTGTCTGATGACTTATCTTACTTCCGCAGATCATGATCAGAACGAAATAAACTTATAAGGTTATCATACTAAACCACACAAAAAGCAGCATGACATAAATAAATACAAAGAAATTAAATGTATTTACTGTACTAATAGATTATTATATTACACGACATTGGTTTTGCCCGTGTATAATGGGAATGAAAGCCAGTTTTCCATAGAAAGTCCTCTACAGAGGCATCTGTTTTCTTAAGCAGATTGCTTTTAGCACATTTCAGTGACCTTGATTTAAGTATGAAACTGGATAATATTTTCTTTCTGCATGAAATGTGTTAACTGAGTTTTGGAAATATAAGCCATCTTGCAGTTACTGTGATAATACTAATTTTTGGTACCTCCATATTATACCATCAACCATGAAAGTTGTGCCAATTGCTGCTGTGGAATTCTGAGCCAGACATTTGTATACAGCAGTTACAACAAACCATACATCAGTCTCTCTGCAGAATACATGAAATAACCCTGCTGTGAAAGAATTGGACCCACTTGGTGAAAAAACATTCGTTCATTACTGCTGTTTTATTTGCGGTCAGATTTTACCGAAAGCTCATTTTAGAATGCTATAAATACAAGTTGTCCACAGGTAATTGTTCCAATTTCTTACTGTTTTGTTCGCTATTTCCACATACAGTAGATGTTAATTTTCTCGACCAGGTGTAAAAGAACTGGAGTGTAATCACAGAATGTTTTATTATTATTCAAATAATAACAACAAAAGGCTATCTATACTATAACTATAGTGAAGTATAGCTATTAATAATACAAAAGCTTTTGGAATCACCTATTTACTACAGTTTAATGAAAAAATCTGATGTGTACACCGCATGACTTCCTTGTACGGAATATTAAATTATACGCATTTTTTCTTGAATTTCATTTAAATTGATTGGATTGAATTAAATCTACTTCGTCGACAGCGCATAAACCACAATAGAATAAATGCACTCTTTAAAATTCACTATGTTTGTTTACTATAACGACACTCTGAATGCACAAAATTTATATCAGTTGAAGAATTATCGTTGCCACATGTTCTATTCAAATACTATAATAAAGCTAAAACGATGTATGAAAGAAATTAAGCAAACAAAACAGAAAAGAAACAGTTTTTCACAGACGATTGAGTATTTCTCATTCAATTAATTCAGCTCTCACTTCGCGACAAGGCAAAAATACATAAAAACTCAAAATATCTGCATTAAAAATTACGAAGTAAATTTTAAACATAGAAAGGATTAAGCATGATTTAATTCGCAATAATAAATGAACGTGTTATTTTTGTGTTGCGAAGCTTAGTCTCTCTAGATTGGCAATAAATCTACAATTCTGCTGTTTCAAATGTAAACAAATATGTCCGCCATGTTATTTAAAACTTAACCGCACTTAAACAGCTTTTAAATTGTTGATAATTGTACAAATATTGCTTCCAGAATTACGAAAGGCATAAAAACCTTAACCAGAAGATAAAAACAACATAATTCAATCATTTTTAAAGCAAAAAATGTACAATTTACAAACATATAAGAGTAAAGATACTGAGATCACTGAGCCGGGTAACAGAGTGGATATATATATAAATATATTTATATACGTTTGGTGCGGCCGATTGCAACCAAAATACGAGGTGCACATCTACATGTTATAGCAGTCCTATATACATAATTTCAACGTTCTGAGGCTACTCGTTTTTGAGTTATGCGAGATACGTACGTACATACGTTCGTACAGACGCCACGAAAAATTCTCTTCAGAATTAATTTTAAAGCAGTTTTATAATTTTTTTGGAGGAAAGGAGTCTCTTATTCTGTCCTTACGCACAGATATCACGCAAAAACATCGTTAAATTGCATTCGATAGCGGTCAAAATGGATATTTTCGTTGAAATATGTTGCCTGAAACTTTTCGCGATTACGATACTTCCTTTTTACTTCGTACAAGGAAGTAAAAAGGCTAGCTATAATGTTTTTTTTTTGTTTTGTTTGTTATGACGTTTTATTGCATATTTTTAATAATGAAAAAACAGTGAAAACAGATCACTTGGCACAAGCAGTGAAGAACAGTGCTAAAAAATTAGACAAAAGATTTTTGGAAAACGTTTTTTTTTAAACTATTATATAATTTTTATTTAATAATTAAAATTAGTATAGATAAATATTGATAGTTTGGTTATGCTAAAAGCAAGCTGCAGAAATAACGTTCTTCTCCTGATAAGTATTTTTCTCTCTTCATTTATAAAGACCACCAAACTGATCGAGGTGTTTGTGTTAATAAGTATGTACCAAAAAATATTGAAGAATGCACAATGAAAGATGGAAAAGAAGTCTTTTACCATACAACCAGTATGGTAAAAGACATAATTAATATATGCAATGAAAGAAATCTTATTAAAAGACGACTTTCATTATGAGCAGAAAAGCATGACACAGTTGCAGTAAAGAAATTAAGCTTTTGTTACTGCACTTGTAGCTTTTAATAGCCAAAAATTGTTTTTTGAAATTTTATGAAATAAATAAATCTGAACATAACTGATATCAAACGAGAATGGGTCCAAACTTTCACTTAAGAAGCAGAAAGTGTACTGTAAATGCACAATATAATGAGCAGAACACAAAGCATAATTTATAAATTAACCTTTACTCTAGATGTATATATTACATTAATATCACATTAGAATTAGCATTTACTGCAATTCAGGGTTTCATATAATTTTTATTTATTGTATTAGATTGAAATACCTTTAATTTCATTTTTTTATTTTCCCAACGATGTACAATATAAATCTTAAAATTCTTGTTCTTAACTATTTCATCACATAATGAATGTCTAAGGGAAGGAATGCCTGCATGGAAGACTAAGGAAAACTTAGTATTCATGTTATACATTGAAAAAATGAAGAAAACACTCATGCAACTAGCTTTTTTACCTGGATTTAAAGAGAGACTGGGATAGCGGTATTCAGCAGGCTTATCTGCTTGTACATAGATGGGATTTATTAATTGCTATATAATTCAAGAACTAGTTAATTTTCTTATGGTAAACATGCCTACTGTCACTGAAGAATCATGCATCTGCATTGAACAACAAAAATATAACACAAATTTGAATTTTAAATTAAACTTACTATTAGAAGAATTACAACCAAATGCTGTAATTTGAAAATGGGAAAAAAATTGTGTATATTTAAAAAAGCAAGGATTTTTGTCTGAAAAGTAAAATATATTTTACACACACCTGCTGCTCCAGATTACTTTGGAGGGAATTTTCTATAGGATAAAGTAAATAAAGTTGTACACATTACATTACATGTCTGTACATTTCTTTCGTTTTCAAGACTGGAACACTTCGTTACACCACAATACAATGCAGGAAACACTTGACCATAAGCTCAGAGGAATCATGGGAACTGATGTTTTCTATTTACATCGACACGCAGTCTCATTGGATATTGATGTAGTTTATCGGACAAGTTCTCCTGGCACGAGAGCAAACCAGACTAGACCGTCAATCTCGGAACGCATGCTATTGTTAGCTGGGCTAGTTCAATATACGTAGGTGAGAGGAATAGAAAGGAAAGGTGCCGGAATGCTTTCCAACGGAAATAATTAGATCGTGGAATGGCTTTCAGTGGGTACTGGGGAAAAAAGGGATATGCTCGCTGACTTATTTCCGAACCTTGGAAGGAGTTTTACCGCTATGTTTATGCACTGTTTTATTGAACATTATGTTTAAGTACGGATTAATTTTTACCAATTTATGGAAAAAAAAAAAAATTCGTACATAAATACGTCTTTGCAATGTAAAATTGTATGCTTATTTAAAATTTGCTTAAAGGCATAACGTTTTGGCGAAATTACATAATTTTGTTTATTCCAACGAAGTTTAATATTTATTAGAACTCTTATTACGGTAAAGTAAGAGTATTACATGAAGTTACAGTACGTAACTGTAAAGTTTTTGTTTACTTAAAGTATTGTAGAAAATTGTAACTGTAAATTTTTGATATTTATAACATTTACCTCTAATATAATAGCAACAAAACATAATTATTTAACTTTTCTTTTATCTGGTACACAAAATAAATAATGTGTTTTAGTATCATATATTTTGATGGAGCTTTAAAAGACCTTTCTTTATATGAAAAGAGTATTGTATTCACTTGTGAAAGAACAAATTCAGTTTACACATAATAAATTTGTTTCATGGAATAAAGTCCAGTTAAAAAGTAAACAGTACTTTGTTATTCTTAATTAACCAAAATTATTTAACATCAATCCTGTGCACTGCTTTCAGTTGTTGATTTAGATATGTTACAAATTTAGAGTTTGGCAACTTGCACTGTGGCTATCTGTTTAGGATGTCCTTTTGCATGGAGAACTTTCTGGGGAAATCTGCCTCATATTCTGTATTACAAATGTATAAATTTACAAAAATACCCATGCTTTTTCCTTCCAAATGACTACTTAAAACTCGTGCTAATCAAATAAATCTTTGGCAATGTTGTGCTTTGGTACAATCTTGAAGGGAGTTATTTTCTTTTTGTGCATCTGACATACTGATATTAAATTGAGTAATCAAAATTATGCAGTTTGAAAGGCAAGCAAAATCTGTTAATTTATCTAAAGCAAGTGATATGTTTGAAAAAAAAATTAAGCGCTGATAAACTAAAGAATATTGGAAATGTCTGAAAAGTAATTTAACCAAAAAAAAAAAAAAAAAAAGAGAGAGAGAGACAGAGAGAACAAAGAAAAGGCAAAAACACTATACAGTTAAAATGCTAACTAAAAGTATGAAACATTTTTTGCAATTAAATTTGCAAGGAATAAGAAAATGAATATGCTTCTTACAAGACTTTTTGGAATAAAATTCTTTGTAATGTAAAATATTGTGCGCGTGTGTGTGTGTGTGATTATGGCAAAGCCTCGAGGGCTATCTGCTTAATGGGAGGGATGCCTTTGTGGAGGACTTTTTAAGGCAAACTGGCTCGTATACACGTTACACATGGGGAAAACCATGAAAAGGCCCATGCAGCCAGCCCTTTTGCGGGATTCGAACCTCAGACCGAACTACCAGTGTTCAGCGACTTTACCGCTCAGCCGCTGGTGGGCCCATGTAAAATATTGCATCTAATATATAAATGTATACTAAATTTTATAAATGGCATAAAACTAAATTACACACTTCTGAATATTATTGTAATTTTCTGGTTGAAATCTCAAAGGAGGAATAGCTATGTGTATGTTTTAATTATAATTTAATAGACAGATTTCAGTTTAATATTCAATAATTAATAATTTATGGAAATGCTTCATTGATTATACAGAATAAATAAAAAACTATTTTTTATTTTTAACAGATATAGTACGTATGTTTACGCATGTTGTAGTTACTCACAGTTTTATGTGGTGGCAGCCCTGATTTGTGTTGCCTGGTGATTGCGATACCTTTATATATATAAGCGGCTAAAGTGTGTGTCGCCGATAGTTTATTGTTGCCACTTAGAAAAATGAGTGCGGAAATCAATGTTTCCACAGTTTTTAATTAATATCTCGGCCGATTAAAGTCGTACGAAGATGAGAACAGTATCGATAAATTCAGAGAATTTTTTGGAATCCGAGGATATGCGTTTTGAATTTCAACTCGGCGCTGTTCCGTAGATATTCGAGAAAAAAAGAAATTGGCACGTAGCCAAATCCCTCTACAAGGGAAATCCCAAGGAAAAAAGTGGAAAATTTAGGGAAAACATATGGGAAAATTAGTTTTTAATTAATATCTCGGCTAGTCTAAGTCCCAAGAAGACACGAATGGTCAAAATGGCGTGCCATGGACCTGCGGAATCCAACAGTGTGCTTCACTAAGCCCGGGAGCCAGCTGTTTCGGAGGAGATGGTGTTACTCCACCCCATATATATATATATGCGGCTTAAGTGTCTGTTTGTCCCCGATAGTTTATTAGTTGCTTGCGTAACTGTACTACCCAATGGGGTGAAGTTGCCACGGCACAAGGTTGCCATTTCAATTGAGACGTAGACAATTTCCTGTACAACTTGCCTTTGCTATGACCATCAATAAGTCTCAGGGCCAAACGCTTAAGTGTGCTGGCATTTTTTTACCTGAGCCTGCATTTGGACATGGTCAACTTCATGCTGCCTGTTCAAGAGTTCGTGAAAGAACGGACGTAAAATTAAAAATGATGAAAAGATCTACACAAGAAATGTTATGTACAAAGAGATCTTTGACATGTGAATTAACATTTTATTATTTAAATCACCTTTATTTATTGAGCTAGCAGTGACTCTTAAGAAATGTACCGCCAATGGTTTCCTTCATTGCACTCTACTTTAAGCAAGTAGAAGGGGACAACCTCGTGGGGCAGTAAGCAAAGGGGCGTCCTCGCTGCCTGCCCTGGGTAATTCAGTTTAAATTAGCAGATGCCTTTGCACAAATAATTTTAATTACAATTTATAATATCTAGAACAGCGGTCATTTCGTATGACTGCTGGGCTTTCTAGTGATTTCCATAATCATGTGGCCTGTATTTGAATCCTGAAGAAGATACAGAATAGTGGGAAGAAAACATGATTAAATTTTCTGGTGATTAGAGGTACACAGCGTACATAATTCAGTGCACAGAGCTGTCCTTTCTAGCAAAAACAATGGTTATAATCCAGCTCAGCATCGAGATAAACACAACTTGGATGATTAGATATGGTATTTCATTCCATGCAGCTTCAACCATATGCCAGAGTTCATCGTAGTGATTAGTGAGTGGTGGCATTAAAATCAACTGTTAAGAGTAAAAAATAAAAATTTTTAGTTGTTAAATCATGTCTGTTAAAAGTTTAAAATTTATTTTAATAGCAGCTGTATGTTTCTTTTAATTGTTTCAATTTACACCTGTCAATTATATTTATTTTTGTGTCTAAATGTTTTTAAACAATTATGTCCATCTTTAATACCTGTACATAGGACAATACAATCTCACATTTAGTACTTCTGGAACACTGCAAATGCTAGGAAAACTTTCACGTAGAAAGCAATAGTACAATTGTATCCTGGTATCTACATATAACAATGGTGGAAAAAGTAATCTTGAAGTTTTAAGTTCTACGCCTAATGATAAATAGTGTATGGCTAAATATGAAACACAACCATAGAAACAAGCTAAGCACTGAAATTCCCACTGTAACCCCAATTATATTCACATGCATGTGTTTTACCCATCTTCCCAAGTAACTTTATAAATTCTGCAACAAATTTTAATATTCTGTAGAGATTTCTGGCTAGGCCTAGCGACAATAAAATGCTCTGCCAATTGAGTATAAATGCTGATAGTAGTAATCTAACAGGCAGTAGAGCAGCTGAGCTGGGGGTAAGTAAGTAAGTAATGAATGTAACTAAATGGGTAAATGGAAATGTTACATTGGAATGTATGTATTTTCAGGTTACATATTGCTGCTCAGAATTGAACACTTCTTAATCGATCTCTCATGATGCTTGTAAGTGTCAGCAGAGGACGATGCTATCAATGGTCAAGCATCAAACTTTCTTGCATACACAGATTTTTTCTATTAAAATTCTCTCAGCTCCACTTTTAACTATTTGCTTTTCTTTAGTTACATTCAATTGCATCTCTTGCACTCAGAAACTTTTTTTTTTTTATATTTTAGTGCTTTCTAATTGTTGGAGTTTTGAAGCTACCAATGCTTCTCAACTTGAGAGTAGCTGTGATGTTTTATCCATTATCGAGGAAAAAACTTGAGGAGAGTAAATTTTTCATTATTGTATTAAAAATGAAGTCTATAAAGTGATATAGTATACGATGTATTTTATCATTCAGTATTAATATTGATATCTTATTTAATCACCGGTTAATCTTCGAATTATGGTAACTTGGCAATTTTTTGGCGACCAACCCTGCTACAGCAACCTGCTAGTTTTGTTTTGGACACCATTTTGTTTTCACGAAGTAAAGCCATGTTTTTTTTTTTACTCAACATTTTTTCCAACAATCTGCTAGCCGAATTACGCTTATACTAGAACTTTTATGGAACAAAAATTCTTAATCATGACGTAGATTAGGTGCGAAATTGGGAGAAAGTGCAGAATCGCAAACTGCTTGCTGCGTTTTTAAGAATTGCACATACACAGTATCCATGTACACGTTGACCTATTTTCACTTAAAAAAACATCCCAGAATTGCACAAAAATGGCATTGCATACACTCTTGACTTTATCCCTGTACACTAAAGTCCTAGCTAGTAACCTTTATCGCCTTACCAAAATGTCACCAAACTACCTGTTACCATATTCCAAAGATCAGCCTTAATCACCTTATATATATTACATGGATATTTTGTTCTACATAGTGTTTATTCGTATGTTCTGGAATTAATTACCCACAAATACACGGGCACTACTGTAATTGCTTTTCATTGTAGTTATTTAAGCTTAGAGAATGTTTCCTAGAAATGCTATACTTTTGTGAAGAGCTGTAACATTTTTTATGCATATACATAATATTTAATGTTAATCAGCAACTATATATTTAATGCATCACAATGACAATAAAATGATAAGCATACTTGTTACTTTTATCACATACTTCTGTAGCATTAAATGGTTTTCATGAGAATTAATACAATGCATTTGCTGACTGTTAATTTAAACGGTTCTTCCAAATATCAAACATTGTTTCCTTTAAGTGTCTGCGATCACTACGACGTTTGTTTTATCATGTTTTTGAGTTCATCTTCTACAATATAGCAATATGAAAACTGCTGCTATGTTCTAGAACCTTTTAAATTTGTAACTATCAGTTCTGTGTCCAGTTACACCTTATGTGTGTATGTATTGCAGGAAAAGTTTTGGCTCTAGTGTAGAACTGGGTGCCCATTCGATTAGTGACAATTTTTTTTTTTTTTTTTTTTTTAATTTTGGCAATGAAACCTCATTTCTGGTTACCATGATAGTTTTAACTTTGTTTTAGCTTCTTGACTTTTTTAAAATGAAAATAGATGGATGTGTACATGAACAAATTTAAGGCAGTGTGTTATGCCTAGTTTGTGCAATTCTGGGATGTTAAGTGTTAACAGATTGATGTGTACATGGACACAGAGTTTGTGCAATTCTTTGACTTCTTATTTTGGTTTTGTGTAGCATCCATCTTGAAATTGTGCTTACTGTACATTAAAAAAAAATCTCCAATAAACAAGGGGCACCCAATTGTAAACTTTTACCAAAGGGTTTTTTTTTTTTTTTTTTTTTTTTTTTTTTGTTAGGCCGCATTTATTGAAGGTGTAATCACTTTTACTGCTAAAAAACAAAGTTAATATCAGCAGGATGAAACATCCCTTTGTTGGCAACATTGAGTAAGTAAATAATTATATACATCAAGAATTAATGGGTAACGTCTTTTGTAAAAAATTATTTATTTCAACCATAAACTTTCTAGGAGGGCAGACCATCCCCAAAAATCAGATCATTTATTTAATATACAGAGATATAATTTCAAAAGATTAATTAAAGATACATTAATATTGCTTTTGGTTTTAATAATAGCAGTTAATGGTACTATTTATAATCATTGAGCTGTTTCTTAAATTTCTTTTGCGGACACTGTAATTCTACCGAAGAAATACATTACAATTTCATGGTTGACCACACGTAGGGAACTGCCTCCTACGGCCCTGCCCATGCCCTATTTTCAGTCCGTAGACCCGGGCTAGGAGTTACTTCCTGTTAAAATAAAAACATAAGGTACTTTATTAGGTATTCATCTATTATTTAGCTTTTTAACATATTGTAATAACAATTCAATATCCAATTTACACTCAGTCGGATTAATCAATGTATTTTAAGAATAGTAGTTAGTAAAAAATATAACAAAATTGCTATCAAATTACTTAATTTGATATTTCTACTTAAATCAGGTTAATTCTATTGCTGGCTTTATAAAAACTTCCATGACATCTGATTCAGTTTCCTAAGAAGTATCAGTTTGTTAAAATTATGTACTTATGAAATAAATGTTAATTGTTACCATATTTAACAATCGGAAATACTGAAGCAAAACTTTTGCATTTCTGTTCATTTGAAAGGCATTAAGTTAAATTGAGACTGGCAATTACTACATGAAGTTTCATTAAGCAAAAAGCAAATTCTGCTAACAACATCCTTTATAAATAACTTTAACAAAAATTATGAATTTCTTTTTAAATTAAATGCACACAGAATTTTTTAAAATCATCATATTACCTCCTTTGATGCTTTATAAATTTATTCACCGGCTCATTAACACATTCTGAACTTGAAGGTATAGTTGGCAGTTTTTCACAAGTAGCAAAAGATGCTCTTAAAGTTTTTAGGAATTCTCTCACCTTTTGTTTTTTATCCTCTGTGTGAGCCTGTGATGTTAAAAACTGAAACTCTGCATGCCACTCTTCCTTTTCTTTTTCAAAATCTGAATGCTCCTTTCTTCTGATTTCTTGTGTGATGGCATAATGTTCTTCAATTTGCTCATCATTTTCAAATACGTCAATTATCAAATCATCTTTCTCTGAGCAAACATTTGTACCACAATCTATATCACAAACTGAGCATACATAATGAATGTGCTTACATATCTGAAATCTCACACTATAATCAATGCATGAACAAACAAACTGATGAATGCAGATGTCGCACTCATGACATCGAATGTTACAATTACACACTTTTTCAAAATACACATTATTTGTATGAATCAGTCCTTCTTGACTTCTTGACTTTCCATGCCTGTTTTGGCTTTATTTCGTATAATTCGTAATCAGCCATGAATTTGCTCCTTTCATGTTTGTTTCTAATTTCCTTCATTCTAGAAGTTAATTTTGGCCGTTCCACCGAAATGATTTGACCCATTAATTTCTTGGCTATTGCAGTTAAAACAAAATACAATGACTTATCTAATCTTTTAATAACTGTTCCACCAGCTTCTTCGTATTTAAGTTGCCGATGCCACCGCTCTACTTTCATGTTTGTATTAACACCCAAATAAGTTCGGTAACAATATGCCCACTGTTTCTTACGTTGCATGTATGTGGTTAAATACTCTCCAAAAGCTCGAGTTTCATCATGCAACACATAATCACTGATACAAGCATCGGAAAGTCTTTCAAAAGTTACAATATCGATTTCTTTTAGAATTTTCAGTAACTCTGACTTAATCTTTACTCTTATTTCTGGATCTCGGACTTTAGAATTCAAATTTTTGAACCATGCACGTTGCACATGCCAGCTGCAAAGTAAATGATGATCTCCCTCTCCAAACACAGAGCACCATGCGTTGTAATATGCCGGAGCATCATCAGACATGAAAACTGTTGTCTTCAAATTTGGAAGTCTTTCTTTAATGGAACTGAAAAATGCAGCAAACGTTTCAGTGGTTAATTTTGAAGAATACAAGATTGCCATTGGGAATCCTTCAAAATTGTTATCATTAATTAAAACAGATGTCAAATTTAAACCATACTGATTTGTGCCATGGGTAGAATCTATCATGATACAATTACTATGTCGTTCAAGCATTTTTAATTGTGCACTATTCATAATACCTAATAAAAAGTCCGATTTGCATAGACCTGGGTACTGAGGCAGTTCTTCATTAGTTTGTTTATATATTAAAACTGGATTGCCAGGTTCTGCCTGCAGTTTTCTAACTGTTATATCTACAGACACGAAATCATTTTTTATCCAGCATAATGTCTTTGTCAATCCCAAAGTCTCTACGAATATTTCGTAAATCTTGTGAATTTGTTATACACAACCGTTTTGAAGGTGTGTAGCACTTTTGAATTTTTGACAATACTTTTGCTGGTGGAACTCCATGTTTCATTAAATTAGCTAGATTAGTTTTTTCTGTCTTCGAGAGAGGCAATTTTCCCACTTCTGTTTTGTGACCGACATGAACAGACTGACATTCCACTTTTATTTCATTTTCTTTTTCTAAAACTTTTATGTATGCTGGACATGTAATACCACATTTAATAGAGCCAGCTACATTAATACATATTACGTTTTCTTGACTCTTTAATTTTACTTTGCCCACTTCTATGGCACTGATAATACGATGCAGTTCCTTCTTTTACTGCCTTTTTACTGGATGAAATAATGAAAGAAGATTGTGTATTTCGTTCCATCATTTCCTTCCGGTGTTCAAATTCAGTTTTAGAAGTAAATACTTGATTTTCATACTCCAAATTTATATCAGTATGATCTGTTTCTATATGATGTAATAATTCCTTCATTGTTTGGAATTTAAGACTGCAGAGACCACAAATTTTATTACAAACCTTGTGAACTTCTTTTTCTGGATGATACTTTCTGATATGTTGGTACATATTACATTTAATACTGAATGTTACTTCACAATGAGGGCAAGATATCTGAGATGTAGAAGCACATGAAACTTTTAATTCCATTTTTTATAGAGAAGTATATTTATATATTTTATATATTATTATTATGTTTTATATATGTATTTCCATATTTTTATAGAAAATAACAAGTGTTATTTCTTTTTAGATTTTATTTAAATTTAACACAGAATTTTCAAAATTGGGTAATCATAATTATAAAAAAAAGGGCAGACAGTCAATAAGAATAATAAATACTACACTTACTCACAAAGCAGTAGCCGGTTCATAGTAGGCGCTCAATTCCGAAACGACTGAAATTCCCTATACTCAAAATCCCTTTTCCTTTCTCCTCTTAGCTCATCCCTACTTTCACGTACCACACCTACAAATCTTGGACTCTTCCAGCAAACAATAGCATTCGTTCCGGGATTGAGCGCCTACTGCAAACCAAAGCTGTATGTAAGTAAAGCGTCGGCACTCCCATACTATAACCTGACGCCAAATTGCAGCGCCAATTCATTGCAGTGGTGGCGATGTAAACTAAATCTCTGCCCCTCCTCCTCTCCCCTACAGAGACGCATGGAGGTAGAAAGTAAGATGGAGGGTCCCTAATCGGTTTTGAAGCACTGCGATCCCTTCGCGTTGACCAAAACACTGGGGGATTTAAGATCAATGGGTTTGGCCACGATCGAATGTAAATATTTTGTAAGTGCGTCGTAATTATACATTTATATATTTTCTATTTCTACAATATTTCAGAGTCCTAAGTGTACGGAAAGAATACATTTTTAAACAAATTTTATTGTGTTATTAACATTAAAATTACGCATTATTTCTTCTCTACTTATAGAACTTCTGCCTAAAATACTTTCTCAAATACGACATGATTTTTTTTAGCTTCTGATGCATCTTTTAAATGAAAAAAAATCCAAGTCAATTTGTAATTAATGCTCTATTCGGTCCATTTCAAATTAGCTCTCCTTTTATTTTAATAGTGAAATACTACGTTAAAAAGGGAATAAAAAAGGATTTTTTTAAATATTATTTAAAACTTGTACTTGCGTTATTACAAAATGTAGGGCAATAATTATTTTAATTATACTTATCAGACTTTTTTATCCTTAATTTCAACAATACATGTCCTAAAACTCTTCTTTATTACTTCCTTAAGTACGCATCTCATAGAATTTGCTTTGCAGTACCTTTTAACAGATTGCTTTCCAGTACAAACAATTCATGCTTAAATAGTTTTATAATGTATTTGTCATCAGAATTACAATTTATGTTTACAATTTAATGTTAAGGTTATTATATATTTAGATAATATTTATAATTATTATAAATTTAGATACATTTAATAATTAGATTTCTTCAAAGTAATTTTCACGGGAGTTTTTTTTTATTTCAAATACATTTATAAATAATTTAATAAATATTTACGTATCTTGTTAAAGGCAGATACATACTTTTTGCAAATACAAGCATAAATACCCATACATATTTCACACTTTCGGCATGTGCAAATCTTTAATTTCTGTGCATTTACAATCTTTTTTGAGTAAAGTAATCTATAATAATTTAGCATATACCCAACATTTTTACATAAGGGGAAATATGTATGAATATAATTTGAATGAAAATTACATGCATTATTTTTAATACACACTCAAAGGTCAGTTTTGCGTTGAAATTCCTTCACGATGGCATCTCTCCATTTAGGCAGATAACCCTTGCCTGACTTACTCTATTTAACAAAAACTTAACCTTATATGCCTAATTAGAAATATTTTAACATACAAAATTTTATATTTACAGTCAGCCATCAAGTTTCACACTTTGAAACACGTTTTAGAATACATTTATTATCAAACTCAAATCTTCTAGAAAATATATTTTGGCAGAGCATTCAATACCTTTGCTGTTACTGGTTCTCAATTTCTCAGAGAAATCTTTAATCCAGGAGAGAGTTAATTGAGAATCGAAAATTTTGCCACTTTTTAGTTACGATACTGAGAGCAAATATTGTAATTATGCTCTCGTTAGCCATTCTTTGTCTATGAAATGAGACCTACGTACATTAAAAAGCAAGCATGAACTTCGAATTTCCGAGAAAAGTTCTATTAATGGGTGAAACACTTATTTGTAGACAGGCTATTCATATATCAGCACATGGTAACCTTTACCCGAGTCCATGTACACATTAATCTTATTTTCATTCAGAAAAAACCGGGAGCTAAAACTATCATGGTAACCAGAAATGAGGTTTCATCACCAAAATTTAACAAAATTGTTCGTAATCGAACGTACACTCAATTCTACACTAGAACCCTTATCAGTTCTATTTAAGTTGTCCCTTTTGTACTTTTTTTAAATCGACTTTAGATTTTGCAATCTTTCTATTTTTTTCACGAAGATGAATTTTCAGAAAGAGAGCAGAGGCAAAAGACAAAACCTTTTCTTTAACATTTTCAGCATGAAGCTCACAGTTTAGAAATTCAAACATTGACAACTGCGACAAGAGATTTTTCAAATTCCGCAGGATGTCAGGTGATGACAAGCGGCTAGATAAAAAAGTGTTGGATATATGCAGAAGTTCAGCAATGCATAATGTCATCTTTTCTGACGGATGTGTTAGTCCTCCTTCTGTTACATCTTGATCCTTATATTCTTTAAAATGTAAGAACAGGGTATGCTGTAGCATAGGCTTTGCCCTATCTATAAGAGCCACTTTACATGTATCGCACTCATTTAGCTTTAGGCAACGTAATACTCTTCTGGATAAATATCCACTTAAGCAACTACATTTAGTGATAAATTGTCAAGTTTTTGAAAACTTGCATCACAGCAGGAAGAATCACAGTGAATGACTAAACTATCATCAAAATCCTTATTTCTACTATTTTGTTCATCCTCCTCCTCTGCATCTCCTTTACTTTCTATACTTGTAGATGGAGGTACAGGAGCCAAAATAAAAAACATAAATTGATCCCCATCTGGTTTACAGTTGGAGAATTTACTTTTACATCGGAATGAATTTAGTGATGCAATCTTGAATACTGATGAAAACTCGTAAGCCGATGGATTTGTACGGTTTCCACCACTTCCTCGGATACGACTAAAAAAGTTTTCAAGGCAATCTTGGTTGCATCTCTTTGTCATAAAGAATTCGCGTTCTTTCAGCATCTCTTCCGAAAGCTGCAACATGGCTGTTATTGTCTGGGTCCAACCTTTTCTACTACCGCATCCTGCGACATGCCTTCTAGGACCTTCTTGATTTTGTGCAAGTGGTTTCAGAAAAACCCATGAGTCAATGAATGACAGCATGTTTGTCCAAAATTTAACATGTTCAGAACCTTCTGTTACAGCACAATGTAATTGTTTTCCCCTTAAGGGATTTTTTCGAATTCCATTCATAGAATCGAACAAATTGTCTATCTCTTGTATAAATTCTACCGTTGGAGCAGCACTTGCTTCTATTAGTCCAGATAGGACACACATATTCATTCCTGCTGCTACTGTGTGGCTAAAAACTTGCGCAGCAAGCGCAACTTTCATGGAATTCATGCCAGCCACGTATATGTGTGCATCGGTAATTTTTGGTGCACAGCGAACAAGAAGTGTTTGATCCACTGTGTAAAAATCTCGAATGTGCTTGAATGACACAAGTCCTTTATTAGTTTGGAGGTCATATTTCATAAGGCTACGTCGTAAATTTTTTAAAAGGTGTGGTGGATCGAACAAACAAAAAACCTTCTGCCCATTAAAATAGAAGAATGGCTTTGTAGATTCTGTTCCTAGGAGACCAAACAATCTACAATTACTTCCACTCTGGTCACAAACCAGAGCCTTAACTGTAGCATTAGCAGAAGACAATTTTGACAATGCCTCCATTACTATATCTCGAAGTCGTTCTGCATTCATGGCATGGCTTGAGAAGTAAAAACCAAGTGGTACCTTTTTCTTGCTAGTCAAACTTCTCAGCATTAGTACCAGTGCATGATTGGCAAATGAATCGCTTCGTAAACCACCAAAGTCCTCAAATCCAATTACATGATCTTTTTGTCGGTCATACACTAGAGAAGGTTTCAATGATATTTCGTCAAAGATTAAGGCAAACATTTTTTCATGTTTCTCCTTATTTTGCAGAACTTGTTTCAATGCAAATATAACATCTGCACTAATCCCTGTGTATGAGAGCTTCGATGACACAAAACGCTGAAGAGTTCGTTCATCTAGTAGCTGAAGAAATTCTTTTAAAACACGATATGCTGCTCTACTTTTACTGTAGATGCGATAGGCATCAATTTTGTCAGATTGCGTAAAACGCCTGCCTTTTGTTTTTTGAGTGTTCAATATTACCTGCCGCTGAATGAATGAACATTTTTTGCTAACCCTTTGACTAATTTTTTTTTCAAAAGAATAAGCTATAGATTTTCTCTCTGAAGATGCCACTTTTAATTTTAGTCGTCTTGCCATGTCCCGATACTTTTTAACAGTATTTGCCAATACTGATTTTCTGGGCGTATATTTTCTCGCTGAATAATGCGACTTTGGTGTGCTGCAGGCTACTGGTGTTTGTCGATTACTTGGTCCTTGAACAGGAAATGGGGATATTAAATGATTATCCATAGCACTTGAGAAAGGAGTGTCACTTAAATTAGGCACATGCTGATTTGAAACTGCATTCTTTGTTACGTGCGATTTCGGACAACATGGCACAGCATTGTGAACTAGACGATGTTTCGTAGTAACATTTGTAAAACACCAGTCTTGAAAATGAAACATGCAAAGATATGCTTTTTTATACAACTCAGAAGCGGGAATGCCAATGAGCTTATCATTTTGGGAAGCCTTAACCCATGCTTGGCATCTGAAAAGAAAAGTATAATACATGGATTATATTCAAACATACAATAATTAAAAATTATTCATAAACATTACTAACTTTTCAAAATTATAGAGTTGTAGCTTATTTCAAACCTTTTGATTGCTAAGGCCTTTTGAAATATCTATAATTTAAGGTTCTTATGTTAATTAACCATTTATTTTTATTATTTGAATTTTTACTGTCAAGTCCACTTTTTTCGTTCCTCACCAGAATGCAAATAAGTTACAGTATTTAAGTAGATATGTTTGAGGCTAAAAGTGTGTGTGTGAGGGAGGATGTGCTTTTAGAGCAGACTCTATTATGTGCTCGTTACTTTGATAGTATTGCATTCTAAAACCCGGGCTTGCCATTCTGGTTGTCGTTGGTCTAAGTTAATGTAGAAATCATGAGCCAATATTTTCAAATTGAATATTTGAGTTTATTTTAATACTGTTTAGTTCTTCAAAACAAGTGTTGGCGTATTTTGAGCAAGAAGAAAGTGCTTTTATGTTCTGAATTTTTAAAATAAAAATGTTGTTTAAACTTTTGCAGCCATCTGACCTTATAGTCATATCAGACAAAATGAATAGTTGCTTCAAGTCTACTGTAAGCTAGTTTTGCATGAGACCTAAAAGTTTACATTACAACGTTCCACACATACACATACGAAATCAATAAATTTGTTAGCGTCTTAAAATTACAGTACAAATGCATTTCTTTTGTCTCTAGCAAGTACTTTAATTTTTAATACAGTGAAACCTCTTAAGTTGGACACCTTGATGAGTGGGACACTTGTACTGGGAACAGCGCCTGTACATAGATTTAACACTAAGTTTCATAATTTTATGGTTTTTTTTTTTTTTTTTTTTTTTTTAATTTAAAGAAAAAGAAATCCTTGTGCACCACAAAGTATCGCACGAGACTTACAAATCGTAAGTGAAAAAGGCAGAATAGTAAGTAATATCATCAGTTTTCAACAATACAATGAAATCATAACAAGGAAAAAAAAACACAAGTAAATACAAAAATATAAAAATGTATAAAGAAATCATTAACAGTGTTTAAAATAAAAGTCAACAAAATCATTGAAAGCTCGGTAGGCCGAAATCGAGGATACAAAATCATAACATTTCGGCGGCCAATGAATTCCAATGAATTTCAATCTACATTTCAAAAGATTTCTTGCTTTATCAAGCAGTGGGCAATCAAAAAGCAGGTGGAAAACACTTTGCTCAACGCTAAGATTGCAATTACACAAATTGGAAGATATCAGCTTAAATCGTTCAAGATAAACATTAAACTTACCATGTCCAGACAAAAATTGCGTAACTTTAAAATTAAGCAACAAGTCCTTACTTTTCAGTCTTTCAAAAATAGTTGGGAAGAATGCTTTTGTAACAGATCCCTTATCAGAAGAGATATAATCACAGTTCCACCGCTCAATCATTTTAGCTTTGAATGTTTTTTTTAAATAAGATTTTGGAATATTTACATCAACGTTAATATCATTTTTAGTTGCATTCTTAGCAAGCCAATCAGCTCTCTCGTTTCCATAATTACCCGAATGACCACGGACAAATGTAAAAAACACTGAAATACCCCTCTTCTCCAGATCTCCGAGAGACTGCTGTATATTGACAATAATATCATTACATAAAGAGGTATTTTTAAGAGATTCCAGGGAAGAGGGTGAATCTGTACAGATTAAGTAGCTGGAACCACTTCCATTCTGGCTAATTATCCACTTGATTGCAAAATTAATACACAGAAGTTCAGAAATATATACAGTACATTCATTTCTAATGCGAAATTGGTGACACTCAATTTCAATATCATCTTCAAAAATAACATAAGCAAAACCAACTTTATCATCAATCCTACTACCATCCGTATACAGCACAAATGAGAATGAATTAACATCAGTGTCCGTACTATCCAGAATCTGTACTGGTTGTCTTACAGAAGGATGTGGTAGAACAGACAAGGGCAATAAACGACCAAAGTGAGAATTGGAGTAATTTGCAAGACTATTCTTATAATCTATAAAAGTCAGAATAAACAAATTCAGTGGTGGAAATCCGGCAAGAGAGAAAACAGCATTGTAACTAATAGTTCGGTAACCGCTTATAACTCGCAGCAAAATTCGTCTTTGAACTCGAAGCAGGCGTTTAGAGTTAATTTTCTTTTTTAGAGACAATCCCCAAGCTCTACATCCATATGAAATAAGGGGTACAATGCCTTGTTTATAAATAATTGCGCTAACATTCGATTTAACACCAAAACTATTACAAGCAATTCGATTCAGCCCACGCTGAAGTCTCTCACATTTATTAGAAATGTAGGAAATATGCTTTTTCCAGTTAAATTTGCTGTCCAAAAAAACACCTAGATATCTAATTTCATTCACCCTCTCAAGGGGATTGTAATTTAAAAGCAATTGATATCCTTCATAAGTAGTATTTTTTCTATCAATAAACATGGCCTTGGATTTTGCATGGTTAAACTTTAACTTAAAATCTATTGACCAATGATAAATGAAATCTATAACATCTTGGGCGAGACGAAAAGCTTTTTGCATTTCTTTTCCTTGAATACAAATCAACAAATCATCTGCAAAGGCAATGACTTCACAACTGAAGAGATCAGAAAGTTTCTGTAAGAGATCATTCATAATAATAATCCAAAGCTTGGGACCGGAAACAGAACCTTGTGGACAACCTCTTTGAGGTCGCCGAACACTTGAGGTGCCACCCAAAGTAAGCTCGACCGTCCTGTCTTTCAGCAAATCAGAAACAACATTAAACACATTTTGAGGTATCTTCATTTCTTTTAGTAAATTGAGAATAGCAGACCACCATGCATTATCAAAAGCTCCTTCAATATCAAGAAAAATTAAAATAGTGTACAAACCTCTCATCTTACCCCTCTGTACAATGTTGCTAAGACGCAGAAGTGCATCCTCAGCACATTTTTGAGCAATGAAACCATATTGGTCAGCACTAAGAATATTTTCTTTATGTAGATGCCAAGTAATTCTGTTAGTAATTAGTTTTTCAAAACATTTAAAGAAGAAAGAAGACAGATACACCTAAGATTATTCACATGTGGAACAGTGATACTTTGTTTCTTGGGTATCACAATAACAAGGGCGTTCTTCCAAGTTCGTGGAAAAGCACCAAGATTCAAACATATATTAAATAATCTATGAAAAACTGCAGGAAAAAGACGATGGAAGTATCTTATGGTTTCATTGGGAATAGAGTCCGGGCCAGGAGACCTGCCAAGCCCTAAATTACGAATTACATCATCAACCTCGGCCTGCGAAAAAGGAGGATCAATCTGAGACGCATAACTACTGCGAGCAGATGAACGCCACTGAGTATGAAAGTCATTATCAAGTCTCACACAATCAGGAGGAAAAGCTTTATCAAGAATAGCATCGATAGTTTCCTCCAAGGAAGACGTAAAGTTACCGCTTGAAAGCTGAAGGCCCGAGATCTCAATCTTCCTCATAAAGTTTTCTTTAATACCAGAAGTGTAAATTTTTTTCCACACATTCTCATTATTGATATCGGAAAGAAACTTCCTCCAAGACTCTAATTTGGCCTCAATAAGCATTTCATTGTATTTTTTCCTTAAATCAAGGTATTTCCGCTTATACAAGTCCCTTATATCATTGCTAGTAGTCCTCTGGAACCTCCGTCTAGCCGCGTTGACTCTCTTTCTCATAATGGAAATTTCCAATGACCACCAAGGTACTTTTCGCCTACCAGTCCTTCTAATAGGCATAGATTTAATACATGCCCGAAAAATAACTGATGTCATAAACTCTACAATCGCATTAAGTGAGTCAGTGCTCGAGCAAGAATCCAAACCATTAATGATCAAAGAAATATACTGTGAACAATATTTTTCAAAATATCCCCAATTTGCTTTTTTTGTATTAAACAAAATTCTACTGACAGCAATTAAAGAAGCATCAGAAACAGATAAGTCAAATTCAATCATTGCATGATCTGACAATGATTCACACTCCGAGAGACACCAGCGGGTAACATTTGCTAGCAAATCAGCTCCCATAATTGTGACATCTATATAGCTTGATCCCTGTTCCGAACAAAAGGTAGGGCCACAGTCCTCATTAATCACATATAAGTTATAGGAGCTGACAAAATCTCCAAGCTTGTTTCCTCGAGCATCACTGTAGGGACTAAACCACAGTTCAGACTTACTATTGGAATCCATACCCCAAATAAGCTTTGCAAGATCCTTAGCCTGGAAGACCCGACTTATTTTATGCAAATCAAATTCAATACATCGGGAGGGCTCAAAGTAGTATGAAAATAGAAAATATTTAGTATCTTTAAAAATAATATCGAGTCACCATATTATAATCCAAGAATCTCAAATCCAAAAAAGTAGGTAGAAATCCGGCTCGAACAACAATAGCAGCCTTTATGACCTCTGAGTTAAAATCATAGTATAACCTAAAGGAACTCGGAAAGCCAGGCATAAGACCATGATAAGAGTAAGGTTCTTGAATAAAAGCAACAGAAACATTGTTTACCTCCATATTCAAAACAAGTTGCTGAGTAGCAGCCTTACATCTATGTAAATTAATTTGAACAAATTTTAAAATAAAATTATGACTATTATCCATAATTTGTTCTTGCTATATTTTGACTTCTTATAAATTCATGACAAGAGCAACTTTCAGAAAAAGGCAAATGGCTTACATTTAATTTTTTTTTCTCATCCTTTATTTTTTGATTGCGTCTAATGCAATTGATACAGACTTTCAAATTCTTATGTGGGCAATTTTTACTTTCATGTTCACGTGCACAGAAATAACAAGCACGTAGATTTTTACAGTGTTCAGCACGGTGATTATATCCTAAACAATTAAAACACCGATTAATCACGACAAAATCATTCACCGTACAGATGCTCCAAGAAATTTTTAGTCTACATTCCTGTAAAATACCTCTACGCATGTCTGGATGCACCTCAACAACTAAATGTCTCGTATTTTGAAATTTCCTTAACGTAAATCGAATTCGAGATTCACTCCATTTATTTTCAGAGGCGATAACATCTGGATTTTGATTTTTTAAAACATCGAGAACATCCTCATCCCTTATCTCATTAGGGACATTTTTTATTAAGATCGTAGGATTCCTTCGTTTGGAAGGAAAGGTAGTTAATTCCGGTGATTTTACTTGAATTTCAGTTTGTATCCTTTTTAAATCATTTTCAGAGGGGCATTCTATCAATACCTTGCCATTTCCAATATTTTTTAGATTGAGAATACCCACTTTTTTCTCTACAGGATTAATTTGTAATTTAAGAATCTTCTTAATATCCTCTGACGAACGATTTTCCGAAGAAATGACAAGACCACAACTTAAAGAATTTTGTTTTGCATTCTCCACAGGAGATGGCAGCACAGCACTAGCATACGTTGGTTTTACGAAAATGTCTTTAAGACTTTCCCTACAAGCTTCACGGTAACCCAACGACTTAATACGTTCAAAATTCTTAGTAATCAAACACTTTAACTCACACATTGCATGCCTTGCCTCTTCACGAATATTCTGGTTCATATTACACTTTGACTCAAAAGCCGTTTCAAGTTTATCATAGCAACATTTAAGCGCACTATAAAACACATCATCGTCTTCGTCCATCTTGGCATTCTTTTACTTCGTAGCACTACTCAAAGAAGTAAACAAATCGTTAAGCTAGGGTCAACCATACCGAAATCTTGCAAGAGCCATAATATTAACAATACTTCTTTTAACTTGAAACAAATTGCACAAATATAAAGCAGAGCACTTGCACAAATAAAATTACACACAATAAATAGTTTACACACATTAATTATCGCAAAATAAAGATGAAAATCAGAGCTCAAGAAAACACACACAGCAATGGCGCGAGCATGCGCAGTTCAAAGTTGCAAAAATAATTTTATGTTGAACACCAATTATAAATTTTCGTCATCATTCAGTATGGCACTGATTCCTGTACGCTTTTAAGAGATTTTTTTACTGTTAAGATCTAAATTTCTTTCTATATATCCACAAACTTTACTTGCAACTATACCATAGGGTTTCAGGGTTGTTAAAAACAGTCTATGAATTAAATGAGACCTTTTTTTAACCCAATACATACAATTTTTTATTAAAATTTTTTATTATTTTTCATAAAAAATTTCACTACATAAATTTTAAATAAAGTAAACATTACTAAAATGCCCTAAATGTTGTTGATAAAATGCTAACTGTAAATCACATAATTGTTTTTCCAGTGTAAACCGATAGATTTTTAAGGACACACAATATTTTATGAACCATACCATGCACGACAAAATTATTCTCACGTTTAAATATAAACACATTACAACATTAAATATAAACACACAACAATATATCACATTTCGAATCCCCTTACAAATAGTAAAAGTGAAAAATAATTGAGTACTAACCTTTGTTCGTCTCGAGGAAATGTGTAGAAATGTATTCCATCGGATTTTGACGAAATCTTACTCTTGCAATCCTTAAATCGGCAGTATCGATACGCCATTATAAGAAATTTTTAAAAATGGTTCTGAAAAGAGCCTTTTATAATTAAAAAGAACAAATTAATAAGTTATAACTAACACAAGAAATTCTCGTTAGCAGCTAACAAGATTTGGGTAGAATCAAACAAATCTGTAGAATATCTGGAATAGAAAACAACCAATGACTGAAAAGAAAAAGAGCATGCGCAATTTTACTGATTGTGTTTCCACATCGCTACCGCTACGAGCGTTGCGGTCGCTTCGAAGCGCGAGTTCTCCCATTAAAGTGTCGACGCTTTATTTACATTCAGCTTTGCTGCAAACCAGCTCCCCATTCGAGCTTTGGAGTTACTGCGAGCTGGTCGTTTGGTGAAGTGTTCCTGATCGATCGTGCGCAAGGTTCTTTAATATACTAAGGTTAGGCCAGGAACGGAAAAAGCGTGCCATTGGTTGCTGGTAGTGACGTCACCCGGGAGACAAGACGCATCGGCCGACGCGTCTGCTACATGATTTTGGTAATGGAAAAAATGTAAACTATAGCAAAATGATCATTTTATATGTGGTAGATACACCGGAAATACCGGGTATATACTTTCCGATTAAGTATTTTGTTAAACAAAATGTTTATTTTATGCACAGAATTCGTACGAATGCTGAAAATAATTGTAAACATTAAATTCTTTTCGTAAAGGAAAGCATTAGAAAATGAAAAACGATATTTAATTAAGGGAAATAAATATTGCAAAACAAGGTATTTTTGAATATTTTTTCGTAGTATTGTTTGCACTAAATAAATCTTGTTGAACAGAACACATGATGGCATAAGTGCTAAGACGTAAAAACATAATCAAAAAGTATTATTCTGTTTATTTTCATTGCTCATGCACTTTTTTTAATACAAATGAACTTTGACATTCAATGAGAAATATATGATCGTGATTTTCAGTTTAAATTACATATTTCAAGCAAAAATATACATAAAAAGATTTGACTTAACAAATTCATATTTAAATACCATAAAATTCTACAGATTTCTTAATATCCGTCATTATACTTTTAAATAGTATACTTATCACATTCTTTTTAAAGTGAAAAATCACTTCATACTGATTCACTTCAGATTTTAGCAGAAGTGCATATATTTTCAGTATAATCTAAAAGTACTCTTATAATCCCTTACACTCCCAAGATTTCTATATAACATTTATCCTGACGTGATTATTTGCTTTAGTAAATAATCTTCGATATTGGCATCCTATTCTTCCTTCCATACATTAAAAATGGAACAATAAAAATACATTTTCTTACACATATACGCACAATAATAATAATAATAAACTTGCCCTACATCTTAGTTTCGGCCCACCAGCGGCCGAGCGGTAAAGTCGCTGAACACTGGTAGTTCGGTCCGAATCCCGCGAACGGGCTGGCTGCATGGGCGTTTTCGTGGTTTTCCTCATGTGTAACGTGTATACGAGCCAGTTTCCCTGAGAAAGTCCTCCACAAAGGCATCACACCTATTACGCAGATAGCCCTAGTGTGCTTTGCCATAATTAAATACACTACCACATCTTAATTTAAATTCAGACTGTACACAAATTAAATATTTTTAATTACTAATGTATTTTTATAAGGTTGTTTCTTAAAATACTTTTGTTATACTCGAAATATGTGTTCAATATTGAATTATTTTTCTTTCTCTTATAATTAAAAACAAGTTATATGGAATCAAAATTAAAACATATGCAGCAGTTAAATAACACTGAACAGAATATCTTACTTACTCTTTCGCTATTTTTATTCTAGCATTATACACAGATTTGATTTCCTTCAGGTTCAAGCATGTGTAAGTTATATCAATTAAATTACATCACACATACCTGTATGCATCAGTTAAATAACACTGAAAGAAATTTGTCACTCACTCATTCGATGTTTGCATCATAGTGAGGTCGAGAAATTGTTCTTTCCTCACGGTGAGGCATGTATCAGTTTACTTAGTTCGCAAAGCTTAACCCAGACGCTGCTTCAATACATAGAATTCCGTTTGGGATGTAAAGAAAGTAACCAAAACATGTGAATGAAGTTGGATACGCGAATTTATTAACTAATCATTCAGGTACTCAGTATTGGTAAACATGACATGAGTTTAAATATCTCACTACGATGTAAGCCTCATACACAAAATGAAGATTATGATAAAAAATGATTTAAAATGAGAAATTTTTCAATTTAAATGTAAAATAGCAGTAAAATGTAAAATAAATGTAAAATTACATCACAGTTATGTATGAAAACTACATAAATTCATTAAAAAATAGTTATTTTATCCGGTTGTAAAGAGTGTTTTCCGCCAAAAAACGTATTAACGTGTATAATTCTGACACAACGCTATAGCACAATTTGCCACTTCCGCCTAGGTATAATAGCAAATTAACAACACAAATCAAATCAAACTGTTGATGCAACGAAAGTAAACAAACGCCAAGAACTAACGATGTCACCCACATGACGTCATGCGTATGTGGCATAACTTTCTCCCTGCACTGCGCATCGCTCTTGGGTCCCCCCTGGATCGTGCGCGTAAGACAAGCGCCTAGACATTGGGTTCTCATCTATCCCAGAGCTCCCCACTCTCGGCTGCTCGCCAGACGTCATTTCCGTTTGAGAAGATGTAAATAAGTTGGGAGGGGGGTTGAACCAAAGATAACGTGGTTGTCGTCTTTCTAAGAGCCGTATTATTCCATGCAGCTCTTAAATATCGTGTCCTCTCAAAATATACATTTTTAAATGGTTAATGAAGTAGTGTTTTTTACTTCTGTTGTTATAATGTTACCTGTAATATTAAGCAGATAAGTTTTTATGAGTAACATTATAATGAAATAATATATTTCAAATGATATTTTTTTTTTAATATTTACCTTTCGGAAGATGTTAGGTGTTACATCCAATAAATGATTTCAGTAAAATAAAGATTATTATCATTTTATTGGCTCTGTGAGATGACTGAGAAGTTTTATGCACTCCCAGAGTCACCAAAATTAACAAACTGGTGTGGTGTAATCTAAATTCAAATGACTTCAAACTGCATAAAGAAAAATGTCTTTAAAATATAGTTTGGGAAAAATGAATATGTTAACTGTGTTAAGTTGTGAATTCATTAACGCACTTCATGTACTATAACTAGCACTGATAAAGATAAAGTTTTCTTAATATCGATAAACAAAGTACATAAAAACATATTCCTACATATCATTAAAATATTAGTATTTTTCATGAATTCCAGAGAAAATATGCTAATGAATAATAAATACCATGGTCAAGAATTACCTAAACAAACAGCAAAAAAAAAAAAGATTCCCTGCCTTGATACATAAGAAAGGAATATCACCATGTAACACATTGTTCACTTGTGTCAATATCATAGGCATTTTCTTCAGATTCTCCATTGACAAGTTGTATCTGTTAAAATGCCCCTGAGGCAGGAAAACAATCATCTGCTGATGGGACAGGTGCATATTTAAAACATAGAGATTCACAGGATTCGTAACGATATCAAACATGTTTTCACAATGCTTGAACCTACACCTTTTTCAAAGTAAATATGGAGACACATTTTTCATCACATCAAATGCATACAAAGAGGCTACTAAATTTAGATTCTGTTTCTCCAGGGAAGCTTGTATTTGAGAGAAATATTAAGCTATAAATGTGAAACTCTTATTTAGAGATGCCTTTTTAAATAATGCCTAAGCATTTTAATCGAAGAACATAAAAAATATTGACAGCATCTGTGGTTTTGACAAAATACTAGTCATTAGGGCCAACCTTACTGTATTTTCTGCCCACGAAAGCATACAGAAAGTAAAAATCTGTTAATCACCCTTCACTGAAACCAGAAATAACTGAATAAAGATAGAACATTTCACAAAGAAATCTATAAAAAAACTTCAGTATTTGGCATTCTGTGCAATCACCCTACCTCCACCTCTTAAAAACGCTACTACTCGCCAAAATAGCAAGCTCACGCTACCATATTCCTCACTTTTTCAAAACTGGATTTAAAGGCAACAATATATCAACTGCAATCTCTCTAAAGACTTTTGCTCTAGCAGGTAATTCTAAAAACATCCTTTTTATATTAGAAATAAGTTTGCAATTGTCTGTGAACAATTCATGAAACTTTTCGGCGAGGTGTACAGGGTGTGCATTTTAGATGCAGTATTTTGAGAAACGACCATGTAAATGCCTCACCTTTTTTATACATCTCATCATTCAGGAAAAGAATGGCATAGTCATGTTTACTTCTATTAAGACGAAATAAATTCTATTGATGAAACTTGAGATATACCGAAACTGTTGGTTTCTTTCTACATCTGCTATCAGAAGGAATATATCTGATATTTTAGGGTGTAAGGTTTTAGTTGCAATGTTACATATGAATTTTACCACAGCATTCATTCATGAAAATGAATTGCTGTCCAAAATCACACTTTGGATATCCTAAACTGCACCAATGTAAGCAGTATGTCAATATGTTCTTCTTAAAATAGATTTATAGGGAATTTATCACTTTCAAAATATCTTTTTGCAGATGGACTTTTAACTTTCCAAAATGTCATTCAATTCAAATCATTCATGAACTACTTATGACATGACATGCAGCTGTAAACACTAGTAAATGTTCTGTTGTTTCATTGGCATTACACTTCCTCTTAATTGTATGTTTGTGCTATGCTACAAAATAAAATTTTTGAGCACTAAGTGGTTTTTCTGGTGCTTATGTATCAATAAAAGTGTCTATTCCAAATTCTTTTGAAAAATTGTTCATTTTCCCTATCATTGAAAGCTCTTTCTTAAGCTTGGCAGTATAGCACATAAGGCAAAGCAAAGAAACAAATGAAACTGAGAGAAGAAATTTTGACAGAACCTAGTCATCACTCTGGCATTCATGCTGCTAAGTTCGTCAAGAATAACCTTCTTGAAAAGGAGCATTTCATCCATTTATTTTTTTAGGTAATTTCTAATTATCACACCCCACCACCACCAAAAATTATAAATTTGTTGCCAACTTTGGAGAGAGATGTTTATTTGAGTACTTTTGTGTCTATTTTAATAATGCATCCAGTGCCACCTATTTCTTTTTTTCTACAATACACACATACTCCTTTTTTTTTTTTTTTTTTTTTTTTGTGCTACTGTTTGATTTCTTGGACACAGCATTGGAATCAAAATTTTAAAATAAGAAGGTAAAAAAAGAGGTCCATAAAGCCTTTAACCCTTTGATGGGCGGCGGGACATCTTTTTTTATCAGTTTTTATCTCCAAGATGACAGCTGCAAAATTCTGTTTAAAATACATACAATAATACCTTTCAGTTTCCTAAATATATAACAGATGGTGGCACTAGTAATTCATAGAAATCATGTAGGAAAAAATTCTTTGCAGGTCTAATTTTGAAGCATTTTTTGTTTTAATTTCTTATGCAATTTAAATCATTTGGACAACTTTTGGTATTAGAATGAATATTTTTTTTCTTGCAGATAAAAAGTATTATTTGAATTCATATATATATATTAATTAAAAATGGTTGAAATGAAAAGGTGGGACAAATTTGTCCCATCACGCATGTAGGAAATACTGCTACTAGGGGACAGGACTATTGAAAATGTTTTCCGAACATTTGTTCCATTGTGATTTTGTACATTCGGTTTAATATTCTGAAATTTTTTTGGTAGGTTTATGGTTATTTCTAAGGTATCACAAACTATAATAATCATATGAGATATGTTGATTAATTTGACCACTTAAAAATGTCTATATCAGACTGAGAGAAAAAGTGTCAAATGGTGGCACAGAATTTTTTTTCATTTCCTTGATGTTTGTGTAGTTAATTCATTCATATTGTGGAAAAAAATACCAGAGTCCTGTACATGTAAAGTAATAGTAAAATTAATATAAGTTAATTTTACTAAGACATAGGTCATCAAATGAATTTTCAATATAATGTAATGTAATTTTTAAACAATGAAAATTTTAAGAAGAATGTTGCCAATGAATATTTGTCTTGTTATTTATCATAACTGTGAGAGGAAAATTTTGTACTGATGTCCGAATTAAATTTTTCATTATTTTTCTTCTTTTTGTTTGTTTAAAGGTTCTTTGCTGTACAATTTTTTTATTAGCTGGTATGTTTACAGTTGGAGGTTCAAAGTGTGGTATACTCGTATTTATTGCAGATTTATAAATTTCCTCCATTTTAGTTACTTCATTAGGTGTTGTTATTGAGTTTAGTAAGCTTGTAAATTTATTCTGCAGTGCTATTTTTCTTTCTGCTAATGTCAAAGTTTATGATGTACTTTGCATTAATTCATTTACTATTACTATATCATTTGTGTCGTCTATTATCAATGAAGTCTCATTACAGGAATCATGAACTGTATCTGCTGAACTGTTTTTCTGCATCTGGCATAAATAATAAATATGCTTACACATATTCCACTTAATTGAAGAATCTATACATGTGCACATATATGTGAGTATGCATACATTACATTCAGTGCACTTCAATTCACAGTTACCCTCACTGATCACTCTTTGTATGGTATACAAATCTAAATTGCTTTCTGATGAAATAATCCAGCCACTTTCATTTTGTATAATTTGTGATGACAGTGTTAAGCTGGTTTTATATCTGTTTCTCAAGTCTCTAATTTTACTTGTCAATTTTCCTTTATTTGATGTAATGATTCTATCAAACATTTTATCCCTAATAAATTTCATAATTGCACAGCCTTATCAAATCTTTTAACATTTTTTCCATGTAAATAAATATATGTACTTTAATGTTCGATGCATTCTTTCAATATGTATATTTGTATTTAATCCACAATGAACTCTGTGACAATAAGCCCAAGTAGTTGCATCTTTTAAATAATGTGTCGAAAAATAATTAGCAAAATCAAGTGTATCAGGATCAGTTTTCAAGTAATTTAACACAGCTTCTGCTGCAGTATTAAAACTCTGTATACACATTCTTGTAAAGAAGTGCGGAGAACTTGATACTCTTGGGCTTGTTTTTCTCTACCACTGACTTTTTTAAAATTCTTTCGCCATGCACGGTCAACATGCCATGCACAAAAGAGGCGTTTTTCACGTGTGCCCATCTCTGAAACCTATACATTAAAAAAAGAATCAGCCATATCTGACATGAAAACTTTTGGTTGTAATGTGCCAATGCTTTGCTTGATTATTGAGAAGAATATAGACAAAACTGGTTGGTCACTTCGATTCGAAATTAAAAATGCACAAGGAAATCCTTCTCTTAAATTGTTGACAGTTAATAAAACTATAAGCTCAAAGCCATATGCATTCATGCCATGAGTGCCATCTATACATACAGTTAGTCAATAAAGTCTGCATACATCAAGAAAAGTAATATCAAATCCAAATTTATGGTGCGAAAAGAGTAGTTTCTTAAAGTTTTTTTTTAAATATTTAGTTTCAATAAGAGACTTTGAAATTATTTAACTGTAATATTTTCATATCTAATAATTTATGTGCACTAAATTTTAAAAGATAAGTGGTCAGAAATCAAAGCCAGTTTACGTACAACGCGAAGGAGGCGGGGTATTTCTTATCTAACTTTTTTAAACTTCAAACTTGAGAATGCAAAGAAGGTTACACTTTCAAGGTCATTGACTTCCGAAGCAAATTTCATGTTGATTGGAAGTTGTTATTTCTATTTTCTTTGACGAAAATGACAACCAATAAAGAAATTCCTTTAGTTACGAGACAACTAATTATCAAATTGAGAGATGAAGATAAAACTCTTTGTTATATTGGTAAAACCATTGGAAAACCATTTTCTAGTGGGCAAAGAATTATTCAAAACTATCTTGACACTGATAGTCTTGCTGTAAAACCAAGATGTGGGAGACCGAAGAAGCTAACGCAGAGGGAAAAAAGAAAAATTCTTTTACGAATTAAACAAAATCCTAAACTTTCTGCTGCAAGCATTGCAAAAGACATTTTTTTAACTAGCAACAAGAAAATTTCTCCTGAAACTGTACGAAAAGTGCTGCAAAAGGCTGATTATTATGGATGCAAACCTAGATCTAAGCCATACATTTCCGAGACAAATAGAAAGAAAAGAATTGCTTTTGCCAAAACATATTTAAACTCTTTGCAGGACTTCTAGAACAATGTAATTTGGTCAGATGAAAGTAAATTTACAATATTTAAAGTTAATGGCCACCCTATTGTATGGAGAAAACCAGGAACAGAACTGAATCTGAGAAATTTAAATCCAACTGTCAAACATGGAGCTGGCGGTGTAATGGTATGGGGGTGTACGTCGTCGAAAGGAGATGGAAATTTTCACATTATTGATAAAGTCATGGATAAGTATGTTTATCTGGATATTCTGAAGAAAAATCTATGAGACGGTGCCCGAAATTTAAACCTTTCTAATACCTTTATTTTCCAACAAGAAAACGACCCGAAACATAGAGCTAAAATTGTGAAGGAATATCTCCTCTATCACACTCCAAGACAATTGCGTACTCCTCCACAGTCACCAGACCTCAATCCAATCGAACATTTGTGGGCAAAATTGGAGAAACGAATTCAAAAACACAATATTACATCGTGAAGTGAGCTAATTAGTAAATTGCAGAAAGAATGGGCGAAATTTATGTCGGATGACACTTAAAAACTAGTTCAGTCAATGCCCAGACATCTGCAGGCTGTTTTGAAGAATAAAGGATATCCTACAAAGTATTGAAGTAATGTAAAAAAACTTATATTTAACTTTTTTTTTTTTTTTTTTGAAAGTGTACGCAGACTTATTGGATGGAATTTCTGAGTTTTTTGAAAAAATTTAAAAAGTATTACACTGATATTATTTACTTTTTATTTAAGCTTACAATTTTAGCTAATAGAAGAAAAATATGCAATGATTAAAAAACATTTTTCTATGCTTTAAATTTTAAATTAAAAAAAAACACTTAGTCTGTACACAGACTTTTGTAGCTAACTGTATGCAGTCTGAACTAAATTTTTTTAGCATTTCACTTTGTGATTATTGTCATCATATTTGTCATTATGATGAGAATAAAATCTTCATCGTTAAGGAATGTATGTGTTGGGGATATTACACCTTGTGCCTTATAATATAACATGTATGAATGTTCCCAACTCCCCAAAAAAAAAAAATTACAATGTCTGTCAAAATCATTAGAATTCCAAATACAACAAAAATAAACAATTAAAACATTGCTTGACTGAAGGATTTTTATGAACAAGGGCAATTTTTATTAAGGTGGTTGAGATAATATGTGACTACCTCTAATTTTAAAATATTAATAGAGAAACATGAATTCTTATTGCATTTTAAGTAATTATTACTATCAAAATCTTACTCATATCATTCAAGTTTTTACAAGTCCAACCCCGCTTCACATTGAAAAGTTATAAAAATATGGGATGTACATGCACAGATACTGTTCTTTTAAAAACACTCAAATTATTTCTTTTTACTGTAGTAATTATTAGCTTTGCTTTCTTCTCAGTTTATATATATATATATATATATATTTGTAAATTATATATATATATATATACCATTTTCAATGATAAACTTATATTCACAGCTAAATCAGACATAAGTTAGTCAATATTTTGTTACTTTTAACATACTTAAACATAAGCATTAACTTCTTATATATTTTCTTTTAAATATATGTATTGCATGTTTTTATTGATACCAAATACGCTACAACTTAGACAACAGAATTACGAGGTTTTTTCGTATTCATATTTAAGATATTTGACTATTCAACTTTGATATCTCTTGAAAAATCAAGCTTAGGAAATATATTCATTATCCATATAAATATTTATTTCTGCATGTTTTCCCATAGCTTGTTAATTATGATTTGTTATATATGAATGAATGATAGCTGTAATAGTAAAAATTAAAGTGTTATTTTAATTTTCAGGATTTTAATGATACTAGTACACAAGAAAGAAGTGCAGAAGTTACCAGACATTCTGAGATGTTTGACATCAACGATTTTGAAGACACTGAAGAGACACAGAAAGAACTATGTCATACACAAACACTACCACAGCTAAAAAGACACACATCAAACACTACAACTTCAAACAAAAAACAGAAACACGGTCACATTTACACAGCAGCCACAACAACACTTGAAGAAATTTCTACAATATTAAAATGAAAAAACACTACTCCAAATACATTTACACAGTTCGGTTCCTTTGTTGGTTCCGAATTAAGTCTAATCCGTGACCCTCAACTCCTCACAGACACAAAATATAAAATATACCAAATTCTCACAGATGCACAGACAGAATGTATTAGATTCCATGAACAACACAGAATAAATAAGAAACTTAGATATATTTATTACTTACCACATTATTTTGTAACATAAAATAAAAATACTTATAAATAATCTTTATTTCTTTATCTTTTATTATAACATATATTGAGAAATCAGGGAACATAAATTGAATAACATATATTGAGAAATTAATAATATTTTATATGTTTATCTTGCCATGCAACTTTTCCTTCATTATTTACATAATCACAAATTTTTTCTCGCATCAGCCTTGCTTCAGCAGACCCTGTGTTATAACCATTTTGTTTACACAGGGATTTCATTTTACTTAGCGATTCCTCATTTCGCCATGATCCAGGTATAAAATTAAAGTCCTCATCTTCATGATTGATTAGTTCTCTTGGTGTATACAATTGCCTGGAAGGTCTTTCTCGTAGAAAGTTATGCAAACAGCAACATACAGAAACAATTTTATCAACTGTCGCAGGAGGCAGCTGTGTATTGGTTGCATCAAAATACGAAATCTATTTGATAATATCCCGAATGCATTTTCAACAACACGCCTTGCCCTGGACAGTCGATAATTGAAAATCCTTTGCTGAGGAGAGATTTTTTTACCAGAATATGGCCTCATCAGATAACATTTCAAAGGAAACGCCTCATCTGCAACCATAAAATAATTCACAGGCTCACTCACTACCTGGAATCAAAGGTGTTGGGCTGGGCAGATCAAGCAAGTTATTGTCTAGCATCGAAAATAAACTTGTTTGGGCAAAAACTCCTCCGTCTGATATTTGTCCATTACATCCAACATCAATAAATGTAAATTTATAATCTGCATCAACTGATGCCATCAGCACAATGCTGTTGAAACTTTTATAATTGTTAAAAGTGCTGCCACCCCCTGCTGGTGCTTTTATCATAACGTGTTTTCCATCGATGGCACCAACACAGTGTGGCAGGTTCCACTTTTCAGCAAAAGCTTCTTCTATGGCTTGCCACTCCTGAGCAGTGTTTGGTGTCTACGAAATGAGAAAATAAGTATTAATTATGAAACTGAAAAAAGGATGCGAATACAAAATATATAAGCAGAAAATGCTATTTGAATATTGGCAAATAGTAAAATCAAATATTTTATCAACGAATATTAGCTACTCATTTGTTATAATAAAATTCACATCGGAGAAATATATAAAAAAATGTGCTTATATATTTTGGTTGTGTTCCTATGTTTCACTTTTTATCTAATTTTTCCCCATTTTTTTTCTCTCTTGTTTTTGATTAAGCTACACTATAGATTCTATTTAAAGTTTTTAAAGTAATGAATGTGTCAGATACAATAAATGGAAGCTACACCATAGATTCTATTTAAAGTTTTTAAAGTAATGAATGTGTCAGATACAATAAATGGAATTAAAGCTAAGTGACTGTAGGTAAATGAATGTTTTTGATCACAATACCCATACAGACAGAAAAACTGATAATTTTTGGAAAATAAATGATTAAAAAATAAGCTGTTGTTGTACAAACAATAATACAATAAACAAAAAGGGCTTATGCTTGTTTGTACACAGAAACAGAATTTTCATTTAAACAACATGTTTAAACATTTTATAACTGAATATATATGCTTCTTAATTTGAAGAAAACTCAAAACTAAAAGTGTCTATTAAAGAATTTTGGATGAACCCCAATTTAGCAGATTCATTATGTGTTTTATACAGGGTTGATACTAGGTTGTCAATTTGCTGTCCAATGCAATCTCTGCAGTTCCTACATTCTATTGCTAGATGCCTCCCTAATTATAAAACAATGTTTATTAAATGTTTATTATGATTTTTCCAAAATCAAATAATCATATCTCTTCTTATAAATTAAAATTTTATTTAAATAAAATATACTGAAAAGCATAAACAACATTATGACAGACTAACATTCCCATTGAAAATGGTTCAATCTAGAATTTGAGTCAAATTATAATCTAGAGCATGGACCAACAAACTGGGGCCTGCAAAACAATTTTAAAATTTTAAGAAGCTAACGAGATATTTTAAGGTTAGTGGGAAAAACAATTTCATTTATAACTTAAAATTATTTTCTTAAACTGTTGGTCGCGACCCCATTGGAGGTCGCCAAAACATTTTAGCAGTTTTTGATAATCCTTTAACTTATTCCAATAATTTTACAATTACCAAATATTTTTACACAATGTATCTGAAAATAGATAAAGATAAGGCAATACATAAAGTTCTCTTTCTAACTGAACAAAAATCTGATTTTGCGAATTTAATTCATAATAAGTTATGGCTACAAAAGCTGCATTATTTGAGTGACATATTTGAAAAACTAAATGATCTAAATTTGTCGTTTCAAGAAAAAGGTTGCAACATAGTCATATTCAAATTAAAAATTGATGCTTTATTAAGAAAATGACCGTATGGAAAACTATGATGGAAAAGGGTTTGTTAGAAATGTTTGTCGCATCAACTGAATTTTTAAATGAAAATGATGAAATAGATAAATCAAAAAGATGACTTGTTGAAAAAAATGATAAATGAACATCTTCGATGTCTTGAGAAAAACTTTAAGAAATATTTCCCTTCAAATTTTAGTGTCAAAGAACTAATATGGAGTGTGAAACTATTTAGAATTAATGTGGAAAATATTACTCATTTGCCATTAAAATCACAAGAAGAACCTGCTGATTTATCAAATAATTCGGGATTGAAACTTTATCTTTAATACGAAGTCTTCAGAAGATTTTTGGCTAGCAATTGCAAAAGATTTCCAACAATTTTTGAAACTGCCATAAACTTTTACCTTTTTCTGCAACATATTAGTGAGAGACATTTTCATCTCTAACCGCCATAAAATCAAAAGTGTCAATCAAAAAAGTTTAAAACGCCCTGATTTATTACATGGTAAAAAGTGCATGCTTATGCAACTGAAGTATAATGGTTAGTGTAAAATATAACTTGGAGAGACATTTCATCAGTACGGTGTTTGCATAACATTTTCAAGAGAATGTTACATGAGTAATGAAATTCCAATTGCTATACTAAATCTCTCTCTGCTAGTACTTACAAAGAAAAAACTCAAAGTTATCCGTTATCCAGATACCCCAATGCAACTATTATTTTATGACTTTAATTGTAAATAGGTTACTTAAATTTAAATATCGCAAAGCCTCGAGGACTATCTGCGTAAGAGGAGGGATACGGGATACCTTCGTAGAGGCCTTTCTAAGGGAAACTAGCTCATATTTATGTTACACATGGGGTAACCACAAAAACCAACCATGCAGCCAACCTGTTCGCCTGGGACGGAACCCAAGCCAGGTCGAACTACCAGTATTCAGTTGTCTTAACCACTCAACCACTGGTGGGGCTCTTAATTCTAAATAGAAAATTATACATTGCACTCCTGTAATACTCTTTTTAAATAATTTTAATTTTTTTTTTCAAGGAAAACAAGCTCTGAAGTTAATTCAATATTACAAATTTGAGAAAAATTCAACTTAATATTAGTATCCTGATCCTGTAAAAATGAACATTTTTTTAAAAAATTAAAAGGTCATGATGTTGTTGTGAATTATAAGACCTCATACGTAACATTGATATATTAAGTGTCAACTCACCTTTATGTAATCTTGCATGCATTCCCATAAAGCATCCAATACTTCTGGTATCACTCTTGACAATGTTTGTTTAAGTATTCTAAACAAATACTGTAAATTTGAATAGGAACACCCTGTAACATAATAAAAAACTTAAAAAATAAATTTATTAAAAATGATGTAGTGATATAATTATGATATTTATTCATTATAAATTTCTCAAAATTTAAAAAATTGTGGTTAAAATTATTGTTTGAATTTGTATTTCAATTTTTGTGAATTTGATTTATTAATTTTATAAAAATTAATTGATTTTTTTCAATAAAATAAAAATTAACTTACCACCAGCTAGAAAGCCTAAAGTAACATGCGGCCTCTCAGATGGTGAAATTTCACAACGCATAAACGTATCCTGCTTTTTAATTTTGCTGCTCACTAAGTTTAATAAATAATCAAAATCGCACGGCATCATTCCTAAATACTTTCTAAATTCCACCCTGTCTTCAAAACGCAGCTCTTGGAACAGGGTATTATGGGCTCCATGAATTTCTCTGCGTTTGACCCAATTTCTCGTCCAAATACGCTTTCTTTTTTCTTCTTCTGCAGCAGCAGCAGCGAAGATCAAAATCGCAGATGTTGCTACAGTAGCAATTAATGGGAAATCTTCATCCATTTTTATTATTGTCGCCTAAATTCACTCCCGCACAGTTTTGTTTTCACAATTGTTGATAGTGTGACGCTACATAGGGCGGGAATTCTTCCTCGGACAGTGATTGGTTAAGGCATTTCCTGTACCGACGACAAAATCGTTGCGTGTGCACAAGCAAGCTCGCAGATAAAATCGTACGAGAAAGTCGGCCGATAAAATCGGTACGTGTAGACGGGCCTTTAGAATGGCCGAAACGCTGGCATTGGAAGCATCGCATAGGGTTGGGAATATAAGGTCTTACAGGACAATTTAAATATCCGGCCTTAATATTCTTAGGCAGATCAGGCGTGTTGAAGGTAAGGATCACGTGTTTCGTATCGATCAACTTACCTTCCTTACGCATCTTGATCCGCCTAGTACCGCAGACATTTTGGTCGGATAGCTCGGAAGCGATCTCTTCTTCAGAAGCATACAGAAGATCGAATTCCGATATTACGCCACGACAATAATTCAGTGTGTTATGTGCTGTTACTGTGACATTCGCTTGTCCAAGTTTGGTTATTTTAAGTAAAGATGCAGACTGAGTTTCCGAAATGGTATCAATAAGGAGGTCTCCAGAGCGCAGACGCTTTATATTTTTCGGTTCACCAACACAAGACTGGATGTATTTATTTATTACGAAAGGAGACATCTTATGCAGTTCGCCAGAAGGACTAGAGATAACCAGAAAACGGGGACTATTGTTAGGATGTCTTTCATTTATATCTGTACGTACTTTTTTAGCAGATTTTTCAGAGCTGGTGCTTTGACCGATTTGACTAACTTCGAAGTCTTTAATCAGAAATATTTGTGAATTTGCCATATTGAAAAAGTTGTTACAAGTTACCGTCCATTCGACAGGTACACCTAAATAGTCATTAAAGAGGTAACAGCTCCATGGCTGTATTAGATCCCCCCGGTCGTTGTCGTAGCCCTCTTTGTAAATTCGAAATCTCATGCTTTGTGAGAATAAATTTTGTCGAACATCGAGTTTCGCAAACGCTTCGAGCTTTACGCTATGTTTCCCGTACAAGTCAGTAGGATGTAAGTTTTGATCTGGTATAATTCTAACGTAGTCTTGCTGACACATAGATCCGTGTACAGCTGTAGTGAGTCCTTGAGTACATCTTACTCTTCAGCTTATCTCATTCAGTAGTCTATCAACATATTCCATAAGATTGTAATTAAAACAGAATCTGTACTGATACGGAAATATGTTATTATCGTCTTCTATGCCTATACCGCACGCCGCTAATCCGCCTGGGCTGCCACGCCAGGTGTCGGTCTGTTCTCATAGTGATAATGTGTATCTTCGTCAACTTGTTCAAAATAACCGTTTATGGCATTTACGACTGTTTGGTAAAAACAGGTTCTTTTGATAGTTCGCGCGGTAATAAAAGGCACTCGTGAATGTAAGGATTGTGATCGTAGTACACAGGGTTTTCTAAGTAAATTGATGAAAGTCTATACGCATTAAACTAAGTCCATATCTTTAGTAGTTTCACTAAGTTCTTACACTATATACACTATTTACAACAAACTGTAAATATAATTTGAAACACTAGAAAATCATTCTTGATTAAATAGATGATTAGATAAGATGAAAAACTGAAAGAATAATATGCGGTTGGGTACCGGACCAAGTCCATTTTTTAAAGTCTCTATTTACACTTTGTACAATTACCACTTTGAGTTGTGGAAAATATTTCGCGGTCTTTTTGTTGGCGCGATGATTGTAGGGTCATAATCTATGAGCTTTCTAATATGTTCGTGTCTTGAGTGTGCTATTTTTGAGTAGAAGTTGTGGCTGGTACTTAAAATTTCATCTTCTATTGCATTAATTTTTAGGTCTTTATGAAGTTGGGAGTTTCTTATGAACCATGGTGCATTGAGTATTTCTCTTATAATTTTGTTTTGATAAGTTTGAATTTTCTTTCTGTAGGTTTTGCAGACTGTAGCCCAGACGGGAACAGCATAAAGGAGCATTGGTCGAATTAAGCTGAGATATATTCTTCTTTTCAATGCGATACTGAGGTTAGATTTTCTGTTGAGAAGTGGTCGAAGAGCCATTTTTGCGGCAGTAGCTTTTCTTAAGGAGTAATCGACTTGGTTTTTGAATAAAAGCTGTTGATCGAAGTAAACTCCGAGATATTTAAGAGTGGTGACTTCGTTAACTTGCTGGTTATTGATTTTAATGTTATTTTGAATCGGGGTATTTTTGTGATATCTTCTAATGATGATAACTTGACTTTTAGCAGGGTTAATTTTCAGCTTCCATATGTTGAAGTAATGAGTAATTTGGTTTACGGCTATTTCGAGTTTGTCTACTGCTAGTTGAGGCTTCAAGCATTTTGTGATAATGGCAGTGTCATCTGCAAATTTAAATACCTCAGAGTTTAAAGGTATAGGCATGTCATTCGTGTAAATGTAAAAAAGTATAGGGCCAAGAACGCTGCCTTGTACTACTGCACTTTTAATTTTTTTCTTCTTAGAAATGCGCCTATTGATTTTTACTTGAAAGCATCTACCTTTTAGATAGGATTGAATTAATCTTATGAAGTTGATTGGCAGTCGGGCAAGGTATAGCTTGTAGAGTAAACCCTCATGCCATACCTGGTCGAAAGCCTTTTCGAGATCGATGAAGCAACTGGCTACGGTGTTTTTCTTGGTGATGGCTTCTGCCATATATTCAGTAACATTTAGTAGCTGATGAATAGTGCTGTGTTCTTTCCGGAATCCGAATTGTTCTTGTTTGATGATGTTGTTATTATCTAGATGATTGGATAGATGTTTTTTCATGATACGTTCGAACACTTTGCCCATACAGGGTAGAAGGCTGATCGGTCTATAAGAAATTAACTCCGTTGGGTTCTTTCCTGGCTTGACAAAGACAGTGATTATGGCGTGTTTCCATTGCCCTGCGAAGTAATTAAGCCGTATACAGGCGTTAATGATGTTAGTGAGCAGGACCAGGTATCTGTGGGGGAGAATATCAAGGATTTTGTTAGTTATTCCATCGAATCCAGGGGCTTTGCGTTTTTTAAAGTTGTTGATGATATGTTTAATTTCAGTAGGTGTAGAAAAGGGCATTCTTTCAGCATCGGTATAACAATTAAGTTGATTGATAAAATTTTGAACTTCTTTTTCTGTTTCTTCATCCTGGTAGTTATTAGTGGTGAAGGTGGATTCGAAATGGTCAGCTAATGCTTCTGCCATATCACTGTCTGTGTAAGCTGTTCCTGTACCTGTGTTGATGGGACCGAAGCTGTTACTATTGTTCCTAAGGGATTTGGCTATTTTCCACACTGTGTCTTGATTAATTGACATAGAATCCAGCAGGAGTTCCCAGTTGTTTGATTTGTATTCGTTCATCAGATTTTTAATAATTCTGATTTTTCTATTGAGGATATTTTTGATTCTAGGGTCTGCTGTTAATCTCCAGAGTTTAGCGGTTCTATTTTTGTCTTTTATTTTGATCCGGATTTCCTCAGGTAATTTAGGTTTTTTATATTCTTCAAATCTGGTAGCCTGGTGCAGTGCAGTATTTACGCTCCTATTAATTTTTGTGATCTGGTATTCAATGTCAGCTGAGTCGGCAAGAGCAGATCGAGCTGGTAGTTTTTCTAAAGAGTTAATGAAGATATCCCAGTTGATAATTTTTTTCATAGGTGTACTATTATCAAAGCCATAATAAATGAAACGCACCGGAAGGTGGTCTGAGGTTAATTCATGGAGGACATCAAAGTACGGTGTTTGATGGATATTTTTGGTGATGAGTATATCGAGTACTTCTGAAGTGCCAGTATGATGGTACCTAGTAGGCTGGGTGTGTCCTTGTATTTTCAGATCGTTGTTGGTGGCAAAATTATAAAGAAAAATTCCATTAGGGTTGTTGGTGCTGGAATTCCATGATAAGTGCTTGGCGTTGAGGTCCCCAGCTATAATAATGGGGTTATTGCTATTTGTGAGTTGATATAGATCGTTATAAGTTATAGTATTATTGGGCGCGCTGTAAATGGAGATAAAAATAGTGGGTTCATCTATGTGCGAGTGCACTATGACTGCACAGTATTCCAAATTATTGATGCCAGTGATGTTGTAGCTGGTGGCTTGTAAATGCTTTTTAGTGAGGATGAGGGTACCCCCTCCTCGGTTGTATCTTCTATCGGATCTAAAGGTGTTGTAGCCTTGTAATTTAAATTTATTTGCAGCTCGTAAGTGCGTTTCATTTATAAGAAATATGTCTATATTGTGTTTGGAGGTGAATTCTTCAATTTCAGTGCGCTGGTGCGCTACACCGTTAGCATTAAAAAATGTTACATTTAGGCTGCTGGGGGCAGCAGTATGAAAATTGTTAATATTATTGCTGTAGTTAATTATTACTACTAACTAATAATTCAAAGGCTTCCAAGCCTATTTGGATCTTGTCCATGATTGATGTTGCTTTGAAAAATCTCTCTAGGAGCGTTTTTCCTTTTTGGAATAGATTCTTTATCCACATGAGCATGTCAGAGGTGGATGTGGTGGAGTTTTCTTCAGTATTGCTATTAGTTTGGTTGTTGTTATTAGAATTAGTGGTATCGTTGGTACTGGCAGGGGTGGGTTATCTGCTCGGCAGTGGTGAGAAGTTTTCTATATTGTTGATAGTTGCGGGTGCAGCTGTTGAGTTTAATTTTAGTGCTCTTTGTTGCTCTGTTGATTTTTTAATATTATCTGGGTGCTTTTCACATCCACGATAGGACGAGACGTGAGGCCCCCCTCATAAGCAGCATTTGCCGCCTAGCACCGCAGACATTTTGGTCGGATAGCTCGGAAGCGATCTCTTCTTCAGGAACATACAGAAGGTCGAAATCCGATATTACGCCACGACAATAATTCAGTGTCTTATGTGCTGTTACAGTGACATTCGCTTGCCCAAGTTTTGTTATTTGAAGTAAAGAAGCAGACTGGGTGGCTGAGATTGTATCAATAAGCAAGTCTCCGGAGCGGAGACGCTTTATATTTCTCGGCTCACCAATACAAGAATGAATATATTTATTTATTATGAAAGGAGACATCTTCTGCAGATCGCCAGAAGGACTAGAAATGACTAGGAAACGGGGACTATTGTTATGATTTTTTCATTTGTATCTGTGCGTAATTTTTTTGCAGTAGACTTTTCAGAAGTAGGTTGAGTGACTGGTTTGGCAGTAGACTTTTCAGGACTAGGTTGAGTGACTGGTTTAGCAGTAAGCTTTTCAGAATTCGGTTGAGTGACTGGAGTGACTTCAAAATCCTTTATAAGAAAAATTTGAGGGTTAGCCATCATGAGGAAAGAAAAGATTCGGGTCCGACGGCCCCGCCCACCACGGAGCCCTACAAGGGAACACAGATTCCTGTGTTAGGGCTAGTCGGATTTATACGCAAACTGAAGCCCCACAGTCGGCTTTCCCGAAAGCAGGTACTCCCGAGAGCTTGACCTCAAGCCACTGACACAAGGACTAGTGACCAGCCGATTGACACCCGTGAGGACGACTAAGGTGCCTCCCGTTTAACTGAAGCAGAGGCCAAAGCAGTGTGTTGGGGACAGTACCTCGCCCCTCAACTACCAGGACCCTCCTTTCCAGTGACACGGGTCTCCACGCACGGCAAACACGTGGGCAGTTTTCTCGCCACTCGAAAACTAGAAACAAGGGTTGCTCTAGTCTCTCGTGACGAGCTCCAAACTCCGTAGAGAGAAACCACGAGGGAGAAGAGAAGGGAAGAAGTTCCAGCCAAGAGGAGAGGAGACGGAAAAGAGGAAAGATCACTAGGGCTCCAGGATCGTGACACCCGTCTCACCAAGAAGATGATGCCCTGAAGGGCTAGGGTACCTCGGGATTGCCACACCCGTACTCACAAAAGTAAGCCCCCTGAGGGGCACTAGACATATGAAACTTATATCCATTTATACATAATTCTCCTTTCTTCTTTTCTCCAAGGTTGGTTAGAAGTGACCAAAAAAAATGGGGCTGGAAAGGAAAAGTGCATTTGGAAAGAATAATTCTTTCCCCATGCACCTTTACTTTCCAGGCCCATTTTTTTTTTTTTGCCTCCTCAGTTTCTCTGTCATTTATTAGAGAAGAGGTGACGATAGTTGTTTAAATAAAAGGAAAATATGAGGAGGTTTATTTTCCTTTACTAATCCATTTTCTTTCTTCAAGGATGCCACACAGTAAGCTTAAAAGGGTCAGTTTGTGTGGCCATTTCTTGAGTAGGAGAACTAATTTTAACCGCTTCCTCTTCTGAGGGATGGGGTGGTATATTCACAACTCCCAAATCGTTGATGAATAAAGAACCGGGATGTGTGTTTGGCGGTTCCCCTGGATACTTTAAATAGAGTACAATTTCTCCATCAGCAATTTCTTGATATAATTCTTGAGTCAACATACCATACATCCAAGGTAATAGCATACAATTATTTGGAGCCGTCTTGGCTACATGGAGAGCTTGTTGAGTTGTTAGGAGAATACTATCCATACTTCCCCAAGACATTGATGTTTCTCCTTGGAAACATTTCAAGTCCTTCAAGCGATGAAATTCTGGCTCGAGGAAGAAGACACTTAATAAGTCCATTGTGCAAGGGCTATCTGAAGGCAATAATTTCATCAGGTCGCTGGCATTCCAGTAAAGCGATCCCCCCTCCACATAGACTCGAACGCTGAGAAATTGATTATACTTGAATATGTAAAACATGACGGACAGTTGTTCAGAGCGACAGTGCGATATAATGATATAATGCGATATAATGAATCGTGCAGAGGTCTCTCTTTTATATACATCCAGAGATATGACGCAACGAATCACGTGACGACTCTATTCTGAGCGTGAATTTCCTGTTACGATTATAATTTTTTTTCTTAAAAAAAATAAATAAATAAATAAATAACACTTTTTTAATAATAGAATAATTATTTAGACAAATACAGTTTTTAACATTTCATTTTTTTAAGAAGACCAATAATCATTTACATCTTCTTGCCGATTACATATTTCAGTGGATTCATTACAAGTCCAAGTTTCGTTATCCTTGTTTTTTGAAAGAAAAGCCCATCGGTTGGACTGTTCATCCATTATATATTCCTTAATGTAACGATAATAGGCAATTGCACTTTGAAAAGCACAATATTTATTAGAGCCTAAATGTTTGAGACAAGGGGAAGGTGGTAAACATAATGTTAACCAGTCTTCTTCTTGATCTTGATCCGTCCATGGGTCTTCCATTTCAATGTCACGTTTAATTATTTTCTCTAACAATTTTGCTTTCCAGGGTAAAGGACAGTAAATTTTACTATACCCAGCTGTTAGAGAAACGAGAAAGGATTCTAAATGTGTATAAGGAAGTTGACCTTCATTCCAAGTAAATCCGTGCGTTGTTTCTGCTAGATGCAGCTGATTGAAAACGAAACTACGTCTCATGGAAGGTGATAAGTTTATCCAGGGTTTGGGTGGTTTGACATAGATAACACCTCGAGCATGATCACTAGATACGTATGCCAATTCCTTAATAATATAATCTCCCACTGTATCCTCGTCATAATTATGTTTCTGTTGAATTAAATCAAAACCTTGAAAATTGAGGACGATAAAAGATTCCATGTTAAAAATCTTAGAAAATTGGTAATATGAGGAGGAGTCAACAATACTTACACTTTACTTACTGTTTCATATTACTTACTGTTTCATATTATAGCCGAATTTATCTCAGAGTCTTCTCAACTAAACTCTCTTAAAAAAAAAAAAACCTTTCTTTTTTTATATTTAATTTGATGTCTATACTTTTTGAACCTTGGGTTTCTAAAAATAGATTTCCACTCCCAAGTAAAAAGTGTTGACATCATTATATATAATATATATAAATAAGAAAAAAGGAAGTTTTTTTTTTTTTTTTTTCACTAGACAATCGTAACAAACTTGCTTTAATCAAGAAGCCACCTCGACAAGTTTCCCCACCCTATATATAAAAAACGGGACATATTTTTACATGTATATGAAGAATAATCAGAATAGAGCCTTTTTCTTTGTATCTGTGGAACTAATTTTTTTTTCTATAATGATTTCTGAAGGAGATGACAAAACGTCTCATCAAATTCTTATCTCTGACCGTTTACAATTTTACAGGGGACTACAAAAAATTGAGTGTTTCGCACGATTTCATCCTGATATATTACAACCCTCTTCTTGTCAAGAAAAGGAAAAGTGGCATTATTCCTTTTTAAAAACTCCTAATCAAACCCTCTATGATTCAAGGATTCGACGACCCGAAGAATGGATTCCTAAATTATCAGCTCCTTCCGAAATTTTTAATGGTCATTGGAAATTTGTACGCGAACTCGATAAATTTGAAACCTGGTACGAATCACTTTATCGTATGGCTATCTATAACATTGGTATTAAATATGTCAACTCGTGGTGGCATTTAGCATCCTGTAAAGTGGTTTTAGTGGAAGGAATTAGTAAGTGTGTACCAGAAAGGTGTGATTGTCAATGGATTTTGGAAGATCCTACTGAATTGATCGATATTATGACGCGTCAAACTCACGACATTCATTGTCGATATAAACAAGAAACGCCATGGTATGAATGTGACTGTATTATGGATAATAGATTACGTAGGTGTTATTTGAACAGGGATAGACGTCCACGTCGCCATTATACGGAATTGAGAGAAATTGGTTGGAAAATATAAAAAAACAAATTGTCTCCACATCTGTAAAAATGTCATCTCAAGCTATCTTATGTTTAAAAAACTTTTGTCTTTTTTTAAAAAAAAAAAAAAAAACTTTTTGTTTATTAATTTAATGTCAACCTATGGGTGTGTATATAAAGAAGAGAACTCGGCATACGCGTATTCTACTTACCAAATATATTTACTCTCGATAGGATGTACTTTAAATTCCAATACAATGACTTTTACACGGTCCGTGTGTACATTGATCAAGGGCGTATTTTCTGGAACGCTTTAGATTTGGTTAAACTGTTACCTTGTGAAAGCTCACGCACGCCAGATGTACTAAGTGCATTCTTTATCAAGAAAGAGTTTATGCATCTCAAAGAACTAAATTGCTTTAACGGTCATCCCTGTTCAACCTGGGGGTCGAAAGACAGCTTAGTTTTGACATGCGAGCAAGCACTATACCTAGCTCAACATGCGTTTAACAACGATCAGCTTCTACCATGGATATGCAGAATGTTATATCAACCCTTGATTCAAATATTTGAAAACGGAGAAACAATCATTAAATTATTATATCCAGACGACATACCGCTCTTTTCTCCATTTACTATACGTGACTTGGGAGTAGATCATATACCTCCACATCCTTCGAAAAATAAAACATCTCTTCAAACTCAAGAGACGGCAAGTCAAACTAATCTGGAGGAGCGTACTGATGCAAGCACTCAAACCGATCCATATTCTGTTACTCTAATAATGAAGGATTGTGTCCTTTTTTAAATATAAAGAACAAAAAATACCCCCCTCTCTCCAGCTCAATTTTTTTTGAAAGATAAAATATATCTCTCTTCCTACTTTTTAATTTAGAGAAATAGGGGGAATGAGGTATAATCAATTTTAGTAATATAATAAATTTGAGAACAAGATGTATTTCTTGAACATCTACCTTGCCAAAACATCTAATTTGTACGGAATATTAAATTATACGCATTTTTTCTTAAATCGAGTGCTAGGTTCACTTAACAGCGTTACCTTTCATTTATTATTTTAATAACTCAAAATGTGCCAGATTTATTCAGTCAAAAGTCGTTAATCCGGACGCCCATAATCCAGAATGATCTATAAATCGACGAATCTGGATTAGACTTTTGACTATATCATCTGACTATATCTCTGTAAGGATACGTGTTATTACTGGTGGAAACGAGTCTTTCATTTAAGCTAATATCCACTTGAGAAAACATGGAATGTAAAAAGAGATTGACAGGTCCCACTTTACTTTCAGCCGTGATTGGCTTGCCATCATTTTTTTAAATTTTCACTTTGACGTAGAGTTGTGTCTGTGATAAGTCTAGGTAGTCGTCTCCGCTTCCAGAAACATTGAACTCGACAGGACTTCCTTCCGACACATTGGCTAATGGATGAAATTCAACCCACTGACCTTTTTCGATAACTGTTTGAGTGGGAGGTAACGAAAATAAATCCAATTCGGATTTTGCGCATTCTGGAGAATCTTTTAACAGACAAGCCATTACGAGTCAAAAATATCACGTCGTTGCACCTTCCTGGCTTTAGACGAAATGAAGCGTTTGGAGGTTTTGCGCTTCCTTTAAAACCTTCCATGACCGATCATCTTCGTCTGCTTTCTGAACTGCTTTCCTCGCTAATTTTTTCCCAGCTTCTTTAGATCTGGTTGAGGGGTACATTAAAATTTTCGCCCGACAATACGTCGTTCGCAATCTGTGTTCCAGTCCGTAAAGCTTCTTTTCCCACAGTCTTTGCCCCCCTCATCAAAAAAGGCATGGCACTGCGAAACAGTTTTGCAAAAAATCCACCAATCCCATAACCTTTCTGTAAAATGGCTCCTTGATAGTAAGTTAGCCCATTTCCAGTTTGAGCTACATAATAATCTTCAAATTTTTTCGTACAACACGTATAAGGCACTCTCATTTTGATGCTTCTATTCTTGCATACACAATTCAAATGAAATGGATTTTCAAATGGATGCTTCTTTTATAGAATTTGTCTGAGGCGAAAATGCAATACAAAAAATACTTTGCCTCTTTCGAACGGCACTAAATCTCCAGAGTGAAGTCTTATGTCAATATGTATAGTCTGAAACTGCTGACGAATGACTGGCAGGTAAAAGGGTCTGGGATGATGAGCGTTTATGATATCCCATCATTTCCTTCCACCGTGACAATTTTTAGCAACGGAGCTTGTACATCTCCAATGATTTGAGGCTCTACGAGATCACAATATACATACATGACAGGAAAAGACGCTTTTGGATCGGCTACAAAAGGACTTTGCTCCAATCCTTTGTAAACACCAGGCTCGAATCCTACCTTCATGAAGAATGACACTGCATTTTTCGTCCGTCTTAATGGTCACTTTTTTCGTGACAGGATGATAACTGAATTCAATCTTATTTGTATGGGAGGGTATTTTCATGGCTTTTAATAAATCTGGTATCGTTTCATAACATCTTGGAGGAACTCTTCTCCCTTCCAGTTTTCCATCTCCTAAATCAAATCCAAATAAATTGTTGTCTTTTCGGACATTATACCACGTGTGAGGGTAAATAAAGTCCACAAGAGATAATTCCCACTGATTATTTAAATCAATCGGCGTAGGAAGCTGAGTGGTAAATTGCGATATTTTGTTGTCTGGGAAAAAGCGCATGGAGCTGTCGCTGATCAGTGTGATAAAGAAAGACATGTTTCTTCAAATGAGAGGTAAGCAGAATGTACAGGCCTTTTATAGCATCCTAACATCTTCTACCCAAGCATTGAAGCTTTCGGGGTACCCGTGAAATTTCACAAAATATTCCACTTTCCCTCGACGTTTCCTCTTTTTCAAAACTTTTTCTTAGGGGTAATAACCAGAGTCGGAAACCTTTTGAAGTTCTTTTTTGTAAAAGGTCCCTTGTATGACTTCTGCTAAATCTTTCAGTTTGTAGACGACAGGAGTCCTCCGAATAATTTTATAGAATGTAAAAATTTCTCTTGTCCAGTTTTGTTCATATCCTTTCTCGAACAGCATTTTTGCTCGGCTGATGCGCACCGTGTCTCCAATCTTTAAATCGGTAGGAACATGTTTTTTTACTGATTTCTGATCGTACAATGTTTTCCAAATTTTTTCTTGATTTTGTAATGTAACCGATGAGGGTTCCGTCTTAATACTTCGATGCCATGTATTGTTATAACTGGATATCAATTGATCTATAACATCAATATATTTTCGTGTATTCATTTCAGTAAAGTATTTCCACATTTTAGTTTTAAGGGTGCGATTAAATCTTTCCACGACAGAAGCTTTGGTTGCATTATGTGTCGTAAAAAAGTGAATGTTTTTCTTTTTCAAAAAATCTTGAACTTGCTTATTGGTGAACTCTTTCCCGGCATCTGTTTGCAAAGATTCGGGTGCACGTTCCGAAAATATCTTTTCGAAAGCAGATTTGATAGACACCGATGTTTTATCTTTGAGAGGAATAGCCCAGGCATATTTAGAAAGGATATCTATACAAGTCAGTAAATATTTGTACCCATTATTAAATGAGGCTAACGATTGCATAACTACTAAATTAGATTGAAATTGCTCGTTTAAGCCTCCGACGATGACTCTGTTTCTGGGAAATTTGTGTCGCACGGGTTTGTGTAAAGTATAAGAATCTTTGGTTTGCAATCATTTCTGTATGCCTTTTGTTTTCACGCGACCTTTTAAAGCACGATGTAAAGCAGCAACACCCCCGAAACTCGCGGGGACCTGAGGATCCCGAAAGGTCTGAGCTAGAGCTGAGTTCATTGCAACAATTATTATGATCAAAACGTACACTGATATTCATTTATATATATGTTTAACAGGAAAATAACAACTCGCCTATATAAAGATTTTATAAATATGACATAAACAAGAAAGAAAATGAACATAACAACTTAAAGGTTGAACAAGTAATGATATATATGTTTACGAACAACCATATTTATATTCTCTTTAATCGATAAGTTCGTACTAAATAAAAACTATATGTAGCAAATACAATGCTATACCTTTTTTTTCATTAAAGATTGTCTGAATTCAAAGAATGAGGCCATTGTAAAATAAAATAACATTTTATTGAGTATCTATTTTTACAAATATTCATAATATTCAGTACCAAAGGCACCATACTCTTCCAAGTTTGTTGGACAAAACGCTTCTCTTAATTCGTTTAATACATCAGTTAAACATACATATTTTAAAAAGTCCTTGGTGATAGTGAGCAGGTTTCAATAACATTAAATAGGGTTCTTCACCTCAAATATTTCCATAAAATTGTCTGGCAATGTCTATAGGATGTAATCTCACAGCAAGTGAATTCACAGTTTCTGTTTTATGAACATCGAGTTCTTCACAGTCTATGAGCTTGGGATGTTTTAGTTCTCCTTGCTGCTGAAGGTAGTGTTAGTGGTAGTGGTAGTGGTAGTGGTAGATTTATGGCGCAAAGCTCTATAGGCCATATGCGCCAAACGCAGGATTCGTATTTCGCATATAAAGTATAAAAGAAAAAATCTAAACCAACAGCACACTTTTAAAAGGGAGGCAAGTAAAAAGATAGTGAAATGGTGGGATGAAAATGTTGATTATGATTCTGATAATGAAATATGCAATATAGATATATAATCCTAAAATATCTGATTCATTAAAATTCTAACAGAAAATCTCAAGACAAAATCAAATTAAATAATAGAAACCTGTTTCTTTCAGGTAGTCAAACAAATTGGTATTGACCTCTCTTCCGATTAAACGGCCGAGAGGCAGGTCGCAGCTATTAAAATACTTCTCACGAAGACTATTAAAATATGGACATTCAATTAAAATATGATATACTGAGACACAAACATCACAGTTTTCACAAACAGGCTCGTTTTCAGCTTTCAAAATGTAGTTATGTGTTACTCTAGTGTGACCAATTCTAAGGCGAGTTAAAAGAACTTGTTCCTTACGATTGCAAGTAGTGTGCCAATGCTCTATTTTAGCCTTCACCCTTCTCAACTTGTTATGTATCTGAATGTCCCAAAATTGTTGCCATTTATATCTGATCTTCCCTTTGATGACACAACAGATATCTCTAAAAGGGATGAGGCGGCCAGACGTTTCAACAGCAGATTTTGCTGTGATGTCTGCCAGCTCGTTGCCTTTTATTCCTGCATGTCCAGGGACCCAGCAGTACAGAATTTCATATACACGACTTCTTAATTTAATATTTAGCTTCAATACATCCACTATCACAGGATTGTCGGGGCTTGAAATGGATTCTAAAGCTTTTAGTGCACTGCAGGAGTCTGTATATATAATGAAATATTTATAGTAAAGCGTTAAGATGTACAAAAGCGCATAATAGATAGCAGTCAGTTCAGTGGTTAAGACCGAGGAGGCGTCGTGTAAACGTCTGCCCTCCAAGTGGTCACCAATTATACAGGACATCCCAGCGTGACAAGTTGACTTAGATCCATCCGTATATACGGGAAGATAACTGCTGTAATTATGCCTGTGCTCAGCAAAAATTTGTCTGTATATGATGTCATTGGTGGTTGTTTTTCTGTAACTGTGGAAAATGCCAAGAATCTGGATTTGTGCATTTTCCCAAGGTGGGATCTCAAAATGCTGTACTGCTTGTGGGGACATAAGGAGATAAGGAGAATTCTTCAACGAGCGGACGAATCCTGATAGGAAAATAAGGCACACAGGAAGGACGTGCTTCAAATAAAAGGTCACAGCTATCATCAAATAAACACAGTTTGTAAGGATGGTCAGGTTGAGACAATATATTAAAATACTGTAAAAGAGACAACTCCTCACGCCTCAAACGGAGTGATGGCTCGTGACAGTCAACATAAAGGCTCTGCACAGGAGATGTCCTGAAGGCTCCAGAACAAATCCGCAGGGCCTGATGATGAACAGGATCGAGTTTTAACAACACTGAAGACCGGGCAGATCCGTAAACAACTCATCCGTAGTCCAGTTTAGAGCGAATTAGAGCTCTGTAAATGCGAAGCATGGAGCAACGCTCTGCACCCCAGGAGGTGTTCGCCAGGACTTTTAAGATATTTAGAACTTTGGTACACTTTTTTCTCAAGTTTAAGACATGAGGAAGAAAAGTCAATTTTCGGTCGAACATCACCCCTAAAAATTTTACATCAGGTGCAACTGGAATTACAGACCCATTGAGGTATAATTTAGGCTCAGGATGGAGACCTCGCTTTTTACAAAAATGCACACACACAGTCTTCTTCAGAACTTCAGTTGCATCTTTCGAAAACGTAAATCCTTGTCTTTTTGCCCATTCCTGGATCCTGTTCAAAGCGATCTGGAGCTGTCTCTCTACATGTCTCATATCCACACCTCTACAGCTAATTTGTAGATCATCAACATATTAAGAACCTGAAATGGTGGGAGGAAGTTGTTTTAATACAGAATTTATTTTTAGGCTGAAAAGAGTTACACTGAGCACACAGCCTTGAGGCACACCCTCTTCTTGTTCAAAAACATCAGACAAAACAGAGCCAATCCTTACTTGAAATGTTCTAGTATTCAAGAAATTCTGAATAAAAATTGGTAGGTTGCCGCGCAAGCCACTCTCGTGAAGATCCCGAAGTATACCGTATCTCCATGCCTTATCATAAGCTTTCTCTATATCGAAGAAAATTGAGACAAGGTGATTTCTTCTTACAAAAGCTTTTCGAATGGATGTCTCTAAGAGGAGCATATTATCTACGGTTGTTCTCCCCTTTCGAAAACCACTTTGATAAGGCGATATAATATTATTCTTTTCCAAGAAATAGACTAGGCGGCTGTTTACCATCTTTTCAAACAGTTTGCAAACACAGCTGGTAAGGGCAATTGGCCGATAGTTCGAGAGATTCCTCGGGTCTTTCCCTGGCTTCGCAATAGGAATGACAACAGTTCTCCTCCATGCACTGGGAAATGTACGCTCCTTCCAAACTCTATTGTAAAGTGTGAGAACGGCATTCAGTGACTTATAGGACAGATGCTTTAGCATTTCATAATACACGCCATCCAGACCCGGACAAGACCTATGTGTCTGCAACAAAGCTCTCCTTAATTCAACCATAGTAAAGTCTCTATTGTACGGCTCAAAGTTGGAAGAGTTGAAAGCGATGGGATTTTTCTCAGAGCGTTGCTTGATAGAAAGAAATGCAGGTGAGTAATTTCGGCTGGAAGAAACGGCAGCAAATGTCTCACCAATAGTATTTGCAATTTCTTCTATGGCGCTAATCACTCGGCCATCTTTTTCCAGAAAGGAAAGTGATTCGTCTTTATACATTCCGCATGCTTTTCGAACTCTTTCCCAAACCCGCTTACTAGGCGTAGAGGATGTTATTGAGGACACATATGAAATCCAGGAATCCCTCTGGCTCTGCCTTCTTACTTTTCGTGCATTTGCTTTGGCTCTTTTAAAAGCTATGAGGTTTCGCAGAGTAGGATATCTACGAAAAATACCCCATGCTTTTTTCTGTTTTTTCAGTGCTTCATACTAATGATAACTCTCAAAATTCAAATGTTTCGGCTAAAACGCAAAATTCAAATTCAATCCTCAAACCAGCAAAACTACAAGCTGATAAAATAATTAATAGCACCGAGAAAGTTCAAAAACTAACAGCCCTCAGGGGGCTCACTTTTGTGAGTACGGGTGTGGCAATCCCGAGGTACCTTAGCCCTTCAGGGGATCATTTTCTTGGTGAGACGGGTGTCACGATCCTGGAGCCCCAGTCTAGTCTAGTCTGTACAGCTATTGCCGAAGTGTCGCGCAGCTGCGCAACTTATCCGGCTCTTGAAAAATTGAGCCCAAAGGGCGCATGACATTGAAATTTTCATGACAAATTTTTTAGGAGTTCAAAGTTGGTTACAGGGGGCGACCATGAGTCGCAAGGCCAAAGAGTGGCGCGAGCATCAAGAAATTCGTAAAGCAGGAGCCGTGAGGATCTGTATGATATGATTGTGTTGTATCATCAAAGAAGACACAGACAAAATCCAACAATTTCAATCATGACATCTGAATTAGAATATATCATAATAATTAAACATACGCATACAATTACATAAATACAAAGTGAAAAGAACATACAAACTAAACATACAAATTACAATTGAGAAATAAAATTTTATACACTATATACAATATATACAAGAGCTGTGCATACCCTTCATGAGTATTTTTTACGTGGGGAAATTTAAGTCCCTGGCGAGGTGGGCCGCGAGTGGTCTTAGCGAAGCATCTTCATCAAGAATAACGTAATCCAAAACATTGAGATCGGTCATATGGTTACATTCTTGTGCCTTGTTGAAGAATTTGTTATTTGCTTTGTGTAGATATGTTTCGACAGGTTCCATATTCAGGTCACGGTGCAGGGTGTGATTCGATACATAATAATGAGCATTTGTTATCATCCTAAGAACTTTATTTTGAATAATTTGCAGCTTGTTTAACTCCTTTTTCTGGACTGTAGCCCAGGCCGGAGACGCATACGCAAAAATGGGACGAATAATGGAGTTGTAAATATGCCTCTTCCTCTTGATATCTAATTTGGAGGTCGCAGACAGGAGTGGCGTAAGACTTTGAATTACCCCGATAGTCTTTCCTCTGACACATTTTATATGCTCTTTCCAGAGGAAATTAGCACTATATTTTAATCCTAAGTATGTAGCAGTTTTTACAACTGGTACGACAGTATCAAATAGCAACAGTTGTGCAGTTAAGGGGTGGTTCATTTTATTCCTTTTAAAAATCAGAAGCTTGGATTTATCAGTATTAATTGCGATTTTCCAATTGGCACACCAGATTTCAAGTTTCGGCATAAATCGTTGAAGTTTCTTAACCGCAAAATTTGGCGACCCAGACTTGACAGCAAAAGCTGTGTCGTCTGCGTAGCAACCCATGATGAAATTTTGATCTAAATGTTCTGCAGGTAGGTCTGCCACGTAGAATAAATAGAGCACGGGCCCTAAAATAGATCCTTGAGGGACCCCGGCCTGTACTTGCTTCTTATTAGAAGTGCTTTCACCAATATGTATACTGAATGTTCTGTTCGAAAGAAACGAGAGAATAATTTTGATTAACTCAGTGCTGAACTGCAAGCTGATTAATTTATAAATTAACCCCTCATGCCAGACGCGGTCGAACGCCTTCGCCAAGTCCAGCATGAGTAAGGCAACATATCTTTTGTTGTGCAGCGCACTACCTATGATCCCTCAGGGGGCTCACTTTTGTGAGTACGGGTGTGGCAATCCCGAGGTACCCTAGCCCTTCAGGGGATCAACTTCTTGGTGAGACGGGTGTCACGATCCTGGAGCCCCAGTGATCTATCCTCTTTTCCGTCTCCTCTCCTCTTGACTGGAACTTTTCCCCTTCCCTTCTCCCTTGTCGTTTCTCTCTACGGAGTTTGGGGCTCGTCACGAGAAACTGGAACAGACCTTGTTTCTAGTTTTCGAGTGGCGAGAAAACTGCCCACGTGTTTGCCGTGCGTGGAGACCCGTGTCGCTGGAAAGGAGGGTCCTAATAGTTGAGGGGCGAGATACTGTCCCCAACACACTGCTTTGGCCTCTGCTTGAGCTAAACGGAAGGCACCTTAGTCGTCCTCACGGGTGTCAATCGGCTGGTCACTAGTCCTTGTGTCAGTGGCTTGGGGTCAAGCTCTCGGGAGTACCTGCTTTCGGGAAAGCCGACTGTGGGGCTTCAGTTTGCGTATAGGTCCGGCTAGCCCTAACACAGGAATCTGTGTTCCCTTGTTGGGCTCCGTGGTGGGCAGGGCCGTCGGACCCGAATCTTTATTCTTTCACTATGGCTTCCCTTTTTATTTTAAAAAAAACCCGAATCAAATGATACCAACAAAGATATAGAAATTGTCGACAAATCTATTAACAAGAAGATCCGTGCTGATGAAAATAACAAAGATATTGAAGTTAGTGACAAATCCATTACAAAGAAGATCCGTACCGATGCAAATGCCAAAGAATCTGCTGATTGTTCGCGCTTTATTGTTGTTTCCCGTGCCTCTGGAGAATTGCAAAAGATGTCTCCTTTCCTGGTCAGTAAATACATTCATTCCTGTGTAGGTGAGCCAAGGAACATAAAGCGTCTCCGTTCTGGAAACTTGCTCATTGATACCTTTTCCGCCACCCAGTCTGCTTCACTTTTACGTCTAACCAAACTTGGACAAGTAGCTATAACAGTGTCAGCACACAAAACACTTAATACCTGTAGAGGCGTGATCTCGGAGATCGACCTTCTGTGTATTTCAGAAGAAGAGTTCGTCTCCGAGTTAGCTGACCAAATGTCTGTGGTGCTAGGCGGATCAAGATGCGAAAGGAAGGTCAGTTGATTGACACGAAACACGTGATCCTGACCTTCAAATCGCCTGATCTGCCGAAGAATATAAAGGCTGGGTATCTTAACTCTCCCGTAAGACCATATATTCCCAACCCAATGCGATGCTTCCAATGCCAGCGATTTGGTCATTCTAAGACATCCTGTCGTGGCACCCTTACGTGCGCCAGACGCTCGTTGGTTGGCCACGATAGTGAGAATTGCACCGCTGCGCCATTGTGTGTTAACTGCAAGGGTGATCACCCAGCATTTTCTCGCTCTTGTCCAAATTGGAAATCGGAAAAGGAAGTTCAGACCATAAAAGTTTCTAGGAACATTTCATATGCCGAAGCCAGGAGACAAGTTCAAAGCACACAGCCTCAATCAAACAAATCATATGCCAATGCCGTGAAATCAACCCGGACTATAGTCACCCAAACTTCCATAAGTACACAGACTGCACCAAATAAAACCCAGCAGCCTGAAAACAAGAAAAAAGAAAATCCAACACATACAATACAAAATAAAGAAATAACAATCTTGAGCAAACCAAAAACTGTGCCTCCAAAAATAGTATCCAAAAATAGAAGCCGATCTGTAGATGACATGAATTCTGAATCTCTAGATTCAGACGGTATGGAAGTGGAGGAGGGAATGGAAGTTCCCGAGCATCTACTTCCGCGCAAAAGTAAAAAGGAACACAGGAAAAACAAACACCAATCATAATGGCCACCCTCGTCTCATGGAACTGTCGCGGCTTCCATCGAAATTTCCTTGACATCAAATCTATAATAAATGTGTATCATCCTGTGTGCTTAGCAATACAGGAAACAAATTTGAAACCTGAACACCATGCAAAACTTCGGAGGTTTTCTTTCGTCAGGAAGGATAACATTGCAGGTAAGCGTGCCAGTGGAGGTGTAGGTCTCCTCTCCTCACTGGATTATCCCTCAAATGTACTTCCTTTGACGACATCCCTCCAAGTTGTCGCTACTCAAATAAATCTTGATATTGTTGTTACAGTCGTCTCTCTGTATTTACCTCCAAATGAGCACATTGATCAGGAAGATTTAAATGATCTTTTAGAGCAGCTGCCTGAGCCTTTCATCATAATAGGAGATTTTAACGGCCATAGCTCGCTCTGGGATAGTAAAGATACAAATTGCCGAGGAAGACAAATTGAGCGAATGATTGAAGATCGCCTTTGTCTTCTAAGCAATGTGCAGGAAACTTACTTCCATGAGCCTTCAAGGACATTCCACGCTCTCGACCTTGCCATCTATTCACCATCTCTGCTGCCATTTTGCACTTTTAGTGTGGGAAATGATCTTTACAACAGCGATCACTATCTCATTTTTATATCTCTTGCACGAAGAGGAGCAAGCCCCATGTCGAGATCCCCTCGAATCATACTCGATAGGGCAGACTGGGAACTCTTCTCTTCCATTGCAGAGCTCACAGATGAAATGGTAGAAGATGCGCATATCGATGATGCTGTTGAAGCTGTTACAAATACTATTATTCAGGCAGCTATGCTTTCCATTCCTATAACATCAGGAAAAATACTGAAATATTCGAAACCGAGGTGGAATCGCGATTGTCATGAAGCACTGAAGAAACAGGAAAAAGCATGGGGTATTTTTCGTAGATATCCTACTCTGCGAAACCTCATTGCATTTAAAAGAGCCAAAGCAAACGCACGAAAAGTAAGGAGGCAGAGCCAAAGGAATTCTTGGATTTCCTATGTTTCATCAATTACATCCTCTACGCCTAGTAAGCGGGTTTGGGAAAGAGTTCGAAAAGCATGCGGAATCTATAAAGACCACTCACTTTCCTTTTTGGAAAAAGATGGCCGAGTGATTAGCTCCATAGAAGAAATTGCGAATACTATCGGTGAGACATTTGCTGCCGTTTCTTCCAGCAGAAACTAGGTATAGTGCTTGCTCGCATGTCAAAACTAAGCTGTCTTTCGACCCCCAGGTTGAACAGGGATGACCGTTAAAGCAATTTAGTTCTTTGAGATGCATAAACTCTTTCTTGATAAAGAATGCACTTAGTACATCTGGTGTGCGTGAACTTTCACAAGCTAACAGTTTAACCAAATCTAAAGCGTTCCAGAAAATACGCCCTTGATCAATGTACACACGGACCGTGTAAAAGTCATTGTATTGGAATTTAAAGTACATCCTATCGAGAGTAAATATATTTGGTAAGTAGAATACGCGTATGCCGAGTTCTCTTCTTTATATACACACCCATAGGTTGACATTAAATTAATAAACAAAAAGTTTTTTTTTTTTTTAAAAAGACAAAAGTTTTTTAAACATAAGATAGCTTGAGATGACATTTTTACAGATGTGGAGACAATTTGTTTTTTTATATTTTCCAACCAATTTCTCTCAATTCCGTATAATGGCGACGTGGACGTCTATCCCTGTTCAAATAACACCTACGTAATCTATTATCCATAATACAGTCACATTCATACCATGGCGTTTCTTGTTTATATCGACAATGAATGTCGTGAGTTTGACGCGTCATAATATCGATCAATTCAGTAGGATCTTCCAAAATCCATTGACAATCACACCTTTCTGGTACACACTTACTAATTCCTTCCACTAAAACCACTTTACAGGATGCTAAATGCCACCACGAGTTGACATATTTAATACCAATGTTATAGATAGCCATACGATAAAGTGACTCGTACCAGGTTTCAAATTTATCGAGTTCGCGTACAAATTTCCAATGACCATTAAAAATTTCGGAAGGAGCTGATAATTTAGGAATCCATTCTTCGGGTCGTCGAATCCTTGAATCATAGAGGGTTTGATTAGGAGTTTTTAAAAAGGAATAATGCCACTTTTCCTTTTCTTGACAAGAAGAGGGTTGTAATATATCAGGATGAAATCGTGCGAAACACTCAATTTTTTGTAGTCCCCTGTAAAATTGTAAACGGTCAGAGATAAGAATTTGATGAGACGTTTTGTCATCTCCTTCAGAAATCATTATAGAAAAAAAATTAGTTCCACAGATACAAAGAAAAAGGCTCTATTCTGATTATTCTTCATATACATGTAAAAATATGTCCCGTTTTTTATATATAGGGTGGGGAAACTTGTCGAGGTGGCTTCTTGATGAAAGCAAGTTTGTTAAGATTGTCTAGTGAAAAAAAAAAAAAAAAAAAAAAAAAAAACTCTTCCTTTTTTCTTATTTATATATATTATATATAATGATGTCAACACTTTTTACTTGGGAGTGGAAATCTATTTTTAGAAACCCAAGGTTCAAAAAGTTTAGACATCAAATTAAATATAAAAAAAAGAAAGGTTTTTTTTTTTTTTTTAAGAGAGTTTAGTTGAGAAGACTCTGAGATAAATTCGGCTATAATATGAAACAGTAGAATAAGTGTAAGTATTGTTGACTCCTCCTCATATTACCAATTTTCTAAGATTTTTAACATGGAATCTTTTATCGTCCTCAATTTTCAAGGTTTTGATTTAATTCAACAGAAACATAATTATGACGAGGATACAGTGGGTGATTATATTATTAAAGAATTGGCATATGTATCTAGTGATCATGCTCGAGGTGTTATCTATGTGAAACCACCCAAACCCTGGATAAACTTATCACCTTCCATGAGACGTAGTTTCGTTTTCAATCAGCTGCATCTAGCAGAAACAACGAACGGATTTACTTGGAATGAAGGTCAACTTCCTTATACACATTTAGAATCCTTTCTCGTTTCTCTAACAGCTGGGTATAGTAAAATTTACTGTCCTTTATCCTGGAAAGCAAAATTGTTAGAGAAAATAATTAAACGTGACATTGAAATGGAAGACCCATGGACGGATCAAGATCAAGAAGAAGACTGGTTAACATTATGTTTACCACCTTCCCCTTGTCTCAAACATTTAGGCTTTAATAAATATTGTGCTTTTCAAAGTGCAATTGCCTATTATCGTTACATTAAGGAATATATAATGGATGAACAGTCCAACCGATGGGCTTTTCTTTCAAAAAACAAGGATAACGAAACTTGGACTTGTAATGAATCCACTGAAATATGTAATCGGCAAGAAGATGTAAATGATTATTGGTCTTCTTAAAAAAATGAAATGTTAAAAACTGTATTTGTCTAAATAATTATTCTATTATTAAAAAAGTGTTATTTATTTATTTATTTATTTATTTTTTAAGAAAAAAAATTATAATCGTAACAGGAAATTCACGCTCAGAATAGAGTCGTCACGTGATTCGTTGCGTCATATCTCTGGATGTATATAAAAGAGAGACCTCTGCACGATTCATTATATCGCATTATATCATTATATCGCACTGTCGCTCTGAACAACTGTCCGTCATGTTTTACATATTCAAGTATAATCAATTTCTCAGCGTTCGAGTCTATGTGGAGGGGGGATCGCTTTACTGGAATGCCAGCGACCTGATGAAATTATTGCCTTCAGATAGCCCTTGCACAATGGACTTATTAAGTGTCTTGTTCCTCGAGCCAGAATTTCATCGCTTGAAGGACTTGAAATGTTTCCAAGGAGAAACATCAATGTCTTGGGGAAGTATGGATAGTATTCTCCTAACAACTCAACAAGCTCTCCATGTAGCCAAGACGGCTCCAAATAATTGTATGCTATTACCTTGGATGTATGGTATGTTGACTCAAGAATTATATCAAGAAATTGCTGACGGAGAAATTGTACTCTATTTAAAGTATCCAGGGGAACCGTCAAACACACATCCCGGTTCTTTGTTCATCAACGATTTGGGAGTTGTGAATATACCACCCCATCCCTCAGAAGAGGAAGCGGTTAAAATTAGTTCTCCTACTTAAGAAATGGCCACACAAACTGACCCTTTTAAGCTTACTGTGTGGCATCCTTGAAGAAAGAAAATGGATTAGTAAAGGAAAATAAACCTCCTCATATTTTCCTTTTATTTAAACAACTATTGTCACCTCTTCTCTAATAAATGACAGAGAAACTGAGGAGGCAACAAAAAAATGGGCCTGGAAAGTAAAGGTGCATGGGGAAAGAATTATTCTTTCCAAATGCACTTTTCCTTTCCAGGCCCATTTTTTTGGTCACTTCTAACCAACCTTGGAGAAAAGAAGAAAGGAGAATTATGTATAAATGGATATAAGTTTCATATGTCTAGTGTATAAATGGATATAAGTTTCATATGTCTAGTGCCCCTCAGGGGGCTCACTTTTGTGAGTACGGGTGTGGCAATCCCGAGGTACCCTAGCCCTTCAGGGCATCATCTTCTTGGTGAGACGGGTGTCACGATCCTAGAGCCCTAGTGATCTTTCCTCTTTTCCGTCTCCTCTCCTCTTGGCTGGAACTTCTTCCCTTCTCTTCTCCCTCGTGGTTTCTCTCTACGGAGTTTGGGGCTCGTCACGAGACACTAGAGCAACCCTTGTTTCTAGTTCTCGAGTGGCGAGAAAACTGCCCACGTGTTTGCCGTGATGGAGACCCGTGTCACTGGAAAGGAGGGTCCTGGTAGTTGAGGGGCGAGGTACTGTCCCCAACACACTGCTTTGGCCTCTGCTTCAGTTAAACGGGAGGCACCTCAGTCGTCCTCACGGGTGTCAATCGGCTGGTCACTAGTCCTTGTGTCAGTGGCTTGGGGTCAAGCTCACGGGACTACCTGCTTTCGGGAAAGCCGACTGTGGGGCTTCAGTTTGCGTATAGGTTCGGCTAGCCCTAACACAGGAATATGTGTTCCCTTGTAGGGCTCCGTGGTGGGCGGGGCCGTCGGACCCGAATCTTTTCTTTCCTCATGATGGCTAACCCTCAAATTTTTCTTATAAAGGATTTTGAAGTCACTCCAGTCACTCAACCGAATTCTGAAAAGATTACTGCTAAACCAGTCACTCAACCTAGTCCTGAAAAGTCTACTGCCAAACCAGTCACTCAACCTACTTCTGAAAAGTCTACTGCAAAAAAATTACGCACAGATACAAATGAAAAAATCATAACAATAGTCCCCGTTTCCTAGTCATTTCTAGTCCTTCTGGCGATCTGCAGAAGATGTCTCCTTTCATAATAAATAAATATATTCATTCTTGTATTGGTGAGCCGAGAAATATAAAGCGTCTCCGCTCCCGAGACTTGCTTATTGATACAATCTCAGCCACTCAGTCTGCTTCTTTACTTCAAATAACTAAACTTGGGCAAGCGAATGTCACTGTAACAGCACATAAGACACTGAATTATTGTCGTGGCGTAATATCGGAATTCGACCTTCTGTATGTTCCTGAAGAAGAGATCGCTTCCGAGCTATCCGACCAAAATGTCTGCGGTGCTAGGCGGATCAAGATGCGTAAGGAAGGTAAGTTGATCGATACGAAACACGTGATCCTTACCTTCAACACGCCTGATCTGCCTAAGAATATTAAGGCCGGATATTTAAATTGTCCCGTAAGACCTTATATTCCCAACCCTATGCGATGCTTCCAATGCCAGCGTTTCAACCATTCTAAGACGTCTTGTCGTGGCAGCCTCACATGCGCCCGATGCTCACAGATTGGCCATGATTCTGAAAATTGTACCGCTGCGCCTCTTTGTATAAATTGCAAGGGCGAGCACCCAGCATTTTCACGCCTCTGCCCAAAATGGAAATTGGAAAAAGAAGTGCAGACTGCAAAGGTTACGAGGAACATCTCATTCGCCGAAGCCAGAAGATTAGTCCAAAGCACACTGCTACGACCAAATACATCTTACGCCAATGCTCTTAAGAGATCTCGCACAGTTGCCACCCAAACATCAGTTAGTATGCAGACTCCACCAAACAAAACTCAACAGACTACAAACAAGAAGAAAGAAAACCGAACCCATACAGTACAAAATAAAGAAATAGTAATTCAAAGCAAACCCAAAACTACCACACGAAAAGAAACAAATAAAAATAGAAGTTCCAGCAATAGCTCTCTTGATGGAATGGTTTCTGAATCTGCGGATTCAGACGGTATGGAAGTAGAAGAGGGTCTGGAAGTTCCCAAGCATCTACTTCCACGAAAAACCAAACAAGAGCACAGAGAGAACAAAAACTATACATAATGGCCACCCTCGTATCATGGAACTGTCGCGGATTCCACCGAAATCTGCTCGACATCAAAGCTATAATCAATGTTCATCAACCTGTATGCTTTTCAATACAGGAAACAAATCTAAAACCGGAACAACAAGCAAAACTTCGGAGGTTTTCTTTCGTCAGGAAGGATAACCTTGCAGGTGAGCGTGCCAGTGGAGGTACAGGTCTCCTCACCTCACTGGCCCCTCAGAGGGCTCACTTTTGTGAGTACGTTGTCGCTACTCAAACAAATCTTGATATTGTTGTAACAGTCATTTCCCTGTATTTGCCTCCAAATGAGCACATTGATCAGCAAGATTGAAATAATCTAATAGAGCAGCTGCCTGAGCCTTTTATCATATAGGAGATTTTAACGGCCATAACACGCTCTGGGGTAGTAGAGACACAAATTGCCGAGGTAGACAAATTGAGCGGATGATCGAAGATCACAGCCTTTGTCTCCTGAATAATCGGCAGGATACGTACTTCCACGAGCCTTCAAGGACATTCCACGCTCTCGACCTTGCCATCTGTTCACCATCTCTGTTGCCATTTTGTACTTTTAGTGTCGGAAATGACCTGTACAACAGCGATCATTATCCCATTTTTGTATCTCTTGCACGAAGAGGAGCAAACCCCATGTCGAAAGTCTCTCGGTTTATTCTGGACAGGGCAGACTGGGAACTCTTCTCTTCCATTGCAGAGCTCACAGATGAAATGGTAGAAGATGCGCATATCGATGATGCTGTTGATGCTGTTACAAATACTATTATTCAGGCAGCTATGCTTTCCATTCCTAGAACATCAGGAAAAATACTGAAATATTCGAAACCGTGGTGGAATCGCGATTGTCATGAAGCACTGTAAAAACAGATAAAAGCATGGGGTATTTTTCGTAGATATCCTACTCTGCGAAACCTCATTGCATTTAAAAGAGCCAAAGCAAACGCACGAAAAGTAAGGAGGCAGAGCCAAAGGAATTCTTGGATTTCCTATGTGTCATCAATTACATCCTCTACGCCTAGTAAGCGGGTTTGGGAAAGAGTTCGAAAAGCATGCGGAATCTATAAAGACCACTCACTTTCCTTTTTGGAAAAAGATGGCCGAGTGATTAGCTCTATAGAAGAAATTGCGAATACTATCGGTGAGACATTTGCTGCCGTTTCTTCCAGCAGAAACTATTCACCTGCATTTCTCTCTATCAAGCAGCACTCTGAAATAAATCCGATTGCATTCAACTCGTGCAAATCTGAGCCTTACAATAGAGCATTTACTATGCTGGAATTAAAGAGAGCTTTATTGCAGACACATAGGTCTTCTCCGGGTCTTGATGGCGTGAATTACGAAATGCTAAAACATCTGTCCTATAAGTCACTGACTGCCCTCCTCACTCTTTACAATAGAGTGTGGAAGGAGCGTATTTTTCCCATTGCGTGGAGGAGAGCTCTTGTAATTCCTATTGCTAAGCCAGGGAAAGATCCAAGGAATCCCTCCAACTATCGGCCAATTGGCCTTACCAGTTGTGTTTGCAAACTGTTTGAAAAGATGGTAAATAGCCGCCTAGTCTTCTTGGAAAATAATAACATTATATCGCCTTATCAAAGCGGTTTTCGAAAGGGAAGAACGACTCTAGATAATATGCTTCTTTTAGAGACATCTATTCGAAAAGCCTTTGTCAGAAGAAGTCACCTTGTCTCTATATTCTTCGACATTGAGAAAGCTTACGATAAGGCATGGAGATACGGTATACTTCGGGATCTGCACGAGAGTGGCTTGCGCGGCAACCTACCAATTTTCATTCAGAATTTCTTGATTTCTAGAACTTTTCAAGTCAGGATTGGCTCTGTTTTGTCAGATGCTTTTGAACAGGAAGAGGGTGTGCCTCAAGGCTGTGTGCTAAGTGTAACGCTGTTCATTTTAAAAATAAACTCTGTACTGAAAGAACTTCCTCCCACCATCTTGGGATCTCTGTATGTTGATGATCTGCAAATTAGCTGTCGAGGGGCAGACATGAGATATGTAGAGAGGCAAATGCAGATGGCTCTGTATAAGATCCAAGAATGGTCAGACAAACAGGGATTTACTTTTTCCAAACAGAAAACTGCACTTTTGTAGGAAGCATGGTCTCCATCCTGAACCTGAGTTATATCTCAATGATACAATTATTCCAGTTGCGCCGGAAGTAAAATTTTTAGGAGTGACGTTCGACCGAAAATTGTCTTTCCTTTGTCATGCCCCTCAGGGGGCTCACTTCTGTGAGTACGGGTGTGGCAATCCCGAGGTACCCTAGCCCTTCAGGGGATCATCTTGATGAGACGGGTGTCACGATCCTGGAGCCCCAGTGATCTATCCTCTTTTCCGTCTCCTCTCCTCTTGGCTGGAACTTTTCCCCTTCCCTTCTCCCTCGTGGTTTCTCTCTACGGAGTTTGGGGCTCGTCATGAGAGACTGGAACAGCCCTTGTGTCTAGTCTTCGAGTGGCGAGAAAACTGCCCACGTGTTTGCCGTGCGTGGAGACCCGTGTCGCTGGAAAGGAGGGTCCTGGTAGTTGAGGGGCGAGGTACTGTCCCCAACACACTACTTTGGCCTCTGCTTCAGCTAAACGGGAGGCACCTTAGTCGTCCTCACGGGTGTCAATCGGCTGGTCACTAGTCCTTGTGTCAGTGGCTTGGGGTCAAGCTCTCGGGAGTACCTGCTTTCGGGAAAGCCGACTGTGGGGCTTCAGTTTGCGTATAGGTCCGGCTAGCCCTAACACAGGAATCTGTGTTCCCTTGTTGGGCTCCGTGGTGGGCGGGGCCGTCGGACCCGAATCTTTATTCTTTCACTATGGCTTCTTCTCATATCTACTTAATTAAAGATTTCGAGGTAACTCCAGTCATTCAAACTAGTTCTGAAACGTCTACAGCTAAACCAGTCACTCAACCTAGTTCTGAAACGTATACTGCTAAACCAGTCACTCAACCTAGCTCTGAACCATCTACTAATAAACCAATCATTCAACCTAGCTCTGAAACGTCTACTACTAAACTAGTCACTCAACCTGTCACTCAACCTAGTTCTGAAAATTCTGCAAAAAAATTACGGACAGATGCAAATAAAAAAAATCATCACAATAGTCCCCGTTTCCTAGTCATCTCTAGTCCTTCTGGCGAAATGCATAAGATGTCTCCTTTCGTAATAAATAAATACATCCAGTCTTCTATTGGTGAGCCGAGAAACATAAAGCGTCTCCGCTCCGGAGACTTGCTTATTGATACAAACTCAGCCACCCAGTCTGCTCTCTTTACTTCAGATTACTAAACTTGGGCAAGCGAATGTCACTGTAACACCCCATAAGTCACTGAACTATTGTCGTGGTGTAATCTCAGAATTCGACCTTCTGTATGTTTCTGAAGAAGAGATCGCTTCTGAGTTATCCGAACAAAATGTCTGCGGTGTAAGGCGGATCAAGATGCGTAAAGAAGGTAAGTTGATAGACACGAAACACGTGATCCTTACCTTCAACACGCCTGATCTGCCTAAGAATATTAAGACCGGATATCTAAATATTCCTGTAAGACCTTATATTCGAAACCCTATGCGATGTTTCCAATGCCAGCGTTTCCGCCATTCTAAGACGTCTTGTCGTGGCAGCCTCACATGCGCCCGATGCTCACAGATTGGCCACGATTCTGATAATTGTACCGCTGCGCCTTTGTGTATAAATTGCAAGGGTGACCACCCAGCATTTTCTCGCTTGTGCCCAAAATGGAAATCGGAAAAAGAAATCCAGACTACAAAAGTTACTAGGAACATCTCTTACGCCGAAGCCAGAAGACTAGTCCAAAGCACACAGCTTCGACCAAATTCATCATACGCCAGTGCTGTTAAATCATATCGTACAGTTGCCACCCAAACATCAATAGGCACACAGACCCTACCAAATAAAACCCAACCGTCTATATCCAACAAGAAAAAAGAAAATGCAACTCATATAGTACAAAAGAAAGAAACAATTATTCAAAGTAAGCCGAAAACTGCCACACAAAAAATATCAAATAAAAATAGAAGTCGCAGCAATAGCTCTCTTGATGAGATGATTTCTGAATCTGCGGATTCAGACTTTATGGAAGTGGAAGAGGGTCTGGAATTTCCCAGGCATCTACTTCCACGAAAAACAAAAGAACAGCACAGGAAAAACAAAAACCATTCATAATGGCCACCCTCGTGTCATGGAACTGTCGCGGTTTCCACCGAAATTTGCTTGACGTCAAATCTATAATAAATGCGTACCATCCTGTGTGCTTAGCAATACAGGAAACAAATCTGAAACCAGAACACCACGCAAAACTTGGGATGTTTTCTTTCGTCAGGAAGGATAACCTTGCAGGTGAGCGTGCCAGTGGAGGAGTAGGTCTCCTCTCCTCACTGGATTATCCCTCAAATGTACTTCCTTTAACGACATCCCTCCAAGTTGTCGCTACTCAAAGAAATTTTGATATTGTTGTTTCATTTGTTTCTTTGTATTTGCCTCCAAATGAGCATATTGATCAGCAATATTTAAATGGTCTTTTAGAGCAGCTGCCTGAGCCTTTCATCATAATAGGAGATTTTAACGGCCATAGTCCACTCTGGGGTAGCAAAGATACGAATTGCCGAGGAAGACAAATTGAGCAGATGATCGAAGATCACAGCCTTTGTCTCCTAAATAATGGGCAAGATACATACTTCCATGAGCCTTCAAGGACATTCCACGCTCTCGACCTTGCCATCTGTTCACCATCTCTGTTGCCATTTTGCACTTTTAGTGTCGGAAATGACCTGTACAACAGCGATCATTATCCCATTTTTGTATCTCTTGCACGAAGAGGAGCAAACCCCATGTCGAGACTCCCTCGGTTTATACTGGACAGGGCAGACTGGGAACTCTTCTCTTCCTCCGCAGAGCTCACAGAGGAAATGGTAGAAGATGTGCATATCGATGACGCTGTGGAAGATGTTACTAATATTATTATTCAGGCAGCTATGCTTTCGATTCCTAGAGCATCAGGAAAAAGGCTTAAATATACGGAACCATGGTGGAATCGCGACTGTCATGAAGCACTGAAAAAACAGAAAAAAGCATGGGGTATTTTTTGTAGATATCCTACTCTGCGAAACCTCATAGCCTTTAAAAGAGCCAAAGCAAATGCACGAAAAGTAAGAAGGCAGAGCCAGAGGGATTCCTGGATTTCATATGTGTCCTCAATAACATCCTCTATCCCTAGTAAGCGGGTTTGGGAAAGAGTTCGAAAAGCATGCGGAATGTATAAAGACCACTCACTTTCCTTTCTGGAAAAAGATGGCCGAGTTATTAGCTCCATAGAAGAAATTGCAAATACTATTGGTGAGACATTTGCTGCCGTTTCTTCCAGCAGAAACTATTCACCTGCATTTCTCTCTATCAAGAAACACTCTGAAATAAATCCCATCGCATTCAACTCTTCCAAATCTGAGCCTTACAATAGAGACTTTACTATGGTTGAATTAAAGAGAGCTTTGTTGCAGACACATAGGTCTTGTCCTGGTCTAGATGGCGTGTATTATGAAATGCTAAAGCATCTGTCCTATAAGTCACTGAGTGCCCTTCTCACACTTTACAATAGAGTGTGGAAGGAGCGTACATTTCCCAGTGCATGGAGGGGAGCTGTTGTCATTGCTATTGCGAAGCCAGGGAAAGACCCGAGGAATCCCTCGAACTATCGGCCAATTGCCCTTACCAGTTGTGTTTGCAAACTGTTTCAAAAGATGGTAAACAGCCGCCTAGTCTACTTTTTGGAAAAGAATAATATTATATCGCCTTATCAAAGTGGTTTTCGAAAGGGGAGAACAACTGTAGATAACATGTTCCTCTTAGAGACATCATTTCGAAAAGCTTTTGTAAGAAAAAATCACCTTGTCTCAATTTTCTTCCATATAGAGAAAGCTTATGATAAGGCATGGAGATACGGTATACTTCGCGATCTTCACGAGAGTGGCTTGCGCGGCAACCTACCAATTTTCATTCAGAATTTCCTGAACGCTAGAACTTTTCAAGTAAGAATTGGCTCTGTTTTTTCGGATGTTTTTCAACAGGAAGAGGGTGTGCCTCAAGGCTGTGTGCTCAGTGTAACCCTGTTTACTTTAAAAATAAATTCTGTACTAAAAGAACTTCCTCCTACCATCTTAGGATCACTATATGTAGATGATTTACAGATTAGCTGTCGAGGAGCAGACATGAGATACATAGAGAGGCAATTGCAGATGGCTCTGAATAAGATCCAAGAATGGTCAGACAAACAGGGATTTACTTTTTCGAAACAGAAAACTGTGTGCGTGCACTTTTGTAGGAAGCGAGGTCTCCATCCTGAACCTGAGTTAATCTCAATGGTTCAATTATTCCAGTTGCGCCCGAAGTAAAATTTTTAGGAGTGACGTTCGACCAGAAATTGACTTTCCCCCCTCATGTTTTAAACCTGAGAAAGAAGTGTCTAAAAACACTAAATATTTTAAAAGTGTTGGCGAACACCTCTTGGGGTGCAGAGCGTTTCTCCATGCTTTGCATTTACAGAGCCCTGGTTCGCTCTAGACTGGACCATGTCTCAGTTGTTTACGGATCCGGTCGGTCATCAGTTTTGTTAAAACTCGATCCTGTTCACCATCAAGCTCTGCGGATTTGTTCAGGAGCTTTCAGAACTTCTGCTGTCCAGAGCCTGTATGTTGACTAACGAACCATCACTTTATCTGAGGCGTGAGCAATTGTCCCTATTGCAATATTTTAATATTCTATCACAACCTGAACATCCCAATAAACTGTACTTACTTGATGATATGTGTAACACTTTATTTGAAACACGTCCATCCTGTGTTCCTACCTTTCCTTTAAGAGTTCGCCCTATCATTGAGGAACTTTCCCTCTCTGATATGCACCCCCAAGCAGTACAGAATTTTGAATTCCCACCTTGGGAAAATGCACGGATTTAGCTTCTTGATGTTTTCAAGCATCACGTCAAGGCAAGCACCAATGACATCATTTATAGACAACTCTTCGCTGAGCACAGGCACAAATATAGCAGTTATCTTCCAGTTTATACAGATGGTTTCAAGTCAAAAGATCATGTCGGGATGGCATTTGTAATTGAAGACCACATGGAGGGCAGACGCTTGCACCATGCCTACTCTGTCTTAACATCCGAATTAACTGCGATATATTATAGTCTTTTATACATCTCAAGGCTCTGCTACAAAAAGTTTATAATTTATACAGATTCGTATAGTGCTCAAAATCCAGTAATAGTGGATATTCTCAAAATACATATAAACTTAATGAATTGTGGGTAAGATATCCTGTACTGCTGGGTTCCCGGGCATGTGGGAATAAAAGGGAATGAGCTGGCAGATATCACAGCAAAATGTGCTGTTGAACTGTCCAGTCGTCTCATCCCTTTTGCAGACATTTGTTGTGTTGTGAAACAAAAGATCTGAAAAAAATGGCAACAACTTTGGGATGTTCAGCTTCAAAATAAATTAAGACATGTAAAACCTAGAATTGAGCACTGGGAATTAACCAAAAATCGTAAGGAGGAAGTTCTTTTGACTCGCCTCAGAATTGGTCACACTAGAGTGACACATAACTACCTTATAAAAGCTGAAAATGAGCCTGTTTGTTTTAACTGTAATGTTTGTTTATCTGTTCGTCATATTTTAATTGAGTGTCCATGTCTTAGTAGTCTTCGCCAGAAATATTTTAATAGCTGTGACTTACCTCTCGACCGTTTAATCGGAAGAGAGGTCAATTCTAATTTATTTTATTATTTAAAAGATATTGGCTTTTATTACCAAATGTAATTTGTTTTGAAGACTGTCTCTTGAATTTTAATATGTGCTTTTAACTTGTGTTTATATGACTTCATCCTCTGGATTTGGTACATTTATCTACTTGTTTTTATTTATTGAATTTTAATGTCATCAATTGTAATCATCTCATCTTTTGTTTGGCGCGTCATAATCATCTCTGGTTTTGCGCCATAATCACTCACTCACTCACTCCTTTCTCATGTTTTAAACCTGAGAAGGAAGTGTCTAAAAACACTAAATATTTTAAAAGTGTTGGCGAACACCTCCTGGGGTGCAGAGCGTAGCTCCATGCTTCGCGTTTACAGAGCGCTTATCCGCTCTAGACTGTACTATGGCTCAGTTGTTTATGGATCCGCTCGGTCATCTGTTTCGTTAAAACTGGATCCTGTTCACCATCAAGGTCTGCGGATTTGTTCAGGAGCTTTCAGGACTTCTCCTGTACAGAGCCTATATGTTGACTCTAACGAACCATCACTTTATCTGAGGCGTGAGCAATTGTCCCTTTTGCAATATTTTAATATTCTATCCCAACCTGAACATCCCAATAAGCTGTGCTTACATGATAATGAGTGTAACACATTATTTGAAACACGTCCATCCTGTGTTCCTACTTTCCCTTTAAGAGTTCGCCCTGTCATTGAGGAACTCTCCCTCTCTGATATCCACCCCCAAGCAGTACAGAATTTTGAAATTCCACCTTGGGAAAATTCACGGATCCAGCTTCTTGATGTTTTCAAACATCACGTAAAGGCGAGCACTAACGAGATCGTTTACAAACAACTTTTCGCTGAACACAGGCACAGATATAGCAGTTATTATACGATATACACAGATGGATCAAAGTCAAATGATCATGTCGGGATAGCTTTTGTATTTGAAGATTACATTGAGAGCAGATGCCTGCACCATGCTTTCTCAGTCATAACATCTGAACTAACTGCAATATATTATGGTCTTTTTTACATCTCAAAGCTCTGCCACAAAAAGTTCGTACAGACTCGTATAGAGCTCTTAAATCCTTGGAAGCTTTTCCCAACACGCAGAATCCTGTAGTAGTGGATGTTCTCAAAATTCATAGAAATTTAACGATTCGAGGATATGAAATCCTGTACTGCTGGTTCCTGGACATGCTGGAAAAAAGGGAAACGAGCTTGCAGACATCGCAGCCAAATATGCTGTTGAACCGTCTACTCGCTTTATCTCTTTTAGAGACATCTGCTGTGTCATCAAGGGGAAGATACGGAAAAAATGGCAGCAAATTTGGGATATTCAGCATCACAACAAGTTGAGAAACGTCAAGCCTAGAATTGAGCATTGGGATTTTGCTGGAAATCGTAAGGAGGACGTTCTTTTGACTCGCCTCAGAATTGGTCACACTAGAGTCACACATAACTATCTTCTCAAAGCTGAAAATGAGCCTGTTTGTTTTAATTGTAATGTTTGTTTATCTGTTCGTCATATTTTAATTGAGTGTCCATGTTTTAATAGTGTTCGCCAGAAATATTTTAATAGCTGTGACTTACCTCTCGACCGTTTGATCGGAAGAGAGGTCAATTGTAATTTATTTTATTATTTAAAAGAGATTGGCTTTTATTACCTAATGTAATTTGTTTTGAAGACGTGTGTCTTGAATTTTAATATGTGCTTTTAACTTGTGTCTATGACTTCATCCTCTGGATTTGGTACATTTATCTACCTGTTTTTATTTATTGAATTTTAATATCATCAATTGTAATCATTTCATCTTGTGTTTGGCGCGTCATAATCATCTCTGGTTTTTGCGTCATAATCACTCACTCACTCACCCCCTCACCTCACTGGACTACCCCTCAATTTCATTTTCGTTGACGACCCCCCTCCAAGTTGTTGCTACTCAAACAAATCTGGATATTAATTCAGAAGTCAAACAACAAAAATCAGCGTTATATTCACAAAATTTTCACAGGACTAGTTTCGATGGTTTTACCGAACCATCACCTTCAGCTGCAAAACCGCAAATGAACAAGATAGGAAATAAATAATTGCTTATTCTTGTCCAGGCTTTCTTATCTTATCTAATTATTTCCTATCTTGTTCATTTGCGGTTTTGCAGCTGAAGATGATGGTTCGGTAAAACCATCGAAACTAGTCCTGTGAAAATTTTGTGAATATAACGCTGATTTTTGTTGTTTCACTTCTGAATTAGTATTTATTCGGCGTGTTATTGTGTCTTAAATCTTGATATTGTTGTAACAGTCATTTCCCTGTATTTGCCTCCAAATGAGCATATTGATCAGCAAGATTTAAATAATCTAATAGAGCAGCTGCCTGAGCCTTTTATCATAATAGGAGATTTTAACGGCCATAATCCACTCTGGGGTAGTAGAGACACAAATTGCCGAGGAAGACAAATTGAGCAGATGATCGAAGATCATAGCCTTTGTCTCCTGAATAATGGGCAGAATACTTACTTCCATGAGCCTTCAGGTACATTCCACGCTCTCGACCTTGCCATCTGTTCACCATCTCTGTTGCCATTTTGCACTTTTAGTGTCGGAAATGACCTGTACAACAGCGATCATTATCCCATTTTTGTATCTCTTGCACGAAGAGGAGCAAACCCCATGTCGAGACTCCCTCGGTTTATACTGGACAGGGCAGACTGGGAACTCTTCTCTTCCTCCGCAGAGCTCACAGAGGAAATGGTAGAAGATGTGCATATCGATGACGCTGTGGAAGATGTTACTAATATTATTATTCAGGCAGCTATGCTTTCGATTCCTAGAGCATCAGGAAAAAGGCTTAAATATACGGAACCATGGTGGAATCGCGACTGTCATGAAGCACTGAAAAAACAGAAAAAAGCATGGGGTATTTTTTGTAGATATCCTACTCTGCGAAACCTCATAGCCTTTAAAAGAGCCAAAGCAAATGCACGAAAAGTAAGAAGGCAGAGCCAGAGGGATTCCTGGATTTCATATGTGTCCTCAATAACATCCTCTATCCCTAGTAAGCGGGTTTGGGAAAGAGTTCGAAAAGCATGCGGAATGTATAAAGACCACTCACTTTCCTTTCTGGAAAAAGATGGCCGAGTTATTAGCTCCATAGAAGAAATTGCAAATACTATTGGTGAGACATTTGCTGCCGTTTCTTCCAGCAGAAACTATTCACCTGCATTTCTCTCTATCAAGAAACACTCTGAAATAAATCCCATCGCATTCAACTCTTCCAAATCTGAGCCTTACAATAGAGACTTTACTATGGTTGAATTAAAGAGAGCTTTGTTGCAGACACATAGGTCTTGTCCTGGTCTAGATGGCGTGTATTATGAAATGCTAAAGCATCTGTCCTATAAGTCACTGAGTGCCCTTCTCACACTTTACAATAGAGTGTGGAAGGAGCGTACATTTCCCAGTGCATGGAGGGGAGCTGTTGTCATTGCTATTGCGAAGCCAGGGAAAGACCCGAGGAATCCCTCGAACTATCGGCCAATTGCCCTTACCAGTTGTGTTTGCAAACTGTTTCAAAAGATGGTAAACAGCCGCCTAGTCTACTTTTTGGAAAAGAATAATATTATATCGCCTTATCAAAGTGGTTTTCGAAAGGGGAGAACAACTGTAGATAACATGTTCCTCTTAGAGACATCATTTCGAAAAGCTTTTGTAAGAAAAAATCACCTTGTCTCAATTTTCTTCCATATAGAGAAAGCTTATGATAAGGCATGGAGATACGGTATACTTCGCGATCTTCACGAGAGTGGCTTGCGCGGCAACCTACCAATTTTCATTCAGAATTTCCTGAACGCTAGAACTTTTCAAGTAAGAATTGGCTCTGTTTTTTCGGATGTTTTTCAACAGGAAGAGGGTGTGCCTCAAGGCTGTGTGCTCAGTGTAACCCTGTTTACTTTAAAAATAAATTCTGTACTAAAAGAACTTCCTCCTACCATCTTAGGATCACTATATGTAGATGATTTACAGATTAGCTGTCGAGGAGCAGACATGAGATACATAGAGAGGCAATTGCAGATGGCTCTGAATAAGATCCAAGAATGGTCAGACAAACAGGGATTTACATTTTCGAAACAGAAAACTGTGCGTACACTTTTGTAGGAAGCGAGGTCTCCATCCTGAACCTGAGTTATATCTAAATGGTACAATTATTCCAGTTGCGCCCGAAGTAAAATTTTTAGGAGTGACTTTCGACCGAAAATTCACCTTCCTTTCTCATGTTTTAAACCTGAGAAGGAAGTGTCTAAAAACACAATATTTTAAAAGTGTTGGCGAACACCTCCTGGGGTGCAGAGCGTTGCTCTATGCTTCGCATTTACAGAGCGCTTGACTATGGCTAGACTAGACTATGGCTCAGTTGTTTATGGATCCGCTCGGTCATCTGTTTTGTTAAAACTGGATCCTGTTCACCATCAAGGTCTGCGGATTTGTTCAGGAGCTTTCAGGACTTCTCCTGTACAGAGCCTATATGTTGACTCTAACGAACCATCACTTTATCTGAGGCGTGAGCAGTTGTCCCTTTTGCAATATTTTAATATTCTATCCCAACCTGAACATCCCAAGAAGCTGTGCTTACGCGATAATGAGTGTAACACATTATATGAAATACGTCCATCCTGTGTTCTTACTTTTCCTTTAAGAGTTCGCCCTGTCATTGACAAACTTTCCCTCTCTGATATGTGGCCTCAAGCAGTACAGAATTTTGAAATTCCACCTTGGGAAAATGCACGGATCCAGCTTCTCGATATTTTCAAACATCACATAAAGGCGATCACTAACGAGATCGTTTACAGACAACTCTTCGCCGAGCACAGGCACAAATATAGCAGTTATCATCCGATATACACAGATGGATCAAAGTCAAATGATCATGTCGGGATGGCTTTTGTATTTCAAGATTACATTGAGGGTCGATGCCTGCACCATGCTTTCTCAGTCCTAACATCTGAACTAACTGCAATATATTACGGTCTTTTGTACATCTCAAAGCTCTGCCACAAAAAGTTCATAGTTTATACAGACTCGTATAGTGCTCTTAAATCCTTGGAAGCTTTCCCCAACACGCAGAATCCTGTGGTAGTGGATGTTCTCAAAATTCATAGAAATTTAACGATTCGAGGATATGAAGTGTTGTACTGCTGGGTCCCTGGACATGCAGGAATAAAGGGAAATGAGCTTGCAGACATCGCAGCCAAATATGCCGTTGAACCATCCACTCGCCTTATTCTTTTTAGAGACATCTGCTGTGTAATCAAGGGGAAGATGCGGAAAAAATGGCTGCAAATTTGGGATGTTTAGCATCACAATAAGTTGAGAAACGTGAAGCCTAGAATTGAACATTGGGATTTTGCTGGAAATCGTAAGGAGGACGTTCTTTTGACTCGCCTCAGAATAGGTCACACTAGAGTCACACATAACTGTCTTCTCAATGCTGAAAATGAGCCTGTTTGTTTTAACTGTAATGTTTGTTTATCTGTTCGTCATATTTTAATTGAGTGTCCATGTTTTAATAGGCTTCGCCAGAAATATTTTAGTAGCTGTGACTTACCTCTCGACCGTTTAATCGGAAGAGAGGTCAATTGTAATTTATTTTATTATTTAAAAGAGATTGGCTTTTATTACCTAATGTAATTTATTTAGAAGACTGTGTCTTGAATTTTAATATGTGCTTTTAACTTGTGTTTATATGACTTCATCCTCTGGATTTGATACATTTATCTACTTGTTTTTATTTATTGAATTTTAATGACATCAATTGTAATCATCCCGCCTTGTGTTTGGCGCGTCATAATCATCTCTGGTTTTTGCGCCATAATCACTCACTCACTCACTCAATCATTTTGCTTCGACTCATTTTCTTTTCAAAGACGGCTACTACTGGTAAAAGACAGGTACAAATAGTTGAAAATGTCTTGTGTTAAAGAAAAGGGTGTATAAGGAAATATTTATACTGTAGAATAATGAGATACGGGTGAGAAGAACACTCGAAAGAAAATTTTCTTTCAACTCATAACTACTAAAAAAAAAAAAAAAAAAAAAAAAAAAAAACACTTTCTTTTTCTTTATTAATTTGATGTCTACACTTTTTGACCTTGGGTTCCTAAAAGTGTTGACATCAAATTAATAAAGAAAAAAGGAAGAGTGTTTTTTTTTTTTTTTTACTTATGAGTTGAAATTATTTTTTATCTTACTGAGAGAGATTCAGGATGAAGAGTAAAAGGAATTGATAAGAGTATTTTTTATGGTTATATATTTATATTGCCTTGTACTATAGTTAGTGTTCTTTGTGCTGCTAAAGAAGCAACATCTCGTAACTATTTTCTTCTCTCTTTTTGCAGCCAGTATCATTATTTACTATGCCTAAGCAAAAGTCTCACTTTAAAGATGATGATAATTTCACAACGCTTGAAAAGCAACAGCAGGCCAACTTGAAAAAACGTAAACGCTGTGAAGCTAAAAGAAGATGGCGGTCATTTCCTTAAAATCGAAAACGAGAGCTTGAACGTCTACAGGAACGTCGACGACAAAAAAAAATCATCAAAATCTGCAACTAAAACTTCCAATATAGAGAAGAATCCAATTTGCTGTGAGCCTTTAGACTTGTCTTTAAAATTTGAAAAGTATTTGAATGCGTACCAGGACGAACCATTCATTGAAGATGATGTTTCTGAATTCCAAATAATGGAGAAATATCCCGAAGAAAAATATCAATCCCTCGTTCGTCAGTGTAACTCTGGACAATTTGATTTCCTAATGCACATGCTATATTACTTTCGTCGCTGTGATGAAATTTGTGAACCTCTAGATATATTTGTACAAGGAGCTGCAGGCACTGGCAAATCTGTTTTGATCCAAGTTTTATACCAGACTCTCATCCGACTACCTTCTTTTTCTAAAGAAAACTCTGTCATTAAATTAGCCCCTACTGGTAAAGGAGCATTACACATTACAGGAGATACTCTTCATCATGCACTCGGGTTACAACTGAATGAATCAAAATGTATAAGACGGATGAGAGAAGAAACTCGAAATACGCTGAAATGTATGCTCATTTACGTGTGATAATTATTGATGAAATTTCAATGTTGGGGCTGAAATTACTTTCTCGACTGGATCGGCGTTTACGAGAAATTCGAGGAGTTAAAAATAAACGCTACGGGAATTTACATGTCATCAAATTTGGGGATTTACGTCAATTACCGCCCGTTAAGGATGCTTTCATGTTTTCTTCTGATTTGTGGTGGTGTAGCAATACACAGTTTTATGAACTCGATGAAATAATGAGACAGAAAAAATGAGAAAGAATATTTGGAGTTAGTGGATGATTTGGCAAATGAACCCTTACAACCGGAACATGTTCAATTTTTAGCATCCAGGGAAAGACCATTTGAATGCTTACCTCGCGAATCTGTTATTTTATGCTATTCTAACAAGGAAGTAGACGATTATAATGCTAAACGTCTTTCCATGTTACCATCCCAGATGATTCAATGCAACGCATATGATACCGTGCTCTCTGATAAGCCAAAAAAAATTTACTAGCCGGCTAAATAAACTATTGCGATTGAAACGACATGAGACGGCTAATCTTGAATGGACTCTTGACCTTAAACCGGGAGCCAGATACATGTTGACCTGTACAATTGATATGAGTGATGGATTAATAAATGGAATTGTTGGAATTTTACAATACATTGAAATGGAACCAGAGGATCAGAGTGTAAGACGAGTATGGATTCAATTTACTACAGATACAGTTGGATTTAAACTTAGAAATAAATTTCGGCAGTACACGGAAAAAAGAAATATTCCTTTCGAATGGACACCCATTGACCGCATTTCGAAACATATTGATAAAGCCTCGACTCGCAAAGTGTCAGTTTTTCGTAGTCATACCAATTATAGTGGCCGAAGCTATGACTATTCATAAATCTCAGGGAGCAACTTTGAAAACAGTTGCGGTTAGTTTAAAAACTTCCATGAGCAGATTTCGTCAATATGTTGCATTTTCACGGGTAACCAAACCCACTGATTTGTATATTTTGGATCAGTACAAGCCACCAGCATTACCAAAACCGAACGATTGTATCTTGAAGGAATTGAATCGACTTCGAGCCTCAGACAATATTATAGTACCGCGATTTGAATTTTTACATAATGCTTACAAACCTTTAAATTTATTACAAATAATGTACTTGCACAATGGAGAAGGAGATGTTTCGAGTGATCCGTGTTTTATGAAAAGTGATGTTTTACTTTTTACTCGAAAGGCATTTGAATCAATACCTGGATTCATGTCACTGGCAAACGGTCATGTATATTTACGCTGTGAAAAAAACAATCAGCAGTGTTACAGCAAGTACGAAATTAATGCTTGCGTAGAGACAATTAGTATGTATATTCCAAAAATGAATGTTTTGTTTATACTCATTGATGTAAGACCAGCAGCAACAGATACAGATATGATCGAAGCATTCAATATGGTCATGTTACAAAACAATATACAGAGTAACAGAACCATTTTGGTCGGACATTTTAAAACCATGGAATATTTGAGAAGCTTTTTATCATATGCTACACACCATCATCTTTGCATGCAAACGAATGCTGTAGAATTTACAAATACAGATGGTTTGACTACCGAGGCTATTTTTACAAACTGTCCGGAGCATACAGAATGTGTGGGTGTTTATGAAAGTACAAATAATTATTATTTACCATTGTATATTCGTTTTTTCATATAGGGTCTTTTTGAATAATGGAAAGGGGTGTACAATGGATATGTTCTTTCAACTCTCAAATAACTAAAAATAGATTGTGATTCCAAAGTAAAAAATGTGTAGACATTAAATTAATAAATAAACAAAAAGAAAGAGGTCAGGAGAGCTTATGTATTATTGAAAACTGGTGAACTATCATGATTTATAGAACTTATATTCCAATTCCAGGAAAAAAGGTTAGACGTCAGATTATAGAACAGTAATGAATAAACATAAACCCGTGTCGAAACGCTGTTGAACTCATTATTTCAAAAAACGTGCGAGGATCGGGAAGAAAGTATGTCACGGTCACGATCTCTAAATAGATTGCTTCATGTGACTTGGCACTATTCCAAAACGAGGTATAAAAGGGATTCGTCGTTTTCGGTTTTATTAGAGCTGGTGATCTTTTCTCCCGAGCAGAGTCATGCGCTACCACCTTGCATTTTATGACGGTACCAGATTTGAGGTATACATCTCCAACTTCAGAATTTATTTCAGTGCTCTATCTCTTGCCGAGCTGATACAGATAAAGGAACATGGCAAATGGCTTTACACTGAAATGCTGGACCTCCTCAAACCCGAGTATCCTAAATTGCTTCTGTGGAAGGATCTTTCTACAGACGAAAACGTCTATTCCAACAGTATATGGTTCGATTTGCCACAAGCCTTATACACAACGGAGAAATTAAGCGCGAATGCTTAAGATGTCATCCTCCATTGCTTGAATTATCCGCTTGAAGATGTCGGCAAACATATAGACGGACTAACAGTGCTCAAGATGAGCTTTGAGCGACCCGAGTCTCTAAGTTCGTGTGTCTTTATCAGAGATATAGCAGAACTTCGTATGTATTTCTACTTCAGAGATTCGGGATGGTGATCGGAAAAAAACTGTATCCTCCTTCAAATTTTTTAAAAAGCTGAATGGATCCTCTTAAGGATGTATTGAGAAAAAGATTATTTTTTAATGTCTCTTATTATTATTATTATTATCTTTTATCATCTTTTATCCTGCTTTTATATGAAAATAAAAATATTTTAAATAATATATATGTGTATTTAGTTTTTTTTCCATAACATATCATGAACATATTTAATAATTTATTTATTCCATGGTATACCTTTTCTTCTATTATACTCTAGTATAAGTTTTAGATTTATCATTTAAAAACTCGACTTGTACAAAAAAGTCCATTAAATAATTACAGCTTTTAATATACAAGTTTCGCTACCGTATTTAAAACGTATTTTTGAGTATTTGCACTTTTTCCTATTCTCATTAAAACTTGCAATTAGGTTAAAAGGATATGTTCAATGTAAAAGTACCAGATTAAATGAAAAACACAAAAAATATTTTAGTGATTTTTTTTAGTACTATAGGGAAAAACGTTACAGAAAATGATTCAGTTTTTAAGTCTATCAACACGATAGGTAACTAAACTTTGAAAAGTATTCACAGCTTTAGATCGGTGACAATCTTTTTCATGGCAATAATAACAAAAATTGTTTCTAGTATTATTCATCACAATTCGTATATAAGGTATTGCAATACATTTTTTAATTCTCTCTCGCGTTTTTACATCTGACGTGTACAGTCTCTTAATCCTCAATTTCTGTATATCATGATTCAATGTATTTATCCATTTCCCTTTCCGTCTAAAGTCTCTGGATATAAATACCACTCCATTAGTTAAAGTATATCCTTTAGAAGACATAGCTAATGCCCCTACGATTCTAGGATGATGGTGAATATGCAAAGAGCTTGAATGGAACGTTTTAAAAGTTTCAGGGTAAGAATTTGTATTCAAGTTTTTTAGTCGACATGTAAGGTTATCAAATCTTCTTCTGCTGGTATTAGTATCTTCTTCTCCACTTCGTTTTCTACCACGATTAGGAAATGAAGCAGGCTGTTGGGATGTACAAGGTTCCTCCTGGGAGTTTGTTGGAAATTGCTCCTGTGATGTTTCCGAATGAACAGGTGAATATGGATCCCAACTGTCCAAATGATGAGGTGACGGTGAATTCCATTCATTTGCATGAACAGGTGAGGGTGAACTCCATTCATTTGCATGATCAGGTGACGGTGAATTCCATTCATTTGCATAAACAATCGAGGGTGAGTCTTCTACACGAACAGTTGAGGGCAGTGACCAACTTAGTTCAGGAAGAGTTGAGGATGGTGTCCCAATTTCATTATGAAGAGGTGAGGATGGTGTCCAACTTTCATTATGAAGAGGTGAGGATGGTGTCCCACTTTCATTATGAAGAGGTGAAAATGGTGTCCCACTTTCATTATGAAGAGGTGAGGATGGTGTCCCACTTTCATTATGAAGAGGTGAAGACGGAGTTAGTTGCAGTTCAGGATCATCATTCCTTCTTTCGGACGAACCCATTTGTACAGGAGACTCCATGACTTTCATTCGCACCGTTTCCTAATAAAAAGTAAATGTTATGTTTTTTTTTAGGAAATTTTTATGGTAACTCGAGAGAGATAAAAAGCCGCCACTAACTAGTTTCTACGCAGGAGAAAATTATTCTGACTACGTTTGCAATTTACCTCGGACAGTATGGAGATTAACTGGGATACAATGACATGGAATATCGCATACGAAGATATGGTGCATAAGGTAGACGATCCATATCAGTGGTTCTTCATACTTTCGTCAGATATGGATCAGATTCAAGCATGTTTGAGGGAAGCTTTATTGGCATGGACTTCAGCATTTCACTTACAAAATCTCAACAGTCCTCTATGGTCTGAAGGAAGCATAGAAACTTTTGGATTTCGTTTCCGTAATATATTTTATATTCTAGGAACCCCTTTTAAATTAATAGTGAAAAAGGTTCCAAAAGATCATTGTCATATTATTCAAACATACGAGGATCCTATACTTTTCACAACTGTCGTTGTAGATTCTCAAGATGAATACAAGACCCGGAGTTATCAAATTAAGCCTTTATCCATTCACACAATTCCTTCGGACACTATGTATACGATATCAGTCATTATGCCGGATACAATGTTTGCTGTGGATGAAATGACAAACCTTCAATGCCGCATACTGGAAAAATTTTATTGCTGTGATTTTAATGAGCGAATGGATTCCATATTTCAACCTGAAGCCTCACTAACCGATAAGAAGAAATGGTTCATATTTAAAGGGTCTGTACATGAAACTTATAATCCACTAACTTGGGTTCAATTACCTTTCATAAATATCGATTATATGGAAGATTACAAGCTAAATGTTTCTATAGTGTGGAATATGCAATATCGATTGAAAGATGCGAATGGAGAAGAAATCAGAGATTTTTTGAATGACAATGGATTCTATAAACCATATCTCGCTTACTGGAAAGAAGCTTACCTTAGCGAATTTGGAGTTAAAATGCATAACATGTTTTTCATTAAGGATGTTCCGTTTGCCATACAACCTCAATATGTCTCCAATCAAGAATGTCATATTATTCAAACGCACAATGAACCTATTTTTTATGCAACAGTTGAAGTAAATGAAACAAATTTCAGTGTAAAAAATATCTATTACGAAGCAAGTCTGTTTACAACGTTTTACCAGGTACACGCTATATTCTTTCGGTACAGAAGAAAGATACTTTATTTGCAGTTGATGTAATGCATATAAGTTTTGCATTCGGGGCATTACCTAATCTATTCAATATAGAATATCAAAATTTGAAAGAACTGGAAGTTTGTACTGTAAAATCTAAGGATGTAGCTCCAGGAAAAGTTTCAGTTAAAAAATAAAAAAAAATCGTCGGCTATTGGAACTTAGAGCATTGCGAATAGTTCTTGGGCAATTACCAGACCGCCTTCTCTTATTAGACTGTATATCCACTACCTTTCGATACTTTGGACGTGTGTAATACCTTTCATGCCATTTGAATTAACCCCGCAACTCTAAGATCATTCAGAAGTGCCAAGTACTCTTCTTCGACAGGTGAACCTACCCCCCCCCCCATTGAGCATTCAAAAGACCTAACATTTCTTCAAGGAATCCTCTGGAACATTAAGAGCATGTCGTGTTAATAGAAGAAACAGTCATCTCTCTGGAGTAGCCGTGGCCAAAAAATATCTAAAACATTCTTGACACAAGATGTATAAATATGTAAAATAAAAATTATTATTTAAACCACTTTAATTCTCTGTCTTTTTGTTTTAAAATATCATCATTTTTCTAGATCAATCCATCTTAAATTTAAAATGTACATTATCAAAATGTGAAAGTCACAGAAATTTGGTCATTCAAAAACTAATAATCTGCAGAGGTAGATGGAAACTCTTCTATGGTAATTAAGAAATATCTGGTTTAAAAAATATATAAATCTTACCTATTTATAGAAATCTTCGTGGAACTTGAAAAAGTGCCGAAAAACTCACAGAATACTGCAGGTAGAACTTTATAGCTGCGTGAGAAAAAGAATAAAATATTAAAACCAACTGCAAAACTCATAACTTTTCCCATTTTACAGTTATAATAGTATAAATAAGACAGTCTGTCAAAAAAGTATTTGAACACCGGTACCCATCTTGAAAACGCAAAAATCACCAAAAGCTGTTTAACTTACCAAGTGAGTGTAATTTGCTTCTTATTCGTTAATGTTTCAATATTTAAAAACTTTTTAAAAGTTAAACAAAAAGACAAAATAACAACACAAAATTTCCGTAAAAAAAACAGTTTTATTGAGTTCCAATCAATAAGAAGATATACATACATTTTTTTTTCATTAAATATGATTCTCAATGACGAAAGTCTAAAATCAATGAATTATATTAAATATATAACACAATTCTAAACTAAAGATGAGGAAAATGATATAAATTCTTCCCACATTTTTTCTTCTTCAGGATTTGTTTCCGTAAAAGAAGGTACTTGTACAACGGTCTGTGATAACTGTGATGACGAGTTATAGGAATTAATGTCCATCATCAAAAAGTCCCAGTCATCAGACAATGAATTTGTTTGAACATCACTTGTTGTATTGTCGTTTACCTCTCCATGTAATAAGGCCTCCTGGGTTTCTGTAATTAATGAAGGTTGCGAAAAAGAAGCTCCTTGTACAACGGTATACTCTAATTGAGATGACGAGTTGTACGATTTAATGTCCATATTATAATCGCTTAGAGAACCCGTCAAAAAGTTCCAATCTTCCACAGGTTTCATTGAAATTAATGCAGAGTCCCCCGATGTAACAGTTTGAGACTGAACGTCATTATAACTAGTTGTGGAATTGTCGCTTACCCCTGCTTGTAATGAGGTGCATCCGGTTTGTTTTAAACATAAAGTCTGCTGAAAAGAAGATTCTTGTACCTGTACTAGTTGTGGTGATGAGTAGTTGAACGCTTCAACGTTTGTATTACTATAATCATTTAAAGAACTCATAATAAAGTTCCAGTCATTAGTCGTTTCGGTTGAAACTAATGCACAGTCACTTGGTGTAATATTTTCAGTCTGAACACTACTAAAACTTGTGGTAGGATTAATACTTACCTCTACTTGCAATGAGGTATCTTGGTTTTGGATTTCAGAGTCCGTATAATTAGACGGGGTACCTTTTTCCCATGTTTGTTCGTCTAAATTAAGTATTATGGTACTGTTAATGGGTGCTATAAAATTTTCCGGTACCAAAATAGCAGTTGATGTTTCAGAACAGGCTGGTTTCTTGACAACAGCAGGAGGGGTTGGAAGTGGCTGTTTAAATACTTCTTCTACCATCTTTTCTCCTTCTTCCGCCCTCTTCTTGTTCCCCGTTTCCTCATCTGATAAATACTGGTAAAATTCGGATTCTGCCTTATCAAATAATTTTGCAATTTTCGCTTTTGATTCCGCTTTCTCATTTTTCCTCTTTTTGGGGATCGAGGTTGACGTCCACTTTGCCACTTCGTCTAAATAGGGAGTCGCAGGTGGTTTCTCATAGGGGTCGATAGGCTGATCCTTTGAGAGTTCAAATTTCGTATAACTTCGTGGGTTTTTGAATTTTATGTTCAGCTTCTTTTTTATCTGTACTGCTAAAGCAGCAGCACACCTGTCCACCGCGAACAATGTTTTCTGCGTAGTCAAAATCGTATATGCCCTATCTGATGGGATAAGGTACAGCCTATTCGGTTGAAAAATGTACCTTTTAAATTTAAGTTCTTCTACAGGTCTAAACATTCTCTCTAACATAGAGGAATTGTTGGAAGAAGGGCAAAGTTCATAATATACCATAGGTGCTGCAGACGATTGATAAATATGTACTTCTCCCTTTCCCGTTCTTCTAAGTCCAAAAGTAAAGTAACTTTTGGTTAGAAACATATTGTTCCACCTGAAGGTCGTCTTCGTGTCCGTATATTTCTTTTCTGCACTCGGGGATTTCACAGGTAGACGAAGTTTCTGATCGATTTTGTTCCATTTATAAGGATCACACTTACGAGCTAATCTTGAATCGAGCATAGTCCGTTCAATATTTTGCAAAATTAATTGAGTGTTATTAATTGGCTTGTAGTACAATTTTCTCTTATCCATGGGTATATGAGGTATAAATGCGCAGCAGTAATCTTTAAAATAATCATCATTAAAGCTGGACAGTCGTTTAAACTCGTCAACGGACTCGATACATTTGGAAGGAAACACATCGCATAACTTGTCCATAATGGCTTTCAATATGTAGCTAGTCAAAGAAGCTCAGCAGGCAATGACTCGTAACGCTTTCTATCCTCCCGTTTTATACCGTATTTCCAATTTCCTGTTTTGAAGCTCTTTCTCAGAAATCGAACTGTATTTTTAGTTTCCTGTTTTCAAGCTCCTTCTCCCATTTCCTGTGTTAAAATATACTTATCAAACATGAAGAAAAATGGCTTAAACTTGACCGTTTAACAATTAAACATGTTGTATTGTTTTATTTTTTTAGGGGGGGGAATCGGAAAAGTTGAAAAGAAATTTTCATCTTGAGGAAAAATTTCTGAGTCTAAAAACTTTTAAAATATATTGGCACCGTGACAACAGAAAATTAGAGGAGAGTATAATAATATTCCCTTCTTTTTTATTAATTAAATTTTTTTATTTTTTTTCCAAAGTACTGAGAGGAAATAAAAGAATTCTTATTGTAATCTCATGTCATTAATCCATTGTTTTACTCCTAATTGTCGATCATTTAGTTGATTAGGCCGGTCCAATAGATATTCCTTAAGATAACGAAAATACACGACGGCACCTTGTAAAGCACAATAATTGTTCAATCCTAAATGTTTCAGGCAAGAATATGAATCTGAAGCTAAATTACTCTGACATACATTAATGGACATTAATGATAATGTATTCTCAACATCCCGATCAATTATTTTTTGTAAAAGATTAGCTTTCCAAAATTCTGGACAATAAATTTTACTATAACCTGCCGTTAAAGAAACGAGAAAGGATTGTAACGAAATGGGAGAAGTAAGATGGCCCTCATTCCACGAAAATCCGTGTGTAGAATCGGCTAGGTGGAGGTAGGTAGAAACAAAACGTCGTCTTATGGAAGGTGTTAAAAAATATATTAACAACTCAGGTTTTTCGAGAATGTTTTTTTCTATCCGAATACCCAGTAAAACACCTTTGTTATGCATAAAAACTCTTATTCGTGAGTTTCGACTGAGGGATGGTAATTGAAAGAAATATGACTATTTTCTAAAGCTTAAATGTGAGCTTTAGTATGGAAGAAGAAAGATACTAGGATGCTGAAAAAATGAAATTTTTATTAGTTACATATGAATAAACTGGCGGTTCTAGCTTCTTTAACCCTTTGATGGTTATGAACGAGTTCAGCTCGCAATCGAATCGTGCTTCATAATGCGCGCAAACGAGTTCCGCTCGGGAGCAAGATTTTAACCGAAATGGTTAGTAACGAGCACTACTCGCGTAGTGAAATTTTTCCCCAATGCGCGCTGACGAGCTGACTTCGTTCGCCATTATTATTCTGCACTGATTGTGTTTCAAAAGAATGCTACTCGCGAAATTTAGTTAGTTTTACTGTATACAGATGGCAGTACGAGTTCCATGAATTTCTTTGCATAATGAAGGTGGATTTTTTTTTTACCTTGTTCATTTTATACGTATTCTGGGGTGGTTTTTAGGGTGTTTGTACAGTAAAATGGCTCAAAAGCGAAAGTTAGATAGGTATGATGATGATTATAATTGTGATACAGAAAGCTTATCAAGTTTTGAATCTGATGAAGACTTTGTTCACAGTATTTCAAGCTCAGAAGACGATTCAAGCGATGAGGAAGATTTTTCGAGTGTTCGACAGTGGTGTATAATTGATTCAAGTTCTCACGCTCCTAGCCGATTTAGTTTTACTGGTGATGTAGGCATGAAAGCTTGCGTGACAAATATTTCTGAAATTCTCTATTAGAAAGAACCTACTAGACGATGTGTGGTATGTTGCAGCAAAAATGATGCTAATGGAAAAAGAATTCGCCGTGAAACACGTACGTATTGCAAAGACTGTAATGCCCCATTATGTGCAATTCCATGTTTTAAAGTATATCACACACAAAAAGATTTTTAGGTAATTACTGTATTTATACTGTGCTTCATAAAGTTTTACATTAGTTGTATTTATTTAGTCCTTTCAATTTAATATTTGTCTTATATTTATGTGGGGATTTTAAACGATGAACAAATTAATTAACGAAAGACATTTTAATTAGACAAACGATTATTACATAAATTTAACATTTAAGAGAATTAAACAAGTAATGATTCGTCAAAGTTCTTTTTGAACAGAAGCAGCGTCTCTGCTTTCACGTCAATCGTCTATCATCTCAAAACGGTAATTCCCCTAATTTTTGCTTGGCGCCTTCGCAGCTCGTAGAGAGAATGACGTCACGGCATCTGGTTTTCATCACGGCTCCAAGCGATCGGCACTACATTTCGGCCATCCGAGGGTAGACTGGCCCTCCAGGACACTGCAAAATACAAACAAAAAAAAAACAAACAAAGCAACAAGCAAGAATATACAATAACAGAAATAAGTGTTCGTGAAAAATTTTAAGGTGCCGTCCATTTCTTGAGGAATTCGGCACATGTGGTGGTGCATATGGGACCCTCATGGCATCCTTCCTTTATTACGTCATAGGTGTTGCCACCCTTAACTTTCTTGATCTTATAAGGTCCGAAATACTTCGCTCTTAATTTTAAGTGTGGTCCGAATTGAGTCCTTTTGATTGCCACTAAGTCACCAACTTTGTACGGCTGTGCTTGTCTTCTTTTGGCATTATATGTCTTTTTATTTTCCTGTTGGACTTGGAAAATTTGCCTCTTGGCTTGCTTTCGTAATTCTTCTCTTTGAGACTCGAACTGAGATTGAAACTCACTTTCTATCAGCTCTTTAAGCTGATCGGTGCCCTTACTGTTCATTTTAGTACCGAAGAGTAATTCAAACGGAGTGGTGTTAATGCTTCTTTGATATGTTGAGTTAAGCGTTCTCTGAACTTCGTGTGTATGTTTATACCATTCGGTTGGTTTCTTTAAGGACAGTTTCGCTAATACTGATATAATGACTTGGTTGATTCGTTCGACTTGTCCATTTGCTCTCGGCAGGCCTGTGGTGATTAGATGATGTTTAATATCTTCTTTAGCACAGTAGTCAGAAAACTCACTGGATGTGAAAGCCGTTCCTCTATCAGAAATGATCTGACAAGGGCTTCCAAAAATGGCCTTCTGATTCTCTAACTTCGCTATCACCTCGGCTGAGGTCGTAGATTTTGTTGGATAAATCCAAGTAAATTTAGTAAAGGCGTCGACCACTACTAATATGTGCTTGTAGTTTTTATGGGTACTTTCCAGAGGACCCAAGTGATCGATATGATAGGTATGCAACGGAATGTCCTCTTTGAATCGCGGATGTAAAAATCCTTCCTTTTTCCCAGCTTTACGATTTATTAAGATGCAATGAACACAATTCGCGATAACGTTTTCTATCTTCTGCCGAAGTTTGGGAATGAAATAGTATTCATCCAGGTGTTTCTCTGTATGTTTGATACCGGTGTGCCCTTTCTCGTGAGCATCTTTTATGATTTCAGTCTGCATACTTTCCGGTACGACTATCAGTTCTTTACCGTCAATAAACTTGTATAGTACGCCATTTCTATTACAATAATTTTCATAACTTGAGGTTTTCAATAATTCCTTAATGGTTTTTATTTCAGTGTCATTTTCTTGTGCAAGTTTTAATTTAGGTAAGATATTTTCAAGAGAAATACATAAGACGTTTACAGGAGCTCTACTTAGAGCATCTACATGTGGCATTCTAACACCTTTACGATGCTCTATAACATAATCGAATTCTTGTAACAACAGAGCCCAACGAGCAACACGCGTCGCTAAATCTCTTTTTTCCATCGTCCGTTGAAATGCTGAACAGTCCGTCACTATCTTAAATGAAATTCCCAAAAGGTAAACACGGAACCTTTTCAGTGCTTCTACGATCGCGAGGACCTCCAACTCGTAACTTGAGTACTTTTTCTCTGCATCAGAGGTTTTCCTACTCATAAAATAAGTGGGGTGAAAACTGCTATCACCTGGGGGTTTCTGCATTAGAATCGCCCCATATCCTTCTATACTGGAGTCTGTGTGTAGTTCGGTTTCATAATTAGGGTTATAAATTGCAAGTACAGGCTTCTCAGCTAGCGCTGATTTCAAACGATTGAATGCGATCTTTTGTTCTTCACCGAATTCGAACTTAATACCCTTTTTTAGCAGGTCGCTAAGTGGCTTGGCAATTATAGAGTATTTATTAATAAATTTTCTGAAATACCCTGTCAGCCCAAGAAAACTTTGGATCTGTTTTAAATTAGACGGTTCAGGAAAATTTATAACAGCTTGCGTCTTCAAGGTGGATGGGAAAATTTTACCCTCTTCTATGACATGACCTAAAAAGTCAATTCGTTTCTTTAAGAATTGCGATTTTTTAAAATTTATTTCCAATCCGTATTCACTCGCTAGATTTAAAACTTGACTCAGCCTCTCGATTCCCTCTTCGTATGAGGCGGACAAAATGATGATATCGTCCATGTACGGCAAAACGATGCCATCGTTAACTAACGGTCGGAAAATGGTATTTATGAATCTCTGGAATACAGCTGGTGAGCTACAGAGTCCAAACGGCACTTTCAAAAACTGGTACTGTCCTTCATGCGTAACAAATGATGTGTACTTCCGACTTTCCTTTTCGACGTCCACGTGAAAAAAGCCATTTTTGAGATCAATAGTGCTGAAAACACGTGCTTCTTGAAGGCGGTCTAGGATATCCTCAATCAGGGGAAGGGGAAATCTATCCTTTACGACAACTTTGTTTAAACGACGATAATCAACGCAAACTCTTGGTGTCCCGTCTTTCTTTTTAACGATGACCAATGGGCTGGAATATTCCGAAGAACTCTGTTCTATAATTCCTGACTTTAGCCACTCGGATATTTGAGTTTCAACAATTTTCTTTTCCGCAAACGGTAATCTACGCGGTTGATGCGATACTGGTTCGTTATTTTTAACGCAAATTTTTAACTGTATGTCCGTTGATTTGGTCTTACGTGGCATATAGTTCGAAACTAGCTGTTGAACAGTCTCTTTAAAGTAGTTTGGAACACTAGGTGCAATGTTTATTTCTTCTTCGTTACTAGCTAGGTCAACAGGTAAAACAGATACAATATTTACTTTCTCTACACTCTGTGACTTACTTTTTATGGTAACCCCATTTTCATTTATTAATATTTCACCTTTTAATATTACGTTTAAGCCTAAAATGGCTTCATGTGTCATTACATTGTTGTCTACAACACAAATATCTGCAGTACACTGGAAATCATTAATTTTAATATTACCTTTAAAGAAACCTAGAGGTTTTACTTGACATTTACCGAACCCACTCAGCGTTGAACTTACGGGCACGAGGCCTTCGATATTCAGTTTATCAAAAGTCGATCTACATAACAAAGTAGTTTGACTTCCTGTGTCTATTAACGCGGTTACATATACATCATTAATTTTTACTTCTTTGGTCAACTTCGAGACTACATCAATATTCACGGTTGATACTTCTGGTTTCGAATTCGTATTTGAGCATTCGAAACTTCGGTGCCCAAATTCTTTACATTTAAAACACTTGACTCCCTTATCTTTATGAACACATTGTTTGGAAATATGACCGCTTTCACCGCAGTTGAAACAGGTTGTATTGCGTTTAATTTCAGGAATTGTTCCTCGACTATCGATTACGTTACGCTTTGTTTGGTTAACAGAATTTTTTGAGTCATATTTATGTCTAGATTCAATTTTTTGTTTACTTTCAGATTTTGTTTTTGACGTTCGCGACTTTTCTTCATCATCACATATCTGTTGATAAAGCTTCAATTTGTTCTTAAAATCAGTTAATGTTTGTGACCCATACAAGCAAGATTTTTTAAACGCGGAGCCTGGTATACCATCTATAACATATCGTATTAAAGCAACATCTTCAATTTGACCATTTTTAGCAATTCTTTTCATATTTGAAAAATACTCATCAAATGTTTCATTGCTCTTCATTTTTTGTTTTGATAATAACTCATGCAGTTCGGCCGAATTGCAGCTGGACCGGAATTCATCAAGAATAGCATTCTTAAAAATTTGCCATGAGTTCAACTTTGGTTCACTAAGAACAAATAGTTTTGCTTTGCCTGTCATCAGGCGTTTAGCAAAAATCAGTTTTTGTAAATCATTTAACTGAAGAATGGTAGCTGCATCTTCAAAACTTTCGACCCAACTACTGACATTTTCGTGGCTTTGGCCATCAAATTGAGCAACAAAAGATTTGATGTCTTCAATAGTAACATTTATACTACAGTTATGAAATACATTCGACTTGTTTTCAATTGTACTAAGACTATTATCATTAGCACATTGGGAAGGAAGTTGTCTCACTGTGGCACCAGAATTGTTTCTTAGTTTCGTTTCATCTCGAACATTATCATCTACTTCATTTTTATCCCCACCATCCACACCCTCTAAATCACTTTCGTTTTCACTTTCTTCTAAAATTACATTATTTTTAAGCAATTCTAAATTATTCAGATAAGAAACAATTCGGGTTGCTAAGTCATCTTGTGTGCCAGAGCTATCAATGCATAAAACATTGGCAATGGAAATTAATTCATAAGCCTGAAAATCTTGTTTGATTTTTTCGAGTTTTTCATTAAGTTCTTTACTATTCTCTGCTAAAGAGAAACCACTAAATTGTCTTAACCTTTTTCGATTATTTCTGTCGCCTACATCGTTAAATATTATTTTGTGTAATAATTTTATATTATGCGCTTTTTCACTTTTCAGGACATCTTCCATTCCCGGCACATCAATTAGAAACATAGTTAATAAAATTGAGAAAATCACTCACTTCATATAATGGTAATCCACGATGTTCCTGGCTCTATAATCCGGAAACAGAAACGAAACAAATTACTTCCATACCATCCAATGGATCTCAAATGGTGTCGACAAAAGGCGAGTAGAAACAGGTTACGTCCGATGGATTTTTGGCCACAATTCACGTCTTGACACTTGACATCCAGTATTATTAAAATTAATTCCAGTCCTTAATAGAGCCGCACACTATTTACTCACTATTACGCAGTTTCAGTTCAGGTAAATCAGCATACATTCCTAGGAGCTTGATGAGGTTTTTGTTCGAAACATAGTTGATTATACATCGTAAAACAGTCCAGCACAGCAACAGTTATTCTTCAAAACCGGTAGTAATCCAGGAAAGCAGGTAAAACTACAGTTCATTCGAGTGCTGAAGTGCTATCCCACTTCTGAGAAAATTTTTGTGGGGATTTTAAACGATGAACAAATTAACGAAAGACATTTTAATTAGACAAACGATTATTACATAAATTTAACATTTAAGAGAATTAAACAAGTAATGATTCGTCAAAGTTCTTTTTGAACAGAAGCAGCGTCTCTGCTTTCACGTCAATCGTCTATCATCTCAAAACGGTAATTCCCCTAATTTTTGCTTGGCGCCTTCGCAGCTCGTAGAGAGAATGACGTCACGGCATCTGGTTTTCATCACGGCTCCAAGCGATCGGCACTACATTTATAATTAACTATTATTATTTATATAATTGGTTATAATCATTTATAATTTACTGTTTAATAATTATTTTAAAGTACGTAAAAACTGTTATTTATGTACTACAAATACTTTAAGAAATTTTTAAAACGCGCGAGGCGAGCTATCTACGACATCGCCAGAGAAAGGTGACATTTTCGGAAGAACGGCGGGGGAAAACAGCTGCCACTTTCGACTACTGTTTACTCCTAATGCTGCGCGAATTAAGCAAACGGAAACTGCTCATTTCCATAACCGTCAAAGGGTTAATCGTTCACATTATGCTATTTGTAATTATTAAACTTAGAGTGGATCACTTAGTTTTAAAAAACAAGTGATTTATGCATTTACAATTACCAGACAAGGCATTTTTTAAGCATAAAGATAATTAAATGTATTTTAAAAATTGAGTATGTAATCAAGCTTCGCTATCTAGGAATAAGATATAACTTGCAGTTAAGTTATATTCTTTCTTAAAAAAAATATTTCTTTTGTTCACCTATTAAAAATAACAATCAGCAGCATGTGTTTTTGAAAATATCCCTAAATGCAACATAAATACAAGGCAGAGTTCTTTAGGGAATCCTTTATGAATACATTTTACTACTTAGGTGGAAAACGTTTTGCTAAATTAAACTCTAAAATTACAAAGGCGATTTTATGAGAAAACAGAAGGAAGACGCTACATTAGGCTAATAATTAGCAAGTTGCTCATCAATGAAAAATAAAGGCAATCATGGATAAAATGAAAATCAGAACGATATTATTGCAAATTCTTCAATAAAGCATTACGGCAGGTGCGTTCTGCATATTCACAAATAAGCTACTTATTCAATCAATCACATTTATTTTTAATTTACATAGTAAAAAAAAAGAACATTCTACAAAAACATATCATGCAGCGTATATGCACGCTAGCGATAACGGCCCAAGCACGAGGAAGAACTAACTACAAAAAATCACTTCACTTCACTTGAGAGAAAAGTACAGAGTTTAGTTGCAGCACTGCTATACATGAAAAAAACAAAGTTAACATTTAATTTAAAAGTTCGTTGCATGGTTGCTGCATACTCTCCTCCCAGTGTCAACGATATCGTACGGGGAAATGAACATGACGCCCAGAACGTGTAGTCTTAGGTTGCACCTTTGTTGCAGGCTGTGCTGAAGTGGTGATATCAGATAGACAATCATTTGATGGGGTATCGGGGTTAAGTGGCAAATCATGTACCACAGTGCCCTGCAAACGGTGAGGTGAAGTTGGTAGTGGAGCGATTGGTTTATCCCTGTCCAGAACATAAGCTGGCTTTACACGATCAATGGATACCGGTACAGTTTTGCCATTTATGTCTAGGTAAAAGATCTTCTCTGTTCTACGAACAACTAAAAATGGTCCATCATAAGGAGATTGAAGTGGGCGTCTCACCACATCATGACGAAGAAAAACATGGGTAGCTGTGGCTAAATCACGGTGTATAAAGGTTTTGCTATGACCATCTCTTGGGTGGTATGGGGCGAAATGTTTGCATATATGCACGTAAGTGGCTGACAAAATCTGTGGTGTCAACACGTTGTTGAACAGGAACCAGGAACTCCCCAGGCAGACGAATGGTGGTGCCGGAAACCAAATCTGCTGGCGTGCAACCCAAATCTTCTTTCAAAGCAGCTCGAAAACCAAGAAGAATCACAGGAAGGACTTCAGTCCACCGCTCAGTGGCATGGCACTTGATAGCAGTCTTAAGAGGTCGATGCAATTCTAATATTAACCCATTCGACTGGGGGTGGTAACTAGTCGTCCTGGATCTCTGAATTCCCAGGTGATGAGTGAGAGAACGAAAAAGTGAAGCTTCAAACTGGCGTCCTTGGTCAGTTGTCACAATAGAGGGCACTCCATACCTGGATACCCAGCATGTGAAAAATGCTTCTGCAACAGTTTCAGCAGAGATATCCTTGAGTGGTTGAGCTTCTGGCCATCGAGAGAAAAGATCAATTAAAGTCAAGCAGTAAGAATAACCATTTGAGGGAGGGAGAGGGCCTATAAGATCCAAGTGAACATGGTCAAATCTTTGAGAAGGCTCCTTAAAACTTGCCAAAGGTGCTTTTGAATGACGATGAATTTTAGCCTTTTGACATGGGATGCAACACTTGGTCCATTCAGCTATATCCGATAACATTTTAGGCCAAACAAATCGTGACCGCACAATGTATTGTGTTCTGCGTACACCAGGTTGACCCATGTTGTGTAATGAGGCAAAAACATCCTGGCGAAACTGTGTTGGGACATAGAAACGAACTCTGCCAGTCGATACATCACAGAATAGATCAATGTTAGATTCCGGGAGAGTAATTTTTTTTAACTGCAGGGATGTGTCTGATGACAGTAAGGACTTCAACTCATCATCCAATGTTTGTGCTTTAGCTATTTCAGAATAATCAACTGCTGCAGGAAGAGTTAAGGCTGCTATACGGGACATGACATCTGCAGGAATATTCTCAGGCCCTGGAATGTGCTGTATGTTAGTTGTGAATTGCGAGATGAAATCTAAATGCCTCACCTGGCGTGGAGAGCACTTGTCATTCTTTTGACGGAAAGCATATATCAGAGGCTTATGATCAGTATAGAGGACAAACTCTCTAGTCACCAACATATGTCTGAAATGGCGAATGGATGCATAACCAGCAAGGAGCTCCCGGTCATAAGCACTGTACCGAGTTTCTGCTGTACTGAGCTTCCTCGAGAAAAAACCTAAGGGCTGCAATTTGGAGTCCACAACCTGATGCAATGCACCACCAATAGCATGATCAGATGCATCTACATGCAAGGCAAGTGGGGCAGTTGGAGAAGGATGAGCAAGTAACGTGGCATTAGCTAGTGCTTGTTTGCATTTTTCGAAAGCCTCTGTTGCAAGCGAAGTCCAAATAATTGGTTTCTTCGAATTCTTCTTACCAGAACCCTTTAGGATGTCACTTAACAAAGCTTGGTTATCTGCTGCATGAGGCAAAAACCTTCGATAGAAATTCATTAGGCCTAGAAATTTACGCAAATTACCAATAGTTTAAGACAACTTAAAATCTAGGACTGCTTGGACTTTATTTTGCAAGGGTTTAACCCCTTCTGGGCTTATATGGTGACCAAGAAACTCCAACTCAGTGACACCAAACACACATTTTGAAACATTTAACTTGAGACCATAAGTACTCAGTCTTTGAAATATAGCATGCAAGTGCTTCTTATGCTCCACTGCATCATTTGAAAAACATAGTACATCATCAAGATAAACATAACAAAACGGGAGACCCCTTATGCACCCCCTTAGGTGCATAAAGCGCATGAAGGTTTGGGGTGCATTCACTAAGCCAAAACACAGATGAGTATACTCGTAGAGACCCCATGGGGTTGTCACTGCTGTTTTAGGAATGTCAGCGTCTGCAATAAGAATTTGGTGAAATGCTTTAAAGATGTCTACTTTTAAGAAAATGGATTTACCGTAGAGTGAATGAGCAAAGTCTTGAACGTACGGAATAGGATAACTATCAAATTCAGTCACAGAATTCAGCTTGCGGTAATCTCCAACCGGACGAACTGTAGAATCCTGCTTAGGGACGACATGCAATGGTGAACTCCATGGACTCTTGGAAGGACGGATTATCCCTTGATCCAGGAGGAATTCGAACTCAAGCTTCGGATGGAGTCGTCTCGGTTTTGAAGTCACAGGTGGTCCACGAGTCAAGATATGATGCACTGTATTATGAGGAACAGTCTGCTTAATTAGAGTAGGATTTGTTATATCTGGAAACTCAGAAAGCAAGGAGTCATAATCTGAATTAACAGAAACTGTGACAATAGAAGGTTGGCTTTTGTGAGCAACATTGCCATAAGTAAACAGTGAAGTTTCAGGATTTATAAGACACTGCCGTTTCAAATCAACAAGAAGATTAAAATGTTTCAAAAAATCTGCACCGATGATAGGAGAAGTTACATCAGCAATCACAAATGTCCATGAGAAGGGCTTCCGGAGGCCCAAGTCGACTTGTCTGCGCACAAATCCATATGCAGGAATTTTAGAATTGTTGGCAGCAAAAAGGGCAAATGTTTCACAACAGTTTCTCTTATCTTTAGGAGAAGGAGGTAACACTGAGATCTCACTACCAGAATCGATCAAAAATTTTTGACCAGTTTTCCTGTCGTGAAGAAATAATCGACTGGGCTTTTTGGATACTTCCATCATCCCAGCTATGACTGGAGTTACAGGTTTTTTTTGCTGTTGGTACGCGCAAGGCTTAGCACATTTGCGTGCCTTATCACCAAAACGGTTATGATAGAAACACACATTACTGGAAGTATTACCTTTTCTGGAGCGAGAGGTTGAGCGACTCCGGAACATAGTTGTCCTCCGAGCATGGGAAAGTTCAGAAACTTGGCGAGTGAGTTCTTCGATCTGCCTGGCCAGGGTTTCAGTTGTGATGGCATTGGGATCCAAGGATGTTCCAGCTCCAGAAGTAGCACAGATTGCACTAGGTTGAACAACCTCAGCGACTTTATCAGCTATAATTGCTAGCTGATCAAGTGTTTCAGAAGAAGCAGACAGAACTGTTTCAGAAGAACCAGATATGGGCTGGCATCCGTTGCATCCATAAATTTTGCAAAAAGGCATCATTAAGCTGTTTCCCAGAAAGCTCTTTCATTTTCCGTAGGAGATGACTAGGCCGTTCATCCCCCAACTGGAGTTCAGTGAGGAGTTTTTTAATTTTCTGGTGTTCAGAATCTTCAAATTCACTGATGAGCCTCTCAGACAGTTTTTTATATTTGTCCGAGTCCGGAGGGTTTAGTACAATGTCCGAGACGTGCGACAGAGCTTCCGCATCTATATTCGCTATAAGAGCAGAAAATTTCGTTTCATCACTCCTAATTCCGCTGTAAATGAAGGCATTGTCACATTGTGCGATCCACAACCGCACGTTAGCTTTCCAGAAAGGTGGAATGCGAAGTGCAACTTTCGCTACTTGGCTCCGCTGATCGGGTGGAGGCATCGCTAGTATGTGAAAATAGTTCCGGAAAGCAGAAACAAAATAATCGTAATTATCCAGAAAGCGAAGTCGCCACAGTGGGATAGGCTTACCACAGCAAGGCTTAGCGAAGCATGTGACCAATTAACGTAACTTATTTTTCGTCCATAGGTCACCAATTACGGCAGGTGCGTTCTGCATATTCACAAATAAGCTACTTATTCAATCAACCACATTTATTTTTAATTTACATAGTAAAAAAAAAGAACATTCTACAAAAACATATCATGCAGCGTATATGCACGCTAGCGATAACGGCCCAAGCACGAGGAAGAACTAACTACAACAAATCAGTTCACTTCACTTGAGAGAAAAGTACAGAGTTTAGTTGCAGCACTGCTATACATGAAAAAAAAAACAAAGTTAACATTTAATTTAAAAGTTCGTTGCATGGTTGCTGCAGCATCTAACATATTGCAAATTAAAAATTAAAAAAAAGCGTTCTTTATTTGAGTTTATTTGTGAAACTATCTGAGAAATAACCTCATTTTATCGTGTAATATTGGAAAATGTTTTCAGCTGTCATTATCTATCACAAATTAAATATTTTGACAGTGGATTCATTTTAAGCTGTTTAAAATATTTGTGTTCGTGCTTAGGGTGAAGAAATGTTTGTTTGCTGTGTTCATTCATAAGTATATGTATTTCGCCAGGATTTTGATTTTGCACTTCTCAGTTTTTATAAAATAACATAAAATTAGCATTTCATGGGGAAAAATTTTTTTTTTGTTTATCTTTAATTTAAACAACAAAGAGATTAGAATTTTTGTTACTTTGCAAAAAGTACTTAGTAACAAGATGGATTTCGAATTTGAAATGTTTTTTGCTATTTGGTTTGTAAATTAATTAATATAATGTAGTATACTACTTAGTTAACTATGTTTTTATTGGGAACCATTTAAGGACATATTATAACGGTGGAAATTACTTTTGTTCTTTTTGAAGTTCCTCTATACATTATAAAATTAACGAATTGATAAAAATTTGCATTATACAATAAAATAAGTACTGTAACACAACAACAAGATAAATAGACTTCTTATATAACAGCCCCAATTAAAATTACTAACTAAAAACAACGAACGTGGAGACATTTCTATTATGTAGTAAGGTAAGCTTTAAAATATTTTGGAAGAACTGGTCAGAAATTATGTGAAAGAAAGTGAATCCAATTTTCATTTTAAAAAATTTTCTTATAATGTGTCAGCTTATTTCAAGCCATTTTATCTAGTAATAATAACTTGATATTGTTTCAGATTAAAAATAATGAATGCAATATCATCCATATTTCGAAATGGGCTTATTTAGTTATGCTGTTATAACTACTAATAACTGTTGATGAAACATTTCCACAGCAACATAATTTTGATCTGCTATGCAAGTTTATTTATGTGTTTATTTTTTTAACAAATATTGAATCGTCGAATGTAAAAAAAAAAAAAGCATTAATAAAATCTTAAAATGCCTGTCTTTGAATTTGAGTTCGAACACAGCATGTTTAAAACAAGAGACTATTACAAGACTTTGCTAGGATCCTGCTAGCCGCGCAAGACGCTTTGTTAGAAAGAAACAACTGATTGAAAGCATGCGTTCAAATTATCACATCTGTCATTTATCTGTCGAAGAAAAGGTAGGACTTTTGTATGAGTATGTTTTAAAGCTTGTTTTTCCGTTCCGTAAGTACGCCAATCCCCAGGGGTGTAATTACTCTTTTACGACAAATCTGAACTACTGCAGTTCTTCCGAAACGTGAAGAGAATATACTTACGATGACATTACTGAATGATCTCAAAGCCATCTGCTATTCTGAACTATTTTGTACTTTCTTTAAAAATACAGAAGGTTTTATAAGTACAGGTTTTTTGTACATCTACAGTTATTGTTTTCTAATTACTGTCATGTAACATAAATGCAAAAGCATTTAATATTTATTTAGTCTTTCGCATAATATGTCAAAACAAATTTCTCTTAAGTCATCTGTTTATGGCTGAAGTTGCTATATGTATTTCTTTAATTTATGCTATGGAAGTTAAAAATACAGCGATCAGTAAAAAATATAAAAATTCTGCACATATGAAAATAAAATTATGGTAAAATGCTTGAACACCATCTCCAAAACAAAAGAATAAATTTAAAAAAAATCCTGTTTGAGCTAAAATATTAATGTCTTGCAAAATCTTTTCTAACATACGTGACAATTTTCGATAGAGGTACAAGCTTTTTTTTACTGCTTAGACCTAGAGTACTTTTTTTTTTTTTTTTTACTTCTTACTAAAAAATCATACATTCTTTCCCAGATTTTACTAATCAGGCCTTGCTGGCCTAAGATGTAATACTTTGATAAAGAAATTCTAAAAAGTTTAGCTTTTTTTATTTCAGTAATTCTGAATACTTATAAAAATTCGGACTACTACAAATTTTATTAAAACTCATCCTATGATTCAAAAAGGTGCTTCAGACCTCTGACGAAGTTTTTAAATTAAAAAGAAACTGTATTTGATATGGTAATGAAGTTAAAATATCATTGCACCTGCTTAGACAATATTCAATCTAAGAATGCTACTATTTTAGAGACTTCTATGCATTTCAAATAAAAAATAGCACAAATAATTATTATATATTCAGATTATACATACACGACTACTGCGTCATTCGCTAACAACATACATTCAAAAAACAATTAAAATTTTAAAAAAATCTGACAGGTTTCAGATTTTAAATTACGTCCAAAAGGACATTTCTTTAACGTTTCATGTGCTACCTTTATTTATTAAATATCATGTTCTTTGCACTTACACCATAAAATTCAGTTCAATAGCAATGTCGATAATTAATTTTAAAATAAGCATATATTTAGAATTTCCGGCACACAATTCCGCGCGCTGGAGATAAAAGGGTTTCCATCGCCGTAGAGTGTTGCTATTGCTTGCTTTGAAATCGTTGAGTTTGTTACTCAAAAATTCGTTAACGTTTCACAAAATATGAAATAGATAATAAAACAAATTCCAAATTTCAAATTTGGTCTTCCACATGCCCATATTCGTAGGAGGATTACGTCATTCAAACTTGGATGGCCTTTTTTCAAACCTTTTTTTATCACAATGCGAGAAATATACATACATTTACGCAGATTTTCATTATTTAATTACTTCAAATGTAATGCGGGACTCTAACATTTGGTGGCAACAGTCTGAAAAGTGATTCGCCGTTTATAGTGATTAACGCAAAATCGCAAAAACGAAAACACTATTAGTATTTAAAACAATAGTCTCTCAAGGACTATTGTTTTAAATACTAATACGCCCCTTTGGACTAATAAATAAAAATATGAAAGGTTTCAGATTTTAAACTACGTCCAAAAGAGCGTTTTTAACGTTTTGTGTGTTACCTCATTAAATATCATGTTCTACGTACTCAAAGCATAAAATTCAGTTCAACAGCAATATCTCAAAATTATTTTAAAATGAGCGTATCTTAGAGTCTCTCGCGCTGGAGATAAAAATGGGATTTTTTTCGTACGGTGTTGACATTACTCGCTTTGAAATTGTTTAGTTTTTTAATCAAAAATTCGTTGAAGTGTTATAAAATATGAAATCGATAATAAAACAAATTTCAAATTCAAATTAGGGCTTCCACATGCCCATATTGTATAGAAGATTACGATATTTAAATTTTGATAGCTCTAGGTACCGTTGTTTTATCACAATGTGAGAAACATACGTACATTCATGCAGATTCTTCATTATTTAATTTCTTTAAGTATAATACAGAGCGATAATATTTAGTGGCAACAATTTGAAAAGTGATTCGCCGTTTATAGTTTACAATGAAAAATGCCAAAGCGAAATTAAAAGGCCTTAAGGGCAAATTGCCCCTTTGGACTAAAAATAAAGTAAGCAAACATAAAAAGAGTAAATTTTCGTGCTTCCTTTCTTAATAGTTTCGATTTATTTATTTACTGCGGTTTTTTTTAACTGAAATTTGTTACTTTTAGAAAAGTTGCGGGTTATATTTCGGACATTCAATTGTTAGGCTGTAGGTTGGTTATTTTAATAATTTATATAGCAAAATACAGAAATTTTAACACACTTTTGTCTTTCTGCTTGTAGTTATTTTGCGTTGAACAATGTAATTACAATTATGTAAGGAAATCAAACTCATTGAATTTTTTTCTAATAAAAATCGCATTGAAATTAATGTACATAAAAAGATTTGGAATATTTGAAATGAATTTGAACAGAACTTCATCAAACCCGTATAAGCGACGAAGATTGTTCCAAAATGAATAAATAATTAACCATTATTATTTTTACTATCAAATTAGATTATGCTTCATAAACCCGTTGAAAATACGCTTATTATAAATTACTGTTGATGGCTAATTTTTATTTGAATTATTGCTTAATTATGTTATACTTTACATGTAATTATATATAACTCATATTAAATGCAGTATTAAATTAAATGCGCTATTCGTTTCGCTCGAATAATTGAAACTTATAACTTGTCGGTTTTAATTATGTATCTATATATATCCATAAGTAAATTTGTTTAAATATTTCCTAATGCTACTTTTTAATTGAATTCACGAGCATTTCGCATATTTCTGAACATTCAATTTAAAAACTATAGGATATTTTATGAAAATGTTATCTGTTTAAAGAGAGTATTGAAAAAACATGCTTACATGCTACTTTTTTATTTCGCGAAGAATGTCCACGTTTGTTTGTTGTTTATAAACCACTACATTTAAAAGCGTTTTCTTAGCGATTATACATAGCGGTCTAAAACGAAAAAGAGCAACCCTCTTTGCCTCCTACTGAGAACTGTCATTTAGAGAACTACAGGGTTCCAGAAATAAGGGGGGCAGGAGACATCTGCACGGCTGCTTTAAGGCGGTCAAAACGCTTTCGAGGTCTTCACCACTGACCGCCTAGAACAACCGTCAGTAACGCTTTCGAACACTTTTCCAGTGACCGCCTAGAAGCGTCCGTAACGCTTTCGAGGTAGGCCGTCTTGACCGCCTAAACCCGGTCATAACGCTCAGAGGGTTAAGAGCTTCTGATCTAGTGGGAAATAAACTTTGGTTCAATGGACCAGTGTGGTTAAAAGAGAAAAATCTACCTTCATCATCTTTTGATTATTTGGTCGACCCTATGGTAGAAGAGGTACAGGTAGAACAGCGTCAAACTACTGTATATTCTGTTACTAGCCAAGAGGTTGAATTTGAATTGACATCCAGGTTTTCATCCTGGAAAAAATTGAAACGCGTAACTGCATGGTGTTTAAGATTCTGTCACAATATTAAACCTACATCTTTAAAACTCAGGGTTTTTTTAACAGTTCAAGAATGGCAAGCAATTTGATTTTTAAAATCATACAAAATTCCGAATTTAGAGAAGAAATTAGACTTTTGAAAGCACGAAAGAAATTGAATCTCAGTAGTAAAATCCTGAAATTAAATCCGTTTCTTGATAGAGAAGTAATCCTTAGAGTCGGTGGTAGACTCTGTAACTCGAATCTTTCAGAAAGCACAAAGTATCCAATCATTCTTCCCAAGAGTCACCAAGTTACTGAATCGATAGTCAAACACTTTCACGAAGTGAACCTACACGGAGAAGCCACATTAACATTATCTGCTCAGCGACAGAAATATTGAATCGTTAATGGCCGAGAAATTGTAAGAAAAATAATTTGGAAATGTATAAAATGTTTTAAAAATTGAACAAGCACATCCAGTCAGATAATGGGCGACCTACCTGCTTCTCGCGTATTGCCGGATAGAACATTCTCGAGTACAGGACTGGATTTTGCAGGCCCCTTTTTAATTAAAGCTAGGAAAGGAAGAGGGGGAACGAGATATAAATGTTATGTTTGCCTTTACATATGCTTCACCACAAAGGCCATTCACATAGAAGTAGTCAGTGATCTAACAACTAAAGCATTCCTAGCATCTCTGAAAAGATTTTTGTCGCGCAGAGGAATACCCAAGAAAATCTTTTCAGATAGATGAACCAACTTTGTTGGGCCTTATCGAGAATTAAGAAGATACATAGCTACTATACATCTGAGGGAGCATTTCAAAACTACCTGAGCGGTGGAAATATTCAATGGATCTTCAATCCTCCTGCTGCCCCTCACTTTGGAGGTCTTTGGGAGGCTGGAGTGAAACAAATGAAGATTCACTTAAAGCGGACTATTGGGACCCAGGTTCTGACATACGAAGAATTTCACACCTTAATTACACAAATCGAGGGATGTTCGAACTCCAGGCCAATAGTTTCCATCTCATCTGACCCTGAAGATTTTAATCCTTTAACACCTGGACATTTTCTAATTGGGATTACATTAACAGCAATTCCTGAACCTGATCTTACAAATAATAACCCCTGCTGAAAGATGGAAATTGACACAGCAAATTTTCCAGAGCTTTTGGAAACGTTGGTTTAGAGATTATCTTTCACAATTACAAGGGCGTACCAAATGGTTGAGGGATAAACCAAATTTCGCCCTCAAAGACTTAAGTCTTGATAAAGGACGAAAATTTGCCTCCATTAAAATGGCGACTTGGACGAGTAATTGAACTATATCCTAGTGCTGATGGAAAAGTTCGTGTTGTGAAACTAAAAACTTTATTGGGCGAAATGAAGAGTCTTTTACATAAACTTACCCGCTTACCATTGAGTGAATAAGACTCAAAAAAAAAAAAAAAAAAAAAAAAAAAAAAAAAAAAACCATTAACTGTATATTCATACTTTGTGTCTTTATTATTATTATTAATTCAGTTATGTTTCAGATTCAGAGAATGGACCACAATTGTGGATTATGGTAATTTAGCAGTTTCATTATTTTTTTTTTCCTTCTAGAGAATGTGTGTTTTATTTGTAAAATTTTGTGCTAAATTTAATGTTGTTATTCAATTTAAATTTGTCATTATGCATTGTTATTTTATATGATATACTGTTGAATGTTTGGGAAACTTGTGTAAATCTAAAATTGAAGATCTTTATAATAATGTTGTAATGAACCAATGTTCATCGGGGCGGAGTATGTTTCGTCTTTTCGGTAGATAGGTGCTGCTCTTGCTGCGCGCCGATGAAAAATATTCCACTTGACGCTTGAACATGAATAATGACGCATGTCATACCTTTTTGATACTTGATTATGTTTCATGGCCGCTATAGGCGGAAGTAATATACTAACTATATCATTAAGTTTATCGTTAATAAATGTTATTTCTATGTTCTGCGAAATCTTGAAGTTTTGATTGCAATTTCTAATGCTCTCCCAACCTGATTCCTGAAAACGAAACAACTTTGAAATTATGACTCATGGAACGACACCATTATATTTTTGACAACTTAGAAATTCTGAATCTGGAACCACCATTAAAAACCCTCCCCTTCTTTTATTTAGAAGTTGTGAAATTGCCAAGAATAAAGAATTTTTAAACAAGAAGATTCTGCATTTCCTAGATTTAAAGCTATACTTCAGTTGTCTTAATGGAGATTTTGTGACTGCAGTAGAAACCTTCTGATATATCATCTTCAGCTATTATCATATCTTAACATTTCTCCTTAAATTCCATTAATTAAACTATTTTAGGAAGGCCGCCAAGCGGTGCAATTTATTGCTAGTGATGGATTAAGAGAGTCGTCGGAACAAAACTCGTATTTACTCTTAGGTGGCCCGATGCCACGAGGCACTGGTTCCTGGGATGAAGCCCTATCGAAAGAACACACTCACAACAAAGCGATGCTCTACAAGAGAACAGACAGTGCTACTCATCAATTTTAAACTTAGAAGCAGCAGAAATAAGCTAATTCTGTGTCACGCTTTCAAGATACAGAATATGCACAGTTAAATCTCGCTAAATATTCAAAGCACAGTGCACTTCGGCCTGTAGGCGGTGCTTTACAATAAAAATAGATGTAGAGTTTATTTGATAGCTTAGTCTCCTTTCAACATAAAAAACCAATGCAAATTCAGAATTTGAAAGAATTCGAGAAACGTTCTCAGTAGAAGATTTGTAATGTGAGATATTCCAATCAGTTATAAAAAGAGTTACATTGAATAATGTACCTTAATGTTCTTCCACATTCATCTATACTTCATAATTAACAGTAAGTAATAACGACATTATGTAATAATACTTAATGTTCTTCCACAAAGAAGAAATGGCTTTTAAACCGTCGTGTTCCCTTTCATTAGAAGTGCTAGTTCCCTTTTGCCCACCAGTGGGTCAGCGGTAAAGTCGCTGAACACTGGTAGTTCGGTCCGAGGTTCGAATCCCGCGAACGGGCTGGCTGCACGGGCGATTTCGCGGTTTTCCCTATGTGTAACGTGTATTTGAGTCAGGTTCCCTTAGAACGTCCTTCACGAAGGCATCCCTCCCGATAGGCAGATAGCCTTCGAGGCTTTGACATAATCACACACACACTAGTTCACTTCCTGTCCTTACAATTATAAGGAGAACGATGCTGATTTGGTCCATGACTACTCTAACGTACAATATCGCCGGGCTACAGTAATCTAAGTTAAGATCCATTTTGATAATGAAATATTCATTTTAATTACGGAAATGCTCATACCATGAGATTTAAAAAATAAATGTTATGTCCTAGAAGTAGATTTAAATTTATAATTATTGATGTATTCATAAAAAACCCTTAAACTTCTTATTATATGTCGCACGTCCAACATTTTCAACTGCTTCAAAGCTCAAGGAATTGATTGATCATATAAATTACAAATCAAAGAAGCTAAATTTACACTCAGATGAAATAAATTAGTGTTACATCGGACATTTTTTTATTAGTACTGGAACTGGGAAAAAACAGATTTTTCTTTCCCTCTGTTCCAGTATTTAATAGTTATATTTTTAACTGATTACTAAACATTACAAAAATAACACTGAACAACATTGGTTTAAATCATTTTAAATAAACATAGATTTTTAGGACATTTATTTAAATATTGTGACTAAACTATGATTTATTTAAAAGAATACAGCTGTGTCTTTCTTCAGAAAAGCAAATGCTTTCAGATAGCGATGTTGCGTATTTGCCTTACGTTATCTCCCCGAAATGCAAAAACTGCTTTAACTGATTAAACTTCCACTGGTTAAACGTTTGGAGAATATCTGATGTTAAGAGGGAAGTCGAATGATAAAATTTGTGTAAATATTTAGGATTTGTTTCTAGCTTTACTTGCAATGCAAGTCCACAGAATTTTATTCCTTTTGAAGTTGATTGGCATTACTTATCATCACTTCAATAACGACTGTCAGTTTTCAAATTAAATGGCGAAATTTAGCGGCAAATAACGAATACTTAATGTAACAGATTATATTAAAAATTCCAATTTATAGTTCGGGAAAATGAATAATAATCCATTCTGTATTGTTCATTGATAAAGCACTCCGTTTAGTGCTTAGCTTTAAAAATAAATTCCTGAAAGAGAATTAATGTCTTTTCCGTAAAAGCTCTCCAAACTCTTAAATTCCTACTTGTCTGTTAATAGAAAATCCGTGCTGCTTCAAGGATAATTATTGGAAAAAAGTCTAGATTAGGAATTTTGAATTTTGTTAAAATTTCCTCCAATTTTTAGTTAAGGGAATGAACGTCTCTCACATTACTAATCAAAGTTATCCTTAACATAGTTAGCAGCGAACAGCATTTTAAAGACAAACAACCTAAAAAGCACACACGTATCTACTGTATATTCTCAAACCACCGCTCTGCCTCAAACAGACAATGCATTTACATTCAAAAGAAATATTCTATAAGAAGCTTTACCTTCTTTATCTAATTTTCAAAACTTTTTAAGACAGAAGGAGTGGTTAGTAATTTGACAATAACTCATGTTAAGGATTCAGTGTTGGATTATGTTTTATTGTAAAATTTATTACGTAGAATTTTAAAATTTATTAACTGTTCGAATACAAACTTGCTTCGAAAAAATTCAAATTTTCCATCCATCTGAAAGAGCGTAATCTTTACTTAAATCTGATAGAAATAATTTCTCCTCTTTTGCATTCAGAAAACAGTGTATGCTTCCTTCTCTTTCGATAAATACTATAATAATTAAAATAAATAACCCAAGTCTTATGTAAATGTGTGGGGTTGTACGCATATAGAACAGGCGATATGTATAGACTAATCTAATTATGAATTTAATAAGATGGAATGATAAAATATGCAGATTGTAGCTGATAATAGATGATTGGCATAAGGAACGATAACCCCACGACTAAGTCAACGAATAGGTCAAACAGTTTACAGGTTTGGCTTTATCGTCGAATCTCGAAACAAGATCGGCATTCTCAGATGATGGTAGATTTCTATAACACCATTGAGAAATTATCCCTCTATCAACCTCGTGGAAGGTAAGTCTGCTTGTCCCTGGCTCTTTGCTTGGTCCTCGAGAGCCGACTGCTATTCTCAACGGGAACACATTCGGCAACCAACAGCGATAAACCAGCTGTAAACAACCATTGATCTTTGTTAACAACCACCGCTTTGCCTCAAAATATGAAGCAATTTTATTTAAGAAAAATAAGTAAGATGCTGTAGATTTTTTCTCGGATTTGTTTCTGTGTCTTATTTGATGCAACAACGCAAACATGTCACACAGTATCCTCGCGGCTCCTGCTTCGTGCACTTCTTCTCATTGAGCTCGCCTCTCAATGGCTTTGTGACTCATGATCGCCCCCTGTAAACCACCTTTGACCTTAACAACTTGTCAAGAATCTTCAAGGTCATGCGCCCACTGGGCTTACTCTCATGAGCCGGACAAGTTGCCCAATTGCGTGATATTTCGGCTGTATCGGTACAGACGAGACGAATAGAGTTGTTGCTTTTTCCATTTACCGCTGTTATACTGGGGCTAGCCAGCATGAATTTGCAGGCTTTTTGCCAGCTGTCTTTAAATATGTCATCCTAGACGTAAAAGTATCAGTGAAGGTGTTACAGAGACACGATGTAAAAAATAGTAATTCACTCACCACTACTTTACAATGCGCGAAAGAATTTGCTTTTCGAGAAAAGTTCCGAAAACAAGAGAATATATTGATTCTGTCCAGCACTATTTCAAAACGAGCCAAAATATTGGCTTTGCGAGAAAACTTCGTAATGGTGAATTTAATAAATATGCTTGCTCCTATAATTTTCAAGAATTTATACCACGGAAGCGAATGAAAAAACTGGTGGTTATGAATTTTGCAATAACTCATATTAGGTAATATAGATTGAACTGTATTTGAATTTCAATCCATTAGTTCTTTGAAGCAAAGCTTGCTTCGAAAAATTCGATTTAAATTTATCTAAACAAAAAATGCATATCTTGACTTAAAGAATAAATGTTTTTAGTTTTGCGGTCACCGAACAATACAAGCTTCTTTCTCTTTTATTAAATAGAAATAGCTCTTACGTCTTAAAAGTTAAAATTTGAAATCGGAAGATAAAAATATATTATATCCTTGAAAACGTGTTTAAAAGGAATTTAAATTTAAAGCATTAAATTTTAGAAAGAATTAGAATGTAAATTGAAATCTTAGGATATACTGAAATTAATAAAAATATTTAAAACTAAAAACTATGAAAATGCAAATTATTCATATTTTAATGCTTCATATCGACTCTCCAAGGGGTAATAATTTCAAACATTAAAATTCGAGCAAATAAGCAGTACTTCCTAACGTATCGTTCCACTTGACATTTTGAGCTTCACCAAGTTAAAACAAAAATAAAATAAAAATTTAAAAAAAAACCTGAAGGCTTCCAGATTTTATATTACTTTAAATGTGCGTTTTCTTCATTTACACACACATACAAGTTTCGACAGTATTTCGGCTAATGTCACTTTGGGCAAAAATATTTACAAGTATATCTTTAGAACTTCCGATAGACAGTCTCGTGCGCTGTATGTGAAAATATTATTTCCCTTACAGTCTTGCTAGTGCTCACTCTGCAATAGTCCAGTTTTCAATAAAACATTCGTTAAAGTTTTATAAAACATGAAACAGACAATAAAACGCACTACAAATTCGGGCCTCCAGGTGCTCATATTCAGGTGGAAGATTAAGTTATTCAAAATTTGATATTTCTAGTTACCGTTGCTTTTGCACAGTATGAGAACATACATAAATTCATGCATACATTTCATTTTTTAATTTCTTTAAATATAATACAGGGCAATAATACTTTGTGGTAACAATTATAAAAAGTGAAACGGACATTTATAGTTAACAGACGCAAATGCCGTTTCGAGACAAATAGTCTTCTACGTTACGCCCCTTTCGGCTAAACTTTCGCCTTTGAAGGTAAATTCTCTTTATACTCTACGGAGGAACAGTAAGTAAACATACAATACTCCATGGTACAATATTTATGCAGTTTTTAATTTATTTATACAGTTGGAATATGTAGCATTCCACAAATGCATATATAGTAGACTGCCAAGTAACAAAACAAAGTATCAATGATTAGCCAAAATCAGATTTACCCGGACAGAAGTTTAATAAGACTCAAAAAGAATGATTAATCTGTATTATAATTAATAGGAATGAATGACCAATTCACCCACTTTTTAATCAGAATAATTTAGAGGCAAAATTAATTTTTTATGTAAGTCAACCAGCGTTAAAAGAAGAATTCCTTTCAAATTAGAAAATAAAAACTTTTGTTTGTACTGCTTCTATTTTTCGATCGGATTCAAGATAAAATAGAAGAGTAATAGGCGCATATTTAACATATTTTTCAGATTCAGTAATTTAGATTGAGAGGATGATTTAACAACGTTTATATATTTTAAGTTATGCACGGTTAAATTAAGTGCACGCGATAAAGTTATGCGAATAAAAATCTTTCGGATCAGAAAAGGATTATTTAATTATCTGCTATTACTTCTCATTATCATGCTGATTTTCTACTTTCTGCATTTCACGTAGATATGTTGCTTCATTCTGATGGTTTGTGACAATGATTTCTCCCACGTTCTAACAAAACAAAGTTAACTTTCAAAAGAAATAGAAATATAAAATTTAAATTTGCTTTTAACGTAAAATTAAAAATTAAGCAAAAGACATACTGTGGGGTAAATCTTCATTGTTTTAACTGAAGAAAAGATCCCCGAGTCTTACTTACTACCCTCGAAATCCACTGCTCTTTAATTACAATCTTCGCCTGATTCAATCCACTGCTCTTTACATCCAATCTTCGCCTGATTCAATCCACTGTTTTTCTTAACTATTTTTAACACAGATCCGGCTCCCACGTCCTGGATTACTACTCGGTATCTGATAGTCTTTACATTTTATTTCACAATAGATGGGTCATATTGATAATAAATGCATAAAGATATCGATACAGTTCCTTACGAGATTTTTTCTTATTCTCATAGAGCGAGATATTAATGCTGTTACAACGAACTTTTTATTTTGCTTAAATGCCTATTTCCAAGATTCGTTTGTCGTGAGGTTTCCTGTATCAGGAAATGTGAAGTCAGTACTCCTTGTTTCTTCGAACTGGATAGATTTGAAACATTAAATATGAATAATTAATTTGTATTTTTATTGTTTGTTTTAAAAATATTTCTAAAAAAATTCAATATATTTTAATATTTCAATTTAGATTTGACTTCGTTCTAACATTTTATAGCTCCTTATGATTTATTTTTGAATTCCTTTTAGAAACTTTTTCAAGGATATTGTAATCTTTTTTTTTCTTAATTTTAAATTTTACCTAATACATGAGAGTTAGAAAGTCCTCCAAGAAGGCATCCCTCCCTTCAGGCAGATAGCCCTCGTGTGCTTTGCCATAATTGAATAACCCTAACCCCTAATACGTGAGATGTAAGCCATATTTTAAATGTTAAAATGTAACGAAAGAGAAGCAAACCTAGTCTATTCGACTAAGACAAAACTGGGCAAATTTATTCTTTAAGCCAAGAAATGCATTTTCAGGATTGATAAAAATTTTTTAAATCAAATTGAAACGAAGTTTGAAACAAGCTTTGATTTATAAAAGTAATCGATTTTAAAATCAAATGTTGTATAGTCCAATCTAATACTAAGAATTATTACCAAATTGATGTCCACCAGGTTTCTCGTCCTCTTTTGGCAAATAAAAGTCTGAAAAATTACTCATCCGAAAAACTGCACAAATTGGCGCGTAAAAGTCAATGCTAGCAAGTCACAACTTTTAATTCTTAGCAAAACTAAGAAAAACATTGCTTTTAAAGACCTCTACCTTTTTCAGGAAGCTGTTCCTCTGGTCACAAAGGCCAAATACTTAGGAATTACTTTGAACCAAAGGCTCACGTGGTCTAATCACATTAATAGTGTCAAGAGGAAAGCCATGGGCATAATATGGAGATTTCTCCCGGTCATTGGAAAATATTCAAATCTTAGCTTGCGTACCAAAAAACATATATATACCACTTGCATTCGACCGATACTTTGTTATGCTGCTCCTGCTTGGAACACGGTCACTCAAACTCAACTGCATCAACTACAAGTAGTGCTAAACAAATTTCTGCGTATTATTACTGATTCACACTATCTTATCAGCAAGAAACTTTTACACAGAGGACTTAAAACTTGAGATGATGCCAGATTACATCAGAAGATCTAATGAAAAATTCTTCAACAAAGCTGTTCAACAAAGATTACTTTCCAGATCTTGATATACGTACTGTCAGTTGGATTGTAGATCCTTTTAAATGTGAAATTGGTATGATACCAGAAGAACTTTCAGGTTTGGCAGAAGCAATTCTTGAACTTCGATCTAATACTGAAGCACGTGTTCAATTTGAGAGTAAACCAAATCTGTCGTCTTTTTGGATGTCAAAAGCTGCAAAGGCTTTCAAAATTGCACATGAAGAGGCGGTTAAAAAATTGCTGCCATTTAGAATAACATATTTGTGCGAACAAGGCTTTTCCACTTTAATGAACATAAAAACAAAGAACAGAAATCGATTAAACGCCGAAGACTGTATTCAAATCGCTCTTACATCAAAAAGTCCCAATTTTGAAGCAATTGCATCGAACATGAAACAACATCATTTCTCCAAAACGTGAAGGAAGAATGTTTTCAATTATTCATTTTTTCTAATTTTTTCAATTCTAATTTTTGTTTGTACATTATTATTATTATTATTATTATAATTTGTTACAGTACCTCAAATTGTCAACCCTCAATTGTACCCCAATGGGTTTCAATTTGTTATATATATTACTATTATTACCGTTATGTATTACTAGGTATTACATTGATAAATTGAATAAATGATGTTTAAATTAAATTTTTAGTCATTGTTTTCTTTTCAAAATTATCATGGGGGGTATAATATGAAAGATGCTAAAAAGAGGCTTTTTTTTTCGGGTGGGGGGGGGCTCTTTGCTATGGGGTAATATCAACTTACACAAAAATATTTTGGGGTAATGATTAAAAAAGTTCTCCGACCGCTGAGTTAGTAGATCGACAGCAATGTACCACAATGAATATAACAGTGTAACTAGGTTTACACTCTCAATTTTTACTTTCCACAAATGTAGCACTTATTTTGGAATAATTTTTTTTCGAAGCAAATTTAAAGGGTTCGCGCGCTCTTAAATGCCACGCCCCATTTCGTAAAGACTCTACCGCCAGCCTATCCGAAAGTATCCCTAGATATGAAAATGCCACGCCCCATTTCGTAAAGACTCTACCGCCAGCCTATCCGAAAGTACCCCTAGATATGAAAATAAGCGTGCCCGAAATTTTTTAATAAAGTATGAATATGCTGCATATGTTGAAGTACATAGGTTAGAGTAATTGGAAAACAGATTAAATATTTCTATCATTAGAATATGAAAATGTGTAACAAAGTTAAATAATTAGCCCAATGGAGCGTTTGTTCAGAAGGACTATTAATTTCATTTTGGCATTTTGCCTCAAAGTGCGAAGAACATGATATTTAGTAAATAAATGTAGCATACAAAACGTTAAAAAAACGCTCCTTTGGGCGTAATGTAAAGTCCGAAAGTTTTCAGATTTTATTTTTTTATCATATTTTGTATCATTATTTGCGTCAGATACTGTCTCAAAGAAAAGTCTCCGGCTATTAAAAAAGTAATTGTATCTTATACCTGCTTATTAAGCAGAAATTGAATTCCTCTCAGTTAACATTTTACTCATTTTACGTGTTTAATCGAAATAATATTTAGATACTGCGTGCGTACATTTTCGTAATAGATTGAATACACACAGACCGATCCACAAAAATACAAGTAGAGCTCTTCTCAGTGTAATAGAATACAAAGAGCAGTCGCACTTCAGATGCAAAGAACGTTAAACACAGCGCAATGCGAAGCGCTGCTAAAAGTCGAAGCTCACACGGAAATCTTTCAGTAGTCAGGATGACCACGTTAAGCTGTCCATAAGATCTTCAGAATATTCTCCGACATTATTCTTACAAACATTTACTAGTGCATCGTTGCTTAACGCTTGACTCTGATTTTCACTTCAGTTTTTTGCTAGCTTTGAAGTCGATACCGAACGACCTTGGAATATCTTCTGGACAGACAAAGAACATTTTAATTTGGACGGTGCTCTGAATACTCACAACTGCCGAATTTGGGAATTCTTTTTCGCACACACACCAACTATCTCTTTAATTGCCAAAAGTACGGGTATACCCAAAAGGCTTGTCACAACGAACCGCGATGTGTACGCTGTACTGAGTGAGTGAGTGAGTGATTATGGCGCAAAAACCAGAGATGATTATGACGCGCCAAACACAAGATGGGATGATTACAATTGATGACATTAAAATTCAATAAATAAAAACAAGTAGATAAATGTATCAAATCCAGAGGATGAAGTCATATAAAAACAAGTTAAAACCACACATTTAAAATTCAAGACACAATCTTCAAAACAAATTACATTAGGTGATAAAAGCCAATCTCTTTTAAATAATAAAATAAATTACAATTGACCTCTCTTCCGATTAAACGGTCGAGAGGTAAGTCACAGCTATTAAAATATTTCTGGCGAAGACTATTAAAACATGGACACTCAATTAAAATATGACGAACAGATAAACAAACATTACAATTAGAACCGACAGGCTCATTTTCAGCTTTGAGAAGATAGTTATGTGTGACTCTCGTGTGACCAATTCTGAGACGAGTCAAAAGAACGTCCTCCTTACGATTTCCAGCAAAATCCCAATATTCAATTCTAGGCTTGACGTTTCTCAACTTGTTGTGATGCTGAAGATCCCAAATTTGCTGCCATTTTTTCCGCATCTTCCCCTTGATGACACAGCAGATGTCTCTAAAAGGAATAAGGCGAGTGGACGGCTCAACAGCATATTTGGCTCCGATGTCTGCAAGCTCATTTTCCTTTATTCCTGCATGTCCAGGGACCCAGCAGTACAGGACTTCATATCCTCGAATTGTTAAATTTCTATGAATTTTGAGAACATCCACTACCACAGGATTCTGCGTGTTGGGGAAAGCTTCCAAGGATTTAAGAGCACTATACGAGTCTGTATAAACTATGAACTTTTTGTGGCAGAGCTTTGAGATGTGCAAAAGACCGTAATATATTGCAGTTAGTTGAGATGTTAGGACTGAGAAAGCATGGTGCAGGCATCGGCCCTCAATGTAATCTTGAAATACAAAAGCCATCCCAACATGATCATTTGACTTTGATCCATCTGCGTATATCGGATGATAACTGCTATATTTGTGCCTGTGCTCGGCGAAGAGTTGTCTGTAAACGATCTCGTTAGTGATCGCCTTTATGTGATGTTTGAAAATATCGAGAAGCTGGATCCGTGCATTTTCCCAAGGTGGAATTTCAAAATTCTGTACTGCTTGGGGGCGCATATCAGAGAGGGAAAGTTCCTCAATGACAGGGCGAACTCTTAAAGGAAAAGTAGGAACACAGGATGGACGTGTTTCATATAATGTGTTACACTCATTATCGAGTAAGCACAGCTTATTGGGATGTTCAGGTTGGGAGAGATTATTAAAATATTGCAAAAGGGACAATTGCTCACGCCTCAGATAAATTGATGGTTCGTTAGAGTCAACATATAGGCTCTGTACAGGAGAAATCCTGAAAGCTTCTGAACAAATTCGCAGACCTTGATGGTGAACAGGATCCAGTTTTAACAAAACAGATGACCGAGCGAATCCATAAACAACTCATCCATAGTCCAGTTTAGAGCGGACGAGCGCTCTGTAAACGCGAAGCATGGAGCAACGCTCTGCACCCCAGGAGGTGTTCGCCAACACTTTTAAAATATTTAGTGTTTTTAGACACTTCTTTCTCAGGTTTAAAACATGAGAAAGGAAAGTCAATTTTCGGTCGAACGTCACTCTTAAAAATTTTACTTCGAGCGTAACTGGGATAATTGTACCATTCAGATATAACTCAGGCTCAGGATGGAGACCTCGCTTCCTACAAAAGTGAACACACACAGTTTTCTGTTTGGAAAAAGTAAATCCCTGTTTGTTTGACCATTCTTGGATCTTATTCAGAGCCATCTGCAATTGCCTCTGTACGTATCTCATGTCTGCCCCTCGACAGCTAATCTGCAGATCATCAACATATAGAGATCCCAAGATGGTGGGAGGAAGTTCTTTTAGTATAGAGTTTATTTTTAAACTAAACAGGGTTACACTGAGCACACAGCCTTGAGGCACACCCTCTTCCTGTTCAAAAACATCAGAAAAAACAGAGCCAATTCTTACTTGAAAAGTTCTAGTGTTCAAGAAATTTTGTATGAAAATTGGTAGGTTGCCGCGCAAGCCACTCTCGTGAAGATCCCGGAGTATACCGTATCTCCGTGACTTATCATAAGCTTTTTCAATGTCGAAGAATATCGAGACAAGGTGGCTTCTTCTTACAAATGCTTTTCGAATAGATGTCTCTAAGAGGAGCATTTTATCTACGGTAGTCCTCCCTTTCAAAAACCACTTTGATAAGGCGATATAATATTATTCTTTTCCAAGAAGTAGACTAGGCGGCTGTTTACCATTTTTTGAAACAGCTTGCATAGGCAACTCGTAAGGGAAATTGCCCGATAGTTGGAGGGATTCCTTGGATCTTTCCCTGGCTTGGCGATAGGAATTACAACAGCTCTCTTCCATGCACTGGGAAAAGTATGCTCCTTCCACACTCTATTGTAAAGCGTGAGAAGGGCATTCAGTGACTTATAGGACAGATGCTTTAGCATATCGTAATTCACGCCATCAAGACCCGGAGACGACCTATGTGTCTGTAACAAAGCTCTCTTTAACTCTAGCCCAGTAAAATCTCTATTATAAGGCTCAAATTTGGAAGAGTTGAAAGCGATGGGATTTTTTTCAGAGCATTGCTTGATAGAAAGAAATGCAGGTGAATAATTTCGGCTGGAAGAAATACGCTGTACTGAATCGCATAAATCTTTCGAATGCCCATATAAAAATAAAAAAAGAACATGCAGCCCAGTGTGTTTTTTGTAACGGTTCGCACGCAGCGTGTAATCTTGATTGCCCCCAAGAGGCCTGGAAATATGGAATATTCTCCCAAACACTTTGAAATTAAGAAAAATCATACCCAGCGCAATGACTGAAAAAGCGAAAAATTATACTCGCTCTACTGAGAGCCAATCAGAAAAAAGCACCCACTCCAAAACGTTCGCGGCCGCCGCCGCACCGAAAACAACTAGAAATAAACCCAAGCCAGGAGGAAAAACCTCTCAAAATAATGACAAAAACAATATTGAAGGTTTTAATAGATTTATTAAAAATTTATACTCTCTGCACCTGCAATTTAAAGAAGCAGATGACCAGATGAATAAGTCAAGCGTGGCTCTTGAAGCCATTAAGATGTTTGATATGAACAATCATGTATAATCACATCCAAAACAACTTAGCGTGTAACAGTAGGCATATTAACTATGCAAAATTTATGTTCTTTAACTGCAATGGCATAAAAAGTCAAGTAACTGAAATGAAAGACTACATTAACAGGCATAGCTTATATATTGTTCTTTTTAATGAGACGCATCTCAGGACGACTGACTCCCTAAAGATCGCAAACTTCGATGTGTTTAGAAGCGACCGAATACATAACCGTGGTGGAGGCACCGCCATAGCTGCCAAAAGATACCTAAAATGCTGCAAATTCGCATTACCCATTTTTAACAGCATAAAAGCATGTGCGTGTATTCTGAATAGCAAAGGAGTAGAATATCTCATAGTTTCGATTTATAAGCCACCCGGAAACTCGCTCAATACGCAGGATTTAGATTATAATGCAAGGTTGGGTTATCCTACTGTCATCGCAGGTGATATGAATTGTAAAAAATACAAACTGGAACTGCAGGACAAATAAGTGAGATGGAATTGCGTTATATAACTACATAAATAAACAATAATGTACAAATTTTTGCTCCTGCCCCATGACTCGCAGCAACTCTGATACCTTAGATATTATGCTTACTTTTAATGTTTCGCAACAGCCTTATCTCATTGTGAACAATGATCTATCCTCCGATCATTTACCTGTTCGTTTTACCCTCTACGGGCTACGACATTAACTACCTCCCATGAAGACTCGGACAAACTGGATTCAGTACCAGAATGAAATTAATAATAACATCACTCCTAACGCAAATCTTAACTCAAAAGAAGAGACAGACACTGCTATACAAAACTTAAATATTAAAATCCAGAGTGCCTTAAACTTAATGCGCAGTTTGTTAAAAATGAAGACATAACTCTTCCCTACAACATCAGATTAAAAATTAAAGAGAAAAACAGGCTTCGAAAGATTGTTCAGAGAACTCAAAATCCACAGGATAGAAGAAATTTTAATAAATGCAATAAAGAACTTAGGCTCATGATGATTAAGTATCGCTCAGAGGCATGGGAAAATTTTGTAGACAGCCTGTCCCACACAATCTGTGCCTGTCGCCCACAGATTCTACTGTTTGGAGAATTAGTAAAGCGCTCAGAAAGGAGGAGAACAACTTTGGCCTAATTAAACATAACAACCAGGCTTTTCATAAAGCTGAGGATATAGCAAACATCTTCGCTAGCGAAGACATAATTTCTAGCCTCACATAATTTCTACACCAAATGTGATAATCACGAAAATGTAGCTGTACGTAGCATAGGAGATTATGACTATACAGTCATTCAACGCTGCAAAAGACCAAGAACGATACACCATAACGAGTTATGGTGATCGATGTACATACTGAATTTAATGTTTTTTCTACTTTTCATTGTTTACTCTTATTTATCTTTACTTAATTATTGCAAAGCGATATGAACTTTACGACCCCGGAGGCAGGACTTTTATTTGTATTATGTGTATAAAATTTCAACGTTAGGTCAGTGCAACTATGCTCCGCCCACTACTGTTATATGCCTCAACTATTATGCCCACGCTATTCTGTTGCTCCAAGACACGAAGGAAGGAGGACACTCAGCCGTAGTACCTACGAGGAGAAAGTTACGCCAAAGCTTTTATGCTACAGATGTGTTAAATTTCTTTTACGATGTGAAAGTTATGCTTCAGATGTTAAATCGCTATTTTGCCCAAGTTATGCCACTGTTACATACTGCCACATTGGATGTCATTCAACACTTCAAGTGTACAGGTTTATTCCAATAGTTGGAATTTTTTTTTTCACTTTTAGGATTCCTACTAAAGACAGTTATAGATAGGTAAAGACTTCAGGGTCGTATACCTACTAAATAAGCGAAGACCTAAGACCAACTATCTATTTTTCATAGTAACGCTCATAAATGATATGTTACTGCATTGCTATTTTCCTTAAGGGGACTCATACAGAGTCAAAGCGTTTACAGAAATTGATTAGAAAACCAGATGAGGCGTTATCCAGCTATTTCACCTCAGAATCTATAATCTGGAAATCAATTCCCTCTAGATCACCGAATTTTGGTGGACTGTGGGAAGCGGGAATTAAATACTTTAAGTACCATCTTAGAAGAACTATGGGAGGTACTAAGGTTACTATGGAAGAATTTCTTACAATCATTACCCAGATTGAAGGAATTTTAAATTCACGCCCGTTAATCCCTATGTCTAATGATATTAATGAGTTTGAAGTTTTAACGCCAGGACATTTTTTAGTTGGCCGTCCAATCACGTCAATACCAGAGCCTGAACTTATTGAAATTTAATAGGTTATCAAGGTGGCAGAGGACAACAAAATTTGTTCAATTAATATGAAAGCGTTGACAAACAGATTACCTCAATCACTTGCAACAGCGCAATAAATGGCAGTTTCAGAAATCCAATGTAGAAACAGGTGCAATGGTTTTACCTAAGGATGAGAATTTGCCGCCTTGCCATTGCGCCTTAGGTAGAATTTTAGAGACAATCCCTGGTACAGATGGTAAGGTACGTGTAGCTAAAGTTAAATCTGCTTCAGGAATCTGCACTAGATCTATATCAAAGATCTGTTTATTGCCAATGTAATATTCAAGTTTCTACTGACTTTATATATATTTGTGGAATCAGTTTATACATTACAAGAATTTAATAATGATTATATGTTTAAAGGATTTGTATGGCTTATTTTGAAATGTATGTGTATTGTAATACTTTTTTATGTCAACTTATATATTGTTTGCATAATTACTATTTTCAATATTTAATGTTCTTAAACTCCATAATTCAGTTTTAGATCTATAGTAATCTGACAATTATTTAGGGATGCGCTCGGTCCACACCGAGTCTCCGTTCCTCTGCCCGAACAAAGCGGCAGTCAATTGTTAATTGTTCGCCTTACTCACTCTTTGCCCGTTTAAGCGGTATTATTGTTCTTGAAAGAAAATAAATGTTGTTAAGTTTCTCAACTTGAACTTTATGAATTAATATACAGTCTACAACTACCAATTGCTATCAACATATGGTATCAATTTTTTTTTATTTAAAAAAATGATTCCATGTATTTCTGCGCAATATGCTGCTGAAAATTGATTAATATAGACAAAAAGGAAGAAATTCAGAACCAATTTTACAGAAAGACCCAAAAGAAGTGAAATTCAATATCAATAAATTTCAAAATACTCTATAAGAAATTTATTGGTACTGCACTTCTTTTGGGTCTTTGTGTAAAAATATATTTCTGAATATTATTATGTTATATGCTTTTTTAAAGTACTGTGTATGCACTTCTTAATATTATTGCATACAGTTTCATGCATTATTATCCTAATGAGATACATTCCGATGACCTCATTGATCACGTGACTTATGTATACTTTTTGTAAACAAACAATGCAGATGACCTCAGAGGTCACGCGACTTATGTACAGCTAATGCAAACAAGCAAGGTCATTCTTCATCTTCTTCTCTTGCGAAATATATCTCATTATTTTGTAAGTAATATAGTATGAACAGCTGTTAAATATGAAAAGTTTAGTATAGTGAGTAAATATATTTTATTTCCAATGAGCATTTCGAAATCTGATTTGTATACTGTAACTGATATTTGTGTTGCTTTTATATTTATAATAAGGGTCTAAATTAACATAAATATATCTTACGTCCTTGCTTAAATTAATAATTGCTTCTTTGTATAAAGACATTATGACATTCCATTATATTGCTTCCTTTATATTGTGACGTTTCATTTAAATTGACTGATAATTAAACTTATTTTATTACGTACCCACACATGCCTGAGGTTTTTGCAGCTTTTATGGTAAGCGAAGTAGGTTAAAAGGAGGAAAGAGAATGAAAATCAGCATGATATGCCGTATAGGCTTATCTTCTGCTGCTTAATTTCAGACAGAAAATCTTCGATCAGAACAGACAAGAACGCCTGGCATTAGTACGGTTGATAAGTGTTATAAATTAGCTAAGTTTTACCTGTCTGTCACAGTTAAATTGTAGCTTTGCGTAGATTTACAAGAAGCCGGAAAATATACTGTAAATTTCAGCAAGCTGTTGTATCAAAAAACTTTAATTTTGTGTTGTATTGTTATAACTCATCAGCGAAGAGGAAATAAAGTTTTGGAGTTAAATTTACATTTCGGTAGAGTATTTCGTATCCACACTTAGACTGAAAGTTTATAACTCCCAGATGCGACGCTCTACATCGGAGTACTTTTTTTTTTTTTTTGATACTCTTATGCCGGGCTGTCGCTGTAGAGCACGCGACGTTGCCGGCTCTCTGACTAAGTATCCCAGTAGGGCACAAGACGTTGAACAGTCTGGTCGGGAATGAGAAGGCGTCGGAAATGGGCACTGTAGAATAATTCGGTATTTATCGGGGCAGGTAACATGAAAAATCAACGCCGGTATTTGAACTCCTGGTCTTCCGACAGCTAGCTCTCATGCGCTTCGAATTACACCACGAATATATGCGATAAGGAAGAAGAAAATTCCTTAAAATAGTATATATCCATGTATATTTCTATTTCCCCTCATTTCTTGTACTTTTACAATATCTCACTTCAGCTTAGTAAGCATGTTCTTATTAGTAGCTTCTTATCAGCTTAGTAAGCATGTTTGCGCGTTTGGGTAATATTTGAATTTTTAAAGTTGTATCTAGTTAGTTCTTTACATCTGCTTTATTTGCTTTGCTTGGATGCATATTCTTTATGCTCTTTAAGCATTCCACATTTATTACGTTCCTCGTTACGAATTCACGACTTTTAGTAATACTGCATTATCAATAACTTGCATTGCTTTATTTATTATGCAGTCTGTAGCCGAATTTCACTAATATTGACCATAACTTGCACCTCTGACTATATTAAATAAGACATATGAGATGTAACCAGTTATCATTCGTAAATATATGTATAGATTCCGCATCCTGGTAAAGTTTTCATTGAATTGTTTACAGCTTTTGCACTCGCATAAATGTTCTGCCTATTCAAGCTTTGTATCTTGTACGATTGGTGGCTGTTGTAATTGTATATATTCTTTAGCTTTTTGAATTTTGTACCTTTTATCTGTATATTGCATTTACACACATATTGTTCAACAGCACATTTGTTGCTACATTATATTATTAATTTTCTGACGTTACATTAGTATGCCTGAGGAATGGGATTTACAGCTAACATTTTGCCCTCCCCATAAATAAATTTGTAATACAATAATTTCTATAGCACAGTACTGCAACAAATACTCATTGTTCAGCACCACAACATATGCATTCATTTAGCTTTCCCTTTCTTCCTTTGGGTAGCACCTCTTTTCAATTTGTTACTTGGCCACTAGCGGCCGAATTTTAAAACCACTAAATTATTGTAGTTCGACAAATTCAAATCCCGGTGAATGAATTGCCCCCTGTATGGAAATTTATATTGTTGTAGGAAACGTTTCTTTGTTGTCGTGGCTGTATGAGAATGTGTAACATCAATGCGAGGCCAGATGTCCTTAAAAGTCCTCCCCTAAAGCATATTTGCCCTTAGGCAGATAGCTCTCAAGTGCTTTGCCATAACCTAAATTATTTAATTTTGTACCTTTCTTCTGCACTTCGCATCCCATAACAAGAGGATGCAATTATCCATTGAAATATCTCAGTTCCGTACACTGAGTCCACGGTGACGTCAAATTTACCAATAAACTAGCCCTCATACAGAAAAGCTATGTGCAACAGAGGAAGGAGAAAATTATGCTAATTTTTTTTAATTAGAAAAACGAATAATCAGTTAATTAGTTAATATTTCAAATTATTCCCGAGTTTTAATGAAGTGGTATATGCATACGTCTTATAATTATTATATGCTTTATGCAGTTTTTCATATTAAATTATACTGTAAAAAGGTAAAGAGCGACTTAAACAACTTAATCAGAACCTACCTGAACGTTTTGATAGGCAGTCACTGTCACAAATTCTGTGAGGCGCAGATCAACTATTTTGACCGTCTTCGTAACATTTCCATCAATTTTACGAATGTAAATTCTTGTATAATATCTACACAAAGAGTTGAGCAAGACAGCCGTCTAAAATAAATAAAAAAGGTGATTCTTTTTCATATAATATGCATTGACATAAATAAAGAAATAAATACTTTGTGCGCAACCTAATTTAATAATAAGGCAACCTAATTAATAAGGCCTAAATTTTGATACGAGTCTAATCGAGTCCTTTCAGTGCAGCAAGAACTCTGCCTCTAACCTACCAAAGCTTATATTAACCATTAAAATCAACATAATTTATGCTTCAAGTAATGATCGGTATCTTAAAATTTTCTATTTACGCGTTATCCATGCGAAATTTGGGATTTCAGCACCGTTAGCCTGTGAGTTTAACGCCTAAAAGCCTCTGCTTTCAGCTAAGCTCCTACGTGTTTATACGATATTTTGTTGCTTATTTTTGGCGCAGAATGCACTAGCGATGTTTGGTGATTTTATTATGTGATATACTGTTTGTGTGACTTTATTGCTATGCAGCCTTCTTTTATATATATATGATAGAGAAAAATTGCCAGATGAATATTTACATCTGGTGTTTCCTACAGTGATAATTATTACAATCCCTTAAAATTCACTTAAAAGACGCAAAGTACTTATTAATTATGTAAAATACCGTATATAAGACGCAATTTTTTTTCTTTGAAACTAGGTCTGAAAAGCGGTGTGCGTCGATACACAGTTTCTGATTACATTCATTTCTGAAATTTTCCTTTATTTGGAATTACGCGATTTCTTCCTTATTTCTTGCGGAGTGTGGGAATATTACAGTTACACCGAGTTCAGTGAAGGCGCATGCGCTGGCATCGACAATCACAGCTGGATTCGTTAAAACTTTCCAATTTTTGTCCACGACTTTAAAGTATGTGAAATTTCTACTCTTCATTTATCTTAAATTTATTGGCACGTTATGGCTCAAAAACAACGTCGGCATTGCTATAACATAGAATTTCGGGCTACCTGCAAATAAGAAATTATAAGAACTTGTTGGAATCAGCAAACGGATCTAAAAAAATTTCATGTGTACACCACATGACTTCCTTGTAAGGAATATTAAATTATACGCATTTTTTCTTGCATTTCATTTAAACTTATTGGAGTTGAATTAAATCTACTTCGTCAATAGCGCAAAATAAATGCACTCTTTAAAATTCACTATATTTGTTTACCATAGCGACACTCTGGCGCTAGATTCACTTAACTTATTTCGTTCATATTGTAACTCAGAATACACAAAATTTATATCATTTGAAGAATTATCTAATCGTTGCAATATGTTCTATTCAAATACTATAATAAATCTAAAATGATGTATAAAAGAAATTAAGCAAGCAAAACAAAAAAAGAAACAGTTTTTCACAGACGAGTGAGTATTTCTCATTCAATTAATTCATTTCTCACTTCGCGAGAAGGCAAAAATACATAAAAACTCAAAATATCTATATTAAAAATTACGAAGTAAATCTTAAACACTTATTTCCTCGAAAAATTCTAGGAATGATTAAGCATGATTTAATTCGCAATAATAAATGAAGGCGTTATCTTTGTTGTTGCGAAGCTTAGTCTGTCTAGATTGGCAACAAATCTTCTATTCTGCTGTTTCAAATGTAAACGAACATGTCCGCCATGTTATTTAAAACTTAGGCTTAACCGCACTTAAACAGCTTTCAAATTGTTGGTAATTCTACAAATATTGTTTGCAGATTTCCTAAAGTCATAAAAACCTTAACCGGAAGATAAAAATAACATAATTCAGACATTTTTGAAGCAAAAAATGCACAATTTACAAACATATAAGAGTAAAGAAACTGAGATCACTGAGCCGGTTAATAGAGTGGATATATATAAAAATATATTTATACACGTTTGGTGCGGCCGATTGCAACCAAAATACTAGGGGCACATCTACATGTTATAGTAGTCCTATATACAAAATTTCCACGTTCTGAGGCTACTTGTTTTTGAGTTATGCGAGATACATATGTACGTACAGACACCACTTAATATTCTCTTCAGAATTCATTTTAAAGCATTTTTATAATTTTTTTTTTTTTTAAGGATAAGAGTCTTTTATTCTGTCCTTACGTACAGATGTCACGCAAAAACATCGTTAAATTGCATTCGTTAGCGGTCTAAATGGATATTTTCGTTGAAATATGCTGCCTGAAACTTTTCGCGATTAGAATACTTCCCTTTTACTTTACTTTTACTGTTACTCACGACTTCCATCACCCAGCCAACATTTCGAAATGTCCTTGTTACCGAGAAGAATTGGAATGTCTCAGCTTGAACAGAACCCTCCCAATGTAAATTCGCATAGTTTGACTCAAAAATTAAGTAAAATAAGCTTTTTACAATGCAATCTTCAAAGAGCACGCGCCGCAACACTCAATGTGGCACAGATATTAACAAAGTATGCAATCTCCATTTCTCTACTACAAGAACCGTACACCTCGAATGGCATCATCCCGGGTTTACCATCAACGCACATTGTTTTTCTCTCCAAATCTAACTTGGCGGCAACAGTCTACAATGGACCTATGGCTCCGTTGTTGATAGACCAGACAGAGAATACGGTAACAATCATGCTGGAGGACAAAAATAATAAGTACGTAGTAACCAATGCTTATTCCCCCCCCCAGTCTCCCAATAGAGGGGCTGTTACAGGAAATAGACCCAGCAATCTTGAGGCTCACAAAATACTCTATCGTGGCTGGGAACTTCAATGCAACCAGTCAACTATGGGGAGCTGACAGAGAGGATAATAGAGCACGAGCTGTCATAGAATTTGCCACAGCGCACAGGCTTACAGTTGTAAACACACTGGATTCCCCTCCTACCTTTAGAACATCTAGAGCAGTAGGTTGGCCAGATGTAACTTTAGCATCCTCTCCAATTGTACAGTATATGAACAACTGGGTTGTTTCTGACCTCCCTTCTTTTAGTGACCATCAGATAATCCAATATGAACTGGTAAATTCAGTGTCTTTCGAAACAAAACAAAGATTTAAGACTTGCTTTGGGGGACACAAGAAATTTCTAGAAAAGCTCAGGCCGTATGTCGTAATTAACCAAGAAAATTTAAATAAATGTACCACAACAGTCCAACTAGATGAGGCGTATGATACTCTAGTAAAGAATATCACTCAGGCAGCAAGTGCTTCCTACAAAATGAAAGCCATTCAAGTTGACAAACCATTGTCCTGGTGGCATCCCAGTCTCACAGCTCATAGAAGGGGGCCTTGAGGAGGCTGGCACAGGCAGAACAAGAAGAAGAAGTAAGATCCAAAATAATGTTAAAGTACAGGAAAGAACGTGCTCTCTACAAAAAGCGTATACAGAAAGCGAAAACTGAATCTTGGAAAAAACATTGTTCTAATCTAAAAGAGACTTATGGCCCAGTGCAAAAAATCGCAACAGATAGAGTCTTTCGACCAACTCAGCTGGTCGCAAAACTGGCACCAAGTGCCTCTAGCATATCAAATGTCCTTCTGTCAGTGCTCACCACTATCTTTCCCAAGGATGATGTAAGGAATGACTTTGATGAGCATGGGCAAACAAGATATAACTTTCGAAACTTTCTTTGGACCAGCAAAAAGCATGACCATCAGCTCCCTTCCATTCAGGAAATTACTAGAATAGTCAAAGGCCTCGTAAACAAGAAAGCTCCGGGACCGGATGGCATCGATAATATTATGATCAAATATATTCATCATGAGTTCCCTCAACTTTTTCTGCCGTTATGTAGGGCTTGTTGGAAAATAGGACACTTTCCTAGGGCAATGAAGTGGGCAGAAGTAGCATTGTTCCACAAGCAAGGTAAAGATCCATCGGATCCGGGAGCATATAGACCAGTTAGTCTTCTCCCTTCCATTAGCAAGGTACTAGAGAAGGTTATCTTAGCGCGGCTCAACTACTTTCTTAAGATTAAAAATTACATCAACAAAAGTCAGTTTGGTTTCTGTGAGGGGAAGTCTACGGAGGGGGCACTTAAGAACCTTCTGGAGAATATCGAAGCCAACAGGAACAATGAGAGATACACAATAGTAGTGGCAATGGATATCAAAGGGGCATTCGATTCGTTATGGTGGCCAGACGTAATTAAATGCCTGGACAATGCACAAATCTCTATTGAAATAATCAAGCTCTTGCGAAGTTATCTGCAAGATAAAGGAGTACAGGTTACTACGAATAAAGGGGTTATCAATTACCAACTGCAAAGAGGATGCCCCCAAGGTTCCTGCTTGGGACCCACGTTATGGAATTTGGTGGCTAACACAGCCTTTACTCTGTTTGATAATAATCCAAATGTGAATATACAAGCCTTCGCAGATGATTTTCTTCTAGTCATTACTAGCAGGAATGACGTGGTACAAAAGGAGCAAAAGGCGCGACGACTTTGCAGCCTGGGCCAAGAGTCACAAACTGATCATCTCTGCAACGAAGACCCAATTGCTCTACATAGGTAGGAAAGGTATTCCAAAAAGAAATCCGTCCATTAAAATGAACGGTATACCGATCAAATGCGCGCCCAATCTGAAGTACTTGGGACTGACTTTTAATAATAAATTATCTTGGGTTCCACACCTGAAGGTGGTGAAACAGAAAATAAACAGCCTTACAAATAACATGCTCAAAACAGCAAGAATACAGCGGGGAACGCCAGCCAATATTCTGAGAAGTTGGTATCGTACTATATCCGAGAGGATTATCTTGTATGGTGCAGCAATTTTGGGGAAAAATATCTCCTCACATATGAGTAAACTATTGCTCACAATACAAAGAATGCAATTATTACTGATATGCAGAGGATACAGAACCACTTCTACAGCAGCACTTCAAGTGCTTGCTGGTATACCACCATTAGACTTACAAGCAGAACGGGAATCCCTATTGGCAAGAGTGCTGAGACTAGATGAGAATGCAACATTATGGAATCAGAACTATTATCACACAGACTATGAAAAGCACAAACCAGTTCTTTTAGGGCACCCCGCAGACATAGACCTGTCCGATAGCATCCAACTTGTGTACGCATCTTCAAAAAAGAACAGCTTCAGCCTCTACACGGATGGATCCAAAACAGAGCGAGGCGCCGGTAGTGCATTTTGCGCTTTACAAGGGAAGACTATTATTAAAACATGGAAAAGAAGACTAGATATTAGAAATACAGTCTTTCAGACAGAGGTTGCAGCGCTAAAAGCAGCAATTAAATTTGCAGTTTATTCACTTAGATTCAGAGCAACAATCTTCAGTGAATTTGGCCTCTAGCCTGGCAGCGATTAGAGGAAATAAAAGCAGGAGCTCTTATGTACAAGAGCTGAAAAAAATTCTTTTGCATTGCCCTCCCTCCTTACGTCCACACTTGGTCTGGGTCCCAGCTCATGTGGGCATCACAGGCAATGAAAAGGCAGATGAGCTTGCCAAATCGGCAGCAAATGATAAAAGCCTGAGAGAATATCCTGTGAAACTCCCAACCTCTTATCTCAAGAGAAGTACTCTTGAAAATTTATTATGCCAGTGGCAGGAAAGGTGGGACTCAGCACCCACGGGTAGAAGGACCTACTCTTTTTTTCCAAAAGTGGGAACTGTAGCAAAAGTCAGGAACAGTGCACAGACCCACTTTTTTTCTGGACATGGACCATTCCCTACCTATTTAAAGAGGTTCCACTTAAGCGGAACAGAATTCTGTGAATGGGGAGAGGTAGGTGATCCAGATCACTATCTCTTCCATTGTGCATCCACCAAACCTTATCACCTGAGGAGACCAAGTGATTTATTTTGGCCACAATGGGCAGAAACAATCTGCAAGAATAGTATTGCTAAACGCAAATTGAATGAGGTATTAAAGTACTGTGCACAGAGTCATGCAGGCATAAACAGAGCGAACACTTCAGAATAATTGACAATTACTGCACACATCTGTACCTTGTACGCTCACAATTAAAGGATAGTCTTAGGGTAAAGACTTCCTTGTGAATGACATAGCATTAGCTTTATTACCATTGCGGAACCTTGTACTGTTCAATGTTTGTGTGATTTAACCACATTGGTGTATAGATTCTTAATTATTCATTGTACACATCTTTGTGACTTTTAGATTACCCTACAATTAATAAGTCTCATAACTGAAAGAATCATTAAAACGTATTGTAAAAATTACTAGTTATATAACTGTATCATTGTTGAATTGTTTCTATTCCATCATTGGCAGAATTATATCTATTTATTTACTCAGCATAGATGGAGGCATAACATATTGTTACAAAAAAAAAAAAAAAAAAAAAAAAAAAAAAAAAAAAAAAAAAAAAAAAAAAATTAATCTTTTTTTTTTATAAGTTAGAGTACAGAATATAAATTGGATTATGCTTTATGCTTGAAATATCAATATTTAAATCATGTTGTTGGTAGTTCCACTGTATTTGCTAACTAGGAATGGTTTTGAAAAGTGTATTGTAACCTAACCTTAGGATTTTTCATTTATAGTATTATCTTTGGGTACCTGCATCAATAATGAATAACAGTGTATGGTTTGATTAACATTGTATATTATTTCTTAATTTTGCAATAATATGGCTAACTAGTACAGTGTGAATTGTAATCAAGATATAGAGCTACTGTATTTACAGTAATTGTTCAGTATATCTGCATAAGTAGTAGTATGAGGTTATGCGACTTTAATGCTTATATATTTTGTAAATTTTGTACATATATATAATAGAATCACAATGTAATGTACCCAATGTAAAATGCAATTCTAGCCGAGTTTGTACTTTTGTAGCTTATAATACTAGAGCGTAAAGTTTCGTAGGCATTGTATTGTACTCGAAATTGTGCGATAGAAAAATGATCTAATATTATCGTATAATATGTATAACCAGGTTTACTATGTCTTGCATTTATATAGGATATTCTATGTCTTGCATTAATATATTCTTCTATGTCTTGCATTTATATATGATATTGTTACAATGTACAGTACTCAGTGTAAAATGTAGTGTGGTCTAGTGAAAAACATTGAAGTAGTATTGCAGTGTAAAGGAATTATAGCAACATTGCCCATGTTAAAGTAGTGTAGTATAGTTAGCAGCGTAGTAGTTAAAATAGAACTTGAGTTAACAACCAGGCAGTTATAGATACTAAAAACCTATGTCAAATAATGAGTGATTAAGAAACCTAAGATTTTGAAATAATAAATGCTGTCGGATCAGCGAGTCATGATTAGACAGCATCTGCCAAGTGGAAACAAATACCGTAAGGCTTACTATAGTTAAGGGCGGCAGTCCACTTGAGCAGCGTTCAGCAGTCCTATATACAAAATTTCAACGTTCTGAGGCTACTCGTTTTTGAGTTATGCGAGATACGTACGTACATACGTTCGTACAGACGCCACGAAAAATTCTCTTCAGAATTTATTTTAAAGCAGTTTTATAATTTTTTTGAAGGAAAAGAGTATTTTATTCTGTCCTTACGTACAGATATCACGCAAAAACATCGTTAAATTGCATTCGATAGCGGTCAAAATGGATATTTTCCTTGAAATATGCTGCTTGAAACTTTTCGCGATTAGAATACTTCCTGTTTACTTCGTGCGTCTTATATGCCCGGAAATACGGTAATTAAAGTCTATATATCTGTAACATTAAATTATTATTAATTCCTTTTGTTTTTTTTTGTTTCGCATTTAATTTTTAATTTTTTATGAATATATAATCATCCAAATATAATTGAGAGACGTGACTTTGTTGAAAATTTTTTTCGACTATTACTGGAAAAAGACCAAAGAATTTTCCATTATTTGTTGTATTATCCTTATAATGTTTTTTTGTTGAGTAGTTTTGCTTTTGTTCCAGTTTTAATGTATGTATGTTCTTCCTGTTGAATTGTTAACCACCAATTTTGATTTAATTATTTCATCTAATTATAATCTTAATTTTGAAATTTTTAAACTCTTGTTTATATATATATGCAAATCAAAATACTAATTTTAATTTGCAATAGTGCTTTTCTTCACCTATTTATTTGCTACTTCTCCTTCGTGTCCTAAAAATAGTAGTATCTGCTTGTAATAAATCCTTGCAAAATCAATCTATGTCATACGATATTTGCATAACGTTAATGGCGCAGATACTTACAATACAAGTCTTCAATAACAATTTTAGAAATTTAAAATTAACCAATCGAAATACAGTTAAAACAAAACCGAATCCTTCTGAACGGGGATTTCATTGTGGACACATAGCATTCCTTCTCTCGCTTCCGTCCTGCCAATTTGCCTGCTGATAGTTCTTAGCCTATTTTTAAATACTTATGCAACATCGATGGGGTTCTTCAAGAACAAACTGGATTAATGGTCCAAGATTTGTGTGGCTGCGTATGTCAGGAATAAAAGATATGTTCAAATAGCCTCGATGACTATTATTATCTTCATTCATTCATCACTTAAGTCATTTTCAAAAACACCATAGAGAGACAGTAATTCAAAAAAGTTGAAAAAAAATGTAAAGGGGTGCGAAATAAGATTTTTTAACGGAAATGTGTGCTCAGAAAAGGCGTATTGAAGTGCTACATGGCGATTTTGTCATTTAAAACGGAGCAGATACTCAAACAAGATACAGAGAACGAAGAGGCGGCCTTTAGCCTGCAAGAGCAGGAAGCAAAAGAGGAATGGTGTCCGCCGATAACATCGCGGACGAAAACGTCGAGGAGAAAACAACGCAAGGCGAACACGTCGTGCTACAAAACATCGTGGGTGAAAACATCGCAGTTCTAAAACATCGCGGTACAAAATATCGTCGTCGAAAATAAAGCGGTTCAAAAACTTCGCAGTTTAAAAACATCGTCGTCGAAAATATCGTGGTAAAAAATAAAGTATCTACAAATCATCGCATGACGATAACATCGCAGACATACTTTTTTCAGGTTTTAATAATTGTAAATGGATATTCCCATAATGATTTGTGAGCGCAAGATGTAAAGAAGGATAATTTTTATTTTCACACTTTTTTATTAACTAATAAATTTTTGCTGAAAAAGTAAGAAGGAAACTTAAGCATAGAAAATTAAATGCAACTTATAGATTATACTTTTCATGAAAAATTACCAGTAAAAACTTTATAAAAAATGATTTATTAATGGCCTTTGTTAGTTAACTATGTCGGTTTAAAATTCTATTAAGTGTTATAAGTTGCATTAATTTTCTATGCTTAAGTTTCCTTATTTTCTCAGCAAAAATTTATTGATTAATAAAAAATATGAAAGTAAAAATTATCCTTCTTTCCATCTTGCGTTCACAAATCATTACAGGAATATCCATTTACAATTATTAAAACCTGAAAAGAGTATGTCTGCGATGTTATCGTCATGCGATGATTTGTAGATACTTTATTTTTTACCACGATATTTTGGACGACGATGTTTTTAAACTGCGAAGTTTTTGAACCGCTTTATTTTCGACGACGATGTTTTGTACCGCGATGTTTTAGAACTGCGATATTTTCTCTTTGCGATGTTTTCTCCTACGATGTTTTGTAGCACGACGTTTTCGCCTTGCGTTGTTTTCTCCGCGACGTTTTCGTCTGCGATGTTTTCGGCTGTAACCAAGAGGAATACCCTCAGCAACCGCTTTTTCGACTCTTTCGCCTTCTTCGGTCAATGACCTCGTCCCCCCACCCCGACCACCCCAAGGCTCTTAGCTCTACCTCCATGCTTAGCTCATAGCTTGAATCAGGACTAAAGAGAAGGGCTAGCTCATAGAGCGTTTCCCCCTGAAACAGGCAGTGAGGAGTGATGACGTAGCAATGATGCCACTGAGCGCGGATATGCAATTGACAACATAGAAATTAGTGTTTTAAATTTGAAGAACCAGCGTTTGAAATGAGCTGTGTGTGAAAGATAGCTATAATTTGGGAGAAAAAATTTTACGTGTAGGTTATTAAGATTTATGCAGTATGCATTTTACACTGAACATTACAAAATTTAATAGTACTTACTCAATTTTAAAATAATAGATAAAATGCGCTACTCTTAGCATAAAGTTCCTTTTTTTTTTATTAGCAGGGATTTTTTTTTTCTTTAAATGCCTGTTTGTTTCTAATCATTTCTTTATCTGCATGTTAACTAAGAGAACTGTACTACTGCTTCTAAGATAACTATAATAACAGCTATTTAAAATTAATCAAAAAACAACCTTAAATTGGCATAGTTTTAAACATGTATGGTTATATATGGCAAAATTTCTGCTAATCTAAGTTTGAGTTTCAGCCTAATTGTAAATTTTACATTGGCATATTTTTCTCCCGATTCAATATAATAACATATATTTTTTTAAATAATTTTGTAACTTAGGCTTACATCAATATTTCATGTAAATAAATACAAGTAAGATTGTTATCTTAATTTAGACAAAACAACTTTACTCACAGTACCTAAAATAATTATTTAATTTTTCAAAAGTGGGGGTTAAGGGGGCAGGTGTTCTTATACCAATTACTTTAATATTATACTTTATATATTTTTTATCTAGAATGCTAAGCTAACACAAAATCGAATCAATAATAACAGAGGATACAATAAAAATAACTGTAACAATAACTTAGCAGAATTAGTTCTCATTTGAAATATGCTTTACGCTATTAACTTCTAAAATGCCATCTAGAAATATTTCAAATCAAAACATATTATGTATTCTTACTTGTACAGTCGCAATGCAACTACAAGTTGTTGAAACATTATTTATTGGCTGCCACATTCGAAACAATCCATTTTTTTTTTTTTTTTTTTGCCTTGCTTTTCTTTGGGAAAAAACATATGCATTTCTATTTAAGAAACGTATTCTAATAAAAGTTCTCACCCTGCAAAATAAACGAATTGCTTCTCTGTTAACTTCAGGATAATGGTTCTCCAGTTTATTAATTAAAGAGCCAATTACATGCTTCCCTTTATAGTAAGTTGTACCATGAACTGCACAAAATATGTTTTCGAACTCATACTGTATTCATCCATGAATGAGAAGGTGTAGTCAAACCTCCTAAGGACAATAATTTAATCCATTCTGAATTAAATATTGGTTCATCAGCACTATTTTTAGTTATTGTTCCCATTGATGGCCCTTTGTCTTGCACACGATAGGCAATATAACCTGCAACATATGTTAATGCTTCTTTTTCGGCTGTCGAAAATTGTCTGTCGGAATTCAATTCTAATTCCCAAGCCATAGCAGAAGGTTCCTCTATGAAATCCAAATCCAAATCATCAATAGTATTTAATGGAAAAGCATCTTCCTCCTCAGTTTTCAAAGCCCTTTCAAGTATTTCGGATGTAAAATATGAATCAATATTTCTGCTTTCTTTAGTCATGCATACTTTTGAAGATAAATTTGGCAGCTTATTAGCGAGTATTAATTGCTTTAAGCGGCGTATAACTTCACTAGATGATGGATGGTTATTAAACCTACCAAGCTCTCGAATCTGACTAAGACTTTCAAGTGCATCCTGAGTTAATCTAGAGGTTAAAATATATTTAGCATCATACGATGATTTCAAATCCTGGTGTAGGCCAAAAAGAGAATTTATTGAAATTATTATTCCTTTTTGGAAAGGCAGTATGTTGGCTTTTCCTGAACTCTTAATCCACCAATGACTTTCTTCATTAATTCCAAAGGGCCCACCAGCGGCCGAGCGTAAAGTCGCTGAACACTGGTAGTTCGGTCCGAGGTTCGAATCCCGCGAACGGGTTGGCTGCCTGGGTGTTTTCGTGGTTTTCCCCATGTGTAACGTGTATACGAGCCAGTTTCCCTTAGAAAGTCCTCCACGAAGGCATCCCTTCCCTTAGACAGATAGCCCTAGTGTGCTTTGCCATAATTAAATACACCACACCATTAATTCCAAAACTTGAATTTGTTTTTTCATGATGTTCATTTAATCCAAATGCTGCTTTAAGTATTTTATCTGAAGGAGGGATGTTTTGGTACTATTCATAATATCGAAAAAATTGTCGATTAACTCAAAGAAGTCGGATGCTTTTTTATTTCCTGTGAGGTGGAGTATACCTTTTGCTGTAGTTCTTGAAAATAATGTTTTCGCTTGAGCGACTTTTTGTCTCTCGTTTCCCTTGACCATTAAATAATTTGGTTTTAGTTTGTGACACAATTTAATTTCTCCTGAATCTTTATTTAAAACCTCTTTAATAATATCAACATTTAAAACAGTTACATCTTCTAAAACAAATCCTTTATCTAAAAAGTGTTTTCTCAGTAATTTGAGGCAGTGCGCTAAATCTGCAAAAACCCATATTTTTTTCGTTTGGAATACTGGATTTGGAAACTGAGAACTATTAATCGAAATCTGTAACTCTTTCCACAAAGTAGTAGATCCTCCTAAATCAGACACTATTGCCTTCACTTCTACTCCAGATGATTGAATATGTCTTATGAGTGAAAAAAGAAGTTCTTTCTTCATTGGAGTGTTAAAATCAAAAAATATTGGTTGTTTCCACTGCGAAATGAGACCTCTGATTAAAACAAACTGCACTTTTTGAAAAGGACCGAGAATTTGGTCCAGTTTAGAATCTATGTGCACTTCGTCAAAACTGAGAACGCATATTTTTCCTACAGAATTCAAATATTGGCATCTTTCCTTCATTACAGCAAGAACATCACTCTGAATTCCTGGACTACATGAAAATTTAGCGCACCATCTCTTTAATGTGCTAGTGCTAGGTAAAGGAATTCCCATTTTTTCTTTCCAAAAATCGTAGCTTTTAGATGACAGAGCTCTTATGACAACGCAACTTGAAATATCTTCACTAGTCCACCTGATTTTTTCCTTCTTTTCTAGCAATGCGTTAATCTGCGTCTTTGTAAAAATATGCTTTAGACGTTTTTCCAAATTCTCCGGCCCACCAGCGGCCGAGCGGTAAAGACGCTGAACACTGGTAGTTCGGTCTGAGGTTCGAATCCCGCGAACGGGCTGGCTGCATGGGCGTTTTCGTGGTTTTCCCCATGTGTAACGTGTATACGAGCCAGTTTCCCTTAGAAAGGCATCCCTCCCTTTAGGCAGATAGCCCTCGTGTGCTTTGCCATAATTAAATACACCAACACCAAATTCTCCGAGCTGTTCTGTTTTTTCCCTAAATTTCGCTGTTTGGGATTTTAATTTCTAAATTTCCGATACAAATTTCTTTCTAGATGTCGTCCACCTTCTTTGTCGCTGAGCAAACATTCTAAAATTTTTCTTTTCTCTATTTTTCAATATTTTATTACAATTTTCTAAGGATATTATTTTGTTCTTCAAATTATCAATACATTCTTGTTTATCTTTACACTTAGGGCACTCAGGGATATTGTCACATAGGGCATTGTCACTTGTGAGTTTTATTTCAAAATCATTGACATTTGATTTATTATTGTCAGCTTCAATTTCGTTCTTGGCCTCAAAATAAATTTTCTTTGGGCTTAATTCGTGTAGTCTTTCAAAAGCACTCTGCATTAGTTTTCTTTTCAAATGTCTCCGATTTCTTGGTGTTATTTCGTTTACTGCACACGATAAATTTACTTTCGGCACAGCATTGCATTTCAACAGTTTCTTTCGCGGCAATCCAAGCAAGCGATTTCTTATGTCATCTTCATAATCACTGCACAGAAAATGTTCGCTGCAAATTCTTGCGTTTTTCACATTAATAAAATCTTGTCTTCGACATTTATGTATCCATTCTTTCGTCAAACGCAAATTGTCCTTGGGGAAAGCATGAAATACAATATCTCTTCCTTTCGTATTTCTGTAAGTGTTACGGCAAGTTGCTACAGCACAAGAAGCCATATTACATAAAGGATACTTTAAATATAGAATTTAAAAGGAAAACTGACTAAAACTATTTACATGTACAGACAAATTATTTTAAATATTTGCATTATTAAAAAACAAATATGTATGATTAAAATAAATTTGGGATATGCGATCTCCAGAAAATCGTCTCGCAACTGAATGAAACTACACTTTTAAAGGCGCGAAATCAGAGCAGGTGCAACAGAGACACGCCCCTCCATGAGGCTCGCGTTGGCGAGGAGTCGAACAAAGGCCAATGATTTGAAAATTTCGGAGTGCCTATGGTTCAAAACCATTTACCTACACATCAGAATTACTAAAAGCGAGCAGAAATAGGAAAAATTTGGCATAAGTGATTTACTTGATGCTCGATAGAGGGAGCCACAGGCTCGAGAAAGTTTAATGAGAAATTAAAAATTTAAGTATCATAATATTTTTTTTATAAGTTTTTAGGTTTTATAATTTTTTTGTATTTTATATTTTATACTTTTTTTGGTTTTTATAAAAAATTTTATACACAATAAAACACTAAAGCAAAAAGCGGATAGGAAAGAGTTTAAGATTAATAGGCTCATTGGCATGTGGCTTGCGTAGGATAGTGCAAATAATAAAATGGGAACGCGATGAAAATATTCAAAGGCAGATTTTAAAATCTGCGGGAGATGTGATTCTATGCGAACAAATTGATAACTTTGCTAGAAGATCTTGAATGCAGGTATTGAAGATGATAAAGCAATTATATCGCAGCTCGCTGAAGAGACGTCCTTCCTTCATGGCGCGGGGGCTGGAACTTAGGCAGAGAGGGCGTGTCTAGCCCTTTTGGATGGTGGGTAGATGTCGAACTCTCGGATCATAGCGGGTGCGACAGCTGTCAAGACCGCCCTACGCCCCCTCTTAGCTAGTCATAGCGACCTGTCAACTGATAACAAAATCTTGCTCTACAAATCAATGATTAGGCCGGTTCTTACGTATGCGTGTCCCGTATGGGGCCCATGCGCACTGACTAACAGAAAACATGTCCAAATTTTTCAATCTAAAATGCTTCGGCAAATTCTAAAAGCTCCGTGGTATGTACGGAACGAAGAGATTCATAACGACCTCAAAATTATGCCCATTAATCGCTATATACAGCGACTTTCGGAAAAATTTTTCAAAAATATTCAACGTGTCGCTAATCCTGTGCTTCATATGCTACCCGTATACGATCCTGCAGTTGCTTCTTCCCGAAAGAGGCCCAGAGCGGTACTCAATAGGGAATATTCGGCTCTGCCTTTTAAACGGGCTAGATATGAGCACACCGATAACCACGTGAATAATTACCTCTCGTTCCTTAACCCCCCCCGCCTCTAAAGTTCTTTAATGCACACGGCATTAACTCGAGGAACCTCTTTAACGTTTCTTTAACAAGAAACATCACAGTCAAATAGGACTGCTTTAACTTACTATCATCTTTCAACTAAAATAAAACTGAAAAAGTTCCCTCTAAAACTGAAAAATATTCTTTAAATTTTAACTTCTCTCTTCTGGCGCTTAACAGCGTCCTTTTTGGCTTTTAAAAACCGCAATGACTAGCGGTCAAAAATAAAATGAAACTTCTCCCTCCCAGCTGATCACTGACAGAACCACTTTTTCGACCTGTAAACAGGTTCCCCCTCCCCCCCACCTCGAAGAGCGCGCATCGGAATTCCCCTGCGTGCCCTTCATCTGACGTATGCCAAGAAAATGATTATCAAGGTTCAAGGAAACTTCACCTTTTATATTTCTAGTCAAAATTTTTATGGCTGCCCCTATCTAAATTATTCTGGCCCTTTTTCGGCGCAAAATTAAGACCTTCTGAGTTTTTTTTGCCTTTTTTTGACTCAGTGTGAAGGCACTTACTCCAAGTCATTCGGCTTATCAAAATTTTTACCCTATTTGACAATACCCTCTTTCGGATGATTAAATTTCCTTTGAAGATGTGGAGGTAAAGGCGTAATTGCCTATGAACTCCGTAAATTGCACTTCCTTGATCCTTGATTGTCGAACTCTCGGCCAATCACGGCTCTCGGTCTCTTCTGTGAGCTGCGAATAGCAGGATCGTATGTTGGCATCTGTTGGAGTGCTCGATTATCAATCTGTTCAATTTTAAGGAATAAATTTTGACTATGTTTTTTGATAAGGTAATCAACAGGTTTAATGTTAAGGTCCGAATGAATCACATTCGAACAAAGGAATGACCTAGCCCTTCTATTTATCCCTGGCTTGAATACAGTTACCTTACCTTTCCCGAGGCCCGGTTTTCCGCGCTTCTCTCCATCAGCTGACTCGTCTCCATGGCAACCATTCACGCTCTACGTTCCGGTTGCCTCTCCTATTGTATCTGGGAACAAGCAGTTGACTCGCGACGGGGGGCTAAATGCCTTCACTTGTGATCAATGCTTGTTCTTTCCTCCTGTGTCCAAACAAGAGGACTCTCAACGAATCTTGATTTTTTTGCTTAACTGCTTCTTTCATAAACTTTAGCTACTGCTTTCTCTTATCCATTCCTTTTTTCTGAACGAAGATGTGGAGGTAATTGCATTTAATTGCAAAGGTACTCCGTAATTCAAACGCCTTGGTCCAAGAGGAATGCACATATCTTGGCCGGAGTATCTGCAATTTCAGAGCGCTTTGTTTTTATCCTGCACAGCAATCGCTGCAGGAGAGTGACGCAAAACGAAGGGAATGTGCTTAGATTGAAATTAGTAACGTACAGTCCCATTGTCAATTTGTTCCAATTAAACTTTCATTTGTTAATAAATTTCCGTCATATTTTTATATCATACATACAAACTGACAATAGGCCTTTAAATTGCTAATTTCGATTTAAGAACATACCCCTTCGCTTTACATCACTCTCCCTGCAGTAATCGCAATACAAAACCTATGCAGATTAACCCTTTGCACAGTGTGTCCGGTCTGGACACACCTACAAATTTCCTTCTATACGCGCAGAAAAATTGAATGAAAAAGGATTTATAGGTTACTCTGAACCTTCTTTATTTATGGCTTCTTCTTTATTTATGGCAGATCAACACAAACCAGTCCATATATTTTAGCCATGTTTAGCTTAAGACCCTCATTTTTCAAAGAAATCTTACAGATTTTTTTAGGGTATAAAAGGAATTGTTGGAAAAGAAATTTATATGTTATTTTTTTGGCTGTATGCTAATCCCCATATTCTATATTAGTTTTAAATTTTTACCTTGAAATCTTGCCTAAAATCAAACGGTGGACCCTAGGTGTGCCCAGACCGGGCTCACCGATAATCTAGGACAACTGAGAGTCTGTATTCTTTGTTTCTCCGCATCTCATCGGTCAGTTCATTGACAGCAATGCTCCTTTCAACACTTTTCGAAGCTCTATTCAATCAGTATGCCACTTTGGGCACACCCACAGAATTAAAACGATAAGTGCCATCTTCACAAAATTGTACTTGTGTACTCCTCTAGGCCTAAATAGACTGCCTTTTTTTTTTTTTTTAAATCAAAACTCCGACTTTAAAAGGTAGCGTGCCAGAAAGGGGTAAAACAAAGCGCTCTGAAATTAGCTAAAGGACGTCTCTTGCTTGGCTATTTCTATTTATTATTAAAAATCTACAGTAACATACTTAAAATTGTGGGTGTACTTTACCCCCCATTGTGCCCTGCTATGCCTTAGAGTAATCAGCAGTAATAAAGATAAGTTCGGATTATTAATATTTTGTGATTTTTCAAAAGTAGTTACATCTAGTAAGACACCACCAGTATGCCCATCGTTTTCAGTTAACTACAATGCAGCAAATTCCAGCCATGAGTGTTAGCGAATGGTTCTACTGCATTCTTTCTTCGAACCAACATAGTATTATGTATATTAAATTAAATGCACTAAAAATTTCGGTACCTTTTTGAGAGATAAATACTTACTGCATTATTGCTTTGGTTTGTTATTTTTATTTTCTCGAATGATACAGGGGTTTTCATCCAATGAGAGCCCAGTTTTATGTTCTGCTCATGCATATACGTAGCTTGCGTCGTGGGCGTCTCTGATTTGCCATTTTCTGACCAGAATCCACTTACATACCTCAATTTCTTGCCAGAAACTTGCACGAATTCCAACATGAAGGAATAGAGACTATTTACATCCAGTCCTTTAACATCGACTTGGACTGACGGGAACATGCGACTGCAAAGGAAAATGAATGCATTTTTAAGATCTTCCGCGTGTATATCACTCAATATGATGATTAAGAATTTCATTGTATTCCTCAGATGAAAATCATTGTCTAAACACTTTCACCTGCATTTACTGTGTAAACTGCTTTTGTTGAAGTTTAGAGTTACACGTAAAAATTAAAAGAAAAAAAAAAAAAAAAAAAAAAGAAAAAAAACTGAAATGTTTCAGATTTTTAATTACGTCCAAATTAAATTACGTTTTTTTAACGTTTTGTGCGTTATCTTTATTTGTTAAACATCATGTTCTTCGTACTTAAACCATAAAATTCAATTCAACAGGAATATCGCAAAATAGTTTTAAAATGAGCATATCTTTAGAATTTCCGATACAAAAACTCACGCGCCGGAGATAAAAATGTTTTTTCTGCAGAACGTTGCCATTGCTCGCTTTGAAATCCTTGAGTTTGTTAATCAAAAATTCGTCAAAGTTTTAAAAAATAGGAAATCGATCATAAAACAAATTTCAAATTTCAAATTTGGCCTTCCACATGCTCATATTCGTTGGAGGATTACGTTATTCAAAATTCGATGACTCTATGTACCGTTGTTTTATCACAATACGAGAAATATACATACATTTATGCAGATTTTTCATTATTTAATTTCTTCAAATATAATGCAGGACTCTAACATTTTGTGGCAACAGTTTGAAAAGTGAACCGACATTTATGAGTCCGACGCAAAATGCCAAAACGAAACTAATAGTCCTTCGGGATTCAAATCCCTTTGGACTTTAAAAAAAAAAAAAAAAAAGTCTGAAATGTTTCAGATTTTAAATTACGGCCAAAGGGGCGTTTTTTTTTTACATTTTGTGTGTTACATTTATTTATTAAATATCACGTTCTTCGCACTTAAACCATAAAATTCAGTTCAACAGCAATATCGCAAAATAGTTTTAAAATGAGCATATCCTTTAGAATTTCCGATACAGAGACTCACGCGCTGGAGATAAAAATGTTTTTTCTGTACAACGTTGCGATTGCTCGCTTTGAAGTTAATCAAAAATTCGTTTAAGTTTTACAAAATAGATTACAAATTAAGATTACAAATAGATTACAATTTACAAAATAAGTTTTCAAATTCCAAATTTGAAATTTGAAATTTTTGTTTTATCACAATGCGAGAAATATTCATATATTTATGCTGATTTTTCATTATTTTATTTCTTTAAATATAACACAGGGCGATAACATTTTGTAGCAACAGTTTGAAAAGTGATTCGTTGTTTGTAGTGCGTGAATCGACGTAAAATCGCAAAACGAAAACAATAGTCCTTCAGAAACAAAGCCCTTTTGGACTAATAATACTTTGTAATGGGTTGAGAAACTTTTATTTAAATCAGTAGTGAAAAGTAATTAATTTCAGAATTACTAGTTATGGCTTTCTTCATGTAAAGGAAAAAGCTTATAACTATGTTTTTCACAAACATATAACTATGTTTCCTATTGTTTGTGGCTTTTGACCTTTTAATTTTCTAATTTGATGATTTCGTTTTGGTTGAAAAATATTATATTTTGCAGCATTTTAATTCCATTAAGCACCGATCACTGTGCAAAGTAATTTCCTTTTTGTGCACTTTAACATATACATGGGACTTACTGTAAATATTGCAAGGATTGCTTACTGCTTGATGGCTATAATTATATCAGCAGAGAGCCGCGGTCAAAGAGAACATTCTCTCTCACCAAGATACCCCTCATTTTTTGTTTCCACCCACTCATACCCTTATTCTGTTTCGCCCTGGAATTTCCATCAGCTATTCTTTAAGTATATTTAATTTTTGAGATGATAAAAGAACTTCCCTTCCCCTCAGAGCTTAAACCCACCGGATCTCGGCTCCATTGCTTCTTAGTTTTTGTAATAAATCATAATTCTAGCCCGAACGCAACGGAGCCCTGAATAAGAAGGCCGCGGCACTTCTTTTATGTAACTGAATAACAATTTCAGTTGAAATTTTATCTCGAAAATTTTATTTTAACAATAAAATTATATTAAAAATCGCTTATTAAATTTCAGTTTATCTTTTTGCATTTTATTTAATTTTAATTATTTCAACAAATAATAATTACTTATCTAATAATTTATAAACATTAATTAAATAGCTATTAATTAATCTGATAATAATTAACTATTTAATTTTAAAATTATTAATGAATTTAATAGTCATTTTATTTATTTATTTCCTCTTGTTCCTCTTTGCTGACGGTCTTCTATAGGGCTCGGGCACTTCTAATCTTAGAAATTAAGCCCTGGAGGACTACTAAGGGAACTAGCTCGTTTTCGCGTTACACATGGGGAAAGCTACGAAAACGCCCATGAGATTCGAACCTCGGACCGAACTACCAGTGTTCAGCAGCTTTACCGATCGGCCGCTGGTGGGTTTATCCGTTTAGCTAATATGCGATTCGAAAAGAAAAATTGGTTATCTCATTAAAAACGTGTAAACATTGAATGATAAACAACAAAAAAATTTTAACATTATCACATTTGCCAAGAGAAGTGAAAATTAAATCTAATCTTAAAAAAAAAAAAAAAAAAAAAAAAAAAAAAAAAATATTAGTATTAAATTATAATAATTATTTTGCGCAGTTCTTAAAGTTGATGGCCGTGTTTTCTCAATTTCACTATTATACATTAACAATTTTACACGATACATTATTATAAATAAATAATAATAAAATTAGTTATAAATATTTAGTATTAGTATAAATATTTAGTATTAGTATAAATTATTTAGTATAAATATCATGGTCCTTCCCTCGAAATATATATTTTTAACTATGAATAATTATTTTATGCTCGAAAACTTAAAAATGAAAACAAAGATTATTGATGAATTTACATTTTAACTTTGTTTAAAATTTAAATTTTGTAACTAATTTTGTTTTCATTTTCATAGTGTAGAATTAATCTAATTTTCAAATGTTGCAAATTGCAGGAAAATTGTCTTCATATTTTTTTTTCAAAACCTAAAAAGATTCCTTCACTTTGGATTTTACAGTTTATGTGAATAAAAACTTGTTAATGAAATGCATCGCAGTTTTGAAATCTTCTGTGGTAGGCAGGACACTTCCCATGTGTTCAGTCTCTTCATTATTTTCTTCAGCATCAGAATCAGAAAGTTCACCGTCAGTATTTCTCATTTTAATTTCTCTCACACTATCTTCACACGTGGATTATCACTTCGTCTTTTAGATCAGCGTACCAACAAAAAATTTCGGATGATAATCAAAACGATTTCGGAAGTGAATTTCTTCAAGGTCTTGAGGGTTTCTTAAATCAAACTTTTTTTTTTTTTTTTTGACATTTTGGAGCCTGAATCAAACAAGTATTTATAATGTTGTTACGAAAATGTCTTTGTCAAATTTTGTAATAAGCAATATTTTAAATTATTAAAACCTTTTTTTAAATTATGACATGATCAGGCGCAGTGTGCTTGAAAAGCCAGAGCCCGAAAACATACTCAATTTTGTAGTAGAAATAAAAAAATATATTCTCTGACTTTTGACCTTACGACTGCCAGTAGCACTAGAAGAGGGGAAGTTAACTAGATAGAGAATGAGTGACGACGTTTCAAGGAGGCAGAGCAAACAAAAGTGGGCTCGAGGTGTGCCTAGCAGATCAAACGCGCCTGACGAAGTACTATAATAAGGTATTCATTTAAAAGCAATTACGAAAAATTACGGCAACATAGTATAATTTCCAATACATAAGTATATAAAAATATCAGAAATAAGCTGAGCAAAATCTACCAGAGCAGGAAATAGGTACGGATTCAGAACACAAAATTTTATATTAAAAGATCGAAAATTTTATATTAAAAGATCGCAAATTTTATATTAAAAGATCGAAATAAACGAATGCTTAGTTTACATTTACACAAGATAAATTTTTACTGAATGTTAAATGAAACAAAGATTTTATCTAAGGAAGTAGGGGCAACGCGAATTTCGTTATTGCGGCCTGTGGTCGTTTTAGTTAAATGGAATATGGAGTAGTCACTAAGTCCATAAAAGATGCAGAGGTGTTTGTTATTCCAGGTATTTTTTCCTTTTAAATAGGGACTACTGTGGTTAATACTTGAAGAGATTCTAACGTGTTTATTCTGGGACCTGGTCTTCCAAGAACTGGGTGCGCAGCCTTTGCATATAACACAAATAATTGGAGGAGGAGGGATAAGGATAAAAGAAAAGTAACATAAAGAAGATTTTCATTACATTAATTGCATACACATGGCAAAATTTTAGCACAATTAATTTTTCAGTTGAGAATTGCACAGAAAAAAAGTTTGGGGGAAAAAAATAAAAGAACAGTCGAACATATTTACATAAATTCGTTATATCTGATTTTTTCTACATTTGGAAGTTTTCTATAATAATAATAATAATATATTATTAAGTCCATTGGAAATTGGAAAGAACCGAAAGATTCCATCGTTATATCCGGGATTCTTTATAAACCGCAAAAACGCCCATGCCGTTCATTACAGCATAATACTCGTACAACTATATGTGCATTATCTTTCTCTTTAGTTTATAAATCTTGCAGCGTTTACATTGTTACCAAGTTTTATATTCGTTCTCAGTTTCGCGTTCGTATTTGCGATATTTAAAACTTTTATCTTTCGAAACTGGTTTGGTTTGGTTTATTAAATTATGACGAAGCACTTGAGGGTTATGTGCCTAAAGGAAGACATGCTTTCGTCTAAGACTTTCAAAGGAAAACTGGCTCGTACACACGTTACACATAGGCAGAACCACGAAAACGCCCGTTCCCGAGATTCGAACCTGGATCCGAACTACCCAGTGTTCAGAAACTTTACCATCGGCCACTAGTGGGCCTTCTTTCGAAACCTGAAATAAAAGATATTTCTGCTGATTGCCATTTAGTTTATTACTGGTAGTTTTCAGAATTTTTAAGATTAATTTTTATTTTGGTCTACATGCGAAGGCTAAAGAGGAGGGAGAAGAGGAAGATGAAAGTGAACGAGATAATACAGCTTTACAAAAGATTCAACAAGCTATCCAAGTAGTCCAAAAATTACTATTTTCATATCGCCTAATTTACTATGTTCAGTATCCTACGATTATTTGAAAGAAAAACTGCAAATCCTTGTTCGTAATTTTGTTTATTGTTGCTACCGAAGATTTCTGGATTGCTACTAGAGTGTTCAGTTTACAAAACGTTAGAAACAGCACATGGACCCATCAGCAGCCGAGCGATAAGGTCGTTGAACACTGGTAGTTCGGTCTGACGTTCGAATCCCGCGAACGGGCTGGCTACATGGGTGTTTTTATGGGTGTCCGCCGATAACATCGCGGACGAAAACGTCGCGGAGAAAACAACGCAAGGCGAAAACGTCGTGCTACAAAACATCGTGGGAGAAAACATCGCAAAGAGAAAACATCGCAGTTCTAAAACATCGTCGTACAAAATATCGTCGTCGAAAATAAAGCGGTTCAAAAACTTCGCAGTTTAAAAACATCGTCGTCGAAAATATCGTGGTAAAAAATAAAGTATCTACAAATCATCGCATGACGATAACATCGCAGACATGCTTTTTTCAGGCTTTAATAACTGTAAATGGATATTCCCATAATGATTTATGAGCGCAAAATGGGAAGAAGGATAATTTTTACTTTCATATTTTTTATTAACTAAAAAATTTTTGCTGAAAAAGTAAGAAGGAGACTTAAGCATAGAAAATTAATGCAACTTATAGCACTTAATAGAATTTTAACTAACAAACTAACAAAGTAATATATATAGTAGTAACAATGTAATATATATAGTAACAAAGTAATATTAATAGTTAACTAACAAAGGTCATTAATAAGTCGTTTTTATAAAGTTTTTACTGGTAATTTTTCATGAAAAGTATTATCTAAAAAAGATTAGAAAAAGGATGGTAAGTAACTGCATAACCTTATTTTTAAAAAAATTGCTAATTTAATTTTGAGATTATTTTCTTCATTTTTGATAATCTAATACACTTACACCTAATCTAATACACCAGATAATCTAATACACCAGGTCCCAGAATAAACACGTTAGAATCTCTTCAAGTATTAACCACAGTAGTCCCTATTTAAAAGGAAAAAATACCTGGAATAACAAACACCTCTGCATCTTTTATGGACTTAGTGACTACTCCATATTCCATTTAACTAAAACGACCACAGGCCGCAATAACGAAATTCGCGTTGCCCCTACTTCCTTAGATAAAATCTTTGTTTCATTTAACATTCAGTAAAAATTTATCTTGTGTAAATGTAAACTAAGCATTCGTTTATTTCGATCTTTTAATATAAAATTTGCGATCTTTTAATATAAAATTTTCGATCTTTTAATATAAAATTTTGTGTTCTGAATCCGTCAGTTACTTGAATGCAGTCAGTTACTTGAATGCTGATTTTATAGTTATGAAGAAAGTCAGCTATATAATATTTCAGTAGGTTTTATATTTATTAGATTATGCCAAAGCGCACTACGGCTACCTGCTTAAGGGGTGGGATTCCTTTGTGGAGTACATTCTCAGGAACTGGTTCACATGCACATTATACTTTAGGAAAATCACGAAAATCTTCATGCAGTTTTTTTCTTTTTTTTTTTTTTTTAGAAATAATGTATACTTGCAGTGAACCTTCTTGGTGACTATCTCCCTCTAAGACGAACAGTGTTTTTGAGAACAATAAACATTGGTTTTAATCATCACGCAAGTTCACCACATTCACTCAAGATTAAAAAGAATGGAATTTTGAGTAGTCGCTTTAAATAGGATTGCTTACATTTACGTTTATATTTAGACCGCCTAGACGGTATAGTGGTTTGAGTCGCCGGCCTGCGATACCAAAGGTCCCGGGTTCGAACCTCGGAGAAGGCAGGATTGTAACTGTCCTTCATGGGAGGCAAATGTGGCCCACCTATAATTAAGTGCCTCCGTAATAAAGTGACCATCACTTAGTAGTGGCCAAACCGAAGTCCGCTGAGGGCCGCCATTGGTAGAAGAATACTTTTATATTAAGACATTTCTTATAAGCACTTAAGAGTATTTTATTTAAATTTTCATATACATCTTACTCGAAAATTTTGTAATTACTTATTGAACTTACCGTGACAAACTTCCTAAGACAATTTTAATGTTTTTCTTTTGTGTTTCTTAATTTTCAGAATATCTAAATTTATGCACTTCAGAAATCTGTAGCGAAATTAAAATTAATATTTCTGAGAGAGAGTCTACTTTGTGGCGATTCTTTGTCCTAAGAATTCTTTACCTTTGAAGTATAGTATTTTTTAGTATGCTGTAGTTTAGTACAACTTTTAGTGTGTTGGTTGTGATTCATACTATGTATTAATACTTGTATATACTCGAAACATATGCTTTTTTTGGAGTAATGGATTGCACAGACTCTCTCTTTTTTGTTCATTTTATTGTTGCAACATGTTTAATTCTTATGTAGTGATGATGATGTGGGAGTGTGAAGAGCTGTATATAATCCTTATTTATTTTAAATAATGTCCTCATTCATTTCTGTAGTCTTTATTATGTTGCACATTGTCCTTATTTATTTTGGTAATAACCATGGTTTCTTACTGATCCTGTGACTCAATTATTTTAATGCATGTTATGTATTAGTGCATATTTCCCACTAAACATATATTATAAAACTCTATTAATATACGTCTTCAACATATTAAACATGTTTTGGATATAAGAAACACAATTAATTCAAATAGACTCATGAATCTGTGAGTTTTTATGAGCAAAAATTTATAATTTTAAGTGTGATATAGTGCAAAATATCAAAAACAAGGATGTGCAAGTTGTCAAAATATAAAATCTTTAAATGAAAGGAAAAATACTTTTTTTGAGGACTTAAATACATTTAACAAATGGCATTTGGAGAAGATGATTTTACTGGTTGAAATCTGAATAACTAAATACTGAAAATTTATAAAACACCTTAAATTGTTTAACCCTTTCAATCCCAATTTATTTGTTTCAACTGACTTGATTTTTTTATGCCTTCTTGGTAATTATCACAAATGACACAAATCACACTAACAGAAATTGACAGTCTGTCACTAAGCCTCTATAAGAAGATGCGCGCAACAATTTTGTAATGGGGATGTTAAAAATGATGCCTGCTACCAGTGGGATATCAACTATGTAGTAAATTAATGCGTTTAATTCTCCCTAGGTTTCTTTAAACATCTACTGGGACTTAACCCATTGGGACTGAAAGGGTTAAGGGAGAGACTTAAATGCTGTATTTCACCGCACTTAAAAGTTTCAGAATATTGATTTATGAGTTTTTTACAAAGTTCATTTTTTAATAAATGATTACATTTCATATTCAGTTATTCATAAAAGGAAATTTTTTCTTTCATTAATAGTGGTAGTATATATTTGTTTCGAAAGAGAAGTGAGAATTAGGATTTGCCTGGGAATTGTAGCAATCTGTATGCAAGGTGAAAGCAATTAAGAACTTTTCGGGAAACTAACGCTTGAAGGTCTTAGTTTTGAGTATTGAGTTGAAAAACAAGCTAAGTGGCTGAACTCAGGGGAGAGCGGATGAATTACAGCTATTTATACTATTGGAGAGGGTCAACCATTAGTTAACATCCGTGAGAACGGGTGTTTCGTTCAAGCCTTACTCCAGGGTCCTGTCCCCTCTGGCCGCTGAAGGCTATTTGGTTAATAAAAGACAGCTGAAAATTTCGGTCATTACTGATGATGGTCCATGTACAGACAGAAATAGCATTTCTTAACTTCTTAGTATTTGTGTTTTACATCTACCATGCAGTTTAAAAAGAGAACCCAGAAAAGTTTAAGAGTTCAAGCGTGTTTAGATCGCCCTTCCTTGTTTGTTTTTGAAAAAAGGCCCTTTGCCTCTTTTGCATATAAGTATTCATACATACAGATTTATTTAATTAATATATAATTTCATCAATGAATTGTATTAAAAATATAGATTTAATTAACATTTTCCTTTCTTTTTTGGCCAAAGTTTAACGATACGAATAATGAATAATCCGAAATTTTAAACTTTTTCCAATAAAATTACATATTTACGTAGTTCGATTAAGGAGGCGAAACTCTACGATTATACGTATGATGAAAACATCATAAATTCAAACTTTGTCGCTGAGAATGGAAATTATTTAAAATGGAAAATATTTGAGGAACAAGATTTTCCAAAATTAAATAATTTTTTAATTATATAAACTTTAAGCAGTGTCTTTTCAGAACTGTGCATTATGCATTTATTTATTTTTTTTTTAAATTTCTTTATTATTAAATACTTCTTCAGACCAATAAGAGAAATATACAAATTTTCCCGAAATATGTTTTAATCTGTCAAAACAACTTTAAAAATTTGGTGTACGGTCTTTAAACACAAAAATTATAAAATTTCCTTTTACGATTTAATGTGTTTAAGGAATAAAACTTTAGTTTATGTAAATAATGAGAATAATATAACTACGAAGAAATGAAAAAATATAAGTGCTTTACAAGTAAATGAAATTGGTATAATGCTTTTAAAAGTACTGTGGTTTTTTTTTTTTCCAGTTCCGCTTTCCGAAATGTTTCATTAATTCCCCTTTGCTTCCGATTGCTCAACAAACGCCCACACGACTGTCTTTCTTTATGTCTCGTGATCACAACGTCTGTTCCTGTACGATTAAATCTACATAATAACAGGACCGAGTAATTCTAAATTAAAATGTAATCTTAATTATCTAATTAATCTTAATTCTAAATTAAAATGTAATCTTTAAAAAAAAATTATACAAAATGAAATTTAGAATTGTACACAGCCCCTTAAAGAATAAAATATCATATATTTCACATCTACGGCCTAGAAACAGCATCTACAGCTTTACGGACTGGGAATATCATTTTACGAATTATTATTAACTAGGAGTATGAATACGGCTTTACTAATTGGGAATATGATTTGGCCTTTACGACGAACTGTTAAAAAAATAATCTACGTAACCTCTACATTGATAAGCATAATGCACAATGTTCCAAAGACCTAGTTTAAATTTATATGTGATTATCCACATAAGACAATCGTATGATTAATTCTATTCACTTTAAGTATCTTTTATAGAATATTTCACATTTAATACATTTGTATAACATATTTCATTAAATGTAAGGCAACTTTCTTATGTAAAAGCTAAATAATGTTCATTAATTTTAAAAGTTATATAAACTTGTGGTGATATTTATGATATGACATTAAATAGTTTGCTATAAGATTTGGAAAAATAAGAAAATAGCCATACATTTTCTAGAAACATTTAATTTTTTTCTGGAAACATGTTTACTGGAACATTTTTCCCAGGATAATTTTTCAGGGACATTTTTTTTTAACACCGTGCGTAATAACACTGCGTAATAACAGTACCGTGTGCAATAAATTTTCGTAATGATAATTTTTTATGAAATAATACAGTTGTCCATTTATCCGCACTTCCTGTTATCTGAGGTAATCCACATTACCTTAAATGATTGAATTCCACACATATGATAAGAAAACCTAATTAAACAAAACTTAATTAAAAGACTTAATTACTAAAAAAACCTACATAAAATATTTATCAGGACAGAGAATAATGCATATTAATTAATTTTCAGGTTTAAATAACACTGTCTTTCATGTTATTTTTTCCCGTGCAATTCCCGTCTGAGTTATTTATTCTAGCTGAGTACTTCTTTCTCTTCATCATTGTCTCGGTCCTGTTATCATGTAAGAGGTATTTATATTTTTTATAAAAATGCACTAAAAATAAAAATTGTTAGCAAATAAACGCATTGCACAATTTACATACTACATTTACATATAAATATATATGTAAACAACATGTCTAGAATTTAATTGCACACTTTCGACACGTACATTTCGTTTCCATAAAGAGTGTAATCTCTTATCATATGTTTCTATGTTTACACAATAGGCTAGGTTGTTTAAATATGGCAAGGCACACAAAGGCTATCAAGCTTAGAGAAAGGATGCCTGCGATGAGGGCTTTCTCGATACCAACCACGAAGCCAGCCTCTTTGCCTGAAATGGCACTGCGCTCAAACTCCTAGCATTCAGCGATTTTAACCATTCGGCCACTAATAGGGGTCATGATTACAGTAAGATTAAAGATTATAATTTATAAATTCGAATGCTTTGCGAAACGTTTGTTCATATAAAATTTAATGTGAAACAAAAACAAAAAGATTCAATAAAAAATGAAAATGCGTCAAAAAACGTGCAGAGTGACTTTAAGATTTAAAGCTCATAGCTCATTTCTGATTTTCCTGGTAGACTCAATCTTAAGTTTCTCAAGTAAATGGTTTTCTTATAATATGATAGTGGCTGTGATCTACATGCATCTGGTACTCGCTGCTCGACAATACGTGGATAAATATCGATAGAGACCTCGAGATACGTAATTAATAAAGTACTTCTGATAAAACTCAACATTCAGATCATTACAATAGTCCAGTTGTGCAAAAAAATATGACACGGAAGGCTTTTTACCACTTTATTTAGAGTATAATATGCTTATATAAGACATCTCTATAACTAAAACTTGGATGTTGGATTGCTGTATTTTTTACTCTATTTATTTTAATTCTACACAGATATTTTTATTCTAAGACTCATCTCTCTTTCTATCTTCATTTTACTTCTAATTGTTTATCATAAAATTTCAGTCTAATTATTTTTAGATTCAATCACTATCTGATATTTGATTTAAAGATCTTTTTCTTTGGGTTTGAACCATTTTAAGATAATTAAATAATTTATTCCGATTTCAAAACTCTGTTTACTAGCTTTTCTCAGTAAAGATGCTAATATTCGTTACCTGGAAGGAACCTCGAGTTTCATTTTTATTAAATTTTTAATCTGTTCCAGCACTATATACAAAAACTGCTCATTAGTTTTAAACTACCAATAATGATTCCAGATACATTAAAAATAAATCAAATTGTAAATTGCTTAGCTGACATTTTTCAGTTCACAGAAATTTTCCTGGTGTTCAACTACTAATAAACATATACTAACTGTGTTTAATAATGGAACACCTGCTTATTTTTACTTAACAAACTGTAAAACGTCATTTGAGCCTGAAGGGGAAACAGGTGGCTCCTGCCTCGAGAAAACCATTGTTTGACAATTAGGTAAATAATGTATGTCTGATGATCCAAGTCTTAGTTGTACCTGAAATTCGGAAACTTAACTGCATTTTCTGTCAGAGAAGCCAACATGCCGTTACACTATATCATCAGCCAAAAGAACCGTAAACAACTTATGGTGAAAGGATACATCTATAATTTTGAACGTGCTAGTGCTGAGAAAAGTATTTGGAAATGTGTAGAGTATTTTACTTGTAAGTGCAAAGGGCGAATTCACACTCAAGATGATAATATCATTCTTGAAAAATCTCACGGGCATCCTCCAAATGCTGGCAAAATTACAGCGAAAAGATTATGAGTTCAATTAAAAGAGCGTGCGGTAACAACGCAGGAATCGACACATTCTTTAGCAGCAGTTGGTACAATTGGTCTTCCTTGTGCTGTTTCGGGGCATATACCACCAGTGGAAAATATTAAAAAAATTATCAGATATGCTCGACACGGAGAAATGCCATTGCATAATCCTAGATGTCTTGAAGAATTAGTAATCCCAGAACAGTTTTCAAAAACACTAAAAGAAGGGAAATTTTTGCTGTATGACAATGGAGCGCAGACAGACAGAATTCTAATTTTTCGACCTCAGAAATCTGGACTTCATGGCTGAATGTCCGAACTGGTTTGCTGATGGAACTTTTAAAGCAACACCACCGCTTTTCAGTCAGATTTATACAATCCATGGTGTTAAATATGATAGTGTGATACCTTCAGTGTATGTATTAATGCCAAACAAACGCGAAGAAACATACAAATGAGTGTTTACGGTGATAAAGTTTTTGAAACCGGATCTGCAGCCCCAAACTGTAATGACTGATTTTGAAAAGGCTGCCATAAATGCCTTTAAAAATTCCTTTCCGAATATCATTCAGAGAGGATGATTTTTTCATTTAAGTCAGTGTGTGTATAGAACGATTCAGTGTGCAGGTTTGCAAAGTAAATATGAAACTGATCCGAATTTCGTTTTGGAAATCTCTCAACTTGCAGCTTTGGCTTTCGTTCCTACTTCAGATGTCATTGAAGCATTTGAACAATTAATATCATCTACTTATTTTGTAAATAATATGAACATCATTCAGCCAATCATAAATTATTTTGAAGACACATGGATTGGTAGATTTACTCGTCGTGGACAACGTTGCAGACCAGTGTTTGACATCTCTCTTTGGAACTGTTATGATGCTGTAAAAGATAAAAGTTCCAAGGACAAATAATGCGGTTGAAGGATGGCATCGCAGATTCAAAGAACTTATGAACGGATGCCATCCAACAATCTGGAAATTTATTTATTGCTTAAAAAAGGAACAAAATTTAAATTCTATAAAAATTGAACAATACATTGCAGGTCACCATCCACCAGTAAGTAGAAAAGTTTACAGAGATACATCTCTCAGAATTCAAAAGATTGTAAATGATTATAATGATCGGCCTATTTTAGACTATTTAAGGGGAATAGCCTACAATTTTCAACTGCAGCTGTAAATTTTTTATACATTAATTAATGAGGATGTTTAATGTCTGATATAATTATACATGTTTTTATTACTACAGCTTTAACATGAGTCATAATTACATTATATTTTCTGAAAAATATTAGGCGAACTTTTATGCTCTTAGAGTTGATATTTACAATTATACTAGCTTTCATGAATATATGTGAATGATATTTTACTCCATATAATGTGTTTTATTTAAGCCTCTTTGGTATAATGTGTTTTATTTAAGCCTCTTTGGTATACACTCTTTGGTAGTATAAATCAAATTTTATTTCATCAGAGAAATTATGAACGACAAATGATGATGCCTTGTTCGTTTAAATATCATTTATTAACTGAAACGGTATGCGAAGCTAAAATTTATTGGAGATTTGGTATTAACAATAACGATATTTTTGAAAAATTCCTATCAATTAAAATTTTATTTCGTTTCATTTTTCATTAATTCATGTTTGTGTGAGAAAATGACTTTAGAGTATTTGTTTACAGTGGACAAATTTTTAGCTTAATAAGCTATCTATATTTTAATAAAATTCAGTAAATTTAATACCATTGTGGATGCATATAAGACGAAATTTTCAATTTCTATTCCTTTCTGAAATCATCCTGATCAGGCAGCTTAATATTAAAGAATACGTTTAAGAGATTTAACTCGTAAAGCAATGGGAGATATATTTACTTAATTTTATCTCAAATAACAAGATTAGACTTTTAATGGCTTTTCTTGTAACTTACTTGATATATCAAACTTATATACGTGGGCACATCTTATATGTAAGCCCCTTTTGTCTTTCTGAAAGATTCTTAAAAGACAAAACTTTTTCATATATGACACCATTATGTTTTGAGACAATACGGTATTTTATTGCGTATTTCTGTATATTTAAAAGGGGGAAAATTTGAAAACTGAGGTAAGAGATTTGCTTTTAAATCTTTAGTCATTTCAATTTTGATCAATACTGATAATATAACATAATTTTAAAAATAATTTATTATATGACAGTAATGTAAATTTAACGTTAAAAATCCTTAACAGCAGTTTTTCATTTGCTAAATATAGAATGATATATAAATGGAAGGTTTATTTGATAAATATGAAAGGTATTTTAGAGAGTTTCATGTTTTTCTGCAATGGGTAACACTATAAACATCGGTCTTTTGCTACAAAAATACATTCTCAAAATATGCTTATGGTTTTCCATGTATAGCTTATTCGCAAATATTTATGAAGCAATTTTAAATATTAGTTCTAACTTAGGCGGAAATTTCTGCTATGTTTACAGTTTTCTCGCGCTCCTAATTTTTTAAATGTATACAATGAAGTATTTATTATTTAATTAATTTTTTATAACTGCATTAATAATTTAACATACATTACATTATTTGCAAAGTTTTGACACCATATCACCTTTTTTACGAAATGAAAGAAAGTAAAATTATTGTTTATTCTTAAGCTACAAATTTTGAACAAGGCTGACATATCTACGCTAAATTTTATAATGGTGCCATAAATATTTTTCATTATTCAATAACAACTATAAATTTTTATAATTACTTAAAAATCGTAAAAGACTGGATTATAAGGCACTGTGTTTAATAAAAATAATATAATATTAAGAATGGCAACTTTTGATTAAAATATAGATTCAAAATATTATTTCCTGACGCACTGCAAAATCTGAAAGTAGCACAGTCTATTGTAAACGAATTTTTCAGGATGCACTTTTGGATATAATTTGATCTGATAAATAAACATTAATACAAGGTGATTATGCAATTCAACAAACAATCTCTATACTGCTTCATAAAATAGATAACTTATGATGGGAGTCTTCTTTTATAAAATACTGTGGTTTAATGTTGCAAACGAAGTTTCAGCTTAAGTTTGGAAATTAATATAGAGGGAAAGTTAAAAAGTAGTCTTTCAAAACTAGCATATGAATAGCATTAGGGAAGAATATAAAACACATTTCAGTATACATTCAGTATTTATTTCACAATAAGGAAACATTTTTCACTATATAAATAGCATAAGGAAATACTTTTCCAGTATATGAATGTAAAAAAACTTTTCAGTATATATCCAGTACTTATTTCAGTATAAAAAAACTCATTTGAGTATGTAAATAGCATAGGAAAAGAATTTTTCAGCATATGATTCATATATTATATTAATATATCAATTTCTTTAATCAACTTTCGATTTCTTTAAAAAACATTAACGTTTAAGAACTAATCAATAGAAAAAATGCAAATAAAAAAAGTAAACATATTTAATTAAAATAAAACTTTAACAAACATTCTCTATTCGTAAAAAGCAAATTTAAAGTTAATTAAATTTTAAATTATGAAATTTAATTGCAAACAAATAAATGATTAATTATTGCTGCGAACTAATCTACAATATCATTTAAATTCTGAGAGCATAGATAAATTACGTGAAAGTATCAAAATCCATGAATAAATATATAATTCCAAAAAATTTTTTAATCCTAAAAAAATTTTTTAAATGTATAAGTGAATAATTGTTGAACAGGCAGGAGACAAACTTATCAAGGAAAGTTGCCTCCAAACCTAACTCTTCAATTATTCAATTCGTGTTTCGTCATCCATGTATTCAGAATTTAAATGATATTGCAGATTAGTTCGCAGCAATAATTAATCATTCATTTGTTTACAATTAAATTTCATAATTTAAAATTTAATTAACTTTAAATTTAGTTTTTACGAATAGAGAATGGTTTTTAAATTCAAACTTCATTACTTAAATCAATGCGCAAGAGAATTATTTAAATTTAATTTAACTTAATGTTTATTAAAAGTAAAACTATTATTTAACTAAAATATTTATTCTTTTTAATTAAAATAAAAATGTATTTTTTATTCACGAGAGATGCCTTTGACAAGAATTTTTATGTCTGTTATGGAACTTGAAGGGCATCAAAAGAACTTTTGAAATGTGCACTGAGATTGAACTTATTGAGATCTGTAGTTTTCAAAGCTTTATTTTTTTTATATGAGACAAGGTTGGTTTGTGTAAAAAAAAAAAAAAAAAAAAAAAAAAAAAATCTAAAATGAGAAAAGATATATAATTTTTTTTTTTTTACTTTTCAAACGAAAATATCAAATGCTCCTCAGCTGACTACCTCCTATCCAACCTTTTTCACATTTTATATGATTTTTAAAATCATTTGGATGATTATTCCAGGAACCAAACCTTTTTTAGTAAGATCGGTAAAAAGTATGCAATTTGTCTAGTAATTTAATGGGAAAAAAAAAAAAAAAAAGAAAAGAAAAAAGAAAGACATGAAAGAAAAATAAGATATTTACACCAGTTTTTTTTTTTTAAATAATATTGTAATTATTTAGTAAAATCATATCTTCTTCTATAATGCATACCACATTACTTCATTTTGTTTAAATTGTAGAAGATATTAAAGTTAAGTAAAAATTTCAAATTACCTTCGAATGCCACTTCCAGATACTTTTACAACAGGTAAACGAGTAAACAAAAAGTTAACATTTCTAGTCTCCTCTCCTGAAATTAAGCTCAAACTCTATACGTAACTGTAAATAAATTAAATGAATATTGTAGAAAAAGTAGAAATCTTCTTCATTAAAATTTCTGAATTTATGTGTTCATTGATACTGGACTATCAAAAATGCAAATTGTGCGTCTTTCAAATTGCAAATTCATAGATATGCAAGAAATTCATATTATATTTAATTGTAGGGAGTTATGAAACTAGCATTATTTTCAATATAAAGACCTACATTCATTTAAGTCATAAATGTAAAGACCTACATTCATTTAAGTCAATCAGAGTTTTTTGTCTGCTTTCTAAACATTTGTCAATAAAATAAATATAACTCAAATATTTTTATATACAAATCAGAAAGACCTTACACAAAGATATAACCAGATAGCCATTATCTATACTGTTTTAATGATTTGAAGCATCATAATATGCATTTTTGTAAGACTCATTTGATAACACTGTAGTTAGCTAGGTCAGTAGTGAAACAATCATAGATGACTCAATGCTAAAGAAAAAGATGCAAGAATTCTGAATACAGTTGAGAAAATTCATAATTATCTGATTGTTTTATAATTCTACATTTCCTATGAGCTATAATTTTATTGCAATTCTTACCCATTACAATTAGGAATATATTAATCCTAGAAGCATTTGAAATTAATAACAATTTAGAGAAACTACTATTTTCTACTTTTATATATGTATTAGTTTTCAATAACAAGAGGATTTCCCAAAAATTTTGGTCCGGTTTAATGCAAAATTAGAGCACAAAATTTAAATCCTATTTTTCGTATCAAAACCCTAGTGCTAAATATCCATGAAAAATAATTCATTTTATAATGAAACTGAAATATTCGAAGTTTATTGCAAAAGTTGCCTTCAAGAAGCAAAATGATTGTGTCACAGTATCAATGCGAATTCGTAAATATTACTAAAATGCATTACTATAATATGTAATATAATAAGGACTAGTAAATACGGACAATATGCAAAACGAATAAGGACTATATGTAGTCCTCTGAACACGCACCATCACCACTACACTTTATATAAAAATTAGTCATATTTTAACAATAAAACGAAAAAAATGTTTTTTTGAGCAATCCAGCACTCAAAAAAGCATGTGATTCGATTTTATACAAGTATATAGTATGAATCATAGCCAACATGCTAATTAAGCCTTACGTGAATATTAAAAAGAACACATATCGAAGTATAAAAAATGGCTAACTCCATGAAGTTATAAACTTATATGCAACATTCTGTTCTTTTTGTTACATGCAGATGCAATAATGAACATCGTAGTAGAGTTTTTATGGCTGGGAAAAGAGATATAGAAGCTTTTTTTCCCTCTCTGTGAAGTGTAAGAGGAAGAAAATGTTTAACGTTGAGGTAAAGAAATCCAGATAAGCAATTAGTATATTTGTTGTTTACAGTGGTGTACATACACTGAATTCTACATTTACCTAATAACACACCTCTCATTGACTCAGCTATTTCACAGTATATCTTTGCTTATTATTGTGAACTGAGAAACTAAAACTACAGTTAATTACAGATGAAAAAAAAAAACAAAAAAAAAAAAAAAAAAAAACAATAAGATTTGTAAAATTATTAAAACAAAAAGATAATTTTGTTTGATTTAAAACGTAAACTATGGAAATTAACATGCCTTCTTTCAAGATATCTTTTTCCAATAGTTTAATGCCTAGACGCACTAAATATTTTCATTTTTTTGAAACAATTTCTTTCTGGATACTTTAATTAAAAAATAATCATGCACGAAGCGAACCCGGATTTTAAAGTTTAATTATCATTGATATTCAAAATCATATGTTTCTAAAGCATATATGATTCATAAATATGTATTCATATGATTCATAAAAATGTTGTATTTTCTTATTCCAAAACATTTGTCATATAACAAAAAGAAATTGTACTTGAAACGTTTCAGTCAGTGAAAAGAAAAGACAATATAAAATATGTACAGTTTTTATCCTTGAAATCTATATAAAGGAAATTCGATTAAGTTTTTATTTCACAAAATTTTATCTTTAATTAAAAATCTACAAGAAAAATTAGTCGCTTCAAAGTTGCTAGGCAAAGAATCGCTACAAAATAGAATCTCACTCAGAAATATTAATTTTAATTTCGCTACAGATTTTTGGCGAGCATAATCTAAGATATTCTGAAAATTAAGAAATACCGGAGAAAACATTCAAAATTGTCTTAGAAAGTTGGCCACTGTAAGTTCAACAAGTAACTACAAATTTTCGAATAAAATGTATATGAAAAATTAAATAATACTTTTAAAGTGCTAAATAAGAAATGTCTAAAAATAATCATGCACGAAAATAATGTCTAAAAATAATGTCTAAAAATGCTAAAAGTAAATGTAGGCAACCATATTTAAAGCGACTACTCAAAATTCCATATCTTTTTAATCTTGAGTGAATGTGGTGAACTTGCGTAATGATTAAAAACCAATGTTTATTATTCTCAAAAACACTGTTCGTCTTAGAGGGAGATAGTCACCAAGAATGTTCACTGCAAGTATACATTATTTCTAAAAAACAAAACAAAAACAACAAAACAAACAAACAAACAAAACAAAAAAAAAAAAAAAAAAAAAGCTGCATGAAGATTTTCGTGATTTTCCTAAAGTATAATGTGCATATGAACCAGTTCCTGAGAATGTACTCCACAAAGGAATCCCACCCCTTAAGCAGATAGCCGTAGTGTGCTTTTATAATCTAATAAATCCAAATCCTACTGAAATATTATGCATAGCTGGTTTTCTTAATAACTAACAACTCGTCATTCAAGTAACTGACTGCACGCCGTGCATGGAAATTTTAATGACATTTTAAGAATAAACTGAAACAAAACAAGAAATAATTTTCGCTATAAGAGTATTAGACTAACAAAAGTGAAGAAAATAATCTCAAAATTAACTTAGCAATTTTTTTAAAAATAAGATTATGCAGTTACTTACCTTCCTTTTTCTAATCTTTTTTAGATAATACTTTATAAAAACTTTATAAAAATGATTTATTAATGACCATTGTTAGTTAAGTATGTCGGTTTAAAATTCTATTAAGTGCTATAAGTTGCATTAATTTTCTATGCTTAAGTATCCTTCTTACTTTTTCAACTAAAATTTATTAGTTAATAAAAAATATGAAAGTAAAAATTATCCGTCTTTCCATCTTGCGCTCACAAATCATTACGGGAATATCCATTTACAGTTATTAAAGCCTGAAAAAAGCATATCTGCGATGTTATTGTCATGTGATGATTTGTAGATACTTTATTTTTTACCACGATATTTTCGACGACGATGTTTTTAAACTGCGAAGTTTTTGAACCGCTTTATTTTCGACGACGATATTTTGTACGACGATGTTTTAGAACTGCGATGTTTTCTCCCACGATGTTTTGTAGCACGACGTTTCCGCCTTGCGTTGTTTTCTCCGCGACGTTTTCTTGCGCGATGTTTTCGGCTGTAACCGTTTTTATGGTCTTCCCCATGTGTAACGCAGACAGGAGCGAGTTTTCCTTAGAAAGTCCTCCACGAAGGCATCCTTCCTCTTAGGCAGATAGCTCTCGATGCTTTGCCGTAATCACATAAATCTAAAACAGGAGAAAGTGCAGAATCGCCCACTGCTTGGCGCGTTTTTAAGAATTGCACATACTCGGTATCCATGCACACATCGACCTATTTTCACTTAAAAAACATCCCAGAATTGCACAAAAATGGCATTGTGCACTCCCTTGACTTTATCCATGTACACATCGACCTATTTTCACTTAAAAAGTCAAAGAAAATTGACAAAAATTCAATTATTCTTACTCTTGTAAGAAGCGCCAAAGAAACGCCAAGCAAATAAGTGAGCGATTCTGCACTTTAGCCCTAAAACCAAAGAAACTGCGCGTGCTTTTTTCCGGCTCTTTGTTTGGAATCTTCTTTCCATGCAAAAGCAATAACTGAGTATTTCCCTTCCCGAACAGTCGTGTTGCAAGTGGGGAAGGGAAATACTCAGTTATTGCTTTTGCATGGAAAGAAGATTCCAAACAAAGAGCCGAAAAAAAGCTGGTTACTTTGCGCTTCGAAAATATAATACCTTACATTTCAACACGTTCTTGAATAATGGAATAAGCATATTTCTCTTAGGAAAACGTAAAAACTATCTTTTGATTTACAGCTTATACTTGACATTTTGAAACAGAAATAAATTTTAACAAAGCACATGATATTTTATAATGAATTAAGGGTTGTTCTAAGAAATTTTGATTTCATATTGTTTAATCTTCTATCGAAATCGTTCTAAAATGTGCTAACCCTCTGTGTACTTCACTCAGATTTAAAAAAAAAAAAAAAAAGAAAAAAAAAAAAAAAGAAAGAAGAATCATATTGCGGCCGAAGGGGAGTTTTTTTTTTAACGTTTTGTGTGTTACCTTTATTTATTAAATATCATGTTCTTTGCACTTAAACCATAAAACTGAATTCAACAGCAGTATCACAAAATAATTTAAAAAGAGCATATCCTTTAGAACACAGTCTAGAGCGCTGGAGATAATTTCTTTTTTTCCCCGTAGAGTGTTGTCATTGATCGATTTGAAATAGTTGAGTTTGTTAATCAAAAATTCCAAAGGTTAAAGGTTTACAAAATATGAAATAGATAATAACAAATTCCAAATTCGGGCTTCCAGATGCCCATATTAGAGTTAAAAATTACGTTATTCAAAATTTCATGTCTCTAGGTTCCTTTGTTTTTTTCACAAGATTCATCAGTATTTAATTTCTTTAAATATAATGTAGGGTTATAATATTTGCTGGCAACAATTTGAAAAGTGAAACGTTTATAGTAAACCAACCCAAAATGCCAAAACGAAATTAAAAACAGTTCTGAGAAAATTGTTCCTCTGGACTAAAACGAAAAAAAAATATAAAATAAAATAAAATAAAAAATAAACGAGATATTCCTGATATGATTTGACAATAGGTAATAATAATGTTTTAAGAAATAAGTTGAGTACAACTTTATTCAAATGCCTTTCAAACAGTTTAAAATTTTTATGCGAAATAAATTACGCAACCAATAATAAATTTTAATAATTTGAAAGAGAGCTAAACTCACCAAGAATTTACTTTTACATATCCTTACAAACGTTGCGTTCAATGCTTTGAAAGAGAGCTAAACTCACCAAGATTCTACTTTTACATATCTTACAAATGCTGCGTTCAATGTGCCCACCTTGTTAAGGCTACTTATACGCAACAATAGAAGGAATATCGAGCTGGCTCATATTATACAAGCTGGCTAATGCCAAAGTTGAATGAAAAGAGTGGTGATTACTCCGTTCGACAAGGTAATCTGTCCGGCTGGCCAGTGCGAAAACCATTGTCGAGACCATTTACAAAATCATCTCCACTAACGTGGACAGAATGCACAGGACAAAGAGATGATGCGTGACCACGTCGTTCATAGGATTTAATCCCGTGTGACATTTCCTTGTATGACTCATCAGAAATACTGTATTTTACCTTAGTTCTCATTAATTATTCTCCAGGACCTTCGAAGAAGTATAACGGTTGTTATATGGTATGGGCTATCACATAGGCACCAAGTGAAATGAAAATCAGTTTTGTCATAGATGACAGCCAAATTAACAGAGATGGACATTTGAAAAATATGGAAAGAAATGCAATCAGTTTTCCTGTAATCCAATATAATAAAATTGAGTATCGAAAGCATAGTTTACTTGTTATGAAATTTAAAGCATTTATGCAAAACCTGCATTACAGTGAATATTAGAAGCCATTTTGTGACTACTGCTTTGCACAGTGTAATAAAAACATTTGCAATATACTTAATTATAATAATAGAGTTCTAAATATCCGAGGTACAATAATTACAATATCCGAATTACAATATAGGTCCAATGAATTGAACGGTTGTGCAAAGTTAATTATTTGTATATTAACTTTTCTTCAACCTAAAACTCTTCAACTATCCACTGTAGTATATTTCTTTTCTTGTTATCCAATTTAATAAAATTGTAAAATTTTGCATATTAAATATAATCCAATAAAATCTAATCCTAGATAATCCAATAAAATCCCAATTTTGTAATTCCAATAAAATTGCATATCCAATATACAATATTGTATATCCAATACGATAAAATTGTATACCAATTTTTTTGTACTTCACTCTGTATCTTTATTAACTCTTTATTAACTATTAATTTATTTTTAACTGTTATTAACTCTGTATCTTTATATTCAAAAGAAATAATTTCATGCTGTAAGCTAATGCGATAACACAAAAGTATTTATTTCAATAAGGAATAATTACGCTTAGATTTTACTGCACCAAGTGTATAATAAAATGTAATTTTTTTTTTTTTTTTTTTTTTAATTCAGGTGTGTATTTCCAAAAACCCATTCCTAGCTCTTACGTACTTGATTATTGACCCCCATTTGGTTTTATTTTTGTCGATTATAAGGACTTTTCAGCCCTTAAATAGGATGCGAAGCGATCGAAAGGGATAGGCAAAATGCAAGATTGATTTATGAAAGACGTAGTATTCAAGGACCTCAAACAAGCTACGCCTATTTTATTTCAAAATGCTAAATTTTGGAACTAATTTAACTGAGATTGTACAGAACAGAAAAGTAATTATAATTGTTACTTACCGCCCAGCCTTCGTTAGAATCATCTCATTGGTCAAAGCATAAAATTCTCGCCAAATGTCGGAATGCAATAGTTCCACACAAATATCATGTTCTGAATTGGTCATTATTCCAAGCGTTTCCTTATAAATTTTCTTCCTTAGATAACGCTTTAAAATTTATTAGAATACGTTAAGTTTCTCTAACAAATCAAATCTCACCTGATAATAATTGAATATTTAATGAACGAATGACCAATCACCACCAAAATGAAAGGGTAACTGAATGATGATTGGTGCAGCTGGAAAATAGAATAGAAAGGAACCACAGAGTGGAAGTTTCATTTGTTTCCATTGGGACCTAATATTTGTCATGCTTTTCTTTTGCCATTTTCCGACACCAGCTATAAGGAAATAGTGGATTTCAAGGTCATTTCTGTGGGCACTGGGAGGAGACGTTTCTAAATATTCTTTTCCAGGGCAAATACTTAAAAAGACTTTTAATTGTTGCAAATATTTGTCCTCAGCAGTTATTCGAAAGAAATTTTTATTATGAAGATTTAAAAAAAAATAATAGACATTTGATGAGACAAGCGCGTGATTTCTTTCATTTTTTAGTCCTGACACACTTGCCTCCCCAAAAAGAAATTAAAGTTAAAAAAATCTGGGGAGGGGACTGAGAAACAAATCAAATACTTTGTGTGTAACATTTTTAAAGAGATTCAAAGGAACTTATTAAAATGTTCATATCATAATAATGCGGCATTCTAACCCATATATCCAGCGAATGATGATAATGATTAGTAATTCGTACTCTCCAATCTTATCGATTTTTTGGTTATTTAAATCTTTTAGATCCTAACTAAACCGTTAAACCATTAAGTCCAAATTTACGAAAGCGTGATTTTATTGACTACCAGCAGAAGCCTTCATTAAAAAACGAAAATGTGGTTGCTGCATTTCGGTACTTTGATTATCAATACATCCTCATAATCCCCTAAGGGCCACACAACATTACGCCATCTGGCAGTTTGAAAGAATTTTCAAATATTCAATGCATCACGCTTTCTCGAAAGTTCTCGAAACTTACTCTTGAACCATCTCTATCATCAGACTGAGAAATCTATGTGTCCTAGATGTTTCTAGCAACTCATGCCACAGTACAGAAATAGTGCGTCACGCGCATGATTTCAGTTATCAACTTGCTAAACTACTCAACAACGGCTGGTTGGTTTGAATATGGTGCAAAACCAAGTGTGATTATTATGCGTCAGACACTGAACTTACTAATTAGTAGCTGCTACCGCGTCCAAACGCACACGAAAAATAAGATCTTATATACAAAATGCGATAAAATAAAATAAAATAAAATAAAAAAAACATAAATATACAGACAAAGTGTAAAACCAAGAGGTGAACAAAACAAATGAAATTAAATTTTAACTCATAGACAAACTGTTTTGTCTGTGAGTTGTAGTTTAAATTTTCGTGTCAGGATATAGAAATATATTTCATTACATAAAAGACTAAAATATTAAACAAAATTACTGTGCACTGTGATGCAAATTATCTCACAAAATGAGTAAAACTAATAAATATTTTAAATTATGAAAATATGCTGTCAAAATGGATAAGCTAAGCAGAAACAGTTAAAAATTCTGATACAAATTAATACATTTTAAGAAGTTAAAAAAGTTAAAATGAGATTTTGGTTTAAAAATATAGTTAAGGAAACGTCTGTATTCACAAAATATAAACGATAAGAAGAACTGAAAAAGTGGACAATCAACTAATACATTCTGGATGGACTTAGGGACCTTAGATGATTCCCTCTCTCTTTTGCTTTTTTCTCCTCTTTTGCTTAATTCAGATTAGCTTCCTCTCCCTCTTTTTCTTGCTTCTTAAGGTAGTGGTAGTGGTAGTGGTAGATTTATGGTGCAAAGCTCTATAGGCCATATGCGCCAAACGCAGGATTCGTATTTCAGCATATAAAGTATAAAAGAAAAAAATCTAAAGCAACAGCACACTTTTAAAATCGAGGCAAGTAAAAAGATAGTGAAATGGTGGGATGAAAATGTTGATTATGATTCAGATAATGACATATGCAATATAGATATAAAATCTTAAAATATCTGATTCATTAAAATTCTAACATAAAATCTCAAGACAAAAATCAAATTAAATAATAGAAACCTGTTTCTTTCAGGTAGTCAAACAAATTGATATTGACCTCTCTTCCGATTAAACGGTCGAGAGGCAGGTCGCAGCTATTAAAATACTTCTCACGAAGACTATTAAAATATGGACATTCAATTAAAATGTGATAGACTGAGAGACAAACATCACAGTTTGCACAAACAGGCTCGTTTTCAGCTTTCAAAAGGTAGTTATGTGTTACTCTAGTTGCTTCTAAAGGAAACAGAGTCTGAGTGGCTATGAATTAAACAGATTTTACAGCATTTGCATAACTACCACTTAGACGTAGTTGATTAGTACTTGCATTTCTTCGAACTTCAGCATAAGACATTTTCCTATTAACTTTAAGATACTGAACTTCTTTCCATTTAGCACGGGATGGGGTAAAAGCTGGGAGTTTACCATTACAGTTGGCGTAAACTGAACACTTATCTTGCTCTCATAACCGACCTCCGAGCATTTAGCACATGTGAGTTCACATGTGAGTTACATGATACTTCAGAGTGGCCAAAAGGCTGACATTCGAAACAGCGCAACGGATTGGATACATACGACCTAACACGACAGCGTAAATACCTAGTTTTAATGGATGATGGTAAATCTGATGAATTAGATGTTCGTATACTATACTTGGTATTAATAAACTGCTTTTTTCTGCGTATGCAAAAGCGTTTGGCAGATCTTACGTTTTGACACCGAAGTTCTCTGTCAATTTCTTTTCATGAGACACCAATTAAATCTTGTTCCGATAAAACTCCTCTCGAAACGTTCAGTGTATTATGGGAGAAAACATTTACTTTTACAGTTCCAATGTTTTTTGAATATAAACTGTAAAAGACTGTTGAACAGATTTTGTTTTTGTGAGAAGGTCTCCTGATCGCAGTTTCTTCATATTTTGAAGTTCCCCAATACTAGCCATTATATACTTATTTATGAGATAAGGTGACATTATTCTAAATTCTAACTGTTACGAGTCTAATAATTCTCATTTCTTTCATTTATACTCGGACTCGATCATTTTGCAGAAGATCCATACTCAAGTTCACTAGCAGGATAGTTTTCAGTAACAACATTTTTTGAAATGGAAGATATAATAGCAATCATATTATAAAAAAAGAAAAATTCGGTCCGACGGCTCACTAAACTTGTAGCTCAGCGAGGGAACACATCCTCCTGTGTTAGGGGCCAGTCGTATCTATAAGCAAACAGAAGCCACGAAGTCGACTCTCCCGAAACCAGGTACTCCCAAAAGCTTATCTAAAGCATTGACACTAAAGACTAGTGACCAACCGATTAACATTAGCAAAAACAGCTAAGTGCCTGCTGTTTGGATTGAAGAGGTCAAAGCAGCATGTTTGGGACAGAACCTCGCCCCTCAACTGTCAGGACTCTTTGGCTGCATTCAGACGGCGACGTAAATATCACAGAGGCATAGTCACAAGGAATAAAATGCGGGAATTCTGTTCACACCTGCGACACAGGTCTAAGCCGTACCCACTTAGAGAAGCTAAATTTGGGCATGCGTGGATGTGTATACAGATTTTCCGCTCTGGTTCCCCATTCAGGTTTCGCGCGTTCGCTCTGATTGATAGACGCTTATCCCAAGTCGGCATAAAGTTGAAAACTTCGAACTTTATGCCAACCGCCCTAAACCAGATTTTGTGACGTAGCGCACACTGGTTGGCTGGGAACGCCAGCTCGGCTTAAACCACTTATGCCCTTTATACCGTCGTCTGAATGCAGCTTTTCTTTCCAGCTGTATGGGTGACAACGCACGGCAAACGCGTAAGCAGTTTTCTCACCATGGTAAGCCACAAACAAAGAATTTGTAACAGCATCTCAAATTGGGGAAGATAAAAAATACAAGAAACCACAAGAAAGAAAAAGTTATAGTTAAGAGAAGGGTAAAGAGAAAAGAAGATAGATCACTGAGGTTCTAGGAACATGACCCGCGTCTCAGAATGATGATCTCTTGAAGACTATGGTACCTCTGGATTGCCACACCCGTACTTACGAAGAGTGAGCTCCTGAACAGACTCAAGAGACTCAACAACGGATGCTGAATTATGAACTGTTAATTAAAATATAAGCTAATTCTCAAATATTTTTGTCACTTTATGCTGAGAAAAAGAATCTTAAGCAGCTTCAATTTTATTTGCAACTTCGTAATACATGCAACTATATTATTTTTGAAAGTTATATTTTTAATTAAATTCAGATTTCCCGTTCTGCTTTATTTAAAAACTTTTAGTATTAAAATATTCAAGAGATTCGAGAACATCTTTGGGCTCAGAATCAAGGAAATTTAATATTAAGCCCCCTTCTAATCAGGCCTGAATTTCTAAAATTAGAAGTACTAGAGCCCTATTAAGTTCTAAAATTGGAAGTAGCGGAATATAGAAGACTTTCGAGAAAGAGGAAGAATAATAAATAAATACGTAAAACGACTATTAAAATCATTAACAACTATAAAAATTAACGATTAATGATTAAAATAAATAAATAATTAATAGTTAATGTAATTAAATAATTAAAATTTAATAAAATGAAAAGAGATAAATTAAAATTTAGTAAGCAATTTTTAATATAATTTTATTACTAAAAATAAAACTTTCACGATCCCATTTCTTCTGAAATTGTTGTTCATTACATAAAAGTGCCGCATCCTGCTTATGTAAGGCTCCGGCTAGAATTATAAATTATCCTCAAAATTAAGAAGTACCAGAGCCGAGCTCCAGTGCGCTCCAGCTCAATTTAAGCTCTGCTTCTAATACATCTCTAATATACGAATATCCGTATAATAATATAAACTTAGTTATTATCTTTAATAGCATATTTTATTAAGCTATTATCTTCAGTGTTTTATATATATATATACTAGAAAGCCCGGCGGTCATACGAAATGCCCGCTGTTCCAGATATTATAAATTGTAATTAAAATGATTTCTCCAAAGGTGTCTGCTAATTCAAACTGAATTACCCAGGGCAGGCAGCGAGGACCCTGTTGTGTAATTTGAAGAAAAAGGCTAGAGGGCGCTGTTGCTCGCTTAGTTGTAAGAGAATAAAGTTTGTTCATGTTGAAGGCGGCGGCCTAAGAATACGCTCTGTATATAGTAATTAAAATATTGTCAAAAATGAAAAGTGTTAAAATTAGTAAACCCACTGAACCACCATCATCTGATTTAACGTAAGGAATTAAGGCTTTGTGAAGATTTTAGGTGTTCGATCCAAGTGTTTCGATTTCAATGGATATTTCATACTCGAGGAAAATGGAATTCCAATACATTAGTAAGTATTTATTATTGCTGTCGTGGGTGTAATTTAAATTAAATAAAATGGAAGAGAAGTTAGATAGATTGAAACGTAAACGTTCCACATTGAGATCGTCTGTTACTAGGTTAATTAAAGTGATTGAAGATAAATTAAAAATTGAAGGGGAGGAAAATTCGATTAAAGAATTACGAGAATTGTTTGAATTATTAACCGAAAAGAAAAATAATTTGAGAACGCTTGATGATGAAATACTAGAGTTAATTGATGTTAACTTAATTGAAGAAGATTGTAGTATAAGCGAAGAATACAATGACAAATGTATAATTGCTTGTAGTCAAATTAAGCAGTTTCTAGGTGCGGTTACCGCAGTACCGCCAGTGAGGAATTCCCAAAGTTCTGATTTAAACCAGTCTAGTGGTAATGGAATTTTGCATGTAAGTTCCAGTTCTAGTGGGAGTAGTACGCTGAAATTACCAAAATTAATGATTGACAAATTTTGGGGAGACCCCAAACAATGGAATGAATTTTGGAATAGTTTCGAAAATTCGATACATAAAAACGAAACGCTTTCAAAAATACAAAAATTTGTATACTTAAAAACATTCTTAACGGGACAAGCTTCGAATGTTGTGTCAGGCTTTGAGTTAACAGAAAGTAATTATGATAGTTGTGTAGCATTACTAAAGGACAGATATGGTCGAAAAGACCTGATCATTAATTCATTCATGAATAAAATTCTCAATTTAGAAGCCGTTAAAAATTCTGCTAACGTAAAGGCTTTACGTAAATTATATGACGAATCAGAAGTTTCGATTCGTAATTTGGAAACTTTAGAAGCAACTTCTGGCTCATATGGACATTTATTAATTCCAATATTATTAAAATTAATTCCGGACGATTTAGTTTTGGAATTTAATCGGCAAAGACGATCGAAAGATAAAGTTGAAGTTTCGGAATTAACACAATTTATTAAAACGGAAATAGAATGCAGGGAAGTTTCAAATCTAGTATTAAGCGGAAGGAAAAATCCTGTGCCTCCGCGAGTCGATCAATCAAAATATGAAACTAGAAAATATGTAAAAAATACACCCACGGCTGCATTTCATACTGCAGTTAACCGAAAATGCATCTTTTGTGATAATTTGCACGAGTCATTTAAATGCGAAGTGAGTGTTTCTGATAAATTAAAGAAACTAAGATCCGAAAACCGCTGCTTTTCTTGTTTTAAAAAATTCCATACTTCAGAAAGGTGCAGAAATAAAACTAAATGTAATAAATGTGGCGGTATGTATCACAATGAATCGATTTGTACTAATAAATCCCTTGTAAACAAAAAGTTGGAACAAGGTTATTCCAAAAATGAAACTGAATCTCTGACTTTGAATTCTGAGGAAAGAAATAAAGTTCAAAACTTAAAATTGATTGCTTCTGTTCCTCAATGTGATAATAATAATGACTGTAATGCCAGGGAAATATTATTACAAACTTGTACACTTTATGCTTGTTCTAAGTCTAAATCAAAATTAACTAGATTAATCCTTGATCAAGGCAGTCACAGATCCTTTATAACGAAAAAATTGGCCGACCATTTAAAACTTACTCCAATCCGTTATGAAAGACTTTCTGTTTATTCATTTGGTGCGACGAAGGCAATGAATCATTCCTATCCGGTCGTTGAAATCGAAATTCAGAATTGGAAACAAAATAATAAAATAAAAATTGAATGTTTGATCTCGGATGTTATTTCCTCGGCGTCCATCAGTGTGCCTAGTAAACAAATTGCAGACTTCATGGAGCATATGGGGTTGCAGATCGCCGATTGCGCAAGAAAAAATAACATAGCTGTTGAGATATTAATTGGAGGGGATGAATTCTGGAATGTAGTTTATTCTGAAAGAATTAAAATATCTGAAGGGTTGTACGCAGTCAGTTCTGTGTTTGGTTGGGTTGCCGCAGGAATCAAGAAAAATAAAACAAACAAAAATTGTTCTGAAAATTTAGCGGTAATGACAAACACTGTTGTGTTGAAAGATTTAAAAGGTTTTTGGGAATTAGAACATATGGGAATTAATGATTCTGATGATTATTCCCATATTGACTGCGAAATAGTAGACCAGTTTGAAAGAAATTTGCAGTTTAAAAACGGAAGATATGAGGCAAATTTAATCTGGAAATACAGTCCGAATAATTTAGGAAATAATTTTGAGGTAGCTAAGAAACGATTCGCAAACCTTCACAATAAACTAAGCAAAACTCCGGAGATTTTTCGGGAATATAAAAATATAATTGAGAACCAGATATTAGAAGGAATTGTGGAGGAATGTCCAAATAATGATACAAATTTGGGATATTTTATGCCTCACCGAGCAGTGATACGACCTAGTGAAACTACTAAGGTAAGAATTGTGTACGATGCTAGCTCAAGGACAGAGGACACGAATTCGTTAAATGACTGCCTTGAATCGGGACCTAATCTAAATCCAAATATACTAGACATTATGTTAAATTTTCGTAAGTTTAAGATAGCGTTTTGTGGAGACGTTGAAAAAGCCTTTTTGATGATAGGAATTGCTGAAGGTGATAGAAAATTTCTAAAATTTCTTTGGTTTAATGAAAATAATGACTCCTTTAAGATTATGCAAATGTGTCGCGTAGCTTTCGGTTTGACTATATCTCCTTTCATTTTGGCCGCCACTATAAAATATCACATTCGAAAATATAAAGATAAAATGCCGGACAGTTTCCAAATGTTAAATTCTTCTGTCTATGTCGATGACCTATATTTTGGAGCAGGAACGGTTGAAGATGCGTATCGGTTATCTGTAGATGCGGTTAATATATCTAAGGATGCTGGGATGAATTTCAGAAAATTAAGAACTAATTCTAAAGCATTAAACGATTTATGGGTCTCAGATGGGATTAAGGAATCAGACAACAAATTAACTAGTGAATCGAATTTCTTAGGCATGATTTGGAATTCCATTGAAGACGATATAAAGTTAAATTTAAAAAATTTAATTGACTTTTCTACTGGAAACGATTTTGCTACAAAAAGGAAACTTTTGCAAAGCATCGCCCAAATATACGATCCATTTGGATTTATTGCACCCTTTGTTATTCGGGCAAAAATTATTATACAAGAAATCTGGTGTTCCGGTTCTGACTGGGATGAGGTCCTTCCTGCAGAGATTAAGGACAAATTCAATATTTGGCGGGAGGAACTTAATGATTTAACTGAAATATCGATACAGAGAAATTTCTTTGATGACGATCCAATGAATATAAGCCTTCACCTATTTTCGGACGCTAGTCCTAAAGCATATGGGGCCATCTCATATTTCAGATATTGTACGAGTGATTCTAAAATTAAAACTTCCTTTATCATGTCGAAATGCAGAGTTGCACCTTTAAGATCAATCACGCTTCCTCGTTTAGAGTTAATGGGAGCACTCGTGGCTGCTCGAATGTATAAATATTTGAAAAAATTGTTTGGTGATTTAATTGAGGATGTTTATTTTTGGAGTGATTCCGAAATCGCCATTACTTGGATTAAAGGTTCGCCAAATAATTGGAAACCATTTATCGCCAATCGTGTTACAGAAATACAGAGTATATGCAACAAAAAATTGTGGAACCATTGCGAAGGGAAACAAAATCCTTCCGATTTACTAACTCGAGGAATTAGTGCTCGGTCACTAATTAAGAATGATTTGTGGTGGCATGGGCCACACTGGTTACGTTTACCTATTGAAAGCTTTCCAAAACAAAAGAAATTAAAACCAAATTCAGAATCGTTGGAGTTAAGAAAAAGTATTATTTTGACTGCACCTGTAATTAACAATGAATCCCCAATTTTGCATATAGAAAAATTCAGTTCTTTAGGAAAATTACTTCGAATTACTGCCTATGTATTTAGATTTATTGGGAGGCTTCGGAAAAGGTCTACAGGGAATGGATCTTTAAGTGCTTTTGAGATTAAAGCAGCTGAACATTATTGGGTAAAAATTACGCAACGAGAATCGTATCAAGCGGAAATAATTAAGTTATCAAATAAAAAATCAAATCTCGATTCTTCCATCTACTCCCTTAATCCAAGGCTTGATGAGGAGGGAATTCTTCGGTTGAAAGGTCGCATTCAATTTGCAGACTGTCACGAGAATTTAAAACACCCTATTCTATTACCCTCAAAATGCAAGTTTACCGAGTTGATCATCATGGACTCGCATGAAAGGGTATTCCATGCTGGAGTTAATTCGACACTAACTCAGATCAGAGACAAATATTGGATCATTAAGGGAAGACAGCGTGTTAAGACTATCATCAGAAAATGTGTGATATGCAAACGATATAGTGCACGTCCTGGGGTACAGGATATCGCTCCACTTCCTCCAGACAGAATCCAAGAGTCGCCTCCATTTGCTGTGACCGGGTTGGACTTCGCCGGTCCATTTTTTACGAAAGACAGGCAAGGTAAAGTTTACATGCTGTTGTTAACGTGTGCGGTCACTCGTGCCTTACATATAGAGATAGTAACTGATCTCAGCACTGAAAGTTTTTTGCTAGCTTTCCGAAGATTTTTAGCTCGCCGAGGACTGTGTACCACCGTGTACTCCGATAATGCCAAGACTTTTAAAAGAGCTGATAAAGAACTAAAGCATATTTTTAAAACTTTGAGTGACTCATCTGTGAAAGAATTATTTTCTGCTAGAGGCATAAATTGGAAATTTATTATTGAGAGGGGTCCATGGTGGGGAGGGTTTTGGGAGCGTATGGTACGAACCATAAAATCCAGCTTGCGAAAAATTATTGGTCGATCATCCCTTACTGTGAAAGAGCTTGAAACAGTGCTCATTGAAATCGAGGCAATGATTAATTGTAGACCAATTACCTACGTGTTTACCGATCCCAATGAACCTTCTCCACTAACGCCCTCTCATTTTCTGGTTGGTAGACGATTGCTATCTCTGCCTGCTAATAAAATAACATCAAATAATTTGATTGGATCAAGAAATTCAATTATTAAACGATATAAATACCATCAAGATATTTTAAATCATTTTTGGAAGCGTTGGAGATCAGAGTATCTTTTTAATCTGAGATCTGACAATATTTGTCCTCCACACTCTAACGCATCTCAGTTTAAAACCAACGATATTGTCTTGATTCATGACGACAAACATCCCAGAAATCTTTGGACAATAGGTAAAATTTTGGAATTAATGCCAGGCAGAGATAGTAAAATAAGATCTTGCATAATTAAAACACCTACTGGTACCTTAAAAAGGCCTATACAATTGTTATATAATATGGAACTTAAGTAATGTTTGTATTTTGTATTTTTAGGTTTGATTCTCCTGACCTTGCTGATAGGTATCATTTAATGTTTTGTAAAATTTTATGTGCTTATAATTATGTATGCATGTTTGTTATATTTAACCATTTCTCCAGGATTTATTGTCGAAATATTAATTGTATATTCTAGAATATATTATTGAAAGATGAACTCTCCACCGAGTTCAGGTGGGGAGTGTTGTGTAATTTGAAGAAAAAGGCTAGAGGGCGCTGTTGCTCGCTTAGTTGTAAGAGAATAAAGTTTGTTCATGTTGAAGGCGGCGGCCTAAGAATACGCTCTGTATATAGTAATTAAAATATTGTCAAAAATGAAAAAGTGTTAAAATTAGTAAACCCACTGAACCACCATCATCTGATTTGGAGATGCACATAATTATTATAGACCCAGTTTGCTAACTGCCCCCTTCTTTTTGCATAATTGCTTCAAGTAGAGTACAATGAAGGAAACCACTGGCGGTACATTTCTTAAGAGCCACCGCTAGCTCAATAAATTAAGGTGATTTAAATAATAAAATGTTAATTCACATGTCAAAGATCTCTTTGTACACAACATTTCTTGTGTAGGTCTTTCTGTTATTCTTAAGCTCGCCTTGCAGAGGACCATCCATTATTCTTAATTTTACGTCCGTTCTTTCACGAACTCTTGAAGAGGCAACATAAAGTTGAGCGTGTCAGGTAAAAAAATGCCAACACGCTTAAGCGTTTGACCCTGAGAGTTATTGATGGTCATAGCAAATGCAAGTTTTACAGGAAATTGTCTACGTCTCAATTGAAACGGCAACCCTGTGCTGTGGCAACTTCACCCCATTGACTAGTACAGTTACGCAAGCAACCAATAAACTATCGGCGACAAAGAGACATTTAAGCCGCATATATATAAGATTACGGAATTCTCTACACATGGTCTCAAGGTGCACGTAGTTATCATGTCAAGCTAGAAGGTAAAAAATCATTGGCTCCTGTCACGACATCTTATCTTTCCTTCTTTTCAAAACCAATAATTTCTATGACTATCGGCGGCAAACATACACTAAAGCCGCATATAATAAAGATATTAATTTATTTCATTTTATTTGTTTTTTCATCGTTGCCGGTTTTTGCCGGTTGCACATTTCTGAGTTCTATTATATATAGATGTTAAATTTATCTATTAAATGCACGTGCTCTTGTATTTTTAATTTTTACGGCTTAGCTTTCTCATAATATTCGTTACGCGCTGCACTGCACGGGTAATAAAACAATTTACAGTTACGCAAGCAACCAATAAACTATCGGCGACAAACACTTAAGCCGCATATACATATCAGATGAGCTAAAATCCTAAATTGCAGAAAATTAATTAAAGGTTACGCGTTCGCGAAGAGCAAAGCCCTCGTATTTTTTTATATTTTACACACATATATATATAATATTTTGCAGTGTTAACGTAACGTTTCATGACTAATTTCCGAATATCTTAGGTTTAAGTTTGTGGAAATCTCTCCCTTTTCTATTAGTCCTTAATAATAAATATTTCCATCTCTTCCAATCTAATCAGAATTATTTCAAATCCAAATTTTCGTTTCGTGCATTTGGCACATACATTTATGCATTATAACGCTTCTAACTTAAATTGTGCAATATTACTTCGAAGCCGTCGTATACCATTTCTTCAATACTGCTCCAACTTCTTAACGGGGATTTCCTAGCCGTTAAAAGTGAATGATGCAACATTTTGAGTTCTTGAAAGTGTTGATCTGATCAGCGGAATAAATGGCTATTGGATATTAAATTTTATACCTTTCGAAAGACTTGATTTTAAGCTTTATGGTGATGTATTGATTACTAAATATGCATTTGAAAAATTCGACAGGCTGCTTGTTCATCCTGCTTGCAATATTGTTTGTAATTTTGATAGAGATTTGCCTACCATTGATATGTTTGATATCTATACTGACGGCTCGGGCATTGATGGAAAAATCGGAGCGGCCTTTGTCGTGTATTACTATGGTACTGAGATCCATCAAGAATGTTATAGAATGAACTTGTATAACTTGGCGTTTCAAGCCGAATGCTGTGCTCTTGAAAAGGCTCTATTATATGTTCAATCTGAAATTCCATGTTCTTCTATAGTTAATATTTATAGTGACTGTCTCTCTTTATTACAGGTTTTATCCCGTCCCATCTCAATAAATTACACCATTTTTAATATTAAGAAATTGTACAGTAATATCTTCAGCAATACTACAATTAGACTGCATTGGATTAAAGCTCATGCAGGATTTATAGGCAACGAGAAAGCGGTTGTGTCGGCTAAGGAGGCTGCTTTGTGTGATTCTGTTGATTACATTGAAATTCCTGGATCAAGAAGAATAGCTAACATAATTATACTGTAATATTAGAAGATTGTTTGAAAGAGCGGAACACTAGATGGTCTGAATCGGAAAAGAATAAAGGACATCTACGGTTTATACAGATTAAAAGGCATATGACACTTTACAATAATATTGATGTTAACCAATTCCTTACTGGGCATGGAAGATTTCTAGTTATCTGAAAAAATTATGTTTACAAGAGACAGATCTATGTCCAAGATGTGAGATTCCTGCAGACTCAGACCATTTTTTCTATCGATGCAAAATTTTTAAAGACCTGAGACACTCATACGGTATTACAGATGGAAATGTCTTGGATGTACGTAAATATGTTAAATATGCGAAGGCCGTCCTGGGCTACATAAATGTAAATAGAATTGAATGTGGAATTTTAATGTGAAATCTCTTTTAACCATTATATATTTGATTTTATCGTGAATGATGTTTATTGAAATTTCTGAGAAATTGTATTTTTGTTTTAATATTCTGTGCTTTTAAAAATTTTATTAGGAATTTTTATAACTCTTTGACTTTGTATAGTTTTAATGATTTTACTTGTGATTTTTCACATCTGTATTTTATGCTTGATATTCTGAATGTTTTCAGAAAGTACTATTTTATCTTTGTGGATATTCATTTTATGTATTTTTGTTTCATGCTTTGTAATTTTAATTGTGTTGTACCATTCACGTATACTATGTTTGTATTTTATATGCATTTTAAGCTTTGTGTTTATTCTTTTATGTTCTATGAATTCTTTATTTTGTAAACCCGAAAGAGTTTTGTTTCAAAGGACAATTAAAATTAAAATCAAAGTTGTTTTGTATATTCACACACATTTTCATTAATAGGATTATCAGTGAGGATATTATTTATGCTTAATTCTTGTCAATGATAGCTCATGGAGTATTAAACCAATGTTCAACTAAGTGCTTTAAATATGCGAATCATTTCTGAGGAGATTTATGTTTAAACGTTAATATAACAACTTAAATGCTCAATTTTGTAATCCGAATTTTATAAGTTATTTGTATAGTATCACTGAGAACTAGAGTCTCAGTGGTCAAATCGGAAATGATCTTTCTGCTGGATCAACTTGGTATTAGGTTAACGTTTTTGTTTTTATGTCTTGTGTGGTTTTGTGTGGATGTTTGATGTATGTTTGATGATTGTTGTTTGTCTTTCCTTCTCTTTTTGGTTTATTAAACTAACAACATTATATTGATTTAATTCTCCTTTGTTTCTCTCTCTTTCCTTTCTGGTTGTATGTTTTATCAGATTTGTGACCATACAAGATTTGTATTCTTACGTTTGCTTTTGTTTCTTTATTCTAATGGTTTAGTTACCGGACTCATTCCTTGGTTTCTCGTGGCTAATTCTAACATCTTTGCTCGGTAAGCACGGCCGGGCCGCTGGTCGTCGTCGTTTGTGGTTCGATGGAAGAAGCTCCGTTAACCTGCCCACCAGCGGCCGAGCGGTAAAGACGCTGAACACTGGTAGTTCGGTTCGAGGTTCGAATCCCGCGAACGGGCTGGCTGCATGGGCGTTTTCGTGGTTTTCCCCATGTGTAACGTGTATACGAGCCAGTTTCCCTTAGAAAGTCCTCCACGAAAGGCATCCCTCCCCTTAGGCAGATAGCCCTAGTGTGGTTTGCCATAATTAAATAATTAAATACACCGTTAACCATATGGCAGCAATGTCAGGAGGGTGGACTTCTCTCCTCTTTCTTACCTTTCGAAAGCCCTTTGAGAGAGTATTCCAAAGATATCGCATTCGAGTGGGTACGGCCAGCAAATTTGACCAGTCATCAAAAGCATACACAAAATTTGTAACTCTTAAAGCAATGGAAATTCAACAACGCTACTTTTGATTAATTTCAAGGTATATGGTTTTGAGTTTCAAGATTTAACCAGAATCGATTTAACTTATATGAGAAAATTATAGTGGTTTTATGAAGAAAAAATTCCTCTACAATATGATATAGATTTTGTCCTATAATTCAGTGGTATTCAAATTATAAGTTATATTAAAAATATTTAATATTGTAATTTCAGTGTATTAAATCTTCAAAATAACATTGCTTATATAGTCACATTTATCAGTAATTGCTATAATTTGTACCTTTCTTTCAAATTTAAAAGAGTACCTTATCTAATTTACTGAAATTTTATGAGAGTCTTATAAAGAATTTTTTTATCTTTAAATTGATATGAGTTTTATTCGAAAATATTTTATTAATTGAATTACAGCCAAATTTCTAATATTTTCATAGTTAAATTAACTTTGAAACCCATAAAAACACCATTATTACAAAGCTCATGCAATAACTTCAGATTGCACATGTTAAAAATTATTGGAAATTAAACTAAATAAATGTTTTAAAAGAAGATTCATATTTTGCATCTGATACTTCTATACTCAGCATCTGGCAATTACCTTAATATCAAGTTTAAGATTACGTCTTATAATATTTACGTAAATCTACATTACAACAATAGCTTATTAATTTAATAAAAATTTTAAAGGACAATTAAAATTAAAGTCTTCAAATTTTAAAATATTAGCTAAATAGTGTTGCAACAATATAAAAGGAGATCAAATTTCTAACCCCTTCTCTTTTAAAATAATCTGAATAGAACTTTCAGCATATTATTTTGCATATAATAACGATTCCATAGAGTGGTCACACTATATATATATATTTATTAGAGACTTATTTATTAGATAAAGTTCTTTATTGAATACTAAATATTATTATAAATTGGATAATATTACCACATCGGAAACCAACTATTAATTATAATAACATTTATTATAAAAATTACTAATAAAATTACTTAATTATTATACTTTATTGTATAATTTTTAGTACTATATTATCATTATAATGAATTATAATAACTTTATGTTTATAGGTAATTATTATAATATTACTATAAATAATAATAATTGTATTTCTTTTTATCTTTGAGGTAAAATCTAGATGCATTCTTACATAATAATTATGTGGTGATAAATGGTTATTATAGTTATTTAATTAATGACAATAATTATAATTTTATAAATGGCTATCATATTTCCTTTTTAGTTTTAGGCTAAAATCTATATGTATTTTTATACAACAGTAAAAAATAAAACAAAAAATATAGTTCCATAATATTTAATAGTCTTATTTTTAAAAGTAAACAAGGAAATATGTATACTTTTTGTATCAAATTTATAAATCCTGAAATTTTTTTTTCAATATTCTTGGTTTCCAGGCCGCAGACGAATGCTTAAGGGACTTTCTCTACTTTGGAAAAAAAAAAAAAAAAAAAAAAAAAAAAAAAAAAAAAAAACCCTCTTTTCGGAGAATAGACGACTTTTATGTGACCCCTCAACCACACGGTATGTAATTAACATTCCTTCTTTACGACTTTAAGTATTTTGGTAGAATGCCAGCCACGGTCGTGTTTACAATGGTCGAACAGTGTATGTAACAGTCAAAAACTGCGACAATTATCTTAAGCTTTACTAACACTTAAGCTTCAGTCAAAGAATATTCTAGTGAAAATTATTAAAAATTTTACTAATACCTAAGCCTTATTCAACCTTGGATAAAGTTTTAGCGTAACTTTTGTTACTAGCTACAGAAACTTAAAATAATTGTACATTTATTCACCTGCTTTGTATGTACATTATTTTGGAGCTCTTTCACACCAAAGTTACTTTTTAATAAATGAACTATATGAAATTTACATCAAGATTTAGCTGCGGTATTTACATACGGAAATATATGATACCACAGACCATTCGGATAACCGAAAAATCAGGATAACTGCGTTATTGGTTTCCTTCTCCTCCTCTGTTGCAGGCCATATACCTATTAATTGTATCTCAAACATGGGAATTTTATTTTTCATTATTCAGTTTCCTTTCGATAAAACTTATGCAGTTAAAAATGCTAGAATATGTTTTTTCCCGTTAAATAAAAGGTCACATTTTCTTTTTCAGCAATACAGGTATAAGTATTTTCTCCCTCTTTTCGCACGCCTTCGCGGTATAATTGGAAGCATAATCGACGCGTATTCGAGAGGTCCAGGGTTCGATTCCCGGCGAAGGCATTGCATATATTTCACGTCCCCAGATTCGACATAAACTAATGATTTTACAAGTGGCGCCCGAACTAAAAGGTGATGGATGATAATTCGTCACCGCCAGATTTGGCGATTGGGTCGCTTTATCCCCAGTCGCCCTTTAAAAGGGGGAGTATATAAGGTATTTCTCCCTGCTTTCCGCGCCCATCAGCGGCCGAGCGGTAAAGTCGCTGAACACGGTAGTTCATCCGTTGGCTGCATAGGCGTTTTCGTAGTTTGCCCCATGTGTTAAGTGTATACGAGCCAGTTTCCCTTAGAAGGTCCTCCATGAAGACATCCCTCTCCTTAGCCAGATAGTGTGCTTTGCCATAATCTCGATAAATCAAAGGTCCTTTCTGCATACCTTCGTGGTGTAGCAAGAAGCCTACTCGCGCTTATTCGAGAGGTCTAGGGTTCGATTCCTTGCGAGGGCACTGTTTTCACATCTCTTGCTTCAAAACAACCTAATGACTCTAAACAGAATAATGAATATATTTTTCAAATTAACTTAAGGGTATTTATAATTCAGATAAAATAAATAATTAAATTAATTTTCATTTACGTTGACATTAAACAAAGCACATACACTTGTGCTTATAATTTTTGCTACTAAAATTAAGCAGAAATATTATTTCTTCATATCTGAGTGAAACATATATATATATATATAAAACCTATTCCTTTTTAATGAAAATTAACTTCAGTACCTGTGTACTTCGTGACATTTAGGCTTCCAACAAAAATACTCTTGCATATGTCCAGTGAATTAATTCCGCATTTTATGCCCTACATTTAAAACCCTTGAAATTGTGTCAAAAAAAAAAAAAAAAAAAAAAAAAAAAAAAAAAAAATTCCCTTTGAATTTAGATAACTGATATGTTAAGGTACTTAAGAACAGGAGCTTAATATCTGTAATCGCTAAGCCGATGCTGAAAATCTCATTTTTGAGACAAATTGTTCAGTTAAATGCTGTTGGAAATACTAAAAAAGGTGTAACCATTTATATTTCTAAGACGTATCATAGCAGAGTATTGCGCCTAGATTAGAAACTTCAAAAAATCAGATAGCTTCCAGTTTCTTTAACTTTGAATGATTTTTCATATTACGCATTAAAGAAACTTAGGATGTCATGCTCGCAATCACTAATTTTACGACAACCGAAACATTGCAGAGAGACCACGTGGTTTTTGTTTGCTCATCTGCGCCCATAAGGAAGTTGATTCCTAGAATCAACAATGACTTAAGGCCCACAGGAAACAGAATTTTTAAAAGAAAACATTTGCAGAAGAAGACAAAACGTTAGGCTTAATATTTTGTGTGTCAACTCGGAGAAAAGGTTTCCTTGAAACTCTTGGTACTGTTTAGTTTTCTGAGGATCTGTTTCCTTATAAATAAATGCTTGGCATGCGATATTTAAGCGCATGCGTCTTTGAGTCTGAAAGATTTTCTTTAGACTATTAGAAAAGCGAATATTGTAAATATATATTATTGAACTCGTAAAAAATGAAAGACAGTTTTTTCAGGACAAAATACCAGAGGTGTCTTTTTGTTATTCCTATTATGAATATAAATTATTTCAACAATACATACATTTTAACTTGGACTTCAACTTATACGTTCTCATTTTATAAACATAATACCAATATTGATGATATTTCGGTACTATTAGGTTTCGAGGGCCGTAAAAAATCCCCAAACTATTGTTGATGCCAATGCTGCCAAAAATAAATGCGGCAAGAAAGGAAGTATAATAGTAAATAACTATCTAAGATTGATGTTTTAATTTAGAAAGGTTAATTTCATATAATATTTTTTTATTATTATAATTTATATGGAAAAGGCTAAACATGACTGAATGGAAGCATAAGAGCAAATAACTATTTCAGATCATTATTATAATTTATATAAAAATTGCTAAACATAACTGAATGGTTGTCTGCAGCGCTATTTCGCTACCGACTTATCGCTAAAGCATAATTTCATCTCGTTGGTTGTTCAAACGTAATTTTCTATAATGAATGATGCCTTTTCTTTGAAAATATTCCCGGTAAAGTGCAGAATCGCTCACTGCAGCCTTTTACAAAGGTCAAACAATTGGATATTTGTCAATTTTCTTTTACTTTTTAAGTGAAAATAGGTCAATGTGTACATAGATAAAGTCAACCCAAGCAGCACCGGAACGTTCCGAAAACGTTCAGAGACCTTGTCATACCGTTCTATAATGGTGTTAGGTGTATTTAGAACGTTCTACATAACGTGCTAAAGTGATGCGTGTAACAACCGTGAATTAAATACGTACATTTCGACGTACAACAATCGTGTTTTTTGAAACGTTCCCAGATTGAGTTATAAAATACGTTCGACATAACGTGCTAAAGTTCTGTATGTTAGAACCGTGTTTTTAGGACGTATATTTCAAAGTACAACACTGGTACTTTTCGAAACGTTCTCAACATGTGCTATGAAAAACGTTCTAAACGACGTGCTAAAGCGGTGCGTATTATAACCGTGTTCTTAGGACGTATATTTCAACGTACAACACTGGTACTTTTCGAAACGTTCTCAACATGTGATAGAAAATATGTTCTAAACGACGTGCTAGCGGTGCGTATTATAACCGTGTTCTTAAAACGCACATTTCAACGTACAATCCTGGTACATTTCGAAACGTTCTCAACATGTAGTGGGAAAAACATTCTAAATTACGTGCTAAAACGGTGCATATTATAACCGTATTCTTAAAATGTACATTTGAACGTACAATCCTGGTACATTTCGAAACGTTCTCAACAAATACTATGAAAAGCGTTCTAAACGTCGTGCTAAGGCAATGCGTATTATAACCGTGTTCTTAGAACCGTGTTCTCAGAACGTATATTTCAACGTACAGCACTGGTACTTTTCGAAGTTCTCAACATGTGCTATAAAGTACGTTCTAAATCTGTGCATATTATAACCGTGTCCTTAGGACGTACGTATTTAAAGTACAATACTGGTACTTTTCGAAACGTTCCCAGATGTGCTGTAAAGTACGTTCTGCATGACGTGTTATAGAGGTGTGGTTTACAACTATGTTCTTACAACGTACATTTCGACATACAATAATGGTATTTTTCAAAACCAGTAGGGCCCTCCAGCGGCCGAGCGTTAAGTAACTGAACATTGGTAGTTCGGTCTGAGGTTCGATTCCCGCGAACAGGCTGGTTGCATGGACGTTTTCGTGTTTTTTCCCATGTGTAATGTGTATACGAGCCAGTTTCCTTTAGAAAAAACTTCACGAAGGCATCCCCCTTCCGTGTAGTGCCTAAGAGCGGAGCACGTAAATAATAATAATAATAATAATAATAATAAAAACATGTGCTATAAATTACATTATGCATGACGTGCTAAAGCTGATTACACAGTGTTCTTAGGATGTTCTTTTCAGAAGAATTAATTTTCGAATCGCTCACAGCATGCTATCAGATGCATTCTACATCACGTGCGTGTTCTTATGTACATTTTTAATGTATAACATTGCAGTGTTGTACCATGGTCTTTGTTAAAACGTTTGGTGTAGTATAGTGAGTGAGTGTAGTATAGTGATTATGGCGCAAAAACCAGAGATGATTATGACGCGCCAAACACAAGATGGGATGATTACAATTGATGACATTAAAATTCAATAAATAAAAACAAGTAGATAAATGTATCAAATCCAGAGGATGAAGTCATAAAAAACAAGTTAAACACACACATTTAAAATTCAAGACACAATCTTCAAAACAAATTACATTAGGTGATAAAACCCAATCTCTTTTAAATAATAAAATAAATTACAACTGACCTCTCTTCCGATTAAACGGTCGAGAGGTAAGTCACAGCTATTAAAATATTTCTGGCGAAGACTATTAAAACATGGACACTCAATTAAAATATGACGAACAGACAAACAAACATTACAATTAGAACAGACAGGCTCATTTTCAGCTTTGAGAAGATAGTTATGTGTGACTCTAGTGTGACCAATTCTGAGACGAGTCAAAAGAATGTCCTCCTTACGATTTCCAGCAAAATCCCAATGTTCAATTCTAGGCTTGACGTTTCTCAACTTGTTGTGATGCTGAACATCCCAAATTTGCTGCCATTTTTTCCGCATCTTCCCCTTGATTACACAGCAGATGTCTCTAAAAGGAATAAGGCGAGTGGACGGTTCAACAGCATATTTGGCTGCGATGTTTGCAAGCTCATTTGCCTTTATTCCTGCATGTCCAGGGACCCAGCAGTACAGGACTTCATATCCTCGAATTGTTAAATTTCTATGAATTTTGATAACATCCACTACCACAGGATTCTGCGTGTTGGGGAAAGCTTCCAAGGATTTAATAGCACTATACGAGTCTGTATAAACTATGAACTTTTTGTGGCAGAGCTTTGAGATGTACAAAAGACCGTAATATATTGCAGTTAGTTCAGATGTTAGGACTGAAAAAGCATGGTGCAGGCATCGGCTCTCAATGGAATCTTGAAATACAAAAGCCATCCCAACATGATCATTTGACTTTGATCCATCTGTGTATATCGGATGATAACTGCTATATTTGTGCCTGTGCTCAGCGAAGAGTTGTCTGTAAACGATCTCGTTAGTGCTCGCCTTTACGTGATGTTTGAAAATATCGAGAAGCTGGATCTGTGCATTTTCCCAAGGTGGAATTTCAAAATTCTGTACTGCTTGGGGGCACATATCAGAGAGGGAAAGTTCCTCAATGACAGGGCGAACTCTTAAAGGAAAAGTAGGAACACAGGATGGACGTGTTTCATATAATGTGTTACACTCATTATCGAGTAAGCACAGCTTATTGGGATGTTCAGGTTGTGATAGAATATTAAAATATTGCAAAAGGGACAATTGCTCACGCCTCAGATAAAGTGATGGTTCGTTAGAGTCAACATATAGGCTCTGTACAGGAGAAGTCCTGAAAGCTCCTGAACAAATCCGCAGACCTTGATGGTGAACAGGATCCAGTTTTAACAAAACAGATGACCGAGCGGATCCATAAACAACTGAGCCATAGTCCAGTTTAGAGCGGACGAGCGCTCTGTAAATGCGAAGCATGGAGCAATGCTCTGCACCCCAGGAGGTGTTCGCCAACACTTTTAAAATATTTAGTGTTTTCAGACACTTCTTTCTCAGGTTTAAAACATGAGAAAGGAAAGTCAATTTTCGGTCGAACGTCACTCCTAAAAATTTTACTTCGGGCGTAACTGGAATAATTGTACCATTCAGATATAACTCAGTCTCAGGATGGAGACCTCGCTTCCTACAAAAGTGAACACACACAGTTTTCTGTTTGGAAAAAGTAAATCCCTGTTTGTTTGACCATTCTTGGATCTTATTCAGAGCCATCTGCAACTGCCTCTGTACGTATCTCATGTCTGCCCCTCGACAGGTAATCTGCAGATCATCAACATATAGAGATCCCAAGATGGTGGAAGGAAGTTCTTTTAGTATAGAGTTTATTTTTAAACTAAACAGGGTTACACTGAGCACGCAGCCTTGAGGCACACCCTCTTCCTGTTCAAAAACATCCGAAAAAACAGAGCCAATTCTTACTTGAAAAGTTCAAGTGTTCAAGAAATTTTGAATGAAAATTGGTAGGTTGCCGCGCAAGCCACTCTCGTGAAGATCCCGGAGTATACCGTATCTCCATGCCTTATCATAAGCTTTTTCAATGTCGAAGAATATCGAGACAAGGTGGCTTCTTCTTACAAATGCTTTTCGAATGGAAGTCTCTAAGAGGAGCATGTTATCTACGGTTGTTCTCCCCTTTGGATAACCACTTTGATAAGGCGATATAATATTATTCTTTTCCAAGAAGTAGACTAGGCGGCTGTTTACCATCTTTTCAAACAGTTTGCATACAACTGGTAAGGGCAATTGGCCGATAGTTGGAGGGATTTCTTGGGTCTTTCACTGGCTTAGCAATAGGAATTACAATAGCTCTCCTCCATGCACTGGGGAAAATATGCTCCTTCCACACTCTATTATAAAGAGTGAGAAGGGCATTCAGTGACTTATAGGACAGATGCTTTAGCATTTCGTAATTTATGCCATCAAAACCCGGAGAAGACTTATGTGTCTGCAATAAAGCTCTCTTTAATTCCAGCATAGTAAATGCTCTATTGTAAGACTCAGATTTGGAAGAGTTGAATGCGATGGGATTTATTTCAGAGTGCTGCTTGATAGAGAGAAATGCAGGTGAATAGTTTCTGCTGGAAGATACGGCAGCAAATGTCTCACCAATAGTATTTGCAATTTCTTCTATGGAGCTAATCACTCGGCCATCTTTTTCCAAAAAGGAAAGTGAGTGGTCTTTATATATACCGCATGCTTTTCGAACTCTTTCCCAAACCCACTTACTAGCCGTAGAAGATGTTATTGATGACACACTCCAGGAATCCCTCTGGCTCTGCCTTGTTACCTTTCGTGCATTTGCTTTGGCTCTTTTAAAGGCTATGAGGTTTCGCAGAGTAGGATATCTACGAAAAATACCCCATGCTTTTTCCTGTTTTTTCAGTGCTTCATGACAGTCGCGATTCCACCACGGTTTCGAATATTTTAGTATTTTTCCTGATGTTCTAGGAATCGAAAGCATAGCTGCCTGAATAATAGTATTAGTAACAGCTTCAACAGCGTCATCGATATGCACACCTTCTACCATTTCCTCTGTCAGCTCTGCAACGGAAGAGAAGAGTTCCCAGTCTGGTCTGTCCAGGATAAAACGAGGGACTCTCGACACGGGGTTTGCTCCTCTTCGTGCAAGAGACACAAAAATAGGATAATGATCGCTGTTGTACAGGTCATTTCCGACACTAAAAGTGCAAAATGGCAACAGAGATGGTGAACAGATGGCAAGATCGAGAGCGTGGAATGTCCTTGAAGGCTCATGGAAGTACGTATCTTGCCCATTATTTAGGAGACAAAGGCTATGATCTTCGATCATCTGCTTAATTTGTCTTCCTCGGCAATTCGTATCTTTACTACCCCAGAGCGGACTATGGCCGTTAAAATCTCCTATTATGATAAAAGGCTCAGGCAGCTGCTCTATTAGATTATTTAAATCTTGCTGATAAATGTGCTCATTTGGAGGCAAATACAAAGAGACAAATGAAACAACAATATCAAAATTTATTTGAGTAGCGACAACTTGCAGGGATGTCGTCAAAGAAAGTACATTTGAGTGATAATCCAGTGAGGAGAGGAGACCTACACCTCCACTGCCACGCTAACCTGCAAGGTTATCCTTTCTGACGAAAGAAAACCTCCGAAGTTTTGCATGGTGTTCTGGTTTCAGATTTGTTTCCTGTATTGCTAAGCACACAGGATGGTACGCATTTATTATAGATTTGATGTCAAGCAAATTTCGGTGGAAACCGCGACAGTTCCATGACACGAGGGTGGCCATTATGAATGGTTTTTGTTTTTCCTGTGCTGTTCTTTTGTTTTTCGTGGAAGTAGATGCCTGGGAAATTCCAGACCCTCTTCCACTTCCATAAAGTCTGAATCCGCAGATTCAGAAATCGTCATCAAGAGAGCTATTGCTGCGACTTCTATTTTTATTTGATATTTTTTGTGTGGCAGTTTTCGGCTTACTTTGAATAACTGTTTCTTTCTTTTGTATTATATGGGTTGCATTTTCTTTTTTCTTGTTGGATGTAGACGGTTGGGTTTTATTTGGTAGGGTCTGTGTGCCTATTGATGTTTGGGTGGCAACTGTACGAGATGATTTAACAGCACTGGCGTATGATGAATTTGGTCGAAGCTGTGTGCTCTGGACTAGTCTTCTGGCTTCGGCGTAAGAGATGGTCCTTGTAACTTTTGTAGTCTGGATTTCTTTTTCCGATTTCCACTTTGGGTACAAGTGAGAAAATGCTGGGTGGTCACCCTTGCAATTTATACACAAAGGCGCAGCGGTACAATTATCAGAATCGTGGCCAATCTGTGAGCATCGGGCGCATGTGAGGCTGCCACGACAAGACGTCTTAGAATGGCCGAAACGCTGGCATTGGAAACATCGCATAGGGTTTGGAATATAAGGTCTTACAGGAATATTTAGATATCCGGCCTTAATATTCTTAGGCAGATCAGGCGTGTTGAAGGTAAGGATCACGTGTTTAGTGTCTATCAACTTACCTTCTTTACGCATCTTGATCCGCCTTACACCGCAGACATTTTGTTCGGATAACTCAGAAGCGATCTCTTCTTCAGAAACATACAGAAGGTCGAATTCTGAGATTACACCACGACAATAGTTCAGTGACTTATGTGGTGTTACATTGACATTCGCTTGCCCAAGTTTAGTTATCTGAAGTAAAGAAGCAGACTGGGTGGCTGAGGTTGTATCAATAAGCAAGTCTCCGGATGGGAGACGCTTTATATTTCTCGGCTCACTAATACAAGACTGGATATATTTGTTTATTACGAAAGGAGACATCTTATGCATTTCGCCAGAAGGACTAGAGATGACTAGGAAACGGGGACTATTGTTATGATTTTTTTTATTTGCATCTGTCCGTAATTTTTTTGCAGAATTTTCAGAACTAGGTTGAGTGACTGGTTTAGTAGTAGACGTTTCAGAACTAGGTTGAGAGACTGGAGTGACCTCGAAATCTTTAATTAAATATATGTGTGAAGAAGCCATATTGAAGAGAAGAAAGATTAGGGTCCGACGGCCCCGCCCACCACGGAGCCCAACAAGGGAACACAGATTCCTGTGTTAGGGCTAGCCGGACCTATACGCAAACTGAAGCCCCACAGTCGGCTTTCCCGAAAGCAGGTACTCCCGAGAGCTTGACCCCAAGCCACTGACACAAGGACTAGTGACCAGCCGATTGACACCCGTGAGGACGACTAAGGTGCCTCCCGTTTAGCTGAAGCAGAGGTCAAAGCAGTGTGTTGGGGACAGTACCTCGCCCCTCAACTACCAGGACCCTCCTTTCCAGCGACACGGGTCTCCACGCACGGCAAACACGTGGCAGTTTTCTCGCCACTCGAAAACTAGAAACAAGGTCTGTTCCAGCCTCTCGTGTCGAGCCCCAAACTCCGTAGAGAGAAACCACAAGGGAAAAGGGAAGGGAAAAAGTTCCAGCCCAGAGGAGAGGAGACGGAAAAGAGGATAGATCACTGGGGCTCCAGGATCGTGACACCCGTCTCATCAAGAAGATGATCTCCTGAAGGGCTAGGGTACCTCGGGATTGCCACACCCGTACTCACAAAAGTGAGCCCCCTGAGGGGCGAGTGACTGGAGTGACCTCGGGGAGTGAGTGAGTGAGTGATTATGGCGCAAAAACCAGAGATGATTATGACGCGCCAAACAAAAGATGAGATGATTACCATTGATGACATTAAAATTCAATAAATAAAAACAAGTAGATAAATGTACCAAATCCAGAGGATGAAGTCATATAAAAACAAGTTAAAAGCACATATTAACATTCAAGACACAGTCTTCAAAACAAATTACATTTGGTAATAAAATCCAATCTCTTTTAAATAATAAAATAAATTAGAATTGACCTCTCTTCCGATTAAACGGTCGAGAGGTAAGTCACAGCTATTAAAATATTTCTGGCGAAGACTATTAAAACATGAAACTCAATTAAAATATGACGAACAGATAAACAAACATTACAATTAAAACAAACAGGCTTATTTTCAGCTTTAAGAAGATAGCTATGTGTGACTCTGGTATGACCAATTCTGAGTCGAGTCAAAAGAACGTCCTCTTTACGATTTCCAGCAAAATACCAATGCTCAATTCTAGGTTTGATGTTTCTCAACTTGTTGTGATGCTGAACATCCCAAATTTGCTGCCATTTTTTTCGTATCTTTCCCTTGATGACACAGCAGATGTCTCTAAAAGGGATAAGGCGACTGGACAGTTCGACAGCAGATTTTGCCGCGATGTCTGCAAGCTCGTTTCCCTTTATTCCCGTATGCCCGGGAACCCAGCAGTACAGGATTTCATATCCTCGTATCATTAAATTTCTATGAATTTTGAGAACATCCACTACCACAGGATTCTGAGCGTTGGGAAAAGCTTCCAAGGATTTAAGAGCACTATACGAGTCTGTGTAAACTATGAACTTTTTGTGGCAGACCTTTGAGATGTACAAAAGAGCATAATATATTGCAGTTAGTTCAGATGTTAGGACAGAGAAAGCATGGTGCAGGCATCTGCCCTCTATGTAATTTTCAAATACAAAAGCCATCCCGACATGATCATTTGACTTTGATCCATCTGTGTATATCGGATAATAACTGCTATATTTGTGCCTGTGCTCAGCGAAAATTTGTCTGTAAACGATCTCGTTAGTGCTCGCCTTTACGTGATGTTTAAAAACATCAAGAAGCTGGATCCGTGAATTTTCCCAAGGTGGAATTTCAAAATTCTGTACTGCTTGGGGGTGCATATCAGAGAGGGAGAGTTCCTCAATGACAGGGCGAACTCTTAAAGGGAAAGTAGGAACACAGGATGGACGTGTTTCAAATAATGTGTTACACTCATTATCAAGTAAGCACAGCTTATTGGGATGTTCAGGTTGTGATAGAGTATTAAAATATTGCAAAAGGGACAATTGCTCACGCCTCAGATAAAGTGATGGTTCGTTACAGTCAACATATAGGCTCTGCACAGGAGAAGTCCTGAAAGCTCCTGAACAAATCCGCAGACCTTGATGGTGAACAGGATCCAGTTTTAACAAAACAGATGACCGAGCGGATCCATAAACAACTGAGCCATAGTCCAGTTTAGAGCGGATAAGCGCTCTGTAAATGCGAAGCATGGAGCAACGCTCTGCACCTCAGGAGGTGTTCGCCAACACTTTTAAAATATTTAGTGTTTTTAGACACTTCTTTCTCAGGTTTAAAACATGAGAAAGGAAAGTCAATTTTCGGTCGAACGTCACTCCTAAAAATTTTACTTCAGGCGCAACTGGAATAATTGTACCATTCAAGTATAACTCAGGTTCAGGATGGAGACCTCGCTTCCTACAAAAGTGCACGCAGACAGTTTTCTGTTTCGAAAATGTAAATCCCTGTTTGTCTGACCATTCTTGGATCTTAATCAGAGCCATCTGCAGTTGCCTCTCTACATATCTCATGTCTGCTCCTGGACAGCTAATCTGCAGATCATCAACATATAGAGATCCCAAGATGTTGGGAGGAAGTTCTTTTAGTACAGAATTTATTTTTAAACTAAACAGGGTTACACTGAGCACACAGCCTTGAGGCACACCCTCTTCCTGTTCAAAAACATCCGAAAAAACAGAGCCAATTCTTACTTGAAAAGTTCTAGTGTTCAAGAAATTTTGAATGAAAATTGGTAGGTTGCCGCGCAAGCCACTCTCGTGAAGATCCCGGAGTATACCGTATCTCCATGCTTTATCATAAGCTTTCTCAATGTCGAAGAATATCGAGACAAGGTGGCTTCTTCTAACAAATGCATTTCGAATAGATGTCTCTAAGAGGAGCATGTTATCTACAGTTGTTCTTCCCTTTCGAAAACCACTCTGATAAGGCGATATAATATCATTCTTTTCCAAGAAGTAGACTAGGCGGCTGTTTACCATCTTTTCAAACAGTTTGCAGAGGCAACTCGTAAGGGCAATTGGCCGATAGTTGGAGGGATTCCTTGGATCTTTCCCTGGCTTAGGAATAGGAATGACAACAGCTCTCCTCCATGCACTGGGAAAGGCATGCTCCTTCCACACCCTATTGTAAAGAGTGAGAAGGGCATTCAGTGACTTACAGGACAGATGCTTTAGCATTTCATAATTCACTCCATCAAGACCCGGAGAAGACCTATGTGTCTGCAATAAAGCACTCCTTAATTCAAGCATAGTAAAGTCTGTATTGTAAGGCTCAGATTTGGAAGAGTTGAATGCGATGGGATTTATTTCAGAGTGCTGCTTCATAGAAAGAAATGCAGGTGTATAGTTTCTGCTGGAAGAAACGGAAGCAAATGTCTCACCAATAGTATTCGCAATTTCTTCTATGGAGCTAATCACTCGGCCATCTTTTTCCAAAAAGGAAAGTGAGTGGTCTTTATATATGCCGCATGCTTTTCGAACTCTTTCCGAAACCCGCTTGCTAGGCGTGGAGGATGTTATTGACGACACATATGAAATCCAGGAATCCCTCTGGCTCTGCCTTCTTACTTTTCGTGCATTTGCTTTGGCTCTTTTAAAGGCTATGAGGTTTCGCAGAGTAGGATATCTACGAAAAATACCCCATGCTTTTTTCTGTTTTTTCAGTGCTTCATGACAGTCGCGATTCCACCATGGTTTTGAATATTTTAGTAGTTTTCCTGATGTTCTAGGAATCGAAAGCATAGCTGCCTGAATAATAGTATTAGTAACAGCTTCAACAGCGTCATCGATATGCGCATCTTCTACCATTTCATCTGTGAGCTCTGCAATGGAAGAGAAGAGTTCCCAGTCTGCCCTGTCCAGTATGAATCGAGGGGATCTCGACATGGGGTTTGCTCCTCTTCGTGCAAGAGACACAAGAATGGGATAATGATCACTGTTGTAAAGATCTTTACCCACATTAAAAGTGCAAAAAGACAACAGAAATGGCGAACAGATGGCAAGGTCGAGAGCATGGAATGTTTTTGAAGGCTCATGGAAGTAAGTATCTTGCCCATTATTGAGGAGACAAAGGCTATGATCTTCGATCATCTGCTCAATTTGTCTTCCTCGGCAATTAGTATCCTTACTACCCCAGAGCGGACTATGGCCGTTAAAATCTCCTATTATGATGAAAGGCTCAGGCAGCTGCTCTAAAAGACCATTTAGATCTTGCTGATCAATATGCTCATTTGGAGGCAAATACAGAGAAACGACTGTAACAACAAAATCAAAATTTGTTTGAGTAGCGACAACTTGGAGGGATGTCGTCAAAGAAAGCACATTTGAGGGATAATCCAGTGAGGTGAGGAGACCTACACCTCCACTGGCACGCTCACCTGCAAGGTTATCTTTCCTGACGAAGGAAATCCTCCGAAGTTTTGCCTGTTGTTCTGGTTTTAGATTTGTTTCCTGTACTCCGAAGCATACAGGATGATAAGCATTAATTATGGCTTTGATGTCGAGCAAATTTCGGTGGAAACCGCGACAGTTCCATGAGACGAGGGTGGCCATTATGTCTGGTTTTTGTTCTTTCTGTGCTCTTGTTTGGTTTTTCGTGGAAGTAGATGCCTGGGAAATTCTAGACCCTCCTCTACTTCCATAGTGTCTGAATCCGCAGATTCAGAAATCATTTCGTCAAAAGAGCTATTGCTGGGACTTCTATTTTTATTAATTATTTTGTGACTTTCAATTTTAGATTTACTTTGAATGACTGTTTCTTTTTTTTTGTATTAAATGAGTTGCATTTTCCGTTTTCTTGGTGGATGTGGTTGGTTGGGTTTTATTTGGTTTAGTCTGCGTGCCTATTGATGTTTGGGTGGCAATGCTACGTGTTGTTTTAACTGCACTGGCATAAGATTTGTTTGATTGGAGCTGTGTGCTTTGAACTAGTTTTCTGGCTTCAGCATACGAGATGTTCCTGGTAACTTTAAGAGTCTGTACTTCTTTTTCGGATTTCCATTTTGGGCAGAGGCGTGAAAATGCTGGGTGCTGACCCTTGCAATTTATACACGAAGGCGCAGCGGTACAATTTTCAGAATCGTGGCCAATCTGTGAGCATCGGGCGCATGTGAGGCTGCCACGACAAGACGTCTTAGAATGGCCGAAACGCTGGCATTGGAAGCATCGCATAGGGTTGGGAATATAAGGTCTTACAGGACAATTTAAATATCCGGCCTTAATATTCTTAGGCAGATCAGGCGTGTTGAAGGTAAGGATCACGTGTTTCGTATCGATCAACTTACCTTCCTTACGCATCTTGATCCGCCTAGCACCGCAGACATTTTGGTCGGATAGCTCGGAAGCGATCTCTTCTTCAGGAACGTACAGAAGGTCGAATTCCGATATTACGCCACGACAATAATTCAGTGTCTTATGTGCTGTTACAGTGACATTCGCTTGCCCAAGTTTAGTAATCTGAAGTAAAGAAGCAGACTGGGTGGCTGAGTTTGTATCAATAAGCAAGTCTCCGGAGCGGAGACGCTTTATGTTTCTCGGCTCACCAATACAAGACTGGATGTATTTATTTATTACGAAAGGAGACATCTTATGCATTTCGCCAGAAGGACTAGAGATGACTAGGAAACGGGGACTATTGTGATGATTTTTTTTATTTGCATCTGTCCGTAATTTTTTTGCAGAATTTTCAGAACTAGGTTGAGTGACTGGTTTAGTAGTAGACTTTTCAGAACTAGGTTGAATGATTGGTTTATTAGTAGGTGGTTCAGAGCTAGGTTGAGTGACTGGTTTAGTAATAGACGTTTCAGAACTAGGTTGAGAGACTGGAGTGACTTCGAAGTCTTTGATCAGAAAAATTTGGGAATTAGCCATATTGAAATAAGAAAAGATTCGGGTCCGACGGCCCCGCCCACCACGGAGACCAACAAGGGAACACAGATTCCTGTGTTAGGGCTAGCCGGACCTATACGCAAACTGAAGCCCCACATTCGGCTTTCCCGAAAGCAGGTACTCCCGAGAGCTTGACCCAAGCCACTGACACAAGGACTAGTGAGCAGCCGATTGACACCCGTGAGGACGACTAGTGCCTCCCGTTTAGCTGAAGCTGAGGCCAAAGCAGTGTGTTGGGGCAGTGCCTCCTAGATTATAAAGCCAATGGACAGCTTGTAGAAACAAGTGTGACGTCGAAATTAGTAGGCCCACGTGATGTTCTCGAGGTTTGGATTCTCAATTGGGAAGCCATTGCTTTGCGGTGTACATAAACTGGAATGTTAGCACGTGCTGTCGAGGAGAAGAAATACTTGGTAAGTTCGTGTTTATTGAAATGTAACTTTACATTTTGTTCATTGAAATAAACGCTTGCTATTACTAATGTTGAATTTTAATTCTGGGAAAGGCATTTTAGAACGATTAAAACTTGTTTAAGGAAAATAGTTGGACGTTCTAGTCTCTGTTTGAATGAGCTAGAAACAGTCTTCGTAGAAATCGAAGCCATAATTAAATTAAGGCCCATAACGTATGTCTACAATGACCCTTCAGAACCCTCACCGCTAACTCCTGCTCATTTTTTAATTGGTAAACGTTTACTTTCTCTTCCAGTTACAAGAGTGTGCAGAGAAGACTTGATTGGGTCTAGACATTCCTTGATCAAAAGGTATAAACATCACCAAACTTGTTAAACCACCTTTGGAATAGGTGGAGGAAGGATTACTTGCTTTCTTTAAGATCTGTGAATTTATGTCCACCTACTAAAGTGTCTGGTCACTTTAATGTTAATGATGTAGTCCTTGTACATGACGACCGTTTACCTAGGAATTTGTGGACACTAGGTAAGATAATAGAAACTTATCCTGGCAGAGATGGTCAGGTTCGTTCTTGTCTCATTAAAACTCAAACAGGTAATCTAAAGAGACCAGTACAATTGCTGTACAACCTTGAAGTGCATAATTAGTAGTAAAGAGTTACAATGTAATAATCTAATTTGTTGTTTGTACATATATCATCTTCTGAATATCTTTATTGATTGTTGCTAAATGTAGTTTAGTTTATATAATTATTGCGAATATTGATTTAGTATAATGTTTCTTATTTAGTAATTACTTTATAAGTTGATTTAACGTGTTTAAACATTACTTAATTGTTATTTGTAATTTGATGTAGTTTATAGAGTATTCAAATGTTGTGTTTGATTTAGAAATACTGGTTTATTTTGTATTCGGTTTGTGTGAACTTTGAGTTCACAGGTGAGGAGTGTTGTAAAGAAAGAAGTAGAGGGCGCTGCTTGGCAGTAGCGTAATGCATGTAAGTAGAAACGAAATGTCGTTTGATTAGGCAACATGATTTCTGTGAAGGTAGTTCGCCTAACAATAGGACAGTTGTAAATATGTAAATATAACGAATAATAAATAGCATTAGAAAAACTGAACCATCGGATGTTTTGTACTTGCTCTACGGGCCGCCATGGATAAATGCAGGTTCGTCACATTAATTATTAGTAACACACGTATACTTATTATGTTTATCTTCGTATTGATTAGCCATTATTATTATTATTAATCTTATTTCTGAATTTAATTAATATATTTTGTTTAAGTTCATCACCGAAGTTTTAATTTTATGTGTTCAGTATCTAATGTTACGTATTTTCTTTTATAAAAGCTTTCTATTATTTCATTACTGTTTTACGAATTTTTAACCTAATCATTTATATAAAGCTTAACAGTTTTTAAAAATGTAATTGACAGTAAACCTATACAATAAATCTAGTTAAATTAATAATTACATATATCAGTTAACAAACGTATGTACGCTAATATGTGAGTGTGTAGAATAAATGTGAGTGCATTGTATAATGAGTGTAAGTATAAGTGAGAATGGCAAACTTTTAAAGTTATGTGATCAAACCGTTCAGTATTTGAAGAACAGTCTAGTAAAAACTTTTGTTTTATTGTGAGTTTAATTATATATTAACTTATCACTATTGAAAGATGTATTTTATGTGGTTTCTAAATTTATACTGTGTATTTGCATACAATGTATTTAAATATTAAAGCAGTAAATTCATCTTAACATTCCATAAATAGTGTTTAGTTTACCAAACAAAGTCTTTCTTCAGATTTCACGTATATATTTTACTGTTCAATATTATTTTCATTTGACTATTTCAGCATGTTTTAAATATCAAAATTATCGTCATGGATGCGAGTAATAATTTCAGTATAATAATAGATATCTTAATAGAAGCTTAGGTGTTCTTCAGATACGAATTTCTTGAACTCTCATTCATTCAAATGTTTGAATGACATTTGAAATTCTCCACCATTGGTTTATGGTGTATCGAATTTCAATGTATAATTATGCAAATTTAAATTGTTATAACATTTACTATTTATATAACTGATTTTTGTACTGTTTTTACAGAAAATATGCCATTTAAATGCTGTGTAACTGGTTGTCGGGCAAATTATAAAGGTACTGAAAAGGTGCATACATTTTCCTTTTCCAAAAATGATGCTGTTAGAGAGAGGTGGCTAAGAAATATACCTAGGAAGGACTTCTCAGTAACTCCATATTCTCGGGTAGGTGTAATCCTAATTAATTTCTCCTAATTAATTTATTAAGATTCAATAAATTGTTGGTAGAATATTCTTAGTCTGCTATGGAAACTTTCTGCAAGCTATAATTTTTACCTCCCGCCAACATGTATAAATAGGTTTCAGTCTATAGTTTTCTATTTGATGGATCAACAAATTACATTTAATTTACAAACAATCAAGGGCAAATGATACTTCGAAGCTCGTTTCTGTATAAGCCATAGAATAGGCGGGAGGTCGTATGCTGTCATGATCAGATTTTTTATATGTAGTGTTAATTGATCCTTAAATATTTGAAAGAAAATTTTAATTTGCATATATGAATTTAAAATTTAACCTGCCCAAAGCATTGCCAAAGCTTGAATGTTTTTATTTATAAGGAAAGTGATGCAATCTTGCTTTACAATTGGTTGTTTTAAGAAGTTAGTTACATGATGTCTTTCTTTTACTTAATAGGTGTGCCATAAACATTTTCAACCTGATGACCTCATCTGGGAAACATCGGCTTTCGATGAAAAAAAATGGGAAAATCATTAAAGCTTCACTGCAGAGACCAAAACTAAAAGAAGGCGCTTTTCCTAGCATATTTGATGGCTGTCCATCGCATTTATCTTCACAAGCTGGTAGTTCGAGAAAAAGTCCGAATGAGAAAAAAATGGAACGAGAAGCAAACCTCATGATGAAAGCTATTGCTCATAGTAAATTATCAGCTGCTGAGTATTATAAATCGAGGACATTTTCAGACTTTAATGAACTTTTAACCTGTTGTACGCAATATAAATTTTCTACATTTTGGAACGTTGTGCACAAAGACAATATCTTGATGTTTTTGAATTTAAAATGCACTGATGGATGTGTAAAATTGCTTTATGCAGTCCACATTACTGCAGATCTTTTATTATCTGTATCGTTTCAAAATAAGTTATTGACTCTTATCAGTAGTAAGTATAATGAGTTACCTATAAAAGTAAGTAATATTAATGAAATTCATGAAATACTTGATCATATTGAAATGTTAGAAACTAAAGACTTAATGAATTCGATTGAAATTATAATCTACCTGATGAAATTTTTAAGTTTCACAAATGAAGGTGATAAAATTTTATTTGAGTTCATGATTGAACAACTTTCTCTTGTAAAATGTAAGCCCCAAAATCGTCAATATTCATCCAATACCTTAATTTTAGCTTCTATGTTTTATTTGTTATCGCCCCAAGCATATAAATTTGTCCGAAAATCTGGTAATTTAATTTTGCCTCATCCAAGTACTATACATAAGTAGTAGTAGTAGTAGTAGTAGTTTTATGGCGCAAAGCTCAATAGGCCATATGCGCCAAACACAGGATTCTTTTTTTAACATACAAACTAAAGGAACAAAAAATATAAAGACAACAGCACACTTTTAAAATCGAGGCAAGTAAAAAGATATTTAAATGATGGGATGAAAATGCTGATTATAACTTTGATAGAGATGCAGTATAGATATAAAATCCTAAAACATCTGCTTAATTAAAATTCCAACATAAAATCTCAGGACAAAAATCAAATTAAATAATAGAAACCTGTTTCCTTGAGGTAGTGAAACAAATTATTATTGACCTCTCTTCCGATTAAACGGTCGAGAGGCAGGTCGCAGCTATTAAAATACTTCTCACGAAGATTATTAAAATATGAACATTCAATTAAAATGTGATAAACTGAAAGACAAACATTACAAGTTGCACAAATAGGCTCGTTCTCAGCTTTCAGAAGGTAGTTATGTGTCACTCTACTGTGACCAATTCTAAGGCGAGTCAAAAGAACTTCCTCCCTGCGATTGCTAGTAGTATCCCAATGCTCTATTTTAGGCTTCACCCTTCTCAACTTGTTATGAAGTTGAAGGTCCCAAAGTTGCTGCCATTTCTTTCGGATCTTCTCTTTTATGACACAACGGATATCTTTAAAAGGGATGAGGCGGCCAGACATTTCAACAGCAGATTTCGCTGCGATGTCCGCCAGCTCATTGCCCTTTATTCCTGTATGTCCGGGGACCCAGCAGTACAGAAGTTCAAATCCACGACATGTCAATTTAATATTCAACTTAAGAACATCCACTATCACAGGATTCTCAGTGCTAAAAAAGGATTCTAAAGCTTTCAATGCACTGTAGAAGTGCGTATATACAATGAATTTTCGATGGTGCAGCGTTGAGATGTACAAAAGCGCATAATATATGGCAGTCAGTTCGGAGGTTAAGACAGAGGAAGCGTCGTGTAAACGTCTGCCTTCGAAGTGGTCACCAATTATACATGACATGCCAACATGGCAAGCTGACTTAGAGCCATCCGTATATATGGGAACATAACTCCTGTAACTCTGCCTGTGATCAGCAAAAATTTGTCTGTAGATGCTCTCATCAGTAGTTGTTTTTCCGTAGTTGTGGAAAATGTCAAGAAGGTGGATTTGTGCATTTTCCCAAGGTGCAATTTCAAAATGCTGTACTGCCTGTGGGGAAATATCAATCAGGGAGAATTCTTCAATGAGGGGACGAACTCTAACAGGAAAAGAAGGCACACAGGATGGACGTGCCTCAAATAAAAGGTCACAGCTATTTTCACATATACACAAGTTATAAGGATGGTCAGGTTGAGATAAAATATTAAAATAGCCTAAAAGAGACAACTCCTCACGCCTCAAACGGAGTGATGGCTCGTGACAATCAACATAAAGGCTCTGCACAGGAGATGTCCTGAAGGCTCCAGAACAAATCCGCAGAGCCTGATGATGAACAGGATCTAGTTTTAACAACACTGAAGACCGGGCAGATCCGTAAACAACTGAGCCGTAGTCCAGTTTAGAGCGAATTAGAGCTCTGTAAATGCGAAGCATGGAGCAACGCTCTGCACCCCAGGAGGTGTTCGCCAGGACTTTTAAGATATTTAGAACTTTGGTACACTTTTTTCTCAAGTTTAAGACATGAGGAAGGAAAGTCAATTTTCGGTCGAACATCACCCCTAAAAATTTTACTTCAGGAGCAACTGGAATTACAGACCCATTGAGGTATAATTCCGGCTCAGGATGGAGACCTCGCTTTTTACAAAAATGCACGCACACAGTCTTCTGTTTCGAAAACGTAAATCCTTGTCTTTTTGCCCATTCCTGGATCCTGTTCAAAGCGATCTGGAGCTGTCTCTCTACATGTCTCATATCCACACCTCTACAGCTAATTTGTAGATCATCAACATATAAAGAACCTGAAATGGTGGGAGGAAGTTGTTTTAATACAGTATCTATTTTTAGGCTGAAAAGAGTTACACTGAGCACACAGCCTTGAGGCACACCCTCTTCTTGTTCAAAAACATCAGACAAAACAGAGCCTATCCTTACTTGAAAAGTTCTAGCGTTCAGGAAATTCTGAATGAAAATTGGTAGGTTGCCGCGCAAGCCACTCTCGTGAAGATCGCGAATTATACCGTATCTCCATGCCTTATCATAGGCTTTCTCTATATCGAAGAAAATTGAGACAAGGTGATTTCTTCTTACAAAAGCTTTTCGAATGGATGTCTCTAAGAGGAGCATATTATCTACGGTTGTTCTCCCCTTTCGAAAACCACTTTGATAAGGCGATATAATATTATTCTTTTCCAAGAAGTAGACTAGGCGGCTGTTTATCATCTTTTCAAACAGTTTGCAAACACAACTGGTAAGGGCAATTGGCCGATAGTTCGAGGGATTCCTCGGGTCTTTCCCTGGCTTCGCAATAGGAATGACAACAGCTCTCCTCCATGCACTGGGAAATGTACGCTCCTTCCACACTTTATTGTAAAGTGTGAGAAGGGCACTCAGTGACTTATAGGACAGATGCTTTAGCATTTCATAATACACGCCATCCAGACCCGGACAAGACCTATGTGTCTGCAACAAAGCTCTCTTTAGTTCAACCATAGTAAAGTCTCTATTGTACGGCTCAAAGTTGGAAGAGTTGAAAGCGATGGGATTTTTCTCAGAGCGTTGCTTGATAGAAAGAAATGCAGGTGAGTAATTTCGGCTGGAAGAAACGGCAGCAAATGTCTCACCAATTGTATTTGCAATTTCTTCTATGGAGCTAATCACTCGGCCATCTTTTTCCAGAAAGGAAAGTGAGTGGTCTTTGTACATTCCGCATGCTTTTCGAACTCTTTCCCAATCCCGCTTACTAGGCGTAGAGGATGTTATTGAGGACACATATGAAATCCAGGAATCCCTCTGGCTCTGCCTTCTTACTTTCCGTGCATTTGCTTTGGCTCTTTTAAAAGCTATGAGGTTTCGCAGAGTAGGATATCTACGAAAAATACCCCATGCTTTTTTCTGTTTTTTCAGTGCTTCACGACAGTCGCGATTCCACCACGGTTTCGAATATTTTAGTGTTTTTCCTGATGTTCTAGGAATCGAAAGCATAGCTGCCTGAATAATAGTATTAGTAACAGCTTCAACAGCGACATCGATATGCACACCTTCTACCATTTCCTCTGTCAGCTCTGCAACGGAAGAGAAGAGTTCCCAGTCTGCCCTGTCCAGGATAAAACGAGGGACTCTCGACACGGGGTTTGCTCCTCTTCGTGCTAGAGACACAAAAATAGGATAATGATCGCTGTTGTACAGGTCATTTCCGACACTAAAAGTGCAAAATGGCAACAGAGATGGTGAACAGATGGCAAGATCGAGAGCGTGGAATGTCCTTGAAGGCTCATGGAAGTACGTATCTTGCCCATTATTTAGGAGACAAAGGCTATGATCTTCGATCATCTGCTCTATTTGTCTTCCTCGGCAATTTGTATCTTTACTACCCCAGAGCGGACTATGGCCGTTAAAATCACCTATTATGATGAAAGGCTCAGGCAGCTGCTCTAAAAGACCATTTAAATATTGCTGATCAATATGCTCATTTGGAGGCAAATACAGAGAAACGACTGTAACAACAATATCAAAATTTGTTTCAATAGCGACAACTTGGAGGGATGTCGTCAAAGAAAGCACATTTGAGGGATAATCCAGTGAGGTGAGGAGACCTACACCTCCACTGGCACGCTCACCTGCAAGGTTATCTTTCCTGACGAAGGAAAACCTCCGAAGTTTTGCCTGTTGTTCTGGTTTTAGATTTGTTTCCTGTATTGCGAAGCATACAGGATGATAAGCATTAATTATGGCTTTGATGTCGAGCAAATTTCGGTGGAAACCGCGACAGTTCCATGAGACGAGGGTGGCCATTATGGGTGGTTTTCGTTCTTTCTGTGCTCTTGTTTGGTTTTTCGTGGAAGTAGATGCCTGGGAAATTCTAGACCCTCCTCTACTTCCATAGTGTCTGAATCCGCAGATTCAGAAATCATTTCGTCAAAAGAGCTGTTGCTGGAACTTCTATTTTTATTTGATACTTTTTTAGTGGCAATTTTGGGTTTACTTTGAATGACTGTTTCTTTATTTTGTATTAAATGAGTTGACTTTTCCGTTTTCTTGGTGGATGTAGTCGGTTGGGTTTTATTTGGTTTAGTCTGCGTGCCTATTGATGTTTGGGTGGCAATGCTACGTGTTGTTTTAACTGCACTGGCATAAGATTTGTTTGATTGGAGCTGTGTGCTTTGAACTAGTTTTCTGGCTTCAGCATACGAGATGTTCCTGGTAACGTTAAGAGTCTGTACTTCTCTTTCGGATTTCCATTTTGGGCAGAGGCGTGAAAATGCTGGGTGCTGACCCTTGCAATTTATACACGAAGGCGCAGCGGTACAATTTTCAGAATCGTGGCCAATCTGTGAGCATCGGGCGCATGTGAGGCTGCCACGACAAGACGTCTTAGAATGGCCGAAACGCTGGCATTGGAAGCATCGCATAGGGTTGGGAATATAAGGTCTTACAGGACAATTTAAATATCCGGCCTTAATATTCTTAGGCAGATCAGGCGTGTTGAAGGTAAGGATCACGTGTTTCGTATCGATCAACTTACCTTCCTTACGCATCTTGATCCGCCTAGCACCGCAGATATTTTGGTCGGATAGCTCGGTAGCGATCTCTTCTTCAGGAACGTACAGAAGGTCGAATTCCGATATTACGCCACGACAATAATTCACTGTCTTATGTGCTGTTACAGTGACATTCGCTTGCCCAAGTTCAGTAATCTGAAGTAAAGAAGCAGACTGGGTGGCTGAGTTTGTATCAATAAGCAAGTCTCCGGAGCGGAGACGCTTTATGTTTCTCGGCTCACCAATACAAGACTGGATGTATTTATTTATTACGAAAGGAGTCATCTTATGCATTTCGCCAGAAGGACTAGAGGTGACTAGGAAACGGGGACTATTGTGATGATTTTTTTTATTTGCATCTGTCCGTAATTTTTTTGCAGAATTTTCAGAACTAGGTTGAGTGACTGGTTTAGTAGTAGACGCTTCAGAACTAGGTTGAATGATTGGTTTATTAGTAGATGTTTCAGAACCAGGTTGAGTGACTGGTTTAGTAGTAGACATTTCAGAACTAGGTTGAGAGACTGGAGTGACCTCGAAATCTTTAATTAAATATATGTGTGAAGAAGCCATATTAAAGAGAAGAAAGATTCGGGTCCGACGGTCCCGCCCACCACGGAGCCCAACAAGGGAACACAGATTCCTGTGTTAGGGCTAGCCGGACCTATACGCAAACTGAAGCCCCACAGTCGGCTTTCCCGAAAGCAGGTACTCCCGAGAGCTTGACCCCAAGCCACTGACACAAGGACTAGTGACCAGCCGATTGACACCCGTGAGGACGACTAAGGTGCCTCCCGTTTAGCTGAAGCAGAGGCCAAAGCAGTGTGTTGGGGACAGTACCTCGCCCCTCAACTACCAGGACCCTCCTTTCCAGCGACACGGGTCTCCACGCACGGCAAACACGTGAGCAGTTTTCTCGCCACTCGAGAACTAGGAACAAGGTCTGTTCCAGCCTCTCGTGACGAGCCCCAAACTCCGCAGAGAGAAACCACAAGGGAGAAGGGAAGGGAAAAAGTTCCAGCCAAGAGGAGAGGAGACGGAAAAGAGGATAGATCACTGGGGCTCCAGGATCGTGACACCCGTCTCACCAAGAAGATGATCCCCTGAAGGGCTAGGGTACCTCGGGATTGCCACACCCGTACTCACAAAAGTGAGCCCCCTGAGGGAGTACTATACATAAAATAAGTTCTAAATTAAATGTAAATCCCCAAAAGGAAACAGATGATATGTTGTTTTTGGCATATGCTAAGCAAAAAGCTTGCTATCTGAAAGAGCATGAATTTTATGTTTCATTAATGATGGATGAAATTCACATCAGACCTTTTCTTGACTACAGAAGTGGAGATATTGTTGGAATTGGCCAGGAAGTTGATAACTTAGCTTCTAGTGCACATGTATTTATGATACAGAGTATTTTGTGCTGCTTTAAAGATGTTGTCCATATATTACCCTCGAAGAAAATGACAGCTGAAGTTTTGTTCACTGTTTTGAAAAAAATAATTGTTGGTCTTGAAGCAATAGGTTTCAAAGTAATTGTTGTTGTTAGTGACAATAATTCCATTAATAGAAGATGTATATCTCTGTTTAATAATCCATTATCAAATTTTGTATTTCCTCATCCTGTTGATGCAACTCGTCCATTGTTTTATGCAGTTGATTCTGTTCATATTATTAAAAGTGTTCGTAACAACTGGTTAAACCAGAAAAATCCTGAACAAGCTATGTATTTTCCAAATTTTGACTTGTCTTCAAATAATGTATGTACCTCTTCATTTCTTACTTTAAAAAATATGTATGAAGCTGAAAGTGGTAATTTGTTAAAATATGGATATACAATATCTCGTAAAGCTCTGTGGCCTACAAATTTAGAACGTCAAAGTGTGAAACTGGCTTTACAAATTTTCAACGATCAAACATCACAAGGCCTGAAAGAATTAGGAGTAAAGCATAATTTGTTAAATTTTCACTAAACATCTGCATATATTAAAATATTTTCTTCGTGGTTTTCAATAATGAATATTAAAACACCAAACAAGGGGGTACACTCTTGTGATGACTTCTGTAAACCATTAGTATGGAATTAATCAGACAAGAAGTTTGTATTTTTAAATAATTTTCTTGATTGGTTGACGAAATGGAAAGAAATGAAGAGTGATACGGGTAGGTTGACAAAAGAGACACTTTCTGCTCTTATATTAACAATGTGTATGATAGAAATGTGTAGGTATTGTCTAGGTGAACTCAACATGTCGTATTTTTTGCCCGGTAAAATTCAGACAGATGAATTGGAACATCGTTTTAGTTTATATCGCAGGATGGCTGGAACAAATTATCATATATCACTTCGACAGGTTTTTGAAGTAGAAAACAAACTACGTGCATGTTCTGTATTAAATCTAACTATGATATCGAAAAGTATAGGGACAATTGTTATCGATGATTTTTCTAACTCTTTTGATTTGATTAATGATAGTTCCCATGAATCTATTGTAAAATATTTTCATAATTTCAAGCATATTAATGTCACAGATAATGATCTTGAAACTATGTTTGATAAATTACCTTTAATTGCATACTTGGCTGGATATTGTTGCCACTCAGTTATGAATAGGCTAAAATGTGATGACTGTAGAGGTAATTTAGTTATTGAAAAACCACTAATAATTCCTCCCAATTTCAAACATATTCATAATTGTGATAGAGGTGGGTTAAAGTACCCATCTGCTGATGTCATTAATGTAATACTGCATAATTTTATTGTCATACAGAAGCTCATAAGCCCTGAATATGAAAATAGTTTCCTCCAAGTATGTAACCAACGTAATTTAATATCCACTATGACATTAGAAATTCTTATGTGTAAGGTAGTAGTAGTTTTATGGCGCAAAGCTCAATAGGCCATATGCGCCAAACACAGGATTCTTTTTTTAACATACAAACTAAAGGAACAAAAAATATAAAGACAAAGCACACTTTTAAAATCGAGGCAAGTAAAAAGATATTTAAATGATGGGATGAAAATGCTGATTATAACTTTGATAATGAGAGATGCAGTATAGATATAAAATCCTAAAACATCTGATTAATTAAAATTCCAACATAAAATCTCAGGACAAAAATCAAATTAAATAATAGAAACCTGTTTCCTTGAGGTAGTGAAACAAATTATTATTGACCTCTCTTCCGATTAAACGGTCGAGAGGCAGGTCGCAGCTATTAAAATACTTCTCACGAAGATTATTAAAATATGAACATTCAATTAAAATGTGATAAACTGAAAGACAAACATTACAAGTTGCACAAATAGGCTCGTTCTCAGCTTTCAGAAGGTAGTTATGTGTCACTCTACTGTGACCAATTCTAAGGCGAGTCAAAAGAACTTCCTCCCTGCGATTGCTAGTAGTATCCCAATGCTCTATTTTAGGCTTCACCCTTCTCAACTTGTTATGAAGTTGAAGGTCCCAAAGTTGCTGCCATTTCTTTCGGATCTTCTCTTTTATGACACAACGGATATCTTTAAAAGGGATGAGGCGGCCGGACATTTCAACAGCAGATTTCGCTGCGATGTCCGCCAGCTCATTGCCCTTTATTCCTGTATGTCCGGGGACCCAGCAGTACAGAAGTTCAAATCCACGACATGTCAATTTAATATTCAACTTGAGAACATCCACTATCACAGGATTCTCAGTGCTAGAAAAGGATTCTAAAGCTTTCAATGCACTGTAGGAGTCCGTATATACAATGAATTTTCGATGGTGCAGCGTTGAGATGTACGAAAGCGCATAATATATGGCAGTCAGTTCGGAGGTTAAGACAGAGGAAGCGTCGTGTAAACGTCTGCCTTCCAAGTGGTCACCAATTATACATGACATGCCAACATGGCAAGCTGACTTACAGCCATCCGTATATATGGGAACATAAGTCCTGTAACTCTGCCTGTGATCAGCAAAAATTTGTCTCTAGATGCTCTCATCAGTAGTTGTTTTTCCGTAATTGTGGAAAATGTCAAGAAGGTGGATTTGTGCATTTTCCCAAGGTTCAATTTCAAAATGCTGTACTGCCTGTGGGGAAATATCAATCAGGGAGAATTCTTCAATGAGGGGACGAACTCTAACAGGAAAAGAAGGCACACAGGATGGACGTGCCTCAAATAAAAGGTCACAGCTATTTTCACATATACACAAGTTATAAGGATGGTCAGGTTGAGATAAAATATTAAAATAGCGTAAAAGAGACAACTCCTCACGCCTCAAACGGAGTGAATGCTCGTGACAATCAACATAAAGGCTCTGCACAGGAGATGTCCTGAAGGCTCCAGAACAAATCCGCAGAGCCTGATGATGAACAGGATCTAGTTTTAACAACACTGAAGACCGGGCAGATCCGTAAACAACTGAGCCGTAGTCCAGTTTAGAGCGAATTAGAGCTCTGTAAATGCGAAGCATGGAGCAACGCTCTGCACCCCAGGAGGTGTTCGCCAGGACTTTTAAGATATTTAGAACTTTGGTACACTTTTTTCTCTAGTTTAAGACATGAGGAAGCAAAGTCAATTTTCGGTCGAACATCACCCCTAAAAATTTTACTTCAGGTGCAACTGGAATTACAGACCCATTGAGGTATAATTCCGGCTCAGGATGGAGACCTCGCTTTTTACAAAAATGCACGCACACAGTCTTCTGTTTCGAAAACGTAAATCCTTGTCTTTTTGCCCATTCCTGGATCCTGTTCAAAGCGATCTGGAGCTGTCTCTCTACATGTCTCATATCCACACCTCTACAGCTAATTTGTAGATCATCAACATATAAAGAACCTGAAATGGTGGGGGAAGTTGTTTTAATACAGTATCTATTTTTAGGCTGAAAAGAGTTACACTGAGCACACAGCCTTGAGGCACACCCTCTTCTTGTTCAAAAACATCAGACAAAACAGAGCCTATCCTTACTTGAAAAGTTCTAGCGTTCAGGAAATTCTGAATGAAAATTGGTAGGTTGCCGCGCAAGCCACTCTCGTGAAGATCGCGAATTATACCGTATCTCCATGCCTTATCATAGGCTTTCTCTATATCGAAGAAAATTGAGACAAGGTGATTTCTTCTTACAAAAGCTTTTCGAATGGATGTCTCTAAGAGGAGCATATTATCTACGGCTGTTCTCCCCTTTCGAAAACCACTTTGATAAGGCGATATAATATTATTCTTTTCCAAGAAGTAGACTAGGCGGCTGTTTACCATCTTTTCAAACAGTTTGCAAACACAGCTGCTAAGGGCAATTGGCCGATAGTTCGAGGGATTCCTCGGGTCTTTGCCTGGCTTCGCAATAGGAATGACAACAGCTCTCCTCCATGCACTGGGAAATGTACGCTCCTTCCACAGTTTATTGTAAAGTGTGAGAAGGGCACTCAGTGACTTATAGGACAGATGCTTTAGCATTTCATAATACACGCCATCCAGACCCGGACAAGACCTATGTGTCTGCAACAAAGCTCTCTTTAGTTCAACCATAGTAAAGTCTCTATTGTACGGCTCAAAGTTGGAAGAGTTGAAAGCGATGGGATTTTTCTCAGAGCGTTGCTTGATAGAAAGAAATGCAGGTGAGTAATTTCGGCTGGAAGAAACGGCAGCAAATGTCTCACCAATAGTATTCGCAATTTCTTCTATGGAGCTAATCACACGGCCATCTTTTTCCAAAAAGGAAAGTGAGTGGTCTTTATATATGCCGCATGCTTTTCGAACTCTTTCCCAAACTCGCTTACTAGGCGTGGAGGATGTTATTGACGACACATATGAAATCCAAGAATTCTTTTGGCTCTGCCTCCTTACTTTTCGTGCATTTGCTTTGGCTCTTTTAAATGCTATGAGGTTTCGCAGAGTAGGATATCTTCGAAAAATACCCCATGCCTCTTTCTGTTTTTTCAGTGCTTCATGACAGTCGCGATTCCACCATGGTTTCGAATATTTAAATACTTTTCCTGATGTTCTAGGAATGCAAAGCATAGCTGCCTCAATAATAGTATTTGTAACAGCATCATCGATATGCGCATCGTCTACCATTTCATCTGTCAGCTCTGCAATGGAAGAGAAGAGTTCCCAGTCTGCCCTATCTAGCATAAACCGAGGGAATGTAGAGATGGGGTTTGCTCCTCTTCGTGCAAGAGACACAAAAATGGGATAATGATCACTGTTGTAGAGATCACTTCCGACACTAAAAGTGCAAAATGGCAACAGAGATGGTGAACAGATGGCAAGGTCGAGGGCGTGGAATGTCCTTGAAGGCTCATGGAAGTACGTATCCTGCCCATTATTCAGGAGACAAAGGCTATGATCTTCGATCATCTGCTCAATTTGTCTTCCTCGGCAGTTTGTGTCTTTACTACCCTAGAGCGGACTATGGCCGTTAAAGTCTCCTATTATGATAAAGGGGTGAGGCAGCTGCTCTTTGAGATCATTTAAATCTTGCTGATCAATGTGCTCATTTGGAGGGAAATACAGAGAAACCACTGAGACAACAGTATGAAATCTGGCTTGAGTTGCGACAACTTGGAGGGATGTCGTCAAAGGAAGTGCATTTGATGGATAATCCAGTGAGGTGAGGAGGCCTACACCCCCACTGGCACGCTCACCTGCAAGGTTATCCTTCCTGACAATAGAAAACCTCCGAAGTTTTGCTTGTTGTTCCTGTTTGAGATTTGTTTCTTGTATTGCTAAGCAGACAGGATTATAGGTATTGATTATAGCTTTGATGTCAAGCAAATTTCGGTGGAAACCGCGACAATTCCAAGAGATAAGGGTGGCCATTATGTCTCCTGTTTATTTTTTCGGTGCTCCTTTTTTGTCTTTCGAGGGAGCAGGTGTTTTGGGATTTCCATTCCTTCTTCTATTTCCATATTATCCGAGACCGGGGTGTCAGATATTAAATCGTCAATTGAACTACTGCTCAGGTGTCGATTTTTGTTAGCTGTTTTTTGTAGGCTTGTTTTTGGACTTTTCTGAATTACTATTTCTTTCTTCTGGGTTGTGTGAAGTGGGTCTTTCTTGTTTTTGTTATTAGTTTGAGGCTCTTGGCTTTTTGTTGAAATGAAAGATGTTTGGATGGCAACTGATCTTGTGGAGTTAACCGCATTGGCAAAACATAAATTTGGGCGCACTTGTGAGCTTTGTACTATTTTCCGGGCTTCAGCATAAGACACATTTCGAGTTACTTTTGCCTCACTCTTGTCCAAAATGGAAATCTGAAAAGGATTTCAGATTTCCATTTTGGACAAGAGTGAGAAAATGCTGGGTGATCACCCTTGCAGTTAACACACAATGGCGCAGCGGTGCAATTCTCACTATCGTGGCCAACCAACGAGCATCTGGCGCACGTAAGGGTGCCACGACAGGATGTCTTAGAGTGACCAAACCGCTGGCATTGGAAGCATCGCTTTGGGTTGGGAATATATGGTCTTACGGGACAGTTAAGATACCCAGCCTTTATATTCTTTGGCAGATCAGGCGATTTGAAGGTCAGGATCACGTGTTTCGTGTCAATCAACTGACCTTCCTCTCGCATCTTGATTCGCCTAGCACCACAGACATTGTGGTCAGCTAACTCGGAGACGAACTCTTCTTCTGAAACACACAGAAGGTCGATCTCCGAGATCACGCCTCTACAGGTATTAAGTGTTTTGTGTGCTGACACTGTTATAGCTACTTGTCCAAATTTGGTTTGACGTAAAAGTGAAGCAGACTGGGTGGCCGAAAGGGTATCAATAAGCAAGTCTCCAGAATGGAGACGCTTTATGTTCCTTGGCTCACCTACGCAGGAATGAATGTATTTGCTTACCAGGAAAGGAGACATCTTTTGCAATTCTCCAGAGGCACTTGAAACAACAACAAAGCGCGGAGAATCAGTAGAAGTTTTGGAATTTTCATCCGTACGGATCTTCTTGTTAATCGATTTGTCAAGGATTTCTATATCTTTCTTCGTGTCATTTGATTCAGGTTTTTTTTAGAATAAAAAGAGAAGCCATGATTAAGAAAATATAAGATTCGGGTCCGACGGCCCCGCCCACCACGGAGCCCAACAAGGGAACACAGATTCCTGTGTTAGGGCTAGCCGGACCTATACGCAAACTGAAGCCCCACAGTCGGCTTTCCCGAAAGCAGGTACTCCCGAGAGCTTGACCCCAAGCCACTGACACAAGGACTAGTGACCAGCCGATTGACACCCGTGAGGACGACTAAGGTGCCTCCCGTTTAGCTGAAGCAGAGGCCAAAGCAGTGTGTTGGGGACAGTACCTCGCCCCTCAACTACCAGGACCCTCATTTTCCAGCGACACGGGTCTCCACGCACGGCAAACACGTGGGCAGTTTTCTCGCCAGTCGAAAACTAGATGCAAGGGATGCTCCAGTCTCTCGTGACGAGCCCCAAACTCCGTAGAGAGAAACCACGAGGGAGAAGGGAAGGGAAAAAGTTCCAGCCAAGAGGAGAGGAGACGGAAAAGAGGATAGATCACTGGGGCTCCAGGATCGTGACACCCGTCTCATCAAGAAGATGATCCCCTGAAGGGCTAGGGTACCTCGGGATTGCCACACCCGTACTCACAAAAGTGAGCCCCTGAGGACCGGAAATTACGATAGTCAAGTGATTCAATCCTTCAAAAATGAGTGAGTGAGAGATTATGGCGCAAAAACCAAAGATGATTATAGCACGCCAAACACGAGATGGGATGATTACAATTGATGATTTAAAATTCAATAAATAAACAAGCAGACAAATGTACCAAATCCAGAGGATGAAGTCATATAAACACAAGTTAAAAGCACACATTAAAATTCAAAACACAGTCTTCAAAACAAATTAAATTTGGTAATAAAAGCCAGTCCCTTTCAAATAATAAAACAAACCAAAATTGACCTCTCTTCCGATTAAACGGTCGAGAGGCAGGTCACAGCTATTAAAATATTTCTGGCGAAGCCTATTAAAACATTGACACTTAATTAAAATATGACGAACAGATAAACAAACATTACAGTTAAAACAAACAGGCTCATTTTCAGCTTTTAAAAGGTAGCTCCTTACGATTTTTGGTTCATTCCCAGTGCTCAATTCTAGGTTTTACATGTCTTAATTTATTTTGAAGCTGAACATCCCAAAGTTGCTGCCATTTTTTTCGGATCTTTTGTTTCACAACACAACAGATGTCTGCAAAAGGGATGAGACGACTGGACAGTTTAACAGCACATTTTGCTGTGATATCTGCCAGCTCATTCCCTTTTATTCCCACATGCCCGGGAATCCAGCAGTACAGGATATCATATCCACGGTTCATTAAGTTTATATGTATTTTGAGAATATCCACTATTACTGGATTTTGAGTATTAGGAAAAGCTTCTATTTATTTAAGAGAACTATACGAATCTGTATAAATTATAAACTTTTTGTAGCAGAGCCTTGAGATGTATAAAAGATTATAATATATCGCAGTTAATTCGGATGTTAAGACAGAGAAAGCATTGTGCAAGCGTCTGCCCTCCATGTGGTCTTTAATTACATATGGCATCCCCACATGATCTTTTGACTTGGACCCATCTGTATAAACTGGAGGATAACTGCTATATTTGTTCCTGTGCTCAGCGAAGAGTTGTCTGTAAATAATTTCATTAGTGCTTGCCTTCACATGATACTTAAAAACATCAAGAAGCTGAATCTGTGCATTTTCCCAAGGTGGGATTTCAAAGTTCTGTACTGCTTGGGGGTGCATATCAGAGAGGGAAAGTTCCTCAATGACAGGGCGAACTCTTAAAAGAAATGTAGGAACACAAGATGGACGTGTTTCAAATAAAGCGTTACACACATCATCAAGTAAGCACAGCTTATTGGGATGTTCAGGTTGGGATAGAATATTAAAATATTGCAGAAGGGACAATTGTTCACGCCTCAGATAAAGTGATGGTTCATTACAGACAACATACAGGCTCTGGACAGGAGAAGTCCTGAAAGCTCCTGAACAGATCCGTAGAGCTTGATGATGAACAGGATCCAGTTTTAACAATACTGATGACCGGGCGGATCCGTAAACAACTGAGCCATAGTCCAGTCTAGAGCGAATTAGAGCTCTGTAAATGCGAAGCATGGAGCAACGGTCTGCACCCCAGGAGGTGTTCGCCAAGACTTTTAGAATATTTAAAACTTTGGTACACGTTTTTCTCAAGTTTAATACATGAGGAAGGGAAGTCAATTTTTGGTCGAACATCAACCCTAAAAATTTTACTTCAGATGTACATTCGAGGGATAATCCAGTGAGGAGAGGAGACCTACACCTCCACTGGCACGCTCACCTGCAAGGTTATCCTTCCTGACGAAAGAAAACCTCCGAAGTTTTGCATGGTGTTCGGGTTGCAAATTTGTTTCCTGTATTGCTAAGCACACAGGATGATACACATTTATTATAGATTTGATGTCCAGCAAATTTCGGTGGAAACCGCGACAGTTCCATGAGACGAGGGTGGCCATGATGACTGGTTTTTGTTCTTTCTGTGCTCTTGTTTGGTTTTTCGTGGAAGTAGATGCCTGGGAACTTCTAGACCCTCTTCTACTTCCATACCGTCTGAATCCGCAGATTCAGAAATCATATCGTCAAGAGAGCTATTGCTAGGACTTCTATTTTTATTAATTACTTTGTGACTTTCAGTTTTAGGTTTACTTTGAATGACTGTTTCTTTTTTTTTGTATTAAATGAGTTGCATTTTCCGTTTTCTTGGTGGATGTGGTTGGTTGGGTTTTATTTGGTTTAGTGTGCGTGCCTATTGATCTTTGGGTGGCAATGCTACGTGTTGTTTTAACTGCAATGGCATAAGATTTGTTTGATTGGAGCTGTGTGCTTTGAACTAGTTTTCTGGCTTCAGCATACGAGATGTTCCTGGTAACTTTAAGAGTCTGTACTTCTTTTTCGGATTTCCATTTTGGGCAGAGGCGTGAAAATGCTGGGTGCTGACCCTTGCAATTTATACACGAAGGCGCAGCGGTACAATTTTCAGAATCGTGGCCAATCTGTGAGCATCGGGCGCATGTGAGGCTGCCACAAGACGTCTTAGAATGGCCGAAACGCTGGCATTGGAAGCATCGCATAGGGTTGGGAATATAAGGTCTTACAGGACAATTTAAATATCCGGCCTTAATATTCTTAGGCAGATCAGGCGTGTTGAAGGTAAGGATCACGTGTTTCGTATCGATCAACTTACCTTCCTTACGCATCTTGATCCGCCTAGCACCGCAAACATTTTGGTCGGATAGCTCGGAAGCGATCTGTTCTTCAGGAACGTACAGAAGGTCGAATTCCGATATTACGCCACGACAATAATTCAGTGTCTTATGTGCTGTTACAGTGACATTCGCTTGCCCAAGTTTAGTTATTTGAAGTAAAGAAGCAGACTGGGCGGCTGAGATTGTATCAATAAGCAAGTCTCCGGAGTGGAGACGCTTTATATTTCTCGGATCACCAATACAAGACTAGATGTACTTGTTTATTACAAAAGCAGACATCTTATGCATTTCGCCAGAAGGACTAGAGATGCCTAGGAAACGGGGACTATTATTATGATTTTTTTCATTTGTATCTGTTCGTAATTTTTTTGCAGTAGACTTTTCAGAACTAGGTTGAGTGACTGGTTTAGCAGTAGGCATTTCAGAACTAGATTGAGTGACTGGATTGACTGGAGTGACCTCGAAATCTTTTATTAAGTATATATGTGAGTTAGCCATAGTGAAAGAAAAAATGATTCGGGTCCGACGGCCCCGCCCACCACGGAGCCCAACAAGGGAACACAGATTCCTGTGTTAGGGCTAGCCGGACCTATACGCAAACTGAAGCCCCACAGTCGGCTTTCCCGAAAGCAGGTACTCCCGAGAGCTTGTCCCCAAGCCACTGACACAAGGGCTAGTGACCAGCCGATTGACACCCGTGAGGACGACTAAGGTGCCTCCCGTTTAGCTGAAGCTGAGGCCAAAGCAGTGTGTTGGGGACAGTACCTCGCCCCCTCAACTACCAGGACCCTCCTTTCCAGCGACACGGGTCTCCACGCACGGCAAACACGTGGGCAGTTTTCTCGCCACTCGAAAACTAGATGCAAGGGATACTCCAGTCTCTCGTGACGAGCCCCAAACTCCGTAGAGAGAAACCACGAGGGAGAAGGCGAAGGGAAAAAGTTCCAGCCAAGAGGAGAGGAGACGGAAAAGATGATAGATCACTGGGGCTCCAGGATCGTGACACCCGTCTCACCAAGAAGATGATCCCCTGAAGGGCTAGGGTACCTCGGGATTGCCACACCCGTACTCACAAAAGTGAGCCCCCTGAGGGCGCAATCCTTCAAAAGACCACGCTCCATATTTCATAACAATAACTGGAACTAGCTACTTCATTTTCATCAAACTTCATTTTCATCATGTATATATGTAAATATTTTTCCTGAGCAAGCAGGAATGGACTTTCCGCCTGATCAGCGGGCTTATGAACTTGTTTGTGATCCAACTTTTACTTTTCTTATCTTCAAAAATTTACTCAACTTTTATTCTAGTATTTAACCAAGTTTATTTAATCCAATTCCTTATTTACGCAACAAAATGTTTTTAAGGAATGTTCAAATTCCAAGCCAATGTGATCACGTGATCAACTAACTTTCTGATTGGCTTTCATGAATTCGAAAAAGTGACTTGTATATATTTATTTTATTTATTTTACTTATTTTATTTTACTAATGTTGCACCCTGCAAATGTTTTATACTGTATCTCAAGTATTTTGAATCATCTCATCATCATCCATCTCATGCCTACAATAATTGCTTATCAAAAATTATCAAAAATTACTCCGAAATAGAAAAACTGCTTCATGCCACCAACTTCTCCCTTTACAAACTACTCAGCTTTGCCAAAAGATGGAGCCACCGGAACGGTACTCAGTTTCCTGAAAATTTTTCCACTTAAATTCTAAAGTGGAAAGTCTTTTCATCACTACGACGCACCCCGTAGGGTCAATAATTGCTGAGTAAAGGCCCGTTTCCACTACTGCGTATGCGTTGCGGTGCGTATGCGTTTCTCCAATCAGCGAGCGAATTCACTTTGATTGACATCTGCAATCCGGTCGGTGTGCGGTGACGGATGGCATACGCATGGAGTTCAACAATGTTCAACTTCTATCCGTATGTCTGCGGTTGCGTTGGGGTCACGTGGTGAAAAAGGAGCAATCAGGTGCTGTGACTAAAAATTAATGGCGGCAGAAGTAGCGATGAACGCTCGCTAATAGGGAAAGAATGTTTTGCTAAAAAATACTTATTTCTGAATTAACATTATAGCAAGAAATCTGCGTGCTGAAAATGACAGCAATCAGCTGAATTTAATTTAAAATGATAAGAAAAACAAGATAACTGCAACTACAGTACTTGTTCATTCAAGAAAATCAGCGGCAAAAATTATCATTCCAAGTCCATGAAATAGCAAAATTTGTTCTGATAATCATTTTTTAGTTCTGCATAGTCATTTAGCTTTAATGAAAATGAATGTCTGACTATATCAAACTGTTATAGCAAATTAGATATGATTAAAAGATTTGCTATTTTTTTCTTTTGAAACAGGTAAAAACTAAAAACGTTAATTATAAATTAAATTTGATAGCCTTTTAAATACTCCAGTTCATTGAAGAGTATGTTAAATTTGTATTTCCCTTTATAAATATATCTTTTTGGATAACATATATTTGTAAGCACATGAAATATATTTTTAGCAGCCCGTTTAACTTCATTCGGAACGCCATAATGATTTTTCCAAAAAATGTACTAGAAGCTGAAGAACAAACTCTGGTGAATTTTTCAGACAATAGCAAAGTGAAATAGGACCAAAAAACTTAAGTTTTAAGAATTGATTTACTTGATGATGTATATAACCCAAAGTATGCATGTGACTTACGTGTAATCCTAGCTTAGTGGTAAAGCTGATGGTAACGATGTCCACTTTTTGGAGTCGTGAGTTCGAATCCCATACGCTTTTTGCACCATGTCTGCAACTTTCTTACCTTTTTATTCCAATTTGATCTATATTCGTGTTTTATAATTTATTTCTATTATTATATGCATTAAATATATTGTTTTATTTATGCTCTTATTTATTTAAATTTTTCCCGCAAAAAAGTTTGAAAATTATATAATACTAATTTAAAGCATATCCTGTACATATATATTTGAATTTAACAAACATTCTCTATTCGTAAAAAGCAAATTTAAAGTTAATTAAATTTAAATGAAATTTAATGCAAACAAAGAAATGATTAATTATTGCTGTGCAAGTATCAAAATCCATGAATAAATATATAATTCCAAAAATTTATTAATCCTTAAAAAATTTATAAAAATGCATAAGTGAATAATGGGATAGATTATTAATCCTAAAAAAATTATAAAAATGCATATGTGAATAATAGGATAGATTATTAATCCTAAAAAAATTATAAAAATGCGTAAGTGAATAATAGGATAGCTTATTAATCCTAAAAAATTTATAAAAATGCATAAATGAATAATAGGATAGATTTAATCCTAAAAAACTTATAAAAATGCATAACTGAATAATAGGATAAATAAATTTTTGGAATTATATATTTATTCATGGATTTTGATACTTGCACTTGATTTACATATGCTCTCAGAATTTAAATGATATTGTATATTAGTTCGCAGCAATAATTAATCCTTTATTTGTTTGCATTAAATTTCAACTTTTAATTTTTACGAATAGAAAATGTTTGTTAAATTCAAATTTCATTCCCTGCAGCAATGGCGCAAGAGAATTATTTAAATTTAATTTATTTTGAAACCCTGCAGATATATATATATATATATTTTCGTTTCACTTTTATGTGAATGTATATACATGTGCTCAGACTTTGGGATGTTTACGACTCTAAACTTTCATTCCAATTAACATGAGACAGTATTAATTCCCTAAACACTTTTTTAACAAAAAATTACTATAATAATTGCTTTTAAATTCAGTCCTCTCCTGCAGAAGCGCAGGAATTAATTAATTAAATATTTCCATTTTCTTTACCTAATGTGTGTATATATAAAGAGAAAAATCTTATTTTTATAACTTCTTGTATAAAAAGAGATATGAATTAAAAATGTTTAAATTAAAAATAATATTTTATGGATTATGTATAAAATATAACTGCCCATAGTGCATTTTAAAACAAACGAGATTTCTAATAAATTATCCAGCTATGACCCTGAAGTCAGCGGTATACAAGCATAGCAAATTTTGCTTAAATATTGTGAACCTTTCCTTACAGTTGCTCTGTACTTTTAAAGTACCAACTATTTTTTAATCCCTTTAACTTTTTTATTTTATGTTATTTATTTGTTTACTTTTTCACTAACATTACATTTTAGTTTTAATAATATATATATTATTTCATAATATTTAAGGCTTCTAGAAACACAAAAATTTTTTTTTAAAATTTAGTTCAGCTTCTATGGAATTCGTGATGTTCATAATATGCATTATAACCTTACTTATCTAAAATTCCATATCAAATCCAAAACAAACAATACTCGCATAAGCGGGAAAAATTCAGTCGTCTTAACTTGCGAACTGCTTGCGCCAAAATATTACAGTGACACCTAGCGGCGGAAAATGAAAATATTTTACGCATACGCAGCAGTGGAAACGCTTGTACGGATGCCGTAGGCGTGTCTTCAATTGACGCAACGCGTTCGTACGCAGTAGTGGAAACGAGCCTTAAAAGTCACAGGCGTCTCAAGACCAGAAGAGGAAAATGCTCATCTTCACTGTCATTGGCTGTATACCACGTGACACTCCCGAAACGTTTTAGGCGCTATTTCTGGTTTTTCGCCAACGGCAATTGTGTTTCTCGCCAATTGTTAGCGGTTTGTTTAAATCAAGGATATTGCTTTTTTTTTTTTTTTTTATTATCAAAATGGATATGTTTAAATGTAAATCTTGCAGTACATCTTTTTATGCGAAAAGATATTTGAAAGCGCATGCACAAAGAATACGCGAATTTAAACAATAAAGTTGCACCATTTTCGTGTACGTATTGTACGAAGCAATTTTGTACAAAAAATTCTTTAGCTAAACATAGGATACGAATCCATAATATAAGGCGAAGTAATATTAAATGCGGCGAAGACGAATGCCGGGAACTATTTCCTACTACAGAAGATTTAAGATCTCACTTAGAGACTTGCCATAATTACAGCAATATTATCAAATGTATAAAACTGGAGTTTAAAAAAAAAAGCAAGGTATGCAATGAGCTTTTTATTATTTTGTTTTCCTAGTTCAATTATAAATAAGCAAAGTATATTGCGTAACTTCTGTATATAGCCCTTAATCTTTTTACATTAAAATTAAATAACTTATTTGTAAATTAAATAGCTTCATTAAAGCTAGTTCAGCAATACATTTATTTGAAGAAACACCATATATGTGGTATTATTAATTTAAGCTGTTTCAGCACACAAATATGCATTTATTTGAAAAAATTAACAAATTAATTACTTTGAAACATATAATTTCAGAACACTATAGTTTTAACAATTAAGATTATTTTTCTGTGTGGCTGCAATCTGCAATTTTTATTTACTAATTAGATGCCCTTATTATGAAAATTTATACATTTATTTATTTATAAGACTTTTATTCGTGGCTATCGGATGGAGAAAGAAAAACAAAGACTCATTTTGTGGTAGATTCATCTGGGCAGAAACATAAAAATTACACCAGGACGCTGTTTTGCTGTAATAGAAGTGGGACATACAAAGCAAAAGGCAAAGGTGAAAGACAGCTAAAAGCACAAGGGACTTCCAAAACAGGTTTCTCTTGCACAGCTACTGTCATATTAAAAGATTTTGGCAATCGTTTTGAAGCTGTATATTTTAAAGAACATTACAAGCATGAAAAATCCCTTTGTCATCTCCCTATTCCTAAACAAGAAAAGCAAAGCATAGCAGGCAAGTTATGTGTTAGACCGTATTTTGATTGTATTAATTTCTCTTAAATAAAACTATAATTACTTATGCAGTTGGAGCCTTTCCAGCTGTCATTAATATACAGGTGGTTCAAAATTCCAGAAGTGAATGAATTTTAATATTAATGAAGTTGATAATGAAAATCATTCATGGAAAATTCAGATTGGGAGAGAAACACGCGAGTGTGAAATTTAAAATTAGGCTTAACAGCAGACTTAATTTGCATAGATTTTAAATAAAATTATCAGCTTTGAGGACAGACACAGGTATCTCTTCAAGAGTACAAAACTTTTGCAAAATGGAAGGAGTGGGTAGAGCAAAGTAAAGTTGAACGTAACACTGTCTGCTGTGGAAAATAATAATGAAGCATGTAAAACCAAGATATTACAATTCTAAATGTGTTATGAAGGAATTAACACATTTATAATTCTAATATCTTAATTTGTTTCATTACTGTTTTATCTGAATGGTGCAATGTTTGTGTTTCTCTGTCAACTGCTTTTAATATAAATTTGGATAATTCTCTTGAAGAAGAGGGACCTTGAAAATGCTGAAGTGTGATTCAAAATCTAGATGAAACTAAGATTAATATTTTGCCTGATTTAAAATTATGGTAAATTGTTTTCTCTTGTATTTATGAACAGCATATTAAATATTTTTATAAAAGTGATTAATTATCTATATTTAAGTAACCTGATATTTGTAACAATTGTTTTTCTTATTGTTAAATTAAGTATCATATTTCTTACTAATCTACTGTATAGGCATATTTGTAAATTTAAAGATACTTTTTTTATTCCATTAGTTTTTAGTATATAAGATACATCTGCTATGATATTTACATTTTTCAGTAACTATATTATACTAATGAGCTAATAGTCAGTTTAGAGTTTTCGCCAGTAATCTATTGTCACATTTGTGAACAGGTGGTGTGGCTACAGCAGACGTTGCCAGAGCTAACACATACAATTTCGCGATCAGAGCGGACACTTCGAAACTCATCGTGGTTAGAGCTGCACATCTTTTCCCCATCTTAGAACAGATAAAGGGTGCAGATAAATAAGTAAATAAATACTTTTAAAAATCGCAAATATAATTTAAAACAGTATTTTAAGTGGCAAATCTCTTTTACCGACATTTTCTGTTTTTGCACTCGATTATCGAATTACAATGATAAATACATTTTTGCCAATAATATTTAATTATTTATATGTATTTAAATTGTTATGATATTATAGTGCGAATGCATTTTAAACATAGCGAAATGTAATAAAAATAAAAACTTTTGTGTAAATATAAAATGTAATAAAAATAAAAATTTCAGGGATTTTGTGGAAAACTGTATTTTAGAGTCAAATATTAGAACAGGTGCAGTTACCATAAAATTAATTAGCTGCATTAATGTAAGTAAAAATAAATATTAGAAGTAAAATATACAAAACAGATACTAGTAAATAAATACTAGCTATCCTTTATTATAAAGGCATAAATATAATTTACAATTTAGTCCAACCTAGTTACAAAACTTAAAGATTTTAGACATTTTTCTAAATTGTTTGATGTTTCGAATTCTTTTAGGATGTTTTTAATTCTTTCATCCAATTTTACATATGCTTTTTTCCTTGTTATTTCAGGGTCGCCTAATTCTCTGGCTTTCAAATTAAAAGACACTTTTTTTGTGTTTCTTCTTTTAGTATTTTAACTAATAAGTGCACAATAGGCTGGTTTCTGCCAGTGATTGTGTTTAATTTAGAATTCCACCTTTCAACAGAATTATTTGTCCTATGATGCTGTCCATGTACATTCCGTATTTTAATGGGCATATTTGGATTTTCCATCCACTGCTCGACTAAAGAATCAATGAATGTGGTAAGTTTGTCAATGCTGAAAGCTTTTTCCCATACAATGCTCCAAGTATCATCTACATGTTCTATTGGCAAGTAAGCTAAGGCAGAAATCATTCTACAGACATGTCTTAATCTTCGTTCTCTTTATATTCCTTTATTACACCCATTTCTCCCCATTCATCTTATGTCACAAACATTGATTAAAATGAAAGTTACAACCGGATATAGTCGAACTGGGAAATTCTAACATACAGCTATTGATGGCTGCGGCTTCAAAATCAAATTTTATAATGTCCGGCTTCTACTTAGGGTACCAACATTTCACTTCCTGAAACATTGCAACGTACGTTGCTTGTGTCTTATAAGGCAGAAATGCAAAAAGCGCTGGATAAATATTGGTCTCAGTTGCTGTACTCCTTAAGTTGATGTTCAAATTTCAAAACACTTTTTATTTTATATATTGTTGAAATAATTGATTAGGGCAATGATTGTATTCGTGTTCATTAAAAAAAAATTTCAGTTGCAAGCTGATATTCTAATATCATACCATTGTTTGCATGGAATTAATATTTAGTAGGTATAAAATAATATAAAATTTTCTTTTCAAGTTCATATAAATGAAAAACTTTATTTTGCTTATAGTATATATAATTTTTATCTCCGAATTATCTTTTTAAATTATTTCAGGTAAATTATTGCAGGGGGTGGAAGAGAAACGAATTTTGCAAGATGGAAGATTCTCTTCGAGAGATGATATTGAAACAAAACAGTTAATAACGAGAAAAGACCTGCATAACATTAAGAGGGATTTTGGTCTGAGCATTAATTCTAAAGGATTAATTTTAACAGATGATGAGACAAGTGTTTGGTCCTGGGTTAATACGATGTCGCAAATGGAATTCAACCCCATTCTGATGTATAAACGTCAAGGAGAAAAATATGCAAATGTAAACGAAAATGATTTCATGTTAGCAATAATGACAGAATTTCAAAAAAAAAAAAAAAAAAAAAAAAATGTTGATAGAATTTGGTAATGATGGAATCTGTATTGATTCTACACATGGAATTTCTGCTTATGGATTTGAACTTGTAACATTGCTTGTCGTTGATATGTATGAAGAGGGTATACCAGTTGCTTTCTTAATATCATCAACAGTATCAGAAAAAATTTTGGTAAACTTTTTTAACTGCATCAATTTTTTAACTGCATCAGTGATATCAAGCCAAAGGTTTTCATGAGCGATGATGCTCCCATGTTCTATAATGCATGGGAGCATACATTTGGTTCTTGCCAAAAATTATTATGTGCTTGGCATGTGGACAGAGCATGGTAAGGTCATTTGAATTCTGTGCCAAAACATAAAAGACAAGCAGTGTACAAAACTTTAAAAACTTTAATGTATGAATTAGATGAAGAAATGTTCAACAAAATGTTAGAAACATTTTCTGAGCAACTATGTGAAGATGAAGACACGAGAGAATTCCATAAATATTTTATGACATACTATTTTGAAAGAGCCAAAATGTGGGCATACTGTTTCAGAAAAGGGGCTAAAATCAACACCAATATGTATGTTGAAACATTTCATCGGAAATTAAAATATATTTATTTAGATGGGAAGAAAACCAAACGGGTTGATAAATGTATCATTGAGTTAATTAATCTTGTCAGTGATCAAAAGTTTGACACTTACATAAAATATCAGAAAGGAAAAATAACGAAGAAGACAACAAAAACATTTCAACGTCATAAAGCTGCTGAGCTTTTAAATGCCAACTGTGTAAAAAAAGATGATGTATGGGAAGTTTCATCAGAACTGGGAGAAAATTTTTATAAAATTATCAGAGTTCATGTTTGTAATGATTTATGCCTCATAACTTGTAGACTTTGTTCATGCTGTTTAAAAGCTTATAAATGTACATGCCATGATTATTCTATTTTAAATAATATGTGTAAACATATACATTTTATAATCATGTCTGAAAAAAAGACAAAATCTTATATAGGCCCACTAAACAGAATACCTACTAGGAATAATTATGAATCTTTAACAGTAAGTAAAACATGCATTAGTGAACTTATTCAATCTTCATTTTCAATTTCTGAAAAATTAAACTGTATTGAAAATATGGACATTAATCTTGCTACACAAATAAAAAAGCATTTAAATGCAATTGATTAATTATTAGAAGTTCCTTTGTTAGATAAAGCACATGCTTCAATTTCAAAAGAACCAACAAATAAAAAAAATTGTTCCCCAAAAGAAATTTTATTCAGTTAAAAAACGAAAAATGTGTAAAAAAGTACAGTTTGGAAATCCTTCAACAGCAGAAAAAAATAATACCAAACCTATTTTATTAAATCAATTAATTGTTAATTCAGATCCCAGCTATGATCATTTGTATTGCAGTGAATTGAATGCCAAAAGTTTAAAAGAAAAGTCACTAAATAATGTTTAAGAAAATTATGCTATTTAAGTATTTTTAAAATTTGTGTATTTATAACAAATTATTTGATTTTTATGTAACTAATCTGGATGTCTTATTTTAATTTAATAATGTATCTTATTATAAATTTAACAAAATTGTTGTAACTGTTCTATAAATGCATAGCTTAGATTCTACTATATCTAAGCTATGCATTTATCCTATACTTAATCTACACATATATTAAATCTATTTATAAAGTCATGTTTTATAATAACTATTCTACTGTAAATGTGAATTACACATTTATCATATACGTAATCATTGCCCAGTTAGGTGATAGGATTGTTGATGTTTCTTTAAACAATGAGTCCAGATAAGCAGGATGGTATGAACAATTTATTAGGAGAATAGGCACAATACTATTACACACAGAACAAAAATGGCTGAAAACAAATCAAGGATCACTTCTCAGATTCCTAAATCACTTTCTCAGGATAAACACTAACTTGTAATTCAGCTAACTGCAAAGTCTGGCACCTGATTCACAAGCAAACTCTCTTGTTCTCAGACCCATATTTATACTCTGCAGGATGCGTTATGCAAGATAAATGCAAAGTTCGTTATGACACGAAAACCTATTTTCGAAGCCCTGTGACCAATTCATCCAGAAGTTTCTAGAGCCATGCTGCAACAGGCATCTCAAGATAGATAACGTAAAATGCTTATCTTTACTGTCATTAACTATATCACATGACAGTCCTGAAACGTTTTTGGCTCTATTTCTAGTTCTCCTCCAACTGCGTATCTCGTCAATTGTTAGCAGTTTGTTTAAATCAAAGAGCTTGCACTTCGCTTTCTTTCTCTTTGCTTTTATTACTGAGATGGATATTTAAACATATCCATATTATATAGATATTTAAACATAATGCAAATCTTGCAGTGTGTCTTTCTATGTGATGAGATATTTAAAAGCACATAAACGTATGCACAAAGATACCGTCGCTAAAGTTACGCCATATTCGTCATCAATTTTAAGCAAACACAGAATATGCATTCATAATGTAAAGTGAAAAAATATTAAATTCAGTGAAGTAGGATGTCTAGAACTGTATCTCACCACAGGAGATTTAAGATCTCACTTTTAAGTGAGTTTTAAGTCACTTTAAGATTTAAGATTAAAGACTCGCCATAATTATAATAACATGATAAAATGTGTGAAACTTGGAGTTCCATAAAAAGCAAGGTTTGTAATGATCTTTTCCTTATTTTGTTCTTTAGTTCAATTATAAATAAGCAAAATATATTACGTGACTTCTGTATATAGCCCTTAAACTTTTTATATTCAAATTAAATAGCTTAATGAATACGGTGTTATTCATTAAAGTTTTTCAGCACACACATTTATTTGAAAAAACACCATACATATGGTATTATTAATTTAAGCTGTTTCAGCACACAAATATACATTTATTTGAAAAAATTAGCATACATTAATTACTATAAAACTTATAATTTCAGAACACTATAGTTTTAACAACCAAGATTATTTTTCTGTGTGGGTGCAATTTGTATATTTTTATTCTAATGTTTTATAAAAATTTAACAAAAAATGCAACTTATTTTTTTTTATCTACTGCCATGTATAATTTGTTGTACTACTTGTTCCTTAATATGGAAAAGTTGTTATAAAAGTGCACAGTATGGCTCATAATTTGATTTCAATGTCTCACTTTAACTTTTTTTGTCTTTTGACCAGGAGAATTTATTATGAATTATTATTATTGTTTTACATATATTATTATTAGTTACTGATGAAGATCAATAATGGTTTTGGTTTGGTTTATTTAATTATGGCTATCTGCCTAAGGGAAGGGATGCCTTCGTGGATGACTTTCTAAGGGAAACTGGTTCGTATACATGTTACACATGGGGAGTGAGTGAGTGAGTGAGTGAGTGATTATGGCGCAAAAACCAGAGATGGTTATGACACGCCAAACACAAGATGGGATGATTACAATTGATGACATTAAAATTCAATCAATAAAAACAAGTAGATAAATGTACCAAATCCAGAGGATGAAGTCATATAAACACAAGTTAAAAAGCACATATTAAAATTCAAGACACAGTCTTCAAAACAAATTACATTTGGTAATAAAAGCCAATCTCTTTTAAATAATAAAATAAATTACAATTCACCTCTCTTCCGATTAAACGGTCGAGAGGTAAGTCACAGCTATTAAAATATTTCTGGCGAAGACTATTAAAACATGGACACTCAATTAAAATATGACGAACAGATAAACAAACATTACAATTAAAACAAACAGGCTCATTTTCAGCTTTGAGAAGATAGTTATGTGTGACTCGAGTGTGACCAATTCTGAGGCGAGTCAAAAGAACGTCCTCCTTACGATTTCCAACAATATCCCAATGCTCAATTCTAGGCTTGACGTTTCTCAACTTGTTGTGATGCTGAACATCCCAAAATTGCTGCCATTTTTTTCGGACCTTTCCCTTGATGACATTGCAGATATCTCTAAAAGGGATAAGGCGACTGGACAGTTCAACAGCAGATTTGGCTGCGATATCTGCAAGCTCATTTCCTTTTATTCCAGCATGTCCAGGAACCCAGCAGTACAGGACTTCATAACCTCGAATCGTTAAATTTATATGAATTTTGAGAACATCCACTACCACAGGATTCTGAGTGTTCGGAAAAGCTTCCAAGGATTTAAGAGCACTATACGAGTCTGTGTAAACTATGAACTTTTTGTGGCAGAGCTTTGAGATATACAAAAGACCATAATATATAGCAGTCAGTTCAGATGTTAGGACTGAGAAAGCATGGTGCAGGCATCTGCCCTCTATGTAATTTTCAAATACAAAAGCCATCCCAACATGATCATTTGTCTTTGATCCATCTGTGTATATCGGATAATAACTGCTATATTTGTGCCTGTGCTCAGCAAAGAGTTGTCTATAAACGATCTCGTTAGTGCTTGCCTTCACGTGATGTTTGAAAACATCAAGAAGCTGAATCCGTGAATTTTCCCAAGGTGGGATTTCAAAGTTCTGTACTGCTTGGGGGCGCATATCAGAGAGGGAAAGTTTCTCAATGATAGGGCGAAGTCTTAAAGGAAAGGTAGGAACGCAGGATGGACGTGTTTCAAATAAAGTGTTACATTCATTATCAAGTAAGCACAGCTTATTGGGATGTTCAGGTTGGGATAAGATATTAAAATATTGTAAAAGGGACAATTGCTCACGCCTCAGATAAAGTGATGGTTCGTTAGAGTCAACATATAGGCTGTGTACAGGAGAAGTCCTGAAAGCTCCTGAACAAATCCGCAAACCCTGATGGTGAACAGGATCCAGTTTTAACAAAACAGATGAGCGAGCGGATCCATAAACAGCTGATCCATAGTCCAGTCTAGAGCGGATCAGCGTTCTGTAAATGCGAAGCATGGAGCAACGCTCTGCACGCCAAGAGGTGTTCGCCAACACTTTTAAAATATTTAGTGTTTTGAGACACTTCTTTCTCAGGTTTAAAACATGAGAAAGGAAAGTCAATTTTTGGTCGAACGTCACTCCTAAAAATTTTACTTCGGGCGCAACTGGAATAATTGTACCATTTAGATATAACTCAGGTTCAGGATGGAGACCTCGCTTCCTACAAAAGTGCACGCACACAGTTTTCTGTTTCGAAAAAGTAAATCCCTGTTTGTCTGACCATTCTTGGATCTTATTCAGAGCCATCTGCAGTTGCCTCTCTACATATCTCATGTCTGCTCCTCGACAGCTAATCTGCAGATCATCAACATATAGAGATCCCAAGATGGTGGGAGGAAGTTCTTTTAGTACAGAATTTATTTTTAAACTAAACAGGGTTACACTGAGCACACAGCCTTGAGGCACACCCTCTTCCTGCTGAAAAACATCCGAAAAAACAGAGCCAATCCTTACTTGAAAAGTTCTAGCGTTCAAGAAATTCTGTATGAAAATTGGTAGGTTGCCGCGCAAGCCACTCTCGTGAAGATCCCGGAGTATACCGTATCTCCATGCCTTATCATAAGCTTTCTCAATGTCGAAGAATATTGAGACAAGGTGACTTCTTCTGACAAAGGCTTTTCGAATAGATGTCTCTAATAGAAGCATATTGTCTACGGTCGTTCTCCCCTTTCGAAAACCGCTCTGATAAGGCCATATAATATTATTCTTTTCCAAGAAGTAGACTAGGCGGCTGTTTACCATCTTTTCAAACAGTTTGCAAACACAGCTGGTAAGGGCAATTGGCCGATAGTTCGAGGGATTCCTCGGGTCTTTCCCTGGCTTCGCAATAGGAATGACAACAGCTCTCCTCCATGCACTGGGAAATGTACGCTCCTTCCACACTCTATTGTAAAGTGTGAGAAGGGCACTCAGTGACTTATAGTACAGATGCTTTAGCATTTCATAATACACGCCATCCAGACCCGGACAAGACCTATGTGTCTGCAAAAAAGCTCTCCTTAATTCAACCATAGTAAAGTCGCTATTGTACGGCTCAAAGTTGGAAGAGTTGAAAGCGATGGGATTTCTCTCAGAGCGTTGCTTGATAGAAAGAAATGCAGGTGAGTAATTTCGGCTGGAAGAAACGGCAGCAAATGTCTCACCAATTGTATTTGGAATTTCTTCTATGGAGCTAATCACTCGGCCATCTTTTTCCAGAAAGGAAAGTGAGTGGTCTTTATACATTCCACATGCTTTTCGAACTCTTTCCCAAACCCGCTTACTAGGCGTAGAGGATGTTATTGAGGACACATATGAAATCCAGGAATCCCTCTGGCTCTGCCTTCTTACTTTCCGTGCATTTGCTTTGGCTCTTTTAAAGGCTATGAGGTTTCGCAGAGTAGGATATCTACGAAAAATACCCCATGCTTTTTTCTGTTTTTTCAGTGCTTCATGACAGTCGCGATTCCACCACGGTTTCGAATATTTTAGTGTTTTTCCTGATGTTTTAGGAATCGAAAGCATAGCTGCCTGAATAATAGTATTAGTAACAGCTTCCACAGCGTCATCGATATGCACATCTTCTACCATTTGCTCTGTGAGCTCTGCGGAGGAAGAGAAGAGTTCCCAGTCTGCCCTGTCCAGGATAAAACGAGGGACTCTCGACACGGGGTTTGCTCCTCTTCGTGCAAGAGACACAAAAATAGGATAATTATCGCTGTTGTACAGGTCATTTCCGACACTAAAAGTGCAAAATGGCAACAGAGATGGTGAACAGATGGCAAGATCGAGAGCGTGGAATGTCCTTGAAGCCTCATGGAAGTACGTATCTTGCCCATTATTTAGGAGACAAAGGCTGTGATCTTCGATCATCTGCTCAATTTGTCTTCCTCGGCAATTTGTATCTTTACTTCCCCAGAGTGGACTATGGCCGTTAAAATCTCCTATTATGATAAAAGGCTCAGGCAGCTGCTCTATTAGATTATTTAAATCTTGCTGATAAATGTGCTCATTTGGAGGCAAATACAAAGAAACAAATGAAACAACAATATCAAAATTTACTTGAGTAGCGACAACTTGGAGGGATGTCGTCAAAGGAAGTACATTTGAGGGATAATCCAGTGAGGAGAGGAGACTTACTCCTCCACTGGCACGCTCACCTGCAAGGTTATCCTTCCTGACGAAAGAAAACCTCCGAAGTTTTGCATGGTGTTCTGGTTTCAGATTTGTTTCCTGTATTGCTAAGCACACAGGATGGTACACATTTATTATAGATTTGATGTCAAGCAAATTTCGGTGGAAACCGCGACAGTTCCATGACACGAGGGTGGCCATTATGAATGGTTTTTGTTTTTCCTGTGCTGTTCTTTTCTTTTTCGTGGAAGTAGATGCCTGGGAAATTCCAGACCCTCTTCCACTTCCATAAAGTCTGAATCCGCAGATTCAGAAATCATGTCATCAAGAGAGCTATTGCTGCGACTTCTATTTTAATTTGATATTTTTTGTGTGGCAGTTTTCGGCTTACTTTGAATAACTGTTTCTTTCTTTTGTACTATATGGGTTGCATTTTCTTTTTTCTTGTTGGATGTAGACGGTTGGGTTTTATTTGGTAGGGTCTGTGTGCCTATTGATGTTTGGGTGGCAACTGTACGATATGATTTAACAGCACTGGCGTATGATGAATTTGGTCGAAGCTGTGTGCTCTAGACTAGTCTTCTGGCTTCGGCGTAAGAGATGTTCCTAGTAACTTTTGTAGTCTGGATTTCTTTTTCCGATTTCCATTTTGGGCACAAGCGAGAAAGTGCTGGGTGGTCACCCTTGCAATTTATACACAAAGGCGCAGCGGTACAATTATCAGAATCGTGGCCAATCTGTGAGCATCGGGCGCATGTGAGGCTGCCACGACAAGACGTCTTAGAATGGCCGAAACGCTGGCATTGGAAACATCGCATAGGGTTTGGAATATAAGGTCTTACAGGAATATTTAAATATCCGGCCTTAATATTCTTAGGCAGATCAGGCGTGTTGAAGGTAAGGATCACGTGTTTCGTGTCTATCAACTTACCTTCCTTACGCATCTTGATCCGCCTTACACCGCAGACATTTTGTTCGGATAACTCAGAAGCGATCTCTTCTTCAGAAACATACAGAAGGTCGAATTCTGAGATTACACCACGACAATAATTCAGTGACTTATGGGGTGTTACAGTGACATTGGCTTGCCCAAGTTGAGTAATCTGAAGTAAAGAAGCAGACTGGGTGGCTGAGTTTGTATCAATAAGCAAGTCTCCGGAGCGGAGACGCTTTATGTTTCTCGGCTCACCAATACAAGACTGGATGTATTTGTTTATTACGAAAGGAGACATCTTATGCATTTCGCCAGAAGGACTAGAGATTACTAGGAAACGGGGACTATTGTTATGATTTTTTTTATTTGCATCTGTCCGTAATTTTTTTGCAGAATTTTCAGAACTAGGTTGAGCGACAAGTTGAGTGACTGGTTTAGTAGGAGACGTTTCAGAACTAGGTTGAATGATTGGTTTATTAGTAGATGTTTCAGAACTAGGTTGAGTGACTGGTTTAGTAGGAGATGTTTCAGAACTAGGTTGAATGATTGGTTTAGTAGTAGATGTTTCAGAACTAGGTTGAGAGACTGGAGTGACTTCAAAGTTTTTTAATAAAAAAATATGTGTATTTGCCATATTGAAAATATAAAAGATTCGGGTCCGACGGCCCCGCCCACCACGGAGCCCAACAAGGGAACACAGATTCCTGTGTTAGGGCTAGCCGGACCTATACGCAAACTGAAGCCCCACAGTCGGCTTTCCCGAAAGCAGGTACTCCCGAGAGCTTGACCCCAAGCCACTGACACAAGGACTAGTGACCAGCCGATTGACACCCGTGAGGACGACTAAGGTGCCTCCGGTTTAGCTGAAGCAGAGGCCAAAGTAGTGTGTTGGGGACAGTACCTCGCCCCTCAACTACCAGGACCCTCCTTTCCAGCGACACGGGTCTCCACGCACGGCAAACACGTGGGCAGTTTTCTCGCCACTCGAGAACTAGAGACAAGGTCTGTTCCAGTCTCTCGTGACGAGCCCCAAACTCCGTAGAGAGAAACCACGAGGGAGAAGGGAAGGGAAAAAGTACCAGCAAAGAGGAGAGGAGACGTAAAAGAGGATAGATCACTGGGGCTCCAGGATCGTGACACCCGTCTCACCAAGAAGATGATCCCCTGAAGGGCTAGGGTACCTCGGGATTGCCACACCCGTACTCACAAAAGTGAGCCCCGTGAGGGCCATGTTACACATGGGAAAAACCATGAAAACGCCCATGCAGCCAGCACGTTCACGGGATTCGAACCTCAGACCGAACTACCAGTGTTCAGTGTCTTAACCGCTCGGCCTCTGGTGGGCTATATGAAATAACGAAAATTTGCTATCTTTGCTTTATTTCCAGCATAAATGCAAGTGTTTATTTTAGGAAAATAAAGCTGAATAAAATTTGTATATTTTTGCTAATTTTTTGAAAGATAATTTTTAACTATTTCATTTGTATTATGGAGAATAACGAGGATGAAACAAGTAAAAACCTTCATCAGATAACAAATAAGCGAGTGAGTGAGTGAGTGATTATGGCGCAAAAACCAGAGATGGTTATGACGCGCCAAACACAAGATGGGATGATTACAATTGATGACATAAAAATTCAATCAATAAAAACAAGTAGATAAATGTACCAAATCCAGAGGATGAAGTCATATAAACACAAGTTAAAAAGCACATATTAAAATTCAAGACAGTTTTCAAAACAAATTACATTTGGTAATAAAAGCCAATCTCTTTTAAATAATAAAATAAATTACAATTCACCTCTCTTCCGATTAAACGGTCGAGAGGTAAGTCACAGCTATTAAAATATTTCTGGCGAAGTCTATTAAAACATGGACACTCAATTAAAATATGACGAACAGATAAACAAACATTACAATTAAAACAAACAGGCTCATTTTCAGCTTTGAGAAGATAGTTATGTGTGACTCGAGTGTGACCAATTCTGAGGCGAGTCAAAAGAACGTCCTCCTTACGATTTCCAACAATATCCCAATGCTCAATTCTAGGCTTGACGTTTCTCAACTTGTTGTGATGCTGAACATCCCAAAATTGCTGCCATTTTTGTCGGACCTTTCCCTTGATGACATTGCAGATATCTCTAAAAGGGATAAGGCGACTGGACAGTTCAACAGCAGATTTGGCTGCGATATCTGCAAGCTCATTTCCTTTTATTCCAGCATGTCCAGGAACCCAGCAGTACAGGACTTCATAACCTCGAATCGTTAAATTTATATGAATTTTGAGAACATCCACTACCACAGGATTCTGAGTGTTGGGAAAAGCTTCCAAGGATTTAAGAGCACTATACGAGTCTGTGTAAACTATGAACTTTTTGTGGCAGAGCTTTGAGATATACAAAAGACCATAATATATAGCAGTCAGTTCAGATGTTAGGACTGAGAAAGCATGGTGCAGGCATCTGCCCTCTATGTAATTTTCAAATACAAAAGCCATCCCAACATGATCATTTGTCTTTGATCCATCTGTGTATATCGGATAATAACTGCTATATTTGTGCCTGTGCTCAGCAAAGAGTTGTCTATAAACGATCTCGTTAGTGCTTGCCTTCATGTGATGTTTGAAAACATCAAGAAGCTGAATCCGTGAATTTTCCCAAGGTGGGATTTCAAAGTTCTGTACTGCTTGGGGGCGCATATCAGAGAGGGAAAGTTCCTCAATGATAGGGCGAAGTCTTAAAGGAAAGGTAGGAACGCAGGATGGACGTGTTTCAAATAAAGTGTTACACTCATTATCAAGTAAGCACAGCTTATTGGGATGTTCAGGTTGGGATAAGATATTAAAATATTGTAAAAGGGACAATTGCTCACGCCTCAGATAAAGTGATGGTTCGTTACAGTCAACATACAGGCTCTGCACAGGAGAAGTCCTGAATGCTCCTGAACAAATCCGCAGACCTTGATGGTGAACCGGATCCAGTTTTAACAAAACAGATGACCGAGCGGATCCATACACAACTGAGCCATAGTCCAGTTTAGAGCGGACGAGCGCTCTGTAAATGCGAAGCATGGAGCAACGCTCTGCACCCCAGGAGGTGTTCGCCAACACTTTTAAAATATTTAGTGTTTTTAGACACTTCTTTCTCAGGTTTAAAACATGAGAAAGGAAAGTCAATTTTCGGTCGAAAGTCACTCCTAAAAATTTTACTTCAGGCGCAACTGGAATAATTGTACCATTCAAATATAACTCAGGCTCAGGATGGAGACCTCGCTTCCTACAAAAATGCACGCACACAGTTTTCTGTTTCGAAAATGTAAATCCCTGTTTGTCTGACCATTCTTGGATCTTATTCAGAGCCATCTGCAGTTGCCTCTCTACATATCTCATGTCTGCTCCTCGACAGCTAATCTGCAGATCATCAACATATAGAGATCCCAAGATGGTGGGAGGAAGTTCTTTTAGTACAGAATTTATTTTTAAACTAAACAGGGTTACACTGAGCACACAGCCTTGAGGCACACCCTCTTCCTGTTTAAAAACATCCGAAAAAACAGAGCCAGTTCTTACTTGAAAAGTTCTAGTGTTCAAGAAATTTTGAATGAAAATTGGTAGGTTGCCGCGCAAGCCACTCTCGTGAAGATCCCGGAGTATACCGTATCTCCATGCCTTATCATAAGCTTTTTCAATGTCGAAGAATATCGAGACAAGGTGGCTTCTTCTTACAAATGCTTTTCGAATAGATGTCTCTAAGAGGAGCATGTTATCTACAGTTGTTCTTCCCTTTCGAAAACCACTCTGATAAGGCGATATAATATCATTCTTTTCCAAGAAGTAGACTAGGCGGCTGTTTACCATCTTTTCAAACAGTTTGCAGAGGCAACTCGTAAGGGCAATTGGCCGATAGTTGGAGGGATTCCTTGGATCTTTCCCTGGCTTAGGAATAGGAATGACAATAGCTCTCCTCCATGCACTGGGAAAGGCATGCTCCTTCCACACCCTATTGTAAAGAGTGAGAAGGGCATTCAGTGACTTACAGGACAGATGCTTTAGCATTTCATAATTCACTCCATCAAGACCCGGAGAAGACCTATGTGTCTGCAATAAAGCACTCCTTAATTCAAGCATAGTAAAGTCTGTATTGTAAGGCTCAGATTTGGAAGAGTTGTATGCGATGGGATTTATTTCAGAGTGCTGCTTCATAGAAAGAAATGCAGGTGTATAGTTTCTGCTGGAAGAAACGGAAGCAAATGTCTCACCGATAGTATTCGCAATTTCTTCTATGGAGCTAATCACTCGGCCACCTTTTTCCAAAAAGGAAAGTGAGTGGTCTTTATATATGCCGCATGCTTTTCGAACACTTTTCCAAACCCGCTTGCTAGGCGTGGAGGATATTATTGACGACACATATGAAATCCAGGAATCCCTCTGGCTCTGCCTTCTTACTTTTCGTGCATTTGCTTTGGCTCTTTTAAAGGCTATGAGGTTTCGCAGAGTAGGATATGTACGAAAAATACCCCATGCTTTTTTCTGTTTTTTCAGTGCTTCATGACAGTCGCGATTCCACCATGGTTTTGAATATTTTAGTAGTTTTCCTGATGTTCTAGGAATGGAGAGCATAGCTGCCTGAATAATAGTATTAGTAACAGCTTCAACAGCGTCATCGATATGCGCATCTTCTACCATTTCATCTGTGAGCTCTGCAAAGGAAGAGAAGAGTTCCCAGTCTGCCCTGTCCAGGATAAACCGAGGGACTCTCGACATGGGGTTTGCTCCTCTTCGTGCAAGAGACACAAGAATGGGATAATGATCACTGTTGTAAAGATCTTTACCCACATTAAAAGTGCAAAAAGGCAACAGAGATGGTGAACAGATGGCAAGGTCGAGAGCATGGAACGTTTTTGAATGCTCATGGAAGTAAGTATCTTGCCCATTATTGAGGAGACAAAGGCTATGATCTTCGATCATCTGCTCAATTTGTCTTCCTCGGCAATTAGTATCCTTACTACCCCAGAGCGGACTATGGCCGTTAAAATCTCCTATTATGATGAAAGGCTCAGGCAGCTGCTCTAAAAGACCATTTAAATCTTGCTGATCAATATGCTCATTTGGAGGCAAATACAGAGAAACGACTGTAGCAACAAAATCAAAATTTGTTTGAGTAGCGACAACTTGGAGGGATGTCGTCAAAGAAAGCACATTTGAGGGATAATCCAGTGAGGTGAGGAGACCTACACCTCCACTGGCACGCTCACCTGCAATGTTGACTTTCCTGACGAAAGAAAACCTCCGAAGTTTTGCTTGTTGTTCCGGTTTTAGATTTGTTTCCTGTATTGCGAAGCATAAAGGTTGATGAACATTGATTATAGCTTTGATGTCGAGCAGATTTCGGTGGAAACCACGACAGTTCCATGATACGAGGGTGGCCATTATGAATAGTTTTTGTTCTTTCTGTGCTCTTGTTTGGTTTTTCGTGGAAGTAGATGCTTGGGAACTTCCAGACCCTCTTCTACTTCCATACCGTCTGAATCCGCAGATTCAGAAACCATTCCATCAAGAGAGCTATTGCTGGAACTTCTATTTTTATTTGTTTCTTTTCGTGTGGTAGTTTTGGGTTTGCTTTGAATTACTATTTCTTTATTTTGTACTGTATGGGTTGGGTTTTCTTTCTTCTTGTTGTTTGTAGTCTGTTGAGTTTTGTTTGGTGGCGTCTGCATACTAACTGATGTTTGGGTAGCAACTGAGCGAGATTTTTTAAGAGCATTGGCGTAAGATGTATTTGGTCGTAGCTGTGTGCTTTGGACTAATCTTCTGGCTTCGGCATATGAGATGTTCCTCGTAACCTTTGCAGTCTGCACTTCTTTTTCAAATTTCCATTTTGGACAGAGGCGTGAAAATGCTGGGTGCTCACCCTTGCAATTTATACAAAGAGGCGCAGCGGTACAATTTTCAGAATCGTGGCCAATCTGTGAGCATCGGGCGCATGTGAGGCTGCCACGACAAGACGTCTTAGAATGGCCGAAACGCTGGCATTGGAAACATCGCATAGGGTTTGGAATATAAGGTCTTACAGGAATATTTAAATATCCGGCCTTAATATTCTTAGGCAGATCAGGCGTGTTGAAGGTAAGGATCACGTGTTTCGTGTCTATCAACTTACCTTCCTTACGCATCTTGATCCGCCTTACACCGCAGACATTTTGTTCGGATAACTCAGAAGCGATCTCTTCTTCAGAAACATACAGAAGGTCGAATTCTGAGATTACACCACGACAATAATTCAGTGACTTATGGGGTGTTACAGTGACATTGGCTTGCCCAAGTTGAGTAATCTGAAGTAAAGAAGCAGACTGGGTGGCTGAGTTTGTATCAATAAGCAAGTCTCCGGAGCGGAGACGCTTTATGTTTCTCGGCTCACCAATACAAGACTGGATGTATTTGTTTATTACGAAAGGAGACATCTTATGCATTTCGCCAGAAGGACTAGAGATTACTAGGAAACGGGGACTATTGTTATGATTTTTTTTTATTTGCATCTGTCCGTAATTTTTTTGCAGAATTTTCAGAACTAGGTTGAGCGACAAGTTGAGTGACTGGTTTAGTAGGAGACGTTTCAGAACTAGGTTGAATGATTGGTTTATTAGTAGATGTTTCAGAACTAGGTTGAGTGACTGGTTTAGTAGGAGATGTTTCAGAACTAGGTTGAATGATTGGTTTAGTAGTAGATGTTTCAGAACTAGGTTGAGAGACTGGAGTGACTTCAAAGTTTTTTAATAAAAAAATATGTGTATTTGCCATATTGAAAATATAAAAGATTCGGGTCCGACGGCCCCGCCCACCACGGAGCCCAACAAGGGAACACAGATTCCTGTGTTAGGGCTAGCCGGACCTATACGCAAACTGAAGCCCCACAGTCGGCTTTCCCGAAAGCAGGTACTCCCGAGAGCTTGACCCCAAGCCACTGACACAAGGACTAGTGACCAGCCGATTGACACCCGTGAGGACGACTAAGGTGCCTCCGGTTTAGCTGAAGCAGAGGCCAAAGTAGTGTGTTGGGGACAGTACCTCGCCCCTCAACTACCAGGACCCTCCTTTCCAGCGACACGGGTCTCCACGCACGGCAAACACGTGGGCAGTTTTCTCGCCACTCGAGAACTAGAGACAAGGTCTGTTCCAGTCTCTCGTGACGAGCCCCAAACTCCGTAGAGAGAAACCACGAGGGAGAAGGGAAGGGAAAAAGTACCAGCAAAGAGGAGAGGAGACGGAAAAGAGGATAGATCACTGGGGCTCCAGGATCGTGACACCCGTCTCACCAAGAAGATGATCCCCTGAAGGGCTAGGGTACCTCGGGATTGCCACACCCGTACTCACAAAAGTGAGCCCCGTGAGGGCCATGTTACACATGGGAAAAACCATGAAAACGCCCATGCAGCCAGCACGTTCACGGGATTCGAACCTCAGACCGAACTACCAGTGTTCAGTGTCTTAACCGCTCGGCCTCTGGTGGGCTATATGAAATAACGAAAATTTGCTATCTTTGCTTTATTTCCAGCATAAATGCAAGTGTTTATTTTAGGAAAATAAAGCTGAATAAAATTTGTATATTTTTGCTAATTTTTTGAAAGATAATTTTTAACTATTTCATTTGTATTATGGAGAATAACGAGGATGAAACAAGTAAAAACCTTCATCAGATAACAAATAAGCGAGTGAGTGAGTGAGTGATTATGGCGCAAAAACCAGAGATGGTTATGACGCGCCAAACACAAGATGGGATGATTACAATTGATGACATAAAAATTCAATCAATAAAAACAAGTAGATAAATGTACCAAATCCAGAGGATGAAGTCATATAAACACAAGTTAAAAAGCACATATTAAAATTCAAGACAGTTTTCAAAACAAATTACATTTGGTAATAAAAGCCAATCTCTTTTAAATAATAAAATAAATTACAATTCACCTCTCTTCCGATTAAACGGTCGAGAGGTAAGTCACAGCTATTAAAATATTTCTGGCGAAGTCTATTAAAACATGGACACTCAATTAAAATATGACGAACAGATAAACAAACATTACAATTAAAACAAACAGGCTCATTTTCAGCTTTGAGAAGATAGTTATGTGTGACTCGAGTGTGACCAATTCTGAGGCGAGTCAAAAGAACGTCCTCCTTACGATTTCCAACAATATCCCAATGCTCAATTCTAGGCTTGACGTTTCTCAACTTGTTGTGATGCTGAACATCCCAAAATTGCTGCCATTTTTGTCGGACCTTTCCCTTGATGACATTGCAGATATCTCTAAAAGGGATAAGGCGACTGGACAGTTCAACAGCAGATTTGGCTGCGATATCTGCAAGCTCATTTCCTTTTATTCCAGCATGTCCAGGAACCCAGCAGTACAGGACTTCATAACCTCGAATCGTTAAATTTATATGAATTTTGAGAACATCCACTACCACAGGATTCTGAGTGTTGGGAAAAGCTTCCAAGGATTTAAGAGCACTATACGAGTCTGTGTAAACTATGAACTTTTTGTGGCAGAGCTTTGAGATATACAAAAGACCATAATATATAGCAGTCAGTTCAGATGTTAGGACTGAGAAAGCATGGTGCAGGCATCTGCCCTCTATGTAATTTTCAAATACAAAAGCCATCCCAACATGATCATTTGTCTTTGATCCATCTGTGTATATCGGATAATAACTGCTATATTTGTGCCTGTGCTCAGCAAAGAGTTGTCTATAAACGATCTCGTTAGTGCTTGCCTTCATGTGATGTTTGAAAACATCAAGAAGCTGAATCCGTGAATTTTCCCAAGGTGGGATTTCAAAGTTCTGTACTGCTTGGGGGCGCATATCAGAGAGGGAAAGTTCCTCAATGATAGGGCGAAGTCTTAAAGGAAAGGTAGGAACGCAGGATGGACGTGTTTCAAATAAAGTGTTACACTCATTATCAAGTAAGCACAGCTTATTGGGATGTTCAGGTTGGGATAAGATATTAAAATATTGTAAAAGGGACAATTGCTCACGCCTCAGATAAAGTGATGGTTCGTTACAGTCAACATACAGGCTCTGCACAGGAGAAGTCCTGAATGCTCCTGAACAAATCCGCAGACCTTGATGGTGAACCGGATCCAGTTTTAACAAAACAGATGACCGAGCGGATCCATACACAACTGAGCCATAGTCCAGTTTAGAGCGGACGAGCGCTCTGTAAATGCGAAGCATGGAGCAACGCTCTGCACCCCAGGAGGTGTTCGCCAACACTTTTAAAATATTTAGTGTTTTTAGACACTTCTTTCTCAGGTTTAAAACATGAGAAAGGAAAGTCAATTTTCGGTCGAAAGTCACTCCTAAAAATTTTACTTCAGGCGCAACTGGAATAATTGTACCATTCAAATATAACTCAGGCTCAGGATGGAGACCTCGCTTCCTACAAAAATGCACGCACACAGTTTTCTGTTTCGAAAATGTAAATCCCTGTTTGTCTGACCATTCTTGGATCTTATTCAGAGCCATCTGCAGTTGCCTCTCTACATATCTCATGTCTGCTCCTCGACAGCTAATCTGCAGATCATCAACATATAGAGATCCCAAGATGGTGGGAGGAAGTTCTTTTAGTACAGAATTTATTTTTAAACTAAACAGGGTTACACTGAGCACACAGCCTTGAGGCACACCCTCTTCCTGTTTAAAAACATCCGAAAAAACAGAGCCAGTTCTTACTTGAAAAGTTCTAGTGTTCAAGAAATTTTGAATGAAAATTGGTAGGTTGCCGCGCAAGCCACTCTCGTGAAGATCCCGGAGTATACCGTATCTCCATGCCTTATCATAAGCTTTTTCAATGTCGAAGAATATCGAGACAAGGTGGCTTCTTCTTACAAATGCTTTTCGAATAGATGTCTCTAAGAGGAGCATGTTATCTACAGTTGTTCTTCCCTTTCGAAAACCACTCTGATAAGGCGATATAATATCATTCTTTTCCAAGAAGTAGACTAGGCGGCTGTTTACCATCTTTTCAAACAGTTTGCAGAGGCAACTCGTAAGGGCAATTGGCCGATAGTTGGAGGGATTCCTTGGATCTTTCCCTGGCTTAGGAATAGGAATGACAATAGCTCTCCTCCATGCACTGGGAAAGGCATGCTCCTTCCACACCCTATTGTAAAGAGTGAGAAGGGCATTCAGTGACTTACAGGACAGATGCTTTAGCATTTCATAATTCACTCCATCAAGACCCGGAGAAGACCTATGTGTCTGCAATAAAGCACTCCTTAATTCAAGCATAGTAAAGTCTGTATTGTAAGGCTCAGATTTGGAAGAGTTGTATGCGATGGGATTTATTTCAGAGTGCTGCTTCATAGAAAGAAATGCAGGTGTATAGTTTCTGCTGGAAGAAACGGAAGCAAATGTCTCACCGATAGTATTCGCAATTTCTTCTATGGAGCTAATCACTCGGCCACCTTTTTCCAAAAAGGAAAGTGAGTGGTCTTTATATATGCCGCATGCTTTTCGAACACTTTTCCAAACCCGCTTGCTAGGCGTGGAGGATATTATTGACGACACATATGAAATCCAGGAATCCCTCTGGCTCTGCCTTCTTACTTTTCGTGCATTTGCTTTGGCTCTTTTAAAGGCTATGAGGTTTCGCAGAGTAGGATATGTACGAAAAATACCCCATGCTTTTTTCTGTTTTTTCAGTGCTTCATGACAGTCGCGATTCCACCATGGTTTTGAATATTTTAGTAGTTTTCCTGATGTTCTAGGAATGGAGAGCATAGCTGCCTGAATAATAGTATTAGTAACAGCTTCAACAGCGTCATCGATATGCGCATCTTCTACCATTTCATCTGTGAGCTCTGCAAAGGAAGAGAAGAGTTCCCAGTCTGCCCTGTCCAGGATAAACCGAGGGACTCTCGACATGGGGTTTGCTCCTCTTCGTGCAAGAGACACAAGAATGGGATAATGATCACTGTTGTAAAGATCTTTACCCACATTAAAAGTGCAAAAAGGCAACAGAGATGGTGAACAGATGGCAAGGTCGAGAGCATGGAACGTTTTTGAATGCTCATGGAAGTAAGTATCTTGCCCATTATTGAGGAGACAAAGGCTATGATCTTCGATCATCTGCTCAATTTGTCTTCCTCGGCAATTAGTATCCTTACTACCCCAGAGCGGACTATGGCCGTTAAAATCTCCTATTATGATGAAAGGCTCAGGCAGCTGCTCTAAAAGACCATTTAAATCTTGCTGATCAATATGCTCATTTGGAGGCAAATACAGAGAAACGACTGTAGCAACAAAATCAAAATTTGTTTGAGTAGCGACAACTTGGAGGGATGTCGTCAAAGAAAGCACATTTGAGGGATAATCCAGTGAGGTGAGGAGACCTACACCTCCACTGGCACGCTCACCTGCAATGTTGACTTTCCTGACGAAAGAAAACCTCCGAAGTTTTGCTTGTTGTTCCGGTTTTAGATTTGTTTCCTGTATTGCGAAGCATAAAGGTTGATGAACATTGATTATAGCTTTGATGTCGAGCAGATTTCGGTGGAAACCACGACAGTTCCATGATACGAGGGTGGCCATTATGAATAGTTTTTGTTCTTTCTGTGCTCTTGTTTGGTTTTTCGTGGAAGTAGATGCTTGGGAACTTCCAGACCCTCTTCTACTTCCATACCGTCTGAATCCGCAGATTCAGAAACCATTCCATCAAGAGAGCTATTGCTGGAACTTCTATTTTTATTTGTTTCTTTTCGTGTGGTAGTTTTGGGTTTGCTTTGAATTACTATTTCTTTATTTTGTACTGTATGGGTTGGGTTTTCTTTCTTCTTGTTGTTTGTAGTCTGTTGAGTTTTGTTTGGTGGCGTCTGCATACTAACTGATGTTTGGGTAGCAACTGAGCGAGATTTTTTAAGAGCATTGGCGTAAGATGTATTTGGTCGTAGCTGTGTGCTTTGGACTAATCTTCTGGCTTCGGCATATGAGATGTTCCTCGTAACCTTTGCAGTCTGCACTTCTTTTTCAAATTTCCATTTTGGACAGAGGCGTGAAAATGCTGGGTGCTCACCCTTGCAATTTATACAAAGAGGCGCAGCGGTACAATTTTCAGAATCGTGGCCAATCTGTGAGCATCGGGCGCATGTGAGGCTGCCACGACAAGACGTCTTAGAATGGCCGAAACGCTGGCATTGGAAACATCGCATAGGGTTTGGAATATAAGGTCTTACAGGAATATTTAAATATCCGGCCTTAATATTCTTAGGCAGATCAGGCGTGTTGAAGGTAAGGATCACGTGTTTCGTGTCTATCAACTTACCTTCCTTACGCATCTTGATCCGCCTTACACCGCAGACATTTTGTTCGGATAACTCAGAAGCGATCTCTTCTTCAGAAACATACAGAAGGTCGAATTCTGAGATTACACCACGACAATAATTCAGTGACTTATGGGGTGTTACAGTGACATTGGCTTGCCCAAGTTGAGTAATCTGAAGTAAAGAAGCAGACTGGGTGGCTGAGTTTGTATCAATAAGCAAGTCTCCGGAGCGGAGACGCTTTATGTTTCTCGGCTCACCAATACAAGACTGGATGTATTTGTTTATTACGAAAGGAGACATCTTATGCATTTCGCCAGAAGGACTAGAGATTACTAGGAAACGGGGACTATTGTTATGATTTTTTTTTATTTGCATCTGTCCGTAATTTTTTTGCAGAATTTTCAGAACTAGGTTGAGCGACAAGTTGAGTGACTGGTTTAGTAGGAGACGTTTCAGAACTAGGTTGAATGATTGGTTTATTAGTAGATGTTTCAGAACTAGGTTGAGTGACTGGTTTAGTAGGAGATGTTTCAGAACTAGGTTGAATGATTGGTTTAGTAGTAGATGTTTCAGAACTAGGTTGAGAGACTGGAGTGACTTCAAAGTTTTTTAATAAAAAAATATGTGTATTTGCCATATTGAAAATATAAAAGATTCGGGTCCGACGGCCCCGCCCACCACGGAGCCCAACAAGGGAACACAGATTCCTGTGTTAGGGCTAGCCGGACCTATACGCAAACTGAAGCCCCACAGTCGGCTTTCCCGAAAGCAGGTACTCCCGAGAGCTTGACCCCAAGCCACTGACACAAGGACTAGTGACCAGCCGATTGACACCCGTGAGGACGACTAAGGTGCCTCCGGTTTAGCTGAAGCAGAGGCCAAAGTAGTGTGTTGGGGACAGTACCTCGCCCCTCAACTACCAGGACCCTCCTTTCCAGCGACACGGGTCTCCACGCACGGCAAACACGTGGGCAGTTTTCTCGCCACTCGAGAACTAGAGACAAGGTCTGTTCCAGTCTCTCGTGACGAGCCCCAAACTCCGTAGAGAGAAACCACGAGGGAGAAGGGAAGGGAAAAAGTACCAGCAAAGAGGAGAGGAGACGGAAAAGAGGATAGATCACTGGGGCTCCAGGATCGTGACACCCGTCTCACCAAGAAGATGATCCCCTGAAGGGCTAGGGTACCTCGGGATTGCCACACCCGTACTCACAAAAGTGAGCCCCGTGAGGGCCATGTTACACATGGGAAAAACCATGAAAACGCCCATGCAGCCAGCACGTTCACGGGATTCGAACCTCAGACCGAACTACCAGTGTTCAGTGTCTTAACCGCTCGGCCTCTGGTGGGCTATATGAAATAACGAAAATTTGCTATCTTTGCTTTATTTCCAGCATAAATGCAAGTGTTTATTTTAGGAAAATAAAGCTGAATAAAATTTGTATATTTTTGCTAATTTTTTGAAAGATAATTTTTAACTATTTCATTTGTATTATGGAGAATAACGAGGATGAAACAAGTAAAAACCTTCATCAGATAACAAATAAGCGAGTGAGTGAGTGAGTGATTATGGCGCAAAAACCAGAGATGGTTATGACGCGCCAAACACAAGATGGGATGATTACAATTGATGACATAAAAATTCAATCAATAAAAACAAGTAGATAAATGTACCAAATCCAGAGGATGAAGTCATATAAACACAAGTTAAAAAGCACATATTAAAATTCAAGACAGTTTTCAAAACAAATTACATTTGGTAATAAAAGCCAATCTCTTTTAAATAATAAAATAAATTACAATTCACCTCTCTTCCGATTAAACGGTCGAGAGGTAAGTCACAGCTATTAAAATATTTCTGGCGAAGTCTATTAAAACATGGACACTCAATTAAAATATGACGAACAGATAAACAAACATTACAATTAAAACAAACAGGCTCATTTTCAGCTTTGAGAAGATAGTTATGTGTGACTCGAGTGTGACCAATTCTGAGGCGAGTCAAAAGAACGTCCTCCTTACGATTTCCAACAATATCCCAATGCTCAATTCTAGGCTTGACGTTTCTCAACTTGTTGTGATGCTGAACATCCCAAAATTGCTGCCATTTTTGTCGGACCTTTCCCTTGATGACATTGCAGATATCTCTAAAAGGGATAAGGCGACTGGACAGTTCAACAGCAGATTTGGCTGCGATATCTGCAAGCTCATTTCCTTTTATTCCAGCATGTCCAGGAACCCAGCAGTACAGGACTTCATAACCTCGAATCGTTAAATTTATATGAATTTTGAGAACATCCACTACCACAGGATTCTGAGTGTTGGGAAAAGCTTCCAAGGATTTAAGAGCACTATACGAGTCTGTGTAAACTATGAACTTTTTGTGGCAGAGCTTTGAGATATACAAAAGACCATAATATATAGCAGTCAGTTCAGATGTTAGGACTGAGAAAGCATGGTGCAGGCATCTGCCCTCTATGTAATTTTCAAATACAAAAGCCATCCCAACATGATCATTTGTCTTTGATCCATCTGTGTATATCGGATAATAACTGCTATATTTGTGCCTGTGCTCAGCAAAGAGTTGTCTATAAACGATCTCGTTAGTGCTTGCCTTCATGTGATGTTTGAAAACATCAAGAAGCTGAATCCGTGAATTTTCCCAAGGTGGGATTTCAAAGTTCTGTACTGCTTGGGGGCGCATATCAGAGAGGGAAAGTTCCTCAATGATAGGGCGAAGTCTTAAAGGAAAGGTAGGAACGCAGGATGGACGTGTTTCAAATAAAGTGTTACACTCATTATCAAGTAAGCACAGCTTATTGGGATGTTCAGGTTGGGATAAGATATTAAAATATTGTAAAAGGGACAATTGCTCACGCCTCAGATAAAGTGATGGTTCGTTACAGTCAACATACAGGCTCTGCACAGGAGAAGTCCTGAATGCTCCTGAACAAATCCGCAGACCTTGATGGTGAACCGGATCCAGTTTTAACAAAACAGATGACCGAGCGGATCCATACACAACTGAGCCATAGTCCAGTTTAGAGCGGACGAGCGCTCTGTAAATGCGAAGCATGGAGCAACGCTCTGCACCCCAGGAGGTGTTCGCCAACACTTTTAAAATATTTAGTGTTTTTAGACACTTCTTTCTCAGGTTTAAAACATGAGAAAGGAAAGTCAATTTTCGGTCGAAAGTCACTCCTAAAAATTTTACTTCAGGCGCAACTGGAATAATTGTACCATTCAAATATAACTCAGGCTCAGGATGGAGACCTCGCTTCCTACAAAAATGCACGCACACAGTTTTCTGTTTCGAAAATGTAAATCCCTGTTTGTCTGACCATTCTTGGATCTTATTCAGAGCCATCTGCAGTTGCCTCTCTACATATCTCATGTTTGCTCCTCGACAGCTAATCTGCAGATCATCAACATATAGAGATCCCAAGATGGTGGGAGGAAGTTCTTTTAGTACAGAATTTATTTTTAAACTAAACAGGGTTACACTGAGCACACAGCCTTGAGGCACACCCTCTTCCTGTTTAAAAACATCCGAAAAAACAGAGCCAGTTCTTACTTGAAAAGTTCTAGTGTTCAAGAAATTTTGAATGAAAATTGGTAGGTTGCCGCGCAAGCCACTCTCGTGAAGATCCCGGAGTATACCGTATCTCCATGCCTTATCATAAGCTTTTTCAATGTCGAAGAATATCGAGACAAGGTGGCTTCTTCTTACAAATGCTTTTCGAATAGATGTCTCTAAGAGGAGCATGTTATCTACAGTTGTTCTTCCCTTTCGAAAACCACTCTGATAAGGCGATATAATATCATTCTTTTCCAAGAAGTAGACTAGGCGGCTGTTTACCATCTTTTCAAACAGTTTGCAGAGGCAACTCGTAAGGGCAATTGGCCGATAGTTGGAGGGATTCCTTGGATCTTTCCCTGGCTTAGGAATAGGAATGACAATAGCTCTCCTCCATGCACTGGGAAAGGCATGCTCCTTCCACACCCTATTGTAAAGAGTGAGAAGGGCATTCAGTGACTTACAGGACAGATGCTTTAGCATTTCATAATTCACTCCATCAAGACCCGGAGAAGACCTATGTGTCTGCAATAAAGCACTCCTTAATTCAAGCATAGTAAAGTCTGTATTGTAAGGCTCAGATTTGGAAGAGTTGTATGCGATGGGATTTATTTCAGAGTGCTGCTTCATAGAAAGAAATGCAGGTGTATAGTTTCTGCTGGAAGAAACGGAAGCAAATGTCTCACCGATAGTATTCGCAATTTCTTCTATGGAGCTAATCACTCGGCCACCTTTTTCCAAAAAGGAAAGTGAGTGGTCTTTATATATGCCGCATGCTTTTCGAACACTTTTCCAAACCCGCTTGCTAGGCGTGGAGGATATTATTGACGACACATATGAAATCCAGGAATCCCTCTGGCTCTGCCTTCTTACTTTTCGTGCATTTGCTTTGGCTCTTTTAAAGGCTATGAGGTTTCGCAGAGTAGGATATGTACGAAAAATACCCCATGCTTTTTTCTGTTTTTTCAGTGCTTCATGACAGTCGCGATTCCACCATGGTTTTGAATATTTTAGTAGTTTTCCTGATGTTCTAGGAATGGAGAGCATAGCTGCCTGAATAATAGTATTAGTAACAGCTTCAACAGCGTCATCGATATGCGCATCTTCTACCATTTCATCTGTGAGCTCTGCAAAGGAAGAGAAGAGTTCCCAGTCTGCCCTGTCCAGGATAAACCGAGGGACTCTCGACATGGGGTTTGCTCCTCTTCGTGCAAGAGACACAAGAATGGGATAATGATCACTGTTGTAAAGATCTTTACCCACATTAAAAGTGCAAAAAGGCAACAGAGATGGTGAACAGATGGCAAGGTCGAGAGCATGGAACGTTTTTGAATGCTCATGGAAGTAAGTATCTTGCCCATTATTGAGGAGACAAAGGCTATGATCTTCGATCATCTGCTCAATTTGTCTTCCTCGGCAATTAGTATCCTTACTACCCCAGAGCGGACTATGGCCGTTAAAATCTCCTATTATGATGAAAGGCTCAGGCAGCTGCTCTAAAAGACCATTTAAATCTTGCTGATCAATATGCTCATTTGGAGGCAAATACAGAGAAACGACTGTAGCAACAAAATCAAAATTTGTTTGAGTAGCGACAACTTGGAGGGATGTCGTCAAAGAAAGCACATTTGAGGGATAATCCAGTGAGGTGAGGAGACCTACACCTCCACTGGCACGCTCACCTGCAATGTTGACTTTCCTGACGAAAGAAAACCTCCGAAGTTTTGCTTGTTGTTCCGGTTTTAGATTTGTTTCCTGTATTGCGAAGCATAAAGGTTGATGAACATTGATTATAGCTTTGATGTCGAGCAGATTTCGGTGGAAACCACGACAGTTCCATGATACGAGGGTGGCCATTATGAATAGTTTTTGTTCTTTCTGTGCTCTTGTTTGGTTTTTCGTGGAAGTAGATGCTTGGGAACTTCCAGACCCTCTTCTACTTCCATACCGTCTGAATCCGCAGATTCAGAAACCATTCCATCAAGAGAGCTATTGCTGGAACTTCTATTTTTATTTGTTTCTTTTCGTGTGGTAGTTTTGGGTTTGCTTTGAATTACTATTTCTTTATTTTGTACTGTATGGGTTGGGTTTTCTTTCTTCTTGTTGTTTGTAGTCTGTTGAGTTTTGTTTGGTGGCGTCTGCATACTAACTGATGTTTGGGTAGCAACTGAGCGAGATTTTTTAAGAGCATTGGCGTAAGATGTATTTGGTCGTAGCTGTGTGCTTTGGACTAATCTTCTGGCTTCGGCATATGAGATGTTCCTCGTAACCTTTGCAGTCTGCACTTCTTTTTCAAATTTCCATTTTGGACAGAGGCGTGAAAATGCTGGGTGCTCACCCTTGCAATTTATACAAAGAGGCGCAGCGGTACAATTTTCAGAATCGTGGCCAATCTGTGAGCATCGGGCGCATGTGAGGCTGCCACGACAAGACGTCTTAGAATGGCCGAAACGCTGGCATTGGAAACATCGCATAGGGTTTGGAATATAAGGTCTTACAGGAATATTTAAATATCCGGCCTTAATATTCTTAGGCAGATCAGGCGTGTTGAAGGTAAGGATCACGTGTTTCGTGTCTATCAACTTACCTTCCTTACGCATCTTGATCCGCCTTACACCGCAGACATTTTGTTCGGATAACTCAGAAGCGATCTCTTCTTCAGAAACATACAGAAGGTCGAATTCTGAGATTACACCACGACAATAATTCAGTGACTTATGGGGTGTTACAGTGACATTGGCTTGCCCAAGTTGAGTAATCTGAAGTAAAGAAGCAGACTGGGTGGCTGAGTTTGTATCAATAAGCAAGTCTCCGGAGCGGAGACGCTTTATGTTTCTCGGCTCACCAATACAAGACTGGATGTATTTGTTTATTACGAAAGGAGACATCTTATGCATTTCGCCAGAAGGACTAGAGATTACTAGGAAACGGGGACTATTGTTATGATTTTTTTTATTTGCATCTGTCCGTAATTTTTTTGCAGAATTTTCAGAACTAGGTTGAGCGACAAGTTGAGTGACTGGTTTAGTAGGAGACGTTTCAGAACTAGGTTGAATGATTGGTTTATTAGTAGATGTTTCAGAACTAGGTTGAGTGACTGGTTTAGTAGATGTTTCAGAACTAGGTTGAATGATTGGTTTAGTAGTAGATGTTTCAGAACTAGGTTGAGAGACTGGAGTGACTTCAAAGTTTTTTAATAAAAAAATATGTGTATTTGCCATATTGAAAATATAAAAGATTCGGGTCCGACGGCCCCGCCCACCACGGAGCCCAACAAGGGAACACAGATTCCTGTGTTAGGGCTAGCCGGACCTATACGCAAACTGAAGCCCCACAGTCGGCTTTCCCGAAAGCAGGTACTCCCGAGAGCTTGACCCCAAGCCACTGACACAAGGACTAGTGACCAGCCGATTGACACCCGTGAGGACGACTAAGGTGCCTCCGGTTTAGCTGAAGCAGAGGCCAAAGTAGTGTGTTGGGGACAGTACCTCGCCCCTCAACTACCAGGACCCTCCTTTCCAGCGACACGGGTCTCCACGCACGGCAAACACGTGGGCAGTTTTCTCGCCACTCGAGAACTAGAGACAAGGTCTGTTCCAGTCTCTCGTGACGAGCCCCAAACTCCGTAGAGAGAAACCACGAGGGAGAAGGGAAGGGAAAAAGTACCAGCAAAGAGGAGAGGAGACGGAAAAGAGGATAGATCACTGGGGCTCCAGGATCGTGACACCCGTCTCACCAAGAAGATGATCCCCTGAAGGGCTAGGGTACCTCGGGATTGCCACACCCGTACTCACAAAAGTGAGCCCCGTGAGGGCCATGTTACACATGGGAAAAACCATGAAAACGCCCATGCAGCCAGCACGTTCACGGGATTCGAACCTCAGACCGAACTACCAGTGTTCAGTGTCTTAACCGCTCGGCCTCTGGTGGGCTATATGAAATAACGAAAATTTGCTATCTTTGCTTTATTTCCAGCATAAATGCAAGTGTTTATTTTAGGAAAATAAAGCTGAATAAAATTTGTATATTTTTGCTAATTTTTTGAAAGATAATTTTTAACTATTTCATTTGTATTATGGAGAATAACGAGGATGAAACAAGTAAAAACCTTCATCAGATAACAAATAAGCGAGTGAGTGAGTGAGTGATTATGGCGCAAAAACCAGAGATGGTTATGACGCGCCAAACACAAGATGGGATGATTACAATTGATGACATAAAAATTCAATCAATAAAAACAAGTAGATAAATGTACCAAATCCAGAGGATGAAGTCATATAAACACAAGTTAAAAAGCACATATTAAAATTCAAGACAGTTTTCAAAACAAATTACATTTGGTAATAAAAGCCAATCTCTTTTAAATAATAAAATAAATTACAATTCACCTCTCTTCCGATTAAACGGTCGAGAGGTAAGTCACAGCTATTAAAATATTTCTGGCGAAGTCTATTAAAACATGGACACTCAATTAAAATATGACGAACAGATAAACAAACATTACAATTAAAACAAACAGGCTCATTTTCAGCTTTGAGAAGATAGTTATGTGTGACTCGAGTGTGACCAATTCTGAGGCGAGTCAAAAGAACGTCCTCCTTACGATTTCCAACAATATCCCAATGCTCAATTCTAGGCTTGACGTTTCTCAACTTGTTGTGATGCTGAACATCCCAAAATTGCTGCCATTTTTGTCGGACCTTTCCCTTGATGACATTGCAGATATCTCTAAAAGGGATAAGGCGACTGGACAGTTCAACAGCAGATTTGGCTGCGATATCTGCAAGCTCATTTCCTTTTATTCCAGCATGTCCAGGAACCCAGCAGTACAGGACTTCATAACCTCGAATCGTTAAATTTATATGAATTTTGAGAACATCCACTACCACAGGATTCTGAGTGTTGGGAAAAGCTTCCAAGGATTTAAGAGCACTATACGAGTCTGTGTAAACTATGAACTTTTTGTGGCAGAGCTTTGAGATATACAAAAGACCATAATATATAGCAGTCAGTTCAGATGTTAGGACTGAGAAAGCATGGTGCAGGCATCTGCCCTCTATGTAATTTTCAAATACAAAAGCCATCCCAACATGATCATTTGTCTTTGATCCATCTGTGTATATCGGATAATAACTGCTATATTTGTGCCTGTGCTCAGCAAAGAGTTGTCTATAAACGATCTCGTTAGTGCTTGCCTTCATGTGATGTTTGAAAACATCAAGAAGCTGAATCCGTGAATTTTCCCAAGGTGGGATTTCAAAGTTCTGTACTGCTTGGGGGCGCATATCAGAGAGGGAAAGTTCCTCAATGATAGGGCGAAGTCTTAAAGGAAAGGTAGGAACGCAGGATGGACGTGTTTCAAATAAAGTGTTACACTCATTATCAAGTAAGCACAGCTTATTGGGATGTTCAGGTTGGGATAAGATATTAAAATATTGTAAAAGGGACAATTGCTCACGCCTCAGATAAAGTGATGGTTCGTTACAGTCAACATACAGGCTCTGCACAGGAGAAGTCCTGAATGCTCCTGAACAAATCCGCAGACCTTGATGGTGAACCGGATCCAGTTTTAACAAAACAGATGACCGAGCGGATCCATACACAACTGAGCCATAGTCCAGTTTAGAGCGGACGAGCGCTCTGTAAATGCGAAGCATGGAGCAACGCTCTGCACCCCAGGAGGTGTTCGCCAACACTTTTAAAATATTTAGTGTTTTTAGACACTTCTTTCTCAGGTTTAAAACATGAGAAAGGAAAGTCAATTTTCGGTCGAAAGTCACTCCTAAAAATTTTACTTCAGGCGCAACTGGAATAATTGTACCATTCAAATATAACTCAGGCTCAGGATGGAGACCTCGCTTCCTACAAAAATGCACGCACACAGTTTTCTGTTTCGAAAATGTAAATCCCTGTTTGTCTGACCATTCTTGGATCTTATTCAGAGCCATCTGCAGTTGCCTCTCTACATATCTCATGTCTGCTCCTCGACAGCTAATCTGCAGATCATCAACATATAGAGATCCCAAGATGGTGGGAGGAAGTTCTTTTAGTACAGAATTTATTTTTAAACTAAACAGGGTTACACTGAGCACACAGCCTTGAGGCACACCCTCTTCCTGTTTAAAAACATCCGAAAAAACAGAGCCAGTTCTTACTTGAAAAGTTCTAGTGTTCAAGAAATTTTGAATGAAAATTGGTAGGTTGCCGCGCAAGCCACTCTCGTGAAGATCCCGGAGTATACCGTATCTCCATGCCTTATCATAAGCTTTTTCAATGTCGAAGAATATCGAGACAAGGTGGCTTCTTCTTACAAATGCTTTTCGAATAGATGTCTCTAAGAGGAGCATGTTATCTACAGTTGTTCTTCCCTTTCGAAAACCACTCTGATAAGGCGATATAATATCATTCTTTTCCAAGAAGTAGACTAGGCGGCTGTTTACCATCTTTTCAAACAGTTTGCAGAGGCAACTCGTAAGGGCAATTGGCCGATAGTTGGAGGGATTCCTTGGATCTTTCCCTGGCTTAGGAATAGGAATGACAATAGCTCTCCTCCATGCACTGGGAAAGGCATGCTCCTTCCACACCCTATTGTAAAGAGTGAGAAGGGCATTCAGTGACTTACAGGACAGATGCTTTAGCATTTCATAATTCACTCCATCAAGACCCGGAGAAGACCTATGTGTCTGCAATAAAGCACTCCTTAATTCAAGCATAGTAAAGTCTGTATTGTAAGGCTCAGATTTGGAAGAGTTGTATGCGATGGGATTTATTTCAGAGTGCTGCTTCATAGAAAGAAATGCAGGTGTATAGTTTCTGCTGGAAGAAACGGAAGCAAATGTCTCACCGATAGTATTCGCAATTTCTTCTATGGAGCTAATCACTCGGCCACCTTTTTCCAAAAAGGAAAGTGAGTGGTCTTTATATATGCCGCATGCTTTTCGAACACTTTTCCAAACCCGCTTGCTAGGCGTGGAGGATATTATTGACGACACATATGAAATCCAGGAATCCCTCTGGCTCTGCCTTCTTACTTTTCGTGCATTTGCTTTGGCTCTTTTAAAGGCTATGAGGTTTCGCAGAGTAGGATATGTACGAAAAATACCCCATGCTTTTTTCTGTTTTTTCAGTGCTTCATGACAGTCGCGATTCCACCATGGTTTTGAATATTTTAGTAGTTTTCCTGATGTTCTAGGAATGGAGAGCATAGCTGCCTGAATAATAGTATTAGTAACAGCTTCAACAGCGTCATCGATATGCGCATCTTCTACCATTTCATCTGTGAGCTCTGCAAAGGAAGAGAAGAGTTCCCAGTCTGCCCTGTCCAGGATAAACCGAGGGACTCTCGACATGGGGTTTGCTCCTCTTCGTGCAAGAGACACAAGAATGGGATAATGATCACTGTTGTAAAGATCTTTACCCACATTAAAAGTGCAAAAAGGCAACAGAGATGGTGAACAGATGGCAAGGTCGAGAGCATGGAACGTTTTTGAATGCTCATGGAAGTAAGTATCTTGCCCATTATTGAGGAGACAAAGGCTATGATCTTCGATCATCTGCTCAATTTGTCTTCCTCGGCAATTAGTATCCTTACTACCCCAGAGCGGACTATGGCCGTTAAAATCTCCTATTATGATGAAAGGCTCAGGCAGCTGCTCTAAAAGACCATTTAAATCTTGCTGATCAATATGCTCATTTGGAGGCAAATACAGAGAAACGACTGTAGCAACAAAATCAAAATTTGTTTGAGTAGCGACAACTTGGAGGGATGTCGTCAAAGAAAGCACATTTGAGGGATAATCCAGTGAGGTGAGGAGACCTACACCTCCACTGGCACGCTCACCTGCAATGTTGACTTTCCTGACGAAAGAAAACCTCCGAAGTTTTGCTTGTTGTTCCGGTTTTAGATTTGTTTCCTGTATTGCGAAGCATAAAGGTTGATGAACATTGATTATAGCTTTGATGTCGAGCAGATTTCGGTGGAAACCACGACAGTTCCATGATACGAGGGTGGCCATTATGAATAGTTTTTGTTCTTTCTGTGCTCTTGTTTGGTTTTTCGTGGAAGTAGATGCTTGGGAACTTCCAGACCCTCTTCTACTTCCATACCGTCTGAATCCGCAGATTCAGAAACCATTCCATCAAGAGAGCTATTGCTGGAACTTCTATTTTTATTTGTTTCTTTTCGTGTGGTAGTTTTGGGTTTGCTTTGAATTACTATTTCTTTATTTTGTACTGTATGGGTTGGGTTTTCTTTCTTCTTGTTGTTTGTAGTCTGTTGAGTTTTGTTTGGTGGCGTCTGCATACTAACTGATGTTTGGGTAGCAACTGAGCGAGATTTTTTAAGAGCATTGGCGTAAGATGTATTTGGTCGTAGCTGTGTGCTTTGGACTAATCTTCTGGCTTCGGCATATGAGATGTTCCTCGTAACCTTTGCAGTCTGCACTTCTTTTTCAAATTTCCATTTTGGACAGAGGCGTGAAAATGCTGGGTGCTCACCCTTGCAATTTATACAAAGAGGCGCAGCGGTACAATTTTCAGAATCGTGGCCAATCTGTGAGCATCGGGCGCATGTGAGGCTGCCACGACAAGACGTCTTAGAATGGCCGAAACGCTGGCATTGGAAACATCGCATAGGGTTTGGAATATAAGGTCTTACAGGAATATTTAAATATCCGGCCTTAATATTCTTAGGCAGATCAGGCGTGTTGAAGGTAAGGATCACGTGTTTCGTGTCTATCAACTTACCTTCCTTACGCATCTTGATCCGCCTTACACCGCAGACATTTTGTTCGGATAACTCAGAAGCGATCTCTTCTTCAGAAACATACAGAAGGTCGAATTCTGAGATTACACCACGACAATAATTCAGTGACTTATGGGGTGTTACAGTGACATTGGCTTGCCCAAGTTGAGTAATCTGAAGTAAAGAAGCAGACTGGGTGGCTGAGTTTGTATCAATAAGCAAGTCTCCGGAGCGGAGACGCTTTATGTTTCTCGGCTCACCAATACAAGACTGGATGTATTTGTTTATTACGAAAGGAGACATCTTATGCATTTCGCCAGAAGGACTAGAGATTACTAGGAAACGGGGACTATTGTTATGATTTTTTTTATTTGCATCTGTCCGTAATTTTTTTGCAGAATTTTCAGAACTAGGTTGAGCGACAAGTTGAGTGACTGGTTTAGTAGGAGACGTTTCAGAACTAGGTTGAATGATTGGTTTATTAGTAGATGTTTCAGAACTAGGTTGAGTGACTGGTTTAGTAGGAGATGTTTCAGAACTAGGTTGAATGATTGGTTTAGTAGTAGATGTTTCAGAACTAGGTTGAGAGACTGGAGTGACTTCAAAGTTTTTTAATAAAAAAATATGTGTATTTGCCATATTGAAAATATAAAAGATTCGGGTCCGACGGCCCCGCCCACCACGGAGCCCAACAAGGGAACACAGATTCCTGTGTTAGGGCTAGCCGGACCTATACGCAAACTGAAGCCCCACAGTCGGCTTTCCCGAAAGCAGGTACTCCCGAGAGCTTGACCCCAAGCCACTGACACAAGGACTAGTGACCAGCCGATTGACACCCGTGAGGACGACTAAGGTGCCTCCGGTTTAGCTGAAGCAGAGGCCAAAGTAGTGTGTTGGGGACAGTACCTCGCCCCTCAACTACCAGGACCCTCCTTTCCAGCGACACGGGTCTCCACGCACGGCAAACACGTGGGCAGTTTTCTCGCCACTCGAGAACTAGAGACAAGGTCTGTTCCAGTCTCTCGTGACGAGCCCCAAACTCCGTAGAGAGAAACCACGAGGGAGAAGGGAAGGGAAAAAGTACCAGCAAAGAGGAGAGGAGACGGAAAAGAGGATAGATCACTGGGGCTCCAGGATCGTGACACCCGTCTCACCAAGAAGATGATCCCCTGAAGGGCTAGGGTACCTCGGGATTGCCACACCCGTACTCACAAAAGTGAGCCCCGTGAGGGCCATGTTACACATGGGAAAAACCATGAAAACGCCCATGCAGCCAGCACGTTCACGGGATTCGAACCTCAGACCGAACTACCAGTGTTCAGTGTCTTAACCGCTCGGCCTCTGGTGGGCTATATGAAATAACGAAAATTTGCTATCTTTGCTTTATTTCCAGCATAAATGCAAGTGTTTATTTTAGGAAAATAAAGCTGAATAAAATTTGTATATTTTTGCTAATTTTTTGAAAGATAATTTTTAACTATTTCATTTGTATTATGGAGAATAACGAGGATGAAACAAGTAAAAACCTTCATCAGATAACAAATAAGCGAGTGAGTGAGTGAGTGATTATGGCGCAAAAACCAGAGATGGTTATGACGCGCCAAACACAAGATGGGATGATTACAATTGATGACATAAAAATTCAATCAATAAAAACAAGTAGATAAATGTACCAAATCCAGAGGATGAAGTCATATAAACACAAGTTAAAAAGCACATATTAAAATTCAAGACAGTTTTCAAAACAAATTACATTTGGTAATAAAAGCCAATCTCTTTTAAATAATAAAATAAATTACAATTCACCTCTCTTCCGATTAAACGGTCGAGAGGTAAGTCACAGCTATTAAAATATTTCTGGCGAAGTCTATTAAAACATGGACACTCAATTAAAATATGACGAACAGATAAACAAACATTACAATTAAAACAAACAGGCTCATTTTCAGCTTTGAGAAGATAGTTATGTGTGACTCGAGTGTGACCAATTCTGAGGCGAGTCAAAAGAACGTCCTCCTTACGATTTCCAACAATATCCCAATGCTCAATTCTAGGCTTGACGTTTCTCAACTTGTTGTGATGCTGAACATCCCAAAATTGCTGCCATTTTTGTCGGACCTTTCCCTTGATGACATTGCAGATATCTCTAAAAGGGATAAGGCGACTGGACAGTTCAACAGCAGATTTGGCTGCGATATCTGCAAGCTCATTTCCTTTTATTCCAGCATGTCCAGGAACCCAGCAGTACAGGACTTCATAACCTCGAATCGTTAAATTTATATGAATTTTGAGAACATCCACTACCACAGGATTCTGAGTGTTGGGAAAAGCTTCCAAGGATTTAAGAGCACTATACGAGTCTGTGTAAACTATGAACTTTTTGTGGCAGAGCTTTGAGATATACAAAAGACCATAATATATAGCAGTCAGTTCAGATGTTAGGACTGAGAAAGCATGGTGCAGGCATCTGCCCTCTATGTAATTTTCAAATACAAAAGCCATCCCAACATGATCATTTGTCTTTGATCCATCTGTGTATATCGGATAATAACTGCTATATTTGTGCCTGTGCTCAGCAAAGAGTTGTCTATAAACGATCTCGTTAGTGCTTGCCTTCATGTGATGTTTGAAAACATCAAGAAGCTGAATCCGTGAATTTTCCCAAGGTGGGATTTCAAAGTTCTGTACTGCTTGGGGGCGCATATCAGAGAGGGAAAGTTCCTCAATGATAGGGCGAAGTCTTAAAGGAAAGGTAGGAACGCAGGATGGACGTGTTTCAAATAAAGTGTTACACTCATTATCAAGTAAGCACAGCTTATTGGGATGTTCAGGTTGGGATAAGATATTAAAATATTGTAAAAGGGACAATTGCTCACGCCTCAGATAAAGTGATGGTTCGTTACAGTCAACATACAGGCTCTGCACAGGAGAAGTCCTGAATGCTCCTGAACAAATCCGCAGACCTTGATGGTGAACCGGATCCAGTTTTAACAAAACAGATGACCGAGCGGATCCATACACAACTGAGCCATAGTCCAGTTTAGAGCGGACGAGCGCTCTGTAAATGCGAAGCATGGAGCAACGCTCTGCACCCCAGGAGGTGTTCGCCAACACTTTTAAAATATTTAGTGTTTTTAGACACTTCTTTCTCAGGTTTAAAACATGAGAAAGGAAAGTCAATTTTCGGTCGAAAGTCACTCCTAAAAATTTTACTTCAGGCGCAACTGGAATAATTGTACCATTCAAATATAACTCAGGCTCAGGATGGAGACCTCGCTTCCTACAAAAATGCACGCACACAGTTTTCTGTTTCGAAAATGTAAATCCCTGTTTGTCTGACCATTCTTGGATCTTATTCAGAGCCATCTGCAGTTGCCTCTCTACATATCTCATGTCTGCTCCTCGACAGCTAATCTGCAGATCATCAACATATAGAGATCCCAAGATGGTGGGAGGAAGTTCTTTTAGTACAGAATTTATTTTTAAACTAAACAGGGTTACACTGAGCACACAGCCTTGAGGCACACCCTCTTCCTGTTTAAAAACATCCGAAAAAACAGAGCCAGTTCTTACTTGAAAAGTTCTAGTGTTCAAGAAATTTTGAATGAAAATTGGTAGGTTGCCGCGCAAGCCACTCTCGTGAAGATCCCGGAGTATACCGTATCTCCATGCCTTATCATAAGCTTTTTCAATGTCGAAGAATATCGAGACAAGGTGGCTTCTTCTTACAAATGCTTTTCGAATAGATGTCTCTAAGAGGAGCATGTTATCTACAGTTGTTCTTCCCTTTCGAAAACCACTCTGATAAGGCGATATAATATCATTCTTTTCCAAGAAGTAGACTAGGCGGCTGTTTACCATCTTTTCAAACAGTTTGCAGAGGCAACTCGTAAGGGCAATTGGCCGATAGTTGGAGGGATTCCTTGGATCTTTCCCTGGCTTAGGAATAGGAATGACAATAGCTCTCCTCCATGCACTGGGAAAGGCATGCTCCTTCCACACCCTATTGTAAAGAGTGAGAAGGGCATTCAGTGACTTACAGGACAGATGCTTTAGCATTTCATAATTCACTCCATCAAGACCCGGAGAAGACCTATGTGTCTGCAATAAAGCACTCCTTAATTCAAGCATAGTAAAGTCTGTATTGTAAGGCTCAGATTTGGAAGAGTTGTATGCGATGGGATTTATTTCAGAGTGCTGCTTCATAGAAAGAAATGCAGGTGTATAGTTTCTGCTGGAAGAAACGGAAGCAAATGTCTCACCGATAGTATTCGCAATTTCTTCTATGGAGCTAATCACTCGGCCACCTTTTTCCAAAAAGGAAAGTGAGTGGTCTTTATATATGCCGCATGCTTTTCGAACACTTTTCCAAACCCGCTTGCTAGGCGTGGAGGATGTTATTGACGACACATATGAAATCCAGGAATCCCTCTGGCTCTGCCTTCTTACTTTTCGTGCATTTGCTTTGGCTCTTTTAAAGGCTATGAGGTTTCGCAGAGTAGGATATGTACGAAAAATACCCCATGCTTTTTTCTGTTTTTTCAGTGCTTCATGACAGTCGCGATTCCACCATGGTTTTGAATATTTTAGTAGTTTTCCTGATGTTCTAGGAATGGAGAGCATAGCTGCCTGAATAATAGTATTAGTAACAGCTTCAACAGCGTCATCGATATGCGCATCTTCTACCATTTCATCTGTGAGCTCTGCAAAGGAAGAGAAGAGTTCCCAGTCTGCCCTGTCCAGGATAAACCGAGGGACTCTCGACATGGGGTTTGCTCCTCTTCGTGCAAGAGACACAAGAATGGGATAATGATCACTGTTGTAAAGATCTTTACCCACATTAAAAGTGCAAAAAGGCAACAGAGATGGTGAACAGATGGCAAGGTCGAGAGCATGGAACGTTTTTGAATGCTCATGGAAGTAAGTATCTTGCCCATTATTGAGGAGACAAAGGCTATGATCTTCGATCATCTGCTCAATTTGTCTTCCTCGGCAATTAGTATCCTTACTACCCCAGAGCGGACTATGGCCGTTAAAATCTCCTATTATGATGAAAGGCTCAGGCAGCTGCTCTAAAAGACCATTTAAATCTTGCTGATCAATATGCTCATTTGGAGGCAAATACAGAGAAACGACTGTAGCAACAAAATCAAAATTTGTTTGAGTAGCGACAACTTGGAGGGATGTCGTCAAAGAAAGCACATTTGAGGGATAATCCAGTGAGGTGAGGAGACCTACACCTCCACTGGCACGCTCACCTGCAATGTTGACTTTCCTGACGAAAGAAAACCTCCGAAGTTTTGCTTGTTGTTCCGGTTTTAGATTTGTTTCCTGTATTGCGAAGCATAAAGGTTGATGAACATTGATTATAGCTTTGATGTCGAGCAGATTTCGGTGGAAACCACGACAGTTCCATGATACGAGGGTGGCCATTATGAATAGTTTTTGTTCTTTCTGTGCTCTTGTTTGGTTTTTCGTGGAAGTAGATGCTTGGGAACTTCCAGACCCTCTTCTACTTCCATACCGTCTGAATCCGCAGATTCAGAAACCATTCCATCAAGAGAGCTATTGCTGGAACTTCTATTTTTATTTGTTTCTTTTCGTGTGGTAGTTTTGGGTTTGCTTTGAATTACTATTTCTTTATTTTGTACTGTATGGGTTGGGTTTTCTTTCTTCTTGTTGTTTGTAGTCTGTTGAGTTTTGTTTGGTGGCGTCTGCATACTAACTGATGTTTGGGTAGCAACTGAGCGAGATTTTTTAAGAGCATTGGCGTAAGATGTATTTGGTCGTAGCTGTGTGCTTTGGACTAATCTTCTGGCTTCGGCATATGAGATGTTCCTCGTAACCTTTGCAGTCTGCACTTCTTTTTCAAATTTCCATTTTGGACAGAGGCGTGAAAATGCTGGGTGCTCACCCTTGCAATTTATACAAAGAGGCGCAGCGGTACAATTTTCAGAATCGTGGCCAATCTGTGAGCATCGGGCGCATGTGAGGCTGCCACGACAAGACGTCTTAGAATGGCCGAAACGCTGGCATTGGAAACATCGCATAGGGTTTGGAATATAAGGTCTTACAGGAATATTTAAATATCCGGCCTTAATATTCTTAGGCAGATCAGGCGTGTTGAAGGTAAGGATCACGTGTTTCGTGTCTATCAACTTACCTTCCTTACGCATCTTGATCCGCCTTACACCGCAGACATTTTGTTCGGATAACTCAGAAGCGATCTCTTCTTCAGAAACATACAGAAGGTCGAATTCTGAGATTACACCACGACAATAATTCAGTGACTTATGGGGTGTTACAGTGACATTGGCTTGCCCAAGTTGAGTAATCTGAAGTAAAGAAGCAGACTGGGTGGCTGAGTTTGTATCAATAAGCAAGTCTCCGGAGCGGAGACGCTTTATGTTTCTCGGCTCACCAATACAAGACTGGATGTATTTGTTTATTACGAAAGGAGACATCTTATGCATTTCGCCAGAAGGACTAGAGATTACTAGGAAACGGGGACTATTGTTATGATTTTTTTTATTTGCATCTGTCCGTAATTTTTTTGCAGAATTTTCAGAACTAGGTTGAGCGACAAGTTGAGTGACTGGTTTAGTAGGAGACGTTTCAGAACTAGGTTGAATGATTGGTTTATTAGTAGATGTTTCAGAACTAGGTTGAGTGACTGGTTTAGTAGGAGATGTTTCAGAACTAGGTTGAATGATTGGTTTAGTAGTAGATGTTTCAGAACTAGGTTGAGAGACTGGAGTGACTTCAAAGTTTTTTAATAAAAAAATATGTGTATTTGCCATATTGAAAATATAAAAGATTCGGGTCCGACGGCCCCGCCCACCACGGAGCCCAACAAGGGAACACAGATTCCTGTGTTAGGGCTAGCCGGACCTATACGCAAACTGAAGCCCCACAGTCGGCTTTCCCGAAAGCAGGTACTCCCGAGAGCTTGACCCCAAGCCACTGACACAAGGACTAGTGACCAGCCGATTGACACCCGTGAGGACGACTAAGGTGCCTCCGGTTTAGCTGAAGCAGAGGCCAAAGTAGTGTGTTGGGGACAGTACCTCGCCCCTCAACTACCAGGACCCTCCTTTCCAGCGACACGGGTCTCCACGCACGGCAAACACGTGGGCAGTTTTCTCGCCACTCGAGAACTAGAGACAAGGTCTGTTCCAGTCTCTCGTGACGAGCCCCAAACTCCGTAGAGAGAAACCACGAGGGAGAAGGGAAGGGAAAAAGTACCAGCAAAGAGGAGAGGAGACGGAAAAGAGGATAGATCACTGGGGCTCCAGGATCGTGACACCCGTCTCACCAAGAAGATGATCCCCTGAAGGGCTAGGGTACCTCGGGATTGCCACACCCGTACTCACAAAAGTGAGCCCTGTGAGGGCCATGTTACACATGGGAAAAACCATGAAAACGCCCATGCAGCCAGCACGTTCACGGGATTCGAACCTCAGACCGAACTACCAGTGTTCAGTGTCTTAACCGCTCGGCCTCTGGTGGGCTATATGAAATAACGAAAATTTGCTATCTTTGCTTTATTTCCAGCATAAATGCAAGTGTTTATTTTAGGAAAATAAAGCTGAATAAAATTTGTATATTTTTGCTAATTTTTTGAAAGATAATTTTTAACTATTTCATTTGTATTATGGAGAATAACGAGGATGAAACAAGTAAAAACCTTCATCAGATAACAAATAAGCGAGTGAGTGAGTGATTATGGCGCAAAAACCAGAGATGGTTATGACGCGCCAAACACAAGATGGGATGATTACAATTGATGACATAAAAATTCAATCAATAAAAACAAGTAGATAAATGTACCAAATCCAGAGGATGAAGTCATATAAACACAAGTTAAAAAGCACATATTAAAATTCAAGACAGTTTTCAAAACAAATTACATTTGGTAATAAAAGCCAATCTCTTTTAAATAATAAAATAAATTACAATTCACCTCTCTTCCGATTAAACGGTCGAGAGGTAAGTCACAGCTATTAAAATATTTCTGGCGAAGTCTATTAAAACATGGACACTCAATTAAAATATGACGAACAGATAAACAAACATTACAATTAAAACAAACAGGCTCATTTTCAGCTTTGAGAAGATAGTTATGTGTGACTCGAGTGTGACCAATTCTGAGGCGAGTCAAAAGAACGTCCTCCTTACGATTTCCAACAATATCCCAATGCTCAATTCTAGGCTTGACGTTTCTCAACTTGTTGTGATGCTGAACATCCCAAAATTGCTGCCATTTTTGTCGGACCTTTCCCTTGATGACATTGCAGATATCTCTAAAAGGGATAAGGCGACTGGACAGTTCAACAGCAGATTTGGCTGCGATATCTGCAAGCTCATTTCCTTTTATTCCAGCATGTCCAGGAACCCAGCAGTACAGGACTTCATAACCTCGAATCGTTAAATTTATATGAATTTTGAGAACATCCACTACCACAGGATTCTGAGTGTTGGGAAAAGCTTCCAAGGATTTAAGAGCACTATACGAGTCTGTGTAAACTATGAACTTTTTGTGGCAGAGCTTTGAGATATACAAAAGACCATAATATATAGCAGTCAGTTCAGATGTTAGGACTGAGAAAGCATGGTGCAGGCATCTGCCCTCTATGTAATTTTCAAATACAAAAGCCATCCCAACATGATCATTTGTCTTTGATCCATCTGTGTATATCGGATAATAACTGCTATATTTGTGCCTGTGCTCAGCAAAGAGTTGTCTATAAACGATCTCGTTAGTGCTTGCCTTCATGTGATGTTTGAAAACATCAAGAAGCTGAATCCGTGAATTTTCCCAAGGTGGGATTTCAAAGTTCTGTACTGCTTGGGGGCGCATATCAGAGAGGGAAAGTTCCTCAATGATAGGGCGAAGTCTTAAAGGAAAGGTAGGAACGCAGGATGGACGTGTTTCAAATAAAGTGTTACACTCATTATCAAGTAAGCACAGCTTATTGGGATGTTCAGGTTGGGATAAGATATTAAAATATTGTAAAAGGGACAATTGCTCACGCCTCAGATAAAGTGATGGTTCGTTACAGTCAACATACAGGCTCTGCACAGGAGAAGTCCTGAATGCTCCTGAACAAATCCGCAGACCTTGATGGTGAACCGGATCCAGTTTTAACAAAACAGATGACCGAGCGGATCCATACACAACTGAGCCATAGTCCAGTTTAGAGCGGACGAGCGCTCTGTAAATGCGAAGCATGGAGCAACGCTCTGCACCCCAGGAGGTGTTCGCCAACACTTTTAAAATATTTAGTGTTTTTAGACACTTCTTTCTCAGGTTTAAAACATGAGAAAGGAAAGTCAATTTTCGGTCGAAAGTCACTCCTAAAAATTTTACTTCAGGCGCAACTGGAATAATTGTACCATTCAAATATAACTCAGGCTCAGGATGGAGACCTCGCTTCCTACAAAAATGCACGCACACAGTTTTCTGTTTCGAAAATGTAAATCCCTGTTTGTCTGACCATTCTTGGATCTTATTCAGAGCCATCTGCAGTTGCCTCTCTACATATCTCATGTCTGCTCCTCGACAGCTAATCTGCAGATCATCAACATATAGAGATCCCAAGATGGTGGGAGGAAGTTCTTTTAGTACAGAATTTATTTTTAAACTAAACAGGGTTACACTGAGCACACAGCCTTGAGGCACACCCTCTTCCTGTTTAAAAACATCCGAAAAAACAGAGCCAGTTCTTACTTGAAAAGTTCTAGTGTTCAAGAAATTTTGAATGAAAATTGGTAGGTTGCCGCGCAAGCCACTCTCGTGAAGATCCCGGAGTATACCGTATCTCCATGCCTTATCATAAGCTTTTTCAATGTCGAAGAATATCGAGACAAGGTGGCTTCTTCTTACAAATGCTTTTCGAATAGATGTCTCTAAGAGGAGCATGTTATCTACAGTTGTTCTTCCCTTTCGAAAACCACTCTGATAAGGCGATATAATATCATTCTTTTCCAAGAAGTAGACTAGGCGGCTGTTTACCATCTTTTCAAACAGTTTGCAGAGGCAACTCGTAAGGGCAATTGGCCGATAGTTGGAGGGATTCCTTGGATCTTTCCCTGGCTTAGGAATAGGAATGACAATAGCTCTCCTCCATGCACTGGGAAAGGCATGCTCCTTCCACACCCTATTGTAAAGAGTGAGAAGGGCATTCAGTGACTTACAGGACAGATGCTTTAGCATTTCATAATTCACTCCATCAAGACCCGGAGAAGACCTATGTGTCTGCAATAAAGCACTCCTTAATTCAAGCATAGTAAAGTCTGTATTGTAAGGCTCAGATTTGGAAGAGTTGTATGCGATGGGATTTATTTCAGAGTGCTGCTTCATAGAAAGAAATGCAGGTGTATAGTTTCTGCTGGAAGAAACGGAAGCAAATGTCTCACCGATAGTATTCGCAATTTCTTCTATGGAGCTAATCACTCGGCCACCTTTTTCCAAAAAGGAAAGTGAGTGGTCTTTATATATGCCGCATGCTTTTCGAACACTTTTCCAAACCCGCTTGCTAGGCGTGGAGGATGTTATTGACGACACATATGAAATCCAGGAATCCCTCTGGCTCTGCCTTCTTACTTTTCGTGCATTTGCTTTGGCTCTTTTAAAGGCTATGAGGTTTCGCAGAGTAGGATATGTACGAAAAATACCCCATGCTTTTTTCTGTTTTTTCAGTGCTTCATGACAGTCGCGATTCCACCATGGTTTTGAATATTTTAGTAGTTTTCCTGATGTTCTAGGAATGGAGAGCATAGCTGCCTGAATAATAGTATTAGTAACAGCTTCAACAGCGTCATCGATATGCGCATCTTCTACCATTTCATCTGTGAGCTCTGCAAAGGAAGAGAAGAGTTCCCAGTCTGCCCTGTCCAGGATAAACCGAGGGACTCTCGACATGGGGTTTGCTCCTCTTCGTGCAAGAGACACAAGAATGGGATAATGATCACTGTTGTAAAGATCTTTACCCACATTAAAAGTGCAAAAAGGCAACAGAGATGGTGAACAGATGGCAAGGTCGAGAGCATGGAACGTTTTTGAATGCTCATGGAAGTAAGTATCTTGCCCATTATTGAGGAGACAAAGGCTATGATCTTCGATCATCTGCTCAATTTGTCTTCCTCGGCAATTAGTATCCTTACTACCCCAGAGCGGACTATGGCCGTTAAAATCTCCTATTATGATGAAAGGCTCAGGCAGCTGCTCTAAAAGACCATTTAAATCTTGCTGATCAATATGCTCATTTGGAGGCAAATACAGAGAAACGACTGTAGCAACAAAATCAAAATTTGTTTGAGTAGCGACAACTTGGAGGGATGTCGTCAAAGAAAGCACATTTGAGGGATAATCCAGTGAGGTGAGGAGACCTACACCTCCACTGGCACGCTCACCTGCAATGTTGACTTTCCTGACGAAAGAAAACCTCCGAAGTTTTGCTTGTTGTTCCGGTTTTAGATTTGTTTCCTGTATTGCGAAGCATAAAGGTTGATGAACATTGATTATAGCTTTGATGTCGAGCAGATTTCGGTGGAAACAAACCACGACAGTTCCATGATACGAGGGTGGCCATTATGAATAGTTTTTGTTCTTTCTGTGCTCTTGTTTGGTTTTTCGTGGAAGTAGATGCTTGGGAACTTCCAGACCCTCTTCTACTTCCATACCGTCTGAATCCGCAGATTCAGAAACCATTCCATCAAGAGAGCTATTACTGGAACTTCTATTTTTATTTGTTTCTTTTCGTGTGGTAGTTTTGGGTTTGCTTTGAATTACTATTTCTTTATTTTGTACTGTATGGGTTGGGTTTTCTTTCTTCTTGTTGTTTGTAGTCTGTTGAGTTTTGTTTGGTGGCGTCTGCATACTAACTGATGTTTGGGTAGCAACTGAGCGAGATTTTTTAAGAGCATTGGCGTAAGATGTATTTGGTCGTAGCTGTGTGCTTTGGACTAATCTTCTGGCTTCGGCATATGAGATGTTCCTCGTAACCTTTGCAGTCTGCACTTCTTTTTCCAATTTCCATTTTGGGCAGAGGCGTGAAAATGCTGGGTGCTCGCCCTTGCAATTTATACAAAGAGGCGCAGCGGTACAATTTTCAGAATCATGGCCAATCTGTGAGCATCGGGCGCATGTGAGGCTGCCACGACAAGACGTCTTAGAATGGTTGAAACGCTGGCATTGGAAGCATCGCATAGGGTTGGGAATATAAGGTCTTACGGGACAATTTAAATATCCGGCCTTAATATTCTTAGGCAGATCAGGCGTGTTGAAGGTAAGGATCACGTGTTTCGTATCGATCAACTTACCTTCCTTACGCATCTTGATCCGCCTAGCACCGCAGACATTTTGGTCGGATAGCTCGGAAGCGATCTCTTCTTCAGGAACATACAGAAGGTCGAATTCCGATATAACGCCACGACAATAATTCAGTGTCTTATGTGCTGTTACATTGACATTCGCTTGCCCAAGTTTAGTTATTTGAAGTAAAGAAGCAGACTGGGTGCCTGAGATTGTATCAATAAGGAAGTCTCCGGAGCGGAGACGCTTTATATTTCTCGGCTCACCAATACAAGACAGGATGTATTTGTTAATCACGAAAGGAGACATCTTATGCATTTCGCCAGAAGGACTAGAGATGACTAGGAAACGGGGACTATTGTTATGATTTTTTTTATTTGCATCTGTCCGTAATTTTTTTGCAGAATTTTCAGAACTAGATTGAGTGACTGGTTTAGTAGTAGACTTTTCAGAACTAGGTTGAATGATTGGTTTATTAGTAGGTGGTTCAGAGCTAGGTTGAGTGACTGGTTTACTAGTGGACGTTTCAGAACTAGGTTGAGAGACTGGAGTGACTTCGAAGTCTTTGATCAGAAAAATTTGAGAATTAGCCATATTGAAATAAGAAAAGATTCGGGTCCAACGGCCCCGCCCACCACGGAGCCCAACAAGGGAACACAGATTCCTGTGTTAGGGCTAGCCGGACCTATACGCAAACTGAAGCCCCACAGTCGGCTTTCCCGAAAGCAGGTACTCCCGAGAGCTTGACCCCAAGCCACTGACACAAGGACTAGTGACCAGCCGATTGACACCCGTGAGGACGACTAAGGTGCCTCCCGTTTAGCTGAAGCAGAGGCGAAAGCAGTGTGTTGGGGACAGTACCTCGCCCCTCAACTACCAGGACCCTCCTTTCCAGCGACACGGGTCTCCACGCACGGCAAACACGTGGGCAGTTTTCTCGCCACTCGAGAACTAGAGACAAGGTCTGTTCCAGCCTCTCGTGACAAGCCCCAAACTCCGTAGAGAGAAACCACAAGGGAGAAGGGAAGGGAAAAAGATCCAGCCAAGAGGAGAGGAGACGGAAAAGAGGATAGATCACTGGGGCTCCAGGATCGTGACACCCGTCTCACCAAGAAGATGATCCCCTGAAGGGCTAGGGTACCTCGGGATTGCCACACCCGTACTCACAAAAGTGAGCCCCTGAGGGCTAACAAATAAGCGAAGATGCCAAATTTGAATATTAAGCAATAAAAAATTTAGAGAGCACACTACTCATACTTATCTCAGATGTTAAAAATCTGTTGATTTATATAAAAAGTTGACTAATTCTTAATATAGAATACTATAACAATGCAAGCACTGACATAGTTTTCATAACCCTACATTTTAAAAACATTATAATTTAAAGATATACAGGGGTGTTTGTGGGACCCTAAAAAATCCCCTGAAACATTTACGGACTTACTAACCGACATTTTGGAGTTTCGAGAAGGGGGGGAGAGAAATGAAAAATTACAATTATGAAGTATTGAATGACCTAATTACAAAAGTTCAATGAATTACTTTTTTTGCAAAATTAATAACCATAAATTTTCAAACATATAAACTACTACATTTTATGTAAATATTTTAAACTACCTGAATTAATTCTTTTAAAAAAAATTATCTAATTTCTGCTGCTTTTTTTTATTTTCTGATGTTTGTGGGCTTGTCTTTCTTTTGTGGTGAACTTCATAATTGCAGGAAGGTTGACTTTTATTTTCCTCATTTACAGTTGAAGAAATTTCCTCGAGAACTGCACATGCAGAGGTAGAAGCAGTTTGCTTTTCTGCTAATGTAGAAGGTTTTTCAGAGACTTTTATAGGTGACTCATCTGAAATACATGTTTTTAAGTCCTCTTGATATGTTTTCCAACTTCTGTTCATATTCAGTAAGAGATCTTTGTGAATTGGATCAGTCATTGGATTTTTTGAGCCATATTTTTCACATGAGGTTTCTTTAGAAGCCATTAAATCATATTTAATAGTCTGCACTGCATCTAGGGAATCAATCTTAAGAGAGGTTCTATAGTCAGTGACAAGTGTATCCATTAAGTTGAATGCACTTTCCACTAATGGGCCATGGAAGCAGCTAAGCCAGGCTTTGACCAATTTAGCCAATGTAGGATACTTATAATCATTTGTGAAATCATCTTTTAAATTAAAAACTTTAGACCAATATTTATCAATTGTATACTTGACTTGATTTCCACTTTCATCAGATGTGTAGAGCATTTCTTTGGTGATATCAATATCACTCTTTACCTTATTTCAGCTCTTCATAATCTTATTTCAGCTTCTACTTTTGACTTTTCATTATCACTAAAAATATGGGACATAAAAGATAATTTTTCAAAAGCTAATATTGTACTGGTTTTACCTCTTAGCTCTGGATCTAATGCTGTAAAACTAATTAGATATGAATTTTTAAGGGGTAATTTCTGTTTCATATGCTGTGCTGTATTAGTATACGCTTTCATCAGAGAAATTTGGAATTCTTTTGCTATTGGATGATTTTTGAATAAACGAAACGGAAAATTTACACGTGCATCAATAAATGAAACGAAAATTTTACACAGCGGAGGAAAAAAAGTTGAGAAGCGATCAATGACAAATAGCTAATACAGCGAAAAATCCCCCTTTTCTACTTATTGGCGCTACGCCAGGAGAGATAAAACCTTTGAACTCAGAGTCACGTGATCGCACATCAGGTCGAACGAAGTCCTACTTTCCGAAAAAAATCCAGAAGAGAATGTCCGAGAACCGGGGTAATGAGTCATAACTCGCAATAAGGAAAGAACAAAAAATAAGTTTTTTCCCCCTTTTCACGCATTATCACTGCCTTTGGAGAAAGAAAGGAAAAGTTTTCACCACACACACTGACCTTGCGTTTTCTGCTTTCAAAGCAAACAAAATTACCCAGATCAAAATAAATAATTCATTATTATTCCTACTTCCTTTTGAACGACGATCCCCGGAATTTCCGGGTATCGAAGTTCAAAATCCTCGGAATTCCGGGATTTCCCCGGAGCACAAACACTCCTGTATATATAACTGTGAAAAGTATTTAAGATTATAAAACCTGTAGCTGCTTTTCCTGAAAATACACCATAAAGTACCACATTTAACCAATTTGTTACAAGCTTGATACCATGTGAGCAAACTTCAAACTGCATATCAGTTAGATTAAAAATGAAGAACAAGAACTGAATATGAATAAGCTACTAAATTTTTAAAAGTCTATAATACGAGTATAAACAGGCTAAATGAAATAATGCATAAGTGTATATTTAAGTATTTATGGTATTAATTTTAGAAAAACACCTATTGACTCAGGAAAGTTTTATGAAATTTAAACCAAGTACTGAAGTTGCATTCATGCCAAAATGAAACCACACTTTTTATATGCTCATATTTTATTGTGGAATGTAAATACAAGTAATCAGGAATACAATGAATTCGCAATATTAAAAAATCACAGGTGAAGATAAAGAATAATCTTACGAACACTCTATAAAACTGCTTTTAATTTTTATACAACATATGAAATTACCTTGAATTATAGAATAAAGGTAGTTGAACAAATATGAAAATGAGATTTCATAACCAGGATAACTTCATGCAAAATTAAGAAAGTAGCTGCTTGAAATATTGATACTCTTCTGTTATGAGGATTTATTGTATGTATGTATATACATGTGCATGTCTATTTGTGTGTGTATGCATACATATATATTTTGCATGTGCAAAATATATATATCAATTGTGGCCAATGTGCGGCTCGCGAGCCTTATACGGCTCTTGCAGGCAATTTGTGCGGCTCATGCATATAAAATATGGTAAACTAAAACTATTCAGTGTCCAAAATGAAGAGTGAGTGAGTGAGTGAGTGAGTGATTATGGCGCAAAAACCAGAGATGATTATGACGCGCCAAACAAAAGATGAGATGATTACAATTGATGACATTAAAATTCAATAAATAAAAACAAGTAGATAAATGTACCAAATCCAGAGGATGAAGTCATATAAAAACAAGTTAAAAGCACATATTCACATTCAAGACACAGTCTTCAAAACAAATTACATTTGGTAATAAAAGCCAATCTCTTTTAAATAATAAAATAAATTAGAATTGATCTCTCTTCCGATTAAACGGTCGAGAGGTAAGTCACAGCTATTAAAATATTTCTGGCGAAGACTATTAAACATTGACACTCAATTCAAATATGACGAACAGATAAACAAACATTACAATTAAAACAAACAGGCTCATTTTCAGCTTTAAGAAGATAGCTATGTGTGACTCTGGTATGACCAATTCTGAGTCATGTCAAAAGAACGTCCTCTTTAGGATTTCCAGCAAAATCCCAATGCTCAATTCTAGGTTTGATGTTTCTCAACTTGTTGTGATGCTGAACATCCCAAATTTGCTGCCATTTTTTTTCGTATCTTTCCCTTGATGACACAGCAGATGTCTCTAAAAGGGATAAGGCGACTCGACAGTTCGACAGCAGATTTTGCCGCGATGTCTGCAAGCTCATTTCCCTTTATTCCCGTATGCCCGGGAACCCAGCAGTACAGGATTTCATATCCTCGTATCATTAAATTTCTATGAATTTTGAGAACATCCACTACCACAGGATTCTGAGTTTTGGGAAAAGCTTCCAAGGATTTAAGAGCACTATACGAGTCTGTGTAAACTATGAACTTTTTTGTGGCAGAGCTTTGAGATGTACAATAGAGCATAATATATTGCAGTTAGTTCAGATGTTAGGACAGAGAAAGCATGGTGCAGGCATCTGCCCTCTATGTAATTTTCAAATACAAAAGCCATCCCGACATGATCATTTGACTTTGATCCATCTGTGTATATCGGATAATAACTGCTATATTTGTGCCTGTGCTCAGCGAAGAGTTGTCTGTAAACAATCTCGTTAGTGCTCGCCTTTACGTGATGTTTAAAAACATCAAGAAGCTGGATCCGTGAATTTTCCCAAGGTGGTATTTCAAAATTCTGTACTGCTTGGGGGTGCATATCAGAGAGGGAGAGTTCCTCAATGACAGGGCGAACTCTTAAAGGGAAAGTAGGAACACAGGATGGACGTGTTTCAAATAATGTGTTACACTCATTATCAAGTAAGCACAGCTTATTGGGATGTTCAGGTTGTGATAGAGTATTAAAATATTGCAAAAGGGACAATTGCTCACGCCTCAGATAAAGTGATGGTTCGTTACAGTCAACATATAGGCTCTGCACAGGAGAAGTCCTGAAAGCTCCTGAACAAATCCGCAGACCTTGATGGTGAACAGGATCCAGTTTTAACAAAACAGATGACCGAGCGGATCCATAAACTACTGAGCCATAGTCCAGTTTAGAGCGGATAAGCGCTCTGTAAATGCGAAGCATGGAGCAACGCTCTGCACCCCAGGAGGTGTTCGCCAACACTTTTAAAATATTTAGTGTTTTTAGACACTTCTTTCTCAAGTTTAAAACATGAGAAAGGAAAGTCAATTTTCGGTCGAACGTCACTCCTAAAAATTTTACTTCAGGCGCAACTGGAATAATTGTACCATTCAAGTATAACTCAGGTTCAGGATGGAGACCTCGCTTCCTACAAAAGTGCACGCAGACAGTTTTCTGTTTCGAAAATGTAAATCCCTGTTTGTCTGACCATTCTTGGATCTTAATCAGAGCCATCTGCAGTTGCCTCTCTACATATCTCATGTCTGCTCCTCGACAGCTAATCTGCAGATCATCAACATATAGAGATCCCAAGATGGTGGGAGGAAGTTCTTTTAGTACAGAATTTATTTTTAAACTAAACAGGGTTACACTGAGCACACAGCCTTGAGGCACACCCTCTTCCTGTTCAAAAACATCCGAAAAAACAGAGCCAATTCTTACTTGAAAAGTTCTAGTGTTCAAGAAATTTTGAATGAAAATTGGTAGGTTGCCGCGCAAGCCACTCTCGTGAAGATCCCGGAGTATACCGTATCTCCATGCCTTATCATAAGCTTTTTCAATGTCGAAGAATATCGAGACAAGGTGGCTTCTTCTTACAAATGCTTTTCGAATAGATGTCTCTAAGAGGAGCATGTTATCTACAGTTGTTCTTCCCTTTCGAAAACCACTCTGATAAGGCGATATAATATCATTCTTTTCCAAGAAGTAGACTAGGCGGCTGTTTACCATCTTTTCAAACAGTTTGCAGAGGCAACTCGTAAGGGCAATTGGCCGATAGTTGGAGGGATTCCTTGGATCTTTCCCTGGCTTAGGAATAGGAATGACAACAGCTCTCCTCCATGCACTGGGAAAGGCATGCTCCTTCCACACCCTATTGTAAAGAGTGAGAAGGGCATTCAGTGACTTACAGGACAGATGCTTTAGCATTTCATAATTCACTCCATCAAGACCCGGAGAAGACCTATGTGTCTGCAATAAAGCACTCCTTAATTCAAGCATTGTAAAGTCTCTATTGTAAGGCTCAGATTTGGAAGAGTTGAATGTGATGGGATTTATTTCAGAGTGCTGCTTCATAGAAAGAAATGCAGGTGTATAGTTTCTGCTGGAAGAAACGGAAGCAAATGTCTCACCAATAGTATTCGCAATTTCTTCTATGGAGCTAATCACTCGGCCATCTTTTTCCAAAAAGGAAAGTGAGTGGTCTTTATATATGCCGCATGCTTTTTGAACTCTTTCCCAAACCCGCTTGCTAGGCGTGGAGGATGTTATTGACGACACATATGAAATCCAGGAATCCCTCTGGCTCTGCCTTCTTACTTTTCGTGCATTTGCTTTGGCTCTTTTAAAGGCTATGAGGTTTCGCAGAGTAGGATATCTACGAAAAATACCCCATGCTTTTTTCTGTTTTTTCAGTGCTTCATGACAGTCGCGATTCCACCATGGTTTTGAATATTTTAGTAGTTTTCCTGATGTTCTAGGAATCCAAAGCATAGCTGCCTGAATAATAGTATTAGTAACAGCTTCAACAGCGTCATCGATATGCGCATCTTCTACCATTTCATCTGTGAGCTCTGCAATGGAAGAGAAGAGTTCCCAGTCTGCCCTGTCCAGTATGAATCGAGGGCATCTCGACATGGGGTTTGCTCCTCTTCGTGCAAGAGACACAAGAATGGGATAATGATCACTGTTGTAAAGATCTTTACCCACATTAAAAGTGCAAAAAGGCAACAGAGATGGTGAACAGATGGCAAGGTCGAGAGCGTGGAATGTCCTTGAAGGCTCATGGAAGTAAGTATCTTGCCCATTATTTAGGAGACAAAGGCTATGATCTTCGATCATCTGCTCAATTTGTCTTCCTCGGCAATTAGTATCCTTACTACCCCAGAACGGACTATGGCCGTTAAAATCTCCTATTATGATGAAAGGCTCAGGCAGCTGCTCTAAAAGACCATTTAAATCTTGCTGATCAATATGCTCATTTGGAGGCAAATACAGAGAAACGACTGTAACAACAATATCAAAATTTGTTTGAGTAGCGACAACTTGGAGGGATGTCGTCAAAGAAAGCACATTTGAGGGATAATCCAGTGAGGTGAGGAGACCTACACCTCCACTGGCACGCTCACCTGCAAGGTTATCTTTCCTGACGAAAGAAAACCTCCGAAGTTTTGCCTGTTGTTCTGGTTTTAGATTTGTTTCCTGTATTGCGAAACATACAGGATGATAAGCATTGATTATGGCTTTGATGTCGAGGAAATTTCGGTGGAAACCGCGACAGTTCCATGAGACGAGGGTGGCCATTATGATTGATGTTTGTCGTTCCTGTGTTCCTTTTTAGTTTTGCGCGGAAGCAGATGATCGGGAACTTCTAGACCGTCTTCCACTTCCATACTGTCTGAATCTGCAGATTCAGAAATAATTTCATTTGCAGAACTATTGCTGGGACTTTTATTTTTGGTTTCTATTTTTGGAGGCACAGTTTTGGGTTTGCTCGGGATTGCTATTTCTTTATTTTGTATGATATGTGTTGGATTTTCTTTTTTCTTGCTTGCAGGCTGCTGGTTTTTATTTGGTGCAGTCTGTGTATTTATGGAAGTTTGGGTGGCTATTGTGCGGGTTGATTTCACGGCTTTTGCATATAATTTGTTTGATTGAGGCTGTGTGCTTTGAACTTGCCTTCTGGCTTCGGCATACGAAATGTTCCTAGAAACTTTTATGGCCTGCACCTCCTTTTCTAATTTCCATTTTGGACAGGAACGGGAAAATGCTGGATGGTCGCCCTTGCAATTAATACACAGTGCTGCAGCAGTGCAATTATCGCTGTCGTGGCCAACCGACGAACACCGAGCGCACGTCAGGGTCCCACGACAGGACATCTTGGAATGGCCAAAACGCTGGCACTGGAAGCATCGCATCGGGTTTGGAATGTATGGACGTACAGGACAATTGAGATATCCAGCCTTAATATTCTTAGGCAGATCAGGCGTTTTGAAGGTCAGGATCACGTGTTTCGTGTCAATCAACTGACCTTCCTTACGCATCTTGATCCGCCTGGCAGCACTGACATTTTGATCGGCTAGCTCGGAAACGAACTCTTCTTCAGAAACAGACAGAAGGTCGACTTCCGAGATTACGCCTCTACAAATATTAAGTGTTTTATGTGGAGATACTGTAATATCAATTTGTACTAGTTTGGTTAATCTTAGGAGGGAGGCAGACTGTACAGCTGAAATTGTATCGATAAGCAAATCTCCGGATCGGAGACGCTTTATGTTTTTTGGCTGTCCAATGGAGGAATGAATATACTTCTGAATTATAAACGGAGATAACTTTTCAATTTCGCCAGAAGGACTTGAGACTACAACGAAACGAGGGCTGTTAGGGTCATTTGCATTTGCATCGGTACGTGCTTTTTTAGTAGTAGATTTATCTGAATTGGTGTTTTGAGTGACGGGACTGACTTCAAAGTCTTTGATTAAGAATATATGTGAGTTAGCCATATTGGAAAGAGAATAGATTCGGGTCCGACGGCCCCGCCCACCACGGAGCCCTACAAGGGAACACAGATTCCTGTGTTAGGGCTAGCCGGACCTATACGCAAACTGAAGCCCCACAGTCGGCTTTCCCGAAAGCAGGTACTCCCGAGAGCTTGACCCCAAGCCACTGACACAAGGACTAGTGACCAGCCGATTGACACCCGTGAGGACGACTAAGGTGCCTCCCGTTTAGCTGAAGCAGAGGCCAAAGCAGTGTGTTGGGGACAGTACCTCGCCCCTCAACTACCAGGACCCTCCTTTCCAGCGACACGGGTCTCCACGCACGGCAAACACGTGGGCAGTTTTCTCGCCACTCGAAAACTAGAAACAAGGTCTGTTCCAGCCTCTCGTGACGAGCCCCAAACTCCGTAGAGAGAAACCACAAGGGAGAAGGGAAGGGGAAAAGTTCCAGCCAAGAGGAGAGGAGACGGAAAAGAGGATAGATCACTGGGGCTCCAGGATCGTGACACCCGTCTCACCAAGAAGATGATCCCCTGAAGGGCTAGGGTACCTCGGGATTGCCACACCCGTACTCACAAAAGTGAGCCCCTGAGGGCACAAGGGAACACAGATTCCTGTGTTAGGGCTAGCCGGACCTATACGCAAACTGAAGCCCCACAGTCGGCTTTCCCGAAAGCAGGTACTCCCGAGAGCTTGACCGCAAGCCACTGACACAAGGACTAGTGACCAGCCGATTGACACCCGTGAGGACGACTAAGGTGCCTCCCGTTTAGCTGAAGCAGAGGCCAAAGCAGTGTGTTGGGGACAGTACCTCGCCCCTCAACTACCAGGACCCTCCTTTCCAGCGACACGGGTCTCCACGCACGGCAAACACGTGGGCAGTTTTCTCGCCACTCGAGAACTAGAGACAAGGTCTGTTCCAGTCTCTCGTGACGAGCCCCAAACTCCGTAGAGAGAAACCACGAGGGAGAAGGGAAGGGAAAAAGTACCAGCCAAGAGGAGAGGAGACGGAAAAGAGAATAGATCACTGGGGCTCCAGGATCGTGACACCTGTCTCACCAAGAAGATGATCCCCTGAAGGGCTAGGGTACCTCGGGATTGCCACACCCGTACTCACAAAAGTGAGCCCCCTGAGGGCTGTTTCTTTTCAGATTTTTTTCTTATAAACCTCACATCCACGATACGAGGATACATGTTGTTTCGAGCAAAAGATGCATGTGGGCTTTTCTTCTGGTTTTAATGGACAAAGTTTACTTCGATGATGTGCTCCGCACTTACAACATCGTTCTGGTTTCGTGCATAAATGCTGGGAATGCCCGTATTCCTGGCAGCGAAAGCATTGAATGATTCTTTTCCTTGGTTGGTATTTTTCGATTCTTACGTTCATATTGAACATATTGTTAAGATGATGTATGGCATATCCTGCTTTGTTTTTCTTCAGCTCAATTAAGAAAATGTAGACTTTTATTATTTAAAAAATGCGCAAATTATGTATCAAGGATCAAGGATCAAGGAAGTGCAATTTACGGAGTTCATAGGCAATTACGCCTTTACCTCCACATCTTCAAAGGGAATTAAATCATCCGAAAGAGGGTATTGTCAAATAGGGTAAAAATTTTGATAAGCCGAATGACTTGGAGTAAGTGCCTTCACACTGAGTCAAAAAAAGGCAAAAAAACTCAGAAGGTCTTAATTTTGCGCCGAAAAAGGGCCAGAATAATTTAGATAGGGGCAGCCAGAAAAAGTTTGACTAGAAAAAATAAAAGGTGAAGTTTCCTTGAACCTTGATAATCATTTTCTTGGCATACGTCAGATGAAGGGCACGCAGGGGAATTCCGATGCGCGTTCTTCGAGGTGGGAGGGAGAGGGGAACCTGTTTACAGGTCGAAAAAGTAGTTCTGCCAGTGATCAGCTGGGAGGGAGAAGTTTCATTTTTGACCGCTATTCAATGCGGTTTTTAAAAGCCAAAAGGACGCTGTTAAGCGCCTAAGAAAGTTCCTTTTTAAAGGAAGAGAGAAGTTAAAGTTTGAAGAATCTTTTTCAGTTTTAGTGCAGTTGATAGATTAAAGTATAAATTATGTATTCTACAGTTCTTCTTAACTCACCAATCACCATCATGGGATAGGCCACGTGAATCACAATTAAACTGGATGTTTTTACACTTCGTTCTAGTTCACACTCTCGCACCTAGATGGTGCCACCTCTGGTACTTTCCGTTATTTCTTACATCAAGTATTTTTACCATTACTCATATATGCCTAATCTGGATATACACTCCACCACTCTTAGAGCCTTAAATGGATAGTTAAAATAGATCGAGTAATGCACTTTCATTAGTACGGAACTTGAATAACAATGTTATGACCTGACCTTGGTGATTCGAGCTTTGGGTTTTGACCGAGCAGGTTGTACTTTTTCAGCTCTCCTTGAATTATTGTAAATATTAAGTTTTTTGAATTCATGATCGACATGCCAGACTAGCTTTACGTTTCGTTTCACGATATGGAACCTTACGATTTCATTCGGCAATCTAATGCCATTGAGGATTTAATCAAAAAAGACACTAGTGAGGAAATTGATGCTCAAATAACTCATCTAGCTATCAAAAAAATCTGATTCTTAATCAAACCATTTAGGTCGCACCTTATATCTTCGATAAGCTATGCGATATTTACGATCGGCTTGTAGCTAAGAAAATACTCTTAGACGGCCAATATGAACAGGCAATCAGTGAAACACCAGTCAATAATGAAAACAAAGAACACAGCAACTCCCAAAATACTAACTCATCTCAAAACGACACCACAGGTAAATGGAACATACCTAGAAAAACGCACAAAAGAACACTAAGCGATGGAAGCAATTCATCATTAACATCTGTCAAAACAGATATACGGCTTTAAGAATTGAAGACGACATGGACACCATCGACAACACACAAGTACTTAATTCCCAGGCTACTGATGAAGAAGGGTTCACTAAACCATATAAAACAACTAAAAGAATACCACCAATAATAATATCTGACGTAATTGAATGGAAGCCACTCAGAGATGAGCTTAAAAAGTTGGTAGAAAAATTTGAAAGCAACCTAAAAGGTGGAGACATACACATTAAAGTCCGCGATTCTGATGAATACAGAACAATAACTAAATTTCTGGATACAAAAGCAATACCGTACCACACCTTCCCTCTACCCCATGAGAAACCAATAAGAGCAGTAATCAAAAAACTCCCAGGACACACCAAAACAGATGACATAATGCAGGAATTAAAAGAATTAGGAATACCAGTCTCCACGGTACGTCAAGTTACCAAAAAAGTTGAAAATGAAATAATTAAACTCCCTACCTACATTGCAGAAGTTGCTAGAAACACCAATGGTAAAAAAAATATTTGAAGTAACTCATATTTTGGACCTTGGAGTCCAAATATGTCCTTTCCGACCTACACCAGGGCATAAGCAGTGCCATAAATGCCAAAGATATGGGCACAGCAAGGCACACTGTAAGCATAACCCCAGATGCCTAAAATGCGGTGAAAAACATTTCACTTATTTATGCAAAAAAGACAGAAACTTACCAGGTAAATGCTGTTTATGCGGGGGACCACACGTCTCGTCTTATCGTGGATGTGAAAAGCACCCTGATAACATTAAAAAATCAATAGAGCTTCAAAGAGCACAAAAAGTAAATTCAACAGCTGCACCCGCACCAGTCAACAATATAGAAAACTTCCCACCACTATCGAGCAGACAACCCACCCCTGCTAGCACCAATGATACTACTAATTCTAATATCAATAGCCAAATTAATAGCAATACTGAAGACAATTCCACCACATCCACCTCTGACATGCTCATGTGGATAAAGAATCTTTTCCAAAAAGGAAAAACTCTTCTAGAAAGATTTTTCAAAGCCACATCAATCATGGACAAGATCCAAATAGGCTTGGAAGCCTTTGAATTACTTGTCAGTAATAATTAACTACAGCAACAATATTAATAATTTTCATACTGCTGCCCCCAGCAGCCTAAATGTAGCATTTTTTAATGCTAACGGCGTAGCGCACCAGCGCACTGAAATTGAAGATTTCACCACCAAACACAATATTGATATATTCCTCATTAATGAAACGCACTTACGCGCTGCTAATAAATTCAAATTGCAAGGCTACAACACTTTTAGGTCCGATAGAAGATACAACCGAGGAATGGGTACCCTCATCCTCACTAAAAAGCATATACAAGCCACCAGCTATAATATCACTGGTATCAATAACCTGGAATACTGTGCAGTCATAGTGCACTCGCATATTGACGAACCTACTATTTTCATTTCCATCTATAGCGCGCCCAATAATACCATAACTTATAATGATCAATATCAGCTTACAAATAGCAATAACCCCATTATCATAGCTGGGGATCTTAACGCCAAGCACTTATCATGGAATTCTAGCACTAACAACCCTAACGGAATTTTTCTTTATAATTTTGCCACCAACAACGATCTTAAAATACAAGGACCCACCCAACCTACTAGGTACCATCATACTGGCACTTCAGAAGTATTAGACATCCTCATTACCAAAAATATTCATCAAACTCCTTACCTAGATGTTCTACATGAATTAACCTCTGACCACCTTCCAGTGCGCTTCATTTATTATGGCTTTGACAATATCAAACCTTTGAAAAAATTAATCAACTGGGATTTTTTTATTAACTCATTAGAAAAACTACCAGCACGACCTGCCCTTGCCGACTCAGCGGACATAGAATTCCAGATTAAAAAAATTAATAGGAGCATAAACACCGCACTTCACCAGGCTACCAGATTTGAAGAATATAAAAAACCAAAACTACCTGAGGAAATTCTGAACAAAATAAAAGACAAAAACAGAACCGCTAAATTATGGAGATTAACCGCAGACCCAAGAATCAAAAATATCCTCAATAGAAAAATCAGACTTATTAAAAATCTTATGAATGAATACAAATCTAACAATTGGGAACTCCTGCTGGACTCTATGTCTATTAATCAAGACACGGTGTGGAAGATAGCCAAATCCCTCAGGAATAATAGTCACAGTTTTGGCCCCATCAGCACAGGATCTGGAATGGCTTACACTGACACTGATATGGCAGAAGCATTAGCTGAACACTTCGAATCCACATTCACCACTAATGACTACCAGGACGAAGAAACAGAAAAAGAAGTACTTAATTTCATCAATCAACTGAATTATTATACCGATACCGAAAGAATGCCCTTTTCCACCCCTACAGAAATTAAACAAATCATCAATAACCTGAAAAAACGCAAAGCCCCCGTATTCGATGGAATTACCAACAAAATCCTTGATATTCTCCCCCACAGATACCTTGTCCTACTCACTACATCATTAATGCCTGTATACGGCTCAACTACTTCCCCGGGCAATGGAAACACGCCATTATCACTGTTTTTGTCAAGCCAGGAATAAATCCTACTGATTTAAATTCCTACAGACCGATCAGCCTTCTGCCCTCTATGGGTAAAGTTTTTGAACGTGTCATGAAAAAACATCTAGCCCTTCATCTCGAAAATAATAACATCATTAAAAAAGAACAATTCGGATTCAGGAAAGAACACAGCACTATACATCAGCTATTAAACGTCACTGAGATGGCAGAAGCTATTACCAAGAGAAACACTGTACCAGTTGCTCATCGATCTCGAGAAGGCTTTCGACAAGGTATGGCATGAGGGTTTACTCTACAAGCTATACCTTGCCCGACTGCCAATCAACTTCATAAGATTAATACATTCTTATTTAAAAGGAAGATGCTTCCAAGTAAAAATCAATAGCCGTATTTCAAAGAAGAAAAAAATAAAAAGTGGTGTAGTACAAGGCAGTGTTCTTGGCCCAATACTTTTCAATATTTATACGAATGACATGCCTATACCTTTAAATTCTGAAATTTTTAAATTCGCAGATGACACTGCCATTATCACAAAATCTTTCAAGCCTCAACTAGCAGCTGACAAGCTCGAAATAGCCGTCAATCAAATTACTCACTACTTTAAGATATGGAAACTGAAAATAAACCCAACTAAAAGTCAAATCAGCATCATTAGAAGATATCATAAAAATACCCCGGTTCAAAATAATATTAAAATCAATAACCAGCAAGTCAATGAAGTCACCAATATAAAATATCTCGGAGTTTACTTCGATCAACAGCTATTATTCAAAAACCAAGTGGATTACTCCATAAGAAAAGCTACTGCCGCAAAAATGGCCCTACGACCACTTCTAAACAGAAAATCTACCCTCAGTATTACACTCAAAAGAATATATCTCACCTTAATTCGGCCAATGCTCCTATATGCTGTTCCTGTTTGGGCTACAGTCTGCAAAACCTACAAGAAGAAAATACAAACTTATCAAAACAAAATAATAAGAAAAATACTCAATGCACCATGGTTCATAAGAAATTCCCAACTTCATAAAGATCTAAAAATAAATGCAATAGAAGATGAAATCTTAAGTACCAGCCACAACTTCTACTCAAAAATAGCACATTCAAGACATGAACATATAAGAAAGCTCATAGATTATGATCCTACAATCATTGCGCCTACCAAAAGACCGCGAAATATATTCCACAATTCTAAGTGGTAATTGTACAAAGTGTATATAGAGACTTTAAAAAATGGACTTGGTCCGACCGCATATTACTTATTCAGTTTTTCATTTTATCTTTTCATCTATTTAATCAAGAATATTTAATCAAGTGTTTCAATTTATTTTTATACTTTACTGTAAATAGTGTACATAGTTCAAGAACTTAGTGTAAACTACTAAGATATGGACTTAGTTTAATGCCGTATAGACTTTCATTAATTTACTTAGAAAACTTTGTGTACAACGACAATTACAATCCAAGCTTTCACGAGTGCCTTTTCTTACTGCGCGAGTATCATTCGCCGCGTCTCCACAAAAGAACCTGTTTTTACCAAAAGAGCGCTTTAAGACGCTATGATCGGGGTCATTGACCGACCTCACCACTCACACATCACCGGACAGCTTTCTGGCTTTTCCCAGATAAGCGTAATTACGCTTCTGAGCTTCGCCCTTATCGGCGCGGCGGTTTTTCGCCTTCTCCTTTAAACTTCATCGCCTTAGGGCAAAAATTCTCAAAAGATGCAGTCAAAGTCGAGATTCGACTAATGCTGCTACTACCAAGAAATGATCTGATCTGATCTGTCCTACAACTGAAGATAGGAAAAACCTCCTAGAAATAGAAGACGAAATTGTATTACATAATTCTATTTTAGAAACACCAAAATCTGATGAATTATCTCCGACTAATTCACCCAAAAAATTACCCATAATTGATCACAGAGAAAATGATAATATCCAAAATAAGGTAAAAAAATAATCCCACTTCAAATGAAAATCAAAATCAACCCTATGATAATACTCCAACCAGCACTAAACTTACCAAAATAGAAAGTAACTAGCGGGCAGCCCCGCCAGCTGAGCGGGCTGAAGCCCGCTTTTCATTGTTCAATGTTCATGAGTTTCCATTGTAATTTCGCCGTTATTCGAAAGTTGAACTGAACTACCAGTGTTCAGCAATTTTGAGCAGTCTGCGTCCGCTTTGTTCACCTATGTATGGAGAAGATACTGCATAAACGATACACATGCGTAAAAGCAAGAAAACACCCATGGAGCCAGCCCGTTCGACGGGATCGAAAGTTGGACAGAACTACCAGTGTTCATCGGTTTTGTGCTGGCTGCGCCCGCTTTATTCACATATGCATCCAGAAGATACTGCATACACGATACACACGCGGAAAATCACGAAAACACCCATGCAGCCAGCCCGCTCTCTCGGATTCGAAACATGGACCGAACTACCAGTGGAATATGCATCCAGAAGACACTGCATACACGATACACACGCGGAAAATCACGAAAACACCCATGCAGCCAGCCCGCTCTCTCGGATTCGAAACATGGACCGAACTACCAGTGTTCAGCGGATTTGAGAGGGCTGCGCCCGCTTTATTTACGTATCCGTCTATTAGATACTGCATACACAATACACATGCCTAAAATCACAAAACATCCATGCAGCCAGCCCTTTCGCGGGTATTCGAAAGTTAGACCGAACTACCAGAGTTCAGCGCTTTTGCTCGGGCTGCGCCCGCTTTATTCACGTAGGCTTTCAGAAGATTCTGCATACAGGATACACATGTGTAAAATCACGAAAACACCCATTATTCGCGTATACGTCCAGAAAATACTGCATACATGATAAATCACAAAAACACCCATGCAGCCAGCCCGATCGCCTTTATTCGAAAGCTGGACCGAACTACCAGTGTTTAGCAGTTTGCGCGGGCTGCGCCCGCTTTATTTACGTATGCATCCACAATATACTGCATACACGTTACACATACGGAAGATTACGAAAGCACCTATGGAGCCAGCCCGTTCGCCGAAATTCGAAAATTGCCTGAACTACCAGTGTTCAGCGATTTTACAGCTCAGGCTTTTTGCCAAGTGTAATCGCAAAAATTTTCGGGTATTATATTCAAACAGTAGATTCGTTATTAAAATTCCTTTTGATAAACTTTAACATAATCACACACAAAGGTGCATCAATATGTATATTAATGTAATTAATCAATCATAATTATTTATAATAAGAAAACTTTCCATATACCATATCCGAGCAACAGAAATTCAATTTAAAACCTTGAACGAAAAAAAATTTAATCAGAATTTAAATAAATAGTTTAATTATTATTTTTTGCAATTAAAATTTCTTAATTAAAATTTAATTTAATATTAGCTTTATGCGAACAGAGACATTATATTAATGCACTTATATATAATAACAAAAGCAGAGACTGATTACGTAGCTCAGTAACAGAAATGAGCACGCTGATTTAAGCTATTAGACATATTAATTTGTATTACTCAAAGTTGCTTTTCTTATTCAGATCCAAAAATCACGAATTGTTCGAAAAATGCACAAAAAATACGTATCTCGGCAACCGACAGTCCGATCGGCTCGCAATTTACAATCTTATAATTGCCAAATTTTGAAAAGAGGTTTGGTCTTTGTTCCAGACAGATTGGCAAATTAGAAGATTAATTAGCCATAATGAATAAAAATCCTCCACTACTTTAATTTCATCCCTGGCGAATGGCCTTGACGATTCCAAAAGTCGTGCGGAAACCACCTCCCCTTCTCCGACACCCGTCGCTTTCGAATCGAAGGCCGTCAACCAAGAGTTAGGAAGGGGAGATAAGGTAGTAGCGCTTTTTTAATGAATCTTCTAATTAGGCTCCTAATTAGCAAAACAGTTTACAACGAACACTAAACTTTATTTGAGCATCCGAGAAGTGCAAAATTCAAAATTTGAACGAAATCGATTAATTCTTTGAAGAGTTGCGTGTTTTTCTGCATTTTTCCGGCTGAATTTCTCTAATTAAGAAAAATGCACAAAAAACACGTATCTCAGCAACCGAGAGTCCGATCGGCTTGCAATTTACAATCTTATAATTGCCAAATTTTGAAAAGAGGTTTGGTCTTTATTCCAGAGAGATTGGCAAATTAGAAGAGTAATTAGCATAATGAATAAAAATGCTCCACTACGTTAATTTCATCCCTGGCGAATGGCCTTGACGATTCCCACGACCCAACGGAAACCAACTCCCCCCCTCAAAACCCGTCGCCTTCATTCCCAACCTGTCCACAAAGATCTGGAAAGGAAAGAAAAAAGAGTATTAGGGCGTTTTTAATTACCCCGTTAATTAGGCTCCTAATTCACAAATCAGTGTGGAATCAAGGCCATCAGTCGTTTTATCCCCTCGCGGGTTTAAAATTCAAAATTTCAAGGAAATCGGCCGATAAGTTCCAGATTTACCGATTTTTGGGAACTTTTGGGCTCAATTTCTCTAATTAAGAAAAATTAATATCTTGGGAATAAATAATGCGATCGGCTCTAAATTTAGAAATTTACAACTCATAGATAGTCAAATGAAGGATGCTCTTTGTTCTAGAGAGATTGGGAAATTAGAATATTAATTAGCACAATGAATAAAAATTCTCCACTACGTTAATTTCGTCCCCCCGCTAATGGCCTTGACGATTCCAACTGGAAAACGGATATTTGCAACCCCTCAAAACCCGTCGCCTTGGAATCCCAGCCTGTCCACAAAGATATGGGAAGGAAAGAAAAAGGGGTATTAGGGAGTTTTTAATTACCCTGTTAATTAGGCTCCTAATTCGCAAATCAGTGTGGAATCAATTCCATCCGTCGTTTCATCATCTCGCGGGTTTAAAATTCAAAATTTCAAAGAAATCAGCCGGTAAGATCCGGAGATACCAATTTTTTGTGCATTTTTCGGGCTAATTACCATCTTTGCTAATTAAAGTCGCACGAAGATGCGAATGGCCAAAATGGCGAGCCACGGACGTCCTGAATCCAACGGTATGCTCCGCTAAGCTCTACACCCAGCCGTTCCGGAGAAGATGAGGTTACAAACAAACAAACAGACGCGCACAGATTTTAATAGTATAGAGATCGTTGGCGCACCATGAAAAGCAGCGTACTCCACAGAAAAATCCAGAAGATAAATCGCCAAATCTGGCTACCATAAACCCTTATGAAATACTTCAATCAGAAGTTACCCTAAATGATGACACAACAGGAAACCACTTAGATAATCAAAATAGCTCAAATAATCAAAATAACTCTGATGTTGAACATGTCAATTCTCAAAATTTTGAAAAACCAAAGAAATATGCAAATAAAATACCTCCATTCGTCATAACAGATACCAACGTAAGCTGGAAAACATTAAATAAAACGCTTACTGAAAAACTCAATATTCAAAAAGTGGATGGAAAACTTAAAGGAAGCAACCTAATAATTAAGGTTTTTGATTTAGATGAACATAGAAAAATACAGGAATATTTCAAAGAAAAGAAAATAACTTACCACTCATTTATTCTACACTCAGATAAAACAGTAAGAGCAATAATTAAAGATCTGCCAAATGACGTAACAGAGCAAGAAATTGAAGAGGATTTAAAAGAACAAGGAATACCAATTATAAAAGTTAAACACCTAAATAAAATTAATAATGGCACATCTAATTTTATTCCGGTTTTTTATATTGAAGCACCCAGAACTGAGGAAGGGAAGAAATTAATGCATGTAGAAAAAAATTATAGGATTATGGCTACGTGTTGTCAAATACCAATCTAAACCTGGGCCCACTCAATGTTACAATTGTCAATGGTACAATCATACACAGCGAGCCTGTCACAATGCACCTCGCTGTGTAAGATGTGCAGAAAATCACAGATCACACCTCTGCCCTTTTAAGGGCACTCAAAATTATGATGCGAAGTGTGTCCTATGTTCAGGATCACACCCAGCATCTTCCATATCTTGCCCTCGCAGACCAGGCAATCAAAATAATGAAATAAATAATGAAATTCCAAAGCGAATTCAACAATCTGCAATGAAAATAATTCAAAGCTCAGAAAATACTACAAATTTCCAAAAAAGCCAAATAGGATCACATGACCCTATCGACCAATCAGAAAATAGTATATATCCTATTCTGCTGCACTCCAAGGAAAAATTAAAGCTCAAGAAAATAATACTACCAATAATAAGAAAGAGCCAAGACAAAAAAGAAATCAAAATAATATCCAAGAACGCACTGGAAAAAATTTAGATCAATTTACAGCCTTTATGGTATCAATATACGATCTCTATGATGACTTCTGTCAAGCCAATTCAGTTACAGAAAAAATGTCAGTAGCTTTTGAAGCGCTAAGAATATACGAAAACCTCAACAATGATTAATAGCAATATTCAAAGAAATTACTCAAGGGCTAATAAGCTAAATTATATCAAATCTGTATTCTATAATGTAATGGAGTAATCAGGCAGCACCTACAAATTACAAAATTTATATTTGAAAATAATATTGACATCATGATGGTAAACGAAACTCATCTGAAACCAAATAAAAAATTCAAAATTGCCGACTATAGTATCTATAGAAGTGATAGATTACATAACAGTGGAGGAGGCACTGCTATCATCATAAAAAATTCTATCAAACACATGGACTATCAACTTCCTATCTTTAACTCAATAGAAGCTCAATAGAATTGCCTTGTGTATAGTAACAATATTACACCCTACTTATTTGTTTCGGTTTATAAGCCGCCACAAAAAATAATCAATACAGCAGAAATAGCTTATATTTGCAATTTGGGTTATCCTACCATAATTGCAGGTGACTTAAATTGCAAACACCCAGCATGGCATTCAAGATATACAAATAGCAATGTCAATAGACTGTACAACTTCATGCAAAATTCTATCATCAATATCCATTCTACAACTGAACCTACTCATATCTCAACATGCAATAGCCATATCTCAGATGTCATAGACATACTTATTACTAGCAATATTCCACAAATCCCAGATCTTATCAACATCCCTGAACTGGATTCAGATCACAATCCAATTATGTTCACTCTTAATAATATTATCCATTACATGCCTCCCCAGCCAACTAAAGTTAACTGGACAGATTTTAAATATATATTAAATGACAACATTTCAGCTAATGCTAGTATGACTACTCCTGAATTAATAGACAAAGGTACCAATCAACTTAACAATAAAATTATTGATTCCATCAATAAAGCTACAAAAAACTCAACCAAAAAAGACTACTCTCTACCACAACATATTACTGAAGAAATTAGAATTAAAAACAGACTTAGGAAAACATGGCAAAGAACTCGTACCCACACTGATCACATCAACTATAAAAGAGCATATTATAAAGTCAAAAAATAATGTGCTGATTATAAAAATGACAGTGGGAATGATTATGTCGAAAAATTATCTCATACTGATCACTCCATTTGGAAGCTAGCTAAAAAACTTAGAAGCAATAATGAAAAAATTGGACCCATTGAAAGCAACAACAATATTATTCATCATCCTGAAGACATTGTTAATGAATTTGCAAATGTTTATGTGGATCAATTCAACATCAATAATATGAATCATCAAGAAGATAATAGCATAAAAGAATCTGTACAAAATTTTCTTAACTCCAACAGGAGTACATCCAATTCCCCTACCACACCTTCTGAAGTTATTTATATCATAAAACAGCTCAATCCCAAAAAAGCAAGTGGATATGATAAAATATCCAACACTGCAATCCAGAATCTTCCTAAGAAAGCTATTATTTATCTAGTTAACCTGTTCGAGGTCGGATGCTTGTCTTAGAAAAAATTATATTCCTTCCGCCTGGAAACTTGCTACAATAATCATTATTAAAAAACCAGGAAAAGACAAGAAACTGACCGCAAGTTATAGGCCAATCTCTCTACTTCCAGCTATCTCAAAAATATTCGAAAAAATTATTCAAAAACGTCTCCAGCAATATGCGCAGGACAACAATATCATCTCTCCCTTTCAATTCGGATTCAGAAAAAATTATTCTACTATTCATCAAGTTTCCCGCATCGTTGAAAAGATCGGTGAAGCTTTTAATAAAAAGGAAACGGTTGCCGCTCTTTTCCTCGATGTGGAGAAAGCGTTTCATAAAGTTTGGCATACAGGTCTCATCTATAAACTAATTAAATACAACTTTCCTGCTGCTTTAATTTAAATAATCCACAACTACCTGCAAAATAGATTTTTTCAAGTTCGTATCAACAATAATTACTCTACCAAAAGAAGAATAAATGCGGGTGTCCCTCAAGGATGAAATTTGGCACCGTATTTATATATTATCTATACAAATGATTTTCCTACCTACCCAGGCACTGAGATAGCACAATATGCTGATGACACAGCAATTTTCTCTATTTCAATCAACCCTTTTCATGCTCAACATAAACTACAACAAGCAGTTGACAATATCCAAGATTGGCTAATAAAATGGAAAATCAAAATTAATCCTCATAAAAGTAACAATATAATTTTCAAAAGAACAACTAGAAGACCAGTCTGTGAACAACTTTATGTAAATAATCATCCTGTAAATAGAGAATACACTGTCAAATATCTCGGCATCTATCTTGATTACAAACTTAACTTTAAAGAACACCTTCTTGCAACTGGAACCAAAACAATGCAGGCGTTCATGAGTGTCTATTCTATTATTAATAGTCACTCAAAACTCAGCATCAACACCAAAAGAATTATATATTTACAACTCATACGACCAGTCATGTTGTATGGAGCACCTGTCTGGGCTGCAGCTGCAAGATCAAATAGAAATCAACTCCAAGTCATACAAAATAAAATTATTACGACCATGCTGGGTGCCCCTTGGTTTGTCAGAAATGAAGCTTTACATAGAGATCTAAATATAAATAGAATAGATGAAGAAATTCTAAAAACTGTTTATAAATTTTATAGTAAAATGCAACACCATCCCTCTAATATCATACAAAACATTGGCAATTACGATTATATCATTGAACAAACGTATAAAAGACCCCGGACAATTCATCATAATGTTTGGTGGTGAAATCTGCATATACTCATCTGTAAATAATCATCCTCATCATTTTATTTCATGTTCTACTATTTAATCAAAATTTTACTTCATATTCTGAACTTTGTACTTTACAGAAGTAAGAGATTTTTAAACAAGATTCTTTGCATCTTATTGGCTAATAGCAGCCACGCCTATTTAACCAAGTTTTCTTATCATATATCTCATATTCAATCAGCAACATCATTATCACAATTTTGTACACTAACAAAGAATGTTAGTATTTAATGTCATGCATCTGTAATGTAAATATTTGTATATATAGTCAAAAATACTGCAAATTATGAAATTTCAAGCTTTTCTCGCTCCCACCAATCACCATCCTGGTTAGGAATCATGTGACCAGTGCATATTTCAATAACATCTCAAGAATATTTGACCTAAAAAAAAATTTATTCATACTCTTCATGAATCAAAAAATCTCCCACTCCTAAAGCCTTAAATGGATTATTCATTGATGAGTCATGTACTTTAATTAGTACGACACTCATAGTCTAAAGTTACGACCTGACCTGACCTGTCCTCAGTCATCATTCGACCGCTGAGCACCTAGTGACGAGGTCGGATTTCTCTGCGCTCTGCTTTCTTTCGGGATCGCTCTTGTTTCGGATTACCAATTTTGGATTACTTTGGATTACGTACTCACGCTGAATGTCTGGTAAGTTTTTCTTTTCTCTCTTGTTGATCTAGAGCATGCATTACCGAGCCATTGGTTAGGTTAATAGCTGCCCGAGATGAGCAATATTGATGAGAACAAACTGCACAGATACTTAGAGCAGATACGTGGGAGAACTGCGATGAAATAGATTATGACAATCTCACATTAAGAATCAATTCTTTAGTACTTGAAGCTGAAAGTTTAACTAATGCGAATATTCCAAAAGCTGACCCCCGAATTAACCAGCTCCACGAACAAATAGAATATCTTAGTTACATAAATGATACCCCCATGGATGAGTTAAAAAATACTAAACCAGAGGACGGCTCAACTAAACAACCAAACAAATCATCTAATCAAGCAAACTATCTTAGAACCCCGTCAAAATCCAAGAAGGATGACGACGTAAACAGACATAAACGCACCCTTAGTGGAAAAAATCGTCAAAAGAAAATGGAAATTGACAGTGACACCTCACCGAGAAAAACCCAAAAGCTAAATAAACCTGAAGTTGTTTACCCCCCTCAGGAAAACAGATTTGAAATTCTCAATCGAGAAACTAACATGGAAGAAGACAACACAAATGATGCGCCTTTCGTCTTACCAAAAAAGACGGCAGGACATATCCCACCAACTGTCCTAGCAGATTTCACTGGTAATTGGGATAGAATAAAATCTGAATTCGAAGAAAAACTTCTTATCAAAAACTACACAGGAGACTTAAAAGGAGGAAGGCTCACCAGTCGTGTCTTCACCCCTGATCATTATAGAATAATAACTGAATATCTAAAGGAAAAAGCAATTCCTTTCGATACTTTCAAACTCAATGCAAAACGGCCAATAAAAGCAGTCATAAAACGACTACCGGAAAACACAGATATTGAAATTTTAAAGAAAGAAATTATTGATATCAGTATTCCCATTGAAAAAATAAGACAAATCACGTCTGTTAGAAACGGAGAATTAGTCAAACTCCCGGTTTTCCTCGTAAATGTAAAAAGATGCGAAGAAGGCAAGAAAATCTTTGATATACAGAAACTTAGAGGACTCAACATCCAAATGGCGAGATATAAAGCACGGCCAGGTCCCGTGCAATGTCACAAATGCCAACGCTATGGACACACACGGGATCTGTGTCATTACACACCTAGATGCTTAAAATGCGCTCAAATGCATGAGACATACCTCTGCAAGCAAAATAAAGAAACAGAAAAGCCTACCTGCGTCCTTTGCGGACAAGAACATGTCTCTTCCTACCGTGGTCGTGTGAAAAATCCAAATAATATAAAGAAAAAAATAGCCGCCGAAAAGGCTGAAAAAGAAAAAAGGAATAATCTGCATACATTCCAACTAAATGAGAATGAATTCCCCAAATTACCGGAGAAACCACAAATCTCTCCCATTCCTAATAATAATAACAATAGTTCAAGCAATAGCAATAACAATAGCTCCAACAATGAAAAACAAGAAGCTCCAAGTTTCTTTTCTTGGATAAAAATTCAAATGCAACAAGCAAAAAATTATTTCACTAAATTCAAAGAAGCTAAATCACTAATAGGAAAATTGGAAGTCGGCATGGCCGCTATGGATTACTTCATGAACCTTGATTATGACTTTTAAGCCCAATCAATTTAATCATAACCTTATATCAACTACAAATAGTTTTCAAAAAGTTGCTTTTTTCAACGCCAACGGTGTCAACAGACAAAAAGATGAAATCCACTCTTACCTTAATAGTCATAAAATTGATATCATGCTAATAAATGAAACGCACCTAAATAATAAAACTCGCTTCAATTTGGAAGGCTATAAAACCATCAGGACTGATCGCCCCAATAACATCTTAGGAGGCACTGCAATCATCATTAAAAACCATATTAAATTCACTCTTCTCAAAATCAGTACGCAAAATATTGAAAACACTGCTGCACTTGTTTACTCAGGCTTTAATGAACCATACCTATTCATCTCGGCTTATAACTCACCAAGCAACAACCTCCTCCCTGCAGATCTAGACAGACTGACAGATTATAGGTACCCCACAGTCATAGCGGGGGACCTAAACTCTAAAGATCGCAGCTGGAACTGTAATGTTAATAATCGTAATGGTTCTACGCTCATAAACTACGCTCTCGACAATGACATCCGGATTATTGCTCCTGACTTACCCACGAGATATCACTTTGATGGTCGTGCGGATATCCTTGATATCCTCATCCTCAAAAATATTCAATCTACTCCCTATCTTGAAGTGACTGAGGAGTTCTCTTCGGATCACCTGCCAATTAATTTCGATTTCTATGGATTCTACCCACCTCTCATAAAACCTAGATTTAATATGAATTGGAATATCTTTAAAAACAAGCTCATAAATATCTCAAATAGCAATATTATGAATGCCCCAGAAGAAATTGATAACTGCATCAAAGACCTGACTGACAATATTCAACATGCAATGAATTCTGCTGCTTATATTCAAAGAAATAATAGCTATTTCAATCTGCCGCAAAATATTATTGACCTTATCAAGCTTAGAAGTAGAAAAAGAAAATTTTGGCATCTTTCGCATCTTTCTAGAGACCCTCGCGATAAAAGAGAAGTAAATTATCTTACCCGAAGAATTTCTCAAGAAATTAAAAACCACAGATCAGAAAAATGGGATTCACTTCTAGAAAATATTGACATTCAACCTAATACAGTATGGAAAATCGCAAACTCTCTCCGTAATAAAAATTCAAATTATAGATATCCCATTAATTACCAAGGAAATATGGCATATTCTGAAGCCGATGAAATTGCCGAAGTTATGGCAGATAACCTTAGTAAAATCTTTGAACAACATACGGAAGAAACTCCTCAAGACTACACCATTAATAATGAAGCTGAAGAAATTAAACTTCAACGTACCAGAATCTTTATTAATTTCACCTCCAATGACGAAATCACAGGAATCATCAAAAAACTTAAAAAGAAAAAAGCGCGGGGCTTCGACAACATCAATAATGAAGCAATTCAAGCTCTTCCTTTCAACTGCATCACTTTACTCTGTAACATTTTCAATGCCTGTATTCGACTCTCCTATTTCCCAAAAATTTGGAAACACTCTCTGGTAATTATGCTACTAAAACCTGGGAAAAATCCAAAAGAAGTAACAAGTTATAGACCAATCAGTCTACTCCCTGCCATAAGCAAAATCTTCGAGTGAGTGAGTGATTATGGCGCAAAAACCAAAGATGATTATAACGCGCCAAACACAAGATGGGATGATTACAATTGATAACATTAAAATTGAATAAATAAAAACAAGTAGATAAATTTACCAAATCCAGAGGATGAAGTCATATAAACAAAAGTTAAAAGCACACATTTAAATTCAAGACACAGTTTTCAAAATAAATTACATTTGGTAATAAAAGCCAGTTTCTTTTAAATAATAAAATAAATTACAATTGACCTCTCTTCCGATTAAACGGTCGAGAGGTAAGTCACAGCTATTAAAATATTTCTGACGAAGACTGTTAAAACAGGGACACTCAATTAAAATATGACGAACAGATAGACAAGCATTACAATATGAACAAACAGGTTCATTCTCAGCTTTTAAAAGCTAGTTGTGTGCCACTCTAGTGTGACCAATTCTGAGGCGAGTCAAAAGAACTTCCTCCTTACGATTTCTACTTAATTCCCAATGCTCAATTCTAGGCTTTACATGTCTTAACTTGTTTTGAAGCTGAACATCCCAAAGTTGCTGCCATTTTTTTCGGATCTTCTCTTTGACTTCACAACAGATGTCTCCAAAAGGGATGAGGCGACTGGACAGATCAACAGCACATTTCGCTGTGATATCTGCCAGCTCATTCCCTTTTATTCCCACATGGCCGGGAACCCAGCAGTACAGGATAACATATCCACGACTCGTTAAGTTTATATGTAACTTCAGAATAGCCACTATGACTGGATTTTGAGTATGGGAAAAAGCTCCTAATGATTTAAGCGCGCTACAAGAGTCTGTATAAACTATAAACTTATTGTGGCAGAGCCTTGAGATGTACAAAAGACTATAATATATCGCAGTTAATTCGGATGTTAAGACAGAGAAAGCATGGTTCAAGCGTCTGCCCTCCATGTGATCTTCAATTACAAATGCCATTCCGACATGATCTTTTGACTTTGAACCATCTGTATAGACTGGAAGATAACTGCTATATTTGTGCCTGTGCTCAGCGAAGACTTGTCTGTAAATGATCTCGTTAGTGCTTGCCTTCGCATGATGCTTAAAAACATTAAGAAGCTGAATCCGTACATTTTCCCAAGGTGGGATTTCAAAATTCTGTACTGCTTGCGGGCGCATATCAGAGGGGGAAAGTTCCTCAATGGCAGGGCGAACTCTTAAGAGAAAGGTAGGAAAACAGGATGGACGTGTTTCAAATAAAGTGTTACACACATCATCAAGTAAGTACAGTTTATTGGGATGTTCAGGTTGTGAGAGAATATTAAAATATTGCAATAGGGACAATTGCTCACGCCTCAGATAAAGTGATGGTTCATTAGAGTCAACATACAGGCTCTGGACAGGAGAAGTTCTGAAAGCTCCTGAACAAATCCGCAGAGCTTGATGGTGAACAGGATCGAGTTTTAACAAAACTGATGACCGAGCGGATCCGTAAACAACTGAGCCATAGTCCAGTCTAGAGCGAACAAGGGCTCTGTAAATGCGAAGCATGGAGCAACGCTCTGCACCCCAGGAGGTGTTCGCCAACACTTTTAAAATATTTAGTGTTTTTAGACACTGCTTTCTCAGGTTTAAAACATGAGGAAGGAAATTCAATTTCTGGTCGAACGTCACTCCTAAAAATTTTACTTCGGGCGCAACTGGAATAATTGTACCATTGAGATATAACTCAGGTTCAGGATGGAGACCTCGCTTCCTACAAAAGTGCACGCACACAGTTTTTTGTTTGGAAAAAGTAAATCCCTGTTTGTTTGACCATTCAAGGATCTTATTCAGAGCTATCTGCAACTGCCTCTCTACGTATCTCATGTCTGCCCCTCGACAGCTAATCTGCAGATCATCAACATATAGAGATCCCAAGATGGTGGAAGGAAGTTCTTTTAGTACTGAGTTAATTTTTAAACTAAACAGGGTTACACTAAGCACACAGCCTTGAGGCACACCCTCTTCCTGTTCAAAAACATCTGACAAAACAGAGCCAATTCTTACTTGAAAAGTTCTAGCGTTCAGGAAATTCTGAACGAAAATTGGTAGGTTGCGGCGCAAGCCACTCTCGTGAAGATCCCGGAGTATACCGTATCTCCATGCCTTATCATAAGCTTTTTCAATGTCGAAGAATATCGAGACAAGGTGGCTTCTTCTTACAAAAGCTTTTCGAATGGATGTCTCTAAGAGGAGCATGTTATCTACGGTTGTTCTCCCTTTTCGAAAACCACTTTGATAAGGTGATATGATATTATTTTTTCCAAGAAGTAGACTAGGCGGCTGTTTACCATCTTTTCAAACAGTTTGCAGAGGCAACTCGTAAGGGCAATTGGCCGATAGTTGGAGGGATTCCTTGGATCTTTCCCTGGCTTAGCAATAGGAATGACAACAGCTCTCCTCCATGCACTGGGAAAGGTACGCTCCTTCCAAACCCTATTGTAAAGACTGAGAAGGGCATTCAGTGACTTATAGGACAGATGCTTTAGCATTTCGTAATTCACGCCATCAAGACCCGGAGAAGACCTATGTGTCTGCAATAAAGCTCTCTTTAATTCCACCATAGTAAAAGCTCTATTGTAAGGCTCAGATCTGGAAGAGCTGAATGCGATGGGATTTATTTCAGAGTGCTGCTTCATAGAGAGAAATGCAGGTGAATAGTTTCTGCTGGAAGAAACGGCAGCAAATGTCTCACCAATAGTATTCGCAATTTCTTCTATGGAGCTAATCACGCGGCCATCTTTTTCCAAAAAGGAAAGTGAGTGGTTTTTATACATTCCGCATGCTCTTCGCATGCTCTTTCCCAAACCTGCTTACTAGGCGTAGAGGATGTTATTGAAAACACATATGAAATCCAGGAATCCCTCTGGCTCTGCCTTCTTAGTTTTCGTGCATTTGCTTTGGCTCTTTTAAAGGCTATGAGGTTTCGCAGAGTAGGATATCTACGAAAAATACCCCATGCTTTTTTCTGTTTTTTTCAGTGCATCATGACAGTCGCGATTCCACCACGGTTTCGAATATTTTAGGATTTTTCCTGATGTTCTAGGAATCGAAAGCATAGCTGCCTGAATAATAGTATTAGTAACAGCTTCAACAGCGACATCGATATGCACACCTTCTACCATTTCCTCTGTCAGCTCTGCGGAGGAAGAGAAGAGTTCCCAGTCTGCCCTGTCCAGTATAAACCAAGGGAGTCTCGACATGGGGTTTGCTCCTCTTCGTGCAAGAGATACAAAAATGGGATAATGATCGCTGTTGTACAGGTCATTTCCGACACTAAAAGTGCAAAATGGCAACAGAGATGGTGAACAGATGGCAAGGTCGAGAGCGTGGAATGTCCTTGAAGGCTCATGGAAGTACGTATCCTGCCCATTATTTAGGAAACAAAGGCTATGATCTTCGATCATCTGCTCAATTTGTCTTCCTCGGCAATTTGTATCTTTACTACCCCAGAGTGGACTATGGCCGTTAAAATCTCCTATTATGATGAAAGGCTCAGGCAGCTGCTCTAAAAGACCATTTAAATCTTACTGATCAATATGCTCATTTGGAGGCAAATACAGAGAAACGACTGTAACAACAATATCAAAATTTGTTTGAATAGCGACAACTTGGAGGGATGTTGTAAAGAAAGCACATTTGAGGGATAATCCAGTGAGGTGAGGAGACCTACACCTCCACTGGCACGCTGACCTGCAATGTTATCTTTCCTGACGAAAGAAAACCTCCGAAGTTTTGCATGGTGTTCTGGTTTCAGATTTGTTTCCTGTATTGCTAAGCACACAGGATGGTACACATTTATTATAGATTTGATGTCAAGCAAATTTCGGTGGAAACCGCGACAGTTCCATGACACGAGGGTGGCCATTATGAATGGTTTTTGTTTTTCGTGGAAGTAGATGCCTGGGAAATTCCAGACCCTCTTCCACTTCCATAAAGTCTGAATCCGCAGATTCAGAAATCATGTCATCAAGAGAGCTATTGCTGCAACTTCTATTTTTATTTGATATTTTTTGTGTGGCAGTTTTCGGGTTACTTTGAATAACTGTTTCTTTCTTTTGTACTATATGGGTTGCATTTTCTTTTTTCTTGTTGGATGTAGACGGTTGGGTTTTATTTGGTAGGGTCTGTGTGCCTATTGATGTTTGGGTGGCAACTGTAGGATATGATTTAACAGCACTGGCGTATGATGAATTTGGTCGAAGCTGTGTGCTCTGGACTAGTCTTCTGGCTTCGGCGTAAGAGATGTTCCTAGTAACTTTTGTAGTCTGGATTTCTTTTTCCGATTTCCATTTTGGGCACAAGCGAGAAAATGCTGGGTGGTCACCCTTGCAATTTATACACAAAGGCGCAGCGGTACAATTTTCGCATGTGAGGCTGCCACGACAAGACGTCTTAGAATGGCCGAAACGCTGGCATTGGAAACATCGCATAGGGTTTTGAATATATGGTCTTACAGGAATATTTATATATCCGGCCTTAATATTCTTAGGCAGATTAGGCGTGTTGAAGGTAAGGATCACGTGTTTCGTGTCTATCAACTTACCTTCTTTACGCATCTTGATCCGCCTTACACCGCAGACATTTTGTTCGGATAACTCAGAAGCGATCTCTTCTTCAGAAACATACAGAAGGTCGAATTCTGAGATTACACCACGACAATAGTTCAGTGACTTATGGGGTGTTACAGTGACATTCGCTTGCCCAAGTTGAGTAATCTGAAGTAAAGAAGCAGACTGGGTGGCTGAGTTTGTATCAATAAGCAAGTCTCCGGAGCGGAGACGCTTTATGTTTCTCGGCTCACCAATACAAGACTGGATGTATTTATTTATTACGAAAGGAGACATCTTATGCATTTCGCCAGAAGGACTAGAGATGACTAGGAAACGGGGACTATTGTGATGATTTTTTTTATTTGCATCTGTCCGTAATTTTTTTGAAGAATTTTCAGAACTAGGTTGAGTGACAGGTTGAGTGACTGGTTTAGTAGTAGACGTTTCAGAACTAGGTTGAATGATTGGTTTATTACTAGATGTTTCAGAGCTAGGTTGAGAGACTGGAGTGACTTGAGTAACTGGAGTGATCTCGAAATCTTTAATTAAATATATGTGTGAAGAAGCCATAATGAAGAGAAGAAAGATTCGGGTCCGACGGCCCCGCCCACCATGGAGCCCTACAAGGGAACACAGATTCCTGTGTTAGGGCTAGCCGGACCTATACACAAACTGAAGCCCCACAGTCGGCTTTCCCGAAAGCAGGTACTCCCGAGAGCTTGACCCCAAGCCACTGACACAAGGACTAGTGACCAGCCGATTGACACCCGTGAGGACGACTAAGGTGCCTCCCGTTTAGCTGAAGCAGAGGCCAAAGTAGTGTGTTGGGGACAGTACCTCGCCCCTCAACTACCAGGACCCTCCTTTCCAGCGACACGGGTCTCCACGCACGGCAAACACGTGGGCAGTTTTCTCGCCATTTGAAAATTGGACGCAAGGGTTGTTCCAGTTTCTCGTGACGAGCCCCAAACTCCGTAGAGAGAAACCACGAGGGAGAGTGAGTGAGTGAGTGAGTGATTATGGCGCAAAAACCAGAGATGATTATGACGCGCCAAACAAAAGATGAGATGATTACAATTGATGACATTAAAATTCAATAAATAAAAACAAGTAGATAAATGTACCAAATCCAGAGGATGAAGTCATATAAAAACAAGTTAAAAGCACATATTAACATTCAAGACACAGTCTTCAAAACAAATTACATTTGGTAATAAAAGCCAATCTCTTTTAAATAATAAAATAAATTAGAATTGACCTCTCTTCCGATTAAACGGTCGAGAGGTAAGTCACAGCTATTAAAATATTTCTGGCGAAGACTATTAAACCATTGACACTCAATTAAAATATGACGAACAGATAAACAAACATTACAATTAAAACAAACAGGCTCATTTTCAGCTTTAAGAAGATAGCTATGTGTGACTCTGGTATGACCAATTCTGAGTCGAGTCAAAAGAACGTCCTCTTTACGATTTCCAGCAAAATCCCAATGCTCAATTCTAGGTTTGATGTTTCTCAACTTGTTGTGATGCTGAACATCCCAAATTTGCTGCCATTTTTTTCGTATCTTTCCCTTGATGACACAGCAGATGTCTCTAAAAGGGATAAGGCGACTGGACAGTTCGACAGCAGATTTTGCCGCGATGTCTGCAAGCTCGTTTCCCTTTATTCCCGTATGCCCGGGAACCCAGCAGTACAGGATTTCATATCCTCGTATCATTAAATTTCTATGAATTTTGAGAACATCCACTACCACAGGATTCTGAGCGTTGGGAAAAGCTTCCAAGGATTTAAGAGCACTATACGAGTCTGTGTAAACTATGAACTTTTTGTGGCAGAGCTTTGAGATGTACAAAAGAGCATAATATATTGCAGTTAGTTCAGATGTTAGGACAGAGAAAGCATGGTGCAGGCATCTGCCCTCTATGTAATTTTCAAATACAAAAGCCATCCCGACATGATCATTTGACTTTGATCCATCTGTGTATATCGGATAATAACTGCTATATTTGTGCCTGTGCTCAGCGAAAATTTGTCTGTAAACGATCTCGTTAGTGCTCGCCTTTACGTGATGTTTAAAAACATCAAGAAGCTGGATCCGTGAATTTTCCCAAGGTTGAATTTCAAAATTCTGTACTGCTTGGGGGTGCATATCAGAGAGGGAGAGTTCCTCAATGACAGGGCGAACTCTTAAAGGGAAAGTAGGAACACAGGATGGACGTGTTTCAAATAATGTGTTACACTCATTATCAAGTAAGCACAGCTTATTGGGATGTTCAGGTTGTGATAGAGTATTAAAATATTGCAAAAGGGACAATTGCTCACGCCTCACATAAAGTGATGGTTCGTTAGAGTCAACATATAGGCTCTGCACAGGAGAAGTCCTGAAAGCTCCTGAACAAATCCGCAGACCTTGATGGTGAACAGGATCCAGTTTTAACAAAACAGATGACCGAGCGGATCCATAAACAACTGAGCCATAGTCCAGTTTAGAGCGGATAAGCGCTCTGTAAATGCGAAGCATGGAGCAACGCTCTGCACCCCAGGAGGTGTTCGCCAACACTTTTAAAATATTTAGTGTTTTTAGACACTTCTTTCTCAGGTTTAAAACATGAGAAAGGAAAGTTAAATTTCGGTCGAACGTCACTCCTAAAAATTTTACTTCAGGCGCAACTGGAATAATTGTACCATTCAAGTATAACTCAGGTTCAGGATGGAGACCTCGCTTCCTACAAAAGTGCACGCAGACAGTTTTCTGTTTCGAAAATGTAAATCCCTGTTTGTCTGACCATTCTTGGATCTTAATCAGAGCCATCTGCAGTTGCCTCTCTACATATCTCATGTCTGCTCCTCGACAGCTAATCTGCAGATCATCAACATATAGAGATCCCAAGATGGTGGGAGGAAGTTCTTTTAGTACAGAATTTATTTTTAAACTAAACAGGGTTACACTGAGCACACAGCCTTGAGGCACACCCTCTTCCTGTTCAAAAACATCCGAAAAAACAGAGCCAATTCTTACTTGAAAAGTTCTAGTGTTCAAGAAATTTTGAATGAAAATTGGTAGGTTGCCGCGCAAGCCACTCTCGTGAAGATCCCGGAGTATACCGTATCTCCATGCCTTATCATAAGCTTTTTCAATGTCGAAGAATATCGAGACAAGGTGGCTTCTTCTTACAAATGCTTTTCGAATAGATGTCTCTAAGAGGAGCATGTTATCTACAGTTGTTCTTCCCTTTCGAAAACCACTCTGATAAGGCGATATAATATCATTCTTTTCCAAGAAGTAGACTAGGCGGCTGTTTACCATCTTTTCAAACAGTTTGCAGAGGCAACTCGTAAGGGCAATTGGCCGATAGTTGGAGGGATTCCTTGGATCTTTCCCTGGCTTAGGAATAGGAATGACAACAGCTCTCCTCCATGCACTGGGAAAGGCATGCTCTTTCCACACCCTATTGTAAAGAGTGAGAAGGGCATTCAGTGACTTACAGGACAGATGCTTTAGCATTTCATAGTTCACTCCATCAAGACCCGGAGAAGACCTATGTGTCTGCAATAAAGCACTCCTTAATTCAAGCATAGTAAAGTCTCTATTGTAAGGCTCAGATTTGGAAGAGTTGAATGCGATGGGATTTATTTCAGAGTGCTGCTTCATAGAAAGAAATGCAGGTGTATAGTTTCTGCTGGAAGAAACGGAAGCAAATGTCTCACCAATAGTATTCGCAATTTCTTCTATGGAGCTAATCACTCGGCCATCTTTTTCCAAAAAGGAAAGTGAGTGGTCTTTATATATGCCGCATGCTTTTTGAACTCTTTCCCAAACCCGCTTGCTAGGCGTGGAGGATGTTATTGACGACACATATGAAATCCAGGAATCCCTCTGGCTCTGCCTTCTTACTTTTCGTGCATTTGCTTTGGCTCTTTTAAAGGCTATGAGGTTTCGCAGAGTAGGATATCTACGAAAAATACCCCATGCTTTTTTCTGTTTTTTCAGTGCTTCATGACAGTCGCGATTCCACCATGGTTTTGAATATTTTAGTAGTTTTCCTGATGTTCTAGGAATCGAAAGCATAGCTGCCTGAATAATAGTATTAGTAACAGCTTCAACAGCGTCATCGATATGCGCATCTTCTACCATTTCATCTGTGAGCTCTGCAATGGAAGAGAAGAGTTCCCAGTCTGCCCTGTCCTGTATGAATTGAGGGGATCTCGACATGGGGTTTGCTCCTCTTCGTGCAAGAGACACAAGAATGGGATAATGATCACTGTTGTAAAAATCTTTACCCACATTAAAAGTGCAAAAAGGCAACAGAGATGGTGAACAGATGGCAAGGTCGAGAGCATGGAATGTTTTTGAAGGCTCATGGAAGTAAGTATCTTGCCCATTATTGAGGAGACAAAGGCTATGATCTTCGATCATCTGCTCAATTTGTCTTCCTCGGCAATTAGTATCCTTACTACCCCAGAGCGGACTATGGCCGTTAAAATCTCTTATTATGATGAAAGGCTCAGGCAGCTGCTCTAAAAGACCATTTAAATCTTGCTGATCAATATGCTCATTTGGAGGCAAATACAGAGAAACGACTGTAACAACAAAATCAAAATTTGTTTGAGTAGCGACAACTTGGAGGGATGTCGTCAAAGAAAGCACATTTGAGGGATAATCCAGTGAGGTGAGGAGACCTACACCTCCACTGGCACGCTCACCTGCAAGGTTATCTTTCCTGACGAAGGAAAACCTCCGAAGTTTGGCCTGTTGTTCTGGTTTTAGATTTGTTTCCTCTACTGCGAAGCATACAGGATGATAAGCATTAATTATGGCTTTGATGTCAAGCAAATTTCGGTGGAAACCGCGACAGTTCCATGAGACGAGGGTGGCCATTATGTCTGGTTTTTGTTCTTTCTGTGCTCTTGTTTGGTTTTTCGTGGAAGTAGATGCCTGGGAAATTCTAGACCCTCCTCTACTTCCATAGTGTCTGAATCCGCAGATTCAGAAATCATTTCGTCAAAAGAGCTATTGCTGGGACTTCTATTTTTATTAATTATTTTGTGACTTTCAATTTTAGGTTTACTTTGAATGACTGTTTCTTTTTTTTGTATTAAATGAGTTGCATTTTCCGTTTTCTTGGTGGATGTGGTTGGTTGGGTTTTATTTGGTTTAGTCTGCGTGCCTATTGATGTTTGGGTGGCAATGCTACGTGTTGTTTTAACTGCACTGGCATAAGATTTGTTTGATTGGAGCTGTGTGCTTTGAACTAGTTTTCTGGCTTCAGCATACGAGATGTTCCTGGTAACTTTAAGAGTCTGTACTTCTTTTTCGGATTTCCATTTTGGGCAGAGGCGTGAAAATGCTGGGTGCTGACCCTTGCAATTTATACACGAAGGCGCAGCGGTACAATTTTCCGAATCGTGGCCAATCTGTGAGCATCGGGCGCATGTGAGGCTGCCACGACAAGACGTCTTAGAATGGCCGAAACGCTGGCATTGGAAGCATCGCATAGGGTTGGGAATATAAGGTCTTACAGGACAATTTAAATATCCGGCCTTAATATTCTTAGGCAGATCAGGCGTGTTGAAGGTAAGGATCACGTGTTTCGTACCGATCAACTTACCTTCCTTACGCATCTTGATCCGCCTAGCACCGCAGACATTTTGGTCGGATAGCTCGGAAGCGATCTCTTCTTCAGGAACGTACAGAAGGTCGAATTCCGATATTACGCCACGACAATAATTCAGTGTCTTATGTGCTGTTACAGTGACATTCGCTTGCCCAAGTTTAGTAATCTGAAGTAAAGAAGCAGACTGGGTGGCTGAGTTTGTATCAATAAGCAAGTCTCCGGAGCGGAGACGCTTTATGTTTCTCGGCTCACCAATACAAGACTGGATGTATTTATTTATTACGAAAGGAGACATCTTATGCATTTCGCCAGAAGGACTAGAGATGACTAGGAAACGGGGACTATTGTGATGATTTTTTTTATTTGCATCTGTCCGTAATTTTTTTGCAGAATTTTCAGAACTAGGTTGAGTGACAGGTTGAGTGACTGGTTTAGTAGTAGACGTTTCAGAGCTAGGTTGAATGATTGGTTTATTAGTAGATGGTTCAGAGCTAGGTTGAGTGACTGGTTTAGCAGTATACGTTTCAGAACTAGGTTGAGTGACTGGTTTAGCTGTAGACGTTTCAGAACTAGTTTGAATGACTGGAGTTACCTCGAAATCTTTAATTAAGTAGATATGAGAAGAAGCCATATTTAAGAAGAAAAGATTCGGGTCCGACGGCCCCGCCCACCACGGAGCCCAACAAGGGAACACAGATTCCTGTGTTAGGGCTAGCCGGACCTATACGCAAACTGAAGCCCCACAGTCGGCTTTCCCGAAAGCAGGTACTCCCGAGAGCTTGACCCCAAGCCACTGACACAAGGACTAGTGACCAGCCGATTGACACCCGTGAGGACGACTAAGGTGCCTCCCGTTTAGCTGAAGCAGAGGCCAGAGTAGTGTGTTGGGGACAGTACCTCGCCCCTCAACTACCAGGACCCTCCTTTCCAGCGACACGGGTCTCCACGCACGGCAAACACGTGGGCAGTTTTCTCGCCACTCGAAGACTAGAGACAAGGGCTGTTCCAGTCTCTCGTGACGAGCCCCAAACTCCGTAGAGAGAAACCACGAGGGAGAAGAGAAGGGAAAAAGTTCCAGCAAAGAGGAGAGGAGACGGGAAAGAGGATAGATCACTGGGGCTCAAGGATCGTGACACCCGTCTCATCAAGAAGATGATCCCCTGAAGGGCTAGGGTACCTCGGGATTGCCACACCCGTACTCACAGAAGTGAGCCCCCTGAGGGGCCACGAGGGAGAAGGGAAGGGAAAAAGTTCCAGTTAAGAGGAGAGGAGACGGAAAAGAGGATAGATCACTGGGGCTCCAGGATCGTGACACCCGTCTCATCAAGAAGATGATCCCCTGAAGGGCTAGGGTACCTCGGGATTGCCACACCCGTACTCACAGAAGTGAGCCCCCCTGAGGGGAGATTGGCATAGAAGCCCTCGAACAAATTTTTAATAATGTCAATTAGGTCTACTAATAGAATTCATCAACTCCACTCTACTGCTCCAAGCAGTCTGAAAATTGCTTTCTTTAACGCTATCGGAGTAATTAATCAGAAAGACGAAATTAAAGAATTTCTTAAACAACATGACATAGATGCAATGCTTATCAACGAAACTTATCTCAGACCTTGCAACAGCTTTAAAATTCACAACTATGCTTCATACCGAAAAGACAGGCACCATAACAGAGGTGGCGGCACCCTCATACTAATTAAAAAGCATCTTCATGCTACCCCATACCCTATCCCGGCTACTTCCATAGAAAACACTGCAATAATTATCCATAGTCGCACCGAGGAACCATTAATTCTGGTCTCTACCTACAACCCTCCCAGCAACATCATCTCAGATGAACATTGAAATGCAATCACCAACTTCCCGCACCCTGCTATCATCGCAGGCGATCTAAAGGCCAAACATCCCACCTGGAACTCCAGCACTACCAACCAGAATGGCCTCACTTTCTTCAACTTCGCCTCCAACCACTCCATCAGAATCCACGGACCCACTGAACCTTCTAGGTACCATCACAACGGCACGGCAGAAGTCCTGGACATCGCCTTCTTTGCCAACATCCTGCAAACACCCCTGCTTTCTATTCATCATCAACTAAGCTCTGATCATCTGCCCATCACCTTCACCTTCTACGGATGTGAAAAAGACCTCCGTCATCCCACCTACATCAACTGGGAGAAATTCCATCACATTCTCGAGGACGTGAGTGAGTGAGTGAGTGATCATGGCGCAAAAACCAGAGATGATTATGACGCGCCAAACAAAAGATGAGATGATTACAATTGATGACATTAAAATTCAATAAATAAAAACAAGTAGATAAATGTACCAAATCCAGAGGATGAAGTCATATAAAAACAAGTTAAAAGCACATGTTAACATTCAAGACACAGTCTTCAAAACAAATTACATTTGGTAATAAAAGCCAATCTCTTTTAAATAATAAAATAAATTAGAATTGACCTCTCTTCCGATTAAACGGTCGAGAGGTAAGTCACAGCTATTAAAATATTTCTGGCGAAGACTATTAAAACATTGACACTCAATTAAAATATGACGAACAGATAAACAAACATTACAATTAAAACAAACAGGCTCATTTTCAGCTTTAAGAAGATAGCTATGTGTGACTCTGGTATGACCAATTCTGAGTCGAGTCAAAAGAACGTCCTCTTTACGATTTCCAGCAAAATCCCAATGCTCAATTCTAGGTTTGATGTTTCTCAACTTGTTGTGATGCTGAACATCCCAAATTTGCTGCCATTTTTTTCGTATCTTTCCCTTGATGACACAGCAGATGTCTCTAAAAGGGATAAGGCGACTGGACAGTTCGACAGCAGATTTTGCCGCGATGTCTGCAAGCTCGTTTCCCTTTATTCCCGTATGTCCGGGAACCCAGCAGTACAAGATTTCATATCCTCGTATAATTAAATTTCTATGAATTTTGAGAACATCCACTACCACAGGATTCTGAGCGTTGGGAAAAGCTTCCAAGGATTTAAGAGCACTATACGAGTCTGTGTAAACTATGAACTTTTTGTGGCAGAGCTTTGAGATGTACAAAAGAGCATAATATATTGCAGTTAGTTCAGATGTTAGGACAGAGAAAGCATGGTGCAGGCATCTGCCCTCTATGTAATTTTCAAATACAAAAGCCATCCCGACATGATCATTTGTCTTTGATCCATCTGTGTATATCGGATAATAACTGCTATATTTGTGCCTGTGCTCAGCGAAAATTTGTCTGTAAACGATCTCGTTAGTGCTCGCCTTTACGTGATGTTTAAAAACATCAAGAAGCTGGATCCGTGAATTTTCCCAAGGTGGAATTTCAAAATTCTGTACTGCTTGGGGGTGCATATCAGAGAGGGAGAGTTCCTCAATGACAGGAACTCTTAAAGGGAAAGTAGGAACACAGGATGGACGTGTTTCAAATAATGTGTTACACTCATTATCAAGTAAGCACAGCTTATTGGGATGTTCAGGTTGTGATAGAGTATTAAAATATTGCAAAAGGGACAATTGCTCACGCCTCAGATAAAGTGATGGTTCGTTACAGTCAACATATAGGCTCTGCACAGGAGAAGTCCTGAAAGGTCCTGAACAAATCCGCAGACCTTGATGGTGAACAGGATCCAGTTTTAACAAAACAGATGACCGAGCGGATCCATAAACAACTGAGCCATAGTCCAGTTTAGAGCGGATAAGCGCTCTGTAAATGCGAAGCATGGAGCAACGCTCTGCACCCCAGGAGGTGTTCGCCAACACTTTTAAAATATTTAGTGTTTTTAGACACTTCTTTCTCAGGTTTAAAACATGAGAAAGGAAAGTCAATTTTCGGTCGAAAGTCACTCCTAAAAATTTTACTTCAGGCGCAACTGGAATAATTGTACCATTCAAATATAACTCAGGTTCAGGATGGAGACCTCGCTTCCTACAAAAGTGCACGCACACAGTTTTCTGTTTCGAAAATGTAAATCCCTGTTTGTCTGACCATTCTTGGATCTTATTCAGAGCCATCTTCAGTTGCCTCTCTACATATCTCATGTCTGCTCCTCGACAGCTAATCTGCAGATCATCAACATATAGAGATCCCAAGATGGTGGGCACATGCCGGAAATGATAAATAGGAAATATGTATGGGTATTTATGCATGTGCTTGCAAAAAGCATGTATCTGCCTTTGACAAAATACTTAAATATTCATTAAATTATTTATAAATGTATTTGAAATGAAGAATTTATTCACTTATAAACAACTGTGATAGTACTGTGAAGAAATCTAATGATTAAATGTATCTAATTTATAATGATTATAAATGTGATCTAAATATATAATAACCTTAATATTGAATTGTAAACATAAATTGAAATCCTGTTGACAAATACGTTATAAATCTATTTAAGCAAGAATTGTTCGTATTGGAAAGCAATCTGTTAAAAGGTATTCTAAAGCAAATGCCATCAGATGCGCACTTAAGAACGTAATAAAGAGTTTTGGAATATGTATTGTTGAAATGAAGGGTAAAAAAAAAAAATCTGATAAGTTTAATTAAAAGAATTATTCCCTTTACATTTTATAATAACTCAGTTACAAGTTTTAAAAATTACTTAAAAAAAAAAAAAAAAAAAAAAAAAAAAAAAAAAAAAAAAACTTATTTTATTCCCTTTCAGAAATGTTCAGAGAAATTCAAATACTATTTTCCTAATAATTCTCTAATTTAAAATGAACCGAATAGAGCATTAATTATAAATTGACTTACATTTTTCGATTTAAAAGAAGCCAAAAAATCATGTCATATTTAAGAAAGTATTTTAGGAAGAAGCTCTATAAATAGAAAAGAAATAATGCATAATTTTAATATTAATAATACAATAAACTTTGATCTTAATTTTTGTACCTTAACCGAATAAAATCGAATTACCTTAACTTTTTTTTCTAATGTAATTAACGAAAACTTGTGAAAATATTTCATTCAAATTAAACCATTCTGAGAAAACTGTCCTGTGAAAAGTATAGCATTTAATTCCGTTCAGAATGAAATATTGTTTAAAAATATATTGTTTTCACATACTTAGGACTCTGAAGTGTTGTAGAAAAAGAAAATATATACATTTATATGTATATTTGCGACGTAATTACAAAATATTTACACCCGAACGCGTCAAATCCCATAGAATTTAATGGTAAATGACCCAATGTTTTGGTCACCACGTAGGGATCGCCGGTGCTTCAGAGCAGGGTACGGAGAAACTTGTTTAGGGCGACTCCTTCTTACTACCTCCATGCTCCTTCATCCCTGGATTCCTGTTTTAGTCGCAAGACTCTTCCCCCCCCCGCTCATCCCCAAGGCATTAGCAATCACTGCGGCTGTCCGTATTACCTGATTTTACCTTTCCCAAGCCTTGGAACAATATGTTTCCCGGCTGTTTTTCTTCCAACCTTTCCGATTCCATTAACGCAATGCGTTCAGGAATTCGCCTTAATCAACACCTCTCTCTCTTTCAATCTTGGATAACAAGTTGAAAGCAGAAAGAACTGCTCGTCCCTTACGCGGACTTCTTATTCATTTCTTTCGCAGTAAACCCTTAACGGTTTTTGATCATTTTTCCTTTAGCCAATGCTCTTTCTTAATCACTTGAGTTTCCTTATCGAAGTTGTGGAGGTAATTGCATTAAGTTGCATAGGTACTCCGGGTACTCATTCCTGTCGCTGAGCTCATAGAGACGAGACTGGGATTTTTTCAGCTCCGCTTCTGCTTGCTTTGGTGTTCGCCTTTGCAAACCGGTACTGAACCGCCTCGTTTTGGTTTTCCCTCGAGGACTCCGGCTACGGACCACTCCTTGGATTACGGATACGGATTGAATTTTCTTCACAGGAAAATGCAATAAGATCTCTCCCTTTGTTCTCTTGTACGTCAGGGTTATTCCGACTGCATGATGGAAAACGGTCAGATTGCGCAACAAATATTTGATCTATGTCAATTTTCCAATTTTGGAATTAAGGAATCGCACATTGAGGAATTCAGATTAAAAAATGACTGCAATATGTCTGCTTTTATGTGGATTGTTACCAAAGTAGGTAAACCTACTTTCGAAAATATATGCCAAATGAAAGACCAACTCCTAGATGAATATCAAATCTTAAATGCAGCCCCTAGGAAAAAAACGAGCAGATCGTTAATGATCATGAAACTATTTCAGCTAAGCTCAAAATTTGTGACATGTTCATTAGCTTAAACAAACCACTCAAAAGAAGTAACAGTAACCCCTCGATAAAGAGTGAGTGAGTGATTATGGCGCAAAAACCAAAGATGATTATAACGCGCCAAACACAAGATGGGATGATTACAATTGAGTGAGTGAGTGAGTGATTATGGCGCAAAAACCAGAGATGATTATGACGCGCCAAACAAATGATGAGATGATTACAATTAATGACTTAAAATTCAATAAATAAAAACAGGTAGATAAATGTACCAAATCCAGAGGATGAAGTCATATAAACACAAGTTAAAAGCACATATTAAAATTCAAGACACAGTCTTCAAAACAAATTACATTTGGTAATAAAAGCCAATCTCTTTTAAATAATAAAATAAATTAATATTGACCTCTCTTCCGATTAAACGGTCGAGAGGTAAGTCACAGCTATTAAAATATTTCTGGCGAAGACTATTAAAACATGGACACTCAATTAAAATATGACGGACAGATAAACAAACATTACAACTAAAACAAACAGGCTCATTTTCAGCTTTAAGAAGATAGTTATGTGTGACTCTAGTGTGACCAATTCTGAGGCGAGTCAAAAGAACGTCCTCCTTACGATTCACAGCAAAATCCCAATGCTCAATTCTAGGCTTGCCGTTTCTCAACTTGTTGTGAAGCTGAACATCCCAAAATTGCTGCCATTTTTTTCGGACCTTTCCCTTGATGACACTGCAGATATCTCTAAAAGGGATAAGGCGACTGGACAGTTCAACAGCAGATTTGACTGCGATATCTGCAAGCTCATTTCCCTTTATTCCAGCATGTCCAGGAACCCAGCAGTACAGGACTTCATAACCTCGAATCGTTAAATTTATATGAATTTTGAGAACATCCACTACCACAGGATTCTGAGCGTTGGGAAAAGCTTCCAAGGATTTAAGAGCACTATACGAGTCTGTGTAAACTATGAACTTTTTGTGGCAGAGCTTTGAGATGTACAAAAGAGCATAATATATTGCAGTTAGTTCAGATGTTAGGACAGAGAAAGCATGGTGCAGGCATCTGCCCTCTATGTAATTTTCAAATACAAAAGCCATCCCGACATGATCATTTGTCTTTGATCCATCTGTGTATATCGGATAATAACTGCTATATTTGTGCCTGTGCTCAGCGAAAATTTGTCTGTAAACGATCTCGTTAGTGCTCGCCTTTACGTGATGTTTAAAAACATCAAGAAGCTGGATCCGTGAATTTTCCCAAGGTGGAATTTCAAAATTCTGTACTGCTTGGGGGTGCATATCAGAGAGGGAGAGTTCCTCAATGACAGGAACTCTTAAAGGGAAAGTAGGAACACAGGATGGACGTGTTTCAAATAATGTGTTACACTCATTATCAAGTAAGCACAGCTTATTGGGATGTTCAGGTTGTGATAGAGTATTAAAATATTGCAAAAGGGACAATTGCTCACGCCTCAGATAAAGTGATGGTTCGTTACAGTCAACATATAGGCTCTGCACAGGAGAAGTCCTGAAAGCTCCTGAACAAATCCGCAGACCTTGATGGTGAACAGGATCCAGTTTTAACAAAACAGATGACCGAGCGGATCCATAAACAACTGAGCCATAGTCCAGTTTAGAGCGGATAAGCGCTCTGTAAATGCGAAGCATGGAGCAACGCTCTGCACCCCAGGAGGTGTTCGCCAACACTTTTAAAATATTTAGTGTTTTTAGACACTTCTTTCTCAGGTTTAAAACATGAGAAAGGAAAGTCAATTTTCGGTCGAAAGTCACTCCTAAAAATTTTACTTCAGGCGCAACTGGAATAATTGTACCATTCAAATATAACTCAGGTTCAGGATGGAGACCTCGCTTCCTACAAAAGTGCACGCACACAGTTTTCTGTTTCGAAAATGTAAATCCCTGTTTGTCTGACCATTCTTGGATCTTATTCAGAGCCATCTTCAGTTGCCTCTCTACATATCTCATGTCTGCTCCTCGACAGCTAATCTGCAGATCATCAACATATAGAGATCCCAAGATGGTGGGCACATGCCGGAAATGATAAATAGGAAATATGTATGGGTATTTATGCATGTGCTTGCAAAAAGCATGTATCTGCCTTTGACAAAATACTTAAATATTCATTAAATTATTTATAAATGTATTTGAAATGAAGAATTTATTCACTTATAAACAACTGTGATAGTACTGTGAAGAAATCTAATGATTAAATGTATCTAATTTATAATGATTATAAATGTGATCTAAATATATAATAACCTTAATATTGAATTGTAAACATAAATTGAAATCCTGTTGACAAATACGTTATAAATCTATTTAAGCAAGAATTGTTCGTATTGGAAAGCAATCTGTTAAAAGGTATTCTAAAGCAAATGCCATCAGATGCGCACTTAAGAACGTAATAAAGAGTTTTGGAATATGTATTGTTGAAATGAAGGGTAAAAAAAAAAATCTGATAAGTTTAATTAAAAGAATTATTCCCTTTACATTTTATAATAACTCAGTTACAAGTTTTAAAAATTACTTAAAAAAAAAAAAAAAAAAAAAAAAAAAAAAAAAAACTTATTTTATTCCCTTTCAGAAATGTTCAGAGAAATTCAAATACTATTTTCCTAATAATTCTCTAATTTAAAATGAACCGAATAGAGCATTAATTATAAATTGACTTACATTTTTCGATTTAAAAGAAGCCAAAAAATCATGTCATATTTAAGAAAGTATTTTAGGAAGAAGCTCTATAAATAGAAAAGAAATAATGCATAATTTTAATATTAATAATACAATAAACTTTGATCTTAATTTTTGTACCTTAACCGAATAAAATCGAATTACCTTAACTTTTTTTTCTAATGTAATTAACGAAAACTTGTGAAAATATTTCATTCAAATTAAACCATTCTGAGAAAACTGTCCTGTGAAAAGTATAGCATTTAATTCCGTTCAGAATGAAATATTGTTTAAAAATATATTGTTTTCACATACTTAGGACTCTGAAGTGTTGTAGAAAAAGAAAATATATACATTTATATGTATATTTGCGACGTAATTACAAAATATTTACACCCGAACGCGTCAAATCCCATAGAATTTAATGGTAAATGACCCAATGTTTTGGTCACCACGTAGGGATCGCCGGTGCTTCAGAGCAGGGTACGGAGAAACTTGTTTAGGGCGACTCCTTCTTACTACCTCCATGCTCCTTCATCCCTGGATTCCTGTTTTAGTCGCAAGACTCTTCCCCCCCCCGCTCATCCCCAAGGCATTAGCAATCACTGCGGCTGTCCGTATTACCTGATTTTACCTTTCCCAAGCCTTGGAACAATATGTTTCCCGGCTGTTTTTCTTCCAACCTTTCCGATTCCATTAACGCAATGCGTTCAGGAATTCGCCTTAATCAACACCTCTCTCTCTTTCAATCTTGGATAACAAGTTGAAAGCAGAAAGAACTGCTCGTCCCTTACGCGGACTTCTTATTCATTTCTTTCGCAGTAAACCCTTAACGGTTTTTGATCATTTTTCCTTTAGCCAATGCTCTTTCTTAATCACTTGAGTTTCCTTATCGAAGTTGTGGAGGTAATTGCATTAAGTTGCATAGGTACTCCGGGTACTCATTCCTGTCGCTGAGCTCATAGAGACGAGACTGGGATTTTTTCAGCTCCGCTTCTGCTTGCTTTGGTGTTCGCCTTTGCAAACCGGTACTGAACCGCCTCGTTTTGGTTTTCCCTCGAGGACTCCGGCTACGGACCACTCCTTGGATTACGGATACGGATTGAATTTTCTTCACAGGAAAATGCAATAAGATCTCTCCCTTTGTTCTCTTGTACGTCAGGGTTATTCCGACTGCATGATGGAAAACGGTCAGATTGCGCAACAAATATTTGATCTATGTCAATTTTCCAATTTTGGAATTAAGGAATCGCACATTGAGGAATTCAGATTAAAAAATGACTGCAATATGTCTGCTTTTATGTGGATTGTTACCAAAGTAGGTAAACCTACTTTCGAAAATATATGCCAAATGAAAGACCAACTCCTAGATGAATATCAAATCTTAAATGCAGCCCCTAGGAAAAAAACGAGCAGATCGTTAATGATCATGAAACTATTTCAGCTAAGCTCAAAATTTGTGACATGTTCATTAGCTTAAACAAACCACTCAAAAGAAGTAACAGTAACCCCTCGATAAAGAGTGAGTGAGTGATTATGGCGCAAAAACCAAAGATGATTATAACGCGCCAAACACAAGATGGGATGATTACAATTGAGTGAGTGAGTGAGTGATTATGGCGCAAAAACCAGAGATGATTATGACGCGCCAAACAAATGATGAGATGATTACAATTAATGACTTAAAATTCAATAAATAAAAACAGGTAGATAAATGTACCAAATCCAGAGGATGAAGTCATATAAACACAAGTTAAAAGCACATATTAAAATTCAAGACACAGTCTTCAAAACAAATTACATTTGGTAATAAAAGCCAATCTCTTTTAAATAATAAAATAAATTAATATTGACCTCTCTTCCGATTAAACGGTCGAGAGGTAAGTCACAGCTATTAAAATATTTCTGGCGAAGACTATTAAAACATGGACACTCAATTAAAATATGACGGACAGATAAACAAACATTACAACTAAAACAAACAGGCTCATTTTCAGCTTTAAGAAGATAGTTATGTGTGACTCTAGTGTGACCAATTCTGAGGCGAGTCAAAAGAACGTCCTCCTTACGATTCACAGCAAAATCCCAATGCTCAATTCTAGGCTTGCCGTTTCTCAGCTTGTTGTGAAGCTGAACATCCCAAAATTGCTGCCATTTTTTTCGGACCTTTCCCTTGATGACACTGCAGATATCTCTAAAAGGGATAAGGCGACTGGACAGTTCAACAGCAGATTTGACTGCGATATCTGCAAGCTCATTTCCCTTTATTCCAGCATGTCCAGGAACCCAGCAGTACAGGACTTCATAACCTCGAATCGTTAAATTTATATGAATTTTGAGAACATCCACTACCACAGGATTTTGAGCGTTGGCAAAAGCTTCCAAGGATTTAAGAGCACTATACGAGTCTGTGTAAACTATGAACTTTTTGTGGCAGAGCTTTGAGATGTACAAAAGAGCATAATATATTGCAGTTAGTTCAGATGTTAGGACAGAGAAAGCATGGTGCAGGCATTTGCACTCTATGTAATTTTCAAATACAAAAGCCATCCCGACATGATCATTTGACTTTGATCCATCTGTGTATATCGGATAATAACTGCTATATTTGTGCCTGTGCTCAGCAAAGAGTTGTCTGTAAACGATCTCATTAGTGCTTGCCTTCACGTGATGTTTGGATGTTTGAAAACATCAAGAAGCTGAATCCGTAAATTTTCCCAAGGTGGGATATCAAAGTTCTGTAATGCTTGGGGCCGCATATCAGAGAGGGAATGTTCCTCAATGATAGGGCGAAGTCTTAAAGGAAAGGTAGGAACACAGGATGGACGTGTTTCAAATAAAGTGTTACACTCATTATCAAGTAAGCACAGCTTATTGGGATGTTCAGGTTGGAATAAGATATTAAAATATTGTAAAAGAGACAATTGCTCACGCCTCAGATAAAGTGATGGTTCGTTAGAGTCAACGTATAGGCTCTGTACAGGAGAAGTCCTGAAAGCTCCTGAACAAATCCGCAAACCTTGATGGTGAACAGGATCCAGTTTTAACAAAACAGATGAGCGAGCGGATCCATAAACCACTGAGCCATAGTCCAGTCTAGAGCGGATAAGCGCTCTGTAAATGCGAAGCATGGAGCAACGCTCTGCACCCCAGGAGGTGTTCGCCAACACTTTTAAAATATTTAGTGTTTTAGACACTTCTTTCTCAGGTTTAAAACATGAGAAAGGAAAGTCAATTTCTGGTCGAACGTCACTCCTAAAAATATCACTTCGGGGGCAGTTGGAACCTTTTAGATATAACTCAGGTTCATGATGGAGACCTCGCTTCCTACAAAAGTGCACGCACACAGTTTTCTGTTTCGAAAAGGTAAATCCCTGTTTGTCTGACCATTCTTGGATCTTATTCAGAGCCATCTGCAATTGCCTCTCTATGTATCTCATGTCTGCTCCTCGACAGCTAATCTGTAAATCATCTACATATAGTGATCCCAAGATGGTAAGAGGAAGTTCTTTTAATACAGAATTTATTTTTAAGTGAACAGCGTTACACTAAGCACACAGCCTTGAGGCACACCCTCTTCCTGTTGGAAAACATCCGAAAAAACAGAGCCAAACTTTACTTGAAAAGTTCTACTGTTCAAGAAATTCTGAATGAAAATTGGTAGGTTGCCGCGCAAGCCACTCTCGTGAAGATCCCGGAGTATACCGTATCTCCATGCCTTATCATAAGCTTTTTCAATGTCGAAGAATATCGAGACAAGGTGGCTTCTTTTTACAAATGCTTTTCGAATAGATGTCTCTAAGAGGAGCATGTTATCTACAGTTGTTCTTCCCTTTCGAAAACCGCTCTGATAAGGCGATATAATATCATTCTTTTCCAAGAAGTAGACTAGGCGGCTGTTTACCATCTTTTCAAACAGTTTGCAGAGGCAACACGTAAGGGTAATTGGTCGATAGTTGGAGGGATTGCTTGGATCTTTCCCTGGCTTGGCAATGGGAATGACAACAGCTCTCCTCCATGCACTGGGAAAAGTACGCTCCTTCCACACTCTATTGTAAAGAGCGAGAAGGGCTTTCAGTGACTTATAGGACAGATGCTTTAGCATTTCGTAATTTATGCCATCAAAACCCGGAGAAGACCTATGCGTCTGCAATAAAGCTCTCTTTAATTCCACCATAGTAAATGCTCTATTGTAAGGCTCAGATTTGGAAGAGTTGAATGCGATGGGATTTATTTCCGAGTGCTGCTTGATAGTTTGAAATGCAGGTGAATAGTTTCTGCTGGAAGAAACGGCAGCAAATGTCTCACCAATAGTATTCGCAATTTCTTCTATGGAGCTAATCACTCGGCCATCTTTTTCCAAAAAGGAAAGTGACTGGTCTTTATACATGCCGCATGCTTTTCGAACTCTTTCCCGAACCCGCTTACTAGGCGTGGAGGATGTTATTGACGACACGTATGAAATCCAAGAATTCCTTTGGCTCTGCCTTCTTACTTTGCGTGCATTTGCTTTGGCTCTTTTAAAGGCTATGAGGTTTCGCAGAGTAGGATATCTACGAAAAATACCCCATGCTTTTTTCTGTTTTTTCAGTGCTTCATGACAGTCGCGATTCCACCACGGTTTCGACTATTTTAGTATTTTTCCTGATGTTCTAGGAATCGAAAGCATAGCTGCCTGAATAATAGTATTAGTGAAAGCTTCCACAGCGTCATCGATATGCACATCTTCTACCATTTCCTCTGTCAGCTCTGCGGAGGAAGAGAAGAGTTCCCAGTCTGCCCTATCGAGTATGAATCGAGGGGATCTCGACATGGGGTTTGCTCCTCTTCGTGCAAGAGATATAAAAATGGGATAGTGATCGCTGTTGTAAAGATCATTTCCCATACTAAACGTGCAAAATGGCAGCAGAGATGGTGAACAGATGGCAAGGTCGAGAGCATGGAATGTCCTTGAAGGCTCGTGGAAGTAAGTATTCTGCCCATTATTCAGGAGACAAAGGCTATGATCTTCGATCATCTGCCCAATTTGTCTTCCTCGGCAATTTGTATGATTACTACCCCAGAGCGGACTATGGCCGTTAAAATCTCCTATTTGATGAAAGGCTCAGGCAGCTGCTCTAAAAGACCATTTAAATCTTGCTGATCAATATGCTCATTTGGAGGCAAATACAGAGAAACGACTGTAACAACAATATCAAAATTTGTTTGAATAGCGACAACTTGGAGGGATGTTGTCAAAGAAAGCACATTTGAGGGATAATCCAGGGAGGTGAGGAGACCTACACCTCCACTGGCACGCTCACCTGCAATGTTATCTTTCCAGACGAAAGAAAACCTCCGAAGTTTTGCCTGTTGTTCTGGTTTTAGATTTGTTTCCTGTATTGCGAAGCATACAGGATGATAAGCATTTATTATAGATTTGATGTCGAGCAAATTTCGGTGGAAACCGCGACAGTTCCATGACATGAGGGTGGCCATTATGTATTGTTTTTGTTTTTCCTGTGCTGTTCTTTTGTTTTTCGTGGAAGTAGATGCCTGGGAACTTCCAGACCCTCTTCCACTTCCATAAAGTCTGAATCCGCAGATTCAGAAATCATCTCATCAAGAGAGCTATTGCTGCGACTTCTATTTTTATTTGATGTTTTTTGTGTGGCAATTTTGGGCTTACTTTGAATAACTTTCTTTTTTTTGTACTATATGTGTTGCATTTTCTTTTTTCTTATTGGATGTAGGCGGTTGGGTTTTATTTGGTAGGGTCTGTATGCCTATTGATGTTTGGGTGGCAACTGTAGGAGATGATTTAACAGCACTGGCGTATGATGTATTTGGTCGAAGCTGTGTGCTCTGGACTAGTCTTCTGGCTTCGGCGTAAGAGATGTTCCTTGTAACTTTTGTAATCTGGATTTCTTTTTCTGATTTCCACTTTGGGTACAAGCGAGAAAATGCTGGGTGGTCACCCTTGCAATTTATACACAAAGGCGCAGCGGTACAATTATCAGAATCGTGGCCAATCTGTGAGCATCGGGCGCATGTGAGGCTGCCACGACAAGACGTCTTAAAATGGCCGAAACGCTGGCATTGGAAACATCGCATAGGGTTTGGAATATAAGGTCTTACAGGAATATTTAGATATCCGGCCTTAATATTCTTAGGCAGATCAGGCGTGTTGAAGGTAAGGATCACGTGTTTCGTGTCTATCAACTTACCTTCTTTACGCATCTTGATCCGCCTTGCACCGCAGACATTTTGGTCGGATAGCTCAGAAGCGATCTCTTCTTCAGAAACATACAGAAGGTCGAATTCTGAGATTACACCCCGACAATAGTTGAGTGACTTATGTGGTGTTACAGTGACATTCGCTTGCCCAAGTTTAGTTATCTGAAGTAAAGAAGCAGACTGGGTGGCTGAGGTTGTATCAATAAGCAAGTCTCCGGAGCGGAGACGCTTTATATTTCTCGGCTCACCAATACAGGACTGGATGTATTTGTTTATTACGAAAGGAGACATCTTATGCATTTCGCCAGAAGGACTAGAGATGACTAAGAAACGGGGACTATTGTTATGATTTTTTTTCATTTTTATCTGTACGTAATTTTTTTGCAGTAGACTTTTTAGAACTAGGTTGAGTGAGCGGTTTAGCAGTAGACGTTTCAGAAATAGGTTGAATGACTGGTTTAGCAGTAGATGTTTCAGAACTAGGTTGAGTGACTGGTTTAGCAGTAGACGTTTCAGAACTAGGTTGAGTGACTGGTTTAGCTGTAGACGTTCCAGAACTAGATTGAATGACTGGAGTGACTTGAGTGATTGGAGTTACCTCGAAATCTTCAATTAAGTAGATATGAGAAGAAGCCATAGTTGAAGAATAAAGATTCGGGTCCGACGGCCCCGCCCACCACGGAGCCCAACAAGGGAACACAGATTCCTGTGTTAGGGCTAGCCGGACCTATACGCAAACTGAAGCCCCACAGTCGGCTTTCCCGAAAGCAGGTACTCCCGAGAGCTTGACCCCAAGCCACTGACACAAGGACTAGTGACCAGCCGATTGACACCCGTGAGGACGACTAAGGTGCCTCCCGTTTAGCTGAAGCAGAGGCCAAAGTAGTGTGTTGGGGACAGTACCTCGCCCCTCAACTACCAGGACCCTCCTTTCCAGCGACACGGGTCTCCACGCACGGCAAACACGTGGGCAGTTTTCTCGCCACTCGAGAACTAGAGACAAGGTCTGTTCCAGTCTCTCGTGACGAGCCCCAAACTCCGTAGAGAAAAACCACAAGGGAGAAGGGAAGGGGAAAAAGTTCCAGCCAAAGGGAGAGGAGACGGAAAAGAGGAAAGATCACTGGGGCTCCAGGATCGTGACACCCGTCTCACCAAGAAGATGATCCCCTGAAGGTCTAGGGTACCTCGGGATTGCCACACCCGTACTCACAAAAGTGAGCCCCTGAGGGCTGATTACAATGGATAACATTAAAATTGAATAAATAAAAACAAGTAGATAAATTTACCAAATCCAGAGGATGAAGTCATATAAACAAAAGTTAAAAGCACACATTAAAATTCAAGACACAGTCTTCAAAAACAAATTAGATTTGGTAATAAAAGCCAGTCTCTTTAAATAATAAACTAAATTACAATTGATCTCTCTTCCGATTAAACGGTCGAGAGGTAAGTCACAGCTATTAAAATATTTCTGACGAAGACTGTTAAAACAGGGACACTCAATTAAAATATGACGAACAGATAGACAAGCATTACAATATGAACAAACAGGTTCATTCTCAGCTTTTAAAAGGTAGTTGTGTGCCACTCTAGTGTGACCAATTCTGAGGCGAGTCAAAAGAACTTCCTCCTTACGATTTCTACTTAATTCCCAATGCTCAATTCTAGGCTTTACATGTCTTAACTTGTTTTGAAGCTGAACATCCCAAAGTTGCTGCCATTTTTTTCGGATCTTCTCTTTGACTTCACAACAGATGTCTCCAAAAGGGATGAGGCGACTGGACAGATCAACAGCACATTTCGCTGTGATATCTGCCAGCTCATTCCCTTTTATTCCCACATGGCCGGGAACCCAGCAGTACAGGATAACATATCCACGACTCGTTAAGTTTATATGTAACTTCAGAATAGCCACTATGACTGGATTTTGAGTATGGGAAAAAGCTCCTAATGATTTAAGCGCGCTACAAGAGTCTGTATAAACTATAAACTTATTGTGGCAGAGCCTTGAGATGTACAAAAGACTATAATATATCGCAGTTAATTCGGATGTTAAGACAGAGAAAGCATGGTTCAAGCGTCTGCCCTCCATGTGATCTTCAATTACAAATGCCATTCCGACATGATCTTTTGACTTTGAACCATCTGTATAGACTGGAAGATAACTGCTATATTTGTGCCTGTGCTCAGCGAAGACTTGTCTGTAAATGATCTCGTTAGTGCTTGCCTTCGCATGATGCTTAAAAACATTAAGAAGCTGAATCCGTACATTTCCCAAGGTGGGATTTCAAAATTCTGTACTGCTTGAAGAGAGGAAAAGTTCCTCAATGGCAGGGCGAACTCTTAAGAGAAAGGTAGGAACACAGGATGGACGTGTTTCAAATAATGTGTTACACTCATTATCAAGTAAGCACAGCTTATTGGGATGTTCAGGTTGGGATAGAATATTAAAATATTGCAAAAGGGACAATTGCTCACGCCTCAGATAAAGTGATGGTTCGTTAGAGTCAACATATAGGCTCTGTACAGGAGAAGTCCTGAAAGCTCCTGAACAAATCCGCAAACCTTGATGGTGAACAGGGTCCAGTTTTAACAAAACAGATGACCGAGCTGATCCATAAACAACTGAGCCATAATCCAGTCTAGAGAGGATAAGCGCTCTATAAACGCGAAGCATGGAGCAACGCTCTGCTCCCCAGGAGGTGTTCGCCAACACTTTTAAAATATTTAGTGTTTTCAGACACTTCTTTCTCAGGTTTAACACATGAGAAAGGAAAGTCAATTTCTGGTCGAACGTCACTCCTAAAAATTTTACTTCGGGCGCAACTGGAATAATTGTACCATTTAGATATAACTCAGGTTCAGGATGGAGACCTCGCTTTCTACAAAAGTGTACGCACACAGTTTTCTGTTTCGAAAAAGTAAATCCCTGTTTGTCTGACCATTCTTGGATCTTATTCAGAACCATCTGCAATTGCCTCTCTATGTATCTCATGTCTGCTCCTCGACAGCTAATCTGTAAATCATCTACATATAGAGTTCCCAAGATGGTGGGAGGAAGTTCTTTTAGTACAGAGTTTATTTTTAAACTGAAAAGCGTTACACTAAGAACACAGCCTTGAGGCACACCCTCTTCCTGTTGAAAAACATCCGAAAAAACAGAGCCAATTCTTACTTGAAAAGTTCTAGCGTTCAGGAAATTCTGAACGAAAATTGGTAGGTTGCGGCGCAAGCCACTCTCGTGAAGATCGCGAAGTATACCGTATCTCCATGCCTTATCATAAGCTTTCTCTATATCAAAGAAAATTGAGACAAGGTGATTTCTTCTGACAAAAGCTTTTCGAATGGATGTCTCTAAGAGGAGCATGTTATCTACGGTTGTTCTCCCCTTTCGAAAACCGCTCTGATAAGGCGATATAATATTATTCTTTTATAAGAAGTAGACTAGGCGGCTGTTTACCATCTTTTCAAACAGTTTTCAAACACAACTGGTAAGAGCAATTGGCCGATAGTTCGTGGGATTCCTCGTGTCTTTCCCTGGCTTGGCAATAGGAATGACAACAGCTCTCCTCCATGCACTGGGAAAAGTACGCTCCTTCCACACTCTATTGTAAAGAGCGAGAAGGGCTTTCAGTGACTTAT